>NC_092329.1:25972448-28472448 GCF_036785885.1 Coffea arabica | reverse complement strand
GAATCTTTGGGTATTGAGACTCTTGATTCTGGTATACTTGAGTATTACCACTACTATTTCTGTTAAGGTGTTCGGGCCCGGTAAGGGGTATGTTTGGTGAACGGGATTTTGGTGTAAAGTGGTGCTCTACTGGACTGGACTGGTTACTTTATTTGGAAAGTTGACGGAGTGTCAACTATTATTTGATTAAGCTTTGGTAAAGCAAATGGGAATTTGGCTCCTAAGAGCCACCTGTATCCTTTCTATCTAGGGTGTTTGTTCATTTCTTTATTTGATTTGCATACGTGACTAATTGAATATGAAGTTTCATGATTCTTACTTGCTATTATTTTGGTACCTCCTTCCCCTTATCTTTGTTTTCCTTACAGGGAACCAAACTTTGAATCCATGATCTTGGAAGAAAGGGTCGAGCTAGTGTAATTAGTATTTTGTTAAGCTCTTTTGTAACCGAAACCCGAAGCGTATTTTTAAGTGTATGAATACCTTGGCTTGTACTTTAGTTTAGTTAATTTGCCAAAGACTCCAATGTAAATATATGTATAAGTGTTTAACCTTATTTATTAAGTGTATTCAGTTGAGATTATGATTTTATGGTTTGGTAAGCATGTTCTCACCTTAGTAGTCTCCGATTGTTCGTTTTCTTTGGGTCCTATCACGCTCGTACCATATCGGGTTTGTGTGATTCAACTCCGTAGTCCTGGCGAGAGTTGGGCAGGCGGTCCACCGAACCTTTTGGTTCACCTTAGGGTGAGGTGGGGCTGTCACATAGTGTCCCATACTACCACTTTTCTCTCTTGTTTGTTGCACTTGTGCACTAATCCTCAAATGTAATTCCTTTAATACTATAATTATTCACACTTAATAGTCTAATATTAATTTCGTAAATCTCCACTTAGTTGATTCGACACGAAATATGCAAGCCTCCAATTCGCGAGCGATAAAGCGAAATTTAAAAGCAATTCATGTAACGATAATATAATTAACCAATACTAAGGTAAATAATTATAAAAATAACTATTTTAAAAATAAAAACATGAGTCCTCACATCATATGAATTATAGTCCTCAATCTTAGATTTAAAATAAATTAGGAATCATTTCAATCCAATCTCTGTATCTCAAATTGCAGTCGAAATATTGAAATGTGTTGATTCTACCAATCCTTTGCTTTCTCGTCTCTTCATCACCTTTCATCCTTTGAATCTTTTGCACTTTATATCACTTGAAATCAAATTCAAATCATTAAAAATCATACAAGTATTTTCTTACTTCGCTCCTGTGACAGCCCCACCTTCCCCTAAGGCGAACCAAAGGGGTTAGCGGACTGCCTGCCCAGCTCTCGCCAGGACTAACGGTACGGTTTACGTCAATCTAAAACGTTCCGGAACATACCATTGCGCGCAAACAAGTCAAAAACACAAAATAAAAAAAACGAAAAAAACCGGAAGCCGAAATTTATCTAAACCATAGCCAAGCATATATATACAATGGAAATCAACATTTACAACCATAATGGCATGCCAAAACCATTCATTAAGGAGTACACATTCGATTTGCCTATCAAAAGGAAATGAACCCGTTATACATTAGGGTTTCACTTCAAGAGCTATACAAAAGACATTTACAAGCTCAGTATGGCAATTGACTATCCAGTCCATTTTCAAAAGCAATTATATCCCTGTAAGGAAAACAAATAACACGGAATGAGCCAAAGCCCAGTGGTATACCACCCAATAAGCAATCAAAGTCATATAAGAATGAACCTTCATTTAAAGTGCACAAACAAGCAATGAAGCAAAACGGTAAAAGGATACGGTCGGCTCTCAAGAGCCCATTTCCACGCTTGCAATCTTGAACCAACCTCATTGACTCTCCGTCAATGTTAAAATACCAAACCGTAGACAACTCTTTACTTCCATTCCTTCCACCCAACATACCCCAACCGGGCCCGCACTCCATTCAGTAATATTTTTGGTAATACTCGAGTTTACCGGAACCAAGGGTCTCATTACCACAAGGTTCCCCAGTACAGTCCCCGTGGCAATTCAATCTTCACGACCAAGCCCTCGCCGGCTCGATTCAATTGACTACCAAACGGGGTTGAGCTCAGTGATACAGTAAAGTAGTAGGACAACCGTCCAAACAACCCAATTCAGTTTCCATGCATGGAATTCAGTATCTCATATAACAAATGCAGTATTTCAGTGGAACAGTAGATAGCTATGAAGAAAATCACAAGGGGTGAGAGCGGTCAAGTACACCCTCACCTCAATCACTTTCAATAACCAATTAAGCCTTCAAGGCATCAAATACACATAGCACAAAGCCACATTATAGCAAGTAAGTGAGTAGTATACTCACCAAGCGAGAAAGTGGTGTTTCATACACCGTGGTCACCAATCCGCCGTGAACTACCGTCACGCCCTAGAATCACGCAACAAATGCAATGAGACTCGATAACGAGTCGTATAGCAATGCTTAACACAACCCCAATAGGGTTTCGTATGGACAAATAAGCATGATGGTAAACCAGAAATTAAGAAAGGGCTTTAACTTAAGCCTTAATAAGAAAATCGGTTTTGCCGTCATAATGCGGTAATGGTACAACTCTCACTACAAATATCGGTTGGGGGTGTAAGACCCACCGTTTCGAAGCTATGGAACAGGGCTACAACAATGTAGAAGGTCACTCAATCCAGTTCCTAGCTTAACTAGGTCGAAAATGCCAAATACTAACCCAGAATTCCTAAAACAGGTTCGCAAAACACAAAAAACTGTAATCGGTATATCTCAGTCCATACAAGTCCAAATGCCGAAATTCCAAAGGCATAAGCTAGCTAAGTCATCCAACTACATTTCATCAGAAGACACCAACTCCAAAATCTAAACCAATACCAGTCAAAATGGCCAATTACTATCGCAGTTTTCGCATTCTGTCCAAAGCAGAACAGCTACAGTAATTTCGTCATATCTCATTCCACATTAATCCAAATGACCTGAAATTTTGTAGACACATCAACCTCATCAATACCTACAACTTTCATGTTTTGAGCAAAGTCAAATTCGGCCTCTAACACAGTGATCTAAAACCGGACAGAATTGGGGCTTCAAGAACCCTAACTTTCCAATTTTCCATCCAAATCCAAAATTAGTTGCATTTTCCTATCCAATACACCTCATAGAGTCATTATCAACCATTACCATTCATCATGCAAAGCCACAACCTTCATTTCATATTAAACCAGAAAAATTCTCAATAAAATGAAAACTTCACCAAAACAAACCCAATCAAGAAACAAATCACATATTACTCCTCTCATGCCTCCATTAAGCACAAAATAAGCATCATTAGAGATAGTAGGGTGTTTCAAGCTTCACTTACCAAGAACCAAGAGAGAGAGGGATGTTGACCACCTTAGGCCTTCAAACAAATCTCACCAAACTACTTACTAACACTAGAAGGAAAGTTTTTATGGAGTGAAATCAACTCTAAGCTTTGGTTTGTGGTAGATTGGACCAAATGGAAGCTTGCAAAAATGGAGAAGTTCCCTTCCTTCTTGAGCTAAGGAGAGCCGGCCAACAAGAGAAGAAAAATGGTGATTTTTGGTGAATTTTTGGATATTTACTTAGTTGGGTCAAAAGTCAAAAAAAAATGTCAAAAGGTGAATAGTGTTTCAGAAAAGGTATCCAATAAGAAAGTGACATGTGTCACTCTATTAAATGCAATCTTATCATTCTTTTCTCTCTCACATCAATCACTTCATATACTCTACTTATCCCTTAACACCCGATAAATTTTACACAGTATCCGAAACTTAACCTTATTGGCCGAATTTTCCGAACTTTTCGCACTAGTGGGTCCCACGTCCACTATTTACTCTTAATTTTCTAAAAATTCTCCAATGCTAGAAAAATCATCTTAAAACTATAATTGCTCATAAAATCCACTAAGAAAATATTTCTAAGCCAGAAAATGCAGAAAACATGCAATTAAGGGGAAATAAACCCTAGGAAAATATTAGGGTTTTACGGGTTCTCACAGCTCCAATTGATTATTGAATCATACACAAATATGAAGTTTTTACCACTTAATTTGTGAGGACTTGAAAATTTACTTATATTTTCTTATAATCCCCTTTTATTTTGAATAAGTTAATTTATAATTCCTTTACTATTAATTTACTCCCTCAATAGTTATAATAAATAATAGAACTGAGAGTTTTACTTTTACTTTTATAGTTAGGGTAAACTAGGATTTTTGCATATTTTGGTAGTGTGATTAGTTGGTGAGGTGTGTGTGCTAAATTTGGTGGATAAGAGTGAGTATTAGGTAAGAGGAAATATGTTATTAGAAGTGCTAATGATAAGTTAGTGAATCATAAGTTAAAATAAAAGTACAAGAGAGTTAAGGAAAATAGGTTTGAACCGATGTGATACCCCAACTTTTAGGATCATCTTTTGTTTAGTCTCAAAGAGGATATTACAGTTTCTTTAGTTTATTTTTATTTTAAAAAACATTATTTTGTTTTAAAGAAGAAACTAAAGTTATTTCTTTGGGTTTGATTTAAAACCTTGTTTTGTTTTAAAAGAGTAGAAACCCTAAAAGTCTAATCAAAACCCTAGTTTCACTTGTGACTGACCGTTTTCTCAAATTTCTCATATTTCAACTGAAACCCTAAATTCAATTTATAGAATTGTAAAACCCTCACATTTTTCTTAAAAATACCCTTTTATTTGAAAATTATTAAATTATAATAGCCTTACTACTCAATCACCCCACAATAAGTGCAAATGAACCTAGAAAGTAGGGTATCACGTTTCGATTTTAAGTTAGCACGAATTAGGGTTTTCACGTTTTTTCGTAGTATGATTATTCGGTACGGAGTGAGGATCAAAATTGGTAGGTAAGAGTGACTTTTGGATGAGGAAATATTATATGATTAGAAGTGATAATAATAAGTTAGTGATTAGAAGTTAAAAACCCTAGTATACGCGATTTAAGAAAAATCGGCTCAAACTGACGAGTATCGATCACTACCGATTGAACCCATCACTTGACCACCACTTCCTTACCACCACATACCCTTGATATTTGTGCAAAATATCCCCCCTCATCCTCAGCCACATGGCCTAAAATTGTGGCCAAAATGCAAGGAAAAGAAAGAGAAAATTTAGTTGGTCTTGGTGGTGACAAGTGTCAACCACCTATGGTGTCTTGATCAACCATTTGTCTTGCCTTCTTATCTCTCATCTTGCTTCATTTTCCCTCATTTTTTTTGGTTTGGCCGAGAGCAAGGAGAGGGAAGAGAGTGAGGAGAGTTTTCAATCTTCTACCTTGAATCCAACCATTTGAGTGCAACCAAGAAAAACTAAACCGATTAATCACTAGTTGGAAGCTTGGGAAGCTTAAGGAACCAAGAATTTCAAGGAGAGGTGAAGGATCATCCTTGCAAGCTTGTGTCTTGAGGTATAATGGCTGATCAACCATTCTTTCTCCATTAATCATGATTAAGTTGGGTATTAATGTTGGTATTGTGTTTGTGATGCTTGTTTCAAGTGATTTTGATGATTAGATGGATGACTTTTGAGTTAGGGTTTCTTGTGGGTTAGGTGTGGTATGATGTATATATATGGTATATGATCTTGTGAAGGTGATAGTAGTGGTAGTTTCAAGGTGAAAATGTGAATTATAGCTTGAAATAACAAAAATTCCAGATTTCTGGAAAATTTAGCTTCAGTTCTGCCCGACTCTATTTGATCATGTTAGAGGCCGAATCAGACTTGGGACAAAACATGAAAGTTGTATAGAATGATATTTTATGGTTGCCTACAAAATGTCAGCTCAATCGGAGCAACGTAGCCTGTGAAAAGATGAAAATACCCTGACTGCCATAGGAGTAAAGTCAGTGGACAGTTTTGACAGTACACTAAGTTAGTTGAGTTTGTTCACCTTGATACGTACTGAACTAGCTTTTATCCAAAACATGAAAGTTTTAGTACTTTATCTTAGCTTTTCAACACCTCCAAGAACGTCTTAAACGGACTTTGGTAGCTTGAGATATGGCCATTTGAAAGTAGTGCAGTTAACTGGTCTATTAGTTGGAAATTGGTTCTGTGAATTGGGAATTTGACTGGGTTACACTGGAATTTGGACTAAGTGATCTTCATCAAAATTGTAACCCTTTATCTTAGCTTCGAAACGGTATATATTTCATCCCAAATTGATAAGTATAGCTTCGATTGTGTCCGTTACGCAAAAACATGTCAAATCTATCTTTTGCTAAACCTCATTTCTGCACATGTCGTTAGTTTGATTTTGTACTTGTATTACTTTGAGCCTATTGAATGGCTATTGGAATGAGATTGTTTAGTGTGTAACTTTGGGTTTGATTGAGGAAAAGAATGAAGCCATAAATGGCTGGAAAATAGGAAAATACAAAGGGCGTGCTGCCCAAATTTACGTTCAAGGGCTAGGTAGACATACTTGCAACTTGAGTAAGGGTTAAGAGTGATTACTGCTTGAACCATCTAGGATATTACATCTTCTTTTATCAAGGTATATCAGTAAGGACTTGGCCGAACTTGTACCCTTGAGAAATAAAATAATGACTGCTCGAAATACGTTTTTCTTGTACTTTTGACTCAAATGACATTTCCAAGTATCATGTTACAAAGTTATATAGTTTGAAAAGCGAGCGAGTGTTTCACGAATATTCTCCAAGTGAATTTCAATTTCTTGATTCTTATTGAACAAAACGTTTAAGTTTCGAACCTTAGTTACTTTTAAAAGTTCTTAAACAATATTTTATCGCAGATTTGGACTCCGCACACGGAGTAATACCCGAACGTAACTCGTAAAGGCACCGCATTTTGGGTGAGTGCTTCCAAATACCTGGTTGACCTGGACACTTGTTCACAATATTTGTACATAATTGATATGAGATTTGTTGATCGGGCAAGAGTGTACTTTATCGCACTTGCCCTCACATGATCTATACTTGTTTATTGTTGCAATTAACTTAATATACCTGTATTTGATTTGTAAGTGTGGAGCGGCAGTATGTACCACACTCAATCCGAGTGGGAGGTGCCTCTCATTCCCGTCTCCATACTTTTATCTTAATTCCATCGATTGGAGAGGTTATCTCATCGACTTCTTGGGGACCCAAACCCCATTGGCTAGTTAATCGAGTCGAGCCGGCAAGGGCTTGGTTGATTAGATAACGAACCATGGGTCGTTAGTTATGTCGAGTGGAGTGATATCTCCTCGACTAATCGGTATACTCGAGTATTACCACCCGTGTTTATTGAGGATTTTGGGCCCAGTAGGGGGTGTCAATGGTGGACGGAGAGTAGTGTAAGTGGTGCTCTACTGGATTGGTTACTTACTTGAAGGTTGACGGAGTGTCAACTATTACTTGATCAAGCTCTGGTGATGCGATGGGAATTTGGCTCCTGAGAGCCATCCGTATCCTTATATTTTGGAATGATTATTGTTTATTAGATTATTGTTTCTTCTGAAAAACTTTTACACTCACTCACTTTGAGATTTGCTACTTGAAGTATTATTGTTCACTCTTATGAACTTTTGATGCCATTAACTTGCTACGTTGATATTCGTACTTTCAAAATGGTCAATTTGTTATTTGGAACCTCACAGGGCTTTTAGCTCATTCCACGCCATTTGTTTTCCTTACAGGGGGTACGAGCGAGGCATGAGACATGTACAGACTAGCATAGCCTAGTTGTTTTGAATATTGAATATGTACTCACGCTAGTACCCGACTAGAGTTGATTGTACTCGATTTGTAAACACTTTGGAGTATTTTGGTGTGTAGAAGCTTTGTATCTAGATTTGAGTATCAATGTACATATTAAGTGGATGTGTTATTCATTTTCGATAGATGTACGTTCTTAGTTTTTTTCTTGAGATACGAGTGAGTGAGTCCTGGTGAGAGCTGGGCAGGCAGTCCGCTAAACCCTGGGGTATGCCCTAGGGGGAGGTGGGGCTGTCACAACCGACATGCGCCGTTTGTTACCGGTTGAGTGTACCGCTTGACCAATACTTTCTTACCCTAATCTTCTTGGTTTTATTTCATCTAATCAGCCCTAGATTAAACCCTAAACCAGCCAAAATCTTTGACTAAAGAAAAGGTGAGAAAAGAAAAAAAAAAAGAGGAAGAATCTTGACTTGCCAAGTGTTGGCAATCAAAGAAGAGTTTGACCAAGATATTTCCTTCCTTCTTATCTTTCATTTTGGCTAACTTTCTTCTCTCTTTCTCCTCTCCTAGCTCTTGGCCACCATGAAGAAATAGTAAGGAATAGTTGGGATGACACGTCATCTTTTGTTTTTGATATTGATGTGTTAAGACTGATGTACATAGCGCCTGCTTTTGTTCTATGTCCTTTGGTTGTTATAAGTTCTGGATTTTATTAGGATGGCATGTATAGTACTTCCTAACTTGGTGTGTGACTTGTTATGATATATATATATATATAAAGGGAGTGTTTTATTCTAAATGTGCTTCATTGTTCACTTTATGATTTGGAAATGTTTTTATTGAGCTTTATAGCTACTTTCTTTTGCTTATACCTATATAGTCTATTTTTCAATAGAGGTATGGAAGGTAGGCGAAGTCAGGGATGTGGGACTAGTCGAGAACGCGGTTCTAACCATGGACGTGGAGCTAGACAAGTACAAGAACTGAGGGAAGAGAGAGATGTGATGGCCGAGCAACGACTTGAACCTAGGTTGAAGGAGGGAATCAAGTAGCAACGGCCATCTAATAAATGACTAATATTTTAGCTCGATTGGTAGAGCAGCAGGGTCAAACCCCTGTCAATCAACCTAGGGACCCTGAAATAGGGGAAGATAGGACCCTAAAGCGGTTTCAAAAGTTTTCACCTCCCAAGTTTCTTGGAGGGCCAGACTCGGAGTTAGTGGTGAGATGGCTGGAAATAATGATAAATATTTTCGCCGCCTTGAATTATATGGAGGATAGGCAGGTGAATTTTTCTATATTTCAATTTGAAGGACCAACCAGAGCCTGGTGGAATGTGATTAGGGCTAAGTGGGAAAGAAAGTGGATAACATGGACTTGGTTGAACTTTGTGCGAGAGTTTAACGAGAAATATCTTCCACTAATAGTCCAGGAGAAAAGGGAGGATGATTTCATTAGGCTACTTCCGGGAGGCTTAAGTCTATCTGAATATGAGACTCAGTTCACCAAGTTATCTAAGTTTGCTCCTGAATTGATAGTTGCAGAGCAGAGGAGTGTGAGGAGGTTTGTACAGGGGTTAAATGTAGAAATACAAGAGGCTTTGGCGGCGGCACAAATTAATACTTTTACGGAGGTTTTTAAGAAAGCCCAGTGGATAGAAATTGCAAGGACACAGGTGAAGGCTTTTCATGCAAGAAAGAAAGGTGTGTCTAGTGGAGACTGTGACAGCCCCACCTCCCCCTAAGGCAAACCAAAGGGGTCAGCGGACCGCCTGCCCAACTCTCACCGGGACTCAGTCATTCACTTCAATCCTCAACCGGAACCACAATAAACCAAGAATAAACATAACAATGATCCAAAACTTAAAGCAAAACTTATATACATTGCTAACTCAAAAGGGAGTACAAACATCGAATATACAAAGGTTCTCAATTCACCATACATCCAGCCCGTGCCGAGCACTAGGGCGAGAACCATTACAAAATCAAAGAAACTAGTCTAGGCTAGTCTCTACCGAGCTCTCGTCCTTGCTCGCCTTCCCCTATTAAGGAAAACAAAACTAAAGGGATGAACTAAAAGCTCAGTGAGGTTCCGAACACATAATCAAACAATCAATCCAATACATTAAACATAGAGTATCAATAGTTCAAGAAACATTTACAATGGAAAGAGATAATAACACATTCATTAAAAGGATACGGGCTCACATGGAGCTATTCGTTCGTTCGTTCGTTCGTTCTCCTGTCATTCCTCTTATTCCTCCAATTATTTGAAAATGCATTTTGAGAAGTAAAACCCTTCATTTCATTCATTGCCACTCGTTCATTCATTTCATTTCACCCCCATCCGGACGTTGGTCGGACTCCACCCAACAACAAGGTAATACTCGAGTATGCCAATGTTCACACCCAGGGTCACCATATCGCCCGACCGAGTCTTCTTCTAGCTCGAGTCGATCGGTAACGAAGGGTAGGGCTCAATTCAGCCAAAAGGCTTACATCATGCACAAATAATGTATCAATCATTAAATCATTGAAAATTTCACGTTTCATTTAGGTCGAGCGCGATAAAGTACACGCTCGCCTAGAAAACTCGTTTTGGAAATCCTTGAAAGCACTTAACACATTATCAAACAATAACACAAGCCATGAAGTCAAGGAAAATATAGCAAACAAGGAAAACACTCACCTATTTACGCAAAATAATATCCAAAATATCTTGCCGGATAATACCGTCAGTCACCGATGAACCCTAATATAATCAGAAGAACACATTATGCTTCAACTATCAAAGATTTAAGTGATTCCATGAAAATCCGAATAGGTACTAGTACAAAATATAAATATGATTTTGGTAGTGAAAAGAGTCTATTAAAACCAAAGGACATAAGTAAACTACTTGTAAAACTTATGCTCACTTGTAAAACTTTAAAATATCCTTTTTAATAGCCATTTCATAGGTTCAAAGTCATACAAGTACAAAATCAAGCTAGGAACATGTGCGGAAATGGAGTTTGTGTCAAGAAACAAAAGACAGATTTGACGTTGTTTTGCGTAACGGACACAACCGAGGCTACACTTATCGGATCGGGGTGAAATTTATACTGTTTTGAAACTAAGGCAGAGAGCTACAACTTTGTTGAAGACCACTCAGTCCAGTTTGTAGTGTATCTAAGTCAAACTTTCCATTTACAGAACCAGAATCTCACATTTGGGCTTGTTAACCGCCTTATGCATAAATGACAATAACTCAGGCTACCGAAGTCAAAACGAGGTGATTCCAGGGGAGTTGGAAACCTAAGGCATAGCACTACAACTTTCATGTTTTGACTAAAAGCTAGTTCTGTACACATCAAGGTGAACAAATGCAACCAACTTAGTGTACTGTCAAAACTGTCCACTGACTTCACTCCTAAGGCAGTCAGGGTATTTTCATCTTTTTACAGGCTACGTTGCTCCGATTGAGCTGAAATTTTGTAGGGAACCACAAAATGTCATTCTCTACAATTTCATGTTTTGTGCTAAGCCTAATTCGGCCTCTAGCATAGAGAAATGAAACCGGACAGAATTGAAGCTACAATTTCCAGAAATCTGAAATTTTGTTATATTCAAGCTATAATTCACATTTGTTCCTTGAAACTACCACTACTATCACCTTTGGAAGATCATATACCACATATATGCATCATACAACACCTAACCCACAAGAAACCCTAACTCAAAAGTCATCCATCCAATCATCAAAACCCTTTGAAACAAGCATCACAAGCACAATACTAATATTAATACCCAACTTAATCATGATTAATGGAGAAAGAATGGTTGATCAGCCATTATACCTCAAGACAAGAGCTTGCTAGGATGATCCTTCACCTCTCCTTGAAATCTTTGGCTCCTTAAGCTTCCCAATCTTCCAAACTAGTGATTAATCGGTTTAGTTTTTCTTGGTTGCACTCAAAAGATTGGATTCAAGGTTAAAATTTGAAGAACTCTCCTCACTCTCTTCCCTCTCCTTGCTCTCGGTCAAACCAGAAAACAAATGAGGGAAAATGAGCTGAAATGAGAGATAAGAAGGCAAGACAAAAAGGTTGGTCAAGGACTATAGATGGCCAACACTTGTCACTACCAAAGCCATCCAAATTTTGCTTTCTTTTCCTTGCATTTTGGGCCACAATTTTTGGCCATATGGTTGAGGATGAGGGGGGATATTTTGCACAAATATCAAGGGTATGTGGTGGTGGGGAAGTGGTGGTCAAGTGGTGTGTTCAATCGGTAGTGATCGATACCCGTCGGTTTGAGACGATTTTTCTTAAATCGCGTATACTAGGGCTTTTACCTTCTAATCACTAACTTATTATTATCATTTCAAATCATATAATATTTTCTCATCCAAAATTCACTCTTACCTACCAAATTTGATCCTCACTCCGTACCGAATAGTCAAACTACGGAAAACGTGAAAATCCTAATTCGCTCTAACTTGAAAATGGACAACGAAAACCCTAACTTCTATATTCATTTACACTTATTGTAGGGTGATTGGGTAGTAGGCCATTATGAAGTAATAAGTTCCAAGTAATTTTCAAATAATTTCTAAATAAAAGGGAATTTTAAAAAAATATATAAGGAAATTTTTCTAGTCGTCACACTCTCTCCCTCTTACAGAAATTGAGGATGCGAAAGCCCAAGTAAAAGCCTTTCAAACGCGGAAAAGAGATACATCCAGCAGCATACCTGAGGAATCCGGAGAAAAGATAATGCTCTTCAAAGTGCAAAAAGCGAACCATTCACCTTGCCCACCTTGGACATTAAGAGCATTAGATAAAAGGTCTACGAAAGGAAGTCAGATCGGATCAAAGGACATTTCTCGAGAAGGTCAAACAGTAGCTCCTCGATTGGCCTGTGGATACTGTGGAAAGACAAATCACACTGAGAATGATTGCTGGCAGAAAGGGGGAAAATGTTTGATTTGTGGGAGTAGCAATCATCAATTTAGCAATTGCCTGAAGAAACAGCCACTACAAGAAATTTGGTCATTAGTGACAATATTTCTCAGTGATGAAAAAAAATCGTCACAAAATGGGGTCCTTTAACCACAATACGGCAAGTTGTCACAATCGAGTCAAGGAAGCCAATACATCAGTGACGACCTTGCATTGTTGTCACAATTCGATTCCCGCCAGGAGTCATGAAGAGAGCGGGAACTGCAATAGTGACAACTTTCTAAAAGTCGTCAGTAATAATAGCACCTTTCTTTGACAACTTTGCTATTGTTGTCACTAATAACATTATATAGCTGTTAGTGACAACTATTTTTATCACTGTTTGATTTTTAATACTTATTGTTTTTTGCAACTATTACTCTTAATTTTTTGTAATCATTATGTGTTCTCTAATGATTTTTAGTTGTTGTATACTTACGAGCCTCCTTATTAGTTTAATTTTCTTGTATATGTAATAACTTCATTAGAATAAAAAATAATTAAAAAATAAAAAATTCATTAGTGTAAATAAACTTGTGATTACTTAACTTAGAATGATTATTAGTTAATTTGATATGAATTTAAATAAGAGTTTTCAAATTGAATCGGTTATCGAAGTGGATAAATCATAAACTCCATAGTTAATTAACTAATACACTTTATGTATTAGTTGAATTGTGCATTTTTTTCTTATTTGAAGATAATGGATTAATAGTGAAGTTTTATAAATAGTAGTTATAATTGATATAAAGTTTTAGCACTTATAAGAACTAGTTAAATTTTATGAAGATGCTTTTCCATTTATATGAATTTAAAAAATTTTGCCACTCATACTAAAATTTTTAATCATACTAAAATTTTTAAAATTGTGACACAAAAATAATGAATAAAAATGAAATCTATATTTCAAATACAATTATAAAAGACAAAATTGCACCAATTTTTCTTGTGTAAAAAGGGGGGAATTATGATGTCCAAATCCAGTTAAAATTCAAGACAAAAACAAAGTGGCGCAATTTTAAAATTCAAGGCAAAAAAAGAGGCGCAAAATTGTCCAAGTCTCTTGTACTACGTAGATGCAAAATAATAACTTTTCTAAGTGTTGAATTCTTTCTCAGACATCTCCCCTCTCCAGTCTTTAAATCGAAGCCCGTTTTTTATCCTTCCCGTCAAAGTCTCTCTAATTTCAGCTTCAAAAGCAGCGATGGCACCAAAGGCGGAGAAGAAGCCGGCTGAGAAGAAGCTCGCGGCCGAGAAAGCCCCAGCAGCCGAGAAGGCTCCGGCAGAGAAGAAGCCAAAGGCCAGGAAGAAACTCCCGAAGGAAGGCGGAGCCACTGCCGGCGACAAAAAGAAGAAAAGAGTCAAGAGAGCAGCAAGACCTACAAGATCTACATCTTCAAGGTGCTAAAACAAGTCCATCCCCACATCGGGATCTCCAGCAATGCCATGGGTATCATGAACAGCTTCATCAACAATATTTTCGAGAAATTGGCTCAGGAGGCTTCCAGGCTCGCCAGGTACAATAAGAAGCCGATGATTACGTCGAGGGAGATTCAGACTACTGTGAGACTTGTACTTCCCGGTGAATTGGCCAAGCACGCCGTCTCCGAAGGCACCAAGACTGTTACCAAATTCACTAGCTCTTGAGGAAATTGAAGAGAAAACGGTTGATTTCTAGGGTTAGTTCTTTCGGTTGATTTTTAGGGAAAATTTTTTACCTAGTTATCGTGAATCCCCTAGATTAATTGTATCCTCTACTTCTTGGCCCACTTGGGAAGGACTTGCTACTTCCCAAAGATTTTTTGTACAAAATCAGCTACAGCTGGACTTGGTAGGGGGAGAATTGAATAATAATGACCAAATTAGATGAGGCAATTAGACAAGCTTTAGATGAGGCATAATACCATACTCATTTACCTCAAAATATTTATTGCTCTGGCTAAATGATTTTTCCTCCAGAACTGCGCACTTCAATTTTCTCCAAGGTTGCAACACGAAACATTCGTTCTGTTTCCAAGAGGGTAATCACTTCTATTTCTTCTTCTCGTCTCTTTTGTGCTTTGCCCGGAGTGATAACTATGGGACTATTTTTGGTTAATTGAAGGGAATTTTTTCTTTTCATTTTTGATTGTAGTTTGGATTTACTTTTCTTCTTTGTTTGGTACAATGAATCCGTTCTACTTCTAGCATCTTAGCTCAATCTGTTTTTGTGTAACTACATCTCATAGCATTCTTAATTATTGGTAAATGCTAAAGTAATGTTCTTTAATTGTTTGTGTTAGTAAAATAGAGTTCTTTCCTGCGTTCATATATGGTTCCTTGGTGTTTCTGGTGAAGTAATGACTTGTGGGAAAAGTTCCCTTTTCTAATCTGGGTATAGATTGTATATTCCAGGTGTTATGTGTACATCAAGTTGTCTCATACAATAACACTAAATACTCAGATTTGGATTGGAAGGCATTTTTTGTAAGGTTGATTCAGGAAATGAAAACTTAATGCTTCTTTTTTCTTTGTGGAAATAATGTGTATGCTTCTTTTTTCTTTGTGGAAATAATTTGATGCATGGAGAATTACTTCAAGTTATGTTTATCGAACGCTTAGTCCTGACAATTGGCTTGTTCATTCTGAAGTTTTCTTCTTTCACTTCCAATATTCAGTGGCTCTTTGTTTACTTTTTCTTTACTATTGCATCACAGACTCACAATTGTATGTCTTCCTATGTTATCTAGAATCTTTTAGAGATTTGCATCTGGCCCGCATTTTCCACTGTTGACGTTAAATGAAAGGAGAGTTTGCCATAGAAGATAAAGTAGTGAAGCTATCGAGCTTGTGTAGTTTGCTCTGCTTCTGAGAAGTTTTGATGCCTATGTGCTCTAGACTAGTGATTGACGAGTTTCAGTCAGTTTTTTGTTGCACTGATTACAGTAGCCAGTTGAATGTCAAAAGGGAGATTTAAAAAAAAAACTCAGATTTGGATACTTTTCTTAACATAACTAGTTGGACTAGTCTTTGTGTTTAAACCTGAATTATGTAATTGTCTTGCTATAAAAGTGTGTACTAAGCTTTCATGCTAGGATATAAGTTGAACTTAGTGATAAGTAGGGAATAAACACGGACATCATCTCAAAAGTTTGTAATATGATCTATGAACTCTGTTTGATTTGTGGGCTTTGGTTGCACGAGTTTTAGTTACACGGGCAATGTATTCATGTGACTTTCCAGATTTTATTCTTATGAAATTTCAAAGTGGTTGTCACATGGGTGAAAACAAATTTTGCATAAAAGAATACCATAAATTGACTGGTCTGTATTCTTCTAATTAGATGTCATGGCTGATTACTGTGTTGCCGAATTGTCTATAGTTATAATATGTGGATATATTGTGCTGAAAGTTTGTATTATCTTAATGGATTATGACACTATAAGTATTTATTTGCAGTAGCATTTTTTTAATGGGTTGCAGTTCCATGGTTGATTTTGTGCATTAATTTAATTTAGTTGTATGGTTTGACAGCTTTAATTTCATAAGGATGATAAAATTCTTGCTTTTGTTTTACTCAAGTGTTTTAGCATGGTGTGCTGAATACGTTTTTCAATCAAAGCTAAATTAGAGGTTCAAAGCAGTTGATTATCATGCTCTTTTCATTTCTATTGCACTTGTTTCTGAACTTTATAATGTTATGGAACTTATCTGCTATACTTGCTATGTTACTCATTTCATTATGATTACTACACCGGTACTTGGATATGATTGTAATCATTCATACATAAATTTTTTGTCTTTACATTTGATTGTTATTACTTGATAATACATTTTCATTTTAGTAGTACTTGTACTCCGAGCATGTGTGTCCAGTCTTTGAAATTAGTGAGTTTTTGAAGCCAATCTGAAGCTTTCTTGAGTTCTAAAGTTTCAAGTGCTTTATCTCTTACTTTGCTCTTGTTCAGTCACTGTCTAGACGATATATAAAAGAAATGATTCAGCTTATTTTCTTGCAAATTTCTAAGTTCTCTTTCTTGTCTCAAGTTTTTATTATCACCTACTAATAATTGAAGTACTTCACTGCAGATATGTTGCTCATTTTAGATTTTTGAAAGATCAGTAGCCAGAGTTGCTAATTGACTCAAGAACTATAGAGAAAATCCTATACTCAAGAAAATTTTCGACGACATATTAAAGTCATCACTGATAAGTTTTATTGACAACTTGACTAAAGTTGATGCTCGTAATGCATGGCAATAAAACTTAATAAGGTAGATTTGTACTCCAGAGTTGCTAATTGATGCTCGTAATGCATGGCAAAACCTTTTTCTGATCATACTTTTAATAAGGTAGATTTGTAATAGTACAAATCAAGTGCAATATGAATCATGGACATAATTTTCTGCCCAATTGACTTAATGAGGGCATTTATATAGATGGTTTAATTTTGGGTAGTAAGCTAATTTAAAATAACCTTTTACGGGTTGAAGAATGAACTTAATCAAGTTATTGTAGCATAGCAATTTGCAGCGAATCATTGTTTTATGTCATCCATGGCTAATTTTTATAAGTAACAATCCTTTGTCTTCAGTAGAACATATAGGATATAAATAAGTTATTGACATTACTAATACTTTAATAGCTAACTTTTGAGTTCATTTGGGATATTGTTCTTGTTATGACAATTCTTCACCTTCTTTATTCTTTTCCTTAATAATTTCCTACTCATTATTTGAGTTTGTGATAAGTAAATCTAAGATTTTTTTCCTTTTCAAAATGCTTGTTACTTACTATTGTTATACTACTTTATGCAGACAAATGCTACTATGTCAGATTTTGTGCAAAATTCACAGCTACTAAGTGGACTCAAGAAGGATGAAGATAAAGCTTCTTTTTTGGCTCGTGAAGTGTTTTGGAAGTTTTTATGACTTTTGAGGCTCGGATGCTTTTTGTAAACTTGATTGACTTTGCATGAACAATTTGGGTTACACAGTACCACTTCTATTGTAGTATTTGTAGGATGACATTGAACTTAAACATTATATTTTGGTCATTTGTAGCATAATGGATGCTTTTAGCTATTAATTAGCAGGCCTTTTATGGTTCTTTTGAATTGATGAATTGTTGGATTCCTTTTTAGTATAATGGATGCTTTTAGATATTAATTAGCAGGCCTTATATGGTTCTAATTTGATGTATTGTTGGATTGGTTGCTTTTAGGACAATCGTTTGTATCAGGTTTCATAGTGACAATATATTGTTACTAATCAGATTTCTCCACTAACAACAAAAAGTTGTCACTAAATAAGGTGTATAACAAAAAGGTATATAGTGATGATAAATGTTGTCAGTAAAGAGCCATTTTTAGTGACGACTCTAAAGAGTTGTGAGTAACCAATCAATACCAACGGCAACTATGAAAAGGATTTTACTGACGACACTACTACGAGCATCATTGATAAGGTGAAATGTCGTCACTATATATGTATTTATTATTGACAAAAAATATTGTCACCAATGAATAACATTTACTGACGACATTTAATGTTGTGACTGTGTACCTTTACCGACAGAGATTCACTGACGACTTTGTGACAACTAAAATGTTGTCAGTAAAACACGTTAGTGACGACTTTTACATTTTCTGTGATAATAATCAGTTGTCACTGATGACCAAATTTCTTGTAGTGAGCCACAAGAGGGTAGTACTCAACAAGTGGAAGGAACCAAACCGAAACAAACTAATGAAAGAGGAAACCGAACAAAAGTATCAGCACAGGTTTATGCCGTAGATCAGCAACAAGTTCCGGGGTCCTCTGAGGCAACAGAAGGTAAAAATTTCGAGGACGAAATTTCTTAAGGGGGAGAGAGTGTGAGAACCCAAAAATGTTCACATTTTCTCAGCATTATTTTATTCCTTTGCCTACATTTTATACTTTCCTTGGAAATATTAAAATTTCTATGCATTTTTACAAGCAAGTACAGTTTTAAATTCATTTTCCTAGTATGAGTTAGTGTACGTTAAATTTGAGACGCATTATCGATGTGGGGCCCGCTAGTGCGATGTACGCAACATTTTTTTGACAACTAGTTGGTGAACTATGGAGTTAATTGCAAAGATTAAAAGTTATTGGGGCCATAGTGTGAGACTTGGCAAAGTAAGATATTAGCAACCTTGAAGCTTCTAAGGTCTTCCTAAGTTTAAATTTGATTGGTGGAGGAAAAGTGACCTTTGACCTTAGCTTAAATATCTAGGATGTTAGTAAATGAGAAGGAAAACAAAGCAAAAACTCATAGAAAATAGAGAGAGAGGGCCGTGAGCCTTGAGGAAAACCAAGAGGAAAGAAAACTTCAGTTGCATCTTGGGTTTGCTTGATTTAGTGAGAACAAGAAAAACTAAACCGATTAATCATTAGTTTGGAAGCTTGGGAAGCTTAAGGAACCAAAAATTTCAAGGAGTAGTGGAGGATCACTCTTGCAAGGTCTTGTCTTGAGGTATAATGGCTGATCACTCTTTCTTTCTCCATTAATCATGATTAAGTTGGGTATTAATGTTAGAGTTGTGCTTGTGATGCTTGTTTCAAATGGTTTTGATGATTGAAGGGAGGAATATTGAGTTAGGGTTTTGATTTATTCACTCATATTTCTTGTGGGTTAGGTGTTATATGGTGTATATATATGGTATATAATCTTGTCAAGGAGAAGGTAGTGGTAATTTTAAGGTAAAAATGTGAATTATAGCTTGACTATAACAAAAGTCCAGATTTATGGAAATTCAACCTTCAGTTCTGCCCGGTTCTAGTTCATGATGTTAGAGGCCGAATTAGGCTTAGCATAAAACATGAAAGTTGTAGCGAATGATGTTTTATAGTTCCTCCAAACTTTCAGCTCAATCGGAGTAACATAGCCTGTGAAAAGACAAAAATACCCCTGACTCTCATAGGTTTAGTCCAGTGGACAATTTTGATATTTCACAACACTAACCGTGTCTATTCACCCTGATGTGTACTGAATTAGCCTTTGGCCAAAACACAAAAGTTGTAGTGCTATGTCTTAGCTTTCCAACGCCCCTGAAATCACCTTGTTTCAACTTTGGTAGCCTAAGTTAGTGTTGTTTACGCATAAGGCGGTTAACAAGCCCGAATGTGAGATTCTGGTTCTGTAAATGGCAATTTTGACTTAGATACACTACAAACTTGATTGAGTGGTCTTCATCAAAGTTGTATGCCTTTGTCTTAGCTTTGAAACGGTATAAATTTCACCCCAATCTGATAAGCGTAGCTTCGGTTGTGTCCGTTACGCAAAACAACATCAAATCTGTCTTTTGTTTCTTGACTCAACCTTCATTTCCACACATGCTCCTAGCTTGATTTTGTACTCGTATAACTTGGAACCTATGGAATGGCTATTGAAATGAGATGATTTTGTATATGACTTTGGGTTTGATTGACGAAAAGAATGAAGCCATAAATGGCTGGAAAATAAGTAAGTACAAAGGGCGTGCTGCCCAAATTTACGCTCGAGAACTAGGTCGATATACTTGCGACTTGAATAAGGCTTGAGAGCGAATACCACGTGAACCATCTAGGGTATTTACGTTTTCTTTTCCACTTCGACTCAAATAGCGATTTTAAAGTTTCACAAGTGAGTCTAAGTTTTACAAATATTTTACTTATGTCCTTTGGTTTCAATGTACTCTTTTTACTACCAAAACCATATTTATACTTTGTACTAGTATGTATTCGACTTTTCTTTGACTCACTTACATCTTTGATGGTTGAAGCATAATGTGTTCATTTCATTATATTAGGATACCTTGGTGATTGAGGGTGTATCCAGAAGGAAACTTTGGACGTTATTTTGCTTAAATAGGTGAGTGTTCCTTGTTTGCTATATTTTCCTTGACTTCATGGCTTGTGTCATTGTTTGATAATGTGTTAAGTGCTTTCAAGGATTTCCAAAACAAGTTTTCTAGGCGAGCGTGTACTTTATCGCGCTCGACCTAAATAAAACGTGAAATTTTCAATGATTTAATGATTGATACATTAGTTGTGCATGATGTAAGCCTTTTGGCTGAACTGGGCTCTGCCTTTCATTACCGATTGACTCGAGCCAGAAGCGGACTCGGTCGGGCGATATGGTGATCCTGGGTTTGAACGTTAGTGTACTCGAGTATTGCCTTGTTGTCGGGTGGAGTCCGGCCAACGTCCGGATGGGGGTGAAATGAAATGAATGAACGAGTGGCAATGAATGAAATGAATGGTTTTACTTTTCAAAACGCATTTTCAAATAATTGGATGAATAAGGGGAATGACAGGAGAACGAACGAATGAACGAACGAATAGCTCCATGTGAGCCCGTATCCATTTAATGAATGTGTTATTATCGTTTTCCATTGTAAATGTTTCTTGAACTATTGATACTCTATATTTAATGTATTGGATTGATTGTTTGATTATGTGTTCGGAACCTTACTGAGTTTTTAGCTCATCCCTTTAGTTTTGTTTTCTTTAACAGGGGAAGGCGAGCAAGGACGAGAGCTCGGTAGAGACTAGCCTAGACTAGTTTCTTTGATTTTGTAATGGTTCTCGCCCTAGTGCTCGGCACGGGCTGGATATATAGTGAATTGAGAACCTTTGTATATTCAATGTTTGTACTCCCTTTTGAATTAGCAATGTATATAAGTTTTGCTTTAAGTTTTGGATTATGGTTATACGAACTCTTGTGATTTTATTTCGGAATTGATTGAGGTATGACTGAGTCCCGGCGAGAGCCGGGCAGGCGGTTCGCCTAACCCTTTGGTTCACCTTAGGGGGAGGTGGGGCCATCACAGTTGGTATCCCCTAAGGCGAACCAAAGGATTCGGCGGGACGCCTGCCCAACTCTCGCCGGGACTCAGTCGCTCACTACAGTCCTCAAATAAATTGCAATATAAATTTCAAAATATACATCAAATGTTCCACAAATTCAATTGCACTACGAACTAAAACCTCAAGAGATACAAAACAAAGGTCTTCAATTCTCACATAAGTACAAGTACAAGTACAATCTCAAATACTACGGAAATTAAAACTAGAGCTCCAACGGTACAGTAGATCCTCTAACCATTCACACGGAGAACTTTAATACAAATGCTTCCTTCACCTCGAGCCTTGTGGAGGGGAATAAAATAGTTTTGGAGTAAGCTAACGCTCGCGAGTAACCAGTAAAATCAGTAATCAAATATATTTCACAATAATGCATTTCGATGAGGCCATGATTCCGAGATCAAATGTACGTATTTTTGCTCCGGTGAGCCAGTGAAATCATTGCACTTAAACATCCAACGCTCAAATAGATCATTTCACGTTGAACAGTAAGAGGGAGCCCCTTTTGAGCTCCAGATGAACATAAACAAAATGGTGGAGACGTTGGTGTTCAGCACAAGACTCCCCAAGAACTCATTGAAGCCAAAACATGCCATGAACTCCCATGCAAGCACGCATGATATGCAATTGAATAGAGAATGCAGGAAACAGTTCATTAGTAGCTTTAGAAATAGTTTAGGGTCACTCACCTCCACGGCTCAAGAACCATCCATCATATATCATTGCCTTGCCCAAATCCAAGCCCTTCAACTCAAACTCAAAGCAATCAAATGCTTTCAAAGATCGGACAGCATATCCTCTTAATTTCCTTACTTTTCCATCCTACAAGCAATACCATTTCATCTCAAATCAATCACATACATATCATAGACTATCAAATACAACTTTCGGCACAATATCCATAACTGAAGCTACAGTTATCGGATTGAAATGAATCTTATGGCGTTCCGAAGCCAAGACATAACCCTACATATCTTATGAAGAACTCCAAAGCCAAATGATGCATTTTAATGGTCAAAAACGGAAATTTCCACGAAAATAGAAATCTGGGCGCGAAACAGGGCTCATGGGCAGTCAAAGGTATTTCGGTCATTTCACAGGATACATTGCTCCGATTGAGCCAAAATTTTGTAGGCAACTATAAAACATCATTTTCTAGAACTTTAAAATTTTAACCTAAGCCTGATTCGGCCTCTAACATGCTGAAATAAATCCGGTCAAAACAGGGCAGATTTGAAACCCTAACCTAAAATTTTCCGTACAAGCGGAAATTTTCCGCAAAAAACCGCAACTGATGCTCAAGGGATCCATTTAACACACTTTAGAGCCATCAATCCAAGGCCAACCATAATCATCATATGAAACCAGAAAAATCCCAAAAAAAATCAGAAATTTAACTAACTTCACTTTAATCCATGAAATCTTCCATAAAATCACCTAGTTAGCTACCATAAGTCACCAATTGACCATTGTTAGGAACAAAGAGTGAGTTCCAAGCAAAATACCTTAACCTCTCAAGAAAGGTAGTAGCTTAGTGGTTTTTCTTCCAAAACAACTCCACCAAGATCTTCAAACTCCCTTAGCAAGTCTTTTGTGTGGACTAATTCAAGGTTTAATCGGTTAGTTTTCAAGATTTGTGGAAGATATAGGTGAAACTTTCTTTTTTTTTTCTCTCAAGGTGAAGGTCGGCCAAGAAGCTTGAAGAATGAAAATGATTTTGATCAATTTTGGGTATTTAGTAAAGGTGATGAATAGTGGTCAAAGTCCACCCTCCATTGGTTTCATGACACTTGGCCCTTTTAGGGTTTTAATCTTATCCTTTTGTCTCTCCAAGATTAAACCATCTAAGTAACCTCTAATTATCTCTTAACACCTAGTATATTAATCCCGGTATACAAAACATGACCTAATTGGTCGAATTTATCGCACTTAACGCCACTAGCGGGTCCCACGTCCAATATACACTATTTATTTCTCAAGAACTAATTTATACTAGAAAAGTGATTGGAAAACTATATTCACTTATAAAAGTCTCTAGAAAATTTTGATAATAAAATAAAGTAAGAAAAATGCACGCGGATAAAATAAATAAATAAAGAAAATTTCCCTTTTCTTTTCCTGCGGGCGTCACAAACTCACCCCCTTAAATGAATGTCGTCCTCACCATTCCAACTTGTAATAATCAGATCAAGATATCCCGCAAAAGTCAAACGAGTATTTCCAAGCAAGCACTAAGAGTTACTCTAATCCCAGTCGTCTGATTTTCAGTCCCACAAGAAATCACTGATATTTCAAACCAGACCCATAGTCTGGTATCCTAAACTTTAAGTCTAGGATACACTACAGAGATCTGAAACCTAAGCTCTGATACCAACTGTGACAGCCCCACCTCACCCTAAGGCGAACCAAAGGATTCGGCGAGACGCCTGCCCAGCTCTCGCCGGGACAGAGTCGCTCACTATAGTCCTCAAATAAATTGCAATTTAAATCTCAAAATATACTTGAAATGTTCCACAAATTCAATTGCACTACAAACTAAAAACCTCAAGAGATACAAGAAATACTAATTTCCCGATTAAAACAAATGTCCTCAATTCTCACTTAAGTACAAGTACAAGTACAATCTCAAATACTACGCAAATTAAAACCAGAGCTCCAACGGTACAGTAGATCCTCCAACCATTCACACGGAGAACTTTAATACAAATGCTTCCTTCACCTCGAGCCCTGTGGAGGGGAATAAACTAGTTTTGGGGTGAGCTAACGCTCAGCGAGTAACCAGTAAAACCATGTAGACACCAAAATTTTAGCGTAATTTCTTTTTATTTTTTATTTTTTAGTTTTTATTTTTCATGTTGGTTTTACTTAGTTTTTAGTTTTTTAGTTTTTATTTTATTATTATTATTATTTTTAAGTTTTTTTTAGCATAGAATTTCTCGAAAAAAAAAGAAGCTGCATATGCAACGGCATGAAGATTTTTTCAGGGAAGATATGACTCAATGGATCGGATGGCTGGGGGGATAGGGTAGAACAAACCTTTCATCCTCACCATTGAGGTGAGGGTTTAGAGTTATAGGTTTCCCATATAAAAGCCAAGAGAAACGGCAGAGGAAAGGGGGGAGAAAAAATTCTGAGGGGGACTGGCGGCTGCTAGCAAAAGGGAAATGAAAACAAAAAGCGAGAGGGAGCTTGGGGTTTTAGAGAAGATTGACGGCGGGGTTGGAGAGGAAGCAACAAAAAGAAAAGAAGAGCAGGGGGAGGTCTTAGCAGAGAGCTCTAGAGGTTTAGCAGACGGCGGAAATCTGATAAGAAGGAGAGGAGAGACTGAGTTGACGGCTGGACTAAAAGATAGGATAAGAAGAGAGGGGGAGAGAAGGAGCGAGGGAAATTGAGAAGAGGGTTTCGGACGGCAATGTTCAGTCAAATCTCGATCAAATCTCCAATTCACAGTAATTCTCCTCGGTAGCTTGATTTCGTGCGCTTTGCCCAGGAATTGGCGTGGTTGTTTCAAGCTCATAAGTGGCAAAGGTGATTCATTTTGCTTGAACTGGTTCTGAACATATCGAAATTCTTGAAATCTTATCTTATATTTTTGGGATCTGATCTTCGATCCTTTGTTGCTGTGATTCGTTCCCTTTTGTATGAACTGTTAGCTTAGATATTGTCTGTATACCCCTGTGCTTGAATTTTGTGTTGTCATAGCCCAAGAAACACAGGGTATAGGAGTCTTTTCAAGTTCATTTAATTGATATTTGATCCTAAAATTGCTGAAAAAAAAAGAAGAAAGTTGTGGAATTTTTCTTTTCAGATTCGCAAGCTATCTTTGTCTGAAATTTTTGTGTGTGTTTTAACATAAGGATTGCAGCCAGGATGACAGGGGTCATTTTCCTTGGGTTGTTTGAGCTCTTGGGTTGCTCGAAGTTTGAGATTTGCTTGTTGTTTGATTGGTTTTCCATGTACATGTCTAGCGCAAGATCCTTTCTTTCTGACTTTGCTGCATTTTTTCCTTTTCCTTTCGGTCAATTCCAGTTCTTTGTTTGAATCCTGTAGCCAAATTTTTGTGTTGGATTTAGTTGGTGTTTGATGGTTAAAATCGTGGTGTTTTGGTGGATTCGTTGGCATGATAAGATGGCCAAGACAATTGCAGTAAGAAAGATGTGAAGTAGTTGAAAAATAGTTTCAGTCTGCAGAATTGTTTTTCGTTGCATGCATGGGATATTTTCTGAGAATTATATTTTAACCCCTATCTTTTCAACTAATTCTTCTAAGGCCCAGGAGTTTTGGAAAATAAATCAATTTGGTCTCCTTAGTCTCTAGTTATGCTACAAAGGCCCAATTACATTCCAATTTCTTGCAATTAAGTCTTACGTTGATTGCAATTTGAACCGTTATTTGGCCTTTTATTATCTTGGGACCTTTGAAGTTCTTAAATGTTTTGATTTGATTCGAATGATTGATTAATGTTTGCAATTGGGTCCTTAGAAGTTCTTCTATCTTAGAAGTTTGGTTAACAATTTACCTTTTTTGGAAATTAAGCATCTTTTGACTACATTTAAGTAGCAATTATGGAAGAATTTAGTGGTTTGAAGTTTCTAAGGTGTTCTGAGTTTCCTTTTTGCCTTTTATTCTACTTATCTTTAAAGTGGTGCATTAATCCCTTGCTTTGATGGTTTTAGCCCAAGTTATCTCTTTCCTTGGTGACTCTAGCCCAAGTTAAGTCTTGTTCACTTTACTAACATCACAAACGGGGAGGTATAACTTCTTTTATCCTTTTTGGTCTCTCCTCTATGTGATTCAACGTGCTAAGTGAAAATTGCATGTCTCTTTGCTTTTCCTTGCCTTTCCTTAATTCCTTTCATTTACTTTTGCTTTTATTAAGTTATTCTTTTATGGGGTATGTGTACACCTCTTGGCTTGTAATAGATAGGGTTTGGAGAGCATTTTTTATTCATTTTCCCTCTTCCCCATTTGTTTTAGTTAGCAAATGTAATAGGTTCATTAGTTTGATTGCTTGCTTTTCTTGCTATGTGTTAATTTACTTTATTAGGCTCTTGCATTTAGTCGAGCATGCTAAGTGTTATGTGCTACGTGTTTACAGGCGATTGGCATGTCTACTTGCTTTTTATAGTCGTAGATGAATATGATGGATGAATGCACGTCACCACACTAGTCCAACGCTAGTTGTGGCTCATTGTCCCGTTTTCCACTAGTCCAACGCTAGTAGGAATTCATAGATATGGGCTAGTCCAATGCTAGACCCTTAGGGATCTCCCTCGCTAGTACATACTTGCATGTCTCACTACATTTCATGCATTTTTCTTAGTTTTCTAGCATTTGGCATGCCCCTTCCATCCTTTCCCCTTCATCTTAGGTTTTTACATCCTCATGCTAGTTATAGGGTACATTTGCTTGAGAGTCCCCTTTCGGTAAGGGAAACGAGCGAGTGTGGCTACAAAATAGCCTTAGCACGCTAGTCCTTCCTTCGAATCAAAGGGAAAATTAAAGTCGTGAAGTTAGGAGTCATTCCCGTACCCAACTTGATGCATTCCTCTAGGATTCATACACTTTCATTTCTATCATATCACCTCCTCACTTTTTTATCCACATTTTCTCACTACTTATATTTTTCTCAATCCACATGCCATGTTTGCACATTTTTTTTCTTTTATTTGTTTTCTACCTCACAAATTGCATCCAAATTGCACTTATATGCACTTACTACCATTATACCATATTTTCGTCCACTTGCACACAAACACCTTTGTTTTCTCAATGGGCACATATGCACTTTTCTTACATTTGCACACATGCACTTTTCTTACATTTGCACACTTGTACTTACATTTGTATTTTTATTTTATTTTCATTTTATTTTGCATTCTTTTTACATTTTCACACTTGCACTCATATTTGGGTCTTCATTTGCATTACCCGTGACCTCTATGAGAGTTTTTCTTATTGGCCATCACAACTCATGTGGTTGGGACCAAAAAGCCTCATAAGAGACATTTTAGATTTAGGATTGCATTTTTTTTCATATCCATTAGTCACATCCAACATGCAACACATATTTTGGGTAGAAGAAATAGAAAAGTGGGGCTAAGTCACGCAACTAGCTTTGGCTAGGGTAAGGGAGTGCCTTAGGCTTTGCCTTTGCCTTTTCCCTTATCAAATGTGACCCCCGATCCCTTTCTTTGGTTACGTAGACCTAAAATTCTTTAAAAAGGGTTTGTTTACTTTTCTTTCCAAAAACAAAAATCATTTTTTGGGTGACTTGGTACACCCTAACTCTATACCAAGTGGCGACTCCTTTTCTATCTAAAACCCTTTGTTTGGCCAAACCGTCGCATTTCACAATCCCACGGCCTTTTATTTTCACTTTCACACACATTCACATACATCTCCTACACACTACTTTCACACCTTTCAAAAAGTGGGGGACGACAGATTGGCGACTCCACTGGGGACATCCTATGTGGGTCCAAGCATTTGATTTAGCCATTCTTTTCCGTTTTCTACCCTTGTTATGCGTAGCATTTGGATAATTAGGGTTGCATTTTACATTTTAAGATCTTTTGCCTCGCGCGCATATCGAACTACTTCCTCACTCACGTATGTATGTGTAGACACCAAATTTTTGACCTTAGTTTTTCATTATTAGTTTTATTGATATTTATTTTAGTTTGATTTTACTAATCTCATTTTTAGACATTTTAGCATTAAAAAAAATGAAAATGAAAAAAAATTGAAGAAAAGAAAAGAAAAATGGAAAAATCGCAACTTTGTTGTCTTTTATTTCTAGTTTATTTATTTTTGTCTCATTTTAGTTTTTCTTTACTTAATATTATTTTCATTTTAGTTAAATTACTTTTAAAAAAAAAAAAAAGGATCCGCGGCATGCAAGCTACGTATTTTTGCAGCTTGCAAGGAAGGGCTCGGGGAGTCCTTTGGCTGCAATATTAGAAGAGGATTCTCGGCTCAATGGATCGAATGGCTGGGGAATAGGGTAGGAAAAAACCTTTCATCCTCACCATCGAGGTGAGGGTTTAGGAATCTGAGGTTTCATATAAAAGAAAAGAAAGTAACCGCAGCCAAGGGGGGAAGGATTGAAGGTTGACGGCTGAGAGAGGCATCAGCAAAAGCAAGGAAAAGAGTAAAGACCGAGAGGGTTTCGGCTGAGGGGGAACAGAACAGAAAAAAGACAACGACAGAAGAGGAGGCGGGCAGAGAGAGTGAGAGGGAACGGTGGATGAAAAGGAACCGGGAAAAATCAGAAAAGGGAAGAAAGAAAGAAAGCTAGAGGAGACGGAGGGCTTTCAGCTGAAAAAGGAGAGTCTGGATGGCGGAGGGAAGAAAAAACCATAAATGAGAGTAGAGAGAAACAGAGAGCTAGGGAGGGTAGCGGCTGAAGGCTGAAGAGAGGCTGCGGGGGAGTGAACTGAGAAAGAGAGGAAGGAATCAGAAAAATGAGAGCTTGAGAGGAGAGCAACAAAGGAGTATCGAGAATCTCATCGTCAAACATTGGCTGAGGTGGTGACGCCGCCGTTGCTGGTGCTGTTTTCTTTCTACCGCCGTTGCGCTTGTCGCTGAGAGTACGGGTTTAAGGCAGTGGAGCAGGTAACTTTCCACCCTTTTTTCTGCTCATTTCCGTCTCTAAATGGAGCCCAACATGCTAAGCTGAAACTTGGTTTTTGGTTCATTTTCTGGGTCTCTGCTAAATCAATATGCATCAACTAGGAGCTTCGATCTGGTTGAAGTCCTGGTCTGGCTTGTTTTCTTTTTTTGGTTTGGGTCTGTTCGCATATTGATTGACAAGTTTTCTGGCTTTCGGTTTTAAAAATTGAATAATCTGTGCGATGTTGGATGTTGTGAAAATGAGAATGAATGTTCGCATGGGTATTTGCTAAGAATATTTCGGTTTCATGGTTTGGACTGCGATGAATCTAGTTTCATCATCGTTTCATGGTCAAAGGGGAGGATAGGATGTACAAAAAATGAATTCTTTTTCCATTCCTTTGTTACTTTCTTCTTGCTGCCTTTTCATTCGTTTCGTTTCTAGCACTTGTTTCTTTTGAACTTGTTTCTCATTTCTCAAAGGATGGGGAGCATTGTTGTTTAATGTTTTTATACCAGGGGCAAACCCATTTTATGATACTTGCTAGGCTTAATGCAAACTGATTTTCACAGATTGTATGATGCTTATTGTTGGGATCTTTGGATAGATAAATTTTGTTGAAAATTGTTGAGAAAATGGGATGGAGTTCAGTGGTATCTGGTTGGACGAATTTATGGTTTGTTCTTGTGAGTTTGCAAATGATTTGATGCTAGAGAGAGTTGCATGTTCTGTTTTTTGTTCTGAAGTTTCTTCCGTTGCTTGTTCGGATGTTCAGTTTGTGTTTGGATGCATATATTTCGTGTATTTTGGGTCTGAATTTTGACAAAACAATAAGCATGCTCCTGTTGGAGATGAACTCAAGAAGAGTTGCAGAAAGATTTTCTTTTTTGTATCAGTTTGCTTTGCGCTTCAGCTTGCGCATGAATCTGCTGCAACAAGCTAAGCTCGAAATTCTCAGCTGGTTGCAGCAGCATTTTTGCAGCAGCCCTTTCTGAGTTGTTTAATTGCCGGGGGTTTGTTCACCTTTTTGGGTTATGCAGTGAGTAGGGATTGAAGTGGTTCTTTGCAAAGGTTAAAATGTTTTCTTTCCCATTGCTTGTGTCCTATCCTGCTTCACGCATTCCTGTTGGCAAGGATGGTGTAGTTTAGATCACTCTCTTGATATCAGCTACTGGTTAGTTCATGCTAAAAGGATATGTAAGAAATCTTGTTGTTTGATCCAAGTTTGAGTTGTTTAATCCTTTGCACATTTCGGATGAATGAGCTAAAAATCGCAGATAAAAAGCTTCATCAATGGCCGAAACTTGCTGTTGCAGAAACTTCCTTCGGTTTACTGAAATTTTTGATCATTTGAACTACTTATTTGAAATGTTTTTGAGAGGTGATTAACATGGTTTTGAGTGGAGCCGACTCGAAGTTTTGCATGAATTTTGTGTTTGCCGAAAGTTTGCTGGAGTTTGTGCATGCTGGCCATAGCAGAAATTGCTGAAGGAATGTTAGCTGCAGAAACAAATTTCCTTCGTGGGTTTGCATGGTTTGCATGCAACTCAACTTTCAAAAAGTGCACTTTGACCTCTTGGCTTCCAACTAATGCCGCTGTGACCCAACCAATTGAATAATTTCCTCAATCTGGTCCTTGGCAGTTTTAATTCTACAACTTCATTGCTTGTTTGTTTCAATTAATTACTATGCTTTGTTTCAATTGCACTTAAGTCATGACTTTAGGGGCTTTATGACCAAGTGAGCTTGTGTTTGACTATTTTCTTTAATTTTCCCAAATAAATTGGTACCTTGACCATTTCTTTTATTTTGGAGGATAAATAAGTTGATTTCACTCCATTAGAGCTCCATTTCAAGGGAGGTATAATTTCTTTTATCCTTTTTTGTCTCTCCTATGTGATCCAACGTGCTAAGTGAGAATTGCATGTCTGATTTGCTTTCCTTGCCTTTCTTTAGTTCCTTTATTTCATTTACTTTTACTTTCATTAAGTTATTCTTTTATGGGGTATGTGTACACCTCTTGGCTTGTAATAGATAGGGCTTGGCGAGCATTCTTGTCCATTCTTCCCCTTCCCCTTTTGTTTTAGTTAGCAAGTGTAATAGGTTGATTAGCTTGGTTATTTGCCTTCGTTGCTATGTGTTAATTGGCTTTATTAGGTTCTTGCATCTAGTCGAGCATGCTAAGTGTTATGTGCTATGTGTTTATAGGTGATTGACATGTCTATTCGCTTTCCATAGCCATGCATGAATATGATGGATGAATGTACGTCACCACACTAGTCCAACGCTAGTTGTGGCCCCCTTTCCCGTCACCACACTAGTCCAACGCTAGTTGTGGCTCATTGTTCCGTTTTCCACTAGTCCAATGCTAGTAGGAATTCCTAGATATGGTCTAGTCCAACGCTAGACCCTTAGGTATCTTTTCTTGTTAGTACACATTTGCATGTTTCACTTCATTTCATGCATTTTTCCTAGTTTTTCTAGCATTTGGCATGCCCTTCCTACTCTTTCCCCTTCATTTTAGGCTTTTGCATCTTCATGCTAGTTATAAGGTACATTTGCTTGAGAGTCCCCTTTCGATAAGGGAAACGAGCGAGTTTGGCTACAAAATAGTCTTAGCACGCTAGTTCTTCCTTCTAATCCAAGGGAAAATCAAAGTCGTAAAGTTAGGAGTCATTCCCGTACCCGACTTGATGCATTCCTCTAGGTTCATACACTTTCATTTTTATCATATCACTTCCTCACTTTTTTATCCACATTTTCTTACTACTTATATTTTTCTCAACCCATATGCCATGTTTGCACATTTTTCTTCTTTTATCATTTATTTTCTACCTCACAAATTGCATCCAATTACACTTATATGTATCTACTATCATATTTTCATCCATTTGCACACAAACACCTTTATTTTCTCAATTTGCACACATGCACTTGTTTTACATTTGCACACATGCACGTTTTCTTACATTTTCACACTTGCACTCATACTTGAGTCTTCATTTGCATTGCTCGTGACCTCTATGAGGACTTTCCTTATTGGCCACCGCAACTCATGTGGTTGGGACCAAAAAGCCTCATAAGAGACATTTTAGATTTAGGATTGCATTTTTCTTTCCTTTTCGCATCCATTAGTCATATCCAACATGCGATACATACTTTGGGTAGAAGAATTAGGAAACGTGGGGCTAAATCACGCAACTAGCTTTGGCTAGGGTAAGGGAGTGCCTTAGGTTTTGCCTTTGCCTTCTCCCTTATCAAATGTGTCCCCCGATCCCTTTTTTTTTGGTTACGTAGACCTAAAAGTTCTTTAAAAGGGTTTATTTACTTTTTCGTTCAAAAACAAAAATCATTTTTTTTGGGTGACTTGGTACACCCTAACTCTATACCAAGTGGCGACTCCATGTTTTCTATTCAAAAACCCTTTTTGAACTTTGTTTGGCCAAACCGTCGCATTTTACAATCCCACGGCCTTTATTTTCACTTTCATACACGATCACACATATCTCACACACTACTTTCACACACTCAAAAAGTGGGGCGCAACAGTTGGCGACTCCACTGGGGACCTCCTAAGTGGGTCCAAGCATTTTGATTTAGCTATTCTTTTCCGTTTTCTACCCTTTTTATGTATAGCATTTGGATATTAGGGTTGGATTTTCCATTTTAGGGCCTTTTGCCTCGCGCGCGTATCAAACTATTCCCTCACTTGCGTATGTATGATTGGTTGATTGGATGTATGTTGTACTTGTTTTATCTCGCGCTTTGCATTACATTTGGGTGGGGGATATACCCTAGAGCCTCGCATTGGTTCTTGATCCCTCCCTTCCAAACGAGCACAAGCATACGTTGTGAAGACCCGAAAAATTTCTTATTTTATCAAATATTAATGGTTTAATTAAGTATTTATCCACCTGTTTTCCCCAAATAATTTATTACGACCATTTTAAATCCATTCGTATGGAATAATGTCTTCATTATGTTTTTGAAATGTCCCGTTAACAACTTCAATTTTCGGAAGGATTGTTTAGGTGAGAAATAACGAACGCGAGTGTTTCAAGGTGATATTATATTCGAGAGTATGATTATCCTGAGGAAATTAAGAACGGACAATAGCAGATTAAGAAAAGTTAATCGAGAATTAAAGGTGAATAAGTTCTAAGTGAGCATATACTACTCACGCGTGGATAGTTTTCCAAAAGACGCATGGATACAAATTTATTGGAGATTTGAGGAGTTAATACTCGACTCATGTGAGGACTCAAAAAAAAAACTCCTATTAAAACCCTAATTTGAGCTTATTTAATTATTTACTTGTTCATTTATTCCAAGTATTATTTTCTAGACCTATTGAACTTAATTACGTGGAAATATAGCTTCGTTATATTTTTTTAAAAAGTGACTTGTTTCAAGAATTAATTTCCGGGAGCGCGTTTAGTAAAAATAGTGAATAGTGCTTGGAGATTTTATCCGCTTGAGAGTGCAATAAGCTTGGAATAATGGAGACTCGTACTATGGTTCTAAAATAGGAAATATTATGAATAAATACTCAAGTGATAGTTAGTAGTACAATCGTTATAAGAAATTCTCGGAAGTTTCGCGTTATAGCGTTAAAATTGACGGTACGCGTTTTCACACGCGCGACTTTATTTGAGAGACTTTAGACCCTTATTTTGGGACAATCAAGAGTGAATAATATTTACCTGAATATAAGTGCATTAGAGGTTTAGTGCACTAGTGAACCAAACGCGCGAGAAATCGAGCCGAAACGCGCCCAAACGCACCCTAGTGAGAGTTGACTTTGGGGATGATTTTTGCACCACACATTGTGTCTTCCTTAAGAAGCTAAATTTGGACCAAACACTCTCTCTCTTAGTCTCTCTCTTGGCCGATTATCAGCAGCAAAAAAGAACAACACCAAGATGTCATTTTCATCTTCAATTCTTGCACAAAAACTTCATGGATTCACACCAAATTTGAACTACACTTAGCTTGTCACTTGGAGAGATCATCTAGCTAGAAAAAGGAGGAGTTTTTCACGGTTTCTTGGAGCTTCAAGAGGGCCGAAAATTCTGACCTTGCAAACCAAAGGAGTAGGTAATGATCAACCCATGGATTCTTATCTTTTGGAGATTATATGGCAAGATTAAGCTCATGCATGCACTTAGTTACTTGTTTATGGTATAAAAATGTGATTGTGGGCTCTTGGAATTCCCACACTTGGGTTGTTGTTGCTGATGTGATAATTAATGGTGATTATATTGTGGGTTTAGTGATTATAATGATGCATTAGTGGTGGGTAATTAGTAGGAACTTCATTGGGTGTAAGAAGCAAAAACTTCCGATTCTACCCCTGTTTTATTCGGCCATTTTAAGGCCAGTTTTTAATGAACTAATGGCTTGAACTGGATGCTTATATGATGTATTAGAGGTGTGGAAAATTTCATTGAAAAATAATGAGGTTTGAATGGGCAAATGAATTTTTTTTAGAAACCAGCAAATCTGGAAACTGATTCGCGTATGACTCTGACCAGCAGTAGTATTTTGGCTATAACTCTGTGCTCGGATGTCGAAATCATGTGCCGTCGGTGGCGTTTGAAACTAGACATTCCTAGCTTTAATTTGGTATAAAATGCACGTTCTGATTCCTTGTGAGAAAGCCGAACCAAATGTTTTAAGTTCGCTGTCCTGTTGCTCTGTTCGTCTGGAATGAAGTGGTCAGGCAGCAACTTGATGCCCGAATTTGAACCAGTTGGGTGCCGAATTTGGAAATGATTTCTTCTGTGATATTTTAGTCCTATGAATGTAGTTTCCAACGGCATAAGCCATGCTCGATTTCGAGCTATATTGACTGATTTGTGACTGAAACAAGTGGACTGCTCTGTTTTGGAAAACCCTAATGTTTGGACTGGTTTGGAACCAAATCTTGGAGTGAACTTGTTAGTTGATGTTTTTGATATTAAACACTTACCAAAGATATTATGGGTGTATCTTAGACCCTTATTTCACAAATGAACCATGGTTGGATAACTTTCTTGGTTAGACGATTGGAAATTGGGAAATGCAAGTCAAAGGCAGATTGCCTTAGGATTTTTCTTGAACTTTGGTGGGCTAATTAACTACCTTGCCGAAGGTATTTTTCCCCAAAATTCGATAGAGAGATACTTTCCATATAGTATTGAAATACTGCCAATTTTGGTGCCAATTCAAGTTCGTTTCGATACCCAATTGAATTACTAAAGTTAGAGGTTCAAATCTGGAAAATTCTCATCCAGTCTTGAATTTGCTCAACTTCGGGCTACCGTATCTCGGTGCTCGAAACTCCGATTCTTGATCCGCTTGTTTTGTCATACACCTCACTTGCAACCCTAATTGAGCTGCAAATTTCAGAGGCCGGTTTGCAACGTGTGAATCGTGCCGAATTTTCAAAGTTGGCCGAAATCCAACTTAATTCTGCCATGAAAACCGACCCTGCGTCTTCAAGCTCATTTTTGACCACTTTTCACTTCAATTCATGGACAAGTGTCTTCTAGGAACTTATAGTACTCTCTAAGAGGTTTCCAACGGTATAAAGTTTTCCAATTCTCGACTTATACCGAGCGAGTTATGATTTTTCAAAGATTCATCATAAAACTGAAAAATTTTCCAATTCCAAAGAAATAGAGTTTTTCAAAAACTCTTTGTTCTTTTGATATTCTTAAACGTTTTGCTTACGATCTTCAAGATAAAAACTCAAATATTATTGTACATAATAAAAGGCAAGTTGAACCTCGATTTACGTGTAATTGAGGTTCCTTTTTGCGAAATAATCCTTAGATTGTACTAATGTACAATCTTCTTGATAAGTGGGTTAATTGTATGATTATTCGCTATTAAATTGCCAGGCGCGCAAGGAGACCTTCAAGAGGATCTCACCGCGGACACTTGAACTCCCAGAAAATAATTCTTATTGAATTGCTCGGTGAGTGTCAAGTGTGTGAATTTTGATACTTGTTTAATTGTGGTATTTGTTGAAAGTTTTAAAAAAATAAGGGCGGGTGCGTACTTTATCGCACTCGTTCTAATTTCAAATGAATGAATGGAATGTATTGAATGAATGAATGAAATGCAATGTTATGTCATGAATGCTTGTGTCGTTGGAGTGAACCTCCTCGACCTTCAAATGAATGGGGGACGCCCAAACTCATAGGCCAACCTTAGACTCGAGCCGGTAATGGGCTTGGTCGGGGACTGGGGCGAGCCATGAGATACACATAAGCTCGACCTAATAAGAGGTCTTGCTTGGCATACTCGTAGAGTATCGCCCAATAATAGACTTGTGGGCCCTTGGGGTGTACGGTGGACGGAGGAAAGTAAGTGGTGATCTACGGAAATGGAAATACCGACCCGGTTGACAGGAGGGTCAATGCGGGAAGGTATACGAATGACAACGGCAGATCGAGTGGAACTTAGCTCCTGAGAGCTACTATATCCTTGAATTGTTTCTGATTACCTTTCATGTTTGATTGATTGATTATTGAAAAGACATGGCTTTATTTATTAAATTTGGGATTGTTATTTGACTAAGTGCTTGCATGTGTGTTCTTGGCCTCACGAGCGTTAGCTCACCCTATAGATTTGTTTTCCTTAACAGGATTGGACTTGGAGAAATGTTGGAGAAACCCCTCTTGGCGTACTCTTGTTTTAGGGTTTCCGTTACACTTTGGGGATAGACTTGTGATTGATGTATATTTTGAATATTGATGTATTTCGAGATTTCGATGTAATGATTGGGCAGATGTTGAATATTGATAAGCTTGAAAGCTTACGCACTGATTGTATTTATAGTATTTAATCGTAACGTCTAGTGTTGTATTAAGCTTGGACGAAAATTGCTTGAGTCCTGGCGAGAGCTGGGCAGGCGTCCCGCGGATACCCTTTGGTTCGCCTTAGGGAGAAGTGGGGGCGTCACAGTTGGTATCAGAGCTTAGGCTTTAGATCTCTGTAGTGTATCCTAGGCTTAAATGTTTAGGATGCCGGACTGTAGGATTGGATTGAAAGTTAAGTGACTGCTTGTGAAAATGAAAATTAGAACCTAGGTTCGAATTAGTGGCTGATAAGGAGTCTGATCTTGTGTGATACATGTGGGATAATATGGGATGATCAAATCCAGTTTATTTAGTGTATTTGGTCCCATTTAAGCTTTTAATCTTAGTTGTAAGTTACGGAAAGTAATGGTGGCATTGCACCGTCTTGGAGACGCATTATGGTAATCATGGCCGTGAAGGGCCTAGGGAAGGGCTCGTTGGAAGTGTAATCCAACTCGCCGAACTAGTACGATATGTTATTTCCAAAGGACTTACTCGTGCCCAAGTAATGGAGTGTTTATAGTGGCTGATCATCGGAAGTGGCTATTTGAGGAAAATAGGGTGATTCAAGGGGATAATCGAGAACCGAGGGCAATTGTGGATGTCTAGATTACTAGAATTCCTGAAGTGGAGATTGAGATATTTAAGGAGCGAGGAAGACAAAAACTCCTTGTGAGAAGCTTTAAAAAAGCTAAGAATCGACTTGTTGGGGTAGTGTCCGAAATTAAAGACATGATGGATAAGTCGATGGCTGGGTGTATTAACTTGGTTGAACAAGTGGAGAATGACAAGATATCCGATAAGGGACATGAGATTTAAAACTCCTAGTGCTGGAAATGAAAATGATCCTACGGAGGTAATTAAGACTTTTGGCTCCGCCAATCACTAAGTTAGTGATTTAAACTATTTTAATAGTTTTTGCCAAGGATAGAAGGGGTGGCACTCGCTTAAAGGCCATTGCATTTTGTATCTTGTTTCACAATGTTTCCTACCTTTTGAGGCAATTAAACGTTACTCATGGCATGATTGACTCTACTGTTTCATGATTTCAAATCCATGATTGGGTTGTACCCATTTGCGATTATTTTGGTATCTTCCCTTTTTATTCTTGTATTTGTTGGCGTGATAAAGGTATCACTTTTCAAACTCCGTTTATATGCACTCACTTTATGTCATGCTTTTAAATATGTTAAATTTATGGGTGACCAAAAGAGTGAAAGGAGTGAGGGTGAGGGATTAAGCAACCCCAAGCTCAAGGAGACGATTATAGAGTGACTGCTGGACTGAATCAAAACCCTAGAAATGAATGAAAATAATCGTGTAGTTATTGCTATTAATCAGACGATTGATGCCCTAGCATGATTAGTGGAGCACTAAAACCCTAAACCAATCAACCAACCTAAGAACCAAGTAAGGTTGAGGAGTTGAGCAATTCTTGAAGTTCGCTCCATCTAAGTTTCACGGAGAATCTAATCTCGAAATAGTAGGATCGATTTAAGGGAATCAAATAAGGTGCTAGTGAAAACAAGATATTAGAGTTTCTTCTCGAGTAACTTATAAGTAAGTATTGGAGAGTGAACTAAGACTTGAAAATTTTATATTAAGGAATATGGTCCCTGCATCTGGTTATGTTCGTAAGTAATGATAACAATCTCTTGGAGACTTAAGAACTCGCCGTATTAAGCAGAGGATAGTTAAGATTTGTATTCCGGGGTAACTTATAAGCAAAAAAATGAAAGAGTACTATGACTCGAGCTTCCATTATGAATAGTTACTTATTTTGATCCTCTGATCTACCTGGCAGGCTAGCATTTTGACTTAAACCAACCGGTGAGATGACAATCTTGGAAGAAATGCTTAAGGAAATGGATATTCTTCGAAATGAGGTAGAATTTCAAAGAAAACTAGCTGAGTACTGGGAAGGACGTTGGAAACAAGAATATGCAGAGAAAACTGAGTTGCTACGCCAGAACGTAGAACTGGAGAAGAAACAGAAAGGAAATTCTCAAACTAGTCAGGCCGTCACTTCTCATGTAACTTGTGGATACTGTGGCAAGATTAACCACACTGAAGCCAGGTGCTGGAGAAAGCAAGGAAAATGTTTTAAGTGCAGTAGTACCGAGCATAAGTTTTCGAATTGCCCTGGTAATCCTATCAAGAAGAGAAAATACTCAACAGCCAGCTAGGCCGCTATAAAGCAATCAAGTGCCAGATGGAAGTAATTAGTACTAATGGTTATGAAGGGGGTTCTAGTAGTGGAAGTTTTACGAGTGAGGATGTTTTGACTACACTCGAGGGATAGGGGTTGTAGTACCCTCGACTAGACTAGCACTTTTGGAAATTTAACCTTGTGGAAAAGGGAAAGGTCTTTTGTTTTGTATCTTGGCAATTTGGCACGTTTTGTTACGATCTTATTGTTTCCCTTTTTCCTTTTGAAATGATTTGATAAATCTATTCCAACTTGATGTACCTATTATGATCATTATGACATATGAAACTTTACTCCGCTTTTGATTTGTTTTACGACTTACATGTATATTCAAAATCTTGCTCACACTTTTAGACTTATAATAAGACACGAACGGTATTAGACATGGTCGAGATTGTGCTTGAGAATATAGACCACCCTAAGGTCTGGAGGCGACTAGGGATCGTGACCAAATCGGAAGCTTGATGTTGAAGTTGGAATCCAATGTTTGGTTACCAATTTGATATATCAATACTGTGAGACTTGGGTTAGAAAAAAAAAAGAAAAAAAAAATCTTTGGTAGATTTCCGAGCATAATGATTGAGGAGTCGGATATCACATTTGGAATGGAAGCTTGAGGGTATATATATATATACAATAACGAGACTTGAACGATGTGTCCACTAAGAGCAAATGCTCCATTGTCTCACATAGTCGGAAAATTTCGACCAATGGCAAGGAGCCGTGATATTATTCAAGTTGAATTTAAAGTAGAGCTATTACCAGTTGAGGACTCTAGAGACTGATGTGTTTAAAATCACCTCCAATTCAAGATAGAGACACTTTGAACTTTCAATTACGTCATTGGGTTGACCAATGCACTAGTAACAACTATGACCTGAATGCATTGGGGTTTTAGATCGTAATTGGATTAATCTGTGGTAGCATTATTGATGATATATCGGTATACTCTAAGGTTTGAGAAGATCATGAAAGGTACTTGGAGATGTTTTACAAACCCCAAGAATGCACCAACTTTCGTTAAGTTCGACAAATGTGAGTTCGACTGGAAGGAAATAGCCTTTCTAGGTTATACAATATCTAAGGAAGGAATTATTGTTGACTCAACTACAGTAGAAGTTGTTTAAGAGGAAACGACTAGAAAAATCCTACCGAAATTTGGAGCTCTTGATGTTAGTCGAACCTTTCCTTTGGTGTGATCAAGGAATGTGGGATTTTAAATGTGAGGAGGAATTTTGAAAGTGAAAAATGTTAAATCGATGCACTTGTGATAGCCTTACCAAGCTGAGGAGGCAGTTTTGTGATTTATATAAATGTTTCATATGATAGTTTAGAATGTATACCACTGATGCATGATAAGGTGATTGCATGTGCCTCTAAAGAGTTCAATATCACGAGAGAAAGTAGCCAACTCATGATTTGGAGCTAGTGGCCGTGATATTCGCATTAAAGAAGTACAAACATTTCCTATATGAGGTAGACAGGAAGCCACTTAAGCTACTATCCGATTGGGAAGTTAAATTGCATTTTGGTGATCAAAAAAAACTTGATTGTTAATTGGGCGGATAGAAACTATGAGATAAGAATTGGAAAGTGTAAGTTATTGACTAACTTGCTAAGCATGACTATTGAGGGATGTGATATTTTTCTAAGTTTGAATTTCGAGGACGAAATTCCTTTTAAGGAGGGGAGGATGTGAAGACCCGAAAAATTTCTTATTTTATCAAATATTAATGGTTTAATTAAGTATTTATCCACCTGTTTTCCCCAAATAATTTATTACGACCATTTTAAATCCATTCGTATGGAATAATGTCTTCATTATGTTTTTGAAATGTCCCGTTAACAACTTCAATTTTCGGAAGGATTGTTTAGGTGAGAAATAACGAACGCGAGTGTTTCAAGGTGATATTATATTCGAGAGTATGATTATCCTGAGGAAATTAAGAACGGACAATAGCAGATTAAGAAAAGTTAATCGAGAATTAAAGGTGAATAAGTTCTAAGTGAGCATATACTACTCACGCGTGGATAGTTTTCCAAAAGACGCATGGATACAAATTTATTGGAGATTTGAGGAGTTAATACTCGACTCATGTGAGGACTCAAAAAAAAACTCCTATTAAAACCCTAATTTGAGCTTATTTAATTATTTACTTGTTCATTTATTCCAAGTATTATTTTCTAGACCTATTGAACTTAATTACGTGGAAATATAGCTTCGTTGTATTTTTTTAAAAAGTGACTTGTTTCAAGAATTAATTTCCGGGAGCGCGTTTAGTAAAAATAGTGAATAGTGCTTGGAGATTTTATCCGCTTGAGAGTGCAATAAGCTTGGAATAATGGAGACTCGTACTATGGTTCTAAAATAGGAAATATTATGAATAAATACTCAAGTGATAGTTAGTAGTACAATCGTTATAAGAAATTCTCGGAAGTTTCGCGTTATAGCGTTAAAATTGACGGTACGCGTTTTCACACGCGCGACTTTATTTGAGAGACTTTAGACCCTTATTTTGGGACAATCAAGAGTGAATAATATTTACCTGAATATAAGTGCATTAGAGGTTTAGTGCACTAGTGAACCAAACGCGCGAGAAATCGAGCCGAAACGCGCCCAAACGCACCCTAGTGAGAGTTGACTTTGGGGATGATTTTTGCACCACACATTGTGTCTTCCTTAAGAAGCTAAATTTGGACCAAACACTCTCTCTCTTAGTCTCTCTCTTGGCCGATTATCAGCAGCAAAAAAGAACAACACCAAGATGTCATTTTCATCTTCAATTCTTGCACAAAAACTTCATGGATTCACACCAAATTTGAACTACACTTAGCTTGTCACTTGGAGAGATCATCTAGCTAGAAAAAGGAGGAGTTTTTCACGGTTTCTTGGAGCTTCAAGAGGGCCGAAAATTCTGACCTTGCAAACCAAAGGAGTAGGTAATGATCAACCCATGGATTCTTATCTTTTGGAGATTATATGGCAAGATTAAGCTCATGCATGCACTTAGTTACTTGTTTATGGTATAAAAATATGATTGTGGGCTCTTGGAATTCCCACACTTGGGTTGTTGTTGCTGATGTGATAATTAATGGTGATTATATTGTGGGTTTAGTGATTATAATGATGCATTAGTGGTGGGTAATTAGTAGGAACTTCATTGGGTGTAAGAAGCAAAAACTTCCGATTCTACCCCTGTTTTATTCGGCCATTTTAAGGCCAGTTTTTAATGAACTAATGGCTTGAACTGGATGCTTATATGATGTATTAGAGGTGTGGAAAATTTCATTGAAAAATAATGAGGTTTGAATGGGCAAATGAATTTTTTTTAGAAACCAGCAAATCTGGAAACTGATTCGCGTATGACTCTGACCAGCAGTAGTATTTTGGCTATAACTCTGTGCTTGGATGTCGAAATCATGTGCCGTCGGTGGCGTTTGAAACTAGACATTCCTAGCTTTAATTTGGTATAAAATGCACGTTCTGATTCCTTGTGAGAAAGCCGAACCAAATGTTTTAAGTTCGCTGTCCTGTTGCTCTGTTCGTCTGGAATGAAGTGGTCAGGCAGCAACTTGATGCCCGAATTTGAACCAGTTGGGTGCCGAATTTGGGAATGATTTCTTCTGTGATATTTTAGTCCTATGAATCTAGTTTCCAACGGCATAAGCCATGCTCGATTTCGAGCTATATTGACTGATTTGTGACTGAAACAATTGGACTGCTCTGTTTTGGAAAACCCTAATGTTTGGACTGGTTTGGAACCAAATCTTGGAGTGAACTTGTTAGTTGATGTTTTTGATATTAAACACTTACCAAAGATATTATGGGTGTATCTTAGACCCTTATTTCACAAATGAACCATGGTTGGATAACTTTCTTGGTTAGACGATTGGAAATTGGGAAATGCAAGTCAAAGGCAGATTGCCTTAGGATTTTTCTTGAACTTTGGTGGGCTAATTAACTACCTTGCCGAAGGTATTTTTCCCCAAAATTCGATAGAGAGATACTTTCCATATAGTATTGAAATACTGCCAATTTTGGTGCCAATTCAAGTTCGTTCCGATACCCAATTGAATTACTAAAGTTAGAGGTTCAAATCTGGAAAATTCTCATCCAGTCTTGAATTTGCTCATGTAAGAGCCCGGTGCAACCCAATGAGTACAAACAATTTCACAATGATGCACAAAAATATATCAAATTTAAGCACAATAAAGAAAACTTAATTAAAGAGAAAAGATAAGAAATGCAAACCAAATATCAATCCAATAGTCTCTTCAATTGATGGCGATGCTAACCAAGATGTACAAGTGAAGGCTTACTCCTTCCTCACCCCAAACACACTTTGGTTGAGCCAAGAAGTTTTACAACAATTCTAGTTAACCCTCAACAACCTACACTTGAAAGATCACTCACCCAATTAAGAACTATTTTATACAAATGAGGCAACCTTCACCAAGGTTTTACCACTCCAAGTGATTGGTTCACCTACACCAAGGTTTTACTACTCCAAGAGAGTAACCTTCACTTGAGCAACCTCACAACCCAACTTCCCCAACCCCTTATACAACCAACAAAGAATCTTTCTACTCAAAAATCTCACTTGTAAACTTGTATTTTGTCTTGGCAAAAGTCTCTAGTCTTCTTGTGCTTTGGGGTTTTTATAGAAGGTGAGAAATGGCTCCAAAAGACTCTCCAACGGTCAAATATTAATTGCTGTCAAAACTAGCCGTTGGCCTGTCGGACGTCCGACAGGTGCCTGTCAGACGTCCGAACCACCTGTCGGACGTCCGAACCCTGCGTCCGAACGTAGGCAGAGAGTCATTAAATCTTTGCGAAATTTCTCGGACGTCCGATGCGATCGATGTGCGTCCGAGGCGTGCGTCCGATCCTTCCGGACGTCCGATGCTTCCTCACGAGCGTCCGACAGAGTTTCCTTCTTGATGTTCTTCATCCTTTCGGACGTCCGATAGTTTCCTTTTGGCCGTCCGACATGAGTGACCTGATTTTGCTTCTTCATTTGGTTGGTTTTCTTTCCTTGACACCATTGAACCTGATTCTAACAAATTTCTCACATAAAAACATTAGACCAAATCTACATTTTGGTTTGTTAATCATCAAAACCAAGGATTGATCGACCAAGGTCAACAATCTCCCCCTTTTTGATGATGACAAACAAAATGAAGATTTCTTTTATCAAATAAGTTCAAATAAAGCTCCCCCTTAGAAAGTGCCAACATGCAAAGAAATTTCAATAAATCCTACTCCCCCTTTTGGCATCAATCAAAAAGCAAACTCCCCCTTTATTTTTCAAGTCAAGACCATAATAGGGTCCTTGGGAGTTATTACAACATGATCTAGCAATCCACATGGATTTCATACCTTTTCTCATATTTTTCTTTACATAGCAATCATTTTGCATGTGTCCAAATTGGCAACAAAAGTGACACATGATAGAAGTATTTTGCACATAAGTGGATTTAATGCAACTAATTTTCTTAGCAAACTTATTTGTGCCTTGAAAAGATTTGCTTTCTTTTGTTTGAGAAAACTTTTGTTTTTCATTTTTGAGAACCTCGTTCAAGTCATTAATTCTTTTCTTTAACAAATTTTGTTCCTCCAACATTTTTTCATAAAACTTTGTTTTCTCTTCCAACTTCCTTTTCAAATTATTTTTGCAATCAAAAACACCTTTTTGATTTTTTAAATCATCATTTTCCATTCTCAAACATTTGTTTTCTTGAAAAAGTTTGGAGTTTTCTTCCAACAAATCATTTATTTTTGTTTTCAAATCTTTATTTTTAGCATAAGATTTTTTCAAACTTTTATGCATTTTAATCATAAGAGTTTTCACATCATCATCTTCATTATCTTCATCACAAGAAGAGTGATAAGAACTTACCTCATCTTCTCCAACGGCCATTAGTGCCATTTGGGCCAACTCTTCTTTTTCTCTTTTTGAATTGCATTCATCCCATGTAATTTTGCAATCTCCTCTTGAACATCTCTTGTTGAAGATCTTCTTGAAACTTTTGATGTGAGGAGATATATCATTGTCCACTTCCATGATTTCATTACCCATGAAGGATGGGTTATCCCCCACTTGAGATGCTTTAAAAGCTATGCCTCTCTTATACATTCTTGCATTTTCTTCCTCTTGCACTTTGAATTCCAGCTTTAATTCATAAGAGGTTAGGGTATCCACAAGAGATTCAATGGACATAGAATTTAAATCCTTTGCCTCTTCTATAGCATTTATTTTGTTTTCCCATTCTTTTGGCAAGGCATTCAAAATCTTTCTATTTTTCTCACCCAAAGAATATTCTTTTCCAAGCAATTTAAGATCTTCAATAATGTCACAAAATCTACTACACATCTTATCAACATTTTCAAGAGGATGCATTTTGAAAAATTCATATTGAGAAACAAGTAAAGATTTCTTTTGTTCTTTAATATCTTGATTACCTTCATGAAATACACACAATTTATCCCAAATATCTTTAGCTGATTTACAACCTTTAATCCTACTAGATTCATTTACATCTAATGCATTGTACAATATACACATGGCCTTGGCATTCAAAGAAAGGTATCTCTTGTCTTTTTCATTCAATTCTTGTCTAGTCTTTAATCTACTCAAATTGGTGATAGAGTCAACTATTCTAGCTTCATAAGGACCATCTTCTACCACATACCATAATTCAATGTAAACAGATTGTAAGAAAATCATCATTCTTTGTTTCCACATGCTAAAATGAGAACCATTAAACATAGGTGGTCTATCAATAGATTGCCCTTCTAAAAAAGAAACTTTTATGGTTGCCATGATCTTTACTCTAAGCGGTTAAGCTTGATCAAAAGAGACCAAGCTCTGATACCAATTGTAAGAGCCCGGTGCAACCCAATGAGTACAAACAATTTCACAATGATGCACAAAAATATATCAAATTTAAGCACAATAAAGAAAACTTAATTAAAGAGAAAAGATAAGAAATGCAAACCAAATATCAATCCAATAGTCTCTTCAATTGATGGCGATGCTAACCAAGATGTACAAGTGAAGGCTTACTCCTTCCTCACCCCAAACACACTTTGGTTGAGCCAAGAAGTTTTACAACAATTCTAGTTAACCCTCAACAACCTACACTTGAAAGATCACTCACCCAATTAAGAACTATTTTATACAAATGAGGCAACCTTCACCAAGGTTTTACCACTCCAAGTGATTGGTTCACCTACACCAAGGTTTTACTACTCCAAGAGAGTAACCTTCACTTGAGCAACCTCACAACCCAACTTCCCCAACCCCTTATACAACCAACAAAGAATCTTTCTACTCAAAAATCTCACTTGTAAACTTGTATTTTGTGTTGGCAAAAGTCTCTAGTCTTCTTGTGCTTTGGGGTTTTTATAGAAGGTGAGAAATGGCTCCAAAAGACTCTCCAACGGTCAAATATTAATTGCTGTCAAAACTAGCCGTTGGCCTGTCGGACGTCCGACAGGTGCCTGTCAGACGTCCGAACCACCTGTCGGACGTCCGAACCCTGCGTCCGAACGTAGGCAGAGAGTCATCAAATCTTTGCGAAATTTCTCGGACGTCCGATGCGATCGATGTGCGTCCGAGGCGTGCGTCCGATCCTTCCGGACGTCCGATGCTTCCTCACGAGCGTCCGACAGAGTTTCCTTCTTGATGTTCTTCATCCTTTCGGACGTCCGATAGTTTCCTTTTGGCCGTCCGACATGAGTGACCTGATTTTGCTTCTTCATTTGGTTGGTTTTCTTTCCTTGACACCATTGAACCTGATTCTAACAAATTTCTCACATAAAAACATTAGACCAAATCTACATTTTGGTTTGTTAATCATCAAAACCAAGGATTGATCGACCAAGGTCAACAGCTCAACTTCGGGCTACCGTATCTCGGTGCTCGAAACTCCGATTCTTGATCCGCTTGTTTTGTCATACACCTCACTTGCAACCCTAATTGAGCTGCAAATTTCAGAGGCCGGTTTGCAACGTGTGAATCGTGCCGAATTTTCAAAGTTGGCCGAAATCCAACTTAATTCTGCCATGAAAACCGACCCTGCGTCTTCAAGCTCATTTTTGACCACTTTTCACTTCAATTCATGGACAAGTGTCTTCTAGGAACTTATAGTACTCTCTAAGAGGTTTCCAACGGTATAAAGTTTTCCAATTCTCGACTTATACCGAGCGAGTTATGATTTTTCAAAGATTCATCATAAAACTGAAAAATTTTCCAATTCCAAAGAAATAGAGTTTTTCAAAAACTCTTTGTTCTTTTGATATTCTTAAACGTTTTGCTTACGATCTTCAAGATAAAAACTCAAATATTATTGTACATAATAAAAGGCAAGTTGAACCTCGATTTACGTGTAATTGAGGTTCCTTTTTGCGAAATAATCCTTAGATTGTACTAATGTACAATCTTCTTGATAAGTGGGTTAATTGTATGATTATTCGCTATTAAATTGCCAGGCGCGCAAGGAGACCTTCAAGAGGATCTCACCGCGGACACTTGAACTCCCAGAAAATAATTCTTATTGAATTGCTCGGTGAGTGTCAAGTGTGTGAATTTTGATACTTGTTTAATTGTGGTATTTGTTGAAAGTTTTAAAAAAATAAGGGCGGGTGCGTACTTTATCGCACTCGTTCTAATTTCAAATGAATGAATGGAATGTATTGAATGAATGAATGAAATGCAATGTTATGTCATGAATGCTTGTGTCGTTGGAGTGAACCTCCTCGACCTTCAAATGAATGGGGGACGCCCAAACTCATAGGCCAACCTTAGACTCGAGCCGGTAATGGGCTTGGTCGGGGACTGGGGCGAGCCATGAGATACACATAAGCTCGACCTAATAAGAGGTCTTGCTTGGCATACTCGTAGAGTATCGCCCAATAATAGACTTGTGGGCCCTTGGGGTGTACGGTGGACGGAGGAAAGTAAGTGGTGATCTACGGAAATGGAAATACCGACCCGGTTGACAGGAGGGTCAATGCGGGAAGGTATACGAATGACAACGGCAGATCGAGTGGAACTTAGCTCCTGAGAGCTACTATATCCTTGAATTGTTTCTGATTACCTTTCATGTTTGATTGATTGATTATTGAAAAGACATGGCTTTATTTATTAAATTTGGGATTGTTATTTGACTAAGTGCTTGCATGTGTGTTCTTGGCCTCACGAGCGTTGGCTCACCCTATAGATTTGTTTTCCTTAACAGGATTGGACTTGGAGAAATGTTGGAGAAACCCCTCTTGGCGTACTCTTGTTTTAGGGTTTCCGTTACACTTTGGGGATAGACTTGTGATTGATGTATATTTTGAATATTGATGTATTTCGAGATTTCGATGTAATGATTGGGCAGATGTTGAATATTGATAAGCTTGAAAGCTTACGCACTGATTGTATTTATAGTATTTAATCGTAACGTCTAGTGTTGTATTAAGCTTGGACGAAAATTGCTTGAGTCCTGGCGAGAGCTGGGCAGGCGTCCCGCGGATACCCTTTGGTTCGCCTTAGGGAGAAGTGGGGGCGTCACATACGTGCATACGCTTTAATTTGTACCCCTCATCGCCCGATCGAATCCGCTTCTGGCTCGAGACGACCGGTAACAAGGGGCAGTGGCCAGTTCAGCCAAAAGGCTTACATTCATGCGCAATTAACATTTCAATCATTCAATCATTGAAAATTTCATAATCATTTAGGCCAAGTGCGATAAAGTACACACTTGCCTCGAAAACTCGTTTTGGCAATCATTGAAAACATTTAACATGTTATCAATCACTCATACAAGCCATATAATCATGAAACATAACAAACAAGGAACACTCACCTATACACGCAAAATAACGTCCACTTCTCAATCACCAATGAAACCTAAAAGTAAACAAAGAACACATTACAATCAATCTAGCATGATTTGGATGAAAATAAGGATTACCCGACTACCCGCGAGTAAACGTATAAAATGGCTTTTAAAGTGTCAATAGAGCATATGGATCCGTGGACGGAAATTACTAGGGTTTATAAACCAACCGTGAAACCAAACTCAAAAGGTTATGAAATTTTCGGCAGAAAACACTTTAACCAACGACAAATCGAAAACCAATAAGGTAAGCTAAGAAGTATTGATTCCAGAATCGTTTATGTAGCTCAAAATCAATAGACTATATCCCTTGATGAAAATCATGAAAAGGTGGCAAAACTATCTCACTTTCACTCTTAAAACTTCACTTAAAAGTTATTCACTTGTGGCCAAGAGAACCCTAGGTCAACCTCTATATTTTGGTAAACAGTAAGTAAACGTTTGGAATTTCAACCCAAAGAGGTATTAGGTTTTAGAATGGTAAAATGATCATTTTATTTGCCAAGCGGAAATATACAGGTTCAAATAGAAATTTAGCCCTCGGCCACCTTTTGAAAGAGCCGGTAACATTTTCAGTAAATACGTCCAATTCGTCACAAAATACATTCGCAAAATTACTTTAACTTGCTCACATTACAAGAAGATAAACGGACGGCATGTCCTTTGTGTTTACCTATTTTCCATCCATTAATGGCTTCATTATTTTCCTAAAAACAGTCCCAACATCTATATAGAATAATCTCATGTCCAAAAGCCATTCACTAGGCTTAAAGTCATATAAATACAAAAATAAATACAAAAATCAAGCTAGAAACATTTCCGGATAAAAACAGTTTTTGACACTATTTTGCGGTTTTGGCACCATTGGCGCTACGATTATCGGATGAAGGTGCAAGACACACCGTTTCGAAGCTAACAGATAGGGCTACAATGTTGAAGAAGGTCACTCAGTCCAGTTTGTAGTGAAACTAGGTCAAAATTGACATATGTGTAACCAGAAACTCACAAACAGGTTGGCTAACCGCACAATTGTTAAACAGCAATAATTCAGGCTACCGAAGTCCGATTGAAGTGTATCTTATGGTGTTTCGAAGCTAAAACATAACCCTACATTTTGTATGAAGACCTCCATGGCCAAAGCATGCATTTACATGATCAAAAATGGAAAACTACACAAAAACAGAATTCTGGGCGCGAAACAGGTTTCATGGACAGTCAAGGGTATTTCGGTCATTTCACATGCTACAGTGGTCGGATCAAGCTGAAATTTTGTAGGCTACTATTTTATACCATTGGATATAACTTTCATGTTTTGGCCAAAATCTAATTCGGTAAGGATCATGGTGAAACGTCACAATCAGATTGGGTGAAAAGACAACCCTGTTAATTGAATTCCTACCTAGACTAGTCTGGGTATTTCCATCTTATCTCAGGCTACCGAGCTCGGATTGGGCTGACAATTTACAGGAAACTAGAAAATATCATTCTATACAACTTTCATGTTTTGTGTTAAGGCCAATTCGGCCTCTAACATGCTGAAATAAATTCGGACAGAACAGGCTTGTGTGAAACCCTAACCTGGAAATTTTGCCCCAAACCAGAATTTTTTGTACCATCTATCACTTCCAACACATATCAACTTCATTTTACACTATAACTAACCAACAATCCATGACTAACCAACACCAAACATATGAAATCAGAAAAATCAAGCATCAAATAACAATTCATCAATCTCCACCAAAAATCATAAAATCTTCCACTAAAACATCTCTTTAGCCATCACAAGTCATGAATTCACCATTATTGAAAACAAACAATGGATATTTACACACCATACCTTGATAACTCACAAAAGGTAGTAGCTTAGGTCTCTTGCTTCCCAAACAACTCCACCAAAGCCTTTAAATCTCCTTAGTGAGCAAGTTTTATGGAGTAGTTGGTACAAACTTTGATTGGAACTCAAGATTCAAGCACAAGTTGAAGTTGGAGTTGAAGGTTTCTCTCTTGTTTTTTCCCTCCCCTAAAATTTCGGCCAAGCTCAAGAAAATGGAAGAAAATGGAGCCAAGAAGAAGATAAAAAGGAAGGAAAATGTCTTGGTCAAAGGTCTTGGTCAAGACCTTGGTTGGATTTGTGACACATGGCTTAATCCCAAATATGTCCACCAAAATATCTCTCTTTTCCTTAGTCAATAATGGTGGCTGGCTTAAGGGTTAATTAAGAGCTAATTAGCTCAACTAAAACAAGGAGATTAAGGTAATAAAGTGGTGGTCAAGTGGTGTACTCACTCGGTAACAAACGGTACCCGTCGGTTCGGGCCGATTTTCTTAAATCACACGTACTAGGGTTTTTTTTCTTCCTATTCGCTAACTTTATATCATTGCTTCTAATCACATATTATTTCTCACCTAAAAGTCACTCTTAAGCACCAAATTTGATCCTCACTCCATACCGGATAATTACACTACGGATACACGAAAAACCCTATTTCACTTCGATTTGAAATCGAAAAGGAAAACCCTAATTTCCTATGATCATTGGCATTTTTCTAGGGTGATTGATTAGTAAGATGGTATAGAATAATATTTTCCAAATAATTTTCAAATAAAAGGAAATTTTCAAGAAATATATAAGGAATTTGTAAGTCCTCACACCCACCAGTGTACGTTTCATTTTCATTGTCACTGAACATGGGCCAGTCCCACCGGTGAGCACTTCAGTTTCTCATTGCCACTAAACATGGGTCAGTCCCACTAGTGAGCACCTCATTTGCATCGCCGCTAAACACGGGTTAGTCCCACTAGCGTGCATTTCACTGCCACTGAACATGGGTTAGTCCCACCAATGTACGTTTCATTTTCACGGCCACTAAACATGGGTCAGTCCCGTTTTAAATTCCTGTTCGGGTCAGTCCCATTTTAAATTTTTTATTCGGGTCAGTCCCGTTTTAAATTCCTGTTCGGGCCAGTCCCGTTTTAAATTATTGTTCGGGTCAGTCCCGTTTTAAATTTCTTGTTCGGGTCAGTCCCGTTTTAAATTTTCTTGTTCGGGTCAGTCCCGTTTTAAATTTCTGTTCGGGTCATTCCCGTTTTAAATTTCTTGTTCGGGTTAGTCCCGTTTTAAATTCCTGTTCGGGCCAGTCCCGTTTTAAATTCTTGTTCGGGTCAGTCCCGTTTTAAATTTCGTGTAGGGGTCAGTCCCCATTTCTAAAGTGTCCATTGTTCGAGACGTTTTCGCCGCCAAAATAACACAGGTGAGTATTTGGTGTCTACTTCTTTGTCTCAAGTTTTTCCAAAACTCAGACAAAGAGGGGCAAACTGTAGACACTAAAATTTTAGCGTAATTTCTTTTTATTTTTTATTTTTTAGTTTTTATTTGTCATGTTGGTTTTACTTAGTTTTTAGTTTTTAGTTTTTATTTTATTATTATTATTATTTTTAAGTTTTTTTTAGCATAGAATTTCTCGAAAAAAAAAGAGCTGCACATGCAATGGCATGAAGATTTTTTCAGGGAAGATATGACTCAATGGATCGGATGGCTGGGGGGATAGGGTAGAACAAACCTTTCATCCTCACCATTGAGGTGAGGGTTTAGAGTTATAGGTTTCCCATATAAAAGGCAAGAGAAATGGCAGCGGAAAGGGGGGAGAAAAAATTCTGAGGGGGACTGGCGGCTGCTACCAAAAGGGAAACGAAAACAAAAAGCGAGAGGGAGCTTGGGGTTTTAGAGAAGATTGACGGCGGGGTTGGAGAGGAAGCAACAAAAAGAAAAGGAGAGCAGGGGGAGGTCTTAGCAGAGAGCTCTAGAGGTTTAGCAGACGGCGGAAATCTGATAAGAAGGAGAGGAGAGACTGAGTTGACGGCTGGACTGAAAGATAGGATAAGAAGAGAGGGGGAGAGAAGGAGCGAGGGAAATTGAGAAGAGGGTTTCGGAAGGCCATGTTCAGTCAAATCTCGATCAAATCTCCAATTCACAGTAATTCTCCTCGGTAGCTTGATTTTGTGTGCTTTGCCCAGGAATTGGCGTGGTTGTTTCAAGCTCATAAGTGGCAAAGGTGATTCATTTTACTTGAATTGGTTCTGAACATATCGAAATTCTTGAAATCTTATCTTTTTTTTTGGGATCTGATCTTCGATCCTTTGTTGCTGTGATTCGTTCCCTTTTGTATGAACTGTTAGCTTAGATATTGTCTGTATACCCCTGTGCTTGAATTTTGTGTTGTCATAGCCCAAGAAACAAAGGGTATAGGAGTCTTTCCAAGTTCATTTAATTGATATTTGATCCTAAAATTGCTGGAAAAAAAAAGAAGAAAGTTGTGGAATTTTTCTTTTCAGATTCGCAAGCTATCTTCGTCTGAATTTTTTGTGTGTGTGTTTTAACATAAGGATTGCAGCCAGGATGACAGGGGTCATTTTCCTTGGGTTGTTTGAGCTCTTGGGTTGCTTGAAGTTCGAGATTTGCTTGTTGTTTGATTGGTTTTCCATGTACATGTCTAGCGGAAGATCCTTTCTTTCTGACTTTGCTGCATTTTTTCCTTTTCCGTTCGGTCAATTCCAGTTCTTTGTTTGAATCCTGTAGCCAAATTTTTGTGTTGGATTTAGTTGGTGTTTGATGGTTAAAATCGTGGTGTTTTGGTGGATTCGTTGGCATGATAAGATGGCCAAGACAATTGCAGTAAGAAAGATGTGAAGTAGTTGAAAAATAGTTTCAGTCTGCAGAATTGTTTTTCGTTGCATGCATGGGATATTTTTTTGAGAATTATATTTTAACCCCTATCTTTTCAACTAATTCTTCTAAGGCCCAGGAGTTTTGGAAAATAAATCAATTTGGTCTCCTTAGTCTCTAGTTATGCTACAAAGGCCCAATTACATTCCAATTTCTTGCAATTAAGTCTTACGTTGATTGCAATTTGAACCGTTATTTGGCCTTTTATTATCTTGGGACCTTTGAAGTTCTTAAATGTTTTGATTTGATTCGAATGATTGATTAATGTTTGCAATTGGGTCCTTAGAAGTTCTTCTATCTTAGAAGTTTGGTTAACAATTTACCTTTTTTGGAAATTAAGCATCTTTTGACTACATTTAAGTAGCAATTATGGAAGAATTTAGTGGTTTGAAGTTTCTAAGGTGTTCTGAGTTTCCTTTTTGCCTTTTATTCTACTTATCTTTAAAGTGGTGCATTAATCCCTTGCTTTGATGGTTTTAGCCCAAGTTATCTCTTTCCTTGGTGACTCTAGCCTAAGTTAAGTCTTGTTCACTTTACTAACATCACAAACGGGGAGGTATAACTTCTTTTATCCTTTTTGGTCTCTCCTCTATGTGATTCAACGTGCTAAGTGAAAATTGCATGTCTCTTTGCTTTTCCTTGCCTTTCCTTAATTCCTTTCATTTATTTCATTTACTTTTGCTTTTATTAAGTTATTCTTTTATGGGGTATGTGTACACCTCTTGGCTTGTAATAGATAGTGTAACGGCCCCACCTCCCCCTAAGGCGAACCAGAGGGTTCGGCGGACCGCTTGCCCAACTCTCGCCGGGACTCAGTCGCTCACTACAGTTCTCAACCCAATTACAATATAAATCTCAAAATTACATCAAATTCTCCAATGATTACATATTACAAATGCAGCGGAAACTGATTCCAATCGTGGAACGTATACTTACATCCATATCAATTTCAAATATTTACACAAGACCAACTCATACATAAAATAGATCCAAACTTAAACTGTACACGATATAAGCCATCCAGTCACGTGAATAAGCACTCCAAGCTTTTCTTCGCCTTGAGCCCTGTGGGGGGGAAAATAAAACATTTTTGGGGTGAGCTAGAAGCTCAGCGAGTAACCAGAAAATCAGTAATCAAATTGGTTTAACAATATTTCTTTTCAATGATGTCATAAATCAATGATGTCATAAATCAAATGATAAGTCCAGAAACGATTACAGCATTTACAAAACATTAAATATGGAGTATCAATAATTCAAGAAACATGTACAATGGAAAGCGATAGTAACATTCATGAAAGGATACATTCATTCTCCTGACATTTCCTCGCTCATTTGATCATTTATTTCATTTCATTCACCCCGTCCCTGGCTTTTGGTCAGGCTCCACCAACCTACATAGGTAATACTCGAGTATACCAAACGTTCACCCAAGTTCCTAATCGCCTGACCGAGTCCGCTTCTGGCTCAAGACGACCGGTAACAAGGGGCAATGGCCAGTTCAGCCCAAAAGGCTTACATTCATGCGCAAGTAACATTTCAATCGAAAATTTCACATTTATCAAGGTCGAGTGCGATAAAGTACACACTCGCCTCGAAAACTCGTTTTGGAAATCATTATAAGCGCTTAACACGTTATCAACCAAAATACAAGTCATGAAGTCAAGAAATATAGCAAACAAGGCACACTCACGTGCCAGCACGCATGATATGCAAGAAAACATTTCAAAAGTAACTTTGGAAACAGTTCAAGAGTAAATAATGTAAGAAACGGTTCATAAATAACTTTAGAAGTAGTTTGAGGTCACTCACCTCCACGGCTCAGAAATCATCCATCACATAACATTGCCTTGCTCAAATCCAAGTCTTAGATCACAAACTCAATGCAAACAAGTCCCTTAAAACTTCGGATAGCACTTCCCCTAAATTTGCTTACTTTTCCAGCCATCATGGCTTCATTATTTCTTCAGCCAGTCCCAAAGTCACACAAATAAGTTCATCTAATATCCATTCAGCAAGCTCCAAGAAGTACAAAGACAAGTCAAGCTAGGGAAAAAGTCCGGAAATGAAGGTTAAGCTCAAAACTAGAAAAATAGTTTTGACGTCATTTTGCGGTAATGGTGTCAATTTCACTATGATTATCGGATGGGGGTGTAAGACCCACCGTTTCGAAGCTAAGAACCAGGGCTACAATAATGTACAAGGTCACTCAGTCCAGTTCCTAGCGCAACTAGGTCAAATATGCCAAAAATACCAAACCAGAACCACTAAAACAGGTTCACAAATCCCACTATGCTGTAATTGGTATAACTCGATCTGTACAGGTCCAAATGCATTGATTCCAAAGGAATATGGAAGCTAAGACATCCAGATACATTTCATCAGAAGACACCAACATCCAAATCCAAAGCAATTCCAGTCAAAATGGCCAATTACAAGTGCAGTTTTCGCATTCTGATCAACCCAGAACAGCAACAGTAAAATCGACATATCTCACTCTACACCAGTCCAAATGACCTGAAATTTTACAGGCACTTCAAACACATCAAAACCTACAACTTTCATGTTTTAAGCCAAGGCCAATTCGGCCTCTAACATGGTGCAATAAATTCGGGCAGAATGTAGCTTCATGAACCCTAACTTTCCAAAATTTATTCCAAATCCAAAATTGGTTGCAAATATCAATCATTTCCATCCGCTAGAGTCATAACCCCTCATTATCAATCATCATAAACAACCACAACACCATAATCCAATTAAACCAGAAAAATCATCAATAAAATCAAAACTTCACCAAATCACTTCAAACCAAGATAAAACCAGAAATTTCAGCACTTTAATCACTACTAATCATATCTTAAGCATCAATAGGTGTAGGTGGAAGTTTAAGCTTCACTTACCAAGTAAACAAGAGAGGGGAAGATGTTGGACACCTTAGCTCTTCCAAAAAACTTCACTAAAGCACTCACTATCACTAAAAGGAAAGATTGTATGGAGTAAAAACTAATTCAAACCCTTGGTTTGGTTGATTTGAGCCACTTGGAAGCTTGAAATGTTGAAGAACTTCCTTCCTTCTTGCAAGAGAGAGAGCCGGCCAACACAAGGTAAGAAAATGGTAATTTTTGTGAATTTTTGAGATATTTACTTAATTGGGTCAAAAGTCAAAATAGTGAATAGTGTTCTTAAGTCAAAACCAATGATATTGTGACACTTGTCACTATCATAAATGCAATCTTATCTTTTCTTTTACCTCTCACATCAATCAAATCTACTCTCTACTTATCTCTTAACACCCGATAAATTTTACACAGTATCCGGAATTTAACCTAATTGGCCGAATTTTCCGAACTTTTCGCACTAGTGGGTCCTACGTCCATTATATATTCTTAATTTTCCAAAAACTCTCCAAGGCTAGAAAAATCATCTAAAAACTATAATTACTCATAAAAATTCCTCAAGAAAATTTCCTAAGCCAGGAAATGCAGAAAACATGCTATTAAAGGAAATAAAACCCTCAGAAAAGATTAGGGTTTTTACGGGTTCTCAAACTCTTTTTTTCGGGGTGTCACAGATAGGGCTTGGAGAGCATTTTTTATTCATTTTCCTTTTTCCCCATTTGTTTTAGTTAGCAAATGTAATAGGTTCATTAGTTTGATTGCTTGCTTTTGTTGCTATGTGTTAATTTGTTTTATTAGGCTCTTGCATTTAGTCGAGCATGCTAAGTGTTATGTGCTACGTGTTTACAGGCGATTGGCATGTCTACTTGCTTTCTATAGTCGTAGATGAATATGATGGATGAATGCACATCACCACACTAGTCCAACTGTGAGCCCCACCTTCCCCTAAGGCGAACCAAAGAGGTTAGCGGACTGCCTGCCCAGCTCTCGCCAGGACTAACGATGCAGTGTAGAGCGATCTATTTCGTTCCGGAACTTACAAACGCGCGTAAACAAGACAAAATGGCAGAATAACCCAAAATAAAAAAAAATGAAATTCGGAGTCGGTCATGAATAGTAACCGACCCGTCAAAACGCAACCAAATATCGAACAAACATTCACATCTTGAACTTTAGCAAATACAATCCAAAGTGACATATAAAAGTAATCAAAAGTGAATATATACACGGTTTGCCAAATTGAAAGTGAAAACGGCCCTAAAGATACATTTAGGGTTTCACTTCATATACCATACAAAAAAATATACATCTAGTTCATTCGGCAACCATCTATCAAGATTCATTCCAAAAAGAGTCATATTCCTGTAAGGAAAACAAAAGGAACGGTGTGAGCTAATTGCCCAGTGAGATACTATCACTTACGCAACCAATTGCATATAAGCATCAAGCTTTCATTCAATATAGTAAAATAAGCAAAGGCACACGTCAAATATGGTGATAAAAGGATACAGATGGCTCTCAAGAGCCCTTTTCCTCGTTTGCATTTCTTGATCGAACGTCATTGACTCTCCGTCAATGTTCAACAATAACCAACCGTAGACTCCACTTTACTTCCATTCCTTCCACCTAACATTCCCCAACCTGGCCCGAAATCCAAACACTTGCATTGTGGTATTACTCGAGTAAACCGGAATCGAGAGTCTCTCATACTACAAGATTCCATATAACATTGTCCCAAGGCACATTAATTGGCACGACCAAGCCCTCGCCGGCTCGATTCAATCAATTACCAATGGGGTTGAGCTCAAGGATAACAATTGTAGTCGTTGGAGACTCGTCGAAACGACACCAAGTCATGTATTTCATTTCATATAACTTTCCAATAACATGCGAAACAATAAGTGAGAGTGATAAAGTACACTCTCACTTCAATCAATTAACATTCAACATCTCAAGTTCAACTATCAAAGTCATATAATAACACACAAGTGAGTAGTACACTCACCAAGCTCGCAAATGTGGTTTCATGCACTTCCGTCAAAAGAACGTTGTGCACCACGGTCACGTCCTAAAACATGCAAACAAATACCATGAGACTCGATAATGAGTCATAAACCAAGGCCAAACATGACCCCAATAGGGTTCCATAAGCATATACAAACATTAAAGGAAACCAGAAATTTCGGAAATGTAACTAGCTTTGGCCCTGAAAAAAAATAGTTTTTGTCCTCATTTTGCGGTAATGGCACCAATTTCACTACGATTATCGGATGAAGGTACAAGACCCACCATTTCGAAGCTAAAAGACAGGGCTACAACATCACAGAAGGTCACTCAACCCAGTTTTGAGTGAAAACAGGTCAAAAATGCAAGATACTACATCAAAAATGTAAAACAGATTCACCAAAACTGATTCTAGCGGAAACATCATAACTCAGGCTCTACAAGTCCAAATCCAGAAATTCCAAAACCAGCTGAAAGCTAAGAAACAGGGCTAAATTTCATCAGAAGGCCTCAACAACCAATTCGGAAGCAGTTCCAGCCAAAACAACCAATTACAGGCGCAATTCTTACATTCGGGTAAAACCAGAACAGCAATAGTAATTTCGACTTTTCTCATTCTACACTATTCCGATTAATCTGAAATTTTGTAGGCACCTCTAAAATGTCATTCCATACAACTTTAATGTTTTAAGCCAAGGCCAATTCGGCCTCTAACTAGGAGGTAAAAATTCGGGCAGAATGCTCCCTCAAGAACCCTAATTTTCTGAAATTTCTTCCAAACCAGAAATTGGTTGCAATTAATCACTTTTCCCACCTCCTGGAGTCATTATATACCATTTCCAATCATCATAGCTAGCCACACAATCATGCTTATATTAAAACAGAAAAATCCCCAAAAATAATAAAACTTCATCACTACAACCACAAATCGAATTAATCCATAAACTTGCATCTCATACTACCACTAAGCATGATTTAAGCATCAATTAAGGGAGGAGGGTGGTTCTTCACAACTTACCTTAAAACAAGAGAGAGAGAGCTATTGGACACCTTAACTTTCCAAAAAACTTCACACAACAACTCACCAACACTTCCTTAAGTGGTTTTATGGAGCAAAATCAAGGTTGGATGGTTGGTTTTGATGATTTGGAACAAGATTGAAGTGTTTTCTTCCTTGTGCTTGGAGTAAGAGAGAGAGAAAGAGAGAAAGAGAGGGCCGGCCACTTCTTGATGATTTTTGAAGATTTTTAGTCATTTTTAAGCTATTTTAACCAATTTGGTAAAAGGGTGAATAGTGGTCTAACAAGTGCAACCAATCCTATGGTGACACTTGTCACCATTTATTAAATGCTCACCTACCTTGTCTCTCTTATATCAATCCACTTAGCACCCTCTACTTATCTCTTAACACCCGATAAATTAATTCCAGTATCCAAAACTTAACCTAGTTAGTCGAATTTTTTCGAACTTTTCGCACTAGTGGGTCCCACGTCCGGTATACGCTCTTAATTTCTCAAAATCCATTCGATACTAGAAAAAACATCTAAAAATTATATCTGCTCCTTAAATTCATCTAGAAATTTTTCTAATCACGAAAATACAGAAAACAAGCCATGAAAAAATACGAGAAACCTAGAAAATGAAAATTACGGGTTCTCACACCAACGCTAGTTGTGGGTCATTGTCCCATTTTCCACTAGTCCAATGCTAGTAGGAATTCATAGATATGGGCTAGTCCAATGCTAGACCCTTAGGGATCTCCCTCGCTAGTACATACTTGCATGTCTCACTACATTTCATGCATTTTTCTTAGTTTTCTAGCATTTGGCATGCCCCTCCCATCATTTCCCCTTCATCTTAGGTTTTTGCATCCTCATGCTAGTTATAGAGTACATTTGCTTGAGAGTCCCCTTTCGGTAAGGGAAACGAGCGAGTGTGGCTACAAAATAGCCTTAGCACGCTAGTCCTTCCTTCTAATCAAATGGAAAATTAAAGTCGTGAAGTTAGGAGTCATTCCCGTACCCAACTTGATGCATTCCTCTAGGATTCATACACTTTCATTTCTATCATATAACCTCCTCACTTTTTTATCCATATTTTCTCACTACTTATATTTTTCTCAATCCACATGCCATGTTTGCACTTTTTTTTCTTTTATTTATTTTCTACCTCACAAACTGCATCCAAATTGCACTTATATGCACTTACTACCATTATACCATATTTTCGTCCACTTGCACACAAACACCTTTATTTTCTCAATGGGCACATATGCACTTTTCTTACATTTGCACACATGCACTTTTCTTACATTTGCACACTTGTACTTACATTTGTATTTTTATTTTATTTTCATTTTATTTTGCATTCTTTTTACATTTTCACACTTGCACTCATATTTGGGTCTTCATTTGCATTACCCGTGACCTCTATGAGAGTTTTTCTTATTGACCATCACAACTCATGTGGTTGGGACCAAAAAGCCTCATAAGAGACATTTTAGATTTAGGATTGCATTTTTTTTCATATCCATTAGTCACATCCAATATGCAACACATATTTTGGGTAGAAGAAATAGAAAAGTGGGGCTAAGTCACGCAACTAGCTTTGGCTAGGGTAAGGGAGTGCCTTAGGCTTTGCCTTTGCCTTCTCCCTTATCAAATGTGACCCCCGATCCCTTTCTTTGGTTACGTAGACCTAAAATTCTTTAAAAAGGGTTTGTTTACTTTTCTTTCCAAAAACAAAAATCATTTTTTGGGTGACTTGGTACACTCTAACTCTATACCAAGTGGCGACTCCTTTTCTATCTAAAACCCTTTGTTTGGCCAAACCGTCGCATTTCACAATCCCACGGCCTTTTATTTTCACTTTCACACACATTCACACACATCTCCTACACACTACTTTCACACCTTTCAAAAAGTGGGGCGCGACAAACCAGTAATCAAATATATTTCACAATAATGCATTTCGATAATGTCATGATTCTGAGATCAAATGTACGTATTTTTGCTTTGGTGAGCCAGTGAAATCATTGCACTTAAACATCCAACGCTCAAATAGATCATTTCACATTGAACAGTAAAAGGGAGCCCCTTTTGAGCTCCAGATGAACATAAACAAGTCGTGGAGACGGTGGTGTTCAGCACAAGACTCCCCAAGAACTCATTGAAGCCAAAACATGCCATGAACTCCCATGCAAGCACGCATGATATGCAATTGAATAGAGAATGCAGGAAACAGATCATAAGTAGCTTTGGAAAGAGTTTATGGTCACTCACCTCCACGGCTCAAGAACCATTCATCATATATCATTGCCTTGCCCAAATCCAAGCCCTTCAACTCAAACTCAAAGCAATTAAATGCTTTCAAAGATCGGACAGCATATCCCGTTAATTTCCTTACTTTTCCATCCTACAAGCAACATCATTTCATCTCAAATCAATCACATACACATCATAGACTATCAAAAACATATTTCGGCACAATATCCATAACTGAAGCTACACTTATCAGATTGAAACGAATCTTATGGGGTTTCGAAGCCAAGACATAACCCTACATTTCTTATGAGGACCTCCAAAGCCAAATCATGCATTTTCATTGTCAAAAATGGAAATTTCTATGAAAACAGAAATCTGGGCGCGAAACAGGGCTCATGGGCAGTCAAGGGTATTTCGGTCATTTCACAGGATACGTTACTCCAATTGAGAGGAAATTCGGCAGGCAACTACAAAACATCGTTTTCTACAACTTTCATGTTTTAATCTAAGCCTGATTCAGCCTCTAACATGCTCAAATAAATCCGGCCAGAACAGGGCAGATTTGAAACCCTAACCTGAAATTTTCCGTACAATATGAAATTTTTCGCAAATAACCGCAATTGATGCACAAGGGATCCATTTAACACACTTTAAAGCCATCAATCCAAGGCCAACCATAATCATCATATGAAACCAGAAAAATCCAAAAAAAATTAAAAATTTAACTAACTTCACTTTAATCCATGAAATCTTCCATAAAATCACCTAGTTAGCTACCATAAGCCACCAGTTGACCTTTATTAGGAACAAAGAGTGAGTTCCAAGAAAAATACCTTAACCTCTCAAGAAAGGTAGTAGCTTAGTGGTTTTTCTTCCAAAACAACTCCACCAAGATCTTCAAACTCCTTTAGCAAGTCTTTTGTGTGGACGAATTGAAGGTTTAATCGATTAGTTTTCAAGATTTGTGCAAGAAATGGAAGATATAGGTGAGGCTTTCTGTTCTTTTCTCTCAAGGTGAAGGTCGGCCAAGAATCTTGAAGAATGAAGATGCTTTTAATCAAATTTGGGTATTTAGTAAAGGTGATGAATAGTGATCAAAGTCCACCCTCCATTGGTTTCATGACACTTGGTCCTATTGGGGTTTTAATCTTATCCTTTTGTCTCTCCAAGATTAAACTATCTAAGTAACCTCTAATTATCTCTTAACACCTAGTATATTAATCCCGGTATACAAAACATAACCTAATTGGTCGAATTTATCGCACTTAACGCCACTAGCGGGTCCCACGTCGAATATTCACTTATAAAAGTCTCTAGAAAATTTTGATAATAAAATAAAGTAAGAAAATGCACGCGGAAAAAATAAATAAATAAAGAAAATTTCCCTTTTCTTTTCCTACGGGCGTCACAAACTCCCCCCTTTAAAAGAATGTCATCCTCGCCATTCCAACTTGTACTAATCAGATCAAGATATCCCGCAAATGTCAAACGAGCATTTCCAAGGAAGCACTAAGAGTTACTCTAATCCCACTCGTCTGATTTTCAGTCCCACAAGAAATCACTGATATTTCAAACCAGACCCATAGTCCGGTATCCTAAACTTTAAGCCTAGGATACACTACAGAGATCTGAAGCCTAAGCTCTGATACCAACTATGACAGGCCCACCTCCCCCTAAGGCGAACCAAATGGTTCGGCGGGACGCCTGCCCAACTCTCGCCGGGACTCAATCGCTCACTACAGTCCTCAAATAAATTGCAATATAAATCTCAAAATATACATCAAATGTTCCACAAATTCAATTGCACTACAAACTAAAACCTCAAGAGATACAAGAAATACTGATTTCCCGAATAAAACAAAGGTCCTCAATTCTCACATATGTACAAGTACAAGTACAATCTCAAATACTACGCAAATTAAAACTAGAGCTCCAACGGTACAGTAGATCCTTCAACCATTCACACGGAGAACTTTAATACAAATGCTTCCTTCACCTCGAGCCCTGTGGAGGGGAATAAAATAGTTTTGGGGTGAGCTAACGCTCAGTGAGTAACCAGTAAAATCAGTAATCAAATATATTTCACAATAATGCATTTCGATGATGTCATGATTCCGAGATCAAATGTACGTATTTTGGCTCTGGTGAGCCAGTGAAATCATTGCACTTAAACATCCAATGCTCAAATAGATCATTTCACGTTGAACAGTAAGAGGGAGCCCCTTTTGAGCTCCAGATGAACATAAACAAGTGGTGGACAGGTTGGTGTTCAGCACAAGACTCCCCAAGAACTCATTGAAGCCAAAACATGCCATGAACTCCCATGCAAGCATGCATGATGTGCAATTGAATAGAGAATGCAGGAAACAGTTCATAAGCAGCTTTGGAAATAGTTTAGGGTCACTCACCTCCGTGGCTCAAGAACCATCCATCATATATCATTGCCTTGCCCAAATCCAAGCCCTTCAACTCAAACTCAAAGCAATCAAATGCCTTCAAAGATCAGATAGGATATCCCCTTAATTTCCTTTGTGAGAACCCTAAATATTTCACATTTTCTCAGCCTTTTGTTTTATTTCATTTTCGTTGTTTTATTCAAGCGAGTCTTTGCTGTCCATGGTTCCAAGGAAGGTTTTATTATAAATGTGAACGTGTGATTGTGTATATTACGTGTATTGGTGCAAGATTATATATATATCTTTGTTGGAAGTACGGACGAACACGGCATGTGAGTCTGGAAAAGAAAATTTTTGCTGAAAATGTTTTGTACCAAATCCGGCCAGTTCTTGGCCGGATTATTGGCCGGATTGTTTGTAGTTTTTGAAAAAAAAATTTGGTTCTGTCTCTGCCTCAAATCCAACTAGGAATCCGGCTGGATTGTGACATGTCACAGTCGGTCAGCAGGTTTGACCGACTGTTTCTTTCCCTTTTTATACTCTTTTGGCTCCAAAATATCTTCATTTTGCTTCTTGCTTGACCGAGCCTCTTAGAGAGAAAGGGAGAAAAGCTCTAAATTTTCTTAGTTTCAATCTTTGCCAAAATCGTGAGTTTTCGTCACTTGATTTTTAATCCGTTTCGTACAAGTGATCTCTTAGAAGGGGTAAAGCTCTTGGTGGAGTTGTTTTAAAAGGGGAAACCTTAAGTTCCTACCTTTGCTTGAGTTCTAAGGTGAGTTGTTAAGAATTCTCTTTTGGTTCTAATCTTAGTTAATTAGTGGCTTGTGAAGGTTAAAGATGCTATATTGTGGATGATTTCATGGTTTTAGGTCAAGTTGGACTATTTTCTGATTTATTCGGAATTTTCCTGATTTTATATGAAAGTTATGGATTGGACTTGGATTAGTGGTTTACAATGGGGTTAAATGGAACCTTGGTGCGTTAATTTCGTTTGATTGCGGAAAATTTCCGCTTGTGGTGTGAATTTCTAGTTTTAGGGTTTCATTTTGGGGGGTTTTCTTATGGTTGGCTTTCGAACTCCTAATTAGCTTTGATTGAAGGGTTTTGTGGCCTAATTGGATGTGTTTTATTGTTTATGAGTTGTATGTGTGATTGTGGTTATATTGTTATGCGAATGGGTTTTGTTTGTAGGTTGGAAAATACATAAAATAAGGGGAAATGCTGTCCGTTTCTTTTCTTGTGAATTGAGTGAGTTAAAGTGGTTCGGAAAAATGTGTTTTGTGTCAAGTTGAATGTATTTCCTTGAAAATTGCATCGGTTCTTTCAAAAGGTGTTCGAGGGCTAAGTTTCAATTTGAATTGGTATATATATCCGTTTGGCAAATAATGTGACCGTTTTACCATTTTAAGACATGATACTCTTCCGTTTGAACTTCAAAGGTTTCCTTACGCCCTTCCTAAAATAAAGAGGTATGAGTTAGGGTTTTCGACCACAAGTGAATTGTTTTTAAGTGAGATTTTAGGGGTGGAAGTTAAAGTATTTTATCCTCCTTTTCACATGATTTTCATCAAGGCACTGGTCGTATAATGCCTACTTGAATATGAGTTGATTTTGAACTACCTAAACGATCCCGAAAACAATATTTCTTCACCTATCTAGTTAGATTCCGACTTGTCTTTGGTTCAAGTGTTTTCCGCCGGAAATTTTATAACCCATTTGAGTTTGGTTTCTCATTGGATTTATGAAGCCTTAGTTATTCCCGTCCGTGGATCTAAATGCCCCTTTTCACTTTAAAGGCATCTTTATACTTTTACTCGCAAGTAGTCGGATATTCTTTGGTTTCACTTAATTTGGCTACATGAACTGTAATATGTTTTCTCTCATTTAATCTTAGGTCTTCTTGGTGACTGAGAGTACTATCCAGAAGGATAGTTTGGATGTTATTTTGCTTGTCTAGGTGAGTGTTCCTTGTTTGTTATGTTTCTCGATTATATGGCTTGTATGTATGACTGATAATATGTTAAATGCTTTCAATGATTGCCCAAAACGAGTTTTCTAGGCGAGTGTGTACTTTATTGCACTCAGCCTAAATGATTGTGAAAATTTCAATGATTGAACGATTGAAATGTTACTTGTGCATGAATGTAAGCCTTTTGGCTGAACTAGCCACTGCACCTTGTTACCGGTCGACTCGAGCCAGAAGCGGACTCGGTCGGGCAATTAGGTGACCTGGGTGAACGTTTGGTATACTCGAGTATTACCTTGAAGTCTGGTGGAGCCTGGCCAATGTCCAGGAAGGGGGTGAATGATATGAATGAACGAATGAATGAACGAGGGTTTCTACTTACAAAAACGCATTTTCAAATGATTGGAGGAATAAGGGAATGAATGAACGAATGAATGAATGGCTCCTCGTGAGCTCGTATCCTTTTAATGAATATGTTACCGCTTTATATTGTAAATGTTACTTGAATTATTAGTTGTACATGGTTAATGCATTGAATTTATTGTTTGCTTATGTGTTCGGAACCTCACTGAGCTTTCCAGCTCATTCCTTTAGTTTTGTTTTCCTTATCAGGGGAAGGCGTGCAAGGACGAGAGCTCCATATAGACTAGCCGATCTAGTACTTTTGATTCTTTTGTAATGGTTCTCGCCCCAACGTTTGGAGGGCTGGTTGTATGGAGAATGGAGAACCTTTGTACTTAAGTTGTATTGCTTCTGAGATGGATATGTATATAAGTTTACATTTAAGTTTGGAATTGTTATTATTTCGATTGTTTTGCGGGTATTATTGTCTTTTCTTGTAGTGACTGACAGAGTCCCAGCGAGAGCTGGGCAGGCGGTCCGCCGAACCCTTTGGTTCACCTTAAAAGGAGGTGGGGCTGTCACATCCTTACTTTTCCATCCTATAAGCAACATCATTTCATCTCAAATCAATCACATACACATCATAGACTATCAAATACAGCTTTCGGTACAATATCCATAACTGAAGCTACACTTATCGGATTGAAACGAATCTTATGGTGTTTCGAAGCCAAGACATAACCCTACATTTATTATGAAGACCTCCAAAGCCAAATCATGCATTTTCATAGTCAAAAATGGAAATTTCAACGAAAACAGAAATTTGGGCGCGAAACAGGGCTCATGGGCAGTCAAGGGTACTTCGGTCATTTCATAGGATACGTTGCTCCGAGTGAGCTGAAATTTTGCAGGAAACTATAAAACATCATTCTATACAACTTTAATGTTTTACTCTAAGCCTGATTCGGCCTTTAACATGCTCAAATAAATCCGGTCAGAACAGGGCAGATTTGAAACCCTAACCTGAAATTTTCCGTACAAGCTGAAATTTTCCGCAAATAACTGCAATTGATGCACAAGGGATCCATTTAACACACTTTAAAGCCATCAATCCAAGGCCAACCATAATCATCATATGAAACCAGAAAAATCCCAAAAAAATCAGAAATTTAACTAACTTCACTTTAATCCATGAAATCTTCCATAAAATCACCTAGTTAGCTACCATAAGTCACCAATTGACCATTATTAGGAACAAAGAGTGAGTTCCAAGCAAAATACCTTAACCTCTCAAGAAAGGTAGTAGCTTAGTGGTTTTTCTTCCAAAACAACTCCACCAAGATCTTCAAACTCCTTTAGCAAGTCTTTTGTGTGGACGAATTGAAGGTTTAATCGATTAGTTTTCAAGATTTGTGCAAGAAATGGAAGATATAGGTGAGGCTTTCTGTTCTTTTCTCTCAAGGTGAAGGTCGGCCAAGAATCTTGAAGAATGAAGATGATTTTGATCAATTTTGGGTATTTAGTAAAGGTGATGAATAGTGGTCAAAGTCCACCCTCCATTGGTTTCATGACACTTGGCCCTATTAGGGTTTTAATCTTATCCTTTTGTCTCTCCAAAATTAAACCACTTAAGTAACCTCTAATTATCTCTTAACACCTAGTATATTAATCCCGGTATACAAAACATAACCTAATTGGTCGAATTTATCACACTTAACGCCACTAGCGGGTCCCACGTCCAATATACACTCTTTATTTCTCAAGAACTAATTTATACTAGAAAAATGATTGGAAAACTATATTCACTTATAAAAGTCTCTGGAAAATTTTGATAATAAAATAAAGTAAGAAAATCCACGCGGAAAAAATAAATAAATAAAGAAAATTTCCCTTTTCTTTTCCTGCGGGCGTCACAAACTCCCCTCCTTAAAAGAATGTCATCCTCACCATTCCAACTTGTACTAATAAAATCAAGATATCCCGCAAAAGTCAAATGAACATTTCCAAGCAAACACTAAGAGTTACTCTAATCCCTCTCGTCTGATTTTCAGTCTCACAAGAAATCACCGATATTTCAAACCAGACCCACAGTCCGGTATCCTAAACTTTAAGCCTAGGATAAACTACAGAGATCTGAAGCCTAAGCTCTGATACCAACTGTGACAACCCCACATCCTCCTAAGGCGAACCAAAGGGTTCGGCGGGACGCCTGCCTAGCTCTCGCCTGGACTCAGTCGCTCACTACAGTCCTCAAATAAATTTCAATATAAATCTCAAAAAATACATCAAATGTTCCACAAATTCAATTGCACTACAAACTAAAACCTCAAGAGATACAAGAAATACTAATTTTCCGAATAAAACAAAGGTCCTCAATTCTCACAGAAGTACAAGTACAAGTACATTCTCAAATACTACGCAAATTAAAACTGGAGCTCCAACGGTACAGTAGATCCTCCAACCATTCACACGGAGAACTTTAATACAAATGCTTCCTTCACCTCGAGCCCTGTGGAGGGGAATAAAATAGTTTTGGGGTGAGCTAACGCTCAGCGAGTAACCAATAAAATCAGTAATCAAATATATTTCACAATAATGCATTTCGATGATGTCATGATTCCGAGATCAAATATACGTATTTTTGCTCTGGTGAGCCAGTGAAATCATTGCACTTAAATATCCAACGCTCAAATAGATCATTTCACGTTAAACAGTAAGATGGAGCCCCTTTTGAGCTCCAGATGAACAAAAACAAGTGGTGGAGACATTGGTGTTCAGCACAAGACTCCCCAAGAACTCATTGAAGCCAAAACATGCCATGAACTCCCGTGCAAGCACGCATGATATGCAATTGAATAGAGAATGTAGGAAACAGTTCTTAAGTAGCTTTGGAAATAATTTAGGGTCACTCACCTCCACAGCACAAGAACCATCCATGATATATCATTGCCTTGCCCAAATCCAAGCCCTTCAACTCAAACTCAAAGCAATCAAATGCTTTCAATGATTGGATAGCATATCCCCTTAATTTCCTTACTTTTCCATCCTACAAGCAACACCATTTCATGTCAAATCAATTACGTAGACTATCAAATACACCTTTCGGTACAATATCCATAACTGAAGCTACACTTATCGGATTGAAACGAATCTTATGGCGTTTCGAAGCCAAGACATAACCCTACATTTCTTAGGAAGACCTCCAAAGCCAAATCATGCATTGTCATGGACAAAAATGGAAATTTCAACGAAAATAGAAATTTAGGCGCGAAACAGGGCTCATGGGCAGTCAAGGGTATTTCGGTCATTTCACAGGATACGTTACTCCAATTAAGAGGAAATTGGGCAGGCAACTACAAAACATCGTTTTCTACAACTTTCATGTTTTAATCTAAGCCTGATTCAGCCTCTAACATGCTCAAATAAATCCGGCCAGAACAGGGCAGATTTGAAACCCTAACCTGAAATTTTCCGTACAATCTGAAATTTTCCGCAAATAACCGCAATTGATGCACAAGGGATCCATTTAACACACTTTAGAGCCATCAATCCAAGGCCAACTATAATCATCATATGAAACCAGAAAAATCCCAAAAAAATCAGAAATTTAACTAACTTCACTTTAATCCATGAAATCTTCCATAAAATCACCTAGTTAGCTACCATAAGTCACCAATTGACCATTATTAGGAACAAAGAGTGAGTTCCAAGCAAAATACCTTAACCTCTCAAGAAAGGTAGTAGCTTAGTGGTTTTTCTTCCAAAACAACTCCACCAAGATCTTCAAACTCCTTTAGCAAGTCTTTTGTGTGGACTAATTGAAGGTTTAATCGATTAGTTTTCAAGATTTGTGCAAGAAATGGAAGATATAGGTGAAGCTTTCTGTTCTTTTCTCTCAAGGTGAAGGTCGGCCAAGAATCTTGAAGAATGAAGATGATTTTGATCAATTTTGGGTATTTAGTAAAGGTGATGAATAGTGGTCAAAGTCTACCCTCCATTGGTTTCATGACACATGGTCCTATTAGGGTTTTAATCTTATCCTTTTGTCTCTCCAAGATTAAACCATCTAAGTAACCTCTAATTATCTCTTAACACCTAGTATATTAATCCCGGTGTAGACACCAAATTTTTGGTGTAATTTCTTTTATTTTTTATTCTCATTTGTCGTGGTTGCTTTTTAGTTTTTTAGTTCCTAGTTTTTATTTTATTTTTAAGTTTTAGCGTAGAAAAATCATGAAAAAGAAAAAAAGGAAAAATCATAAAAAAAAGAGAAAAAAAAAAGGAAAATTGTTCACAAAAATACGTTCAAATTCAATTTTTTGGCATTTTGGTTTATTTTGAAAAAAAGAAAAAGGAAGGAAAAAAGAAAAATGATGAAAAATGGAAAAATGAAAGAAAAAAATTGAAAATGGTAACTTTGTTATTTTTTTTAGTTTCTTTATTTTGATTAAAATTGTTGTTTTATTATTATTTAGTTTTACTATTATTTTTGTTAAATTATTAAGTTGGAAAAAAAAAGAGAAAAAAAAACAACAACAACAACAGTCGCGGCATGAAAGCTGCATTTTTTGCAGCTTTGCAAGGACGGACTCGGGGAGCTCTTAGCTGCAATATGGAGAGGATGGCTGAGTTGTTTTAGGGCTAGAGGGCTAGTATAAATAGTAAGAGAGAAGGGAGCCACAAGGGAAGAGGGTTTTTGGGGAGTCGCAAGAAAGAGAAACAACGGCTGAAAGCTAGAAAGAGAGAGGGGAGGTGATAGCTGAGGAAAGGGAAGGGAAACAAAAACGCTGGAGTCTTGAGGGAGAGGACCCAAGAGAGAGTTGACGGCTAGAAAATCCAGAGAGAAAGTTGAGCAGGGAGAGTGACGGAGAGGTTGACAACTGAGAGAGTTTTGGGAGGCATCAAACAAACAACAACGGCTAAGAGGAAAGAATCAAAGGAGGGGAAGTGACGGTCACAAATCTGGGAGGAAGAATATCATTACTATCGCTGCTATCGTTCTACCGCCGCTAACTTCATCACCTCAGTTCCTCCTCGCTACCGCTGCCGGCCAAACATTATTACCAGCAGCAGACTTGGTAACAAATCCGGGATTAGTTGGGGTAATTTCTGAGCTGTTTTTTTTCTAATATATAAGGTCATATATAGCAGATTTTCACCATATTGATCGCCGCATCTTCTTGCCGTGTTGCTGTGTTGCCTGACTTAAAGCTTCTACTATATTTGCATAGGATTAAAACGATGGGTTGTGTTCAGGTTCTGGGCTTCATGATCTTGTGTCCGTTCAAGTTTTGATGTTTTGTTATTGATGTAGTTAGTTGATAATAAAACTCAGTCATTGGTAGGGGTTCATGACCGTCCCTTGGTTTCATTTTGTGTACGAATCTGAAATAGGTAGCCGAGCCATTTGCATGAAAAGTTCCCAAGAAGATTGCATCAGTTCCTGTTATGTTTTTGCTTGTTTGGTGTTAAAAGTTTTGGGCCTTATGGTTTCATTTCACATTATGATTTTGATTAGCATTTTCTGTTTCGAACAAAGCTGTGTTTTTGGGGCCTAAATCTGTATTTGAAGAATGCATCGGCAACAGGTTTCTTTTTTTTCGGCTGCAGAAATTTGTTCCTTGGTTGTTGCAAACATTTGTTCATTCGTAATTTGCATGCAAAATCAAGAACTTTTGTCCAGAGTATGCTAACTAAATGGGTGGAGATTTTCATTGGTTTGAGTTGATAAACCCGTGAGCTTGGTGCAATTTATTTTGATGTGAAGTGCACATGAGTTGGAGCATGTGAAAATTGCAGCCGAAAATTGCAGTAAACCTTTCTTTTTGTTTTGTTTGGATGCCAAATTTGTGGGTTGAGTCACTTAGATTAAATTTTTGGATGCTGAATTGTTCTTGGATGCTGAATCTGCATACGAAGTTGGCTGGAACATAAGTTTGGCTCCACTTTCGGTTGCCGACTGTTTGCTGGAAATTTCTCCAGCATTAATGCAGTTTCCCTTCTATGTCCTTGTTTGTTTGAACATTGAAACTGTGTGTTATGTGGCTTAGTTAAGCCTTTGGATGTTTGGTTGAGAGAACTTGATCAAATTTGGTACATTTGGAGTATAAAAATCTAAGTTTGAAGATGACAATGCAGCCGGCATTCATTTTGGTGTTTGCAGAAACAAGTTTCTCACGTAACTGCATGATTATTGCATGGAATTAATTTCTGGATTTTGCACTTTGACCCCTATGATTATTGCATGGATTATTGCATGGAATTAATTTCTGGATTTTGCACTTTGACCCCAAGTTCCCCTATGTTTCACTATGACCCGCATGTTTGAGAAAACTAATCAATTGGGTCCCTGTAATTTTTGCAGCAATGCTACGAAGACCCAATTAGGTTCTATTTTCTTGCAATAAGACCCTAGGATAGTTGCAATTGAACCATTCCTCAACCTTTTCTTTGCCTTTGGACTTTTAAAGTTCCTAAAAGTGTTTGATTAAGCTTGAATGCTTGGTTAGTGTTCACATTTGAGTATTTAGTAGCATTAATGTTTCAATTCAATTGCTTGTTTGCCTTCATGGGTTACCATGTTTTGCTAAGGTGATGCTTAATGCATGGATTTGTGAACCTTGTGACTAAATGAACTTGTGGTGACCCATTTTCTTTAATTTCCCTAAATAAGTTGACTAATTGACCTTTTCATGCTCATGGACCTTTTGAGTTCTAAAATGTTTCATTTGGCTTCGAATGGTTGGTTGATGCTTGCATTTGGGTTCTTGGTGGATTCCTTTATTAGAAATTATGTATAGTTTGATTTCATTTAAATTGCAATTAGGAGAGTTTTGGTGACTTTGTTATACTTTACTATTTGAGGTACCGTGACCTTTTTATTGTTTTGAAGCCATTTTTCTTTCATTTGGACACCATTCAAGGGGGGCGGTATAATTTCTTTTATCCCTTGTTGTGTCTCTCCTACGTGCTCCTACGTGTTACGTGGAAATTGCATGTCTAATTTGCTTTCATTGCCTTTGCTTTAGACCCTTTCATTTCATTTATTCTTGCTTTATTGAGTTATTCTTTTAATGGGGTATGTGTACACCTCTTGGCTTGTAATAGATAGGGCTTTGGCGAGCAATTTGGTCCATTCTCCCTCTTCCCCCTTTTGTTTTAGTTAGTGAATGTAATAGGTTCATTAGCTTGGTTGCATGCCTATGTGTTACGTGTTACTTGCTTTATTAGGTTCTTGCATCTAGTCGAGCATGCTAAGTGTTACGTGCTACGTGTTTATGAATGTTTGGCATGTCTACTTGCTTTCCATAGCTATGAATGAATGTGATGGATAAATGCACGTCACACACTAGTCCAACGCTAGTTGTGACCCCCTTTTCCGTCACCGCACTAGTCCAACGCTAGTTGTGGTCCCTTGTTACGTTCCACTAGTCCAACGCTAGTAGGAACTCATAGAAAGGGCTAGTCCAACGCTAGACCCAATAGGTCCATTTCCTTTTCATTCGTGAATAGTTTGCATGTTCACTACATATCATGCAATTTTCCTTAGTTTTATCATTTGGCATGCTCCTCTAAACCTTTCCCCTTCACTTTAGGTCTTGCATTTCATGCTAGTTAGGGTACATTTGCTTGAAGTGTCCCCTCCGATAAGGGAAACGAGCGAGTGTGGCTACTCGATAGCCTTAGCACGCTAGTTTTGCCTTCTAATCAAAGGAAAAATCGAAGTCGAAAAAGTTAGGAGTCATTCCCATACCCGACCTGATGCATTCCTTTAGGTTCATTCATTCTCATTTTTCACTTACTTTTTTTTTAATTCACATTTCTTCATCACTTTTCCTTTCCTTAATTGTTCATTTTGGTTTCTACTTCACAAAATTGCGCTTAATTACATCTATATACACTTATCACTATATTTCATACACTTGCACACAAACACTTGGATTTTTCCATACAATTGCACACATGCACCTTTTTATACACTTGCACTTGAATCATCATTTGCATTAATCGACCTCTATAAGGTTTTCTTTCATTGGCCGCCACAACTCATGTGGTTGGGACCAAGAACCTTACAAGAGACATCCTAGAATCTAGGATTTGCATTCATGTAGTACATCCAAATGTAATAAATTCTTTGGTTAAGACAAGAAAATCTTTGATTAAATCACGCAACTAGCCTTGGCTAGGTCAAAGGGGTGCCTTGGATTGTATCCTTGCCTTCCCCTTTGTCAAATGTGACTCCCGAACCTTTTTCCTTGGTTTACGTGGACTAGGAGTCGTTTAAAAAGGGTTTCTTACTACTTTTTCTTCAAAAAATTCATTTTTAGGTGACTTGGTACACCTTAACTCATTACCAAGTGGCGACTCCGTATTTAGTTTTAAAAACCCTTTTTAAACTACATTTTGGGTCAAATCGTCGCATTCTCAAACCCCCATTTAGACCCATTTTTCTTTTAAATCAAAACTCATTTTGCAATAAAAAAATTGAATCAAAAAATACATTTTTTAAAACATTTATTTATTTATCAAAAAATGGGGCGCGACAGTTGGCGACTCCACTGGGGACGTTCGAGAGTCCGAGCAAATTTGATTCAATCAACCTTTTTCTTCTTTTAACCTTTTCATATATCACATTTGGGTGTTTTAGGGTTGCATTTTTTCCTTTTTTAGGATTTTGCATTTCGCGCGTATTAATTACTCCCTCACTCACGCATGTATGATTGGTTGATTGGATGTATGTTTATCCCGCGCTTGCATTGCATTTGGGTGGGGGACATTACCCTAGAGCCTCGCGTTGGTTCTTGATCCCTCCCCTCCAAACGAGCACTAGCATACGAGCATACGCTTTATTTTTTATCCCTTCATTTATTTTTCTTTAGTGGCTTGTCACGCCACTCCACCCTATTAGGATTAGGCGACCCACTTGGACATGTGATCACGACACGATGTGTGTGTAGCATGATCCAATGGGTCACTCAATCTTCCGCTTTAAGCTATGGGTTGATAGCCTTTTTAGCTTTTAGTCGAAGGTTGAGGATTTTTTATAGATTCACTCAAACACGTAGCCGTGACACGATGTGTGCGTAGCGGTGTTTGGGGAATCGCTCGAGCCACCAACAAAGAACCTTGGGATTGATGACCCTTGGTTTCCAAGTCTGAAGGCTCGGAGACCTATTGAGCTTATCGAGTCTAGATGCATTAGTGAACCCCCAGCCTCATGCATCCATGTTAGAATTTCCTAGGGTAGAGTCGACCTTACCCTAAAATTAGGAAACACTATTCACGAGGGGAGGGGTCCCAACCCTTTTTCCTTATCTGTCTTTGTTGCTTAATTGTCTAATGTGTTATGTGATTACGTGTTGAACTCACGTTTCCTTGTCTCTTGTCTTTTACATTCACAAACCCTAGCAAATAAGAGGTCTGGCATGACTTTCTTTTAGAACCTACCCTTGTAGATAGGCTATTGCACGTTTAAAGATTTTGGTATATTGCATTCATAGATTAATGATTGCATATCATTCTAGGCCTACCCTGGCAGATAAAGGGTTCCTTAGGTCACGTTTCATTTCTAATTGCATTTTTTCCTGCTTTAACAACTGGCATCATGCATTAAACCCTAGAAAGGGAATGCCATTTAGGGGATCCCATATTAGGAATAAGCCACCTTGTGTTTCGGATACTTAATCCAGCGAGACTTGCACGTTTACATTTTGTACCATCCAAAGGGGTAGTGCACAAGGTAAGGTAGGATCCGATCATTTTCATAGAGCGATCTTTGGAATATGAGCGTCTAACAATCACTTTTTGGCCATTTTATCAAAATTGGTAAAAATCCCTTGCGTGAAGGACATTAATTTGAAGAAATTCACAAATGATTCCTCCTATTGAGACGATAAATAAATTGAGGCCAAAATTTGATTTTTAGAAGGTCATAGACTAATGCACTTCAATAATTTTGAAATAACCAATGGCCGGACGATTCAACCAATCCATTTTGCCGATTCATTCGATAAATCGTCAATTCATTTGACCAATTTACCCTTTTTAGGGTCATTTGACCAATTTACCCTTTTTAGGGTCATCCGGTCGATTTTGAACAAATCGTCAATTCATTTGACCAATTTACCCTTTTTAGAGTCATTCAGCCGATTTTTGAATAAATCACTAATTCAATTTCATTCATTTGACCAATTTACCCTTTTAGGGCGATCTGGTCAATTTTGAATAAATTCTCAATTTCATTCAATTCATTTGACCAAGTTCCTTTTTTTAGGATGATCCGGTCAATTTTGAGTAAGTTATCAAATGTCACTCAATTCATTTGACCCGTTTCTCTTTTTAGGGTAATCCGGTCGATTTTTAATAAATTATAAATTTCATTTGACCAATTAGGATTCCAATGTCGAGTTTCAAAATGAAAAACCTAGTTGATTTTGAGGGAACCATCCATGGCATCCAGCCATTTGATCAGTTGGGGTTTTGACCCGTGATTCACTGAAAAAATTTGGTCAACGAATTCCAATCTCTTCGATAGGAAGTTCGTCAAGGTCAAACCCGTGCGTTTTTGCAAACTCTTGTATCGATCAAAAGTGATCAATCCATTCGGACGTTGACCTTGTTTTGGCATGTCTCTCGTCACTCCAGTTGACCAAATTTTTCAAAATTATTTTTTCACTCAATGAGTTGATCGGATCCATCAGGTATGGTATAGTGCCTACCATAGAGGATTGCATCCTCATTCTAGGCCTACCCTTGGCACAAAAAGGGTTCCCCCATAGGACATGCATCCGAATTTTTTGGATATTTACTAACTCTTGTCTTTTTCTTTTCCTTTTCTTTATTTTTCTTTGGAATAACTAAGTGAGGGTTGAATCTAAAGGCAATCTTTTCAAAAATTCTCAGGTAATATTTAAATATAGCTTCTCGTCGAAACCCCATCATAACACGATCCCGTAGTCAAGCCCAGAGGAGTCGTGTAAACATGAATTCACAACCGGAACAATCAGATAGGGCTGCTATTACCGCTCAACCCGAGACCATGAGTTTGGGGGTTCAGTTGACTGAGATGCTCACTAAGTTCGACAAGATGACCACTGAGATGGCGGCCCAAAGGAAATTGATTGACGAGCTAATCAGCAGCGGAGTTCAACCTGAACCTATACCCGTCAAGCAGGCTGAGCCAGAATCGTTTGTCATCCCTTCAACTCAAGTCACTATTACTCCATCATTCCCTATTCCACCCGAGGAAACTTTCGCCTATCCCACCACAAATTTGCCATACGCTTACCCTCCTAATCCTTCATCTTTTCTTACTCGCAGGCAAGGCCCACAACCCCAAGCTACTTCAAATATACCACCTGAGCCACATACCTTTTATTACCCTGCTGCTGAACCCTTCCTACCAGACCACACTGTTCAAACCAAGCCAGAAATGGGGGAATCTTTCGCTCCCATTGGTATGAAGCTGCTCAAGCGCCTTGACCGCTTTGATGAGTTTATGGGGAAAAGTCAGGGGTTGAACAAGCAAGGAGTTTTGGATTACGATGAGCTTTGCCTTTTTCCAAATGTGCGGTTGCCTGAGAGGTTCAAAACCCCTAAATTTAACAAGTATGACAGGATGGGTAATGTCCCTGCCCTCAAATCGCAGTTGGATGCTTTGCAAGGACAAGGGAGCAGTGGGAAAAAGCAACAATTCCAAAAGGAAGAGGGGGAAATCGTTTTTGTTTGTGATCGAAACCGTGTCCCAAGCTCCAGGCCTAGACAACACCCTACCTACTCAAACTCCTACCCTTATTATTCAAACCCTCATCCTGTTCATCACACTAATACCACTCAACCTCGACCTCGCCCTAAATACACCAACTCGTCTATAGCCCCTTTTCAAATATCTCAGCCTAACTTCCAACAAGTTCGACTCCGACCTCCCTACAATTAACAATTTTCTCCACCAAATAGACATACCTACAACTATCCCCAACACACTAAAACCTACAATCAAAGCCGTACCCGAACATTCACCAACCTAGGCAGGCCTCTGAACCAATTGTATGAACAATTAAAGGCTGCCGGTAGAATTGGCATAATTTCCCCTCCAACTTACTCTCATGGCGTCCCTGCCGGATACAATCCTCAGTACACTTGCGCCTATCATTCAGGAGCACCCGGCCACTCAACCACTGATTGTAGAGCACTTAAGCATAAAGTGCAAGACATGATCGAGGCAGGGGAAATAGTGATTAGAGAAGGGCCAGAACAAGGACCAAATGTGGATAAGAACCCCCTGCCAGAGTACGATAACACCATTGAGGTTATTATGGACAATACGGAATTTAAGGAGCCTGCTAAAAAACTCATCAAGTGAGGCTGAAGTGTTTGGGAATGATGCAGAATTTCCCGATATCCCTGAGGGATCAATTTCCAATTGGACAGCCGAATTTCTACCCATTCAGAAGGAGTTTCGGTAAACCTAAAGGGGGTTTGTCATTCATGCGAATTCATGAGGAAAAAACTTTTGCATCTGTAATTAGCTAATGAAAACATCTTTACTTTTGACTAAAATTTGCGCATGTAAATATTTTTTAAGTTTTTAGTTCATTTGCTTTCAATCAAAGGTTTTATGAAAATGCACAAGTCATTCTTGTCAGGTTATTTTGTTTATTCGTTTGTTTATATTTCGGTCATATTGCTCGTTCATTTGTTTGTTGTATATTTGTTTACTTATTATTCCCGTTAATTCTTTCAAATGGCCAAAGATAAAATTATTTGACCTTTTGGATATCACTTTTCTGGAATTCAATAATGGCAATCTCTATCTCACTCACGACTTGAGAATTTTGGAACCCAGATTTCAAAGCGAGAGTGATAAAGAGAAAGTATTTGATTCTTTTTCAAAAATCTTGAACAAAATGAGGAGAAATTCGAACCAAACCTAGAAGCCATAGCAATTGTTCACATTGGCACTGAGAATGAGGTCAAAAGGACATAAATCAGCATTCGTTTGGACAAAAGCAGAAAAGGAGATGATTAAGAGTTTGACTATGTGTCAAGGTGTACAGATGGTTGGAGGCAGTCTCGTTTGCAGTAGCAGAAATTCTATCTTTGCACACTCTAGTGGGAGTTCAGCCAAGAATGCCGTTTGTCATGAAATGTTACAAACATGCCTGGCCTGAGCCTACGACAAGAAGTTTCATCAGCATACATTTTGAGGAAGACGACAAAGCACTCAAGCGAACTTTGCCAATACAAGACGAAGGCAGAGACAAATTTGCTCAAAATCAGAAAGGGCCGTTTGTTGTCCAAAAGGTATTACCTGGCGGAACACTTATTTTGGCGGAAATGGATGGTCAAACATTCCCTCAACCCATCAAATCAGATATGTGCAAGAAGATTTTCATTTGATCATGCAAATTTTCCTTAGAAATTCATGCAAATGACTAAATGCAAGTCAGGCCCTCTTCTTTTACATTTAAAGCATTTTATCCCTACTTGTCCCCTTTGAGCCATCAGAATTGACAAATTTTCGTTTGGCAGCCCCTGAGAATTGCAAACCCCACACTGGGGCAAATTCATTTTGAAAGGAGATGATCGGAAAGAAAAGGAAAACCTCACACTGGGGCAAATTTATTTTGAAAACAAAGATGGAAAAAGAAAGAACCCCACACTGGGGCAAATTTAGTTTTTGAAGAAAAATGCAAAAGTGAGGAAATGCAATGAAAAATGCAAAGAGAAGAATTCAATCAAACTGGGGCAAATCTTCCTCGGTTTCGTTCAAAAATTGGAGATAGTCTCAAAATGATGCAATCTCAGGTTATTTCACACATTTAAGCAAAATTTGCTTTCAAGCCTCAACTTTTCTTGAAAACACCTCACCTGACCTCATTACAAAAATCCAAAAGTCCTGGCTTTCGTCACTTGCAGTATTTCTATTAGGGATTTCGCTAATCAATTGGCAAGTGATGTCCATAATGCCTTCGCTTAATTTTATAAGGGAAACGCATTTTACTGATGCCAGCAGTCTTCAACTTACATTCCTGAGTCGATTATGATCGAGTTCTTCCATTGCTTCCTTAGGTGAAAACCCGAAAGGGCACCTCAAAAGTGAAAAAAAAAAAGAAAAGAGGGTGGGGGGCAACCTTGGTGAAAACCCGAAAGGGCGCTAAGGCAGGTTTTCTCAACAGACGAGCACGAGAAGGAACAGCTGGAGACTTGGTTCATTTGGATTTCTTCTCATTTTTGTCATACTTCTGCCAATATTAAATTTCAGAACAAAGATATCCAGAGATTTGAATATGACATCTGTTGGCCAAAACTGTGTCGCTTTGTAAAAATATTCTTTTCCAAATACATTCTTATGAAACTCATCTTTCCTCATTTGCTTGTATTCATGGCATTTTGTAGGATTAAGCACAATTGGTGGTATTTTACATTCTTTGGCATATTAATTCCTGCATAACATAGGAAATCATTTTGCATATATTATTGATTTTTCATGCATCATTCTTTCACCATTGGATTCGAATGAATGATAAACCCTAAGGTTTGTGCATGGATATGGGATTCAATCATTTATTAAAGTGAGTAAAATGCAACAAAGCTGCTACAGGGATTTGGTGACATGGTAAATGCGCACTTTATTGGTCTCCAGAATCGAAAGGTTTCAAAATTACAAATTCAATCAAGACAGATGCCGCAGCAAAATGTTGGCAAAGGCATCAAAAGACTCATGTTTACACGATTATCAAGACAAACCGGATCGAATGATGGTGGCAAGTCCATTATTTCTTCTTTTCTTGCAGGAACGTTGCATTTACAAACACAAACAACCACATTTCTTTTCGCACCTAAATCGACGTCAGAAAAAGCTCCCCAGTAAGCAAAGATGAAATGATAATTAAAAAAAAAAAAAATTTTTTTTGATCATAAGAAATAACATCAGCAATCGCTCCAGCTACAGAGATCAAAATCTCCCTCTTGGGATAAAATTTTGAGTTGCTCCCAGGTAAAAACTCAATTCATTGTTTAAATTTTCCCAGTGAAATCCCATTTACATTTCTGTTTGGGTCTATCCCATTTACATTTCTGTCTGGGTCTATCCCATTTAAATTTCTGTCCGGGTCTATCCCGTGGGTCTATCCCATTTACATTTCTGTCTGGGTCTATCCCATTTACCTTTCTGTCCGGGTCTATCCCGTGGGTGTATCCCATTTAAATTTCTGTCCGGGTCTATCCCGTGGGTCTATCCCATTTACGTTTCTGTTCGGCTCTATCCCGTGGGTCTATCCCATTTACGTTTCTGTTCGGGTCTATCCCATTTAAATTTCTGTCTGGGTCTATCCCATTTACCTTTTTGTCCGGGTCTATCCCGTGGGTCTATCCCATTTAAATTTCTGTTCGGGTCTATCCCGTTGGTCTATCCCAATTTTACATTTCCGTCCGGGTCTATCCCGTGGGTCTATTTTAAATCTCTGTTCGGGTCTATCCCGTGGGTCTATCCCAATTTTAAATCTCTGTTCGGGTCTATCACGTGGGTCTATCCCAATTTTACATTCCTGTCCGGGTTTATCCCGTGGGTCTATCCCGTTTAAATTTCTGTTCGGGTCAGTCCCGTTTTAAATTTCTGTTCGGGTCAGTCCCGTTTAAATTCCTGTTCATTGAAATCATTTTGCGGCCAAATAACACAGGTAAGTATTTGGTGTCTACTTCTTTGTCTCAAGTTTTTTCAAAATTCAGATAAAGAGGGGCAAACTGTAGACACCAAATTTTTGGTGTAATTTCTTTTACTTTTTATTCTCATTTGTCGTGGTTGCTTTTTAGTTTTTTAGTTCCTAGTTTTTATTTTATTTTTAAGTTTTAGCGTAGAAAAATCATGAAAAAGAAAAAAAGGAAAAAATCATAAAAAAAGAGAAAAAAAAAGGAAAATTGTTCACAAAAATACGTTCAAATTCAATTTTTTGGCATTTTGGTTTATTTTGAAAAAAAGAAAAAGGAAGGAAAAAAGAAAAATGATGAAAAATGGAAAAATGAAAGAAAAAAATTGAAAATGGTAACTTTGTTATTTTTTTTAGTTTCTTTATTTTGATTAAAATTGTTGTTTTATTATTATTTAGTTTTACTATTATTTTTGTTAAATTATTAAGTTGGAAAAAAAAAGAGAAAAAAAAACAACAACAACAACAGTCGCGGCATGCAAGCTGCATTTTTTGCAGCTTTGCAAGGACGGACTCGGGGAGCCCTTAGCTGCAATATGGAGAGGATGGCTGAGTTGTTTTAGGGCTAGAGGGCTAGTATAAATAGTAAGAGAGAAGGGAGCCACAAGGGAAGAGGGTTTTTGGGGAGTCGCAAGAAAGAGAAACAACGGCTGAAAGCTAGAAAGAGAGAGGGGAGGTGATAGCTGAGGAAAGGGAAGGGAAACAAAAACGCTGGAGTCTTGAGGGAGAGGACCCAAGAGAGAGTTGACGGCTAGAAAATCCAGAGAGAAAGTTGAGCAGGGAGAGTGACGGAGAGGTTGACAACTGAGAGAGTTTTGGGAGGCATCAAACAAACAACAACGGCTAAGAGGAAAGAATCAAAGGAGGGGAAGTGACGGTCACAAATCTGGGAGGAAGAATATCATTACTATCGCTGCTATCGTTCTACCGCCGCTAACTTCATCACCTCAGTTCCTCCTCGCTACCGCTGCCGGCCAAACATTATTACCAGCAGCAGACTTGGTAACAAATCCGGGATTAGTTGGGGTAATTTCTGAGCTGTTTTTTTTCTAATATATAAGGTCATATATAGCAGATTTTCACCATATTGATCGCCGCATCTTCTTGCCGTGTTGCTGTGTTGCCTGACTTAAAGCTTCTACTATATTTGCATAGGATTAAAACGATGGGTTGTGTTCAGGTTCTGGGCTTCATGATCTTGTGTCCGTTCAAGTTTTGATGTTTTGTTATTGATGTAGTTAGTTGATAATAAAACTCAGTCATTGGTAGGGGTTCATGACCGTCCCTTGGTTTCATTTTGTGTACGAATCTGAAATAGGTAGCCGAGCCATTTGCATGAAAAGTTCCCAAGAAGATTGCATCAGTTCCTGTTATGTTTTTGCTTGTTTGGTGTTAAAAGTTTTGGGCCTTATGGTTTCATTTCACATTATGATTTTGATTAGCATTTTCTGTTTCGAACAAAGCTGTGTTTTTGGGGCCTAAATCTGTATTTGAAGAATGCATCGGCAACAGGTTTCTTTTTTTTCGGCTGCAGAAATTTGTTCCTTGGTTGTTGCAAACATTTGTTCATTCGTAATTTGCATGCAAAATCAAGAACTTTTGTCCAGAGTATGCTAACTAAATGGGTGGAGATTTTCATTGGTTTGAGTTGATAAACCCGTGAGCTTGGTGCAATTTATTTTGATGTGAAGTGCACATGAGTTGGAGCATGTGAAAATTGCAGCCGAAAATTGCAGTAAACCTTTCTTTTTGTTTTGTTTGGATGCCAAATTTGTGGGTTGAGTCACTTAGATTAAATTTTTGGATGCTGAATTGTTCTTGGATGCTGAATCTGCATACGAAGTTGGCTGGAACATAAGTTTGGCTCCACTTTCGGTTGCCGACTGTTTGCTGGAAATTTCTCCAGCATTAATGCAGTTTCCCTTCTATGTCCTTGTTTGTTTGAACATTGAAACTGTGTGTTATGTGGCTTAGTTAAGCCTTTGGATGTTTGGTTGAGAGAACTTGATCAAATTTGGTACATTTGGAGTATAAAAATCTAAGTTTGAAGATGACAATGCAGCCGGCATTCATTTTGGTGTTTGCAGAAACAAGTTTCTCACGTAACTGCATGATTATTGCATGGAATTAATTTCTGGATTTTGCACTTTGACCCCTATGATTATTGCATGGATTATTGCATGGAATTAATTTCTGGATTTTGCACTTTGACCCCAAGTTCCCCTATGTTTCACTATGACCCGCATGTTTGAGAAAACTAATCAATTGGGTCCCTGTAATTTTTGCAGCAATGCTACGAAGACCCAATTAGGTTCTATTTTCTTGCAATAAGACCCTAGGATAGTTGCAATTGAACCATTCCTCAACCTTTTCTTTGCCTTTGGACTTTTAAAGTTCCTAAAAGTGTTTGATTAAGCTTGAATGCTTGGTTAGTGTTCACATTTGAGTATTTAGTAGCATTAATGTTTCAATTCAATTGCTTGTTTGCCTTCATGGGTTACCATGTTTTGCTAAGGTGATGCTTAATGCATGGATTTGTGAACCTTGTGACTAAATGAACTTGTGGTGACCCATTTTCTTTAATTTCCCTAAATAAGTTGACTAATTGACCTTTTCATGCTCATGGACCTTTTGAGTTCTAAAATGTTTCATTTGGCTTCGAATGGTTGGTTGATGCTTGCATTTGGGTTCTTGGTGGATTCCTTTATTAGAAATTATGTATAGTTTGATTTCATTTAAATTGCAATTAGGAGAGTTTTGGTGACTTTGTTATACTTTACTATTTGAGGTACCGTGACCTTTTTATTGTTTTGAAGCCATTTTTCTTTCATTTGGACACCATTCAAGGGGGGCGGTATAATTTCTTTTATCCCTTGTTGTGTCTCTCCTACGTGCTCCTACGTGTTACGTGGAAATTGCATGTCTAATTTGCTTTCTTTGCCTTTGCTTTAGACCCTTTCATTTCATTTATTCTTGCTTTATTGAGTTATTCTTTTAATGGGGTATATGTACACCTCTTGGCTTGTAATAGATAGGGCTTTGGCGAGCAATTTGGTCCATTCTCCCTCTTCCCCCTTTTGTTTTAGTTAGTGAATGTAATAGGTTCATTAGCTTGGTTGCATGCCTATGTGTTACGTGTTACTTGCTTTATTAGGTTCTTGCATCTAGTCGAGCATGCTAAGTGTTACGTGCTACGTGTTTATGAATGTTTGGCATGTCTACTTGCTTTCCATAGCTATGAATGAATGTGATGGATAAATGCACGTCACACACTAGTCCAACGCTAGTTGTGACCCCCTTTTCCGTCACCGCACTAGTCCAACGCTAGTTGTGGTCCCTTGTTACGTTCCACTAGTCCAACGCTAGTAGGAACTCATAGAAAGGGCTAGTCCAACGCTAGACCCAATAGGTCCATTTCCTTTTCATTCGTGAATAGTTTGCATGTTCACTACATATCATGCAATTTTCCTTAGTTTTATCATTTGGCATGCTCCTCTAAACCTTTCCCCTTCACTTTAGGTCTTGCATTTCATGCTAGTTAGGGTACATTTGCTTGAAGTGTCCCCTCCGATAAGGGAAACGAGCGAGTGTGGCTACTCGATAGCCTTAGCACGCTAGTTTTGCCTTCTAATCAAAGGGAAAATCGAAGTCGAAAAAGTTAGGAGTCATTCCCATACCCGACCTGATGCGTTCCTTTAGGTTCATTCATTCTCATTTTTCACTTACTTTTTTCTTAATTCACATTTCTTCATCACTTTTCCTTTCCTTAATTGTTCATTTTGGTTTCTACTTCACAAAATTGTGCTTAATTACATCTATATACACTTATCACTATATTTCATACACTTGCACACAAACACTTGGATTTTTCCATACAATTGCACACATGCACCTTTTTATACACTTGCACTTGAATCATCATTTGCATTAATCGACCTCTATAAGGTTTTCTTTCATTGGCCGCCACAACTCATGTGGTTGGGACCAAGAACCTTACAAGAGACATCCTAGAATCTAGGGTTTGCATTCATGTAGTACATCCAAATGTAATAAATTCTTTGGTTAAGACAAGAAAATCTTTGATTAAATCACGCAACTAGCCTTGGCTAGGTCAAAGGGGTGCCTTGGATTGTATCCTTGCCTTTCCCTTTGTCAAATGTGACTCCCGAACCTTTTTCCTTGGTTTACGTGGACTAGGAATCGTTTAAAAAGGGTTTCTTACTACTTTTTCTTCAAAAAATTCATTTTTAGGTGACTTGGTACACCTTAACTCATTACCAAGTGGCGACTCCGTATTTAGTTTTTAAAACCCTTTTTAAACTACATTTTGGGTCAAATCGTCGCATTCTCAAACCCCCATTTAGACCCATTTTTCTTTTAAATCAAAACTCATTTTGCAATAAAAAAATTGAATCAAAAAATACATTTTTTAAACCATTTATTTATTTATCAAAAAATGGGGCGCGACACCCGGTATACAAAACATAACCTAATTGGTCGAATTTATCACACTTAACGCCACTAGCGGGTCCCACGTCCAATATACACTCTTTATTTCTCAATAACTAATTTATGCTAGAAAAATGATTGGAAAACTATATTCACTTATAAAAGTCTGTGGAAAATTTTGATAATAAAATAAAGTAAGAAAATGCACGCGGAAAAAATAAATAAAGAAAGAAAATTTCCTTTTTCTTTTCCTGCGGGCGTCACGAACTCCCCTCCTTAAAAGAATGTCATCCTCACCATTCCAACTTGTACTAATAAAATCAAGATATCCCGCAAAAGTCAAATGAGCATTTCCAAGCAAACACTAAGAGTTACTCTAATTCCACTCGTCTGATTTTCAGTCTCACAAGAAATCACTGATATTTCAAACCAGACTCGCAGTCCGATATCCTAAACTTTAAACCTAGGATACACTACAGAGATCTGAAGCCTAAGCTCTGATACCAACTGTGACAGCCCCACCTCCTCCTAAGGTGAACCAAAGGGTTTGGCGGGACGCCTACCCAACTCTCGCCGGGATTCAGTCGCTCACTACAGTCCTCAAATAAATTGCAATATAAATCTCAAAATATACATCAAATGTTCCACAAATTCAATTGCACTACAAACTAAAACCTCAAGAGATACAAGAAATACTGATTTTCCGAATAAAACAAAGGTCCTCAATTCTCACAGAAGTACAAGTACAAGTACAATCTCAAATACTACGCAAATTAAAACTAGAGCTCCAACTGTACAGTAGATCCTCCAACCATTCACACGGAGAACTTTAATACAAATCCTTCCTTCAGCTCGAGCCCTGTGGAGGGGAATAAAATAGTTTTGGGGTGAGCGTTAGTAATCAGTAAAATCAGTAATCAAATATATTTCACAATAATGCATTTCGATGATGTCATGATTCCAAGATCAAATGTACGTATTTTTGCTCTAGTGAGCCAGTGAAATCATTGCACTTAAACATCCAACGCTCAAATAGATCATTTCACGTTGAACAGTAAGAGGGAGCCCCTTTTGAGCTCCAGATGAACATAAACAAGTGGTGGAGACGTTGGTGTTCAGCACAAGACTCCCCAAGAACTCATTGAAGCCAAAACATGCCATGAACTCCCATGCAAGCACGCATGATATGTAATTTAATAGAGAATGCAAGAAACAGTTCATAAGTAGCTTTGGAAATAGTTTAAGGTCACTCACCTCCACGGCTCAAGAACCATCCATCATATATCATTGCCTTGCCCAAATCCAAGCCCTTCAACTCAAACTCAAAGCAATCAAATGCTTTCAATGATCGGACAGCATATCCCCTTAATTTCCTTACTTTTCCATCCTACAAGCAACACCATTTCATCTCAAATCAATCACATAGACTATCAAATACATCTTACGGTACAATATCCATAACTGAAGCTACACTTATCGGATTGAAACGAAACTTATGGCGTTTCAAAGCCAAGACATAACCCTACATTTATTATGAAGACCTCCAAAGACAAATCATGCATTTTCATGGACAAAAATGGAAATTTCCACAAAAACAGAAATTTGGGCGCGAAACAGGGCTCATGGGCAGTCAAGGGTATATCGGTCATTTCACAGGATACGTTAATCCAATTAAGATGAAATTTTGTAGAAAACTACAAAACATCGTTTTCTACAACTTTCATGTTTTAATCTAAGCCTGATTCGGCCTCTAACATGCTCAAATAAATCCGGACAGAACAGGGTAGATTTGAAACCCTAACCTTCAATTTTCTGTACAAGCTGAAATTTTCCGTAAATAACCGTAATTGATGCACAAGGGATCCATTTAACACACTTTAGAGCCATCAATCCACGGCCAATCATAATCATCATATGAAACCAGAAAAATCCCAAAAAAATAAAAAATTTAACTAACTTCACTTTAATCCATGAAATCTTCCATAAAATCACCTAGTTAGCTAACATAAGTCACCAATTGACCATTATTACGAATAAAGAGTGAGTTCCAAGCAAAATGCCTTAACCCCTCAAGAAAGGTAGTAGCTTAGTGGTTTTTCTTCCAAAACAACTCCACCAAGATCTTCAAACTCCCTTAGCAAGTCTTTTGTGCGGACTAATTGAAGGTTTAATCGGTTAGTTTTCAAGATTTGTGCAAGAAATGGAAGATATTGGTGAAAATTTCTTTTCTTTTCTCTCAAGATGAAGGTTGGCCAAGAAGCTTGAAGAATGAAGATGATTTTTATCAATTTTGGGTATTTAGTAAAGGTGATGAATAGTGGTCAAAGTGTACCCTCCATTGGTTTCATGACACATGGCCCTATTAGGGTTTTAATCTTATCCTTTTGTCTCTCCAAGATTAAACCATCTATGTAACCTCTAATTATCTCTTAACACCTAGTATATTAATCCCAGTATACAAAACATAATCTAATTGGTCGAATTTATTGCACTTAACGCCACTAGCGGGTCCCACGTCCAATATACACTCTTTATTTCTCAAGAACTAATTTATACTAGAAAAATGATTGGAAAACTATATTCACTTATAAAAGTCTCTGGAAAATTTTGATAATAAAATGAAGTAAGAAAAATGCACGTGGATAAAATAAATAAATAAAGAAAATTTCCCTTTTCTTTTCCTGCGGGTGTCACAAACTCTCCCCCTTAAAAGTATGTCGTCCTCGCCATTCCAACTTGTACTAATCAGATCAAGATATCCCGCAAAAGTCAAACGAGCATTTCCAAGCAAGCACTAAGAGTTACTCTAATCCCACTGGTCTGATTTTCAGTCCCACAAGAAATCACTGATATTTCAAACCAGACCCACAGTCCGGTATCCTAAACATTAAGCCTGGGATACACTTCAGAGATCTGAAGCCTAAGGTCTGATACCAACTGTGACAGCCCCACCTCCCCCTAAGGCGAACCAAAGGGTTCGGCGGGACGCCTGCCCAGCTCTCGCCGGGACAGAGTCGCTCACTACAGTCCTCAAATAAATTGCAATATAAATCTCAAAATATACATCAAATGTTCCACAAATTCAATTGCACTACAAACGAAAACCTCAAGAGATACAAGAAATACTATTTTTCTGAATAAAACAAAGGTCCTCAATACTCACAGAAGTACAAGTACATGTACAATCTCAAATACTACGCAAATTAAAACTAGAGCTCCAACTGTACAGTAGATCCTCCAACCATTCACACGAAGAACTTTAATACAAATCCTTCCTTCACCTCGAGCCCTGTGGAGGGGAATAAAATAGTTTTGGGGTGAGCTAACGCTCACCGAGTAATCAGTAAAATCAGTAATCAAATATATTTCACAATAATGCATTTCGATGATGTCATGATTCCAAGATCAAATGTACGTATTTTTGCTCTGGTGAGCCAGTGAAATCATTGCACTTAAACATCCAACGCTCAAATAGATCATTTCACGTTGAACAGTAAGAGGGAGCCACTTTTTAGCTCCAGATGAACATAAACAAGTGGTGGAGACGTTGGTGTTCAGCACAAGACTCCCCAAGAACTCATTGAAGCCAAAACATGCCATGAACTCCCATGCAAGCATGCATGATATGCAATTGAATAGAGAATGCAGGAAACAGTTCATAAGTAGCTTTGGAAATAGTTTAAGGTCACTCGCCTCTACGGTTCAAGAACCATCCATCACATATCATTGCCTTGCCCAAACCCAAGCACTTCAACTCAAACTCAAAGCAATCAAATGCTTTCAAAGATCGGACAGCATATCCTGTTAATTTCCTTACTTTTCCATCCTACAAGCAACACTATTTCATCTCAAATCAATCACATATACATCATAGACTATCAAATACACCTTTTTGCACAATATCCATAATTGAAGCTACACTTTTTGGATTGAAACGAATCTTATGGAGTTTCGAAGCCAAGACATAACCCTACCTTTCTTATGAAGACCTCCAAAGCCAAATCATGCATTTTCAGGGTGAAAAATGGAAATTTCCACGAAAACAGAAATCTGGGCGCGAAACAGGGTTCATGGGCAGTCAAGGGTATTTCGATCATTTCATAGGATACATTGCTTTGATTGAGCTGAAATTTTGTAGACAACTATAAAATATCATTTTATACAACTTTCATGTTTTAACCTAGGCCTGATTCGGCCTCTAACATGCTCAAATAAATCCGGTCAGAACAGGGCAGATTTGAAACCCTAACCTGAAATTTTCCGTACAAGCTGAAATTTTCCGTAAATAACCGTAATTGACCCAAATTTTCCGTACAAGTTAAAATAACCGCAAATAACCGCAAAAATTTTCCGCAAGTAAACTGTGACGGCCCCACCTCTCCCTAGGGCGTACCCCAGGGTTCGGCGGGCCGCCTGCCCGGCTCTCGCCGGGACTCAGTCGTTCACTACAGTCTTCAAATAAATACAATACAAATCTCAAGTATACATCAAATGGTCCACAAATACTCATCCGTCTCCAATAATTACATGTCACAAATGCAGCGGAAACTAATCCCAAATATACATAAAATAATTCCGAATCCAAAATTGTACAAAGTTTAGGCCATCCATACACGTGCACAAGTACTACAAGTCCTTCCTTCGCCACGAGCCCTGTGGAGGGGAATAAAATAGTTTTTGGGGTGAGCTAAAAGCTCAGCGAGTAACCAGAAAATCATTAATCAAATCGGTTTCACAATAGTTCATTTCAATGATGTCATATATCAAATGATAAATCCGGAAACAACTACAACATTTGGAAAACAGTAAATATGGATTATCAATAATTCAAGAAACATTTACAATGGAAAGCGATAGTAACATTCATGAAAGGATACATTCATTCTCCTGACATTTCCTCGCTCATTTGGTCATTCATTTCATTTCATTCACCCCGTCCCTAGCTTTTGGCCAGGCTACACCAACCTACATAGGTAATACTCGAGTATACCAAACGTTCACCCAAGTTCCTAATCGCCTGACCGAGTCCGCTTCTGGCTCAAGACGACCGGTAACAAGGGGCAATGGCCAGTTCAGCCCAAAAGGCTTACATTCATGCGCAAGTAACATTTCAATCGAAAATTTCACATTTATCGAGGTCGAGTGCGATAAAGTACACACTCGCCTCGAAAACTCGTTTTCGAAATCATTATAAGCGCTTAACACGTTATCAACCAAAATACAAGTCATGAAGTCAAGAAATATAGCAAACAAAGCACACTCAAATGCCAGCACACATGATATGCAAGAAAACATTTCAAAAGTAACTTTGAAAACAGTTCAAAATTAAATAATGTAAGAAACGGTTCATAAATAACTTTAGAAGTAGTTTGAGGTCACTCACCTCCACGGCTCAGAAACCATCCATCATGTATCATTGCCTTGCTCAAATCCAAGTCTTAGATCACAAACTCAATGCAAACAAGTCCTTTAAAAGTTCGGACAGCACTTCCCCTGAATTTGCTAACTTTTCCAGCCATCATGGCTTCATTATTTCCTCAGCCAGTCCCAAAGGTACACACACAACAACAAGTTCATCCAATAGCCATTCAGCAAGCTCCAAGTAGTACTAGTGCAAGTCAAGCTAGGGGAAAAAAAATCCGGAAATGAAACTTAAGCTCAAAACCAGAAAAACAGTTTTGACGTCATTTTGCGGTAATGGTACCAAAGGCTCTACGATTGTCGGATGAAGGTGCAAGATCCACCGTTTCGAAGATAAGAGATAGGGCTACAACAATGTAGAAGGCCACTCAGTCCAAATCCTAGCACAACTAGGTCAAAATTGCAGAATACCACAACCTGAACCGTAATTGCAGGTTTGCAAATCACTCAATGCTGTAATTAGTCCAACTCAGTCTATACAAGTCCAAATGCATTGATTCCAAAGGCATATGGTAGCTAAGACATCCAGATACATTTTATCAGAAGACACCAACATCTAAAACCAAAGCAATTCCAGTCAAAATGGCCAATTACAAGTGCAGTTTTCGCGTTCTGATCAACCCAGAACAGCAACAGTAAAAACGCCATATCTCACTCTACACCCTCCAAATGACCTGAAATTTTACAGGCACCTCCAACACATCAATACCTACAACGTTCATGTTTTAAGCAAAGACCAATTCGGCCTCTAACCACCTGATCTAAAACCGGACAGAAAAGGGGGTTTATGAACCCTAACTTTTCATGTTTCAATCCAAACCCAAAATTGGTTGCAAATATCAATCATTTCCATCCAATAGAGTCATAACCCCTCATTATCAATCATCATAAACAACCACAACACCATGATTACATTAAACCAGAAAATTCATCAATAAAATGAAAACTTCACCAAATCACTTCAAACCAAGAAATAAACCATATATATCATCACTTTAGCCACTACTAAGCATAACCTAAGCTTTATTAAGTGAAGGAGGAAGATACACACACCACTCACCTAGTAACAAGAGAGGTAGAGATGTTGGACACCTTAGCTCTTCCAAAAACTTCACCAAACCAACCACTAACACCAACTAGAAAGATTTTATGGAGTAGAAACTAATTTATGCACTTGATTTGGAAGATTGAGCTAGTTGGGAGCTTGACAATTGAAGAAGTTTTCTTTCCTTTTCTTAGTGAGAGGGCCGGCCAAGAGGTTGAAGACAATGGTGATTTTTGGTTAATTTTTTAGATATTTAACCCAAGTAGTCATGTAACAGCCCCACTTTCCCCTAAGGCGAACCAAAGGGGTTAGCGGACTGCCTGCCCAACTCTCGCCAGGACTACGGATCAGTTTACGTCGATCTATTACGTTCCGGAACATCCCATTGCGCGTAAACAAGTCAAAATCACGAAAATAAAAAAATGAAAATCGAAGCCGAAGATGAATAGTGCATGACCCGTCAGAATCCGGCCGGATTCCTGGCCGGATACCAGGCAGAGAGTTGCCAATTTTTTTTCAAATTCTCCAAGCAATCCGGCCCGCAATCCGGCTAGTTTCTGGCCGGATTCCTGGCCGGATTCTGTCTAGTGCCTTTTGTTCAAAATTTTCCTTTGGCCGTTTCAAACATGAATCAGTCCGAAGTTCAACCAAACATCAATTTAACATACACACATTGAAATTCAACATTTACAACCACATTGGCATGCCAAATACCATTCATCATGAATATACATACTCGGTTTGCTAATCAAAGAGAATGAACCCAATACACAATAGGGTTTCATTCAACAAGCTAAACAAAAGCCATTTACACTAGCTCAACTTGGCAATCGACTATCCAAATCAGTCCCAAAAGTAATTATATCCCTGTAAGGAAAACAAATGGAACGGGATGAGCTAAAGCCCAGTGAGTTACTACCACATAAGCAGTAAAGATCACATAAGCATAATCTTTCATTCCAAGTACACACTTAAGAAGTAAACAAGTCAGTAAAAGGATACGGATGGCTCTCAAGAGCCCGTTTCCACGCTTACATTTTTGATCCAATCTCATTGACCCTCCGTCAATGTTTAAGAATACCCGACCGTAGATCTCACTTCACTCCATTCCTTCCACCAAACATACCCCAACCGGGCCCGCACTCCAATTCAGTAGCTTTTGGTAATACTCGAGTATACCGGAACCAAGAGTCTCATTACTACAAGGTTCCTCAGTACAGTCCCCGTGGTATGTCACTTATCACGACCAAGCCCTTGCCGGCTCGATCCAAATGACCACCAAACGGGGTTGAGCTCAGTAATACAGTGAGGTCGTTGGACATCGTCCAAACAACACCAAATCAGTTTTCCAAGATTGCAATTCAATAACTCATATAGCCAGTGCAGTATTTCAGTATAACAGTAAGCAGTCATGAATGAAATCACAAGGGGTGAGGGCGGTCAAGTACACCCTCACCTCAATCACTTCCAATAACCAATTAAGCCTTCAAGGCATCAAATACACATAGAGCAAAGCCATATTATAACAAGTAAGTGAGTAGTATACTCACTAAGCAATTAAGTGCTATGTCATGCACTTCCGTCAGGGGAATGTTGTGAACCACCGTCACGCCCTAGAACACGTAAGCAAGTACTATGAGACTCAATACCGAGCCATAAAACAATGCCAATCACAACCCCAATAGGGTTTTATACACATATATAAGCATCATAGGCAACCAGAAATTAGGAAAGGGCTTTAACTTAGGCCTTGATAAGAAAACCGGTTTTGACGTCATAATGCGGTAATGGCACAACTCTCACTACAATTATCGGATGGGGGTGTAAGACCCACCGTTTTGAAGCTATGGAACAGGGATACAACAATGTAGAAGGTCACTCAATCCAGTTCCTGGCCTAACTAGGTCAAAAATGCCAAACACTAAACCAGAATCACCAAAACAGGTTTGCAAAATGCAGAAAACTGTAATCGGTATATCTCAGTCCATACAAGTCCAAATGCCGAAATTCCAAAGGCATATGATAGCTAAGACATTCAGCTACATTTCATCAGAAGACACCAACTTCAAAATCCAAACCAATTCCAGTCAAAATGGCCAAATACAAACGCAGTTTTCGCATTCTGTCCAAAGCAGAACAGCTACAGTAATTTCGTCATAACTCACTCTACACTAATCCAAATGCCCTGAAATTTTACAGGCACCTCAAACACATCAATACCTACAACTTTCATGTTTTGAGCAAAGTTTAATTCGGCCTCTAACCCAATGATCTAAAACCGGACAGAATTGGGATTTTATGAACCCTAACTTTCCATTTTTCATCCAAATCCAAAATTGATTGCATTTAGCAACAATTCACACTCACTAGAGTCATTTTCAACCATTACAATTCATCATACAAGGCCACAACATTCCATTCATATTAAACCAGAAAATTCATCAAAAAATGGAAAAATTCACCAAATCACTTCAAATCAAGAAACAAATCATATATTCCTTCACTCATGCCACCATTAAGCACAAAATAAGCATCATTAGATGTAGTAAGGTGTTCAAGCATCACTTACCAAGAAATCAAGAGAGAGAGGGATGTTGGACACCTTAGCTCTTCAAACAAACCTCACTACAACCCTTACTAGCACTAGAAGATAGGATTTTATGGAGTGAAATGGATGGAAGCAAATGTTTTTGGTTGATTTGCACCAAATAGAAGCTAGAACTTGAAGAGTTTCTCCTTCCTTCTTAAGCTTAGAGAGCCGGCCAACAAGAGAAGAAAAATGGTGATTTTTGTGCATTTTTGAGATATTTAATCCTTTGGTCAAAAAGTCAAGAAGTGAATAGTACTTCTTAAAGTTCATCCAATGAGGAGGTGACACTTGTCACCTCCATAAATGCATTCTTATCTTTCTTTCTTCTCTCACATCAATCAAATCTCACTCTCTACTTATCTCTTAACACCCGGTAAATTTTATACAGTATCCGAAACTTAACCTTATTGGCCGAATTTTTCCGAACTTTTCGCACTAGTGGGTCCCACGTCCAATATATATTCTTAATTTTCTAAAAACTCACCAATGCTAGAAAAAAATCATCTAAAAACTATAATTTCTCATAAAATCTACCAGAAAAATATTCCTAAGCCCGAAAATGCAGGAAACATGAAATTAAGGGGAAATAAAACTCTCGGAAAAGATTAGGGTTTTTACGGGTTCTCACAAGTCAAAAGGTCAAAAGGGTGAATAGTTGTCTACAAGGACAACCAACCAAAAAGTGACATGTGGCACTTCATAAATGCATGTCAATCCTTTTGTTTCCTCTCACATCAATCACCTCACATCCTTTCCTTATCTCTTAACACCCGATAAATTTTACACAGTATCCGAAACTTAACCTTATTGGCCGAATTTTTCCGAACTTTTCGCACTAGCGGGTCCCACGTCTGATATACGCTCTTTATTTCTCAAAAACTACCCAATACCAGAAAAATCATCTTAAAACTATATTTACTCATAAACTTTATCTGGGGAATTTTTCTAATAAAGAAAATGTAGAAAAGGCGGGCGATTAAATAAAATAAACCCTAGAAAATTAGAAAATTTCCGGGTTCTCAAACTAATTTTTTTTTTCGGGGCATCACACACAAGGGATCCATTTAACACACTTTAGAGCCATCAATCCAAGGCCAACCATAATCATCATATGAAACCAGAAAAATCCCAAAAAAATCAGAAATTTAACTAACTGCACTTTAATCCATGAAATCTTCCATAAAATCACCTAGTTAGCTACCATAAGTCACCAATTGACCATTATTAGGAACAAAGAGTGAGTTCCAAGCAAAATACCTTAACCCCTCAAGAAAGGTAGTAGCTTAGTGGTTTTTCTTCCAAAACAACTCCACCAAGATCTTCAAACTCCCTTAGCAAGTCTTTTGTGTGGACTAATTCAAGGTTTAATCGATTAGTTTTCAAGATTTGTGCAAGAAATGGAAGATATAGGTGAAGCTTTCTTTTCTTTTCTCTCAAGATGAAGGTCGACCAAGAAGCTTGAAGAATAAAGATGATTTTGATCAATTTTGGGTATTTAGTAAAGGTGATGAATAGTGGTCAAAATCCACCCTCCATTGGTTTCATAACACTTGGCCCTATTAGGGTTTTAATCTTATCCTTTTGTCTCTCCAAGGTTAAACCATCTAAGTATCCTCTAATTATCTCTTAACACCTAGTATCTTAATCCCGATATACAAAATATAACCTAATTGGTCGAATTTATCGAACTTAATGCCACTAGCGGGTCCCACGTCCAATATACACTCTTTATTTCTCAAGAACTAATTTATACTAGAAAAATGATTGAAAAACTATATTCACTTATAAAAGTCTCCGAAAAATTTTGATAATAAAATAAAGTAAGAAAATGCACGCGGAAAAAAAAATAAAGAAAATTTCCCTTTTCTTTTCCTGTGGGTGTCACAGAGACCAAGGGCAGGAGCAAGGTGATCAAGATATACCACCCCCTAAGGTGGGTCGAGGAGTTGGTGGTGTGAGAATTTCGGGGACACCTAATGAAGTTACCGCGAGAGGAGCCTCAGGTGGAAGAGGACAACTGAGAGGTGCCTCATAAGGAGATCAAACATCAATCCTTTGTGGATATTTTGGAAAGACCAATCATACTGAGGATAATTGTCGACGAAAGGCATGAAAATGTTTATGGTGTGATAGTGCTGAGCACCAAATTGCAACCTGTCCCCTCTTCGGTGGGATTCAATAGTTAGATAGGTCAACCCCTAAACAACCAAATGTATGAGGGAATAGATCCTGAGTGCCTGCCAGAGTGTATACCCTAAACCACCAGCAAGCGCTTAACCCGTCTAAAGTGGTAGAAGGTATGATTCATGTTTTCCATTGTTTGGCTAAATTTTGGCTAATGGTGAGACTTGGGAGCTAGAGACGGACATGCAAGAAAAATACCCTAAATTATTTACGAATGAATGTATGAATTTTGAGGTCGAAATTCTCTTAAGGGGGAGAGAGTGTGAGGACTTGAAAATTTGCTTATATTTCCTTATAATCCCCTTTTATTTTGAATAAGTTAATTTATAATTCCTTTACTATTAATTTACTCCCTTAATAGTTATAATAAATAATAGAATCAAGAGTTTTACTTTTACTTTTATACTTAGGGTAAACTAGGATTTTTGCGTATTTTGGTAGTGTGATTAGTTGGTGAGGTGTGTGTGCTAAATTTAGTGGATAAGAGTGAGTATTAGGTAAAAGAAAGTGTGTAATTAGAAGTGCTAATGATAAGTTAGTGAATCATAAGTTGACACAAAAGTACAAGAGAGTTAAGGAAAATAGGCTTGAATCGACGTGTGCCGTTTGTTACCGATTGAGTATACCGCTTGACCAATACTTTCTTACCCTAATCTTCTTGGTTTTATTTCATCTAATCAGCCCTAGATTAAACCCTAAACCAGCCGAAATCTTTGACGAAAGTAAAGGTGAGAAAAGAAAAAAAAAAAGAGGAAGAATCTTGACTTGCCAAGTGTTGACAATCAAAGAAGAGTTTGACCAAGATATTTCCTTCCTTCTTATCTTTCATTTTGGCTAACTTTCTCTCATTTTTTCTTCATGGTGGCTGAGAGCTAGGAGAGGAGAAAGAGAGAAGAAAACTTTCCATTCCAACCTTGATTTTTCCTTGCTTGAGTTGAGATCACAAAAACTAAATCGATTAAACTAGTCCCTTGGTGCGTAGGAAGCTTGGAGTGGTGAATTTCTTGGAAGAAATAGCTTGGTTCTTCACTTCTTAAGCAGTTTTGGAAGGTATAAGTTCATCCACTTCTTTTCTCTTCCTTATTCTTGTTAAGCATGGGATAGATGCCTTGAATCTTGGACTATTATGGATGATCTTCTAGTTTTGGTGGTGATTAGTGAAATTTCAGCTAGGGTTTTGTAATTTTCAGCCTTGATTATGTTGTTTAACTATAAAATGTTGGTATTGAGCTTGGATATGGAATTTGTAAGGTGATTAGTAGTATGATTGTGACTGTACCAAAAGTTATCTCTCAATCTCTTGTGTAGGTATGCTTGAAGAACACTACAAATGAATCAAAGTGCCACATTGATAGTGGATGTTCAAGACATATGACCGGTGATCCATCCCAATTTGTCAAATTCAAACCAAAGAGTAGTGAAAAAGTGACATTTGGGGATGACATGAAAGTTAAAACTATTGGAGTAAGAGACATTGGTAAAAATGGTGAGATTTTCATTCATAATGTGATTTTGACTGATAATTTGGATTATAACTTGTTGAGTGTTAGCCAATTGTGGGTTAACAATCTTTTTGTGTTGTTCAAAAGGCATGAATGTTTGGTTCTTAATCCTAATTTTAATGTAATTTTCAAAGAAAAAAATACAATGATATCTATGTTGCCTTTCTCGAGAAAATTAATTCTAATAATTTCAAATATTTTAAAAATTTAAATGATGATCCTTGGTTGTGATATAAAAGGTTTTCTCATTTTAATATGGATTTGTTAAATGAAATTTCAAAGAAAGATCTTGTGTGAGGTTTATCAAAAATCAAATCTAAAAAGGACAAGATTTGTGATGTTTGTCAATTTGAAAAACAAATCAAGATCTCTTTTAAATCTAAAAATTGTGTTTCTATTTCAAGATCTTTGGAACTGTTGCATCTTAATTTGTTTGGTCCAACACTAGTTGCTAGTGTAGGTGGCAAAAAATATTACTTTGTGATTGTTGATGACTATTCTAGATTTACTTGGGTTTTATTTCTTGATCACAAGAATGAATCTTTTAAAAACTTTGTTTTCTTATTTGCAAAAGTTTAAAATTCACCTTGAATATTGAGAAAATTAGGAGAAACTTAGGAGTGACAATGGGATGGAATTTAAATATTGTGATTTGTAAGTCCCACAGACAACCAAGAGGGGGGGTGAATTGGTTGATTAAAATCTTAACCAAGTTTATGCACTTTTTCTTTAATGAAAATTTACCTTCCTTTTTAGTAATGATCAACCAAGTAGATTAGAAGACAATAGCAATATTAATCAGAGAAGCAAGTATAGATAAGCAATGAAGATTTTATTAAACAGAAATATAAAATAGAGAAACAAACCAAGTGTCTACCAAGCTTTACCCAAACTTGAAGACCAAACACTAGGAAGAGCAACTTCTCTTTGATGAACGAAGATCAACTAGATGTACAATGGAGGGAGCTCTTCCTCCTTGCCCTAAGCCTCACTTAGTCAAGCTAGGAAGTTTTACAATCACTCAGAAAACCCTCAACAAAGCTACACTAAAGATCCTTTCAACCACAAAAGAAATGCTCAACAGAAATTCACACCACTTTAATACAAATCTGCTTTGGAGACTATTTTCTAGCTAAAATATCTCTTGAGAACTTGTAAACAAAGTGAGCAAAAGTCCCTACTTCGTTCAGACCAGTTTGATTTTAAAGGGATCCAGAAATGGGCTTCATCAATGCTTCCAACGGATAGAAGGCAGCTGAAGAGTCAACTAGCCGTTGGGGCTGTCGGACGTCCGACGATCGAATCATCGTCCGAACCAATCGTCCGATGATAGCCAAGTTGAGGTTCGGACGTCCGATAAGTTCTTTGTCGTCCGACAGCACAGCGTCCGACCTTGGGCCGAGAGCTAGCAAGTTATCTTGGAATTTTTCGGACGTCCGATGCGGTTGATTAGCGTCCGATGGCAAGCGTCCGATCCTTCCGGACGTCCGATGCTTCCATGTGAGCGTCCGACGGTGCTTCCTTCCTGATGTTCTTTATCTTTTCGGACGTCCGACAGTTTCCTTTCGGCCGTCCGACCTGATTGTCCTGTTTTTGCTTCTCATTTTGGTTGTTTTACATTTCATGACATATTTGAACCTGATTCTTGGATAGACAAAAAACACTTGTATTTGAGGAAGGTTAGACAAATATTTCAAAGTACCAAGAATGACAAACTAGACATACTTAAAAGACAATATCTTTGATCGAAAACAAAACAATGACTAAATTCATTCATATTATTCCAATCTTGTTTGCCACATCCAAAGCAACGTAGTCAGGAGATAAACGAACATATGCTTTCTTTGTTCCAACAGACCTGATCAAAGTGTTCACTTTCTTGGTCTGTATAAACAAACTTTTGTGATCATCAAAACCAAGAATAACATTCTCCCCCTTTTTGATGATGACAAAACAAAAGTTTGAAATGAAATTGATGATTGAAATGAAAACTCCCCCTGTCTTAGTGAATCCTAAAATTTAAAAATTTTGAAAACCTCCCCCTCACTTGGCTGCCCATCCGAGTTAAACAATTAAACATTAAACAATTAAGCATATCAGCCAATCCAAATTTAAACAATCAATTCCAACATATCCTAACATCACTAATCATCAATCACCAATCATCACTCAATCCAATCATTCATCAATCACCAATCATCACTCAATCCAATCATTATACCATCTCCCCCTTTTTGTCATCACAAAAGGGCAACCAATCACATCAACATCAACATCCCTTTTTGTCATCCACACAGTCACAAATTTACACAAGTTCACAAATCAACATCCTGGTGACACCATCCAACACATCCATCAAAACAGTACTTAAAATAGACAATTATATTCAATAGACAATCATACAATCCACAAATTCATTACATTCACACAAGCAGAATAGACAATCATTCATCAAAATATTTAGACATTCATCAAAACAGTACTTAAACATCCACCAGATCATACCAAAAGAAACTTAAAATATCCATTACAATACATATTCATTGTTGAATACCACAAACACATAAAAGAGACAAAACAGAATGCAAATGTCCTAAATGATGAACTAAGTGGATCCAGGAGTCCTCCGAGAGAGCTGATATTGAGAGAGGTCTTCCTCATCAGTTTCTTCATCATCTTCAGTAGCTTCTTCAATTGGTGCCTTGCCTTTGTCTGATGTGGAAGGGCCATGAGGAGTCACAGGAGTTGATGGATTCGGATCTGGAACTGATGAACCTGGATCAGTGGTTCGAGATTCTTTGTCATGTGAGACTTCCTCAACCACAGGTGGAGGAAAAAGAAGGTTCTTTTTATCAAGAAAGGCAGCTTGTTGCTCAGAAGACATGGTGAGCATTAGGCCATGTTCTAGAAGAAGAACATGCTGTTTGAGTTCATGAAGAAGCTCAATTACCTCATTACTGGAAGAGGAAGATGCTTTAGTGGTAGACTTCCTAGGGTGAATGGGAGTGAGTGAAATGGGTGAAGAATCATGTACAGTCTTAGATCTTTGTTCACTAGATGATGCCCCCTTATATGCCCACAGATTATCTTTAAAAATAAGATTTTTCCTTTCAAAATATGCTCTGGTAAAAGCATAAGAAGATGCTTCTTTGGGACAAACACCTAGAATTGGAACTTTGTAAAATTCAAAAATCTTTTGAAGAAACTTCCCATAGGATAGTTTTCTTCGAGAGTCAGTAGCATAGCGAAGTAAAAACTTGCACATGACAAAGCCAAAATCAATCCGAATTTTTTCTCGAAAACAGTAAAAAAGATACAGCTCCATTTTGTTTGCATCAGTTCTATGGCCATCAGTGGGCACAAGCAAGTTTGAAATGATAGAAAAGGCAATCAAATTCACAGGAGCCAAATCATTCAACTTAGCATCAGCAGGTGAAGAAAAACTTCTTTTGAAATAAGTTAACATTTTTGTCCCATCAAAATGATTTGCAGCAGTAGGAAGCTCTTCATAAGAAAAGAAATTAGCAACCTTATCTTTGCACAAACGTTCAATGGTAGTCTTTAAAATGGAATTCACAGTATCAGAATCAAAGATTAGGTCTACCCCATTTACCCTAGACATGATCTCAGTTTGGTCAGTTCCTTTCCTAAAGTTAGCAAAAAATTGATGCAGCATATCAGGATAGTAGACATTGGGCATGGAAATGAGATGCGACCATTTCTGGAAATCAAATAGACTTAGAATGGATTCTAAACCTATGGAACGAAATTCAGAGGGGTTTACAGTTCTTTGAGGGATGACACCCTTCTGAGATATCCAGGCGTATTTGTCTTTCGCAGCATCATCAAAGAATGGAGGGAGAGGGACTAATTTAGGAGGCGGTTGAGAAGAGGTCCCCTGTCCAGATTCTGGTTGAGAAGTGGGTTGTGGAGTAGGTCGTGACATTTGACCCTTGATAGCTCCCCTTTTGAAGCGTTTGGATGTCCGTTTGACAGTAGGAAGATTCTCATCCTCATCCCTGAGTGGATGCTTGCGTCCGGCAGTAACTTTTCCTCCCCTTAGATTCACCATTGTTCTAAATGTGTGGAATGGAGGATGCAAATGATGCACACAACAGTAGGGAAGTGAATCGCACAGAAATTTTGGGACAAAAACACCTTGAACGAGATTTGACAGAGCGGTTATGCAAGAGTAGGGTTGTGAGGAAAATTTGGGGATTAGCGAAGTGTTACTCAGTTTGGTGAAATGATCAGGAGAAATGAAACGCAAACGATGGGGAAATGTTTTGGTTGAGTCAATTTGGGAATGGTAGCTACAGAATGGTACGAATTTGAGAGTGAGAGAAGAGAGGGTTTTCGTCCGAGAGGAGATAGAATAGGAAGAGACTGAAGCAAATAAGGAAGAAAGTTATTTTTAAAAAATGAGCCGTTGCACTGTCGGACGGCCGAACGAAGTTGTGCGTCCGACAGCTGCGTCCGAACAGGTGCAATCTGGAAAATGGCTGAAGAACATCATCGGACGTCCGTTCATCCTCTTTCGGACGTCCGAAGGCAATGAAAAATTTATGATGATTTTTCGAACATTCCTAATTTTGATCTTAGATGAATGAATTGATCTAATGGCAAAGCTTTTGTAAAAATATCAGCAAATTGATCTTTAGAACTAACATAATTTACACAAATTTCACCTTTTTGAACAAGATCACGAATAAAGTGGTGCTTTATTTCAATATGCTTTGTCCTAGAATGCTGAATAGGATTTTTGGTCAAATTTATAGCACTAGTATTATCACAGAATACAGGCATGCAGTCATACAACAATCCATAGTCATTCAGGGTATGCTTCATCCATAAAAGTTGAGCACAACATGCACTAGCGGCAATATATTCTGCTTCGGTTGTAGACAATGAGATTGCATTTTGTTTCTTGCTAAACCAAGAGACTAAAGAATTTCCAAGAAAGTGACAAGATCCACTAGTACTCTTTCTATCTACACGACACCCTCCAAAATCAGCATCCGAATAACCATATAGTGCAAACTCACTGGATTTAGCATACCAAAGACCATAGTCTAATGTACCTTTCAAATACCTAAAAATTCTTTTTACAGCATTCAAATGTGATTCTTTTGGACACGATTGAAATCTAGCACACAAGCAAACTGCAAACATAATATCAGGTCTACTTGCAGTTAAATAGAGTAAGCTTCCGATCATACCTCTATAATGCTTTTCATCCACATGATTACCTTCTTCATCTTTGTCAAGCTTTGTAGAAGTGCACATTGGAGTTCCAACTTGCTTTGAGTCCTCCATGCCAAACCTTTTCAGTAATTCCTTGGTATACTTTGCTTGATTGATAAAGATTCCCTCAAGAGTTTGATGTATTTGAAGTCCAAGGAAGAAATTTAATTCTCCCATCATACTCATTTCAAATTCATTTTGCATAGTGGTGGAAAACTCCTTACATAGATACTCATTAGTAGCACCAAAGATAATATCATCAACATATATTTGCACAATGAGAAGGTCATTCAACACATGCTTAGTAAAAAGTGTGGTGTCCACAATACCTCTTTTGAAACCTTTTTCAATCAAGAACCCACTTAATCTTTCATACCAAGCTCTTGGAGCCTGTTTTAAACCATATAAAGCTTTAGAAAGTTTAAACACATGACTTGGAAATTTTGTATTTTCAAAACCTGGGGGTTGATCCACATACACTTCTTGATCAATAAAACCATTTAAAAAGGCACTTTTAACATCCATTTGAAACAATTTGAAACCTTTGAAGCAAGCAAAAGCAAGAAGCATTCTAATAGATTCTAATCTTGCTACGGGAGCAAATGTTTCATCAAAATCTATTCCTTCTTCTTGTGCATATCCTTTAGCAACTAATCTGGCTTTATTTCTTACAACAACACCTTTATCATCCAACTTATTTCTAAAAATCCACTTTGTGCCAATGATAGGTTGATTTTGAGGTCTATCAACAAGTGTCCAAACTTCATTTCTCTCAAATTGATTAAGTTCCTCTTGCATAGCCAAAATCCAATTTTCATCCTTTAAAGCATCATTGATATTTTTGGGTTCAAAAAGAGAAACTAAAGCAAAATTATCAATCAATTTTCTGGATGAGGAACGAGTGTTTACCTTCTCGGATGGATCACCAATTATAAGCTCTTTTGGATGATTTTGGTTGAATTTCCAAGCCTTGGGAAGATCTTTGAGTAGATCATCATTTTTGTCTTCATCTTCCTCTTCTTGATCATTATGAACTTCATTTTCCATTTCAGTTGCTGCTGGTTCAGAACTTCCTTCATTTCCAATTGATAGCTTTTCCATTCCTTCTCGAACACCTACATCATCATCCTCACACAAACTTTTGGAATTATCATCATTGGCTTCATCAAATGTTATATGTATAGCTTCTTCAATCACAAGTGTCCTTCTATTAAAAACTCTATATCCTCTTTTATTCTCACAATACCCCAAAAATATTCCTTCATCAGATTTTTTGTCAAACTTACCAAGATGTTCCTTTAGATTCAAAATAAAACATTTACAACCAAATACTTTGAAATAACCAACCGTAGGTTTCTTATCAAAAATCAGCTCATAAGGAGTTTTCTTTAAAATAGGTCTCAAGAGTATTCTATTCATCACATAACATGCAGTGTTTACCGCTTCCGCCCAAAGATATTTAGGCAACCTACATTCATTCAACATAGTTCTAGCAGCCTCTTGGAGAGTCCTGTTTTTCCTTTCTACAACACCATTTTGCTGTGGAGTCCTTGCAATAGAAAACTCATGTGTTATACCATTATGATCACAAAATTCTGGAAAACCACAATACTTGAATTCCGTCCCATTATCACTTCTAATCCTAACAATTTTTAACCCAAGCAGATTTTGCACTTTAGCAAACATTGAAGTAAAATTCTTGAAGGCATCATCTTTATGAGCAAGAAATATCACCCAAGTGTATCTGGAATAATCATCAACAATTACAAAACAATATTTTTTACCTCCCAAGCTAGTGATTTGAGTGGGACCAAATAAATCAAGATGCAAGAGTTCCAAAGGTTTTGAAGTAGATACACACATTTTTGGTTTAAAAGAAATTTTAGTTTGCTTCCCAAATTGACATGCATCACATATTTTGTCCTTATCAAAACTAATTTTTGGCAAGCCTCTAACCAACTCCTTTTTCGAAATTTCCTTTAGTAAATCCATGTTAAAATGACAAAGTCTTCTATGCCACAACCAAGAATCTTCATTTGAAGCTTTAAGACATTTTAAGCTAGAAGAATCAACTTTATCAAGAATCACAATATATATGTCATTAAACCTCTTACCTTTGAACACAACATTATATTTGGAATCAAGTACAATGCATTCATGCTTTTTAAATAACACATACAAGTCTTTATCACACAGTTGACTAACACTAAGCAAGTTATAACCTAAGTTATCAACCAAGAGCACATTATGAACAAAAGTTTCACCATCCTTACCAACATCACCTATTCCAATTGTCTTAGCTTTCACATCATCACCAAATGTTACCTTTCCACTTGATTTTGATTTCAGCTTTATGAACAAGGAAGGATCACCGGTCATGTGCCTTGAGCAGCCGCTATCAATAAACCATTTTGACTTGTTTGATCCTTTATCCTCATTATTTCCAATAGCCATGAAGGCCATTTGAGCAGATTCTTCTTCTTCTTCAACTTCCCCTTCGGAGTTGCATTCATTCCAAGTAATCTGAAAATTGTTGAATCTTGGCTTTCGATCAGCTTTTCCATCTTTCATCTTCTTCATGGGGCATTCGTTTGCATAATGTCCAATCTGTCCACATTCGAAGCATTTGTCCAACTGTTTCTTGTTGAAATCTTGTTTACCTTTATACTTTGCGATAGATGGCTGATTCTGGAATTGATTGCTAGGTCCTCCCCTTCTAAACTTTCTTTTATTCAGGATTCTTTTGAAGCCTCTGGTGATGAGAGCAAGATCATTATCATCACCATCCGAGTCTTCATCATCCAGATGAGCAGAATCATCTTCACCTTGAGTAGTCTTTAGAGCAATGTTTCTCTTTGCTCTAGCATCCTCTTCCTCCTGCACTTTAGATTTCAGTTTCAACTCATAAGTGGTTAGTGAGTTAATGATAGATTCAATAGGCACAGAACTTAAATCCTTGGCCTCCTCTATTGCTGTCACTTTATTTTCCCATTCTTTGCCCAAGGCATTGAGAATTTTCCTGTTCTTCTCTCCCAAGGTGTACTCTTTGCCCAACGCCTCGAGATCTTTGATCAAGTCAGTGAACCTGCAATACATTTTGTCAATATCCTCAAGAGGTTCAATTTTAAATGATTCATATTTCGTGACCAAGATGGCCTTTTTCTGTTCTTTCACATTGTCACCACCCTCATGGATTTCTCTTAGTTTATCCCACATTTCTTTAGCCGATTTGCAGCCTTTTACTCTGATTGATTCATTTGAATCTAGGGCACTATAAATAACATTCATGGCCTTGGCATTCAATGTGAGGTTAGTCCTATCTTGAGCATTCATTTCAACTCTTGTTTTTGGCCGAAGCAACCCTGTATCTGCATCAAGAAAGTTAGCTTCATGCGGTCCTTCACTCACAATAAACCATAGTTCAATATCGATAGATTGCAAAAAGATAATCATTCGTTCTTTCCAGCTAACATAGTTAGAGCCACTGAACATGGGAGGTCTAGTAACAGATTGCCCCTCAACAAACATAGCATGACTGGTTGTCATCTTTACTCCAAGCCGTTAGAGCTTAATCTCAAGGAGACCAAGCTCTGATGCCAATTGTAAGTCCCACAGACAACCAAGAGGGGGGGTGAATTGGTTGATTAAAATCTTAACCAAGTTTATGCACTTTTTCTTTAATGAAAATTTACCTTCCTTTTTAGTAATGATCAACCAAGTAGATTAGAAGACAATAGCAATATTAATCAGAGAAGCAAGTATAGATAAGCAATGAAGATTTTATTAAACAGAAATATAAAATAGAGAAACAAACCAAGTGTCTACCAAGCTTTACCCAAACTTGAAGACCAAACACTAGGAAGAGCAACTTCTCTTTGATGAACGAAGATCAACTAGATGTACAATGGAGGGAGCTCTTCCTCCTTGCCCTAAGCCTCACTTAGTCAAGCTAGGAAGTTTTACAATCACTCAGAAAACCCTCAACAAAGCTACACTAAAGATCCTTTCAACCACAAAAGAAATGCTCAACAGAAATTCACACCACTTTAATACAAATCTGCTTTGGAGACTATTTTCTAGCTAAAATATCTCTTGAGAACTTGTAAACAAAGTGAGCAAAAGTCCCTACTTCGTTCAGACCAGTTTGATTTTAAAGGGATCCAGAAATGGGCTTCATCAATGCTTCCAACGGATAGAAGGCAGCTGAAGAGTCAACTAGCCGTTGGGGCTGTCGGACGTCCGACGATCGAATCATCGTCCGAACCAATCGTCCGATGATAGCCAAGTTGAGGTTCGGACGTCCGATAAGTTCTTTGTCGTCCGACAGCACAGCGTCCGACCTTGGGCCGAGAGCTAGCAAGTTATCTTGGAATTTTTCGGACGTCCGATGCGGTTGATTAGCGTCCGATGGCAAGCGTCCGATCCTTCCGGACGTCCGATGCTTCCATGTGAGCGTCCGACGGTGCTTCCTTCCTGATGTTCTTTATCTTTTCGGACGTCCGACAGTTTCCTTTCGGCCGTCCGACCTGATTGTCCTGTTTTTGCTTCTCATTTTGGTTGTTTTACATTTCATGACATATTTGAACCTGATTCTTGGATAGACAAAAAACACTTGTATTTGAGGAAGGTTAGACAAATATTTCAAAGTACCAAGAATGACAAACTAGACATACTTAAAAGACAATATCTTTGATCGAAAACAAAACAATGACTAAATTCATTCATATTATTCCAATCTTGTTTGCCACATCCAAAGCAACGTAGTCAGGAGATAAACGAACATATGCTTTCTTTGTTCCAACAGACCTGATCAAAGTGTTCACTTTCTTGGTCTGTATAAACAAACTTTTGTGATCATCAAAACCAAGAATAACATTGCTTTTCTTTCTCATTTTGAACCCAAGAATGTGAATGAATTATTGAGTGATGACAGGTGGATTGTAGCCATGCAAGAAAAGATCAACCAATTTGAAAAAATAAGGTATAAACTTTTGTTGAAATACCCTTAAATCACCCCGTTATTAGCACAAAATGGGTCGTTAGAAACAAATTGAATGACAAACATGAGATTGCTAGGAACAAGGTTAGACTTGTAATTAAAGAATATGCACAAGAAAAGAGAATAGATTTTGATGAGACATTTTGTGACGGCCCCACCTCCCCCTAAGGCGTACCCCAGGGTTCGGCAGGTCGTCTGCCGAACTCTCGCCAGGACTCACTTACTCATAGCTCAAGAAAAATAACGTACATCCATAGAAAATAAATAACACATCCACTTCAACTTAATATATACATTGATACTCAAATCCAGATACAAAACTTCTACACACCAAAATACTTCAAAGTGTTTACAATTTGAGTACAATCAACCATAGTCAAGTGCTAGCTTGAGTACCATTTCAAAACTTCAAAACTAGACTACTCTGTACCAGTCTCACGCCTCGCTCGTACCCCCATAAGGAAAACAAATGGCGTGGAATGAGCTAAAAGCCCAGTGAGGTTCCAAATAGCAAGTTGACTATTATTTAAAAGTGCAAGTACCACGTAGCAAAGTAATGAGCATGACAAGTTCATAAAAGTGAGCAATAACACTTCAAATAACAAATCTCAAAGTGAGCGAGTGTAAAGTTTTTCTTTTAAAACGAAACAATAACACGATAAGTACTAATCATTCCAAAGTATAAGGATACGGATGGCTCTCAGGAGCCAAATTCCCATTGCATCACCAGAGCTTGATCAATTAATAGTTGATACTCCGTCAACTTTCAAGTAAGTAATCAATCCAGTAGCACACTACTTAAACTACTCTCCGTCCACCATCCAAATCCCTTACCGGGCCCGAACTCCAAGATAAACACAGGTGGTAATACTCGAGTATACCGATTAGTCGAAGAGATAACACTCCACTCAACAACACTAGATACCCATGGTTCGTTATCTAATCGACCAAATCCTTGCCGGCTCGACTCGATTAACAAGCCAGTGGGGTTTGGGTCCCCAAGAAGTCGATGAGATATCATCTCCAATCGACTGAATCAAATAAAAGTACGGAGATGGGAATGAGAGGCATCTCCAACTCATATTGAGTGTGGTACACGCTGCCGCTCAGCACTTACAAGTCAAGTACAAGTATATCAAGTCAATTGCAACAATAAACAAGTATATATCATATTAGGGCAAGTGCGATAAAGTACACTCTTACCCGATCAAACAAATTGTATATCACTAAATCACATTGGTCAAGTATTGAAAACAAGTGTCCAGTTCACTCAGGTATTTGAAAGCACTCACCAAAAGATGCGGTACCTTTACGGGTTATGTTCGGGTATTATTCCGTGTGTGGAGTCCAAATTTGTGATAAAACATTATTTAAGAGCTTTTGAAAGTAACTAAGGTTCGAAACTTAAACGTTTCATTTAACGAGAATCACATAATTGAAACTTATTTGGAGAATATTTGTAATCTCATGCTCGCTCTTAAAACGGTGAAACTTTAAAGTGATTAACCTTTGAAATCTCCGTTTGAGTCGAAGTGACGAGAAAAAATATATTTCTATTAGTCGTTACTTTCATTTTCCATGGGTACAAGTTTCGGCCAAATTCTAACTTATATACCTCTATGAAAGAAAACTCGAATATCCTACGATTCAAGGGATATTCATTCCCGAATTTGTACTCAAGTCGCGAGTACCTCTACCTAACTCTCGAGTGTAAATTTGGGCAGCACGCCCTTTGTGTTTACCTATTTTCCAATCATTTATGGCTTCATTATTTTATGAATTCAGCCCCAAAACACATAAAAATAATCTCATCACAATAGCCATTCAATAGGCTCAAAATTATCCAAGTACAACACAAGTATAATAATCCAATCGGAAATCAAGTTTTGAAGGCAAAAGACTAAATGACAGATTCGACATCTTATATCATTTTGATCACAACTAGAGTTACATTTATTGGATTGATGTGAACCTTATACTGTTTCGAAGCTATGACAAAGGGCTACAACTTTCATGAAGACAATGCAATCCAGTTCACAATTGATCCAGGTCGAAAGTACAGATTACATAACCAGAATATCCTTGCCAGTACTAAATTCAAATAACAATAACTCAGGCTACACAATGCCGTTTGAGGCATTTTTAGATGCGTTGGAAAGCTGAAACATAGGGCTAAAAGTTTCATGTTTTGGCCAAAGACTGATTTCATACGGATCAAGGTGAAAAATGAAGCCAAACATGTGAGATCACAAAACTGTCCGCAAAATGAAGCTTTTGGCAATCAGGGGTTTTCCGGTCATTTCACATGCTATAGTGCTTAGGTTGAGCTGAAATTTTACAGGCAGCTATATAACATCATTTCTACAACTTTCTTGTTTTAACCTAAGCCTAATTTGACCTCTAACATACACGAATAAAGCTGGTCAAAACAGGGCAGTTTCACTCCTTAAATCTGGAATTTAGTGCATTCAAGGTCTAACCTTCACATTTCTAGCTTAAACCACTACTTCAACTTCCTATACAAGATTATAGACATCATATTCTATCTAAATAAGAAGAAATACCACTGAACAATACAAAACCCTAACTCACAAATCCACCATAATCATCACAACTACTTAAATAGCTATCATTAGCCAAGAATTTAAGTTGCTATACAAACTTAACCAAGATTAAGGGAAAGATAATGGAAAACAGCCTTCATACCTTGCTAATGATGCTTTCAAGAGAAACCTCAACCTTTCCTTCCAAAGTTTCACCACACAAAGTTTCTTAAGAACTAAAGGGAGAGTTTAATCGGTTTAGATTTTGGATTTTCGCTCAAATTAAGCTAAAAATCAATATGGAAATTAAATGGTTTCTTCCCTCTTTTCTCTCTCAAACTCACGGCTGGAATGTGCAGAAATGGAGGATGAAATGAAGCTTCAAGAAGGTTAAGATGATAGGAATTCATTTGGCTCAAAATTGGACAAGTGTCACCTTTTGATTGGAAGTCAATTTTTTTTTCTTTTCTCTCTTGTTTTTAGTCCAAAAATTTTGGATGCATTAATAAGATATTTAGGTCTGATTTTGTTCAATTAATAATGTAACAGCCCCACCTCACCCTAAGGCGAACCAAAGGGTTTGGCGGACTGCCTGCCCAACTCTCGCCGGGACTACGGATCCGGAACAAACGTAAACCCTACCAACCGCTCAAAAGAACTTTGAGAAGATAAAATTCAAAACCCAATTGAGTTGAACCAAAAGATACAATAAATCTTTAGTACAACGTCCCACAAAAAAAACTAAAAGTAAAATGGAAGTGCTGCTGCCACGTCACAAACCAACCAAGTACAAGTAAACTTTGGTTAACATGAGAGAATGTACATTCCCAAAGATATGTCACATAAACATGAGGAAACACTTTAATATATACATATTAGTAAGTTTACAAACCCAAAAGGAAACATTGTATTAAGATACATTTAGGGTTTCCAAATTGTCAAGGAACTATACCAAAAGAACAAAAGAATTTCTAACTAACTCAACTCATTCTTCAAAACATCCAAGTTCCAAATGATGGTTCCCTTTAAGGAAAACAAAGATAACGGGACGGGGTGAGCTAAAAGTGTGAGAACCCGTAATTTTCTTTATTGCTAGGTTTTATTTTCTATTAATCAGCCTTTCCACATTTTATTTATTCAAAAAAAATTGTGAAAAATAATTTTTATGAGTAAAGATGGTTTTGAAATCATTTTCTAGTATAAGTTAGTTTATAAGGTTTTAAGAGTGTATACCGGAGGTGGGACCCACTAGTGCGGTAAGTTTGATAGAATTTGGCCAATTAGGTTAAGTTGTGTATACCGAGTTTAATTTATCAGGTGTGAAGAGATAATTAGAAGTTACCTAGATGGATTATCATTGGAGAGACAAAAGGATAGAGTTGCATTAAATAAGGGTGACAAGTGTCACCTTGTGGTTTATTCTTGATTTTGACCATCTTACTTACCTTTACCAATTAACCAAAATTGACCAAAAATTCATCACTTTCATCCTTCTCTTGGCCGAATTTCTTGGAGAGAAAAGAGAGAAAAACCTTCAACATCTTCCTTCCATAACTTGCTCCAATCTTCAAATCTAACCGATAAAACTTCAAATCACTCCATAAAAACTCTTCTCTAGGTAGGATTAAGGTTCTTGGTGAAGTGATTTGGAAGAAATTAGTGCTAAGTAACTTCCTTTCTTGAGGTTGCAAGGTGAGTAGCTAGGGAATTCTTTCCTTGGTATTGATAATGTCAAATTAATGACTTGTGGTGGCTAAAGATGTGATTTGGTGAAAGATTTCTTGAATTTAGTTGAGATTGGTGACTTTTATATTTATTCTTGAATTTTTCTGTTTTCATATGTTTAATATTGTGTGGCCATGGATGATGAATTGGTATAGCTTAGAATGAAGCTCTTGTGTGTAAATTGTAGTTATTTGCGGAAATTTCCGCTTTGTACCAAAATCTCCAGATTAGCGTTTCATTTTTCCCCAATTCTGCCCGGTACTGTTACACCTAGTTAGAAGCCGAATTAGCCTTAGGTTAAAACATGAAAGTTGTAGACAATGATGTTTTATAGTTTCTTGTAAATTTTCAGCCTAATCTGAGCTTGGTAGCTTGTAAAAAGTCAGAAATACCCAGACTGGCCTAGATAGGAGTTCAGCGAACAAGGTTGTCATTTCACCAAATCCGACCGTGACTTTTCACCCTGATCCTTACCGAATTAGATTTTGTCCAAAACATGAAAGTTGTAGCCAATGGTATAAACTAGTTTCCTGCAAATTTCAGCTCGATCCTAGCACTGTTGCTTGTGAAATGACCGAAATACCCTTGACTGTCCATGAACCCTGTTTCGCGCTTAGATTTCTATTTTCGTAGAGTTTTCCATTTTTTGACCATAAAAATGCATTATTTGGCCTTGGAGGTCTTCATAAGAAATGTAGTTATATGTCTTAGCTTTCCAACGCCCCTGGAATCACCTCGTTTTGACTTTGGTAGCCTGAGTTATTGTCGTTTATGTATAAAGCAGTTAACCAGCCTGAATGTGAGATTCTGGTTCTGTGAATGGCAATTTTGACCTAGATGCACTACAAACTGGACTGAGTGTTTTTCATCAAAGTTTTAGCTCTTTGTCTTAGCTTCGAAACGGTATAAATTGTACCCCAATCCGATAAGCGTAGCTTTAGTTGTGTCTGTTCCGCTAAGAGACATCAAACCTGCTATTTAGCTTTTGTCTTTAAAAACTTGATTTCTAGTTGCATTCCTAGGCTTGCTTTGTGTTTAGATGAACTTGAGCCTAGTTGAACGGCTATTGTATTGAGATTTCTTATGTGTTGAATTGGACTGACTTGAGGAAAGACAATGAAGCCATGATGGATAGAAAAGTAAGCAAATTTAGGGGGAATGCTGTCCAATTTTCTAGGCCGTTTGGTTCCCTTAAGTTTGAGTTGATCTTAGTAAAAATGAAGGGTTTTGAAGGTTGTTTGTAACCCTAGGACCAACTGTTATCTTTTGCTCAAAAGTCATATTTTATTCTTTTGTACTAGTACTTAACCTGGAAAGACGTATGACATGTAGTCGAGCCTCACTTGTACATTCCGTTCACTCGATTTTGGATGTGAAACCTTCAATTGTTTTACTTTGATGATTTTAGGGTTTCTTGGTAATTAAAGCCATTTTGAAGCGAAACCTTTGGGAAGTATCCATACTTGGATCGGTGAGTGTACCACTCCCCTCACTTGTTGTTTAACTCTGTTTCTGTACATGCAATCTGTGATATGAACGACTGAACTATCTGTTTATTTTGTTTGAGACGAGGGTGTACTTTATCACACTCGTTCTCTTGTCTGTTCATATGCCAATTTTGGTGCGAATCTGAATCTGTTATCTGTATCTGTATCTGTATCTGTTCGGACGTTGTTTGGAAACTTGTATCCAATGACCTTTCTGTGACCTCTGAGCTCAACACCTGTGGCCTAGTTACTCGAGTCGGGCCGGCAAGGGCCTGGTCGATTAGATAACGAACCACGGTAGTCTGTTTTGGGATCTTTGGGTATTGAGACCCTTGATTCCGGTATACTCGAGTATTACCATTTCTGAACTAATTGGAGTTCGGGCCCGGTAAGAGTATGTGAGGTGGAAGGAATCGGAGAAAGTGGAGTCTATGGTATTGGTTACTCCTTTAGCGTTGGCGGAGTGTCAACTATTATTTCGATCAAGCTTCGGTGAAGCAAATGGGAATTTGGCCCCTGAGAGCCACCCGTATCCTTTCTATCTGTGGTGTTGTTCATTTCTTTATTTGATTCGCATATCTGACTAATTGAATATGAAGTTCCATGTTTCTTACTTGCTATTATTTTGGTACCTCATTGAGCGTAAGCTCACCCCCTTCCCGTTATCTTTATTTTCCTTACAGGGGACAAACTTTGAAACCACGATTTTGGAAGAAAAGGGGTCGAGCTAATGTATACGTTTTTTTGTTAAGCTCCTTTGTAACCGAAACCCTAATTGTATTTTGTGTAGCATGAATACTTTGGCTTGTATTTTGGTTCACTTGTTCAAGACTCTGATGTAAAAATATGTATAAGTGTTTAACCGACGTTCTGTACTTCCGTATGGTTTGGCAAGTTCTGTTGTAACTGTTGGTGGTCTGCAATTGCTCATTTTCTTAGATCCTTTCGTGCGTACTATATTGGGTTTGTGTGAATCGACTCCGTAGGCGGGAGCTGGGCAGGCGGTCCGCTGAACCCTTTGGTTTGCCTTAGGGTGAGGTGGGGCTGTCACAGGTGGTATCAGAGCCGCTTCGTGTGGTTTCTGCGCGGAGTGAGTTTGGGCCAGGTAGTGTTATGGTCATGCTTTTGGTGAAGGTGTTTAAAGGATTAAGTGCTCTTTTGAGCATAAGCTATGAACCGTGCTTGCTATAAGTGTAAAATCTCTATCATGGAACTGGAGAAAGATAGATAAATATGTCGGGTAGGAATCTTTATTATGGATGATTTGCGCTTGGGACCGGCCAGCTCGAGTTGTGAATTATTTTATTTGGGATTCTTGTGCCCGGCTACTAAATCAATGAGAGCCTAGGTTAGAAAGGACTTGGGCGAACTAGAAATTTGATTCTTTGGAACTTCATATGGTTTGTTTGGGTGTTCGTAAGTATGATTAACCTGGATTAAGATATAAATTGTGGCATTCCCGTAGATTAGGGATGGAGACCTTGAAGGGAAATAACTTTTCGCTAGTTGTTTTTGCGCTTTTAATCTAGTTCGTTTATAGTACTTTTGGATGACCCCGTTACCTTCATGGACCTCTTTTGGTTGTATCTAATTGACTGCTACTGTGTGACTGGTTCGGTACAGTTGTGTGTATATATGCTTTTGATCTGTGTGTACCTCTTGTTATTTGCTTATGCTTATAATTATCTTTAATGTTATCTTTACACCTCAACCTTAGATTGACTTAGATCAATGAAGGGCACACGTAGTGGCCGGGGACGTGGGCGCGGGCGTAGGCAACCCACGCCGGACAGGGGTGCTGGGGAAACCTCATCTGGACCCAACCCTGAATTGAGGATTGATCCCAACGTTGAAATAGCTGCCGTCATGCAGCAAATGACCAACCTGCTGGCACAAGTGGTGCAGCAACAGGGCCAAAACCCGAACCCTAACCCTAGCAACCACGTCGAGAGCGACGATAGGGCTCTTGAGAGATTCCAGAAGTTCGCCCTACCGAAGTTCATTGGGGGGCCCGACCCGGATGTCGCCGAAAGGTGGCTCGAAAAAATGATAGATATTTTTGCTGCCTTGCACTATACCGAGGAGAGGCAGGTAACCTTTGCCGTCTTTCAGCTGGAAGGGGCGGCCCGTTCCTGGTGGAACGTTATTCGGCAAAAATGGGAACGGGAATAAACGCCCAAGACTTGGGTGAATTTTATACGGGAGTTTAACGTGAAATTCTTCCCTCTTCTAGTCCAGGAGCGGAAGAAAGATGAGTTTATTCGGACGTCGTTTGGAAACTTGTATCCAATGGCCTTTCTGTGACCTCTGAGCTCAACACCTGTGGCCTAGTTACTCGAGTAGGGCCGGCAAGGGTTTGGTCGATTAGATAACGAACCACGGTAGTCTATTTTGGAATCTTTGGGTATTGAGACCCTTGATTCCGGTATACTCAAGTATTACCATTTCTGAACTGATTGGAGTTCGGGCTCGGTAGGGGTATATGAGGTGGAAAGAATCGAAAAAAGTGGAGTCTACGGTATTGGTTACTCCTTTAGCGTTGGCGGAGTGTCAACTATTATTTCGATCAAGCTTCGATGAAGCAAATGGGAATTTGGCTCCTGAGAGCCACCCGTATCCTTTCTATCTGTGGTGTTGCTCATTTCTTTATTTGATTCGCATATGTGACTATTTGAATATGAAGTTTCACGTTTCTTACTTGCTATTATTTTGGTACCACATTGAGCGTAAGCTCACCCCCTTCCCGTTATCTTTGTTTTCCTTACAGGGAACAAACTTTGAAACCACGATTTTGGAAGAAAAGGGGTCGAGCTAATGTATACGTTATTTTGTTAAGCTCCTTTGTAACCGAAACCCTAATTGTGTTTTGTGTAGCATGAATATTTTGGCTTGTATTTTGGTTCACTTGTTCAAGACTCTGATGTAAAAATATGTATAAGTGTTTAACCGACGTTCCGTACTTCCATATGGTTTGGCAAGTTCTGTTGTAACTGTTGGTGGTCTGCAATTGCTCGTTTTCTTAGATCCTTTCGCGCGTACTATATTGGGTTTGTGTGAATCGACTCTGTAGACCTGGCGCTAGCTGGGCAGGCGGTCCGCTGAACCCTTTGGTTCGCCTTAGGGTGAGGTGGGGCTGTCACAAAAAACTCAATGAGGTACCAACATTATAAACAGTAGAAATCATGAGAAATCACTTTTAAGGCACTTATTCACATCAAATACAAGAAATGAATGAACACCACAATGTAAAGGATACAGGTGGCTCTTAGGAGCCAAATCCCCATTGCAATACTTGATCCAGCCCCGTTGACCCTCCGTCAACGTTTAATAAAACACACATGTCCGTAGACCTCTCTTACGACAAAATCCCATTCACCAAACATACCCCTTATCGGGCCCGAATGCCAAACAGGAACAGGAATGGTAATACTCGAGTATACCAAAAATCCGGAGTCTCCAATACCCCTAGATTCCCTAGGAACAGGTACCCATGGATTGTCAATTTCCTCGACCAAGCCCTTGCTGGCTAGATTCAATTAACTCCCTATGAGATTGAGCTCAAATTTAACAGGAAGGTCGTTGGATACACTTCCAAACAATGTTATAACAGGCGTAGGTAACAAATTCAAGTATATACAGGAAACAAGCCACACAGGCCAGAGAACGAGTGTGATAAAGTATACACTCGTCTCGTACAAAATAAACAGTCGGGAAAGACATTCAAATAGCAATTTGCAAGTACAGATAACCAGTTTAGCAATAATTCAGGGAAGTGGTACACTCACTGGTTAAAGCAAGGATACTTCAATAGTTTCAACCAAAGTAGGGCTCTAATCACCAAGAAACCCTGGAATAACCAAGGTAAACAATTATGTTCTCATAGCCACAAATCCAGTAAATAAAATGCACAAATGAGGCTCGACTACAAGTCGTAGACCTCGCTAAATAACTACTAATGCATGGGTGCAAAACGTGATTTTGGGAACGAAAAGGTAACATGATGACCTAGGGCTCGAACAACCCCAAAAGCCCTTCTTATATATATCCCAAACCAAACCAAACTCAAAGAAATCCAACACTCCCAAAATTTGGACAGCATATCCCCTACATTTCCTTACTTTTCCATCCTACAAACAACACCAATTCATCTCAAATCAACCACATATACATCATAGACTATAAAATACACCTTTTGGCACAATAAGCACAACTGAAGCTACACTTATCGGATTGAAACGAATCTTATGGCATTTTGAATCCAAAACATATACCTACATTTCTTATGAAGACCTCCAAATCCAAATCATGCATTGTCATGGTTAAAAATGGAAATCCCCACGAAAACAGAAATCTGTCCGCGAAACAGGGCTTATGGGCAGTCAGGGGTATTTCAGTCATTTCACATGATACAGTGCTTGGATCACTCTAAAATTTTGTAGGAAACTAATTAACACCATTTGTTACAACTTTCATGTTTTAACCTAAACCTGATTCTGTGACGGCCCCACCTCTCCCTAGGGCGTACCCCAGGATTCGGCGGGTCGCCTGCCCAACTCTCGCCGGGACTCAGTCGTTCACTACATTCCTCAAACAGATTACAATATAAATCTCAAGTATGCATCAAATGGTCCACAAATACACATCCGTCTCCAATAATTACATGTCACAAATGCAGCGGAAACTAATCCCAAATATACATAAAATAATTCCAAATCCAAAATTGTACAAAGTTTAGGCCATCCATACACGTGCACAAGTACTACAAGTCCTTCCTTCGCCACGAGCCCTGTGGAGGGGAATAAAATAGTTTTTGGGGTGAGCTAAAAGCTAAGCGAGTAACCAGAAAATCATTAATCAAATCGGTTTCACAATAGTTCATTTCAATGATGTCATATAGCAATGATGTCATAAATTAAATGATAAATCCGGAAACAACTACATCATTTGCAAAACAGTAAATATGGATTATCAATAATTCAAGAAACATTTACAATGGAAAGTGATAGTAACATTCATGAAAGGATACATTCATTCTCCTGACATTTCCTCGCTCATTTGGTCATTCATTTCATTTCATTCACCCCGTCCCTGGCTTTTGGCCAGGCTCCACCAACCTACATAGGTAATACTCGAGTATACCAAACGTTCACCCAAGTTCCTAATCGCCGGGACTCGTCCGCTTCTGGCTCAAGAGGACCGGTAACAAGGGGCAATGGCCAGTTCAGCCCAAAAGGCTTACATTCATGCGCAAGTAACATTTCAATCGAAAATTTCAAATTTATCAAGGTCGAGTGCGATAAAGTACACACTCGGCTCGAAAACTCGTTTTGGAAATCATTATAAGCGCTTAACACGTTATCAACCAAAATACAAGTCATGAAGTCAAGAAATATAGCAAACAAGTTCGTCCATAGCCATTCAGCAAGCTCCAAGTAATACTAGTGCAAGTCAAGCTAGGGGAAAAAAAATCCGGAAATGAAACTTAAGCTCAAAACCAGAAAAACAGTTTTGACGTCATTTTGCGGTAATGGTACCAAAGGCGTTATGATTGTCGGAAGAAGGTGCAAGACCCACCGTTTCGAAGATAAGAGATAGGTCTACAACAATGTAGAAGGCCACTCAGTCCAAATCCTAGCACAACTAGGTCAAATGTGCCAAATACTCAACCGGAAACACCAAAAACAGGTTTACAAATCACATAATGCTGTAATTACTATAACTCAGTCTATACAGGTCCAAATGCCGAAATTCCAAAGGCATATGGTAGCTAAGACATCCAGATACATTTCATCAGAAGACACCAACACCTAAATCCAAAGAAATTCCAGTCAAAATGGCCAAATACAAGTGCAGTTTTCGCATTCTGATCAACCCAGAACAGCAACAGTAAAATCGGCATATCTCACTGTACACTAATCCAAATGACCTGACATTTTACAGGCACTTCAAACTCATCAATACCTACAACTTTCATGTTTTGAGAAAAGTCCAATTCCGCCTCTAACATGGTGAAATAAATTCGGGCAGAATGAAGAACTACAAAACCTAATTTTCTGAAATTTCTTCCAAAACAGAAATTGATTGCACTTAATCACTTTTTCCACCTCCTAGAGTCATTAAACATCATTTCCAATCATCATACATGACCACCCAATCATATCCCTATGAAAACAGAAAAATCCCCAAAAATAATAAAACTTCACCAATTCAACCAAACTCAAGAAATAATCCATGAAATTGCATCTTATAACACCACTAATCATGAATTGAACATCATTAGAGGAAGGAGAGGTGTTCATCCACCACTTACCTTAGCAAAACAAGAGGGAGAGCTACTTGTCACCTTAAGCTTCCAAACAACTTCACCAAACAACTCACTATCACTAAAAGAAGAGGTTTTATGGAGTAGAAACTAGATCAAGCAAGTGTTTTGGAGGATTTGAGCTAGATAATTGCCAAACTTTGAAGAGGTTTTTTCTTCCTTCTTTGCTAGAGAGAGAATCAGCCAAGAGGTTGAAGACAAGAATGAATTTTGTGTGATTTTTAATATATTTAAGCAATTGGTCAAAAAGTCAAGAAAATGAATAGTAAGTCATAAGCTATTTCCAATACAATGGTGACACTTGTCACCTCCATAAATGCAATCTTATCTTTTCTTTTTCCTCTCTCATCAATCAATTCACATCCTCTACTTATCCCTTAACACCCGATAAATTTTACACAGTATCCGGAATTTAACCTAATTGGCCGAATTTTTCCGAACTTTTTCGCACTTGTGGGTCCCACGTCCGTTATATATTCTTAATTTTCTAAAAACTCTCCAATACTAGGAAAATCATTTTTAAACTATTTTTGCTCATAAACTTTATCTGGGGAATTTTTCTAATCAAGAAAATGTAGAAAAACGGGCGATTAAAAAAAATAAACCCTAGAAAATTACAAAATTTCCGGGTTCTCAAACTCATTTTTTTTTCGGGGCGTCACAATCTCCCCTCCTTAAAAGAATGTCGTCCTCGACATTCTCACTTGTACCAATCAAGTTAAGACATCCCGCACAAATCTCTCAAGAGTCAAATCAAACCCACAGTCCGGCATCCTAAACTTCAAGCCTAGGATACACTACAAAGATCTGAAGCCTAGGCTCTGATACCAACTGTGACGGCCCCACCTCCCCCTAAGGCGAACCAGAGGGTTCGGTGGGCCGCCTGCCCAGCTCTCGCCGGGACTCAGTCGATCACTACAATCCTCAAATGAATTACAATATAAATCTCAAATATACATCACATGGTCCACAAACATACATCCAAGTCTCCAATAATTACATGTCACAAATGCAGCGAAAACTGATTCCAATCGTGGAATGTATACTTACATCCATATCAATTTCAAATATTTATATAAGACCAACTCGTACATAAAATAGATCCAAACTTAAACTGTACACGATATAAGCCATCCAGTCACGTGAATAAGCACAACAAGCCCTTCCTTCGCCTTGAACCCTGTGGGGGGGAAATAAAATATTTTTGGGGTGAGCTAAAAGCCCAGTGAGTAACCAGTAAAATCAGTAATCAAATAGTTTTCACAAAAATTCATTTCATTGATGTCATGGTTCAGAAATCAGATGTACGTATTTTTGCTCTCGTGAGCCAGTGAAATCATTGTAATGTTTTAGAAGTTCAATAAGTAACCGGGGGTAAAAATGTAATTTTGTTACAGGTCAACATTTGCACAGTGAGAGTAAAACAAAAGCAGAAAATGACACCACATGGTAATTCCACAAAGCTCAATGAGCTAAAATCTCAATAAGGTTCCGAACATGAAATTTCATAACAAAGCCAACACATTAACCATCAATAATCAATAATTCAAGAAACATTTACAATGGAAAGCGATAGTAACATATTCATTAAAAGGATACCGCTCACATGGAGCTATTCATTTGTTCGTTCCCCTGACATTTCCCCTTATTCCTCCAATTATTTGAAAATTTCATTTTTATAAATAAACCCTCGTTCATCTTTTTATTCGTTCATCCCCTTTTTCGGACGTTGACCGGACTCCACCCATCCGACGTTGGCCGGACTCCACCCATCCGGACGTAGCCGGACTACAAGGTAATACTCGAGTATACCAAATTCACCCAGGGTCACCATATCGCCCGACCGAATCCGCTTCTGGCTCGAGTCGATCGGTAACGAAGGGCAGTGGCCAGTTCAGCCAAAAGGCTTACATCATGCGCAACTAGCATTTAATCATTAATCATTGAAAATTCATATTTATTTAGGTCGAGTGCGATAAAGTACACACTCGCCTAGAAAACTCGTTTTAACAATCATCGAAAGTACTTAACACATTTTCAATTAATAATGACAAGCCAATAAGTCAAGAATTACAGCAACCAAGGGACACTCATATGCAAGTACGCATGATATGCAAGAAAACAGTTCAAAAGTAACTTTTGGAAACAGTTTAAAAGTAAATAATGCAGGAAACGGTTCATAAAGAACTTCAGAAATAGTTTGAGGTCACTCACCTCAATGGCTCAGAAATCATCCATCATTTATCATTGCCTTGCTCAAACCCAAGTCTTAGATCACAAACTCAATGCAAACAAATCCTTTAAAAGTTCGGACAGCACTTCCCCTACATTTGCTAACTTTTCCAGCCATCATGGCTTCATTATTTCCTCAGCCAGTCCCAAAGGTACACACACAACAACAAGTTCATCCATAGCCATTCAGCAAGCTCCAAGTAATACTAGTGCAAGTCAAGCTAGGGGAAAAAAAATCCGGAAATGAAACTTAAGCTCAAAACCAGAAAAACAGTTTTGACGTCATTTTGCGGTAATGGTACCAAAGGCGTTATGATTGTCGGAAGAAGGTGCAAGACCCACCGTTTCGAAGATAAGAGATAGGTCTACAACAATGTAGAAGGCCACTCAGTCCAAATCCTAGCACAACTAGGTCAAATGTGCCAAATACTCAACCGGAAACACCAAAAACAGGTTTACAAATCACATAATGCTGTAATTACTATAACTCAGTCTATACAGGTCCAAATGCCGAAATTCCAAAGGCATATGGTAGCTAAGACATCCAGATACATTTCATCAGAGACACCAACACCTAAATCCAAAGAAATTCCAGTCAAAATGGCCAAATACAAGTGCAGTTTTCGCATTCTGATCAACCCAGAACAGCAACAGTAAAATCGGCATATCTCACTGTACACTAATCCAAATGACCTCAAATTTTACAGGCACTTCAAACTCATCAATACCTACAACTTTCATGTTTTGAGAAAAGTCCAATTCCGCCTCTAACATGGTGAAATAAATTCGGGCAGAATGAAGAACTACAAAACCTAATTTTCTGAAATTTCTTCCAAAACAGAAATTGATTGCACTTAATCACTTTTTCCACCTCCTAGAGTCATTAAACATCATTTCCAATCATCATACATGACCACCCAATCATATCCCTATGAAAACAGAAAAATCCCCAAAAATAATAAAACTTCACCAATTCAACCAAACTCAAGAAATAATCCATGAAATTGCATCTTATAACACCACTAATCATGAATTGAACATCATTAGAGGAAGGAGAGGTGTTCATCCACCACTTACCTTAGCAAAACAAGAGGGAGAGCTACTTGTCACCTTAAGCTTCCAAACAACTTCACCAAACAACTCACTATCACTAAAAGAAGAGGTTTTATGGAGTAGAAACTAGATCAAGCAAGTGTTTTGGAGGATTTGAGCTAGATAATTGCCAAACTTTGAAGAGGTTTTTTCTTCCTTCTTTGCTAGAGAGAGAATCAGCCAAGAGGTTGAAGACAAGAATGAATTTTGTGTGATTTTTAATATATTTAAGCAATTGGTCAAAAAGTCAAGAAAATGAATAGTAAGTCATAAGCTATTTCCAATACAATGGTGACACTTGTCACCTCCATAAATGCAATCTTATCTTTTCTTTTTCCTCTCACATCAATCAATTCACATCCTCTACTTATCCCTTAACACCCGATAAATTTTACACAGTATCCGGAATTTAACCTAATTGGCCGAATTTTTCCGAACTTTTCGCACTTGTGGGTCCCACGTCCGTTATATATTCTTAATTTTCTAAAAACTCTCCAATACTAGGAAAATCATTTTTAAACTATTTTTGCTCATAAACTTTATCTGGGGAATTTTTCTAATCAAGAAAATGTAGAAAAACGGGCGATTAAAAAAAATAAACCCTAGAAAATTACAAAATTTCCGGGTTCTCAAACTCATTTTTTTTTCGGGGCGTCACAACCTTGTAAAATAATATCACTTAATACAAAATTCCAACAAGTTGTCAAAAATATAATGCATTTACCGCACTAGCGGGTCCCACGTCCATATACGCTTTTAATTTCTCAAAAACTAACCGATACTAGAAAAATCATCTTAAAAACTATATTTACTCATAAAAATTATCTGGAGAATTTTCTAATAAAGAGAATGTCGAAAAGGCGGGCGATCAATAAAACAAACCCTAGAAACTTAAAAAAAAAAATTCGGGTCCGCGTACTCATTCTTTCGGGGCGTCACAATCTCCCCTCCTTAAAAGAATGTCGTCCTCGACATTCTATCTTGTACTAATCAAGTCAAAACATCCCGCAAGAATCACTGATATTTCAAACCAAAACCACAGTCCGGCATCCTAAACTTTAAGCCTAGGATACACTACAGAGATCTGAAACCTAAGCTATGATACCAACTGTGACGGCCCCACCTCTCCCTAGGGCGTACCCCAGGATTCGGCGGGTCGCCTGCCCAGCTCTCGCCGGGACTCAGTCGTTCACTACATTCCTCAAACAGATTACAATATAAATGTCAAGTATACATCAAATGGTCCACAAATACACATCCGTCTCCAATAATTACAGGTCACAAATGCAGCGGAAATTAATCCCAAATATACATAAAATAATTCCAAATCCAAAATTGTACAAAGTTTAGGCCATCCATGTGACGGTCCTACCTCACCCTAGGTCGTATCAAAGAGTTCGGCGGGTCGCCTGCCCAACTCTCGCCAGGACTCACTCACTCGTATCATGTATATACATCCATAGACAATAGATGCTCAAGTAAAAGATAAGAAACTTCTACACACCAGAAATGTTCAAAGTTTTTACCATTCAAGTACAAACATCGAATATACGAAGGTTCTCATTCCTCATACAACCAGCCCGTGCCAAGCACTAGGGCGAGAACCATTACAAGGCCAAAGAACTAGATCAACTAGACTATACAGAACTCTCGTCCTTGCTCGCCTTCCCCTGCTAAGGAAAACAATTGACGTGGTATGAGCTAAAAAGCCTAGTGAGGTTCTATATATATAAACAAGTAATTAAACAAGGAACATTAGTCATTTAATAACAATTAATCCAGAAAACATGTCCAATATAAAGCAAGGATAATACATTCATTAAAAGGATACAGGCTCACAAGGAGTTATTTGTTCGTTCGTTCGTTCCCTTGACATTTCCCCTTATTCCTCCAATGATTTGAAAATTTCCTTTTTGAGAAGTAAAACCCTCGTGCCTGCGTTCGTTCATTCATCCCTTTCCGGACGTTGGCCGGACTCCACCCATCCGGACGTGGCCGGACTACAAGGTAATACTCGAGTATACCAAATTCACCCAGGTCACCATATCGCCTGACCGAGTCCGCTTCTGGCTCGAGTCGATCGGTAACAAGGGCAAGGGCCCAGTTCAGCCAAAGAGGCTTACATTCATGCGCAACTAGTATTTCAACATTTAATCACCGAAAATTTCATATTTATTTAGGCCGAGTGCGATAAAGTACACACTCACCTAGAAAAGTTCATTTTAGAAATCATAGAAAACAATTAACATTTAATCAAATATTCACAAATAATCCCATAGTCACAACAATCCTCATAGTCATAGAAACAAAACGTATATAGAACACTCACCTATTTACGCACAACAACGTGCAAAATATCCTTCCGGATATTATCTTTAGTCACCGAGAAAACCTAAGATTAAATGAAAAAAATATTACCACTCATTTATCACAACCAATTAGGTGCAATCAAAGAGGCTCGACGAATGATGAGTAGAACGTATAAAAAGACTTTAAAGTGGAACGAGGACATTTGGACCCGTGGACAAAAATAACTAGGGTTTCATAGACCACACATAAAACCAAACTCAAAAGGGTTATAAAATTTTCTAATGGAAACACTTGAACTAAAGACAAGTCAAAATCCAACTAGATAGACTAAGAAATACCGTTTTTGGAATCGTTTATATGGTTGAAACTTATCTCATATTCAAACAGATATTATAGACTAATTGTCTTCATGAAATTCATGAAAAAGAGAGGACAAAATACTCAAGAAAATCCTAAACTACTCCTCTTTATTTGGTAAGAGTAAGTAAACATTTGGAGTTTCCAATTGAAGAAGGATCATATTTTTAAGATGGAAAAACGGTCATAGTATTATACAAGTTCAAATAGAACTTAGCTTTCGGGCGAAAATTTGGGCAGCATGCCCTTTGTGTTTACCTAATTTTTCAGCCATTTATGGCTTCATGATTTTTTTCTCAGCCAAACCCAAAGTCATGTACAGCACAAACTCATCATAATAGCCATTTCATAGGCTCAAGACAATATAAGAACAAAAATCAAAGTAATAACAAGTGCGGAAATGCAATTTGACAAAAGACAGTTTTGACGGGTTCATGCATAATGGTCACAACTGGAGTTACACTTATCGGATTGGGATGAACATTATGCCGTTTCGAAGCTAAGACACAGGGCTACAATGTTGAAGAAGACCACTCATTCCAGTTTGCCCTGTATCTAGGTAAAATTTATCAAAATAATCCCAGATTTTCTAGTTCAAGGTTTATGATGGTAGTCTTGATTCATCCACTCTGATCTCAGTACACATAACTCCAAATCCAGTAATTCCAAAGCCATATGAAAGCTAACACAAATGTGTACAATTCTCATGAAGATGACTTAGTCAGATTTACAGTGCAATCTAGTCAAATTCCCACTTTACAGATTCAAAATCCAACTAGTCGGTTAATTAGCTGCACTATCTTTAAATGACTATATCTCAGGTTACCAAGGTCCGATTAAGGTGTTCTTGGTAGCGTTGAAAAGATAATACAGGGTACTAAAACTTTCATGTTTTGACAATTGGCTAAATCTAAACGTATTATAGTGAACAAACACAACCAAAGAGACTAAACTGTCCACGCGGAATTCTGGAAAGTAACCTAGATCAGCGAGGGTATTTTGGTCTTTTCACAAGTTACGTTGCTCCGATTGAGCTGAAATTTTGTGGGAAACTATAAAATACCATTATATACAACTTTCATGTTTTGACCTAAGGCCAATTCGGCCTCTAACATGAGGCTACAAAACCGGACAGAAAAAGGGGGAAAATTTTCCAGAATCTGGAATTTTTGTTCTTCAATGAAACTTTCTCAAATTTCTTGTTCCAATCACTACCAAATCCCCTTGTATAATCTTATATTCAACATATAGTAACCATATAGCAAGTTTGGGCAGAAATTTATGAAATCCTAACTCACTTATATCATCCAAAAATCATCACAACAACTTGTATAACTTGTAATCTAACCCAAAACATGAACTATTTAACATCTTAAACAAGAATAAAAGGATCAAAGCCATAGATCAGATTTTATACCTCAAAAAAGAAGGCTTGCAAGAGTGATCCTCCACTATATCTTGAAGTTTTTGGTTCCCTTAGCTTCCCAAGCTTCCAAACTTACAATCAATCGGTTTAGAATTCGATTTTAGCACTTGGTTGGTGTAAATCAAGAAGGAATTTGTTTTCTCTTGCTCTCCCTTTCTCCCTCTCTTGCTCAGCCAAGATGAAGAATAAAATGAAGGAGATTAAGCTAAGTTTGTCTTATAAGAAGGTAGAAAGATAAGACTTAATTCTAACCACAAGTTTGGCCAACACTTGGCTCAACCTCAACCACACAATTTTCTCTTTCTTTCCTTGCATTTTGGGCCACATATTTTGGTCAATAAGTAATCATGAGAGGGAAGATATTTTGCTCAATTAGTGATAAGCTTGTATGGCAAGAAAGTGGTGGTCAAGTGGTGGTTAAATCGGTAATACCCGGTACACGTCGGTTCGCACTGTTTTTCCTTAAATTCCCTGTACTAGGATTTTTACTTCCTATTCACCAACTTTATATCATTGCTCCTAATCACATATTATTTCTCACTTAAAAGTCACTCTTAAGCACCAAATTTGATCCTTACTCGGTACCGGATAATTATACTGCGGTTACACGAAAAATCCGATTTCACCTTGAATTGAAAACGAATAGGAAAATCCTAATTTCCTATGGTCATTGGCACTTTTCTAGGGTGATTGAACCATGAATAACATGAAATAATAATTTTCAAATAATTTTCAAATAAAAGGGAATTTTTGAGAAATATGTAAGGATTTTGCGAGTCCTCACAATCCATACACGTGCACAAGTACTACAAGTCCTTCCTTCGCCACGAGCCCTGTGGAGGGGAATAAAATAGTTTTTGGGGTGAGCTAAAAGCTCAGCGAGTAACCAGAAAATCATTAATCAAATCGGTTTCACAATAGTTCATTTCAATGATGTCATATAGCAATGATGTCATAAATTAAATGATAAATCCGGAAACAACTACATCATTTGCAAAACAGTAAATATGGATTATCAATAATTCAAGAAACATTTACAATGGAAAGCGATAGTAACATTCATGAAAGGATACATTCATTCTCCTGACATTTCCTCGCTCATTTGGTCATTCATTTCATTTCATTCACCCCGTCCCTGGCTTTTGGCCAGGCTCCACCAACCTACATAGGTAATACTCGAGTATACCAAACGTTCACCCAAGTTCCTAATCGCCTGACCGAGTCCGCTTCTAGCTCAAGACGACCGGTAACAAGGGGCAATGGCCAGTTCAGCCCAAAAGGCTTACATTCATGCGCAAGTAACATTTCAATCGAAAATTTCACATTTATCGAGGTCGAGTGCAATAAAGTACACACTCGCCTCGAAAACTCGTTTTGGAAATCATTAGAAGCGCTTAACACGTTATCAACCAAAATACAAGTCATGAAGTCAATAAATATAGCAAACAAGGCACACTCAAATGCCAGCACACATGATATGCAAGAAAACATTTCAAAAGTGACTTTGGAAACAGTTCAAAAGTAAATAATGTAAGAAACGGTTCATAAATAACTTTAGAAGTAGTTTGAGGTCACTCACCTCCATGGCTCAGAAATCATCCATCATGTAACATTGCCTTGCTCAAATCCAGGTCTTAGATCACAAACTCAATGTAAACAAGTCCTTTCAAAGTTTGGACAGCACTTCCCCTAAATTTGCTAACTTTTCCAGCCATCATGGCTTCATTATTTCCTCAGCCAGTCCCAAAGGTACACACACAACAACAAGTTCATCCAATAGCCATTCAGCAAGCTCCAAGTAGTACTAGTACAAGTCAAGATAGGGAAAAGTGCGGAAATGAAAGTTAAGCTCAAAACCAGAAAAACAGGTTTTGACATCATTTTGCGGTAACGGCACCAAAGGCACTACGATTATCGGATGAAGGTACAAGACCCACCGTTTCGAAGATAAGAGATAGGGATACAATATTACAGAAGGTCACTCAACCCAGTTTCGAGTGTAACAAGGTCAAAAATGCAAGATACTACACTAGAATCACAAAAACAGATTCACAGAACGCATTCTAGCGGAAACATCATAACTCAGGCTCTACAAGTCCAAATCCAGAAATTCCAAAACCAACTGAAAGCTAAGAAACAGGGCTAAATTTCATCAGAAGTCCTCAACAACTAATTCGGAAGAAATTCAGACCAAAACACCCAATTACAGTCGCAAATCTCAATTTCGGGTAAAACCAGAACAGCAATAGTAATTTCAACTTATCTCATTCTACACTACTCCGATTGACCTAAACTTTTGTAGGCACCTATAAAATATCATTACCTACAACTTTCATGTTTTGAGCTAAGGCCAATTCGGCCTCTATCCATGAGATACAAAACCGGACAGAATTGGGGATATAAAACCCTAACTTTCTCAAATTCCTTCCAAACCCAAAATTGGTTGCAATTACCAATCATTTACACCTACTAGAGTTATTAAACATCATTTCCAACCATCATGGACAGCCACAACATCATGATCAAATTAAACCAGAAAAATCATCAATAAATCAAAAACTTCACCAATTCATCTCAAACCAAGAAATAAACCACAAATTTCAGCACTTTAGCTCCCACTAGGCATAACTTAAGCTTCATTAAGTGTAGGAGGAAGTTCAATCACCACTCACCTTAACAATAGAAGAGAGAGAACAACTAGACACCTTAACCTTCCAAATAACTCCACCAAGAGCTTCAATCTTCCTTAGCTAGCAAGTTTTATGGAGTGATTTGCAATTTAATCGGTTGGAACTCAAGATTTGAGCAAGAATTGAAGTTGAAGTTGAAGAAACTCTCTCTTGTTCTTTCCTCACCAAAAATTTCGGCCAAGACAATAAAAATGGAAGAAATTGGGTCAAAATTTGGTTTAGTAAAGGTTAAGACAAGTCCAAGTCAAAGTCAAGGTCCAATAGTTAGGTGACAAATGGTCCTCTACGATTTTAATCTTATCCTTTTGTCTCTCCAAGATTAAACCATCTAAGTAACCTCTAATTATCTCTTAGCACCTTGTAAAATAATATCACTTAATACAAAATTCCAACAAGTTGTCAAAAATATAATGCATTTACCGCACTAGCGGGTCCCACGTCCATCTACGATCTTAATTTCTCAAAAACTAACCGATACTAGAAAAATCATCTTAAAAACTATATTTACTCATAAAAATTATCTGGAGAATTTTCTAATAAAGAGAATGTCGAAAAGGCAGGCGATCAATAAAACATACCCTAGAAACTTAAAAAAAAAAATTCGGGTCCGCGTACTCATTCTTTCGGGGCGTCACAATCTCCCCTCCTTAAAAGAATGTCGTCCTCGACATTCTATCTTGTACTAATCAAGTCAAAACATCCCGCAAGAATCACTGATATTTCAAACCAAAACCACAGTCCGGCATCCTAAACTTTAAGCCTAGGATACACTACAGAGATCTGAAGCCTAAGCTATGATACCAACTGTGACGGCCCCACCTCTCCCTAGGGCGTACCCCAGGATTCGGCGGGTCGCCTGCCCAGCTCTCGCCGGGACTCAGTCGTTCACTACATTCCTCAAACAGATTACAATATAAATGTCAAGTATACATCAAATGGTCCACAAATACACATCCGTCTCCAATAATTACAGGTCACAAATGCAGCGGAAATTAATCCCAAATATACATAAAATAATTCCAAATCCAAAATTGTACAAAATTTAGGCCATCCATACACGTGCACAAGTACTACAAGTCCTTCCTTCGCCACGAGCCCTGTGGAGGGGAATAAAATAGTTTTTGGGGTGAGCTAAAAGCTCAGCGAGTAACCAGAAAATCATTAATCAAATCGGTTTCACAATAGTTCATTTCAATGATGTCATATAGCAATGATGTCATAAATTAAATGATAAATCCGGAAACAACTACATCATTTGCAAAACAGTAAATATGGATTATCAATAATTCAAGAAACATTTACAATGGAAAGCGATAGTAACATTCATGAAAGGATACATTCATTCTCCTGACATTTCCTCGCTCATTTGGTCATTCATTTCATTTCATTCACCCCGTCCCTGGCTTTTGGCCAGGCTCCACCAACCTACATAGGTAATACTCGAGTATACCAAACGTTCACCCAAGTTCCTAATCGCCTGACCGAGTCCGCTTCTAGCTCAAGACGACCGGTAACAAGGGGCAATGGCCAGTTCAGCCCAAAAGGCTTACATTCATGCGCAAGTAACATTTCAATCGAAAATTTCACATTTATCGAGATCGAGTGCGATAAAGTACACACTCGCCTCGAAAACTCGTTTTGGAAATCATTATAAGCGCTTAACACGTTATCAACCAAAATACAAGTCATGAAGTCAAGAAATATAGCAAACAAGGCACACTCAAATGCCAGCACACATGATATGCAAGAAAACATTTCAAAAGTGACTTTGGAAACAGTTCAAAAGTAAATAATGTAAGAAACGGTTCATAAATAACTTTAGAAGTAGTTTGAGGTCACTCACCTCCATGGCTCAGAAATCATCCATCATGTAACATTGCCTTGCTCAAATCCAAGTCTTAGATCACAAACTCAATGTAAACAAGTCCTTTCAAAGTTTGGACAGCACTTCCCCTAAATTTGCTAACTTTTCCAGCCATCATGGCTTCATTATTTCCTCAGTCAGTCCCAAAGGTACACACACAACAACAAGTTCATCCAATAGCCATTCAGTAAGCTCCAAGTAGTACTAGTACAAGTCAAGCTAGGGAAAAGTGCGGAAATGAAAGTTAAGCTCAAAACCAGAAGAACAGGTTTTGACATCATTTTGCGGTAACGGCACCAAAGGTACTACGATTATCGGATGAAGGTACAAGACCCACCGTTTCGAAGATAAGAGATAGGGATACAATATTACAGAAGGTCACTCAATCCAGTTTCGAGTGTAACAGGGTCAAAAATGCAAGATACTACAGCAGAATCACAAAAAGAGATTCACAGAACGCATTCTAGCGGAAACATCATAACTCAGGCTCTACAAGTCCAAATCCAGAAATTCCAAAACCAGCTGAAAGCTAAGAAACAGGGCTAAATTTCATCAGAAGTCCTCAACAACCAATTCGGAAGCAATTCAGACCAAAACACCCAATTACAGTCGCAAATCTCAATTTCGGGTAAAACCAGAACAGTAATAGTAATTTCAACTTATCTCATTCTACAGTACTCCGATTGACCTACAATTTTGTAGGCACCTATAAAATATCATTACCTACAACTTTCATGTTTTGAGCTAAGGCCAATTCGGCCTCTATCCATGAGATACAAAACCGGACAGAATTGGGGATATAAAACCCTAACTTTCTCAAATTCCTTCCAAACCCAAAATTGGTTGCAATTACCAATCATTTACACCTACTAGAGTTATTAAACATCATTTCCGACCATCATGGACAGCCACAACATCATGATCAAATTAAACCAGAAAAATCATCAATAAATCAAAAATTTCACCAATTCATCTCAAACCAAGAAATAAACCACAAATTTCAGCACTTTAGCTCCCACTAGGCATAACTTAAGCTTCATTAAGTGTAGGAGGAAGTTCAATCACCACTCACCTTAACAATAGAAGAGAGAGAACAACTAGGCACCTTAACCTTCCAAATAACTCCACCAAGAGCTTCAATCTTCCTTAGCTAGCAAGTTTTATGGAGTGATTTGCAATTTAATCGGTTGGAACTCAAGATTTAAGCAAGAATTGAAGTTGAAGTTGAAGAAACTCTCTCTTGTTCTTTCCTCACCAAAAATTTCGGCCAAGACAATAAAAATGGAAGAAATTGGGTCAAAATTTGGTTTAGTAAAGGTTAAGACAAGTCCAAGTCAAAGTCAAGGTCCAATAGTTAGGTGACAAATGGTCCTCTAGGATTTTAATCTTATCCTTTTGTCTCTCCAAGATTAAACCATCTAAGTAACCTCTAATTATCTCTTAGCACCTTGTAAAATAATATCACTTAATACAAAATTCCAACAAGTTGTCAAAAATATAATGCATTTACCGCACTAGCGGGTCCCACGTCCATATACGATCTTAATTTCTCAAAAACTAACCGATACTAGAAAAATCATCTTAAAAACTATATTTACTCATAAAAATTATCTGGAGAATTTTCTAATAAAGAGAATGTCGAAAAGGCAGGCGATCAATAAAACAAACCCTAGAAACTTAAAAAAAAAAATTCGGGTCCGCGTACTCATTCTTTCGGGGCGTCACAATCTCCCCTCCTTAAAAGAATGTCGTCCTCGACATTCTATCTTGTACTAATCAAGTCAAAACATCCCGCAAGAATCACTGATATTTCAAACCAAAACCACAGTCCGGCATCCTAAACTTTAAGCCTAGGATACACTACAGAGATCTGAAGCCTAAGCTATGATACCAACTGTGACGGCCCCACCTCTCCCTAGGGCGTACCCCAGGATTCGGCGGGTCGCCTGCCCAGCTCTCGCCGGGACTCAGTCGTTCACTACATTCCTCAAACAGATTACAATATAAATGTCAAGTATACATCAAATGGTCCACAAATACACATCCGTCTCCAATAATTACAGGTCACAAATGCAGCGGAAATTAATCCCAAATATACATAAAATAATTCCAAATCCAAAATTGTACAAAATTTAGGCCATCCATACACGTGCACAAGTACTACAAGTCCTTCCTTCGCCACGAGCCCTGTGGAGGGGAATAAAATAGTTTTTGGGGTGAGCTAAAAGCTCAGCGAGTAACCAGAAAATCATTAATCAAATCGGTTTCACAATAGTTCATTTCAATGATATCATATAGCAATGATGTCATAAATTAAATGATAAATCCGGAAACAACTACATCATTTGCAAAACAGTAAATATGGATTATCAATAATTCAAGAAACATTTACAATGGAAAGCGATAGTAACATTCATGAAAGGATACATTCATTCTCCTGACATTTCCTCGCTCATTTGGTCATTCATTTCATTTCATTCACCCCGTCCCTGGCTTTTGGCCAGGCTCCACCAACCTACATAGGTAATACTCGAGTATACCAAACGTTCACCCAAGTTCCTAATCGCCTGACCGAGTCCGCTTCTGGCTCAAGACGACCGGTAACAAGGGGCAATGGCCAGTTCAGCCCAAAAGGCTTACATTCATGCGCAAGTAACATTTCAATCGAAAATTTCACATTTATCGAGATCGAGTGCGATAAAGTACACACTCGCCTCGAAAACTCGTTTTGGAAATCATTATAAGCGCTTAACACGTTATCAACCAAAATACAAGTCATGAAGTCAAGAAATATAGCAAACAAGGCACACTCAAATGCCAGCACACATGATATGCAAGAAAACATTTCAAAAGTGACTTTGGAAACAGTTCAAAAGTAAATAATGTAAGAAACGGTTCATAAATAACTTTAGAAGTAGTTTGAGGTCACTCACCTCCATGGCTCAGAAATCATCCATCATGTAACATTGCCTTGCTCAAATCCAAGTCTTAGATCACAAACTCAATGTAAACAAGTCCTTTCAAAGTTTGGACAGCACTTCCCCTAAATTTGCTAACTTTTCCAGCCATCATGGCTTCATTATTTCCTCAGTCAGTCCCAAAGGTACACACACAACAACAAGTTCATCCAATAGCCATTCAGCAAGCTCCAAGTAGTACTAGTACAAGTCAAGCTAGGGAAAAGTGCGGAAATGAAAGTTAAGCTCAAAACCAGAAGAACAGGTTTTGACATCATTTTGCGGTAACGGCACCAAAGGCACTACGATTATCGGATGAAGGTACAAGACCCACCGTTTCGAAGATAAGAGATAGGGATACAATATTACAGAAGGTCACTCAATCCAGTTTCGAGTGTAACAAGGTCAAAAATGCAAGATACTACACCAGAATCACAAAAACAGATTCACAGAACGCATTCTAGCGGAAACATCATAACTCAGGCTCTACAAGTCCAAATCCAGAAATTCCAAAACCAGCTGAAAGCTAAGAAACAGGGCTAAATTTCATCAGAAGTCCTCAACAACCAATTCGGAAGCAATTCAGACCAAAACACCCAATTACAGTCGCAAATCTCAATTTCGGGTAAAACCAGAACTGCAATAGTAATTTCAACTTATCTCATTCTACAGTACTCCGATTGACCTACAATTTTGTAGGCACCTATAAAATATCATTACCTACAACTTTCATGTTTTGATCTAAGGCCAATTCGGCCTCTATCCATGAGATACAAAACCGGACAGAATTGGGGATATAAAACCCTAACTTTCTCAAATTCCTTCCAAACCCAAAATTGGTTGCAATTACCAATCATTTACACCTACTAGAGTTATTAAACATCATTTCCGACCATCATGGACAGCCACAACATCATGATCAAATTAAACCAGAAAAATCATCAATAAATCAAAAATTTCACCAATTCATCTCAAACCAAGAAATAAACCACAAATTTCAGCACTTTAGCTCCCACTAGGCATAACTTAAGCTTCATTAAGTGTAGGAGGAAGTTCAATCACCACTCACCTTAACAATAGAAGAGAGAGAACAACTAGGCACCTTAACCTTCCAAATAACTCCACCAAGAGCTTCAATCTTCCTTAGCTAGCAAGTTTTATGGAGTGATTTGCAATTTAATCGGTTGGAACTCAAGATTTAAGCAAGAATTGAAGTTGAAGTTGAAGAAACTCTCTCTTGTTCTTTCCTCACCAAAAATTTCGGCCAAGACAATAAAAATGGAAGAAATTGGGTCAAAATTTGGTTTAGTAAAGGTTAAGACAAGTCCAAGTCAAAGTCAAGGTCCAATAGTTAGGTGACAAATGGTCCTCTAGGATTTTAATCTTATCCTTTTGTCTCTCCAAGATTAAACCATCTAAGTAACCTCTAATTATCTCTTAGCACCTTGTAAAATAATATCACTTAATACAAAATTCCAACAAGTTGTCAAAAATATAATGCATTTACCGCACTAGCGGGTCCCACGTCCATATACGATCTTAATTTCTCAAAAACTAACCGATACTAGAAAAATCATCTTAAAAACTATATTTACTCATAAAAATTATCTGGAGAATTTTCTAATAAAGAGAATGTCGAAAAGGCAGGCGATCAATAAAACAAACCCTAGAAACTTAAAAAAAAAAATTCGGGTCCGCGTACTCATTCTTTCGGGGCGTCACAATCTCCCCTCCTTAAAAGAATGTCGTCCTCGACATTCTATCTTGTACTAATCAAGTCAAAACATCCCGCAAGAATCACTGATATTTCAAACCAAAACCACAGTCCGGCATCCTAAACTTTAAGCCTAGGATACACTACAGAGATCTGAAGCCTAAGCTATGATACCAACTGTGACGGCCCCACCTCTCCCTAGGGCGTACCCCAGGATTCGGCGGGTCGCCTGCCCAGCTCTCGCCGGGACTCAGTCGTTCACTACATTCCTCAAACAGATTACAATATAAATGTCAAGTATACATCAAATGGTCCACAAATACACATCCGTCTCCAATAATTACAGGTCACAAATGCAGCGGAAATTAATCCCAAATATACATAAAATAATTCCAAATCCAAAATTGTACAAAATTTAGGCCATCCATACACGTGCACAAGTACTACAAGTCCTTCCTTCGCCACGAGCCCTGTGGAGGGGAATAAAATAGTTTTTGGGGTGAGCTAAAAGCTCAGCGAGTAACCAGAAAATCATTAATCAAATCGGTTTCACAATAGTTCATTTCAATGATATCATATAGCAATGATGTCATAAATTAAATGATAAATCCGGAAACAACTACATCATTTGCAAAACAGTAAATATGGATTATCAATAATTCAAGAAACATTTACAATGGAAAGCGATAGTAACATTCATGAAAGGATACATTCATTCTCCTGACATTTCCTCGCTCATTTGGTCATTCATTTCATTTCATTCACCCCGTCCCTGGCTTTTGGCTAGGCTCCACCAACCTACATAGGTAATACTCGAGTATACCAAACGTTCACCCAAGTTCCTAATCGCCTGACCGAGTCCGCTTCTGGCTCAAGACGACCGGTAACAAGGGGCAATGGCCAGTTCAGCCCAAAAGGCTTACATTCATGCGCAAGTAACATTTCAATCGAAAATTTCACATTTATCGAGATCGAGTGCGATAAAGTACACACTCGCCTCGAAAACTCGTTTTGGAAATCATTATAAGCGCTTAACACGTTATCAACCAAAATACAAGTCATGAAGTCAAGAAATATAGCAAACAAGGCACACTCAAATGCCAGCACACATGATATGCAAGAAAACATTTCAAAAGTGACTTTGGAAACAGTTCAAAAGTAAATAATGTAAGAAACGGTTCATAAATAACTTTAGAAGTAGTTTGAGGTCACTCACCTCCATGGCTCAGAAATCATCCATCATGTAACATTGCCTTGCTCAAATCCAAGTCTTAGATCACAAACTCAATGTAAACAAGTCCTTTCAAAGTTTGGACAGCACTTCCCCTAAATTTGCTAACTTTTCCAGCCATCATGGCTTCATTATTTCCTCAGTCAGTCCCAAAGGTACACACACAACAACAAGTTCATCCAATAGCCATTCAGCAAGCTCCAAGTAGTACTAGTACAAGTCAAGCTAGGGAAAAGTGCGGAAATGAAAGTTAAGCTCAAAACCAGAAGAACAGGTTTTGACATCATTTTGCGGTAACGGCACCAAAGGCACTACGATTATCGGATGAAGGTACAAGACCCACCGTTTCGAAGATAAGAGATAGGGATACAATATTACAGAAGGTCACTCAATCCAGTTTCGAGTGTAACAAGGTCAAAAATGCAAGATACTACACCAGAATCACAAAAACAGATTCACAGAACGCATTCTAGCGGAAACATCATAACTCAGGCTCTACAAGTCCAAATCCAGAAATTCCAAAACCAGCTGAAAGCTAAGAAACAGGGCTAAATTTCATCAGAAGTCCTCAACAACCAATTCGGAAGCAATTCAGACCAAAACACCCAATTACAGTCGCAAATCTCAATTTCGGGTAAAACCAGAACTGCAATAGTAATTTCAACTTATCTCATTCTACAGTACTCCGATTGACCTACAATTTTGTAGGCACCTATAAAATATCATTACCTACAACTTTCATGTTTTGATCTAAGGCCAATTCGGCCTCTATCCATGAGATACAAAACCGGACAGAATTGGGGATATAAAACCCTAACTTTCTCAAATTCCTTCCAAACCCAAAATTGGTTGCAATTACCAATCATTTACACCTACTAGAGTTATTAAACATCATTTCCGACCATCATGGACAGCCACAACATCATGATCAAATTAAACCAGAAAAATCATCAATAAATCAAAAATTTCACCAATTCATCTCAAACCAAGAAATAAACCACAAATTTCAGCACTTTAGCTCCCACTAGGCATAACTTAAGCTTCATTAAGTGTAGGAGGAAGTTCAATCACCACTCACCTTAACAATAGAAGAGAGAGAACAACTAGGCACCTTAACCTTCCAAATAACTCCACCAAGAGCTTCAATCTTCCTTAGCTAGCAAGTTTTATGGAGTGATTTGCAATTTAATCGGTTGGAACTCAAGATTTAAGCAAGAATTGAAGTTGAAGTTGAAGAAACTCTCTCTTGTTCTTTCCTCACCAAAAATTTCGGCCAAGACAATAAAAATGGAAGAAATTGGGTCAAAATTTGGTTTAGTAAAGGTTAAGACAAGTCCAAGTCAAAGTCAAGGTCCAATAGTTAGGTGACAAATGGTCCTCTAGGATTTTAATCTTATCCTTTTGTCTCTCCAAGATTAAACCATCTAAGTAACCTCTAATTATCTCTTAGCACCTTGTAAAATAATATCACTTAATACAAAATTCCAACAAGTTGTCAAAAATATAATGCATTTACCGCACTAGCGGGTCCCACGTCCATATACGATCTTAATTTCTCAAAAACTAACCGATACTAGAAAAATCATCTTAAAAACTATATTTACTCATAAAAATTATCTGGAGAATTTTCTAATAAAGAGAATGTCGAAAAGGCAGGCGATCAATAAAACAAACCCTAGAAACTTAAAAAAAAAAATTCGGGTCCGCGTACTCATTCTTTCGGGGCGTCACAATCTCCCCTCCTTAAAAGAATGTCGTCCTCGACATTCTATCTTGTACTAATCAAGTCAAAACATCCCGCAAGAATCACTGATATTTCAAACCAAAACCACAGTCCGGCATCCTAAACTTTAAGCCTAGGATACACTACAGAGATCTGAAGCCTAAGCTATGATACCAACTGTGACGGCCCCACCTCTCCCTAGGGCGTACCCCAGGATTCGGCGGGTCGCCTGCCCAGCTCTCGCCGGGACTCAGTCGTTCACTACATTCCTCAAACAGATTACAATATAAATGTCAAGTATACATCAAATGGTCCACAAATACACATCCGTCTCCAATAATTACAGGTCACAAATGCAGCGGAAATTAATCCCAAATATACATAAAATAATTCCAAATCCAAAATTGTACAAAATTTAGGCCATCCATACACGTGCACAAGTACTACAAGTCCTTCCTTCGCCACGAGCCCTGTGGAGGGGAATAAAATAGTTTTTGGGGTGAGCTAAAAGCTCAGCGAGTAACCAGAAAATCATTAATCAAATCGGTTTCACAATAGTTCATTTCAATGATATCATATAGCAATGATGTCATAAATTAAATGATAAATCCGGAAACAACTACATCATTTGCAAAACAGTAAATATGGATTATCAATAATTCAAGAAACATTTACAATGGAAAGCGATAGTAACATTCATGAAAGGATACATTCATTCTCCTGACATTTCCTCGCTCATTTGGTCATTCATTTCATTTCATTCACCCCGTCCCTGGCTTTTGGCCAGGCTCCACCAACCTACATAGGTAATACTCGAGTATACCAAACGTTCACCCAAGTTCCTAATCGCCTGACCGAGTCCGCTTCTGGCTCAAGACGACCGGTAACAAGGGGCAATGGCCAGTTCAGCCCAAAAGGCTTACATTCATGCGCAAGTAACATTTCAATCGAAAATTTCACATTTATCGAGATCGAGTGCGATAAAGTACACACTCGCCTCGAAAACTCGTTTTGGAAATCATTATAAGCGCTTAACACGTTATCAACCAAAATACAAGTCATGAAGTCAAGAAATATAGCAAACAAGGCACACTCAAATGCCAGCACACATGATATGCAAGAAAACATTTCAAAAGTGACTTTGGAAACAGTTCAAAAGTAAATAATGTAAGAAACGGTTCATAAATAACTTTAGAAGTAGTTTGAGGTCACTCACCTCCATGGCTCAGAAATCATCCATCATGTAACATTGCCTTGCTCAAATCCAAGTCTTAGATCACAAACTCAATGTAAACAAGTCCTTTCAAAGTTTGGACAGCACTTCCCCTAAATTTGCTAACTTTTCCAGCCATCATGGCTTCATTATTTCCTCAGTCAGTCCCAAAGGTACACACACAACAACAAGTTCATCCAATAGCCATTCAGCAAGCTCCAAGTAGTACTAGTACAAGTCAAGCTAGGGAAAAGTGCGGAAATGAAAGTTAAGCTCAAAACCAGAAGAACAGGTTTTGACATCATTTTGCGGTAACGGCACCAAAGGCACTACGATTATCGGATGAAGGTACAAGACCCACCGTTTCGAAGATAAGAGATAGGGATACAATATTACAGAAGGTCACTCAATCCAGTTTCGAGTGTAACAAGGTCAAAAATGCAAGATACTACACCAGAATCACAAAAACAGATTCACAGAACGCATTCTAGCGGAAACATCATAACTCAGGCTCTACAAGTCCAAATCCAGAAATTCCAAAACCAGCTGAAAGCTAAGAAACAGGGCTAAATTTCATCAGAAGTCCTCAACAACCAATTCGGAAGCAATTCAGACCAAAACACCCAATTACAGTCGCAAATCTCAATTTCGGGTAAAACCAGAACTGCAATAGTAATTTCAACTTATCTCATTCTACAGTACTCCGATTGACCTACAATTTTGTAGGCACCTATAAAATATCATTACCTACAACTTTCATGTTTTGATCTAAGGCCAATTCGGCCTCTATCCATGAGATACAAAACCGGACAGAATTGGGGATATAAAACCCTAACTTTCTCAAATTCCTTCCAAACCCAAAATTGGTTGCAATTACCAATCATTTACACCTACTAGAGTTATTAAACATCATTTCCGACCATCATGGACAGCCACAACATCATGATCAAATTAAACCAGAAAAATCATCAATAAATCAAAAATTTCACCAATTCATCTCAAACCAAGAAATAAACCACAAATTTCAGCACTTTAGCTCCCACTAGGCATAACTTAAGCTTCATTAAGTGTAGGAGGAAGTTCAATCACCACTCACCTTAACAATAGAAGAGAGAGAACAACTAGGCACCTTAACCTTCCAAATAACTCCACCAAGAGCTTCAATCTTCCTTAGCTAGCAAGTTTTATGGAGTGATTTGCAATTTAATCGGTTGGAACTCAAGATTTAAGCAAGAATTGAAGTTGAAGTTGAAGAAACTCTCTCTTGTTCTTTCCTCACCAAAAATTTCGGCCAAGACAATAAAAATGGAAGAAATTGGGTCAAAATTTGGTTTAGTAAAGGTTAAGACAAGTCCAAGTCAAAGTCAAGGTCCAATAGTTAGGTGACAAATGGTCCTCTAGGATTTTAATCTTATCCTTTTGTCTCTCCAAGATTAAACCATCTAAGTAACCTCTAATTATCTCTTAGCACCTTGTAAAATAATATCACTTAATACAAAATTCCAACAAGTTGTCAAAAATATAATGCATTTACCGCACTAGCGGGTCCCACGTCCATATACGATCTTAATTTCTCAAAAACTAACCGATACTAGAAAAATCATCTTAAAAACTATATTTACTCATAAAAATTATCTGGAGAATTTTCTAATAAAGAGAATGTCGAAAAGGCAGGCGATCAATAAAACAAACCCTAGAAACTTAAAAAAAAAAATTCGGGTCCGCGTACTCATTCTTTCGGGGCGTCACAATCTCCCCTCCTTAAAAGAATGTCGTCCTCGACATTCTATCTTGTACTAATCAAGTCAAAACATCCCGCAAGAATCACTGATATTTCAAACCAAAACCACAGTCCGGCATCCTAAACTTTAAGCCTAGGATACACTACAGAGATCTGAAGCCTAAGCTATGATACCAACTGTGACGGCCCCACCTCTCCCTAGGGCGTACCCCAGGATTCGGCGGGTCGCCTGCCCAGCTCTCGCCGGGACTCAGTCGTTCACTACATTCCTCAAACAGATTACAATATAAATGTCAAGTATACATCAAATGGTCCACAAATACACATCCGTCTCCAATAATTACAGGTCACAAATGCAGCGGAAATTAATCCCAAATATACATAAAATAATTCCAAATCCAAAATTGTACAAAATTTAGGCCATCCATACACGTGCACAAGTACTACAAGTCCTTCCTTCGCCACGAGCCCTGTGGAGGGGAATAAAATAGTTTTTGGGGTGAGCTAAAAGCTCAGCGAGTAACCAGAAAATCATTAATCAAATCGGTTTCACAATAGTTCATTTCAATGATATCATATAGCAATGATGTCATAAATTAAATGATAAATCCGGAAACAACTACATCATTTGCAAAACAGTAAATATGGATTATCAATAATTCAAGAAACATTTACAATGGAAAGCGATAGTAACATTCATGAAAGGATACATTCATTCTCCTGACATTTCCTCGCTCATTTGGTCATTCATTTCATTTCATTCACCCCGTCCCTGGCTTTTGGCTAGGCTCCACCAACCTACATAGGTAATACTCGAGTATACCAAACGTTCACCCAAGTTCCTAATCGCCTGACCGAGTCCGCTTCTGGCTCAAGACGACCGGTAACAAGGGGCAATGGCCAGTTCAGCCCAAAAGGCTTACATTCATGCGCAAGTAACATTTCAATCGAAAATTTCACATTTATCGAGATCGAGTGCGATAAAGTACACACTCGCCTCGAAAACTCGTTTTGGAAATCATTATAAGCGCTTAACACGTTATCAACCAAAATACAAGTCATGAAGTCAAGAAATATAGCAAACAAGGCACACTCAAATGCCAGCACACATGATATGCAAGAAAACATTTCAAAAGTGACTTTGGAAACAGTTCAAAAGTAAATAATGTAAGAAACGGTTCATAAATAACTTTAGAAGTAGTTTGAGGTCACTCACCTCCATGGCTCAGAAATCATCCATCATGTAACATTGCCTTGCTCAAATCCAAGTCTTAGATCACAAACTCAATGTAAACAAGTCCTTTCAAAGTTTGGACAGCACTTCCCCTAAATTTGCTAACTTTTCCAGCCATCATGGCTTCATTATTTCCTCAGTCAGTCCCAAAGGTACACACACAACAACAAGTTCATCCAATAGCCATTCAGCAAGCTCCAAGTAGTACTAGTACAAGTCAAGCTAGGGAAAAGTGCGGAAATGAAAGTTAAGCTCAAAACCAGAAGAACAGGTTTTGACATCATTTTGCGGTAACGGCACCAAAGGCACTACGATTATCGGATGAAGGTACAAGACCCACCGTTTCGAAGATAAGAGATAGGGATACAATATTACAGAAGGTCACTCAATCCAGTTTCGAGTGTAACAAGGTCAAAAATGCAAGATACTACACCAGAATCACAAAAACAGATTCACAGAACGCATTCTAGCGGAAACATCATAACTCAGGCTCTACAAGTCCAAATCCAGAAATTCCAAAACCAGCTGAAAGCTAAGAAACAGGGATAAATTTCATCAGAAGTCCTCAACAACCAATTCGGAAGCAATTCAGACCAAAACACCCAATTACAGTCGCAAATCTCAATTTCGGGTAAAACCAGAACAGCAATAGTAATTTCAACTTATCTCATTCTACAGTACTCCGATTGACCTACAATTTTGTAGGCACCTATAAAATATCATTACCTACAACTTTCATGTTTTGATCTAAGGCCAATTCGGCCTCTATCCATGAGATACAAAACCGGACAGAATTGGGGATATAAAACCCTAACTTTCTCAAATTCCTTCCAAACCCAAAATTGGTTGCAATTACCAATCATTTACACCTACTAGAGTTATTAAACATCATTTCCGACCATCATGGACAGCCACAACATCATGATCAAATTAAACCAGAAAAATCATCAATAAATCAAAAATTTCACCAATTCATCTCAAACCAAGAAATAAACCACAAATTTCAGCACTTTAGCTCCCACTAGGCATAACTTAAGCTTCATTAAGTGTAGGAGGAAGTTCAATCACCACTCACCTTAACAATAGAAGAGAGAGAACAACTAGGCACCTTAACCTTCCAAATAACTCCACCAAGAGCTTCAATCTTCCTTAGCTAGCAAGTTTTATGGAGTGATTTGCAATTTAATCGGTTGGAACTCAAGATTTAAGCAAGAATTGAAGTTGAAGTTGAAGAAACTCTCTCTTGTTCTTTCCTCACCAAAAATTTCGGCCAAGACAATAAAAATGGAAGAAATTGGGTCAAAATTTGGTTTAGTAAAGGTTAAGACAAGTCCAAGTCAAAGTCAAGGTCCAATAGTTAGGTGACAAATGGTCCTCTAGGATTTTAATCTTATCCTTTTGTCTCTCCAAGATTAAACCATCTAAGTAACCTCTAATTATCTCTTAGCACCTTGTAAAATAATATCACTTAATACAAAATTCCAACAAGTTGTCAAAAATATAATGCATTTACCGCACTAGCGGGTCCCACGTCCATATACGATCTTAATTTCTCAAAAACTAACCGATACTAGAAAAATCATCTTAAAAACTATATTTACTCATAAAAATTATCTGGAGAATTTTCTAATAAAGAGAATGTCGAAAAGGCAGGCGATCAATAAAACAAACCCTAGAAACTTAAAAAAAAAAATTCGGGTCCGCGTACTCATTCTTTCGGGGCGTCACAATCTCCCCTCCTTAAAAGAATGTCGTCCTCGACATTCTATCTTGTACTAATCAAGTCAAAACATCCCGCAAGAATCACTGATATTTCAAACCAAAACCACAGTCCGGCATCCTAAACTTTAAGCCTAGGATACACTACAGAGATCTGAAGCCTAAGCTATGATACCAACTGTGACGGCCCCACCTCTCCCTAGGGCGTACCCCAGGATTCGGCGGGTCGCCTGCCCAGCTCTCGCCGGGACTCAGTCGTTCACTACATTCCTCAAACAGATTACAATATAAATGTCAAGTATACATCAAATGGTCCACAAATACACATCCGTCTCCAATAATTACAGGTCACAAATGCAGCGGAAATTAATCCCAAATATACATAAAATAATTCCAAATCCAAAATTGTACAAAATTTAGGCCATCCATACACGTGCACAAGTACTACAAGTCCTTCCTTCGCCACGAGCCCTGTGGAGGGGAATAAAATAGTTTTTGGGGTGAGCTAAAAGCTCAGCGAGTAACCAGAAAATCATTAATCAAATCGGTTTCACAATAGTTCATTTCAATGATATCATATAGCAATGATGTCATAAATTAAATGATAAATCCGGAAACAACTACATCATTTGCAAAACAGTAAATATGGATTATCAATAATTCAAGAAACATTTACAATGGAAAGCGATAGTAACATTCATGAAAGGATACATTCATTCTCCTGACATTTCCTCGCTCATTTGGTCATTCATTTCATTTCATTCACCCCGTCCCTGGCTTTTGGCTAGGCTCCACCAACCTACATAGGTAATACTCGAGTATACCAAACGTTCACCCAAGTTCCTAATCGCCTGACCGAGTCCGCTTCTGGCTCAAGACGACCGGTAACAAGGGGCAATGGCCAGTTCAGCCCAAAAGGCTTACATTCATGCGCAAGTAACATTTCAATCGAAAATTTCACATTTATCGAGATCGAGTGCGATAAAGTACACACTCGCCTCGAAAACTCGTTTTGGAAATCATTATAAGCGCTTAACACGTTATCAACCAAAATACAAGTCATGAAGTCAAGAAATATAGCAAACAAGGCACACTCAAATGCCAGCACACATGATATGCAAGAAAACATTTCAAAAGTGACTTTGGAAACAGTTCAAAAGTAAATAATGTAAGAAACGGTTCATAAATAACTTTAGAAGTAGTTTGAGGTCACTCACCTCCATGGCTCAGAAATCATCCATCATGTAACATTGCCTTGCTCAAATCCAAGTCTTAGATCACAAACTCAATGTAAACAAGTCCTTTCAAAGTTTGGACAGCACTTCCCCTAAATTTGCTAACTTTTCCAGCCATCATGGCTTCATTATTTCCTCAGTCAGTCCCAAAGGTACACACACAACAACAAGTTCATCCAATAGCCATTCAGCAAGCTCCAAGTAGTACTAGTACAAGTCAAGCTAGGGAAAAGTGCGGAAATGAAAGTTAAGCTCAAAACCAGAAGAACAGGTTTTGACATCATTTTGCGGTAACGGCACCAAAGGCACTACGATTATCGGATGAAGGTACAAGACCCACCGTTTCGAAGATAAGAGATAGGGATACAATATTACAGAAGGTCACTCAATCCAGTTTCGAGTGTAACAAGGTCAAAAATGCAAGATACTACACCAGAATCACAAAAACAGATTCACAGAACGCATTCTAGCGGAAACATCATAACTCAGGCTCTACAAGTCCAAATCCAGAAATTCCAAAACCAGCTGAAAGCTAAGAAACAGGGATAAATTTCATCAGAAGTCCTCAACAACCAATTCGGAAGCAATTCAGACCAAAACACCCAATTACAGTCGCAAATCTCAATTTCGGGTAAAACCAGAACAGCAATAGTAATTTCAACTTATCTCATTCTACAGTACTCCGATTGACCTACAATTTTGTAGGCACCTATAAAATATCATTACCTACAACTTTCATGTTTTGATCTAAGGCCAATTCGGCCTCTATCCATGAGATACAAAACCGGACAGAATTGGGGATATAAAACCCTAACTTTCTCAAATTCCTTCCAAACCCAAAATTGGTTGCAATTACCAATCATTTACACCTACTAGAGTTATTAAACATCATTTCCGACCATCATGGACAGCCACAACATCATGATCAAATTAAACCAGAAAAATCATCAATAAATCAAAAATTTCACCAATTCATCTCAAACCAAGAAATAAACCACAAATTTCAGCACTTTAGCTCCCACTAGGCATAACTTAAGCTTCATTAAGTGTAGGAGGAAGTTCAATCACCACTCACCTTAACAATAGAAGAGAGAGAACAACTAGGCACCTTAACCTTCCAAATAACTCCACCAAGAGCTTCAATCTTCCTTAGCTAGCAAGTTTTATGGAGTGATTTGCAATTTAATCGGTTGGAACTCAAGATTTAAGCAAGAATTGAAGTTGAAGTTGAAGAAACTCTCTCTTGTTCTTTCCTCACCAAAAATTTCGGCCAAGACAATAAAAATGGAAGAAATTGGGTCAAAATTTGGTTTAGTAAAGGTTAAGACAAGTCCAAGTCAAAGTCAAGGTCCAATAGTTAGGTGACAAATGGTCCTCTAGGATTTTAATCTTATCCTTTTGTCTCTCCAAGATTAAACCATCTAAGTAACCTCTAATTATCTCTTAGCACCTTGTAAAATAATATCACTTAATACAAAATTCCAACAAGTTGTCAAAAATATAATGCATTTACCGCACTAGCGGGTCCCACGTCCATATACGATCTTAATTTCTCAAAAACTAACCGATACTAGAAAAATCATCTTAAAAACTATATTTACTCATAAAAATTATCTGGAGAATTTTCTAATAAAGAGAATGTCGAAAAGGCAGGCGATCAATAAAACAAACCCTAGAAACTTAAAAAAAAAAATTCGGGTCCGCGTACTCATTCTTTCGGGGCGTCACAATCTCCCCTCCTTAAAAGAATGTCGTCCTCGACATTCTATCTTGTACTAATCAAGTCAAAACATCCCGCAAGAATCACTGATATTTCAAACCAAAACCACAGTCCGGCATCCTAAGCTTTAAGCCTAGGATACACTACAGAGATCTGAAGCCTAAGCTATGATACCAACTGTGACGGCCCCACCTCTCCCTAGGGCGTACCCCAGGATTCGGCGGGTCGCCTGCCCAGCTCTCGCCGGGACTCAGTCGTTCACTACATTCCTCAAACAGATTACAATATAAATGTCAAGTATACATCAAATGGTCCACAAATACACATCCGTCTCCAATAATTACAGGTCACAAATGCAGCGGAAATTAATCCCAAATATACATAAAATAATTCCAAATCCAAAATTGTACAAAATTTAGGCCATCCATACACGTGCACAAGTACTACAAGTCCTTCCTTCGCCACGAGCCCTGTGGAGGGGAATAAAATAGTTTTTGGGGTGAGCTAAAAGCTCAGCGAGTAACCAGAAAATCATTAATCAAATCGGTTTCACAATAGTTCATTTCAATGATATCATATAGCAATGATGTCATAAATTAAATGATAAATCCGGAAACAACTACATCATTTGCAAAACAGTAAATATGGATTATCAATAATTCAAGAAACATTTACAATGGAAAGCGATAGTAACATTCATGAAAGGATACATTCATTCTCCTGACATTTCCTCGCTCATTTGGTCATTCATTTCATTTCATTCACCCCGTCCCTGGCTTTTGGCCAGGCTCCACCAACCTACATAGGTAATACTCGAGTATACCAAACGTTCACCCAAGTTCCTAATCGCCTGACCGAGTCCGCTTCTGGCTCAAGACGACCGGTAACAAGGGGCAATGGCCAGTTCAGCCCAAAAGGCTTACATTCATGCGCAAGTAACATTTCAATCGAAAATTTCACATTTATCGAGATCGAGTGCGATAAAGTACACACTCGCCTCGAAAACTCGTTTTGGAAATCATTATAAGCGCTTAACACGTTATCAACCAAAATACAAGTCATGAAGTCAAGAAATATAGCAAACAAGGCACACTCAAATGCCAGCACACATGATATGCAAGAAAACATTTCAAAAGTGACTTTGGAAACAGTTCAAAAGTAAATAATGTAAGAAATGGTTCATAAATAACTTTAGAAGTAGTTTGAGGTCACTCACCTCCATGGCTCAGAAATCATCCATCATGTAACATTGCCTTGCTCAAATCCAAGTCTTAGATCACAAACTCAATGTAAACAAGTCCTTTCAAAGTTTGGACAGCACTTCCCCTAAATTTGCTAACTTTTCCAGCCATCATGGCTTCATTATTTCCTCAGTCAGTCCCAAAGGTACACACACAACAACAAGTTCATCCAATAGCCATTCAGCAAGCTCCAAGTAGTACTAGTACAAGTCAAGCTAGGGAAAAGTGCGGAAATGAAAGTTAAGCTCAAAACCAGAAGAACAGGTTTTGACATCATTTTGCGGTAACGGCACCAAAGGCACTACGATTATCGGATGAAGGTACAAGACCCACCGTTTCGAAGATTAGAGATAGGGATACAATATTACAGAAGGTCACTCAATCCAGTTTCGAGTGTAACAAGGTCAAAAATGCAAGATACTACACCAGAATCACAAAAACAGATTCACAGAACGCATTCTAGCGGAAACATCATAACTCAGGCTCTACAAGTCCAAATCCAGAAATTCCAAAACCAGCTGAAAGCTAAGAAACAGGGCTAAATTTCATCAGAAGTCCTCAACAACCAATTCGGAAGCAATTCAGACCAAAACACCCAATCACAGTCGCAAATCTCAATTTCGGGTAAAACCAGAACAGCAATAGTAATTTCAACTTATCTCATTCTACAGTACTCCGATTGACCTAATATTTTGTAGGAACCTATAAAATATCATTACCTACAACTTTCATGTTTTGAGCTAAGGCCAATTCGGCCTCTATCCATGCGATACAAAACCGGACAGAATTGGGGATATAAAACCCTAAATTTCTCAAATTCCTTCCAAACCCAAAATTGGTTGCAATTACCAATCATTTACACCTACTAGAGTTATTAAACATCATTTCCGACCATCATGGACAGCCACAACATCATGATCAAATTAAACCAGAAAAATCATCAATAAATCAAAAACTTCACCAATTCATCTCAAACCAAGAAATAAACCACAAATTTCAGCACTTTAGCTCCCACTAGGAATAACTTAAGCTTCATTAAGTGTAGGAGGAAGTTCAATCACCACTCACCTTAACAATAGAAGAGAGAGAACAACTAGGCACCTTAACCTTCCAAATAACTCCACCAAGAGCTTCAATCTTCCTTAGCTAGCAAGTTTTATGGAGTGATTTGCAATTTAATCGGTTGGAACTCAAGATTTGAGCAAGAATTGAAGTTGAAGTTGAAGAAACTCTCTCTTGTTCTTTCCTCACCAAAAATTTCGGCCAAGACAATAAAAATGGAAGAAATTGGGTCAAAATTTGGTTTAGTAAAGGTTAAGTCAAGTCCAAGTCAAAGTCAAGGTCCAATAGTTAGGTGACAAATGGTCCTCTAGGATTTTAATCTTATCCTTTTGTCTCTCCAAGATTAAACCATCTAAGTAACCTCTATTTATCTCTTACCACCTTGTAAAATAATATCACTTAATACAAAATTCCAACAAGTTGTCAAAAATATAATGCATTTACCGCACTAGCGGGTCCCACGTCCATATACGCTCTTAATTTCTCAAAAACTAACCGATACTAGAAAAATTATCTTAAAAACTATATTTACTCATAAAAATTATCTGGAGAATTTTCTAATAAAGAGAGTGTCGAAAAGGCGGGCGATCAATAAAACAAACCCTAGAAACTTAAAAAAAAATTTCGGGTCCGCGTACTCATTCTTTCGGGGCGTCACAGATTCGACTTCTAACATGCACAAATAAAGCCAGTTAGAACAGGGCAGATTGGAACTCTAAAACCGAAATTTCCGCACATAACTGAAATTTTCCACAACAACTACAACTAGCACACAATTGCTTCATTTCACACCATGTCAAGCTATCATTCATGGCCAACCGCTAATTATCATATCAAATCAGAAAAATCATGAATAAAATCAGAAATTCATCAATCTCTACAAAAAGTCATGAAATCTTCCACAAAACCACTTCCTTAACTATCACAAGCCACTAATTTAACATTATCAAGAACAAAGGAAGAGCTTCTTAGCCACTCACCTTGTAACCTCAAGAAAAGAAGCAACTTAGCACTTCCTCTTTCCAAACCACTCCACCAACCTCTTCAATACTACCTAACAAAGGATTTTTATGGAGTGTTTTCAAGTTTTGATGGTTGAATCACAAGATTTGGACAAGAAATGGATGAAGTAGTTAGAGTTCTCTCTTCTTTTCTCTCCTTAGATGGTTCGGCCAAGAGGATGAAGAAAATGATGATTTTTGGGTCAATTTTTGTTATTTAGTAAAGTTGGGTAAGATGGTCAAAGTCCAAGATGGAATCATAAAGTGTCACTTGTCACCTTTTTGGTTCAAAGATATCCTTTTGTCTCTCCAACATTAATCCATTTAGGTAACCTCTAATTACCTCTTAACACCTAGTAAATTAATCCATGTATACAAAACTTAACCTAATTGGCCGAATTTATCGCACTTACCATACTAGCGGGTCCCACATCCAATATACACTCCTAATTTCTCAAGAACTAATTTATACTAGAAAAATGATTTAAAAATTATATTTACTTATAAAAATCTCTGGAAAGTCAATATAATATGGTATAATGAAGAAAATGCATGCGAGAAAAGAAAATAAAATATTATGAAATAAAGAAAATTTACGGGTCCTCACAAATAATAAGGAGATTAAGGTAATAAAGTAGTGTTCAAGTGGTGTACTCACTCGGTAACAAATGGTACACTTCGGTTCGCACCGTTTTTCCTTAATTCGCGTATACTATGGTTTTAACTTATTATTATCACTTCTAATCACACACTTAATATCATCTAAAACTCACTCTTTAATCACTAAATTTATACACAGTCTATACCGATTGATTACATTACTAAAATACGTAAAAAGTTGAATTTACGCTAACTACGAACTTAAATGAAAAACCCTTGATTCTAGGGTGAGTTGCAATTCTTAAGGGGGTAAATGAGTAGTAAAGCTATTGTAAGGTAATAAATTCCAAATAAAAGGAAATTTTAAGAAAAATATAAGAAAATTTTCCAGTCGTCACACTCTTTCCCCCTTAATGAAATTTCGTCCTCGAAATTTTCTTATCACCAGGATCTATAAAAACCTACGTTAAATGGCAGATCGTACCTTCTACATTTTCAGACGAGTCAGGGACCTGTTGTTGCTCTAGAAAATACATCTAAGCCGACACCTTCATTCCTGTCCCTTCCCCTTTCGACGGTCCAGGGTTGGTCTTGGTCGATTGCTGGGTCCCTTTCCCTTCCCATAATAGAACCGGACAATTAACAATCCAATGCTTGGCGCTCCCACATCGTAGGCATCTCTCCCTTTTTCCAACAACTCTCCTCAGTATGGTTGATTTTTTCACAATAGCCACAAGACAAGTGATGGATTGAGGTTTGATCTCCTTGTGAGACAGCTTTCAGTTGTCCTCCTCTACCTAGGGCTCCTCTCGGAGTATCTTCTTTAGATGTCCCCAAAATTTTCATACCACTAGCTCTTCGACCTACCTTAAAGAGTGGCCTACCTCGATCACCTTGTTCTTGACTTTGACTTTCACTAGGTGCACTCCTTTTCTTTGCATGGAAGCCCTTCACTTGTGCCCTTGCAGTTTCTATCCTTTGGGCTTTCTCCGGATCCTTTGTAAAAGTATTACTTTGTGCCATTGCTAAAACCTCTTCAGGAATCCCTTCGTATTACCTTTTCAGTTCTATGTTCTCCTTGTAACGACCCCACCTCCCCCTAAGGCGTACCAGAGGGTTCGGCGGGCCGCCTGCCCAACTCTCGCCGGGACTCAGTCGTTCTTTAATCAAATCCAGAACAAATCACAAGAATAAATAGGGCAACAATCCAAACTTAAAGTGGAACTTATATACATTGCTATCTCAAAAGGAAGTACAACCATCAAATGTACAAAGGTTCTCACTTCACCATACAACTAGCCCGTGCCAAGCACTAGGGCGAGAACCCTTACAAAAGAAACAAAAGACCTAGACTAGGCTAATCTATGCTCTCATCCTGCTCGCCGTCCCCTGTTAAGGAAAACAAAACTAAAGGGGTGAGCTAAAAGCTCAGTGAGGTTCCAAACAGATAATCAAACAATCAATTCAATACATTAAACATGGAGTATCAATAATTCAAGAAACATTTACAATGGAAAGCAATAGTAACATTCATTAAAAAGGATACGGCTCACAAGGAGCAATTCGTTCATTCGTTCTCCTGACATTTCCCCTTATTCCTCCAATCATTTGAAAATGCATTTTTCGTTTATCAATAAACCCTCGTTCGTTCGTTCGTTCGTTCATTCATTCATTCACCCCCGTCCTGGCCGTTGGCCAGTCTCCACCAACCTACAGGGTAATACTCGAGTATACCAAACGTTCACCCAAGTCCCTAATCGCCCGACCGAGTCCGCTTCTGGCTCGAGACGACCGGTAACAAGGGCAATGGCCAGTTCAGCCCAAAAGGCTTACATTCATGCGCAAGTAACATTTCAATCATTAAATCCTTGAAAATTGCACAGTTATTTAGGTCGAGTGCGATAAAGTACACACTCGCCTAGAAAGCTCGTTTTGGAAATCATTAAAAGCAATTAACACATTAGTAAATGATAACAACAAGCCATAAAGTCAAATAAGGAACACTCACCTAGATATGCAAAATAACGTGCAAAATATCCTTCCGGATATTACCCTTAGTCACCAATGAAACTTAAGGTTGAACAAGAGAACATATTACAGTTTATTGAGCAAAACATTTAAGGGAAACAAAGAAACCCGACTAATTAGGAATAAAACGTGTAAAGATGACTTTCAAGTAAGAAGAGGGTTGTTTGAACCCCAGGATGAAAAATAATGTTTTAAAATGGAAAACCGGTCATGGTATTGGCCAAACAAAAGTATACAAGTTCAAATAGAAACCTAGCCCTCGAGCGAAAATTTGGGCAGCACACCCTTTGTGTTTACCTAATTTTCCAGCCATTTTTGCTTCATTATTTTTCCTCAACCACAACCCAACATCACACATAAGCAATTCAAGTCAAGAGCCGTTCCATAGGCTCACAATATCATAAGAATAAGAATTACAACAAACACAAGTGCAGAAATTCAACTTAGCACAAGACAGATTTGACGTACGAATGCGGAAATAACATATCTGAAGCTACGCTTATTGGATTGAGACGAAACCTGTGCCGTTTCGAAGCTAAGACACAGAGGTACAACATTCATGAAGGTCACTTAGTCCAGTTCCTAATGTAACTTAGTCGAATTCTCAAATTACTAAACCAGAAACCAATTCGTCGGCTGTTTAAACGCAGAACACTGTAATGGACATATATCAGAGTACACAAGTCCGAATCAGGTGTTCTTAGAGGCATTTGAAAGCTAATTCAGAATACTACAACTTTCATGTTTTGGAATAAAGCTAAATCAGAATGGATCCTAGTCGAAAAACATGATAAACTGGACTTAACTGATCACACGGACTGCTTGGGAAATACTTAAAATAGTAAGGGTATTTTGGACTTTTCACGTCCTACGTTGCTCCGATTGAGATGAAATTTTGTAGGCACCTATAAAATACCATTATATACAACTTTCCTTCTTTGACCTAAGGCCAATTCAGCCTCTAACATAGGGATTCAAATTTGGACAGAATGTTGGGAAAAATTTCCAGATTCTGGAATTTCTAGTTTTTAGTGGAACTTTCCTTAATTTCTTGGTCTAATCACTACCAAAGCCTCTCTTATAACCTTAATTTCAACATATATACTTCATACAACAAATTGGGCAGAAATTCATCAAGCCCTAGTTCATCATATAAATTGGGGAAAACTTCCAAAACAAGATAATATCCATGATTCCACCACAAAATCAAGTTGCTAAGCTTAATTTAACAAGATTGAAAGTAAAACTTGGAGAGATAAGCTTTCTTACCTTGACTAGAGTTCACTAAGAGTAGCCCAAGCTTTCTCTTTCAAAAATCACACCACAAGTCACTAGCTAATCACTCAAGGACAAGTTTAATCGGTTTGTTTTGTTTGATTTCTCACTTGGTTGTTGGATTGAAGATGAAATGGAATGTTGTAGACACCAAATTTTTGGTGTAATTTCATTTACTGTTTATTTTTAGTTTTTATTTGTCGTGTTAGTTTATTTCGATTTTTAGTTTTTAGTTTTTAGTTTTATTTTTATTTGTAAGTTTTTAGCATAGAATTTCTTGAAATGAAAAAAAGAGAAAAAGGAAAAATCATGAAAAAAGAGAAAAAAAAGAAAAATCATAAAAAAGGAAAAGAAAGGAAAGAAAAGAAAAGATGAAAATGGAAATGAAAGGAAAATTTGAAAAATGCAACTTTGTTTTTAGTTTGTTTATTTTAATGCAATATTACTTAAATTGTTGTTTTTTTTATTACTTAGTTTTATTTATCAATTTTGTAAAATTATTAGTTCAAAAAAAAAAAAAAAAAAAAAAGGTATACGCAGCATACAAAAGCTGCGTGTTGCCGCAGCCTGCAAGGGGAAGTTGCAGCAGGGCCTTGAGGGCAATATTTAGCCATAAATGGCCAGGTGTCTAGGACACCTGGAGGAGAGGATGATTCTAGAAGGGAGCTAGGGTATGAAGCTGAAAAGGGGAGAGAGAGAGAGGCAACGGGGGCGGACAAAAAGAAAAGGAAACCAGAAACAAGAATCCAAGTGGACGGCTGGGGTTAGGGGCTGAGAGTTTGAAAGAGAGAAATCTTGAGAGCAAGCAAGAAAAATATATCTGGGGGGGGAAGAGAGGAAGTAGGGGCTGAAGGGAAAAGAATCAGAAAAGAGGACGGCCGCAAATCTGGAAGGAAGAAATCTGAAAAGAAAACAACGGCTAGGGAGAGTTGAGAGGGGGAGGTCGGCTGAGAGAGGAAGGAACAAAAGGGTTTTGTGTGAGCTAAGAGAGGGCTAGAGTGAACGGCTGAGAGCAAAGTTTTTCTTGGGACGGCAAAAGAAAGAAAAGAGAGGATCCGAGAGAGAGAGCTAGAAAAGGTTTTGACGGTTGGACATCTGGGGAGGAACTTGACCGAACAAAAGAGAAAACTGGAGAGTTTAGGGGCAGTAAAAAGTCAAGGGAGGATCGAATGATGAAAAAGGAGCGAACTGGCTGAGGATTCATCACCAGGCGGACGAATCAGCCTCGTTCGTGGCTATTTCCGACGATTCCATAGTTGTTGGAGCGAAGTGGTGCTCCAAGTTGCGGGATCTTCAAGGTTGAAAGCTTTGCGATGGAAGTTCTCGACAGCGTCTCTGGAATCAGCGAAATCTTTGGGGTGATTTCCACGATTCATTTCAGTCCGCCAAGATTCTGAGGTAACGGTAGTTTCTCTCTTTGTTGCTTTGGCGAGATTTTTCATAAGAATCCAAATCTGTGAAACGTGAATCTTGGGCTATCTTTGCTGTTGGTTTGGCTTCATGATTTTATCATGTTTTGCTTCTGGATGTTCCTCTTGCCATTGCTTTCCCTTTTTCTCCTGTCTTGTGTATCTGGGGCATGAGTTTTTTGAAATAAAAAGTATCGGCTACATGATTTGGCTGAGATTTCATTTTTCTTTTGGTTGGTGGTTGGATAGAGCCAATGCAGGAGAGTGGTAGAAGAATTATTGTGAAGATTTGTCGGATTGAATGATTGAATTTCGATGATGTCTGTTGTTTAAGATCAGAACCACGAAGTTTGACATGTTAACAAAGAGAACTTGCGGTAAAAAAACAGAAAAGCTGCAGATTAAACCAATGAGTAAAATGGCATGTTCCGTTTCTGTTTTGAGATGCTTTTTGTTTGTTCGGATATCAAAAAAATTCTCTGGTTTTGTTGTTAAAGCTTTTAGTTTGTTTAAAGTCTGTGATTTGTGATTCAGTCATGCATGTCTATCCTAAATTTTTTTTTTTTTTTTTTTTTTTTTTTTTTGCTTTCCCTCCCTGCTGCATATAAGGGCTTGTGTCCCTTGCTGCATTGTTGTTTCATTTCTTTTGCTGTTGAGCAACTTAGATTTTTAGCTTTGATCTTGCGACAAAATGCAATGTTTGGTAGTTGACAATTGAGATTGGTAGCTTTTGCTCGTTTGGAATGGTATTTCTTGTGGTTTCTGGAAGGAAAACCCAAGTTGCCGAATATGTTCCAGATTTCTGCACTCTTTTTCCCTTTGAACTTTATGTTTAAATGTAAGAGTTTTAAGGTTAAAGTTGGGAAAAACATTTGATGATCTTGCTTCTTTGATCTAAGTTTTAGTTTGTTAAGCCATTAGTAGAGTTGGATTGGCAAACAATGAGTTTTGTACATTTTTCTGGTATGAAGTACGCATGATTTGAAGCTGCAAAAGTGCGGCAGAAATTGCAGAAGAGCTTCTACGTTGTTTGCATGAATTTGCATGCAAATTAACTTCTGAAAATCACACTTTAACCTCTCAAGTTTCCCCTTATGCTACTATGACCCGGAAAATTGAGAAAAGTAATCAATTGGGTCCCTGTGACTTTTGCAGCAATGCATTATGGCCCAATTACATTCCAATGTCTTGCAATTAGGTCCTAAGATGGGTGCATTTTGAGTCATTACTTGCCTCTCTCTTTGCTTTTGGACCCTTGAATTTCCTAAAATGTTTGAATTGGGTTTGGGTGATTGATTAATATTGCAATTGGGTCCTTAATAGTTGCTATTTTTGGGAATTTGATGGATCATTCCACTTTCTTGGTAATTATGCACTGTGTGATTTCATTTGAGTTGCAATTAGGGGGATTTTGGTGATTTTCCTTATACTTTACTATTCAATTGGTGCCTTGACCCCTTTTTTGTTTTGAAGCCATTTTTCCATCATTTGCTTACCATTGCGATGAGGTATAACTTTCTTTTATCTTTGTTTGTCTCTCTTATATGATCCAAGGTGCTAAGTGAATTGCATGTCTACTTTGCTTTCTTTACATTTCTTTAATTCCTTTCATTCCTTTCATTTACTTTTGCTTTATTAAGTTATTCTTTTAATGGGGTATGTGTACACCTCTTGGCTTGTAATAGATAGGGCGTAGCAAGTAATTTGGTCCATTTCCCCTTTCCCCTTTGTTTTAGCTAGCAAATGTAATAGTTAGGGCCTTAATTGCTTTGTGTGACTTGCATGCTTACGTGCTACGTGTTTACTTGCTTTATTAGGTCCTTGCATCTAGTCAAGCATGCTAAGTGTTATGTGCTACGTGTTTATAAGTGATTCGCATGTCTACTCGTTTTTTTATAGTGTGGATGAATGGAATGGATGAATGTACGTCACCACACTAGTCCAACGCTAGTTGTGGCTTCTTTTATCGTTTCCACTAGTCCAACGCTAGTCGGAATTCATAGAATGGGCTAGTCCAACGCTAGACCCATAGGGATTTTCCTCATTAGTATATCATTTGCTTGTTCACCACATATCACGCATTTTCCTTAGTTTTATCATTTGGCATGATCCTCAAACCCCTTCCCCTTCACTTTAGGACTTGCATCTCATGCTAGTTAGGGTTCATTTGCGTGAAAATCCCCTCTTGATAAGGGAAACGAGCGAGTGTGGCTACTCGATAGCCTTAGCACGCTAGTTTCGCCTTCTAATCAAAGGGAAAATAGAAGTCGAAAAGTTAGGAGTCAACCCCCCGTACCTGACTTGTTGCATTCCTCTAGGGTCATACTTTCATTTTCATCATCTACATACTCTTTTAACCACATTTTTTCACATTTCTCAAAACCATACTTTCTCACTACATTTTTTCCTATCACGCGCTCATTTTCACCTCACAAATGGAATTCCACTTTACCTTATATATCCATTATTCTATTTTCATACACTTGCACACAAACACTTGGATTTTTTATACAATTTCACACGTTCACCTTTTTATACACTTGCACACTTGCACTTTAGCCATCATTTGCATTAATCGACCTCTATAAGGTTTTCCTTTATTGGCCGCCACAATTCATGTGGTTGGGACCAAAAACCTTACAAGAGACATTTTAGAATTTAGGTTTGCATTTTTTCCTTCTTTTTGCATTCATGTAGTGCATCCAAATGTAATAAATTCTTTGGTTAAAACAAGAAAATCTTTGATTAAATCATGCAACTAGCCTTGGCTAGGTCAAAGGGGTGCCTCGGATTTTATCATTGCCTTCCCCTTTGTCAAATGTGACTCCCGAACCTTTTTCATTGGTTTACGTAGATTAGGAGTCGTTTAAAAAGGGTTTCTCACTACTTTTTCCTATTTTTTTTTTTTTAAATACATTTTTTAGGTGACTTGGTACACCTTAACTCATTACCAAGTGGCGACTCCCATTTTTTCAAAAACCCTTTTTAAACTATAATTTTGGGTCAAATCGTCGCATTTTCAAACCCCCATTTAGACCCATTTTTCTTTTAAATCACAATTCATTTTCCAATCACAAATTGAATCAAAAAATACATTTTTTAAACCATTTTATTTTTCTATCAAAAAATGGGGCGCGACAGTTGGCGACTCCACTGGGGACTTTCGAGAGTCCGAGCAAATATGATTTAATCAACCTTTTTCTTCTTTTAACCTTTTCATTTATCACATTGGATGTTTAGGATTGCATTTTTTCCTTTTTTTAGGATTTTTTGCATTTCGCGTATCAACTCACTTCCTCACACATTCGACTACGATTGTTTGGATGGATGGATGATTTATTTTTGTATGATTTCGCGCTTTGCATTGCATTTGGGGGGGTGTGTGTCACCCTTAGAGCCTTGCGATTGGTTCTCGACCCCTTCCCTCAAAATAGGGAACACTTCATACGTGCACGTTTACTTATTGTTATCCCACTTTATTTTATTTTTTCGTGGGCGCCATCCCACACCGCCTTGTAGGACTAGGACCGATTGCCTTGGGTAGGCGGATGGTGTGCTCTGCGCCCATAGCGCTACCTAAGGGATCACTCGAGCCACCGATCAAAGGCCCTGGGAGTGATGACCCTTCGCCTTTAGGTCTGAAGGCTTGGGAGCCGAGACTTATCGAGTCTAGTTGCATTAGTGAGCCCCAGCCTCATGCATCCATATTAGACTCGCCTAGGGTAGAGTCGGCCTCACCTTTTTTAAGCACATTAGGCACGAGGGAAGGGGTTCCACCCCTTTTACTTGTTTTTATTTGTATTTCTTTTCTTAATTGCTCCCAATGTGTTATGTGTACTATCAATTGCACTAACCATTCTTTTTGTTTTCTTGGCTTGCATTCATGTGCCTTACCAATAAGAGGCCTCTTTGGCACTCTTTTAGTGACTTACCCACTAGATAGCTCACATGTTTAAGTTTCAGTCATTATGCTTAATTTTTAATAAGTACATTTCATTTTAGACCTCTTCCCCTCGATGCATTATTTATGCCCTTTAGGCCATATTTGTTGCATATTTACATTGTTTTAATAAATGGCATCATGCATTATACCCTAGAAAGGGAATGCCATTTAGGGGATCCCGTGTTAGGAATAAACCACCTTGTGTCTCGGATACTTAATCCAAAGAGACTTGCACGTTTACATTTTGTACCATCCAAAGGGGTAGTGCACAAGGTAAGGTAGGATCCGATCGTATTCATAAGAGCGATTTTTGGAATATGAGCATCTAATAATCACTTTTTGGCCATTTTATCAAAATTGGTAAAATTCCCTTGCGTAAAAGGACATTAATTTGAAGAAAATTCACAAGTGATTTCTCCTATTGAGACGATAAATAAATTGAGGCCAAAATTTGATTTTAGAAGGCTCATATGCTAATGCATCGCAATAAAAATTTGAAATAACCAATGGCCGGACAATTCAACCAATCCATTTTGCCAATTCATTCAATAAATCGTCAATTCATTTTGACCAATTTACCCTTTTTAGGGTCATTTGACCAATTTACCCTTTTAGGGTCATTTGACCAATTTACCCTTTTTAGGGTCATCTGGTCGATTTTGAATAAACCGTCAATTCATTTGACCATTTTACCCTTTTTAGTGTCATGTGACCAATTTACCCTTTTTTAGGGTCATTTTGACCAATTTACCCTTTTTAGGGTCATTTGACCAAATTACCCTTTTTAGGGTCATTTGACCAATTTACCCTTTTTAGGGTCATCTGGTCGATTTTGAATAAACCGTCAATTCATTTGACCATTTTACCCTTTTTAGTGTCATGTGACCAATTTACCCTTTTTAGGGTCATTTGACCAATTTACCCTTTTTAGGGTCATCTGGTCGATTTTGAATAAATCGTCAATTCATTTGACCAATTTACCCTTTTTATGGTCATTTGACCAATTTACCCTTTTTAAGGTCACCTGGTCGATTTTGAATAAATCGTCAATTCATTTGACCAATTTACCCTTTTTAGGGTCATCCGGTCGATTTTTGAATAAATCACTAATTCAATTTCATTCATTTGGCCAATTCACCCATTGGTAGGGCGATCGAACCAATTTTGAATAAGTCAAGTTTTCATTTAGTCCATTTGTCCAATCTACCCTTTTTTAGGGTGATTCGATCAATTTTTGAATAAATCAATTTCATTCAATTCATCTGACCAATTTACCCTTTTTAGGGTCGTTCGGTCAATTCATAAATTTCATTCAATTCATTTGACCTTTTTCCCTTTTTTGGATAATCCGGTCGATTTTTAATAAATTGTCAATTTCATTTGACCAATTAGGATTTCAATGTCGAATTTCAAAATGGAAAACCTAGTCGATTTTGAGAAAAACCATCCATTGCATCCAGCCATTTGATCAGTTGGGGTTTTAACCCGCGCTTTACTGAAGAAATTTTGTCAACGAATTCCAATCTCTTCGATCGGAAGTTCGTCAAGGTCAAACCTGTGCGTTTTTGCAAATTCTTGTATCAATCAAAAGCAATCAATCCCTTCGGACGATATCCTCATTTTGATAAACGTCTCTTCTCACTTCAATTGACCAAATTTTTCAAAATTACTCCTCACTCAATGAGTTGATCGGATCCGTCAGGTATGGTATAGTGCCTGCTCTGGAGGATTGCATTTTCATGCTAGGCCTACCCTTGGCACAAAAAGGGTTCCCCCATAGGACATGCATCCGAATTTCCTGGATATCTACTAACTCTTGCCTTTTTCTCTTTCTTTTCTTTATTTTTATTGTAATAACTAAGTAAGGGTTAAATCTAAAGACAATCTTTTCAAAAATTCTCAGGTAATATTTAAACATAGCTTCTCGTCGAAGCCCCATCATAACACGATCTCGTAGCCAAGCTCAAAGGAGTCGTGTAAACATGAGTTCACAACCGGAACAATCAGATAGGTCTACTACTACCGCTCAGCCTGAGACCACAAGTTTGGGGGTTCAGTTGACTGAGATGCTCACTAAGTTCGGTGAGATGACCACTGAGATGGCGTCCCAGAGGAAATTAATCGATGAGCTTATCAGCAGTGGAGTTCAACCCGAGCCCGTGCCCGGCAGGCAGCCTGGGCCAGAGCCATTTGTCATACCTTCAATTCAAGCCACCGTTGCTCCATCTTTCCCTATTCCAACCGAAGGGGCTTTCACATACCCCACTATACATTTGCCATACACTTACCCTCCTGATCCTTCATTCTTTCCTACTTGCATGCAAGGCCCGCAACCCCAAATCACTTCAAACATACCACCAGAGCCACATACTTTTTATCACACTGCTGCTGAGCCATTCCTACCAGACCATACTGCTCAAACCAAGCCAGAAATGGGGGAATCTTCCGCTCCCGTTGATATAAAGCTGCTCAAACGCCTTGACCGTTTTGATGAATTTATAAGGAAAAGTCAGGGTTTAAACAAGCAAGGAGTGCTGGACTATGACGAGCTTTGTCTCTTTCCAAATGTACAATTGCCTGAAGGATTCAAAATTCCGAAGTTTAACAAGTATGATGGAACGGGCAATCCCAAGACACACCTCCGATTGTTCGCCAATAAGTTGGGTAGGCCAACAGATGATGAAAATTTGCCTTTGAGGCTATTCCCAGAAAGTCTGGAGGGGGATGCACTCGACTGGTATTCCAAGCTGAAACCCGAAGAGGCAAAGACCTGGTTTGACTTGTCCAACGCTTTTGTAAAGCAGTACGAGTATAATTGCGAGCTGGCTCCAACACGAACCACGTTGGAAGGGACAAAAAGAAAACCCTCTGAGGACCACAAGACATATGCCAAAAGGTGGAGGAAAATAGCTGCAAAAGTCGAGCCACCAATGACTGAGGACGAAATCATACGCGCTTTCATTAAGGCACATGATCCGCCGTACTTTGAAGAAATTTTCCGCATGACTGGATGCTCATTTGCCACAATTGTTAACAAGCTTGAGGAATTTGATGATTTCGTGAAAGCTGGAAAGATTGTTGATGTGTCTGCCCTCAAATCACAGTTGGATGCTTTGCAAAGCCAAGATAGTAATGGGAGGAAGCAACAATTCCAAAAGAAAGAGGGGGAAACTGCTTTTATCTGGAATCGAAACCCTGTTCCAATTCCCAGACCTCGCCAATACCCTACCTACTCCAACCCTTACCCTTACTATTCCTCAGCCTGTTTATCACATTCATACCCCCCATCCTCGACCTCGACCAAATTACCCAAACACACCTACAACACCATTTCATATTTCTCCACATAGTTTTCAAACTAGACCTCGCTCTCCTTATCATCCAAGACCCACATTACCCGTCAACCATAATCACAACTATCAACAAACCGCTGGCACCCAAGACCCGGCTCGATATAGAACTTTTACCAATTTAGGCCGGCCCTTGGATCAACTATATGAGCAGCTCAAGGCCGCAGGGAAAATTGGTACAATACCTCCTAAAGCCTATGCTAAAGGATTTCCTCCTGATTATAATCCTCAATCTTTTTGTGCCTATCATTCGGGAGCACCTGGCCACCCAACTACTGATTGTAGAGCACTTAGACAGAAAGTCCAAGAAATGATCGAGGCCGGGGAAATATTGATTAGAAGAAGTGCAGAACAAGGACCGAACATAAGTACAAACCCCTTTCCCAAACACAGTGACACCTTTGAAGCATCCACCTCCAATGACGAAATTTGAAAATCCTGAAGGAGCTCTGCACAATTTGGATGGCTGATTATCCTCCCTCTCAAAGGAAATTTCGATGAATCTAGGGGTTTGTCATTTACTAAAATTCACGAAAACTTTTTCTTGCATATGTGAATAGCTTAACGAAAGCATCTTTTGCAATTGAGTTTTGTCTTGTTTCTGCTTTGATTTGGAGTTTCATGAAATGCACAATTTGTTTTATTTGTTTATTTGATTATTTTCCTGAATTTTTGTTAATTCTTTGAGATGGCCAAAGATGAAATTATTTGATCCTTTGATATCATTGTTCTGGAATCTGATGTAGCCCTTCATTGAAAATCCCTTCATTAAAAACCCTTTCGTTGAAAATCCCTTCCTTGGGAAAGCCTTCATTGAGAAAACCATTGAAAACCCCTCCATTAAAAAATCCATTCATTGAGAAATCTCTTCTTTGAGAGACCCCTTCATGGAGAAAGCCTTCATAAAAAGGAAAAAGCCTTCATAAAAAGGAAAATGCCTTCATTGAGAAATTCCTTCATTGAGAAAATCCTTTTCCTGCCAGGTTGTAAGCTGATTGGTTAAAGCAGTGTCATTAACGATTGATTCTGATTGATAATGCTATGTGCCATGACCAACGTTGTCAAAACGCATGACCTCTGTTCATAACAAAAGGATCCGCCACCGATCTTCTGAAGAAGGGAACAAAGTGCTAAAGTGATGAAAAATGAAGTCAAAGGCAAATTTGCTTCAAATCGGCAAACCTTATTGGGTGTTCAAAGGAGAGATGGAAGGACAGACATTCTCTCAACCTATCAACTTGGACATGTGTAAGATGTTCTTTATTTGATTATGCAAAGTTTCTTTTAGGAAATCATGCAAGAGACGAGGCAAAAGTCAGGCCATCTTCCTTTCCAATCAAAACATTTCATCCCTAGTCATCCCCTTTGAACTATCAGAACAATAATTTTCGTTTGGCAACCCCTGAGAATTGCAAACCCCACACTGGGGCAAATTCATTTTGAAAAGTAATCAGAAAGAAAAGGAAAACCCCATACTGGGGCAAATTTATTTGTGAAAGAAAAATGAAAAGGAAGAAAGAACCCCACACTGGGGCAAATTTAGTTTTTGAAGGAAAATGCAAAAAGTGAGAAAAATGCAATGAAGAAAATGCAAAGAAAGAGAAAATCCAATCAAACTGGGGCAAATTTCCTCGGTTTCGTTCAAAATTAGAGATAATTTCAAAATGATGCAATCTCAGGTTATTTCACACCTTTCATCAAACCTGCTTTCAAGCCTCAACTTTTCTTGAAAAACACCCTACCTGACCTCATTACAAAAGCCCAAAGTCCTGGCTTTCGTCACTTGCTGCATTTCTATTAGGGATTTTGCTGATCAACTGGCAGGTGATGTCCATAATGCCTTCGTTTAAGTTTATAAGGGAAGTGCATTTTACTGATGCCAGCAATCTTCAACTTACATTCCTGAGTCGACTATGGTTGAGCTCTTCCATTATTTCATTAGGTGAAAACTCACAAGGGCACCTCAAGAGAGAGAAAAAAAAAAGAAGAAGAAGAAGAAGAAAAAAAGAAAAAGAAAAAAGAAAAACCAACAAAAAGGGTGGGGGGCAACCTTGGTGAAAACCCGAATGGGCGCTAAGGTAGGTTTCTGCAATGAGAAAGCACAAAGAGGAACAACTGGTGGTTTGGTCCATTTAGATTTCTCCTCATTTTTGTCATACCTCTGGCAACATTGAATTCCGGAGCTAAGATGTCCAGAGATTAGAATATGACATCTGTTGGCCAAAAGCTGAGTCATTTTTGTAAAACATTCTTTTGCAAATACATTCTTAGGAAACTCATTTCTTCCAAATTATTTGCATTCATGGCATTTTTGTAGAATTTAAGCACAACTGTTAGATGTGCATTCTTGTGCATATTCATTTTTACATGACATGTGAATTTTCTTGCATGCCTCATTTTTTATCATTGAATTGTGGTGAATGACAATCCCTGTGGTTTATTGCAAAAAGCATGCTTGGATTCAGTCATCTTTTGGGAACAGTTGAAATTCAGCCAAGCCAGCTACACAGATTTCACAATATAGCAAAGTACATACCTGGTCAGTTTGAAAATTGGAAAAGCTTCAGGGTAAGAAATCCAACTCAATCGGCTGCCGCAGCAAAAGTTGATAAAGGCGTTGAAAGACTCATGTTTACACGATTCTCGAAGGAAAACGGATCAAATGGTGGTGGCAATTTCTTTGTTTTTTCTCTTTCACAGGAAAAATTGTATGCACAGATGAAGGTAATCACACCTCGCACTCGAATTGGTGTCGGGAAGAGTCCTCCGGTGGACAAAGGGCAGATCGAAAATGTCACAAGCAAATTTGATCAAAAGGTGCAGCAACATGGCGATACCGAATCAACTATGGACTCAAATTGCAAAAATTCATCCAACTGGGGCAAATTAATTTTTTGAAAAGTTTCTCAAAAGTCAGAAAAATTCAAAAAAATTCAAAAAATAAATAAATCAAATCAAATCAAATCAAACATCAAAAATCATCATCAGAAAAGTCAAAAATCAAATCAAGTTCACATCGGCAGGCTCGGGTTTTATCCCACTGACCGCTTTTATTTTCGTTTGGGCACGGGTTTTATCCCTCCGACCTCGGCAGGCTCGGGTTTTATCCCACTGACCGCTTTTATTTTCGTTTGGGCACGGGTTTTATCCCTCCGACCTCGGCAGGCTCGGGTTTTATCCCACTGACCGCTTTTATTTTCGTTGCGCTTTTATTTTCGTTAGGGCACGGGTTTTATCCCTCCGACCTCGGCAGGCTCGGGTTTTATCCCACTGACCGCTTTTATTTTCGTTTGGGCATGGGTTTTATCCCTCCGACCTCGGCAGGCTCGGGTTTTATCCCACTGACCGCTTTTATTTTCGTTTGGGCACGGGTTTTATCCCTCCGACCTCGGCAGGCTCGGGTTTTATCCCACTGACCGCTTTTATTTTCGTTTGGCACGGGTTTTATCCCTCCGACCTCGGCAGGCTTGGGTTTTATCCCACTGACCGCTTTTACTTTCGTTGGGCACGGGTTTTATCCCTCCGACCGACCGCTTTTATCAAATTGGGACCGGGTTTCATCCCGCCAATCACGGCAGGACCGGGTTTAATCCCGCTGACCGATTTTATCAAATTGGGACCGGGTTTCATCCCGCCAATCACGGCAGGACCGGGTTTAATCCCGCTGACCGCTTTTATCAAATTGGGACCGGGTTTCATCCCGCCAATCACGGCAGGACCGGGTATAATCCCGCTGACCGCTTTTATCAAATTGGGACCGGGTTTCATCCCGCCAATGAATGGCAGGACCGGGTATAATCCCGCTAACCAAAGGAATGGCAGGACCGGGTATAATCCCGCTGACCAAAGGAATGGCAGGACCGGGTCTAATCCCGCTGACCAAATGAAAGGCAGGCTCGGGTTTAATCCCACTGACCAATTCATCACACTGGGGCAAATTATTTCGACAAGTCTCTCTCAGTCAGGAAAAAACAAAAAAAAATAAAAAAATCATCAGTCAAAAATCAAAAATCAAAATCAAGTTTCATCACGGTAAGTTTGGGTTTAATCCCACTGTCCGATTGTCAAAGCATTTCATTTTACTTCGCCACTAGCTATGGGGCCATCCCATTTAAATTTCTGTCCGGGTCTATCCCATTTAAATTCCTGTCCGGATCTATCCCGTGGGTCTATCCCATTTACATTTCTGTTCGGGTCAGTCCCGTTTTAAATTTCTTGTTCGGGCCAGTCCCGTTTTAAATTTTTGTTCGGGTCAGTCCCGCTTTAATTTCCCGTCTAAGCCAATTTCATTTTAAACTTCGTCAAAAGGGGTCAGTCCCCATTTTTAAAACGTCCACCGTTCGTGATGTTCGCCGCCGAATAAAGCAGGTAAGTATTTGGTGTCTACTTCTTTGTCTCAAGTTTTTCCAAAACTCAGACAAAGAGGGGCAAACTGTAGACACCAAATTTTTGGTGTAATTTCATTTACTGTTTATTTTTAGTTTTTATTTGTCGTGTTAGTTTATTTCGATTTTTAGTTTTTAGTTTTTAGTTTTATTTTTATTTGTAAGTTTTTAGCATAGAATTTCTTGAAATGAAAAAAAGAGAAAAAGGAAAAATCATGAAAAAAGAGAAAAAAAAGAAAAATCATAAAAAAGGAAAAGAAAGGAAAGAAAAGAAAAGATGAAAATGGAAATGAAAGGAAAATTTGAAAAATGCAACTTTGTTTTTAGTTTGTTTATTTTAATGCAATATTACTTAAATTGTTGTTTTTTTTATTACTTAGTTTTATTTATCAATTTTGTAAAATTATTAGTTCAAAAAAAAAAAAAAAAAAAAGTATACGCAGCATACAAAAGCTGCGTGTTGCCGCAGCCTGCAAGGGGAAGTTGCAGCAGGGCCTTGAGGGCAATATTTAGCCATAAATGGCCAGGTGTCTAGGACACCTGGAGGAGAGGATGATTCTAGAAGGGAGCTAGGGTATGAAGCTGAAAAGGGGAGAGAGAGAGAGGCAACGGGGGCGGACAAAAAGAAAAGGAAACCAGAAACAAGAATCCAAGTGGACGGCTGGGGTTAGGGGCTGAGAGTTTGAAAGAGAGAAATCTTGAGAGCAAGCAAGAAAAATATATCTGGGGGGGGAAGAGAGGAAGTAGGGGCTGAAGGGAAAAGAATCAGAAAAGAGGACGGCCGCAAATCTGGAAGGAAGAAATCTGAAAAGAAAACAACGGCTAGGGAGAGTTGAGAGGGGGAGGTCGGCTGAGAGAGGAAGGAACAAAAGGGTTTTGTGTGAGCTAAGAGAGGGTTAGAGTGAACGGCTGAGAGCAAAGTTTTTCTTGGGACGGCAAAAGAAAGAAAAGAGAGGATCCGAGAGAGAGAGCTAGAAAAGGTTTTGACGGTTGGACATCTGGGGAGGAACTTGACCGAACAAAAGAGAAAACTGGAGAGTTTAAGGGCAGTAAAAAGTCAAGGGAGGATCGAATGATGAAAAAGGAGCGAACTGGCTGAGGATTCATCACCAGGCGGACGAATCAGCCTCGTTCGTGGCTATTTCCGACGATTCCATAGTTGTTGGAGCGAAGTGGTGCTCCAAGTTGCGGGATCTTCAAGGTTGAAAGCTTTGCGATGGAAGTTCTCGACAGCGTCTCTGGAATCAGCGAAATCTTTGGGGTGATTTCCACGATTCATTTCAGTCCGCCAAGATTCTGAGGTAACGGTAGTTTCTCTCTTTGTTGCTTTGGCGAGATTTTTCATAAGAATCCAAATCTGTGAAACGTGAATCTTGGGCTATCTTTGCTGTTGGTTTGGCTTCATGATTTTATCATGTTTTGCTTCTGGATGTTCCTCTTGCCATTGCTTTCCCTTTTTCTCCTGTCTTGTGTATCTGGGGCATGAGTTTTTTGAAATAAAAAGTATCGGCTGCATGATTTGGCTGAGATTTCATTTTTCTTTTGGTTGGTGGTTGGATAGAGCCAATGCAGGAGAGTGGTAGAAGAATTATTGTGAAGATTTGTCGGATTGAATGATTGAATTTCGATGATGTCTGTTGTTTAAGATCAGAACCACGAAGTTTGACATGTTAACAAAGAGAACTTGCGGTAAAAAAACAGAAAAGCTGCAGATTAAACCAATGAGTAAAATGGCATGTTCCGTTTCTGTTTTGAGATGCTTTTTGTTTGTTCGGATATCAAAAAAATTCTCTGGTTTTGTTGTTAAAGCTTTTAGTTTGTTTAAAGTCTGTGATTTGTGATTCAGTCATGCATGTCTATCCTAAATTTTTTTTTTTTTTTTTTTTTTTTTTTTGCTTTCCCTCCCTGCTGCATATAAGGGCTTGTGTCCCTTGCTGCATTGTTGTTTCATTTCTTTTGCTGTTGAGCAACTTAGATTTTTAGCTTTGATCTTGCGACAAAATGCAATGTTTGGTAGTTGACAATTGAGATTGGTAGCTTTTGCTCGTTTGGAATGGTATTTCTTGTGGTTTCTGGAAGGAAAACCCAAGTTGCCGAATATGTTCCAGATTTCTGCACTCTTTTTCCCTTTGAACTTTATGTTTAAATGTAAGAGTTTTAAGGTTAAAGTTGGGAAAAACATTTGATGATCTTGCTTCTTTGATCTAAGTTTTAGTTTGTTAAGCCATTTGGTAGAGTTGGATTGGCAAACAATGAGTTTTGTACATTTTTCTGGTATGAAGTACGCATGATTTGAAGCTGCAAAAGTGCGGCAGAAATTGCAGAAGAGCTTCTACGTTGTTTGCATGAATTTGCATGCAAATTAACTTCTGAAAATCACACTTTAACCTCTCAAGTTTCCCCTTATGCTACTATGACCCGGAAAATTGAGAAAAGTAATCAATTGGGTCCCTGTGACTTTTGCAGCAATGCATTATGGCCCAATTACATTCCAATGTCTTGCAATTAGGTCCTAAGATGGGTGCATTTTGAGTCATTACTTGCCTCTCTCTTTGCTTTTGGACCCTTGAATTTCCTAAAATGTTTGAATTGGGTTTGGGTGATTGATTAATATTGCAATTGGGTCCTTAATAGTTGCTATTTTTGGGAATTTGATGGATCATTCCACTTTCTTGGTAATTATGCACTGTGTGATTTCATTTGAGTTGCAATTAGGGGGATTTTGGTGATTTTCCTTATACTTTACTATTCAATTGGTGCCTTGACCCCTTTTTTGTTTTGAAGCCATTTTTCCATCATTTGCTTACCATTGCGATGAGGTATAACTTTCTTTTATCTTTGTTTGTCTCTCTTATATGATCCAAGGTACTAAGTGAATTGCATGTCTACTTTGCTTTCTTTACATTTCTTTAATTCCTTTCATTCCTTTCATTTACTTTTGCTTTATTAAGTTATTCTTTTAATGGGGTATGTGTACACCTCTTGGCTTGTAATAGATAGGGCGTAGCAAGTAATTTGGTCCATTTCCCCTTTCCCCTTTGTTTTAGCTAGCAAATGTAATAGTTAGGGCCTTATTTGCTTTGTGTGACTTGCATGCTTACGTGCTACGTGTTTACTTGCTTTATTAGGTCCTTGCATCTAGTCAAGCATGCTAAGTGTTATGTGCTACGTGTTTATAAGTGATTCGCATGTCTACTCGTTTTTTTATAGTGTGGATGAATGGAATGGATGAATGTACGTCACCACACTAGTCCAACGCTAGTTGTGGCTTCTTTTATCGTTTCCACTAGTCCAACGCTAGTCGGAATTCATAGAATGGGCTAGTCCAACGCTAGACCCTTAGGGATTTTCCTCGTTAGTATATCATTTGCTTGTTCACCACATATCATGCATTTTCCTTAGTTTTATCATTTGGCATGATCCTCAAACCCCTTCCCCTTCACTTTAGGACTTGCATCTCATGCTAGTTAGGGTTCATTTGCGTGAAAATCCCCTCTTGATAAGGGAAACGAGCGAGTGTGGCTACTCGATAGCCTTAGCACGCTAGTTTCGCCTTCTAATCAAAGGGAAAATAGAAGTCGAAAAGTTAGGAGTCAACCCCCCGTACCTGACTTGTTGCATTCCTCTAGGGTCATACTTTCATTTTCATCATCTACATACTCTTTTAACCACATTTTTTCACATTTCTCAAAACCATACTTTCTCACTACATTTTTTCCTATCACGCGCTCATTTTCACCTCACAAATGGAATTCCACTTTACCTTATATATCCATTATTCTATTTTCATACACTTGCACACAAACACTTGGATTTTTTATACAATTTCACACGTTCACCTTTTTATACACTTGCACACTTGCACTTTAGCCATCATTTGCATTAATCGACCTCTATAAGGTTTTCCTTTATTGGCCGCCACAATTCATGTGGTTGGGACCAAAAACCTTACAAGAGACATTTTAGAATTTAGGTTTGCATTTTTTCCTTCTTTTTGCATTCATGTAGTGCATCCAAATGTAATAAATTCTTTGGTTAAAACAAGAAAATCTTTGATTAAATCATGCAACTAGCCTTGGCTAGGTCAAAGGGGTGCCTCGGATTTTATCCTTGCCTTCCCCTTTGTCAAATGTGACTCCCGAACCTTTTTCATTGGTTTACGTAAATTAGGAGTCGTTTAAAAAGGGTTTCTCACTACTTTTTCCTATTTTTTTTTTTTTTTTTAAAAATATATTTTTTAGGTGATTTGGTACACCTTAACTCATTACCAAGTGGCGACTCCCATTTTTTCAAAAACCCTTTTTAAACTATAATTTTGCGTCAAATCGTCGCATTTTCAAACCCCCATTTAGACCCATTTTTCTTTTAAATCACAATTCATTTTCCAATCACAAATTGAATCAAAAAATACATTTTTTAAACCATTTTATTTTTCTATCAAAAAATGGGGCGCGACAAATGTTTTCCCTTGTTGTTTGTCTTCTTGCTCCTCTCGGCCAGCAGCAACAAAATGAAGAAGAAAGTTGCTAAGTTTTGGTGTTTAAATAGATGGTCTTGGTCTTAATTAAGAAGCTCTATGGTGGCGACAAGTGTCGCCACCACCACATTTCTTTTTTTCTCTTTCTTTCCTTGTCATTTTAGCCACTAATTTTCGGTCAAACTTGCTGCCAAGAGAGAAGATATTTTGCTCAAGTTCAATAAATTTGTTTGGTGAGAAAAATGGTGGTCAAGTGGTGCGTTCAATCGGTAGTGCGCGGGACCCGCCGGTTCGCGCCGTTTTTCTTAAAAACTCACATACTAGGATTTTTACTTCCCATTCACTAACCTTATATCATTGCTACCAATCATATATTATTTCTCACTTAAGAGTCACTTTTAATCCTCAAATTTAATCCTTACTCTGTACCGAAAATTCATCCGGCGAAAATCGCGAAAACCCTAATTTTGCTCCAGCCTTGAAACCGAAGCGTAAAACCCTATTTTCTAGGTTTACTTACACTTATTGTGAAATAATTGGGTAGTGGGCTTTGATAAATAATAATTTTCAAATAAAAGGGTATTTTTGAGAAAAATACAAGAAATTTGCGAGTCCTCACACTCGTGCAATAGCTCAATTTTCTCCGAATTTTGGTGTTTCCATCACCCTTCCCAATACTCGGCTAGTCTTTTTTGGACCTTTATTTCATTTCGAAGAATCTTAATTTCCTTATATATATCAACCAAATGTGCCATCTCACAGATTTGCTGGGACTCAAGTGATAGCCTGTCAGGCAAATCAATAGATCAGAGTAAGTAACTAAATACAAAGGGCAATCTAACCATATAATTGTTAAGTTCCTTAACCCTTAATCCAACCACGGAAGATCAAACTTAGAGATTCTCAAATGAAAAAGTAAAACATAGTTAGGGCAATATCTTAAAATACTATACCACGTATCACGTATGTACATAACGAAACCTTAAAACATACCTCGCACATCAAAAGTTTCAAACCTTATGCCACATCCGTGTCTCTACCTAATTTCAAAACTTTCACTCTCGGTACAATAATAATCAAACCAAGTTCATACGTTGACAGTAGTGAATAGGTATCAAGGAAGCATAAATAAGGGTAGTTCGTTGAGAACCAAACTACAGGTATCAAATATCCAAAGCGAGGTATAGATACCTATATTGTTGCAGTCAGACTGTCTCGAATCAAATAAACACTTATCTAGTCCTCACGTTCATAGAAGAAAGAAATAGGTCTTCGATGTGAATTTCTTGACATATACTACAACCTAATCATCCTCTATAGGAACCCTAGCTAGACTATTACTCGATTTGTGCATGATAACACTCCTAGATCCAATCCCCTCTATCAGTCTATTTGCTAGGTCAAATGTTAGGATCTTCTGTGCCTTTACCTTCGCCATCAAAACTCACCTCAAGGGCAATCAAAATACAGGCATTTATTCTAGCGTTTTCACTATTGGGTATTTAAGTACAAGAATCCACAATAAGGTAATTCACAACTTGAGCCGACCGGTCCCAAGAGTAAATCACCTGTATTAGAGATTCCTACCCAACACCTAACATACATATCTAAGGTCCCCAACAATAGACCTTTGTTTCACACTTAATAAGCCAATCCCTACGGTCCAATCCCCACAGTCCGAGAACTCTCTCCCGGCACGAGCTCGATAGGAGCTCTGATACCATCTGTGACGGCCCCACCTCTCCCTAGGGCGTACCTCAGGGTTCGGCGGGTCGCCTGCCTAGCTCTCGCTAGGACTCACTCACTCATAGCTCAAGAAAAATAACGTACATCCATAGAAAATAAATAATACATCCACTTCAACTTAATATATACATTGATACTCAAATCAAGATACAAAGCTTCTACACACGAAAATACTTCAAAGTGTTTACAATTCGAGTACAATCAACCCTAGTCGAGTACTAGCGTGAGTACCATTTCAAAACTTCAAAACTAGACTACTCTGTACCAGTCTCACGCCTCACTCGTACCGCCTGTAAGGAAAACAAATAGCATGGAATGAGATAAAAGCCAAGTGAGGTTCCAAATAGCAAGTTGACCATTACTTAAAAGTGCAACTGTTACATAGAAAAGTAATGAGCATGAAAAGTTCATAAAAGTGAGCAATAACACTTCAAGTAGCAAATCTCAAAGTGAGCGAGTGTAAAGTTTTTCTTTTAAAATGAAACAATAACACAATAAGTACTAATCATTCCAAAGTATAAGGATATGGATGGCGCTCAGGAGTCAAATTTCTATTGCATCACTAGAGCTTGATCAAGTAATAGTTGACACTCCATCAACTTTCAAGTAAGTAATCAATCCAGTAGCGCACCACTTAAACTACTATCCGTCCACCATCCAAACCCCTTATCGGGCCCGAACTCTAAGATAAACACTGGTGGTAATACTCGAGTATACCGATTAGTCGAGGAGATAACACTCCACTCAACATGTGACGCCCCGAAAAAAAAAATGAGTTTGAGAACCCGGAAATTTTCTAATTTTCTAGGGTTTATTTTTTTTTAATCGCCTGCCTTTTCTACATTTTCTTGATTAGAAAAATTCCCCAGATAAAGTTTATGAGCAAAGATAGTTTTAAAATGATTTTTCTAGTATCAGTTAGTTTTTGAGAAATTAAGAGCGTATTTTGAACGTGGGACCCGCAAGTGCGGTAAATGCATTATATTTTTGACAACTTGTAGGAATTTTGTATTGAGTGATATTATTTTACAAGGTGTTAAGATATTTGTCTTGGAGAGACAAGAAGATAATCTCAAGCTTAAAGGGTGACAAGTGTCACCTTGTTATTGAAGGTTGGACTTTGACATTTGACCATCTTACTACCTTTACCAAATAAGTACCAAATTGATCCAAAATTACCTTCATTCTTCATCATCTTGGCTGAGCTTCACAAGGAGAAAAGAAAGGAAAGCTTTCATCTTACTTCTTCATTTCTTGCTCCAATCAAACAATTTAACCGATTAAACTTGGATTTCCTCCATAAAACCTCTTAGTTTAGTGGTATTAAGGTTGGTTGTGAAGTGGTTTGGAAGACCAAGGTGCTAAGTTGCTTCCTTTCTTGAGTTGGTAAGGTGAGTAGCTAAGGAACCTCTCTTTTCTTCTCAATCATGTTTAATTAGTGGCTTATGTGAGTTAAAGAGATGGTTTGATGGATTATATCTTGATTTTGGTTGAATTGGTGAAGTTTTATAATTATTGGGGATTTTTCTGTTTTCATATGGATATGATTATGGGGTCATGTATGATGATTGGAAATGATGTTTAAGGACTCTATGAGGTGGAAAAAGTGGTCAATTGCAATCAATTTCTGTTTTGGAAGAAATTTCAGAAAATTAGGTTTTGTGAAGGAACATTCCGCCCGAATTTTTAGCTCCTAGTTAGAGGCCGAATTGGCCTTGGCTTAAAACATGAAAGTTGTATAGAATGACATTTTAGAGGTGCCTACAAAATTTCAGGTCAATCAGAGTAGTGTAGAATGAGAAAAGTCGAAATTACTATTGCTGTTCGGGTTTTACCCGAATGTAATAATTGCCCCTGTAATTGGTTGTTTTGGCTGGAATTGCTTCCGAATTGGTTGTTGAGGCCTTCTGATGCAATTTAGCCCTATTTCTTAGCTTTTAGCTGGTTTTGGAATTTCTAGATTTGGACTTGGATAGCCTGATTTATGATGTTTCCGCTAGAATGCGTTCTGTGAATTTGTTTTCCCGGTTCTGGTGTAGTTTCTTGCATTTTTGACCTGGTTACACTCGAAACTGGGTTGAGTGACCTTCTGAAATATTGTAGCCCTGTCTCTTAGCTTCGAAACGGTGGGTCTTGAACCTTCATCCGACAGTCGTAGCGCCTTTGGTACCATTACCGCAAAATGACGTAAAAAACTGTTTTTCTGGTTTTGAGCTTAACTTTCATTTCCGGACTTTTCCCTAGCTTGACTTGTACTAGTACTACTTGGAGCTTGCTGAATGGCTATTGGATGAACTTATTTGTGTGACTTTGGAACTGGATGAGGAAATAATGAAGCCTTGACGGCTGGAGAAGTAAGCAAATTTAGTGGAAGTGCAGTCCGCACTTTGAAAGGATTTGATTGCTTTGAGTTTGTGATCTAAGACTTGGATTTGAGCAAGGCAATGATATATGATGAATGGTTTCTGAGCCATGGAGGTGAGTGACCTCAAACTATTTCTGAAGTTATTTATGAACCGTTTCCTGCATTATTTACTTTTGAGCTGTTTCCAAAGTTACTTTTGTACCGTTTTCTTGCATTATTTACCTTTAAACTGTTTCCAAAGTTACTTTTGAACTGTTTTCTTGCATATCATGCGTGCTTGCATGTGAGTGTTCCTTATTTGCTATATTTTCTTGATTTCATGACTTGTATTATTGATTGATAACGTGTTAAGTGCTTTGAATGATTTCCAAAACGAGCTTTCTAGACGAGTGTGTACTTTATCGCACTTGACCTAAATAAATGTGCAATTTTGAAGGATTTAATTATTGAAATGCTAGTTGCGCATGAATGTAAGCTGTTTGACTGAATTGGCCACTGCCCTTTGTTACCGATCGACTCGAGCCAGAAGCGGACTTGGTCGGGCGATATGGTGACCCTGGGTGAATTTGGTATATTCGAGTATTACCTTGTAGTCCGGCTACGTCCGGATGGGTGGAGTCCGGTCAACGTCCGGAAAAAGGGATGAACGAACAAAAGGATGAACGAGGGATTCTACTTACAAAAAAATGTATTTTCAAACGATTGGAGGAATAAGGGGAAATGTCAGGGGAACGAACGAACAAACGAATAGCTCCATGTGAGCCCGTATCCTTTTAATGAATGTTACTATCGCTTTCCATTGTAAATGTTCCTTGAATTATTGATACTCCATTTTAATGTATTGTAAATGTTGTAATTGTTTCTGGACTTATCATTTGATTTATGACATCATTGAAATGAACTATTGTGAAACCGATTTGATTACTGATTTTAATGGTTACTCGCTGAGCTTCTAGCTCACCCCAAAACTATTTTATTCCTCTCCACAGGGCTCGTGGCGAAGGAAGGCTTGTTGTGATTTTATTGTTGTGGAATTCTTCTTGTATAAGAATTGGGATCATGGATCAGAGTGGCGCAGTGGAAGCGTGGACGCTTCGCTTTTGATATGTAAATGTTGGAACATTTGAGTTATATTTGAGATTTATCTTGTATTTATTTGAGGACTGTAGTGAATGACTGAGTCCCGGCGAGAGCTGGGCAGGCGGTCCGCCGAACCCTCTGGTTCGCCTTAGGGGGAGATGGGGCTGTCACACAACAACACTAGATACCCATGGTTCGTTATCTGATCGACCAAGCCCTTGCCGGCTCGACTCGATTAACTAGCTAGTGGAGTTTGGGTCCCCACGAAGTCAATGAGATATCATCTCCAATCAACTGAATCAAAATAAAAGTATGGAGACGGGAATGAGAGGCACCTCCCACTCACATTGAGTGTGGTACATGTTGCCGCTCAGCACTTACAAGTCAAGTACAAGTATATCAATTCAATTGCAACAATAAACAAGTATATATCATATTAGGGCAAGTGCGATAAAGTACACTCTTACCCGATCAAACAAATTGCATATCACTAAATCACATTGGTCAAGTATTGAAAACAAGTGTCCAGTTCACTCAGGTATTTGGAAGCACTCACCAAAAGATGCGGTGCCTTTACGGGTTACGTTTGGGTATTATTTCATGTGTGGAGTCCAAATCTGTGATTAAACATTGTTTAAGAGCTTTTGAAAGTAACTAAGGTTTGAAACTTAAACGTTTCATTTAACGAGAATCACATAGCTGAAACTTATTTGGAGAATATTTGTAAACTCATGCTCGCTCTTAAAACGGTGAAACTTTAAAGTGATTAACCTTTGAAATCTCCGTTTGAGTCGAAATGATGAGAAAAAATATATTTCTATTAGTCGTTACTTTCATTTTCCAAGGGTACAAGTTTCGGCTGAATTCTAACTTATATACCTCTATGAAAGAAAACTCAAATATCCTAGACGATTCAAGGGATATTCGTTCCTGAATTTGTACTCAAGTCGTGAGTACCTCTACCTAACACTCGAGTGTAAATTTGGGCAGCACGCCCTTTGTATTTACCTACTTTCCAGTCATTTAGGGCTTCATTATTTTTCTCAATTCAGCCCTAAAACACATACAAATAATCTCATCACAATAGCCATTCAATAGGCTTAAATCATCCAAGTACAACACAAGTATAATAATCCAATCGGAAATCAAGTTTTGAAGGCAAAAAACTACATGGCAAATTCGACATCTTATAACATTTTGGTCACAGTAGAGTTACATTTATCGGATTGGTGTGAACTTTATACTGTTTCAAAGTTAAGACAAAGAGCTACAACTTTCATGAAGACAACTCAATCCAGTTCACAATTGATCTAGGTCGAAAGTATAGATTATAGAACCAGAATGTCCTTGTCAGTACGGTTGTCAGTACTGAATTCAAATAACAATAACTCAGGCTACACAATGCCGTTTGAGGCGTTTTCAGATGCATTGGAAAGCTGGGTTAAAAGTTTAGTGTTTTGGCCAAAGCCTAATTTGATAAGGATCAAGGTGAAAAATGAAGCAAAAAGTGTGAGATCACAAAACTGTCCGCAAAATGAAGCTTTTGGCAGTCAAGGGTATTCCGGTCATTTCACATGCTACAGTGCTCAGATTGAGCTGACAGTTTACAGGCAGCTATATAACATCATTTCCTACAACTTTCATGTTTAACCTAAGCCTAATTCGGCCTCTAACATACACGAATAAAGCTAGTCAGAACAGGGCGGTTTCACTCCTTAAATCTGGAATTTAGTGCATTCAAGGTCTAACCTTCACATTTCTAGCTTAAACCACTGCTTCAACTTTCTATACAAGATTATAGACATCATATTCTATCTAAACAAGAAGAAATACCACTGAACAATTCAAAACCCTAACTCACAAATCCACTATAATCATCACAACTACTTAAATAGCTATCATTAGCCAAGAATTTAAGTTGCTATACAAATGTAACCAAGATTAAGGGAAAGATAATAGAAAACAGCCTTCATACCTTGCTAATGATGCTTTCAAGAGAAACCTCAACCTTTCCTTCCAAAGTTTCACCACACAAAGCTTCTTAAGAACTAAAGGGAGAGTTAGTTTAGATTTTGGATTTTCACTCAAATTAAGCTAAAAATCAAGATGAAAATTAAATGGTTTCTTCCCTCTTTTCTCTCTCAAACTCACAGCTGGAATGTGCAGAAATGGAGGCTGAAATGAAGCTTCAAGAAGGTTAAGATGATAGGAATTCATTTGGCTCAAAATTGGACAAGTGTCACCTTTTGATTGGAAGTCAATTTTTTTCTTTTTTCTCTTGTTTTTAGTCCAAAATTTTGGCTGCATTAAGAAGATATTTATCTCTGATTTTTGTTCAATTAATAACAAGGAGATTAAGGTAATAAAGTAGTATTCAAGTGGTGTACTCACTTGGCAACAAACGGTACACTTCAGTTCGCACCATTTTTCCTTAATTCGCGTATACTAGGGTTTTAACTTATAATTCACTAACTTATTATTATCACTTCTAATCACACACTTAATATCATCTAAAACTCACTCTTTAATCACTAAATTTATACACAGTCTTTACCGAGTGATTACATTACTAAAATACGTAAAAACTTGAATTTACGCTAACTACGAACCTAAATGAAAAACCCTTAATTCTAGGGTGAATTGCAATTCTTAAGGGGGTAAATGAGTAGTAAAGCTATTGTAAGGTAATAAATTCCAAATAAAAGGGAATTTTAAGAAAAATATAAGGAAATTTTCCAGTCGTCACACATTTGCCCCCGTTGCTAGATTAAAATCCATTAGAATGTTTCTTGCATATGCTTGCTTTAAAAATTTCAAGTGTTTCAAATGGATGTCAAAAGTGTAATGACCCCACCTCCTCCTAGTGCATACCCTAGAAGTTTGTAGATTGCTTGCCTGGCTCTCGTCAGGACTCATTCGATAACTTTAACTTCAAGGATAACATTTTGATAAACCAAAGCCAAACGCTCAAATCTTTTACAATACCAAGTTCAATACAAAAGGTTCAACCATAATATGATACTGAAGGATTTACAATCACAAAAGTCTTCACGTCAACTCCCTAAGATCCCTCATTCATTCCCTTACCACCAACACCTGTAAGAAAAACTAAACTAAATGGTTGAGCTAAAGCTCAGTAAGGTTTGCCGAACAAGTAACATTTAATAAACACTTAAATCAATATAATTACACAAGTAGTGCACATTTCACTGTACAATGTGAGAACCCTAGAATTTTCATATTTTCTTAGCCTATTGTTTATTCTCATTTTTCCCTCGTAAGTGAAAATTTGTTAACTAATCGTTTTAAACAAAGGAAGGCCTTGTTGTTATGTGTATTTGTGTGTGAAATATGTATATATGTGCATGTGTTGAAAGTACGGTTGAGCGCGACAATCAAATTCGAAAAAAAAGAAAGAAAAAAAAATTTTGTGAAAAGGCTAAAGGGCCAAATCCGGCCGCAAATCCAGCCAGTTCTTAGCCGGATTGCTGGCCGGATTGTCGTGGATTTTTGAAAAAAATGATTTCCTCTCTGGCCAATATCCGACCGGAAATCCGGCCAGATTCTGGCCGGATTGTGACGTGGCACAGGCAACCACCAACTTTGACCGCCTGTTTCCTTCTCTTTTTAAACTGTTTTGGGGCCCAAATATCTTCATTTACTCCCTTGTTCAGCCGTGGCCTTGAGAGAAGAAAGAAAACTCTTCTTTTTCTAGTTTTAATTTTCACTTCAATCTTGAGTTTTAACTGTTGGATTTTCAAACTACTCCATACAAAGGTGTACTGAGGAGGACTAGAGGTCTTGGTGGAGTTGTTTTTGGAGGGAAAGCCTTAAGTTGCTACCTTTCTTGAGCTCATAAGGTAAGTTGTTAAGAAATTCTCTTTTGGTACTAATATTGGTTAATTAGTGGCTTGTAAAGGCTAGAGGTGCTATATTGAGGATGATTTCATGGTTTTAAGTCAAATTGGTTCAATTTCTGATTTATTGGGTATTTTTCTGATTTTATATGATAGTCATGGATTGGACTTGGATTAGTGGTTTAAAATGGTGTTAAACGGGACCTTTATACGTTAATTGCGGTTGATTGCGGAAAATTTCCGCTTGTGGGGATAATTTCCGGTTCTAGGGTTTCAATTTGGGGGTTTTCTTACAGGTGGCTTTGGAGTCTCTAATTGGCTTTGATTGAAGGGTTTTGTGCCCTAATTGGACATGTTTTATTACCTATGGACTATATGTGTGTTTGTAACTAATGGTATGAGAGTGGGTTTTTAATTGTAGGGTGAAAGTGAAGAAAATCAGGGGAAACGCTGTCTATTTCTTTTCTTGCCATGTGAATGAGTTAAAATGGTTTTGGAAATGTATTTTGTGTCAAGTTGAACGTATTTCATTGAAAATTTTATCGGTTCGCTCGAGAGGTGTTCGAGGGCTAAGTTTCCCTTTGAACTTGTATACTTTCGTTTGGCAAATACCATGATCGTTTTTCCATTTTAAAATATGATACCTCTTCCATTTGAAACTCTAAATGTTACTTACTCCCTAACAAGATAAAGAGGTACGAGTTAGGGATTTTCCCGGCCCACACGTGAACTACTTTCAAGTAAACTTTTAAGTGTCCTCCTTTTCTATATGATTTTCATTAAGACCTTTGCTATATATCCTCTACTTGAATATATATTGACTTTTAGCCACACAAACGATTTAGAAAGAATATTTCCTTAGCCTATCTATTTGGATTTTGATTTGTCCTTGGTCAAATGTTTTCCGTTGGAATTTTATAACCCTTTTGAGTTTAGTTTTGCGTTTGGTTTATGAAACCTTGGTTATTTCCATCCATGGATCCAAATGGCCTCTTTGCACTTTAAAGTCACCTTTATACATTTTACTCGTAAATAGTTGAGTTTCTATGATTTCACGTACTTGTTTTGCTAGACCGATTGTGATATTCGTTCTCTTATTTAATCTTAGGTTTTGTCGGTGACTGAGGGTAATATCCGGCAGGATATTTTGGACATTATTTTGCGTAAATAGGTGAGTGTTCCTTGTTTGCTATATTTTTTCTTGACTTCGTGACTTGTGTTATTGTTTGATAATGTGTTAAGTGCTCTCAATGATTTTCAAAACGAGTTTTCTAGGCAAGTGTGTACTTTATCGTACTCAACCTAAATGAATGTGAAATTTTCAATGATTTAATGATTGAAACGTTAGTTGTGCATGATGTAAGCCTTTCGGCTGAACTGGGCCCTGCCCTTCTCACTGATTGACTCGAGCCAGAAGCAGACTTGGTCGGGTGATATGGTCACCCTGGGTGTAAAAGTGGTATACTCGAGTATTACCTTGAATTCTGGTGGAGCCTGGCCAACGTCCAGGAAGGGGGTGAATGAAATGAACGAACGAACGAGGGTTTTACTTACAAAAATGCATTTTCAAATGATTGGAGGAATAAGGGGAAATGTCAGGAGAACGAACGAACGAATGGCTCCCTGTGAACCCGTATCCTTTTAATGAATGTGTTATTATCGCTTTCCATTGTAAATGTTTCTTGAATTATTGATACTCTATGTTTGATGTATTGATTGATTGTTTGATTATGTGTTCGGAACCTCATTGAGCTTTTAGCTCATCCCTTTAGTTTTGTTTTCCTTAACAGGGGAAGGCGAGTAAGGACGTGAGCTTTGCATCGACTAGCCTAGTCGAGTTTCTTGAATTTTGTAATGGTTCTCGTCCTAGTACGTGGCACGGGCTGGATGTATGGTGAATTGAGAACCTTTGTATATTCGACGTTTGTACTTCTTTTTGAGATAGCAATGTACTTTAGTTTTGTTTTAAGTTTTGGATCATTGTTTTGCTCTTTTTTGTGGTTTTATTGTGGATTTGTTTGAGTGAACGACTGAGTCCCGGCGAGAGCTGGGCAGGCGGTCTGCCAAACCTTTTGGTTTGCCTTAGGGGGAAATGGGGCTTGTTGCGCCCCATTTTTTAAAATAAAGATAAATAAATGATGAAAATTTAGAACAATGATTTTTTATTCAATTTTTGATTTAAAAAGAAAATGAAAAAATATAGGTCTAAATGGGACTTGAAAATGCAACGATTTGACCCAAAATATAGTTTAAAAAGGGTTTTTTGAGTGAAAAATGGAGTCGCCACTTGGTATAGAGTTAAGGTGTACCAAGTCACCTAAAAAATGAATTTTTAGAGAAAAAAGTAGAAAACCCTTTTTAAACGTGTAACAGCCCCACTTTCCCCTAAGGCGAACCAAAGGGGTTAGCGGACTGCCTGCCCATCTCTCGCCAGGACTACGGATCAGATTGGAGCTATCTGCTTCATTCCGGAACTTACAAACGCGCGTAAACAAATCAAAATAGTAAAATAACCCAAAATAAAATAAAATGAAATCCGGAGCCGGCCATGAATAGTAACCGACCCGTCAGAACCCAACCGAAATAGCTAACAAACATTCACATCTGAACTTTAGCGTTTACAAATCAAAATGACATACAAAAGCTTTCAAAAGTTAATACATATACACGGTTTGCCAAATCAAAAGAGAAAACGCCCCAAAAGTACTCTTAGGGTTTTAATACATGAGCTATACAAAAGATATGTTCAACTAGCTCAATTTGGCAGCCATTTGTCAAATCCAGACCAAAAGGGTTTATTTTCCTGTAAGGAAAACAAAAGGAACAGAAAGGGGTGAGCTTGCGCTCAATGAGGTACCAAACATATAGCATTAAAATCGTGGCATTTCACATTTAACAAATCAGATACACATGTCAGATGTAAAGCAAAGGAACCAATGATTCAAATCAGAAGGATACGGGTGGCTCTCAGGAGCCAAATTTCCAGCGCAGTACTTGATCCAAACCGGTTGACTCTCCGTCAACGTATATAGAACCAACGCGTCCATAGACCCCTCTTAACACCGAATTTCGTCCACCAAACACCCCTTTACTGGGCCCGCTCACCTCAAACGAACACAAAATGGTAATAATCGAGTATACCCGGAATCAAGGGTCTCAATACCCAAAATCCCCGAACAGACTACCGTGGTTCGTTATCTAATCGTCCAGGCCCTTGCCGGCCTGACTCGAATAACTTAGCCACAGGACTGAGCTCATAGGTCATAGAAATCCGAACAGATGCAGACACAGATAACAGATTCAAATTTTGCATAGTAAATTGGCATATGAACAGACAAGAGAACGAGTGTGATAAAGTACACCCTCGTCCCAAACAAATAAACAGATTGCAGAGCAGAAATCAAGTTAAACAGCAATTGAGATGAGTGGTACACTCACCGGCTCAACTTTAAAAGTTTTCACTTCAGATTGGCCTTAATCGCCAAGAAACCCTAAAATAATCAAAGTAAACTAATTGAAGGTTTCATATCCAAAATCGAGTAAACGAAATGCACAAGTGAGGCTCGACTACACGTCCTACGCCTTGCCAATTAAATACTAATGCAAGGGTGGAAAACATGATTTTCTTGGAAACGAAAAGGTAACATGAAGACTTAGGCACAAACAACCCAAAAGCCTTTCATTTCCACCGAAAGGCAAATCCAACTTAAAGGAACCAAACGGCCTAGAAAATCGGGCAGCACCTCCCCTAAAATTCTTACTTTTCCAGCCATTAAGGCTTCATTATTTCCTCAAATCAGTTCCAACATTTCGTACAAAAGTCATCTCATTTCCCAAAAGCCGTTCACTAGGCTCAAAGTAGTACAAGTACAAAAGTTAGCTAGGAAATGACCGGAATGAGAGCGAGCCCTAAAACATGCAAACAAGTACATGGAGACTCGATAACGAGTCATAAAGCCATGCCAACCACAACCCCAATAAGGTTTCATATGCATATATAAGCATTATAGCAAACCAGAAAATCAGGAAATGTAGCCATCTTGGCCATAACAACAAAAACAGTTTTGCCTTCATTATGCGGTAATGGCACAAATTGCGCTACGCTTATCAGATGAGGGTGTAAGACCCACCATCTTGAAGCTAAAAGACAGGGCTACAACAATGTAGAAGGCCACTCAGTCCAAATTGTGACAACCCCACCTTCCCCTAAGGCGAACCAAAGAGGTTAGCGGACTGCCTGCCTAGCTTTCGCCAGGACTAACGGTGCAGTATAAAGCGATCTTTCACATTCCGGAACTTATAACGAGCGCAAATAAGGCAAAAGGGCAAAATAACCCAAAATAAAAGAAAATGAAATCTGGAGTCGGCCATGAATAGTAACCGACTCGTCCGAACCCAACCAAACATCGAATTACATATACCACATAACATTTAGCCTTTACAAACCAAAAATGACGTTTAAAAGTGATACAAAAGTCACTACATATATGGTTTGCCAAAACAAAAGTGAAAACGGCCCTAATGATACATTTAGGGTCCCATTTTATATACAATACAAAAGAGTCATTCATCTAGTTCATTCGGCAACCATTTATCAAAATTCATTCCAAAAGAGTCATATTCCTGTAAGGAAAACAAAAGGAACGGGGTGAGCTAATTGCCCAGTGAGAATACAACTCAAGCAACCAAGTTCATGGATACATCAAGCTTAATAGTCCAATTTACCAAAATAAATAAAGCCACACATTAATAATGAGGATAAAAGGATACGGGTGGCTCTCAAGAGCCCTTTTCCTCGTTTGAATTCTTGATCAGGTCTCATTGACTCTCCGTCAATGTCTGAAAGGTAACCAACCGTAGACTCCTCTTAACTTCCATTCCCTTCCTCCTAACATTCCTCAACCGGGCGCGAAATCCAAACACTTGCATTGTGGTATTACTCGAGTAAACCGGAATCAAGAGTCTCTCATACTACAAGATTCCCTATGATGTTGCCCCAAGGCACATTAATTGGCACGACCAAGCCCTCGCCGGCTCGATTCAATCAATAACCAATGGGGTTGAGCTCATGGATAATATTTGAAGTCATGTATTTCATTTCATATAACTTTCCAATAACATGCGAAACAATAAGTGAAAGTGATAAAGTACACTCTCACTTGGATCAATCAACATTCAACATCTCAAGTACAAAGATCAAAGCCATGTAATAGCACATAAGTGAGTAGTACACTCACCAAGCTAGCACAATGTGGTTTCAAACACTTTAGTCAAAAGAACGTTGTGCACCACCGTCACGCCCTAAAAACATGCAAACAAATACAATGAGACTCGATAACGAGTCATAAACCAAGGCCAAACATGACCCCAATAAGGTTCCATAAACATTTACAAACAATAGAGGAAACCAGAAATTTCGAAAATGTAACTAGCATTGGCCCGGAAAAATACAGTTTTGACGTCATTTTGCGGTAATAGCACAAATTCCACTACGAGTATCGGATGAGGGTGCAAGACCCACCATCTCGAAGCTAAAAGACAGAGCTACAACATCACCGAAGGTCACTCAACCCAGATTTGAGTGCAAACAGGTCAAAAATGCAAGATACTTCATCAACAATGTAAAACAGATTCACCAAAACGCGTTCTAGCGGAAATATCATAACTCAGGCTCTACATGTCCAAATCCAGAAATTCCAAATCCAAATGAAAGCTAAGAAATAGGGCTAAATTTCATCAGAAGGCTTCAACACTCAATTCGGAAGCAATTCCAGTCAAAACAACCCATTACAGTCGCAAATCCCAATTTCGGGTAAAACAGAACAGAAATAGTATTTTCGACTTATCTCACTCCACACAACTCCGATTGACCTGAAATTTTGTAGGCACCTTTAAAATTTCATTACCTATAACTTTCATGTTTTGAGCTAAGGCCAATTCGGCCTCTATCTAGTACCTAAAAATTCGGACAGAATGTACCCTTAAGAACCCTAGATTTTCCAATTTTCTTCCAAAACAGAAATTGGTTGCAATTAATCACTTTTCCCACCTCCTGAAGTCATTATAGATCATTTACATACATCATAGATAGCCACACCATCATGCTTGAATTAAAACAGAAAATTCCCCAAAAATAAAAAAAAAGTGATCAATTCAACCACAAATCAAGAATTAATCCATAAACTTGCATCTTCTACTTCCACTAAGCATGATTTGAGCATCAATTAAAGAAGGAGGGTGGTTCTTCACAACTTACCTTTAAAACAAGAGAGAGAGAGTTATGGACCACCTTAACTTTCCAAATAACTTCACCAATCACCTCAAAATCACTAAGTGGAGGAGTTTTATGGAACAATTGGAAGATTAATCGGTTGATTTGAGAGATTGAGCAAGATTGGAGACCAAAATTGTGAAGAGTTTTCTTTCCTTTGAGCTTCAAGAAAGTCGGCCACCCTTGGAGGAATTTTGATGATTTTTGGGTCATTTTTGGTTATTTAAGTCGATGGTAAGAAAGTCTTAAGGTAGCCCAATCAAATGGTGACACTTGTCACCTTTAATTAAATGCTCACCTACCTTGTCTCCCTTATATCAATCCACTTAGCACTCTCTACTTATCTCTTAACACCCGATAAATTAATTCCAGTATTCAAAACTTAATCTAGTTGGCCGAATTTTTCCGGACTTTTCGCACTAGTGGGTCCCACGTCCGGTATCTGCTCTTAATTTCTCAAAATCTATTCGATACTAGAAAAATCATCTAAAAATTATATCTGCTCCTTAAATTTATCTAGAAAAATTTTCTAATCACGAAAATGCAGAAAACAAGTCATGAAAAATAATAAAACTTAGAAAATGAAAATTACGGGTTCTCACACAAATCCTAGCACAACTAGGTCAAAAATGCAGAATACCAAACCAGAACCGTAATTGCAGGTTTACAAATCACACTATGCTGTAATTAGTCCAACTCAGTCTATACAGGTCCAAATGCATTGATTCCAAAGGCATACGGTAGCCAAGACATCCAGCTACATTTCATCAGAAGACACCAACATCCAAATCCAAAGTAATTCCAGTCAAAACAGACGATTACAAGTGCAGTTCGCACATTCTGATCAACCCAGAACAGCAACAGTAAAATTGACATATCTCACTCTACACTACTCCAAATGACCTGAAATTTTCCAGGCACCTCAAACACATCAATACCTACAACTTTCATGTTTTAATCAAACGCTAATTCTACCTCTAACCATATGATACAAAACCGGACAGAAAAGGGGTTATGAAACCCTAACTTCCTCAAATTCCTTCCAAACCCAAAATTGGTTGCAATTATCAATAATTCACACCTACTAGAGTCATTACCCCTCATTACCAACCATCATAAATAACCACAACATCATGATCACATTAAACCAGAAAAATCTCCAATAAATTGAAAACTTCACCAATTCATCTCAAACCAAGAAATAAACCACAAATATCATCACTTTAGCTTCCACTAGGCACAAATTAAGCATCATTAGGTGTAGGGGAAAGTTCAAGCACCACTTACCTAGTAAACAAGAGAAGAGGAGTTGTAGAACACCTTAGCTTCTTCAAAAAAACTTCACCAAATCACTTACTAGCACCAAGTGGAGGGATTTTATGGAGTAGAAACTAATTTAAGCACTTGGGTTTGGATGATTGAGTTAAATGGAAGCTAAAAATGTTGAAGAGTTTCTTCCTTCTTGAGCTTGAGAGGGCCGGCCACCAAGGAGAAAGAAATGGTGAATTTTGGTTAATTTTTAGATATTTAACCAATTGGTCAAAATGTCAAAACCATGAATAGTAAGTCTTAAGCCATAACCAATATAATGGTGACACTTGTCACCTCCATAAATGCAATCCTATCTTTTCTTTTCCTCTCACATCAATCACTTCACATCCTCTACTTATCTCTTAACACCCGATAAATTTCACACAGTATCCGGAATTTAACCTAATTGGCCGAATTTTTCCGAACTATTCGCACTAGTGGGTCCCACGTCCATTATATGCTCTTAATTTTTCAAAAACTCACCAATACTAGAAAAATCATCTAAAAACTATAACTGCTCATAAAATTTATCAGGAGAATTTTCCTAAGCCAGAAAATGCAGAAAACATGTCTTTAAAGGGGAAAAACCTTAGGAAAATTATTAGGGATTTACGGGTTCTCACACTCTCTCCCCCTTAAAAGAATTTCGTCCTCGAAATTTTCTTATCAGCGGAATCCATCAAATCTAAGGTACCCAGCGGATCGTACCTTCTACGTCCTCAGACGAGTCAGGGACCTGATGATGCTCCAGGGAATATACTCGAGCCGGTACTTTCGTTCTAGTCCCTTCTCCTTTCGACTGTCCAGGGTTGGTCTTAGCTGGTTGCTGAGAGTTAGTCTTGGTTGGTGGCGGAGTCCCTCTCCCTTCGCGCAGTCGTGCTGGACAGTTAGCAATTTGATGTTCGGCGCTACCACAGCGCAGGCATTTTCCTTCTCTCTTCCAACAATTTGCCTCCGTGTGATTTGGCCCTCCGCAATATCCACAGGGACCTCGAGTAGCAGTGACCGATCCTCCCGGTGAGACACCACTGGCCACCCCCGGTTGTCGTATTCCCCCGTTCCTTTTTTCACTCTTAGGGGGTATGCTCTTATCTTCCTGTTCCGAGCTGCTCCCAGGAAAGCCCCTTTTCTTGGTTTGGAAGTTTCTAACTTGTAGCCTCGCATCTTCAACCCGTTGAGCTTTCTCCACAGCGTCACTAAAGGTACTAAGTTGAGCTACAGCCAAATCCTTTTGAATCTCAACATTTAGCCCCTGAATAAAACGCCTTATCCGTCTTTGTTCAGTTATGATCAGTTCAGGCGCAAACTTAGACAACCGAGTGAATTGACTCTCATACTCGGCTACGGTTTGTGTTCCCTGGCGAAGCCGAATAAATTCATCTTCCTTCTTTTCTTGGATGAGAGGAGGGAAAAACTTGGCATTAAATTCTCTCATAAAGTTCGCCCACGTCCTCGGGGTTTGTTCTCTTTTCCATTTCATTCGAATGACATTCCACCAGGAACGGGCGGCTCCCTCTAGTTGAAAGACTGTCTCTCCTCGGTATAGTGTAAGGCAGCGAAAATATCGATCATCTTCTCCAGCCCCTTCTCAGCTACGTCAGGATCAGGGCCTCCAAGAAATTTGGGTGGGGCGAACTTCTGAAATCTCTCAAGGGCTCTATCCTCGCCCTCCATGTGATTACCAGGATTCCCAGGGTTAGGGTTAGGGTTTTGACCTTGTTGGTGCACCACTTGGGCTAGCAAAGCAGTCATTTGCTGCATGGCAGCAGCTATTTGGACATTGGGGTCAACCCTAAGTTCAGGGTTTGGTCCAGATGAGGTTTCCCCAGTACCCCTTTCAGGTGTAGGTTGCCTATTTCCACGCCCACGGCCCCGTCCACTCCGTGTACCTTCCATGAGTTTTACTTAGTCTAGGCAATAATACTAAACCAAAATAAGCACGATGCATGTAAGTAACACTCAAAACTTTTATGATAACACACATTTATACATTTCAAACAAGATCAAAGCATATATATACAAGCCGGTCAAAATTAGACCGCACACATACATACAGCCAGTTAAGTCAAGCAAAAACATAGACGTTCCACCGAGGAAAGGCCTTTCTAGTTCACCAAATCCTTTCTAACCTTGGCCCTCACATCTTTCGTATCCGGGCGCAAGAATCCCATCTAAGATAATTCACAACTCGAGCCGGCCGGTCCCAAGAGTAAACCATCCTTATTAAAGATTCCTACCCGACATACATACCTAGCTTCCTCGAGTCCCATGATAATGATTCGTACACTTATCACATGCTCGGTTCATAACTTACGCTCAAACGAGCACTTAGACATATTCATGAAATTAGGACCACAACACCACTTGGCCCAGTCTCACTCCGCGCAGAGACCACGCGAAGTGGCTCTGATACCACTGTAACAGCCCCACTTTCCCCTAAGGCGAACCAAAGGGGTTAGCGGACTGCCTGCCCAGCTCTCGCCAGGACTACGGATCAGATTGGAGCTATCTGATTCATTCCGGAACTTACAAACGCGCGTAAACAAATCAAAATAGTAAAATAACCCAAAATAAAATAAAATGAAATCCGGAGCCGGCCATGAATAGTAATCGACCCGTCAGAACCCAACCGAAATAGCTAACAAACATTCACATTTGAACTTTAGCGTTTACAAATCAAAATGACATACAAAAGCTTTCAAAAGTTAATACATATACACGGTTTGCCAAATCAAACGAGAAAACGCCCCAAAAGTACTCTTAGGGTTTTAATACATTAGCTATACAAAAGATATGTTCAACTAGCTTAATTTGGCAGCCATTTGTCAAATCCAGACCAAAAGGGTTTATTTTCCTGTAAGGAAAACAAAAGGAACAGAAAGGGGTGAGCTTGCGCTCAATGAGGTACCAAACAGATAGCATTAAAATCGTGGCATTTCACATTTAACAAATCAGAGACACATGTCAGATGTAAAGCAAAGGAACCAATGATTCAAATCAGAAGGATACGGGTGGCTCTCAGGAGCCAAATTTCCAGCGCAGTACTTGATCCAAACCGGTTGACTCTCCGTCAACGTATATAGAACCAACGCGTCCGTAGACCCCTCTTAACACCGAATTCCGTCCACCAAACACCCCTTTACCGGGCCCGCTCACCTCAAACGAACAAAATGGTAATACTCGAGTATACCCGCAATCAAGGGTCTCAATACCCAAAATCCCCGAACAGACTACCGTGGTTCGTTATCTAATCGTCCAGGCCCTTGCCGGCCCGACTCGAATAACTTAGCCACAGGACTGAGCTCATAGGTCATAGAAATCCGAACAGATGCAGACACAGATAACAGATTCAAATTTTGCATAGTAAATTGGCATATGAACAGACAAGAGAACGAGTGTGGTAAAGTACACCCTCGTCCCAAACAAATAAACAGATTGCAGAGCAGAAATCAAGTTAAACAGCAATGGAGGGGAGTGGTACACTCACCGGCTCAACTTCAAAAGTTTTCACTTCAGATTGGCCTTAATCGCCAAGAAACCCTAAAATAATCAAAGTAAACTAATTGAAGGTTTCATATCCAAAATCGAGTAAACGAAATGCACAAGTGAGGCTCGACTACACGTCGTACGCCTTGCCAATTAAATACTAATGCAAGGGTGAAAAACATGATTTTCTTGGAAACGAAAAGGTAACATGAAGACTTAGGCGCAAACAACCCAAAAGCCTTTCATTTCCACCAAAAGGCAAATCCAACTTAAAGGAACCAAACGGCCTAGAAAATCGGGCAGCACCTCCCCTAAAATTCTTACTTTTCCAGCCATTAAGGCTTCATTATTTCCTCAAATCAGTTCCAACATTTCACACAAAAGTCATCTCATTTCCCAAAAGCCGTTCACTAGGCTCAAAGTAGTACAAGTACAAAAGTTAGCTAGGAAATGACCGGAATGAGAGCGAGCCCTAAAACATGCAAACAAGTACATGGAGACTCGATAACGAGTCATAAAGCCATGCCAACCACAACCCCAATAAGGTTTCATATGCATATATAAGCATTATAGCAAACCAGAAAATCAGGAAATGTAGCCATCTTGGCCATAACAACAAAAACAGTTTTGCCTTCATTATGCGGTAATGGCACAAATTGCGCTACGCTTATCGGATGAGGGTGTAAGACCCACCATCTCGAAGCTAAAAGACAGGGTTACAACAATGTAGAAGGCCACTCAGTCCAAATCCTTGCACAACTAGGTCAAAAATGTAGAATACCAAACCAGAACCGTAATTGCAGGTTTACAAATCACACTATGCTGTAATTAGTCCAACTCAGTCTATACAAGTCCAAATGCATTGATTCCAAAGGCATGCGGTAGCCAAGACATCCAGCTACATTTCATCAGAAGACACCAACATCCAAATCCAAAGTAATTCCAGTCAAAACAGACGATTACAAGTGCCGTTCGCACATTCTGATCAACCCAGAACAGCAACAGTAAAATCAACATATCTCACTCTACACTACTTCAAATGACCTGAAATTTTACAGGCACCTCAAACACATCAATACCTACAAATTTCATGTTTTAAGCAAATGCCAATTCGGCCTCAAACCATATGATACAAAACCGGACAGAAAAGGGGGTTATGAAACCCTAACTTCCTCAAATTCCTTCCAAACCCAAAATTGGTTGCAATTATAAATAATTCACACCTACTAGAGTCATTACCCCTCATTACCAACCATCATAAATAACCACAACATCATGATCACATTAAACCAGAAAAATCTCCAATAAATTGAAAACTTCACCAATTCATCTCAAACCAAGAAATAAACCACAAATATCATCACTTTAGCTTCCACTAGGCACAAATTAAGCATCATTAGGTGTAGGGGAAAGTTCAAGCACCACTTACCTAGTAAACAAGAGAAGAGGAGTTGTAGAACACCTTAGCTTCTTCAAAAAAACTTCACCAAATCACTTACTAGCACCAAGTGGAGGGATTTTATGGAGTAGAAACTAATTTAAGCACTTGGGTTTGGATGATTGAGTTAAATGGAAGCTAAAAATGTTGAAGAGTTTCTTCCTTCTTGAGCTTGAGAGGGCCGGCCACCAAGGAGAAAGAAATGGTGAATTTTGGTTAATTTTTAGATATTTAACCAATTGGTCAAAATGTCAAAACCATGAATAGTAAGTCTTAAGCCATAACCAATATAATGGTGACACTTGTCACCTCCATAAATGCAATCCTATCTTTTCTTTTCCTCTCACATCAATCACTTCACATCCTCTACTTATCTCTTAACACCCGATAAATTTCACACAGTATCCGGAATTTAACCTAATTGGCCGAATTTTTCCGAACTATTCGCACTAGTGGGTCCCACGTCCATTATATGCTCTTAATTTTTCAAAAACTCACCAATACTAGAAAAATCATCTAAAAACTATAACTGCTCATAAAATTTATCAGGAGAATTTTCCTAAGCCAGAAAATGCAGAAAACATGTCTTTAAAGGGGAAAAACCTTAGGAAAATTATTAGGGATTTACGGGTTCTCACACTCTCTCCCCCTTAAAAGAATTTCGTCCTCGAAATTTTCTTATCAGCGGAATCCATCAAATCTAAGGTACCCAGCGGATCGTACCTTCTACGTCCTCAGACGAGTCAGGGACCTGATGATGCTCCAGGGAATATACTCGAGCCGGTACTTTCGTTCTAGTCCCTTCTCCTTTCGACTGTCCAGGGTTGGTCTTAGCTGGTTGCTGAGAGTTAGTCTTGGTTGGTGGCGGAGTCCCTCTCCCTTCGCGCAGTCGTGCTGGACAGTTAGCAATTTGATGTTCGGCGCTACCACAGCGCAGGCATTTTCCTTCTCTCTTCCAACAATTTGCCTCCGTGTGATTTGGCCCTCCGCAATATCCACAGGGACCTCGAGTAGCAGTGACCGATCCTCCCGGTGAGACACCACTGGCCACCCCCGGTTGTCGTATTCCCCCGTTCCTTTTTTCACTCTTAGGGGGTATGCTCTTATCTTCCTGTTCCGAGCTGCTCCCAGGAAAGCCCCTTTTCTTGGTTTGGAAGTTTCTAACTTGTAGCCTCGCATCTTCAACCCGTTGAGCTTTCTCCACAGCGTCACTAAAGGTACTAAGTTGAGCTACAGCCAAATCCTTTTGAATCTCAACATTTAGCCCCTGAATAAAACGCCTTATCCGTCTTTGTTCAGTTATGATCAGTTCAGGCGCAAACTTAGACAACCGAGTGAATTGACTCTCATACTCGGCTACGGTTTGTGTTCCCTGGCGAAGCCGAATAAATTCATCTTCCTTCTTTTCTTGGATGAGAGGAGGGAAAAACTTGGCATTAAATTCTCTCATAAAGTTCGCCCACGTCCTCGGGGTTTGTTCTCTTTTCCATTTCATTCGAATGACATTCCACCAGGAACGGGCGGCTCCCTCTAGTTGAAAGACTGTCTCTCCTCGGTATAGTGTAAGGCAGCGAAAATATCGATCATCTTCTCCAGCCCCTTCTCAGCTACGTCAGGATCAGGGCCTCCAAGAAATTTGGGTGGGGCGAACTTCTGAAATCTCTCAAGGGCTCTATCCTCGCCCTCCATGTGATTACCAGGATTCCCAGGGTTAGGGTTAGGGTTTTGACCTTGTTGGTGCACCACTTGGGCTAGCAAAGCAGTCATTTGCTGCATGGCAGCAGCTATTTGGACATTGGGGTCAACCCTAAGTTCAGGGTTTGGTCCAGATGAGGTTTCCCCAGTACCCCTTTCAGGTGTAGGTTGCCTATTTCCACGCCCACGGCCCCGTCCACTCCGTGTACCTTCCATGAGTTTTACTTAGTCTAGGCAATAATACTAAACCAAAATAAGCACGATGCATGTAAGTAACACTCAAAACTTTTATGATAACACACATTTATACATTTCAAACAAGATCAAAGCATATATATACAAGCCGGTCAAAATTAGACCGCACACATACATACAGCCAGTTAAGTCAAGCAAAAACATAGACGTTCCACCGAGGAAAGGCCTTTCTAGTTCACCAAATCCTTTCTAACCTTGGCCCTCACATCTTTCGTATCCGGGCGCAAGAATCCCATCTAAGATAATTCACAACTCGAGCCGGCCGGTCCCAAGAGTAAACCATCCTTATTAAAGATTCCTACCCGACATACATACCTAGCTTCCTCGAGTCCCATGATAATGATTCGTACACTTATCACATGCTCGGTTCATAACTTACGCTCAAACGAGCACTTAGACATATTCATGAAATTAGGACCACAACACCACTTGGCCCAGTCTCACTCCGCGCAGAGACCACGCGAAGTGGCTCTGATACCACTGTAACAGCCCCACTTTCCCCTAAGGCGAACCAAAGGGGTTAGCGGACTGCCTGCCCAGCTCTCGCCAGGACTACGGATCAGATTGGAGCTATCTGATTCATTCCGGAACTTACAAACGCGCGTAAACAAATCAAAATAGTAAAATAACCCAAAATAAAATAAAATGAAATCCGGAGCCGGCCATGAATAGTAATCGACCCGTCAGAACCCAACCGAAATAGCTAACAAACATTCACATTTGAACTTTAGCGTTTACAAATCAAAATGACATACAAAAGCTTTCAAAAGTTAATACATATACACGGTTTGCCAAATCAAACGAGAAAACGCCCCAAAAGTACTCTTAGGGTTTTAATACATTAGCTATACAAAAGATATGTTCAACTAGCTTAATTTGGCAGCCATTTGTCAAATCCAGACCAAAAGGGTTTATTTTCCTGTAAGGAAAACAAAAGGAACAGAAAGGGGTGAGCTTGCGCTCAATGAGGTACCAAACAGATAGCATTAAAATCGTGGCATTTCACATTTAACAAATCAGAGACACATGTCAGATGTAAAGCAAAGGAACCAATGATTCAAATCAGAAGGATACGGGTGGCTCTCAGGAGCCAAATTTCCAGCGCAGTACTTGATCCAAACCGGTTGACTCTCCGTCAACGTATATAGAACCAACGCGTCCGTAGACCCCTCTTAACACCGAATTCCGTCCACCAAACACCCCTTTACCGGGCCCGCTCACCTCAAACGAACAAAATGGTAATACTCGAGTATACCCGCAATCAAGGGTCTCAATACCCAAAATCCCCGAACAGACTACCGTGGTTCGTTATCTAATCGTCCAGGCCCTTGCCGGCCCGACTCGAATAACTTAGCCACAGGACTGAGCTCATAGGTCATAGAAATCCGAACAGATGCAGACACAGATAACAGATTCAAATTTTGCATAGTAAATTGGCATATGAACAGACAAGAGAACGAGTGTGGTAAAGTACACCCTCGTCCCAAACAAATAAACAGATTGCAGAGCAGAAATCAAGTTAAACAGCAATGGAGGGGAGTGGTACACTCACCGGCTCAACTTCAAAAGTTTTCACTTCAGATTGGCCTTAATCGCCAAGAAACCCTAAAATAATCAAAGTAAACTAATTGAAGGTTTCATATCCAAAATCGAGTAAACGAAATGCACAAGTGAGGCTCGACTACACGTCGTACGCCTTGCCAATTAAATACTAATGCAAGGGTGAAAAACATGATTTTCTTGGAAACGAAAAGGTAACATGAAGACTTAGGCGCAAACAACCCAAAAGCCTTTCATTTCCACCAAAAGGCAAATCCAACTTAAAGGAACCAAACGGCCTAGAAAATCGGGCAGCACCTCCCCTAAAATTCTTACTTTTCCAGCCATTAAGGCTTCATTATTTCCTCAAATCAGTTCCAACATTTCACACAAAAGTCATCTCATTTCCCAAAAGCCGTTCACTAGGCTCAAAGTAGTACAAGTACAAAAGTTAGCTAGGAAATGACCGGAATGAGAGCGAGCCCTAAAACATGCAAACAAGTACATGGAGACTCGATAACGAGTCATAAAGCCATGCCAACCACAACCCCAATAAGGTTTCATATGCATATATAAGCATTATAGCAAACCAGAAAATCAGGAAATGTAGCCATCTTGGCCATAACAACAAAAACAGTTTTGCCTTCATTATGCGGTAATGGCACAAATTGCGCTACGCTTATCGGATGAGGGTGTAAGACCCACCATCTCGAAGCTAAAAGACAGGGTTACAACAATGTAGAAGGCCACTCAGTCCAAATCCTTGCACAACTAGGTCAAAAATGTAGAATACCAAACCAGAACCGTAATTGCAGGTTTACAAATCACACTATGCTGTAATTAGTCCAACTCAGTCTATACAAGTCCAAATGCATTGATTCCAAAGGCATGCGGTAGCCAAGACATCCAGCTACATTTCATCAGAAGACACCAACATCCAAATCCAAAGTAATTCCAGTCAAAACAGACGATTACAAGTGCCGTTCGCACATTCTGATCAACCCAGAACAGCAACAGTAAAATCAACATATCTCACTCTACACTACTTCAAATGACCTGAAATTTTACAGGCACCTCAAACACATCAATACCTACAACTTTCATGTTTTAAGCAAATGCCAATTCGGCCTCAAACCATATGATACAAAACCGGACAGAAAAGGGGGTTATGAAACCCTAACTTCCTCAAATTCCTTCCAAACCCAAAATTGGTTGCAATTATAAATAATTCACACCTACTAGAGTCATTACCCCTCATTACCAACCATCATAAATAACCACAACATCATGATCACATTAAACCAGAAAAATCTCCAATAAATTGAAAACTTCACCAATTCATCTCAAACCAAGAAATAAACCACAAATATCATCACTTTAGCTTCCACTAGGCACAAATTAAGCATCATTAGGTGTAGGGGAAAGTTCAAGCACCACTTACCTAGTAAACAAGAGAAGAGGAGTTGTAGAACACCTTAGCTTCTTCAAAAAAACTTCACCAAATCACTTACTAGCACCAAGTGGAGGGATTTTATGGAGTAGAAACTAATTTAAGCACTTGGGTTTGGATGATTGAGTTAAATGGAAGCTAAAAATGTTGAAGAGTTTCTTCCTTCTTGAGCTTGAGAGGGCCGGCCACCAAGGAGAAAGAAATGGTGAATTTTGGTTAATTTTTAGATATTTAACCAATTGGTCAAAATGTCAAAACCATGAATAGTAAGTCTTAAGCCATAACCAATATAATGGTGACACTTGTCACCTCCATAAATGCAATCCTATCTTTTCTTTTCCTCTCACATCAATCACTTCACATCCTCTACTTATCTCTTAACACCCGATAAATTTCACACAGTATCCGGAATTTAACCTAATTGGCCGAATTTTTCCGAACTATTCGCACTAGTGGGTCCCACGTCCATTATATGCTCTTAATTTTTCAAAAACTCACCAATACTAGAAAAATCATCTAAAAACTATAACTGCTCATAAAATTTATCAGGAGAATTTTCCTAAGCCAGAAAATGCAGAAAACATGTCTTTAAAGGGGAAAAACCTTAGGAAAATTATTAGGGATTTACGGGTTCTCACACTCTCTCCCCCTTAAAAGAATTTCGTCCTCGAAATTTTCTTATCAGCGGAATCCATCAAATCTAAGGTACCCAGCGGATCGTACCTTCTACGTCCTCAGACGAGTCAGGGACCTGATGATGCTCCAGGGAATATACTCGAGCCGGTACTTTCGTTCTAGTCCCTTCTCCTTTCGACTGTCCAGGGTTGGTCTTAGCTGGTTGCTGAGAGTTAGTCTTGGTTGGTGGCGGAGTCCCTCTCCCTTCGCGCAGTCGTGCTGGACAGTTAGCAATTTGATGTTCGGCGCTACCACAGCGCAGGCATTTTCCTTCTCTCTTCCAACAATTTGCCTCCGTGTGATTTGGCCCTCCGCAATATCCACAGGGACCTCGAGTAGCAGTGACCGATCCTCCCGGTGAGACACCACTGGCCACCCCCGGTTGTCGTATTCCCCCGTTCCTTTTTTCACTCTTAGGGGGTATGCTCTTATCTTCCTGTTCCGAGCTGCTCCCAGGAAAGCCCCTTTTCTTGGTTTGGAAGTTTCTAACTTGTAGCCTCGCATCTTCAACCCGTTGAGCTTTCTCCACAGCGTCACTAAAGGTACTAAGTTGAGCTACAGCCAAATCCTTTTGAATCTCAACATTTAGCCCCTGAATAAAACGCCTTATCCGTCTTTGTTCAGTTATGATCAGTTCAGGCGCAAACTTAGACAACCGAGTGAATTGACTCTCATACTCGGCTACGGTTTGTGTTCCCTGGCGAAGCCGAATAAATTCATCTTCCTTCTTTTCTTGGATGAGAGGAGGGAAAAACTTGGCATTAAATTCTCTCATAAAGTTCGCCCACGTCCTCGGGGTTTGTTCTCTTTTCCATTTCATTCGAATGACATTCCACCAGGAACGGGCGGCTCCCTCTAGTTGAAAGACTGTCTCTCCTCGGTATAGTGTAAGGCAGCGAAAATATCGATCATCTTCTCCAGCCCCTTCTCAGCTACGTCAGGATCAGGGCCTCCAAGAAATTTGGGTGGGGCGAACTTCTGAAATCTCTCAAGGGCTCTATCCTCGCCCTCCATGTGATTACCAGGATTCCCAGGGTTAGGGTTAGGGTTTTGACCTTGTTGGTGCACCACTTGGGCTAGCAAAGCAGTCATTTGCTGCATGGCAGCAGCTATTTGGACATTGGGGTCAACCCTAAGTTCAGGGTTTGGTCCAGATGAGGTTTCCCCAGTACCCCTTTCAGGTGTAGGTTGCCTATTTCCACGCCCACGGCCCCGTCCACTCCGTGTACCTTCCATGAGTTTTACTTAGTCTAGGCAATAATACTAAACCAAAATAAGCACGATGCATGTAAGTAACACTCAAAACTTTTATGATAACACACATTTATACATTTCAAACAAGATCAAAGCATATATATACAAGCCGGTCAAAATTAGACCGCACACATACATACAGCCAGTTAAGTCAAGCAAAAACATAGACGTTCCACCGAGGAAAGGCCTTTCTAGTTCACCAAATCCTTTCTAACCTTGGCCCTCACATCTTTCGTATCCGGGCGCAAGAATCCCATCTAAGATAATTCACAACTCGAGCCGGCCGGTCCCAAGAGTAAACCATCCTTATTAAAGATTCCTACCCGACATACATACCTAGCTTCCTCGAGTCCCATGATAATGATTCGTACACTTATCACATGCTCGGTTCATAACTTACGCTCAAACGAGCACTTAGACATATTCATGAAATTAGGACCACAACACCACTTGGCCCAGTCTCACTCCGCGCAGAGACCACGCGAAGTGGCTCTGATACCACTGTAACAGCCCCACTTTCCCCTAAGGCGAACCAAAGGGGTTAGCGGACTGCCTGCCCAGCTCTCGCCAGGACTACGGATCAGATTGGAGCTATCTGATTCATTCCGGAACTTACAAACGCGCGTAAACAAATCAAAATAGTAAAATAACCCAAAATAAAATAAAATGAAATCCGGAGCCGGCCATGAATAGTAATCGACCCGTCAGAACCCAATCGAAATAGCTAACAAACATTCACATTTGAACTTTAGCGTTTACAAATCAAAATGACATACAAAAGCTTTCAAAAGTTAATACATATACACGGTTTGCCAAATCAAACGAGAAAACGCCCCAAAAGTACTCTTAGGGTTTTAATACATTAGCTATACAAAAGATATGTTCAACTAGCTTAATTTGGCAGCCATTTGTCAAATCCAGACCAAAAGGGTTTATTTTCCTGTAAGGAAAACAAAAGGAACAGAAAGGGGTGAGCTTGCGCTCAATGAGGTACCAAACAGATAGCATTAAAATCGTGGCATTTCACATTTAACAAATCAGAGACACATGTCAGATGTAAAGCAAAGGAACCAATGATTCAAATCAGAAGGATACGGGTGGCTCTCAGGAGCCAAATTTCCAGCGCAGTACTTGATCCAAACCGGTTGACTCTCCGTCAACGTATATAGAACCAACGCGTCCGTAGACCCCTCTTAACACCGAATTCCGTCCACCAAACACCCCTTTACCGGGCCCGCTCACCTCAAACGAACAAAATGGTAATACTCGAGTATACCCGCAATCAAGGGTCTCAATACCCAAAATCCCCGAACAGACTACCGTGGTTCGTTATCTAATCGTCCAGGCCCTTGCCGGCCCGACTCGAATAACTTAGCCACAGGACTGAGCTCATAGGTCATAGAAATCCGAACAGATGCAGACACAGATAACAGATTCAAATTTTGCATAGTAAATTGGCATATGAACAGACAAGAGAACGAGTGTGGTAAAGTACACCCTCGTCCCAAACAAATAAACAGATTGCAGAGCAGAAATCAAGTTAAACAGCAATGGAGGGGAGTGGTACACTCACCGGCTCAACTTCAAAAGTTTTCACTTCAGATTGGCCTTAATCGCCAAGAAACCCTAAAATAATCAAAGTAAACTAATTGAAGGTTTCATATCCAAAATCGAGTAAACGAAATGCACAAGTGAGGCTCGACTACACGTCGTACGCCTTGCCAATTAAATACTAATGCAAGGGTGAAAAACATGATTTTCTTGGAAACGAAAAGGTAACATGAAGACTTAGGCGCAAACAACCCAAAAGCCTTTCATTTCCACCAAAAGGCAAATCCAACTTAAAGGAACCAAACGGCCTAGAAAATCGGGCAGCACCTCCCCTAAAATTCTTACTTTTCCAGCCATTAAGGCTTCATTATTTCCTCAAATCAGTTCCAACATTTCACACAAAAGTCATCTCATTTCCCAAAAGCCGTTCACTAGGCTCAAAGTAGTACAAGTACAAAAGTTAGCTAGGAAATGACCGGAATGAGAGCGAGCCCTAAAACATGCAAACAAGTACATGGAGACTCGATAACGAGTCATAAAGCCATGCCAACCACAACCCCAATAAGGTTTCATATGCATATATAAGCATTATAGCAAACCAGAAAATCAGGAAATGTAGCCATCTTGGCCATAACAACAAAAACAGTTTTGCCTTCATTATGCGGTAATGGCACAAATTGCGCTACGCTTATCGGATGAGGGTGTAAGACCCACCATCTCGAAGCTAAAAGACAGGGTTACAACAATGTAGAAGGCCACTCAGTCCAAATCCTTGCACAACTAGGTCAAAAATGTAGAATACCAAACCAGAACCGTAATTGCAGGTTTACAAATCACACTATGCTGTAATTAGTCCAACTCAGTCTATACAAGTCCAAATGCATTGATTCCAAAGGCATGCGGTAGCCAAGACATCCAGCTACATTTCATCAGAAGACACCAACATCCAAATCCAAAGTAATTCCAGTCAAAACAGACGATTACAAGTGCCGTTCGCACATTCTGATCAACCCAGAACAGCAACAGTAAAATCAACATATCTCACTCTACACTACTTCAAATGACCTGAAATTTTACAGGCACCTCAAACACATCAATACCTACAACTTTCATGTTTTAAGCAAATGCCAATTCGGCCTCAAACCATATGATACAAAACCGGACAGAAAAGGGGGTTATGAAACCCTAACTTCCTCAAATTCCTTCCAAACCCAAAATTGGTTGCAATTATAAATAATTCACACCTACTAGAGTCATTACCCCTCATTACCAACCATCATAAATAACCACAACATCATGATCACATTAAACCAGAAAAATCTCCAATAAATTGAAAACTTCACCAATTCATCTCAAACCAAGAAATAAACCACAAATATCATCACTTTAGCTTCCACTAGGCACAAATTAAGCATCATTAGGTGTAGGGGAAAGTTCAAGCACCACTTACCTAGTAAACAAGAGAAGAGGAGTTGTAGAACACCTTAGCTTCTTCAAAAAAACTTCACCAAATCACTTACTAGCACCAAGTGGAGGGATTTTATGGAGTAGAAACTAATTTAAGCACTTGGGTTTGGATGATTGAGTTAAATGGAAGCTAAAAATGTTGAAGAGTTTCTTCCTTCTTGAGCTTGAGAGGGCCGGCCACCAAGGAGAAAGAAATGGTGAATTTTGGTTAATTTTTAGATATTTAACCAATTGGTCAAAATGTCAAAACCATGAATAGTAAGTCTTAAGCCATAACCAATATAATGGTGACACTTGTCACCTCCATAAATGCAATCCTATCTTTTCTTTTCCTCTCACATCAATCACTTCACATCCTCTACTTATCTCTTAACACCCGATAAATTTCACACAGTATCCGGAATTTAACCTAATTGGCCGAATTTTTCCGAACTATTCGCACTAGTGGGTCCCACGTCCATTATATGCTCTTAATTTTTCAAAAACTCACCAATACTAGAAAAATCATCTAAAAACTATTACTGCTCATAAAATTTACCAGGAGAATTTTCCTAAGCCAGAAAATGCAGAAAACATGTCTTTAAAGGGGAAAAACCTTAGGAAAATTATTAGGGATTTACGGGCTCTCACAAAACGACTCCAAGTCTATGAAAATCAGAGAAAAATATTCGGGAGTCACATTTGAAGAAAGGGAAGGCAAGGATAAGAATCCAAGGCACCCTTTCAACCTAGCCTAGGCTAGTTGCGCAATTTAGTCAAATATTTTCCTATTTTAACCTAAAGATTTATCACATTTGGATGTAGTATATGAATGCAAACCCTAGACCTAAGAGGGTGTCGGGGGGTCGAAATGTATCTTCAAAACTTACTTGGTACCAATCACATTAATTGTGACGCCTAATAAAGACTCTTTGAAGAAGTCGCAAATAATGCAAGTCATGAGACTCGAAAGAAAGAAAAAGTAAAGAAAATAATAATATACAAATGTGTATGACCTAAAGGAATGCATCATAATGGGTGCGGGGGATTTATATTCGTGACTTCAATGTTCCCTTTAATAGAGGGAATACGAGCGTGCTAAGACTAGAAAGCCAAACTCGTCCATATCCCATACGCAAGGGGTTTTCCTAGTCTAATCAAGCAAATGTACTACCCTAGGTCTAATGTTTAGATTAAATGCAAGTCTAATGTCATGTTTCATACAAAGGGGTAAGTAATATACATATAAGGGGGAATACGGAATAAGGGATATAAATAGAAGGGAATATGGGATATAGGATGTACATATATAAGGAAGTGTCATGCAATATGGTAAGAATCCTAAAAGGTGAAAAAATATGCATGAGAATGTAATGTAGTCACACAAACATGATCTAGCGTAGGAGGTCCCTAAGGGTCTAACATTGGACTAGCCCTTGTCTATGAGTTCTCACTAGCGTTGGACTAGTGAAAAATCGGAATGAAGGGCCACAACTAGCGTTGGACTAGTGTGGTGACGACATGCATTTGTTGTAGTCTAATAAATCAAATAAAACATAATAAAGCAAATAAACACATAAATCACATAAAACACATAGCACATAGGCATGATATCTAGATGCAAGACCCTAAGAAAGCTGTGAGGACCCGAAAAATTTCTTATTTTTATCGAATATTAATGGTTTAATTAAGTATTAATCCACCTGTTTTTCCCAAATAATTTATTACGACCATTTTAAATCCATTCGTATGGAATAATGTCTTCATTATGCTTTTAAAAAATCCCGTTAACAACTTCAATTTTCGGAGGATTGTTTGAGTGAGAAATAATGAACACGAGTGTGTCAAGGTGATATTGTATTCGAGAGTATGATTATCCTGGGGAAATTAAGAACGGACAATAGCAGATTAAGAAAAGTTAATCGAGAATTAAAGGTGAATAAGTTCTAAGTGAGCATATACTACTCACGCGTGGATAGTTTTCCAAAAGACGCATGGATACAAATTTATTGGAGATTTGAGGAGTTAATACTCGACTCATGTGAGGACTCGTAAAACTCCTATTAAAACCCTAATTTGAGCTTATTTAATTATTTACTTGTTCATTTATTCCGAGTATTATTTTCTAGTCTCATTAGACCTAAATACATGGTAATATAACTTCGTTATATTTTTAAAATGATTCGTTTCAAAAATTAATTTCCTGGAGCGCGTTTAGTAAAAATAGTGAATAGTGCTTGGAGATTTTATCCGCGTAGGAGCTCAATAAGCTTGGAATATTGGAGACTTGTACTATGGTTCTAAAATAGGTAATCTTATGAATAAATACTCAAGTGATAGTTAGTAGTGCAATCGTTATAAGAATTTCTCGGAAGTTTCGCGTTATAACGTTAAATTTGACGGTACGCGTTTTCACACGCGCGACTTCATTTGAGGGACTTTAGACCCTTATTTCGGGACAATTAAGAGTGAAGAATATTTACATGAATATATATGCATTAGAGGTTTAGTGCACTAGTGAACCAAACGCGCGAGAAAAATCGAGCCGTAATCGCACCAAACGGCCCCTAATGAGAGTTGACTTTTGGGTGAATTTCCACCACTTATTTCACCTTCTCTTGGAAGCTAAAGGAAATCAGATTTCTCTCCATCTTCTCTCTCCTCATTGCCGACCAGCTCTCTTCTCTCTCTAACTCATTTGCTTCAAAATTTCTGCTCACAAATTTCACTCAAAACCACCCCAAATCATCTCCAAATTCAACCAAACTTGCACCACACTTAGCTTGATACTTGAGGAGCATTTTGAGCTGAAAACAAGGGCTGGAAATCACGGTTTTTCTGGGGTGATAGAGGGCCGAAAATTCTGCTTGAACACCAAACCAAAGTAAGTGATGATCCACTCTTGGAAACTTGAAGTTTGGAAGCTATCTTACCTTGTTAAGTTCATGCATGCATTTGGTTAGCTTGTGTATGGTGTAAAAATGTGATAGTGGGCTCTTTGAATTCCCACACTTGGGTTGTTGTTGCTGATTTGATGATTGATGGTGGTTATATTGTTGGTTTAGTGGTTAAAATGATGCATTAGTGGTGGGTAATTAGTAGAAACTTCATTGGGTGTAAGAAGCAAAAATTTCCAATTTTGCCCTTGCCATGTTCGGCCATTTTGAGGCCAATTTTTAATGGTCTAATGGCTTGAATTGGATTTTTATAGGATGTATTAGATGTGTGAAAAATTTCATTGGAAAATATTGAGGTTTGATTGAGCAAATGAATTTTTCTTGAGAAACTAGCAAATCTGGAAAACTGTTCGCGTATGATTCTGACCAGTGGTAGTATTTTGGCTATAACTCTGTCCTCGGATGTCGAAATCATGTGCCGTTGGTGGCGTTTGAAACTAGACATTCCTGGATTTAATTTGGTATATAATGCACGTTCTGATTCTTTGTGAACAAGCCAAACCAAATGTTTTAAGTTCGCTGTCCTGTTGCTCCGTTCATCTGGAATGAAGTGTTCAGGCAGCAACTTGATGCCCGATTTTGAACCAGATGGGTGCCGAATTTTGAAACGATTCCTTCTGTGGTATTTTAGCCCTATGAATGTATTTTCTAACGGCATAAGCCATGCTTGATTCCGAGTTAAATTGATTGAGTTGTGACTAAAACAAGAGGACTGCCCTGTATTGGAAAAACGTAATATTTGGACTGATTTGGGACAAAAACTTGGGAGTGATCTTATTAATTGAAATTTTGGTGCTAAACCATTACCAAAGGTATCATGGATGTATCTTAGACCTTTATTTCACCAATGAACCATGGTTGGATAGCTTTCTTGGTTAAACGATTGGAAATTGGGAAATGAAAGTCAAAAGGCAGATTGCCTTAGAATTTTTCCTGAACTTTGGTTGACTAATTAACTATCCTTCCGAAGGTAGTTTTCCCTGAAATTTGATAGAGCGGTACCTTTCATATGGGAGTAAAATAATACCAATTTTGGTGCCAATCCAAGTTCGTTTCGATACCCAATTAAATTACTAAAGTTAGAGGTTCAAATCTGGAAATTCTTCTCCAGTCTTGAATTTCCCCAACTTTGAGATACCGTATCTCGGTACTCGAAACTCCGATTCTTGATCTGCTTGTTTTGTTATAAACTTCGCTTGCAACTCTAATTGAGTGACAAATTTCAGAGGCTGGTTTGCAACGTGTGAATCGTGCCGAATTTTCAAAGTTGGCCGAAATCCAACTTAATTCTGCCTTGTAAACCAATCCTGCATCTTCAAGCTCATTTTTGAACACTTTCCACTTTGATTCATGGAAAAGTGTCTTCTAGGAACTTATAGTACTTTCTAAGAGGTTTCCAACGGTATAAAGTTTTCCAATTCTCAACTTATGCCGAGCGAGTTACGATTTTTCAAAGATTTAGGATAAAACTGAAATTTCTCAATTTTCAAGGCAAAGGAGTTTTTCCAAAATTCTTAATTCTCTTAGTATTATTCAAACGTTTTGCCCTCGCTTTTCGTGATAAAAACTCAAATAATATCGTACATAATAAAAGGCTAGTTGAACCTCGATTTACGTGTAATTGAGGTTCTTTTTGTGAAATAATCTTTAGATTGTACTAGAGTACAATCTTCCTTGATAAGTGGGTTATTTGTGTGATTATCCGCTATTAATTGCCAGGCGCACAAGGAGACCTTCAAGAGGATCTCACTGTGGACACTTAAATCTCCAAAGAATAATCCCTATTGAATTGCTCGGTGAGTGTCAAGTGTGTGAATTCTTGATACTTGCTTAATTGTGGTAATTGTTGGGAATTTTAAAAAAATAAGGGCGGGTGCGTACTTTATCGCACTCGTTCTAATTTCAAATGAATGATTGAAGTGTATTGAATGAATGAAATGTATTGAATGAATGAATGAAATGAAATGTTATGTTATGATTACATATGTCGTTGGAGTGAACCTCCTCGACTTTCAAATGAATGGGGGACGCCCAAACTCATAGGCCGACCTTGGACTCGAGCCGGCAATGGGCTTGGTCGGGAACCTAGGCGAGCCATGAGATATATAAGCTCGACCTAATGAGAGGTCTTGCTTGGCATACTCGTAGAATATCGCCTTATAAATGACTTGTGGGCCCTGGAGGTGTACGGTGGACGGAGGGAAGTAAGTGGTGATCTACGGAAATGGAAATACCGACCCGGTTGACAAGAGGGTCAACGCGGGAAGGTATATGAATGACATCGGCAGAGCGAGTGGAACTTAGCTCCTGAGAGCTACTATATCCTTGAATTGTTTCTGATTACTTTTCCTGTTCGAATGGTTGATTATTGAAACATCACGGTTTTATGCAATAAATTTGGGATTGCTATTTGAACAATGTGCTTGCATGTGTGTTCTTGGCCTCACGAGCGTTTTGATCACCCTGTAGATTTGTTTTCCTTAACAGGATTGGACTTGGAGAAATGTTGGAGAAACCCCTATTGGCGTACTCTTGTTTTTAGGGTTTCCGTTGCACTTTGGGGCTAGACTTGTGATTGATATATATATTTTTGAATATTGATGTATTTCGAGATTCCGATGCAATGATTGGGCAGATGTTGAATATTGATAAGCTTGAATGCTTACGCACTGATTGTATTTATGATATTTAATTGTAACGTCTAGTATTGTATTAAGCTTGGACGGAAATTGCTTGAGTCCTGGCGAGAGCTAGGCAGGCGTCCCGTGGATACCCTTTGGTTCGCCTTAGGGAGAAGTGGGGGCGTCACAAAAGCGGTAACACATAGCACATAAACATGCAAAACACACATAAGGCAAATAAAGCAAATAAAGCCCTAACTATTACATTCGGGGGAAGCCTACTACAATCTAAGAGGGGAAACGGAATAAAATAAATAAAATAATAACCTAGCTATTACAACTTTGGCATTCAAGTGCCTTTCAAATGATCAAAATTGAAAATAAATATACAAAACTAAAACAAATAAAGTGGATAAATAAATAAATAAATAAAATGAAAACATTCAAAAGGCATGCAATTAAGCACATAAATCACGTAGGGCAAGTAGGGTCAAATAAAGTGAGAAATAAGGGATAGGGTGTACCTCCCTTGATTTGGAGCCCCAATGAAGTGAAATCATTTATTTATCCTCCAAAATAAAAGAAAAGGTCAAGGCATCTCAAATAATCACGTTAATACGAAATTGAATCGTTAAATGCATTCAAATGCCTAAACAACCCATATTCACAAGATTAGGATCCAATTGAAAGGAAAAAGAAAGTTTGAGGGGGCAATTTGATTGATTTATAATCTATTTGGACCATAGTGAAACAAAGAGAGACTTAGGGGGGCCAAAGCGCAATTTTTGGAATATTTCCCATGCAAAATCCATGCAAAAGGCTATGGAGAAAACTTCTGCTATCAAAATGAACGCCAACTGCAGTTCCATTTCCCAATTGGAAGTTTATCCCAGCTTTAAACTAAGAAGCCAAGCCAATTATTTCCACATCCAACAACCGAAAATATAACAGAAAAATATGCAAATGCTTATGAAGCTTTCATGCAAGCTTGAAGAAGATTTTTGCAACAGAAAGGTTTTGGCAATTGATGAAGTCTTTTAGCAATCAAACTAGCTGCAATTTTTCAGTATCATGCTAAACGCAAGTAATGAAAGCCAAACAGACAACATCCCTTCACCCAACAAACGAACATGCATTGTATCATTAAGGCCCAATCCTATACTCTGTATTCCCAATGATTTTTCAATCCGGATTACGCACACAGGGAATCAAAAGAAACAGCCTTGAGCTGCTCGCAGACCCATTAGCCAAACTAGATCTCAAAATACATCCCCACAGATTTGAAAGTGCAACCATATGAAAAATGCAGCAAAGAAGAAGTGAGGGATAAAAATGTAGTAGGGTCGAAGCTTTGCCTTCTTATTGCGGGTTTCTGGGTTCTACAACTTTGTAGTTTGTTAGCAACCACAGATAGTTTTGCAAAGACTTTAAACACTGCTGTGAAACCCAACTCCCATAAAACAATCATGACGCACAAAATTAAACGTGCAAGCAAAGGAAATCTAAGATGATAAAATCATCTAAAAACCAGCATAGCAAAGGGAAGGGAAATGGTTCAAAACCCAGCAACAAAAGCTCAACATTTCACGCATGATGGGATCCAGTTTTTCTAAAGGAATACGTTAAATTGACATGGAAAGGGACCATGTTTACCTGGGAACGAATTCTGAACGATGGTGAAGCAACGAGAAAGAACAAACGATGACTCCAATGAGACTTTCGCACAAATTGCAGGAGTATCGGTCAACCAGAGCTGTGGTTTTCGGGGGTAAATTCGAAGGCCTTTCCGATGTTTTCTCTCAGAGATTGCTGAACAAGAATTGCTCCTCTGATGTTGGAGAGTGTACAGAAACCAAAATCCAATCGAATTGAGCAACCCGAAAGGAAATAATCATGCCACAAGGTGTGCCAAAAATCAGCCCGTTCTGCCGAAAACTTTGCAGCAATTTCTTCTTCCCTTTCTTATTTTCTGTCCGCCGCCCCAGCTCTTTCGCTGCCAAGTCTCTTCTTTTCCTTGCTTCGTTTTTCTTTTTTAGTTCTTTTGCTAGTTTTTTAACCCTTGGTTTCTTCTCGCAGTTGCCCTTTTTTTTCTTTGGCAGCCTCCACTTTCTCTCAATCTCCTCCCATCACTGCCCGTAGCCCTAGTTTTCTCCTTTCAGCTTGCTTTTTCTTTTCCTGGATCTTTCTTCCTGCTTTTTCTGGTCTTTCTAGCCCTCCGCCGCCAAGAACTCTTTCCTAGCCGTGCACCAGATCCTTCTCCATAGCCATCATCCTTTCTCTAGCCGTCAACCTTACCTCTTAGCTCACTCCAAAAAACCCCGTCGAACCCCAGTTCCTTCTCGCTCTCCCTTAGTTTTCTCTCCAGCCGCCCACTCATCTTTTTTTTATCAGCCCTCTCTCAGCCGTCACCTCTCTCTGTTTCTATTCTCTCTCGCCGCCGCCCTGATTCTATTTCATTCCCCTTTCTCTCTTGGCCGAAAGCCTTTTTCTATTTCTGCCCTCCCTTTTCAGCCCGTCTTTCCTCAGTTTTCTCATCCTAGAAACCTAGCCGTTCCAAGCTATCTCCAGCTCTCCTCGATTCCCCTAGCTATTTAAATGAGACAAGGGTTCTTAAAACCCTCATCTCAATGGCCCTAAAAATTCAGATTTTATGGGATTATTAGAGCCGTTGGAAAGCTCCTTCTGGATCCTTCTTGATCCTTGGATTAAGCCAAGTGGTTTTGGGCATCAACATAATCAAATGCATCGTGAAATGAAGTTGCATTTTCGGTCTTGCGAGCTGCATTTGAGCCTGCAATATGAAGGAATTGGCGCGCGTGCAGGGATATTTTTTTTTTTTGCAATGAAATAATTTTCTTAACAAAAATAAAAATAAGTTAAGCAAAATTAAAACCCAAAATATCTAAATAAATAAAATAAAATAAAAAGTTAAAATTTTGGTGTCTACAGGGCTGTCACATACAATCACTTTCAAAAGGATACGCACTTCTCCTGGGAGTTATTTCAATGTCATTGAGCATTCATTTCAGTGTCAAGAGATACTCATTTCAATATCATTGCACACACTCCACCAATTCACCTCCTTATGTCCTCCAAAACAATAAACAATTCCCTACATTCAATAATCAGTTCAATAATCTCCCAACCTCAGGGTAATACTCGAGCATACCGAAACATTTATCCAAAACTACCATCCTACCCGATCAAGCCCTTTGCTAGCTCGAATAGTCCGTTGAACATAGGGTTTTGGGACCCAGTTCAGCCAGTGCGATAAAGTATAAACGGCTTACAGTCATACATACTTGAATTGTGACAGCCCTACCTAAACCTAGGGCGTACCTAAGGGTTTGGCAGACCGCCTGCCCAACTCTCGTCAGGACTCAGTCAAATAACATGAATATTTACAAATAGACCCTCAAAAGAAAATGAAATTATTACAACCAAAGAGTCGAACTTGCCAAAAATCAAACCAAACAAGTCGGCTAGACACCTATGCAGTGCTCACACTAGCAACTAACAAACTTAGAAGAAAACGAGGCCTTCCTCAATTCAACCTCTCATGTTCTCATCCCTGTAAGGAAAACAAATGGCGTGGAATGAGCTAGAAACCCAGTGAGGTTCCAAGTAATTAAGTAGGTAACATACGAGACAAGATAGCATATTCAGACATCAAGAAACAAGTCAACTTCGATGAGATCATAATTCAGTGTATAATTGAGCAAATGGCCAGATAAAACATGCAAAAGAGTGTAGTAAGGAACACATTCATGTCAAAGGATATAGGTTGCTCTCAGGAGCAAGTTCCACAGTAGCTTGATCAAGGTCCGTTGACTCTCCGTCAACCACGAAAGTATAACGTCCGTAGATTCCCACTTTACACCAGTTCCCGTCCACCGATCACCCCTACCGGGCCCAAACATCCAAGAAGTACCCAAGGTTCGTTGATCTTCTCGACCAAGCCCTTGGCGGCTCGATTTGACCAACTAGCCCCAGAATTGGACTTATAGTCCCAGATATCAAGTAATTCAGGATATGACTTATACCCTTCAAGTATTCAGTAATCAAGATTGGAGTTGTTGACAATTATCCAACGCTCACACAGTAAAGCTTGGAGATGTTAGTTGTCACTTAACGCTCCGTATTCAGAAATAAACAGTAGTGGTAATATTCGTGTGACGGCCCCACCTCCCCCTAAGGCGAACCAGAGGGTTCGGCGGGTCGCCTGTCCAGCTCTCGCCGGGACTCAGTCGCTCACTACAGTCCTCAACCCAATTACATTATAAATCTCAAAATTACATCAAATTCTCCAATGATTACATATTACAAATGCAGCGAAACTGATTCCAATCGTGGAACGTATACTTACATCCATATCAATTTCAAATATTTATACAAGACCAACTCGTACATAAAATAGATCCAAACTTAAACTGTACACGATATAAGCCATCCAGTCACGTGAATAAGCACTCCAAGCTTTTCTTCGCCTTGAGCCCTGTGGGGGGGGGAAATAAAACATTTTTGGGGTCAGCTAGAAGTTCAGCGAGTAACCATTAAAATCAGTAATCAAATCGGTTTCACAATAGTTCATTTCAATGATGTCATATAGCAATGATGTCATAAATCAAATGATAAATCCGGAAACAACTACAACATTTGCAAAACAGTAAATATGGATTATCAATAATTCAAGGAACATTTACAATGGAAAGCGATAGTAACATTCATGAAAGGATACATTCATTCTCCTGACATTTCCTCGCTCATTTGGTCATTCATTTCATTTCATTCACCCCGTCCCTGGCTTTTGGCCAGGCTCCACCAACCTACATAGGTAATACTCGAGTATACCAAACGTTCACCCAAGTTCCTAATCGCCTGACCGAGTCCGCTTCTGGCTCAAGACGACCGGTAACAAGGGGCAATGGCTAGTTCAGCCCAAAAGGCTTACATTCATGCGCAAGTAACATTTCAATCGAAAATTTCACATTTATCGAGGTCGAGTGCGATAAAGTACACACTCGCCTCGAAAACTCGTTTTGGAAATCATTATAAGCGCTTAACACGTTATCAACCAAAATACAAGTCATGAAGTCAAGAAATATAGCAAACAAGGCACACTCACATGCCAGCACGCATGATATGCAAGAAAACATTTCAAAAGTAACTTTGGAAACAGTTCAAAAGTAAATAATGTAAGAAACGGTTCATAAATAACTTTAGAAGTAGTTTGAGGTCACTCACCTCCACGGCTCAGAAACCATCCATCATGTATCATTGCCTTGCTCAAATCCAAGTCTTAGATCACAAACTCAATGCAAACAAATCCTTTAAAAGTTCGGATAGCACTTCCCCTACATTTGCTAACTTTTCCAGCCATCATGGCTTCATTATTCTTCTCATTCAAACCCAAAGGTACACACACAACAACAAGTTCATCCAATAGCCATTCAGCAAGCTCCAAGAAGTACAAAGACAAGTCAAGCTAGGGAAAAGTCCGGAAATGAAAGTTAAGCTCAAAACCAGAAAAACAGGTTTTGACGTCATTTTGCGGTAATGGAACCAAAAGCGCTACGATTGTCGGATGAAGGTGCAAGACCTACTGTTTCGAAGCTAAGAACCAGGGTTACAACAATGTAGAAGGCCACTCAGTCCAAATCCTAGCATAACTAGGTCAAATATGCCAAAATACCAAACCAGAACCACTAAAACAGGTTCACAAATCACACAATGCTGTAATGAGTCCAACTCGGTCCATACAAGTCCAAATGCATTGATTCCAAAGGCATATGGTAGCTAAGACATCCAGATACATTTCATTAGAAGACACCAACATCCAAATCCAAAGCAATTCCAGTCAAAATGGCCAATTACAAGTGCAGTTTTCGCATTCTGATCAACCCAGAACAGCAACAGTAAAATCGACATATCTCACTCTACACTAGTCCAAATGACCTGAAATTTTACAGACACTTCAAAATCATCAATACCTACAACTTTCATGTTTTGAGAAAAGTCCAAATCGGCCCCTAACCACCTGATCCAAAACCGGACAGAAAAGGGGGTTTATGAACCCTAACTTTTCATGTTTCAATCCAAACCCAAAATTGGTTGCAAATATCAATCATTTCCATCCACTAGAGTCATAACCCCTCATTATCAATCATCATAAACAACCATAACACCATGATTACATTAAACCAGAAAATTCATCAATAAAATGAAAACTTCACCAAATCACTTCAAACCAAGAAATAAACCATATATATCATCACTTTAGCCACTACTAAGCATAACCGAAGCTTTATTAAGTGAAGGAGGAAGATACACACACCACTCACCTAGTAACAAGAGAGGTAGAGATGTTGGACACCTTAGCTCTTCCAAAAACTTCACCAAACCAACCACTAACACCAACTAGAAAGATTTTATGGAGTAGAAACTAATTTATGCACTTGATTTCGAAGATTGAGCTAGTTGGGAGCTTGACAATTGAAGAAGTTTTCTTTCCTTTTCTTAGTGAGAGGGCCGGCCAAGAGGTTGAAGACAAATGGTGATTTTTGGTTAATTTTTTAGATATTTAACCCAAGTAGTCAAAAGGTCAAAAAGGGTGAATAGTGTTCTTAAGTCAAAACTAATCACCAAGTGACACGTGGCACTTCAGAAATGCACTCCTATCCTTTCTTTTCTCTCTCACATCAATCATTTCACACACTCCACTTATTTCTTAACACCCGATAAATTTTACACAGTATCCGGAATTTAACCTAATTGGCCGAATTTTTCCGAACTTTTTCGCACTAGTGGGTCCCACGTCCGTTATTTATCCTTAATTTTTCAAAAACTCTCCAATACTAGAAAAATTATCTAAAAACTATAATTGCTCATAAAATCCACCAAGAAAATATTTCTAAGCCAGAAAACGCAGAAAACATGCTATTCAAGGGGATAAAACCCTAGGAAAAATTAACAGGGGATTTACGGGTCCTCACACTCATACTTTTCGGGGCGTCACAATTCGAATATACCAATTAGTCGAGGAGATAACACTCCACTCGACAAAACCGGATAGAGGTACTGAGACAGCATGAGAGGTACCTTCCACTCCGATGGAGTGTGGTACATGCGACCGCTCAACCCTAGTGTCGATGAGATAACTCTCCAATCGATTTAATCGGGATAAAAGTACTGAGAAGGGATGAGAGGTACCTCCCACTCGGATGGAGTGTGATACATACAGCCGCTCAGCACCTGCAAGTCAAATACAAGCACAAACACAAGTACTGGTCAATCAAGTTCAAGTGAGTACAAGATCATTCAAGAAAGGGAGGCCAAGTGTGATAATGATATACTTGCCTAGCCAGAATCAAGTTACAAGTAATGTCCAGTAATTCATATTCTCAAGTATTCCAGTACTGTCCAGTAATTCATATTCTCAAGTAATGTCCAGTAATTCATATTCTCAAGTACTAAAAATATTTCAAGTCAATATACACATCAAGTTACTTGTTCATGCGTGAAGGAGATATCAAGTATTTAGTCAAGCCGGGTCAATTGAGTGTATATAAGAGCACACTCGCCTAAATAGGTTCAAGTCACAATTAAGTTCAGCATATCATGTTTTAAGCAATTCAAGTATTTCAAGTCCAAACAGTTGAAAATTGGATGGTTACGAAACTTGATCAAATAAAAAGAACTGGAGAAAATTAGAAATCTCTTTAGAAAATCCGGTCACATATCAGTTATAACAAAACGGCCAATACATATTTTAACAAAATATCAAAGTTTAGTCGAGCGAGGTCAAGTGCGATAAAGTACACACTTGTCTATGAGACAAGAAATCAAGTACCTAGCATTGTCTAACAATAATGAGCATGTAACACGTCAGTCGGTGGGATAATCACCCGAGTGACCAACAAGTCAAGTGCAAGCAAAGCATTTCTTCTCATATCAATATCACGAAGTAAACTACAAAGGATCAAGTATGATAAAATACATCTTTGTCCCAAAGGTTATCAATTCAAGAGCAGTTACTTTAACCAAGTAAGCATGTTATTCAAGCAAGGAGACATTTCATGAAAATATTTTCATGTACTTGGAACACTTACCTGCCAAGCAATGTAGAGTTCAAACATCAAGTTCCTTGGTTACGTTCACCACTGTTTCCCAATCCTAGGGAAACGAGTGAAATCATTAACAAAGTAGGTTTAATTATAACCCAAAAGTGAGCTCATTAGGTGACCAAGTGAGTGGTTAAATCTACTCAATTCACCATGCAAGTTAGGCCCAAAATGCAGGAAAATTTCATGAGAAAACAAGTTTGACAAGTGCAAAAAAGCTGGGCAAAAGAAAAGTTTTATTCAAGCTTAAAATTTTCTTCGCGGGTAAATCAGTTGCGCCCGTGCAGTTTTTGGGAAGGCTATATCTCACTATAGGAAGGTCGGAATCAGGCTATATCTCACTGTAGCTCATAACAACTACTTTTGTTGCTTTATTTCCACTTCAATTCACACACAAGCTTAACAAATGTCTAGCCAAGTTTCTTAGGCTTGATTAAGGTGCAAATGAACCACAAAATCAAGGAGAAACCTCTCCTTCCAAAACCGGTCAGCCAAGAAGAAAGAAAACAGTCCACAAGTTCCTTCATGTCACCAACCTTCATTGTATTCACTTAAACATCATGCCAAGTGTTATCTCCAACTCAAAAAGGGTCTAAAACATGTTAATACCTCAAGAAAAACCATAAACAAAGTTCAAACATTTCATCAAATACATGGTAGACAAACTAACTAACCCTACTACCACTTGCTTAGTTCAAGGAGATTCACCACAAACATTACTCATGCAACCTCTAGTTTGCCCTCCAAGCTTTAAATACTTGATATAACACCATAAAACCAAAGATTAAGGATCACATACCTCTCTTGTAAGAAGCTTGAGTCACCCAAACAACCACCAAACCAAAAACTTCAAGCTTGAAAGCACACTCTAGGGTTGAAGGCAAATCATTCACCAACTCAAGCTCTAGGTCTTATGATTTTTGTTCAAGTTTAAGTTAGGGTTAGAAAGCAAGAGAAATGGAGTTTTCTTCCTTCCTTTGGAAGCTTCAAGGTGGCTGAAAATATGGTGGAGGAAATGAAGCAAAGTTGGTTTAAAATTCCTCTAATACTTTGGTCAAACAAGATACATGGCTAGGGTTTTGCCACATGGCCCAATTCTTGTCCAATCTTCTCTTAATCTTTGACTAATGATGTTTCAACCCTTCCAAATGTCTCGATATCTATTTAACATCTCTAAACTCTCATATAAAGTTCCAACCACAAATAAAAGACACTTGTTAAAAATGTAAGTGGTGAAATAATTAAAACCAACTCAAGAAAATGTTTCCATTCAAGTAAAAGAAAATGAAATGCAAAGCAAGGGAATTGTTATAATGCATGTAGAATGCAATGCAAGGGCGTATTATAAGTGGTTTGTGACAGCCCTACCTCACCCTAAGGTGAACCAAAGGGTTCGGCGGACCGCCTGCCCAGCTCTCGCCGGAACTCAGTCATACCTCCATCAAAACCGGAATAAAACCGAAATGGAAGGGCCGCCGCCATGCAGGATCCAACCAAGTACAAGTAAACTTTGTTTGCCATGAAAGAATGTACATTCCCGAATACATATGTTACATAAACATGAGGAAACACTTTAAAATATACATATTAGTAAGTTTACAAATCCAAAAGGAAACATTGTATTAAGATATATTTAGGGTTTCCAAATTGTCGAGGAGCTATACCAAAAGAACAAAAGAATTTCTAACTAACTCAACTCATTCCTCAAAACATTGAAGTTCCAAAAGATGGTTCCCTGTAAGGAAAACAAGGATAACGGAACGGGGTGAGCTAGTTAGAAAATCTTTTGTTCTTTTGGTATAGCTCCTCGACAATTTGGAAACCCTAAATGTATCTTAATACAATGTTTCCTTTTGGATTTGTAAACTTACTAACATGTATATTTTAAAGTGTTTCCTCTTGTTTATGTAACATATGTATTCGGGAATGTACATTCTTTCATGGCAAACAAAGTTTACTTGTACTTGGTTGGATCCTACATGGCGGCGGCCCTTCCATTTCATTTTGATTCTTGTAGTTTTATTCCGGTTTTGATGGAGGTATGACTGATTCCCGGCGAGAGCTGGGCAGGCGGTCCGCCGAACCCTTTGGTTCACCTTAAGGTGAAGTGGGGCTGTCACATGGGTTAAATCTTAGGGCAAGGCATGTAGTTTAGGAGAATTGCATTTTAAAGTGAGGGTTCTCACACTCTCTCCCCCTTAAAAGAATTTCGTCCTCGAAATTCTCACCTTGATCATCGAATAGCTCAGGATATTTTGTACAAATGTCTTCTTGAACTCTCTCGAGTCCTGTGGTCACATACTATAGTAAAAGACTAGCAATACAAAGCCAAAATATAAGAAGAAATTGAGGTTCCAAAACTTTATTTAGAACATGCATCAATTTACAAATTTTATACCCATATAACTTATCAAAATTAATATTTGTTTGTTCCAATCGAGGAGTAATCCTCATATACTTACAAATCAACATTGCCAAAAGTCATTTAGAGCACAAGAGTATCACTTATAGTCAAACGTTTGGAGAAATTAGAAAAGACGTTCAAAATACAAAGTTAGAAATTATCCGACCAAAAATGATTTGAAGAAATTCATTTCTTTTCATTTAAACCTCAATTCCACTCATAAGCCAACCTCAAAATAGTTTACCTACTCCAATCCTAAAGTTGGAAATGAAAGTAGGAACAGTCTTAGGAAAACAGAAATTTTTCAATTTTTTGCAATACCATTTGAAAAATCATATCTCAAGTTTCTTAAGTCCAAAATTTATAAACATTATACCGTTAGAAAATAGATTTAAAGGTTACAACTTCCTAAAGGATACCATTGTAAGATTCTATCCACAAGTCAGTCAAATTCCAGCCTAAATTTGCTGCTTCACCCAGTAAAAGACAGAACAGGTATGCAATTTCAGTCAATTTTGAAAAATCACAGATATTCATGGAAATTGAGAACAATGTTAAACTTTTCACGATTGATAGTACTCTGAATCTAGTTTCAAACTCAACAAACGGAACTAAATTCTGACTTTTCTACATCAAGATATAATAGATTTCCTAAAACTACCCAAGGTTCCCTAGCGACAAATTTTCAGCGGCACTTCCTTTGTGTTTACTAATTTTTTTCCTACCAATTCAAGGCTTCATTCTTCCCACAAAACAGTTTCAACTCAAGCATATATATACCAAGCTAACAACTCACTAAATCAAGCATATAACCGTCACCTACTCAAGCTAGAAAATGAAACCCTAAGCTGAAATTCCTAATCACAAGCTGGAATTCTCTTTAGGCAAGTCAAACTAGCATATAAAAGTTAGATATTTTACATAGGAAAGCTACCAAACCATGGCCAACACTTAAGCATCATGTGTGAGTAGAAAATTACCATAAAAACTGAAAATTTCACATCACAACTTCAAATCATGAAAATTTCTCATGAAACTACCGAAATTGAAACCCTAAACCACTAGTTTGCATATATTTGAAGTAGAGGAAAGTTTATTGCCAAAGTTACCTTGTACCTTCAAGAAAGATGGAAGCTTAGTGCTTTTTCTCTAAAATCTCTCCACTCATGCCACTACCACAATCTATCTAAGAAGGAAATCGTAATAATGCAATGGCTAAAACACTATGCTAAATAAAATCAGTGAAGATATCAAAAGGTGAGAAGTGACACAAACTTTAATCTCTATGAAAAGAAGAGTTAAAACTTGGTTACTATTCTTACTAGCTCTTAAACCCATACACTGGACATTGAATAACTTCTTCCTTTCAAACCACAAACAAAAAAAAATTTCACATAACTTAAAGACTAACTTATAGTAATAGACTCATGGATAAGGACTCAATACTGCCCAACCACCAATTTTTAATAGCACTTATTAAAATAGCAGGTACCAAGTCCACTGTTCCTAACGGGAATACAGCTTACTACATAAAATTTCACTACGCATAGTCCAATGGTTACAACTATTTTAGACAAAACCTCACAAATGGCTAACTTTGATTAGAAATGTCTTAAGATGCTATTCGACTAGGCAAATGCACTAATTCAAACTTATTCCGTACCTCTTCTGGAATCCCTTCGTATTTTTTTTCAATTCTATGTTCTGGTGTCGTAGTTCCATTTTCTCCAAGTATTCTTATTCCCATCGTCCTTCCCAGTGCTCAGCTAATCTCTTTTGGAACTCTACTTCCATTTGAATAATCTCTATTTTCTTATGCAGATCAGTCACATTTGTCATCTCGTCGATTCACTTAACTCGATGATAGCTTACCAGGCAAATCAAAGGAGCAGAATAAGTAACTAATTACAATTGGAAACCTCTAGTCATATAACTTTTAAGTTCATTCACTTCCAATCCAACCACGAGGAATTAAACTTAGCTATTCTCAAATGAGATAGACAAAGAAGTAGAATACAGGTAGGGCAATATCTCAAAATATTATGCCACTTATTCTTATTCCAGGATTTTAACCCAAGGAGTATTCTTATCACTTATGTACATATTGAAATCCTAAAGTATACTTCGTATCTCAAAAGTTCCACACCCTATCTCAAGCTTTTGCATACAGGTATAGGAACCAACTCTTTTTCTCAAATGTGAGGACTCGCAAATTCCTTATATTTTTCTTAAAAATGCCCTTTTATTTGGAAATTATTCATTTATTATAGCCCTACTACCCAATCATTCCACATTAAGTGCAAATGAACCTAGAAAGTAAGGTTTCACTTTTCGTTTTCAAGTTGGAGCAAGTTAGGGTTTTCATGTGTATCCGTAGTGTAATTATCCGGTACGGAGCAAGGATCAAATTTGGTGTTTAAGAGTGACTTTTGGGTGAGAAATAATATGTGATTAGAAACAATGATAAAAAGTTAGCGAATAGGAAGTAAAAACCCTAATACGTGCGATTTAAGGAAAAACGGCGCAAACTGTCGGGTACCGCGCACTACCGATTGAACGCACCACTTGACCACCACTTTCTTACCATACAAGCTCATTAATATTTGAGCAAAATATCCTCTCATTTTCCAGCTAGCTTTGACCGAATATTAGGGCTAAAAATGCAAGAAAGAAAAAGAAAATTTTGGTTGGTATTAGTGGTGACAAGTGTCACTCAACCATGGCTACTTAAACAAGCCAAAAGTCCAACCTTCTTATCCTTCATTTTGCTCCATTTCCCTCCATTTTTCTGCTTCTTGGCCGAGACAAGAGAGGAGAGAAAGAGAGCAAGAAACAAACTTCCTTCTTCTTGAGTTGAGCCATCCAAGTAAGGACTTAAAATTCTAAACCGATTAAAGAGTGAGTTGTGAGCTTGAGAAGCTAGTGGAACCAAGAATTCCAAGAGGAGGTGAAGTATTACTCTTGCAAGCTTCAATTGTTGAGGTATGAGGCTAAACCATGGCTTTGGTTCTTTTATTTTGGTTTAAGTTGTTGTATAATTCATGAAGTGGTTGGATTAGTAGTGATACAAGTTGTTATGATGATTTAAAGGCGACATATGTGAGTTAGGGTTTGAGGTATTTGCTGCCTATACTTGCTATATGGATGAGATATGTTGTATCTAAGCTTATATAAGTGGTTGTAGTGATGATTGGAGCAACAAATCAAGAAAGTTTCATTGAATCCCAAAATTTCCAGATTTCTGGAAAATTTCAGTTCAGTTCTGTCCAGTTTTATTGCATCATGTTAGAGGCTGAATTAGGCCTGGGATAAAACACAAAAGTTGTAGAGAATGATATTTTATAGGTGTCTACAAAATTTCAGCTCAATCGGAGCAATGTAGCCTGTGAAAAAACCAAAATACCCTCGCTGCCCTAGGATATTTCCAGTCATCCGTTTTGGACAGTTCATCCAATTGATTGTGTTTATTCACTATGATCCATGCTGCGACAGCCCCACCTTCCCCTAAGGCGTACCAAAGGAGTTAGAGGACTGCCTGCCCAGCTCTCGCCAGGACTACTAAAACGGTCAAACCATAACTCAAGTCGTTCGGGAAACCATTAGCGCACTTAACCAAACCAAAAGTCGTGAAACGGAAAACAAAAGTCAAAACATAAAGCGAATAGGGACTGCCACGTCACCATCCGCCAAGACCCCATTGAATACAAGCGAGCCAACAATCACTGAAAAGAATATATACAAGCCAAATATAATACATTGGACAGGAGTACACACCCTATTACAAACCACGTTCGTATGTTTACAAGCCAAAAGAAAGCATTTAAATCCAAATACAATTAGGGTTCCAACTATTGAGGAGCTATACAAAATTTCTCAACTAGCTCTACTCAACTCATTCTTCCAAATCAAAAGTCCAAAAGATAATTCCCTGTAAGGAAAACAAAATTAACGGAGTGAGCTTTCGCCCAATGAGGTACTATCACGTAAATATACCAAAAGCACATAAAAACGAGAATAATCAATCCAAATACGTACATCAAGTAAGGAAAAGTGTTTATCTCAATTCATATCTTTTGATGATTACAAAACAATTGGATGTTTCTAATACTTTTTGTAAAGATCCTTTTCAGAAATAAACCAAACAGGTATGTGGAGTTAAAGCAGAAAAAGAAGACCAGAAAGGAATGAAGTATGCTGAGGATGATGTCGGACGCACAAAAGGAAAGTATCGGACGTCCGATATTCTTTGAGTATCTTCGGACGAGTAGAGAACTCAGACTCGGACGTCCGAAGAAGACAAGCCAGGAGTTACTCTATTACTAATTTGGTTCGGACGCTCAAAACCTGTGTATCGGACGTCCGACAAATGTTGCTGATCTTCGGACACAACACTTTGGATGCATCGGCCGTCCGAAGGAATTGAAGAAGAAAAGTCCAAGTATTCATCCTATCCTCGGACGCATGATCGGACGTCCTAAGAGACTCGAGAAAACTTCCAGAACTCATTTGTATCATTCGGACGCATAAAAACCAAGCATCGGACGTCCGACAGCACCAACGGCTAGTTGACTCTTCAGCTGCCTTCTACCCGTTGACAGCATTAATTGAAGAATTCTCTGATCTCCTATAAAAGGAACTAAGTCAGCCACCTCAGGGGAACTTTGTACATCAAGCCTACATCAGATTGTGAGTGATTCAAGTGCTAGAATACTCAAAAGAAACATTTGTATTCCTTGTATGTGCAATCTTCGTGTAGCTGTTTTTCAAGTGTGACATAGCTTCTTCAATAGTGTAGCAAAGAGAGGGTTTGCGACTGTTTGTAAAACTTCCTTGCTTGACCAAGTGTATTTTGGGGCAAGAAGGAAGTGATCCCTTCCTTGTACACATAAGATTGGTTGCAAGTCTATTCAGCTTGAAGTAACTTGGTATATAATAGAGGGTTTCAAACATCAGTTGTGTTTGAAGCTTGGTTTGGCTCTTTACTCTCATTTACTGCTTTTCTATATAAACTGCTTTTCTCCTCATCTCACTAATACCTGTGCTACTATATTATCTTGTTCATTGAGAAGTATCTTGAAAAAGAAGGGCTGTCTGTCAAAAAAGGTTGAATATTTACAAGCAGGTTTTTGAAAGCCTAATTCACCCCCCCTCTTAGGTTGTCCTCGATCCTAACAATTGGTATCAGAGCTTGGTCTCCTAGAGATTAAGCTCAAGCGGCTTGGAGTAAGATGACAACCAGTCATGCTATGTTTGTTGAGGGGCAATCTGTTACTAGGCCTCCCATGTTTACTGGTTCCAATTATGTTAGCTGGAAAGAAAGAATGATTATCTTCTTGCAATCCATTGATATTGAGCTATGGTTTATTGTGAATGAAGGACCGCATGATGCTAACTTTCTTGATGCAGAAACAGGTTTGTTGCGGCCAAAAACTAGAGCTGAGATGAATGCTCAAGACAGAACCAATCTCACATTGAATGCCAAAGCCATGAATGTTCTTTACAGTGCCTTAGACTCAAATGAGTCAATTAGAGTAAAAGGGTGTAAATCTGCCAAAGAAATGTGGGATAAGTTAAGAGAAATTCATGAGGGCAGCGACAACGTAAGAGAACAGAAAAAGTCCATTCTGGTCACCAAATATGAATCTTTTAAGATGGAGCCTCATGAGAACATCGACAAAATGTATTGTAGATTCAATGATCTGATCAAGGATTTAGAGGTACTCGAGAAGGAATACTCTCTAGGTGAAAAGAACAGAAAAATTCTGAATGCTCTATCAAAGGATTGGGAAAGCAAAGTAACTGCTATAGAGGAAGCTAAGGATTTAAATTCCTTATCCATTGAATCTCTGATTAACTCTCTAACTTCCTATGAACTGAAGCTTAAATCTAAGTTGCAGGAAGAAGAAGACACAAAAGGAAGGAAGAGTATTGCTCTGAAAACGTCACAAGATGAAGATGAAACAGCCTCACTGGATGAAAATGACTTGGAAGGTGATGATAGTGACATTGCACTCATCACAAGAGGCTTCAAAAGATTTCTTAATAAGAGAAGATTCAGGAAAGGCGGATCCAGCAATTCCTTCCAGAATCAGACTAATGACTTCAGGAACAGAGGGAAACTAGAGTTCAACAAGAAGCAGAATGATAAATGCTTTGAATGTGGCCAACCTGGACACTATGCAAATGAGTGTCCAATGAAGAAAAAGAAGGAAAACAAGATTGAACGAAAACCAAAGTTCAACAATTTCCAGATTACCTGGAATGATTGCAACTCAGAAGGCGAAGTTGAAGAAGAAGAGGAATCTGCTCAAGTAGCTTTCATGGCCATTGGAGATGAAGAGGTAACACAATGCAACTCTCAAATCAATAGTGATAGTGAATCTGATGATGATGTCAATTCTTTTCTAGAAAAAATGCATGACAGCTTGAAAGAATCCTATGCTAAAAACAAAGAACTGAAGCAAAAAATCAGCTTTCTAATACAAGACAATGCAAATCTTTTTCGACAAAACAAATGCCTTAAGCATGAAAATGATAACCTGAAAAGGACTGAAACTGATGCGATTGCTGAACTTTACAAAAAGAAAAATTACTGTGACTTACTCAACAGTGAGCAATGCAGCCTGAGAAAAAGGATGGATGATTTATGTAAATTGTTACATCATGTGAAACAGAATCATCTTCAAAAAATTGACACTGTACCTTATGTTAATACTCATCGAATAAGACTGAACCAAAATACAAATGAGTTTGCTATCCACAGAAGAAGGCAAGTCAGATTCATCAAACCTGTTCATTTGATTAATCCTATGTCAATGTGCAACTTTTGTTATCAATCTGGCCACATGTACAGCAACTGTCATGTTAAGAAAAATATGAGGAATGGGATGAGATGCATGTGGATAGTCAAACATAAGACTAACTCTCAAGGACCCAACATGTAAAGGGTACCAAGTATTATCTTGTGGGTTTGTGTGTAGGTGAACCAGGATTACAGTACTAAAGGATCAAAATGGTTCATTGATAGTGGATGTTCAAGACATATGACTGGTGATGCATCACAATTTATTAAACTCAAGCAAAAAGCAAGTGGAAAGGTAACTTTTGGAGATGATAACAAAGCCAAAACTGTTGGCATTGGCGATGTTGGTAAGAATGATCAAACTTTTATTCACAATGTTCTTCTTGTTGATAATTTGAGCTACAATCTGTTAAGTGTTAGCCAATTGTGTGATAGGAATCTGTTTGTATTATTCAAAAAGCTTGAATGTCTTATATTTGACTCAAAGTTCAACATTATTTTCAAAGGAAAAAGAGTTAATGATGTCTACGTTGTGTATCTTGAAAATTTTGATTCCTCATATCTCAAATGTCTCAAAGTAGCAAATGAGGACCCATGGTTATGGCATAGAAGGTTGTGTCACTTCAATATGGACTTGCTGAAAGAAATTTCTAAAAAGGAACTTGTTAGAGGTCTTCCAAAAATCAGATTTGAAAAAGACAGAATCTGTGATGCATGCCAATTTGGAAAACAAGTCAAGGTCTCTTTTAAAACTAAGAAATGTGTTTCCACTTCAAAACCACTTGAACTTCTGCACCTTGATCTATTTGGCCCTACACAGACTGCAAGCCTTGGTGGTAAGAGATATTGTTTTGTGATTGTTGATGACTTCTCTCGATATACTTGGGTAATATTCCTTGCTCATAAAGATGATGCCTTTAAGAATTTTACCTCATTATTTGCTAAAGTACAAAATCTGCTTGGCTTGAAAATTGTTAGAATTAGAAGTGATAATGGGACAGAATTTAAGTTCTGTGGTTTTCCAGAATTCTGTGATCACAATGGTATTACCCATGAATTCTCTATTGCTAGAGTTCCTCAACAGAATGGAGTTGTAGAAAGAAAAAATAGAACTCTCCAAGAAGCTGCTAGAACCATGCTTAGTGAATGCAATTTACCAAAATATTTTTGGGCTGAAGCCATAAACACAGCTTGTTATACCATGAATAGAATTCTTCTAAGACCAATTTTGAACAAAACTTCCTATGAGCTCATGTATGATAAAAAGCCAGTAGTCAGCTACTTCAAAGTATTTGGTTGTAAGTGTTTCATTTTGAATATCAAGGAACATCTTGGAAAGTTTGACAAAAAATCTGATGAAGGAATTTTCTTGGGATATTGTGAAAACAAAAGAGGTTTCAGAGTTTATAATCGTAGAACATTGATTATAGAGGAGGCTATACACATTACTTTTGATGAATCTAATGGTGACATTTCTATGAGTTGTGGTGATGATGATGACACAGGTGTTCAAGAAGGACTAAAGAAACTAGCAATCAATGACCATGACTCTGCTTCACCAGAAACTGATTCAAAGGATAATGATGCTCAGATCAGTCCAGCTGAAGAAGTGAATAATAGAGATACCACTACTCCTAATGATCTTCCAAGAGCCTGGAAATTTGCTCATAATCATCCCAGGGAGCTCATAATTGGTGATCCTTCTGAAAAGGTCAGGACTCGTTCCTCTAGACATCTGGTAGATAATCTTGCTTTTGTATCACATATTGAACCAAAAAATGTTGTTGATGCTTTGAATGATGAGCACTGGATTTTAGCTATGGAAGAAGAGTTAATCCAATTTGAAAGAAACAAAGTCTGGACTCTGGTTGCCAGACCACAAGGCCATCCTATCATTGGCACAAAATGGGTGTTTAGAAACAAATTGAATGATAAAGGGGAGATTGTTAGAAACAAGGCTAGACTGGTGGCTAAAGGATACACTCAAGAAGAGGGAATAGACTTTGATGAGTCTTTTGCACCAGTAGCCAGGCTGGAATCCATAAGAATGTTTTTAGCATTTGCATGTTTCAAGAATTTTAAATTATTTCAAATGGATGTTAAGAGTGCTTTCTTAAATGGATTTATAGATCAAGAAGTCTATGTTGACCAACCACCTGGCTTTGAAAATGTATCTTATCCAAATCACGTGTTTAAACTCTCAAAAGCTTTATATGGATTAAAGCAAGCTCCTAGAGCATGGTATGAACGTCTGAGTGGATTTCTGATTGAAAATGGTTTTAAAAGAGGCATTGTAGACACTACACTTTTTACAAAACAAAGCTCACAAGATCTTTTGATAGTGCAAATATATGTGGATGATATCATATTTGGTGCTACTAATGAAAATTTGTGCAAGGATTTTTCCATCATCATGCAAAAAGAATTTGAAATGAGCATGATGGGAGAACTGAATTTCTTCCTTGGACTCCAAGTGATTCAAACCCATGATGGAACATTTATAAATCAAACAAAATACACCATGGAGTTGCTGAAAAGATTCAAAATGGAGGATTCAAAGCCTGTTGGAACACCTATGTGCACCTCTACCAAACTAGACAAAGATGAGGAAGGTATTAAAGTTGAGGAGAAGAAGTACAGAGGTATGATTGGAAGTTTACTTTATTTAACTGCTAGTAGGCCTGACATCATGTTTGCTGTGTGTTTATGTGCTCGATTTCAATCCTGTCCAAAGGAATCACACTTGAATGCAGTAAAAAGAATCTTGAGATATCTTAAAGGAACCTTAAATTTTGGCCTGTGGTATCCAAAATGTTATGAACTTCCTTTGTGTGGATTTTCTGATGCTGATTTTGGAGGTTGTAAAATAGATAGAAAAAGTACTACTGGTATATGCAACTTTCTTGGAAATTGCTTGGTCTCTTGGTTTAGTAAAAAACAAAATGCTATCTCACTGTCCACTACTGAAGCTGAGTATGTTGCTGCTGGTGCTTGTTGTGCTCAATTGTTGTGGATGAAAAACACACTAAATGATTTCGGTTTAGTGTATGAATGTGTACCCATGTACTGTGACAACACCAGTGCAATTAATCTAACAAAAAATCCCATTCAACACTCTAGGACTAAGCACATTGATATTAAGCATCATTTCATTCGCGATCTTGTCTCAAAGGGGATAATCCGTGTTGAGTTTGTTTGTTCTAAAGAACAGATCGCTGATATACTCACAAAAGCTCTTCCGCTAGATCAATTTGTGTCTTTGAGGACTAAGTTGGGTGTTATAGAAAAAAATGTTCTGAGTCTTATTTCCAGACAATCCTTATCGGACGTCCGATGAATTGGAACGGACGTCCGACAGTGTTCTTCATCCAAGGTCCAGAAAATCCCTGGCTCGGACGGTTGTGTCGGACGCATCACTTCGTTCGGACGTCCGACACTCAAAAAATGAGTCCTATAAGACAATTATCCACTCTTCTCAATTCATTTTCCTTCATAAGTCTCGGACGCGTCCTTTCAGTTTCTCTAAAATTTGAAATTCAAATTCCTCCCTCCTCAAACCAAGTTTCGAGAAATTAACTCAACCAACTCCATTACACCTCTCCTGCTCATTAATAATTCATAAAAGGCACTCCTAACACCCAACAACCCCAAAATTCCTAATTTACATACGAAACCCTAAAATCCTATAACCCTCTCCTTGCGGCTTCTCAGTATTCATCAGTTGGTTCCTACTGCACTCTTTCTTTGTACACCACACTCCTTATCCAAAAATATATCCACATTGCATCATGGTTAGAATGAGAGGAGGATCTTCTAGTGTCGGACGATCCTTTAGGCTTAGGGATGAAGATGTTGAAATTTTGGAACCACCTCCTGTGGCACCCAAAAAGAAGACTGCAACCCGTAGTGGTAAGGTGAAGCAGACTGCCCAAAGAAAACTGGATATCCAATCTGCTGAATCATCTGATGAGCAGTTGGATGGGCAGAACTCTGAAGAGAACATTGTTGGTAGAAATGAGGAACCAGAACAGGTTGACCAGGGAGATAAAACTGTCACAAGATCCTCTGCTAAAAGAAAGAGGTCCGCTAAGAGGAAGAGCACTCCTCAATCCAAGAAAAAACAGTCTGCTGATCCCACTGATGATCAGCAGAATGAAGAGAACACTACTGGGAATAAGAAGACTCCTGAACCTTCCACCAGGAAGTCTCCAAGGACTAGATCTGAGGCTCAAAATGTGGAAGCATCTGCCACACAAACTTCAAGCAAGAAACGCTCTGGAAGGGATCCTGTGTCTCAACCAGTTGAAGAACCCACTCCTCTTCCGAAATTCATTGATGATGAAGCCAGAGACAGATTTGAGTTGGTCTCCCAAAAAGGTTTTATCACCCAAAGACTTATCATTCCCTATGAATTCCGTAAACTTGATCTTGAATCTGTTGTCAAACTGTTTGAGTTCCAGAAATGGACCCATATTCTAACCATTCCTAATGTCTTTTACCCTGACATGCTATATCAATTCTTTGCTAATCTTAGAAAGGGTAAATCACACACTGAACTCATCTCTAGGGTCAATTCTGTGGACATCATGTTAACTCCTGACATTGTGAACTCCATTTTGAAAACTAGCATTGAACCCAGTTTCAAAGGAAAAATTGCAAACTTCTTTTCATATGAGGAATTTCCTTCTGCCTATCATCACTTTTACAATGCTAAACTCATGACTTATTTTCAATCCAAATTCAACACCCCTGCTGAGGCAAGATTGGATGATCTCAGTCCTCAAAATCTGATCATCTTCACTATCATCTCGAATCTGTTGGTGCCAACTGATGGCCACAGAACAGATGCAAATAAAATGGAACTATATCTTTTCTACTGCTTTGTTGAAAAAATTCGCATTGACTTTGGATTTGTAATGTGCAAATTTCTACTCAAAATCAGCACTGACAGTCGTAGGAAGCTTTCCTATGGCAGATTTCTGACTCCCATTTTTGCTCATTTTGACATACCCTTTTCTGGCAAATCTCCAAAAGAAAGTGCTTCTTCAGTTTTCTCCAAAGCTTATTTTGAAAGAAAGAATCTAAAATTTTTTGAGGGTCATTGGTGCTACAAGGAAACTGTGGCCGAGTCTAGAAGAAAAAATTTGCATGAAACCCCTGTCACTCCTAGAACTCCCCATGATCAGTCAGGATATGTGTCTCCTTTCACCATTCATCCCAGAAAGTCTGCCAGTAAGTCCTTCCCTTCCAATTCTGAGGTCATCTCCCTGCTTGAAGACCTCAAACAGCATGTTATGCTTCTTGAAGATGGTCTCATGATGACCATGACCTCTGCCCAACAATCCTCCTTTCTTGAAAAAAGGAATCTTCTTGTGCCCCCTATACCTGAAACAAATGAAGCTGCTCATCAGAAAGAACCAAGATCTGAGCCCACAAGGCCAACCACTGGTGATGAGACTACTCCAGCTTCTAGTTCTCAGCCCAAGGACAAAGGCAAGGCTCCAATTACTGAGGAAGAAGTTGAAGATGATGATGAAGAAACTGAGGAAGAGGAGGATCCTGAACAGTATCGTCTGACCAGGAGGAGGCCTGGATCATCTAAAATCACTATCTAGGCACTTCTAGGTCACTGCACCAAAATCTAGGACTATAGTTTATCTTTTGTTTTAAGTGCTGGACACATGGTCTGTAAAACTGGATAGTTTCTTTACTGTTTATGAATGCTTTAACTAAGTATTGTGTTATGGATGTTTTTTTTTTTAATATGATTGGTATGTATGTGTGCTGGTTGAATGAATGTGTCTGATTGACATCTGCACGATGATTACCTCCAAACTGTGATGAATATTTATACTGATTTGTTGGTTGTGATGACAAAAAGGGGGAGAATTGGAATTGGATTTGGTTTATAACTGATGGTATAAAGTATCTAGTTAGGGGGAGTCAGTTTTAGGGGGAGTAATATACTACTCATGCACTTCGTCAGGGGGAGCTGCTATATTTTGTGTTGTATCCAATTGTTTTGTCATCATCAAAAAGGGGGAGATTGTTTATCTCAATTCATATCTTTTGATGATTACAAAACAATTGGATGTTTCTAATACTTTTTGTAAAGATCCTTTTCAGAAATAAACCAAACAGGTATGTGGAGTTAAAGCAGAAAAAGAAGACCAGAAAGGAATGAAGTATGCTGAGGATGATGTCGGACGCACAAAAGGAAAGTATCGGACGTCCGATATTCTTTGAGTATCTTCGGACGAGTAGAGAACTCAGACTCGGACGTCCGAAGAAGACAAGCCAGGAGTTACTCTATTACTAATTTGGTTCGGACGCTCAAAACCTGTGTATCGGACGTCCGACAAATGTTGCTGATCTTCGGACACAACACTTTGGATGCATCGGCCGTCCGAAGGAATTGAAGAAGAAAAGTCCAAGTATTCATCCTATCCTCGGACGCATGATCGGACGTCCTAAGAGACTCGAGAAAACTTCCAGAACTCATTTGTATCATTCGGACGCATAAAAACCAAGCATCGGACGTCCGACAGCACCAACGGCTAGTTGACTCTTCAGCTGCCTTCTACCCGTTGACAGCATTAATTGAAGAATTCTCTGATCTCCTATAAAAGGAACTAAGTCAGCCACCTCAGGGGAACTTTGTACATCAAGCCTACATCAGATTGTGAGTAATTCAAGTGCTAGAATACTCAAAAGAAACATTTGTATTCCTTGTATGTGCAATCTTCGTGTAGCTGTTTTTCAAGTGTGACATAGCTTCTTCAATAGTGTAGCAAAGAGAGGGTTTGCGACTGTTTGTAAAACTTCCTTGCTTGACCAAGTGTATTTTGGGGCAAGAAGGAAGTGATCCCTTCCTTGTACACATAAGATTGGTTGCAAGTCTATTCAGCTTGAAGTAACTTGGTATATAATAGAGGGTTTCAAACATCAGTTGTGTTTGAAGCTTGGTTTGGCTCTTTACTCTCATTTACTGCTTTTCTATATAAACTGCTTTTCTCCTCATCTCACTAATACCTGTGCTACTATATTATCTTGTTCATTGAGAAGTATCTTGAAAAAGAAGGGCTGTCTGTCAAAAAAGGTTGAATATTTACAAGCAGGTTTTTGAAAGCCTAATTCACCCCCCCCTCTTAGGTTGTCCTCGATCCTAACAAGGGAGTAAGATTTAAACCCCAGTTTTGTATTCGTACAAGTTTGAGTGGTGATTAAAGTTAGTTATGTTAATGTGTGTTTTAGTGTGGGTAAGTATAGGATCTAATCCATTTTGTATAGGTTAATTAAGTTCAAGAAGGTTAGAAACCCTAAGTGAGCAAAATCTCCAATGTTAGGATTTATTAGAAGTTTTAAGTTGGGTTTAAACCCTAATTTTGCCCTTGACAAAAAGGTTATTGTTTAATTACTTTTATGTGGGATAAAGTATGCTTAAGTGTAAGTGATTAAGATGAGAAAGTGATTAGTGAAGTAATTAAGTGTGATTATGTGTTTTAAACTAGATTAAGCTAGAACCTATGGAGTAAATTGAAAGATTATCAAATGTTTGAGGGAACATGTATAAGAAAGAGAAAGTTGAAGTGCAAGGGTTAAAACAACAAATAAAGCATTTTATGTGATTGGTTAACCTTAAAAATATCTCCCAAAGTCTTGCCTAACTTTGACTAACATGTTGTCTTATGAGTTATAAGAGAAACAAGAGAAAACAAAACAAAACAAAATTGAGAAAAAAGAGAGAGGTAGAGCCGAGAGAGAGAGGAAGAGAAGGTGAGAAATTTTCTTCAAAAATCTTCAAGTTTTAGCTTCCATCTTGAGTTTGGATCTTGGAGTAACAACTTGGGTGCTTGATTAGTGAAGGTTAATCATCTACAAAGCTTATTTGAAGGTATGCCTCTTACTTGAAAGTTAAACTTTTGGGGTTTTAATCTCTACGCTATGGAAATGATGTATTATGTTATGATTATGGATTTGTATGGTGGATTTGATGTTTATATTGAAGTTTCATGGTTTAATTATGATGATGATGTTGCTGAAATTTTGATTAAGCTTATGAAAGAATGAGGGTTTCATGCTAAACAAGTTAACTAGCTTTAATTTTGTGCTATGGAGATTGTAGTGGTTGTGTTTGATAATTTGTCTCAATTGATTGGTTGGTTTCTAGCAAAAATCTGATTTGGGTTAAGAAACCCTAGACTCCATTAGGTTAGTTTAGTTGAGCTTATGGCTTTTGAGTTAGGGTTTGTGTAGTTTGATGGTAAAACAAGTTCTATTGTGCAAATAAAAGTTAGATTAAGGATTATGGTTAATATTTGGTGATATTGGGTTAACTTGTGAAGGAATTTTGGATCACTCTTAGACTGATATAGGTATGGTTGTTGGGTATCAAAATGGTTAGAAAAACTTGCATAAGAATCATAAGAACGGACCGTACGGTTGTGGCGCGCAAACCGGCAAATCTGGGAAATCAGGGCAGTTCAGGATCCGAACTTCGGCTTTGTTTTTATCGATGTTACGTAGGGATTCAGAAGTTCCTCAAAACATGAAAGTTGTAGCCTTGTAGGTCCTGAATATGTCTGTAAAATTTCAGGTCAATCGGATTAGCGTACCCTGAGTTATAGATGAAATGCTCAAGCCTGTTTTGCACATCAGATTCTGTGCGTTTTTTTAGTTTAGCCTCTGACCGTGCATTTTCCGTTTTGATCCCATACGATCTGGGTGTCGACCCCTTCATACAAAATGTAGATCTTGGTTTTAGCTTCAAAACGGTATAAAGTACGTTAAAATCCGAGTTTCGTAGTTCCGGTTATGACCAAAACAAGATCTATCATCAGAACTGCCTTGAATCTGGACAGTTCTGACGGGTACTTTGACACTCAACTTTCATTCTGTTCTGAGTGGATTCAGGCCTTGGCCAAAACACCAAAGTTTTAGCCTTATGTCTCAGCTTTCTAATGCCCTTGGAATTTCCTGATTTCAATTTGTGAGCTGGGAGTTATGATCCAGCAAACATACCCTATTCGTTACTCTAGAGTGCGAATTCCTGGAACGGTTTTTTGTACTTTCGACCTATTTCCGTTTGGATCCAATTGGAGGTGTCTTCATAAAAATTGTAACCCTTCCTCTTAGCTTCACAACGGTACCTCATGTACCTTGATCTGACATTCCTAACCTAATCTTTGGTCAAAACGGTTGGAGATGGCAGATTTGGCCGTTTCCGTTTGCCGTTCCGCGCGCACGCATGTGCCAATTTTGCCGTATTGTTTGTTTTAAGTACGTTAGTGGCCGTTTGTGATATATTGTGACACAATCTTCTATTTCAGATGTCGGTGAGCTAGGTGGAGCCGGTGGGGCCAACTAGCTGCGACACGAATTTCGAACTTTTGCCCTTTTGTTCATTGAGTAAGTATTCAGGCCGCTCTTACGTGTTAGTTGTTTATGTGTTTCGATTTGTATGAAAAGGGTACCTAGGCAAGGGTGTACTTTATCGCACTCGACCTAAACCCTAGTTTGCGCACACATTTGTACATGACATATGTATATAAATCATTTTGGAACTAAATCCCTTGAGCTTGTGGCTCGAGGTGACTTTTGAATAAATTTTGTGAAGTTTGTGAGTTTGGGGCCGATCTTATGACCTAGATGGACTATTCGAGCCGGTTAGGGTTTGGTCGAAGTCAGTCCAACCTGGTTTGAGGTCACCAAGTTTGTGAATCCGGTTCACCGATTATGTGGACCAAGTTTGTGACCCGAGCTTGTGAACCAAGCTCAATTTCGTTCGCTCGAGCAAGTTTGTGAGGTGCCTGGCCAGAGATGGTGATAAGGTGTACGGTGGGAGTACAAGTGAAGTTCTACGGACCATTAACTGTGGTCGACGGAGTGCCGGCAGGAGATCATACAAGGCACATGGATTGGCTTTGGAGCCACCTGTATCCTTATTATGTGATGTTACTTTTCTGCTTTTCCTTTACTCTTACTGTGTAACTGTTGTTACGTGAAATTTACGTTTTCGCCCCTGTTTACTTACTAAGCATATAGCTTACCCCTTTCTTTTTGTTTTCCTTAGCAGGGACCGACGCGGGGAACTTTTGGTACATACACTAGTATAGCTAGATTGGCTTGTAATAGTCGGACAGTTAGTATGTTTGTTTTTGTTTTGGTGGTTTGTATAAGGACCCTCCTTAGGGTCTATTTTCTGCTGGTTGTGGTTATAGTGTATTAGAGTGGTTTGACTCGAGACTTTTGAAGATGTAAATATAACTTTTGGGATTGTATATATTGTAGATAGTGCTCTTTCGATTTATCTAGTTTTGTTGCTTCAAGTTTTGAGTCCTGGCATGAGCTAGGCAGGCGGCCCGCCGATACCCTTGGGTTCGCCCTTGGGAGAAGTGGGGTCGTCACAGATTTAGCCATTTTCCAAAACATGAAAGTTTTATTACTCTGTCTTAGCTTTTAAACGCCTCCAAGAACACCTTAAACGGACTTTGGTAGCCTGAGATATGACCATTTAAATGTAGTACGGTTAATTAGCCGATTTGTTGGAACCTGGTTCGGTGAACTGAGAATTTGACCGGGTTACACTGGAAATTGGACCAAGTGATCTTCAAGAAAATTGTAGGCCTTCGTCTTAGCTTCAAAATGGTATAGGTTGCATCTCAATCCGATAAGCATAGTATCGGTTGTGTCATTTCCGCAAAAACTCGTCAAATCTGTCTTTTGTTAAGTTTTATTTCCGCACTTGTTATTAACTTGAATTTTTGTCTTTGTATTGTCTTGAGCCTATTGGATGGCTATTGAAGTTAGATTGTTGTGTGTGTACCTTTGGATTTGAATGAGAAAGATAATGAAGCCAAAATGGCTGGAAAATTAGGTAAACACAAAGGGAATGCTGCCCAAATTTACGCTCGAGGACTAAAGAAATACACTTGCGACTTGGGTAAAGTTGATAAGTGAATATCACTTGAACCATCTAGGACTTTTGTTACCTTGTTATCAAGGGTTATACGTTAGAACCTAGCCGAACTTGTACCCTTAGGAAAAATGGTAATAACCAATGTAAATCCGTTTTCCTTGTACTTTCGACTCAAAAGTTATTTCCAAGTATACATGTTGCAAAACTTTTCAGTTTGAAAAGCGAGCAACCATTTCACGACTATTCTTCAAGTGAATTTCAATTTCTTGATTCTTATTGAACGAAACGTTTAAGTTTCGAATCTTACTGGATTTTTCCAAATTCTTAAGCAACGTTTTATCGCAGATTTGGACTCCAAACCAGGAGTACCACCTGGACGAGATCATTAAAAGCACTATACTTGTTTTGGTGAGTGTTTTCAAATATCGAATTGCACTGAATACTTGTATTTGATACATGACCAATGTGATTACATGTTATATACGTGAAATTTTAAGGCAAGAGTGTACTTTATCGCACTTGCCCTAATCAAATTTGCTATTGTTCCATGATTTCACTTGAAATGCTATAATTGCATACAAATTTCATCTTGTCTGGAATTCCAGAAACCCTGAGACTAGTTAATCGAGTCAAGCTGGCAAGGGCCTGGTCGATTAGATAAAGAACCCTGGGTAACTAGTAATGTCGAGTGGAGTGTATCTCCTCGGCAGAACGGTATACTCGAGTATTACCACCCGTGTTTCGTGTGGCGTGCGGGCCCAGAAAAGGGGGTTGGATCGGTGGACGGAGACTGGCGTGAAGTGGGGTATTATTTCTGGACTAGTTATTACTTGAAAGTTGACGGTGTGTCAACTACTAATTGATCAAGCTGAGAAGGAGCCGAGACATGAGCCACTGTATCCTTACGTGTGAACATGATCCATATATTTCTTGACTACTTGAAGTACTATCTCTTTGATTGAACTTGTTTGCTCGCTATTTCACTATTACACTGTTATTACCTTGTTTGAGGGCCAATTTGATATTTGGAACTTCACTGAGATTTGGCTCACTCCGTTAGTTTTGTTTTCCTTATAGGGGTACGAGCGAGGCGTGAGACGTGTAAAGTCTAGCGCAGTCTAGTTGTTTAACTTTTGACTTTTGACTTGTACTCGCGCTATTCCTCGAATAGAATGTTTTGTATTAGTATTGTATATACTTTGAACCCGTTTGGGGTATATTAAGGATTTGTACCTTGATCTTACATCAATGTAAATTATAAGCTTGAACTGTGATGTTATCTATGGTCCATGAATGTATGCACGTGATACGAGTGAGTGAGTGAGTCCTGGCGAGAGTTGGGCAGGAGGTCCGCCGAACCCTTTGGTACGCCTTAGGGGAAAGTGGGGTCGTCACATCAAATCCCATACATAATTCCAAAACTCTCGATCTCAACACGGTAATAATCAAGCCAAATCAATACTTTGACATTAGTGGATAGGTGTCAAGGGAGTATAGGCAAGGGTAGTTCATCGAGGACCAAGCTATAGGTATCAGATATCACAAGAGAGGTAGAAATACCTATATAGTTGCAGTTAATACCGCCTCCAAATCCAATAAATATTTATCAAGTCCTCACAGTCCTAGGAGAAGGAAACAAATTTTCAGTGCAAATTTCTCGACGTACATTACAATCTAGCCACCGTCTATAGAAACCCTAGTCAGACTATTACTAGATTAGTCCATGATAACCTTCCGGGATCTGTTCCCTCGATCAGTCCAATTACTAGGTCAAATGTTAGAATCTTCCGTGCCTTGGCCTTTGCCATCAAAACCTACCTCAAGAGCAAGCAAGATACAGACCCTTATTCTAGTGCTCTCAACTTTGGTATTCAGATACAAGAATCCAAAATAAGATAATTCATAACTCGAGCCAGCCGGTCCCAAGAGTAAATCTCCCATATTAGAGATTCCTACCTGACGTACATATCTATCTTCCCCAACTATCGTGAAAAAGGATTTACACTTATAACAGTCATGATTCATAGCTTACGCCCAACAAGAGCATCTAGTCCTTTTCACTTATTCACCTAATCGGGACCATAACACCACTCGGCTCCAAGCTCACCTCGCGCAGAGACCACGCAAAATGGCTCTGATACCACCTGTGACAGCCCTACCTAACCCTAGGGCGTACCCAAGGGTTTGGCAGACCGCCTGCCCAACTCTCACTAGGACTCAGTCAAATAACATGAAGATTTACAAATAGACCCTCAAAAGAAAACAAAATTATTACAACCAAAGAGTCGAACTTGCCAAAAATCAAGTAATTAAGTAGGTAACATACGAGACAAGATAGCATATTCAGACATCAAGAAATAAGTCAACTTCGATGAGATCATAATTCAGTATATAATTGAGAAAATGGCAAGATAAAACATGCAAAAGAGTGCAGTAAGGAACACATTCATGTTAAAGGATATAGGTTGCTCTCAGGAGCAAGTTCCATAGTAGCTTGATCAAGGTCCGTTGACTCTCCGTTAACCACAAAAGTATAACGTCCATAGATTCCCACTTTACACCAGTTTCCGTCCACCGATTGTGACGCCCCGAAAAGAATGAGAGTGAGAACCCGAAAATTTTCTAATTTTCTAAGGTTTATTTTATTTAATCGCCCGCCTTTTCTACAGTTTCTTTATTAGAAAAATTTCCCAGATAAAGTTTATGAGCAAAGATAGTTTTAAAATGATTTTTCTAGTATCGGTTAGTTTTTGAGAAATTAAAAGCGTATTTTGGACGTGGGACCCGCTAGTGCGGTAAATGCACTATATTTTTGACAACTTGTTGGAATTTTGTATTAAGTGATATTATTTTTCAAGGTGTTAAGATATTTGTATTGGAGAGACAAAAAGATAAGTTTTAAACCTAAAGGTGACAAGTGTCACCATAAGATTTAGTCTTGAGTTTGACTACTATTCATAACTTTACCATTTAATTCAAATTGGCCCAAAAATCACTTCATTTTGCAAGCTTCTTGGCCGAATTTTCTTGCTCAAAGAAAGAAAGAAAAGCTCTCAATTTTCTAGTCTCCAATCTTGCCCAATCTCTCAATTAAACCGTTTATTCTTCCAATTACTCCATAAAACCTCTTAGTTTGGTGGAGTTGAGCTTGGTTGTGAAGTTGTTTGGAAAGCTAAGGGGGCTAGTTGCTCTATCTCTTGTATTGCTAAGGTGAGTTGTGAAGGACCCCTCTCCTCCCTCTAATGATGCTTAATTGATGATTAGTGGTGGTATAAGGTGCAACTTTATGGATTATATTGTGATTTTTGGTTGAATTGGTGAAGTTTTATAATTATTGGGGATTTTTCTGTTTTAATATGAACATGATTGTGTGGCTATATATGATGATTGGAAATGATGTTTAAGGACTCTATGAGGTGGAAAAAGTGATTAATTGCAAACAATTTCTGTTTTGGAAGAAATCTTGGAAAGTTAGGGTTTGATGTTCTTCATTCTGCCCGAATTTGTAGCTCATAGATAGAGGCCGAATTGGCCTTGGCCTAAAACATGAAAGTTGTAGAGAATGGTAGTTTATAGGTTCCTACAAAATTTCAGGTCAATCGGAGTAGCGTAGCTTGAGAAAAGTTGAAATTACCCTTGCTGTCCTGGTTTTACCCGAATTTGGGAATTGCTTCTGTAATTGGTTGTTTTGGTCAGGAATGCTTCCGAATTGGTTGTTGAGGTCTTTCGATGAATTGTAGCCGCGTTTCTTAGCTTTCAGCTGGTTTTGAAATTTCTGGATTTGGACTTAGGCAGCCTGATTTACGATGTTTCCGCTAGAATGAGTTCTGTGAATCTGTTTTTGTGATTCTGGTGTAGTATCTTGCATTTTTGACCTGGTTACACTCGAAACTGGGTTGAGTGACCTTCTGTAATATTGTAGTCCAATCTGTTAGCTTCGAAACGGTGTATCTTGAACCTTCATCTGAAAGTCGTAGTGCCCTTGGTGCCATTACCGCAAAAGGATGTCAAAGACTGTTTTTCTGGTTTAGAGCTTAACTTTCATTTCCGGACTTTTCCCTAACTTGACTTGTACTTGTACTACTAGGAGCTTGCTGAATGGCTATTGAATGAACTTATGGTTGTGTGTGTACCTTTGGGTTTGAATGAGGAAATAATGAAGCCATGATGGCTGGAAAGTTAGCAAATTCAGGGGAAGTGCTGTCTGAACTTTGAAGGGACTTGTTTGCATTGAGTTTGTTATCTAAGACTTGGATTTGAGCAAGGCAATGATATATGATGGATGGTTTCTGAGCCACGGAGGCGAGTGACCTCTAAACTATTGGCAAAGTTACTTTTGAATGTTTTCTTGCATTATTCACTCGATTGCATATCATGCGTGCTTGCATGTGAGTTCATGACATGTTTTGGCTTGAAATGAGTACTTGGGAAGTCTTGTGCTGAACACCAACGTCTCCTCCACTTGTCTATGTTCATGTTTATCTGGAGCTCAAAAAGGGGCTCCCTATTCCTGTTTACTGTTACTGGATCATTTTGAGCGTTGGGTGTTTACGTACAGTGATTTCACCGGCTCACGAGAGCAATAAACGTACATTGGATTTCTGATTCATGACATCATTGAAATGAACTATTGTGAAAGATATTTCATTACTGATTTTCTGGTTACTCACTGAGCTTTTAGCTCACCCCAAAACTATTTTTATTCCCCTCCACAGGCCTCAAGCCGAAGGAAGGGCTTGTTGTGCTTATTCACGTGAATGGATGGCCTATATTTTGTACAATTTGGATTTGGAATCATTTTATGTATAGTTGGAAATTGTTTTCGCTTCGCTTGTGACATGTAATTATTGGAGACTTGGATGTGTAATTGTGGGAACATTTGATGTAATTTTTGAGATTTATATTGTAATCTGTTTGAGGAATGTAGTGAACGACTGAATCCCGGCGAGAGCTGGGCAGGCGGTCCGCCGAACCCTGGGGTACGCCCTAGGGGGAGGTGGGGCTGTCACAGTTGGTATCAGAGCTTAGGCTTCAGATCTCTGTAGTGTATCCTAGGCTTGAAGTTTAGGATGCCGGACTGTGGGTTTGGTTTGCAATATTAGTGATTCTTGCGGGATATCTCGACTTGATTGGTATAAGATGGAATGTCGAGGACGACATTCTTTTAAGGAGGGGAGTTTGTGACGCCCCGAAAAGAATGAGAGTGAAAACCCTGAAATTTTCTAATTTTCTAAGGTTTATTTTATTTAATCGCCCGCCTTTTCTACAATTTCTTTATTAGAAAAATTTCCCAGACAAATTTTATGAGCAAAGATAGTTTTAAAATGATTTTTCTAGTATCGGTTAGTTTTTGAGAAATTAAAAGCGTATTTTGGACGTGGGACCTGCTAGTGCGGTAAATGCACTATATTTTTGACAACTTGTTCGAATTTTGTATTAAGTGATATTATTTTTCAAGGTGTTAAAATATTTGTATTGGAGAGACAAAAAGATAAGTTTTAGACATAAAGGTGACAAGTGTCACCATAAGATTTAGTCTTGAGTTTGACTACTATTCATAACTTTACCATTTAATTCAAATTGGCCCAAAAATCACTTCATTTTGCAAGCTTCTTGGCCGAATTTTCTTGCTCAAAGAAAGAAAGAAAAGCTCTCAATTTTCTAGTCTCCAATCTTGCCCAATCTCTCAATTAAACCGTTTAATCTTCCAATTACTCCATAAAACCCTATAGTTTGGTGGAGTTGAGCTTGGTTGTGAAGTTGTTTGGAAAGGTAAGGGGGCTAGTTGCTCTATCTCTTGTATTGCTAAGGTGAGTTGTGAAGGACCCCTCTCCTCCCTCTAATGATGCTTAATTGATGATTAGTGGTGGTATAAGGTGCAACTTTATGGATTATATTGTGATTTTTGGTTGAATTGGTGAAGTTTTATAATTATTGGGAATTTTTCTGTTTTAATATGAACATGATTGTGTGGCTATATATGATGATTGGAAATGATGTTTAAGAACTCTATGAGGTGGAAAAAGTGATTAATTGCAAACAATTTCTGTTTTGGAAGAAATCTTGGAAAGTTAGGGTTTGATATTCTTCATTCTGCCTGAATTTGTAGCTCATAGATAGATGCCGAATTGGCCTTGGCTTAAAACATGAAAGTTGTAGATAATGGTAGTTTATAGGTTCCTACAAAATTTCAGGTCAATCGGAGTAGCGTAGCTCGAGAAAAGTCGAAATTACCCTTGCTGTCCTGGTTTTACCTGAATTTGGGAATTGCTTCTGTAATTGGTTGTTTTGGTCAGGAATGCTTCCGAATTGGTTGTTGAGCTCTTCTGATGAATTGTAGCCGAGTTTCTTTTCTTTCAGCTGGTCTTGGAATTTCTGGATTTGGACTTAGGTAGCCTGATTTATGATGTTTCCGCTAGAATGCGTTCTGTGAATCTATTTTTGTGATTCTGGTGTAGTATCTTGCATTTTTGACCTGGTTACACTCGAAACTGGGTTGAGTGACCTTCTGTAATATTGTAGTCCTATCTGTTAGCTTCGAAACGGTGTATCTTACACCTTCATCCGAAAGTCGTAGTGCCTTTGGTGCCATTACCGCAAAAGGATGTCAAAAACTGTTTTTCTGGTTTAGAGCTTAACTTTCATTTCCGGACTTTTCCCTAACTTGACTTGTAATTGTACTACTAGGAGCTTGCTGAATGGCTATTGAATGAACTTATGGTTGTGTGTGTACCTTTGGGTTTGAATGACGAAATAATGAAGCCATGATGGCTAGAAAGTTAGCAAATTCAGGGGAAGTGCTGTCCGAACTTTGAAGGGACTTGTTTGCATTGTGTTTGTGATCTAAGACTTGGATTTGAGCAAGGCAATGATATATGATGGATGGTTTCTGAGCCACGGAGGTGAGTGACCTCTAAACTATTGGCAAAGTAACTTTTGAATGTTTTCTTGCATTATTCACTCGATTGCATATCATGTGTGCTTGCATGTGAGTTCACGACATGTTTTGGCTTGAAATGAGTACTTGGGAAGTCTTGTGCTGAACACCAACGTCTCCTCCACTTGTCTATGTTCATGTTTATCTGGAGCTCAAAAAGGGGCTCCCTATTCCTGTTTACTGTTACTGGATCATTTTGAGCGTTGGGTGCTTACGTACAGTGATTTCACCGGCTCACGAGAGCAATAAACGTACATTGGATTTCTGATTCATGACATCATTGAAATGAACTATTGTGAAAGATATTTGATTACTGATTTTCTGGTTACTCACTGAGCTTTTAGATCACCCCAAAACTATTTTTATTCCCCTCCACAGGGCTCAAGGCGAAGGAAGGGCTTGTTGTGCTTATTCACTTGAATAGATGGCCTATATTTTGTACAATTTGGATTTGGAATCATTTTATGTATAGTTGAAAATTGTTTTCGCTTCACTTGTGACATGTAATTATTGGAGACTTGGATGTGTAATTGTGGGAACATTTGATGTAATTTTTGAGATTTATATTGTAATCTGTTTGAGGAATGTAGTGAACGACTGAGTCCCGGCGAGAGCTGGGCAGGCGGTCCGCCGAACCCTGGGGTACGCCCTAGGGGGAGGTGGGGCTGTCACAGTTGGTATCAGAGCTTAGGTTTCAGATCTCTGTAGTGTATGCTAGGCTTGAAGTTTAGGATGCCGGACTTTGGGTTTGGTTTGCAATATTAGTGATTCTTGCGGGATATCTCGACTTGATTGGTATAAGATGGAATGTCGAGGACGACATTCTTTTAATGAGGGGAGTTTGTGACGCCCCGAAAAGAATGAGAGTGAAAACCCGGAAATTTTCTAATTTTCTAAGGTTTATTTTATTTAATCGCCCGCCTTTTCTACAATTTCTTTATTAGAAAAATTTCCCACATAAAGTTTATGAGCAAAGATAGTTTTAAAATTATTTTTCTAGTATCGGTTAGTTTTTGAGAAATTAAAAGCGTATTTTGGACGTGGGACCTGCTAGTACGGTAAATGCACTATATTTTTGACAACTTGTTGGAATTTTGTATTAAGTGATATTATTTTTCAAGGTGTTAAGATATTTGTATTGGAGAGACAAAAAGATAAGTTTTAAACATAAAGGTGACAAGTGTCACCATAAGATTTAGTCTTGAGTTTGACTACTATTCATAACTTTACCATTTAATTCAAATTGGCCCAAAAATCACTTCATTTTGCAAGCTTCTTGGCCGAATTTTCTTGCTCAAAGAAAGAAAGAAAAGCTCTCAATTTTCTAGTCTCCAATCTTGCCTAATCTCTCAATTAAACCGTTTAATCTTCCAATTACTCCATAAAACCCTATAGTTTGGTGGAGTTGAGCTTGGTTGTGAAGTTGTTTGGAAAGCTAAGGGGGCTAGTTGCTCTATCTCTTGTATTGCTAAGGTGAGTTGTGAAGGACCCCCTCTCCTCCCTCTAATGATGCTTAATTGATGATTAGTGGTGGTATAAGGTGCAACTTTATGGATTATGTTGTGATTTTTGGTTGAATTGGTGAAGTTTTATAATTATTGGGGATTTTTCTGTTTTAATATGAACATTATTGTGTGGCTATATATGATGATTGGAAATGATGTTTAAGGACTCTATGAGGTGGAAAAAGTGATTAATTGCAAACAATTTCTGTTTTGGAAGAAATCTTGGAAAGTTAGGGTTTGATATTCTTCATTCTGCCCGAATTTGTAGCTCATAGATAGATGCCGAATTGGCCTTGGCTTAAAACATGAAAGTTGTAGATAATGGTATTTTATAGCTTCCTACAAAATTTCAGGTCAATCGGAGTAGCGTAGCTTGAGAAAAGTCGAAATTACCCTTGCTGTCCTGGTTTTACCCGAATTTGGGAATTGCTTCTGTAATTGGTTGTTTTGGTCAGGAATGCTTCCGAATTGGTTGTTGAGCTCTTCTGATGAATTGTACCCGAGTTTCTTTTCTTTCAGCTGGTCTTGGAATTTCTGGATTTGGACTTAGGTAGCCTGATTTATGATGTTTCCGCTAGAATGCGTTCTGTGAATCTATTTTTGTGATTCTGGTGTAGTATCTTGCATTTTTTACCGGGTTACACTCGAAACTGGGTTGAGTGACCTTCTGCAATATTGTAGTCCTATCTGTTAGCTTCGAAACGGTGTATCTTACACCTTCATCCGAAAGTCGTAGTGCCTTTGGTGCCATTACCGCAAAAGGATGTCAAAAACTGTTTTTCTGGTTTAGAGCTTAACTTTCATTTCCGGACTTTTCCCTAACTTGACTTGTAATTGTACTAGTAGGAGCTTGCTGAATGGCTATTGAATGAACTTATGGTTGTGTGTGTACCTTTGGGTTTGAATGACGAAATAATGAAGCCATGATGGCTAGAAAGTTAGCAAATTCAGGGGAAGTGCTGTCCGAACTTTGAAGGGACTTGTTTGCATTGAGTTTGTGATCTAAGACTTGGATTTGAGCAAGGCAATGATATATGATGGATGGTTTCTGAGCCACGGAGGTGAGTGACCTCTAAACTATTGGCAAAGTTACTTTTGAATGTTTTCTTGCATTATTCACTCGATTGCATATCATGCGTGCTTGCATGTGAGTTCATGACATGTTTTGGCTTGAAATGAGTACTTGGGAAGTCTTGTGCTGAACACCAACGTCTCCTCCACTTGTCTATGTTCATGTTTATCTGGAGCTCAAAAAGGGGCTCCCTATTCCTGTTTACTGTTACTGGATCATTTTGAGCGTTGGGTGCTTACGTACAGTGATTTCACCGGCTCACGAGAGCAATAAACGTACATTGGATTTCTGATTCATGACATCATTGAAATGAACTATTGTGAAAGATATTTGATTACTGATTTTCTGGTTAATCACTGAGCTTTTAGCTCACCCCAAAACTATTTTTATTCCCCTCCACAGGGCTCAAGGCGAAGGAAGGGCTTGTTGTGCTTATTCACGTGAATGGATGGCCTATATTTTGTACAATTTGGATTTGGAATCATTTTATGTATAGTTGGAAATTGTTTTCGCTTCGCTTGTGACATGTAATTATTGGAGACTTGGATGTGTAATTGTGGGAACATTTGATGTAATTTTTGAGATTTATATTGTAATCTGTTTGAGGAATGTAGTGAACGACTGAGTCCCGGCAAGAGCTGGGCAGGCGGTCCGCCGAACCCTGGGGTACGCCCTAGGGGGAGGTGGGGCTGTCACAGTTGGTATCAGAGCTTACGCTTCAGATCTCTGTAGTGTATCCTAGGCTTGAAGTTTAGGATGCCGGACTGTGGGTTTGGTTTGCAATATTAGTGATTCTTGCGGGATATCTCGACTTGATTGGTATAAGATGGAATGTCGAGGACGACATTCTTTTAAGGAGGGGAGTTTGTGACGCCTCGAAAAGAATGAGAGTGAAAACCCGGAAATTTTCTAATTTTCTAAGGTTTATTTTATTTAATCGCCCGCCTTTTCTACAATTTCTTTATTAGAAAAATTTCCCAGATAAAGTTTATGAGCAAAGATAGTTTTAAAATGATTTTTCTAGTATCGGTTAGTTTTTGAGAAATTAAAAGCGTATTTTGGACGTGGGACCTGCTAGTGCGGTAAATGCACTATATTTTTGACAACTTGTTGGAATTTTGTATTAAGTGATATTATTTTTCAAGGTGTTAAGATATTTGTATTGGAGAGACAAAAAGATAAGTTTTAAACATAAAGGTGACAAGTGTCACCATAAGATTTAGTCTTGAGTTTGACTACTATTCATAACTTTACCATTTAATTCAAATTGGCCCAAAAATCACTTCATTTTGCAAGCTTCTTGGCCGAATTTTCTTGCTCAAAGAAAGAAAGAAAAGCTATCAATTTTCTAGTCACCAATCTTGCCCAATCTCTCAATTAATCCGTTTAATCTTCCAATTACTCCATAAAACCCTATAGTTTGGTGGAGTTGAGCTTGGTTGTGAAGTTGTTTGGAAAGCTAAGGGGGCTAGTTGCTCTATCTCTTGTATTGCTAAGGTGAGTTGTGAAGGACCCCTCTCCTCCCTCTAATGATGCTTAATTGATGATTAGTGGTGGTATAAGGTGCAACTTTATGGATTATATTGTGATTTTTGGTTGAATTGGTGAAGTTTTATAATTATTGGGGATTTTTCTGTTTTAATATGAACATGATTGTGTGGCTATATGTGATGATTGGAAATGATGTTTAAGGACTCTATGAGGTGGAAAAAGTGATTAATTGCAAACAATTTCTGTTTTGGAAGAAATCTTGGAAAGTTAGGGTTTGATATTCTTCATTCTGCCCGAATTTGTAGCTCATAGATAGAGGCCGAATTGGCCTTAGCTTAAAACATGAAAGTTGTAGATAATGGTAGTTTATAGGTTCCTACAAAATTTCAGGTCAATCGGAGTAGCGTAGCTTGAGAAAAATCGAAATTACCCTTGCTGTCCTGGTTTTACCCGAATTTGGGAATTGCTTCTGTAATTGGTTGTTTTGGTCAGGAATGCTTCCGAATTGGTTGTTGAGGTCTTCTGATGAATTGTAGCCGAGTTTCTTAGCTTTCAGCTGGTCTTGGAATTTCTGGATTTGGACTTAGGTAGCCTGATTTATGATGTTTCCGCTAGAATGCGTTCTGTGAATCTATTTTTGTGATTCTGGTGTAGTATCTTGCATTTTTGACCTGGTTACACTCGAAACTGGGTTGAGTGACCTTCTGTAATATTGTAGTCCTATCTGTTAGCTTCGAAACGGTGTATCTTACACCTTCATCCGAAAGTCGTAGTGCCTTTGGTACCATTACCGTAAAAGGATGTCAAAGACTGTTTTTCTGGTTTAGAGCTTAACTTTCATTTCCGGACTTTTCCCTAACTTGACTTGTACTTGTACTACTAGGAGCTTGCTGAATGGCTATTGAATGAACTTATGGTTGTGTGTGTACCTTTGGGTTTGAATGAGGAAATAGTGAAGCCATGATGGCTGGAAAGTTAGCAAATTCAGGGGAAGTGCTGTCCGAACTTTGAAGGGACTTGTTTGCATTGAGTTTGTGATCTAAGACTTGGATTTGAGCAAGGCAATGATATATGATGGATGGTTTCTGAGCCACGGAGGCGAGTGACCTCTAAACTATTGGCAAAGTTACTTTTGAATGTTTTCTTGCATTATTCACTCGATTGCATATCATGCGTGCTTGCATGTGAGTTCATGACATGTTTTGGCTTGGAATGAGTACTTGGGAAGTCTTGTGCTGAACACCAACGTCTCCTCCACTTGTCTATGTTCATGTTTATCTGGAGCTCAAAAAGGGGCTCCCTATTCCTGTTTACTGTTACTGGATCATTTTGAGCGTTGGGTGTTTACGTACAGTGATTTCACTGGCTCACGAGAGCAATAAACGTACATTGGATTTCTGATTCATGACATCATTGAAATGAACTATTGTGAAAGATATTTGATTACTGATTTTCTGGTTACTCACTGAGCTTTTAGCTCACCCCAAAACTATTTTTATTCCCCTCCACAGGGCTCAAGGCGAAGGAAGGGCTTGTTGTGCTTATTCACGTGAATGGATGGTCTATATTTTGTACAATTTGGATTTGGAATCATTTTATGTATAGTTGGAAATTGTTTTCGCTTCGCTTGTGACATGTAATTATTGGAGACTTGGATGTGTAATTGTGGGAACATTTGATGTAATTTTTGAGATTTATATTGTAATCTGTTTGAGGAATGTAGTGAACGACTGAGTCCCGGCGAGAGCTGGGCAGGCGGTCCGCCGAACCCTGGGGTACGCCCTAGGGGGAGGTGGGGCTGTCACAGTTGGTATCAGAGCTTAAGCTTCAGATCTCTGTAGTGTATCCTAGGCTTGAAGTTTAGGATGTCGGACTGTGGGTTTGGTTTGCAATATTAGTGATTCTTGCGGGATATCTCGACTTGATTGGTATAAGATGGAATGTCGAGGACGACATTCTTTTAAGGAGGGGAGTTTGTGACGCCCCGAAAAGAATGAGAGTGAAAACCCGAAAATTTTCTAATTTTCTAAGATTTATTTTATTTAATCGCCCACCTTTTCTACAATTTCTTTATTAGAAAAATTTCCCAGATAAAGTTTATGAGCAAAGATAGTTTTAAAATGATTTTTCTAGTATCGGTTAGTTTTTAAAAAATTAAAAGCGTATTTTGGACGTGGGACCTGCTAGTGCGTAAATGCACTATATTTTTGACAACTTGTTGGAATTTTGTATTAAGTGACATTATTTTTCAAGGTGTTAAGATATTTGTATTGGAGAGACAAAAGGAGAAGTTTTAAACATAAAGGTGACAAGTGTCACCATAAGATTTAGTCTTGAGTTTGACTACTATTCATAACTTTACCATTTAATTCAAATTGGCCCAAAAATCACTTCATTTTGCAAGCTTCTTGGCCGAATTTTCTTGCTCAAAGAAAGAAAGAAAAGCTCTCAATTTTCTAGTCTCCAATCTTGCCCAATCTCTCAATTAAACCGTTTAATCTTCCAATTACTCCATAAAACCCTATAGTGTGGTGGAAAAAGTGATTAATTGCAAACAATTTCTGTTTTGGAAGAAATTTTGGAAAGTTAGGGTTTGATATTCTTCATTCTGCCCGAATTTGTAGCTCATAGATAGAGGCCAAATTGGCCTTGGCTTAAAACATGAAAGTTGTAGAGAATGGTAGTTTATAGGTTCCTACAAAATTTCAGGTCAATCGGAGTAGCGTAGCTTGAGAAAAGTCGAAATTACCCTTGCTGTCCTGGTTTTACCCGAATTTGGGAATTGCTTCTGTAATTGGTTGTTTTGGTCAGGAATGCTTCCGAATTGGCTGTTGAGGTCTTCTGATGAATTGTAGCCGAGTTTCTTAGCTTTCAGCTGGTCTTAGAATTTCTGGATTTGGACTTAGGTAGCCTGATTTATGATGTTTCCGCTAGAATGCGTTCTGTGAATCTATTTTTGTGATTCTGGTGTAGTATCTTGCATTTTTGACCTGGTTACACTCGAAACTGGGTTGAGTGACCTTCTGTAATATTGTATTCCTATCTGTTAGCTTCGAAACGGTGTATCTTACACCTTCATCCGAAAGTCGTAGTGCCTTTGGTGCCATTACCGTAAAAGGATGTCAAAGACTGTTTTTCTGGTTTAGAGCTTAACTTTCATTTCCGGACTTTTCCCTAACTTGACTTGTACTTGTACTACTAGGAGCTTGCTGAATGGCTATTGAATGAACTTATGGTTGTGTGTGTACCTTTGGGTTTGAATGAGGAAATAATGAAGCCATGATGGCTGGAAAGTTAGCAAATTCAGGGGAAGTGCTGTCCGAACTTTGAAGGGACTTGTTTGCATTGAGTTTGTGATCTAAGACTTGGATTTGAGCAAGGCAATGATATATGATGGATGGTTTCTGAGCCACGGAGGCGAGTGACCTCTAAACTATTGGCAAAGTTACTTTTGAATGTTTTCTTGCATTATTCACTCGATTGCATATCATGCGTGCTTGCATGTGAGTTCATGACATGTTTTGGCTTGAAATGAGTACTTGGGAAGTCTTGTGCTGAACACCAACGTCTCCTCCACTTGTCTATGTTCATGTTTATCTGGAGCTTAAAAAGGGGCTCCCTATTCCTGTTTACTGTTACTGGATCATTTTGAGCGTTGGGTGTTTACGTACAGTGATTTCACCGGCTCACGAGAGCAATAAACGTACATTGGATTTCTGATTCATGACATCATTGAAATGAACTATTGTGAAAGATATTTGATTACTGATTTTCTGGTTACTCACTGAGTTTTTAGCTCACCCCAAAACTATTTTTATTCCCCTCCACAGGGCTCAAGGCGAAGGAAGGGCTTGTTGTGCTTATTCACGTGAATGGATGGCCTATATTTTGTACGATTTGGATTTGGAATCATTTTATGTATAGTTAGAAATTGTTTTCGCTTCGCTTGTGACATGTAATTATTGGAGACTTGGATGTGTAATTGTGGGAACATTTGATGTAATTTTTGAGATTTATATTGTAATCTGTTTGAGGAATGTAGTGAACGATTGAGTCCCGGCGAGAGCTGGGCAGGCGGTCCGCCGAACCCTGGGGTACGCCCTAGGGGGAGGTGGGGCTGTCACACCGATCACCCGCTACCAGGCCCAAACATCCAAGAAGTACCCAAGGTTCGTTGATCTTCTCGACCAAGCCCTTGCCGGCTCGATTTGACCAACTAGCCCCAGAGTTGGACTTATAGTCCCAGATATAAAGTAATTCAAGATATGACTTATACCCTCCAAGTATTTAGTAATCGAGATTGGAGTTATTGACAATTATCCAACGCTTACACAGTAAAGCTTGGAGGCGTTAGTTGTCATTTAACGCTCCGTATTCAGAAATAAACAGTAGTGGTAATATTCGAATATACCAATTAGTCGAAGAGATAACACTCCACTCGACAAAACCGGATAGAGGTACTGAGACGGGATGAGAGGTACCTCCCACTCGGATGGAGTGTGGTACATGCGACCGCTCAACCTTAGTGTCGATAAGATAACTCTCCAATTGACTTAATTGGGATAAAAGTACTGAGACGGGATGAGAGGTACCTCCCACTCGGATGGAGTGTGAAACATACAGTCGCTCAGCACTTGCAAGTCAAATACAAGTACAGGTCAATCAAGTTCAAGTGAGTACAAGATCATTCAAGAAAGGGAGGCTGATGTGTGCACGAGCCTCGGCCCGCGCAATGACCCAGTCCGAGTCCTATTGGGCCCAGCCACGCGTGCACGGGCCAAGCTCTTCAAAGAATCACTCCAAGTTCTGGTTAGAGTTGTCCAAGACCAACATGGAGTTCACAAAGACATTGAGGGCTTGGAGAGAGACAATCGAGCCATTTACACCATGATCCAAGCCCACGAAGAGTCAAGCGGGCCACCAAGAGAATAAGGCCTTAGACCCCATCAATTAGTTAGCAATTAGTTAATGATTAAGTAAGAGCATGGGCCGGCCCATCTTGTTCCAAGAGCATGGGCCGACTTTTTCCTTTTCCTAGCTTTTAGGGTTTTAGTCACTTTAGCCTATAAATAGGCTTGCTTTGTATGGTTTAAGGGTCAGAACTTTTATCAACAAAATTGTCTTATTTTCGTTCCTTCTTCTAAGAAGAGTGTTCGAGCCTTTTACTTGCTTTGGCAAGGGTTTTGAGCAATCTTGCCTCTCGTCCTAGATTGTTCTACCGACCTATCCCGTGGAGTAGTCACCTTCATTGGCGTCGTCGTACTACCGTCTTGAATCCAATCGTGTCGTCCGTTTGGTTCTAGATCCCGCAATTCCAAGCGTTGGACAACCTCGCTAGATCCTTGGGCAAACGTGCTACATGTCTCGAACGTGTGGATCGAGGAACGTATTAGTTGGCTTCAAAGCTTTGGTAGAGGTATCTTTCGTTATATCCTTAATTTTTCATAGTTGTGTCGTAGGGTCTTTGTGTTTCGTCCGCTGCCTTGTTAAACAAAAAAAAAAGTCACTGTTCACACGGTACTGTTCATAGTACTGTTCACACCGACACTGTTCATCGTTACTGTTCACCGACACTGTTTATAGGTACTGTTCATCCGAATACAAATCTGTCCAACCTTGTTGTTTGTGTTATCCAACTTGTTTACTTGGTTTTCAAATCTGGATTTTGGCAAAACTTATTGGAATTTTGTGAATCTTGAAGAGAACTTACAATAATCTTGAGTTTCTTGAATTCTTGACCACAATCTTGAAATTTCTGAAGTTCCTAACAACTTCCTTGAAAGTTCTTGAAAGATCTTGGAGTTCTTGGTAGTTATTATTTGTGGACTTCCTTGTTTTGTGCCGTGGTTGATAGTTGTAGTAAAAAAAAACGAAAAAATAGAAAACAAAAACGAAAAAAAAAGAAAGAAAAGAGGAATCGGTTGGCAAGAGAAAAAAAAAGGAAAGGAAAGAAAGGGGCAACCGAATTGTTTTGAATAGGGAACCAAATCTGATTTGTGCAATCTTTCTTGGAGTAGAATTTGGAAGTTACCAAAAGTTGTTTCAAGAAGATTACCAAAAGTTGTTTCAAGAAGGTTTCCAAAAGTTGTTTCAAGAAGATTACCAAAAGTTGTTTCAAGAAGGTTACCAAAAGTTGTTTCAAGAAGGTTACCAAAAGTTGTTCAAGAGGAAAAGCATTTTCAAAAGGTTTCCAAAAACTAACTTGTTTCCAAAATCAATTAGGAAACTAAGTAAAGCACTTGGATAACTCTTTGTACTGACTTGGACACTCTCTCTCCTACCTTTTTAGGAAACTTTCCCAAACTCTCTGACCCATTTTTTTTGGAAACTTTCCTAAATTCTCTCATCCATTTTTTAGAAAACTTTCCAAAATTCTTTCATCCATTTTTTTTTGGAAACTTTCCTAAAGTCTCTCATCTATTTTTAGGAAACTTTCCTAAATTCTCTCATCCATTTTTTTGGAAACTTTCCTAAATTCTCTCATCCATTTTTAGGAAATTTTCCTAAACTCTCTCATCCATTTTTTAGAAACTTTCCTAAATTCTCTCATCCATTTTTAGGAAACTCACCTAAAATTCTATCATCCATTTTTAGGACCTTTCCTATATTCTCTCATCCACTTTAGGAAACTCTCCTATATTCTCTCATCCACTTTAGGAAACTCTCCTATATTTTCTCCTAGTTTTAGGAACACTTCCCTACACTTTCTCCTACATCTCCGTGATTACTCTTGAGGAAGAAGTTGGTGACAATTAATTGGGCTTGAGCAGCATTTCTCAAACTACCTAACCCAACAGGTAAAGGTGTTTGGTAAGTCCATTGGAGAGCTTTAGAGTGACATCCATATACACGAGTACGAGTGGATACATGTAAGGGAGCGTGAAAGGCAATATCTTCGGTTTCGTTGCCAACTTTTTGCAGGTTCCCTCATACGTCATGGCGAATACAAGACGCATAAAAGCTAGCCCACAACATTGTCTTCCTTATCCTAAGGGAGTCAAAGAAGTGGCATTACGTGGTGTAGATGAGCAATTGGATCTCGTCAAATCTCAGTTGCTTGGTTGGTTTTATATCCGTTGTGGTGTCAAAGATAAAATTTGTAGCTTGGCCATTGATGGGAGTTGTGAAGTCAACCTTGCAAGTGCTATCATGGTTGAGAAATTAAATCTTCTAACCATTGATCATCTTCAACCGTACAAGTTGACGAGCACTCATGGTGATGTTTGGGTTACTAAACACACACTTGTACCTATTCAAATCGGCAAATATGTGGATGAGGTGTTGTGTGATGTAGTCCCAATTCAAGTGACACATGTGTTGTTGGGCAAAGCATGGATGTCGAGGCGAGAAGTTAGATATGACGGACATACTAATAAGTATTCCTTCTTATTTAATAGTCATCGTTTGGCACTTGTCTGGCTTACTTATGACCAGCTTTGTATTGATCTAGCATGCATGAAAAGTGAGCTTGAGCATTATAGAATGGAGAAAAAGCTAGATGAGGGAATTGTGCCTGCAGAGGTAAAACCCGAGGGAGTTGAAAGTAATGACATGAAAGGATCAGCTGTTGAACTAGAAAAAGAGATGAAAAAATCTAATGAGATGGGTGGTAAAAAGGAAGAAAAGAGAGAAAGTGGGCTGATCTTGAGCAACCCGGTGAAGGCCCATTATTTTCTTAACGAACTTACCCTTGCTTTGTTTAGTGTTTCTTCTTTTATACAGATCAAGCAAAGGCAAGTTGAGCTGATCTTGGTGTGTTCCATTCCAAAATCAATTGTAGACGTTGCAAGCCTCCATGGAGTTGGTACTCCAAGAGTTAAACCCCGTTGGTATCCATTCATGGAACAATGTCAACTCAAATCAGTCCATACCAAAGGGGAGTTGATTCGAGCTCATCTTAAAAGGGAAATTCCAGATTCTACCGCTTGTTCTTACCTATGATTCATTCCTCACCTTTGCCTTATTCTGAGCATGTTACTAGCACTAACTCTTGTTGCTCTCATGTAGGTTTTGATGAGAAGTGTAAAGGACTAGTACTGGAATCTCAAGTTGAATCAATTGGTGGAAGGAATATTGAAGTGTCAAAGGGAGTTTTCTCATTTAAATCTTGTTCTACACCTTCTTACCATCTAGCTAATAATGTCCCATTAGTTCTTTACCCGATTTCTGAATTGTTTCAAGTTGAAGGTTATTTTGTGTTTGTAGGTTGTAAAGCTGTCCAAAATTTTTCAACTATGACTAAAAAGTTGCAACCTGATTTCCTGCTTGTTCCAGCTGCATGTTGCGTGAATGCATGTGATTCGTATGGAGTGAATTTCACTTCGTTACCGCCGCTTATGTTGGGTGATGCACACAAGTGTGTCAATCAAGATCCGAATGCTATCCTTACCTCACTGGTTCGTGCCTCTAGGGAAGTGCAACCCAATTGGTTCAATGTTCCACCTCCAGATAGGCAAGTTGTGCCAAATCAGCGACCACCAGGGAAGAATCATACCAACTTCAACAACCTGATTCGAAATTTCTCTTGCTCCTATGAGCATCTTTATGAAGATCCTTATCTTGTGCATAAGAATGGTGACAACATGACAATCCATGGCCGAAGGCTGATTAGAGAGCTTTCGATCGCTACCTGGAAGTTTCGCGAGCCTTACACAAGCTCTTTCCTATCTTGGCGCATGTCCTTGTTTGAGAGCTTCATGAAGCTGACCAAACGGCATTTAACTTGGCTCGTGACCTTTCATTTGTTCCCAACGTGGCTGACCTCCAAACGCACTATCGATTTGAGTTGTCATACTACTAACTCTTGTTAGTATGATCCATCCCCATCTAGATTTGAGGACAAATCCTTCTCAAGAGGAGGGGACTGATGTGTGCACGAGCCTCGGCCCGTGCAATGACCCAGTCCGAGTCCTATTGGGCCCAGCCACGCGTGCACGGGCCAAACTCTTCAAAGAATCACTCCAAGTTCTAGTTAGAGTTGTCCAAGACCAACATGGAGTTCACAAAGACATTGAGGGCTTGGAGAGAGACAATCGAGTCATTTACACCATGATCCAAGCCCACGAAGAGTCAAGCGGGCCACCAAGAGAATAAGGCCTTAGGCCCCATCAATTAGTTAGCAATTAGTTAATGATTAAGTAAGAGCATGGGCCGGCCCATCTTGTTCCAAGAGCATGGGCCGACTTTTTCCTTTTCCTAGCCTTTAGGGTTTTAGTCACTTTAGCCTATAAATAGGCTTGCTTTGTATGGTTTAAGGGTCAAAACGTTTATCAATAAAATTGTCTTATTTTCGTTCCTTCTTCTAAGAAGAGTGTTCGAGCCTTTTACTTGCTTTGGCAAGGGTTTTGAGCAATCTTGCGTCTCGTCCTAGATTGTTCTACCGACCTATCCCGTGGAGTAGTCACCTTCATTGGAGTCGTCGTACTACCGTCTTGAATCCAATCGTGTCGTCCGTTTGGTTCTAGATCCCGCAATTCCAAGCGTTGGACAACCTCGCTAGATCCTTGGGCAAACGTGCTACGTGTCTCGAACGTGTGGATCGAGGAACGTATCAGAGGCCAAGTGTGATAATGACATACTTGCCTAGCCAGAATCAAGTCACAAGTAATGTCCAGTAATTCATATTCTCAAGTATTCAAAATATTTCAAGTCAATATACACATCAAGTTACCTGTTCATGCGTGAAGGAAATATCAAGTGTTTAGTCAAGTCGGGTCAATTGAGTGTACATAAGAGCACACTCGCCTATATAGGTTCAAGTCACAATTAAGTTCAGCATATCATGTTTTAAGCAATTCAAGTATTTCAAGTCCAAACAGTTGAAAATCGGATGGTTACGAAACTTGATCAAATAAGAAGAACTGGAGAAAATTAGAAATCTCTTTAGCAAATCCAGTCACATATCAGTTATAACAAAATGGCCAGTACATATTTTAACAAAATTTCAAAGTTTAGTCGAGCGAGATCAAGTGCGATAAAGTACACACTTGTCTATGAGACAAGAAATCAAGTACCTAGCATTGTCTAACAATAATGAGCATGTAACACGTAAGTCGGTGGGATAACCACCCGAGTGACCAACAAGTCAAGTGCAAGCAAAGCATTTCATCTCATTTCAATATCACGAAGTAAACTACAAAGGATCGAGTATGATAAAATACATCCTCGTCCCAAAGGTTATCAATTCAAGAGCAGTTACTTTAACCAAGTAAGCACATTATTCAAGCAAGGAGACATTCCATGAAAATATTTTCATGTACTTGGAATACTCACCTGTCAAGCAATGTAGAGTTCAAATGTCAAGTTCCTTGGTTACGTTCACCAACGCTTCCCAATCCTAGGGCAACGAGTGAAATCATTAACAAACTAGGTTCAATTCTAACCCAAAAGTGAGCTCATTAGGTGACCAAGTGAGTGGTTAAATCTACTCAATTCACCATGCAAGTTAGGCCCAAAATGCAAGAAAATTTCATGACAAAACAAGTTTGACAAGTGCAAGAAAGTTGGGCAAAAGAAAAGTTTGATTCAAGCTCAAAATTTTCTTCGCAGGTAAAACAGTCGCACCCGCGCAAACTTGGGAAAATGGCTATATTTCACTATAGGAAGATCAGAATCCGGTGCCGTCAGTGGCGTTGGAAACTAGACTCAAAGGGATTTCTAACGGTACCAAATATAGACTCTAGTTCATCTCCTATCAGTACTAGTAGGTCGGACAAGATGGCTGATTTTTCAGTTCTGATCAGCTTCAAATGCCTTAACAAAGTTACACTAATTCTTGTTGCTAACTTCATTTGTTTTGTTTCAAACTCACCCAATTCAATCTTCAATGGTTCATAAACAGGGGAGAAAGTTAAGTAGTACCATTGGAGCTCAAAATGCTGCAATACACAGCATAATTAAGAGGATCAAAATAGTCTAGCCAACCAAAGGAGCCAAATCAGTCCACTATTAGCTGATAACAACTAGTTTTCTTGCTTTATTTCCACTTCCACTCACACACAAGCTTAACCAATGTCTAGCCAACTTTCTTAGGCTTGATTAAGGTGCAAATGAACCATAAAATCAAGGAGAAACCTATCCTTCCAAAACCGGTCAGCCAAGAAGAAAGAAAACAGTCCACAAGTTCCTTTATGTCACCAACCTAGGAAGTGTAGACACCAAATTTTAGCGTAATTTCATTTACTATTTATTTTTATCTGTCATGTCAGTTTTTATTTACTTTTAGTTTTTAGTTTTTCATTTTTGAGCCATTTTAGCGTAGAATTTATCGAAAAAAGGAAAAAACGTTCACAAAAAAATGCGTTAGTTATTTTAGATTTAAATTCACTGTTATTAAAAAAAAAAAAAGAGCTCATGCACCTGGGAAGCATACAATCAAAACCCTCTACATTGTGATCAGCAAAAACGCAGATAAAAAAATTGTTTTTGAGCTCCATTTGTTTACTCAATGTTCTCCTCCGTCTAATGATCCCAATAGAAGACACTTGGCTTGATCCAAGGTTTATCAGAAAACATGAAAATCTAAGGTTGTAAAAATGCAAGAAAAGCTGGAGTTTTTCCGGGCCTTAGATGCTAAGGTTCAGGAGGGAGTTCCGGATATAAAAGCTGTGGAAAACTAAGGTTTCGGAGGAGAGAGGACGGACGGCTAAAAAACTGAAAACCAAACGAGAGCTGAGGGTCTAAGAACTGGGGAAAGCTAGAAACCTGAGGTAGAGAATATAGTGGGCGGAAGCAAAAAGTGAAGAAGAAAAATCGAGAGAAAAAGAAAGAGCAAGAGCTAGAGAGTTTAGGAGCTGAAAAGAAGAGAGGACTAAAAAAAAGAAAGCTTCGAGTAGGGCTAGAGGAGAAGAAAACTGGGAAAAGAGTTTGAGAGTGAAGACAGGATTTGAAGTTGCAAGAAGGGTTTGGCTGAGAAAGGAAGGGAGGAAAAATCTGAAAAAAGGTAGTTTCTTTCTTCTCTTTTTTTCACGCATATGCTTTTGGGTCCGCATCAGAAAGTTGAAGTTGTTTTGCGATGCTGCTTGTTATAGTTGCTGCCATTCGTGAATCTGGTTGGGTTTTGGACTGGGGTTTTGGGGCAAAAATTTAGGTCTTCTATAAGATTTGTATCATGGTCTCTTGCTTGAATTCATGACTGATGTACATATGCTGAATGAATGAGCCCAGAAAGTGATTATATTAAAAACCCATGAACTGAAGAAGAAAATTTTTGAGAAAAGATTGCATTTTGGGACTGATTTTAGTATGTTTAGACGTTGAAGGTTGTTGTTTTTCTAGCTTAAGATCGAGGCTTTGATGCTTTGTAAAGATGTTAGTTGGGTTTGGAAGCATGAACACAGCGAGGGTAGAGAATTGTAGCAGGGAAAATTTCAGAATGTTATTTCGATGCTTGCATGCCCTTTTTGTTCAATCTTCGTGCTTAAATCCAGAAATTTCATGTTGCAAAGTGAGAAGCTTAGGTGGTGATTTTGTTTGTTTTAGTTCAAATGGGATTCGACCCTGTTTGCAAGCTGCGTTTGTGAATGCCTCATGTTGCAGTTAAAGAAAACCAGAACGGAGAAAGCTACAAAAGCTTCATGATCCTATTCTGAGTTTCCTTTTGCATGTTTAGATGTTAAATTCCAGTGGTCTTACTGTTTAAATTGAAGTTCTTAGTTTGCTTGAAGTCATTGGTTTCTTGCAAGCAATGCTCTGGTTCCTTTTTGTATTATGGTATAGAAAGTGGCGATGCACGTAGACTATCTTACTGGCCTGCTATGTTTGAGAAAATAAGCAAAAATAAGATGAATTCCTAGCCTGGGCTACGTCAAAAGTTGGAAATTGCATGTTTTGGCCCCTCTGTACTATAGTTCTCCTTTGCTTGCATGGTTAGCCTTGTGTCAATGATGGTTGTATAGAATGCTTGGTCTTTGTTTGGAACTTTACGCGAGTTTCCTGGATTGCTGAAAATCAAAATTTTAGAACTACAGAAGGTTTGTTCGCGGGGGAAGAGAAATTTTGCTGCAATATGGCGGAAACCCTCTGCCTTGTTGCAGCGGGGTGAATAGATTCCTTTCCTTCCCTTTGGTTTCTGATGTTTTGATTGTTTGAAGTGTTTGACTTGTTTGTTAAGAGGTCTTGAGCCAAGGTTGGTTCAAAGTAGTTGTATGAGTCTTTTTACCGCAAGTTTCACTCTCTTCTTTGCTGCATCTTTTATCCAACTGCTTTGTTTGAATCTTCAAGGACAGATTATGCTTGGGGATGTTAATGACAATGAATTGAAGCTTGGCATTTTGGTTTGAATGTTAGATTAGTAGAATTTGTTTGACTATTTGCATGTCAACATATCTAAGTTGAGGTAGAAAGAAGTAAAAAACTGTTGTGTTTATCCTTATGTATCTGCTGTTTTCTTCTCCCTAGCAGCCCTTTAAGTGGTTTCATCATCTAATTTGCTAGTTAATCTTGTTCTGGAAAGGGGAGGTTGGATGAGTGGTTTGAGTCGGCATGTTTGGGTCTAAAGAAACACTTGAATCATGTTCGAATATTTGCAGGAAAATAAACAACCAAGTTGCCGAACCATTTTTGCATGTTTTTCTAGAATTTTACATGATATCTTTTTCTAAGTTTTCTGCTTATTTGGATGGGGGTGATTATGTAGTTTGTTGCTTAGTCTAAAGTTGTGATGTTGGGTTAAAAAAAATCTAATCAAAGCTATGATTAAGAAATCTGAGTTTGAAGAAGAAAATGCAGCAGGTTTCATTTCGGTTGCTAGAGTATAGAAAGTAGTTGCAGAAGTTTGTTTTCCTTCGAGGATTGCATGGTTTGCATGAAAATATTTCAATAATTGCACTTTGACCCCTTGGCTTCTAACTAATGCTACTATGACCCAATCAATTGAATAATCTCCTCAATTTGGACCTTGGTAGTTTTAATTTTCCAACTTGATTGCTTGTTTGCTTCAATTAACTACTATGCCTTGTTTCAATTGCACTTAAGTCATGACTTTAGGGGTTTTTATGATCAAGTGAGCTTTGTATTTGCACATTTCTTTTAATTTTTCTTAATTAAAGTGGTACCTTTGAACAGCCCCACTTTCCCCTAAGGCGAACCAAAGGGGTTAGCGGACTGCCTGCCCAACTCTCGCCAGGACTAACAATGCAGACTAGAACTATCTATAGCGATCCGAAACTTACAAACGAGCGTAAACAGGTCAAAATGGTAAAATAACCCAAAATAAAAAAAAATGAAATCCGGAGTCGGCCATGAATAGTAACCGACCCGTCAGAACCCAACCGAAATAGCTAACAAACATTTACATCTGCACTTTAGCGTTTACAAATCAAAATGACATACAAAAGCTTTCAACAGTTAATACATATACACGGTTTGCCAAATCAAAAGAGAAAACGCCCCAAAAGTACACTTAGGGTTTTAATACATGAGCTATACAAAAGATATGTTCAACTAGCTCAATTTGGCAGCCATCTGTCAAATCCAGACCAAAAGGGTTTATTTTCCTGTAAGGAAAACAAAAGGAACAGAAAGGAGTGAGCTTGCGCTCAATGAGGTACCAAACAGATAGCATTACAATCATGGCATTTCACATTTAACAAAGCAGACACACATGTCAGATGTAAAGCAAAGGAACCAATGATTCAAATCAGAAGGATACAGGTGGCTCTCAGGAGCCAAATTTCCAGCGCAGTACTTGATCCAAACCGGTTGACTCTCCGTCAACGTATATAGAACCAACGCGTCCGTAGACCCCTCTTATCACCGAATTCCGTCCACCAAACACCCCTTTACCGGGCCCGCTCACCTCAAACGAACAAAATGGTAATACTCGAGTATACCCGGAATCAAGGGTCTCAATACCCAAAATCCCCGAACAGACTACCGTGGTTCGTTATCTAATCGTCCAGGCCCTTGCCGGCCCGACTCGAATAACTTAGCCACAGGATTGAGCTCATAGGTCATAGAAATCCGAACAGATGCAGACACAGATAACAGATTCAAAATTTGCATAGTAAATTGGCATATGAACAGACTAGAGAACGAGTGTGATAAAGTACACCCTCGTCTCGAACAAATAAACAGATTGCAGAGCAGAAATCAAATTAAACAGCAATGGAGGGGAGTGGTACACTCACCGGCTCAACTTCAAAAGTTTTTACTTCAGATTGGCCTTAATCGCCAAGAAACCCTAAAATAACCAAAATAAACCAATTGAAGGTTTCACATCCGTAATCGAGTAAACACAATGCACATGAGGCTCGACTACTAGTCGTATGCCTCGCCAAATAATTACTAATGCAAGGGCACAAAACATGATTTTTGGGAACAAAAGATAGCATAAAGACCTAGGTTCCAACAACCCAAAAGCCCTTTTTATTTCTACCCAAAAGGCAGATCCAACTTAAAGGAACCAAACGGCCTAGAAAATCGGCCAGCACCTCCCCTAAAATTCTTACTTTTCCAGCCATTAAGGCTTCATTATTTCCTCAAATCAGTTCCAACATTTCACACAAAAGTCATCTCATTTCCCAAAAGCCGTTCACTAGGCTCAAAGTAGTACAAGTACATAAGTTAGCTAGGAAATGACCGGAATAAGAGTAAGCCTTAAAACATGTAAGCAAGTACAATGAGACTCGATAACGAGTCATAAAACCATGCCAACCACAACCCCAATAAGGTTTCATATGCATAATTAAGCATAGTAACAAACCAGAAAATCAGGAAATGTAACTCATTTGACCCAACAACAAAAACAGTTTTGGCCTCCTAATGCGGTAATGGCACAAAATGCGCTACGGTTATCGGATGAGGGTGTAAGACCCACCATATCGAAGCTTAAAGACAGGACTACAACAATGTAGAAGGCTACTCAGTCCAAATCCTAGCACAACTAGGTCCAAAATGCAGAATACCACAACCTGAACCGTAATTGCAGGTTTACAAATCACACAAAACTGTAATCAGTATAACTCGGTCTATACAGGTCCAAATGCATTGATTCCAAAGGAATATGGTAGCTAAGACATCCCTCTACATTTCATCAGAAGACACCAACAACAAAATCCAAACCAATCCCAGCCAAAACAACCCATTTCAGACGCAGTTCACGCATTCTGATCACCCAGAACAGCAACAGTAAAATCGACATATCTCATTCTACACTACTCAAAATGACCTGAAATTTTACAGGCACCTCAAACACATCAATACCTACAACTTTCATGTTTTGAGCCAAGGCCAATTAGGCCTCTAACTAGGTGCTAAAAATTCGGACAGATTGTGCAACCCAAAAACCCTAACTTGCTGAAATTTTTCCCAAACCAGAAATTGGTTGCAATTGTTCACTTTTCCCACCTCCTTAAGTCATTATATACCATTTCTAATCATCCTAGATAGCCACACAATCATGCTTATATTAAAACAGAAAAATCCCCAAAAATAATAAAACTTCATCATTTCAACCACAAATCAAGAATTAATCCATAAAATTGCCTCTTATGCCACTACCAAACATAAATTAAACATCATTAGAGGGAGGAAAGGGCTTCATCATGACTTACCTTAGAAACAAGAGAGAGAGAGCTATTGATCACCTTAACTTTCCAAAAAAACTCCACCAAACAACTCACAAACACTAAGTGAAGAGGTTTTATGGAGTAATTGCAAGATCAAATGGTTGAATGGTTCACCTTGAGCAAGATTGGAGCTAAAACTTAAAGAGTTTCTTGCTTCCTTTTGGAGAGAGAGGGCCGGCCATATGAGGAGAAGAAAATGGTGAATTTTGGTGATTTTTGAAGATATTTAACAACTTGGTCAAAATGTCAAAAAGCATGAATAGTTGTCATAAGTCCTAGCCAATGTAGTGATGACACTTGTCACCTCTTAAATGCAATGTTATCTTTCTTTTCCTCCCACATCAATCATTTCACACACTCTACTTATCTCTTAACGCCCGATAAATTTTACACAGTATCCGAAACTTAACCTTATTGGCCGAATTTTTTCCGAACTTTTCGCACTAGTGGGTCCCACGTCCATAATCTCTCCGTAATTTTTCAAAAACTCTCCAATACGAGAAAAATCATCTAAAAACTATAATTATTCATAAAATTTATCTAGAAAATTTTCCGGATACAGAAAGTGCAGAAAACAAATCATTGAAAATAAGAAAACCTAGAAATATAATAAAACCTAGAAATTGGAAAAATTACGGGTTCTCACAACCTTGACCTTTTTATTGTTTTGAAGCCATTTTTCCTTCATTTGCTTACCATTGCGAGGGAGGTACACTCTATCATTTATTTTTGACTTTATTTGACCCTACGTGCTATGTGTCTTATGTGTGCCATTGCATGACTTGAAGTGTTTATTTCATTTTCACTTTATTTATTTCTTTAGTTGCTTAGTTTTTGCTTTAATTTTAGTTCAATTTTATCATTTGGGAGGCACTTGAATGCCAAGTTGTAATAGTTAGGTTTATTTCATTTATTTTTCGTTTTCCCTCTTAGATTGTAGTAGGCTTCCCCCAAATGTAATAGTTAGGATTTTATTTGCTATGTTTGCCTTATGTGTGTTTTGCATGTCTAGGTGCTATGTGTTACCGTTTTCTTAGGGTCTTGCATCTAGATATCATGCTTATGTGTTATGTGCTATATGTGATTTATATGTTTACATGCTTTTATTAGTCCTTACATGATTTATTTGATTGTAACCGATGTGTGACGCCACCACACTAGTCCAATGCTAGTTGTGGCCAATTTCGCAAATCCACGCTAGTCCAACGCTAGTTGTGGCCCTTTGTTCCGACTTTTCTCACTAGTCCAATGCTAGTGAGAAATCGTAGACATGGGCTAGTCCAACACTAGACCCTTAGGAGCCCTGTGACGCCCCGAAAAAAAAAGAGTTTGAGAACCCGTAAAAACCCTAATCTTTTCCGAGGGTTTTATTTCCTTTAATAGCATGTTTTCTGCATTTCCTGGTTTAGGAAATTTTCCTGAGGAATTTTTATGAGTAATTATAGATTTTAGATGGTTTTTCTAGTATTGGAGAGTTTTTGGAAAATTAAGAGTGTATAACGGACGTGGGACCCACTAGTGCGAAAAGTTCGGAGAAATTCGGCCAATAAGGTTAAGTTTCGGATACTGTGTAAAATTTATCGGGTGTTAAGGGATAAGTAGAGTGTGTGAAATGATTGATGTGAGAGAGAAAAGAAAGGATAGGAATGCATTAATGAAGTGCCACGTGTCACTTGGTGATTGGATTTAACTTATGGAACACTATTCACTATTTTGACTTTTGACCCAATTAAGTAAATATCTCAAAAATTCACAAAAATTACCATTTTCTTACCTTGTGTTGGCCGGCTCTCTCTCTCTCTTGCAAGAAGGAAGGAAGTTCTTCAACATTTCAAGCTTCCAAGTGGCTCAAATCAACCAAACCAAGGGTTTGAATTAGTTTTTACTCCATACAATCTTTCCTTTTAGTGATAGTGAGTGCTTTAGTGAAGTTTTTTGGAAGAGCTAAGGTGTCCAACATCTTCCCCTCTCTTGTTACTTGGTAAGTGAAGCTTAAACTTCCACCTACACCTATTGATGCTTAAGATATGATTAGTAGTGATTAAAGTGCTGAAATTTCTGGTTTTATCTTGGTTTGAAGTGATTTGGTGAAGTTTTGATTTTATTGATGATTTTTCTGGTTTAATTGGATTATGGTGTTGTGGTTGTTTATGATGATTGATAATGAGGGGTTATGACTCTAGTGGATGGAAATGATTGATATTTGCAACCAATTTTGGATTTGGAATAAATTTTGGAAAGTTAGGGTTCATGAAGCTACATTCTGCACCATGTTAGAGCCCGAATTGGCCTTGGCTTAAAACAAGAAAGTTGTAGGTATTGATGTGTTTGAAGTGCCTGTACAATTTCAGGTCATTTGGACTAGTGTAGAGTGAGATATGTCGATTTTACTGTTGCTGTTCTGCGTTGATCAGAATGCGAAAACTGCACTTGTAATTGGCCATTTTGACTGGAATTGCTTTGGATTTGGATGTTCGTGTCTTCTGATGAAATGTAGCTGGATGTCTTAGCTTCCATATTCCTTTGGAATCAATGCATTTGGACCTGTACAGACCGAGTTATACCAATTACAGCATAGTGGGATTTGTGAACCTGTTTTAGTGGTTCTGGTTTGGTATTTTTGGCATATTTGACCTAGTTGTGCTAGGAACTGGACTGAGTGACCTTCTACATTGTTGTAGCCCTGGTTCTTAGCTTCGAAACGGTGGGTCTTACACCCCCCATCCGACAATCGTAGCGCCTTTGGTACCATTACCGCAAAATGACGTCAAAACTGTTTTTCTGGTTTTGAGCTTAACCTTCATTTCCGGACTTTTCCCTAGCTTGACTTGTCTTTGTACTACTTGGAGCTTGCTGAATGGATATTAGATGAACTTATTTGTGTGACTTTGGGACTGGCTGAAGTAATAATGAAGCCATGATGGCTGGAAAAGTTAGCAAATGTAGGGGAAGTGCTGTCCGAACTTTGAAGGGACTTGTTTTCATTGAGTTTGTGATCTAAGGCTTGGATTTGAGCAAGGCAATGTTATATGATGGATGGTTTCTGAGCCGTGGAGGTGAGTGACCCCAAACTACTGTTAAAGCTTCTTATGAACTGTTTCTTGCACTATTTACTTTATTGCATATCATGAGTGCTTGCATGTGGCCCATGACATGTTTTGGCTTAAATGAGTGCTTGGAATTCGTGTGCTGAACACCAACGTCTCCACCTCTGTGTACTGTTCATCTGGAGCAAACGGCTCCCCACTGACTGTTTACTATTTAATGTTTGTTTGGAGCGTTGGGTGTTTAAGTACAACGATTTCGCTGGCTCACGAGAGCAATAAATGTACATTTGATCTTGAAATCATGACATCACTGAAATGAACGACTGTGAAACTGAATTGACTACTGATTTTAATGGTTACTCGCTGAGCTTCTAGCTCACCCCAAAAATGTTTTATTTCCCCCCACAGGGCTCAAGGCGAAGAAAAGCTTGGAGTGCTTATTCACGTGACTGGATGGCTTATATCGTGTACAGTTTAAGTTTGGATCTATTTTATGTACGAGTTGGTCTTGTATAAATATTTGAAATTGATATGGATGTAAGTATACGTTCCACGATTGGAATCAGTTTCCGCTGCATTTGTAATATGTAATCATTGGAGAATTTGATGTAATTTTGAGATTTATATTGTAATTGGGTTGAGAACTGTAGTGAGCGACTGAGTCCCGGCGAGAGCTGGGCAGGCGGCCCGCCGAACCCTCTGGTTCGCCTTAGGGGGAGGTGGGGCCGTTACAAGCCCTTCACGCGTTAGATCATGATTGCGTGACAAATCACTTCATCTCATGCATATATTTACTTTTTAGGGCCTTTTTCACCATATCACATGACACTTTCCTTATATATGTATACTCCTTTCCCCATATTTTCCCTTATATGTATATTACTTGCCCCTTTTGTATGATACATGCCATTAGTCTTTCATTTCATTTAAGAAATAGAAACTAGGTTAGATCATTTGCTTGACTAGATTAGGGAAAACCCCTTGGATATGGGATAGGGACGAGTTTGGCTTTTCTTAGCCTTAGCACGCTCGTATTCCCTCTATTAAAGGGAAAATTGAGTCACGAACATTAGTCCCCCGTACCCGACATGATGCATCCCTTTAAGACATGTATATTTCTATAATTATTTTATTCTTTTCCTCTTCTCAGAGTCTCATATTTTTGCATTATTCGTGACCTCTCCAAAGAGTCATTATTGGGCATCACAATTAATGTGATTGGCACCACTCAAGCTTTGAAGAGAAATTTTGCCCCCCGATACCCTCCTAGGTCTAAGGTTTGCATTCATATAGTACATCCAAATGTGATAAATTCTTTGGTTAAAACAAGAAAATCTTTGACTAAATCACGCAACTAGCCTTGGTTAGGTCGAAGGGGTGCCTTGAATTTTTATCCTTGCCTTCCCCTTCGTCAAATGTGACTCCCGAGCCTTTCTTTTGATTTTGTAGACTAGGAGTCGTTTAAAAGGGGTTTTTTCTACTTTTTCCTTTGAAAAATTCATTTTTTGGTGACTTGGTACACCTTAACTCTATACCAAGTGGCGACTCCGATTTTTATTTCAAAAAACCTTTTTTAAACCATAATTTGGGCTCAAATCGTCGCATTACAAGTCCCATTTAGGCCCATTTTTCTCTTTAAAACAAAAATTCATTTTTTTTTCAAATCAAAAATTCTTTTTTTAAAACCATTTATTTTTCTTATAAAAAATGGGGCGCGACAGGAAGCATCCTAAGAAGGTATCATGGTTGTTTATCCTTTTCCTCTTCCTTAATCTTGTTTAAGTTTGGATAGAAACTCTTAATCTTGGGTTATGATGGTTAATTAGTGAGTTTTGCATGAGATAGTGGAATGATTAGCTAGGGTTTACATTTTTAGCCTTGATTATGGTTATTTATCTAGTAATGGATGTTATAGAGTTATAATTGTTGGTTTTGATGATTGAATGCTTATTAGATATGAAATTCTAGAGGAAAAGTTCAAATTCCAGAAATTGAAATTAACCTGTTTAGCTTCTGACCTATTTAATTCGTCCATGTTAGAGGCCTAATTAGGCTTAGGTCAAAACATGAAAGTTGGAGGAAATCATGTTATATAGCTCCCTGCAAATGTTCAACTTAATCGGAGTACTGTATCATGTGAAATGATAGAAATACCCTTGACTGCCAAATGCTCTGTTTTGTGGACAGTTTTCTGTTTTCTCGGTGATTGCACATTTTGATATTGACAATGCACAAATTGGTTGTTGATGTCTTCACAAGACTTGTAGTTCTCTATCTTAGCTTCAAAATAGTATACAGTTACCCCAATCCAATAAACATAGCTCCAGTTGTGGCTAAAATGCTATAAGATGTCAAATCTGATATTTAGCTTTTGTCTTCAAAAACTGTTTTTTAGTTGTTTTATTAGACTTGTGTTATAAATGGATGATTTTGGAGCCTAATTGAAAGGCTATAGTGGTAACATTGCTTGTGTGGGATTTTGGGACTGAATTGAGACAAATAATGAAGCCATAAATGGCTGGAAAATAGGTAAACACAAAGGGTGTGCTGCCCAAATTTTCACTAGAGGTGTAAACCATCCTTTGGAGTTCTGGTTCTGTAATCTGCAAATTCGACATAGATCCACTGAAAACTGGGTTTAGTTGTCTTCATGAAAGTTGTAACACTTTGTCTTTGCTTCGAGACGCTACCAGTACACCTTGATCGGATAACCACATCTTTGGTTATGGTCAAAACCATGTAACCTATTTTTATACCGTTTTCATTTCCGAGCACACGCACATGCATTTCTTTGCCATTTTTGCCATCTTGGCCGTCTTAGTCCTTACTTCCATTTGTGATGGTCGGTTGACTGATAGTTGAGTGTAATCTTCTGTCACAGGCAGTGACGAACCGGACGGAGTCGGTGGACCCGTATAAAGTGCCTTGATTTGCGTGCTAACTATTTTGAGTGAGTAATTGGGTTGGTTTATATGATAAATTGTCGATGTGATTTGTACATGTTAAATGGGTACTTAGGTGAGGGTGTACTTTATCTCACTCGACCTAAGCCCATTCTCTGTTGTTGACTCAATATGTGAGAATACATGCTTTGTACTGAGTAACACCCTTTTGCTGTGTGCTGTTGAGGTGATTACACAACTTGAGTTGAACCCCTTGTGCTGTATGGTATTGGGGTGAGTACTTTGTTGAGAGATATCATCTATTGAGATATTGGATATCTCAGGTGTGAGGACCCATAAAAATTCCTTGTTTTATATCATTTAATTCTATTTATTTTCATGCATTTTCTTTATTTTATTTTACTATCTTAATTTTCTAGACATTTTATAAGTGAATATCATTTTTTTAAAACATTTTCTAGTATAAGTTAGTTCGGGTCAATTTGAAAACATTTTAAGGATGTGGGACCCGCTAGTGCGGTTACTGCGATAAAATTTTGGACGACTAGGTTAAGTTTCGTATAAAGGATATTATTTTACAAGGTGCTAGGAGATAATTAGAGGTTAGCTAGATAGATTAACCATTGGAAGAAAGATAAGCTTGAACCATTAGAAGTGCCATGTGCCGCGACCCGATTGGATGGTGGATTTGACCAACTTTTCTTCACCTTTACTAAATACGAAAATTGAACAAGATCATCTTCATTTTTTGTTTGAGCTGGTCAAACCTCTTAGAGAAAGAAACAAGAGAAACTTTTCAACTTCAACTTCATTTTCTTGCTCAAATCTTGAGTTTCAACCGTTGAATTATCAAATTACTCCATCCAAGTTGCTTACTAAGGAGGATTAAAGCTTCTAGTGGAGGGATTTGTGAAGGGAAAACCCTAAGCTATTGTCTTTCTTGAAGTGTCAAGGTACCTTGCTTGGAAACTTCCTCTTTGTTCTTACTAATGTCAAATTAGTGGGTTTTAGTGGCCAAATATGCTATTTTATGGAAGATTTTGTGGTTTGAGGTAGAGTTACCTAAATTTCAGATTTTATTGGTGATTTTTATGATTTTATATGATAATTAGTGGTTGGCCATGAATGATAGCTTGATATGGTGTGAAATGAAGTATTTGTGTGTTAGTTGTAGTTGTTTGCGGAAAATTTCAGAATTTGTGCGGAAATTCCAGCATAGGGTTAGTAATCTGCCCTGATTTTGCACAGCATGTTCGCCCTTGAAGGAGGCCGAATCAGCCCTTGCTCAAAACATGAAAGTTGTTGATAATTGAGTATCTAGCTACCTGTAAACTTTTAGCTTAATCAAAGTACTGTAGCATATGAAATGATCGAAATACCCTTGACTACCCATAAGCCCTGTTTCACGGACAGATTTCTATTTTCGTGGAGATTTCCATTTTTGACCCTGAAAATGCATGATTTGGCTTTGGAGGTCTTCATAAGAAATGTAGGTATATGTCTTGGCTTCGAAACGCCATAAGATTCATTTCAATCCGACAAGTGTAGCTTCAGTTATGGTTATTGTGCCAAAAGGTGTGTTTTATAGTCTATGATTTGTATGTGGTTGAGTTGAGATGAATTGGTGTTGATTGTAGGATCGAAAAGTAAGGAAATGTAGGGGACATGCTGTCCAAATTTTGGAAATGTGGGATTTCTTCGAGTTTGGTTTGGTTTGGGATATATATAAGAAAGGCTTTTGGGGTTGTTTGAGCCCTAGGTCTTCATGTTACCTTTTCGTTCCCAAAATCATGTTTTGCATTAGTAATTATTTGGCGAGGCATACGACTAGTAGTCGAGCCTCACTTGTGCATTCCGTTTACTTGATTTTGGATGTGGAACCTTCAATTGTTTTACTTTGGTTATTTTAGGGTTTCTTGGCGATTAAAGCCACTTTGGGGTTGAAACTTTTGAAGTATCTGTACTTGAATCGGTGAGTGTACCACTCCCCTGAATTATTGCTAAATGGTTTTCTGTACTTGCAAATTGCTATTTGAATGTCTTTATCGACTGTTTATTTTGTACGAGACGAGTGTGTACTTTATCACACTCGTTCTCTAGCCTGTGTGGCTTGTTTCCTGTATATACTTGAATCTATTACCTGCCCCTGTTATAATATCATTTGGAAGTGTATCCAACGACCTTCCTGTTAAATCTGAGCTCAACCTCATGGGGAGTTGATTGAATCGAGCCAGCAAGGGCTTGGTCGAGGAAATTGACAATCCATGGGTACCTGTTCCTGGGGAATCTATGGGTATTGGAGAATCTGGATTTCCGGTATACTCGAATATTATCATTCCTATTCCTGTTTGACGTTCGGGCCCGGTAAAAGGTATGTTTGGTGAACGGGATTTTGGCGTAGATGGGTCTACGGACATGTGAGTTTCATTAAACGTTGATGGAGGGTCAACGAGGTTGGATCAAGTATTGCAACGGAAATTTGGCTCCTGAGAGCCACCTGTATCCTTTAATTTGTGGTGTTCATTCGTTTCTATTATTTGACGTGTATATGTGCTCTAAAAGTGATTTCTCATGATGTCTGCTATTTATACTTTTGGTACCTCATTGAGCTTTTAGCTCACCCCGTTCCGTTATCCTTGTTTTTCTTACAGGGAACCATCTTTTGGAACTTCGATGTTTTGAAAAATGAGTTGAACTTGTTAGAAATTCTTTTGTTCTTTTAGTATAGCTCCTCGACAATTTGGAATCCCTAAATGTATCTTAATACAATGTTTCCTTTTGGTTTGTAAACTTACTAATATGTATATTTAAAGAGGTTCCTCATGGTTATGTGGCATATGTCTTTGGGAATGTACATTCTCTCATGTTAAACAAAGTTTACTTGTACTCGGTTGGATTGTGGACGAGTGTGGAAGTTGAACGACAAAAGCAAAAATTTTGGGGGTTACTACTCATGGAATCCGGCCAAGTGTCCGACCAGATAACTGGCCGGATATGCAGGAAAAATTTCAAAATTTTGGGTTGAGCTACTGCCTCCAATTCAGCCGGGTATCCAGCCAGAAACCGGCCGGATTGTGACATGGAAATCACTGTTCATCCACGGCTTGTTTTCATTCTTCGTTTCATTTTTTTATCGGTTATTGTAGCGCTCGAGCACTGCATTATCTTTCAAAACAAGTATTTCAGGGTGTGATTAGCTTATTGTAACTTTTAGTTTTGCCCAATTGGGTTCTGAATGTTATCTTCTTGAAGTTCTTTTGAGCTTTTGGTAGGGTTTCCGTTTGTTCCGGATCCGCAGTCCCGGCGAGAGCTGGGCAGGCGGTCCACCGAACCCCTTTGGTTCGCCTTAGAGGGAGGTGGGTCTGTCACATCAAGACTTGGTTCCAGCCAGGTTCCAAGAGTAGACGAACTATTCGAGCTAGCCGGGCTTGGTCGAAGTTAGTTCCATGCTAACCTTGGGATTTCGTTCTTTGTTAAAACTTTGCTTAAAGCAAAGTTGTGATGCCCCGAAAGAATGAGGGTTCCATTATATATATATGAGTGTGTGTTGTGTATATTAAGTGTAATTGTGTGAGGATGTAGGTCTCATTGTAGGAAAAACGGACCAGTGTGTCGTTTGAATTTGGAAAAAAGACAATTTCGTGGAGGCAACATTTTGTACCAAATCCGGCCGCATATCCAGCCAAGAACTGGCCGGATTGTTGGCCGGATTGTGGTTGAATTTTGAAAAAAAATGGTTCGCCACTGCCTTGAATTCGGTCTGCAATCCGTCCGGAAATCCGACCAGATTCTAGCCAGATTGTGACGTGTCACAGTCGGCAGCCAAGTTTGACTGGCCGTTTTTTTCATTCTTACCTTGTTTTTGGCTGAAGTTGGTCTTCATTTTTGCTCTCTCTTGCCCGGCTCTCTAGAGAGGAAAAACAAGAGAGATTTCTTCATTTTTGCTAGCTTCAATATTTGCTCAAATCTTGAGATTTCACCGATGGTTTTGGAAACTACTCCATAGAAGTGTGTACTAAGGAGGTTTAAAACTTTTGGTGGAGTGATTTTTGAAGAGGAAGCTCTAAGCTATTATCTTTCTTGAGTTATAAGGTACTTTACTTGAAAATTTCCTTTTTGTTCTAATAATGGTAGATTAGTGACTTATAGTAGCTAAATAGGTGGTTTTATGGATGATTTCATGATTTTAAGCAGAGTTGGACCAATTTCTGATTTATTAGGGAATTTTTTGATTTTATATGATTATGGTTAGTTGGTCATGGAATGATAGCTTGATATGGTGTGAAATGGGGCCTTTCTGTATTAATTGTGGTTGTTTGCGGAAAATTTCAGAATTTGTGCGGAAATTCCAGTTTTAGGATTTTAATTTGGGGCTTTCTTATGGTTGGTTCTTGAGCTCTTAATTGGTTAAGATTTAAGGGTATTGTGGACTTAACTAGGTGTGTTTTATAGTCTATGATTTGTATGTGAAATGGTGGTTGAATTGAGATGGTATTGGTGTTATTTATAGGATGGAAATTAAAGGGAAATGCTGTCCAATTTTTAAGAGCATTTGATAGTTGTGTTATGTGAAACATTGATGTTATATGTGCAAGTTTCACTTGCCTTTGGAAATTCTAGCTTGTGTAGGTCAATATCAATGTTAGGATTTTGAATTGGGGCTTAATTATGATTAGTTTTGGAGCTATCAGTTGGCTCATATTGAAGGGGCATTGTGGCTTAATTAGATATGTGGTATATCTTATGATTCGTATGTGTAATTGTGGTTAGATACAAAGGTTAGGTTAGAAATGCAATTTCAGTTTTATCTTGTTTCTGGACTCAACTTGGACTGCACATTTCTCCATGTTTTAGACCGAACCAGCTTGTGGACAAAACATAAAAGTTGTACAGATATGAATTAGTTATCTACCTACAAAATTTCAGATCGATTGGAATACTGTAACTTGTGCAATGACCAAAATACCCTTGACTACCCCTAAGCCCTGTTTCGCGGACAGTTTCCATTTTCTCTAAGATTTCAATTTTTGACCATGAAAATGTGTGGTTTGGCTTTGGAAGTCTTCGTAAGAAATGTTGGTATATGCCTTAGCTTCGTAACGCCATAAGATTCGTTTCAATCGGATAACTGTAGCTTCAATTGTGATTAAAATGCCAAAAGGTGATAGGAACTTGATGCTTTTAGACTTCCTTTTGTTTGACATGATAATTGTGATCTAGGGCTTGGACTTGAGCAAGGCATTGATATATGATGGATGGTTCCAAAGCTGTGGTTGGTGAGTAATCCCCAAACTATTTGTAAAGTTACTTTTCGACTATAAAAGTTGTATTTGCTTCGTTTTTATATGTGTATTCATGGAGGATTTGATGTATTATTTTTGAGATATATCTTGTAATTTATTTGAGAACTGTAGTGAGTGAGTGAGTCCCGGCGAGAGCTGGGCAGGCGGTCCGCCGAACCCTTTGGTTCACTTTAGGGGGAGGTGGGGCTGTCACAGTTGGTATCAGAGCTTAGGCTTCAGATCTCTATAGTGTATCTTAGGCTAAAGTTTAGGATGCCGGACTGTGGGATTGGTTTGAAAATGGTAAGCGCAGGATATGACTTGGTTGCTCCCAAGCGCACAATTAACCAATTCTGGTACTAGCGTACGGCTTGAGTCGTAAAGTTTCTTAGTTTTGGGATTCTTGTACTTGAGTACTCGATACTTTTTCTGAGGACATGCTTGTGAGTTTAGAAGGAACATGGTCTAGTATATGATGATGTAAATAGGAATCATAAGTGAGTTTGAGATAAGTTGTAATGGTACAGGTTAGAGTACAGAGGATTTCGTATTGTACTCGAGACTTAACTGAATGAGTAGATTGAAATGATGAATTCTATCTTGGACTTGTTGTGACGCCCCCACTTCTCCCTAAGGCGAACCAAAGGGTATCCGCGGGACGCCTGCCCAGCTCTCGCCAGGACTCAAGCAATTTCCGTCCAAGCTTAATACAATACTAGACGTTACGATTAAATATCATAAATACAATCAGTGCGTAAGCATTCAAGCTTATCAATATTCAACATCTGCCCAATCATTACATCGGAATCTCGAATTACATCAATATTCAAAATATACATCAATCACAAGTCTAGCCCCAAAGTGCAACGGAAACCCTAAAACAAGAGTACGCCAAGAGGGGTTTCTCCAACATTTCTCCAAGTCCAATCCTGTTAAGCAAAACAAATCTATAGGGTGAGCTGAACGCTCGTGAGGCCAAGAAGACACATGCAAGCACTTTGTTCAAATAGCAATCCCAAATTTAATAAATAAAACCATGTCCTTTCAATAATCAATCATTCGAACAGGAAAAAGTAATCAGAAACAATTCAAGGATATAGTAGCTCTCAGGAACTAAGTTCCACTCGATCTGCCGATGTCATTCGTATACCTTCCCGCGTTGACCCTCCTGTCAACCGGGTCGGTATTTCCATTTCCGTAGATCACCACTTACTTCCCTCCGTCCACCGTACACCTCAAGGGCCCACAAGTCATTTATAAGACAATACTCCACGAGTATGCCAAGCAAGACCTCTCATTAGGTCGAGCTTATGTATATCTCATGGCTCGCCCAAGTCCCCGACCAAGCCCATTGCCGGCTCGAGTCTAAGGTTGGCCTATGAGTTTGGGCGTCCCCCATTCATTTGAAAGTCGAGGAGGTTCACTCCAACGACATATGTAATCATAACATAACATTGCATTTCATTCATTCATTCAATACATTTCATTCATTCAATACATTTCAATCATTCATTTGAAATTAGAACGAGTGCGATAAAGTACGCACCCGCCCTTATTTTTAAAACTTCCAACAATTACCACAAATAAGCAAGTATCAAAGATTCACACACTTGACACTCACCGAGCAATTCAATAAGAATTATTTTCTGGGAGTTCAAGTGTCCACCGTGAGATCCTCTTGAAGGTCTCCTTGCGCGCCTGGCAATTAATAACGGATAATGACACAAATAACCCACTTATCAAGAAAGATTGTACACTAGTACAATCTAAAGATTATTTCACAAAAGGAACCTCAATTACTCGTAAATCGAGGTTCAACTTGCCTTTCATTATGTACAATATTATTTGAGTTTTTATCATGAAAATCGAGGGCAAAACGTTTGAATAATACCAAGAGAATTAAGAGTTTTGGAAAAACTCCTTTGCCTTGAAAATTGAGAAATTTCAGTTTTATCCCAAATCTTTGAAAATTCGTAACTCTCTCGATATAAGCCCAAAACTGGAAAACTTTATACCGTTGGAAACCTTTTGGAAAGTGGTAAAAGTTCTTAGAAGACACCTTTCCATGAATCTAAGTAGAAAGTACTCAAAAATGAGCTTGAAGGTACAGGCTCGGCGTACAAGGCAGAATTAAGTTGGATTTTGGCCAACTTTGAAAATTCGGCACGATTCACACGTTGCAAACCAGCCTCTGAAATTTGTCACTAAATTAGAGTTGCAAGTGAGGTTTATAACAAAATAAGTGGATCAAGAATCGGAGTTTTGAGTACCGAGATACGGTAGCCCGAAGTTGGGGAAATTTAAGACTGGAGAAGAATTTCCAGATTTGAACCTCCAACACTAGAAATTTAATTGGGTATCGAAACGAACTTGGATTGGTACCAAAATTGGCAGTATTTTACTTCCATATGAAAGGTACCGCTCTATCAAATTTCAGGGAAAAATACCTTCGGAAAGATAGTTAATTAGCCATCCAAAGTTCAGGAAAAATTCTAAGGCAATCTGCCTTTTGACTTTCATTTCCCAATTCAAATCGTTTAATCATGAAAACTATCTAACCATGGTTCATTTGTGAAATAAAGGTCTAAGATACATCCATGATACCTTTGGTAAGTGATGAGCATCAAGACTTCAATTAATAAAATCATTCCCAAGTTTTTCCCCAAATCAGTCCAAATATTACGTTTTTCCAAAACAGGGCAGTCCTCTTGTTTTAGTCACAACTCAATCAATTTAACTCGGAATGAGGCATGGTTTATAGCGTTAGAAAATAAATTCATGGGACTAAAAGTTCACAGAAGGAAATTTTCTGAAATTCGGCAAGCAACCAGCTCAAAATTGAGCCTCAAGTTGCTGCCTCTACAAGCCATTCCAGCAAATCCGAGAGACAGGACAGCTATCTTAAAACATTTGGTTCGGATCACTCACAAAGAATCAGAGCGTGAATTTTATCTCAAATTAAAGCCAGGAATGTCTAGTTTCAAACGCCACCAACGGCACTTGATTTCGACACCCGAGGACAGAGTTATGGTCAAAATGCTACCGCTGGACAGGTTTACCCGAAAATAATTTTCCAGCTTGCCTAGTTCACGAATAAATTCATTTGCCCATCCAAACGTTAATGTTTTCCAACAAAAATTTTTACACATATAATATAACATATAAAAATCAGGTTCATGCCAATAAATCACCAAAAATGGGCCTTATCATGGCCGAACAAAACAGGGGCAGTTTCGGAAATTTCTTGTCATGACCTCTACTTTGAGTTTCCAACAATAATACTCCATGAATCCATCATTATAACCATTAAACTACCATTAAATCCGACGTTAATCCTCTAATCAGCAACAACAACCCAAGTGTGGGAATACAAAGAGCCCACTTTCACATTTTACAACCATATCAAGCCATCCATATACATGCAATAGCTTAAAGATGCATTTCTACCATCATAATCCAAGCTTAAGGTGTAGGATGAAGTTATACCTCCTTAGTGTCTTAACCCAGAAATTTTCGGCCCTCAAGGCTCCAAGAAACCGTGAAAATGCAGCCCTTTTGTTAGCTAAATCCAACCTCCAAGTAGTTTTCTAGATGATCTCCAAGTTTGGTGAAGATTGGTTGAGGTTTTGGGTTGATTTAGTGAAGAAATTTATGAAGCAAGACAGTGAGTGAGAGGGAGATGTTGGCCGGCTGTCTTGGTGAGAGAAGTTGGAGAGTGATCAGATTTCTTTTAGCTTCCAAGAGAAGATTAAATGAGTGGTGCACAATCACTCCAAAGTCAACTCACATTAGGGCTCGTTTGGCATGTTTTAGGCTCGATTTTCTCGCGCGTTTGGTTCACTAGTGCACTGAACCTCCAATGCATTTATATTCATGAAAGTATTATTCACTCTTAATTGTCCCGAAATAAGGGTCTAAAGTCCCTCAAATAAAGTCGCGCGTGTGAAAACGCGTACCGTCAAATTTAACGTTATAACGCGAAACTTCCGAGAAATTCTTATAACGATTGCACTACTAACTATCACTTGAGTATTTACTCATAAGATTACCTATTTTAGGACCATAGTATAAGTCTCCAATATTCCAAGCTTATTGTGCTACTACGCGGATAAAATCTCCAAGCACTATTCACTATTTTTACTAAACGCACTCCAGGAAATTAATTCTTGAAACAAGTCACTTTAAAAATATAACGAAGCTATGTTCCCACGTAATTAGGTTCAATAGGTCTAGAAAATAATATTCGGAATAAATGAACAAGTAAATAATTAAATAAGCTCAAATTAGGGTTTTAATAGGAGTTTTGCGAGTTCTCACATGAGTCGAGTATTAACTCCTCAAATCTCCAATAAATTTGTATCCATGCGTCTTTTGGAAAACTATCCACGCGTGAGTAGTATATGCTCACTTAGAACTTATTCACCTTTAATTCTCGATTAACTTTTCTTAATCTGCTATTGTCCGTTCTTAATTTCCCCAGGATAATCATACTCTCGAATACAATATCACCTTGAAACACTCGTGTTCATTATTTCCCACTTAAACAATCCTCCGAAAATTGAAGTTGTTAACGGGACATTTTAAAAGCATAATGAAGACATTATTCCATACGAATGGATTTAAAATGGTCGTAATAAATTTGGGAAAAACAGGTGGATAAATACTTAATTAAACCATTAATATTCGATAAAATTAAGAAATTTTTCGGGTCCTCACATCCTCCCCTCCTTAACAGAATTTCGTCCTCGAAATTCACACCTGAGAAAATATCATTCCCTTCATGGTTAAGTTTATCTGATCGATCACCAACTTACGTTTTTCGAGCTTACACTTGACGATTTCCATTCATTCGACTAGCAATCAAACCTTGATTTTTTTTTTCTTCAATAGGTATTTTAACTTCCAAGTCATAGAGCAACTTAATCGGCCTCATTTCTATCTCATATAGGCAATATCTTCACTTCGTTAAGGCAAATATTGTAGTTATTTACTCCCAATCAGGAGTTGGCTACTACCTCTCGTAATATTTTAACTTCCTAGAGGCATACACAATCACCTTATCATGTTTTATTAATATACATACTAAACCATCCTTTGAATCATCTATGTAAATCACAAAATTACCTCCTACACATGTACACCGATTAACATTCTTCATCTCAAGATTTTCCCTTACATATAGAACCTCAAATGGTTTGCCAAGTCTTGCACTCTTACAAAAGTCCTTGATAACCAAAAGAAGTATTCGGCAAATTCCGAGAATTCCAAATTTCAATATGCTTTTCTGGTCGTTTCCTCTTATACAATCTTTCATTTTAGTTGAGTCAATAATAATTCCTTCCTTAGATACTGTATAACCTAGAAAGGATATTTCTTCCAATCGAACTCACAGTTATTGAACTTAACAAAAGTTGGCGTTCTCTCGAGATTCGTAAAACTACCATCAAGTGTCTTTCATGACCTTCTCAAACACTAGAGTATATCGATATATCATCCATAAATGCCTCCACCAATTTGTCCAAATACGGTTTAACTCCAATACCTTGGGTCCATAAATGCTTTTAGTGCATCTGTCAACTCGAAGGGTGTACCGAAATTTTTAGAGTGTCCATGTCTTAATTTGAAAGCGGTATTAACCACATTAGTTCCTAGGGTTCCCAAATGGTTAATATCTCTACTTTAAATCCAACTTAAATAGGATCACGGCTCCTTACAAATTATCGAATTCTTATCCATGTAAGACAAAAGGGTAGTGGTTGAACTGAATCTCGCTGGTGAGGCATTGCCTGTTGTGTTTTCAAGCACCGCTATTCTTCTGGCGAGGCATGCCTGTTGTGTTTTCAAGCACCACCAGGGATGAAATTTTTGAACTGAGCCTCTCTGGTGGGGCATTGCTTGTTGTGTTATCAAGCACTGCCATTCTACTGGCGAGACATGCCTGTTGTGTTATCAAGCACCACCAAGGATGGAAATTTTGAACTAAGACTCTTTGGTGAAGCATAGCCGTTGTGCTAGCTTGTTGTGTTGCCCAGCACCACCAGGGATGATATTTTTGAACTAAGGCTCTTTGGCGAAGTATAGCTGTTGTGCTAACTTGTTGTGTTGTCCAGCACTGCCAGGGGTAAAAGTTTCGACTTGAGGCTTACCCATATCCTGAATTTTTCTGAAATCTGGGACTTTATTTCCAACTCCGGGCTAGTTGATTGAATCGAGCCCTTGTGCATGTTTTATTTGGTTATTTGTTTAGCTGTTTTTGGCTCGTTACAAAGTGATGAGTGGGATTTGTGACAGCCCCACCTCACCCTAAGGCGAACCAAAGGGTTCGGCGGACCGCCTGCCTAGATCTCGCCAGGACTACGGAGTCAATTTACACAAACCCAACATAGTACATGTGATAAGATCCAAAAAAACGAACAAGCGGAAACTACAAATATTTACATTGGAGTCTTGAACAAATTCAGATACAATGCAATCCGAGGTATTCATACTACACAAAATACAATTAGGGCTTCGTTTTCAAAAGAACAAGTACAATTAGAGTTTCCAACCATTGAGGAGCTATACCAAATCTAAACTAGCTCAATTCATGCTTCAAAGTCACAGTTCCCAAAAGTGGTTCCCTGTAAGGAAAACAAAGGTAACAGAAATGGGTGAGCTTACGCTCAATGAGGTACCAAATATATAGGGGTAAAATCATGGCCTTTCACGGTGAATCAATCAGATACATATACTAGATATAGAGGAAAGCATTTAAACACCGTGGTTCAAAGGGAAAGGATACGGGTGGCTCTCAGGAGCCAGATTTCCATTTGCAGTACTTGATCCGAACCCGTTGACTCTCCGTCAACATAAATAGAACCAACATATCCATAGACCCTACTTTACACCAATTTCCGTCCACCAAACATACCCCTACCGGGCCCGTACTCCATACAGTACAGAAATGGTAATACTCGAGTATATCGGAATCAAGAGTCTCAATACCCAAAGATTCCTAGAATAGACTACTGTGGTTCATTATCTAATCGACCAGGCCCTTGCCGGCCCGACTTGAGTCACTAGCCACACATGTTGAGCTCAGAGGTCATAGAAAGGTCGTTGGATACCAGCCTCCAAACGACGTCCGAATAGATTCAGATACAGTTAACAGATTATACACAGTAAATAGGCATATAGACAGACAAGAGAGTGAGTGTGATAAAGTACACCCTCGTCTCAAACAGAATAAACAGACATTACAGTCATTCAGATCACAGATTGCAAGTGCAGAAATCAAGTTAAGTAACAAAACAAATAAGGGGAGTGGTACACTCACCGGTTTCAGTACAGATACTTCAAAAGTTTTTGCCCAAAATAGAGCTTTAATCACCAAGAAACCCTAAAATAACCAAGGTGAAACAATTATGGTTCCCACTTTCACGAATCCAGTACACGAAATGCATAAATAAGACTCAATTATAAGTCGTGTACCTGATCAAATTGGCTACCAGTGCACAGAAATAACAATGTGATTTTGGAGTAAAAGATAGCAGTTGGTATCAAAGACATGAACAACCCTAAAACCCTTCGCTCAAGTCACAAGTAAATCCAACTAGCCTTCAAGTAAAATTTCGGGCAGCATATCCCTTGTGTTTACCTATTTTCCAGCCATTAATGGCCTCATTATTTTCCTCAAATCAGTCCCAACATCTCATACAAAATAATCTCATTTCCAAAAGCCGTTCTGTGACGCCCCCACTTCTCCCTAAGGCGCACCAAAGGGTATCCGCGGAATGCCTGCCTAGCTCTCGCTAGGACTCAAGCAATAAACGTTCAACCTTAAAACGATACTAGATACCAAAATCAAATTAATACGAATACATATAGTGCGGAAACGTTCATGCTTAACAATATCCATCCATTACCCAACCTGTCAGCATATGGCTCTGATGCCAACTGTGACAGTTCTCATGGTTACATCACAAGGTACCTATCAGCTTGCCACCCGCACGTCGTGCGTTCATAATACAACTTAAATTTCAAAATATATATCACAGATATCCGAATGATACATTAAACTTCCAAAGTACAATCATAAAGGGGTCAAGCCAAAGTACACCTGAAACCCTAAAACACAATATATCCAAAAGGAGATTTCTCCGCGTTAACTCCATTTCCAGTCCTGTTAAGGAAAACAAATCTACAGGGTGAGCAAAACGCTCGTGAGGCCAAGAACACACATGCAAGCACATTGTTCAAATAGCAATCCCAACTTTATTAAATAAAACCGTGATATTTCAATAAAGTACCATTTGAGCAGGAAAAATAAGCAGAAACAATTCAAGGATATAGTAGCTCTCAGGAGCTAAGTTCCACTCGCTCTGCCGATGTCATTCGTATACCTTCCCGCATTGACCCTCCTGTCAACCGGGTCGGTATTTCCATTTCCGTAGATCACCACTTACTTCCCTCCGTCCACCGTACACCCCAAGGGCCCACAAGTCTATTATAAGGCGATACTCTACAAGTATGCCAAGCAGGACCTCTTATTAGGTCGAGCTTATAATCTCATGGCTCGCCCAAGTTCCCGACCAAGCCCATTGCCGGCTCGAGTTCAAGGTCGGCCTATGAGTTTGGGCGTCCCCCATTCATTTGAAAGTCGAGGAGGTTCCCTCCAACGACATATGTAACCATTACATAGCATTGCATTTCATTCATTCATTCAATACATTTCATTCATTCATTCAATACATTTCATTCATTCATTTGAAATCAGAACGGATGCGATAAAGTACACACCCGCCCTTATTTTTAAAATCTCTAATAATTACCACAATTAAGCAAGTATCAAAGATTCACACACTTGACACTCACCGAGCTAATCAATAAAGATTATTGGCTGGAGTTCAAGTGTCCACGGTGAGATCCTCTTGAAGGTCTCCCTGTGCGCCTGGGATTTAATAGTGGATAATCACACAATTAACCCACTTATCAAGAAAGATTGTACACTAGTACAATCTAAGAATTATTTTGCAAAGAGGAACCTCAATTACACGTAAATCGAGGTTCAACTTGCCTTTTATTAGGTACAATATTATTTGAGTTTTAATCATGAAAATCGTAAGCAAAACGTTTAAGAATATCAAAAGAATAAGGAGTTCTTGAAAAACTCTATTTCTTTGAAGTTGGAAAATTTTCCAGTTTTACGATAAATCTTTGAAAAATCATAACTTGCTCGGTATAAGTCGAGAATTGGAAAACTTTATACCGTTGGAAACCTCTTAGAGAGTACTATAAGTTCCTAGAAGACACTTTTCCATGAATCAAAGTGAAAAGTGGTCAAAAATGAGCTTGAAGATGCAGGGTTGGTTCACAAGGCAGAATGAAGTTGGATTTTGGCCAACTTTGAAAATTCGGCACGATTCGTACGTTGCAAACCGGCCTCTGAATTTTGCAGCCCAATTAGTGTTGCAAGTGAAGTTTATAACAAAACAAGCGGATCAAGAATCGGAGTTTCGAGCACCGAGATACGGTAGCCCGAAGTTGAGCAAATTCAAGACTGGATGAGAATTTTCCAGATTTGAACCTCTAACTTTAGTAATTCAATTGGGTATCGAAACGAACTTGAATCGGCACCAAAATTGGTAGTATTTCAATACTATATGGAAGGTATCTCTCTATCGAATTTCAGGGAAAAATACCTTCGGCAAGGTCGTTAATTAGCCAACCAAAGTTCAAGAAAAATCCTAAGGCAATCTGCCTTTGACTTTCATTTTCCAAATTTCCAACCGTTTAACCAAGAAAATTATCCAACCATGGTTCATTTATGAAATAAGGGTCTAAGATATACCCATGATACCTTTGGTAAGTGTTTAATATCAAGAACATCAACTAACAAGTTCACTCCAAGATTTTGTTCCAAACCAGTCCAAAGATTAGGGTTTTCCAAAACAGAGCAGTCCACTTGTTTCAGTCACAACGCAGTCATTATAGCTCGAAATCGAGCATGGCTTACGCCGTTGGAAAATACATTCATAGAGTTAAAACATCACAGAAGAAATCGTTCCCAAATTCGGCACCCATCTGGTTCAAATTCGGGCATCAAGTTGCTGCCTGAACACCTCATTCCAGATGAACAGAGTAACAGGACAGCGAACTTAAAACATTTGGTTCGGCTTTCTCACAAAGAATCAGAATGTGAATTATATACCAAATTAAAGCTAGGAATGTCTAGTTTCAAACGCCACCGACGGCACATGATTTCAACATCCGAGGACAGAGTTATAGCCAAAATACTACTGCTGGTCAGAGCATACGCGAATCAGTTTTCCAGATTTGCTGGTTTCTAAAAAAAATTCATTTGCCCATTCAAACCTCATTATTTTTCAATGAAATTTTTCACACCTCTAATACATCATATAAGCATCCAATTCAAGCCATTAGTTCATTAAAAACTGGCCTGGAAATGGCCGAACATGGCAGGGGCAAAATCGGAAATTTTAGCTTCTTACACCCAATGAAGTTCCTACTAATTACCCACCACTAATGCATCATTATAACCACTAAACCAACAATATAATCACCATCAATCATCACATCAGCAACAACAACCCAAGTGTGGGAATTCCAAGAGCCCACAATCACATTTTTACACCATACAAAAGCTAACCAAATGCATGCATGAACTTAACAAGGCAAGATAGCTTCCAATCTTCAAGTTTTCAAGGGTAGATCATCACTTACTTTGGGGTTGATGTTCAAGCAGAATTTCGGTCCTTTTTGCCCCAGAAAAACCGTGAGTTTTAGCTCTCTTTTGCAGCTCAAAATGCTCCTCAAGTGTCAAGCTAGGTGTGGTGCAAGTTTGGTTAAATTTGGAGGTGATTTGGGGTGGTTTTGGGTGAGATTAGTGTGCAGAAATTTTTGAACAAGGAGTTAGAGAGAGGGAGTGCTTTGGCCGGCCATGAGGAGAGAGAAGAGAGAGTGTGTTTGATCTAAGTTAGCTTCCAAGAGAAGGTGCAATGTGTGGTGCAAAATCACCCAAAAGTCAACTCTCATTAGGGGCCGTTTGGTGCGATTACGGCTCGATTTTTCGCGCGTTTGGTTCACTAGTGCACTAAACCTCCAAGGCATATATATTCATGTAAATATTATTCACTCTTAATTGTCCCGGAATAAGGGTCTAAAGTCCCTCAAATGAAGTCGCGCGTGTGAAAACGCGTATCGTCAAATTTAACGCTATAACGCGAAACTTTCAAAAAAATTCTTATAACGATTGCACTAACAACTATCACTTGAATATTTATTCATAAGATTACCTATTTTAGGACCATAGTACAAATCTCCAATATTCCAAGCTTATTGTGCTACTACGCGGATAAAATCTCCAAGTACTATTCACTATTTTTACTAAACGCGCTCTAGGAAATTAATTTTCGAAACGAATCATTTTAAAAATATAACGAAGTTATATTACCATGCATTTAGGTCTAATAAGACTAGAAAATATTCCTCGTGGCAAAAATCCAATTAAATAATTTATTAAGCCATAAATTAGGTTTAAATAAAATAATAGTTTTTACGAGTCCTCACATGAGTCGAGTATTAACTCCTCAAATCTCCAATAAATTTGTATCCATGCGTCTTTTGGGAAACTATCCACGCGTGAGTAGTATATGCTCACTTAGAACTTATTCACCTTTAATTCTCGATTAACTTTTCTTAATCTGCTATTGTCCGTTCTTAATTTCCCCAGGATAATCATGCTCTCGAATATAATATCACCTCGAAACACTCGTGCTCACTATCTCGCACTTAAACAATCCTTCCGAAAAATGGAAGTTGTTAACGGGACATTTTAAAAACACAATGAAGACATTATTCCATACGAATGGATTTAAAATGGTCGTAATAAATTATTTGGGGAAAACAGGTGGATAAATACTTAATGAAACCATTAATATTCGAAAAAAAAAATAAGAAATTTTTCGGGTCTTCACATCCTCCCCTCCTTAACAGAATTTCGTCCTCGAAATTCACACCTGAGAAAATATCATTCTCTTCATGGTTAAGCCTATCAGATCGATCACCAGCTTACGTTTTTTTTTTTTTTTTTTTTTGGCGTTTTAACTTCCTAGAGGCATATACAATCACCTTTTCATGTTTTATTAATATACATTCTAAACCATCCTTTGAGTCATCTGTAAAAAGCACAAAATTACCCCCTACACATGTACACCAATTAACATTCTTCATCTCAAGATTTTTCCTTACATTTAGAACCTCAAATGGTTTGCCAAGTCTTGCACTCTTACAAAAATCCTTGATTAACCAAAGGTAGTATTCGACTAACTCCGAGAACTCCAAATTTCAATATGCTTTTCTGGTCGTTTCCTCTTATACAATCTTTCATTTTAGCTGAGTCAATAATAATTCCTTCCTTAGATACTGTATAACGTAGAAAGATTATTTCTTCCAATCGAACCCACAGTTATTGAACTTAACAAAAGTTGGCGTTCTCTCGAGGTTCGTAAAATTACCATCAAGTGTCTATCATGACCTTCTCAACACTAGAGTATATCGATATATCATCAATAAATGCCTCCGCCGATTTGTCCAAATACGATTTAACTGCGATACCTTGGGTCCATAAATACTTCTAGTGCATCTGTCAACTCGAAGGGTGTACCGAAAATTTTAGAGTGTCCATGTCTTAATTTGAAAGCGGTATTAACCACATTAGTTCCTCGAGATCTCAAATGGTTAATATTTCTACTTTAAATCTAACTTAAATAGGATCACGGCTCCTTACAAATTATCGAATTCTTATCCATGTAAGAGAAATGGTAGTTGTTCTTAATGGTCACATCGCTCCAGACTCCATAATCTATAAATACATAGCTTCTAGCCTTCATTCCAACTATAATATCTAGTCCTTAATCATTAGGCACATTGAATCCATTAATTATTTCCTTTTACTAACTCAATCCACCGATTTTAATATCTCAAATTGGCATTTCAAACATTGAATTCCATTTCAACACTAAGTCCTCACTTCGATCCCGATCTCTAGTTACTATCAAGACCTCAGGTGGTCTATATTCTTCAAGCAAATCTCGATCACATCCAATACTATTCGCATCTTATTATAATTCTAAGGGCGTGGGGTAGGATTTAAACATACGTGTAAGTCATAAAAACAATTAAAAGCGAAGTAAGTTTTCATGAGTCATAAAGATCATAATAATTACATCCAGTTGGAAGAGGTTTATGAACTCCTCTAAAAAGGAAAGGAGAATGACAGGATTGTAGCAAAACATGTCAAGTTGCCAGGATACAAAACAACAAAAGATTTTTTTTTTTTTTTAAAAGATCACAACCTCCAAAGGTGCTAGCCCAGTCTAGGGTAAAACTACCACCTCTATTCCTCGAGTGAAGTCAAACCATCTCAATCTGTGAAACCTTCGCTACTAGGACCCCGTTCATAGCCATTAGTACAATTACTCCCATATGGCACTTGATCGCTTTGCGGTGGACCTAGTTGGCTATTGAGTACTTCCTCTTTTTAAAAGTTTTAGGGCAATCTGAAATCCTATGCTTAGTACTACCACACCTTAGACACTTTCCTTGCTTCATCCAGCACTCGGCCTCAACGTGGTTAACCTTGCCGCAGTATCCACAATGTGCATGAGAAGTGGCGGCTTGGCCAGCTCGAGGGTTTTCTTTGCATTTCTTCTCTAATTCTACATTCTGGCGTAGTAATTCAATTTTCTCTGCATATTCTTGTTTCCACCGTCCTTCCCAGTAGTCAGCTAATTTCCTTTGAAATTCTACCTCGTTTCGAAGAAGGTTCAATTCCTTACGCATTTCTTCCAAAGTTGTCATCTTACCAGTTGACTTAAGTCAAATGCTAACCTGTCAGGCAAATCAAAGGATCAAAAGAGTAGCCATGCATAATGGAAGTTCGAGCCCGATTACTCTTTCATTCTTTTGTTCATAGGTCACCCCGAAATATAAATCTTAGTTATTCTCTGCCGAACATGAGTGAGTTCTTAAGTCTCCATAAAATTACTACCATTAATTCCAATTACAACCAGATACGGGGACTCTATTCCTTGATATAAAGTTTTTCATGTCCTACTTCAATCTTCGATATTTGTCTATGAAGTTTGTTCGAAAAGAGATCAAAATCTCGCAGTCCCATTAGTACCTTATGTATCCTTTCAAATCAATCTTACTGTTTCAAGGTTAGGTCCCCCGTGAAACCTAGATAGACGACCTCCAAGAATCATTTCATTTTCACACCTCTCCTGGTCCTTAGGTTGGCTTATTGGTCCGGAGCTTTGGTACTCAACCAACTGTTCTAGGATATCAGTCGTATGGCCAATAGTAGGAGCTATGTAGGTGTTTCCCTTTATTTCTAGGGTTTCGGTTCAATCCAGCAATCGTTCCCTAATTATCCCCTGGAGCTTGGGGTGGTCTAACCCCCTCGCCCTCGATCCCCCTTTTTCTTATTTGGCCACTCATAACTTTAACAGTCATATAAACATGGCATGAAATGAACGCACCCAAATGAAGTTTGAAAGCGAGACTTGATCATGCTAAACAAATATGAGAATAAAAGGGAAAACGCTGAGATAATCGTAAATACGTATAACCCCAATCATGGATTTTAAAATCATAAAATAGTAAGGTTAAACATGTCATGAGAAATGTTTAATTACCTCAAAAGGTAGAAAACATATTGAAACAAGACACAAATTACAACGGCCTTTAAGCGAGCGTCACCCTGTCTATCTTTGGCAAACTATTAAAATAGTTTAAATCACTAAATTAGTGATTGGCAGCACCCAAAAGTCTTCACTACCTCCATAGGATCAGTTTCATTTCCAGCACTAGGAGTTTTAGATCTCATGTCCCTTATCGAATATCTTGTCATTCCCCACTCATGCAACCAAGGTAACACACCTAGCCACCGACTCATCCATTCTGTCTTTAATTTCGGACACTAACCTAACAAGTCGGTTCTTAGCTTTTAAAGCTTCTCACTAAGAACCTTTGTCTCCCTCGCTCCTGAAGTATTTCAACTTCAATTTCAGGAATTCTAGTAGTCTAGGCTTCCGCAATTGTCCTCAGTTCTTGATCATCCCTTCGAATCACTCCAGTTTCTTCGGATAGCCACTTCAATTGATCGACCACTATTAACACCCCACTATTTGGGCTCGGGCAAGTCCTTTGAAATTCACAAGAAGTCCTAGTCCAGTAAATCGGACCATTTCTCCAATGCTCTTTTAGTTCACTCTCTCGATAGTGGACCACCGGAAGGCGCCCCCGAGACAATTTAATATCACCATTACCTTCTGTAGTTTACACTTAAGAGTAAAAGCTTAGGTAGGTCCAGATACACGAAACAAACAAGATTTGATCACTTCATACTATCCCACATGTATCACACCATATCAAGACTCCTTGTCATCCACCAATTCGGACCCAGGTTCTAATTTTCATTTTCACAAGCAGTCACTTAACTTTCAATCAAATTCCACAGTCCGGCATCCTAAACATTTAAGCCTAGGATACACTACAGAGATCTAAAGCCTAAGCTCTGATACCAACTGTGACGCCCCCACTTCTCCCTAAGGCGCACCAAAGGGTATCCGCGGAACGCCTGCCTAGCTCTCGCTAGGACTCAAGCAATAAACGTTCAACCTTAAAACAATACTAGATACCAAAATCAAATTAATACAAATACATATAGTGCGGAAACGTTCATGCTTAACAATATCCATCCATTACCCAACCTGTCAGCATATGGCTCTGATGCCAACTGTGACAGTTCTCATGGTTACATCACAAGGTACCTATCAGCTTGCCACCCGCACGTCGTGCGTTCATAATACAACTTAAATTTCAAAATATATATCACAGATATCCGAATGATACATTAAACTTCCAAAGTACAATCATAAAGGGGTCAAGCCAAAGTACACCTGAAACCCTAAAACACAATATATCCAAAAGGAGATTTCTCCGCGTTAACTCCATTTCCAGTCCTGTTAAGGAAAACAAATCTACAGGGTGAGCAAAACGCTCGTGAGGCCAAGAACACACATGCAAGCACATTGTTCAAATAGCAATCCCAACTTTATTAAATAAAACCGTGATATTTCAATAAAGTACCATTTGAGCAGGAAAAATAAGCAGAAACAATTCAAGGATATAGTAGCTCTCAGGAGCTAAGTTCCACTCGCTCTGCCGATGTCATTCGTATACCTTCCCGCATTGACCCTCCTGTCAACCGGGTTGGTATTTCCATTTCCGTAGATCACCACTTACTTCCCTCCGTCCACCGTACACCCCAAGGGCCCACAAGTCTATTATAAGGCGATACTCTACAAGTATGCCAAGCAGGACCTCTTATTAGGTCGAGCTTATAATCTCATGGCTCGCCCAAGTTCCCGACCAAGCCCATTGCCGGCTCGAGTTCAAGGTCGGCCTATGAGTTTGGGCGTCCCCCATTCATTTGAAAGTCGAGGAGGTTCCCTCCAACGACATATGTAACCATTACATAGCATTGCATTTCATTCATTCATTCAATACATTTCATTCATTCATTCAATACATTTCATTCATTCATTTGAAATCAGAACGGATGCGATAAAGTACACACCCGCCCTTATTTTTAAAATCTCTAATAATTACCACAATTAAGCAAGTATCAAAGATTCACACACTTGACACTCACCGAGCTAATCAATAAAGATTATTGGCTGGAGTTCAAGTGTCCACGGTGAGATCCTCTTGAAGGTCTCCCTGTGCGCCTGGGATTTAATAGTGGATAATCACACAATTAACCCACTTATCAAGAAAGATTGTACACTAGTACAATCTAAGAATTATTTTGCAAAGAGGAACCTCAATTACACGTAAATCGAGGTTCAACTTGCCTTTTATTAGGTACAATATTATTTGAGTTTTAATCATGAAAATCGTAAGCAAAACGTTTAAGAATATCAAAAGAATAAGGAGTTCTTGAAAAACTCTATTTCTTTGAAGTTGGAAAATTTTCCAGTTTTACGATAAATCTTTGAAAAATCATAACTTGCTCGGTATAAGTCGAGAATTGGAAAACTTTATACCGTTGGAAACCTCTTAGAGAGTACTATAAGTTCCTAGAAGACACTTTTCCATGAATCAAAGTGAAAAGTGGTCAAAAATGAGCTTGAAGATGCAGGGTTGGTTCACAAGGCAGAATGAAGTTGGATTTTGGCCAACTTTGAAAATTCGGCACGATTCGTACGTTGCAAACCGGCCTCTGAATTTTGCAGCTCAATTAGTGTTGCAAGTGAAGTTTATAACAAAACAAGCGGATCAAGAATCGGAGTTTCGAGCACCGAGATACGGTAGCCCGAAGTTGAGCAAATTCAAGACTGGATGAGAATTTTCCAGATTTGAACCTCTAACTTTAGTAATTCAATTGGGTATCGAAACGAACTTGAATCGGCACCAAAATTGGCAGTATTTCAATACTATATGGAAGGTATCTCTCTATCGAATTTCAGGGAAAAATACCTTCGGCAAGGTCGTTAATTAGCCAACCAAAGTTCAAGAAAAATCCTAAGGCAATCTGCCTTTGACTTTCATTTTCCAAATTTCCAACCGTTTAACCAAGAAAGTTATCCAACCATGGTTCATTTATGAAATAAGGGTCTAAGATATACCCATGATACCTTTGGTAAGTGTTTAATATCAAGAACATCAACTAACAAGTTCACTCCAAGATTTTGTTCCAAACCAGTCCAAAGATTAGGGTTTTCCAAAACAGAGCAGTCCACTTGTTTCAGTCACAACGCAGTCATTATAGCTCGAAATCGAGCATGGCTTACGTCGTTGGAAAATACATTCATAGAGTTAAAACATCACAGAAGAAATCGTTTCCAAATTCGGCACCCATCTGGTTCAAATTCGGGCATCAAGTTGCTGCCTGAACACCTCATTCCAGATGAACAGAGTAACAGGACAGCGAACTTAAAACATTTGGTTCGGCTTTCTCACAAAGAATCAGAATGTGAATTATATACCAAATTAAAGCTAGGAATGTCTAGTTTCAAACGCCACCGACGGCACATGATTTCAACATCCGAGGACAGAGTTATAGCCAAAATACTACTGCTGGTCAGAGCATACGCGAATCAGTTTTCCAGATTTGCTGGTTTCTAAAAAAAATTGATTTGCCCATTCAAACCTCATTATTTTTCAATGAAATTTTTCACACCTCTAATACATCATATAAGCATCCAATTCAAGCCATTAGTTCATTAAAAACTGGCCTGGAAATGGCCGAACATGGCAGGGGCAAAATCGGAAATTTTAGCTTCTTACACCCAATGAAGTTCCTACTAATTACCCACCACTAATGCATCATTATAACCACTAAACCAACAATATAATCACCATCAATCATCACATCAGCAACAACAACCCAAGTGTGGGAATTCCAAGAGCCCACAATCACATTTTTACACCATACAAAAGCTAACCAAATGCATGCATGAACTTAACAAGGCAAGATAGCTTCCAATCTTCAAGTTTTCAAGGGTAGATCATCACTTACTTTGGGGTTGATGTTCAAGCAGAATTTCGGTCCTTTTTGCCCCAGAAAAACCGTGAGTTTTAGCTCTCTTTTGCAGCTCAAAATGCTCCTCAAGTGTCAAGCTAGGTGTGGTGCAAGTTTGGTTAAATTTGGAGGTGATTTGGGGTGGTTTTGGGTGAGATTAGTGTGCAGAAATTTTTGAACAAGGAGTTAGAGAGAGGGAGTGCTTTGGCCGGCCATGAGGAGAGAGAAGAGAGAGTGTGTTTGATCTAAGTTAGCTTCCAAGAGAAGGTGCAATGTGTGGTGCAAAATCACCCAAAAGTCAACTCTCATTAGGGGCCGTTTGGTGCGATTACGGCTCGATTTTTCGCGCGTTTGGTTCACTAGTGCACTAAACCTCCAAGGCATATATATTCATGTAAATATTATTCACTCTTAATTGTCCCGGAATAAGGGTCTAAAGTCCCTCAAATGAAGTCGCGCGTGTGAAAACGCGTATCGTCAAATTTAACGCTATAACGCGAAACTTTCAAAAAAATTCTTATAACGATTGCACTAACAACTATCACTTGAATATTTATTCATAAGATTACCTATTTTAGGACCATAGTACAAATCTCCAATATTCCAAGCTTATTGTGCTACTACGCGGATAAAATCTCCAAGTACTATTCACTATTTTTACTAAACGCGCTCTAGGAAATTAATTTTCGAAACGAATCATTTTAAAAATATAACGAAGTTATATTACCATGCATTTAGGTCTAATAAGACTAGAAAATATTCCTCGTGGCAAAAATCCAATTAAATAATTTATTAAGCCATAAATTAGGTTTAAATAAAATAATAGTTTTTACGAGTCCTCACATGAGTCGAGTATTAACTCCTCAAATCTCCAATAAATTTGTATCCATGCGTCTTTTGGGAAACTATCCACGCGTGAGTAGTATATGCTCACTTAGAACTTATTCACCTTTAATTCTCGATTAACTTTTCTTAATCTGCTATTGTCCGTTCTTAATTTCCCCAGGATAATCATGCTCTCGAATATAATATCACCTCGAAACACTCGTGCTCACTATCTCGCACTTAAACAATCCTTCCGAAAAATGGAAGTTGTTAACGGGACATTTTAAAAACACAATGAAGACATTATTCCATACGAATGGATTTAAAATGGTCGTAATAAATTATTTGGGGAAAACAGGTGGATAAATACTTAATGAAACCATTAATATTCGAAAAAAAAAATAAGAAATTTTTCGGGTCTTCACACGTTCACTAGTTTTAAAGTCATATAAATACAAAATCAAGCTAGAAACATTTCCGGAAATGAAATCTAAGTTACGAAACAAAAGGCAGATTCGCCGCTACTTAGCGTATCGGACCTAACCGAAACTACGCTTATCGGATTGAAGTGAAAGTTATACCGTTTCGAAGCTAAGACAGAGGGCTATAACTTTGATGAGAATACTTAGTCCAGTTCTCATCCTAACTAGGTCAAAGTTACCAAAACAACCCCAGATTTTTCCAGTTCGAAGTTCACTGTGGCAGTTCTGATTCATTCAGTCATATATCAGCATATACAACTCCAATTCAAGTGATTCCAAAGCCATTTGAAAGCTAAGATACACGGCTATAATTCTTAAGAAGACATCAACAACCAATTCGGTAGTATTCCTGGTCAAAAGAACCAATTACAGAAGCTGATTCTCGGTTTCGGGTAACTACAGGGCAGCAGGGGTAATTTGGTCTTTTCATAGGTTACATTGCTCCGATTGAGATGAAATTTTGTAGACTACTATAAAACATCATTCTATACAACTTTCATGTTTTAACCCAAGGCTAATTCAACCTCTAACTATGAGGAACAGTACCGGGCAGAAAGGGGGTAATCGAAACCCTAACTTCCGAAATTTCCGTTCAATGCAGAAATTTTCCGCAAATAACTACAATTGACACTTAAGGTTTCATTCCAGATCATTTCCAATCATCATCCATGGCCACAACATATGAATCATATTAAATCAGAAAAATCATGATTAATTAGAAAATGTCATCAATCTCAACCAAAATCATGAAATAACACCTAATCTCATCCCTTAGGCTACCACAAGTCATTAATTAAACATCATTAGATAGAGGAGAGGGGTTCCTTCACTACTCACCTTGTAAACACTAGAGACAAGATAGCTTAGGGTCTTTCCTTTCCAAACAACTCCACCAAGCACTTCTATCCTTCTTAGCAAGTAGGTTTTATGGAGAAATTTGGGAGATTAATGGTTGGATTTCAAGATTTGGCAAGAAAAGGAAGCAAAAATTGAAGAGTTTCTTTCTTTTTTTCTCCAAGAGTGGCCGGCCAAGAAGATGAGATTTTTGATGAATTTTTGGTCAATTTTTTGGTTATTTAGTAAAGGTAGTAAGATGGTCAAAGTCCAAGGTCTAATGAAAATGCGACACCTAGCATCTCTTTTGGCTTATAATTATCCTTTTGTCTCTTCACCATTAATCCATTTAGCAACCTCTAGTTATCTCTTAACACCCGTTAAATTAAACCCAGTATCCAAAACTTAACCTAACTGGCCAAATTTTACCGAACTTTCCGCACTAGCGGGTCCCACGTCCGATATACGTTCTTAATTTCTCAAAAACTAACCGATACTAGAAAAATCATTTAAAAACTATATTTACTAATAAAAATTATGTTTTAAAATTTTTCAAATAAAGAAAATGTGGAAAAACGTGCAATTCAAAGAAAATAAAACCTAGAAATTAGGAAAAATTACGGGTCCTCACAGGATTGGAGTGGCTTCTAGTACTTGATTGACTTTTGAGTACTATTTGGATCTGATTAGTACATGTTGGAATGCCGAGGACGACATTCTTTTAAGGGGGAGAGTTTGTGACGCCGTTCAAGAATGAGGGTTCCATTTTATATATATGAGTGTGTGTTGTGTATATTAAGTGTAATTGTGTGAGGATGTAGGTCACTTTGTTGGAAAAACGGACGACCGTGTCGTTTGAATTTGGAAAAAAGACAATTTTATGGAGGCAAAATTTTGTACCAAATTCGGCTGCATATCTGGCCAAGAAGTTGGCCAGATTGTGGTTGGATTTTGAAAAAAAATGGTTCGCCACTGCCTTGAATCCGGCTTGCAATCCCGCCAGAAATCTGGGCAGATTCTAGCCGGATTGTGACGTGTCACAGTCGACAGCCAAGTTTGACTGGCTGTTTTTTTCATTCTTATCTTGTTATTGGCCAAAGTTGGTCTTCATTTTTGCTCCCTCTTGCCTGGCTCTCTAGAGAGGAAAAACAAGAGAGATTTCTTCATTTTTGCTAGCTTCAATCTTTGCTCAAATCTTGAGATTTCACCGATAGTTTTGGAAACTACTCCATACAAGTGTGTACTAAGGAGGTTTAAAGCTTTTGGTGGAGTGATTTTTGAAGAGGAAGCTCTAAGCTATTATCTTTCTTGAGTTATAAGGTACTTTACTTGGAAAATTTCCTTTTTGTTCTAATAATGGTAGATTAGTGACTTATAGTAGCTAAATAGGTGGGTTTGTGGATGATTTCATGAATTTAAAATAGAGTTGGACTAATTTCTGATTTATTGGGGAATTTTCTGATTTTATATGATTATGGTCAGTTGGTCATGGAATGATAGCTTCATATGGTGTGAAATGGGGCCTTTGTGTGTTAATTGTGGTTGTTTGCAGAAAATTTCAGAATTTGTGCGGAAATTCCAGTTTTAGGGTTTTAATTTGGGGCTTTCTTATGGTTGGTTCTTGAGCTCTTAATTGGTTAAGATTTAAGGGTATTGTGGCCTTAACTAGGTGTGTTTTATAGTCTATGATTTGTATGTGTAATGGTGGTTGAATTGAGATGGTATTGGTGTTATTTATAGGATGGAAATTAAAGGGAAATGCTGTCCAATTTTTAAGAGCATTATAGTTGTGTTATGTGAAACATTGATGTTATATATGCTAGTTTCACTTGCCTTCGGAAATTCCAGCTTTAGTAGGTTAATATCAATGTTAGGGTTTCGAATTGGGGCTTAATTATGATTAGTTTTGGAGCTATCAGTTGGCTCATATTCAAGGGGCATTGTGGCTTAATTAGATATGTGGTATATCTTATGATTTGTTTGTGTAATTGTGGTTAGATACAAAGGTTAGGTTGGAAGTGTAATTTCAGTTTTACCTTGTTTCTGGATTCAACTTGGACTGCACATTTCTCCCTGTTTTAGACTGAACCAGCTTGTAGACAAAACATAAAAGTTGTAGAGATATGAGTTAGTTATCTACCTGCAAAATTTCAGATCGATTGGAGTACTGTAGCTTGTGAAATGATCGAAATACCCTTGACTACCCTTAAGCCCTGTTTCGCGGACAGTTTCCATTTTTCTCTGGGATTTTGATTTTTGACCATGAAAATGTATGGTTTGGCTTTGGAGGTCTTCATAAGAAATGTTGGTATATGTCTTAGCTTCATAACGCCATAAGATTCGTTTCAATCAGATAAGTGTAGTTTCAATTGTGATTAGAATGCCAAAAGGTGATAGGAACTTGATGCTTTTAGACTTCCTTTTGTTTGACATGATAATTGTGATCTAGGGCTTGGACTTGAGCAAGGCAATGATATATGATGGATGGTTAATGAGCTGTGGTTGGTGAGTAATCCCCAAACTATTTGCAAAGTTACTTTTCGAATTAATTCTTGCATTGGTTACTCGATTGCATATCATTTGTGTTAGTGTGTGTGCCATGACATGATTTGGCTCCATTGAGTTCTTGGGAATCTTGTGCTTTGAACCAACGTCTCCACCCCTGTTTACCTGGATCCATGATGGCTCCCTTTTGCTATTTGACTGTTCATTTATCTGTTTGAGAATTGGAGTTCTAAGTACGAGGATTTCACTGGCTCACAAGAGCAATATATATACATTTGATCACTAATCCATGACATCATCTAAATGCATTATTGTGAAACTGGTTGGATTCCTGATTTTACTGGTCACTCGCTGAGATTCTAGCTCACAACAAAATATTTTATTTCCCCTCCACAGGGCTCGAGGCGAAGGAAGGGCTTGTATTACTTATTCATGTGATAGGATGGATTATCTCATATATAGTTTGAATTCGGACTCCTCTTGTGTAATAGTTGGTATGAAGGATTGTATGAATGTTTGGAATCGATCAGATGTATGTATAGGTTCCATGCCTGGAAAATTGTATTTGCTTCATTTTTGTATGTGCATTGATGGTGGATTTGACGTATTATTTTTGAGATATATCTTGTAATTTATTTGAGGACTGTAGTGAGTGAGTGAGTCCTGGCGAGAGCTGGCAGGCGGTCCGTCGAACCCTTTGGTTCATCTTAGGAGGAAGTGGGGCTATCACAGTTGGTATCAGAGTTTAGGCTTCAGATCTCTATAGTGTATCCTAGGCTAAAGTTTAGGATGTCGGACTGTGGGATTGGTTTGAAAATGGTAAGCGTAGGATATGACTTGGTTGCTCCCAAGCGCACAATCAACCGATTCTGGTACTAGCGTACGGCTTGAGTCGTAAAGTTTCTTAGTTTTGGGATTCTTGTACTTGAGTACTCGATACTTTTCCTGAGGACATGCTTGTGAGTTTAGAAGGAACATGGTCTAGTGTATGATGATGTGAATTGGAATCATAAGTGAGTTTGAGATAAGTTGTAATGGTACAGCTTAGAGTACAGAGGATTTCGTATTGTACTTGAGACTTAACCGAATGAGGAGATTGAAATGATGAATGCTATCTTGGACTTGTCCAATAAGATTTTGGCTAGGATTTTGATAGATTATGGTGGTGTCCGGATTTGTTGAGAAAACTTCTGGTTTTTGCATCCTTCTTCTAGTGTTCTTGTTTGATTAAGGTTTGCACCACTCGATTTGTAAGTGTTGAAATTTGAAATATTTGAACTGCCTGAGATCTACCAGGATGAGCTTATTTTAGATTTGAACTTGTTTAGGTGAGTGTACTCTTACGTACACTTAGTGGACTTGATTTGATTGAGTATATGGTATCTCTTTTACGCATGAGCAAGTAGTTTGATTCGTATATGACCTTTATGTGGACTTGAAGTCTGTGACTACTTGAGAATGTTAATTGCTGGGCATAGGCTAGGCGAGTGAGTTCTTATTCGTACTCGTGCACCATGAACCTGAAGTAATTGGCTCTGCTTTTGAACTTATTTGTTTGAACCCTGTTTTGACCCTACTTTTGAACTTATTCGTACTTGTGTGGTTGTAGACCGGCTACTACTCTTCTGTAGTAGTTGAACTGAATCTCTCAGGTAAGGCATTGCCTGTTGTGTTTTCAAGCACCGCCATTCTTCTGGTGAGGCATGCCTGTTGTGTTTTCAAGCACCACCAGGGTTGAAATTTTTGAACTGAGCCTCTCTGGTGGGGCATTGCCTGTTGTGTTGTCAAGCACTGCCATTCTACTGGCGAGGCATGCCTGTTGTGTTATCAAGCACCACCAGGGATGGAATTTTTGAACTAAAACTCTTTGGTGAAGCATAGCCGTTGTGCTAGCTTGTTGTGTCGTCCAACACCACCCGGGATGATATTTTGAACTAAGGCTCTTTGGTGAAGTATAACTGTTGTGCTAACTCATTGTGTTGTCCAGCACCGCCAGGGGTAAAACTTTCGACTTGAGGCTAAGCCATATCCTGAATTTTTCTGAAATCTAGGACTTTATTTCCAACTCCGAGCTGGTTGGTTGAATCAAGCCCTTTTGCATGTTTTATTTGGTTATTTGTTTGGCTATTTTTGGCTCGTTACAAAGTGATAAGTGGGATTGGAGTGGTTTTTAGTACTTGATTGACTTTCGAGGACTATTTGGATCTGATTAGTACAAGTTGGAATGTCGAGGATGACATTCCTTTAAGGGGGAGAGTTTTTGACGCCCCGCAAGAATGAGGGTTCCATTATATATATATGAGTGTGTGTTGTGTATATTGTATTAAGTATAATTGTGCGAGGATGTAGGTCTCTTTGTTGGAAAAATGGACGAGCGTGTCGTTTGAATTTGGAAAAAAGACAATTTCGTGGAGGCAAAATTTTGTACCGAATCCGGCCGTATATCCGGCCATTTCTTTGCCGGATTATGGTTGGATTTTGAAAAAAAATGGTTAGCCACGGCCATGAATCCAGCCTGGAATCTGGCCGGAAATCCGGTTAGATTCTAGCCGGATTGTGACGTATCACAGTCGGCTGCCAGGTTTGACTGGCTGTTTTTTTCATTCTTATCTTGTTTTTGGTTGAAGTTGGTCTTCATTTTTGCTCCCTCTTGCCCGGCTCTCTAGAGAGGAAAAACAAGAGAGATTTCTTTATTTTTGCTAGCTTCAATCTTTGCTCAAATCTTGAGATTTCACCGATGGTTTTGGAAACTACTCCATACAAGTGTGTACTAAGGAGGTTTAAAGCTTTTGGTGGAGTGATTTTTGAAGAAAAATGTGACGACCCCACCTCCCCCTAAGAGGGTTCGGCGGGCCGCCTGCCCGGCTCTCGCCGGGACTCAGTCGTTCACTAAAGTCCTCAAACAAATAATAATATAAATCTCAAATATACATCAAATTCTCCACAAATATACATCCAAGTCTCCAATAATTACATGTCACAAATGCAGCGGAAACTAATTCCCAACTATACATCAAATGATTCCAAATCCAAAACTGTACAAGATATAGGCCATCCATTCACGTGAATAAGCACAACAAGTCCTGCCTTCGCCTTGAGCCCTGTGGAGGGGAATAAATATTTTTGGGGTGAGCTAGAAGCTCAGCGAGTAACCAGAAAATCAGTAATCAAATCGGTTTAACAATATTTCTTTTCAATGATGTCATAAATCAATGATGTCATAGATCAAATGATAAGTCCAGAAACAATTACAGCATTTACAAAACATTAAATATGGAGTATCAATAATTCAAGAAACATTTACAATGGAAAGCGATAGTAACATTCATGAAAGGATACATTCATTCTCCTGACATTTCCTCGCTCATTTGGTCATTCATTTCATTTCATTCACCCCGTCCCTGGCTTTTGGCCAGGCTCCACCAACCTACATAGGTCATACTCAAGTATACCAAACGTTCACCCAAGTTCCTAATCGCCTGACCGAGTCCGCTTCTGGCTCAAGACGACCGGTAACAAGGGGCAATGGCCAGTTCAGCCCAAAAGGCTTACATTCATGCGCAAGTAACATTTCAATCGAAATTTCACAATTATCGAGGTCGAGTGCGATAAAGTACACACTCGCCTCGAAAACTCGTTTTGGAAATCATTATAAGCGCTTAACACGTTATCAACCAAAATACAAGTCATGAAGTCAAGAAGTATAGCAAACAAGGCACACTCAAATGCCAGCACACATGATATGCAAGAAAACATTTCAAAAGTAACTTTGGAAACAGTTCAAAAGTAAATAATGTAAGAAACGGTTCATATATAACTTTAGAAGTAGTTTGAGGTCACTCACCTCCATGGCTCAGAAACCATTCATCATATATCATTGCCTTGCTCAAATCCAAGTCTTAGATCACAAACTCAAAGCAATCAAACCCTTTCAAAGTGCGGGCAGCACTTCCACTAAATTTGCTTACTTTTCCAGCCGTCAAGGCTTCATTATTTCCTCAGCCAGTTCCAAAGTCACACAAATAAGTTCATCCAATAGCCATTCAGCAAGCTCCAAGTAGTACTAGTACAAGTCAAGCTAGGGAAAAGTCCGGAAATGAAAGTTAAGCTCAAAACCAGAAAAACAGTTTTGACGTCATTTTGCGGTAATAGTACCAAAGGCGTTACAACTGTCGGATGAAGGTTCAAGACCCACCGTTTCGAAGCTAAGAGATAGGGCTACAATATTGCAGAAGGTCACTCAACCCAGTTTCGAGTGTAACCAGGTCAAAAATGCAAGAAACTACACCAGAATCACAAAAACAGATTCACAGAACGCATTCTAGCGGAAACATCATAACGCAGGCTCTCCAAGTCCAAATCCAGAAATTCCAAAACCAGCTGAAAGCTAAGAAACAGGGCTAAATTTCATCAGAAGGCCTCAACAACCAATTCGGAAGCAATACCAGCCAAAACAACCAATTACAGTCGCAAATCCCAATTTCGGGTAAACCAGAACAGCAATAGTAATTTTGACTTTTCTCACTCTACGCTACTCCGATTGACCTGAAATTTTTTAGGCACCTCTAAAATGTCATTCCCTACAACTTTCATGTTTTAAGATAAGGCCAATTCGGCCTCTAAATAGGAGCTAAAAATTCAGGCAGAATGCTCCCACAAGAACCCTAATTTTCTGAAATTTCTTCCAAACCAGAAATTGGTTGCAATTAATCACTTTTTCCACCTCCTAGAGTCATTAAACATCATTTACAATCATCATACATGACCCCATAATCATATCCATATGAAAACAGAAAAATCCCCAATAATTATAAAACTTCACCAATTCAACCAAAATCAAGATATAATCCATAAAACCATCTCTTTAGCCATCACAAGTTACTAATTCACCATTATTGGAAACAAACAATGAATCTTTACACACCATACCTTGATACCTCACAAAAGATAGTAGCTTAGTGGTTCCTTCTCCAAAATAACTCCACCAAGACCTTGGAATCTCCTTAGTAACCAACTTTTATGGAGTGATTTGCAATTCCATCGGTTAAAACTCAAGATTGAAGTAAGAAATTGGAGTGAAAGATGAAGGTTTTTCTCTCTCTCTTGCTCTCCAAGTTTCAGCCATGAGAAGGAAGAAATGGCTTGATTTTTGGTCAAATTTTGGTTTTAGTAAAATTAAGGTAAGATGGTCAAAAGTCCAAGAGTGAATAGGATAGTGACACTTGTCACCTTTAGGTGTAAAACTTATCTTTTTGTCTCTCCAATACAAATATCTTAACACTTTGTAAAATAATATCACTCAATATAAAATTCCTACAAGTTGTCAAAAATATAATGCATTTACCGCACTAGCGGGTCCCACGTCCAAAATACGCTCTTAATTTCTCCAAAACTAATCGATACTAGAAAAATCATTTTAAAACTATCTTTGCTCATAAACTTTATCTGGGGAATTTTTCTAATCAAGAAAATGTAGAAAAGACGGGTAATTAAAAAAAATAAACCCTAGAAAATTAGAAAATTTCCGGGTTCTCAAACTCATTTTTTTCGGGGCGTCACAAAAATGCTCTAAGCTATTATCTTTCTTGAGTTATAAGGTACTTTATTTGGAAAATTTCCTTTTTGTTCTAATAATGGTAGATTAGTGACTAATAGTAGCTAAATAGGTGGTTTTGTGGATGATTTTAAGTAGAGTTGGTGTGAGGACCCGAAAAATTTCTTATTTTTATAAAATATTAATGGTTTAATTAAGTATTTATCCACCTGTTTTCCCCAAATAATTTATTACAACCATTTTAAATCCATTCGTATGGAATAATGTCTTCATTATGCTTTTAAAACGTCCCGTTAACAACTTCAATTTTCGGAGGATTGTTTAGGTGAGAAATAATGAACACGAGTGTTTCAAGGTGATATTATATTCGAGAGTATGATTATCCTGGAGAAATTAAGAACGGACAATAGCAGATTAAAAAAAGTTAATCGAGAATTAAAGGTGAATAAGTTCTAAGTGAGCATATATCACTCACGCGTGGATAGTTTTCCAAAAGACGCATGGAAACAAATTTATTGGAGATTTGAGGAGTTAATACTCGACTCATGTGAGGAGGACTCGTAAAACTCCTATTAAAACCCTATTTTGAGCTTATTTAATTATTTACTTGTTCATTTATTCTGAGTATTATTTTCTAGACTTATTGAACCTAATTACGTGGAAATATAGCTTCATTATATTTTTAAAATGACTTGTTTCAAAAATTAATTTCCTGGAGCGCGTTTAGTGAGAACAGTGAATAGTGCTTGGAAATTTTACCCGATTGAGAGTACAATAGGTTTGGAATATTAAAGACTTATACAATGGACCTAAATTAGGTATTTTAACGATTAAATACACAAGTGATAGTTATTAGTATTATCGTTATAAGAATTTCTTGAAGGTTTCATTTTATCGCGCTTAAATTGGAAATACGCGTTTTCACGCGCGCGCTTAATTGAGGGACTTTAGACCATTATTTTGGGACAATTAAGAGTGAATAATATTTATATGAATATAAGTGCATTAGAGGTTTAGTGCACTAGGGAAATAAACTCGAAAGGAATCGAGCCCGAATCGCGCGCGTACGCGCACTAGTGAGAGTTGACTTTTGCACAATTATGGGCCACACAAATGAAGCTTCTCTTGGAAGCCAAATTAGATCAACCCACACTCTCTCTCCTCTCCAAAGATAGCCGGCTAGCTCTCTCTCTCCCTCAACCTCCAAGTTTCAAAATTTCTTCTCACAAAAACCTCACCAATCTTCATCCAAATCCTACCAAATTTCATACACACATAGATCTACTCTTGGACACCACTTTGAGCTGCAAAAAGGAGCTAAAACTCATGGTTTTTCTAGAGTAAAGGGGGACCAAAAATCACTGCCTTGGTCTTCAACTAGAGTAAGTAACGATCCACCTTTGGAAACTTGGTTTATGTGAGTTGATTTACACTTATAAGCTTGGATATTCATATGGGTGGTTGTTATTGTTGGAAAATTTTGAATGTGGGCTCTATGAACTCCCACTCTTGGATGATGGCTGATGTGATGATTGATGATGGGTTTAATGTTGGTTTAGTGCTCAAAATGCTAGATTAATGGTGTATTAGTAGTATCAACTTCAAGAAATGCATGAGGGAAAAGTTCCAATTATGCCCCTGCTTTGAACGTACCTAATTCTACGGAATTTTGAGGTTGTAGTGACTTAAATATGATGTTTATACATTGCATAGATAGTGTATAAAATTTCGTTGAAAAATATTGAGGTTTGGTGGGTCAAATGAATTGATTTCACAAAGCTCGTAAATCTGGAACTGTTCCCGTAATGCTCTGACCAGCTTTCGTGTTTTGGCCATAACTCTGTACTCCGACATCGAAATCAAGTGCCGTCAGTGGAATTTGAAACTAGACATTCCCACCTTTTCTAAAGGTATAAAATGTACATTCTGGTTCCATGTATGTGAGCTGAACCAACCATTTAAAGTCGGCTACTCTGTTTCTCTGTTTTCCTGTAATGAAATGATGAGGCTGCAACTTGTGGCTCTAATTCGAGCTAGTTGTGTGCCAAATTTCAAAATGATTTCTTCTGTGAAATTATAGCTCTATGAATGTGTTTTCCAACGCCATAAACCATGCCCAATTCTGAGTTAATTTGAGTGATTTGTCATCAAAATACGGAACCTGCCCTGCTCTTGAAAACCCTAACTTTTGGACAGATTTGATGCAAGGCTTGGTGTAGACTTGCTAACTGAATATTTTGGTGCTAAACACTTACGAAATGTACCATGAATGTTCCTTAGGCTTTGCCTACACTAATGAGCCATGTTTGAGGAATTTTACCTTGACCAAATGTTTGGAATGGAAAACAAAAGGCTCAAGGCAGTTTTGTCTTAGGATTTTCGAAACTTTGGTTGTTTGGTTGACTACCTTCCCGAAGGTATTTTTTCATGAAATTTGATAGAGGGATGCTCTTTATATAGTAGTATTATACTACCAAATTTAGTACCAATCCAAGTCCATTTCGATACCTAACTAAAGTCCCAAAGTTGGAAGCTCAAATCTGGAAATTGTTCACCAGTTTTGGATCTTTCCCTAACTTTGAGCTACCGTATCTCGGTGCTCAAAACTCCAATTCTTGATCCAATTTTTCTGTTGTAAACCTTACTTGAAACTCTAATTGAGTTACAAATTTCAGAGGCTAGCTCGCAACGTGTGAAATTTCCCGAATTTTCAAAGTTAGCGAAAAACCAACCCCAACACAACCTTAAGTACTCTGAAACAGTAACTTTGAGCCCATTTTTGAATATTTTCCATTTAGAATCATGGAAAAGTGTCTTCTAAGAACTTTTATTACTTTTAAAGAGGTTTCCAACGGTACCAAGTTTTCCAATTTTTGACATGTAGAATGTGAGATACGATTTTTCAAAATATCGTATCAAAACTGAAAATTTTCCGAATTCCAAAGGAAGGGAGGTTTCAAGCACTCCTTATTCCTTCGATATTTTATACGAAATATGGGCCGCTTGTGAGAACCCGTAATTTTTTCCAATTTCTAGGTTTTATTATATTTCTAGGTTTTCTTATTTTCAATGATTTGTTTTCTACACTTTCTGAATCCGGAAAATTTTCTAGATTATTTTTATGAGTACATATAGCTTTTAGATGATTTTTCTAGTATCGAAGAGATTTTGAGAAATTAAGAGCGTATACCGGACGTGGGACCCACTAGTGTGAAAAGTTCGGAAGATTTCGGCCAACTAGATTAAGTTTTGGATACTGGAATTATTTTATCGGGTGTTAAGAGATAATTAGAGGAAGCTATTATGATTGATGTGAGAGAGAAAAAGAAGTGATAAGATTGCATTAATGGAGTGACAAGTGTCACACAACCATGGGTTGGACTTTGTTGGCAACTATTCACACTTTTGACTTTTGACCAAATTGAGTAAATATCTTGAAAAATTGTTCAAAAATCACCATTTCTTCTCCTCATATGGCCGGCCCTCTCTCTCCAAAAGGAAGCAAGAAACTCTTCAAGTTTTAGCTCCAATCTTGCTCAAGGTGAACCATCCAACCATTTGATCTTGCAATTACTCCATAAAATCCCTTTAGTTAGTGATAGTGAGTGATTTGGTGAAGCTTTCTTGGAGAGCTAGGGTGTCCTCCTACTTCCTCTCTCTTGTTTTCTTGGTAAGTGATGCTCAAACTTCCTCCTACACCTAATGATGCTTAAGTTATGCTTAGTAGTGATTAAAGTGCTGAAATTTCTGGTTTTTATCTTGGTTTGAAGTGATTTGGTGAAGTTTTTCTATTTTTGAGGAATTTTCTGGTTTATTATGAATGTGATGTTGTGGTCATCTATGATGGTTGATGATGAGGGGGAATGACTCTAGTAGATGTGAATTAGTGATAATTACAACCAATTTTGGGTTTGGAATGAATTGTGAAAATATAGGGTTTCAAAACCCCTAATTCTGTCCGGTTTTGGATCATAGGGTTAGAGGCCGAATTGGACTTTACTCAAAACATGAAAGTTGTAGGTATTGATGAGTTTGAAGTTCCTGCAAAATTTCAGGTCATTTGGAGTAGTGTAGAGTGAGATATGTCGTTTTTACTATTGCTGATCTGGGTTGATCAGAATGCGAAAACTGCACTTGTAATCGGCCATTTTGACTGGAATTGGTTTGGATTTTGTTGTTGGTGTCTTCTGATGAAATGTATTTGGATGTCTTAGCTAACATATGCCTTTGGAATTTCGGCATTTGGACTTGTATAGACTGAGTTGTGTTCATTAAAGCATTGTGTGATTTGTAAACCTGTAATTACGGTTCAGGTTGTGGTATTCTGCATTTTTGACCTAGTTGTGCTAGGATTTGGACTGAGTGGCCTTCTACATTGTTGTATCCCTGTCTTTTAGCTTCGAGATGGTGGGTCTTACACCCTCATCCGATAAGCGTAGCGCATTTTGTGTCATTACCGCAAAAGTATGACGAAAACTGTTTTTTTGTTAAGGCCTAAGCTAATGCCATTTCTTAATTTCTGGTTTGCTATAATGCTTTTATATATGCATATGAAACCTTATTGGGGTTGTGGTTGGCATGGCTTTATGACTCATTATCGAGTCTCATTGTACTTGCTTACATGTTTTAAGACTTACTCTTATTCCGGTCATTTCCTAGCTAACTTTTGTACTTGTACTATTTTGAGCCTAGTGAACGGCTTTTGGTAAATGAGATGAATTTTGTGTGAGATGTTGGGACTGATTTGAGAAAATAATGAAGCCTTAATGGCTGGAAAAGTAAGAATTTTAGGGGAGGTGCTGCCCGATTTTCTAGGCCGTTTGGTTCCGTCAAGTTGAATTTGCCTTTTGATGGAAATGAAAGGCTTTTGGGTTGTTTGCGCCTAAGTCTTCATGTTACATTGTCGTTTCCAAGAAAATCATGTTTTGTACCCTTGCATTAGTATTATTTTGGCAAGGCATACGACTAGTAGTCGAGCCTCATGTGCATTGTGTTTACTCGATTATGGATGTGAAACCTTCAATTGGTTTTATTTTGGTTATTTTAGGGTTTCTTGGCGATTAAGGCCAATCTGAAGTAAAAACTTTTGAAGTTGAGCCGGTGAGTGTACCACTCCCCTTCATTGCTGTTTAACTTGATTTTGCTCTGCAATCTGTTTATTTGTTCGAGACGAGGGTGTACTTTATCACACTCGTTCTCTAGTCTGATCATATGCCAATTTACTATGCAAAATTTGAATCTGTTATCTATGTCTGCATCTGTTCGGATTTCTATGACCTATGAGCTCAATCCTGTGGCTAAGTTATTCGAGTCGGGCCGGCAAGGGCCTGGACGATTAGATAACGAACCACGGTAGTCTGTTCGGGGATTTTGGGTATTGAGACCCTTGATTCCGGGTATACTCGAGTATTACCATTTTGTTCGTTTGAGGTGAGCGGGCCCGGTAAAGGGGTGTTTGGTGGACGGAATTCGGTGATAAGAGGGGTCTACGGACGCGTTGGTTCTATATATGTTGACGGAGAGTCAACCGGTTTGGATCAAGTACTGCGCTGGAAATTTGGCTCCTGAGAGCCACCCGTATCCTTCTGATTTGAGTCATTGGTTCCTTTGCTTTACGTCTGACATGTGTGTCTGATTTGTTAAATGTGAAATGCCATGATTTTAATGCTATCTGTTTGGTACCTCATTGAGCGCAAGCTCACCCCTTTCTGTTCCTTTTGTTTTCCTTACAGGAAAATTTTGCCCTTTTGGTCTGGATTCGGCAAATGGCTGCCAAATTGAGCTAGTTGAACATATCTTTTGTATAGCTCATGTATTAAAACCCTAAGTGTACTTTTGGGGCGTTTTCTCTTTTGATTTGGCAAACCGTGTATATGTATTAACTTTTGAAAATTTTGAATGTCCTTTTGGATTGTAATCGCTAAAGTTCAGATGTGAATGTTTGCGTGCTCTTTCGGTTGGGTTTTGACGGGTCGGTTACTATTCATGACCGACTCTGGATTTCATTTTTTTTTATTTTGGGTTATTTTACCATTTTGACCTGTTTACGCTCGTTTGTAAGTTTCGGATCGCTATAGATAGTTCTAGTCTGCCTCGTTAGTCCTGGCTAGAGCTGGGCAGGCAGTCCGCTAACCCCTTTGGTTCGCCTTAGGAGAAAGTGGGGCTGTTACACCGCTTATAGGCCATGTTTCGGGCTACAAGAGAATTAATCTTTTAGTAATAGTTTAGTAGTTTATTTTTCAGATTTCTATTTTATTTGGTAGGAATAAGTTCGGTCCAAGACCTCATGTTGAGTTGGATCCGATTTATAGAGTCTAGACTCACTATTACTTAAGTTGGTTAATTAGCTTTTATTGGGTTATGTTGGGCCAGCTTAAAGCCTTCATTGGGTCGATTATAAGATGTCCATTATTTAGCCCTAGCTATGATTAGCGAGTCATTAGTTTAGTTGTCAAATCGAATAAGGAAACTTGCATTGTTTCCAACTTAGATTAGGTTTGCTTCTTTGTAAGGCTATAAATAGCCAAGCTTTGATAATTTAAGGGAGACACTTTTATGATAAAAATATTGAGAGAGTTTTCTCCATAGCTTTCGAGCAAACCTTGAACAATTTAGAGTTATACTCTAGTGTTCTTGTTCGGCTTATCAATTCGAGAATCGCACTTGAATTGTGGTGCCTTCTACTCTTGCCTGAGGTTCACTAATTCGTTTGATTACGGGTTGAGATAGTATCAACAAGTTCGTAGTCACGGGGATTAGAGGGGTCGCAGGGTTTCCGCTGCCACCGTTTCTTGCGTTCGAAGTCAAATCCAACAAGTGATCTTGGGTTGCGTATCTCCTCTCCAACGAGATTCGTATCAGCTGGCATCAGAGCTAGCTTGTTGGTAACATCGTTTATCCCTCTCTTTGGTGTCTTAATTCGGTCTATCTCGTTAGTTTCAACAAAAAAAAATTCCAATCGCTAGTTTTCTTTTTACCTTGGCTATCCGCAGATTTTCCCATTCCTGTGCATGTTATTTTCTTGTGTTGTTGCTGCGACTCTTGTCCTTTAGTTGTGACATAGTTCAGTGAGTTTGGATCTTGAAGTAATCAAATAAAAAAAACCAGTATCTAATCCTTTTGTTCCATGTCTTTTCTGCTGCTGCCCGCAATTTTCCAGGTTGTGTGCATCGTGTCTCGCGTTAGTCTTCAGTTTTGTGTCATCGTGTTTGTTGTTGTTTATTGTGTCTAGGCTCATTGTTACTTGCTGTCCTCGTGTCCTACTCAGAAAACAAAAGAAAAAAAAAAGAGACCAAAAAAAAAAAAGGAGAGTCGCACCAAGTAGCCTTGAATCAGGTTGTTGGAATTTCATTGGCTCTAGTTTCTGTCCCGCTGCTGGTTTCATGCGTGTGGGGTCGTGTGTTGTTTGAGTTGTGTACAAACAACCCAGGAACATCGTGTGGGGTCTGAGTCTTCTTTGTTTTCAAGTCTGGTCGGCATTGTTTTCAAGTCTTCTTTGTTTTCAAGTCTGCAAACTGTCCGCAACCACATGCAAACTGACCGCCAGTCTTATTCTTTGCAAAAAAAAAAAAATTTGCCCGTCAGTATTTTGTGACTTCCTTGTGCCGCTTTTAATTTCTGGAAACTCTGGGAATTATTTGTGTTATTCTTAGGCTGTTTGTTTGGTAGTTACATCGTTGGGTGTAAAAAAAAAAAAAGGAAGAAGAAATCTATTCATTCCTTCTTGCTGAGTTTCGATAGTTTCCAAAATCTGTTCGTCTTTCTTGTTGAGTTTTAGTTGTTTCCAAATCTGTTTATGTCATTTTTCTTGAGTTTCTTATCATCTAGGAAAGTATTGGTACCTTGTTCTTGAAATTCTTGCGTCAAATTTGCTGGTTTCACGAAGATCTTGAAGGGATTCTGGATATTCTTGAAATCTGGAAATTAGCCTTGATATTCTTGAAGTTATTTGCTGGAAATTGTGGTTTGATCTTAAATTCTTGAAATTTTCTTGTGCGTGACATTGAAACATACCTGAACTTTGAGCTCTAATTGTTGGGAACCAAGAATCACAACTTGCCCAAACATTAAAATCACCAAAACAGGCCGCACCAAAGCTGCAACCAAACCTGGAAATTTGTGTGTTTGAGCCGAACCCATAGTTCATCTTTTGGTTGTATAAAAAAAAATAAAATTTGTTGCAGCAGCCAATTTGATCTTGAAAGGAACAAAATAAACTGCCCATCTTGTTCCACAACCAAGTAAGGGGAATCGGGTAACACCAAGCAAGAAAAAGAAAATGCAGCTTCCTAATCTCCAAAACCCGAAAGATTTCTAAAAGCCAAAGACTTCCAAATCTGATAGGCTAACTTTTAGCCACATCTTGTTCCCTATTTTATAGCTGCAAAGTGCCTAAATTCCTGCCTATCTTGTAGCTGCATCACCTGCTATATTTTAGCAAACGACCCAAAAAAAAAAAATTTTCCAGCAAAGCAAAAGGATCACTTTCCTTGTCGGTTAGAGTTTTTAGTGTCGTTCTTAATTTTTTTCAGCTTTTGTGCCCATTCTTTTTCCAGTTTTTATTCTTGAATATATTCTACCACTCCATTCTTAGTGTCTTAATTTTGTTTTCCAAGCAAATCTCTACTCTTACGAACCTCAAATTCTAGCGTGAACTTGTTTTTGAGCTACACTTGAGCACTTGGAGAATTCTACTTTCTTCAAGGTTTGCAAGGGGCTGTGAGAAAATCTTTGGTGAGGACTACGTGAGGGACAAATTAGAGTGAAAACACGAGTGACGAGTGCATACACGTGAGCTTGTGTGTTGTGAGAAATTTCTCTTCTCTGCTAACCAATTTTGCAGGTCACTTAACCATGCCTCGTGAAGTTGCATCTCATTCATATCATCAAGAATTCTTAGAGAACGAGCCTCTTAAGAGGAGGGCTTCCAAGCCAACTACTTCCAAGTACTCTAGTTCCACGCGTTCCATCTCCGAGCATTCACATCATGAGTTTCATCCACTTCAGAAGGAAATGGATCATTTTCGTGCCTTGTGCGTGTATGAAAGATATAAGCGTACTTGTAATAAGTATGAGGAGGAGCAAAGGAGTTTGCGTCGAGCATCTAAGCCAAGGTCTTCATCAAGCAAACGAGCATCATCTAAGGAGTGTTGTGAGAATCGAGTCATGAATTCTCGAATTGAATCAAAGCCTCGTGAATCAAAGGCTGATTTCCGAAGCCGGAATAAACAATTATTTGACTCTATGATGGGAGAAATTCGCCAAGTGCTGAATTCATATTTTGAGCAACTTACTCATGTGTCAACCAATGGTGGTAAAGATGTTCCTTCTAGTCCGCCATTGATTGAAGAAATATCTACGAATGCTAGCAATGAACTTGAGATTGAAAACCTTGAAGTCCCATCTACACAAGTTAGTTGTCTTGTGTAACAGCCCCATTTTCCCCTAAGGCGAACCAAAGGGGTTAGCGGACTGCCTGCCCAGCTCTCGCCAGGACTACGGATTAGTTCACGTCGATCTAATACGTTCCGGAACATACCCACGCGCGTAAACAAGTCAAAATCACAAATAAAAAAAATGAAAATCGAAGCCGATGGTGAACAGTACCGGCCACGTCAGAATCCAGATACTAGGCCGAGAGTAGCAAAAATATTTCTTTTGCCATTTGAAATACGAGTTGATCCGAAATTCAACCAAATATCAACCAAACATACACACATTGAAAAGTAACATTTTCAAGCCAAAGCGGCATATCAAAAACCATTCATTACGAATATACATGTTCGGTTTGCCAATCAAAAGAAAGTGAACCCAATACACATTAGGGTTTCATTCGAAGAGCTATCCAAAAGATACATTTACATGAGCTCAACTTGACAACCAACAAGTATAATCTTTCCAAAAGTGGTCATTTTCCTGTAAGGAAAACAAATGGAACGGAATGAGCTTAAGCCTAGTGAGTTACTACCACATAAGCAACAAAGATCACATAAGCAAAATCTTTCATTTCAAGTACACAATTAAGAAGTAAAACAAGTTGGTAAAAGGATACGGACGGCTCTCAAGAGCCCATTTCCACGCTTACATTCTTGATCCAACCTCATTGACCCTCCGTCAATGTTAAGAGTACCAACCGTAGAACCCACTTCACTCCCATCCCTTCCACCAAACATACCCCAACCGGGCCCGCACTCCAATCAGTAGCTTTTGGTAATACTCGAGTTTACCGGAATCAAGAGTCTCATTACTACAAGATTCCCCAGTACAGTCCCCGTGGCATGTCAATTTTCACGACCAAGCCCTCGCCGGCTCGATTCAATTGACTACCAACGGGGTTGAGCTCAGTAGTACAGTAAGGCCGTTGGATACTCGTCCAAACGACACCAAATCAGTTTTTCAATATCTCATATAGCAAGTGCAGTATATCAGTAAAGCGGTAAACAGTCATTAACGGTATCACAAGGGGTGAGGGCGGTCAAGTACACCCTCACCTCAATAAATTCCAATAGCCAAATAAACCTTCAAGGCATCAAAATCACATATAGCAAAGCCACATTGTAACATTCAAGTGAGTAGTATACTCACCACTCAAGAAAGTGATGTTTCATGCGCTGTCGTTAAACGAACGTCGTGCACCACCGTTACCTCCTAGAACAAGCAAACAAATACAATGAGACTCGATAACGAGTCATAAAGCAATGCCAATCGTAACCCCAACAGGGTTTCATATGCATAGACAAGTAGCATAGATAACCAGAAATTTCAGCAATGCACTAACTTGACCTTAACAAAAAACAGTTTTCGTCCCCCTTTTGCGGTAATGGCACAAAATGCGTTACGCTTATCGGATGAGGGTGTAAGACCCACCATCTCGAAGCTAAAATACAGGGCTACAACAATGTAGAAGGCCACTCAGTCCAAATCCTAGCACAACTAGGTCAAAAATGCAGAATACCAAGCCAGAACCGTAATTGCAGGTTTACAAATCACACTATGCTGTAATTAGTCCAACTCAGTCTATACAGGTCCAAATGCATTGATTCCAAAGGCATATGGTAACTAAGACATCCAGCTACATTTCATCAGAAGACCTCAACAACCAAATCCAAAGTAATTCCAGCCAAAACAGTCAATTACAAGTGCAGTTTTCACATTCTGATCAATCCAGAACAGCAACAGTAAAATTGACATATCTCACTCTACACTACTCCAAATGACCTGAAATTTTACAGCCACCTCAAACACATCAATGCCTACAACTTTAATGATTTGAGAAAAAGCCAATTCGGCCTCTAACCCTATGATCCAAAGCCGGACAGAAAAGGGGGTTATGAAACCCTAACTTTTCTCATTTCAATCCAAACCCAAAATTGGTTGCATTTATCACTAATTCACACCTACTAGAGTCATTACCCCTCATTATCAACCATCATAGATGGCCACAACATCACATTCATATTAAACCAGAAAATTCCTCAAAAAAATAAAAACTTCACCAAATCACTTCAAACCAAGAAATAAACCACAAATATCATCACTTTAGCCACTACTAAGCATAACTTAAGCTTCATTAAGTGCAAGAGGGAATTCACACACCACTCACCTAGTAACCAAGAGAGGTAGAGGTATAGGACACCTTAGCTTCTTCAAGAACTTCACCAAACTAACCACTAACACCAAATGGTAAGATTGTATGGAGTAGAAACTAGTTTAAACACTTGGCTTGGTTGATTTGAGCTAGTTGGAAGCTTGAAATATTGAAGAATTTTCTTCCTTCTTGCAAGAGAGAGAGCCGGCCACAATGGTAAGAGAAAATGGTGATTTTTGGTTAAATTTAAGATATTTAACCAATTTGGTCAAAAGTCAAAAAAATGGAATAGTAAATCTTAAGTCAAGACCAATGAAATGGTGACACTTGGCACTACCATTAATGCATTCCTATCCCTTCTTTTTCCTCTCACATCAATCATTTCACATACTCTACTTATCTCTTAACCCCCGATAAATTTCACACAGTATCCGGAATTTAACCTAATTGGCCGAATTTTTCTGAACTTTTCGCACTAGTGGGTCCCACGTCCATTATATACTCTTAATTTTCCAAAAACTCTCCAAGGCTAGAAAAATCATCTAAAAACTATAATTACTCATAAAAAATTCCTCAGGAAAATTTCCTAAGCCAGGAAATGCAGAAAACATGCTATTAAAGGAAATAAAACCCTCGGAAAAGATTAGGGTTTTTACGGGTTCTCACATCTTGAGCTAGTTGAGAAGGAAGACAAGGGAAAAAGTGCGCTGACTTTGGGAAACAATGCGAGGGCTTATTTTTCTAACGAACTTGCCTTTGTTATGTTTAGCTTTTCTTCTTTTATACAGGTTAAGCAAAGAGAGATTGAGTTGATCATGGCATGTTCTATCCCTATATCCATTGGCGAATATCAGAATTTTCATGGAGTTTGCATCTTAAGTGTTGTATCCCTTTACTATCCATTGATATACAACTTCACCCATGAGCCTGCTTTGCTTGTTGGGAGGAGTAATGAAGTTTCAAAAGGAGTCCTTGCACTTGAATTTTGTCCTTTGCCTCCTTACCATTTTGCAACAAGTGTCCCAAGTGATGATCAATCTAATGAAGTCGATCGTGTTCAAAGTGTTCTTCAGTTTGTCAGTTGCATTATGGAGGATCCAAGAAGATGTGAGCTTGCTGCCAATGTACCATACATTTTACCTTGCATCATGGAACCGAAGCTATATGCGTTATCTTCGAGGAGTCATTGGAGTAAAGCCTCGAGTTTTCCATGGCTGATTGTGAGCATTTTCAAGCTGACCAAGAGACATGTGCACCAAATTTTAATAACCATGACGTATGCAGGTATCATTCATTCTAAGAGAGCCAATATGTGGAGATTTGAGATTTCATCCTGCCAACTCTTGTTAGTACCATTCATTTCCAACCACGATTTGAGGACAAATCTTTTTCAAGAGGAGGGGAAGGATACGAAATATGGGCCGCTTATAGGCCATGTTTCGGGCTGCAAGAGAATGAATCTTTTAGTAATAGTTTAGTAGTTTATTTTTCAGATTTCTATTTTATTTGGTAGGAGTAAGTTCGGTCCAAGACCTCATGTTGAGTTGGATCCGATTTATAGAGTCTAGGCTCACTATTACTTAAGTTGGTTAATTAGCCTTTATTGGGTTATGTTGGGCCAGCTTAAAGCCTTCATTGGGTCGATTATAAGCTGTCCATTATTTAGCCCTAGCTATGATTAGTGAGTCATTAGTTTAGTTGTCAAATCGAATAAGGAAACTTGCATTGTTTCCAACTTAGATTAGGTTTGCTTCTTTGTAAGGCTATAAATAGCCAAGCTTTAATAATTTAAGGGAGACACTTTTATGATAAAAATATTGAGAGAGTTTTCTCCATAGCTTTCGAGCAAACCTTGAACAACTTAGAGTTATACTCTAGTGTTCTTGTTCGGCTTATCAATTCAAGAATCGCACTTGAATTGTGGTGCCTTCTACTCTTGCCTGAGGTTCACTAATTCGTTTGATTAAGGGGTTGAGATAGTATCAACAAGTTCGTAGTCACGGGGATTAGAGGGGTCGTAGGGTTTCTGCTGCCACCGTTTCTTGCGTTTGAAATCAAATCCAACAAGTGATCTTGGGTCCCGTATCTCCTCTCCAACGAGATTCGTATCAATATTACTTGAACGTTTTATACTTGATTTTCCAAAATGAAAACTCGATCGCTCTTGTACTTTAAGAAACTCTAGTTGAATCTCGATTTACGAGTAATTGAGGTTCGTTTTCGTGAAATTTCCTTAGATTGTACTAACATACAATCTTCCTTGATAATTTGGGCACGTGAATGATAATATATTATTATTTGCTCAGGCGCACACGAGGACCTTCAAGAGGATCTTACAGTGAACACTTGAACTTCCGGAAAATATTTCTTCTTGATTTGCTCGGTGAGTGTCAAGTGTATGATAACTTGAACTCTATGGACTTGATTCATGTTTGGCTTACCTGATTACATGCTTAGCCTACTTGGTTTTGAAAAATGGAATCGAGTGTGTACTTTATCACACTCGTTCTCATTTGAAACAAATGACTCATGCTTTGTGACGCCCCGAAAAAAAAGAGTTTGAGAACCCGTAAAAAAAACCCTAATCTTTTCCGAGGGTTTTATTTCCTTTAATAGCATGTTTTCTGCATTTCCTGGTTTAGGAAATTTTCTGAGGAATTTTTATGAGTAATTATAGTTTTTAGATGGTTTTTCTAGCCTTGGAGAGTTTTTGGAAAATTAAGAATATATAATGGACGTGGGACCCACTAGTGCGAAAAGTTCGAAAAAATTCGGCCAATAAGGTTAAGTTTCGGATACTGTGTAAAATTTATCAGGTGTTAAGAGATAAGTCGAGAGTGAGATTTGATTGATGTGAGAGGAAAGAGAAAGATAAGATTGCATTTATGAAGGTGACAAGTGTCACCACTACATTGGTTTTGGCTTAAGAGTTACTATTCACCTTTTTGACTTTTGACCCATTTGAGTAAATATCTTCAAAAATTGCCCGAAAATCACCATTTTTCACCTCTTGTTGGCCGGCCCTCTTAGCTCAAGAAGGAAGAAAGCTACTTCAATTTTCAAGCTCCCAATTAGCTCAAATCAACCAAAACAATTGCCTAAATTAGATTCTACTCCATAAAATCCTTTCATTTGGTACTAGTGAGTGTTGTGGTGAAGTTTGTTTGAAGAGCTAAGGTGTCCAACATCTTCCTTTCTCTTGTTTCCTAGGTAAGTGATGGTTGAACATCCTACTACACCTAATGATGCTTAAGTGATGCTTAGTAGTAGCTAAAGTGATGGATTATGTGAATTATTTCTTGATTTGAAGTGATTTGGTGAAGTTTTCCATTTTATGATGAATTTTCTGGTTTAATATGAATGGGATGTTGTGGCCTTGTATGATGAATGGTAATGGTTTAAAATGACTCTAGTAGGTGTGAATTGTTGATAAATGCAATCAATTTTGGATTTGGATGGAAAATGGAAAGTTAGGGTTCATAAACCCCTAATTCTGTCCGGTTTTGGATCATAGGGTTAGAGGCCGAATTGGACTTTGCTCAAAACATGAAAGTTGTAGGTATTGATGAGTTTGAAGTGCCTGCAAAATTTCAGGTCATTTGGATTAGTGTAGAGTGAGATATGGCGTTTTTACTGTTGCTGTTCTGGGTTGATCAGAATGCGAAAACTGCACTTGTAATTGGCCATTTTGACTGGAATTGCTTTGGATTTGGATGTTGGTGTCTTCTGATGAAATGTAGCTGGATGTCTTAGCTTCCATATGCCTTTGGAATCAATGCATTTGGACCTGTACAGACCGAGTTATACCAATTACAGCATAGTGGGATTTGTGAACCTGTTTTAGTGGTTCTGGTTTGGTATTTTTGGCATATTTGACCTAGTTGTGCTAGGATTTGGATTGAGTGGCCTTCTACATTGTTGTATCCCTGTTTCATAGCTTCGAAACGGTGGGTCTTACACCCCCATCCGATATTCATAGTGAAATTGACACCATTACCGCAAAATGACGTCAAAACTGTTTTTCTGGTTTTGAGCTTAACCTTCATTTCCGGACTTTTCCCTAGCTTGACTTGTCTTTGTACTACTTGGAGCTTGCTGAATGGATATTAGATGAACTTATTTGTGTGACTTTGGGACTGGCTGAAGTAATAATGAAGCCATGATGGCTGGAAAAGTTAGCAAATGTAGGGGAAGTGCTGTCCGAACTTTGAAGGGACTTGTTTGCATTGGGTTTGTGATCTAAGGCTTGGATTTGAGCAAGGCAATGTTATATGATGGATGGTTTCTGAGCCGTGGAGGTGAGTGACCCTAAACTGTTTCCAAAGTTACTTATGAACCGTTTCTTGCACTATTTACTTGTTTGCATATCATGAGTGCTTGCATGTGGCCCATGACATGTTTTGGCTTAAATGAGTGCTTGGAATTCGTGTGCTGAACACCAACGTCTCCACCTCTGTGTACTGTTCATCTGGAGCAAATGGCTCCCCACTGACTGTTTACTGTTAAATGTTTGTTTGGAGCGTTGGGTGTTTAAGTACAACGATTTCGCTGGCTCACGAGAGCAATAAGTGTACATTTGATCTTGAAATCATGACATCACTGAAATGAACGACTGTGAAACTGAATTGATTACTGATTTTAATGGTTACTCGCTGAGCTTCTAGCTCACCCCAAAAATGTTTTATTTCTCCCCCCACAGGGCTCAAGGCGAAGGAAAGCTTGGAGTGCTTATTCACGTGACTGGATGGCTTATATCGTGTACAGTTTAAGTTTGGATCTATTTTATGTATGAGTTGGTCTTGTGTAAATATGTGAAATTGATATGGATGTAAGTATACTGTAGACACCAAATTTTTGGTGTAATTTCTTTTATTTTTTATTCTCATTTGTCGTGGTTGCTTTTAGTTTTTTTTTTAGTTTCTAGTTTCTATTTTATTTTTAAGTTTTAGCGTAGAAAAATCATGAAAAAAGAGAAAAAAGGAAAATTGTTCACAAAAATACGTTCAAATTTAATTTTTTGGCATTTTGGTTTATTTTTGTTAATTTATTTTGGAAAAAAAAAGAAGAAAAAAAAATGATGAAAAATGAAAGAAAAGATCGAAAATGGTAATTTTGTTATTTTTAGTTTGTTTATTTTGATGTGTTTGTAATTAAAATTGTTGTTTATTATTATTTAGTTTTACTATTATTTTTGTTAAATTATTAAGTTGAAAGAAGAAAAAAAAAAAAAAAAAGAAACGTGGCATGAAAGCTGCGTATTGCCGCAGCTTGCAAGAAAGGGCTTGTAGCAGCCCCTTATCTGCAAAATATAGAAGAGTGTTTAAGGGTTTTAGGGTAGAGGATTCCATATAAATAGAAAAAGAGGTTGGCAGCCGCAAGGGGGGAGAGTTTTTCATCTAGGAGTGACGGCTGGGGAGGTTGTTTGGAGAACAAGAGAAAGAAACCAAGGGACTGGAGTAAGGAAAAAAAAAAGCAAAAAAGGGCGGACAACTGAGAGCGGACGGCTGAGAGTTTGAGAGCTTCGTGAGAGAAAAGGGGAGGCTGAAAACAGAGAATTTTGGGGTCGGATGAAGACGGAAGGAAACAAAAAAAGGCAGGAGGGAGCGAGCTGAAGGATTCCAGGGAGAGCTTTGTGTGGAAAGAGGGTTTCGTCTGTGGAGGAGCTTGACTGGAAAAAAGGAGCGAACTGAGAGAAACGAAAGGGAAAGATCTGAGGATGATCTGAAAGCAAGCAAAGGAAATCTGGGAAAATTTGAGAGAGACTTCAAAGCTAAGAACGGGAGACCCGCGAGTTTGAGGGAAACGAAAGAAAAACCGGAACTTGAGACTCGGAAGAAGACGGGAGGAAAACTGAGGAAGCTGTAACCTGAAGCAACAAACCTGAGCAAAGGATTTGCTCACCTTCACGCCACCAGCAGAGGCGGATCTTCATCAAGAAAGCCTGAGTACTGTAAGTAGTTCCTTCCCTTTAGATCCCAGTATCTCTTTGAATAATGTTTAGTGATTTTGCTTATGGAAAGATCATTGTTTTGATTGTCTATTCTGCCGCCCCTTTTGTTTTATGATCACCAAGAGCTTATTTCTTATCTGTGGGTAAAAGGTCCAGTCTTATGGCTGTGGATGATGTCTATATGATAAAGAAAAGAACCAATGCTTGATGTTTACATGATAGAGGAGTCAGTTGCATCTGTTGCATCTGGGAGCTATTGATGTCTATGGTATCTTTTTGATGCATGTCATCTCTGGTGTTTCGTGCTGTTTTGGGGTCATCTTTACTGTTTTAGTCTTGCTCATATCATGCTTATCATCGGATGTTGTTAACAATGGAAATTTGGATATTCTGGTTTGAATAATGAGGAGCTGCTGCATTTTCTTTTATTATCTCGTTGCCTTGGCTGAATTTCTTGGAATAGTTTGGGGGGGGGGAAAGATAGCCATGCTTGACTAATGATAGACTGACGTTTGGAGTTATGTATGAGCTTGGTAGATAAATGGTGGGTCTAACATCATGTTTTCAGCATTTAATCCACGCAAACCTGAAGCTGCAAAAATCTGCAGCAAAGTAAAAAGGCTGTCGTGTTTCCTGCGCTGTTTTCTTCCTTTTTCCGTGGCTGTTTATCGACCCTTACACTTAAGCGGCATGCTAATTTGGTTTAAAGGGAAAGAAAAGGAAGGTTTTGGTGATGAATCTGTACGTTTGGGGGTTTACAATGCTTGAACTACTGATCAAACACTTTGCTAAAAAATAAATTTTTGGTTGCCGAAGGCTTGCTGCAATCTTGCTCTAGCATTTGTGTGATTCTCCTTCTATGTTTTGATTTGTTGGGATGTTGGAATTGTATGTCATAGAGCTGCATTTCTCCCTTCTCACTATCCCAAGTCCACACGAGCCCACATTAGTTCATTCTCCTTTCCCATCGCACGATCACTTTTGGGCTAACTGAAAATTGCAGCAGGTTGTTGCAGCAATTTCGTCCATAGACCTGCATGAAATTTTAAGAGCTTGCATTGTTTCTATGATTGTTGATTGTTTGGGTTGCAGTATTGTCGTGGCTTCTGCCTTAATCCAAAGCTTTTGATGCTTAGTTGAAAAATCCTGCTGCATGAATCCGGGTTGCCGAAGGCTTTCAGCAGAAATTTCTGCTGCAAAATGTTGTTTATCAGGTTGTTTTTCACGAAGCTTGCATGAAGATTGCATGAAATAATTTCTAAAAATTTCACTTTGACCCCTTGGCTTCTAACTAATGCTACTTTGACCCAACTAATTGAATAATGTCTTCAATTTGGTCCTTGGCAGCTTTAGTTTTTGCAATTTCATTGCTTGCTTTGTTTCAATTAACTACCATGCTTTGTCAATTGCACTTAAGTCATGACTTTGGGAGATTTACGATCAAGTGAGCTTTTGTTTTTGCATTTTTCTTAATTAAAGTGGTACCTTGACCTCTTTATTATTTTGAAGCCATTTTTCTTTCACTTGGATACCATTTCAAGGGAGGTATAATTTCTTCTATCTTTTTGTGTCTCTCCTATGTGAACCAACGTGCTACGTGAGAAAGACATGTCTACTTTGCTTTCCTAGCCTTTCTTTTATTTATGTCATTTATTTTTGCTTTTTATTTAAGTTATTCTTTATGGGGTATGTGTACACATCTTGGCTTGTAATAGATAGGGTTTGGAGGAGCATTCAATGAAGACTATCGAAGTCATGTGCCTAGCTAGCAAATGTAATAGTTCATTAGTTTGGTTGCTTGCTATATGTTATGTGTTAAATGCTTTATTAGGATTTTTGCATCTAGTCGAGCATGCTAAGTGTTACGTGCTACTTGTTTTAGGTGATTCGCATGTCTATTCGCTTTTCATAGTGTAGATGAATGTGATGGATGAATGTACGTTTCCACTAGTCCAACGCTAGTCGGAATTCATAGAATGGGCTAGTCCAACGCTAGACCCTTAGGGATTTTCCTTCGTTAGTACATATTTGCGTGATCATTACATGTCATGCATTTTTCTTAGTTTATCATTTGGCATGCCCCTCGAACCCCTTTTCCTTCCATTTTAGGATTTTTGCATTTCATGCTAGTTATAGGGTTCATTTGCTTGAGAGTCCCCTTAAGTATGGGATATAGACGAGTGTGGCTTTTTCTAAGCCTTAGCACGCTTGTATTCCCTCTATAAAAGGGTAAATTGAGTCACGATTTAGGTCACCCCGTACCCAATATGCATGCATTCCCTAGGCTCATGCATTCTAAATCCACTCTATCATTACACTATCACTTTTCCTCCCATTAGCACACGTACACCTTTTATCCCTTCACTTGCACACGAACAATTTTATCATGACTTGCACACATGCACTTCATATTATCATTTCACATACCGTACCTTGCCCACTCACGTGCACATTTTCATTTACATATTTATTGTTTTTTATTACTTTTTCAAACTCATGTTCTCACATTGCATACATGCATTCCATTCATTTGCATCCCACTCGCATTATTCGTGACCTCTTCAAAGGATCGTTATTGGGCTTCACAATTAATGTGATTGGCACCACTCAACTTTTGAAGAAAAATTTTCCCCAATACCCCTAGGTCTAGGGTTTGCATTCATGTAGTGCATCCAAATGTAATAAATTCTTTGGTTAAAACAAGAAAATCTTTGATTAAATCATGCAACTAGCCTTGGCTAGGTCGAAGGGGTGCCTTGGATTTTTATCCTTGCCTTCCCCTTCGTCAAATGTGACTCCCGAACCTTTTTCTTTGGTTTACGTGGACTAGGAGTCGGTTAAAAGGGGTTTCTTATTACTTTTTTCCTATTTTTCCTTTAAAAAATTCATTTTTGGGTGATTTGGTACACCCCAACTCTATACCAAGTGGCGACTCCATTTTTCATATAAAAAACCCTTTTTTGAACTATTTTTCTTGGGTCAAATCGTCGCATTTTCAAAAGTCCCATTTAGACCCATTTTTCTTTTAAATCACGATTCATTTTCCAATCACAAAAAAAATACATTTTTTAAACCATTTATTTATTTTATTTATTTATCAAAAAATGGGGCGCGACAGTTGGCGACTCCACTGGGGACTTTCGAGAGTCCGAGCAAATTTGATTTAATCAACCTTTTTCTTCTTTTAACCTTTTCATATATCACATTTGGGTGTTTAGGGTTGCATTTTTTTCCTTTTTTAGGATTTTGCATTTCACGCGTATCCAACTAATCCCTCGACTCATGAATGCATGTTTGAATGAATGTTTACTTGTTATCTCGCGCTTGCATTGCATTTTGGGAGGTATGGGTCACCCTAGAGCCTCGCGTTGGTTCTTGATCCCTCCCCTCCAAACGAGCACTAGCATATGCGCATACGCTTTATTATTCATCCCTCTTTATTTTTCTTTTAGTGGCTTGTCACGCCACTCCACCCTGTTAGGATTAGGAGACCCACTTGGACGTGTGATCGTGACACGACGTGTGCGTAGCACGATCCAATGGGTCACTCAATCTTCCGCTTTAAACTTAGGGTTAATAGCCTTTAGTTTTTAGTCGAAGGTTGAGGATTTTTTATAGATTCACTCAAACATGCGGCCGTGACACGACGTTTGCGTAGCGGTGTTTGAGGAATCGCTCGAGCCACCGACAAAGGGCCTTGGAATTGATGACCCTTGGCCACGAGTCTGAAGGCTTGGGGACCTGAGCTTATCGAGTCTAGATACATTAGCGAACCCCAACCTCATGCATCCATATTAGAATTGCCTTAGGAAAAGTCTGCCTTGCCCTATTAGGGACACTATTCACGAGGGGAGGGGTCCAACCCCTTTTTCCTTTTTATTGCTTTATTTCTTTGTGTTGATTTCGTTGCTACAATGTGTTATGTGAATTTATTTGGCTGAACTAACTTTTCTTGGTTTCGTGTCCCTATTGCATTCACGAACCCTAGCAAATAAGAGGTCTGGCATGACCTTCTTTTAAGAAGCCTACCCGTGTAGATAGGACATGGCACGTTTAAGAAGTTTTGTATATTTTTGTGCATAAATAATAATGTCATGTCATTTTGGGCCTACCCTGGCAAATCAAGGGTCCTTTAGGTCATATTGCATATTTTACTGCCTTAATAAATGGCATCATGCATAAGCTCTAGAAAGGGAATGCCATTTAGGCGATCCCGTGCTAGGAATAAACCACCTTGTGTCTCGGATACTTAATCCAAAGAGACTTGCACGTTTACATTTTGTACCATCCAAAGGGGTAGTGCACAAGGTAAGGTAGGATCCGATCATTTTCATAGAGTAATCTTTGGAATATGAGCATCTAATAATCACTTTTTGGCCATTTTATCAAAAATTGGTAAAAATCCCTTGCGTGAAGGACATTAATTTGAAGAAATTCACAAATGATTCCTCCTTTTGAGACGATAAATAAATTGAGGCCAAATCGTGATTTTAGAAGGCTCAGACTAATTTTTTTGAAACCACCAATGGCCGAACGATTCAGTCGATCCGTTTTGTCGATTAATTTTGAATGAACCATCATTTTACCAATTTACCCTTTTTAGGGTCATTCGGTCTACTTTTGAATAAATCAATTTCATTTGGCCAATTTACCCTTTTTAGGGTCGTTTGGTCAATTTTTGAATAAATCAATTTCATTCATTTCGTTTGACCAATTTACCCTTCTAGGGTCATTTGGTCGATTTTGGAATAAATCAATTTCATTCATTTATTTTGACCAATTTACCCTTTTTAGGGTCATTCGATCGATTTTTCTAAATAAAATCAAATTCATTAATTCATTTGACCAATTTACCCTTTTTAGGGTCATCTGGTCGATTTTTGAATAAATCTTCATTTCATTTCATTTAGCCAATTCACCCATTTTTAGGGCAATCTAGTCGATTTTCTGAATAAATCACCAATTTTTCCATTCTTAGGGCGATCTTATCGATTTCGAGTGAATCATTAATTTCGTCCGATTCATTTGACCAGTTTACCCTTTTAGGGCGATCCGGTCAATTTTGAATAAATTCTCGATTTCATTTAATTCATTTGACCAAGTTCCTTTTTTTAGGATAATCCGGTCAATTTTGAGTAAGTTTCTAAATTTCACTCAATTCATTTGACCCGTTTTCCTTTTTAGGGTAATCCGGTCGATTTTAAATAAATGGTCAATTTCATTTGACCAATTAAGGTTTCAATGTCGAAATTCAAATATGGAAACTTAGTCGATTTTGAGAAAACCATCCTTTGCATTTGATCAGTTGGAGTTTTGACCCGTGCTTCACTGAGAAAATTTGTCAACGAATTCCAATCTCTTCGATAGGAAGTTCGTCAAGGTCAAACCGTACGTTTTTTGCAAATTCTTGTATCGATCAAAAGTGATCAATCCCTTCGAACGAGGTCCTCATTTTGACAAACGTCTCTTCTCACTTTTATTGACCAAATTCTTTCAAAATTATTTCTCACTCAATGAGTTGATCAGATCCATCAGGTATTGTATAGTGCCTATCCTAGAGGATTGCATTTTCATGCTAGGCCTACCCTTGGCACAAAAAGGGTCCCCCCATAGGACATGCATACCGGTTTTATATTCTTGTTTACTAACTCTGGGTATTTTTCTTTTGTTTTCCCCCTCCCCTGCATTCATAAAAATGTTTCAATAAGACGAAAATATTCTTCTATATCTGATGATAATTTTAATCCAATAAGGTTTGAAAACTGCAAGTGTTATTTGATTCTTGGGCAGATCTTATAATGAAAACACAAAAGATCTATCTGGAAGCTCTACGCTAAAGCATCTGAGAGATTTTGTAATTATTTCCAAAGGGAAATTTTGTATATTTGATTTGTTAATACATTTTATTCCAAAAGAAAAGGAGACAAAAAGTGTATATGTGGAGCTCTTTACAAGTTTCTCTCTTCTCATTTGTATCATAATTGAATGAGAATTTTTGTTTCAAACTTTTTCAGCAATAAAATTTTTGGACAATCATTGTTTTGTGTATATTTATGTACATTTCATTCTTTATTCTTACTCATTGGAGATTTCATGATGAATTTTGAAAAATAAAACTAAATTGAGATTTTTTCAACCACCAGCCTAAAAATTCACAAGTGTATGCTCGATTGGTGATCCGAGCCACACAATAAGAGTGCTCAAAATTAAAAGAGGTCACTCAAAAGGCCCAATGAGATACCTTTTTCTCCTTCACTGTACAATTCATATTTTTGCCCACTTCTATTAACCCCAGAATAAAATCAGTCGCATTGATTGATAAATTGCAAATTGGGGCCATCTTTGCTTGAAAATATCCATTGTGTTCAACCGATTCAATTCACATCTAAGTGAAAGCAAAAATGTGCATTATTCTTGTTTGTTTTGAAAATTTGGAATGATACTTTGAGCATTCTTTTCTCTACCTATACACATTTTATCATTTGCTCTTCCATTTGAGCCTGTGAAAGAATAATTTCGTTTCAAATAAGCGCCTTGATGATCACTACCCTACATGAAAAATTTTCAAATATCAAAAGGGAATGGATTCTCAATGAGCATTGCGTTACGTTGATTGTCATGAAGTGTAAGAATGATGCTTTGGCCATCATTTCTACAACTTAAACACTGTTTTATCCCTTGCATCCCCGTTTGAGCTAAAATTGGTGGTTCTTTTCAAAGCACCTATGATCGCACCCCATATTGGGGAAGGAAATTGGAAAATTTTGAAAAAAAGAAAAGGGGAAAGGGAATCACGAATTGGGGAAATTTGACTCTACTTGAGCTTCAATTTTGAGAAAAAGAAGAGAGAAAAGAAAAAGGAAGAGTTTTGTCCGGTGGATCACCTATGCTTCACCGATTTCGATGAATAGGGTCTTCCTCAGTCAATTAATTCAGATACATGCAAAAAAAAATTTTCGCATTAATGAAAGTTTCCTTTCAGAGTTATTGTAAGGAACGGAATACAAGTCAGGCCATCTTCTTTTCCAATCGGACATTCTATCCCTAGTTTTCCCTTTTGAGCCTTCAGAATAAAATACTTCATTTGGCAACCCCTGAGAATCGCAAACCCCACACTGGGGCAAGTTTTAGTTGAAAAGGAAAATTTCAAGAAGTGAAAAAGTGAAAAGCCACAAAATCAAAAGACAAAAGAAGAAAAGAGAACCTCAGTTCACAAGTAAACTGGGGCAAATTTTGTGAAAAGTTAAAAAAAAAAAAAAAAAAAGGGGGCAGAAAGCAAAAAAAAAAAAAAAGCAAAAAAAAATCAATCAAAGCCCAAAAAGAAAAAGAAAAAGCCTCAATTGAGCATAAACTGGGGCAAATTTTGATTTAACCCTAAAATAGGGTTGACGCAACAATGCGATCTCAGATTCTTCAAACCACTCTTAAAATCTGCCTTCAAGCTTAAACTTTTCTAAAGCACCCCACCTGACCCCATTACAAAAGCCGAAAGTCCTGACTTCTGTTTTTTGCAATGGCCCTGTCAAGAAAATTTCTGATGCCGGAAAAGTTTAGCTGTATTTCTGAATTGCTTGAGTATGAGGTTGACGCTACTCACCATGGAAAACCCACCAGATCAAAGAAAAGAAAACGGAAAAGCAAAAAGGAAAAATGAAATACAAAGGATTCGATGGTGAAGTCCCTATTGAGTGATCGAACAAAGTTCAGAATCTTTGAGTTCAAAATAGGGGCAATTTTGGGAAAATGCGATCTTCGTTGCTATGTCCTTGAAAGTCTTATCCTTCAACTATCGTTTCAAGCCACATTACAAGCTAATAAAGTCCATAGTTGACTTATTCCTTCATGACAATCCAAAGTGAGGATCATGCTCATAAGAAATTCATCAATCATTCGTGATCATGGGGGTATAACCAGTTTTCACAGGTTTAGCTATTGCTTCTACCCATTTTGTTGCAAGCCTATAAAGCTTATATGTTGACTACGTTTTCTTAAGAAATGAGGGGGACAAACTATTTGCTTTCACTAAAATGTGACATTGAATGGATTAGATACAATTGGGGCATCAAAAAAAAAAAAAAAAAAAGAGAGAGTTTCTGACCTCCCATTTCCTTAGCCATTTCAAAAAAAAATAAAGTCACTTGATTGGTCCTGAAAAGATGAGCCAACCAGAAATGGTGACACATTACCCAAAACACCAATGCTAAAAGTGAGAAAGAAATCTTCTTGAATTTGGTGTTACTTCGAGGAATTCATCACGAAATTTCTACATCAGTTCAAACTTGACGTTTTAAAGTTTCTTCACATTGTTGTATATGTGCATTCTTTTCTAAATTTTAGAAAGTGCGGTTTTTCTTTGTTCAAATAAATGGAGTGTCATCCAAACAAATTTTTTGCAATTAAATAAGCCCACGCTGGGGCAAATGTTCATTTGAGGGATTTTGCAAAATAGGCCCATAATGGGGCAAATTTTCATTTACAAGATTTCGCAAATTGTGCCCACACTGGGGCAAATTTTTATTCATGGGATTTCACAGAATAAGCCCACACTGGGGCAAAATTTTTATAGTTCATTTGATGATTTCGTCCAAGAATCAAATAATGCATTTTTCAAATCAATCACGCTGTTTCTTTTCATGAAATTCAAGTGCATGTCATATTTTTGTAAGACCCTGTGCAGGTATTCATAGTTGAAATCGACGAAGGAGCATCTGGTGATGTGGAAAGCCGACGCCGAAGAAAGAAAAGAAAGAAGGGAAAAAGGGCCCTACACTGAGGCCAAATTATTTTGAAAAAGATTCTCTCGAAAAATCAGAAAAAATTCAAAATTCAAAAATCAAAAATCAAGTTTAAATTCTTGTTTCTTGGAAAATCAAATTTCTTGTTTCTTGACAAATCAAATTCAATTTCTTGACCAATTGGGTGGCAGGACTGGGTCTTATCCCACTGGCCATTCACAAATATCACGTTGGGCCTGGACTTCGTGCCGCCAACCTTCCACAAATCAAGTTGGGCCTGGATTTCGTGCCGCCAACCCTCCAAAAATCATGTTGGGCCGGGATTTCATGCCGCCAACATCACAAATCACGTCGGGCCTGGACTTTGTGCCGCCGACATCCTATTGAGTCTGAAATTTGTGCCGCCAGTGCAACCAAGGCAGGCTTGGGTGTAATCCCACTGATCAATTCATCATACTGGGGCAAATTATTTTGGGAAGTTTTTCAAAAATCAAAAAATCAAAAAAAAAAAAAATCAAATCAAATCAAATAAAAAAAAAACAAAAAAATCAAAAAATCAAAAAATCAAAAATCAGAAAAAATAAAAAAAAATCAGAAAAAAAAGAAAAGAATCAAAATCAAAATCAAATCAAGTTTCATCACGGCAGGTTTGGGCTTAATCCCACTGACCGATTATCAAAAGCTTATTCGGGTCAGTCCCACGATCAAAAGCATTTTCGGGTCAGTCCCATGATCAAAAGCATTTTCGGGTCAGTCCCACGATCAAGAGTTTATCCGGGTCAGTCCCATGATCAAAAGCTTATTCGGGTCAGTCCCACGATCAAAAGCTTATTCGGGTCAGTCCCGCGATTCAAAGCCTGTTCGGGTCAGTCCCGCGATTAAAATCTTATTCGGGCCAGTCCCACGATTCAGAGCTTATTCGGGTCAGTCCCACGATTCAAAGTTTATTCGGGCCAGTCCCACGATTCAAAGCTTATTCGGGTCAGTCCCACGATCAAAAGCATTTTCGGGTCAGTCCCATGATCAAAAGCTTATTCGGGTCAGTCCCACGATCAAAAGCATTTTCGGGTCAGTCCCATGATCAAAAGCTTATTCGGGTCAGTCCCACGATTCAAAGCTTATTCGGGTCAGTCCCACGATCAAAAGCATTTTCGGGTCAGTCCCATGATCAAAAGCTTATTCGGGTCAGTCCCACGATTCAAAGTTTATTCGGGTCAGTCCCACGATTCAAAGACATGTCTACTTTGCTTTCCTAGCCTTTCTTTTATTTATGTCATTTATTTTTGCTTTTTATTTAAGTTATTCTTTATGGGGTATGTGTACACCTCTTGGCTTGTAATAGATAGGGTTTGGAGGAGCATTCAATGAAGACTATCGAAGTCATGTGCCTAGCTAGCAAATGTAATAGTTCATTAGTTTGGTTGCTTGCTATATGTTATGTGTTAAATGCTTTATTAGGATTTTTGCATCTAGTCGAGCATGCTAAGTGTTACGTGCTACGTGTTTTAGGTGATTCGCATGTCTATTCGCTTTTCATAGTGTAGATGAATGTGATGGATGAATGTACGTTTCCACTAGTCCAACGCTAGTCGGAATTCATAGAATGGGCTAGTCCAACGCTAGACCCTTATGGATTTTCCTTCGTTAGTACATATTTGCGTGATCATTACATGTCATGCATTTTTCTTAGTTTATCATTTGGCATGCCCCTCGAACCCCTTTTCCTTCCATTTTAGGATTTTTGCATTTCATGCTAGTTATAGGGTTCATTTGCTTGAGAGTCCCCTTAAGTATGGGATATAGACGAGTGTGGCTTTTTCTAAGCCTTAGCACGCTTGTATTCCCTCTATAAAAGGGTAAATTGAGTCACGATTTAGGTCTCCCCGTACCCAATATGCATGCATTCCCTAGGCTCATGCATTCTAAATCCACTCTATCATTACACTTTCACTTTTCCTCCCATTAGCACACGTACACCTTTTATCCCTTCACTTGCACACGAACAATTTTATCATCACTTGCACACATGCACTTCATATTATCATTTCACATACCGTACCTTGCCCACTCACGTGCACATTTTCATTTACATATTTATTGTTTTTTATTACTTTTTCAAACTCATGTTCTCACATTGCATACATGCATTCCATTCATTTGCATCCCACTCGCATTATTCGTGACCTCTTCAAAGGATCGTTATTGGGCTTCACAATTAATGTGATTGGCACCACTCAACCTTTGAAGAAAAATTTCCCCCAATACCCCTAGGTCTAGGGTTTGCATTCATGTAGTGCATCCAAATGTAATAAATTCTTTGGTTAAAACAAGAAAATCTTTGATTAAATCATGCAACTAGCCTTGGCTAGGTCGAAGGGGTGCCTTCGATTTTTATCCTTGCCTTCCCCTTCGTCAAATGTGACTCCCGAACCTTTTTCTTTGGTTTACGTGGACTAGGAGTCGTTTAAAAGGGGTTTCTTATTACTTTTTTCCTATTTTTCCTTTAAAAAATTCATTTTTGGGTGACTTGGTACACCCCAACTCTATACCAAGTGGCGACTCCATTTTTCATATAAAAAACCCTTTTTTGAACTATTTTTCTTGGGTCAAATCGTCGCATTTTCAAAAATCCCATTTAGACCCATTTTTCTTTTAAATCACGATTCATTTTCCAATCACAAAAAAAATACATTTTTTAAACCATTTATTTATTTTATTTATTTATCAAAAAATGGGGCGCGACATATACGTTCCACGATTGGAATCAGTTTCCGCTGCATTTGTAATATGTAATCATTGGAGGATTTGATGTAATTTTGAGATTTATATTGTAATTGGGTTGAGAACTGTAGTGAGCGACTGAGTCCCGGCGAGAGCTGGGCAGGCGGTCCGCCGAATCCTCTGGTTCGCCTTAGGGGGAGGTGGGGCCGTCACAGTTGGTATCAGAGCCATATGCCGACGGTTGGGACTCTACGTCCTTTTACTGGAAAAACCCCGAGCCTCTCGTTCGTGAAGAGTCACGAAGCGAAACTCTCCGTAGGGGATGCCCACGTGCGGGTGGCAAGCTGATAGGTACCCCGTGATGTGACCCTGAGAACTGTCACAATTGGTATCAGAGCTTAGGTTTCAGATCTCTGTAGTGTATCCTAGGCTTGAAGTTTAGGATGCCGGACTGTGGGCTTGGCTTGAAATATTAGTGATTCTTGCGGGATATCTCGACCTGATTAGTACAAGTGGAATGTCGAGGACGACATTCTTTTAAGGAGGGGAGATTGTGACGCCCCGAAAAAAAAGAGTTTGAGAACCCGTAAAAAAAACCCTAATCTTTTCCGAGGGTTTTATTTCCTTTAATAGCATGTTTTCTGCATTTCCTGGTTTAGGAAATTTTCTGAGGAATTTTTATGAGTAATTATAGTTTTTAGATGGTTTTTCTAGCCTTGGAGAGTTTTTGGAAAATTAAGAATATATAATGGACGTGGGACCCACTAGTGCGAAAAGTTCGAAAAAATTCGGCCAATAAGGTTAAGTTTCGGATACTGTGTAAAATTTATCGGGTGTTAAGAGATAAGTCGAGAGTGAGATTTGATTGATGTGAGAGGAAAGAGAAAGATAAGATTGCATTTATGAAGGTGACAAGTGTCACCACTACATTGGTTTTGGCTTAAGAGTTACTATTCACCTTTTTGACTTTTGACCCATTTGAGTAAATATCTTCAAAAATTGCCCAAAAATCACCATTTTTCACCTCTTGTTGGCCGGCCCTCTTAGCTCAAGAAGGAAGAAAGCTTCTTCAATTTTCAAGCTCCCAATTAGCTCAAATCAACCAAAACAATTGCCTAAATTAGATTCTACTCCATAAAATCCTTTCATTTGGTACTAGTGAGTGTTGTGGTGAAGTTTGTTTGAAGAGCTAAGGTGTCCAACATCTTCCTTTCTCTTGTTTCCTAGGTAAGTGATGGTTGAACATCCTACTACACCTAATGATGCTTAAGTGATGCTTAGTAGTAGCTAAAGTGATGGATTATGTGAATTATTTCTTGATTTGAAGTGATTTGGTGAAGTTTTCCATTTTATGATGAATTTTCTGGTTTAATATGAATGGGATGTTGTGGCCTTGTATGATGAATGGTAATGGTTTAAAATGACTCTAGTAGGTGTGAATTGTTGATAAATGCAATCAATTTTGGATTTGGATGGAAAATGGAAAGTTAGGGTTCATAAACCCCTAATTCTGTCTGGTTTTGGATCATAGGGTTAGCGGCCGAATTGGACTTTGCTCAAAACATGAAAGTTGTAGGTATTGCTGAGTTTGAAGTGCCTGCAAAATTTCAGGTCATTTGGATTAGTGTAGAGTGAGATATGGCGTTTTTACTGTTGCTGTTCTGGGTTGATCAGAATGCGAAAACTGCACTTGTAATTGGCCATTTTGACTGGAATTGCTTTGGATTTGGATGTTGGTGTCTTCTGATGAAATGTAGCTGGATGTCTTAGCTTCCATATGCCTTTGGAATCAATGCATTTGGACCTGTACAGACCGAGTTATACCAATTACAGCATAGTGGGATTTGTGAACCTGTTTTAGTGGTTCTGGTTTGGTATTTTTGGCATATTTGACCTAGTTGTGCTAGGATTTGGATTGAGTGGCCTTCTACATTGTTGTATCCCTGTTTCATAGCTTCGAAACGGTGGGTCTTACACCCCCATCCGATAATCATAGTGAAATTGACACCATTACCGCAAAATGACGTCAAAACTGTTTTTCTGGTTTTGAGCTTAACCTTCATTTCCGGACTTTTCCCTAGCTTGACTTGTCTTTGTACTACTTGGAGCTTGCTGAATGGATATTAGATGAACTTATTTGTGTGACTTTGGGACTGGCTGAAGTAATAATGAAGCCATGATGGCTGGAAAAGTTAGCAAATGTAGGGGAAGTGCTGTCCGAACTTTGAAGGGACTTGTTTGCATTGGGTTTGTGATCTAAGGCTTGGATTTGAGCAAGGCAATGTTATATGATGGATGGTTTCTGAGCCGTGGAGGTGAGTGACCCTAAACTGTTTCCAAAGTTACTTATGAACCGTTTCTTGCACTATTTACTTGTTTGCATATCATGAGTGCTTGCATGTGGCCCATGACATGTTTTGGCTTAAATGAGTGCTTGGAATTCGTGTGCTGAACACCAACGTCTCCACCTCTGTGTACTGTTCATCTGGAGCAAATGGCTCCCCACTGACTGTTTACTGTTAAATGTTTGTTTGGAGCGTTGGGTGTTTAAGTACAACGATTTCGCTGGCTCACGAGAGCAATAAGTGTACATTTGATCTTGAAATCATGACATCACTGAAATGAACGACTGTGAAACTGAATTGATTACTGATTTTAATGGTTACTCGCTGAGCTTCTAGCTCACCCCAAAAATGTTTTATTTCTCCCCCCACAGGGCTCAAGGCGAAGGAAAGCTTGGAGTGCTTATTCACGTGACTTGATGGCTTATATCGTGTACAGTTTAAGTTTGGATCTATTTTATGTATGAGTTGGTCTTGTGTAAATATGTGAAATTGATATGGATATAAGTATACGTTCCACGATTGGAATCAGTTTCCGCTGCATTTGTAATATGTAATCATTGGAGGATTTGATGTAATTTTGAGATTTATATTGTAATTGGGTTGAGAACTGTAGTGAGCGACTGAGTCCCGGCGAGAGCTGGGCAGGCGGTCCGCTGAACCCTCTGGTTCGCCTTAGGGGGAGGTGGGGCCGTCACATGCTTAACATGGTTTGCCTGGTTTACATGACCTGAAATACATGCTTAAACCTGTCAAATGCTTGAATACATGACATGGTATGCTATGGCTGCATGTAACAACCCCACTTTCCCCTAAGACGAACCAAAGGGGTTAGCGGACTGCCTGCCCAGTCTCGCCAGGACTACGGATCAGATTAGAGCTATCTGCTTCATTCCGGAACATACAAACGCGCGTAAACAAATCAAAATAGTAAAATAACCCAAAATAAAAAAAATGAAATCCGGAGCCGGCCATGAATAGTAACCGACCCGTCAGAACCCAACCGAAATAGCTAACAAACATTCACATCTGAACTTTAGCGTTTACAAATCAAAATGACATACAAAAGCTTTCAAAAGTTAATACATATACACGATTTGCCAAATCAAAAGAAAAAACGCCCCAAAAGTACACTTAGGGTTTTAATACATGAGCTATACAAAAGATATGTTCAACTAGCTCAATTTGGCAGCCATTTGTCAAATCCAGACCAAAAGGGTTTATTTTCCTGTAAGGAAAATAAAAGGAACAGAAAGGGTGAGCTTGCGCTCAATGAGGTACCAAACAGATAGCATTAAAATCGTGGCATTTCACATTTAACAAATCAGATACACATGTCAGATGTAAAGCAAAGGAACCAATGATTCAAATCAGAAGGATACGGGTGGCTCTCAGGAGCCAAATTTCCAGCGCAGTACTTGATCCAAACCGGTTGACTCTCCATCAACGTATATAGAACCAACGTGTCCGTAGACCCCTCTTAACACCGAATTCCGTCCACCAAACACCCCTTTACCGGGCCCGCTCACCTCAAACGAACAAAATGGTAATACTCGAGTATACCCGGAATCAAGGGTCTCAATACCCAAAATTTCCGAACAGACTACCGTGGTTAGTTATCTAATCGTCCAGGCCCTTGCCGGCCCGACTCGAATAACTTATCCACAGGACTGAGCTCATAGGTCATAGAAATCCGAACAGATGCAGACACAGATAACAGATTCAAATTTTGCATAGTAAATTGGCATATGAACAGACAAGAGAACGAGTGTGATAAAGTACACCCTCGTCCCAAACAAATAAACAGATTGCAGAGCAGAAATCAAGTTAAACAGCAATGGAGGGGAGTGGTACACTCACCGGCTCAACTTCAAAAGTTTTCACTTTAGATTGGCCTTAATCGCCAAGAAACCCTAAAATAATCAAAGTAAACTAATTGAAGGTTTCATATCCAAAATCGAGTAAACGAAATGCACAAGTGAGGCTCGACTACACGTCGTACGCCTTGCCAAGTAAATACTAATGCAAGGGTGGAAAACATGATTTTCTTGGAAACGAAAAGGTAACATGAAGACTTAGGCGCAAACAACCCAAAAGCCTTTCATTTCCACCAAAAGGCAAATCCAACTTAAAGGAACCAAACGGCCTAGAAAATCGGGCAGCACCTCCCCTAAAATTCTTACTTTTCCAGCCATTAAGGCTTCATTATTTCCTCAAATCAGTTCCAACATTTCGCACAAAAGTAATCTCATTTCCCAAAAGCCGTTCACTAGGCTCAAAGTAGTACAAGTACAAAAGTTAGCTAGGAAATGACCGGAATGAGAGCGAGCCCTAAAACATGCAAACAAGTACATGGAGACTCGATAACGAGTCATAAAGCCATGCCAACCACAACCCCAATAAGGTTTCATATGCATATATAAGCATTATAGCAAACCAGAAAATCAGGAAATGTAGCCATCTTGGCCATAACAACAAAAACAGTTTTGCCTTCATTATGCGGTAATGGTACAAATTGCGCTACGCTTATCGGATGAGGGTGTAAGACCCACCATTTCGAAGCTAAAAGACAGGGCTACAACAATGTAGAAGGCCACTCAGTCCAAATCCTAGCACAACTAGGTCAAAAATGCAGAATACCAAACCAGAACCGTAATTGCAGGTTTACAAATCACACTATGCTGTAATTAGTCCAACTCAGTCTATACAGGTCCAAATGCATTGATTCCAAAGGCATGCGGTAACCAAGACATCCAGATACATTTCATCAGAAGACACCAACATCCAAATCCCAAGCAATTCCAGTCAAAACAGACGATTACAAGCGCAGTTCGCACATTCTGATCAACCCAGAACAGCAACAGTAAAATCGACATATCTCACTCAAACACATCAATACCTACAACTTTCATGTTTTAAGCAAAGGCCAATTCGGCCTCTAAGCATGAGATACAAAACCGGACAGAAAAGGGGGTTATGAAACCCTAACTTTTCACATTTCAATCCAAACCCAAAATTGGTTGCAATTATCAATAATTCACACCTACTAGAGTCATTACCCCTCATTACCAACCATCATAAACAACCACAACATCATGATCACATTAAACCAGAAAATTCATCAATAAAATAAAAACTTCACCAATTCATCTCAAACCAAGAAATAAACCACAAATTTCAGCACTTTAGCCACCACTAGGCACAAATTAAGCATCATTAGGTATAGGAGGAAGTTCAAGCACCACTTACCTAGTAAACAAGAGAGGGAGAGTTGTAGGACACCTTAGCTTTTCCAAAAATTTCACCAAATCACTCACTAGCACCAAATGGAAGGATTTTATGGAGTAGAAACAAGATCAAGCACTTGGTTTGGATGATTTGAGCTAGGTAGTTGCCAAGATTTTGGAGAGTTTTTCTTCCTTTCTTAGCTCAAGAGGGCCGGCCACAAGAAGGTAAGAAATAAGTGAATTTTGGTTAATTTTTTAGATATTTAACCAATTAGTCAAAAGGTCAAAACCATGAATAGTAAGTCATAAGTCATAACCAATATAATGGTGACACTTGTCACCTCCATTAATGCAATCCTATCTTTTCTTTTTCCCCTCACATCAATCACTTCACATCCTCTACTTATCTCTTAACACCCGATAAATTTCACACAGTATCCGGAATTTAACCTAATTGGCCGAATTTTTCCGAACTGTTCGCACTAGTGGGTCCCACATCCATTATATATCCTTAATTTTTCAAAAACTCTCCAATACGAGAAAAATCATCAAAAAACTATAATTACTCATAAAATTCACCAGGAAAATTTTTCTATGCCAGAAAATGCAGAAAACATGCCATTAAAGGAAATAAACCCTAGGAAAATTATTAAGGGATTTACGGGTTCTCACACTCTCTCCCCCTTAAAGAAATTTCGTACTCGAAATTTTCTTATCAGCGGAATCCATCAAATCTAAGGTACCCAACGGATCGTACCTTCTACGTCCTCAGACGAGTCAGGGACCTGATGATGCTCCAGAGAATATACTCGAGCCGGTACTTTCGCTCCGGTCCCTTCTCCTTTCGACTATCCAGGGTTGGTCTTAGCTGGTTGCTGAGAGTTTGTCTTGGTTGGTGGCGGAGTCCCTCTCCCTTCGCGCAGTCGTGCTGGACAGTTAGCAATTCGATGTTCGGCGCTACCACAGCGCAGGCATTTTCCTTCTTTCTTCCAATAATTTGCCTCCGTGTGATTTGGCCCTCCGCAATATCCACAGGGATCTCGAGTAGCAGTGACCGATCCTCCCGGTGAGACACCACTGGCCACCCCCGGTCGTCGTACTCCCCCGTTCCCTTTTCCACTCTTAGGGGGTGTGCTCTTATCTTCCTGTTCCGAACTGCTCCCAGGAAAGCCCCTTTTCTTGGTTTGGAAGTTTCTAACTTGTAGCCTCGCATCTTCAACCCGTTGAGCTTTCTCCACAGCATCACTAAAGGTACTAAGTTGAGCTACAGCCAAATCCTTTTGAATCTCAACATTTAGCCCCTGAATAAAACGCCTTATCCGTCTTTGTTCGGTTATGATCGGTTCAGGCGCAAACTTAGACAACCGAGTGAATTGACTCTCATACTCGGCTACGGTTTGTGTTCCCTGGCGAAGCCGAATGAACTCATCTTCCTTCTTTTCTTGGATGAGAGGAGGGAAAAACTTGGCATTAAATTCTCTCATAAATTTCGCCCACGTCCTCGGGGTTTGTTCTCTTTCCCATTTCATTCGAATGACATTCCACCAGGAACGGGCGGCTCCCTCTAGTTGAAAGACAGCAAATGTCACCTGTCTCTCCTCGGTATAGTGTAAGGCAGCAAAAATATCGATCATCTTCTCCAGCCACTTCTCAGCTACGTCAGGATCAGGGCCTCCAAGAAATTTGGGTGGGGAGCACTTCTGAAATCTCTCAAGGGCTCTATCCTCGCCCTCCATGTGATTACCAGGATTCCCAGGGTTAGGGTTAGGGTTTTGACCTTGTTGGTGCATCGCTTGGGCTAGCAAAGCAGTCATTTGCTGCATGGCAGCAGCTATTTGGACATTGGGGTCAACCCTAAGTTCAGGGTTTGGTCCAGATGAGGTTTCCCCAGTACCCCTTTCAGGTGTAGGTTGCCTATTTCCACGCCCACGGCCCCGTCCACTCCCTGTACCTTCCATGAGTTTTACTTGGTCTAGGCAATAATACTAAACAAAAATAAGCACGATGCATGTAAGTAACACTCAAAACTTTTATGATAACACACATTTATACATTCCAAACAAGATCAAAGCATATATATACAAGCCGGTCAAACATTTAGGCCAATACAAGCCATCCATTAAGGGAAACCATACACTTAGGGTTAACACCCTCAAGGAGCTAATCAAAATACATGTACAAGAGCTCAACTTGCATTCAACTATCATGACCTTTCCAAAAGTGCTCATTTGCCTGTAAGGAAAACAAATAACACGGAATGAGCTAAAGCCCAGTGGTATACCACCCAATAAGCGATCAAAGTCACATAAGCATGAACTTTCATTTGAAGTACGCAAATAAGCGATAAAGCAAAACGGTAAAAGGATACGGTTGGCTCTCAAGAGCCCAATTCCACGCTTGTAATCTTGATCCAACCCCATTGACCCTCCGTCAATGTTAAAAGTACCAAACCGTAGACCACACTTTACTTCCATTCCTTCCACCTATCATACCCCAACCGGGCCCGCACTCCATTCAGTAATATTTTGGTAATACTCGAGTTTACCGGAACCAAGGGTCTCATTACCACAAGGTTCCCCAGTACAGTCCCCGTGGCAATTCAATCTTAACGACCAAGCCCTTGCCGGCTCGATCCAATTGACTACCAAACGGGGTTGAGCTCCGTAATGCAATAAGGCCGTTGGACATCATCCAAACGACATCAATTCAGTTTCCATGAAATGGAATTCATCAACCAATATATCAAGTTCAGTAATGCAATAAAACGGTAGCCATTCAGTGACAATATCAAAAGAGGTGAGGGCGGTCAAGTACACCCTCACCTTAATCAATTCCAATATGCAAGTAAGCCTTCAAGGCATCACATAAACATTTAACAAAGCCACATAGTAACAATTTAGTGAGTGGTATACTCACCAAGCAAGTAAGTGGTATTTCATGTACCACGATCACCAAGCCGTCGTGCACTACCTTCAAGCCCTAGAACATATAACACATACAATGAGACTCGATAACGAGTCATATAGCAACGCTAAACACAACCCCAGTAGGGTTTCATATACATAAATGAGCATAATAGCAAACCAGAATTTAGAAAATGGCCTTAGTCTTGGCCCCAAATAGAAAACTGTTTTACACTCATTATGCGGTAATGGTACAACTCTCACTACAAATATCGGTTGGGGGTGTAAGACCCACCGTTTCGAAGCTATGGAACAGGGCTACAATAATGTAGAAGACCACTCAATCCAGTTCCTAGCTTAACTAGGTCGAAAATGCCAAATACTATACCAGAATTACCAAAACAGGTTTGCAAAACACAGAAAACTGTAATCGGTATATCTCAGTCCATACAAGTCAAAATTCCGAAATTCCAAAGGCATATGTTAGCTAAGACCCTCAGCTACAATTCATCAGAAGACACCAAATCCAAAATCCATACCAATTCCAGTCAAAATGGCCAATTACTATCGCAGTTTTCGCATTCTGTCCAAATCAGAACAGCTACAGTAATTTCGTCATATCTCATTCCACATTAATCCAAATGACCTGAAATTTTACAGGCATCTACATCACATCAATACCAACAACTTTCATGTTTTGAGCAAAGTCTAATTCGGCCTCTAACCCAGTGATCTAAAACCGGACAGATTTGGGGTTCAAGAACCCTAACTTTTCCAATTTCACACCAAATCCAAAATTGATTGCATTTAACCACATTTCACATCCACTAGAGCCATTTCCAACCATTACAATTCATCATACAAGCCCCCAACATCAAGATCATATTAAACCAGAAAAATTCCCAATAAAATAAAAACTTCACCAAAACAAACCAAATCAAGAAACAAATCATATATTTCAACTCTCATGCCTCCATTAAGCACTAATTAAGCATCATTAGAGGTAGTAGGGTGTTTCAAGCTTCACTTACCAAGAAACAAGAGAGAGAGGGATATTGGACACCTTTGATCTTCAAACAAACCTCACCAATACACTTATTAACACTAGAAGCAAAGTTCCTATGGAGTGAAATGGATGGAAACAATTGATTTTGGTTGATTTGCACCAAGTGGAAGCTTAAAATTTGAAGAGCTTTCTTCCTTGTGGAGCTTGGGATGGCCGGCCAAGAGGGAAGAGAGAAGAGTGAGTTTTTTGTAATTTTTTGAGATATTTAACCTTTGGTCAAGAAAGTCAAATTTGTGAATAGTATTTCTTAAAAGGTAACCAATAAGAAAGTGACATGTGTCACCTCCATAAATGCATTCCTATCTTTCTTTTCTCTCTCACATCAATCACTTCACACACACCACTTATCTCTTAACACCCGATAAATTTTTAACAGTATCCGAAACTTAACCTTATTGGCCGAATTTTTCCGAACTTATCGCACTAGTGGGTCCCACGTCCACCATTTACTCTTAATTTTCTAAAATTTCTCCAATGCTAGAAAAATCATCTTAAAACTATAACTGCTCATAAAATCCTCTCAGAAAATATTTCTAAGCCAGAAAATGCAAAAACAAGCAATTAAGGAGGAATAAACCCTAGGAAAAAATATTAGGGTTTTACGGGCTCTCACACTCTCCCCCCCTTAAAAGAATTTCGTCCTCGAAATTTCTCACCTTAATTCCCGAAAAGGTTTGGGTATTTCTTTCGCATTTCCTCTTCCATCTCCCATGTAGCTTCCTCCACTCCGTGGTTTCTCCAAAGCACTTTCACTAACGGAATCTTCTTGTTTCTGAGTTCTTTGACTTTTCGATCGAGTACTTGAACCGGTTTCTCCTCATAGGCCAGTGATTCATCTACTTCGATATCTTCCGGTTGTAAAACATGAGATGGGTCAGGATGGTACTTCTTTAGCATCGAGACGTGAAATACATTGTGGATTCGAGAAAGACTGGACGGTAGCTCCAATCGATACGCGACCGCTCCAACCCTCTGAAGGATCTTGTAGGGTCCAACGTACCGTGGTTGGAGTTTCTTTCCTTTCCCCGCAGTAAGACTTCGTAAGGGTGTGATCTTAAGAAATACTTGATCTCCAACTTCAAATTCCAAATCCTTCCTTCGGTTATCCGCGTAGCTCTTTTGGCGACTCTGGGCGGTTTGAAGTCGTTGCCTTATCAACTTGACCTTCTCGTGAGCCTCTTCCATCCATGGAATAGTTGTCGGGTCCAGTGCCTTCTTTTCGCCAACCTCATCCCAGTAAATCGGTGAGCGGCACTTGCGTCCGTAGAGAGCTTCGTACGGAGCCATTTGAATTGACGAATGGAAACTATTGTTGTACGCGAACTCCACCAAGGTCATGTGCTGACCCCAACTGCCTCCAAAGTCCAGAATGCAAGTTCGTAGCATGTCTTCTAGCGTCTGAATCGTCCGTTCCGACTGGCCATCCGTCTGAGGGTGATAGGTTGTGCTCAAATTAAGTTTCGTCCCCAGGGTTTCTTGGAACTTCTGCCAAAATCGCGACACAAACCGTGGATCCCGATCGGAAACGATGCTCACAGGAACACCGTGTAGTCTTACTACTTCGTCCATGTACAGTCGGGCCAATTGATCCATTGAATATTTCATGTTCACCGGCAAGAAATGGGCCGACTTGGTTAATCGATCCACGATCACCCAAACGGCATCGTGTCCTCTTTGCGTCCTCGGTAAACCGGATACGAAGTCCATTGTGATGTTTTCCCATTTCCACTCGGGTATCTCCAAGGGTTGTAACAGACCCGATGGTTTTTGATGCTCTGCCTTCACTTGCTGGCAAATAAGACATTTCTGCACGTACTGCGCGATTTCCCTTTTCATATTATCCCACCAGTAAGTTCCCTTCAGGTCTTGATACATCTTGCTGCTACCCGGATGGATTGTATACTTAGACCTATGAGCTTCCTCCAGAATTTCCTCTTTCAACACCTCTTCCTTCGGTACTACGATTCGGTTCCGATATCTCAAAAGACCCTCAGGACTCAAATTGAAGTCCGTTGTTTCTCCCTTTTCCAATTTCTCTCTCCACTTCCGCACCATCAAATCCTTGCCTTGCGCCTCTTTTATACGTTCCAGTAGAGTGGATGTAACCCTAATATTGCCAAATATCACCTTATGGCTCCCAAGACAGGGTTTCCACTCGCACACGGATTCTAGCAAATCCCATTCCTTGATCATTAGCCCTGCCACTTGCACTTTACGACTCAAGGCATCTGCTACCACATTTGCCTTTCCCGGATGGTAGTTGATTGTACAATCGTAGTCCTCCAGAAATTCCATCCATCGCCGTTGTCTCATGTTCAGTTCCTTCTGGGAGAAAAGATATCTAAGACTCTTGTGATCCGAAAACACTTCGAAGGTCACCCCATATAGGTAGTGCCTCCACTTTTTCAAAGCAAACACAACAGCGGCTAATTCTAGGTCATGAGTCGGATAGTTCTGCTCGTGAAGCTTCAACTTCCTAGAGGCAAAAGCAATCACATTCCGGTTCTGCATCAAAACACATCCCAATCCCTCTCGCGACGCGTCCGCATATACCGCAAACCCGTCCACTCCATTTGGCAAGACCAGTACCGGAGCCATGGTCAATCTTTTCTTTAATTCCTGAAAATTCGTTTCGCATCGGCCGTTCCAAATAAACTGGCCATGTTTCTTTGTCAAGTCAGTTAAAGGTCCTGCCAGTTTGGAAAAATCCTTAATGAACCTTCGGTAGTACCCCGCTAGCCCTAGGAAGCTACGAATTTCCGTGGGGGTTTCTGGCCTCTTCCAATTTGTCACGGCCTCAACCTTCGCCGGGTCCACTGCAATACCTTCGTGGGAGATCACGTGCCCTAGAAATGCCACTTTCTCCAACCAGAACTCGCATTTGCTAAACTTGGCGTATAGCTGATGTTCCTTCAATGTCTGCAACACCACTCTCAAATGCTCCTCGTGCTCCTCGCGTGACTTAGAGTAGACCAAAATGTCGTCAATAAACACCACGACAAATCGGTCCAGGTAGGGTTTGAAAACCCTATGCATTAGGTCCATGAAGGCGGCGGGAGCATTAGTCAATCCAAAGGGCATAACGGCGAACTCGTAATGCCCGTATCTCGAGTTGAAAGCAGTTTTCGGGATGTCCTCCTTCTTTATCAATAACTGATAGTATCCCTGTCGGAGATCCAACTTCGAGAAGACCACTGCTCCTTGCAGCTGGTCAAACAACTCATCGATGTGGGGCAGTGGATACTTGTTCTTGATCGTAACGTTGTTCAACCCCCTATAATCAATACACATCCTCAACGTTCCGTCCTTTTTCTTCACAAATAAGACCGGAGCTCCCCAAGGAGACTCACTCTCGTGGATGAATCCCCGCTCCAAAAGGTCTTGCAATTGCAACTTAAGCTCCTTTAGTTCTGCGGGTGCCATTCGGTAAGGGGTTTTGGAGATAGGTGCGGTTCCAGGTAAAAGATCTATTCGGAATTCTATCTCCCTTTCCGGAGGTAAGGCCACTAACTCATCAGGAAACACATCCGGAAATTCCCTCACTACGGCCACGTCTTCCACTTTTAACTTATCCGTAGGGGTATTAATTAGAAAGGCCAAATAGCCTCGCGCCCCTCTACTTATCAGTTTCCTAGCTCGAATGCCCGAAATGAGAGCAGATGAGGCTAACCTACCCCTTATATCCAACCTTAAGGTTGCCTCGCCAGGAATGCGAAATTCAACTATTTTCGTTTTACAGTCCAGTTGGGCGTTATATTTGGCTAACCAGTCCATTCCCAAAATCACGTCGTACCCTTTAATGGACAAGCTAATCAGGTCTCCTAAAAATCTCCGCTCACCTACCCATACATCACAATCCTTATAAACTATACTAGTCACCAAACGTTGATTCCCCGTAGGTGTACTAACCTCTAAGTCATATGGTAAACTAGCAGGTTTTATATCGATGCCACACATGAAATTAGGGTTAACAAACGAATGAGTGGCACCCGGATCAATTAAAACTTTGGCAAAGCGGTGGAATATAGGGATCGTACCTTCCACCACCTCGGAAGACTCTGGGATCTGGTGGGGCTCTAAGGAATATACCCTAGCCGGAACTTTTGGTTTGGATCCGTCTCCCTTGGCCGGTCCAGTATTGGTCCTCGACGGTAGTTGGCTCCCCTTTCCGTCTTGTTTCAGGACCGGACATGTAGCCAGTTGATGGTCCGCACTTCCACACCGCAGGCATTTCCCCAGTTTCCTCCAGCAATTGTCCTCGGTGTGGTTTGTCTTTCCACAGTGCCCACAGGGACCGCGAGGTGCAGAAGCCGAGCTACTCTGAACGTTTCCCCTCGGTCCTCGCCCAGCTTGACCACCCCTGAACGGAGTCCCTCTGCCTGATCCGGACTGTCGACCACCACCCATGCCCCGTCCAAACTTAGAGGGAGTGCTCTTCTCACCCTGTCCAGACGTACTCCCAGGAAAGCCACGCTTCTTGGCCTGGAAGTTTCGGACCTGTAGCCGTGCACTTTCCACTCGTTGGGCTTTTTCCATAGCCTCGCTAAACGTGGTAATTTGAGCCGCCGCAAGGTCCTTCTGGATCTCAACGTTCAAGCCCTGAATAAAGCGCCTCACGCGTCGTTGCTCAGTCATGATTAATTCAGGCGCGAATTTGGACAGGCGGGTAAACTGGCTCTCGTACTCCGCCACAGTCTGAGCCCCTTGCCGGAGCCGGATAAACTCGTCCTCCTTCCTCTCCTGGACTAGAGGAGGGAAAAACTTGGCATTAAATTCCCGAATGAAGTTCACCCACGTCCTTGGTGTCTGCTCTCGCTCCCATTTCTGTCTAATTACGTTCCACCAGGAACGGGCAGCTCCCTCGAGTTGGAAAACGGCAAAAGTCACCTGCCGTTCGTCCGGGTAGTGTAGGGCCGCGAATATATCAACCATTTTCTCAAGCCACTTCTCGGCGACGTCAGGGTCGGGTCCCCCAATAAACTTTGGCGGAGAGAACTTTTGGAAACGTTCTAGTGCTCTATCTTCACTCTCATTATGATGTCCAGGGTTTCCGGGGTTGGGGTTTGGGTTTTGGCCCTGTTGTTGCACTACTTGTGCAAGTAGGTTGGTCATTTGCTGCATAGCAGCAGCTATTTGAACATTGGGGTTTATCTGGGGTTCAGGATTCGGTTCAGTAGAAGCTTCCCCCGTTTCTCTAACTGGTGTGGGTTGCCTAATACCGCGCCCACGTCCCCGACCACTCCGTGTTCCTTCCATACGGTACACTTGGTCTAGGCAAAATTACTAAACCAAAGCAGTAACAAAGCATGTAAGTAACAAATAAACTTCCACTTAACACATAACGATGCATTTCAAACAAGATCACAAGCACACATATATACAAGCCAAACATATATACAAGCAGTCAGTCAAGTACGGCCAAAGCACGTACGTACACAAAAGATCCACCTGAGGATAGGCCTATCAAAAGAAATTTACACGTAGCTAACTCTACATCCAAAACGGTTAGCTAAGGCTCTATCCCTATCCGCCCTATACACAAGACCAAAACTATCTATAACAACTCTAGAAGTCATAACCTAGCCCGAAGATGAGCTATGAGACCCACTCGACGGAGTGGATCCAACCCTAGCCTCAGACCCCGCACAGGAGTCCTTGTCGCTCACTCCTTCCACCACCTCGGCACAGAGGTTTAGGATTGCAGCGGCTCGAGTCCTCACCTTCCGAGCCCTCTTAGACTCGCTCTCACGCGCCTCCCTTAGCTGGGCACAGAGGTCATCGACTCTATCCTCCGCCTCTAGTACATCGTACTTCAGATCCTCAATCCTTTTGGCTTGCCCCTCATTGGCCGCCTTTAATTGATTCACCTCAACCTCAAGCTTGGCATTAGCTTTTGCCAGCTCCTTTCTTTCCTTCACAACTGCCAAAACAAGGGCATTCGGGTAAGCATACTTCTCCTTACACGCGCACCGCCGAAGACGGTTAAACGGGCTCCAACGAATAACGGCCCCCTTTGGCCGGATCTGGTACTTAATCATCGGAAGCGCTACACGGGGTCGCTTGGCCGCAGGGCCATCACTAGGTCCACTGGAACTGTCCATCCTACACCAAAAGTGTAAAAATAAGAATCAATAAGCTTAAAAACCATAAACAATAAACCCTCAGATCAAGCATTCCTATAACACCCAGGCTAATTCAAACCTAGGCTCTGATACCACCTGTGACAGCCCCACCTTCCCCTAAGGCGAACCAGAGGGGTTAGCGGACTGCCTGCCCAGCTCTCGCCAGGACTAACGGTACAGTTTACGTCAATCTATAACGTTCCGAACATTGCAATGCCCGCAAATAAGCCAAAATCACAAAATAAAAAAAACGAAAGTCGTGGCACTCCGAAATCCAACCAAACATTATCCAAACATATATATACATTGGAAATCAGCATTTACAAGCCAAATGGCGTACAAGTTATCTCATAAGATCATACAAGTGCATTTAGGCCAATACAAGCCATCCATTAAGGGAAACCATACACTTAGGGTTAACACCCTCAAGGAGCTAATCAAAATACATGTACAAGAGCTCAACTTGCATTCAACTATCATGACCTTTCCAAAAGTGCTCATTTGCCTGTAAGGAAAACAAATAACACGGAATGAGCTAAAGCCCAGTGGTATACCACCCAATAAGCGATCAAAGTCACATAAGCATGAACTTTCATTTGAAGTACGCAAATAAGCGATAAAGCAAAACGGTAAAAGGATACGGTTGGCTCTCAAGAGCCCAATTCCACGCTTGTAATCTTGATCCAACCCCATTGACCCTCCGTCAATGTTAAAAGTACCAAACCGTAGACCACACTTTACTTCCATTCCTTCCACCTATCATACCCCAACCGGGCCCGCACTCCATTCAGTAATATTTTGGTAATACTCGAGTTTACCGGAACCAAGGGTCTCATTACCACAAGGTTCCCCAGTACAGTCCCCGTGGCAATTCAATCTTAACGACCAAGCCCTTGCCGGCTCGATCCAATTGACTACCAAACGGGGTTGAGCTCCGTAATGCAATAAGGCCGTTGGACATCATCCAAACGACATCAATTCAGTTTCCATGAAATGGAATTCATCAACCAATATATCAAGTTCAGTAATGCAATAAAACGGTAGCCATTCAGTGACAATATCAAAAGAGGTGAGGGCGGTCAAGTACACCCTCACCTTAATCAATTCCAATATGCAAGTAAGCCTTCAAGGCATCACATAAACATTTAACAAAGCCACATAGTAACAATTTAGTGAGTGGTATACTCACCAAGCAAGTAAGTGGTATTTCATGTACCACGATCACCAAGCCGTCGTGCACTACCTTCAAGCCCTAGAACATATAACACATACAATGAGACTCGATAACGAGTCATATAGCAACGCTAAACACAACCCCAGTAGGGTTTCATATACATAAATGAGCATAATAGCAAACCAGAATTTAGAAAATGGCCTTAGTCTTGGCCCCAAATAGAAAACTGTTTTACACTCATTATGCGGTAATGGTACAACTCTCACTACAAATATCGGTTGGGGGTGTAAGACCCACCGTTTCGAAGCTATGGAACAGGGCTACAATAATGTAGAAGACCACTCAATCCAGTTCCTAGCTTAACTAGGTCGAAAATGCCAAATACTATACCAGAATTACCAAAACAGGTTTGCAAAACACAGAAAACTGTAATCGGTATATCTCAGTCCATACAAGTCAAAATTCCGAAATTCCAAAGGCATATGTTAGCTAAGACCCTCAGCTACAATTCATCAGAAGACACCAAATCCAAAATCCATACCAATTCCAGTCAAAATGGCCAATTACTATCGCAGTTTTCGCATTCTGTCCAAATCAGAACAGCTACAGTAATTTCGTCATATCTCATTCCACATTAATCCAAATGACCTGAAATTTTACAGGCGTCTACATCACATCAATACCAACAACTTTCATGTTTTGAGCAAAGTCTAATTCGGCCTCTAACCCAGTGATCTAAAACCGGACAGATTTGGGGTTCAAGAACCCTAACTTTTCCAATTTCACACCAAATCCAAAATTGATTGCATTTAACCACATTTCACATCCACTAGAGCCATTTCCAACCATTACAATTCATCATACAAGCCCCCAACATCAAGATCATATTAAACCAGAAAAATTCCCAATAAAATAAAAACTTCACCAAAACAAACCAAATCAAGAAACAAATCATATATTTCAACTCTCATGCCTCCATTAAGCACTAATTAAGCATCATTAGAGGTAGTAGGGTGTTTCAACCAAACAGATAGCATTAAAATCGTGGCATTTCACATTTAACAAATCAGATACACATGTCAGATGTAAAGCAAAGGAACCAATGATTCAAATCAGAAGGATACGGGTGGCTCTCAGGAGCCAAATTTCCAGCGCAGTACTTGATCCAAACCGGTTGACTCTCCGTCAACGTATATAGAACCAACGCGTCCGTAGACCCCTCTTAACACCGAATTCCGTCCACCAAACACCCCTTTACCGGGCCCGCTCACCTCAAACGAACAAAATGGTAATACTAGAGTATACCCGGAATCAAGGGTCTCAATACCAAAAATTCCCGAACAGACTACCGTGGTTCGTTATCTAATCGTCCAGGCCCTTGCCGGCCCGACTCGAATAACTTAGCCACAGGACTGAGCTCATAGGTCATAGAAATCCGAACAGATGCAGACACAGATAATAGATTCAAATTTTGCATAGTAAATTGGCATATGAACAGACAAGAGAACGAGTGTGATAAAGTACACCCTCGTCCCAAACAAATAAACAGATTGCAGAGCAGAAATCAAGTTAAACAGCAATGGAGGGGAGTGGTACACTCACCGGCTCAACTTCAAAAGTTTTCACTTCAGATTGGCCTTAATCGCCAAGAAACCCTAAAATAATCAAAGTAAACTAATTGAAGGTTTCATATCCAAAATCGAGTAAACGAAATGCACAAGTGAGGCTCGACTACACGTCGTACGCCTTGCCAATTAAATACTAATGCAAGGGTGGAAAACATGATTTTCTTGGAAACGAAAAGGTAACATGAAGACTTAGGCGCAAACAACCCAAAAGCCTTTCATTTCCACCAAAAGGCAAATCCAACTTAAAGGAACCAAACGGCCTAGAAAATCGGGCAGCACCTCCCCTAAAATTCTTACTTTTCCAGCCATTAAGGCTTCATTATTTCCTCAAATCAGTTCCAATATTTCGCACAAAAGTCATCTCATTTCCCAAAAGCCGTTCACTAGGCTCAAAGTAGTACAAGTACAAAAGTTAGCTAGGAAATGACCGGAATGAGAGCGAGCCCTAAAACATGCAAACAAGTACATGGAGACTCGATAACGAGTCATAAAGCCATGCCAACCACAACCCCAATAAGGTTTCATATGCATATATAAGCATTATAGCAAACCAGAAAATCAGGAAATGTAGCCATCTTGGCCATAACAACAAAAACAGTTTTGCCTTCATTATGCGGTAATGGTACAAATTGCGCTACGCTTATCGGATGAGGGTGTAAGACCCACCATTTCGAAGCTAAAAGACAGGGCTACAACAATGTAGAAGGCCACTCAGTCCAAATCCTAGCACAACTAGGTCAAAAATGCAGAATACCAAACCAGAACCGTAATTGCAGGTTTACAAATCACACTATGCTGTAATTAGTCCAACTCAGTCTATACAGGTCCAAATGCATTGATTCCAAAGGCATGCGGTAACCAAGACATCCAGATACATTTCATCAGAAGACACCAACATCCAAATCCAAAGCAATTCCAGTCAAAATAGACGATTACAAGCGCAGTTCGCACATTCTGATCAACCCAGAACAGCAACAGTAAAATCGACATATCTCACTCTACACTACTCCAAATGACCTGAAATTTTGCAGGCACCTCAAACACATCAATACCTACAACTGTTATGTTTTAAGGAAAAGCCAATTCGGCCTCTAAGCATGAGATACAAAATCGGACAGAAAAGGGGGTTATGAAACCCTAACTTTTCACATTTCAATCCAAACCCTAAATTGGTTGCAATTTTCAATAATTCACACCTACTAGAGTTATTACCCCTCATTGCCAACCATCATAAACAACCACAACATCATGATCACATTAAACTAGAAAATTCATCAATAAAATAAAAGTTTCACCAATTCATCTCAAACCAAGAAATAAACCACAAATTTCAGCACTTTAGCCACCACTAGGCACAAATTAACCATCATTAGGTGTAGAAGGAAGTTCAAGCACCACTTACCTAGTAAATAAGAGAGGGAGAGTTGTAGGACACCTTAGATTTTCCAAAAACTTCACCGAATCACTCACTAGCACCAAATGGAAGGATTTTATGGAGTAGAAACAAGATCAAGCACTTGGTTTGGATGATTTGAGCTAGGTAGTTGCCAAGATTTTGGAGAGTTTTTCTTCCTTTCTTAGCTCAAGAGGGCCGGCCACAAGAAGGTAAGAAATAAGTGAATTTTGGTTAATTTTTTAGATATTTAACCAATTAGTCAAAAGGTCAAAACCATGAATAGTAAGTCATAAGTCATAACCAATATAATGGTGACACTTGTCACCTCCATTAATGCAATCCTATCTTTTCTTTTTCCCCTCACATCAATCACTTCACATCCTCTACTTATCTCTTAACACCCGATAAATTTCACACAGTATCCGGAATTTAACCTAATTGGCCGAATTTTTCCGAACTGTTCGCACTAGTGGGTCCCACATCCATTATATATCCTTAATTTTTCAAAAACTCTCCAATACGAGAAAAATCATCTAAAAACTATAATTACTCATAAAATTCACCAGGAAAATTTTCCTAAGCCAGAAAATGCAGAAAACATGCCATTAAAGGAAATAAACCCCAGGAAAATTATTAAGGGATTTACGGGTTCTCACACTCTCTCCCCCTTAAAGAAATTTCATCCTCGAAATTTTCTTATCAGCGGAATCCATCAAATCCAAGGTACCCAACGGATCGTACCTTCTACATCCTCAGACGAGTCAGGGACCTGATGATGCTCCAGGGAATATACTCGAGCCGGTACTTTCGCTCCGGTCCCTTCTCCTTTCGACTGTCCAGGGTTGGTCTTAGCTGGTTGCTGAGAGTTTGTCTTGGTTGGTGGCGGAGTCCCTCTCCCTTCGCGCAGTCGTGCTGGACAGTTAGCAATTCGATGTTCGGCGCTACCACAGCGCAGGCATTTTCCTTCTTTCTTCCAACAATTTGCCTCCGTGTGATTTGGCCCTCCGCAATATCCACAGGGACCTCAAGTAGCAGTGACCGATCCTCCCGGTGAGACACCACTGGCCACCCCCGGTCGTCGTACTCCCCCGTTCCCTTTTCCACTATTAGGGGGTGTGCTCTTATCTTCCTGTTCCGAGCTGCTCCCAGGAAAGCCCCTTTTCTTGGTTTGGAAGTTTCTAACTTGTAGCCTCGCATCTTCAACCCGTTGAGCTTTCTCCACAGCGTCACTAAAGGTACTAAGTTGAGCTACAGCCAAATCCTTTTGAATCTCAACATTTAGCCCCTGAATAAAACGCCTTATCCATCTTTGTTCGGTTATGATCAGTTCAGGCGCAAACTTAGACAACCGAGTGAATTGACTCTCATACTCGGCTACGGTTTGTGTTCCCTGGCGAAGCCGAATGAATTCATCTTCCTTCTTTTCTTGGATGAGAGGAGGGAAAAACTTGGCATTAAATTCTCTCATAAAGTCCGCCCACGTCCTCGGGGTTTGTTCTCTTTCCCATTTCATTCGAATGACATTCCACCAGGAACGGGCGGCTCCCTCTAGTTGAAAGACAGCAAATGTCACCTGTCTCTCCTCGGTATAGTGTAAGGCAGCAAAAATATCGATCATCTTCTCCAGCCACTTCTCAGCTACGTCAGGATCAGGGCCTCCAAGAAATTTGGGTGGGGAGAACTTTTGAAATCTCTCAAGGGCTCTATCCTCGCCCTCCATGTGATTACCAGGATTCCCAGGGTTAGGGTTAGGGTTTTGACCTTGTTGGTGCACCACTTGGGCTAGCAAAGCAGTCATTTGCTGCATGGCAGCAGCTATTTGGACATTGGGGTCAACCCTAAGTTCAGGGTTTGGTCCAGATGAGGTTTCCCCAGTACCCCTTTCAGGTGTAGGTTGCCTATTTCCACGCCCACGGCCCCGTCCACTCCGTGTACCTTCCATGAGTTTTACTTGGTCTCGGCAATAATACTAAACCAAAATAAGCACGATGCATGTAAGTAACACTCAAAACTTTTATGATAACACACGTTTATACAGTCCAAACAAGATCAAAGCATATATATACAAGCCGGTCAAAATTAGGCCGCACACATACATACAACCAGTTAAGTCAAGTACAAACATAGACGATCCACCGAGGAAAGGCCTTTCTAGTTCACCAAATCCATTCTAACCTAGGCCCTCACTTCTTTCGTATCCGGGCGCAAGAATCCCATCTAAGATAATTCACAACTCGAGCCGACCGGTCCCAAGAGTAAACCATCCTTATTAAAGATTCCTACCCGACATACATACGTAGCTTCCTCGAGTCCCATGATAATGATTCGTACACTTATCACATGCCCGGTTCATAACTTACGCTCAAACGAGCACTTAGACATATTCATGAAATTAGGACCACAACACCACTTGGCCCAGTCTCACTCCGCGCAGAGACCACGCGAAGTGGCTCTGATACCACTTGTAACAGCCCCACTTTCCCCTAAGGCGAACCAAAGGGGTTAGCGGACTGCCTGCCCAGCTCTCGCCAGGACTACGGATCAGATTAGAGCTATCTGCTTCATTCCGGAACTTACAAACGCGCGTAAACAAATCAAAATAGTAAAATAACCCAAAATAAAATAAAATGAAATTCGGAGCCGGCCATGAATAGTAACCGACCCGTCAGAACCCAACCGAAATAGCTAACAAACACTCACATCTGAACTTTAGCGTTTACAAATCAAAATGACATAGAAAAGCTTTCAAAAGTTAATACATATACACGGTTTGCCAAATCAAAAGAGAAAACGCCCCAAAAGTACACTTAGGGTTTTAATACATGAGCTATACAAAAGATATGTTCAACTAGTTCAATTTGGCAGTCATTTGTCAAATCCAGACCAAAGGGGTTTATTTTCCTGTAAGAAAAACAAAAGGAACAGAAAAGGGTGAGCTTGCGCTCAATGAGGTACCAAACAGATAGCATTAAAATCGTGGCATTTCACATTTAACAAATCAGATACACATGTCAGATGTAAAGCAAAGGAACCAATGATTCAAATCAGAAGGATACGGGTGGCTCTCAGGAGCCAAATTTCCAGCGCAGTACTTGATCCAAACCGGTTGACTCTCCGTCAACGTATATAGAACCAACGCGTCCGTAGACCCCTCTTAACACCGAATTCCGTCCACCAAACACCCCTTTACCGGGCCCGCTCACCTCAAACGAACAAAATGGTAATACTAGAGTATACCCGGAATCAAGGGTCTCAATACCAAAAATTCCCGAACAGACTACCGTGGTTCGTTATCTAATCGTCCAGGCCCTTGCCGGCCCGACTCGAATAACTTAGCCACAGGACTGAGCTCATAGGTCATAGAAATCCGAACAGATGCAGACACAGATAATAGATTCAAATTTTGCATAGTAAATTGGCATATGAACAGACAAGAGAACGAGTGTGATAAAGTACACCCTCGTCCCAAACAAATAAACAGATTGCAGAGCAGAAATCAAGTTAAACAGCAATGGAGGGGAGTGGTACACTCACCGGCTCAACTTCAAAAGTTTTCACTTCAGATTGGCCTTAATCGCCAAGAAACCCTAAAATAATCAAAGTAAACTAATTGAAGGTTTCATATCCAAAATCGAGTAAACGAAATGCACAAGTGAGGCTCGACTACACGTCGTACGCCTTGCCAATTAAATACTAATGCAAGGGTGGAAAACATGATTTTCTTGGAAACGAAAAGGTAACATGAAGACTTAGGCGCAAACAACCCAAAAGCCTTTCATTTCCACCAAAAGGCAAATCCAACTTAAAGGAACCAAACGGCCTAGAAAATCGGGCAGCACCTCCCCTAAAATTCTTACTTTTCCAGCCATTAAGGCTTCATTATTTCCTCAAATCAGTTCCAATATTTCGCACAAAAGTCATCTCATTTCCCAAAAGCCGTTCACTAGGCTCAAAGTAGTACAAGTACAAAAGTTAGCTAGGAAATGACCGGAATGAGAGCGAGCCCTAAAACATGCAAACAAGTACATGGAGACTCGATAACGAGTCATAAAGCCATGCCAACCACAACCCCAATAAGGTTTCATATGCATATATAAGCATTATAGCAAACCAGAAAATCAGGAAATGTAGCCATCTTGGCCATAACAACAAAAACAGTTTTGCCTTCATTATGCGGTAATGGTACAAATTGCGCTACGCTTATCGGATGAGGGTGTAAGACCCACCATTTCGAAGCTAAAAGACAGGGCTACAACAATGTAGAAGGCCACTCAGTCCAAATCCTAGCACAACTAGGTCAAAAATGCAGAATACCAAACCAGAACCGTAATTGCAGGTTTACAAATCACACTATGCTGTAATTAGTCCAACTCAGTCTATACAGGTCCAAATGCATTGATTCCAAAGGCATACGGTAACCAAGACATCCAGATACATTTCATCAGAAGACACCAACATCCAAATCCAAAGCAATTCCAGTCAAAATAGACGATTACAAGCGCAGTTCGCACATTCTGATCAACCCAGAACAGCAACAGTAAAATCGACATATCTCACTCTACACTACTCCAAATGACCTGAAATTTTGCAGGCACCTCAAACACATCAATACCTACAACTGTTATGTTTTAAGGAAAAGCCAATTCGGCCTCTAAGCATGAGATACAAAATCGGACAGAAAAGGGGGTTATGAAACCCTAACTTTTCACATTTCAATCCAAACCCTAAATTGGTTGCAATTTTCAATAATTCACACCTACTAGAGTTATTACCCCTCATTGCCAACCATCATAAACAACCACAACATCATGATCACATTAAACTAGAAAATTCATCAATAAAATAAAAGTTTCACCAATTCATCTCAAACCAAGAAATAAACCACAAATTTCAGCACTTTAGCCACCACTAGGCACAAATTAACCATCATTAGGTGTAGAAGGAAGTTCAAGCACCACTTACCTAGTAAATAAGAGAGGGAGAGTTGTAGGACACCTTAGATTTTCCAAAAACTTCACCGAATCACTCACTAGCACCAAATGGAAGGATTTTATGGAGTAGAAACAAGATCAAGCACTTGGTTTGGATGATTTGAGCTAGGTAGTTGCCAAGATTTTGGAGAGTTTTTCTTCCTTTCTTAGCTCAAGAGGGCCGGCCACAAGAAGGTAAGAAATAAGTGAATTTTGGTTAATTTTTTAGATATTTAACCAATTAGTCAAAAGGTCAAAACCATGAATAGTAAGTCATAAGTCATAACCAATATAATGGTGACACTTGTCACCTCCATTAATGCAATCCTATCTTTTCTTTTTCCCCTCACATCAATCACTTCACATCCTCTACTTATCTCTTAACACCCGATAAATTTCACACAGTATCCGGAATTTAACCTAATTGGCCGAATTTTTCCGAACTGTTCGCACTAGTGGGTCCCACATCCATTATATATCCTTAATTTTTCAAAAACTCTCCAATACGAGAAAAATCATCTAAAAACTATAATTACTCATAAAATTCACCAGGAAAATTTTCCTAAGCCAGAAAATGCAGAAAACATGCCATTAAAGGAAATAAACACCAGGAAAATTATTAAGGGATTTACGGGTTCTCACACTCTCTCCCCCTTAAAGAAATTTCATCCTCGAAATTTTCTTATCAGCGGAATCCATCAAATCCAAGGTACCCAACGGATCGTACCTTCTACATCCTCAGACGAGTCAGGGACCTGATGATGCTCCAGGGAATATACTCGAGCCGGCACTTTCGCTCCGGTCCCTTCTCCTTTCGACTGTCCAGGGTTGGTCTTAGCTGGTTGCTGAGAGTTTGTCTTGGTTGGTGGCGGAGTCCCTCTCCCTTCGCGCAGTCGTGCTGGACAGTTAGCAATTCGATGTTCGGCGCTACCACAGCGCAGGCATTTTCCTTCTTTCTTCCAACAATTTGCCTCCGTGTGATTTGGCCCTCCGCAATATCCACAGGGACCTCAAGTAGCAGTGATCGATCCTCCCGGTGAGACACCACTGGCCACCCCCGGTCGTCGTACTCCCCCGTTCCCTTTTCCACTATTAGGGGGTGTGCTCTTATCTTCCTGTTCCGAGCTGCTCCCAGGAAAGCCCCTTTTCTTGGTTTGGAAGTTTCTAACTTGTAGCCTCGCATCTTCAACCCGTTGAGCTTTCTCCACAGCGTCACTAAAGGTACTAAGTTGAGCTACAGCCAAATCCTTTTGAATCTCAACATTTAGCCCCTGAATAAAACGCCTTATCCATCTTTGTTCGGTTATGATCAGTTCAGGCGCAAACTTAGACAACCGAGTGAATTGACTCTCATACTCGGCTACGGTTTGTGTTCCCTGGCGAAGCCGAATGAATTCATCTTCCTTCTTTTCTTGGATGAGAGGAGGGAAAAATTTGGCATTAAATTCTCTCATAAAGTCCGCCCACGTCCTCGGGGTTTGTTCTCTTTCCCATTTCATTCGAATGACATTCCACCAGGAACGGGCGGCTCCCTCTAGTTGAAAGACAGCAAATGTCACCTGTCTCTCCTCGGTATAGTGTATGGCAGCAAAAATATCGATCATCTTCTCCAGCCACTTCTCAGCTACGTCAGGATCAGGGCCTCCAAGAAATTTGGGTGGGGAGAACTTCTGAAATCTCTCAAGGGCTCTATCCTCGCCCTCCATGTGATTACCAGGATTCCCAGGGTTAGGGTTAGGGTTTTGACCTTGTTGGTGCACCACTTGGGCTAGCAAAGCAGTCATTTGCTGCATGGCAGCAGCTATTTGGACATTGGGGTCAACCCTAAGTTCAGGGTTTGGTCCAGATGAGGTTTCCCCAGTACCCCTTTCAGGTGTAGGTTGCCTATTTCCACGCCCACGGCACCGTCCACTCCCTGTACCTTCCATGAGTTTTACTTGGTCTCGGCAATAATACTAAACCAAAATAAGCACGATGCATGTAAGTAACACTCAAAACTTTTATGATAACACACGTTTATACATTCCAAACAAGATCAAAGCATATATATACAAGCCGGTCAAAATTAGGCCGCACACATACATACAGCCAGTTAAGTCAAGTACAAACATAGACGATCCACCGAGGAAAGGCCTTTCTAGTTCACCAAATCCTTTCTAACCTAGGCCCTCACATCTTTCGTATCCGGGCGCAATAATCCCATCTAAGATAATTCACAACTCGAGCCGGCCGGTCCCAAGAGTAAACCATCCTTATTAAATATTCCTCCCCGACATACATACCTAGCTTCCTCGAGTCCCATGATAATGATTCGTACACTTATCGCATGCCCGGTTCATAACTTACGCTCAAACGAGCACTTAGACATATTCATGAAATTAGGACCACAACACCACTTGGCCCAGTCTCACTCCGCGCAGAGACCACGCGAAGTGGCTCTAATACCACTTGTAACAGCCCCACTTTCCCCTAAGGCGAACCAAAGGGGTTAGCGGACTGCCTGCCCAGCTCTCGCCAGGACTACGGATCAGATTAGAGCTATCTGCTTCATTCCGGAACTTACAAACGCGCGTAAACAAATCAAAATAGTAAAATAACCCAAAATAAAATAAAATGAAATTCGGAGCCGGCCATGAATAGTAACCGACCCGTCAGAACCCAACCGAAATAGCTAACAAACACTCACATCTGAACTTTAGCGTTTACAAATCAAAATGACATAGAAAAGCTTTCAAAAGTTAATACATATACACGGTTTGCCAAATCAAAAGAGAAAACGCCCCAAAAGTACACTTAGGGTTTTAATACATGAGCTATACAAAAGATATGTTCAACTAGTTCAATTTGGCAGTCATTTGTCAAATCCAGACCAAAGGGGTTTATTTTCCTGTAAGAAAAACAAAAGGAACAGAAAAGGGTGAGCTTGCGCTCAATGAGGTACCAAACAGATAGCATTAAAATCGTGGCATTTCACATTTAACAAATCAGATACACATGTCAGATGTAAAGCAAAGGAACCAATGATTCAAATCAGAAGGATACGGGTGGCTCTCAGGAGCCAAATTTCCAGCGCAGTACTTGATCCAAACCGGTTGACTCTCCGTCAACGTATATAGAACCAACGCGTCCGTAGACCCCTCTTAACACCGAATTCCGTCCACCAAACACCCCTTTACCGGGCCCGCTCACCTCAAACGAACAAAATGGTAATACTAGAGTATACCCGGAATCAAGGGTCTCAATACCAAAAATTCCCGAACAGACTACCGTGGTTCGTTATCTAATCGTCCAGGCCCTTGCCGGCCCGACTCGAATAACTTAGCCACAGGACTGAGCTCATAGGTCATAGAAATCCGAACAGATGCAGACACAGATAATAGATTCAAATTTTGCATAGTAAATTGGCATATGAACAGACAAGAGAACGAGTGTGATAAAGTACACCCTCGTCCCAAACAAATAAACAGATTGCAGAGCAGAAATCAAGTTAAACAGCAATGGAGGGGAGTGGTACACTCACCGGCTCAACTTCAAAAGTTTTCACTTCAGATTGGCCTTAATCGCCAAGAAACCCTAAAATAATCAAAGTAAACTAATTGAAGGTTTCATATCCAAAATCGAGTAAACGAAATGCACAAGTGAGGCTCGACTACACGTCGTACGCCTTGCCAATTAAATACTAATGCAAGGGTGGAAAACATGATTTTCTTGGAAACGAAAAGGTAACATGAAGACTTAGGCGCAAACAACCCAAAAGCCTTTCATTTCCACCAAAAGGCAAATCCAACTTAAAGGAACCAAACGGCCTAGAAAATCGGGCAGCACCTCCCCTAAAATTCTTACTTTTCCAGCCATTAAGGCTTCATTATTTCCTCAAATCAGTTCCAATATTTCGCACAAAAGTCATCTCATTTCCCAAAAGCCGTTCACTAGGCTCAAAGTAGTACAAGTACAAAAGTTAGCTAGGAAATGACCGGAATGAGAGCGAGCCCTAAAACATGCAAACAAGTACATGGAGACTCGATAACGAGTCATAAAGCCATGCCAACCACAACCCCAATAAGGTTTCATATGCATATATAAGCATTATAGCAAACCAGAAAATCAGGAAATGTAGCCATCTTGGCCATAACAACAAAAACAGTTTTGCCTTCATTATGCGGTAATGGTACAAATTGCGCTACGCTTATCGGATGAGGGTGTAAGACCCACCATATCGAAGCTAAAAGACAGGGCTACAACAATGTAGAAGGCCACTCAGTCCAAATCCTAGCACAACTAGGTCAAAAATGCAGAATACCAAACCAGAACCGTAATTGCAGGTTTACAAATCACACTATGCTGTAATTAGTCCAACTCAGTCTATACAGGTCCAAATGCATTGATTCCAAAGGTATGCGGTAACCAAGACATCCAGCTACATTTCATCAGAAGACACCAACATCCAAATCCAAAGCAATTCCAGTCAAAATAGACGATTACAAGCGCAGTTCGCACATTCTGATCAACCCAGAACAGCAACAGTAAAATCGACATATCTCACTCTACACTACTCCAAATGACCAGAAATTTTGCAGGCACCTCAAAAACATCAATACCTACAACTGTTATGTTTTAAGCAAAAGCCAATTCGGCCTCTAAGCATGAGATACAAAATCGGACAGAAAAGGGGGTTATGAAACCCTAACTTTTCACATTTCAATCCAAACCCAAAATTGGTTGCAATTTTCAATAATCCACACCTACTAGAGTCATTACCCCTCATTACCAACCATCATAAACAACCACAACATCATGATCAGATTAAACCAGAAAATTCATCAATAAAATAAAAGTTTCACCAATTCATCTCAAACCAAGAAATAAACCACAAATTTCAGCACTTTAGCCACCACTAGGCACAAATTAAGCATCATTAGGTGTAGGAGGAAGTTCAAGCACCACTTACCTAGTAAACAAGAGAGGGAGAGTTGTAGGACACCTTAGATTTTCCAAAAACTTCACCGAATCACTCACTAGCACCAAATGGAAGGATTTTATGGAGTAGAAACAAGATCAAGCACTTGGTTTGGATGATTTGAGCTAGGTAGTTGCCAAGATTTTGGAGAGTTTTTCTTCCTTTCTTAGCTCAAGAGGGCCGGCCACAAGAAGGTAAGAAATAAGTGAATTTTGGTTAATTTTTTAGATATTTAACCAATTAGTCAAAAGGTCAAAACCATGAATAGTAAGTCATAAGTCATAACCAATATAATGGTGACACTTGTCACCTCCATTAATGCAATCCTATCTTTTCTTTTTCCCCTCACATCAATCACTTCACATCCTCTACTTATCTCTTAACACCCGATAAATTTCACACAGTATCCGGAATTTAACCTAATTGGCCGAATTTTTCCGAACTGTTCGCACTAGTGGGTCCCACATCCATTATATATCCTTAATTTTTCAAAAACTCTCCAATACGAGAAAAATCATCTAAAAACTATAATTACTCATAAAATTCACCAGGAAAATTTTCCTAAGCCAGAAAATGCAGAAAACATGCCATTAAAGGAAATAAACCCCAGGAAAATTATTAAGGGATTTACGGGTTCTCACACTCTCTCCCCCTTAAAGAAATTTCATCCTCGAAATTTTCTTATCAGCGGAATCCATCAAATCCAAGGTACCCAACGGATCGTACCTTCTACATCCTCAGACGAGTCAGGGACCTGATGATGCTCCAGGGAATATACTCGAGCCGGTACTTTCGCTCCGGTCCCTTCTCCTTTCGACTGTCCAGGGTTGGTCTTAGCTGGTTGCTGAGAGTTTGTCTTGGTTGGTGGCGGAGTCCCTCTCCCTTCGCGCAGTCGTGCTGGACAGTTAGCAATTCGATGTTCGGCGCTACCACAGCGCAGGCATTTTCCTTCTTTCTTCCAACAATTTGCCTCCGTGTGATTTGGCCCTCCGCAATATCCACAGGGACCTCAAGTAGCAGTGACCGATCCTCCCGGTGAGACACCACTGGCCACCCCCGGTCGTCGTACTCCCCCGTTCCCTTTTCCACTATTAGGGGGTGTGCTCTTATCTTCCTGTTCCGAGCTGCTCCCAGGAAAGCCCCTTTTCTTGGTTTGGAAGTTTCTAACTTGTAGCCTCGCATCTTCAACCCGTTGAGCTTTCTCCACAGCGTCACTAAAGGTACTAAGTTGAGCTACAGCCAAATCCTTTTGAATCTCAACATTTAGCCCCTGAATAAAACGCCTTATCCATCTTTGTTCGGTTATGATCAGTTCAGGCGCAAACTTAGACAACCGAGTGAATTGACTCTCATACTCGGCTACGGTTTGTGTTCCCTGGCGAAGCCGAATGAATTCATCTTCCTTCTTTTCTTGGATGAGAGGAGGGAAAAACTTGGCATTAAATTCTCTCATAAAGTCCGCCCACGTCCTCGGGGTTTGTTCTCTTTCCCATTTCATTCGAATGACATTCCACCAGGAACGGGCGGCTCCCTCTAGTTGAAAGACAGCAAATGTCACCTGTCTCTCCTCGGTATAGTGTAAGGCAGCAAAAATATCGATCATCTTCTCCAGCCACTTCTCAGCTACGTCAGGATCAGGGCCTCCAAGAAATTTGGGTGGGGAGAACTTTTGAAATCTCTCAAGGGCTCTATCCTCGCCCTCCATGTGATTACCAGGATTCCCAGGGTTAGGGTTAGGGTTTTGACCTTGTTGGTGCACCACTTGGGCTAGCAAAGCAGTCATTTGCTGCATGGCAGCAGCTATTTGGACATTGGGGTCAACCCTAAGTTCAGGGTTTGGTCCAGATGAGGTTTCCCCAGTACCCCTTTCAGGTGTAGGTTGCCTATTTCCACGCCCACGGCCCCGTCCACTCCGTGTACCTTCCATGAGTTTTACTTGGTCTCGGCAATAATACTAAACCAAAATAAGCACGATGCATGTAAGTAACACTCAAAACTTTTATGATAACACACGTTTATACAGTCCAAACAAGATCAAAGCATATATATACAAGCCGGTCAAAATTAGGCCGCACACATACATACAACCAGTTAAGTCAAGTACAAACATAGACGATCCACCGAGGAAAGGCCTTTCTAGTTCACCAAATCCATTCTAACCTAGGCCCTCACTTCTTTCGTATCCGGGCGCAAGAATCCCATCTAAGATAATTCACAACTCGAGCCGACCGGTCCCAAGAGTAAACCATCCTTATTAAAGATTCCTACCCGACATACATACGTAGCTTCCTCGAGTCCCATGATAATGATTCGTACACTTATCACATGCCCGGTTCATAACTTACGCTCAAACGAGCACTTAGACATATTCATGAAATTAGGACCACAACACCACTTGGCCCAGTCTCACTCCGCGCAGAGACCACGCGAAGTGGCTCTGATACCACTTGTAACAGCCCCACTTTCCCCTAAGGCGAACCAAAGGGGTTAGCGGACTGCCTGCCCAGCTCTCGCCAGGACTACGGATCAGATTAGAGCTATCTGCTTCATTCCGGAACTTACAAACGCGCGTAAACAAATCAAAATAGTAAAATAACCCAAAATAAAATAAAATGAAATCCGGAGCCGGCCATGAATAGTAACCGACCCGTCAGAACCCAGCCGAAATAGCTAACAAACACTCACATCTGAACTTTAGCGTTTACAAATCAAAATGACATAAAAAAGCTTTCAAAAGTTAATACATATACACGGTTTGCCAAATCAAAAGAGAAAACGCCCCAAAAGTACACTTAGGGTTTTAATACATGAGCTATACAAAAGATATGTTCAACTAGTTCAATTTGGCAGTCATTTGTCAAATCCAGACCAAAAGGGTTTATTTTCCTGTAAGAAAAACAAAAGGAACAGAAAAGGGTGAGCTTGCGCTCAATGAGGTACCAAACAGATAGCATTAAAATCGTGGCATTTCACATTTAACAAATCAGATACACATGTCAGATGTAAAGCAAAGGAACCAATGATTCAAATCAGAAGGATACGGGTGGCTCTCAGGAGCCAAATTTCCAGCGCAGTACTTGATCCAAACCGGTTGACTCTCCGTCAACGTATATAGAACCAACGCGTCCGTAGACCCCTCTTAACACCGAATTCCGTCCACCAAACACCCCTTTACCGGGCCCGCTCACCTCAAACGAACAAAATGGTAATACTAGAGTATACCCGGAATCAAGGGTCTCAATACCAAAAATTCCCGAACAGACTACCGTGGTTCGTTATCTAATCGTCCAGGCCCTTGCCGGCCCGACTCGAATAACTTAGCCACAGGACTGAGCTCATAGGTCATAGAAATCCGAACAGATGCAGACACAGATAATAGATTCAAATTTTGCATAGTAAATTGGCATATGAACAGACAAGAGAACGAGTGTGATAAAGTACACCCTCGTCCCAAACAAATAAACAGATTGCAGAGCAGAAATCAAGTTAAACAGCAATGGAGGGGAGTGGTACACTCACCGGCTCAACTTCAAAAGTTTTCACTTCAGATTGGCCTTAATCGCCAAGAAACCCTAAAATAATCAAAGTAAACTAATTGAAGGTTTCATATCCAAAATCGAGTAAACGAAATGCACAAGTGAGGCTCGACTACACGTCGTACGCCTTGCCAATTAAATACTAATGCAAGGGTGGAAAACATGATTTTCTTGGAAACGAAAAGGTAACATGAAGACTTAGGCGCAAACAACCCAAAAGCCTTTCATTTCCACCAAAAGGCAAATCCAACTTAAAGGAACCAAACGGCCTAGAAAATCGGGCAGCACCTCCCCTAAAATTCTTACTTTTCCAGCCATTAAGGCTTCATTATTTCCTCAAATCAGTTCCAATATTTCGCACAAAAGTCATCTCATTTCCCAAAAGCCGTTCACTAGGCTCAAAGTAGTACAAGTACAAAAGTTAGCTAGGAAATGACCGGAATGAGAGCGAGCCCTAAAACATGCAAACAAGTACATGGAGACTCGATAACGAGTCATAAAGCCATGCCAACCACAACCCCAATAAGGTTTCATATGCATATATAAGCATTATAGCAAACCAGAAAATCAGGAAATGTAGCCATCTTGGCCATAACAACAAAAACAGTTTTGCCTTCATTATGCGGTAATGGTACAAATTGCGCTACGCTTATCGGATGAGGGTGTAAGACCCACCATATCGAAGCTAAAAGACAGGGCTACAACAATGTAGAAGGCCACTCAGTCCAAATCCTAGCACAACTAGGTCAAAAATGCAGAATACCAAACCAGAACCGTAATTGCAGGTTTACAAATCACACTATGCTGTAATTAGTCCAACTCAGTCTATACAGGTCCAAATGCATTGATTCCAAAGGTATGCGGTAACCAAGACATCCAGCTACATTTCATCAGAAGACACCAACATCCAAATCCAAAGCAATTCCAGTCAAAATAGACGATTACAAGCGCAGTTCGCACATTCTGATCAACCCAGAACAGCAACAGTAAAATCGACATATCTCACTCTACACTACTCCAAATGACCAGAAATTTTGCAGGCACCTCAAAAACATCAATACCTACAACTGTTATGTTTTAAGCAAAAGCCAATTCGGCCTCTAAGCATGAGATACAAAATCGGACAGAAAAGGGGGTTATGAAACCCTAACTTTTCACATTTCAATCCAAACCCAAAATTGGTTGCAATTTTCAATAATCCACACCTACTAGAGTCATTACCCCTCATTACCAACCATCATAAACAACCACAACATCATGATCAGATTAAACCAGAAAATTCATCAATAAAATAAAAGTTTCACCAATTCATCTCAAACCAAGAAATAAACCACAAATTTCAGCACTTTAGCCACCACTAGGCACAAATTAAGCATCATTAGGTGTAGGAGGAAGTTCAAGCACCACTTACCTAGTAAACAAGAGAGGGAGAGTTGTAGGACACCTTAGATTTTCCAAAAACTTCACCGAATCACTCACTAGCACCAAATGGAAGGATTTTATGGAGTAGAAACAAGATCAAGCACTTGGTTTGGATGATTTGAGCTAGGTAGTTGCCAAGATTTTGGAGAGTTTTTCTTCCTTTCTTAGCTCAAGAGGGCCGGCCACAAGAAGGTAAGAAATAAGTGAATTTTGGTTAATTTTTTAGATATTTAACCAATTAGTCAAAAGGTCAAAACCATGAATAGTAAGTCATAAGTCATAACCAATATAATGGTGACACTTGTCACCTCCATTAATGCAATCCTATCTTTTCTTTTTCCCCTCACATCAATCACTTCACATCCTCTACTTATCTCTTAACACCCGATAAATTTCACACAGTATCCGGAATTTAACCTAATTGGCCGAATTTTTCCGAACTGTTCGCACTAGTGGGTCCCACATCCATTATATATCCTTAATTTTTCAAAAACTCTCCAATACGAGAAAAATCATCTAAAAACTATAATTACTCATAAAATTCACCAGGAAAATTTTCCTAAGCCAGAAAATGCAGAAAACATGCCATTAAAGGAAATAAACCCCAGGAAAATTATTAAGGGATTTACGGGTTCTCACACTCTCTCCCCCTTAAAGAAATTTCATCCTCGAAATTTTCTTATCAGCGGAATCCATCAAATCCAAGGTACCCAACGGATCGTACCTTCTACATCCTCAGACGAGTCAGGGACCTGATGATGCTCCAGGGAATATACTCGAGCCGGTACTTTCGCTCCGGTCCCTTCTCCTTTCGACTGTCCAGGGTTGGTCTTAGCTGGTTGCTGAGAGTTTGTCTTGGTTGGTGGCGGAGTCCCTCTCCCTTCGCGCAGTCGTGCTGGACAGTTAGCAATTCGATGTTCGGCGCTACCACAGCGCAGGCATTTTCCTTCTTTCTTCCAACAATTTGCCTCCGTGTGATTTGGCCCTCCGCAATATCCACAGGGACCTCAAGTAGCAGTGACCGATCCTCCCGGTGAGACACCACTGGCCACCCCCGGTCGTCGTACTCCCCCGTTCCCTTTTCCACTATTAGGGGGTGTGCTCTTATCTTCCTGTTCCGAGCTGCTCCCAGGAAAGCCCCTTTTCTTGGTTTGGAAGTTTCTAACTTGTAGCCTCGCATCTTCAACCCGTTGAGCTTTCTCCACAGCGTCACTAAAGGTACTAAGTTGAGCTACAGCCAAATCCTTTTGAATCTCAACATTTAGCCCCTGAATAAAACGCCTTATCCATCTTTGTTCGGTTATGATCAGTTCAGGCGCAAACTTAGACAACCGAGTGAATTGACTCTCATACTCGGCTACGGTTTGTGTTCCCTGGCGAAGCCGAATGAATTCATCTTCCTTCTTTTCTTGGATGAGAGGAGGGAAAAACTTGGCATTAAATTCTCTCATAAAGTCCGCCCACGTCCTCGGGGTTTGTTCTCTTTCCCATTTCATTCGAATGACATTCCACCAGGAACGGGCGGCTCCCTCTAGTTGAAAGACAGCAAATGTCACCTGTCTCTCCTCGGTATAGTGTAAGGCAGCAAAAATATCGATCATCTTCTCCAGCCACTTCTCAGCTACGTCAGGATCAGGGCCTCCAAGAAATTTGGGTGGGGAGAACTTTTGAAATCTCTCAAGGGCTCTATCCTCGCCCTCCATGTGATTACCAGGATTCCCAGGGTTAGGGTTAGGGTTTTGACCTTGTTGGTGCACCACTTGGGCTAGCAAAGCAGTCATTTGCTGCATGGCAGCAGCTATTTGGACATTGGGGTCAACCCTAAGTTCAGGGTTTGGTCCAGATGAGGTTTCCCCAGTACCCCTTTCAGGTGTAGGTTGCCTATTTCCACGCCCACGGCCCCGTCCACTCCGTGTACCTTCCATGAGTTTTACTTGGTCTCGGCAATAATACTAAACCAAAATAAGCACGATGCATGTAAGTAACACTCAAAACTTTTATGATAACACACGTTTATACAGTCCAAACAAGATCAAAGCATATATATACAAGCCGGTCAAAATTAGGCCGCACACATACATACAACCAGTTAAGTCAAGTACAAACATAGACGATCCACCGAGGAAAGGCCTTTCTAGTTCACCAAATCCATTCTAACCTAGGCCCTCACTTCTTTCGTATCCGGGCGCAAGAATCCCATCTAAGATAATTCACAACTCGAGCCGACCGGTCCCAAGAGTAAACCATCCTTATTAAAGATTCCTACCCGACATACATACGTAGCTTCCTCGAGTCCCATGATAATGATTCGTACACTTATCACATGCCCGGTTCATAACTTACGCTCAAACGAGCACTTAGACATATTCATGAAATTAGGACCACAACACCACTTGGCCCAGTCTCACTCCGCGCAGAGACCACGCGAAGTGGCTCTGATACCACTTGTAACAGCCCCACTTTCCCCTAAGGCGAACCAAAGGGGTTAGCGGACTGCCTGCCCAGCTCTCGCCAGGACTACGGATCAGATTAGAGCTATCTGCTTCATTCCGGAACTTACAAACGCGCGTAAACAAATCAAAATAGTAAAATAACCCAAAATAAAATAAAATGAAATCCGGAGCCGGCCATGAATAGTAACCGACCCGTCAGAACCCAGCCGAAATAGCTAACAAACACTCACATCTGAACTTTAGCGTTTACAAATCAAAATGACATAAAAAAGCTTTCAAAAGTTAATACATATACACGGTTTGCCAAATCAAAAGAGAAAACGCCCCAAAAGTACACTTAGGGTTTTAATACATGAGCTATACAAAAGATATGTTCAACTAGTTCAATTTGGCAGTCATTTGTCAAATCCAGACCAAAAGGGTTTATTTTCCTGTAAGAAAAACAAAAGGAACAGAAAAGGGTGAGCTTGCGCTCAATGAGGTACCAAACAGATAGCATTAAAATCGTGGCATTTCACATTTAACAAATCAGATACACATGTCAGATGTAAAGCAAAGGAACCAATGATTCAAATCAGAAGGATACGGGTGGCTCTCAGGAGCCAAATTTCCAGCGCAGTACTTGATCCAAACCGGTTGACTCTCCGTCAACGTATATAGAACCAACGCGTCCGTAGACCCCTCTTAACACCGAATTCCGTCCACCAAACACCCCTTTACCGGGCCCGCTCACCTCAAACGAACAAAATGGTAATACTAGAGTATACCCGGAATCAAGGGTCTCAATACCAAAAATTCCCGAACAGACTACCGTGGTTCGTTATCTAATCGTCCAGGCCCTTGCCGGCCCGACTCGAATAACTTAGCCACAGGACTGAGCTCATAGGTCATAGAAATCCGAACAGATGCAGACACAGATAATAGATTCAAATTTTGCATAGTAAATTGGCATATGAACAGACAAGAGAACGAGTGTGATAAAGTACACCCTCGTCCCAAACAAATAAACAGATTGCAGAGCAGAAATCAAGTTAAACAGCAATGGAGGGGAGTGGTACACTCACCGGCTCAACTTCAAAAGTTTTCACTTCAGATTGGCCTTAATCGCCAAGAAACCCTAAAATAATCAAAGTAAACTAATTGAAGGTTTCATATCCAAAATCGAGTAAACGAAATGCACAAGTGAGGCTCGACTACACGTCGTACGCCTTGCCAATTAAATACTAATGCAAGGGTGGAAAACATGATTTTCTTGGAAACGAAAAGGTAACATGAAGACTTAGGCGCAAACAACCCAAAAGCCTTTCATTTCCACCAAAAGGCAAATCCAACTTAAAGGAACCAAACGGCCTAGAAAATCGGGCAGCACCTCCCCTAAAATTCTTACTTTTCCAGCCATTAAGGCTTCATTATTTCCTCAAATCAGTTCCAATATTTCGCACAAAAGTCATCTCATTTCCCAAAAGCCGTTCACTAGGCTCAAAGTAGTACAAGTACAAAAGTTAGCTAGGAAATGACCGGAATGAGAGCGAGCCCTAAAACATGCAAACAAGTACATGGAGACTCGATAACGAGTCATAAAGCCATGCCAACCACAACCCCAATAAGGTTTCATATGCATATATAAGCATTATAGCAAACCAGAAAATCAGGAAATGTAGCCATCTTGGCCATAACAACAAAAACAGTTTTGCCTTCATTATGCGGTAATGGTACAAATTGCGCTACGCTTATCGGATGAGGGTGTAAGACCCACCATATCGAAGCTAAAAGACAGGGCTACAACAATGTAGAAGGCCACTCAGTCCAAATCCTAGCACAACTAGGTCAAAAATGCAGAATACCAAACCAGAACCGTAATTGCAGGTTTACAAATCACACTATGCTGTAATTAGTCCAACTCAGTCTATACAGGTCCAAATGCATTGATTCCAAAGGTATGCGGTAACCAAGACATCCAGCTACATTTCATCAGAAGACACCAACATCCAAATCCAAAGCAATTCCAGTCAAAATAGACGATTACAAGCGCAGTTCGCACATTCTGATCAACCCAGAACAGCAACAGTAAAATCGACATATCTCACTCTACACTACTCCAAATGACCAGAAATTTTGCAGGCACCTCAAAAACATCAATACCTACAACTGTTATGTTTTAAGCAAAAGCCAATTCGGCCTCTAAGCATGAGATACAAAATCGGACAGAAAAGGGGGTTATGAAACCCTAACTTTTCACATTTCAATCCAAACCCAAAATTGGTTGCAATTTTCAATAATCCACACCTACTAGAGTCATTACCCCTCATTACCAACCATCATAAACAACCACAACATCATGATCAGATTAAACCAGAAAATTCATCAATAAAATAAAAGTTTCACCAATTCATCTCAAACCAAGAAATAAACCACAAATTTCAGCACTTTAGCCACCACTAGGCACAAATTAAGCATCATTAGGTGTAGGAGGAAGTTCAAGCACCACTTACCTAGTAAACAAGAGAGGGAGAGTTGTAGGACACCTTAGATTTTCCAAAAACTTCACCGAATCACTCACTAGCACCAAATGGAAGGATTTTATGGAGTAGAAACAAGATCAAGCACTTGGTTTGGATGATTTGAGCTAGGTAGTTGCCAAGATTTTGGAGAGTTTTTCTTCCTTTCTTAGCTCAAGAGGGCCGGCCACAAGAAGGTAAGAAATAAGTGAATTTTGGTTAATTTTTTAGATATTTAACCAATTAGTCAAAAGGTCAAAACCATGAATAGTAAGTCATAAGTCATAACCAATATAATGGTGACACTTGTCACCTCCATTAATGCAATCCTATCTTTTCTTTTTCCCCTCACATCAATCACTTCACATCCTCTACTTATCTCTTAACACCCGATAAATTTCACACAGTATCCGGAATTTAACCTAATTGGCCGAATTTTTCCGAACTGTTCGCACTAGTGGGTCCCACATCCATTATATATCCTTAATTTTTCAAAAACTCTCCAATACGAGAAAAATCATCTAAAAACTATAATTACTCATAAAATTCACCAGGAAAATTTTCCTAAGCCAGAAAATGCAGAAAACATGCCATTAAAGGAAATAAACCCCAGGAAAATTATTAAGGGATTTACGGGTTCTCACACTCTCTCCCCCTTAAAGAAATTTCATCCTCGAAATTTTCTTATCAGCGGAATCCATCAAATCCAAGGTACCCAACGGATCGTACCTTCTACATCCTCAGACGAGTCAGGGACCTGATGATGCTCCAGGGAATATACTCGAGCCGGTACTTTCGCTCCGGTCCCTTCTCCTTTCGACTGTCCAGGGTTGGTCTTAGCTGGTTGCTGAGAGTTTGTCTTGGTTGGTGGCGGAGTCCCTCTCCCTTCGCGCAGTCGTGCTGGACAGTTAGCAATTCGATGTTCGGCGCTACCACAGCGCAGGCATTTTCCTTCTTTCTTCCAACAATTTGCCTCCGTGTGATTTGGCCCTCCGCAATATCCACAGGGACCTCAAGTAGCAGTGACCGATCCTCCCGGTGAGACACCACTGGCCACCCCCGGTCGTCGTACTCCCCCGTTCCCTTTTCCACTATTAGGGGGTGTGCTCTTATCTTCCTGTTCCGAGCTGCTCCCAGGAAAGCCCCTTTTCTTGGTTTGGAAGTTTCTAACTTGTAGCCTCGCATCTTCAACCCGTTGAGCTTTCTCCACAGCGTCACTAAAGGTACTAAGTTGAGCTACAGCCAAATCCTTTTGAATCTCAACATTTAGCCCCTGAATAAAACGCCTTATCCATCTTTGTTCGGTTATGATCAGTTCAGGCGCAAACTTAGACAACCGAGTGAATTGACTCTCATACTCGGCTACGGTTTGTGTTCCCTGGCGAAGCCGAATGAATTCATCTTCCTTCTTTTCTTGGATGAGAGGAGGGAAAAACTTGGCATTAAATTCTCTCATAAAGTCCGCCCACGTCCTCGGGGTTTGTTCTCTTTCCCATTTCATTCGAATGACATTCCACCAGGAACGGGCGGCTCCCTCTAGTTGAAAGACAGCAAATGTCACCTGTCTCTCCTCGGTATAGTGTAAGGCAGCAAAAATATCGATCATCTTCTCCAGCCACTTCTCAGCTACGTCAGGATCAGGGCCTCCAAGAAATTTGGGTGGGGAGAACTTTTGAAATCTCTCAAGGGCTCTATCCTCGCCCTCCATGTGATTACCAGGATTCCCAGGGTTAGGGTTAGGGTTTTGACCTTGTTGGTGCACCACTTGGGCTAGCAAAGCAGTCATTTGCTGCATGGCAGCAGCTATTTGGACATTGGGGTCAACCCTAAGTTCAGGGTTTGGTCCAGATGAGGTTTCCCCAGTACCCCTTTCAGGTGTAGGTTGCCTATTTCCACGCCCACGGCCCCGTCCACTCCGTGTACCTTCCATGAGTTTTACTTGGTCTCGGCAATAATACTAAACCAAAATAAGCACGATGCATGTAAGTAACACTCAAAACTTTTATGATAACACACGTTTATACAGTCCAAACAAGATCAAAGCATATATATACAAGCCGGTCAAAATTAGGCCGCACACATACATACAACCAGTTAAGTCAAGTACAAACATAGACGATCCACCGAGGAAAGGCCTTTCTAGTTCACCAAATCCATTCTAACCTAGGCCCTCACTTCTTTCGTATCCGGGCGCAAGAATCCCATCTAAGATAATTCACAACTCGAGCCGACCGGTCCCAAGAGTAAACCATCCTTATTAAAGATTCCTACCCGACATACATACGTAGCTTCCTCGAGTCCCATGATAATGATTCGTACACTTATCACATGCCCGGTTCATAACTTACGCTCAAACGAGCACTTAGACATATTCATGAAATTAGGACCACAACACCACTTGGCCCAGTCTCACTCCGCGCAGAGACCACGCGAAGTGGCTCTGATACCACTTGTAACAGCCCCACTTTCCCCTAAGGCGAACCAAAGGGGTTAGCGGACTGCCTGCCCAGCTCTCGCCAGGACTACGGATCAGATTAGAGCTATCTGCTTCATTCCGGAACTTACAAACGCGCGTAAACAAATCAAAATAGTAAAATAACCCAAAATAAAATAAAATGAAATCCGGAGCCGGCCATGAATAGTAACCGACCCGTCAGAACCCAGCCGAAATAGCTAACAAACACTCACATCTGAACTTTAGCGTTTACAAATCAAAATGACATAAAAAAGCTTTCAAAAGTTAATACATATACACGGTTTGCCAAATCAAAAGAGAAAACGCCCCAAAAGTACACTTAGGGTTTTAATACATGAGCTATACAAAAGATATGTTCAACTAGTTCAATTTGGCAGTCATTTGTCAAATCCAGACCAAAAGGGTTTATTTTCCTGTAAGAAAAACAAAAGGAACAGAAAAGGGTGAGCTTGCGCTCAATGAGGTACCAAACAGATAGCATTAAAATCGTGGCATTTCACATTTAACAAATCAGATACACATGTCAGATGTAAAGCAAAGGAACCAATGATTCAAATCAGAAGGATACGGGTGGCTCTCAGGAGCCAAATTTCCAGCGCAGTACTTGATCCAAACCGGTTGACTCTCCGTCAACGTATATAGAACCAACGCGTCCGTAGACCCCTCTTAACACCGAATTCCGTCCACCAAACACCCCTTTACCGGGCCCGCTCACCTCAAACGAACAAAATGGTAATACTAGAGTATACCCGGAATCAAGGGTCTCAATACCAAAAATTCCCGAACAGACTACCGTGGTTCGTTATCTAATCGTCCAGGCCCTTGCCGGCCCGACTCGAATAACTTAGCCACAGGACTGAGCTCATAGGTCATAGAAATCCGAACAGATGCAGACACAGATAATAGATTCAAATTTTGCATAGTAAATTGGCATATGAACAGACAAGAGAACGAGTGTGATAAAGTACACCCTCGTCCCAAACAAATAAACAGATTGCAGAGCAGAAATCAAGTTAAACAGCAATGGAGGGGAGTGGTACACTCACCGGCTCAACTTCAAAAGTTTTCACTTCAGATTGGCCTTAATCGCCAAGAAACCCTAAAATAATCAAAGTAAACTAATTGAAGGTTTCATATCCAAAATCGAGTAAACGAAATGCACAAGTGAGGCTCGACTACACGTCGTACGCCTTGCCAATTAAATACTAATGCAAGGGTGGAAAACATGATTTTCTTGGAAACGAAAAGGTAACATGAAGACTTAGGCGCAAACAACCCAAAAGCCTTTCATTTCCACCAAAAGGCAAATCCAACTTAAAGGAACCAAACGGCCTAGAAAATCGGGCAGCACCTCCCCTAAAATTCTTACTTTTCCAGCCATTAAGGCTTCATTATTTCCTCAAATCAGTTCCAATATTTCGCACAAAAGTCATCTCATTTCCCAAAAGCCGTTCACTAGGCTCAAAGTAGTACAAGTACAAAAGTTAGCTAGGAAATGACCGGAATGAGAGCGAGCCCTAAAACATGCAAACAAGTACATGGAGACTCGATAACGAGTCATAAAGCCATGCCAACCACAACCCCAATAAGGTTTCATATGCATATATAAGCATTATAGCAAACCAGAAAATCAGGAAATGTAGCCATCTTGGCCATAACAACAAAAACAGTTTTGCCTTCATTATGCGGTAATGGTACAAATTGCGCTACGCTTATCGGATGAGGGTGTAAGACCCACCATATCGAAGCTAAAAGACAGGGCTACAACAATGTAGAAGGCCACTCAGTCCAAATCCTAGCACAACTAGGTCAAAAATGCAGAATACCAAACCAGAACCGTAATTGCAGGTTTACAAATCACACTATGCTGTAATTAGTCCAACTCAGTCTATACAGGTCCAAATGCATTGATTCCAAAGGTATGCGGTAACCAAGACATCCAGCTACATTTCATCAGAAGACACCAACATCCAAATCCAAAGCAATTCCAGTCAAAATAGACGATTACAAGCGCAGTTCGCACATTCTGATCAACCCAGAACAGCAACAGTAAAATCGACATATCTCACTCTACACTACTCCAAATGACCAGAAATTTTGCAGGCACCTCAAAAACATCAATACCTACAACTGTTATGTTTTAAGCAAAAGCCAATTCGGCCTCTAAGCATGAGATACAAAATCGGACAGAAAAGGGGGTTATGAAACCCTAACTTTTCACATTTCAATCCAAACCCAAAATTGGTTGCAATTTTCAATAATCCACACCTACTAGAGTCATTACCCCTCATTACCAACCATCATAAACAACCACAACATCATGATCAGATTAAACCAGAAAATTCATCAATAAAATAAAAGTTTCACCAATTCATCTCAAACCAAGAAATAAACCACAAATTTCAGCACTTTAGCCACCACTAGGCACAAATTAAGCATCATTAGGTGTAGGAGGAAGTTCAAGCACCACTTACCTAGTAAACAAGAGAGGGAGAGTTGTAGGACACCTTAGATTTTCCAAAAACTTCACCGAATCACTCACTAGCACCAAATGGAAGGATTTTATGGAGTAGAAACAAGATCAAGCACTTGGTTTGGATGATTTGAGCTAGGTAGTTGCCAAGATTTTGGAGAGTTTTTCTTCCTTTCTTAGCTCAAGAGGGCCGGCCACAAGAAGGTAAGAAATAAGTGAATTTTGGTTAATTTTTTAGATATTTAACCAATTAGTCAAAAGGTCAAAACCATGAATAGTAAGTCATAAGTCATAACCAATATAATGGTGACACTTGTCACCTCCATTAATGCAATCCTATCTTTTCTTTTTCCCCTCACATCAATCACTTCACATCCTCTACTTATCTCTTAACACCCGATAAATTTCACACAGTATCCGGAATTTAACCTAATTGGCCGAATTTTTCCGAACTGTTCGCACTAGTGGGTCCCACATCCATTATATATCCTTAATTTTTCAAAAACTCTCCAATACGAGAAAAATCATCTAAAAACTATAATTACTCATAAAATTCACCAGGAAAATTTTCCTAAGCCAGAAAATGCAGAAAACATGCCATTAAAGGAAATAAACCCCAGGAAAATTATTAAGGGATTTACGGGTTCTCACACTCTCTCCCCCTTAAAGAAATTTCATCCTCGAAATTTTCTTATCAGCGGAATCCATCAAATCCAAGGTACCCAACGGATCGTACCTTCTACATCCTCAGACGAGTCAGGGACCTGATGATGCTCCAGGGAATATACTCGAGCCGGTACTTTCGCTCCGGTCCCTTCTCCTTTCGACTGTCCAGGGTTGGTCTTAGCTGGTTGCTGAGAGTTTGTCTTGGTTGGTGGCGGAGTCCCTCTCCCTTCGCGCAGTCGTGCTGGACAGTTAGCAATTCGATGTTCGGCGCTACCACAGCGCAGGCATTTTCCTTCTTTCTTCCAACAATTTGCCTCCGTGTGATTTGGCCCTCCGCAATATCCACAGGGACCTCAAGTAGCAGTGACCGATCCTCCCGGTGAGACACCACTGGCCACCCCCGGTCGTCGTACTCCCCCGTTCCCTTTTCCACTATTAGGGGGTGTGCTCTTATCTTCCTGTTCCGAGCTGCTCCCAGGAAAGCCCCTTTTCTTGGTTTGGAAGTTTCTAACTTGTAGCCTCGCATCTTCAACCCGTTGAGCTTTCTCCACAGCGTCACTAAAGGTACTAAGTTGAGCTACAGCCAAATCCTTTTGAATCTCAACATTTAGCCCCTGAATAAAACGCCTTATCCATCTTTGTTCGGTTATGATCAGTTCAGGCGCAAACTTAGACAACCGAGTGAATTGACTCTCATACTCGGCTACGGTTTGTGTTCCCTGGCGAAGCCGAATGAATTCATCTTCCTTCTTTTCTTGGATGAGAGGAGGGAAAAACTTGGCATTAAATTCTCTCATAAAGTCCGCCCACGTCCTCGGGGTTTGTTCTCTTTCCCATTTCATTCGAATGACATTCCACCAGGAACGGGCGGCTCCCTCTAGTTGAAAGACAGCAAATGTCACCTGTCTCTCCTCGGTATAGTGTAAGGCAGCAAAAATATCGATCATCTTCTCCAGCCACTTCTCAGCTACGTCAGGATCAGGGCCTCCAAGAAATTTGGGTGGGGAGAACTTTTGAAATCTCTCAAGGGCTCTATCCTCGCCCTCCATGTGATTACCAGGATTCCCAGGGTTAGGGTTAGGGTTTTGACCTTGTTGGTGCACCACTTGGGCTAGCAAAGCAGTCATTTGCTGCATGGCAGCAGCTATTTGGACATTGGGGTCAACCCTAAGTTCAGGGTTTGGTCCAGATGAGGTTTCCCCAGTACCCCTTTCAGGTGTAGGTTGCCTATTTCCACGCCCACGGCCCCGTCCACTCCGTGTACCTTCCATGAGTTTTACTTGGTCTCGGCAATAATACTAAACCAAAATAAGCACGATGCATGTAAGTAACACTCAAAACTTTTATGATAACACACGTTTATACAGTCCAAACAAGATCAAAGCATATATATACAAGCCGGTCAAAATTAGGCCGCACACATACATACAACCAGTTAAGTCAAGTACAAACATAGACGATCCACCGAGGAAAGGCCTTTCTAGTTCACCAAATCCATTCTAACCTAGGCCCTCACTTCTTTCGTATCCGGGCGCAAGAATCCCATCTAAGATAATTCACAACTCGAGCCGACCGGTCCCAAGAGTAAACCATCCTTATTAAAGATTCCTACCCGACATACATACGTAGCTTCCTCGAGTCCCATGATAATGATTCGTACACTTATCACATGCCCGGTTCATAACTTACGCTCAAACGAGCACTTAGACATATTCATGAAATTAGGACCACAACACCACTTGGCCCAGTCTCACTCCGCGCAGAGACCACGCGAAGTGGCTCTGATACCACTTGTAACAGCCCCACTTTCCCCTAAGGCGAACCAAAGGGGTTAGCGGACTGCCTGCCCAGCTCTCGCCAGGACTACGGATCAGATTAGAGCTATCTGCTTCATTCCGGAACTTACAAACGCGCGTAAACAAATCAAAATAGTAAAATAACCCAAAATAAAATAAAATGAAATCCGGAGCCGGCCATGAATAGTAACCGACCCGTCAGAACCCAGCCGAAATAGCTAACAAACACTCACATCTGAACTTTAGCGTTTACAAATCAAAATGACATAAAAAAGCTTTCAAAAGTTAATACATATACACGGTTTGCCAAATCAAAAGAGAAAACGCCCCAAAAGTACACTTAGGGTTTTAATACATGAGCTATACAAAAGATATGTTCAACTAGTTCAATTTGGCAGTCATTTGTCAAATCCAGACCAAAAGGGTTTATTTTCCTGTAAGAAAAACAAAAGGAACAGAAAAGGGTGAGCTTGCGCTCAATGAGGTACCAAACAGATAGCATTAAAATCGTGGCATTTCACATTTAACAAATCAGATACACATGTCAGATGTAAAGCAAAGGAACCAATGATTCAAATCAGAAGGATACGGGTGGCTCTCAGGAGCCAAATTTCCAGCGCAGTACTTGATCCAAACCGGTTGACTCTCCGTCAACGTATATAGAACCAACGCGTCCGTAGACCCCTCTTAACACCGAATTCCGTCCACCAAACACCCCTTTACCGGGCCCGCTCACCTCAAACGAACAAAATGGTAATACTAGAGTATACCCGGAATCAAGGGTCTCAATACCAAAAATTCCCGAACAGACTACCGTGGTTCGTTATCTAATCGTCCAGGCCCTTGCCGGCCCGACTCGAATAACTTAGCCACAGGACTGAGCTCATAGGTCATAGAAATCCGAACAGATGCAGACACAGATAATAGATTCAAATTTTGCATAGTAAATTGGCATATGAACAGACAAGAGAACGAGTGTGATAAAGTACACCCTCGTCCCAAACAAATAAACAGATTGCAGAGCAGAAATCAAGTTAAACAGCAATGGAGGGGAGTGGTACACTCACCGGCTCAACTTCAAAAGTTTTCACTTCAGATTGGCCTTAATCGCCAAGAAACCCTAAAATAATCAAAGTAAACTAATTGAAGGTTTCATATCCAAAATCGAGTAAACGAAATGCACAAGTGAGGCTCGACTACACGTCGTACGCCTTGCCAATTAAATACTAATGCAAGGGTGGAAAACATGATTTTCTTGGAAACGAAAAGGTAACATGAAGACTTAGGCGCAAACAACCCAAAAGCCTTTCATTTCCACCAAAAGGCAAATCCAACTTAAAGGAACCAAACGGCCTAGAAAATCGGGCAGCACCTCCCCTAAAATTCTTACTTTTCCAGCCATTAAGGCTTCATTATTTCCTCAAATCAGTTCCAATATTTCGCACAAAAGTCATCTCATTTCCCAAAAGCCGTTCACTAGGCTCAAAGTAGTACAAGTACAAAAGTTAGCTAGGAAATGACCGGAATGAGAGCGAGCCCTAAAACATGCAAACAAGTACATGGAGACTCGATAACGAGTCATAAAGCCATGCCAACCACAACCCCAATAAGGTTTCATATGCATATATAAGCATTATAGCAAACCAGAAAATCAGGAAATGTAGCCATCTTGGCCATAACAACAAAAACAGTTTTGCCTTCATTATGCGGTAATGGTACAAATTGCGCTACGCTTATCGGATGAGGGTGTAAGACCCACCATATCGAAGCTAAAAGACAGGGCTACAACAATGTAGAAGGCCACTCAGTCCAAATCCTAGCACAACTAGGTCAAAAATGCAGAATACCAAACCAGAACCGTAATTGCAGGTTTACAAATCACACTATGCTGTAATTAGTCCAACTCAGTCTATACAGGTCCAAATGCATTGATTCCAAAGGTATGCGGTAACCAAGACATCCAGCTACATTTCATCAGAAGACACCAACATCCAAATCCAAAGCAATTCCAGTCAAAATAGACGATTACAAGCGCAGTTCGCACATTCTGATCAACCCAGAACAGCAACAGTAAAATCGACATATCTCACTCTACACTACTCCAAATGACCAGAAATTTTGCAGGCACCTCAAAAACATCAATACCTACAACTGTTATGTTTTAAGCAAAAGCCAATTCGGCCTCTAAGCATGAGATACAAAATCGGACAGAAAAGGGGGTTATGAAACCCTAACTTTTCACATTTCAATCCAAACCCAAAATTGGTTGCAATTTTCAATAATCCACACCTACTAGAGTCATTACCCCTCATTACCAACCATCATAAACAACCACAACATCATGATCAGATTAAACCAGAAAATTCATCAATAAAATAAAAGTTTCACCAATTCATCTCAAACCAAGAAATAAACCACAAATTTCAGCACTTTAGCCACCACTAGGCACAAATTAAGCATCATTAGGTGTAGGAGGAAGTTCAAGCACCACTTACCTAGTAAACAAGAGAGGGAGAGTTGTAGGACACCTTAGATTTTCCAAAAACTTCACCGAATCACTCACTAGCACCAAATGGAAGGATTTTATGGAGTAGAAACAAGATCAAGCACTTGGTTTGGATGATTTGAGCTAGGTAGTTGCCAAGATTTTGGAGAGTTTTTCTTCCTTTCTTAGCTCAAGAGGGCCGGCCACAAGAAGGTAAGAAATAAGTGAATTTTGGTTAATTTTTTAGATATTTAACCAATTAGTCAAAAGGTCAAAACCATGAATAGTAAGTCATAAGTCATAACCAATATAATGGTGACACTTGTCACCTCCATTAATGCAATCCTATCTTTTCTTTTTCCCCTCACATCAATCACTTCACATCCTCTACTTATCTCTTAACACCCGATAAATTTCACACAGTATCCGGAATTTAACCTAATTGGCCGAATTTTTCCGAACTGTTCGCACTAGTGGGTCCCACATCCATTATATATCCTTAATTTTTCAAAAACTCTCCAATACGAGAAAAATCATCTAAAAACTATAATTACTCATAAAATTCACCAGGAAAATTTTCCTAAGCCAGAAAATGCAGAAAACATGCCATTAAAGGAAATAAACCCCAGGAAAATTATTAAGGGATTTACGGGTTCTCACACTCTCTCCCCCTTAAAGAAATTTCATCCTCGAAATTTTCTTATCAGCGGAATCCATCAAATCCAAGGTACCCAACGGATCGTACCTTCTACATCCTCAGACGAGTCAGGGACCTGATGATGCTCCAGGGAATATACTCGAGCCGGTACTTTCGCTCCGGTCCCTTCTCCTTTCGACTGTCCAGGGTTGGTCTTAGCTGGTTGCTGAGAGTTTGTCTTGGTTGGTGGCGGAGTCCCTCTCCCTTCGCGCAGTCGTGCTGGACAGTTAGCAATTCGATGTTCGGCGCTACCACAGCGCAGGCATTTTCCTTCTTTCTTCCAACAATTTGCCTCCGTGTGATTTGGCCCTCCGCAATATCCACAGGGACCTCAAGTAGCAGTGACCGATCCTCCCGGTGAGACACCACTGGCCACCCCCGGTCGTCGTACTCCCCCGTTCCCTTTTCCACTATTAGGGGGTGTGCTCTTATCTTCCTGTTCCGAGCTGCTCCCAGGAAAGCCCCTTTTCTTGGTTTGGAAGTTTCTAACTTGTAGCCTCGCATCTTCAACCCGTTGAGCTTTCTCCACAGCGTCACTAAAGGTACTAAGTTGAGCTACAGCCAAATCCTTTTGAATCTCAACATTTAGCCCCTGAATAAAACGCCTTATCCATCTTTGTTCGGTTATGATCAGTTCAGGCGCAAACTTAGACAACCGAGTGAATTGACTCTCATACTCGGCTACGGTTTGTGTTCCCTGGCGAAGCCGAATGAATTCATCTTCCTTCTTTTCTTGGATGAGAGGAGGGAAAAACTTGGCATTAAATTCTCTCATAAAGTCCGCCCACGTCCTCGGGGTTTGTTCTCTTTCCCATTTCATTCGAATGACATTCCACCAGGAACGGGCGGCTCCCTCTAGTTGAAAGACAGCAAATGTCACCTGTCTCTCCTCGGTATAGTGTAAGGCAGCAAAAATATCGATCATCTTCTCCAGCCACTTCTCAGCTACGTCAGGATCAGGGCCTCCAAGAAATTTGGGTGGGGAGAACTTTTGAAATCTCTCAAGGGCTCTATCCTCGCCCTCCATGTGATTACCAGGATTCCCAGGGTTAGGGTTAGGGTTTTGACCTTGTTGGTGCACCACTTGGGCTAGCAAAGCAGTCATTTGCTGCATGGCAGCAGCTATTTGGACATTGGGGTCAACCCTAAGTTCAGGGTTTGGTCCAGATGAGGTTTCCCCAGTACCCCTTTCAGGTGTAGGTTGCCTATTTCCACGCCCACGGCCCCGTCCACTCCGTGTACCTTCCATGAGTTTTACTTGGTCTCGGCAATAATACTAAACCAAAATAAGCACGATGCATGTAAGTAACACTCAAAACTTTTATGATAACACACGTTTATACAGTCCAAACAAGATCAAAGCATATATATACAAGCCGGTCAAAATTAGGCCGCACACATACATACAACCAGTTAAGTCAAGTACAAACATAGACGATCCACCGAGGAAAGGCCTTTCTAGTTCACCAAATCCATTCTAACCTAGGCCCTCACTTCTTTCGTATCCGGGCGCAAGAATCCCATCTAAGATAATTCACAACTCGAGCCGACCGGTCCCAAGAGTAAACCATCCTTATTAAAGATTCCTACCCGACATACATACGTAGCTTCCTCGAGTCCCATGATAATGATTCGTACACTTATCACATGCCCGGTTCATAACTTACGCTCAAACGAGCACTTAGACATATTCATGAAATTAGGACCACAACACCACTTGGCCCAGTCTCACTCCGCGCAGAGACCACGCGAAGTGGCTCTGATACCACTTGTAACAGCCCCACTTTCCCCTAAGGCGAACCAAAGGGGTTAGCGGACTGCCTGCCCAGCTCTCGCCAGGACTACGGATCAGATTAGAGCTATCTGCTTCATTCCGGAACTTACAAACGCGCGTAAACAAATCAAAATAGTAAAATAACCCAAAATAAAATAAAATGAAATCCGGAGCCGGCCATGAATAGTAACCGACCCGTCAGAACCCAGCCGAAATAGCTAACAAACACTCACATCTGAACTTTAGCGTTTACAAATCAAAATGACATAAAAAAGCTTTCAAAAGTTAATACATATACACGGTTTGCCAAATCAAAAGAGAAAACGCCCCAAAAGTACACTTAGGGTTTTAATACATGAGCTATACAAAAGATATGTTCAACTAGTTCAATTTGGCAGTCATTTGTCAAATCCAGACCAAAAGGGTTTATTTTCCTGTAAGAAAAACAAAAGGAACAGAAAAGGGTGAGCTTGCGCTCAATGAGGTACCAAACAGATAGCATTAAAATCGTGGCATTTCACATTTAACAAATCAGATACACATGTCAGATGTAAAGCAAAGGAACCAATGATTCAAATCAGAAGGATACGGGTGGCTCTCAGGAGCCAAATTTCCAGCGCAGTACTTGATCCAAACCGGTTGACTCTCCGTCAACGTATATAGAACCAACGCGTCCGTAGACCCCTCTTAACACCGAATTCCGTCCACCAAACACCCCTTTACCGGGCCCGCTCACCTCAAACGAACAAAATGGTAATACTAGAGTATACCCGGAATCAAGGGTCTCAATACCAAAAATTCCCGAACAGACTACCGTGGTTCGTTATCTAATCGTCCAGGCCCTTGCCGGCCCGACTCGAATAACTTAGCCACAGGACTGAGCTCATAGGTCATAGAAATCCGAACAGATGCAGACACAGATAATAGATTCAAATTTTGCATAGTAAATTGGCATATGAACAGACAAGAGAACGAGTGTGATAAAGTACACCCTCGTCCCAAACAAATAAACAGATTGCAGAGCAGAAATCAAGTTAAACAGCAATGGAGGGGAGTGGTACACTCACCGGCTCAACTTCAAAAGTTTTCACTTCAGATTGGCCTTAATCGCCAAGAAACCCTAAAATAATCAAAGTAAACTAATTGAAGGTTTCATATCCAAAATCGAGTAAACGAAATGCACAAGTGAGGCTCGACTACACGTCGTACGCCTTGCCAATTAAATACTAATGCAAGGGTGGAAAACATGATTTTCTTGGAAACGAAAAGGTAACATGAAGACTTAGGCGCAAACAACCCAAAAGCCTTTCATTTCCACCAAAAGGCAAATCCAACTTAAAGGAACCAAACGGCCTAGAAAATCGGGCAGCACCTCCCCTAAAATTCTTACTTTTCCAGCCATTAAGGCTTCATTATTTCCTCAAATCAGTTCCAATATTTCGCACAAAAGTCATCTCATTTCCCAAAAGCCGTTCACTAGGCTCAAAGTAGTACAAGTACAAAAGTTAGCTAGGAAATGACCGGAATGAGAGCGAGCCCTAAAACATGCAAACAAGTACATGGAGACTCGATAACGAGTCATAAAGCCATGCCAACCACAACCCCAATAAGGTTTCATATGCATATATAAGCATTATAGCAAACCAGAAAATCAGGAAATGTAGCCATCTTGGCCATAACAACAAAAACAGTTTTGCCTTCATTATGCGGTAATGGTACAAATTGCGCTACGCTTATCGGATGAGGGTGTAAGACCCACCATATCGAAGCTAAAAGACAGGGCTACAACAATGTAGAAGGCCACTCAGTCCAAATCCTAGCACAACTAGGTCAAAAATGCAGAATACCAAACCAGAACCGTAATTGCAGGTTTACAAATCACACTATGCTGTAATTAGTCCAACTCAGTCTATACAGGTCCAAATGCATTGATTCCAAAGGTATGCGGTAACCAAGACATCCAGCTACATTTCATCAGAAGACACCAACATCCAAATCCAAAGCAATTCCAGTCAAAATAGACGATTACAAGCGCAGTTCGCACATTCTGATCAACCCAGAACAGCAACAGTAAAATCGACATATCTCACTCTACACTACTCCAAATGACCAGAAATTTTGCAGGCACCTCAAAAACATCAATACCTACAACTGTTATGTTTTAAGCAAAAGCCAATTCGGCCTCTAAGCATGAGATACAAAATCGGACAGAAAAGGGGGTTATGAAACCCTAACTTTTCACATTTCAATCCAAACCCAAAATTGGTTGCAATTTTCAATAATCCACACCTACTAGAGTCATTACCCCTCATTACCAACCATCATAAACAACCACAACATCATGATCAGATTAAACCAGAAAATTCATCAATAAAATAAAAGTTTCACCAATTCATCTCAAACCAAGAAATAAACCACAAATTTCAGCACTTTAGCCACCACTAGGCACAAATTAAGCATCATTAGGTGTAGGAGGAAGTTCAAGCACCACTTACCTAGTAAACAAGAGAGGGAGAGTTGTAGGACACCTTAGATTTTCCAAAAACTTCACCGAATCACTCACTAGCACCAAATGGAAGGATTTTATGGAGTAGAAACAAGATCAAGCACTTGGTTTGGATGATTTGAGCTAGGTAGTTGCCAAGATTTTGGAGAGTTTTTCTTCCTTTCTTAGCTCAAGAGGGCCGGCCACAAGAAGGTAAGAAATAAGTGAATTTTGGTTAATTTTTTAGATATTTAACCAATTAGTCAAAAGGTCAAAACCATGAATAGTAAGTCATAAGTCATAACCAATATAATGGTGACACTTGTCACCTCCATTAATGCAATCCTATCTTTTCTTTTTCCCCTCACATCAATCACTTCACATCCTCTACTTATCTCTTAACACCCGATAAATTTCACACAGTATCCGGAATTTAACCTAATTGGCCGAATTTTTCCGAACTGTTCGCACTAGTGGGTCCCACATCCATTATATATCCTTAATTTTTCAAAAACTCTCCAATACGAGAAAAATCATCTAAAAACTATAATTACTCATAAAATTCACCAGGAAAATTTTCCTAAGCCAGAAAATGCAGAAAACATGCCATTAAAGGAAATAAACCCCAGGAAAATTATTAAGGGATTTACGGGTTCTCACACTCTCTCCCCCTTAAAGAAATTTCATCCTCGAAATTTTCTTATCAGCGGAATCCATCAAATCCAAGGTACCCAACGGATCGTACCTTCTACATCCTCAGACGAGTCAGGGACCTGATGATGCTCCAGGGAATATACTCGAGCCGGTACTTTCGCTCCGGTCCCTTCTCCTTTCGACTGTCCAGGGTTGGTCTTAGCTGGTTGCTGAGAGTTTGTCTTGGTTGGTGGCGGAGTCCCTCTCCCTTCGCGCAGTCGTGCTGGACAGTTAGCAATTCGATGTTCGGCGCTACCACAGCGCAGGCATTTTCCTTCTTTCTTCCAACAATTTGCCTCCGTGTGATTTGGCCCTCCGCAATATCCACAGGGACCTCAAGTAGCAGTGACCGATCCTCCCGGTGAGACACCACTGGCCACCCCCGGTCGTCGTACTCCCCCGTTCCCTTTTCCACTATTAGGGGGTGTGCTCTTATCTTCCTGTTCCGAGCTGCTCCCAGGAAAGCCCCTTTTCTTGGTTTGGAAGTTTCTAACTTGTAGCCTCGCATCTTCAACCCGTTGAGCTTTCTCCACAGCGTCACTAAAGGTACTAAGTTGAGCTACAGCCAAATCCTTTTGAATCTCAACATTTAGCCCCTGAATAAAACGCCTTATCCATCTTTGTTCGGTTATGATCAGTTCAGGCGCAAACTTAGACAACCGAGTGAATTGACTCTCATACTCGGCTACGGTTTGTGTTCCCTGGCGAAGCCGAATGAATTCATCTTCCTTCTTTTCTTGGATGAGAGGAGGGAAAAACTTGGCATTAAATTCTCTCATAAAGTCCGCCCACGTCCTCGGGGTTTGTTCTCTTTCCCATTTCATTCGAATGACATTCCACCAGGAACGGGCGGCTCCCTCTAGTTGAAAGACAGCAAATGTCACCTGTCTCTCCTCGGTATAGTGTAAGGCAGCAAAAATATCGATCATCTTCTCCAGCCACTTCTCAGCTACGTCAGGATCAGGGCCTCCAAGAAATTTGGGTGGGGAGAACTTTTGAAATCTCTCAAGGGCTCTATCCTCGCCCTCCATGTGATTACCAGGATTCCCAGGGTTAGGGTTAGGGTTTTGACCTTGTTGGTGCACCACTTGGGCTAGCAAAGCAGTCATTTGCTGCATGGCAGCAGCTATTTGGACATTGGGGTCAACCCTAAGTTCAGGGTTTGGTCCAGATGAGGTTTCCCCAGTACCCCTTTCAGGTGTAGGTTGCCTATTTCCACGCCCACGGCCCCGTCCACTCCGTGTACCTTCCATGAGTTTTACTTGGTCTCGGCAATAATACTAAACCAAAATAAGCACGATGCATGTAAGTAACACTCAAAACTTTTATGATAACACACGTTTATACAGTCCAAACAAGATCAAAGCATATATATACAAGCCGGTCAAAATTAGGCCGCACACATACATACAACCAGTTAAGTCAAGTACAAACATAGACGATCCACCGAGGAAAGGCCTTTCTAGTTCACCAAATCCATTCTAACCTAGGCCCTCACTTCTTTCGTATCCGGGCGCAAGAATCCCATCTAAGATAATTCACAACTCGAGCCGACCGGTCCCAAGAGTAAACCATCCTTATTAAAGATTCCTACCCGACATACATACGTAGCTTCCTCGAGTCCCATGATAATGATTCGTACACTTATCACATGCCCGGTTCATAACTTACGCTCAAACGAGCACTTAGACATATTCATGAAATTAGGACCACAACACCACTTGGCCCAGTCTCACTCCGCGCAGAGACCACGCGAAGTGGCTCTGATACCACTTGTAACAGCCCCACTTTCCCCTAAGGCGAACCAAAGGGGTTAGCGGACTGCCTGCCCAGCTCTCGCCAGGACTACGGATCAGATTAGAGCTATCTGCTTCATTCCGGAACTTACAAACGCGCGTAAACAAATCAAAATAGTAAAATAACCCAAAATAAAATAAAATGAAATCCGGAGCCGGCCATGAATAGTAACCGACCCGTCAGAACCCAGCCGAAATAGCTAACAAACACTCACATCTGAACTTTAGCGTTTACAAATCAAAATGACATAAAAAAGCTTTCAAAAGTTAATACATATACACGGTTTGCCAAATCAAAAGAGAAAACGCCCCAAAAGTACACTTAGGGTTTTAATACATGAGCTATACAAAAGATATGTTCAACTAGTTCAATTTGGCAGTCATTTGTCAAATCCAGACCAAAAGGGTTTATTTTCCTGTAAGAAAAACAAAAGGAACAGAAAAGGGTGAGCTTGCGCTCAATGAGGTACCAAACAGATAGCATTAAAATCGTGGCATTTCACATTTAACAAATCAGATACACATGTCAGATGTAAAGCAAAGGAACCAATGATTCAAATCAGAAGGATACGGGTGGCTCTCAGGAGCCAAATTTCCAGCGCAGTACTTGATCCAAACCGGTTGACTCTCCGTCAACGTATATAGAACCAACGCGTCCGTAGACCCCTCTTAACACCGAATTCCGTCCACCAAACACCCCTTTACCGGGCCCGCTCACCTCAAACGAACAAAATGGTAATACTAGAGTATACCCGGAATCAAGGGTCTCAATACCAAAAATTCCCGAACAGACTACCGTGGTTCGTTATCTAATCGTCCAGGCCCTTGCCGGCCCGACTCGAATAACTTAGCCACAGGACTGAGCTCATAGGTCATAGAAATCCGAACAGATGCAGACACAGATAATAGATTCAAATTTTGCATAGTAAATTGGCATATGAACAGACAAGAGAACGAGTGTGATAAAGTACACCCTCGTCCCAAACAAATAAACAGATTGCAGAGCAGAAATCAAGTTAAACAGCAATGGAGGGGAGTGGTACACTCACCGGCTCAACTTCAAAAGTTTTCACTTCAGATTGGCCTTAATCGCCAAGAAACCCTAAAATAATCAAAGTAAACTAATTGAAGGTTTCATATCCAAAATCGAGTAAACGAAATGCACAAGTGAGGCTCGACTACACGTCGTACGCCTTGCCAATTAAATACTAATGCAAGGGTGGAAAACATGATTTTCTTGGAAACGAAAAGGTAACATGAAGACTTAGGCGCAAACAACCCAAAAGCCTTTCATTTCCACCAAAAGGCAAATCCAACTTAAAGGAACCAAACGGCCTAGAAAATCGGGCAGCACCTCCCCTAAAATTCTTACTTTTCCAGCCATTAAGGCTTCATTATTTCCTCAAATCAGTTCCAATATTTCGCACAAAAGTCATCTCATTTCCCAAAAGCCGTTCACTAGGCTCAAAGTAGTACAAGTACAAAAGTTAGCTAGGAAATGACCGGAATGAGAGCGAGCCCTAAAACATGCAAACAAGTACATGGAGACTCGATAACGAGTCATAAAGCCATGCCAACCACAACCCCAATAAGGTTTCATATGCATATATAAGCATTATAGCAAACCAGAAAATCAGGAAATGTAGCCATCTTGGCCATAACAACAAAAACAGTTTTGCCTTCATTATGCGGTAATGGTACAAATTGCGCTACGCTTATCGGATGAGGGTGTAAGACCCACCATATCGAAGCTAAAAGACAGGGCTACAACAATGTAGAAGGCCACTCAGTCCAAATCCTAGCACAACTAGGTCAAAAATGCAGAATACCAAACCAGAACCGTAATTGCAGGTTTACAAATCACACTATGCTGTAATTAGTCCAACTCAGTCTATACAGGTCCAAATGCATTGATTCCAAAGGTATGCGGTAACCAAGACATCCAGCTACATTTCATCAGAAGACACCAACATCCAAATCCAAAGCAATTCCAGTCAAAATAGACGATTACAAGCGCAGTTCGCACATTCTGATCAACCCAGAACAGCAACAGTAAAATCGACATATCTCACTCTACACTACTCCAAATGACCAGAAATTTTGCAGGCACCTCAAAAACATCAATACCTACAACTGTTATGTTTTAAGCAAAAGCCAATTCGGCCTCTAAGCATGAGATACAAAATCGGACAGAAAAGGGGGTTATGAAACCCTAACTTTTCACATTTCAATCCAAACCCAAAATTGGTTGCAATTTTCAATAATCCACACCTACTAGAGTCATTACCCCTCATTACCAACCATCATAAACAACCACAACATCATGATCAGATTAAACCAGAAAATTCATCAATAAAATAAAAGTTTCACCAATTCATCTCAAACCAAGAAATAAACCACAAATTTCAGCACTTTAGCCACCACTAGGCACAAATTAAGCATCATTAGGTGTAGGAGGAAGTTCAAGCACCACTTACCTAGTAAACAAGAGAGGGAGAGTTGTAGGACACCTTAGATTTTCCAAAAACTTCACCGAATCACTCACTAGCACCAAATGGAAGGATTTTATGGAGTAGAAACAAGATCAAGCACTTGGTTTGGATGATTTGAGCTAGGTAGTTGCCAAGATTTTGGAGAGTTTTTCTTCCTTTCTTAGCTCAAGAGGGCCGGCCACAAGAAGGTAAGAAATAAGTGAATTTTGGTTAATTTTTTAGATATTTAACCAATTAGTCAAAAGGTCAAAACCATGAATAGTAAGTCATAAGTCATAACCAATATAATGGTGACACTTGTCACCTCCATTAATGCAATCCTATCTTTTCTTTTTCCCCTCACATCAATCACTTCACATCCTCTACTTATCTCTTAACACCCGATAAATTTCACACAGTATCCGGAATTTAACCTAATTGGCCGAATTTTTCCGAACTGTTCGCACTAGTGGGTCCCACATCCATTATATATCCTTAATTTTTCAAAAACTCTCCAATACGAGAAAAATCATCTAAAAACTATAATTACTCATAAAATTCACCAGGAAAATTTTCCTAAGCCAGAAAATGCAGAAAACATGCCATTAAAGGAAATAAACCCCAGGAAAATTATTAAGGGATTTACGGGTTCTCACACTCTCTCCCCCTTAAAGAAATTTCATCCTCGAAATTTTCTTATCAGCGGAATCCATCAAATCCAAGGTACCCAACGGATCGTACCTTCTACATCCTCAGACGAGTCAGGGACCTGATGATGCTCCAGGGAATATACTCGAGCCGGTACTTTCGCTCCGGTCCCTTCTCCTTTCGACTGTCCAGGGTTGGTCTTAGCTGGTTGCTGAGAGTTTGTCTTGGTTGGTGGCGGAGTCCCTCTCCCTTCGCGCAGTCGTGCTGGACAGTTAGCAATTCGATGTTCGGCGCTACCACAGCGCAGGCATTTTCCTTCTTTCTTCCAACAATTTGCCTCCGTGTGATTTGGCCCTCCGCAATATCCACAGGGACCTCAAGTAGCAGTGACCGATCCTCCCGGTGAGACACCACTGGCCACCCCCGGTCGTCGTACTCCCCCGTTCCCTTTTCCACTATTAGGGGGTGTGCTCTTATCTTCCTGTTCCGAGCTGCTCCCAGGAAAGCCCCTTTTCTTGGTTTGGAAGTTTCTAACTTGTAGCCTCGCATCTTCAACCCGTTGAGCTTTCTCCACAGCGTCACTAAAGGTACTAAGTTGAGCTACAGCCAAATCCTTTTGAATCTCAACATTTAGCCCCTGAATAAAACGCCTTATCCATCTTTGTTCGGTTATGATCAGTTCAGGCGCAAACTTAGACAACCGAGTGAATTGACTCTCATACTCGGCTACGGTTTGTGTTCCCTGGCGAAGCCGAATGAATTCATCTTCCTTCTTTTCTTGGATGAGAGGAGGGAAAAACTTGGCATTAAATTCTCTCATAAAGTCCGCCCACGTCCTCGGGGTTTGTTCTCTTTCCCATTTCATTCGAATGACATTCCACCAGGAACGGGCGGCTCCCTCTAGTTGAAAGACAGCAAATGTCACCTGTCTCTCCTCGGTATAGTGTAAGGCAGCAAAAATATCGATCATCTTCTCCAGCCACTTCTCAGCTACGTCAGGATCAGGGCCTCCAAGAAATTTGGGTGGGGAGAACTTTTGAAATCTCTCAAGGGCTCTATCCTCGCCCTCCATGTGATTACCAGGATTCCCAGGGTTAGGGTTAGGGTTTTGACCTTGTTGGTGCACCACTTGGGCTAGCAAAGCAGTCATTTGCTGCATGGCAGCAGCTATTTGGACATTGGGGTCAACCCTAAGTTCAGGGTTTGGTCCAGATGAGGTTTCCCCAGTACCCCTTTCAGGTGTAGGTTGCCTATTTCCACGCCCACGGCCCCGTCCACTCCGTGTACCTTCCATGAGTTTTACTTGGTCTCGGCAATAATACTAAACCAAAATAAGCACGATGCATGTAAGTAACACTCAAAACTTTTATGATAACACACGTTTATACAGTCCAAACAAGATCAAAGCATATATATACAAGCCGGTCAAAATTAGGCCGCACACATACATACAACCAGTTAAGTCAAGTACAAACATAGACGATCCACCGAGGAAAGGCCTTTCTAGTTCACCAAATCCATTCTAACCTAGGCCCTCACTTCTTTCGTATCCGGGCGCAAGAATCCCATCTAAGATAATTCACAACTCGAGCCGACCGGTCCCAAGAGTAAACCATCCTTATTAAAGATTCCTACCCGACATACATACGTAGCTTCCTCGAGTCCCATGATAATGATTCGTACACTTATCACATGCCCGGTTCATAACTTACGCTCAAACGAGCACTTAGACATATTCATGAAATTAGGACCACAACACCACTTGGCCCAGTCTCACTCCGCGCAGAGACCACGCGAAGTGGCTCTGATACCACTTGTAACAGCCCCACTTTCCCCTAAGGCGAACCAAAGGGGTTAGCGGACTGCCTGCCCAGCTCTCGCCAGGACTACGGATCAGATTAGAGCTATCTGCTTCATTCCGGAACTTACAAACGCGCGTAAACAAATCAAAATAGTAAAATAACCCAAAATAAAATAAAATGAAATCCGGAGCCGGCCATGAATAGTAACCGACCCGTCAGAACCCAGCCGAAATAGCTAACAAACACTCACATCTGAACTTTAGCGTTTACAAATCAAAATGACATAAAAAAGCTTTCAAAAGTTAATACATATACACGGTTTGCCAAATCAAAAGAGAAAACGCCCCAAAAGTACACTTAGGGTTTTAATACATGAGCTATACAAAAGATATGTTCAACTAGTTCAATTTGGCAGTCATTTGTCAAATCCAGACCAAAAGGGTTTATTTTCCTGTAAGAAAAACAAAAGGAACAGAAAAGGGTGAGCTTGCGCTCAATGAGGTACCAAACAGATAGCATTAAAATCGTGGCATTTCACATTTAACAAATCAGATACACATGTCAGATGTAAAGCAAAGGAACCAATGATTCAAATCAGAAGGATACGGGTGGCTCTCAGGAGCCAAATTTCCAGCGCAGTACTTGATCCAAACCGGTTGACTCTCCGTCAACGTATATAGAACCAACGCGTCCGTAGACCCCTCTTAACACCGAATTCCGTCCACCAAACACCCCTTTACCGGGCCCGCTCACCTCAAACGAACAAAATGGTAATACTAGAGTATACCCGGAATCAAGGGTCTCAATACCCAAAATTCCCGAACAGACTACCGTGGTTCGTTATCTAATCGTCCAGGCCCTTGCCGGCCCGACTCGAATAACTTAGCCACAGGACTGAGCTCATAGGTCATAGAAATCCGAACAGATGCAGACACAGATAATAGATTCAAATTTTGCATAGTAAATTGGCATATGAACAGACAAGAGAACGAGTGTGATAAAGTACACCCTCGTCCCAAACAAATAAACAGATTGCAGAGCAGAAATCAAGTTAAACAGCAATGGAGGGGAGTGGTACACTCACCGGCTCAACTTCAAAAGTTTTCACTTCAGATTGGCCTTAATCGCCAAGAAACCCTAAAATAATCAAAGTAAACTAATTGAAGGTTTCATATCCAAAATCGAGTAAACGAAATGCACAAGTGAGGCTCGACTACACGTCGTACGCCTTGCCAATTAAATACTAATGCAAGGGTGGAAAACATGATTTTCTTGGAAACGAAAAGGTAACATGAAGACTTAGGCGCAAACAACCCAAAAGCCTTTCATTTCCACCAAAAGGCAAATCCAACTTAAAGGAACCAAACGGCCTAGAAAATCGGGCAGCACCTCCCCTAAAATTCTTACTTTTCCAGCCATTAAGGCTTCATTATTTCCTCAAATCAGTTCCAATATTTCGCACAAAAGTCATCTCATTTCCCAAAAGCCGTTCACTAGGCTCAAAGTAGTACAAGTACAAAAGTTAGCTAGGAAATGACCGGAATGAGAGCGAGCCCTAAAACATGCAAACAAGTACATGGAGACTCGATAACGAGTCATAAAGCCATGCCAACCACAACCCCAATAAGGTTTCATATGCATATATAAGCATTATAGCAAACCAGAAAATCAGGAAATGTAGCCATCTTGGCCATAACAACAAAAACAGTTTTGCCTTCATTATGCGGTAATGGTACAAATTGCGCTACGCTTATCGGATGAGGGTGTAAGACCCACCATATCGAAGCTAAAAGACAGGGCTACAACAATGTAGAAGGCCACTCAGTCCAAATCCTAGCACAACTAGGTCAAAAATGCAGAATACCAAACCAGAACCGTAATTGCAGGTTTACAAATCACACTATGCTGTAATTAGTCCAACTCAGTCTATACAGGTCCAAATGCATTGATTCCAAAGGTATACGGTAACCAAGACATCCAGCTACATTTCATCAGAAGACACCAACATCCAAATCCAAAGCAATTCCAGTCAAAATAGACGATTACAAGCGCAGTTCGCACATTCTGATCAACCCAGAACAGCAACAGTAAAATCGACATATCTCACTCTACACTACTCCAAATGACCAGAAATTTTGCAGGCACCTCAAAAACATCAATACCTACAACTGTTATGTTTTAAGCAAAAGCCAATTCGGCCTCTAAGCATGAGATACAAAATCGGACAGAAAAGGGGGTTATGAAACCCTAACTTTTCACATTTCAATCCAAACCCAAAATTGGTTGCAATTTTCAATAATCCACACCTACTAGAGTCATTACCCCTCATTACCAACCATCATAAACAACCACAACATCATGATCAGATTAAACCAGAAAATTCATCAATAAAATAAAAGTTTCACCAATTCATCTCAAACCAAGAAATAAACCACAAATTTCAGCACTTTAGCCACCACTAGGCACAAATTAAGCATCATTAGGTGTAGGAGGAAGTTCAAGCACCACTTACCTAGTAAACAAGAGAGGGAGAGTTGTAGGACACCTTAGATTTTCCAAAAACTTCACCGAATCACTCACTAGCACCAAATGGAAGGATTTTATGGAGTAGAAACAAGATCAAGCACTTGGTTTGGATGATTTGAGCTAGGTAGTTGCCAAGATTTTGGAGAGTTTTTCTTCCTTTCTTAGCTCAAGAGGGCCGGCCACAAGAAGGTAAGAAATAAGTGAATTTTGGTTAATTTTTTAGATATTTAACCAATTAGTCAAAAGGTCAAAACCATGAATAGTAAGTCATAAGTCATAACCAATATAATGGTGACACTTGTCACCTCCATTAATGCAATCCTATCTTTTCTTTTTCCCCTCACATCAATCACTTCACATCCTCTACTTATCTCTTAACACCCGATAAATTTCACACAGTATCCGGAATTTAACCTAATTGGCCGAATTTTTCCGAACTGTTCGCACTAGTGGGTCCCACATCCATTATATATCCTTAATTTTTCAAAAACTCTCCAATACGAGAAAAATCATCTAAAAACTATAATTACTCATAAAATTCACCAGGAAAATTTTCCTAAGCCAGAAAATGCAGAAAACATGCCATTAAAGGAAATAAACCCCAGGAAAATTATTAAGGGATTTACGGGTTCTCACACTCTCTCCCCCTTAAAGAAATTTCATCCTCGAAATTTTCTTATCAGCGGAATCCATCAAATCCAAGGTACCCAACGGATCGTACCTTCTACATCCTCAGACGAGTCAGGGACCTGATGATGCTCCAGGGAATATACTCGAGCCGGTACTTTCGCTCCGGTCCCTTCTCCTTTCGACTGTCCAGGGTTGGTCTTAGCTGGTTGCTGAGAGTTTGTCTTGGTTGGTGGCGGAGTCCCTCTCCCTTCGCGCAGTCGTGCTGGACAGTTAGCAATTCGATGTTCGGCGCTACCACAACGCAGGCATTTTCCTTCTTTCTTCCAACAATTTGCCTCCGTGTGATTTGGCCCTCCGCAATATCCACAGGGACCTCAAGTAGCAGTGACCGATCCTCCCGGTGAGACACCACTGGCCACCCCCGGTCGTCGTACTCCCCCGTTCCCTTTTCCACTATTAGGGGGTGTGCTCTTATCTTCCTGTTCCGAGCTGCTCCCAGGAAAGCCCCTTTTCTTGGTTTGGAAGTTTCTAACTTGTAGCCTCGCATCTTCAACCCGTTGAGCTTTCTCCACAGCGTCACTAAAGGTACTAAGTTGAGCTACAGCCAAATCCTTTTGAATCTCAACATTTAGCCCCTGAATAAAACGCCTTATCCATCTTTGTTCGGTTATGATCAGTTCAGGCGCAAACTTAGACAACCGAGTGAATTGACTCTCATACTCGGCTACGGTTTGTGTTCCCTGGCGAAGCCGAATGAATTCATCTTCCTTCTTTTCTTGGATGAGAGGAGGGAAAAATTTGGCATTAAATTCTCTCATAAAGTCCGCCCACGTCCTCGGGGTTTGTTCTCTTTCCCATTTCATTCGAATGACATTCCACCAGGAACGGGCGGCTCCCTCTAGTTGAAAGACAGCAAATGTCACCTGTCTCTCCTCGGTATAGTGTATGGCAGCAAAAATATCGATCATCTTCTCCGGCCACTTCTCAGCTACGTCAGGATCAGGGCCTCCAAGAAATTTGGGTGGGGAGAACTTCTGAAATCTCTCAAGGGCTCTATCCTCGCCCTCCATGTGATTACCAGGATTCCCAGGGTTAGGGTTAGGGTTTTGACCTTGTTGGTGCACCACTTGGGCTAGCAAAGCAGTCATTTGCTGCATGGCAGCAGCTATTTGGACATTGGGGTCAACCCTAAGTTCAGGGTTTGGTCCAGATGAGGTTTCCCCAGTACCCCTTTCAGGTGTAGGTTGCCTATTTCCACGCCCACGGCCCCGTCCACTCCCTGTACCTTCCATGAGTTTTACTTGGTCTCGGCAATAATACTAAACCAAAATAAGCACGATGCATGTAAGTAACACTCAAAACTTTTATGATAACACACGTTTATACATTCCAAACAAGATCAAAGCATATATATACAAGCCGGTCAAAATTAGGCCGCACACATACATACAGCCAGTTAAGTCAAGTACAAACATAGACGATCCACCGAGGAAAGGCCTTTCTAGTTCACCAAATCCTTTCTAACCTAGGCCCTCACATCTTTCGTATCCGGGCGCAATAATCCCATCTAAGATAATTCACAACTCGAGCCGGCCGGTCCCAAGAGTAAACCATCCTTATTAAATATTCCTCCCCGACATACATACCTAGCTTCCTCGAGTCCCATGATAATGATTCGTACACTTATCGCATGCCCGGTTCATAACTTACGCTCAAACGAGCACTTAGACATATTCATGAAATTAGGACCACAACACCACTTGGCCCAGTCTCACTCCGCGCAGAGACCACGCGAAGTGGCTCTGATACCACTTGTAACAGCCCCACTTTCCCCTAAGGCGAACCAAAGGGGTTAGCGGACTGCCTGCCCAGCTCTCGCCAGGACTACGGATCAGATTAGAGCTATCTGCTTCATTCCGGAACTTACAAACGCGCGTAAACAAATCAAAATAGTAAAATAACCCAAAATAAAATAAAATGAAATTCGGAGCCGGCCATGAATAGTAACCGACCCGTCAGAACCCAACCGAAATAGCTAACAAACACTCACATCTGAACTTTAGCGTTTACAAATCAAAATGACATAGAAAAGCTTTCAAAAGTTAATACATATACACGGTTTGCCAAATCAAAAGAGAAAACGCCCCAAAAGTACACTTAGGGTTTTAATACATGAGCTATACAAAAGATATGTTCAACTAGTTCAATTTGGCAGTCATTTGTCAAATCCAGACCAAAGGGGTTTATTTTCCTGTAAGAAAAACAAAAGGAACAGAAAAGGGTGAGCTTGCGCTCAATGAGGTACCAAACAGATAGCATTAAAATCGTGGCATTTCACATTTAACAAATCAGATACACATGTCAGATGTAAAGCAAAGGAACCAATGATTCAAATCAGAAGGATACGGGTGGCTCTCAGGAGCCAAATTTCCAGCGCAGTACTTGATCCAAACCGGTTGACTCTCCGTCAACGTATATAGAACCAACGCGTCCGTAGACCCCTCTTAACACCGAATTCCGTCCACCAAACACCCCTTTACCGGGCCCGCTCACCTCAAACGAACAAAATGGTAATACTAGAGTATACCCGGAATCAAGGGTCTCAATACCCAAAATTCCCGAACAGACTACCGTGGTTCGTTATCTAATCGTCCAGGCCCTTGCCGGCCCGACTCGAATAACTTAGCCACAGGACTGAGCTCATAGGTCATAGAAATCCGAACAGATGCAGACACAGATAATAGATTCAAATTTTGCATAGTAAATTGGCATATGAACAGACAAGAGAACGAGTGTGATAAAGTACACCCTCGTCCCAAACAAATAAACAGATTGCAGAGCAGAAATCAAGTTAAACAGCAATGGAGGGGAGTGGTACACTCACCGGCTCAACTTCAAAAGTTTTCACTTCAGATTGGCCTTAATCGCCAAGAAACCCTAAAATAATCAAAGTAAACTAATTGAAGGTTTCATATCCAAAATCGAGTAAACGAAATGCACAAGTGAGGCTCGACTACACGTCGTACGCCTTGCCAATTAAATACTAATGCAAGGGTGGAAAACATGATTTTCTTGGAAACGAAAAGGTAACATGAAGACTTAGGCGCAAACAACCCAAAAGCCTTTCATTTCCACCAAAAGGCAAATCCAACTTAAAGGAACCAAACGGCCTAGAAAATCGGGCAGCACCTCCCCTAAAATTCTTACTTTTCCAGCCATTAAGGCTTCATTATTTCCTCAAATCAGTTCCAATATTTCGCACAAAAGTCATCTCATTTCCCAAAAGCCGTTCACTAGGCTCAAAGTAGTACAAGTACAAAAGTTAGCTAGGAAATGACCGGAATGAGAGCGAGCCCTAAAACATGCAAACAAGTACATGGAGACTCGATAACGAGTCATAAAGCCATGCCAACCACAACCCCAATAAGGTTTCATATGCATATATAAGCATTATAGCAAACCAGAAAATCAGGAAATGTAGCCATCTTGGCCATAACAACAAAAACAGTTTTGCCTTCATTATGCGGTAATGGTACAAATTGCGCTACGCTTATCGGATGAGGGTGTAAGACCCACCATCTCGAAGCTAAAAGACAGGGCTACAACAATGTAGAAGGCCACTCAGTCCAAATCCTAGCACAACTAGGTCAAAAATGCAGAATACCAAACCAGAACCGTAATTGCAGGTTTACAAATCACACTATGCTGTAATTAGTCCAACTCAGTCTATACAGGTCCAAATGCATTGATTCCAAAGGTATGCGGTAACCAAGACATCCAGCTACATTTCATCAGAAGACACCAACATCCAAATCCAAAGCAATTCCAGTCAAAACAGACGATTACAAGCGCAGTTCGCACATTCTGATCAACCCAGAACAGCAACAGTAAAATCGACATATCTCACTCTACACTACTCCAAATGACCAGAAATTTTGCAGGCACCTCAAACACATCAATACCTACAACTGTTATGTTTTAAGCAAAAGCCAATTCAGCCTCTAAGCATGAGATACAAAATCGGACAGAAAAGGGGGTTATGAAACCCTAACTTTTCACATTTCAATCCAAACCCAAAATTGGTTGCAATTTTCAATAATCCACACCTACTAGAGTCATTACCCCTCATTACCAACCATCATAAACAACCACAACATCATGATCAGATTAAACCAGAAAATTCATCAATAAAATAAAAGTTTCACCAATTCATCTCAAACCAAGAAATAAACCACAAATTTCAGCACTTTAGCCACCACTAGGCACAAATTAAGCATCATTAGGTGTAGGAGGAAGTTCAAGCACCACTTACCTAGTAAACAAGAGAGGGAGAGTTGTAGGACACCTTAGATTTTCCAAAAACTTCACCGAATCACTCACTAGCACCAAATGGAAGGATTTTATGGAGTAGAAACAAGATCAAGCACTTGGTTTGGATGATTTGAGCTAGGTAGTTGCCAAGATTTTGGAGAGTTTTTCTTCCTTTCTTAGCTCAAGAGGGCCGGCCACAAGAAGGTAAGAAATAAGTGAATTTTGGTTAATTTTTTAGATATTTAACCAATTAGTCAAAAGGTCAAAACCATGAATAGTAAGTCATAAGTCAACCAATATAATGGTGACACTTGTCACCTCCATTAATGCAATCCTATCTTTTCTTTTTCCCCTCACATCAATCACTTCACATCCTCTACTTATCTCTTAACACCCGATAAATTTCACACAGTATCCGGAATTTAACCTAATTGGCCGAATTTTTCCGAACTGTTCGCACTAGTGGGTCCCACATCCATTATATATCCTTAATTTTTCAAAAACTCTCCAATACGAGAAAAATCATCTAAAAACTATAATTACTCATAAAATTCACCAGGAAAATTTTCCTAAGCCAGAAAATGCAGAAAACATGCCATTAAAGGAAATAAACCCCAGGAAAATTATTAAGGGATTTACGGGTTCTCACACTCTCTCCCCCTTAAAGAAATTTCATCCTCGAAATTTTCTTATCAGCGGAATCCATCAAATCCAAGGTACCCAACGGATCGTACCTTCTACATCCTCAGACGAGTCAGGGACCTGATGATGCTCCAGGGAATATACTCGAGCCGGTACTTTCGCTCCGGTCCCTTCTCCTTTCGACTGTCCAGGGTTGGTCTTAGCTGGTTGCTGAGAGTTTGTCTTGGTTGGTGGCGGAGTCCCTCTCCCTTCGCGCAGTCGTGCTGGACAGTTAGCAATTCGATGTTCGGCGCTACCACAGCGCAGGCATTTTCTTCTTTCTTCCAACAATTTGCCTCCGTGTGATTTGGCCCTCCGCAATATCCACAGGGACCTCAAGTAGCAGTGACCGATCCTCCCGGTGAGACACCACTGGCCACCCCCGGTTGTCGTACTCCCCCGTTCCCTTTTCCACTATTAGGGGGTGTGCTCTTATCTTCCTGTTCCGAGCTGCTCCCAGGAAAGCCCCTTTTCTTGGTTTGGAAGTTTCTAACTTGTAGCCTCGCATCTTCAACCCGTTGAGCTTTCTCCACAGCGTCACTAAAGGTACTAAGTTGAGCTACAGCCAAATCCTTTTGAATCTCAACATTTAGCCCCTGAATAAAACGCCTTATCCATCTTTGTTCGGTTATGATCAGTTCAGGCGCAAACTTAGACAACCGAGTGAATTGACTCTCATACTCGGCTACGGTTTGTGTTCCCTGGCGAAGCCGAATGAATTCATCTTCCTTCTTTTCTTGGATGAGAGGAGGGAAAAACTTGGCATTAAATTCTCTCATAAAGTCCGCCCACGTCCTCGGGGTTTGTTCTCTTTCCCATTTCATTCGAATGACATTCCACCAGGAACGGGCGGCTCCCTCTAGTTGAAAGACAGCAAATGTCACCTGTCTCTCCTCGGTATAGTGTAAGGCAGCAAAAATATCGATCATCTTCTCCAGCCACTTCTCAGCTACGTCAGGATCAGGGCCTCCAAGAAATTTGGGTGGGGAGAACTTTTGAAATCTCTCAAGGGCTCTATCCTCGCCCTCCATGTGATTACCAGGATTCCCAGGGTTAGGGTTAGGGTTTTGACCTTGTTGGTGCACCACTTGGGCTAGCAAAGCAGTCATTTGCTGCATGGCAGCAGCTATTTGGACATTGGGGTCAACCCTAAGTTCAGGGTTTGGTCCAGATGAGGTTTCCCCAGTACCCCTTTCAGGTGTAGGTTGCCTATTTCCACGCCCACGGCCCCGTCCACTCCGTGTACCTTCCATGAGTTTTACTTGGTCTCGGCAATAATACTAAACCAAAATAAGCACGATGCATGTAAGTAACACTCAAAACTTTTATGATAACACACGTTTATACAGTCCAAACAAGATCAAAGCATATATATACAAGCCGGTCAAAATTAGGCCGCACACATACATACAACCAGTTAAGTCAAGTACAAACATAGACGATCCACCGAGGAAAGGCCTTTCTAGTTCACCAAATTCATTCTAACCTAGGCCCTCACTTCTTTCGTATCCGGGCGCAAGAATCCCATCTAAGATAATTCACAACTCGAGCCGACCGGTCCCAAGAGTAAACCATCCTTATTAAAGATTCCTACCCGACATACATACGTAGCTTCCTCGAGTCCCATGATAATGATTCGTACACTTATCACATGCCCGGTTCATAACTTACGCTCAAACGAGCACTTAGACATATTCATGAAATTAGGACCACAACACCACTTGGCCCAGTCTCACTCCGCGCAGAGACCACGCGAAGTGGCTCTGATACCACTTGTAACAGCCCCACTTTCCCCTAAGGCGAACCAAAGGGGTTAGCGGACTGCCTGCCCAGCTCTCGCCAGGACTACGGATCATATTAGAGCTATCTGCTTCATTCCGGAACTTACAAACGCGCGTAAACAAATCAAAATAGTAAAATAACCCAAAATAAAATAAAATGAAATCCAGAGCCGGCCATGAATAGTAACCGACCCGTCAGAACCCAACCGAAATAGCTAACAAACACTCACATCTGAACTTTACCGTTTACAAATCAAAATGACATAGAAAAGCTTTCAAAAGTTAATACATATACACGGTTTGCCAAATCAAAAGAGAAAACGCCCCAAAAGTACACTTAGGGTTTTAATACATGAGCTATACAAAAGATATGTTCAACTAGTTCAATTTGGCAGTCATTTGTCAAATCCAGACCAAAAGGGTTTATTTTCCTGTAAGAAAAACAAAAGGAACAGAAAAGGGTGAGCTTGCGCTCAATGAGGTACCAAACAGATAGCATTAAAATCGTGGCATTTCACATTTAACAAATCAGATACACATGTCAGATGTAAAGCAAAGGAACCAATGATTCAAATCAGAAGGATACGGGTGGCTCTCAGGAGCCAAATTTCCAGCGCAGTACTTGATCCAAACCGGTTGACTCTCCGTCAACGTATATAGAACCAACGCGTCCGTAGACCCCTCTTAACACCGAATTCCGTCCACCAAACACCCCTTTACCGGGCCCGCTCACCTCAAACGAACAAAATGGTAATACTAGAGTATACCCGGAATCAAGGGTCTCAATACCCAAAATTCCCGAACAGACTACCGTTGTTCGTTATCTAATCGTCCAGGCCCTTGCCGGCCCGACTCGAATAACTTAGCCACAGGACTGAGCTCATAGGTCATAGAAATCCGAACAGATGCAGACACAGATAATAGATTCAAATTTTGCATAGTAAATTGGCATATGAACAGACAAGAGAACGAGTGTTATAAAGTACACCCTCGTCCCAAACAAATAAACAGATTGCAGAGCAGAAATCAAGTTAAACAGCAATGGAGGGGAGTGGTACACTCACCGGCTCAACTTCAAAAGTTTTCACTTCAGATTGGCCTTAATCGCCAAGAAACCCTAAAATAATCAAAGTAAACTAATTGAAGGTTTCATATCCAAAATCGAGTAAACGAAATGCACAAGTGAGGCTCGACTACACGTCGTACGCCTTGCCAATTAAATACTAATGCAAGGGTGGAAAACATGATTTTCTTGGAAACGAAAAGGTAACATGAAGACTTAGGCGCAAACAACCCAAAAGCCTTTCATTTCCACCAAAAGGCAAATCCAACTTAAAGGAACCAAACGGCCTAGAAAATCGGGCAGCACCTCCCCTAAAATTCTTACTTTTCCAGCCATTAAGGCTTCATTATTTCCTCAAATCAGTTCCAATATTTCGCACAAAAGTCATCTCATTTCCCAAAAGCCGTTCACTAGGCTCAAAGTAGTACAAGTACAAAAGTTAGCTAGGAAATGACCGGAATGAGAGCGAGCCCTAAAACATGCAAACAAGTACATGGAGACTCGATAACGAGTCATAAAGCCATGCCAACCACAACCCCAATAAGGTTTCATATGCATATATAAGCATTATAGCAAACCAGAAAATCAGGAAATGTAGCCATCTTGGCCATAACAACAAAAACAGTTTTGCCTTCATTATGCGGTAATGGTACAAATTGCGCTACGCTTATCGGATGAGGGTGTAAGACCCACCATCTCGAAGCTAAAAGACAGGGAAGATAACAATGTAGAAGGCCACTCAGTCCAAATCCTAGCACAACTAGGTCAAAAATGCAGAATACCAAACCAGAACCGTAATTGCAGGTTTACAAATCACACTATGCTGTAATTAGTCCAACTCAGTCTATACAGGTCCAAATGCATTGATTCCAAAGGTATGCGGTAACCAAGACATCCAGCTACATTTCATCAGAAGACACCAACATCCAAATCCAAAGCAATTCCAGTCAAAACAGACGATTACAAGCGCAGTTCGCACATTCTGATCAACCCAGAACAGCAACAGTAAAATCGACATATCTCACTCTACACTACTCCAAATGACCAGAAATTTTGCAGGCACCTCAAAAATATCAATACCTACAACTGTTATGTTTTAAGCAAAAGCCAATTCGGCCTCTAAGCATGAGATACAAAATCGGACAGAAAAGGGGGTTATGAAACCCTAACTTTTCACATTTCAATCCAAACCCAAAATTGGTTGCAATTTTCAATAATCCACACCTACTAGAGTCATTACCCCTCATTACCAACCATCATAAACAACCACAACATCATGATCAGATTAAACCAGAAAATTCATCAATAAAATAAAAGTTTCACCAATTCATCTCAAACCAAGAAATAAACCACAAATTTCAGCACTTTAGCCACCACTAGGCACAAATTAAGCATCATTAGGTGTAGGAGGAAGTTCAAGCACCACTTACCTAGTAAACAAGAGAGGGAGAGTTGTAGGACACCTTAGATTTTCCAAAAACTTCACCGAATCACTCACTAGCACCAAATGGAAGGATTTTATGGAGTAGAAACAAGATCAAGCACTTGGTTTGGATGATTTGAGCTAGGTAGTTGCCAAGATTTTGGAGAGTTTTTCTTCCTTTCTTAGCTCAAGAGGGCCGGCCACAAGAAGGTAAGAAATAAGTGAATTTTGGTTAATTTTTTAGATATTTAACCAATTAGTCAAAAGGTCAAAACCATGAATAGTAAGTCATAAGTCATAACCAATATAATGGTGACACTTGTCACCTCCATTAATGCAATCCTATCTTTTCTTTTTCCCCTCACATCAATCACTTCACATCCTCTACTTATCTCTTAACACCCGATAAATTTCACACAGTATCCGGAATTTAACCTAATTGGCCGAATTTTTCCGAACTGTTCGCACTAGTGGGTCCCACATCCATTATATATCCTTAATTTTTCAAAAACTCTCCAATACGAGAAAAATCATCTAAAAACTATAATTACTCATAAAATTCACCAGGAAAATTTTCCTAAGCCAGAAAATGCAGAAAACATGCCATTAAAGGAAATAAACCCCAGGAAAATTATTAAGGGATTTACGGGTTCTCACACTGCATACATCGTTGGAGTGAATCTCCTCGACACTTACATGATACATGGGGGACACCCCAACTCATAGGCCGACCTTGGAACTCGAGCCGGCATGGGCTTGGTCGGGAACCTCGGTGAGCCATGAGATTCACATGATAAGCTTGATCTAGTAATAGATCTTGCTTGGCATACTCGTGGAGTATCGCCTTATAAATGTCGTGCGGCCCCAAAGCGGTGTAGGGTGGACGGATGAGAAGTAAGTGATGATCTACGGTTTGAAAATGTCAACCCGGTTGACGGAGAGTCATCGCGAGAAGATATACGAATGAACTGGCAAAGCAAGTGGAACTTAGCTCCTGAGAGCTACCATATCCTTGAATTGTTTCTTTTTACATTTTGTTGGCATTATTAATTACTTGCAAGTTATCACTTGAACTATTACTTGAACTATATGCTTGCATGTGTGTTCTTGGCCTCACGAGCGTTTTTGCTCACCCTGTAGATTTGTTTTCCTTAACAGGTTTGAACTCGGAGGTGTACTGGAGAAACCCTCCTGATGTGCTTTTGTTTAGGATTTCTATTATATTTTGGCTATGCCCTTGGTTTTGGGTTGTCTTTTGGAATCGAAATGTAACTTTTGCGGCGTGATGTATATTTGGGATTCATGATGTACTTTGAACACCCAACGTGCGGGTTGGATAATGGATGACTATTGTTAAGGTTGAACGCTTCCGCATTTACTATACTTAAGTTATTTACTTGTGTTGTGTAGTTTGATAATAAGCTTGAATGGAAGTGCTTGAGTCCTGGCGAGAGCTAGGCAGACGTCCCGCGGATACCCTTTGGTTCGCCTTAGGGAGAAGTGGGGACGTCACAGTTGGACCAATTTCTTATTTACTGGGAAATTTTCTGATTTTATATGATTATGGTTAGTTGGTCATGGAATGATAGCTTGATTTGGTGTGAAATAGGGCGTTTGTGTATTAATTGTGGTTGTTTGCGAAAAATTTCAGAATTTGTGCGGAAATTCCAATTTTAGGATTTTAATTTGGGGCTTTCTTATGGTTGGTTCTTGAGCTCTTAATTGGTTAAGATTTAAGGGTATTGTGGCCTTAACTAGGTGTGTTTTATAGTCTATGATTTGTATGTGTAATGGTGGTTGAATTGAGATGCTATCGGTGTTATTTATAGGATGGAAAATAAGGAAATTAAAGGGAAATGCTGTCCAATTTTTAAGAGCATTTGATAGTTGTGCTATGTGAAACATTGATGTTATATGTGCTAGTTTCACTTGCCTTCGGAAATTCCAGCTTGTGTAGGTCAATATCAATGTTAGGGTTTCGAATTGGGGCTTAATTATGATTAGTTTTGGAGCTGTCAGTTGGCTCATATTGAAGGGGCCTTGTGGCTTAATTAGGTATGTGGTATATCTTATGATTCATATGTGTAATTGTGGTTAGATACAAAGGTTAGGTTAAAAGTGTAATTTCAGTTTTACCTTGTTTCTAGACTCAACTTGGACTGCATATTTCTCCATGTTTTAGACCGAACCAGCTTGTGGACAAAACATAAAAGTTGTAGAGATATGAGTTAGTTATCTACCTGTAAAATTTCAGATCGATTGGAGTACTGTAACTTGTGAAATAAACGAAATACCCTTGACTACCCTTAAGCACTGTTTCGCGGATAGTTTCCATTTTTCTCTGAGATTTCGATTTTTCACCATGAAAATGTATGGTTTGGCTTTGGAGGTATTCATAAGAAATGTTGGTATATGTCTTAGCTTCGTAACCCCCTAAGATTCGTTTCAATCGGATAAGTGTAGCTTCAATTGTGATTAAAATGCCAAAAGGTGATAGGAACTTGATGCTTTTAGACTTCCTTTTGTTTGACATGATAATTGTGATCTAGGGCTTGGACTTGAGCAAGGCAATGATATATGATGGATGGTTCCTGAGCTGTGGTTGGTGAGCAATCCCCAAACTATTAGCAAAGTTACTTTTCGACTTAATTCTTGCATTGGTTACTCGATTGCATATCATTTGTGTTTGTGTGTGTGCCATGACATGATTTGGCTCCATTGAGTTCTTGGGAATCTTGTGCTTTGAACCAACGTCTCAGCCCCTGTTTACCTAGAGCCATGATGGCTCCCTTTTGCTATTTGACTGTTCATTGATCTGTTTGAGCGTTGGAGTTCTAAGTACGAGGATTTCACTAGCTCACAAGAGCAACATATATACATTTGATCACTAATCCATGACATTATCTAAATGCATTATTGTTAAACTGGTTGGATTCCTGATTTTACTGATCACTCGCTGAAATTCTAGCTCACAACAAAATATTTTATTTCCCCTCCACAGGGCTCGAGGCGAAGGAAGGGCTTGTATTACTTATTCATGTGATAGGATGGATTATCTCATATATAGTTTGAATTCGGACTCCTCTTGTGTAATAGTTGGTATGAAGGATTGTATGAATGTTTGGAATCGATCAGATGTATGTATAGGTTCCATGCCTGGAAAATTGTATTTGCTTCATTTTTGTATGTGCATTGATGGTGGATTTGACGTATTATTTTTGAGATATATCTTGTAATTTATTTGAGGACTGTAGTGAGTGAGTGAGTCCTGGCGAGAGCTGGCAGGCGGTCCGTCGAACCCTTTGGTTCATCTTAGGAGGAAGTGGGGCTATCACAGTTGGTATCAGAGTTTAGGCTTCAGATCTCTATAGTGTATCCTAGGCTAAAGTTTAGGATGTCGGACTGTGGGATTGGTTTGAAAATGGTAAGCGTAGGATATGACTTGGTTGCTCCCAAGCGCACAATCAACCGATTCTGGTACTAGCGTACGGCTTGAGTCGTAAAGTTTCTTAGTTTTGGGATTCTTGTACTTGAGTACTCGATACTTTTTCTGAGGACATGCTTGTGAGTTTAGAAGGAACATGGTCTAGTGTATGATGATGTGAATAGGAATCATAAGTGTAGACACCAAATTTTTTATATAATTTCATTTTTAGTTTTTTATTTGTCGTGTTCATTTTTAGTTTTAGTTTCCAGTTTTATTTTTATTTTTAAGTTTTATCATAGAATTTGTTGAAAAAGAAAAAAAAAGAAAAAGCATTCAAAAAAATATGATTTAGTCGTTTGTAATTTAAATTCAATGCTTTCTTGAAAGGAAAAAAAGAAAAAGTGAAAAATGATGAAAAATGAAAAATGAAACAAAAAAAGATGGAAAAATGGCCATTTTTGTTGTTTTTAGTTTTTAAATTATTTTCATTATTATTATTATTATTATTACCTGGTTTTTGTCAATTTGTTATTATTATTATTATTTATATTTTATCATTTCTGTATTTATTAAGTTGAAAGTTAAAAAAAAAAAAAAAACGCGTCAAGCTGCGTTTTGGTGCAGCTTGCAAGGAAAGATTGAGACGGCTCCTTTGGCTGCAAATATGGAAAGAGGGCTGAGTTGTTTGAGGGCTAGGGATTTCCATATAAATAGAAAAAGAAGGGACAGCCGCAAGGAGGAGGGGGGTTTTTGGAACAGCACAAAAGGAAAACAGCGGCTAAGGGAGAGTAAAAGGGAGAGCGACGGGAGAGTTTGATGACGGCTGGAGTCTGGGGGGAGAAAGAAAAGAGAGGTCGGCAAAGGTTTTGGGGGCTAGAGGGAAAGAAAAAGACAGGAAAAAGAAAGACCAGAGGAAGGCTGAGAGGACGGCTGAAAAACTGAGGGCTTAGAGAGTTTTAGCGGCTGAAAGCTGAACATAAGGAAATTTGGAAGGTTGAGAGACTTCATCGGAGAATCCACAGAGAGTTTTGAGGGAGCCACAGTGCAAGGCTGGGGAGAAACAACGCAAGGAAAGCCTGTCCAAGCCACCTCCAGTCTGTACCTGCCGCTGCTGCTGTCTGCCATGGGCACCATCGCGCGCAAGATGCTGTCGTACGTCTCCAGCTTCATCACAGTACGACCACCAGGCGCGTGGGCATTCGACTCCGGAGAAAGCGAAGCCAACCTCCTCCAGCAGCATAATCAAGACTCCCTCACCAGCGTCCATCTCTCCAATGGTGCCTCTCTCAACTCTGCTCTCGCTGCCGACTTCCCATCCGTCGCCGCTCGAAGCCGCTGCCACCGCCTCGCCAGATTCTACCATTGTCGCCTACAAATCCGCCACCGTGAGATGGCCATTGGGAGGTAACTCTTATGTTAGTATTTCAGCTTCCTTCGAAGGGAGTCTCCTGTGAAACGGCTACTTCAATCTCTATGTTAATTATTCATGAATTTTGGGTGCATACATGTTTCCTGTGATTGTTCGGACCGAAGCTCTTTGTTTTCTGTGAATGCTGAAGTTTTCATTTGCAAGATTATGGTTGGAATTTTAGGCCCTTATCTTGTGGACTTGTTTTGAAGTTTCGGCAGAGGTTTAAGGCATTTTAGTTGAGTTTTGATAAAAATTTGCAGCAGAAAATTATTGTAGAAAGCCTCCCTAGCTGTTGAACCCTTCTTAGCAGAAAGCTTGGTTTGAATTCTGGTTTGCACGAAATTCTGGTTTCTTATTGATTTTGTTTGCATGATAAAAATGGGAGAGATTGTAGCTAGTTAGTTGTAGAAACCTGTGCATGAAGCCTGCTGCAATGAGCTTAAAGCTTTGGTCTTGTTGAAGCAACATGCGCGAGCAGCTTTCTTTTCCCTTAGATGGACGTAGCTTTGGCTTTGTTTGAAACACTGGATTTGTTTGCTGCTCTTTTTGTTGCATATTCAGTTTTGTTGTGTTAATCAAAGTGTCCAGATGTTAAATGAGGTCAAGTGATAGTCTTTGCTGGTTTTGTTTGAAGTTTGCTTGAAACTTGCATTTGAAAGCTTGAAGTTGCAAAAATTCTGGATGAATATTGCCGCAAGCTTCACCTTTCTCTTTTGCTGCATCTCATGCCTGGCTGTTTTCTTTTGCCTGCATTTCCTGATTAAGTTTCGGCCATCCATTTTTGTTAGCTGGTTTTTGCATGTTTTGGGGTGGTTTGAGATGATTGAATGCATTTGCCATGTAAGGGGCTGAAGCAAAAGTATTTGCTAGCTGAAGTTTAAAAAACTTTTTGGCCTGAAGGTTCTCTTGTTGCTGGAATGTTTCTCATTTGTCACATGAAATTTGCATGCAAATCTTCTTCATTCTTGTTATGACATGTATGATAAGTTTGGTAGGAGTTTGATGTTGGTTTTGGGTTTGAGATGGTTGTGTGAATTTGTCAGGCAAAGTTGCTGAAGTTTGAGAGCATAAGAAACGTTGCAGAAACTTTCTCTTCGTAACCTTTGCATGCTTTTGCATGAAATATTTTTTGAAAATTGCACTTTGACCCCCCAAGTCTCCCTTTATGCTACTAGGACCCAATCAATTGATTAATTTCATCAATTTGGTCCTTGGTAATTTTAATTTGTGCAACTTCATTGCTTGTTTGCTTCAATTAACTACCGTGCTTTGTTTCAATTGCACTTAAGTCATGACTTTAGGGGCTTTATGACCGAATGAGCTCATGTTTGCTTATTTTCTTTAATTTCCTCAAATAAATTGGTACATTGACCATTTCTTTTAATTATTTGTCAAATAAATTGGTGCCTTGACCCTTTTTATTGTTTTGAAGCTAATATCTCATTTACTCGATTTCCATTGCAAGGGAGGTAACTTCTATATTCTTGAGTTATTTTTCCTACGTGCTCCTACGTGTTATGTGAATATACATGTCTACTTTGCTTTCCTAGCCTTTCTTTAATTTCTTTTATTTATGTCATTTACTTTTACTTTTATTTAAGTTATTCATTATGGGGTATGTGTACACCTCTTGGCTTGTAATAGATAGGGCTTGGCGAGCTTTCTCATCCATTTTCCCTTTCCCCCCTTTGTTTTAGTTAGCAAATGTAATAAGTTCATTGCTTGCTTTCGTTGCTACGTGTTTAATCGCTTTATTAGGTCCTTGCATCTAGTCAAGCATGCTAAGTGTTATGTGCTATGTGTTTATGAGTGTTTGGCATGTCTACTCGCTTTCCATAGCCATGAATGAATGTGATGGATGAATGTACGTTTTCGCTAGTCCAACGCTAGTCGGAATTCATAGAATAGGCTAGTCCAACGCTAGACCCTTAGGGATTTCCCCTCGTTAGTACATGTTTGCATGTTCATTACATATCATGCATTCTTTTAGTTTTTCTATCATTTGGCATGTCCCTCTAATCCCCTTTCCCCTCACTTTAGGTCTTGCATCTCATGCTAGTTAGGGTACATTTGCCTGAAGAGTCCCCTTCTGATAAGGGAAACGAGCGAGTATGGCTACTCGATAGCCTTAGCACGCTAGTTTTGCTTTCTAATCAAAGGGAAAATCGAAGTCGAAAAGTTAGGAGTCATTCCCATACCCGACCTGATGCATTCCTTTAGGTTCATTCATTCTCATTTATCACTTACTCATTTTTTCAATTCACATTTCCTCATCACCTTTCCTTTCCTTATTGTTCATTTTGATTTCTACTTCACAAAATTGCACTTAATTACACCTATATGCACTTATCACTATATTTCATACACTTGCACACAAACACTTGGATTTTTCATACAATTTCACACATGCACCTATTTCATACACTTGCACACAAACACTTGGATTTTATTTTTTATTTATTTTTTCATACAATTTCACACGTGCACCTTTTTATACACTTGCACACTTGCACTTTAGCCATCATTTGCATTAATCGACCTCTATAAGGTTTTCCTTTATTGGCCGCCACAATTCATGTGGTTGGGACCAAAAACCTTACAAGAGACATTTTAGAATTTAGGTTTGCATTTTTTTTTCTTTTTTCTTTCTTTTTGCATTCATGTAGTGCATCCAAATGTAATAAATTCTTTGGTTAAAACAAGAAAATCCTTGATTAAATCACGCAACTAGCCTTGGCTAGGTCGAAGGGGTGCCTTGGATTTTATCCTTGCCTTCCCCTTCGTCAAATGTGACTCCCGAACCTTTTTCGTTGGTTTACGTGGACTAGGAGTCGTTTAAAAGGGGTTTCTTACTACTCTTTCCCATTTTTTTTTCCTTTAAAAAATTCATTTTTAGGTGACTCGGTACACCTTAACTCATTACCAAGTGGCGACTCCGTATTTTTCAAAAAAAAAAACCCCTTTTAAACTATAATTTTGGGTCAAATCGTCGCATTCTCAAACCCCCATTTAGACCCACTTTTCTTTTAAATCACAATTCATTTTCCAATCACAAATTGAATCAAAAAATACATTTTTTAAACCATTTTATTTGTTTATCAAAAAATGGGGCGCGACAATAAGTGAGTTTGAGATAAGTTGTAATGGTACAGCTTAGAGTACAGAGGATTTCATATTGTACTCGAGACTTAACCGAATGAGGAGATTGAAATGATGAATGCTATCTTGGACTTGTCCAATAAGATTTTGGCTAGGATTTTGATAGATTATGGTGGTGTCCGGATTTGTTGAGAAAACTTCTGGTTTTTGCATCATTCTTCTAGTGTTCTTGTTTGATTAAGGTTTGCACCACTTGATTTGTAAGTGTTGAAATTTGAAATATTTGAACTGCTTGAGATCTACTAGGATGAGCTCATTTGAGATTTGAACTTGTTTAGGCGAGTGTACTCTTACGTACACTTAGTGGACTTGATTTGATTGAGTATATGGTATCTCTTTTACGCATGAGCAAGTAGTTTGATTCGTATATGACCTTTATGTGGACTTGAAGTCTGTGACTACTTGAGAATGTTAATTGCTGGGCATAGGCTAGGCGAGTGAGTTCTTATTCGTACTCGTGCACCATGAACCTGAAGTAATTGGCACTGCTTTTGAACTTATTTGTTTGAACCCTGTTTTGACCCTACTTTTGAACTTATTCGTACTCGTGTGGTTGTAGACCGGCTACTACTCTTCTGTAGTGGTTGAACTGAATCTCTCTGGTAAGGCATTACCTGTTGTGTTTTCAAGCACCGCTATTCTTCTGGCGAGGCATGCCTGTTGTGTTTTCAAGCACCACCAAGGATGAAATTTTTGAACTGAGCCTCTCTGGAGGGGCATTGCCTGTTGTGTTATCAAGCACTGCCATTCTACTGGCGAGGCATGCCTGTTGTGTTATCAAGCACCACTAGGGATGGAATTTTTGAACTAAGACTCTTTGGTGAAGCATAGCCGTTGTGCTAGCTTGTTGTGTTGTCCAACACCACCAGGGATGATATTTTGAACTAAGGCTCTTTGGCGAAGTATAGCTGTTGTGCTAACTCGTTGTGTTGTCCAGCACCGCCAGGGGTAAAACTTTCGACTTGAGGCTAAGCCATATCCTAAATTTTTCCGAAATCTGGGACTTTATTTCCAACTCCGAGCTGGTTGGTTGAATCAAGCCCTTTTGCATGTTTTATTTGGTTATTTGTTTAGCTATTTTTGGCTCGTTACAAAGTGATAAGTGGGATTAGAGTGGCTTTTAGTACTTGATTGACTTTCGAGGACTATTTGGATCTGATTAGTACAAGTTAGAATGTCGAGGACGACATTCTTTTAAGGTAGACAAGTTTGTGACGCCCCGCAAGAATGAGGGTTCCATTTTATATATATGAGTGTGTGTTGTGTATATTATATTAAGTGTAATTGTGTGAGGATGTAGGTCTCTTTGTTGGAAAAACGGACGAGCGTGTCGTTTGAATTTGGAAAAAAGACAATTTCGTGGAGGCAAAATTTTGTACCGAATCCGGCCGCATATCCGGCCAGTTCTTGGCCGGATTGTGGTTGGATTTTGAAAAAAATGGTTCGGCACTGCCTTGAATCCGGCCTGGAATCCGGTTAGATTCTAGCCAGATTGTGACGTGTCACAGTCGGCAGCCAGGTTTGATTGGCTATTTTTTTCATTCTTATCTTGTTTTTGGCTGAAGTTGGTCTTCATTTTTGCTCCCTCTTGCCCGGCTCTCTAGAGAGGGAAAACAAGAGAGATTTCTTTATTTTTGCTAGCTTCAATCTTTGCTCAAATCTTGAGATTTCACCGATGGTTTTGGAAACTACTCCATACAAGTGTGTACTAAGGAGGTTTAAAGCTTTTGGTGGAGTGATTTTTGAAGAAGAACCTCTAAGCTATTATCTTTCTTGAGTTATAAGGTATTTATTTGGAAAATTTCCTTTTTGTTCTAATAATGGTAGATTAGTGACTTATAGTAGCTAAATAGGTGGTTTTGTGGACGATTTTATGATTTTAAGTAGAGTTGGACCAATTTTTGATTTATTGGGGAATTTTCTGATTTTATATGATTATGGTTAGTTGGTCATGGAATGATAGCTTGATATGGTGTGAAATGGGGCGTTTGCGTATTAATTGTGGTTGTTTGCGAAAAATTTCAGAATTTGTGTGGAAATTCCAGTTTTAGTGTTTTTATTCGGGGCTTTCTTATGGTTGGTTCTTGAGCTCTTAATTGGTTAAGATTTAAGGGTGTTGTGGCCTTAACTAGGTGTGTTTTATAGTCTATGATTTGTATGTGTAATGGTGGTTGAATTGAGATGGTATTGGTGTTATTTATAGGATGGAAAATAAGGAAATTAAAGGGAAATGCTGTCCAATTTTTAAGAGCATTTGATAGTTGTGTTGTGTGAAACATTGATGTTGTATGTGCTAGTTTCACTTGCCTTCGAAAATTCCAGCTTGTGTAGGTCAATATCAATGTTAGGGTTTCGAATTGGGGCTTAATTATTATTAGTTTTGGAGCTATCAGTTGGCTCATATTGAAGGGGCATTGTGGCTTAATTAGATATGTGGTATATCTTATGATTCGTATGTGTAATTGTGGTTAGATACAAAGGTTAGGTTAGAAGTGTAATTTCAGTTTTACCTTGTTTCTGGACTCAACTTGGACTGCACATTTATCCATGTTTTAGACCGAACTAGCTTGTGGACAAAACATAAAAGTTGTAGAGATATGATTTAGTTATCTACCTGCAAAATTTCAGATCTATTGGAGTACTGTAGCTTGTGAAATGACTGAAATACCCTTAACTACCTTTAAGCCCTGTTTCGCGGACAGTTTCCATTTTTCTCTGAGATTTCGATTTTTCACCATGAAAATGTATGGTTTGGCTTTGGAGGTATTCATAAGAAATGTTGGTATATGTCTTAGCTTCGTAACGCCCTAAGATTCGTTTCAATCGGATAAGTGTAGCTTCAATTGTGATTAAAATGCCAAAAGGTGATAGGAACTTGATGCTTTTAGACTTCCTTTTGTTTGACATGATAATTGTGATGTAGGGCTTGGACTTGGGTAAGGCAATGATATATGATGGATGGTTCCTGAGCTGTGGTTGGTGAGGAATCCCCAAACTATTTGCAAAGTTACTTTTCGACTTAATTCTTGCATTGCTTACTCGATTGCATATCATTTCTTTTTGTGTGTGTGCCATGACATGATTTGGCTCCATTGAGTTCTTGGGAATCTTGTGTTTTGAACCAACGTCTCCACCACTGCTTACCTGGAACCATGATGGCTCCCTTTTGCTATTTGACTGTTCATTGATCTGTTTGAGCGTTGGAGTTCTAAGTACGAGGATTTCACTGGCTCACAAGAGCAACATACATACATTTGATCACTAATCCATGACATCATCTAAATGCATTATTGTGAAACTAGTTGGATTCCTGATTTCACTGGTCACTCGCTGAGATTCTAGCTCACAACAAAATATTTTATTTCCCCTCCACGGGGCTCAAGGCGAAGGAAGGGCTTGTAGTACTTATTCATGTGACCGGATGGATTATCTCATGTATAATTTGAATTTGGACTCCTCTTGTGTAATAGTTGGTATGAAGGATTGTATGAATGTTTGGAATCGATCGGATGTATGTATAGGATCCACGCCTGGAAAATTGTATTTGCTTTGTTTTTATATGTGTATTCATGGAGGATTTTGATGTATTATTTTTGAGGTATATCTTGTAATTTATTTGAGGACTGTAGTGAGTGAGTGAGTCCTGTCGAGAACTGGGCAGGCGGTCCGCCGAACCCTTTGGTTCGCCTTAGGGGGAGGTGGGGCTGTCACATGTAACGACCCCATTTTCCCCTAAGGCGAACCAGAGGGGTCAACGGGCCGCCTGCCCAGCTCTCGCCAGGACTCAGTCGTTCACTACGGTCCCCAAGCAAATTACAATATAAATCTCGTATTTTACATCAAGTTCTCCAAGAATTACTGATCACAACCGCAGCGGAATGAACACGTACATCCATTCAAGTCCAATCATTCATTACAAACCCAAAGTTTACACAAGTTAACTAAAAATCAAAGCGTACAAGAGAAATCCATCCATTCCAATTCAGACAGTCACCCTAGCTCAACATTTATACAAAACGGAATCCAAACCTAAGCTATACAAGATACATGCCATCCAGGCACACAAATAACGAATTACAAGCGCTTCCTTTTGTCTCGATTCCTGTGGGGAGAAGAAAAACATTTGGGGTGAGCTAGAAGCTCAGCGAGTGAATAGTAAAAGCAGTAATCAAATAAACTTATCAGTAGTGTATTTCAATGCTATCATGGGATAACGGTCCAATGTGCAAATAATGCTCTTTGGAGCCAGTGAAAATCCTTGTACTTAAATCCAACACTCCCTTAGATCAAGTAAGCAAATAAACAGAAACAAGGAGCCATCGTGCTCCAAGAATGCATAAACAGTAGTGGAAACGTTGGTTCTAAGCACAAGATTTTCCCAAGAACTCAATAAAGCCAAAATGTTATGGCACACACACATACACAATGATATGCAATCGTGTAAGCAATGCAAAATTATTTCAAAAGTAACTTTTGGAGAAATAGTTAAGGTTCACTCACCAACCACGGCACACGAACCTTTTCCAGCATACATCATTGACTTGCTCAAGTCGGAGCCCTAAATTACAAATAGCAAGTCAAGCAAATGAATTCTAAACTTCACAAGTTCCTGCCACCTTTTGGCATTTTAATCACATTTGAAACTACGCTTATCTGATTGAAACGATTCTTATGGCGTTACGAAGCTAAGACATATACCAACATTTCTTATGAAGACTTCCAAAGTCAAAACGTACAATTTCAGGGTCAAATATCGAAATCTAGGAGAGGACAGAAAACTGTCCGCAAAACAGGGTCTATAAACAGTCAGGGGCAATTCAGTCATTGCTCAAGCTACAGAGGTCCAAACAATCTGAAATTTTGCAGGTAAGTAGCTAACTCATATATCTACAAGTTTCATGTTTTGAGCAAAAGCTGGTTCGGTCTACAGTACAGAGAAAATGACAGTCCAAGTTCAGTCCAGAAATAGGGGAAAACTAAAATTACTCTTCTTGAACCAACCTTTTTATACAACCATTACTAATCACAATTAAGGCTAGAAATCCAACTAGCCTATACCAATCATGCACAGGCCAAAACAAGGATGAATGAACTTAAACCAAGTTTAGAAATGTCACTAACATGGAACCTTATTATCCCAATTTCCAAATCATAAGAATTCCATAAAATTAGTCAAGATCACTCACATTCAAATTAATCAAATATTTTCCAACAAATGGGACGGCATTTCCCCTTAATTAACACATATCCAACTTACCATTCAATACCAAATATATCTCAATTCAACTCCATTTTTACATACAAACAATAAGCCAGTAAATATACTCAATTAGGGCCACAATGCCCCTCAATCAAGCCAATTAAAAGCTTATAAACCAACTATTAGAAAATTCCTCAAATTGAAACCCTAAAAACCGGAAATCACACTACAAGCATAATTTTCCGCAAATGATCACAATTAACGCATAAAAGCTTCAATTAACACCATTTCAATTCATCAATCCAACACTAATCATAACTTTCATATAAAATCAGAAAAATACCCAATAAATCAACAATTCACCATCAATTCCTTCAACCCATGAAATACTCCACAATATAACATATTTAAACATCACAAACCCTAGATTAATTAATATTAGAACCAAAAGGAACTTGTTTATTCAACTTACCTCAAATGCAAGAGAGCTACCCACTTAGAGCTTCCCTTCAAAACCCAATCCATCAAAAGCTTTACACCACCATAGTGCACCCTTGTGTGAAATAGTTTGCAAAATCATTGGTTAAAACTCAAGATATTTGCCAAAAATTGAACTAGGAAAATTGAGAGTATTTCTCTCTACGAAGCTCGGATGAACCAGGGAAGAAAATGAGATATTTTGGCCAAAACAATGAGATAAGAAGGAAGAAAAGGCAGCCGGTCAAAGCTGACCGGCTGTGACATGTCACAATCCGGCCAGAATCTGGCCGGATTTCCGGCCGGATTCCTGGCCGGATACAAGGCCGAGGCTGATCAAAATTTTTTCAAAACTGAAGGGCAATCCGCCCAGCTATCCGGCCGGATTTGGCCACTGCCATTTTTCGAAACTTTTCTTTTCTTTTCCGAGTTGAAAAGCTGTGTTTCTCCGCTCATCCAACAAAATATACATAAAATGAAAACCCTATTTTTCCAGGGCGTCACATCACATATGTGATTTATTTTGCTCGAGCTGCTGTGTGCTGTTGACTGGCCAGCGGGGGTTGATAAGGTGAACGGGAAAAGTTAAGTAGAGTTTACGGACTATGAGTATTTTGGTTGACGGAGTGTCAACAGGTGGTCAAGCTCGGAGAATTGAACTGCCTTTAAAGCCACCCGTATCCTACCATTGTGATGTTACATTTCTGTCTATTGATGTGAAATATCTTGGTTTACATGTCTATTTGGATGTGATTTTACGTTTTTACCCCTGACTATTCACTAAGCATATAGCGTACCCTATTCCATTTGTTTTCTTTAGCAGGGGGTACGAGTGAGGCGTGAGACTTGTACAGAGTAGTCTAGTTTTGAAATTTTGAATTGTACTCGCGCTAGCACCCGACTAGGGTTGATTGGACTTGGATTGTAAACACGTTAATGTATTTGGGCGTGTATAAGCCTTGTAGCTAGATCTGAGTATCAATGTATATATTAAGTTTGAACTTGTTGTGTTACTTATTTGCTATGAATGTAAGTTATTTTCTCGAGTTTCGAGTGAGTGAGTCCTGGTGAGAGCTGGGCAGGCGATCCGTTAAACCCTTTGGTACACTCTAGGGGGAGGTGGGGTCATCACAGATATTATCAGAGCCACTTCGCGTTATCCCTGCACGGAGTGAGCTTGAGCCACGTGGTGATATGGTCTCAATTATGTGAATATGTATAAAGGACTCAGTGCACTTCTTGTGCGTAAGTTGGGAACTACGAAAGTGGTAAGTGTCATATCTTTATCATGATACTTGAGGTAGATAGATGTGTACGTCAGGTAGGAATCTTAAACTTTATTGATTTGCACTTGAGAGCGTACGGCCTGAGTTGTAAATTCTCTTAGTTTGGATTCTTGTACTTGAGTACTAAATACTTTTCCTGAGGGGAATACTTGTGAATTCGGAAGGGGTATAGTCTCGTGTATTATGAGGTGACTAGAAATCATAAGTGACTTTGAGATTAGTTCTGGTGGCAAAGGTTCAAGCACGGAGGATTCTTGTATTGGACTCGAAATTTACCCGATTGTGGAGATTGGTATCTTGCACTAGTTTAATAACTGTTTGGCTAGGGTTTTGATAGATTGTGGTTAGATTTGGACTGTGACGCCCCGAAAAAAAAAGAGTGTGAGAACCCGTAAAAACCCTAATATTTTCCTAGGGTTTTAGTTCCTTTAATTGCATAATTTTTGCATTTCTGGCTTAGAAATATTATCTGGGTGGATTTTATGACCAATTATAGTTTTAAGATGATTTTTCTAGCATTGGTGAGTTTTTAGAAAATTAAGAATAAATATTGGACGTGGGACCCACTAGTGCGAAAAGTTCGGAAAAATTCGGCCAATAAGGTTAAGTTTCGGATACTGTTAAAAGTTTATCGGGTATTAAGAGATAAGTAGGGTGTGTGAAGTGATTGATGTGAGAGAGAAAAGAATGATAAGGATGCATTTAATAGAGTGACACATGTCACTTTCTTATTGGTTGAACTTTTAAGAATTACTATTCATTGTCTTGACTTATTTGACCAAGGGATTAAATATCCAAAATTCACCAAAAAATCACCATTTTTCTCTCCTTGTTGGCCGGCCACCTTGAGCAAGAAAGGAAGGAGATTTCTTCAATTTTCAAGCTTCTACTTGGTGCAAATCAACCAAAAACATTTGCTTCCATCCATTTCACTCCATAAAATCCTATCTTCTAGTGTTAGTGAGTGTAGAGGTGAACTTTGTTTGAAGGATTAAGGTGCCCAACATCCTCCTCTCTCTTGGTTCTTGGTAAGTGAAGCTTGAAACACCTTACTACCTCTAATGATACTTATTTTGTGCTTAATGGGGGCATGAGAGAAGGAATATATGATTTGTTTCTTGATTTGGTTTGTTTTGGTGAAGTTTTCCATTTTATGATGATTTTTCTGGTTTAATTGGATTATGATGGTGTGGTTGTTGGTGATGATTGGCAATGGACTAAAATGACTCTAGTGGGTGTGAAAGGTGGATAAATGCAACCAATTTTGGATTTGGTGTGAAAACTGAAAAGTTAGGGTTCTTAAATCCCCAATTCTGTCCGGTTTTGGATCATAGGGTTAGAGGCCGAATTTGACTTTGCTCAAAACATGAAAGTTGTAGGTATTGATATGATTGAGATGCCTGCAAAATTTCAGGTCATTTGGATTAATGTAGAATGAGTTATGACGAAATTACTGTAGCTGTTCTGCTTTGATCAGAATGCGAAAACTGCGATAGTAATTGGCCATTTTGACTGGAATTGGTTTGGATTTTGGAGTTGGTGTCTTCTGATGAAATGTAGCTGGATGTCCTAGATAACTTATGCCTTTGGAATTTCGGCATTTGGACTTGTATGGACTGAGATATACCGATTACAGTTTTATGTGATTTGCAAACCTGTTTTGGTAATTCTGGTATAGTATTTGGCATTTTCGACCTAGTTAAGCTAGGAACTGGATTGAGTGACCTTCTACATTGTTGTAGCCCTGTTTCATAGCTTCGAAACGGTGGGTCTTACACCCCCAACCGATAATTGTAGTGAGAGTTCTGCCATTACCGCATTATGACGTCAAAACTGTTTTTCTGGTTTTGAGCTTAACCTTCATTTCCGGACTTTTCCCTAGCTTGACTTGTCTTTGTACTTCTTGGAGCTTGCTGAATGGATATTAGATGAACTTATTTGTGTGACTTTGGGACTGGCTGGAGTAATAATGAAGCCATGATGGCTGGAAAAGTTAGCAAATGTAGGGGAAGTGCTGTCGAAACTTTGAAGGGACTTGTTTGCATTGGGTTTGTGATCTAAGGCTTGGAGTTGAGCAAGGCAATGATACATGATGGATGGTTTCTGAGCCGTGGAGGTGAGTGACCCTAAACTGTTTCCAAAGTTACTTTTGAAATGTTCCTTGCATTGTTTCTTTGGTTTGCATATCATGTGTGCGCGCATACGAGTTCTTGACATGGTTTGGCTTTAATGAGTTCTTGAGGAGTCTTGTGCTGGACACCAACGTCTCCACCACTTTCGTGAGTTTGTGATATGATCTGGAGCACCGATGCTGCTCCCCTTTAATGTTTATGGTTTCGTGATCTGTTTGAGCGTTGGGTGTTTAGTTTCAATGATTTCACTGGCTCACGAGAGAAAAAATACGTGCATTTGATACTTGAATCATGACATCATGACATCATCGAAATGAATTATTGTGAAAGATATTTGATTACTGGTTTTATTTGGTTACTCGCTGAACTTCTAGCTCACCCCAAAAATATTTTATTCCCCTCCACAGGGCTCAAGGCGAAGGCAGGACTTGTTGTGCTTATTCATGTGAATGGATGGATTTCCTTTTGTGTAATAGTTATTATTAGGGATTGTAATGAATGTTTGGAATCGATCGGATGTATACATACGTTCCACGCTTGGAATTAGTTTCCGCTTCGTTTTGTTTATATGTAAATATTGGAGATTTATATTGTAATATTTGAGGTTTATTCTTGTAATATATTTGAGGATTGTAGTGAACGACTGAGTCCCGGCGAGAGCTGGGCAGGCGGCCCGCCGAACCCTCTGGTATGCCCTAGGGGGAGGTGGGGTCGTCACAGTTGGTATCAGAGCTTAGGCTTCAGATCTCTGTAGTGTATCCTAGGCTTGAAGTTTAGGATGCCGGACTGTGGGTTTGATTTGACTCTTGAGAGATTTGTGCAGGATGACTTGACTTGATTAGTACACGAGGAAATGTCGAGGACGACATTCTTTTAAGGAGGGGAGATTGTGACGCCCCGAAAAAAAAAGAGTGTGAGAACCCGTAAAAACCCTAATATTTTCCTAGGGTTTTAGTTCCTTTAATTGCATAATTTTTGCATTTCTGGCTTAGAAATATTATCTGGGTGGATTTTATGACCAATTATAGTTTTAAGATGATTTTTCTAGCATTGGTGAGTTTTTAGAAAATTAAGAATAAATATTGGACGTGGGACCCACTAGTGCGAAAAGTTCGGAAAAATTCGGCCAATAAGGTTAAGTTTCGGATACTGTTAAAAGTTTATCGGGTATTAAGAGATAAGTAGGGTGTGTGAAGTGATTGATGTGAGAGAGAAAAGAATGATAAGGATGCATTTAATAGAGTGACACATGTCACTTTCTTATTGGTTGAACTTTTAAGAATTACTATTCATTGTCTTGACTTATTTGACCAAGGGATTAAATATCCAAAATTCACCAAAAAATCACCATTTTTCTCTCCTTGTTGGCCGGCCACCTTGAGCAAGAAAGGAAGGAGATTTCTTCAATTTTCAAGCTTCTACTTGGTGCAAATCAACCAAAAACATTTGCTTCCATCCATTTCACTCCATAAAATCCTATCTTCTAGTGTTAGTGAGTGTAGAGGTGAACTTTGTTTGAAGGATTAAGGTGCCCAACATCCTCCTCTCTCTTGGTTCTTGGTAAGTGAAGCTTGAAACACCTTACTACCTCTAATGATACTTATTTTGTGCTTAATGGGGGCATGAGAGAAGGAATATATGATTTGTTTCTTGATTTGGTTTGTTTTGGTGAAGTTTTCCATTTTATGATGATTTTTCTGGTTTAATTGGATTATGATGGTGTGGTTGTTGGTGATGATTGGCAATGGACTAAAATGACTCTAGTGGGTGTGAAAGGTGGATAAATGCAACCAATTTTGGATTTGGTGTGAAAACTGAAAAGTTAGGGTTCTTAAATCCCCAATTCTGTCCGGTTTTGGATCATAGGGTTAGAGGCCGAATTTGACTTTGCTCAAAACATGAAAGTTGTAGGTATTGATATGATTGAGATGCCTGCAAAATTTCAGGTCATTTGGATTAATGTAGAATGAGTTATGACGAAATTACTGTAGCTGTTCTGCTTTGATCAGAATGCGAAAACTGCGATAGTAATTGGCCATTTTGACTGGAATTGGTTTGGATTTTGGAGTTGGTGTCTTCTGATGAAATGTAGCTGGATGTCCTAGATAACTTATGCCTTTGGAATTTCGGCATTTGGACTTGTATGGACTGAGATATACCGATTACAGTTTTATGTGATTTGCAAACCTGTTTTGGTAATTCTGGTATAGTATTTGGCATTTTCGACCTAGTTAAGCTAGGAACTGGATTGCGTGACCTTCTACATTGTTGTAGCCCTGTTTCATAGCTTCGAAACGGTGGGTCTTACACCCCCAACCGATAATTGTAGTGAGAGTTGTGCCATTACCGCATTATGACGTCAAAACTGTTTTTCTGGTTTTGAGCTTAACCTTCATTTCCGGACTTTTCCCTAGCTTGACTTGTCTTTGTACTTCTTGGAGCTTGCTGAATGGATATTAGATGAACTTATTTGTGTGACTTTGGGACTGGCTGGAGTAATAATGAAGCCATGATGGCTGGAAAAGTTAGCAAATGTAGGGGAAGTGCTGTCGAAACTTTGAAGGGACTTGTTTGCATTGGGTTTGTGATCTAAGGCTTGGAGTTGAGCAAGGCAATGATACATGATGGATGGTTTCTGAGCCGTGGAGGTGAGTGACCCTAAACTGTTTCCAAAGTTACTTTTGAAATGTTCCTTGCATTGTTTCTTTGGTTTGCATATCATGTGTGCGCGCATACGAGTTCTTGACATGGTTTGGCTTTAATGAGTTCTTGAGGAGTCTTGTGCTGGACACCAACGTCTCCACCACTTTCGTGAGTTTGTGATATGATCTGGAGCACCGATGCTGCTCCCCTTTAATGTTTATGGTTTCGTGATCTGTTTGAGCGTTGGGTGTTTAGTTTCAATGATTTCACTGGCTCACGAGAGCAAAAATACGTGCATTTGATACTTGAATCATGACATCATGACATCATCGAAATGAATTATTGTGAAAGATATTTGATTACTGGTTTTATTTGGTTACTCGCTGAGCTTCTAGCTCACCCCAAAAATATTTTATTCCCCTCCACAGGGCTCAAGGCGAAGGCAGGACTTGTTGTGCTTATTCATGTGAATGGATGGATTTCCTTTTGTGTAATAGTTATTATTAGGGATTGTAATGAATGTTTGGAATCGATCAGATGTATACATACGTTCCACGCTTGGAATTAGTTTCCGCTTCGTTTTGTTTATATGTAAATATTGGAGATTTACATTGTAATATTTGAGGTTTATTCTTGTAATATATTTGAGGATTGTAGTGAACGACTGAGTCCCGGCGAGAGCTGGGCAGGCGGCCCGCCGAACCCTCTGGTACGCCCTAGGGGGAGGTGGGGTCGTCACATGGACTTTACCAGTTGCTGTGAATATTAAAGTGCTAGCTTTGCAAGCCTATTTCATTTCTCCTATGCATATGAAAATTTGTTATGTGTTTACTTGATTTTGAAACTAAATATGTATTTGTTTGGTGATATATCAGATAAATGTATTATGGTCTATACCCATATGCAAAACCTTGAGATAGGGTATGGAACTTTTAAGATACGAAGTATGCTTTAGGATTTCATTATGTATATAAGTGATAAGGGTACTCCTTGTGTTAAAATTTTGGAATAAGAATACATGGCATAGCTATCTTCTTGTCTATTTTATTTGAGAATAGCTCTGTTTAATCTCTCCTGGTTGGATTGAAATACATAGAGTGATAAATTTCTTGAGGTGAACTTTACTATTAGTGATGAACTCGTTAATGAGGTATTATAGTATTCCAACCCTTAGCTCGTGAAAAGATTAAGAAGATTTGAATGAAAGGTTGGAATTTCGAGGATGAAATTCTTTTAAGGAGGGGAGTATGTGACATCCTGGATTTTGTGTAAGAAGAGAGAGTGTGAGAACCCGAAAGTTTTCTTATGTTATAGCCATTATTTTAATTCCGTGCATACATTTTCTAGAATGAATTTTTTTTACTATTTTTAGAAGGGAGTTAAGTTCCAAGACATTTTCCCGCTATAAGTTAGTTCGTGTGATGTTAGTAGTGTATATTGGACGTGAGACCCGCTAGTGCGGTACGTGCGATAATGTTTGATAACTAGTTGGAGTTCTGTGTTAAGGGATATTATATTACAAGATACTACAAAACAATTAGAGGTTGGCTAGGTAATTAATCATCGGTATGCAAGAGAATAGGTAACTATAACGGTTGGGTGGTTAGTAGATTAATGAGGTGTAATTAAGCTTGTGGATTGCATTCAGTTGGTGATCTATGGAGTTCTAAAATCCCTCATATTTTCTTAAAATACCCTTTTATTTTGATTAAATTATTTTATAATAGCTATACTACTCATTTACCTCCCCAGTGGTTGGAATAAAGAATAGAATTAAGAGTTTTCCCTTTTCATTCATCGTTAGGGTAAACTAAGGTTTTTACGTCTTTTCATAGCGTGAGTAATCGGTACGGGGTGTGTACTAAATTTCATGATTAAGAGTAAGTTTTAGATAAGAAAAAGTGTGTGATTAGAAGTAATAATCATAAGATAGTAAATTATAAGTTAAAACCCTAGTACGTGTGAGTTAAGGAAAAACAATTGGAACCGACGGGTACCATTTGTTACCGAGTGAGTACACCACTTGATCACTACCTTATTACCTTCATAGCCATGTTTTATTTCAGCTAATTAACCCTAAAATATCTTTTAAATTAGCCACAATTTTTGACCAAAGGAAATAAAGAGAAAAGTCTAGAAAAGAAAAGCCAAGTGTCATGAACCTATGGATGTTGGAATTTGACCAATTTCTTACCTTAGCTAAATATCTAATTTGGACTAGAATCATCTTCATTCTTCTTCAAGGCTGGCCGAACCATAGAGGGAGAAAAGGGCGGGGGAAACTTCATCTTCACTAATAAATTTTCTTGCTCAATCTTGAACTCCAACCATAAATCTTGCAAACCACTCCATGTAAGTTACTCTTTAGGGAAGATTAAAGCTTTGTGTGGCAAAATTTTGGAAGGAAAGGTTATGGTCTTCTCCTACAAGAATCCTAGGAAGGTATCATGGCTGTTTATCCTTTTCCTCTTCCTTAATCTTATTTAAGTTTGGATAGAAACTCTTAATCTTGGGTTATGACGGTTAATTTGTGAGTTTTGCATGAGATAGTGGAATGATTAGCTAGGGTTTACATTTTCAGCCTTGATTATAGTTATTTATCTAGTAATGGATGTTATAGAGTTAGTAATTGTTGGTTTTGATGATTGAATGCTTATTAGATATGAAATTCTATAGGAAAAGTTCAAATTCCAGAAATTGAAACTAACCTGTTTAGCTTCTGACCTGTTTAATTCGTCCATGTTAGAGGCATAATTAGGCTTAGATCAAAACATGAAAGTTGGAGGAAATGATGTTATATAAGTGGCTGCAAAATTTCAGCTCAATCAGAGCACTTTATCATGTGAAATGATAGAAAATACCCTGATTGCCAAATGCCCTGTTTTGTGGACAGTTTTCTGTCTTCTCGGTGATTGCACATTTTGATATTGACAATGAACGAATTGGTCATTGATGTCTTCATGAGACTTGTAGTTCTTTGTCTTAGCTTTGAAACAGTATAAAGTTACCCCAATCCGATAAACATAGCTCTAGTTGTGGCTAAAATGCTATAAGATGTCAAATCTGATGTTTAGCTTTTGTCTTCAAAAACTGATTTTTGGTTGTTTTATTAGACTTGTGTTATAAATGGATGATTTTGGAGCCTCATGGAAAGGCTATGGTGGTAACATTGCTTATGTGGGATTTTGGGACTAAATTGAGGGAAATTATGAAGCCATAAATGGCTGGAAAAAAGGTAAACACAAAGGGCGTGCTGCCCAAATTTTCACTAGAGGTATAAACCATCCTTTGGAGTTTTGGTTTTGTAATCTGCAAATTCAACCTAGATGTACTGAAAATTGGGCTCAGTTGTCTTCATAAAAGTTGTAACCCTTTGTCTTAGCTTCGAGATGCTACCTAGTAGACCTTGATCGGATAACCATATCTCCAGTTATGGTCAAAACCATGTAACCCATTTTTATACTATTTTTATTTCCGCGCACGCGCACATGCATTTCTTTGCCGTTTTTGCCGTCTTGGCCATTTTAGTCCTTACTTCCATTTGTGATGGTCGGTTGACTGATAGTTGAGTATAATCTTCTATCACAGGCAGTGACAAACCGGACAGAGTCGGTGGACCCGTATAAAGTACCTTGATTTGCGCTCTAACTATTTTGAGTGAGTAATTGGATTGGTTTATATGATAAATTGTCGATGTGATTTGTATATGTTGAATGGGTACTTAGGCGAGGCTGTGCTTTATCTCACTCGACCTAAGCCCATTCTCTGTTGTTGACTCAATATGTGAGAATACATGTTTTGTGCTGAGTAATGCCCTTTTGCTGTGTGCTGTTGGGGCGATTACACGACTTGAGTTGGACCCCTTGTGACGGCCTCACTTCTCCCTAGGGCGTACCCCAGGGTTCGGCGGACCGCCTGCCCAGCTCTCGCCGGGATTCAGTCGTTCCTTAATCAAGTCCGGAATACAACTAAAGGAATAACATACAACAATCCACAACGTAAGTGAAACTTACATATACATTTCTATCTCAAAAGGGAGTACAATCATCGCATATATAAAGGTTCTCAATTCTTCATACAACCAACCCGTGCCAAGCATTAGGGCGAGAACCATTACAAAAACAAAGAGTTAGACCAAGCTAGTCTATACCAAGCTCTCATCCTTGCGTGCCTTCCCCTGTTAAGGAAAACAAACTAAAGGGATGAGCTAAAAGCCCAGTGAGGTTCCGAAAACATAATCAAATAATCAATCCATACATTAAACATAGAAAATTAATAATTCAAGAAACATTTAAAATGGAAAGCGATAATAACACATACATTAAAAGGATACGGGCTCACTGGGAGCCATAAATTCGTTCATTCGTTCGTTCGTTCTCCTGACATTTCCCCTTATTCCTTCATTCTTTTGAAGATTGCATTTTTGTAAGTAAAACTCTCGTTCGTTCTTTCGTTTCATTCACCCCTTTCCTGGCCTTTGGCCAGACTCCACCAACCTACAAGGTAATACTCGAGTATACCAACGTTCACACCCAGCGTCACCATATCGCTCGACCAAGTCCGCTTCTGGCTCTTGTCGATCGGTAACGAAGGGCAGGGCCCAGTTCAGCCAAACGGCTTACATTCATGCACAACTAGCATTTAATCATTTAATCATTGAAAATTTCACATTTATTTATGTCGAGTGCGATAAAGTACTCACTCGCCTAGAAAACTCGTTTTAACAATCATTGAAAGCACTTAATACATTATCAATCAATAATAGCAAGCCAATAAGTCAAGGAAATATAACAAACAAAGAAACACTCACCTATGTACGCAAAACAACGTGCCAAATATCCTTAGTCACCGAAAATATCTAAGATTAAATGAGAAAGAATATTACAGCTCATCTAGCACAAACAATTAGGTGAAATCAAAGAACTCTACAAATGATGAGTAGAACGTATAAAGAGACTTTAAAGTGAAACGAGGACATTTGGACCCGTGGATAAAATAACTAGGGTTTCATAGACCAAACGTAAAACCAAACTCAAAAGGGCTATAAAATTTTCTAATGTAAACACTTGAACCAAAGACAAGTCGGAATCCAACTAGATAGGCTAAGAAATACTGTTTTCGGAATCGTTTATATGGTTCAAAATCATTTCATATTCAAGTAGATATTATAGATTTCATGAAAAAGAGGGAGGACAAAAATACTCAAGAAAACCCTAAACCATTCCTCTTTATTTGGTAAGAGTAAGTAAACATTTGGAGTTTCCAATTGAAGAATGATCATGTTTTAAGATGGAAAAACGGTTATAGTATTTGCCAAACAAAAATATACAAGTTCAAATAAAAACTTAGCCCCTCGAGCGAAAATTTGGGCAGCACGCCCTTTGTATTTTCCTGTTTCCAGCCATTTATGGCTACATTCTTTTTCTCAATCAAACCAAGGTTACCCACAACACAAATTCATTTCAATAGCCATTCTATAGGCTCAAAACAATACAAGTATAGAAATCGAGCTAATAACAAATGCGGAAATGAAACTTAACAAAAGACAGATTTGACGGGTTTTGCGTAACGGACACATCCGACGCTACGCTTATCGGATTGGAATGTAATTTATACCGTTTCGAAGCTAAGACAGAGGGCTAAAATTTTGATGAAGATCACTTAGTCCAAATTCTAGTGTAACCTAGTCAAATTCCCAATTCCCAGAACCAAGTTCCAACTAATCGGCTAATTAACCATACTGCCTTTAAATGGCCATATCGCAGGCTACCAAAGTCCGTTTAAGGTATTCTTGGAGGCGTTGAAAAGCTAAGACAAATACCTACAACTTTCATGAAGACCACTCAGTCCAGTTCTCACCCTAACTAGGTCAAATTTACCAAAAGAAACTCCAGATTTTCCAGTTTGAAATTCACTGCAGAAATCAACTAGCAGTCCTGCTTTATTCACTCATATCTCAGCACACACAACTCCAATTCAGGTAATTCCAAAGCCATTAGAAATCTAAGACACAAGGCTATAAGTCTTAAGAAGATATCAACAACCAAATCAGTAGTATTCCTGGTCAAAACATCCAATTACAGAAGCTGATTATCAGTTTCGGATAAATACAGGGAAGCAGGGGTATTTTCATCTTTTCACAGGCTACATTGCTCCGATTGAGCTAAAAGTTTACAGACGACTATAAAACATCATTCCCTACAACTTTCATGTTTTGTACTTAGGCCAAATCAGCTCCCAACATGTTCGAATGTTCAGACTAATTTCGGACAGAAATCTTTACAGAAAAGGAACACTTGAAGTTCATTTAAATTCGACCCAATCAAACGAATTTCCAGCCGTTCAAATCAGTTCCTAGCTAGTTAGATTCAACTTCCAATCATCAATCATATGTTTTACCACAAGAATCAAGAGTTAGGAAATTGGTTTACCTCAAATCCTTAATCATACCCCTAGCTGGCCGATTCTTTGAGGAGATGTATCCTTGAGCTCCAACTCTCCAACAAAGTTCCCTTGGTTGGTTGCAAGCAAGGTTGGATGAATAACCCCAATGATTCCCTTTCTTTTTTTTTTTCTTTCTTCTCCTAGCTCACCCGATGCTGCCTTTCTTCTTCTCCAAGCTCATGGTAGCTTGTTCATGGTGTTGGCTTTGTTTGTTTTGTCTTATGTCCTCCTAACTTAATAGCTAAGTCTATTAATAGTAAAGCAAAACAAGAGATGGGTCATGGGCTTGGGTAATTAATGGGTTTATGGCTTAGGCTTCTAATGAAATTAAAACTTAAAGGCCCAACACTAAAACTCTACTTGATCCAATGTAATTAACCCATTGGTTTACTTAGTTTAATTAAAACTAACTTAAGCCCACCAACCCAAGGTACTAATTACTCAAACCTCTGTACTAAACATGCATGGATGCACATACAATCACGAAAATATTAATTGGTTGAATTTAATTTAAACTTAACGGTTTAGTTTTGAAAGTAGGATTTTAATGATTCAATTAAATTTTTCACTTTTGGTATGTAAAATACTCTTTGAAAATTAAAACACATGGTAAAATACATTTCTCACACAATAGCTACTACAAATATCCATATTTAATTTATTTGAGACAATTTGGAATCCAGGATCTCACATCCATAATGCACCTCAAATTTAACATGTACGCACTTATACTAAAACAAATGATTTAAAAACGATACTCACTTATAAAATCTCTGAAAATTAAATGATTAATTGATTGAAAGCAAGGAAAATACACGCGAAAAAATAAAATAGAATAAAATAAAATAAAACAAGGAGAATTTTGCGGGTCCTCACAATCTCTCCCCCTTAAGAAATTTCGTCCTCGAAATTTTTACCTTCAGATGGCTCAGGAGTTTGTTGGTTGTCTAAAGCATATACCCTTGCCGGTACTTTTGTTTGGTTCCCTCTTTCATTCGCCTGTTTTGATTTAGTGCCCTCCAGTTGCTGGGTACTATTTTCACGTGACTGTTTCCTCGGACATTTGCTAACCTGGTGGTCACCACTTCCGCAAATCGAACACTTCCGCCCTTTCCTCCAACAATCACTCTCAGTGTGATTGGCCTTTCCACATTAGCCACAAGTCAAGGAAGAAGCCACTTGTTGGCTTTTTTGAAAAATCTCGTCATGGCATACTTGACTTCCTTTTGTAGATCATTCATCTGACGCCCCTCTTGTCCATGGTGGGTGGGACAAAAAGTTCACTTTCTGCACTTTGGAAGGGGCTATCAATTCACTTGGTTCCTCACTCATACTACCAGCTGCACCTCTTTTCCGAGTTTGGGAGGCTTTTACTTGTGCCTTTGCATTCTCGATTCGTTGAACCTTCTCAAGGGCCTCCGTAAACGTATTCACTTGCGCTGCTGCTAACGCCTCTTGGATGTCCAAATTTAGTCCCTGTATAAATCGTCTCACTCTTCTCGGTTCCGTGGCTACTAATTCGGAAGCAAACTTGGATAGTTTAGTGAATTTCGTTTCGTATTCAGCCACACTTAAGGTCCCCTGGCGTAGTCCAATAAATTCGTCCTCCCTCCTTTCTTGGACTAAAGGTGAGAGGTACTTCTCGTTAAATTCTCTTATAAAGTTTGCCCAGGTCCATACAGTCTGTTCTCTTTCCCATTTTGCTCTAATTATGTTCCACCATGCTCGAGCCGGTCCTTCAAATTGAAATACCGCAAAGTTCACTTGCCTTTGTTCGGTATAGTTCAAAACTGCAAAGATATTGATCATGGCCTCCAGCCACTGTTCGGCTACATCCGGATCAGACCCTCCAAGGAATTTCGGAGGAGCAAACTTCTGAAACCTCTCAAGAGCCCGATTTTCACCTATTTCAGGGTTCGGAGGTTGATTCACAAGTATTTGACCTTGTTGGTCCACCAACCTTGTTAAGATGTTTGTCATTTGTTGAATTGCCGTGGCCATTTGGTCCCCGGCTTCAACCCTCGGTCCTTGCTCTTGTGCAGCTGTTGTTTCCCTTTCCTCTCTTGGCTCTTGAGCTCGTTTATTCCCACGGCCACGTCCACGTCCACGACTACATCTCCCGTCCATATATATGTTTTCCCTCTCTCTTTCCTTTTCTTTTCCCCCCAAAAAGGTAATTAAGTGAATAAACACAGTAAATTGACTAAAGTAACAAATTCCAGCATACCAAATACACAAATAAACATATACGTACATAACACACCATAGATCAAGAAGACAGATGATCAAATACACAAAGGCATATTAAATTAGACAGATAATCATATGCACAAATACACCAACTAACGTCATGTAATAATAATATAAGGACAAATCAAAAGAAAAGGCGATATCATTCTAGTTTCAGTTGAATAACCCCGTCCGGTCTCTTACGTCACTTACTATCCAAACTAAATATCCATTGACCTCTTGTGCTCATTCTAGCCAGACAAAGCCTGTTCATGTTCCCAAAATCCAATTCTCAAGTACCTAGTAGCTAGCATCGCCTCAACTCCAGAGTACTCGGGCACGAGAATCCGAAATAAAACATTTCACATCTCGAGCTGGCCAGTCCCAAGAGTAAACTATCTACAATCGAAATTCCTACCCGACGTACCTATCTATGATCTTTAGATACTACAGGAAATTTAAGGCCTATAACGTTCACAGTTCATAGCTTATGCTCGAACGAGTACTTAATCCTTCATGCCTATTCACCACTCGGTCCAGGCTCACTCCGCGCAGAGACCACGCGAAGCAGGCTCTGATACCAACTGTGACGGCCCCACTTCTCCCTAGGGCGTACCCCAGGGTTCGGCGGACCGCCCGCCCAGCTCTCGCCGGGACTCAGTCTTTCCTTAATCAAGTCCGGAATACAACCAAAGGAATAACATACAACAATCCACAACGTAAGTGAAACTTACATATACATTTCTATCTCAAAAGGGAGTACAATCATCGAATATATAAAGGTTCTCAATTCTTCATACAACCAGCCCGTGCCAAGCATTAGGGCGAGAACCATTACAAAAACAAAGAGTTAGACCAAGCTAGTCTATACCAAGCTCTCATCCTTGCGTGCCTTCCCCTGTTAAGGAAAACAAACTAAAGGGATGAGCTAAAAGCCCAGTGAGGTTCCGAACACATAATCAAATAATCAATCCATACATTAAACATAGAAAATTAATAATTCAAGAAACATTTAAAATGGAAAGCGATAATAACACATACATTAAAAGGATACGGGCTCACTGGGAGTCATAAATTCGTTCGTTCGTTCGTTCTCCTGACATTTCCCCTTATTCCTTCATTCTTTTGAAGATTGCATTTTTGTAAGTAAAACCCTCGTTCGTTCTTTCGTTTCATTCACCCCTTTCCTGGCCTTTGGCTAGGCTCCACCAACCTACAAGGTAATACTCGAGTATACCAACGTTCACACCCAGCGTCACCATATCGCTCGACCAAGTCCGCTTCTGGCTCGAGTCGATCGGTAACGAAGGGCAGGGCCCAATTCAGCCAAACAGCTTACATTCATGCGCAACTAGCATTTAATCATTTAATCATTGAAAATTTCACACTTATTTATGTCGAGTGCGATAAAGTACACACTCGCCTAGAAAACTAGTTTTAACAATCATTGAAAGCACTTAATACATTATCAATCAATAATAACAAGCCAATAAATCAAGGAAATATAACAAACAAAGAAACACTCACCTATGTACGCAAAACAACGTGCCAAATATCTTTAGTCACCGAGAAAACCTAAGATTAAATGAGAAAGAATATTACAGCTCATCTAGCACAAACAATTAGGTGAAATCAAAGAACTCTACAAATGATGAGTAGAACGTATAAAGAGACTTTAAAGTGAAACGAGGACATTTGGACCCGTGGAAAAAATAACTAGGGTTTCATAGACCAAACGTAAAACCAAACTCAAAAGGGCTATAAAATTTTCTAATGTAAACACTTGAACCAAAGACAAGTTGGAATCCAACTAGATAGGTTAAGAAATATTGTTTTCGGAATCGTTTATATGGTTCAAAATCAGTTCATATTCAAGTAGATATTATAGACTTCATGAAAAAGAGGGAGGACAAAAATACTCAAGAAAACCCTAAACCATTCCTCTTTATTTGGTAAGAGTAAGTAAACATTTGGAGTTTCCAATTGAAGAATGATCATGTTTTAAGATGGAAAAACAGTTATAGTGTTTGCCAAACAAAAATATACAAGTTCAAATAAAAACTTAGCCCTCGAGCGAAAATTTGGGCAGCACGCCCTTTGTATTTTCCTGTTTCCAGCCATTTATGGCTTCATTCTTTTTCTCAATCAAACCAAGGTTATCCACAACACAAATTCATTTCAATAGCCATTCCATAGGCTCAAAACAATACAAGTATAGAAATCGAGCTAATAACAAATGCGGAAATGAAACTTAACAAAAGACAAATTTGACGGGTTTTGCGTAACGGACACATCCGACGCTACGCTTATCGGATTGGAATGTAATTTATACCGTTTCGAAGCTAAGACAGAGGGCTACAATTTTTATGAAGATCACTTAGTCCAAATTCCAGTGTAACCTAGTCAAATTCCCAACTCCCAGAACCAAGTTCCAACTAATTGGCTAATTAACCATACTACGTTTAAATGTCCATATCGCAGGCTACCAAAGTCCGTTTAAGGCATTCTTGGAGGTGTTGAAAAGCCAAGACAAAGACCAACAACTTTCATGAAGACCACTCAGTCCAGTTCTCACCCTAACTAGGTCAAATTTACCAAAAGAAACTCCAGATTTTCCAGTTTGAAATTCACTGCAGAAATCAACTAGCCGTCCTGCTTTATTCACTCATATCTCAGCACACACAACTCCAATTCAGGTAATTCCAAAGCCATTAGAAAGCTAAGACACAAGGCTATAAGTCTTAAGAAGATATCAACAACCAAATCAGTAGTAATCCTGGTCAAAACATCCAATTACCGAAGCTGATTATCAGTTTCGGATAAATACAGGGAATCAGGGGTATTTTGGTCTTTTCACAGGCTACATTGCTCCGATTGAGCTGAAATTGTACAGACAACTATAAAACATCATTCCCTACAACTTTCATGTTTTGTACTAAGGCCAAATCAGCTCCCAACATGTTCGAAATGTCAGACTAATTTCGACAGAAATCTTGACAGAAAAGTAACACTTAAAGTTCATTTAAATTCCACCCAATCAAACGAATTTCCAGCCGTTCAAATCAGTTCCTAGCTAGTTAGATTCAACTTCCAATCATCAATCATATGTTTTACCACAAGAATCAAGAGTTAGGAAATTGGTTTACCTCAAATCCTTAATCATACCCCCTAGCTGGCCGATTCTTTGAGGAGATGTATCCTTGAGCTCCAACTCTCCAACAAAGTTCCCTTGGTTGGTTGCAAGCAAGGTTGGATGAATAACCCCACTGATTCCCTTTTTTTTTTTTTTTTCTTTCTTCTCCTAGCTCACCCGATGCTGCCTCTCTTCTTCTCCAAGCTCACGGCAGCTTGTTCTTGGTGTTGGCTTTGTTTGTTTTGTCTTATGTCCTCCTAACTTAATAGCTAAGTCTATTAATAGTAAAGCAAAACAAGAGATGGGTAATGGGCTTGGGTAATTAATGGGTTTATGGCTTAGGCTTCTAATGAAATTAAAACTTAAAGGCCCAACACTAAAACTCTACTTGATCCAATGTAATTAACCCATTGGTTTACTTAGTTTAATTAAAACTAACTTAAGCCCACCAACCCAAGGTACTAATCACTCAAACCCCCATACTAAACATGCATGGATGCACATACAATCACGAAAATATTAACTGGTTGAATTTAATTTAAACTTAACGGTTTAGTTTTGAAAGTAGGATTTTAATGATTCAATTAAATTTTTCACTTTTGGTATGTAAAATACTCTTTGAAAATTAAAACACATGGTAAAATACATTTTTCACACAATAGCTACTATAAATATCCATATTTAATTTATTTGAGACAATTTGGAATCCAGGATCTCACATCCATAATGCACCTCAAATTTAACATGTACGCACTTATACTAAAACAAATGATTTAAAAATGATACTCACTTATAAAATCTCTGAAAATTAAATGATTAATTGATTGAAAGCAAGGAAAATACACGCGGAAAAATAAAATAGAATAAAATAAAATAAAACAAGGAGAATTTTGCGGGTCCTCACACCCCTTGTGCTGTGTGCTGTTGGGGTGAGTAATTTGTTGAGAGATATCATCTATTGAGAGATTGGATATCTCAGGGCTTTGTTCCAACCCGATTCTAAGAGTAGACGAACTATTCGAGTCAGCCGGGCCTGGTCGAAGTTAGTTCCATGCTAACCTTTGGATTTCGTTCTTTGTTAAAGTTTTGTTTAAAGCTAAGTGATTTATTTTGTTCGAGCTACTGTGTGCTGTTGACTGGCTAGCGGGGGTTGATAAGGTGAATGGGGAAAGTTAAGTGGAGTCTACGGACTATGAGTATTTTGGTTGACGGAGTGTCAACAGGTGGTCAAGTTCGGGGAATTGAACTGGCTTTCAAGCCACCCGTATCCTACCATTGTGATATTATATTTCTGTCTATTGATGTGAAATATCTTGGTTTACATGTTTATTTGGATGTGATTTTGCGTTTTTACCCCCGATTATTTACTAAGCATATACCTTACCCCATTCCATTTGTTTTCCTTAGCAGGGGGTACGAGCGAGGCGTGAGACTTGTACAAAGTAGTTTAGTTTTGAAATTTTGAATTGTACTCGCGCTAGCACCCGACTAGGGTTGATTGGACTTGGATTGTAAACACGTTAATGTATTTGGGCGTGTATAAGCCTTGTAGCTGGATCTGAGCATCAATGTATATATTAAGTTTGAACTTGTTGTGTTACTTATTTGCTATGAATGTAAGTTATTTTCTCGAGTTTCGAGTGAGTGAGTCCTGGCGAGAGTTGGGCAGGCGATCCGCTAAACCCTTTGGTATGCCCTAGGGGGAGATGGAGTCGTCACACAAGATCTTGCAGCTCTCCCTATATATTCTGTAACTGGCGCTATGACGTTGAAATCCCCACCCATTACCCACGGTCTTATGCTATTACTACCAGGTCTGACCATAGTGCTTGGCGCTCCGACCGTGTGCATTTGGTGTAGACAAAGATAGCTATCCCTACACTAGACCAAGAGTCATGCACCACCATAACATGGAGCAATTGCTCAGAGTTGCGTAAAATAGTGATATGAAAGTCAGACCTCCATATAAGCCAAATTTTATTAGACACATTGAACAAACTAAAGTCAAAAGAAAGCTTCAAACGAAGACCTTCTATTTGAGTTGCATCTGTCATCGGCTCGAAAAGAACCAGAATAGAAATGTTATGTAAGCGAACTAAATGTTTTACGTGGCAGACAGATGATTTACCCACTGCTCCCTATATATTCTGAAGTAGGAAACTATTCATTGGAAATGAAAGAGGATGAAGAACTAACGGCTTTAGAAGCTTGCCTCGTAAGAATATGCCACGGAAGATAAATGTGGCCCCTTTTCTTTGGGGATTTCTTCAAAGCCACGGTCACATATCCATCTTCGGCTCAAGCAAATGGCGGTAGTTTCTAGGCCAAAGAGGCGCTAAACTCCTTGAAAGAATTGACCAGCAGGCCTCGGTCAGTGTAGAGGGGTTGCGCTGCTTCTCTCTCTGTGTCCGAGCATGAGTTAGCCCTCATGACCTTACCCTCCCTATTGCGGCGAGTGAGAACCATGTCATCCAAATGCCCCCACTTATGCCGAGCCACTGGAAGGGAAGGATCAGTAGAAATGGCTATAGAAGGATTATGTCCGATAGCAACTGTGCTTCCGACCATGTAACTAGCCTGGCTGTTGCTATCACAAGCTTTTGCACGCTGCCCCATCCCTGGGAGTGCACCTGACTGCAAGACCGAAACTGGGTTGGCCTGATCAGACCCCTCTGTAGCGTTGTGCATATCTGTGCATGGCATCGGAACAAAGGGGACTGTGTCAGTCCCCATGGCTACTAGACCAACATTGGCAGTTGTCTCCTTCGCTACGTCCACGACGCTAGAACATTGAGCAACTGGCGCTGCTCTTTTGGTCTCCTCACGTTCCATGCGGCGCCGACAGTCTGGGGCAGCATGGCCTTGTTTGTTACATCCAGAGCAGTATGAAGGGAGATTATCATAGCTCACCTTCAGCCAGAACCCGCTGCTACTGATGCCTATCCAAACACGATCCGGGTGCTAGCGCAGAAGGTCCAAATGAACGCACGCCCGTGGAACGCTTGGCCGAGATAAGGCAGTAGTAGTTGTATCAATCTTGAGGGGGATTCCTATTGCACTTCCGATGGAGAACAAAGAGGATTTGTCAAAAAAATGGACAGGTAACAGTTCGAAGGAGAGACAGACTGGTACACGCGAAAATTCACTATTAAGCTTGAACTCTTGAGTCCACTTGAAGACACAAAGAGGGAAGCCTGAAATTGTCCAAAGCCCTCTTAGCTAGCATTGCAAGTAGTCATCTTCTGTTGAGAATCGAAGGAGTACGTGCCAGGGGTCAAGAATCCCAATTTTGAGATCCGATTGGAAACCTATGTGCTGAAAGGACTTGCAAATTGTTTCTAGATTTGGCCACCCATGAGAAAATTTACCTACAAGAACATACTTGAACGGTGATGCCAGCTGCGCTATATCTGCATCCGAGAATAGCACTGCTAGTTCTCCACGAAATTGGGAGACAGCTTTGATCTTGCAGGGAGAAGGAACGGCCTGATTTCGCAGCACATCAGCAAAAGAGCGGCAACCATCCGCTACGGTTTCATGAGCAGCCATCCGCTCTTTCAACAGGTTCTCTTTACTATAATTGGGAATCTTTTAATTCCTCGATCCAATCATCAAACCGATGCTAACAAAATGGAGTTGTATCTATTTATTGTTTTATGGAACGAATCAAGGTTGATTTTGACTTCATTTTGTGTTGTTTTATGAATAAAATTGGCACTACTACTCGTAGGAAATTATCTCATGCCAAATTTCTAATTTTTCATTTTCAATCATTTCAACATTCCTCTTGTTGGTCAGCCTACTCGTGAAAACTCCACCTGTTTTTTTACTAAAACTTATTTTGAAAGAAAAAATATCAAATTCGTTAAAGGAGAGTAGGTGTACAAGGACATAGCCTCTGAAACCCATTCCAAACGTGTTAATGACACCTGTACCTCCACTTCTCCTTTTCAACCTCAACTCAACCTAAATGTCATCAGATTGACACTTCATCTTCTTCTTCTACATCCAAACCCGTTATGGCCCTTATCCTTGAGCTAAAACAAAGAAACCTTCTTCTTGAGTATCGCCTCTGAATACTGATAACTTTGGAGCAACAAGCCAATTTTCTCAAACTAAAAGAGACTCTCCTACCTCCTCCATCACAAAACATGGATCAAAGAAATGATGAGAAACAAGAGGGATAAGAGAATGATGATGGGAATGAAAACCAAGTGGAGCAAGCAGGTCATGTACATGGAAATGGAAATAGAGAACATGACCCAGTCCATGATCAACAAGATCTCGATCATGAAGTTCGCTATGAGCATGACATTGGTTCATCCAAATCTAATTTCATGGATCAAGGTAACAAGTCCATACAAGAGACTAAAGGTCAAAAGAACACCTCGGATGAAGCAATGGAGGATGAGCATTTTCAATTTGTCCAGAGGTGAAAACCATCAACTCATATAGAATGAGTACTCAAATAAGTAGCTTAGTGAGGATTCTTGATCCTTTATTTTTTATGATAACAAACTATAGTGATAATTCCTACTAACATCTTTTCAAGTGCCTTGATAGAAGACAAGTTTACAAATCAAATCAGTCAAAATTGAATGAAATCAAGTACACAAGAAGTTGATTTAAAGGATTGGACGCTTCTTTTGGACACTATTGGCTGCTTCGGACATCCGATAGACAATGACAACACTTTCCAGAAGATAGTTTCGGATGATGGACTACACACTCAGACGTTCGCTAATGTCAGAAGATAGCTGCATCGGCCATCTAAAAAATTCAGGATGAACTTGGGAACATTCTATTCGCTATTCGACAAAGAAGATTAGACATAGAAGGAAGCTTCCACCATCTGACAGAAGTATAGAGACGCTTGATTACTAGGCTATCTGACGAACTCCTGGTTTTGGACGTTCGAACCTTTCAATGGCTAGTTTTTTATGCATTAAATGCAATGACCGTTGGGGATATTTTGGGTGGCAATTTGTGAACGCTATAAATAGCTTAGAGGCTAATGAAATCAAAAAATTTTGCCAACACTTTGTACAAGCTTTTAAGAGCAAATTCATAGCAAGGATTGGTGTCTGCTTCATACCCTTGTAGCTTAGTGTAAGGTGATTGTTGTACCTTTTCAATTGTGAGTGAGTACTCAAGTGAGTAGCTTAGTGAGGGTTTACTAAACTTGTATAGAGTATTTTGACTTGACCAAGGTGTGTTTGGGGTAAGCAAAAGGTGATCCCTCCTTGTACAATTTTGGTGTAACTTCATCAAATTGAAAAAGCTCCCCATTGAAGATTTGGACTTCAAATTTTGTGGAACTTGGTAGTCCATTTGGTTTTTTTATTCTCTCATTTATTTTTTTGATTTTTCATTGCTATTTTCTACTTGTTCTTCATTTTCTTTATTCATACAAGTGGTTGATTACTTAGAAATACTTGGTAAATTTAAATTGTGTCCTATTTGCCATAAACCAAGTTAAGTTTTTAATCAACCTAATTCACCCCCACCTCTTCGGTTGTTTTGGGCCTTTACAAAGATAAGCCAGTTATAGACTTTATAAGCTTGTAATATGGCATGAAAATAACAACTAAAAATTTGATTTTGAGGATATTGCATTTAGGATCACATTTCTTCTAAAAATTACCTCAATGTTGGGTTTAAATATCTTATGCTATATTTAATTTCTGTCATCACCATTGATGGGAATTTGGCATTGAATTTCTTTCTTTTTTTCCTTTTTGTGTTTGTCTCTTTTCTTTTTCCTTATCTGTTTTTTGCCAATGCCAAAATCCAAACAATGATGGTAGAATCAAAACCCTTAACTTTTAGAAAATAGATGGATTCCTTTTTCTTTTTTTTTTTTGAATTCTTCACTTCTGTTCCTGCAAATGTAGCATCTTTGTTATTTTTGAAAAATCTCAAATCTCCAATAATATGGGAATGCAATCATAAATACCTTTGAAAGGAGATACCAATTTTGGCTTAAAGGGGTTGCAAAGAATAAATGGTATTTAGTGTTTAGATAAAGAAAAATAACCAAATTATCATTCTTAGGTCACTTGACAACAAATGCTTTAAACTCGGACAGGCTGATGAATCAAAGAGGGGTCGATTTACGGTTCAATTGGTCCAACCAATCGACTCAATAGATTAGTTATATATATAGAGAGAGAGAGAGCATGACTATTGCAACCTTCACAGGTCTTCACTTGATGCATAATAGTACTTGTTTAATGCTTAATCAAGTCCTGTTCGATGTAGTTGACAAGAAGAAAGACCAACATGGTTATCAATCAAGCAAGCACAACTATAAATTAACAAAATCCCTAAAATGTATTCAACTGCATAACTTAAAACTAAGTTTAAGTTGGGATAATAACAAAATCCCTAAAAATCATTCATGAAACTTGAAATGATAAACATAACTTAAATACTATCATCATCACAAGTTTTCATAAACCATTACAAACATAAATAGGTATTGTCCAAATGTTAACCATATATATTAGGCACACAAACACAAAAATAAATTAAAGTGTATGCTCAAGGGCAACAGTTTGAATAACAAACTTCCTTCATTGGCATCATAAGGCAATTAAAAAGTGAAAATATGCAACAAGACAAGATAAAATTACCTAAAAGACTAAGCTGAGTGTGAGAACCCTTATTTTAAAATACAATTTCCCCAAACTACATACCTTGCACCAAGATTTAAACCACCTCTTATATGCCTAGCATTATATTTTACAATGTGTTACAACAAAATCCCTTGTATTGACCCTCCCTTGAAAACACAATTCTCTTATTTACATGCCTTATTAAACCATTTATTACATACCCTTACAATACATTTTCTATATACTATAATAATTTCCATGCATAACATTCCATTTTATTTTACTTGGAGTAAAATATTTTCTTGAGTTAGTTTAAGTTAATGCACCACTTGAATTTGTCCAAGTCTTCTTGTTTTAAGTAGTAGAGATTTTTTTTTGTGAGGGATTAGAGATGTTTAACAATTATTGGTACATTTGGAAAGTTAAGAAGACGATTAGTCAAAGGGTAAGAAAGGTTAGGCTATTAATGAAGCCATGTGGCAAAACCTTGACCATGAGCTTGATGACTAAGGATTAAGGGACAAAACAAAAGCTAAACAAACCTTTTTTTTTTCCCTTAGAGTGGCCAACCCTTAGCCAAGAGAGAGAGAGAGAGAGAGCTCCATAAACAAGGTTTTCTTACCTAAAAAAATCAAGGGCAAAATCCAAAAGAGAGAAATTTAGGGTTTGTAAACAAACTCTATTTGGTTCTAATGGTGAATCAAACCTTGAAGTCTCTACTTTGGTGGATTTCTTGGTGATTTGAGCACCTTGCAAGTAAGGTAAGTACATTTTAAATTGGGGGTTTTATGTGTTAGATAATCTATTATAAGCTCTAATCATGAATTTCAAGTTGTTGTGGTTGGAATTGGAAGTTAACCCCTTGAATTAAACAAGTAGTGGATGAATTGTTATTATGCACACCAAGTGTTTGATAAAATGTCCAGCCCTTATTCATATGTATTTATGAAGTATTGATATGTTTTAAAGCCCTATTTAGTTAGATTTAATACTTGATATGTGCAAAAGGTGAAAATAATGAGAAGAGTCAAAGTTGGAAAATTTCAAGTGTGCAGACCGAAATTTTAGGGGTTGCTGTCCGGTTTTTGCCTTGATGTTTCATGCATATTTTGGCTACAAAAGTGAGTGATATATGTTGGGTTATGTGTGTGTAGGTTATATACAAAAAATTAGCCAATTTGGTTGAGTAAATTTTGAGTTACAAGCAAAGGAACAAAACTGGACAAGGTCCAGAATTTTCTGTCCAGCAATCTCGTAAAGGCCATAACGTTTTACTCACTTATCGGAATTGAGTACCATTTGTGGCATTTGAAAGTAGACTCTTAGAGTTTTAAAATGGTACCAAGCTCATTTTCTGGTTCACCTTGAGCGATCCGTGGCGAGTCGTGGAAGTTGGCTGCCTGGGCGGTACTGTTCATCCGTGGCAGTCCAGAAATTTCATTTGGTTTCTTAATTTGGAGCCACTTATGTTGGGATTTGGGAAATGGTTTCTTCTAGACAAATTTAGCCTTATAAACCTAGTTTCCAACGCAACTGACAAAACCTAATTCTGACTCTCCTACAATGAGCGGTGACCATTTTCCCGAGACTGGCCGGCCGACACTGTTGAAACCGAAAATGAAACCTTTGAATGTAAATGAAACCTTTCCTTACCAAGCAATCATATGAACACTAAACATGTATTTTCATGAACTTTTACTATACTTTGGGCCTCATTTACATGAAGGATTAAGTAGCTTACCTTAGTTACTTAGTTTCTTCATGAACCTATAATTTAGTGAGAAACGAATCTTATTGTTATCGTTTTCATTCGTTGCCCTAGGATCGGGAAATGGAGGTGACTGTAACTGAATCAATTGAAGTTGATAATGACTTTTGATTGACAGGTGAGTGTTCCACGACATGCTACTTGTTATGTGGGATACTTGTATATGTGAAAACCTTGATGTGCTATTGACTGAGCCAAACACTGTTTTAATTAAAGTTGGAGGCGAGTGTGTACTTTATCGCACTCGACCTTCCTTGATTTCCACTGAGGCTCTATATATTGTTACACTGTGATGTGAAATTTTATTTGTGACAGTGAATGAGTTGTTAGGGTGATATCCCTTCAACTACTGTTACTGTTTGGGTACCCAACCTCATAGGTGAGTCGGTTGTATCGAGCCAGCAAGGGTTTGGTCAAGAAGGCCGATAAACCTTGAGGACTGTTTATTGTTCACTGAAACCGGTATACTGGAGTATTACCAAACTACTGTTATGAAGTGCGGGCCCGATAGGGGGTTGATTGGTGGACGGAGATTGGTGAAAGTGGTGCTCTACGGACCCTTTTATACTGTGCATACAAATGTTGACGGAGTGTCAACAGGAGGTAGTTATGATCAAGCTCAAGTGGATCTTTGGCTTTTGAAAGCCACCCGTATCCTTGAATCGAACTGTGATTAAACTGTTATCCTACTGTGTGATATTTATTTGATTATTTCTGTGCTCTTATTTGGCTATGTGTTTACTTGTTTTACTTGGAACCTCACTGAGCTTTAGCTCACCCCATTCCTTCTGTTTTCCTTAACAGATCGGGGATGGATTTGATCAAGAGATTTCTTAGCTTTACATTGTTTTGGACTGGTATTTGAGATTCTAACCTTTTGCTTAAGTAGACCTTACTTTTGACTCCTGTAAGCTTAAACCTCTAAGTTCGACTCATGTTATGTAAGTTTATGTGTGGAGTGGTAAGTTGACATTTGGTTATATGTATACTAAGCTTTTGGATTGTTGGTGAAGTGATTATGTTTTATTTAGGGTTACGCTTCAAAGAATGGACGATATATCCTCTGCTTCATTTGAGTTATTAGTACTTTGATCGACTGAGCCCCGACGAGAGCTGGGCAGGCGGTCCGCCAAATCCTTTGGTTCGCCCTAGGGGGAGGTGGAGCTATCACAGTTGGTATCAGAGTTTAGGCTTTAGATCTTTGTAGTGTATCCTAGACTTAAATGTTTAGGATGCCGGACTGTGTGATTGGTTTGAAAGTTGAGTGACTGCTAGTAGGGAAAACAAAATTAGGGCCTAGGTTTGAATTGGCCGGAGTGAATTAGAAATTTTTAATTTGAGGCTTTAATTGGGCGGAGTGCATGACTATTTCCCCTTAAGAGTATTTAAGTTTCCTCTACACTTCGTGTAGAGTGGACGGATCTAGTGACCTTAGCAATAGACAGGTTAGCGAGCCGCCCTGTAGGGATTTACCGATGATTAAGTATCAAATCAGGCCCGGAGAAGCTAGAGCCTATTAAAGCCCATCTAACCGTTACAGGTGTTGCAAGTGCCATCATACTTATATCTACCCTAATGAAGTAGTGTTGGTCGTGGTGAATGGGCGGAAGGTTGCCATAAGGGACAATGCTAGGCTTGAATCTGAAGTGAATCAACTGAAGGAAACTATTAAAATGCGAGCCGATCGAATTAAGGAGCACGAGTATGATATGGTTGAAGGCCATGAAAGGATTGATGATCTGTGTGCGTAGTTGGAGAAACTCAGGAGCGTATGGTTAAGGGGGCAATGAAAGTGAGGAATAGAGTTGAATCGATTCTGAACATTTGCAATGACTTACTTGGAGATGTGTACGATGAGGCTTCCCACATTGGAGGCGAGGCAGGAGCAGAACCTGCCCAGACTGAGGGGTCAGCTAGTCTCGCGGTGGATTAAGCCTTCACTTCTAGGCTACTATTTTGGGTGATTTTGACTATTATATATAGAAAGGATAGGGGATGTAGTGACTTGGTGGTTGTACAGCTTTCTTTTGATTACATGCACTAGGTGTTTGCTTAATATGACTGTATGATTATATCTGTACTTTGAGGCTCGTACTTACTACTTTTGGTCCTGTTATCTTGTAAATGACTGCTATGAGCCTTTGAATGTATAATACTTGATTGTTGACTGTTGAATTTTGACTTTGGATAATTGACTTTGACTTTTGACCTTTGACTTGACTTTTGACTTTTGGCTATGACTTTAGTTTGGCATCGCATTCAAATTACTTTGCCTTTTACTCACCTATCGTGACTCTGATTTCCCTTTTATTTAGTTTTTTAGAATGAATAAGTATCTGTTATGGATCGACGCGTACTCACCCATTAGTTATAATACTTGGGGCCCTAGACTAGTGAGTAATAATAGAGACTAGATGACAGTATAGTAGGGGCCATGGGCGTGGATCTAGGTAGGTCCAAGAATAAGAGAAGAAATAAAGGTCTGTAGTCAATTAGAACCAAGGACCTGAATGTGGAGAAGGAGTCCAGGTAGCTACAGCTATCAATTGTATGACTAATCTAATGTTTACTGGCCCGTTTGGTTGACCATCGATGTGAGGACTCGCAAATTTCTCATATTTTTTTCTCAAAAAATGCCCTTTTATTTGGAAATTATTATTTATTAAAGACCTACTACCCAATTATTCCATAATAAGTGTAAATAAACCTAGAAAGTAGGGTTTCACTTTTGGTTTCAAGATTGGAGCAAAATTAGGGTTTTCGCGATTTTTCGCCGGATGAATTTTCGGTACTGAGCAAGGATCAAATTTGGTGATTAAAAGTGACTTTTAAGTGAGAAATAATATGTGATTAGGAGCAATGATATAGAGTTGGTGAATAGGAAGTAAAAACCCTAGTACATGTGTTTTTAAGAAAAACGGTGCGAACCGACGGGTACCGTGCACTATCGATTGAACGCACCACTTGACCATCATTTTTTATATACTTAATCTCTTTAATATTATAGCCAAACATCAGCTATAAAGCTGAGCAAGCTGGCCGAATTTTTTGACCAAAAACAACAAGGAAAAGGAAAAAAAAATTAAGAACCAATCTTGAAGCAACAAGTGGTAGTCTTCCCTTGGTTGGTTGACTAATGAATTTACATCATATTTATCCCTAAAACCAACTCCAAAGCTCTTCATTTCTGCACCATCACAGCTGAGAGAGAGAGAGAAAAGGGAGAGCAAGAAAAACAAGAAAAACAACCATTTCATCTTGAGTTTGATCAACCAAGTGAGAAAGAAAGGAAACTAAACCGATTAAAGTGTTAGTTGGTGAGTGGGGAAGCTAGAGGAACTAAAAATTTCCAAAGGAGGTGGAGTATCACTCTTCCAAGCTTTGTCTTTGAGGTATAAGATCTGATCATGGTTCTTGTTCTTTTAAATTTTGGTTTAAGATGTCATCTAGTTCATGTTTTGGCTTGATTACAAGATATGCAAGTGGATGTGATGATTTTTGGATGATATATGCAAGTTAGGGTTTAATAAACCTCTGCCTAAACTTGTTGTATAGTTAGTATATGTTGTATATAAGGTTATATAAGGGGCTTTGGTAGTGTTGGAAGTAAGAAATCAAGGAAGGTTGCACTGAAAACTGAAAATTCCAGATTTCTGGAAATTTCCTAATTCAGTTCTGTCCGGTTTTGTTGCCACATGATAGAGGCCGAATTGGACTTAGGTTAAAACATGAAAGTTGTGGATAATGGTATTTTATAGTTTTCTACAAAATGTCAGCTCAATCGGAGCAATGTAGCTTGTGAAAAGATGAAAATACCCTCGCTGATCTAGGTTATATTCCAGAGTTCCGCATGGACAGTTTAGTCTATTTGATTGTGTTTATTCACTATAATCTGTTTGGATTTAGCCATTCACCAAAACATGAAAATTTCAGTGCCCTGTCTTATCTTTTAAACACCCCCAATAACACCTTAAACGGACCTTGGTAGCCTGAGATATGACCCTTCTAGCGCAGTGCAGTTAATTAGCCGTATAGTTGGAAGTTGGTTCTGTAATTTGGGAATTTGACCAGGTTATGCTGGAAATTGGATTAAGGGATCTTCAGGAACATTGTAGCCCTATGTCTTAGCTTCTAAACGGTATAATTTTCATCTCAATCTGATAAGTATAGTATCAGTTGTGTAATTTCCGCAAAAACACGTCAAACCTGTCTTTTGCTAGGTTACATTTCCGCACTTGTTATCACTTTGATTTTTGGTCTTATGTTGTTATGAGCCTATGGAACGGCTATTTACTTGAATCTATGATATGTATGACTTTGGGTTTGAATGAGAAAAATAATGAAGCCAAAATGGCTGGAAAATTAGGTGAACACAAATGGCATGCTGCCCAAATTCACGTTCGAAGACTAGAAAGATACACTTACGACTTGGGTAAGGTTGACAAACGACTATCACTTCAACCATCTAGGACTTTTGCTACTTTGGTTATCGAGGGTTATACGTTAGAACCTAGCCGAACTTGTACCCCTGGGGAAGGCGGTATTAATCACTATAAATCTGTTTTCCTTGCACTTTCGACTTAAAAGCTATTTCCAGGTATAATTGATACCAAAGTTTACCATTTGAAAAGTGAGCGAGTTATCTACGGATATTTTCCAAACGAATTTCAATTTCTTGATTATTATTGAACGAAACGTCTAAGTTTCGAACCTTACATGATTTTCCAAGTTATTAAGCAACTTTTTATCGCAGATCTGGACTCCAAGCTAGGAGTATCATCTGGACGAGACCACTAAAAACACTATACTTGTTTTGGTGAGTGCTTTCAAATATCGAATTGCACTTAATACTTGTATTTGATACGTGACCAATGTGATTACATGTTATATACGTGAAATTTTAGGGCAAGAGTGTACCTTATCGCACTTGCCCTAATCCAGATTGCTATTGTTCCGTGATTTCACTTGAAATGCTATACTTGCATACAAATTTCATCTTGTCTGGAATTCCAGAAACCCTGAGGCTAGTTAATCGAGTCGAGCCGGCAAGGGCCTGGTCGATTAGATAACGAACCCTGGGTAACTAGTAATGTCGAGTGGAGTGTATCTCCTCGGCAGAACGGTATACTCGAGTATTACCACTCGTGTCTCGTGTGGCGTGCGGGCCCGGAAAAGGGGGTTGATTGGTGGACGGAGACTGGCGTGAAGTGGGGTATTATTTTGGACTAGTTATTACTTGAAAGTTGATGGAGTGTCAACTACCAACCGATCAAGCTGGAATGGAACCGAGAGATGAGATACTGTATCCTTATATGTGAACGTGAACTTGATATTTCTTGACTAGCTGAAGTAATATTTCTCTGATTTGACTTGTTTGCTCGATATTTTACTATTACTCTGCTATCACTTGGGTTGTTGACCAATTTGATATTTGGAACTTCACTGAGCTTTGGCTCACCCCGTTAGTTTTGTTTTCCTTACAGGAGTACGAACGAGGCGTGAGACGTGTAAAGGCTAGCGTAGTCTAGTTGTTTGACTTTTGACTTGTACTCGTGCTATTCCTCGAATAGAATGTTTTGTACTTGGATTGTACACACTTTAAACTAGTTTGGGTATATTGAAACTTTGTACCTTGATTTGTACCAATGTAAATTATAAGTTTGAATTGTGTATGTTATTCACGGGTCATGGATGCATGCACGTGCTACGAGTGAGTGAGTGAGTCCTGGCGAGAGTTGGGCAGGCGGTTCGCCGAACCCTTTGGTACCCCTTATGGGGAGGTGGGGTCATCACAGGTGGTATCAGAGCCTAGGTTGTGAATTGATCTAGATAGATTGAGTGCTTGATACGATAGGCTAGGGTTTTATTCTTGAGCTTGGCCTTTAGCCTTGTTTTCTACGTGTTGTGTACTTACTGTTGCCATGTTACTTGTAAACCTAGGTTATGGCGGGTACTGACGCCTATGGGAGTGCTGGGCCGTCCCAGCCTGTGCCTACGGACGTGCCGACTGATGTACCGACTGACGCGCCTATGGACGCTCCTATCGACGAGCCACATCTGGAGGGGCCCGTTTGCCGTGTGATTACGTATCAGGAGAGCCCCGGTGGGCCAGCGCAGCGATGGTCCCCAGCGTGCAAGATCCGACGCTGCGACTGCTGGAAGACCTACTCCTACCCTGACCGAGTAGTGCTCGCTATGGACCACGAGCGGAGACGATTGGCTAGCGCCAATCGTAGGTGCCAGACGGAGATTGAGCGTCTCCGGGCTACTCTTCGAGATCAGCGAGCTAGGTGTAGACACCAAATTTTTGAATAATTTTTTTTATTATTGCATTATCTATTTTATTTGTCAATTTCATGTTTTTGGGGCATTTTCTAGCATTTTATTGTATTTTAGATTATTAATTATTATTATTGTTATTTTATTTTCGTTTCTCTTATGTTATTTGTTGCTCATTTAGTTCGCCTTAAATAAAAAAATGAATGAAAAAAAAGAAAGAAGAAGAAAGAAAATTATTCACAAAATAGGATTTATTACTGTTAAATTTAATATTTTACTATTTTTTATTTATCTTATTTTCATTTCAGAAAAAACAAAACTGCCCGCAGCTAAATTGCGGCAGCAGGGCAGAAGTTTGAAAAAAAAAATCATAGGCTCATCGGATGGCCTGGGTTGCGAAAGAAATCTCCACTTTCATCCTCACCCTTGAGGTGAGGGTTTGAGAGGTGTTTGTCTGGAATAAATATAAGAAGACAGCAGTAGCAATAGAGAGAGAGAGAGGATCGGAGAGATAGAAAACATCAAAGGAAAAAGAAAAGTTGGGGGTTTCCGTGTGGAGAACTGGAAAAGAATGTAAGGAGGGTTCCTGAGAGGTTTTCTATCTGACGGCAGGGGGAGAAAAACAAGAGGGAGTGGGCGGCTGTAAGAAAGGCAGAGGGCTACGAGAGGAGAGGAGAAGAGCTTTAGGAAAAGGAAACGAAGGAAGAATCCAGTATCATCTGGGACCGTTGTCGCTTACCGAATTCAACCTCATTGTTGCTGCCGAATCTTCACCAGAAATAGCGTTGTAAGCCTCTCTTTTTACCTTTTCTTACAAATAGCTTTCCAAATTATGGATTCTTGTTTGGTATGTTGACGGCTGATGTTGATGATTCTCATATGAGTGTGGTTTTATGTCGTATGCTAAAACCTTTGGACTAAAATTTTGGCTGCAATCAAATTGGACCTTTTCGGCCAGTACTAATCTTTTGTAGTTCTTTCCCTTTGTTTGCTGAGACTACAGTTTGTGTTTGAATGATGCTTAGCTTGGTATTTGATTGAAAGGTTATAGCTTTCTCCAATTTGGTGACCGAAAGGCTGTATCTTGGGTCTTTATATTGCATAACTTGGGCCTGTTAAGATTCTTAGAGCCGTAGTGAGAGGTTTAACTGTCATAAACTTGATTTTTCTTGGTTGGTTGCAGCAGTTTTTGAGTCTGTTCACTATTCTTTTGGGTTACATTCGTAGGGCAGCAAGTTTGAATTGCATGATGTTGCCTTGAAAATTCTTGTACAGATGTCTAGTATCTTGGTTGCTTTATGGTCCAGGCTTTAGCATGTTTTATTGGATGTTCTGGTTTGATGTTTTGAGCAAGGTTCAGGATCTCTTCTATTTCTTTCCTTGTTTTTCTTGCTTGGGATACTCTTCGTTGGATCACATAGTGATAGACAATCATGCTTGGGTTGGCAATTTGGAATTCATGTGAGTTGGGTTGGCAAACAAATGAGTTTTGTGCTTTTTCTGGTATGAAATATGCATGGCTTGAAGCTGTCAAAGCTTGCGGCAGAAATTTGCAGAAGTAAAGAAGATTTCAGTCTTCTACGTATGCAAGCATGAAAACAAAAGAAAAATTGTCTTTCAGCCCCTTCATTTGTGTTTAATCCCGCTATGGCCCGCACAATTAGACAAATCAATCAAATTGGTCCTCTTAACTTCATTAATTGATTCAAACTGGGTCCTAAAAATGCAAGTTGAACCACTCTTTGACCCTTACTTACTCCTGGACCCTTGAAGTTCCATAATGTTTGATCGGACTTGAGAGATTGTTAATGTTTGCAAATGAGTCATTAGTAGTGTTTACTTTAGAATTTGATTGGTAATTTATCTTTCTTGGTAACCGTGCATTATTTGATTACATTTTGAGATGGATTTGATGATTGATTGGTCTAACTTGTTTTGTTTGATTATGTTTTACTATTAAATTGGTGCATTAATCCCTTGCTTTGATGATTTTAGTCCAAGTTATCTCTTTCTTTGGTGACTTTAGCCCAAGTTAAGTTTTGATTACTTTACTAGCATCACAAACGGGGAGGTATAACTTCTTTTATCCTTTTTGTCTCTCCTCTATGTGATCCAACGTGCTAAGTGAGAATTGCATGTCTACTTTGCTTTCCTTGCCTTTCCTTAATTCCTTTCATTTATTTCATTTACTTTTGCTTTTATTAAGTCATTCTTTTATTCATTTATGGGGTATGTGTACACCTCTTGGCTTGTAATAGATAGGGCTTGGAGAGCATTTTTTGTAAGTCCCACAGACAACCAAGAGGGGGGGTGAATTGGTTGATTAAAATCTTAACCAAGTTTATGCACTTTTTCTTTAATGAAAATTTACCTTCCTTTTTAGTAATGATCAACCAAGTAGATTAGAAGACAATAGCAATATTAATCAGAGAAGCAAGTATAGATAAGCAATGAAGATTTTATTAAACAGAAATATAAAATAGAGAAACAAACCAAGTGTCTACCAAGCTTTACCCAAACTTGAAGACCAAACACTAGGAAGAGCAACTTCTCTTTGATGAACGAAGATCAACTAGATGTACAATGGAGGGAGCTCTTCCTCCTTGCCCTAAGCCTCACTTAGTCAAGCTAGGAAGTTTTACAATCACTCAGAAAACCCTCAACAAAGCTACACTAAAGATCCTTTCAACCACAAAAGAAATGCTCAACAGAAATTCACACCACTTTAATACAAATCTGCTTTGGAGACTATTTTCTAGCTAAAATATCTCTTGAGAACTTGTAAACAAAGTGAGCAAAAGTCCCTACTTCGTTCAGACCAGTTTGATTTTAAAGGGATCCAGAAATGGGCTTCATCAATGCTTCCAACGGATAGAAGGCAGCTGAAGAGTCAACTAGCCGTTGGGGCTGTCGGACGTCCGACGATCGAATCATCGTCCGAACCAATCGTCCGATGATAGCCAAGTTGAGGTTCGGACGTCCGATAAGTTCTTTGTCGTCCGACAGCACAGCGTCCGACCTTGGGCCGAGAGCTAGCAAGTTATCTTGGAATTTTTCGGACGTCCGATGCGGTTGATTAGCGTCCGATGGCAAGCGTCCGATCCTTCCGGACGTCCGATGCTTCCATGTGAGCGTCCGACGGTGCTTCCTTCCTGATGTTCTTTATCTTTTCGGACGTCCGACAGTTTCCTTTCGGCCGTCCGACCTGATTGTCCTGTTTTTGCTTCTCATTTTGGTTGTTTTACATTTCATGACATATTTGAACCTGATTCTTGGATAGACAAAAAACACTTGTATTTGAGGAAGGTTAGACAAATATTTCAAAGTACCAAGAATGACAAACTAGACATACTTAAAAGACAATATCTTTGATCGAAAACAAAACAATGACTAAATTCATTCATATTATTCCAATCTTGTTTGCCACATCCAAAGCAACGTAGTCAGGAGATAAACGAACATATGCTTTCTTTGTTCCAACAGACCTGATCAAAGTGTTCACTTTCTTGGTCTGTATAAACAAACTTTTGTGATCATCAAAACCAAGAATAACATTCTCCCCCTTTTTGATGATGACAAAACAAAAGTTTGAAATGAAATTGATGATTGAAATGAAAACTCCCCCTGTCTTAGTGAATCCTAAAATTTAAAAATTTTGAAAACCTCCCCCTCACTTGGCTGCCCATCCGAGTTAAACAATTAAACATTAAACAATTAAGCATATCAGCCAATCCAAATTTAAACAATCAATCCAACATATCCTAACATCACTAATCATCAATCACCAATCATCACTCAATCCAATCATTCATCAATCACCAATCATCACTCAATCCAATCATTATACCATCTCCCCCTTTTTGTCATCACAAAAGGGCAACCAATCACATCAACATCAACATCCCTTTTTGTCATCCACACAGTCACAAATTTACACAAGTTCACAAATCAACATCCTGGTGACACCATCCAACACATCCATCAAAACAGTACTTAAAATAGACAATCATATTCAATAGACAATCATACAATCCACAAATTCATTACATTCACACAAGCAGAATAGACAATCATTCATCAAAATATTTAGACATTCATCAAAACAGTACTTAAACATCCACCAGATCATACCAAAAGAAACTTAAAATATCCATTACAATACATATTCATTGTTGAATACCACAAACACATAAAAGAGACAAACAGAATGCAAATGTCCTAAATGATGAACTAAGTGGATCCAGGAGTCCTCCGAGAGAGCTGATATTGAGAGAGGTCTTCCTCATCAGTTTCTTCATCATCTTCAGTAGCTTCTTCAATTGGTGCCTTGCCTTTGTCTGATGTGGAAGGGCCATGAGGAGTCACAGGAGTTGATGGATTCGGATCTGGAACTGATGAACCTGGATCAGTGGTTCGAGGTTCTTTGTCATGTGAGACTTCCTCAACCACAGGTGGAGGAAAAAGAAGGTTCTTTTTATCAAGAAAGGCAGCTTGTTGCTCAGAAGACATGGTGAGCATTAGGCCATGTTCTAGAAGAAGAACATGCTGTTTGAGTTCATGAAGAAGCTCAATTACCTCATTACTGGAAGAGGAAGATGCTTTAGTGGTAGACTTCCTAGGGTGAATGGGAGTGAGTGAAATGGGTGAAGAATCATGTACAGTCTTAGATCTTTGTTCACTAGATGATGCCCCCTTATATGCCCACAGATTATCTTTAAAAATAAGATTTTTCCTTTCAAAATATGCTCTGGTAAAAGCATAAGAAGATGCTTCTTTGGGACAAACACCTAGAATTGGAACTTTGTAAAATTCAAAAATCTTTTGAAGAAACTTCCCATAGGATAGTTTTCTTCGAGAGTCAGTAGCATAGCGAAGTAAAAACTTGCACATGACAAAGCCAAAATCAATCCGAATTTTTTCTCGAAAACAGTAAAAAAGATACAGCTCCATTTTGTTTGCATCAGTTCTATGGCCATCAGTGGGCACAAGCAAGTTTGAAATGATAGAAAAGGCAATCAAATTCACAGGAGCCAAATCATTCAACTTAGCATCAGCAGGTGAAGAAAAACTTCTTTTGAAATAAGTTAACATTTTTGTCCCATCAAAATGATTTGCAGCAGTAGGAAGCTCTTCATAAGAAAAGAAATTAGCAACCTTATCTTTGCACAAACGTTCAATGGTAGTCTTTAAAATGGAATTCACAGTATCAGAATCAAAGATTAGGTCTACCCCATTTACCCTAGACATGATCTCAGTTTGGTCAGTTCCTTTCCTAAGGTTAGCAAAAAATTGATGCAGCATATCAGGATAGTAGACATTGGGCATGGAAATGAGATGCGACCATTTCTGGAAATCAAATAGACTTAGAATGGATTCTAAACCTATGGAACGAAATTCAGAGGGGTTTACAGTTCTTTGAGGGATGACACCCTTCTGAGATATCCAGGCGTATTTGTCTTTCGCAGCATCATCAAAGAATGGAGGGAGAGGGACTGATTTAGGAGGCGGTTGAGAAGAGGTCCCCTGTCCAGATTCTGGTTGAGAAGTGGGTTGTGGAGTAGGTCGTGACATTTGACCCTTGATAGCTCCCCTTTTGAAGCGTTTGGATGTCCGTTTGACAGTAGGAAGATTCTCATCCTCATCCCTGAGTGGATGCTTGCGTCCGGCAGTAACTTTTCCTCCCCTTAGATTCACCATTGTTCTAAATGTGTGGAATGGAGGATGCAAATGATGCACACAACAGTAGGGAAGTGAATCGCACAGAAATTTTGGGACAAAAACACCTTGAACGAGATTTGACAGAGCGGTTATGCAAGAGTAGGGTTGTGAGGAAAATTTGGGGATTTGCGAAGTGTTACTCAGTTTGGTGAAATGATCAGGAGAAATGAAACGCAAACGATGGGGAAATGTTTTGGTTGAGTCAATTTGGGAATGGTAGCTACAGAATGGTACGAATTTGAGAGTGAGAGAAGAGAGGGTTTTCGTCCGAGAGGAGATAGAATAGGAAGAGACTGAAGCAAATAAGGAAGAAAGTTATTTTAAAAAATGAGCCGTTGCACTGTCGGACGGCCGAACGAAGTTGTGCGTCCGACAGCTGCGTCCGAACAGGTGCAATCTGGAAAATGGCTGAAGAACATCATCGGACGTCCGTTCATCCTCTTTCGGACGTCCGAAGGCAATGAAAAATTTATGATGATTTTTCGAACATTCCTAATTTTGATCTTAGATGAATGAATTGATCTAATGGCAAAGCTTTTGTAAAAATATCAGCAAATTGATCTTTAGAACTAACATAATTTACACAAATTTCACCTTTTTGAACAAGATCACGAATAAAGTGGTGCTTTATTTCAATATGCTTTGTCCTAGAATGCTGAATAGGATTTTTGGTCAAATTTATAGCACTAGTATTATCACAGAATACAGGCATGCAGTCATACAACAATCCATAGTCATTCAGGGTATGCTTCATCCATAAAAGTTGAGCACAACATGCACTAGCGGCAATATATTCTGCTTCGGTTGTAGACAATGAGATTGCATTTTGTTTCTTGCTAAACCAAGAGACTAAAGAATTTCCAAGAAAGTGACAAGATCCACTAGTACTCTTTCTATCTACACGACACCCTCCAAAATCAGCATCCGAATAACCATATAGTGCAAACTCACTGGATTTAGCATACCAAAGACCATAGTCTAATGTACCTTTCAAATACCTAAAAATTCTTTTTACAGCATTCAAATGTGATTCTTTTGGACACGATTGAAATCTAGCACACAAGCAAACTGCAAACATAATATCAGGTCTACTTGCAGTTAAATAGAGTAAGCTTCCGATCATACCTCTATAATGCTTTTCATCCACATGATTACCTTCTTCATCTTTGTCAAGCTTTGTAGAAGTGCACATTGGAGTTCCAACTTGCTTTGAGTCCTCCATGCCAAACCTTTTCAGTAATTCCTTGGTATACTTTGCTTGATTGATAAAGATTCCCTCAAGAGTTTGATGTATTTGAAGTCCAAGGAAGAAATTTAATTCTCCCATCATACTCATTTCAAATTCATTTTGCATAGTGGTGGAAAACTCCTTACATAGATACTCATTAGTAGCACCAAAGATAATATCATCAACATATATTTGCACAATGAGAAGGTCATTCAACACATGCTTAGTAAAAAGTGTGGTGTCCACAATACCTCTTTTGAAACCTTTTTCAATCAAGAACCCACTTAATCTTTCATACCAAGCTCTTGGAGCCTGTTTTAAACCATATAAAGCTTTAGAAAGTTTAAACACATGACTTGGAAATTTTGTATTTTCAAAACCTGGGGGTTGATCCACATACACTTCTTGATCAATAAAACCATTTAAAAAGGCACTTTTAACATCCATTTGAAACAATTTGAAACCTTTGAAGCAAGCAAAAGCAAGAAGCATTCTAATAGATTCTAATCTTGCTACGGGAGCAAATGTTTCATCAAAATCTATTCCTTCTTCTTGTGCATATCCTTTAGCAACTAATCTGGCTTTATTTCTTACAACAACACCTTTATCATCCAACTTATTTCTAAAAATCCACTTTGTGCCAATGATAGGTTGATTTTGAGGTCTATCAACAAGTGTCCAAACTTCATTTCTCTCAAATTGATTAAGTTCCTCTTGCATAGCCAAAATCCAATTTTCATCCTTTAAAGCATCATTGATATTTTTGGGTTCAAAAAGAGAAACTAAAGCAAAATTATCAATCAATTTTCTAGATGAGGAACGAGTGTTTACCTTCTCGGATGGATCACCAATTATAAGCTCTTTTGGATGATTTTGGTTGAATTTCCAAGCCTTGGGAAGATCTTTGAGTGGATCATCATTTTTGTCTTCATCTTCCTCTTCTTGATCATTATGAACTTCATTTTCCATTTCAGTTGCTGCTGGTTCAGAACTTCCTTCATTTCCAATTGATAGCTTTTCCATTCCTTCTCGAACACCTACATCATCATCCTCACACAAACTTTTGGAATTATCATCATTGGCTTCATCAAATGTTATATGTATAGCTTCTTCAATCACAAGTGTCCTTCTATTAAAAACTCTATATCCTCTTTTATTCTCACAATACCCCAAAAATATTCCTTCATCAGATTTTTTGTCAAACTTACCAAGATGTTCCTTTAGATTCAAAATAAAACATTTACAACCAAATACTTTGAAATAACCAACCGTAGGTTTCTTATCAAAAATCAGCTCATAAGGAGTTTTCTTTAAAATAGGTCTCAAGAGTATTCTATTCATCACATAACATGCAGTGTTTACCGCTTCCGCCCAAAGATATTTAGGCAACCTACATTCATTCAACATAGTTCTAGCAGCCTCTTGGAGAGTCCTGTTTTTCCTTTCTACAACACCATTTTGCTGTGGAGTCCTTGCAATAGAAAACTCATGTGTTATACCATTATGATCACAAAATTCTGGAAAACCACAATACTTGAATTCCGTCCCATTATCACTTCTAATCCTAACAATTTTTAACCCAAGCAGATTTTGCACTTTAGCAAACATTGAAGTAAAATTCTTGAAGGCATCATCTTTATGAGCAAGAAATATCACCCAAGTGTATCTGGAATAATCATCAACAATTACAAAACAATATTTTTTACCTCCCAAGCTAGTGATTTGAGTGGGACCAAATAAATCAAGATGCAAGAGTTCCAAAGGTTTTGAAGTAGATACACACATTTTTGGTTTAAAAGAAATTTTAGTTTGCTTCCCAAATTGACATGCATCACATATTTTGTCCTTATCAAAACTAATTTTTGGCAAGCCTCTAACCAACTCCTTTTTCGAAATTTCCTTTAGTAAATCCATGTTAAAATGACAAAGTCTTCTATGCCACAACCAAGAATCTTCATTTGAAGCTTTAAGACATTTTAAGCTAGAAGAATCAACTTTATCAAGAATCACAATATATATGTCATTAAACCTCTTACCTTTGAACACAACATTATATTTGGAATCAAGTACAATGCATTCATGCTTTTTAAATAACACATACAAGTCTTTATCACACAGTTGACTAACACTAAGCAAGTTATAACCTAAGTTATCAACCAAGAGCACATTATGAACAAAAGTTTCACCATCCTTACCAACATCACCTATTCCAATTGTCTTAGCTTTCACATCATCACCAAATGTTACCTTTCCACTTGATTTTGATTTCAGCTTTATGAACAAGGAAGGATCACCGGTCATGTGCCTTGAGCAGCCGCTATCAATAAACCATTTTGACTTGTTTGATCCTTTATCCTGAAAAGATAACGTGTTTGGTACCCTTTTTAATTTTTGGGTCCATAATAGTTAGCATTGTATCTAACTAACCACATGCACTTCATCCCTTTGTTCAGATTTCTTTTCACATAGCAATTACTTTTCAAATGCCCTCTTTGACAACAAAAAACACACATAATGGAAGAGTCCTTAACATGTACTGGTTTGACATATCTTAATTCACCTCTTCTATATGTTGTGAAACCATGTGCAATTTTGTTGTGTGCAAATGTTCTTTGAAAAGTAGTAGGATGTGTAGATAACATGTTCCTTTTGTTAAACTCCTGCTTTCTTGCTTTCAAATTCTCATCCAAGCTGTCCATCCTTTTTTTCAAATCACCATGTCTTTCCTTCAGTATTTCACAAATATTTGTCTTTCTATCAAGCTCATCTTGAACATTACATCCAGCTCTTACTAGACTTTCATTGTCGGTCTTTAGTTGTTTATTTTGTTGAAAAAGACTTGCATTTTCTTGAATGAGAAAAGCCATTTTCTGTTTTAACTGCTTGTTTTTATCATAGGATTCCTTCAAGGCATTATGCAGTTTTTCAACAAAAGATTCAAGATCATCATCTTCATCATTATCACTTTCAGATTGAGAGTGTGTGGAGGTTACCTCATTATTTCCAATAGCCATGAAGGCCATTTGAGCAGATTCTTCTTCTTCTTCAACTTTCCCTTCGGAGCTGCATTCATTCCAAGTAATCTGAAAATTGTTGAATCTTGGCTTTCGATCAGCTTTTCCATCTTTCATCTTCTTCATGGGGCATTCGTTTGCATAATGTCCAATCTGTCCACATTCGAAGCATTTGTCCAACTGTTTCTTGTTGAAATCTTGTTTACCTTTATACTTTGCGATAGTGACACTAGTAGGTGTGAATTGTTGATATTTGCAATCAATTTTGGGTTTGGAATGAATTGTGAAAAGTTAGGGTTCATAAACCCCTAATTCTGTCCGGTTTTAGATCATAGGGTTAGAGGCCGAATTGGACTTTGCTCAAAACATGAAAGTTGTAGGTATTGATGAGTTTGAAGTGTCTACAAAATTTCAGGTCATTTGGATTAGTGTAGAGTGAGATATGTCAATTTTACTATTGCTGATCTGGGTTGCTCAGAATGTGAAACTGCTCTTGTAATCGTTTGTTTTGACTGGAATTGGTTTGGATTTTGTTGTTGGTGTCTTCTGAGGAAATGTAGCTGGATTCTTAGCTAACATATGCCTTTAGAATTTCGGCATTTGGACCTGTATAGACGGAGTTGGACTAATTACAGCATTGTGTGATTTGTGAACCTGTTTTAGTGGTTCTGGTTTGGTATTTTTGGCATATTTAACCTAGTTGTGCTAGGATTTGGATTGAGTGGCCTTTTACATTGTTGTAGCCCTGTTTCATAGCTTCGAAACGGTGGGTCTTACACCCCCATCCGATAATCATAGTGAAATTGACACCATTACCGCAAAATGACGTCAAAACTGTTTTTCTGGTTTTGAGTTTAACCTTCATTTCCGGACTTTTTCCTAGCTTGACTTGTACTAGTACTACTTGGAGCTTGCTGAATGGATATTAGATGAACTTAGTTGTGTGACTTTGGGACTGGCTGAAGAAATAATGAAGCCATGATGGCTGGGAAAGTAAGCAAATTTAGGGGAAGTGCTATCCGAAGTTTTAAAGGACTTGTTTGCATTGAGTTTGTGATCTAAGACTTGGATTTGAGCAAGGCAATGTTATGTGATGGATGATTTCTGAGCCGTGGAGGTGAGTGACCCCAAACTATTGTTAAAGCTTCTTATGAACCGTTTCTTGCACTATTTACTTGATTGCATATCATGAGTGCTTGCATGTGGCCCATGACATGTTTTGGCTTAAATGAGTGCTTGAAATTCGTGTGCTGAACACCAACGTCTCCACCTCTGTGTACTGTTCATCTGGAGCAAATGGCTTCCCCACTGACTGTTTACTGTTCAATGTTTGTTTGGAGCGTTGGGTGTTTAAGTACAACGATCTCGCTGGCTCACGAGAGCAATAAATGTACATTTGATCTTGAAATCATGACATCACTGAAATGAACGACTGTGAAACTGAATTGATTACTGATTTTAATGGTTACTCGCTGAGCTTCTAGCTCACCCCAAAAATGTTTTATTTCCCCCCCCCCACAGGGCTCAAGGCGAAGAAAAGCTTGGAGTGCTTATTCACGTGACTGGATGGCTTATATCGTGTACAGTTTAAGTTTGGATCTATTTTATGTATGAGTTGGTCTTGTGTAAATATTTGAAATTGATATGGATGTAAGTATACGTTCCACGATTGGAATCAGTTTCCGCTGCATTTGTAATATGTAATCATTGGAGAATTTGAGGTAATTTTGAGATTTATATTGTAATTGGGTTGAGAACTGTAGTGAGCGACTGAGTCCCGGCGAGAGCTGGGCAGGCGGCCGCCGAACCCTCTGGTTCGCCTTAGGGGGAGGTGGGGCCGTTACATTAAGAGATAATTAGAGGAAGCTATTATGATTGATGTGAGAGAGAAAAAGAAGTGATAAGATTGCATTAATGGAGTGACAAGTGTCACACAACCATTGGTTGGACTTTGTTGGCAACTATTCACACTTTTGACTTTTGACCAAATTGAGTAAATATCTTGAAAAATTGTTCAAAAATCACCATTTCTTCTCCTCATATGGCCGGCCCTCTCTCTCCAAAAGGAAGCAAGAAACTCTTCAAGTTTTAGCTCCAATCTTGCTCAAGGTGAACCATCCAACCATTTGATCTTGCAATTACTCCATAAAATCCCTTTAGTTAGTGATAGTGAGTGATTTGGTGAAGCTTTCTTGGAGAGCTAGGGTGTCCTCCTACTTCCTCTCTCTTGTTTTCTTGGTAAGTGATGCTCAAACTTCCTCCTACACCTAATGATGCTTAAGTTATGCTTAGTAGTGATTAAAGTGCTGAAATTTCTGGTTTTTATCTTGGTTTGAAGTGATTTGGTGAAGTTTTTCTATTTTTGAGGAATTTTCTGGTTTAATATGAATGTGATGTTGTGGTCATCTATGATGGTTGATGATGAGGGGGGAATGACTCTAGTAGATGTGAATTAGTGATAATTACAACCAATTTTGGGTTTGGAATGAATTGTGAAAATATAGGGTTTCAAAACCCCTAATTCTGTCCGGTTTTGGATCATAGGGTTAGAGGCCGAATTGGACTTTGCTCAAAACATGAAAGTTTTAGGTATTGATGAGTTTGAAGTGCCTGAAAAATTTCAGGTCATTTGGAGTAGTGTAGAGTGAGATATGTCATTTTTACTATTGCTGATCTGAGTTGATCAGAATGCGAAAACTGCACTTGTAATCGGCCATTTTGACTGGAACTGGTTTGGATTTTGTTGTTGGTGTCTTCTGATGAAATGTACCTGGATGTCTTAGCTAACATATGCCTTTGGAATTTCGGCATTTGGACTTGTATAGACTGAGTTGTGTTCATTACAGCATTGTGTGATTTGTAAACCTGCAATTACGGTTCAGGTTGTGGTATTCTGCATTTTTGACCTAGTTATGCTAGGATTTGGACTGAGTGGCCTTCTACATTGTTGTAGCCCTGTATTTTAGCTTCGAGATGGTGGGTCTTACACCCTCATCCGATAAGCGTAGCGCATTTTGTGTCATTACCGCAAAAGTATGACGAAAACTGTTTTTTTGTTAAGGCCTAAGCTAATGCCATTTCTTAATTTCTGGTTTGCTATAATGCTTTTATATATGCATATGAAACCTTATTGGGGTTGTGGTTGGCATGGCTTTATGACTCGTTATCGAGTCTCATTGTACTTGCTTACATGTTTTAAGACTTACTCTTATTCCGGTCATTTCCTAGCTAACTTTTGTACTTGTACTATTTTGAGCCTAGTGAACGGCTTTTGGTAAATGAGATGAATTTTGTGTGAGATGTTGGGACTGATTTGAGGAAATAATGAAGCCTTAATGGCTGGAAAAGTAAGAATTTTAGGGGAGGTGCTGCCCGATTTTCTAGGCCGTTTGGTTCCGTCAAGTTGAATTTGCCTTTTGGTGGAAATGAAAGGCTTTTGGGTTGTTTGCGCCTAAGTCTTCATGTTACCTTGTCGTTTCCAAGAAAATCATGTTTTGTACCCTTGCATTAGTATTATTTTGGCAAGGCATACGACTAGTAGTCGAGCCTCATGTGCATTGTGTTTACTCGATTATGGATGTGAAACCTTCAATTGGTTTTATTTTGGTTATTTTAGGGTTTCTTGGCGATTAAGGCCAATCTGAAGTAAAAACTTTTGAAGTTGAGCCGGTGAGTGTACCACTCCCCTTCAATGCTGTTTAACTTGATTTTGCTCTGCAATCTGTTTATTTGTTCGAGACGAGGGTGTACTTTATCACACTCGTTCTCTAGTCTGATCATATGCCAATTTACTATGCAAAATTTGAATATGTTATCTATGTCTGCATCTGTTCGGATTTCTATGACCTATGAGCTCAATCCTGTGGCTAAGTTATTCGAGTCGGGCCGGCAAGGGCCTGGACGATTAGATAACGAACCACGGTAGTCTGTTCGGGGATTTTGGGTATTGAGACCCTTGATTCCGGGTATACTCGAGTATTACCATTTTGTTCGTTTGAGGTGAGCGGGCCCGGTAAAGGGGTGTTTGGTGGACGGAATTCGGTGATAAGAGGGGTCTACGGACGCGTTGGTTCTATATACGTTGACGGAGAGTCAACTGGTTTGGATCAAGTACTGCGCTGGAAATTTGGCTCCTGAGAGCCACCCGTATCCTTCTGATTTGAATCATTGGTTCCTTTGCTTTACGTCTGACATGTGTGTCTGATTTATTAAATGTGAAATGCCATGATTTTAATGCTATCTGTTTGGTACCTCATTGAGCGCAAATGGCTGCCCTTTCTGTTCCTTTTGTTTTCCTTACAGGAAAATTTTGCCCTTTTGGTCTGGATTTGGCAAATGGCTGCCAAATTGAGCTAGTTGAACATATCTTTTGTATAGCTCATGTATTAAAACCCTAAGTGTACTTTTGGGGCGTTTTCTCTTTTGATTTGGCAAACCGTGTATATGTATTAACTTTTGAAAACTTTTGAATGTCCTTTTGGATTGTAATCGCTAAAGTTCAGATGTGAATGTTTGCGTGCTCTTTCGGTTGGGTTTTGACGGGTCGGTTACTATTCATGACCGACTCCGGATTTCATTTTTTTTTTATTTTGGGTTATTTTACCATTTTGACCTGTTTACGCTCGTTTGTAAGTTTCGGATCGCTATAGATAGTTCTAGTCTGCCTCGTTAGTCCTGGCGAGAGCTGGGCAGGCAGTCCGCTAACCCCTTTGGTTCGCCTTAGGGGAAAGTGGGGCTGTTACAATTGGGACCAAAAAGCCTCATAAGAGACATTTTAGATTTAGGATTGCATTTTTCTTTTTTTCACATCCATTAGTCATATCCAATATGCAACACATATTTTGGGTAGAAGAATTAGGAAAAGAAGGACTAAGTCACGCAACTAGCTTTGGCTAGGGTAAGGGAGTGCATTAAGCTTTGCCTTTGCCTTCTCCCTTATCAAATGTGACCGATCCCTTTCTTTGGTTACGTAGACCTAAAAATTCTTTAAAAGGGTTTGTTTACTTTTCTTTCCAAAAAAATCACTTTTTGGGTGACTTGGTACACCCTAACTCTATACCAAGTGGCGACTCCTTTTCTATCTAAAACCCTTTGTTTGGCCAAACCGTCGTATTTCACAATCCCACGGCCTTTTATTTTCACTTTCACACACGTTCACATACATATCCCACACACTACTTTCACACCTCAAAAAGTGGGGCGCGACACCAGGATCCGAGAGCTGGAGGCCTCGGTGTTAGAGGAGCAGCAGTGGACAGATGCCTTCCGCGAGCAGGCTCAGGGGACAACTGGTCGCCTGATGCAAGTGGTTGCGGATATTAGAGACCGGACTGGCCACATCCTGACTGAGTGTGAGGCACTAGTGGAGGATGTACTTCAGGACTTGGTCGGAGAGGGTCAAGCGCCTGTAGTTCCTGAGGTTCCTGGTACTCCTGAGGAGGACCCAGAGGAGAAGCTGAGTGCCTCCTCGGAGTCGGTTGGGTCGGCGTCTAGCCGAGCGAGTGTTTAGGATTGTAGTTTGAGGAGATTTTGTGGGATAGTTAGGAACATAGTGGGACGACACGCCTCTTTTGACTTTGACGTGTCATGGTGGATGTAAATAGGGTTTCTTTTATTCTATGTTCCTTGGCTGTTATAGCCTCTGACTTGCCGTGATTGACATGTATATATATGACTTGTTTGCTATGTGTATAAAGTACTTATTTATTATGTGCTCTAATGCCTCTATTTATCCTTCTGCAACATGTTACACAAGCCATACCTTATTTTGTTCATATATTTATATAGTTGGTTAAATCCAAAACATGGAGGGTAGAAGAAGTCAAATCAGGGGAACTAACCGAGGACGCGGTCCTAGTCGAGGCCGTGGGGATAGACGCGCACAAGAACCTATGCAAGAACCGAGGGAAGAGAGAGAGGCAACGATTGAGCCACAACCTGAACCCCAGGCTGCAGGGGGAGATCAAGTGGCAACTGCCATCCAACAGATGACTAACATCTTGGCTCGTTTAGTGGAACGACAGGGTCAAGCCCCTATAAATCAACCTAGGGACCCTGATAATGGACAAGATAGAGCTTTAGATAGATTCCAGAAATTCTCGCCACCCAAGTTCTTAAGAGGACCAGACCCGGATGGGGCCGAGAAATGGCTGGAGGCCATGATAAATATTTTTGCTGCCCTAAACTATACAGAGGAGAGGCAAGTCCAATTTGCTGTTTTGCCAATTCGAGGGGCCAGCTAGGGCTTGGTGGAATGTAGTGAGGGCCAAGTGGGAGAGAGAGGCAACTGTATGGACCTGGTTAAACTTCGTATGGGAGTTTAACGAGAAATATCTTCCACCCATCGTCCAGGAGAAGCGAGAGGATGATTTCATTAAACTCCGCCAGGGAACGATAAGTGTAACTGAGTATGAGACTCAGTTTACAAAGTTGTCCAAATTTGCTCCGGAACTGATAGCTACGGAGCAAAGAAAAGTACGGAGGTTTGTGCAAGGGCTAAATATGGAATTACAAGAAGCCTTAGCTGCAGCTCAAATTAATACGTTTACGGAGGTACTGGAGAAGGCCCAAAGGATAGAGACTGCTAGGGCACACGTGAGGAATTTCCACGCTAAATTGAAAGGGCACCTAGTGGAGCCCAAGGGTCAGTGCGAGGTGATCGGAGCATGCCACCTACTAAATCCGGTCGTGGGGCTGGAGGTGGACGGTTTTCGAGCACATCTAGGGGAAGTGCTCCGAGAGGTGGTGCCCAGAGGGGAGGCCAAAGTGGTAAGGGTCGAGGTAGAGGTATTCCCTAGGGAGGCCAAACCTCCACTCCCCGAGTAACGTGTGGATATTGTGGGAAACCAAACCACACAGAGGATGAGTGCTGGAGAAAGGCTCGGAAGTGCCTAAGATGCGGAAGTATGGATCACCAAATAAGCAACTGCCCGTTGATTAGTAATACCCAGTCAACTGCTAGATCAAACCCAAAGCCGACCAATGCTGGAGGGACCAGGTCGAGGGTACCGGCCAGAGTATATTCGCTGGATCAACAAACCGTGCTTGAACCAACGGAGGTGGTAGAAGGTACAATCCCTGTTTTTCACTGGTTAGCCAAAATTTTGATAGACCCTGGTGCTACTCACTCTTTTGTTAATCCTGCATTTATGCTTGGAATTGATTTGAAAGTTGAAAGGTTACCTTATGACTTAGAAGTAAGAACACCTACGGGTAATCAAATTTTGCTTGCGAATGAGGTGTATAGGAATTGTGATATTTGGATTGGTGAACGAAAATTGGTAGTTGACCTCATTAGTCTAGCCATTAAGGGGTACGATGTCATTCTAGGTATGGATTGGCTAGCTCACTATCATGCTCGGGTAGATTGTAGGATGAAAGTGGTTGAATTTTGTATACCGGGGGAGGCAACTCTAAAGTTAGACGTGAGGGGTATGATAGCCTCTTCTGTGCTTATTTCGGGAATAAGGGCTAGAAAATTGCTTTGTCGTGGGGCACGCGGTTGTTTAGCATTTCTGATTAACACTCCGGGAGAAAAGATTAAGTTGGAAGACATGTCAGTAATCAGTGAATACCCGGACGTATTTCCGGAGGAGTTGGAGTCTCTGCCACCCGAAAGGGAAATTGAATTTAAGGTTGACCTAGTATCCGGAACTACTCCTATTTCGAAAACCCCTTATCGTATGGCACCTGCTAAGCTTAAGGAGTTAAAGGTGCAATTGCAGGACTTGCTAGAACGGGGATTCATACATGAGAGCGAGTCACCGTGGGGAGCTCCAGTATTATTTGTTAAAAAGAAAGACGGGAGTTTGAGGTTATGTATTGATTATCAAGGGCTGAATGCAGTAACTATTAAAAATAAATATCCTTTGCCCCACATCGATGAGTTGTTTGATCAGTTACAAGGGGCTGTGGTGTTTTCTAAGTTGGACCTGCGACAAGGGTACTATCAATTGAGAATTAGAAAGGAGGATGTGCCGAAAACGGCGTTTAACACTCGATATGGGCATTTTGAGTTTGCTGTAATGCCTTTTGGCTTAACCAACGCCCCAGCGGCATTCATGGATTTAATGCATCGAGTGTTCAAACCTTACTTGGATAGGTTTGTAGTGGTGTTCATTGATGATATCTTAGTGTACTCGAAGTCAAGGGAGGAACATGAACAACATTTGCGAATAGTGCTGCAAACCCTAAGAGAGCACCAATTGTTTGCTAAGTTCAGTAAGTGAGAATTTTGGTTGGAAAGAGTGGCGTTTTTAGGTCACGTAATTTCAAAAGATGACCTTGCTGTAGACCCGGCGAAAGTGGAAGTTGTGGCCAAATGGAAGCGGCCAGAAAATTCCACAGAGGTGCGAAGTTTTCTAGGTCTAGCAGGGTACTACCGCCGATTTATAAAGAATTTTTCGAGAATTGCGGGACCCTTGACTAACTTGACCAAGAAACAAGGAAAGTACATTTGGGATGTTAAGTGCGAGAGTAGTTTCCAAGAGCTTAAGAAACAATTGACTATGGCTCCAGTTTTAGCTTTGCCCAATGGGAAAGATAGCTACACGGTTTATACCGATGCTTCAAAAGAGGGGCTAGGGTGCGTGTTGATGCAAAATAGGAATGTAATTGCCTATGCGTCTCGAAAGTTAAAACTTCATGAGCTAAACTATCCAACCCATGACTTGGAGCTTGCAGCTGTTGTATTCGCCTTGAAAAAATGGTGACATTACCTTTATGGTGTGACTTTCGAGGTCTATACGGATCATAAGAGCCTTAAGTATCTGTTTTCTCAGAAGGAACTAAATCTAAGACAACGTCGGTGGGTAGAGTTCTTAGAAGATTATGACTGTACCATTAACTACCATCCTGGAAAGGCCAACGTTGTAGCAGATACTTTAAGCCGAAAGGCTCAACTAGCAAGTTCTATGGTGAGAGAGTGGAGCCTGTTGGAAGACGTATGTGAGTGGAGACCTCATTTGGAACCAAAGAAGGTGATTTTTGGAAATATTGCGGTGAAGTCGGCATTGATGGAGCGGATCAAAGAGGGCCAAGTAAAGGATCCAATCGTGCAAAAGTGGGTGGAAAAGATGAAGAAAGGGGAGTTACCTAACTTTAACCTAAGCCCTGATGGAATCTTGAAGTTTCGAAATCGTGTCATTGTACCTAGGGATGAGGAGTTAAAGAGGGAGATTTTTGAAGAATCTCACCGCTCTAGGTATACGGTGCACCCAGGAAATAATAAGATGTACCAAGATCTTAAAAGTCTGTATTGGTGGGAGAATATGAAGGCGGAGATTGCCCAGTTTGTGCAAAAGCGTCTCACGTGCCAACAGGTAAAAGCTAAGCATCAAAATCCATCAGGTCTGTTACAGCCTTTAGAGATCCCTGAATGGAAATGGGAGCACATAACGATGGATTTTGTATCAGGGTTGCCACGAACACAAAAGAGGTATGATGCAATTTGGGTGATAGTATATCGATTAACCAAGACCGCGCATTTCCTGCCAGTAAATATGAAATATTCTTTGGAGTAACTTGCTAAACTTTATATGGATGATGTGGTGAGACTACACGGGGTACCAGTGAGCATTGTATCCGATAGAGACCCTAGATTTGTATCCCGATTTTGGCAGAAATTGTAAGAGGCTCTAGGAACTAAGTTGAATTATAGTACAGCGTATTACCCGCAAACTGATGGACAATCTGAGAGAACGATTCAAACTCTTGAGGATATGCTGAGAGCTTGTATTGTGGACTTTGGAGGAAGTTGGAGTCAATACCTAACCTTGGTTGAATTTGCATATAATAATAGTTATCATTCTTCTATTCAAATGGCCCCATATGAAGCCTTGTATGGACGACGATGTCGATCCCCAATCCATTGGGATGAAGTAGGAGAGAAGAAAATTATAGATCCGGCCACAATACCATGGGTTGAGGAGGCCTATGAAAGGGTAAGGGTGATCTGCCAAAGACTTCAAACAGCCCAAAGCCGACAAAAGAGTTATGCTGACCATCGAAGGAAGGATTTGGAGTTTGAAGTAGGGGATAAAGTGTTTCTTTGGATTACCCCATTGAAGGGAAAGATTAGAGCAGGAAAAGGGAAAAATTTGCAACCACGATATATAGGACCTTTCAATGTATTTCAACGAATAGGAAAGGTGGCTTATCGACTTGAGCTACCAGCTAGTTTGTCTAGGATCCATGACGTTTTCCATGTTTCTTTGCTTAAGAGATACCATCCGGATCCGACTCACATTTTGCCACCCCGAAGATGTTGAACTTGACAAGTCCTTAACCTATGAAGAACAACCTATTCAAATATTGGATCGGAAGGTGAAGGACCTGAGAAACAAGCAGATTCCTTTAGTAAAGGTTCGATGGAAGCATCATGAAGTGGAAGAAGCAACCTGGGAGCTAGAAAAAGACATGCAAGAAAATATCCCGACCTGTTCGCGACGAAAGGTATGAATTTCGAGGTCGAAATTCTTTTAAGGGGGAGAGAGTGTGAGGACTCGCAAATTTCTCATATTTTTTCTCAAAAAATGCCCTTTTATTTGGAAATTATTATTTATTAAAGCCCTACTACCCAATTATTCCACAATAAGTGTAAATAAACCTAGAAAGTAGGGTTTCACTTTTGGTTTCAAGATTGGAGCAAAATTAGGGTTTTGGCGATTTTTCGCCGGATGAATTTTCGGTACTGAGCAAGGATCAAATTTGGTGATTAAAAGTGACTTTTAAGTGAGAAATAATATGTGATTAGGAGCAATGATATAGAGTTGGTGAATAGGAAGTAAAAACTCTAGTACATGTGTTTTTAAGAAAAACGGTGCGAACCGACGAGTATCATGCACTACCGATTGAACGCACCACTTGACCATTATTTTTTATATACTTAATCTCTTTAATATTAGAGCCAAACATCAGCTATAAAGTTGAGCAAGCTGGCCGAATTTTTTGACCAAAAACAACAAGGAAAAGGAAAAAAAAATTAAGAACCAATCTTGAAGCAACAAGTGGTAGTCTTCCCTTGGTTGGTTGACTAATGAATTTACATCATATTTATCCCTAAAACCAACTCCAAAGCTCTTCATTTCTGCACCATCACAGCCGAGAGAGAGAGAGAAAAGGGAGAGCAAGAAAAACAAGAAAAACAACCATTTCATCTTGAGTTTGATCAACCAAGTGAGAAAGAAAGGAAACTAAACCGATTAAAGTGTTAGTTGGTAAGTGGGGAAGCTAGAGGAACTAAATATTTCCAAAGGAGGTGGAGTATCACTCTTCCAAGCTTTGTCTTTGAGGTATAAGATCTGATCATGGTTCTTGTTCTTTTAAATTTTGGTTTAAGATGTCATCTAGTTCATGTTTTGGCTTGATTACAAGATATGCAAGTGGATGTGATGATTTTTGGATGATATATGCAGGTTAGGGTTTAATAAACCTCTGCCTAAACTTGTTGTATATTTATTATATGTTGTATATAAGGTTATATAAGGGGCTTTGGTAGTGTTGGAAGTAAGAAATCAAGGACGGTTGCACTGAAAACTGAAAATTCCAGATTTCTGGAAATTTCCTAATTCAGTTCTGTCCGGTTTTGTTGCCTCATGATAGAGGCCGAATTGGCCTTAGGTTAAAACATGAAAGTTGTATATAATGGTATTTTATAGTTTCCTACAAAATTTCATCTCAATCGGAGCAACGTAGCTTGTGAAACGATGAAAATACCCTCACTGATCTGGGTTATATTCCAGAGTTCCGCAAGGACAGTTTAGTCTATTTGATTGCGTTTATTCACTATAATCTGTTTGGATTTAGCCATTCACCAAAACATGAAAGTTTCAGTGCCCTGTCTTAGCTTTTAAACGCCCCCAAGAACACCTTAAACGGACCTTGGTAGCCTGAGATATGACCCTTCTAGTGCAGTGCAGTTAATTAGCCGTATAGTTGGAAGTTGGTTCTGTAATTTGGGAATTTGACCAGGTTATGCTGGAAATTGGATTAAGTGATCTTCAGGAACATTGTAGCCCTGTGTCTTAGCTTTGAAACGGTATAAGTTTTATCTCAATCCGATAAGTATAGTATCAGTTGTGTCATTTCTGCAAAAACACGTCAAACCTGTCTTTTGCTAGGTTACATTTCCGCACTTGTTATCACTTTGATTTTTGGTCTTATGTTGTTATGAGCCTATGGAATGGTTATTTACTTGAATCTATGATATGTATGACTTTGGGTTTGAATGAGAAAAATAATGAAGCCAAAATGGCTGGAAAATTAGATAAACACAAAGGGCATGCTGCCCAAATTCACATTCGAAGACTAGAAAGATACACTTACGACTTGGGTAAGGTTGACAAACGACTATCACTTGAACCATCTAGGACTTTTGCTACTTTGGTTATCGAGGGTTATACGTTAGAACCTAGCCGAACTTGTACCCCTAGGGAAGGCGGTATTAATCACTATAAATCTATTTTCCTTGCACTTTCGACTTAAAAGCTATTTCCAGGAATAATTGATACCAAAGTTTACCGTTTGAAAAGCGAGCGAGTGATCTACGGATATTTTCCAAACGAATTTCAATTTCTTGATTATTATTGAACGAAACGTCTAAGTTTCGAACCTTACATGATTTTCCAAGTTATTAAGCAACTTTTTATCGCAGATCTGGACTCCAAGCTAGGAGTATCATCTGGACGAGACCACTAAAAACACTATACTTGTTTTGGTGAGTGCTTTCAAATATCGAATTGCACTTAATACTTGTATTTAATACGTGACCAATGTGATTACATGTTATATACGTGAAATTTTAGGGCAAGAGTGTACTTTATCGCACTTGCCCTAATCCAGATTGCTATTGTTTCGTGATTTCACTTGAAATGCTATACTTGCATACAAATTTCATCTTGTCTGGAATTCCAGAAACCCTGAGACTAGTTAATCGAGTCGAGCCGGCAAGGGCCTGGTCGATTAGATAACGAACCCTGGGTAACTAGTAATGTCGAGTGGAGTGTATCTCCTCGGCAGAACGGTATACTCGAGTATTACCACCCATGTCTCCTGTGGCGTGTGGGCCCGAAAAAGGGGGTTGATTGGTGGACGGAGACTGGCGTGAAGTGGGGTATTATTTTGGACTAGTTATTACTTGAAAGTTGATGGAGTGTCAACTACCAACCAATCAAGCTGGAATGGAACCGAGAGATGAGATACTATATCCTTATATGTGAACGTGAACTTGATATTTCTTGACTAGCTGAAGTAATATTTCTTTGATTTGACTTGTTTGCTCGATATTTTACTAGTACTCTGCTATCACTTGGGTTGTTGACCAATTTGATATTTGGAACTTCACTGAGCTTTGGCTCACCCCGTTAGTTTTGTTTTCCTTACAGGAGTACGAACGAGGCGTGAGACGTGTAAAGGCTAGCGTAGTCTAGTTGTTTGACTTTTGACTTTTGACTTGTACTCGCGCTATTCCTCGAATAGAATGTTTTGTTCTTGGATTGTACACACTTTAAACTAGTTTGGGTATATTGAGACTTTGTACCTTGATTTGTACCAATGTAAATTATAAGTTTGAATTGTGTATGTTATTCACGGGTCATGGATGCATGCACGTGCTATGAGTGAGTGAGTGAGTCTTGGCAAGAGCTGAGCAGGCGGTCCGCCGAACCCTTTGGTATGCTTAGGGGGAGGTGGGGTCGTCACAATCGAGGTCAAGTATCGGTTAACTAGTAAAGGAACCTTGAAGTAAGTGAAGATAGGGCCCTGAGATGGTTCCAAAGTTCGCTTCCCTTAAATTTCTTAAAGGACTAGATCCCAAAGCTGCCGAGAACTGGTTTGAAAGAATGGAAGATATTTTGCTGCTTCGCGTGGTCCCTACGCGGACTGAGCTTGGGGTCAAGTGGTGTTTTTGGGCGTAAGCTATGAATCATCACTATTATAAGTATAAACCTTTAAACCCTTATCAGTGTACTTGGGAGAAATAGATATATAAGTCGGGTAGGAATCTCTAATATGGGTGATTTACTCTTGGGACCGGCCGGCTCAAGTTGTGAATTGTCTTATTGTGGATTCTTGTACTTGAGTACCAAAAGTGGAGAGCACTGGAATAATGGTATGTATCTTGATTGCACTTAAGATAAGTTTTAATGGTAAAAGTCAAGGCGCGAAAGATTCTAACACTTGACCTAGTTAATGGACTGATTGAGGGAATGGATCTCGGAAGTTATCATGGACTGATCTAGAAATAGTCTGTTAGGGTTTCTATAGACGATGGCTAGATTATAGTGTACGTCGAGAAATTTGCACTGAAGACCTATTTCCTTCTCCTATGATTGTGAAGACTTGATAAGTGTTTTTTTGAATATGAGGTGGTTTGATTGCAACTATATGGATATTTCTACCCCTCTTGTGATATTCCTTCCTATACTTTCTTAACAACTATCTACTAATGTCTAAGTATGGACTTGACTCGATTATTATCGTGGCGAGATCGTGAGTTTTGGAATTATGCATGGGGATTTGAGAAAAGAATTGGATTCTATACCTGTATACAAAAGCTTGAGATAGGGTGTGAAACTTTTGAGATACGAAGTACACTTTAGGATTTCATTATGTACATAAGTGATAAGAATACTCCTTGTGTTAAACTCCCCAAATAAGAATAAGTGGCATAATATTTTGAGATATTGCCCTACCTGTATTCTACTTCCTTGTCTATCTCAATTGAGAATAGCTAAGTTTAATTCCTCGTGGTTAGATTGGAAGTGAATGAGCTCAAAAGTTATATGACTAGAGTTTCCAACTGTAAATAGTTACTTATTCTGCTCCTTTGATTTGCCTGGCAAGCTATTATCGAGTTAAGTGAACCAGTGAGATGACAAATATGACTGATCTGCATAAGAAAATAGAGATTATTCAAATGGAAGTAGAGTTTCAAAAGAGATTAGCTGAGTACTGGGAAGGATGATGGGAACAATAATACTTGGAGAAAATTGAACCACTGCACCAGAACATAGAATTGGAAAAGAAATATGAAGGGATGCTAGAAGAGGTGCGGAATGAGTTTGAATTAGTGCATTTGCCTAATCGAATAGCATCTTAAAACATTCCTAGTCAAAGTTAGCCATTAGTGAGATTTTGCCTAAAATAGTTGTAATCATTGAACTATGCGTAGTGAAATTTTTATGTAGTAAGCTGTATTCTCGTTAGGAACAGTGAACTTGGTACCTGCTATTTGAATAAGTGCTATTAAAAAATTGGTGGTTGGGCAGTATTGGATCCTTGCCCATGAATCTATCCCTATATTTTAGTCTTTAAGTTAAGCGAAAATTTTTCGTTTGTCATTCGAAAGGAAGACATTATTCAATGGATAGTGTATGGGTTTGAGAGCTAGCAAGAATAGTAGCCAAGTTTTAACTCTTCTTTTATCAAGATTAAAGTTTGTGCCACATTCTTCACCTCAACTAAATCAAAAAGTTGACCAAATTGTTTTCATTTTCCTCTTGCTTGGCCGAACAAATGGAGAAGAAAAACCAAAGAGAGACCTTCAACTCTAACCTCAAATTTGTACTTGAATTTTGAGTTTCAACCAACTAATTTGCAAACTACTCTATAGAAATGATAACTAAGGTAGATTTTAAGGTGTTGGTGGAGTGATTTTGGAGGAAGAAGCTCTAAGTTTTCATCTTTCTTGAGGTTACAGGGTAACCTTGACAATAAACTTTCCTCTACTTTAAATATATGCAAACTGGTGGTTTAGGGTTTCAATTTCGGTTGTTTTATGAGAAAATATCATGGTTTGAAGTTGTGTCGTGAAATTTTCAGTTTTATGGTACTTTTCTGTCCACACATGATACTTAAGTGTTGGCCATGGTTTGGTAGCTTTGTTATGTGAAATATCTAGCTTTTATATGCTAGTTTGACTTGCCTAAAGAAACTTCTAGCTTATGATTAGGAATTTCAGCTTAGGGTTTCATTTTCTAACTTGAATAGGTGATAGTTATATGCTTGATGTAGTGAGTTGTTGGCTTGATATTTATATGCTTGAGTTGAAGCTATTTCATGGGAAGAATAAAGCCTTGAATGGGCTGGAAAAGTTAGTAAACACAAAGGAAGTGCCGCTGAAAATTTTTCCGCGGGGAACCTTGGAAAGTTTTACGAAATCCGTTATATCTTGATGTAGAAAAGTCAAAATTGAGTTTCGTTTATTATGTTTGAAACTAGGTTCAGAGTATCAGTATTGTTTTCAATTCCCATGAATATCTACAATTTTTCAAAGTTGACTGAAATTGTATACCTGTTCTGTCTGTTACTGGGAGAAGCAGCAACTTTAGGTTGGAATTTGACTGACTTGTGGATTGGATCTTACAATGGTACCTTCTAGGAAGTTGTAACAATTTGAATCTGTATTCCGACGGTATAAAGTTCATAAGTTTTGGACATAAGAATCTCGAGATATGATTTTCAAATGAGATCACGTAAAACTGAAAAATTTCTATTTTCCTAGGATTATTCTTACTTACATTTCCAACTTTAAGATTGGAGTTGGTAAACTATTTTGAGGTTGGTTTATGAGTGGATTGAGGCTTAAATAAAAGGAAAATGAGTTCTTCAAATCATTTTAGGTCAGACAGTTTACAACTTTGCATTTTGAACGTCTTTTCTACTTTCCCCAAACGTTTGGCTATAAGTGATACTTTTCTGCTCTAAATGACTTTTGCAACATTGATTAGTAAGGACATGAGGATTATTCCTCGATTGGAACAAGCTAGTATTATATTTTGATGGGTTATACGAGTATTAAACTTGTAAATTGATACATGTTCTAAATAAAGATTTGGAGCCTCAATTCCTACATAATGTGGCTTTGTATTGCTGGTCTTTCACTAAAGCATGTGCTCACAGGACTCGAGACAGTTAAAAAGGATATTCACCGAAAATGTTTTGAGCTACTCAGTAATCAAGCTGAGAATTTCGAGGGTGAAATTCTTTAAGGGGGAGAGAGTGTGAGAACCCTCATTTTAAAATACAATTTCCCCAAACTACATGCCTTGCACCAAGATTTAAACCACCTCTTATATGCCTAGCATTATATTTTACAATGTGTTACAACAAATCCCTTGTATTGACCCTCCCTTGAAAACACAATTCTCTTATTTACATGTCTTATTATAAGATCTAAACCATTTATTACATACCCTTACTGTAGACACCAAGTTTTTAACTAATTTTATTTTATTTTTTATTTTTAGTATTATCTATTTTATTTTATTAATCTCATAATTTTTGTTTTAAGGCACCTTTTAGCATTTTATAGCATTTTAGATTGTTATTATTTATTTTTTATTTTATTTTATTTTTATATTCATTTAGTTGTTTAATTATATTTTAAGTTTTTTTAGTGTTAAGAGTTGCCAGAAAATGGTCACAAAAATATGCCTTATCTCTGTTAGATTTTATGCAAGTTTATTATTTATTTAATTAAAAAAAAGAAAAGAAGAGAGAAAACCAAGCTCATGCGCCCGGAGCTGCACAGGATCCTAGCCCATTTTCTCCGTATCACATTTTCAAGCACAAACATGCACACGAGTACAGGAAAATTTGCAGCGGCAATATGGATTCCATTTACACCCCTTGGCTCGCATTTTTTCTTTTCCGTTAGAGCCCCTCAGTACAACAAACAAATCATCCTCTAATTCTTATCCCAAATCCATCATCCAAAGGCTCCGGATAATGACCAGAAATGCAGAAAATCCAGCACCATTAGATGTAGGTTTAGGTGTCTTTAGAGATACAAAAAGGAAGGAAGCTGACGGCTAGAGGGGAGAAGGGGCGAGTTGGCGGCTAAAAAAAAAAACAGAAGGCTACGGGGGTTGACGACTGGACAAAAAGAAAAGAATGGGGCGACTGAGAGGAGCGACTAGGGTTTTAGAAAGAAAAGAACGCAGCTTTGTGGCAGCTGGAAAAGAGATAGAGTGAGAGAGAGAGAGAGAGAGGGCTGAGGCTGAGGAAGGAAAACCGAGAGTGAAAAAGAGAGTGGGTGACGGAGACGAGCTGTGGGCAAGAAACGGAGGAAACCAGAGAAGAGCAAGAAGACTACTGGAGGCTTTGAGAGCTACTGAGAAACCTGGGAAAGATCTAGGAGATCAGGAAAGGCTTCAGAAAAGAGAGAGGACAAGAAAGGCAGCGGTGAGGGAGAAAGTTGAAAAAGGAGGGAACTTGCTGAAAATTCATCACCGGGCGGACGAATCAGCCTCATTTCGTGGCAATTTCCGAGCAATTCCTTATCTTTTGGAGCTAGTAATATTTTTCTGTACTTTCTGTGGACGTCAGGCAACAACTTATGTTCAGTGACCATTCCTTAAAAACACCTCCAACCCGGCCAGATTGGTGCTCCAAGTTGCGGGTTCTCCCATGCTGAAAGTTCTGCGATGGAAGTTCTCGACAACGTCTCTGGAATCAGCGTGACCTTTGGGGCGATTTCCACGTTCATTTCATTCCGCCAGGGTTCTGAGGTAACGGTAGTTTCTCTCCTTGTTGCTTTGGCGGGATTTTTCATGAGAATCCAAGTCTGTGGAACGTGAATCTTGGGCTATCTTTGTTGCTGGTTTGGCTTCATGATTTTTACCATGTTTTGCTTCTTGATGTTTCCCTGTTTGCTGTTTGTTTTGTGTCTCTTTAGTACTAAATAAAAGTGCCGGAGTTCAGGATCTTGTTTTGTTCGGATTTGGTTTTGTATGAGCTTTGGGTTGTTGAGCTACGGAAGTTATGAGAAGTAGCAGTATGAAAAGTGTAGAAGATGCCCAGCATTGCTTTTTCTTTATTCAGGACCCTTTGACAGATTTTCTGCTTTAATCCTGCAACCAGATATAGTATTTGGTTTAATTTATGAGTGAGACTTGCAACGTTTGTTTTTGACCCAAGCCAAAAATTCTGATATTCGGTCTGTGTTGATGAAATGATAAGAAAGTTATAGCAGCTTTTGTTCTTCAAATGTTCTGCATATTTTTCCAGAATTTTACATAAGATCTTTCTAAGATTTACTGCCTGTTTGGATAATGGTGAGTATGTAGTTTAAAGCTATGTGTTTGGGTTTGAAATCTGGTTTTGAAAGCAAGCTACGGGCAGATTTTGTTTTTGGCCGCTGAAAGCTTAAGAGCAAAGTGTTGCAGAAACAAGTTTCCTTCGTGGGTTGCATGCTTTTGCATGAAAAATGTCTAAGAAAAATTGCACTTTACTCCCCTTAGCTTCTGTCTATGCTACAAAGGCCCAATCATGTGCTAATTTCTTGCAATTAGGTCCTAAAATATTGCAATTTGGACTATTATTTGACCTTGTCTTTACTTGTGGACCTTTGAGTTCCCAAAATGTGTTAATTGGGTTTGAGTGATTGGTTAATATTTGCAATTGGGTCTTTGGTAGTTTTTCTATTTTAGAAATTTGATCAATAATTTTATTTTCTTGGAAATTATGCATTATTTGATTTCATTTAAGTTGCAATTGGGAGGGACTTGGTGATTTTGTTTATACTTTACTATTTAATTGGTGCCTTGACCTTTTTATTGTTTTGAAGCTATTTTCCCTTCATTTGATTACCATTGCAAGAGAGGTACACTCTATCCCTTTTTTTTTTTTTTTCGGCTAACCTCGAACACGAGGGGGGACGCCACTCCCAAATTTATTCACAAATAGACACAAGAGATGTTCTGTTCTGAGATGTTTGCCAGAAGGGCTAAGACAACCGTACATAAGGCATTCGCATCTTATCTAGGCGGGCTAGCCCCTGTATGTAGTCCGGGAGGATGGAGGCCCCAAAGCTGTGACCGACACCCGTGGAACTTGCTAGATTTGCCAGGGCGTCAGCCACCCCGTTTGCCTCCCGATAGACATGAGAGAAGGTAACCTGGCGGCCCAGCGCTAAGGCTTGGATGCGTGAGATAGTGTTCCATAGCTTCCAAGGTACTCGTCCCTTGCCATTCACCATAGCCATCAGAACCTGAGAGTCCATTTCAACTTGCAGAGAATGGTAACCTGTGGAGAGCAACATACCCTCCAGTAATGCCAAGGCCTCCGCTTCCATGTTTGTCCTTGATCCCAAAAAATAGGAGAAACCACGGAGGACATTACCCTCCGAGTCACGAAACACACCTCCCGCACCAGAGGGGCCTGGATTCCCTAGAGATGAGCCATCAACATTCAGTTTTACAAACCCCTCCGGTGGTGATTCCCAAAGGACCCAGCGTGGGGCCATCCGCTTAAGTGATGTCAGTCGGAGAAACAAGCCCGAGTGGACCAGCTCCCCGTCATCCTGCGTCACTCGAGCGAAAGGCCGGACCTGGGACAAGTGATGCAGCAGCGTTTGAATATTCCAGCAAACCTGAGTTGGGGTTAAAACAACACCCTCAAACACCGCCATGTTCCTAGCTTTCCAAAGCCCCCAACAGATTAGCGATGGCAATACCTTGCACAGCTTACCCCGTGCAGAGCCTGGAGGATGACATAGCCACCATTGCTGTAAACGGTAGATAGTGTCGGCCGTAGGCGACTGAGGAACCCACAAGGCCCTGGCGAAAAAACTCCAAACCTGAGATGCTAGAACACATTCCGATAAGACGTGATCTTGAGACTCTCCATTCAAGCAAAACGGGCACTTTGAAGGGAGGTGTAGTCCAAACCGCTGAAGGGCATCAGGGAAAGGAAGATACCGATTGAGCAGCTTCCACATAAAGACAGCAATCTTGCAAGGAGCACTGGTACTCCATACACACTTCCTTGATCCAAGGCAAGCTCTTTTGGGCCGCAAAGCGTCCCAAGCTGAAGAAATGGTGAAATCGCTAGAAGATGTGAGGGTCCAAGCTGGTCTAGCTCTGTCGTCTAACTCAATTAAGCGGGTGAATTGCGTCACCATATCAGAAACGGACAGCATGCGTCGCCAGACTCTGGATGCTCCACAGCCTACCCCATTGTCCTCACTATAACGGGATCGCATGAATAGTGCCCACAAGGAGGAAGAATGGCGGAACTGCCACCACAGTTTGCAGCTGAAAGCCCCTTGTATGCTTTTAAAAGAACGTATGCCAAGGCCATCTTCCTCCACTGGATAACATAGGTTTTTCCAGGAACGCCAATGATGTTTAGGGCCCAGCTCCGTCTGCCCCCAGAAAAAATTGGCCATAAGGCATTCCAGCTCCTTTAGCACCCCGGATGGCGGGTCCATGTGTGACGCCCCGAAAAAAAAAGAGTGTGAGAACCCGTAAAAACCCTAATATTTTCCTAGGGTTTTAGTTCCTTTAATTGCATAATTTTTGCATTTCTGGCTTAGAAATATTATCTGGGTGGATTTTTATGAGCAATTATAGTTTTAAGATGATTTTTCTAGCATTGGAGAAATTTTAGAAAATTAAGAGTAAATAGTGGACGTGGGACCCACTAGTGCGAAAAGTTTGGAAAAACTCGGCCAATAAGGTTAAGTTTCGGATACTGTGTAAAATTTATCGGGTGTTAAGAGATAAGTAGAGTGTGTGAAGTGATTGATGTGAGAGAGAATAGAAAGATAAGAATGCATTTATGGAGGTGACAAGTGTCACCTCCTCATTGGTTGAACTTTAAGAATTACTATTCACATTTTTGACTTTTTTGACCAAAGGATTAAATATCCAAAAATTCACCAAAAATCACCATTTTTTCTTCTCTTGTTGGCCGGCCACCTTGAGCAAGGAAGGAAGGAACTTTCTTCAACATTCAAGCTTCTACTTGGTGCAAATCAACCAAAAACTTTGGTTACAACCAATTCCACTCCATACAATCTTACCTTTTAGTGATAGTGAGAGCTTTAGTGAAGTTTATTTGAAGGCCTAAGGTGGTCAACATCCCTCTCTCTCTTGGTTCTTGGTAGGTGAAGCTTGAAACACCCTACTACATCTAATAATGCTTATTTGGTGCTTAATGGGGGCATGAGTGAAGGAATATATGGTTTGTTTCTTGATTTGGCTTGTTTTGGTGAAGTTTTTATTTTATTGGGAATTTTTCTGGTTTAATATGAAATGAATGTTGTGGCCATCTTTGATGATTGGCAATGGACTATAATGGCTCTAGTGGGTGTGAAATGTGGATAAATGCAACTAATTTTGAATTTGGATGGAAAAATGGAAAGTTAGGGTTCTTAAATCCCCAATTCTGTCCGGTTTTGGATCATAGGGTTAGAGGCCGAATTGGACTTTGCTCAAAACATGAAAGTTGTAGGTATTGATGTGTTTGAAGTGCCTGCAAAATTTCAGGTCATTTGGATGAGTGTAGAGTGAGTTATGCCGTTTTTACTGTAGCTGTTCTGCTTTGTTCAGAATGCGAAAACTGCGATAGTAATTGGACATTTTGACTGGAATTGGTTTGGATTTTGAAGTTGGTGTCTTCTGATGAAATGTATCTGAATGTCTTAGCTAATTTATGCCTTTGGAATTTCGGCATTTGGACTTGTATGGACTGAGATATACCGATTACAGTTTTCTGCGTTTTGCAAACCTGTTTTGGGAATTCTGGTATAGTATTTCGTATTTTTGACCTAGTTGGGCCAGGAACTGGACTGAGTGACCTTCTACATTGTTGTAGCCCTGGTTCTTAGCTTCGAAACGGTGTATCTTGCACCTTCATCCGACAATCGTAGCGCCTTTGGTGCCATTACCGCATTATGACGTCAAAACTGTTTTTCTGGTTTTGAGCTTAACCTTCATTTCCGGGCTTTTCCCTAGCTTGACTTGTCTTTGTACTACTTGGAGCTTGCTGAATGGATATTAGATGAACTTATTTGTGTGACTTTGGGACTGGCTGGAGTAATAATGAAGCCTTAATGGCTGGAAAAGTAAGAAATGTAGGGGAAGTGCTGTCCGAACTTTGAAGGGACTTGTTTGCATTGGGTTTGTGATCTAAGGCTTGGAGTTGAGCAAGGCAATGATACATGATGGATGGTTTCTGAGCCGTGGAGGTGAGTGACCCCAAACTATTGTTAAAGCTTCTTATGAAATGTTTCTTGCATTATTTACTCGATTGCATCTCATGCGTGCTTGCATGTGAATTCATGATATGATTCTGGCTTCAATGAGTTCTGGGAAAGTCTTGTGCTGGACACCAACGTCTCCACTCTGTTTGTGGTTCATGTTCATGTTATCTGGAGCTCAAAAAGGGGCTTCCTCTCTCTGTTCGTGTGTTATGCTCTATTTGAGCGTTGGGTGTTCAAGTTTCAATGATTTCACTGGCTCACGAGAGCAAAAATACGTGCATTTGATACTTGAATCATGACATCACGACATCATCAAAATGCATTATTGTGAAAGATATTTGATTACTGGTTTTATTTGGTTACTCCCTGAGCTTTTAGCTCACCCCAAAAATGTTTTATTCCCTCCCCACAGGGCTCAAGGCGAAGAAAAGCTTGGAGTGCTTGTGCACGTGACTGGATGGCTTATATCGTGTACAGTTTAAATTTGGATCTATTTTATGTACGAGTTGGTCTTGTATAAATATTTGAAATTGAAACGGATGTAAGTATACATCCCACGATTGGAATTAGTTTCCGCTGCATTTGTGATATGTAATTATTGGAGAATTTGATGTAATTTTGAGAGTTATATTGTAATATATTTGAGGATTGTAGTGAACGACTGAGTCCCGGCGAGAGCTGGGCAGGCGGCCCGCCGAACCCTCTGGTTCGCCTTAGGGGGAGGTGGGGCCGTCACACCATGACGGCTAACACGTGCGTAGGTATGGCAGAGAGCACATGTTTAATAAGTATGAGTCGCCCCCCCTGGGAGAGGATCTTTTTCTGCCAGCCCGCAAGTTTAGCAATGAATTTATCGATTAGGAATTGGAAGTATTCTTTTTTCCTACGTCCTGCATATAGGTTGCATCCCAAATAAGGAAGCGGCAGAGTTCCATGCCTGAATCCAGTCATCTGTTGAATTCGACGAATCTGGCCAGTTCCACACCGCCTCGATGCTATGAATAAACTCTTGTGATTGTTAATCCGCTGGCCTGTTGCAGTTTGGTATAAATTTAAGAACCGAACCAAATTCCCGACCGACCTTCTATCTCCGCGCGAAAAAATGATGATGTCGTCAGCAAAGGACAAGTGAGTGACCCGAACGCAACCACGTGATGTTGCATAGGGAACCACTCTGCCCCCCTCGACCTGTGCATTCAGTCCCCTACTTAGAGCCTCAGACACCAGAATGAAGAGGAGAGGGGACAGAGGATCGCCTTGCTTAATCCCACGGGAGGCCTGGAAAAAACCTTTGGACCTGCCATTGACCAACACAGAGAACCAGCTGTGGGAGAGATTATTTAGAATAGGCAAAATGAACCGGTAGTCAAAACCAAACTTGCAAAGGAGCTGCCATAGGAACCACCATGACACCCTATCAAAAGCCTTCATCATGTCCAGCTTGAAGATGCAGTTATTTCCCCGTGCCCTCTTGTTAATGGAGGCAATCATTTCTTGCACCAAGAGCACGTTTTCAGCAATATCACGACCAGGGCAGAAAGCGGATTGCTCCGCAGAAACAATGCCCGAGAGGATTGGCTGCAAACGATTAGCAAGGACCTTTGTAAAAATCTTGTTTACAAAGGTGCACAGGCTAATGGGCCTAAAATCGGCAAACGTAGATGGGTTTGGCTTCTTCGGGATTAGGACAATCAAAGTGCTAGCAATACCTTTTGGTATCGGAGTCCCAGCTAAAAAATCCTTAGTCGCTGCTAAGATGTCAAGAGCTACGATATTCCAGCAATGACGAAAAAAAACGCCAGTGAATCCATCCACACCCGGGGCACTATCCTTATCGAGGTCGAAAACCACCCTCTTGACCTCCTCCATGGTTACCTCCCCCAATAAGACATCGTTTTGATGCCCAGTCACAAGCCGCGGAATGTGTACCAGCAGATCATCCACGTCGCTAACCTCCTCAGCTGTAAGAAGATTCTGGAAAAAACCAACCGCTTCCTGGCCAATGCTGTCTTCATCCTCAAGCCAACTCCCCCCCGCATCCTTAATGCGATGTATAGCCAGCTTCGAGCGCTTCTCCCTCACTGAAGCATGGAAGTAGCGTGTATTGCAATCCCCATCCTTCAACCACCGTAGGCGGGCCTTTTGACGCCAGTAGTCCTCTTCCACCCGGAGACTGTGCAATAGGATGCCTTTGGCCCGATGGAGCTCAGCTCTCGCCTTATTTTCACTCTATCCCTTATTAGGAGACTGTACACTCTATCCCTTATTTTCACTTTATTTGACCCTATGTGTCTATGTGATTTATGTGCTTGATTGCATGCCTTTTGAATGTTTCATTTATTTATTTATCCACTTTATTTGTTTAGTTTTGTATAGTTATTTGCAATTTCAATCATTTGAAAGGCACTTGAATGCCAAAGTTGTAATAGCTAGGTTATTATTTCATTCCGTTCCCCCTCTTAGATTGTAGTAGGCTTCCCCGAATGTAATAGTTAGTGCTTTATTTGCTTTATTTGCCTTATGTGCATTTTGCATGTCTATGTGCTATGTGTTACCGCTTTCCTAGGGTCTTGCATCTAGATAACCATAATTAGGTGCTACGTGCTATGTGAAACAATGTGCCTTACATGTCTATCCGCTTTTATTATTATATCTGCTTATGTGGATGAATGCACGTCACCGTGGCTAGTCCAATGCTAGTCATGGCCTTTTCCCCTCGAGCTCTTGCGAGTCCAATGCTTGTGAAAGAGCATTAGTAAAGGGCTAGTCCAATGCTAGACCCTTAGGGATTGTCTACGCGTTAGATCATGTTTGTGTGAATCACTACATTTCATGCATATTTTTCACCTTTTAGGGTCTTTTATCATTTTGCATGACATCCCTCCTTATACATATATCCATCCCCCCATATTTCCCTTATATGTATATTACTTACCCCTTTGTATGAAAACATGACATTAGACCTGCATTTCATCTAAGCATTAGACTTAGGTTAGTACATTTGCATGCTAGATTAGGAAAGCCTCTTGGATATGGGATATGGACGAGTTTGGCTTTCTAGCCTTAGCACGCTCGTATTCCCTCTATTAAAGGGAAAATTGAGTCACGAACATTAGTTCCCCGTACCCGACATGATGCATTCCTTTAAGCCATGTATATTTGTATAATTACTCTTATTTTCCTTTTCTTTCTTTCGAGTCTCATGACTTGCATATTCGTGACCTCTCCGAAGAGTCTGCATTGGGCATCACAATTAATGTGATTGGTACCAATTGAGCTTTGAAGAGAAATTTTCACCCCCCCGACACCCTCCTAGGTCTAGGGTATGCATTCATATAGTACATCCAAATGCGATAAATTTTAAGGTTAAAATAAGAAAATCTTTGACTAAATCGCGCAACTAGCCTTGGCTAGGTTGAAAGGGTGCCTTGGATTCTTATCCTTGCCTTCCCTTTCTTCAAATGTGACTCCCGAATCTTTTTCTCTGATTTTTGTAAACTTGGAGTCATTTAAAAAGGGTTTTCTACTTTTTTCCTTTAAAATTCATTTTTAGGTGACTTGGTACACCTGAACTTTATACCAAGTGGCGACTCCATTTTTCATTCAAAAAACCCTTTTTAAACTACATTTTGGGTCAAATCGTCGCATTTTCAAGTCCCATTTAGACCCATGCTTTTCCATAATCAAAAATTCATTTTTCCAATCAAAAATCGAATCAAAAGTCATTTTTTTTCTAAACTCGTTTTATTTTCTTTATTTTAAAAATGGGGCGCGACACTTACAATACATTTTCTATATACTATAATAATTTCCATGCATAACATTCCATTTTATTTTACTTGGAGTAAAATATTTTCTTGAGTTAGTTTAAGTTAATGCACCACTTGAATTTGTCCAAGTCTTCTTGTTTTAAGTAGTAGAGATTTGTTTTTTGTGAGGGATTAGAGATGTTTAACAATTATTGGTACATTTGGAAAGTTAAGAAGACCATTAGTCAAAGGGCAAGAAAGGTTAGGCTATTAATGAAGCCATGTGGCAAAACCTTGACCATCAGCTTGATGACTAAGGATTAAGGGACAAAATAAAAGCTAAACAAACCTTTTTTTTTCCCTTAGAGTGGCCGAACCCTTAGCCGAGAGAGAGAGAGAGAGAGAGAGAGAGCTCCATAAATAAGGTTTTCTTACCTAAACAAATCAAGGGCAAAATCCAAAAGAGAGAAATTTAGGGTTTGTAAACAAACTCTCTTTGGTTCTAATGGTGAATCAAACCTTGAAGCCTCTACTTTGGTGGATTTCTTGGTGATTTGAGCACCTTGCAAGTAAGGTAAGTACTTTTTAAATTGGGGGTTTTATGTGTTAGATCATCTATTATAAGCTCTAATCATGAATTTCAAGTTGTTGTGGTTGGAATTGGAAGTTAACCCCTTGAATTAAACAAGTAGTGGATGAATTGTTATTATACACACCAAGTGTTTGATGAAATGTCCAGCCCTTATTCATGTGTATTTATGAAGTATTGATATGTTTTAAAGCCCTATTTAGTTAGATTTAATACTTGATATGTGCAAAAGGTGAAAATAATGAGAAGAGTCAAAGTTGGAAAATTTCAAGTGTGCAGACCGAAATTTTAGGGGTTGCTGTCCGGTTTTTGCCTTGATGTTTCATGCATATTTTGGCTACAAAAGTGAGTGATATATGTTGGGTTATGTGTGTGTAGGTTATCTACAAAAAATTAGCCAATTTGGTTGAGTAAATTTTGTGTTACAAGCAAAGGAACAAAACTGGACAAGGTCCAGAATTTTCTGTCCAGCAATCTTGTAAAGGCCATAACGTTTTACTCACTGATCCGAATTGAGTGCCATTTGTGGCATTTGAAAGTAGACTCTTAGAGTTTTAAAATGGTACCAAGCTCATTTTCTGGTTCGCCTTGAGCGATCCGTGGCGAGTCGTGGAAGTTGGCTGCCTGGGCGGTACTGTTCATCCGTGGCAGTCCAGAAATTTCATTTGGTTTCTTAATTTGGAGCCACTTATGTTGGGATTTTGGGAATGGTTTCTTCTAGACAAATTTAGCCTTATAAACATAGTTTCCAACGCAACTGACGAAACCTAATTCCGTCTCTCCTACAATGAGCGGTGACCATTTTCCCGAGACTGGCCGGCCGACACTGTTCAAACCGAAAATGAAACCTTTGAATTTAAATGAAACCTTTCCTTACCAAGCAATCATATGAACACTAAACATGTATTTTCATGAACTTTTACTATACTTTGGACCTCATTTACATGAAAGATTAAGTAGCTTACCTTAGTTACTTAGCTTCTTCATGAACCTATAATTTAGTGAGAAACGAATCTTATTGTTATCGTTTTCATTCGTTGCCCTAGGATCGGGAAACGGAGGTAACTGTAACTGAATCAATTGAAGTTGATAATGACTTTTGTTTGACAGGTGAGTGTTCCACGACCTACTACTTGTTATGTGGGATACTTGTATATGTGAAAACCTTGATGTGCTATTGACTGAGCCAAACACTGTTTTAATTAAAGTTGGAGGCGAGTATATACTTTATCGCACTCGACCTTCCTTGATTTCCACTGAGGCTCTATATATTGTTACACTGTGATGTGAAATTTTATTTGTGACTGTGAATGAGTTGTTAGGGTGATATCCCTTCAACTACTGTTACTGTTTGGGTACCCAATCTCATAGGTGAGTCGGTTGTATCGAGCCAGCAAGGGTTTGGTCAAGAAAGCCGATAAATCTTGAGGACTGTTTATTGTTCACTGAAACCGATATACTCGAGTATTACCAAACTACTGTTATGAAGTGCGGGCCCGGTAGGGGGTTGATTGGTGGACAGAGACTGGTGAAAGTGGTGTTCTACGGACCCTTTTATACTGTGCATACAAATGTTGACTGAGTGTCAACAGGAGGTAGTTATGATCAAGCTCAAGTGGATCTTTGGCTTTTGAAAGCCACCCGTATCCTTGAATCGAACTGTGATTAAATTGTTATCCTACTGTGTGATATTTATTTGATTATTTCTGTGCTCTTATTTGGCTATGCGTTTACTTGTTTTACTTGGAATTTCACTGAGCTTTAGCTCACCCTGTAGACACCAAAATTTTAGTGTAATTTGCATTTACTTTTTTGTCTTAATTTTTATTTGTCGTGTTAAGTTTTATTCACTTTTTAGTTTTTAGTTTTTTTTAGTTTTTATTTTATTATTTTTATTTGTAAGTTTTTAGCGTAGAATTTCTAGAAAAAAAGAAAAAAAAGAAGGAAAAATATTCAAGAAAATATGTTGAGTTTTTTTAATACAATGTTTTCTTAAAGAAAAAGAAAAAAAAGTGAAAAATGATGAAAAATGAAAAATGAAAGAAAAGATTGAAAATGGCAATTTTGTTGTTTTAGTTTGTTTATTCTAATGTATTTGTAATTAAAATTGTTGTTTTTATTATTATTTAGTTTTACTTTTATTTTTGTTAAATTATTAAGTTAAAAAAAAAAAGGATTTGCGGCATGCAAGCTGCGTTTTGTCGCAGCTTGCAAGGAAAGGCTGGGCAGCCCCTTGGCTGCAAATTATAGAAGAAAGGACTGGGTTTTAGGGTTGAGGAGTCCCATATAAATAGAAAAAGAGAGCATCAGCCGCAGGGGGGAGGTTTTAGAGAGGGACGGAAGAAAAAAAAGGAAAGAGGAGGTGACAGCCGCAAACGAAGAAAAGGAAAATCTGAGCAAAGTCCGCGACTTGAGAGGGAGGAGACCGCAGGAAAAATTGAGAGCAAGGGAGAGAGCTGAAGTTCTATGAGGAAAAGAAACCGAGAGTTGACGGCTGTAAGAAAGGCAGAAGGCAAAAGAAGGAGAAAAAGGAGGCGCGGCCGTGAGGTAGCAGAGGTGAAATCAGAAAGTAAAAACAGAAAGGGGAGGTCAGCTAGGCCTACGAGAGAGCTTGGAGAAACCAGAGAGGGCTGAGAGAGAGGGGCGACTAAGGTTTTAGAAGGAAAAGGATGCAGCTTTGTGGCGTGAGGGTCTGAAGAAAAAGGAGACTTTCTGAGAGGCGATGCCAGAAGGAAAAATAGGGAAGCAGAGGAGAGGCTGAGAGAGACTCAATCCTAGCAAAAAGAAAAGGAAAGGCAGCCAACGGAAGGAGGAAAAACAACGCCTCTACCATCAGCTTCAACCATCATTGAAAGGCAGTTCCACGGCAAGTCACTTGCTGCGATTTCCTTCTTGGTTTTCAGCTAAGGTCCAAGTTAATTCCTTTGTTTTTTTACTTACTTGTTTGATTTGTTTCTTTGATCTTTCATGTCTTGATGGTTGTTTTTTGGGATGGGTTTCACGTAGATTTTCTCTGTTCCTAGGTCCTTGTTTTGACCCCCCAACCATAAATTTTCATTGCTGCGTATTAGTCATGTGTTTATGTGGGTTCTATATAGTCAGATGAACATTGGGCTGACTTGGGTTTAGGGGTAGCAGTGTGGGGTTTTCCTATGGTGGGGATATACGATGAATCTGTTTTTGGTTGATTTGTGAAGCCGCAGAAATTTTTCAGCTTTGCTTGTTTTTATTCTGATTTTTCTTGGTGCCTAAACCCAAAGGCTTTATGTTGAAGAGTGAGAAGGGTATTTGGTAAGCCGTTTGTTTGTTTTCAAGCTGTGTTTGGCTGGGATTTGCGCACGAAAGTCTGATGAAACAAGCAACAAGCTAGAAGCTTCTGGTTTGTTACAACAATTAGACAAAAACTGAATTTTCTTTGGGTAACTGAATTTCTGGTGTGGATTGTTTGCTCCTTTGAGCCTGTTTGCTGTGTCATTGATGCTGTGTATATGTTAGTTGCAATTTAAATCAGCAAGGTGTGATGCCACAGTGGGTTACAACATGGCAAAGCCCTTTGTTGCGGTAATATAGGTAGACTTGGTTTTGTAGATGTTTGAAACCTTCAATGCTCCAATTTTATTTTTCTTTTGCTGATTTCATCCCCAGCTCCTCGTTTGACTCCTGAGGGTAAACAATGACATTTGGTTGATGTTAACAACATGGTTTTGAAGTCATAGCATTCATGTTTGGTTTGGTTTGAAGTTGTTCCACATCAATGCATTTCGGTTAGAATGAAAAATCGTAGCAAGCATGGTTGGTCTTCCATTGCAGAAATGTTTTCACTATCCCTTCGTTGATTGCTTTCCTATCTTGCTCCAGTTTTTCTGTTTACAAACACTAGGTGGGTTGGTTGATGTTTTGTTGATGTTTCAGTTGGAAATGAGATGTTGTATAATGCAGAAGGAAAGAAATTTTCTGAAGGTTGCGATTGTTATTGCAGAAATTCTCTTCACGTTGCTTTGCATGAGTTGCATGAAACAATTTGCTAAAATTGCACTTTAACCCCTCTAATTCCCCTTTGTTGCACTAAGGCCCAATTATGGGCTGATTCCTTGCAATTGAGTCTTTGGCAGCATTAACGTTTCAATTCATTTGGCTTGTGTGTCTTCATTGGTTACCATGTTTTGCTAAGGTGATATTTAATGCATGGATTTAAGAACCGTGCGTCTAAATGATCTTGCGTTCGCCTATCTTCTTGAATTTTCTGAAATAAATTGGCTTTGGCCTTTTTCTTGCTCTTGGACTTTCAAAGTTTTCTAAAATTTTTCAATTGACTTTGAATGGTTGGTTTATGCTTGCAATTGGGTCCTTGGCGGATCCCTTTATTGGAAACTATGTAGTATTTGATTTCATTTAAATTGCAATTAGGAGAGATTTGGTGACTTTGTTATACTTTACTATTTGAGGTACCGTGACCTTTTATTATTTTGAAGCCAATTTTCTTTCATTTGGACTCCATTCAAAAGGGGGCGGTATAATTTCTTTTATCCCTTTTTGTGTCTCTCCTATGTGATCTAATGTGCTAAGTGAAATTTGCATGTTTAATTTGCTTTCCTTGCCTCTCTTTAGTTCCTTTACTTTATTTACTCTTGCTTTTAGTAAGTTATTTTTTAATGGGGTATGTGTACACCTCTTGGCTTGTAATAGTTAGGGATTTAATTATTTTATTCCTTTTCCCCCTTTTAGATTGTAGTAGGGTCTCCCTAATGTAATAGATAGGGCTTGGAGGAGCATTCAATGAAGACCTATCGAAGTCATGTGCCTAGCTAGCAAATGTAATAGTTAGGGCTTTAATTGTCTTATGTGTCTTGCATGCTTAGTTACTACGTGTTAATTTGTTTTGTTAGGGCCTTGCATCTAGTCGAGCATGCTAAATGTTATGTGCTATGTGTTTATAAGTGTTTGGCATGTCTACTCGCTTTCCATAGCCTGAATGAATGTGATGGATGAATGTACGTGTCCACTAGTCCAACGCTAGTCGGAATTCATAGAATGGGCTAGTCCAACGCTAGACCCTTAGGGATTTCCCCTCGTTAGTACATGTTTGCATGTTCATTACATGTCATGCATTCTTTTTAGTTTTATCATTTTGCATGCCCCTCGAACCCCTTTTCCCTCCATTTTAGGATTTTTTGCATTTCATGCTAGTTATAGGGTTCATTTGCTTGAGAGTCCCCTTAAATATGGGATATAGACGAGTGTGGTTTTTTCTAAGCCTTAGCACGCTTGTATTCCCTCTATAAAAGGGCAAATTGAGTCACGATTTAGGTCTCCCCGTACCCAATATGCATGAATTCCCTAGGCTCATGCATTTTTAAATCCACTCTACCATTTTATACCCTCATCACACTTTCATTTTTCCTCCCATTTTGCACACGTGCACCTTTATGTTTCTTCACTTGCACACGAACACTTTTATCATCACTTGCACACATGCACTTCATATTATCATTTCACATACCGTACCTTGCCCACTCACGTGCACATTTTCATTTACATATTTATTGTCTTTTATTACTTTTTCAAACTCATATCCTCACATTGCATACATGCATTCTATTCATTTGCATCCCACCCGCATTATTCGTGACTTCTTCAAAGGATCGTTATTGGGCTTCACAATTAATGTGATTGGCACCACTCAATCTTTGAAGAGAAATTTCCCCAATCCCCCTAGGTCTAGGTTTTGCATTCATGTAGCACATCCAAATGTAATAAATTCTTGGGTTAAATACCAAAAACCCCCCTGTGGTTTGCCTAATGTTCACTTTACCTCCCTATGGTTTGGAAACCTACAATTTGACTCCCTATCGTTTCAACTAAAGTGTATTTAACGGAATTGCTGTTAGATTTTCACTTTAGGTGAAACGACAGGGAGTTAAATTGTATATTTTCAAACCATAGGGAGGTAAAATGTACATTTGACAAACCACAGGGGGGTTTTTGGTACTTAACCCAAAACCCTTATAGAGGGGTAATTTTGACATTTTCCTTTCAGACGTTAGTTTAGATATTTTCCGTTAGACTTTTACTTTAGTTGAAATGACAGGGAGTCAAATTGTAGGTTTCCAAACCATAGGGAGGTAAAGTGAACATTAGGCAAACCACAGGGGGGTTTTTGGTATTTAACCCTAAATTCTTTGGTTAAAACAAGAAAATCTTTGATTAAATCACGCAACTAGCCTTGGCTAGGTCGAAGGGGTGCCTTGGATTTTTATCCTTGCCTTCCCCTTCGTCAAATGTGACTCCCGAACTTTTTTTGCTGGTTTACGTGGACTAGGAGTCGTTTAAAAGGGGTTTCTTACTACTTTTTCCTATTTTATCATTAAAAATTCATTTTTAGGTGACTTGGTACATCTTAACTCATTACCAAGTGGCGACTCCAATTTTTATTTCAAAAACCCTTTTTAAACTATAATTTTGGGTCAAATCGTCGCATTCTCAACCCCCCATTTAGACCCATTTTTTCTTTTAAATCACAATTCATTTTCCAATCACAACAAATACATTTTTTAAACCATTTATTTATTTATCAAAAAATGGGGCGCGACACACCCCATTCCCTTTGTTTTCCTTAACAGATCGGGGATGGATTTGATCAAGAGATTTCTTAGCTTTACATTGTTTTGGACTGGTATTTGAGATTCTAACCTTTTGCTTGAGTAGACCTTACTTTTGACTCCTGTAAGCTTAAACCTCTAAGTTCGACTCATGTTATGTAAGTTTATGTGTGGAGTGATAAGTTGACATTTGGCTATATGTATACTAAGCTTTTGGATTGTTGGTGAAGTGATTATGTTTTATTTAGGGTTACGCTCCAAAGAATGGACGATATATCCTCTGCTTCATTTGAGTTATTAGTACTTTGATCGACTGAGCCCCGGCGAGAGTTGGGCAGGCGGTCCGCCGAACCCTTTGGTTCGCCCTAGGGGGAGGTGGGGCTGTCACACTGAGAATAAAATACAACTCAAGGTTAGTCATGTCTGCCAAAACCTGACTCTAAACACATTTGGATACTCTAAGAAAAGAATAAAATTATTAAAGTTTCAAATTAAATGAATAGTATTTTTATCACTTATTTTATATATCGAAGTCATCGTCTTCATAAATTGAACATGATACAATAACTACTGAAGTCAGGCAAATGATGCCTATCATCAAATTGGACTACAAGTGTAGTTGAACCAAGTACACATTAGATGCAATTCATAAATAGTATGCATATTTCAGTCAAGGATTTTAAATGGTATCCACATGATTATCTTAAATTGGTTTTTCATTCAAACCATTAAATTGCCATTTGTAGCGTAAATCTAACTGCTGCAAGCCACAATATCCATGTCTAATCCTCATCCTAAACAAAATGCTTGAATGGATAACTACAGAACCTCATGCTCTATGATGTCTAGCAAATGAAACATTCTATTACCTCAGGTATTGGCTATTGAATTACTAATTCTACAACAACAATCATAGCCTATATGGAATTATCACCCCTAGTTCCAATTGCCCTGAACCCTCGGACAGTTTGGTAGGAATTCACCTACAAAGCAGGAAAATAGCATCATACTTATCTCTAGAAATAGCCACAAGCAAGATACAAGCTCTTAATAATTTTCAAGTTCAATGAGTATCAATGGCCTAGCATTTTAAAATTCTTTATGTTAGAAGAAAAAACTAATAAAACTATAAATCCTCTATTGTCTACATCTAAAAGTCCTTACATTACTTAATAATAAGCTTAATAGACTTGTATCTTAGCTAAAATAAATTAAGACCGATACTTTGATATTAATCCTTGCAGTACTCAAAACTGATACTTTGAATTTCTTTATACACAACTTTTGAAAAAACTACACTAAGAAAATTGAAAACAAGCAAACAAGACCACTCAAGACAAAAAATTGAACTAGATCAGCTTACTTATTTGCTATTACTTCAATATCTTCCTTATTTACGGAGCAGGGTCATCAAAATCAGCCACGTAATTATGAAAATTCACAGTAGCATCTTTAGGATCATCAACTCTAGTGCCAGCTACTAGTATACAATCAGTGCAAATTGATTGAATTAAAATGAAAGGTCATGTATTTGGCTAAAACTAAGGTTTCCAACTTGCCTATCTATCATTGAAGATGATAGCTATTGATTGAAGTAAGATTTTATCTTGAATATTAAAGGGTTAGGAAGGAAAAAAATTTTAAAATGATTTAAAGGTAGGGGAGAAAATCAGAGATGATAGCCATGGATTGAGGAGGCGGCACCGAGGCAATGAGGACTAAGGAGATTGTCATTCGTAGGGCTATCTTTTAGTCTTAGGATTTCCTTATTCCCCTATTTTTTATTTACTTTGGGTTTTACTTAATTTATTATTTTAATGTATACAAAATTAGAAAACCATCGAGTTATGGTTCTCATAGTTATTTAAGGTCTGAAAGGTTCAACCGATTTTTGATGGTTTTCTATTAACCTCTAGGTTTAGAATTACATAGGCCTAGTGGAATGTTCGATTTACGATTCAACCGGTCTAACTGATCAGTCCAATCCGATTTTGAAAACATTGATGACAACTAAAGTAAAGAACTGTTCATTGTGAGAATCTATTCTCTTTCTACATTTAAAGATCTCTCAATGTAGGGATGTGATCACCAAGACTTTTATTTGAAATGAAAATGTATTTTTGAAGGCTCAATTAGGAGAACAAGTGGTGATATCTGTTTAGATAGAGAAATGAAGACCTAAAGCATCATTCTAAATTCTCAAAATAAATAAAGATAATGAATATTTTTTATTTTCAACTAGATAAGGAATGAATTTAACTAAACGCATTTGACCTTTCTAAACAAATTGCCCTAGTTTGGGGTATGTCAACCATGACAACTAATGATGTTGCACGTACTGATTTAGAGACTTGATAAAGTTGGATAAGATGTGAACAATAAAAATAAAAGGGAAAGCCTATCGTGCTTGGTCTTTTAAGACAAACTAACAAGTCTGAATAGCCAATTTAGGAATTGTGAATTTCAAGCATTCTTATTGAATTGTTTAGGCCACAAATTTAGTGTGTGCAATGATTTAGGAAAGCTAAATGCACACTTATAAAATTCAGGCAAGAAATGGTAGAATTAACAATTTTAGTTTAGCTTTTTTCTATGGTCAATCATGAAGTCTCCCAAGCAAAAGAGGATAATGCATATAAATATTTACAAAACTACAAAATAGGAAGAGCCTAAATGAATTGAATAAGAATGTTGTTCATGTGAGGACTCGTAAAAATTATTATTATTATTATTATTTTCGACTCCTATTTTTTGCTCATATAATTATTTATTCGAATAATTGCTTCGATTATTATTTTCCAGCCTTATTAGACTTAAATACATTGAGTTATGCCTTCATTATATTTTTAAAGTGGCTTGTTTCAAAAATTAATTTCTTGGAAGCTCGATTAATGAAAATAGTGAAAACGTGTCTGAAAACTTTAGCCAATTAAGAGTACAATAAGTTCAAAAAATTGGAGACATGTACAATGGTCCTAAAATAGGTAATTTTAGGTTTAAGTACTCAAGTGATAGTTAGTGGTACGATCGTTATAAGAATTTCTTGAAGGTTTCACTTTATCGCGCCTAAATTGGAAATACGCGTTTTCACGCGTGCGCTTAAATGAGGGACTTTAGACCATTATTTTGGGACAATTAAGAGTGAATAATATTTGTGTGAATATAAGTGCATTAGAGACTTAAGTGCACTAGTGAAACAATGTGAGAGAAATCGAGCCCAAACGCGCCCTACTGAGAGTTGACTTTGGGAATGATTTTGCACCACACATTGTATCTTCCTTAGGAAGCTAAAATTGGACCAAACACTCTCTCTCTTAGTCTCTCTCTTGGCCGAATTCTCAGCTGCAAAACACAACACAAAGTTGTCATTTCTCATCTTCAATTCTTGCACCAAACCTTCATAGATTCACACCAAAATTGAAGACCACATAGCTTGTCACTTGGAGAGTTCATCTAGCTATCAAAAGGAGGAGTTTTCATGGTTTTCTTGAAGCTTCTAAGGACCAAAAATTCTGCCTTGGTCTTCAACTAAATTAGGTAATGATCCAACACTTTAATCTTGGTTTATAGAGGTTGTCTAACACCTTTAAGCTCTTGTATCCATATGGGTGGTTGTGATTGTTGAAAAATTTTGAAGGTGGGCTCTATGAACTCCCACCCTTGTCTTGATGGATGATGTGATGATTAATGATGGGTTTAGTGTTGGTTTCGTCCTCAAAATGGTAGATTAATGGTGTATTAGTCGTATGAACTTCAAGAGATGCATGAGGGAAAAAGTTCCAATTCTGCCCCTGCCTTGAACATACCTATTTTTGCTGAATTTTGAGGTTGTAATGACTTTTTTATGATGTTTATATATTGTATAGATGGTGTATAAAATTTCATTGAAAAGTATTGAGGTTTGGTTGGTCAAATGAATCAATTACACAAAACTAGTAAATCTGGAACTGTTCCCGTAATGCTCTGACCAGTTTTCGTGTTTTTACCATAATTTTGTATTCCGACGTTGCAATCAAGTGCCGTCAGTGGCATTTGAAACTATACATTCCCACCTTTCCGATGGTATAAAATGGACATTCTGGTTCCATGTATGTGAGCCGAACCAACCATTTAAAGTCGGCTGTTCTGTTTCTCTGTTTTACTGGAACGAAATGCTGAGGCTGCAACTTGTGGCTCGAATTTGAGCTAGTTGTGTGCCGAATTTCCTAATGATTTCTTCTGTGAAATTTTAACTCTATGAATGTGTTTTCCAATGCCATAAACCATGCCCAATTCCAAGTTAATTTGAGTGATTAGTGATCCAAATACGGAGCCTACCCTGCTCTTGAAAACCCTGACTTTTTGACAGATTTGATGCAAGGTTTGGTATAGACTTGCTAACTGAATATTTTGGTGCTAAGCACTTACCAAATGTACCATGAATGTTCCTTAGGCCTTGCCTACACTAATGAGCCATGTTTGAGGGATTTTTCCTTGACCAAATGTTTGGAATGGAAAACAAAAGGATCAAGGCAGTTTTGTCTTGGAATTTTTGAAACTTTGGTTGTTTGATTGACTACCTTCCCAAAGGTAGTTTTCCATGAAATTTGATAGCGGAATACTCTTTATATAGGAGTATTATACTACTGAATTTTGTACCAATCCAAGTTCATTTCGATACTTAACTAAAGTTCCAAAGTTGGAAGCTCAAATCTGGAAATTGTTCACCAGTTTTGGATTTTTCCCTAACTTTGAGCTACCGTATCTCGGTGCTCGAAACTCCGATTCTTGATCCGAATTTTCTGTTATAAACCTTAATTACAACTCTAATTGACTTACAAATTTCAGAGGCCAGCTCGCAACGTGTGAATTTTGCCGAATTTCCAAAGTTAGCGAAAAACCAACCCAACACAACCTTAAGTACTCTGAAACAGTAACTTTGAGCCCATTTTTGAATATTTTCTATTTAGAATCATGGAAAAGTGTCTTCTAAGAAATTTTAACACTTTTAAAGAGGTTTCCAACGGTACCAAGTTTTCCAATTTTGACATGTAGAATGTGAGATACGATTTTTCAAAATATTGTATCAAAACTGAAAATTTTCCGAATTCCAAAGGAAGGGAGTTTTCAAGCACTCCTTATTCCTTCGATATTACTTGAACGTTTTATACTTGATTTTCCAAAATGAAAACTCGATCGCTCTTGTACTTTAAGAAACTCTAGTTGAACCTCGATTTACAAGTAATTGAGGTTCGTTTTCATGAAATTTCCTTAGATTGTACAAGTGTACAATCTTCCTTGATAATTGGGATATATGAGTGATGCTTCACTATTATTTGCTCAGGCGCACACGAGGACCTTCAAGAGGATCTTACAGTGAACACTTGAACTTCCGAAAAATATTTCTTCTTGATTTGCTCGGTGAGTGTCAAGTGTATGACTACTTGAACTCTATGGACTTGATTCATGCTTGGATTACCTGATTACATGCTTAGCCTACCTGGTTTTTGAAAAATGGAGTCGAGTGTGTACTTTATTGCACTCGTTCTCATTTGAAACAAATGACTCATGTTTAACATGGTTTGCCTGGTTTACATAACCTGAAATACATGCTTAAACCTGTCACATGCTTGAATACATGACATGGTATGCTATGGCTGCATATGTCATTGGAGTGAATCTCCTCAACACTTACATGATACATGGGGGACGCCCAAACTCATAGGCCGACCTTGGAACTCGAGCCGGCATGGGCTTGATCGAGAACCTCGGTGAGCCATGAGATTCACATGATAAGCTTGATCTATTGAGAGATCTTGCTTGGCATACTCGTGAAGTATCGCCTTATAAATGTCGTGCGGGCCCGAAGCGGTGTATGGTGGACGGATGAGAAGTAAGTGGTGATCTACGGTTTGGAAATATCAACCCGGTTGACGGAGAGTCATCGCGGGAAGATATACGAATGAACTGGCAAAGCAAGTGGAACTTAGCTCCTGAGAGCTACCATATCCTTGAATTGTTTCTGTTTACATTTTATTGGCATTATTAATTACTTGCAAGTTATCACTTGAATTGTTACTTGGACTTGTTATCTGAACTATATGCCTGCATGTGTGTTTTTGGCCTCACGAGTGTTTTGCTCACTCTGTAGATTTGTTTTCCTTAACAGGGTTGAACTTGGAGGGGTACTGGAGAAACCCTCCTGACGTGCTTTTGTTTAGGATTTTTATTATATTTTGGCTATGCCCTTGGTTTTGGGTTGTACTTCTGGAATGGAAATGTAACTTTTGGGGCGCGATGTATATTTGGGATTCATGATGTACTTTGAACACCTGACGTGCGGGTTGGTTAATGGATGAATATTGTTAAGCTTGAACGCTTCCGCATTTACTGTATTTAAGTTATTTACGTGTGTTGTGCAGTTCGATAATAAGCTTGAATGGAATTGCTTGAGTCCTGGCGAGAGCTAGGCAGTCGTCCCGCGGATACCCTTTGGTTCGTCTTGGGGAGAAGTGGGGGCGTCACAATTGGTATCAGAGCGCTAGGTTAGCGCCAGGTTAGAGATCTACATGGGAGACATATTAGATACTCTACCCTTAAAACCTGAGACCGGATAATTAAGTTATACCTTAAGAGGTATTTGGGACATACTAGTGATCGGGTTAGGCATGCATAAACGACATTCAAACTAGATAGTGATTTAAATTTCTAACCCGAAAGGTGCTATTATTTTGCAGGGATGGAAAACGGAAATGGACTTCCGGCAGCTAACGGGAATGGCCATGCGAATGGTCATGTAGTGCCTCCTAAGCCTATCTACTACCGAGCTTCAGGTGGGAAAGCTCGTGTACGTTACTCGCCTGATACTCGATACCCCCGATATGCTTGTAGGGTGACCTTTGCTTACCCAAATCATGTTGTAGTAGCCTTGGATGACGAGCGTCGTCAGTTGGTGAATGCCAACTTGGACTTACAGGCTGAGGTGGACGAGTTTTGACAGATGGTTAGCGCTCAGGGCGAGAGGATCGCCAAGATCTAGGAGGTGCTTGAGGGCAAGGTAGCTACGTCTGCTGTGGTTAATGAGGAGTTTCGGAGCACTAGGGCTCAGCTTGCTAGGTTGAGGGAGGAGGTTCGTGATAGGGTTTCCGGGATCCTAGCTGATGCCACTAGGCTAGTTGATGAGGCTATGGGTGTAGCCCAGGACTCTGAGGAGGAGGATCCTGAAGAGGAGATTCCTCCTGATAGTCCTACTGCGGACTAGGTCTAGGCAGTTAAACCTCTCTTTTGACTCTTTTGACCAGTATAGCTAGAATTAGCTGGGGTGACGCTAAGTGCTGAGGCCATTGTATTTTGCATGACTGTGTGGCTTATTTTGAAGCACTTGCCTTTACTTTGGTCTTCTATGACTAAAATTACTCTTGTGGCACCTGTGTGCTATATTTTTGTAACTACCCCATGACTTGCTAATTGGATGGACTTGATATGCTAATGAATGTAAATTATTGTTATTTTCGATATTTTCTTGATTGGTTCCTGTTTTCTCCTATCCACCGCATAATTTATTTATTTATTTATTTCTTGTACTAGGCACGCCTAGATTATGGAAGGACTAGGAAGTGGTCGATGTCGTGGGCGAGGGACTAGACAGGCCCAACCTGGGATCGGCAAAAGGACCGACCCAAGGTCAGGAAAATATTGAGGGTAATCAAGTAGCCACCACCATTAATAGAATGACTGATATCCTAGAGCGCTTAACTGATAGACAAGGCCTTGACCCGTTCAACCAACCTGGGGGTCAGGAAAGAGGGGAGGATAGAGCCTTAGAGAGGTTCTTGAAATTTAACCCGCCTAAGTTCCTTGGCGAACCTGATCCTGAGGTAGCGGAGAATTGGTTAGAAAGGATGACCAACGTATTCGCTGCTTTAGACTACACTGAAGATAGGCAAGTGAATTTCACTGCTTTCCAATTTGAGGGAGTAGCCCGTACTTGGTGGGATCTGATAAAAGGAAAATGGGAGAGAACCCAAACCCCTTGGACTTGGGAGAATTTCACAAAGGAATTTAATGAAAAGTTTCTTCCGCCCTTAATCCAAGATAAGAGGGAGGATGAATTTATCAAGCTGAAACAGGAAACTCTTAGTGTAGCGGAGTATGAAGGAAAATTTACTAAACTTTCAAAGTACGCTCCCGAATTGGTGGCCAATGAGCTAAAAAGGATTAGACGGTTTGTTCAGGGACTTAATGTGGAGATACAAAAGGGCTTGGCCACAGCCCAAATCCCTACATTTACTGAAGCTTTAGAGAAGGCACAAAGGGTTGAGAGTGCAAGATTTCAAGTGAGAGACTTCCACAATAGAAAGAGAAACTTTTCTAGCCATACCTCTGGACAAGCTAGTAAAAGTGCACAGCCTTCCAAAATGGGAAGAGGAACGGGAGGACCAAGGACTGCTGGAGCTTCGAGAGGGGCTTTATCTAGAGGAGCTCGCAGTGGACTGACGCAGGCTAGGAGAGCGCCTTCTAGTGGTTCAGTGGTGACCCCTCAAGTTACGTGTGGGTACTGCGGAAAACCGAACCATTCTGAAAATGACTGTTGGAGGAAGTCTGGGAAGTACTTGGCTTGTGGCAGTACTGAGCACCAGCTTGCGAATTGTTCAAACAAAATAAAGACAGGAGGTGATACCCAGAGACCGGAAAAGTCAGTTCTAAGCAAACCAGTGCCGGAGGGAGTCGACCGAAAGTACCGGCCAGGATTTATGCACTGAATTATCAACAAGTTCCTGAGGCAACTGAGATGGTAGAAGGTACAATCCCAATCTTTCACCGTTTAGCTAGGGTTTTAATTGATCCAAGTGCTACACATTCTTTTGTTAACCCTAATTTCATGAATGGGATAGATTTGAAACTAATTAAGTTACCATATGATCTAGAGGTTAAAACGCCTACTGGGGATCAAAGTCTAATTGCTAACTTGGTGTATCAAGATTGTGACGTCTGGATTGGGGAACGAAAATTATTGGTTGATTTGATGGGATTGACGATTAAGGGATACGATATAATCTTGGGGATTGATTGGTTAGCCTGTTATAATGCTCAGTTAAACTGTAGGACGAAGATTGTAGAGTTGCGTATTCTAGGAGAAACAACCCTGAAACTGGATGTAAGGGGTAAATTAGATTCGTCTGTACTTATTTCAGGAATTCGGGTTAGAAAATTATTAAGTAAAGGAGCTCAAGGGTATTTGGCTTTTCTTATTAACACCCATAGTGATAAGGTGAATTTGGAGGACATGCCTGTAGTGAAAGACTTTCCTGATGTTTTTCCTGAAGAATTGGAGTCCCTACCCCCGAAACGGGAAATAGCCTTTAAGATCGATGTAACTCCGGGAGTAGCCCCTATTTCTAGAACGCCATATCGAATGGCCCCAACTGAATTGAAGGAGTTGAAATTGCAACTACAAGACTTGTTAGAACAGGGTTTTATATGGGAAAGTGATTCGCCGTGGGGAGCCCCAGTTTTGTTTGTTAAGAAGAAGGACAAGAGTCTGAGATAGACTACCGAGGCTTGAATGATGTTACAATTAAGAATAAATACCCACTGCCCCACATTGACGAGTTGTTTGACCAATTGCAAGGGGCTGTAGTATTCTCGAAATTGGATTTGAGACAGGGTTATTATCAGTTGAGGATTTTGGAAAAGGACATACCCAAGACTGCTTTTAACTCGAGATATGGGCATTTTGAATTTGCCGTGATGCCGTTTGGGTTAACGAATGCACCTACTGCTTTTATGGATTTAATGCATAGGATCTTTAAACCTTATCTAGATCAATTTGTGGTGGTCTTTATTGATGACATATTGGTGTATTCTAAGAATGTGAAGGATCATGAGAAGCATTTGAGAATTGTTTTGCAAACTTTGAGGGAACACCAATTATATGCTAAGTTTAGCAAGTGTGAGTTCTGGTTAAAAGAAGTGACTTTCTTGGGACATATAATTTCTAAGAATGGGATTAAGGTGGATCCAACTAAAGTTAAAGCTGTTTCAAAGTGGAAAGACCGGAAAACCCAACGGAAGTTCGAAGTTTTATAGGATTAGCAGGGTATTACCGGAGATTCATCCAGAATTTTTTGAAAATTGCTGGACCCATGACTGAATTGACCAAGAAGAATGGGAAGTTTCTATGGAATCCTAAGTGTGAAGAAAGTTTTCAGGAGTTGAAAAGACGGTTGACAAGAGCGCCTGTGTTAGCTTTGCTAAACAAAAAGGATAGTTTTGTGGTTTACACAGATGCATCTAAGGAAGGTTTGGGATGTGTTTTGATGCAAAATGACAAAGTGATAGCATATGCCTCTAGGAAATTAAAACCGCATGAAGGGAATTACCCGACTCATGATTTGGAGTTAGCAGCTGTGGTTTTTGCTTTGAAGAAATTGAGGCATTATCTGTACGGAGTGACATTTGAGGTTTTTACAGACCACAAAAGCCTTAAATACTTGTTTTCTCAAAAGGAACTGAATTTGAGGCAACGTAGATGGATGGAATTTCTGGAAGACTATAACTGTACAATTAAGTACCATCCAGGGAAAGTTAATGTAGTGGCTGATGCTTTGTGTCGTCAAGTACAGATGGCTGGATTGATGATTAAGGAATTCGAATTGTTGGAAGAAGTTAGTCAGTGGAACCCTCAACTGGAACCGAGGAAAGTAATCTTGGGGAACATTGTATTGAATTCTCCTTTGATGGAACATATCAAGGAATCTCAAAGAAAAGACATTGAAGTACATAAATGGTTGGAAAAAGTTAAAAAGGGGGACAAGTCGGACTTTAACTTGGGATCGAATGGTGTATTAAGATTTCGGAATCGGGTAATTGTGCCAAGGGATGAAGGGCTTAAAAAGAAAATCTTAGAAGAAGCACACCGATCAAAGTTCACGATATATCCAGGAGGGAATAAAATGTACCAAAACTTAAAGAGTCTGTATTGGTGGGAGAACATGAAGAAGGAGATTGCTAAATTTGTCCAAACATGCTTGATTTGTCAACAGGTTAAAGCCGAACATCAGAAACCATCAGGACTTTTGCAACCTCTAGAAATACCTGAATGGAAATGGAAGAATGTCACCATGGATTTTGTATCGGGATTACCAAGAACACAGAGAGGCCATGATGCAATTTGGGTAATAGTGGATAGATTGACCAAGTCGGCTCATTTTCTGCCGATTAACATGAAGTACCCATTGGAGAAATTAGCCAAACTGTATTTGGACGAGATCATTAGGTTACATGGAATCCCTGTCAGTATCGTGTCGGATAGAGATCCGAGATTTGTTTCGAGGCTCTGGCAAAAGATGCAAAAGGTATTGGGGACTAAGTTGAACTTTAGTACCACTTATCATCCCCAGACTGATGGATAGTCGGAGAGGACAATTCAAACACTTGAGGACATGTTAAGGACTTGTGTTCTGGACTTTGGTGAGAATTGGAGTAAATTTTTGACCTTAGTAGAATTTGCCTACAACAATAGCTTCCACTTTTCTATTCAGATGGCCCCATATGAGGCACTTTACGGTCGAAAATGTAGGTCTCCGATTTATTGGGAGGAATTAGGTGAACGGAAGATTTTAGATCCGACCACAGTATCTTGGATTGAGGAAACTAATGAAAAGGTAAAGTCGGTACGCCAGAGAATTCAGACAACCCACAGCCGCCAAAAGAGTTATGCCGATAATCGAAGAAATGATTTGGAATTTACTGTTGGAGATTTGGTATTTTTCAAGATTATACCTTTGAAAGCAAGGTTGATGTCGGGAAAAGGAAAGAAGTTACAGCCAAGGTTTGTAGGACCTTACAAGATTATCCAACGTGTGGGAAGTATAGCCTATAAGTTGGAGTTACCGCCGAGTTTATCTCGAATCCATAATGCGTTTCATGTATCTATGCTTAAGAAGTATCATCCGGACCCTTCTCACGTCTTACAACCGGAAAATGTTGAGATTGATGAGACTTTGACCTATGAGGAGAAACCGGTTAAGCTTCTGAATAGGAAGGTGAAGGAATTGAGAAATAAACAGATGCCATTAGTAAAAGTCCTCTGGAAAAAATCATGGGTTGGAGGAAGCAACTTGGGAGGTCGAAGAAACAATCCGAGAAAAGTATCCAGACCTGTTTGCCAATCAAGGTAAATTTCGAGGATGAAATTTTCTTAAGGGGGAGAGGATGTGAGGACTCGTAAAAATTATTATTATTATTATTATTTTCGACTCTTATTTTTGCTCATTTAATTATTTATTCGAATATTTGCTTCGATTATTATTTTCTAGCCTTATTAGACTTAAATACATGGAGTTATGCCTTCATTATATTTTTAAAGTGACTCGTTTCAAAAATTAATTTCTTGGAAGCTCGATTAATGAAAATAGTGAAAACGTATCTGAAAACTTTAGCCAATTGGGAGTACAATAAGTTCGAAAACTTGGAGACATGTACAATGGTCATAAAATAAGTAATTTTAGGTTTAAGTACTCAAGTGATAGTTAGTGGTATGATCGTTATAAGAATTTCTTGAAGATTTCACTTTATCGCGCCTAAATTGGAAATACGCGTTTTCACGCGTGCGCTTAAATGAGGGACTTTAGACCATTATTTTGGGACAATTAAGAGTGAATAATATTTGTGAGAATATAAGTGCATTAGAGGTTTAGTGTGTGAGAACCCAGAAAAGAAAAAAAAATTATTTATTTATTATTTTATTCCTGTGCACCGTTTTCTTGTATTTTATTTATTATATTACTTTTATCAACATTTTATCAGTAAATATAGTTTTTAAATCATTTTTCTAGTATAAGGTAGTTCGTGAGAAATTTGGAACGTATTTTGGACGTGGGACCCGCAAGTGCATTAAGTGAGAGAAATTCGGCAGATTAGGTTAAATTTTTGCGTAAAGGGATTTTATGATTAGGTATTAGGAGATAGTTGAAGGTTACCTAGATGGATTAGCTATGAGGGACAAGAAGATAACTCTAGCAAAACAAAGTGCCAAGTGTCCAATTTTGGTTGGACCAAGCTGACCTAACTTTTGACTAAACTTTCCTTACTTTACTTAAAGTTCAATTTTGACCAAGATGTCTTCATTCTTCACTTGTCTTGGCCGAAAATTCTTGGGAGCAAAGGAAAAAAATTCTGCAACCTTTCATCTTCAAATCCTTGCCAAATCTTGAAAACTAACCGATTATTTCTTGAATTAGTCCATAAAATCATCTTGCTAAGGGTGTTTGAAGAACTTGGTGGTGTTATTTTGGAAGAAAACCTCATAAGCTTCAACCTTTCTTGAAGAACTAAGGTATCTTGCTTGGAACTCATCTATTGTTTCTAATTTTGGCCAATTGGTGCCTTATAGTAGCTATTTATGCGATTTTACGGAAGATTTGGTGGATTGGAGTGAAGTTTTCTAATTTTCTGATTTTTCTTGGAAATTTTCTGTTTTCCTATGATGGATATGATTGAGCTTGAATTGGTGGTTCTAAATGGTGTTTTGTAGCTCTCTTGTGCATTAATTGCGGGTAATTACGGGAAATTTCCGCTTGTGCGGAAAATTTCAGATTTTGGGTTTCAAATTTGGGGTTTTTCTATGGTTGATTGTTGAGCTTCTAATTGGCTATAATTGAGGGCTATTGTGACCCTAATGAAGTATATTGAATGGCCTATGAATTGTTTGGGTACTTGTGGTTGTTTTGGATACAATTTAATGGTTGTCTTGTAGGTTGGAAAGCTGAAATTTTAGGGGAAATGCTGTCCAAATGACTAGAGTGTTGGATTCTTGTGAGTTGGGTTGAGATTGGATCGAATTGATCGGTTTTAGGGATTGCTTCTACTTTTAACCCTAAATGTTATGTATTTTCCATTTCCAAGCTATATTTGGGTTTTGCCTTAATAGTTCCTAGTATAAGGTATTCGACTCGGGTTTGAGTTTTAATTGTACTTTCTTGATTATTATAGGGCGTGCCGGTGATCCGAGGCTCACGTCGGGCGAAAACTTGTGAAATTTCTTTATTTGACTTGGTGAGTGTATTACTCACATATTTGTTATTCCGTGGCTTTCTTGTACTTGAATTCTGTGATTTGGATTAGTTGTGATGATTGTTTGAACTAGGTGAGGCGGGGGTGTACTTTACCACTCTCGTACTCTCTGGCCTCCTTGACTGGTTATTATATTAGATCTACTTGTTTGTTTGTTATATCACTTGAATACTCTTGATTGGACTTGATTTGGTGTCGATTGGATACCAACCTTTACTGTAACTCTGAACCTTTACTGTTTACTCTGAGCTCTACCTCATTGGAAGTCAATGGACTCGAGCCAGTAAGGACTTGGTCGGGGACATTTGACAAACCATGGGGACTGTATTTGGGAATCTTTGGGTATGAGACCCTTGATTCCGGTATACTCGAGTAATACCAATTCTGTACTGTTTGGTGTTCGGGCCCGGTAAGGGGAAAGTGAGGTGGACGGATAATTGGAGTAAAGAGGAGTCTATGGTCATGACTACCTAGTATACATTGACGGAGGGTCAATGAGATGAGATCAAGTATGGCAAAAGAGGATAAGGGCTCTTGAGAGCCATCCGTATCCTTTTACTCCGTATGCTTGGGTGTTATTGCTTTTGCTTACTTGATGTACATATTTGGATTGAATATTCTTGTGTTTATGTGCTCTTGGTGTATTTACGTGATAGTACCTCATTGGGCGAAAGCTCACTCCGTTAATTTTGTTTTTCTTACAGGGAATTATCTTTTGGACTTTTGACTGTGAAGAGTGAGTTGAGTAGAGCTAGTTGAGAGATTTTGTATAGCTCCTCAATAGTTGGAACCTTTGTTTGTACTTGGATCTAAATGCTTTCTTTTGGCTTGTAAACATACAAATGTGGTTTGTAACAGGGTGTATTCCTTTCCAATGGATTGTACTTGGCCTGTATATACTCTTTTCAGTGATTGTTGGAAATTTCTTGTAATCAATGGGCTCTCGGCAGATTGTGACGTGGCAGTCACTGTTCGCTTTACGTTTTGACTTTTGTTTTTCTGTTTCTCATTTATTGGGTTGATTAAGCGCGCTAATATTTTTTCCCAAACGACTTGAGTTAGTGTTTGACCGTTTTAGTAGTCCTGGCGAGAGCTGGGCAGGCAGTCCGCTAACTCCTTTGGTACGCCTTAGGGGAAGGTGGGGCTGTTGATAAGTGACTAATTTACGTAATAATTGTATGACATTTTATATTATTTTTAGTCACTTTGGTTATATTATTGGAAGAATATGAATCATTTTGGCTATAATTGGTGAAAAATGCTTTTAAGTGATTAAATGAAGTTTTTATCACTTTTTACTTGGATTTTGTGTATTTTGACAGTTTTGACACATTTTCGTATTTCGGCTATAACTTGAGTTACAATGATCGGATTGAGATGATTCTTGAACCCATTTGAAGATAAGAGATAGATCTACAACTTTGGTGAAGACATCCGAATCCAGTTTGAAGGTTTTCAAAATCAAAAAGCCGAATTACATTAGCTAATTTCTGTTGGTCGAAGCTGAAACAGGGCAATGAGCAGACAAGGGTATTTCAGTCATATCTCAGCCTACACAGATCCAAATGAGGTGATTCTTGATGCATTGGAAAGATAACTCAAAAGGCTACAACTTTCGTGTTTTACACATGAGCTGGTTCAGCCTCTAACATTAAGAAAGGATCGGTTGAAGTTGGGCCAAAAATAGAGCAAGTGATCCACACTCGGATCCACTATTCATCCGAACCCTCGGCTGTTTCTGGGTTAGTGGATCCGAGCTCGGATCCATACGGATCCGAGGCACTGTAGCAGCTCGGATCACTGGTCAGAAAAGGCTGCTTTATACGCGTAAAACTCAATTTCACCTCCACCAACTCACATGTGATGCTAGACATGTGAGAGACATTACCAGCTGTAAGGAGAAAGTGTAAAGCTTCATTTCTTGACCACCTTTCATCATTAAATAGCCAAATTCATTGCAAAATGGAGAGAAGGGGATGATAGAGTAAGAGATAGAGAGAGACGGGAGAAGCTTGAAGCTGCAGAAATGTAGCTCTTTCATCTCCCTAGTATTAGTTTAGCTTAGTATAGAGTAGTGTAGCTTTTCCATTCTTGTTTATTATCTAGATTAGGATGAAGATGGAGGATGAAGAAGGCAAGGAAGAAAGCTCATGTGACAAGGGTTGTATTCCTTCCAAATCTTTATCTTTTGTACTTTATTCCAAGTTTAGTTAATATACAAGTTCTGGATTTTGTGTTTAATATGTGTATCTAAAGTTTAAGCCTTGGGTTTGGTTGAACTTTCTATAATTGTTAGTGTTTATTATTTGGTTATTTGACTGCTATGATTTGAGCAAGTTATTTAGCACTTTGGCTTCTTAAATCATGATTAATCTGGTACCATTGATTGTGATTATCTAAGGTGTTGTTTCTGCAATGAAAATTGAGATTTAACACTAGTTCAAGAGGTGCTAAACATAGGGAGTACACTCACGAAAGTAGAGGTGCACTTATGTGGTTTTTAGTGATTCATTTCATGTAATTTCATTGAAGAAATGAACTTGTAGCTAATTTCATAACCATGAAAATAGGTATGGATTAGTTATGAGTATAGTTGATTCACTACGAAAGTAGGTTTCACATGTTTAAGGAAATTACACTATAACTAACTTAGATGTAGTACTCAAGGATCCAAAAATAACACTTGCATGAGTAGTTAGGGATACCACAACCTAAGGAGCTTTCATTTGTTATTTTCTTGCATAAGTTCAGTAAGTTTTACTTGTTATAATTCATTGATAGTCTAAATAATAGAGAAGCTTTAGTAAGACCGGTAATTGTTCACTCTTCCCTGTGGGATCGACTCGATATATACCCTAAACTACTAGTTGATCTGTATACTTGCAGTGAACGGGTGTAATTCGGTATTTTTTAGCTTGCACGTATGTAAAATACCCGTCAGCTGTCACAGGTGGTATCAGAGCCTAGGGTAGAAATAACCTGGGCGAACCTGAAACCTGATTCTTAGAACTTTTGGGGATTGTGTTTAGACGCCATTAAGTGTGAATATATTGTCTAAGATAAAAACCTTTGCTATCTTTGTAGGTTATGGCCGGCACTAGTGGAGCGGGCGGAGGCGAGCCACCTCAGAGGCGCCCTCGGGTTATCGATTACCAGGAGAGACCGGGAGGTCCGATTCGGCTGTGGTATACCGCTAGCAGAGCCGCCGCTGTAGGCGTTGCCAGTTTTACTCCTACGCGGACCACGTGGTTGAGGCGGTACTTGCCGAGCGACGGCGGCTGAGATGTGACGCCGCCAGGGAGCGTACTGAGACCCTTAGGCTTAGGGGCATCATGCGGATGCAGGCTGATAGGATTGGAGAGCTCCAGGGGGACGTGGCCGTGGAGCAGGAGAGGACGGACGCTCTGCGAGAGCAGTTGTAGGTGGTTAACGACCGCCTTACTCGCGTAGTCCGGGAGGTGAGAGACCGGTCTGGTGCTATTATCGATGAGTGTGGGGCACTCATCCAGGGAGTGATTGGTGCCAATGCGCCAGGGGGAGTTCCAGGTGGTGGAGCACCAGGTCAGGGAGGCACCCCTAGCTCTAGCTCTGGGGGGGAGTCGGTGGGCTCCGTGGAGGACTAGATTAGGGTTCCTTGAGCCTTGTTTTGATCCCGTGTGAGGGATACCTAGGAGAGGCTTTTGGTTAGTTGTTTGGTACTTTTGGGCCATAGGTTGTACAGTGTATTTTGGCAGACCCTCTTTTGGCTTCACGGGAGTACCTTTGTATATATCTGCTTGACTGCTCATGTATGACTGTTTGACACAGTTATGTGTTCCATGTATAAATGCTCTATGTGTATACATGCCTTATGTGGTGTTTACTTTTGGTTCTTTGTTCGTGCTTCTATGACTATATTTATATGCACTTTTAATATTAACTTTGTGCCTCGACTTTAGATTGACTTAGAGAATGGAAGGTACTCGTAGTGGGCGAGGCCGCAGGCGCGGGGTTAGGCAACCCACAACTGACGAGGGTACTAGGGATACCACGACTGAACCAAATCCTGAACCTAGGGTTGACCCTAGTGCCCAGATAGCTGCTGCTATGCAGCAATTACTGACTTGTTGGCCCACGTAGTCCAACAGCAAGGCCAACCTCCTATCCAGCAACCTGGGAACCCTGGCCATGTAATAGAGAGTGAAAATCGGGCCCTAGAGAGATTTCAGAAGTTCTCTCCACCAAAATTTCTGGGCGGGCCAGATCCGGACGTGGCCGAAAAGTGGTTAGAGAAATGATAGATATCTTTGCCGCCCTACACTATTCAGAGGAGAGGCAGGTTACTTTCGCTGTCTTTCAATTGGAGGGGGCTGCGCGTTCTTGGTGGAACGTGATACGAATGAAGTGGGACCGGGAACAAACACCAAGAACATGGGTAAACTTTGTGCGAGAATTCAATGCGAAATACTTTCCCCCTCTAGTCCAGGAAAAGAAGGAGGACGAGTTTATTAGGCTCCGCCAGGGGACTCAATCGGTGGCTGAGTACGAGAGCCAGTTTACTCGTTCATCCAAGTTTGCCCCTGAACTCATTCTAACGAAGCAAAGAAGAGTTCGGCGTTTTACTCAGAGGCTCAATGTGGAAATTCAAAAGGATCTGGCGGTAGCCCAGATCAGTACCTTTAGTGACGCCGTGGAGAAAGCTTTGCGAGTTGAAAATGCAAGGCTTCAAGTAAGGAACTTTCAGGTGAAAAAACGGGGGTTCTCTGCGAGTAGTTCGACCCAAGGAGATAAAGGGACCCCTCCCAAGTTTGGACGAGGAGCCGGTGGAGGAAGGCAACCGGGTATGACGCGAGAGACTCCACCGAGGGGTGGTCACAATGGACGGGGCCCGCAGAAAAGCACCTCACAGGGAAGTTCGGCCTCAGTTGCACGCGGACCCTGTGGATTTTGTGGAAAACCAAACCACACTGAGGACAACTGTTGGAGAAAGGAGAGAAGATGCTTGCGCTGCGGGAGTGCAGAGCATCAAATAGCTAACTGCCCAGTGTTACCTCGGGAGGCGAGAGCAACCACCCAATCGTCAAAGGCCAACTCGGGACAGTCCACGGTAGAAGGGACAAAGCCAAAGGTGCCAGCTCGTGTTTACTCCCTTGAGCAACAACAAGTCCCTAATCCCTCTGGGGTTGTAGAAGGTACGATCCTTGTTTTCCATCATCTAGCTAGGATTTTGATAGACCCTGGTGCTACCCATTCCTTTGTTAACCCCAATTTTATGTGCGGTATTGATATAAAACCCGTTAGCTTGCCTTATGACTTAGAAGTTAGTACTCCTACGGGGGACCAACGTTTGATTACTGGTTCAATGTATTCAAATTGTAAAATTTGGGTAGGAGAGAGGAAGCTTTTGGGGAATCTTATAAGTTTAGCTATAAACGGGTACGACATTATATTGGGTATGGATTGGCTAGCAAGGTACGATGCACAACTTGATTGTAAGAGGAAAATAGTGGAACTTCGCATACCGGGGGAAGCAACTGTACGGCTAGATGTAAGAGGTAGTTTAGCCTCATCTACTTTGATCTCAGGTATTAGGGCTAGGAAATTTCTGTATAGAGGGGCCCCAGGGTTTCTAGCTTTTCTGATAAACACTCCCACTGATAAGTTGAGGGTGGAAGATGTGCCTATTGTAAGTGAATATCCGAATGTGTTTCCTGATGAATTAGTAACTTTACCTCCGGAGAGAGAGATAGAGTTTAAGATTGACCTATTGCCAGGAGCGTCACCTATTTCTAAGACCCCCTATCGAATGGCACCTGCTGAACTCAAGGAGCTGAAGTTGCAGTTGCAAGACCTGTTGGAGCGTGGGTTTATTCGTGAGAGTGGATCTCCTTGGGGGGCTCCGGTACTATTTGTTAAGAAGAAGGATGGAACTTTAAAATTGTGTATCGACTATCGGGGATTAAACAATATGACCATTAAGAACAAATACCCGCTTCCCCATATCGATGAATTGTTTGACCAGTTGCAAGGCGCAGTGGTCTTTTCAAAGTTAGATCTCCGACAGGGTTACTATCAGTTGCTAATTAAGAAAGAAGATGTACCCAAGACTACTTTCAATTCTAGATATGGGCATTTTGAGTTTGCGGTCATGCCCTTTGGGTTGACCAATGCCCCTGCCGCCTTTATGGATTTGATGCATCGGGTTTTCAAACCCTACCTGGACCGATTTGTTGTCGTGTTTATTGACGACATTTTGGTTTATTCTAAAACCCGTGAGGAACATGAGCAACATTTGAAGTTAGTGTTACAAACCCTGAGAGATCATCAACTATACGCCAAATTTAGTAAGTGTGAATTTTGGTTGGAGAAAATCTCTTTCTTGGGACATGTGATTTCAAGAGAAGGTATCACAGTAGACCCCGCGAAAGTAGAGGCGGTGGCTGAATGGAAGAGGCCAGAAAATGCCACTGAGATCCGCAGTTTTTTAGGGTTGGCTGGGTACTATAGACGCTTTATTAAAGACTTTTCCAAATTGGCCGGTCCTTTAACCGACCTGATGAAGAAAAACGGTCGTTTTGTGTGGGATACTAGGTGTGAAACTAGTTTTCAGGAGTTGAAGCGAAGGTTAACCAGAACTCCTGTTTTGGCCTTGCCTAGTGGGAAGGACAGTTTCACTGTTTATACCGATGCTTCGAAGGAAGGTTTGGGGTATGTGTTAATGCAAAATAAGAACGTGATTGCCTTTGCCTCTAGGAAACTAAAAACCCATGAACAAAACTACCCTACCCATGACTTGGAGTTAGCTGCTGTGGTCTTTGCTCTGAAAAAGTGGAGACACTATCTCTACGGGGTTACCTTTGAGGTTTATTCAGACCATAAGAGTCTTAAGTACCTGTTCTCCCAAAAATAGTTGAATATGAGGCAACGCCGGTGGATGGAACTCTTAGAGGATTATGACTGCACGATTAACTACCATCCCGGTAAGGCTAATGTAGTAGCGGACGCCCTAAGTCGGAAGGCTCAAGTAGCCGGGTTGATGGTCAAGGAATGGGAGATGTTAGGAGCAGCTAGTGAGTGGAACCCTAGAGTGGGATGCAAGAAAATAACTTTTGGAAATATTCGGGTAACATCTGCTATTCTTGATCGAATTAAAGAAGCCCAGGAGAAGGACCCGATGGTACAAAAGTGGAAGGAAAAGGTAGAAAAGGAAGCACTACCAGATTTCAATGTGGGTCCTGAGGGGATTTTGAGGTATAGGAACCGAGTGGTAGTAGCCATTGATGAGAACCTGAAAAGAGAAATTTTGAAGGAAGCCCATCGATCCAAATACACGATCCATCCTGGGAGTAATAAGATGTACCAAGACTTGCGACGGTTGTACTGGTGGGATAAAATGAAAAGAGAGATTGCTCAATATGTCCAAACCTGTCTGATTTGCCAGCAAGTCAAGGCTGAACACCAAAAACCCTCCGGACTGTTACAACCTCTTGAGATACCCGAATGGAAGTGGAAAAATATCACGATGGATTTTGTTTCTGGATTGCCAAGAACGCAAAAAGGACATGATGCCGTTTAGGTGATCGTTGATCGGTTGACCAAATCAGCTCATTTCTTACCTGTGAATGTGAAGGATTCCATGGATAAACTAGCTCGATTGTACCTGAATGAAATTGTGAGGTTACATGGGGTTCCAGTGAGTATAGTTTCAGACCGAGATCCTTGTTTTGTATCGAGGTTTTGGCAAAAATTTCAGGAGCACTTAGGGACCAAACTTAACCTTAGTACCACTTATCACCCCCAGACGGATGGCTAGTCGGAGCGAACGATTCAAACCCTCGAGGATATGTTACGAACTTGTATTCTGGATTTTGGGGGTAATTGGGGCCAACACATGACTTTGGTAGAGTTCGCCTACAATAATGGTTTCCACTCGTCCATTCAAATGGCACCATATGAAGCTCTCTACGGACGGAAGTGTCGTTCACCCATTTACTGGGATGAAGTAGGGGAAAAGAAAGTTCTAGACCCAACAACCATTCCTTGGATGGAGGATGCGCAAGAAAAGGTTAAATTGATTGGTCAAAGACTCCAAACAGCTCAAAGCCGACAAAAGAGCTACGCAGATAACCAAAGGAAAGATTTGGAGTTCGAAATTGGAGACCGTGTCTTCCTTAAAATCACGCCACTACGAAGCGTCATTGCGGGGAGAGGAAAGAAACTTCAACCATGGTTTGTGGGGCCATACAAAATTCTTCAACGAGTTGGGAAAGTAGCGTACCGACTCGAGTTGCCGCCCAGTTTATCTCGTATTCATGACGTCTTCCATGTGTCGATGCTGAAAAAGTACTATCCTGACCCAACCCACATTGTACGACCCGAAGAGATTGAGATAGATAAAGCCCTCACCTACGAAGAGAGACATGTACAAGTACTCGATCGAAGGATTAAGGAATTGAGGAATAAGCAAATTCCATTAGTGAAGGTTATGTGGAGAAATCATGGTATAGAAGAGGCAACTTGGGAAATGGAGAAAGAGATGTAAAAGAAATATCTTGAGCTGTTTAGTAACCCAGGTGAGCAATTTCGAGGGCGAAATTCCTTAAGAGGGAGAGGATGTGAGAACCCATAAAAGAAAAAAAATTTATTTATTTATTATTTTATTCCTGTGCACCGTTTTCTTGTATTTTCTTTATTATATTACTTTTATCAACATTTTATCAGTAAATATAGTTTTTAAATCATTTTTCTAGTATAAGGTAGTTCGTGAGAAATTTGGAACGTATTTTGGACGTGGGACCCGCTAGTGCATTAAGTGAGAGAAATTCGGCCGATTAGGTTAAATTTTTGCGTAAAGGGATTTTATGATTAGGTATTAGGAGATAGTTGGAGGTTACCTAGATGGATTAGCTATGAGGGACAAGAAGATAACTCTAGCAAAACAAAGTGCCAAGTGTCCAATTTTGGTTGGACCAAGCTTACCTAACTGTCGCGCCCCACTTTTTGATAGTAGTGTGGAAGTAGTGTGAATGTGGTGTGAGCGTGTGTAGAAGTGAAAAAGAAAAGACCGTGGGATTGCAAAATGCGACGGTTTTGGTCAAGTAAAGTTTAAAAGGGTTTGTACGAAAAATGGAGTCGCCACTTGGTATACAGTTAGGGTGTACCAAGTCACCCAAAAATATTTTTTTGTTTTTGAATGAAAAAAAGTAGACAAACCCTTTTTGAAAACTTTTAGGTCTACGTAACCAAAGAAAGGGATCGGGGGTCACATTTGATAAGGGAGAAGGCAAAGGTGGAACCTAAGGCACTCCCCTACCCTAGCAAGAGCTAGTTGCGTGACTTAACCCCACGTTTCCTAATTTTTCTACCCCAAGGTATGTATCGCATGTTGGATATGACTCATGGATGCAAAATGGAAAGAAAAATGCAAACCTAAATCTAAAATGTCTCTTATGAGATTTTTCGTCCCAATCACATGGGTTTGTGAAGGCCAATAGGAAGAATCTCATAGAGGTCATAGGAAAATGCATATGAAGACTCAAATATGTGCAAGTGTGAAAATGTATGAAGGATGCGAAATGTAAAAACAAGGTAAGTGCAAGTGTGCAAATGTGATAAAATAAAGGTGTTCGTGTGTAAATGGATGAAAAAAATAGAATAGTAGATACATATCAGTGCAATTTTGAGTGCCATTTGTGAGATGAGAAATAAATAAGTGATAAAAAGATGTTGAGAAAGTGTGGATTGAGAAAAGTGAGAAAATGTGGTTAAAAGGTGAAGAGGTGATATAAAAAGAATGCAAGTGTATGACCCTAAGGGGATGCATCAAGTTGGGCACGGGAAGGACTCCTAACTTTGTGACTTCAATTTTCCCTTTGATTAGAAAGGAGAACTAGCGTGCTAAGGCTATTTTGAGCCACACTCGCTCGTTTCCCTTATCGAAAGGGGACACTCAAGCAAATGTACCCTATAACTAGCATGAAATGCAAAAATCCTAAAATGAAGGGAAAAGGAGTTCGAGGAGCATGCCAAATGATAAAACTAAGAAAAATGCATGACATGTAGTGAACACGCAAATATGTACTAACGAGGGGAAATGCCTAAGGGTCTAGCATTGGACTAGCCCTTTTCTATGAATTCCTAACGGAATAATGAGTCACAACTAGCATTGGACTAGTGTGGTGACGTACATTCATCCATCACATTCATCTACGATTATAGAAAGCAAGTAGACATGCCAAACACTCATAAACACATAGCACATAACACTTAGCATGCTCGACTAGATGCAAGAACCTAATAAAGCAAGTAACACATAACACATAGGCATGCAACCAAACTAATGAACCTATTACATTTGCTAGCTAGGCACACGTCTTCAGCAGGTCTTCATCAAATGCTCCTCCAAACCCTATCTATTACAAGCCAAGAGGTGTACACATACCCCATAAATAAAAGAATGACTTAATAAAAGCAAAAGTAAATGAAATGAATTAAGGAAAAACAAGGAAAGCAAGTAAAGTAGGCATGCAATTCTCACTTAGCACGTTGGATCACATAGGGGAGAGACAAAAAAGATAAAAGAAGTTATACCTCCCTTGAAATGGAGGTCTAATGGGATGAAGTCACTTATTTATCCTCCAAAATAAAAGAAATGGTCAAGATACCAATTTATTTGGAAAAATTAAAGAAAACATGCAAACACGGGCTCACATGGTCATAAAGCTCTTAAATTCATGCATGAAGTGCAATTTAAACAAAGCATAGTAGTTAATTGAAACAAACAAGCAATGAAAAGTTGGACAGTTAGAGCTGCCAAGGACCAAATTGAGGAATTATTCAATCGATTGGGTCATAGTGGCATTAGGAGAGACTTGGGGGGCCAAAAATGAAATTTTCAGAAATGCTTTTCATGCAAGTTCCATGCAAAACCGTGAAACAAGCTACATAGCTTGTGTTTCTGCACCCAAACCTGCTGCCATTTCATTTCAAGTGAGGATTCCAGGCAAAACTTTGATTCAAGGCTTTTCAATAAAAAAAAAACATAGCTCCAAGCCAAACCAAGCAACAAAACACATAACTTCCGCATACAAAACAAACTAAACTTAGAAAAACATCATGCAGATTCAGTGCACACTATGAAGGAAACAAATTCGGCAAACCGAAAGCTGCTCATGATACCAAGGCGTCAGTCCAACTACTTAGTTTTGGTGAGCATGCATTTCTGGAATAATGAGCAACAAAAGGCTTCAGCAAATGCCGCAATTTTTTTTACCCACTGAATGCAGCAAAATGCAGCAAAAGACATCACTTCAGTCTTGCTGCAACTCACCCACGAAGCATGCTCATACATCAGCTTAAAACCGACCTACCCAGTGTAACAATTTTCACCCACTGACACCATTACCTTAAGATACATTCCCACAGATCTGAACATGCGCAAAATGCAGTAAGGATGCACAAGGAAAGAAACTAGGAGAAAAACACAACAGGCTCGCTCAGCTTCCTTTCCACCATCTTGGCATGTTTATAAAACATTCCATGCCACAATGAAACTTGTATATATCTCACCCAAATGACACAAATCTTCAGCCCAACTTACTTTGATTCAAACGGCGAAATCATAATTTTAATCACTGCCTTCCTCCCCTCAGAAAATCCGAGAACAAAAGATGCGAATTTTGGGCTATTTTCTGAAGTTTTTATCTGATATAACAAACCCAATGAATCAACAAAGCCCATAAAACCCAAGAGTTCCAATCCATTTTCTACTAAAATCTGGCAATAAACACTCCATAAGCAAAATCAAAACAAATAGAGACAACCGGAACCCTCCTAACTCATCAGCGATTGAAGCATCAACGGTGACATCAATAACGAACAGAAAAACAAACGCAAGAATATACCTGAAATTTTGAGTTTGGATTCGGCTGATCGATGGAGAAAACGTTGATAAGATTCCTCTCTGCTTCTCGTCCTCTTCCTTCGCTGGTGTTGTTTCGTTCTTCCGCCTTCACTGGAATGCTCTGTTTCCTTGCCCGATCGTTCTCTCTCTGTTTTCGGCTCTCACCTCAAGACCACTCCTCAAACTCAGCCGTCAAACCTGCTTTTTAATCAGCCTTCAAACCCTCAGTCCTGCCCCCAAAACCTTCTCAATCTCTCTTCGGTTCCTTTTCTTTCTGCCCGGAAAAAGACAGTCTTTCTAACCGTTTCTCCTTCTCACAGGCCCCTCAGCTCTCTCTCAGTTATTTTCAGTTTTTCCAATCTTTCTCTCAATCCAGCCGTCACACCACCCCCAGACTTCCGCTGCCTTTCTCTCCTTTTGATGTTTCTCTATCTCCCCCGATCCCCTCTCCCTCTTGCGGCTGCTGTTTCTTTTTAGCTTTTATATCCGGTTAGGAACCCTAAAACTCACAGCTATCTCTTCTATATTTGCAGCCAAAGGGCTGCCCCAAGTCATCCTTGCAAGCTGCGACCATATGCAGCTTGCATGCTACGGACTTCTTCTCTTTTTTTTTTTAATTAAAACAATATTGGTAATAATAAAAATAAATAACAAAAACAATTTAATTAACATTGGATGAAAAATAAATAAACTAGAAACAACAAAGTGCAAATTCCATTTTCCTTTTTTTTTCATTTTCATTCATTTTTCCTTTTTCCAAGAAAGCAACTAAATCATATTTTTTGAATGCTTTTCCTTTTTTTCTTTTTTTTTCTTTTTTTCCTTTTTTTTCCTTTTTCGAGAAATTCTATGCTAAAACTTACAAATAAAAATAAAAAATATAAAACTAAAAGGTGAATAAAACTAAATTGACAAATAAAAACTAAAAACAAATAGCAAAATGAAATAGACACCAAAAAGGGAAAAAACGAATAAAACTAAAATGCAAACCGTCTAAGACAAATTCATGAATTTAACAAAAATCAATAAATAAGAATTATCACTAAAACGAAGCATACAACTTATTTAAAAATTTGGGGTCTACAGTTTGCCCCTCTTTGTCTGAGTTTTGAAAAAACTTGAGACAAAGAACTAGACACCAAATACTTACCTGCAAACTTGTCGACGACTGTTCATTTGTTGAGATTGACTCGGACGAGAAATTTAAAATCGGGACTGACCCGAGACAGAAATGTAAATGGAATAGACCCACAGGATAGACCCGAACAGAAATGTAAACGGGATAGATTCAGACAGAAATGTAAATGGGATAGACCCACGGGATAGACCAGAACAGAAAATGTAAATGGGATAGACCCGAACAGAAAATGTAAAAGGGATAGACCCACGGGATAGACCCGAACAGAAAACATAAACGGGATAAACCCACGGGAAAGACCCGAACAGAAATGTAAACGGGATAGACCCAGACAGAAATGTAAATGGGATAGATCCACGGGATAGACTCAGACAGAAAATGTAAACGGGATAGACCCAGACAGAAATGTAAATGGGATTGACCCGAACAGAAATGTAAACGGGATAGACCCAAATAGAAATGTAAATGGAATAGACCCACGGGAAAGATTCGGACAGAAAATGTAAACGGGATAGACCCGAACAGAAAATGTTAGACCCGAACAGAAAACATACATGGGATAGACCCACGGGATAGATCCGAACAGAAATATAAATGGGATAGACCCACGGGATAGACCCGAACAGAAAATGTAAATGGGATAGACCCGAACAGAAAATGTAAATGGGATAGACCCACGGGATAGACCCGAACAGAAAACATAAATGGGATAAACCCATGGGATAGACCCGAACAGAAATGTAAACGGGATAGACACAGACAGAAATGTAAATGGGATAGATCTACAGGATAGACTCGGACAGAAAATGTAAACGGGATAGACCCAGACAGAAATGTAAATGGGCTAGACCCACGGGATAGACCCGAACAGAAAATATAAATGGGATAGACCCAAACAAAAATGTAAATGGGATAGACCCACGGGATAGACCCGAACAGAAATGTAAACGGGATAGACCCACACAGAAATGTAAATGGGATAGAACCACGGGATAGATCCGGACAGAAAATGTAAACGGGATAGACCCAGACAGAAATTTAAATGAGATAGACCCACGGGATAGACCCGAACATAAATGTAAAATGGGATAGTCCCAGACAGAAATTTAAATGGGATAGACCCACGGGATAGATCCGGACAAAAATGTAAACGGGATAGACCCGAACAAGAAATTTAAATAGGATAGATCCGGACAGAAATACAAATGGGATAGACTCAAACAGAAATTTAAATGGGATAGACCCACGGGATAGACCCGAACAGAAATGTAAAATGGGATAGGCCCACGGGATAGATCCGAACAGAAATGTAAACAGGATAGACACGAACAAGAAATTTAAATGGGATAGACCCATACAGAAATTTAAATGGGATAGACCTACGGGATAGACCCGAACAGAAATGTAAAATGGGATAGACCCAGACAGAAATGTAAATGGGATAGACCCGGACAGAAAATGTAAACGGGATAGACCCACGGGATAGACCCGGACAGAAAATGTAAACGGGATAGATCCAGACAGAAATGTAAATGGGATAGACCCGAACAGAAATGTAAACGGGATAGACCCAAACAGAAATGTAAATGGGATAGACCCGGACAGAAAATGTAAATGGGATAGACCCACGGGATAGACCCGAACAGAAAACATAAATGGGATAGACCCGGACAGAAATATAAATGGGATAGACCCACGGGATAGACCCGAACAGCAAATGTAAATGGGATAGACCCACGGGATAGACCCGAACAGAAAATATAAATGGGATAGACCCACGGGATAGACCCGAACAGAAATGTAAACGAGATAAACCCAGACAGAAATGTAAATGGGATAGACCCACGGGATAGATCCGGACAGAAAATGTAAACGGGATAGACCCAAACAGAAATGTAAATGGGCTAGAGCCACGGGATAGACCCGGACAAAAAATATAAATGGGATAGACCCAAACAAAAATGTAAATGGGATAGACCCACGGGATTGACCCGAATAGAAATATAAACGGGATAGACCCAGACAGAAATGTAATTGGGATAGACCCACGGGATAGATTCGGACAGAAAATGTAAACGGGATAGACCCAGACAGAAATTTAAATGGGATAGACCGAACAGAAATGTAAAATGGGATAGACCCGGACAGAAATATAAACGGGATAGACCCGAACAAGAAATTTAAATGGGATAGACCCGGACAGAAATGTAAATGGGATAGACTCAAACAGAAATTTAAATGGGATAGACCCGAACAGAAATGTAAAATAGGATAGACCCACGGGATAGATCCGAGCAGAAATGTAAAAGGGATAGACCCGAACAAGAAATTTAAATGGGATAGACCCATGGGATAGACCCGGACAGAAATTTAAATGGGTAGACCTATACAGAAATTTAAATTGGATAGACCCACGGGATAGACCCGAACAGAAATGTAAAATGGGATAGACCCAGACAGAAATGTAAATGGGATAGACCCACGGGATAGACCCGGACAGAAAATGTAAACGTGATAGACCCAGACAGAAATGTAAATGAGATAGACCCGAACAGAAATATAAACGGGATAGACCCAAACAGAAATGTAAATGGGATAGACCCATGGGATAGACCCGGACAGAAAATGTAAACGGGATAGACCCGAACAGAAAATGTAAATGGGATAGACCCACGGGATAGACCCGCACAGAAAACAAAAATGGGATAGACCCACGGGATAGATCCGGACAGAAATATAAATGGGATAGACCCACGGGATAGACCCGAACAGAAAACATAAATGGGTTAGACCCACGGGATAGACCCGAACAGAAAATGTAAATCAAGGGACGCATGCTAGTGAGACTGACCCACAGCTAGCGGCGGAGAAAATGAAATGCACACTAGTTGGACTTACCCACGGCTTGCGGCAATGAAAATGAAATGCTCACTGGCGGGACTAACCTCACGCTCCAGCAGCAATGAAAATGAAATGCTCACTGGCGGGACTAATCTCACGCTCCAGTGGCTGTGAAAATGAAATGTTTTGACAATCGGACAGTGGGATCAAACCCGAGCCTGCCGTGATGAACTTGATTTGATTTTTGATTTTTGATTTTTGATTTTTTTGATTTTTTTTGATTTTTTGATTTTTTTATTTTTCCTGATTGTGAGAGACTTGTCGAAATAATTTGCCCCAGTGTGATGAATTGGTCAGTGGGATTAAACCCGAGCCTGCCCAATGAAATGTTGGTGGCACGAAATCCAGGCCCAACTTGATTTTTGAGATGTTGGCGGCACTAAATCCAGGCCCAACGTGATGTTGTGAATGTTGGCGGCATTAAATCCAGGCCCAACGTGATGTTTGGAATGTTGGCGGCACTAAATCCAGGCCCAACGTGATATTTGGAATGTTAGCGGCACGAAATCCAGGCCCAACGGGATGTGATGTTGGCGGCATGAAATCCAGGCCCAACTTGATGTTTGAAATGTTGGCGGCACAAAATCCAGACCCAATGAGATTTTTGAGATGTTGGCAGCACGAAATCCAGGCCCAACTAGATTTTTGAGATGTTGGCGGCACCAAATCCGGCCCAACTTGATCTTTGAGATGTTGGCGGCACCAAGTCCAGGCCCAACGTGGTCTTTGTGATGTTGGTGGCATTAAATCCAGGCCCAATGTGAACTTTGCGATGTTGGCGGCACCAAATCCAGGCCCAACGTGCTTTTTGTGAAGTTGGCGGCACCAAATCCACGCCCAACTTGATCTTTGGAATGTTGGCGGCACGAAATACAGGCCCAACGGGATGTGATGTTTGGGATGTTTGTGAATGGTCAGTGGGGTAAGACCCAGTCCTGCCATCCAATTGGTCAAGAAATTGAATTTGATTTTCCAAGAAACAAGAATTTGAACTTGATTTTTGACTTTTGAATTTTTCTGATTTTTCGAGAGAATCTTTTTCAAAAATAATTTGCCCCCAGTGTAGGGCCCTTTTCCCTTCTTTCTTCTCTTTCCTCGACATCGGCCTTCCACATCACCAGATGCTCTTTCGTTGATTTCAACTATGAATACCTGCACAGGGGGGCTTAACAAAGCATGACATGCACTTAAATTCCATGAAAAGAGCAGCGGGATTGATTCGAAAAATATTATTATTTGATTTTTGGACAAAAATCTCAAATGTATTACAAAAAATTTGCCCCAGTATGGGCTTATTTCATGAAATCTAACAAATAAAATTTTTGCCCCAGTGTGGGCTCCCTTGATTGCAAAAATTTGTTCAGACGATTTTCCATTTATTTGAACAAAGAAAAACCGCACTTTCTAAAATTTAGAAAAGAATGCACATATACAACAATGTGAATAAACTGTAAACGTCAAGTTTGAACTCATGCAGAAATTTCATGATGAATTCCTCGAAGTAACACCAAATTCAAGAAGATTTCTTCCTCACTTTTAGCATTGGTGCTTAGGGTAACGGGTCACCACTTCTGGTTGGCTCATCTTTCAGGACTAATCAAGCGACTTTATTTTTGAAATGGCTAAGGAAATGGGAGGTCAGAATTTGTCTTATTTTTTTTTGTGCCCAAAATTGTATGTAATCCCTTCAATACCACATCTTAGTGAAAGCAAAATAGTTTGTCACCCTTTTTTCTTAAGAAAACGTAGTCCACATATGAGCTTTATAGCCTTGCAACAATATGGATAACGATAGCTAAATCTGTGAAAACTGGTTATACCCCCATGATCACAAATGATTGATGGATTTCTTACGAGCATAATCCTCACTTTGGATTGTCATGAAGGAATAAGTCAACGATGGACTTTATTAGCTTGTAATGTGGCTTGAAAACGATAGTTAAAGAAATAAGATTTTCAAGGACATTGCACCGAAGATCGCATTTTCCAAAATTGCCCCTATTTTGAACTCAAAAAATCTCAAACTTTGTTTGCATTTTTCTCATCATTCACCAGGGACTTCAGCGTCGAATTTTCCTGCATTTTCTTTTCTTGCTTTTCTTTCGCTTCTTTTCTTTTCCCTCGAGCTGATGGGTTTTCACATGGTGAATAGCGTCAACCTCATACTCAAGCAATTCAGAAATACAGCTAAAATTTTCCGGCATCAGAAATTTTCTTGACAGGGCCATTGCAAAGAACAGAAGTCAGGACTTTCGGCTTTTGTAATGGGGTCTGGTGGGGTGTTTAGAAAAGTTAAGACTTGAAAGCGGATTTCAAAAGTGGTTTAAAGAATCTGAGATCGCATTGTTATGCCAACCCTATTTTAGGGTTAAATCGAAATTTGCCCCAATTTATGCTCAATTGAGGCTTTTTCTCTTTCATTTTCTTTCTTCTTTTGACTTTTTCGGCCTTTTGCTATTCTTTGAAATTTTCAAAATTTGCCCCAATTTATTTGTGAACTGAGGTTCTCATTTCTTCTTTTGTCTTTTGATTTTGTGGCTTTTCACTTTTCACTTCTTGAAATTTTCCTTTTCAACTCAAACTTGCCCCAGTGTGGGGTTTGCGATTCTCAGGGGTTGCCAAATGAAGTATTTTATTCTGAAGGCTCAAAAGTGATAACTAGGGATAGAATGTTTGATTGGAAAAAAAGAGGGCCTGACTTTTATTCTGTTCCTTACAATAACTCTGAAAGGAAACTTTCATTAATGGAAAATTTCTGGCATGTATCTGAATTAACTGACTGAGGAAGACTCTTGTTCATCCATATCTGTGTAACATAGAGAATCCGCCGGACAACCCTTCTTTCTTTTCCCCTTTTTCTTCTTTTTCTTTTCTTTTTTTTTTCAAAATTGAAGCCCGAGTAAAAATCAAATTTTCCCAATTTGCGGTTCCCTCCTTTTTCTTTTCCTTTTTCAAAATTTCCCAATCTCCTTCCCCAATGTGGGGTGCGATCATATGTGCACTCGAAAAGAACCTACCAATTTTTGGCTCAAATGAGGATGTAAGGGATAAATGGTGTTTGGGTCGTAGAAACGATGGCCAAAATATCATTCTTATGCCTCAGGACAACCAAGTAAACGAATTGCTCATAGAGGATCCATTCTCTTTTGAAAATCTTCCCAATGTAGGGTAGTGATCATTAAGGCTCTTATTTGAAACGAAATTATTCTTTCAAAGGCTCAAATGGGAAAGCAAATGATAAAATGTGTATAGGTAGAGAAAAGAATGCTCGAAATATCATTCCAAATTTTCAAAACAAACAAGAATAATGCACATTTTTGCTTTCACTTAGATGTGATTGAATCGGATTAGTCACCGCGGACATTTTCAAGCCAAGGTTGCCCCAATTTGCAATTTATTAATCAATGTGACTGATTTTATTCTGGGCCAATAGAAGTGGACAAAAATATGAATTGTACAGTGAAAGAGAAAAGGTATCTCATTGGGCCTTTTGAGTGACCTCTTTCAATCTTGAGCACTCTTATTGTGTAGCTCAGATCACCAATTTAGTGTACACAAGGATTTTAGAAAGCATACACTTGCGAATTTTCAGGCTGGAGGTTGAAAACAAATCCCAATTTAGTCTTATTTCTTAAAATTCATCATGAAATCTCCAATGAGCTCAATAAAGAATGAAATGTACACGAGTATTATACAAAACAAATAATTGTCTGAACAAAAGCTTCATTATTGCCAATGTTTGAAAAATTTTAAAAGTAATACATATGAAAAACATTCTAAGGAACTTCTTTACACATGTATACACACTTTTCCCTCTTAATAGCCCCCTTCTCCCTTTGAGCAATGAAATCTCTTAAATGTTTTACACACGCGTTTTCAGATGAATTTTCAAATTCACATTGCAGGGCCTGCCCAAGAATCATGTAATTTTTAAACTTTATCAGATCAGAATTGTTTTCACACTTTATTTCATGTTTTCACGTTTTATGAAATTTTTATGAATGCAGGGGAGGGGAAAAACAAAAGAAAAATACCCAGAGTTAGTAATCAAGACTATAAAATCGGTATGCATGCCCTATGGGGGAGCCCTTTTATGCCAAGGGTAGGCCTAGCATGAAAATGTAATTCTCTGAGGTAGGCACTATACCATACCTGATGGATCTGATCAACTCATTTAGTGAAAAATAATTTTGAAAAATTTGGTCAACTGGAGTGACGAGAGACATATGTCAAAATGAGGTCAACGTTCGAATGGATTGATCACTTTTGATCGATACAAGAATTTGCAAAAACGCACGGGTTTGACCTTAACGAACTTCCTATCGAAGAGATTGGAATTCGTTGACAAAATTTTCTCAGTGAAGCACGGGTCAAAACCCCAACTGATCAAATGGCTGGATGCAATGGATGATTTTCTCAAAAGTCGACTAAGTTTCCCAATTTGAAATTGACATTGAAACCCTGATTGGTCAAATGGGTTGAATGAAATTGACCATTTATTTAAAATCGACCAGATTACCCTAAAAAGGGAAACTAGTCAAATGAATTGAGTGGAATTTAAAAACTTACTCAAAATTGACCGAATCATCCTAAAAAGAAATTGGTCAAATGAAATTGAGAATTTTATTCAAAATGGACCGGATCATCCTAAAAAATTGAAATTGATCAAATGAATTGAATGAAATCGAGAATTTATTCAAAATTGACCAGATCGCCCTAAAAGGGTAAATTGGTCAAATGAATCGGACGAAATTGATGATTTATCGAAAATCGACAAAATTGCCCTAACTAATCAAATGAATTGAATGAAATTGGTGATTTCTTAAAAAATCGACTAAATTGCCCTAAAAATGAACAAATTAATAAAATGGAAATTGATGAAGGAAATGGTCCAATGGATTGAATGGAATTGGGAGCTTATAAAAAAAAATCAAGCTATCCACTGGTAGTTAAAAAAAATTATTACGATGCATTAGCCTATGAGCCTTCTAAAATCAAATTTTGGCCTCAATTTATTTATCGTCTCAATAAGAGGAATCGTTTGTGAATTTCTTCAAATTAATGTCCTTTGCGCAAGGGATTTTTACCAACTTTGATAAAATGGCCAAAAAGTGATTATTAGACGCTCATATTCCAAAAATCGCTCTTATGAAGACGATCGGATCCTACCTTACCTTGTGCACTACCCCTTTGGATGGTACAAAATGTAAACGTGCAAGTCTCTTTGGATTAAGTATCCGAAACACAAGGTGGTTTATTCCTGACACGGGATCCCCTAAATGGCATTCCTTTTCTAGGGTTATGCATGATGCCATTTATTAAAGCAATATAAATATGTGACAAATATGGTCTAAAGGACATAAACAATGTATCGGGGGGAAAAGGTCTAAAATGAAATGTACTTATTGAAAATTAAGTGTAATAACTGAAATTTAAACATGTGAGATATCTAGTGGGTAAGTCACTAAAAGAGTGCCAAAAAGGCCTCTTATTGCTAAGACACATGAATGCAAGCTAAGAAAACAAAAGAATGGTTAGTGCAATTGATAGTACACATAACATATTGGGAGCAATTAAGAAAAGAAATACAATAAAAGCAAGTAAAAGGGGTGGAACCCCTTCCCTCGTGCCTAATGTGCTTAAAAGAGGGTGAGGCTGACTCTAACCTAGGAAAATTCTAACATGGATGCATGAGGTTGGGGTTTACTAATGTGACTAGACTCGATAAGGTTTAAAAGGTCCCCAAGCCTTCAGACCCAAAGGCCAAGGGTCATCACTCCCAAGGTCTTCGATCGGTGGCTCGAGTGATCCCTTAGGTAGCGCTATGGGTGCAGTGCACACCATCCGCCTACCCAAGGCAATCAATCCTAATCCTACAAGGTGGTGTGGGATAGCGCCCACGAAAAATAAAATAAAATGGGATAACAATAAGTAAACGTGCACGTATGAAGTGTTCCCTATTTTGAGGGAAAGGGTTGAGAACCACGCGAGGCTCTAAAGGTGACACACACCCCCCCAAATGCAATGCAAGCGCGAGATAAAACAAATAAAACATACATCCAAACAATCAATCATACATACGTGAACGAGGGAGTAGTTTGATGTGCACGCAAAACAAAAAGGTCCTCAAATGGAAAATGCAACCCTTATATCCAAATGCCATGCATAAAAGGGGTAGAAAATGGAAAAGAATGGCTAAATCAAATGCTTGGACCCACTTAGAAAGTCCCCAGTGGAGTCGCCAAGTTGTCGCGCCCCACTTTTTGATAGTAGTGTGGAAGTAGTGTGAATGTGGTGTGAGCGTGTGTAGAAGTGAAAAAGAAAAGACCGTGGGATTGCAAAATGCGACGGTTTTGGTCAAGTAAAGTTTAAAAGGGTTTGTATGAAAAAGGAGTCGCCACTTGGTATAGAGTTAGGGTGTACCAAGTCACCCAAAAAGATTTTTTTGTTTTTGAATGAAAAAAAGTAGACAAACCCTTTTTGAAAACTTTTAGGTCTACGTAATCAAAAAAAGGGATCGGGGGTCACATTTGATAAGGGAGAAGGCAAAGGTGGAACCTAAGGCACTCCCCTACCCTAGCAAGAGCTAGTTGCGTGACTTAGCCCCACGTTTCCTAATTTTTCTACCCCAAGGTATGTATCGCATGTTGGATATGACTCATGGATGGAAAATGGAAAGAAAAATGCAAACCTAAATCTAAAATGTCTCTTATGAGATTTTTCGTCCCAATCACATGGGTTTGTGAAGGCCAATAGGAAGAATCTCATAGAGGTCATAGGAAAATGCATATGAAGACTCAAATATGTGCAAGTGTGAAAATGTATGAAGGATGCGAAATGTAAAAACAAGGTAAGTGCAAGTGTGCAAATGTGATAAAATAAAGGTGTTCGTGTGTAAATGGATGAAAAAAATAGAATAGTAGATACATATCAGTGCAATTTTGAGTGCCATTTGTGAGATGAGAAATAAATAAGTGATAAAAAGATGTTGAGAAAGTGTGGATTGAGCAAAGTGAGAAAATGTGGTTAAAAGGTGAAGAGGTGATATAAAAAGAATGCAAGTGTATGACCCTAAGGGGATGCATCAAGTTGGGCACGGGAAGGACTCCTAACTTTGTGATTTCAATTTTCCCTTTGATTAGAAAGGAGAACTAGCGTGCTAAGGCTATTTTGAGCCACACTCGCTCGTTTCCCTTATCGAAAGGGGACACTCAAGCAAATGTACCCTATAACTAGCATGAAATGCAAAAATCCTAAAATGAAGGGAAAAGGGGTTCGAGGAGCATGCCAAATGATAAAACTAAGAAAAATGCATGACATGTAGTGAACACGCAAATATGTACTAACGAGGGGAAATGCCTAAGGGTCTAGCGTTGGACTAGCCCTTTTCTATGAATTCCTAACGGAATAATGAGCCACAACTAGCATTGGACTAGTGTGGTGACGTACATTCATCCATCACATTCATCTACGATTATAGAAAGCAAGTAGACATGCCAAACACTCATAAACACATAGCACATAACACTTAGCATGCTCGACTAGATGCAAGAACCTAATAAAGCAAGTAACACATAACACATAGGCATGCAACCAAACTAATGAACCTATTACATTTGCTAGCTAGGCACACGTCTTCAGCAGGTCTTCATCAAATGCTCCTCCAAGCCCTATCTATTACAAGCCAAGAGGTGTACACATACCCCATAAATAAAAGAATGACTTAATAAAAGCAAAAGTAAATGAAATGAATTAAGGAAAAACAAGGAAAGCAAGTAAAGTAGGCATGCAATTCTCACTTAGCACGTTGGATCACATAGGGGAGAGACAAAAAAGATAAAAGAAGTTATACCTCCCTTGAAATGGAGGTCTAATGGGATGAAGTCACTTATTTATCCTCCAAAATAAAAGAAATGGTCAACGTACCAATTTATTTGGGAAAATTAAAGAAAACATGCAAACACGGGCTCACATGGTCATAAAGATCTTAAATTCATGCATGAAGTGCAATTTAAACAAAGCATAGTAGTTAATTGAAGCAAACAAGCAATGAAAAGTTGGACAGTTAGAGCTGCCAAGGACCAAATTGAGGAATTATTCAATCGATTGGGTCATAGTGGCATTAGGAGAGACTTGGGGGGCCAAAAATGAAATTTTCAGAAATGCTTTTCATGCAAGTTCCATGCAAAACCGTGAAACAAGCTACATAGCTTGTGTTTCTGCACCCAAACCTGCTGCCATTTCATTTCAAGTGAGGATTCCAGGCAAAACTTTGATTCAAGGCTTTTCAATCAAAAAAAAACATAGCTCCAAGCCAAACCAAGCAACAAAACACATAACTTCCGCATACAAAACAAACTAAACTTAGAAAAACATCATGCAGATTCAGTGCACACTATGAAGGAAACAAATTCGGCAAACCGAAAGCTGCTCATGATACCAAGGCGTCAGTCCAACTACTTAGTTTTGGTGAGCATGCATTTCTGGAATAATGAGCAACAAAAGGCTTCAGCAAAATGCCGCAAATTTTTTTACCCATTGAATGCAGCAAAATGCAGCAAAAGACATCACTTCAGTCTTGCTGCAACTCACCCACGAAGCATGCTCATACATCAACTTAAAACCGACCTACCCAGATTAACAATTTTCACCCACTGACACCATTACCTTAAGATACATTCCCACAGATCTGAACATGCGCAAAATGCAGTAAGGATGCACAAGGAAAGAAACTAGGAGAAAAACACAACAGGCTCGCTCAGCTTCCTTTCCGCCATCTTGACATGTTTATAAAACATTCCACGCCACAATGAAACTTGTATATATCTCACCCAAATGACACAAATCTTCAGCCCAACTTACTTTGATTCAAACGGCGAAATCATAATTTTAATCACTGCCTTCCTCCCCTCAGAAAATACGAGAACAAAAGATGCGAATTTTGGGCTATTTTCTGAAGTTTTTATCTGATATAACAAACCCAATGAATCAACAAAGCCCATAAAACCCAAGAGTTCCAATCCATTTTCTACTAAAATCTGGCAATAAACACTCCATAAGCAAAATCAAAACAAATAGAGACAACCGGAACCCTCCTAACTCATCAGCGATTGAAGCATCAACGGTGACATCAATAACGAACAGAAAAACAAACGCAAGAATATACCTGAAATTTTGAGTTTGGATTCGGGTGATCGATGGAGAAAACGTTGATAAGATTCCCCTCTGCTTCTCGTCCTCTTCCTTCGCTGGTGTTGTTTCGTTCTTCCACCGTCACTGGAATGCTCTGTTTCCTTGCCCGATCGTTCTCTCTCTGTTTTCGGCTCTCACCTCAAGACCACTCCTCAAACTCAGCCGTCAAACCAGCTTTTTAATCAGCCTTCAAACCCTCAGTCCTGCCCCCAAAACCTTCTCAATCTCTCTTTGGTTCCTTTTCTTTCTGCCCGGAAAAAGACAGTCTTTCTAGCCGTTTCTCCTTCTCACAGGCCCCTCAGCTCTCTCTCGGTTATTTTCAGTTTTTCCAATCTTTCTCTCAATCCAGCCGTCACACCACCCCCAGACTTCCGCTGCCTTTCTCTCCTTTTGATGTTTCTCTATCTCCCCCGATCCCCTCTCCCTCTTGCGGCTGCTGTTTCTTTTTAGCTTTTATATCCGGTTAGGAACCCTAAAACTCACAGCTATCTCTTCTATATTTGCAGCCAAAGGGCTGCCCCAAGTCATCCTTGCAAGCTGCGACCATATGCAGCTTGCATGCTACGGACTTCTTCTCTTTTTTTCTTTTTTTTTTTTAATTAAAACAATATTGGTAATAATAAAAACAAATAACAAAAACAATTTAATTAACATTGGATGAAAAATAAATAAACTAGAAACAACAAAGTGCAAATTCAATTTTCCTTTTTTTTTTCATTTTCATTCATTTTTCCTTTTTCCAAGAAAGCAACTAAATCATATTTTTTGAATGCTTTTCCTTTTTTTCTTTTTTTTTCTTTTTTTCCTTTTTTTTTTCTTTTTCGAGAAATTCTATGCTAAAACTTACAAATAAAAATAAAAAATAAAAAACTAAAAGGTGAATAAAACTAAATTGACAAATAAAAACTAAAAACAAATAGCAAAATGAAATAGACACCTAAAAGGGCAAAAACGAATAAAACTAAAATGCAAACCGTCTAAGACAAATTCATGAATTTAACAAAAATCAATAAATAAGAATTATCACTAAAACGAAGCATACAACTTATTTAAAAATTTGGTGTCTACACTAACTTTTGACTAAACTTTCCTTACTTTACTTAAAGTTCAATTTTGACCAAGATGTCTTCATTCTTCACTTGTCTTGGCCGAAAATTCTTGGGAGCAAAGGAAAAAAATTCTGCAACCTTTCATCTTCAAATCCTTGCCAAATCTTGAAAACTAACCGATTATTTCTTGAATTAGTCCATAAAATCATCTTGCTAAGGGTGTTTGAAGAACTTGGTGGTGTTATTTTGGAAGAAAACCTCATAAGCTTCAACCTTTCTTGAAGAACTAAGGTATCTTGCTTGGAACTCATCTATTGTTTCTAATTTTGGCCAATTGGTGCCTTATAGTAGCTATTTATGCGATTTTACGGAAGATTTGGTGGATTGGAGTGAAGTTTTCTAATTTTCTGATTTTTCTTGGAATTTTTCTGTTTTCCTATGATGGATATGATTGTGCTTGAATTGGTGGTTCTAAATGGTATTTTATAGCTCTCTTGTGCATTAATTGCGGGTAATTACGGGAAATTTCCGCTTGTGCGGAAAATTTCAGATTTAGGGTTTCAAATTTGGGGTTTTTCTATGGTTGATTGTTGAGCTTCTAATTGGCTATAATTGAGGGCTATTGTGACGCTAATGAAGTATATTGAATGGCCTATGAATTGTTTGGGTACTTGTGGTTGTTTTGGATACAATTTAATGGTTGTCTTGTAGGTTGGAAAGCTGAAATTTTAGGGGAAATGCTGTCCAAATGACTAGAGTGTTGGATTCTTGTGAGTTGGGTTGAGATTGGATCGAATTGATCGGTTTTAGGGATTGCTTCTACTTTTAACCCTAAATGTTATGTATTTTCCATTTCCAAGCTATATTTGGGTTTTGCCTTAATAGTTCCTAGTATAAGGTATTCGACTCGGGTTTGAGTCTTAATTGTACTTTCTTGATTATTATAGGGCGTGCCGGTGATCCGAGGCTCACGTCGGGCGAAAACTTGTGAAATTTCTTTATTTGACTTGGTGAGTGTACTACTCACATATTTGTTATTCCATGGCTTTCTTGTACTTGAATTCTGTGATTTGGACTAGTTGTGATGATTGTTTGAACTAGGTGAGGCGGGGGTGTACTTTACCACTCTCGTACTCTCTGGCCTCCTTGACTGGTTATTATATTAGATCTACTTGTTTGTTTGTTATATCACTTGAATACTCTTGACTGGACTTGATTTGGTGTCGATTGGATACCAACCTTTACTGTAACTCTGAACCTTTACTGTTTACTCTGAGTTCTATCTCATTGGAAGTCAATGGACTCGAGCCAGTAAGGACTTGGTCGGGGACATTTGACAAACCATGGGGACTGTATTTGGGAATCTTTGGGTATGAGACCCTTGATTCCGGTATACTTGAGTAATACCAATTCTGTACTGTTTGGTGTTCGGGCCCGGTAAGGGGAAAGTGAGGTGGACGGATAATTGGAGTAAAGAGGAGTCTACGGTCATGACTACCTAGTATACATTGACGGAGGGTCAATGAGATGAGATCAAGTATGGCAAAAGAGGATAAGGGCTCTTGAGAGCCATCCGTATCCTTTTACTCCGAATGCTTGGGTGTTATTGCTTTTGCTTACTTGATGTACATATTTGGATTGAATATTCTTGTGTTTATGTGCTCTTGGTGTATTTACGTGATAGTACCTCATTGGGCGAAAGCTCACTCCGTTAATTTTGTTTTCCTTACAGGGAATTATCTTTTGGACTTTTGACTGTGAAAAGTGAGTTGAGTAGAGCTAGTTGAGAGATTTTGTATAGCTCCTCAATAGTTGGAACCTTTGTTTGTACTTGGATCTAAATGCTTTCTTTTGGCTTGTAACCATACAAATGTGGTTTGTAACAGGGTGTATTCCTATCCAATGGATTGTACTTGGCCTGTATATACTCTCTTCAGTGATTGTTGGAAATTTCTTGTAATCAATGGGCTCTCGGCGGATTGTGACATGGCAGTCACTGTTCGCATTACGTTTTGACTTTTGTTTTTCTGTTTCTCATTCATTGGGTTGATTAAGCGCGCTAATATTTTTTCCCGAACGACTTGAGTTAGTGTTTGACCGTTTTAGTAGTCCTGGCGAGAGCTGAGCAGGCAGTCCGCTAACTTCTTTGGTACGCCTTAGGGGAAGGTGGGGCTGTCACATAGTGCACTAGTGAAACAATGTGAGAGAAATCGATCCCAAACGCGCCCTATTGAGAGTTGACTTTGGGGATGATTTTGCACCACACATTGTATCTTCCTTAGGAAGCTAAAATTGGACCAAACACTCTCTCTCTTAGTCTCTCTCTTGGCCGAATTCTCAGCTGCAAAACACAACACAAAGTTGTCTTTTCTCATCTTCAATTCTTGCACCAAACCTTCATAGATTCACACCAAAATTGAAGACCACTTAGCTTGTCACTTGGAGAGTTCATCTAGCTATCAAAAGGAAGAGTTTTCACGATTTTCTTGAAGCTTCTAAGGACCGAAAATTCTGCCTTGGTTTTCAACTAAATTAGGTAATGATCCAACACTTTAATCTTGGTTTATAGAGGTTGTCTAACACCTTTAAGCTCTTGTATCCATATGGGTGGTTCTGATTGTTGGAAAATTTTGAAGGTGGGCTCTATGAACTCCCACCCTTGTCTTGATGGCTGATGTGATGATTAATGATGGGTTTAGTGTTGGTTTCATCCTCAAAATGGTAGATTAATGGTGTATTAGTCGTATGAACTTCAAGAGATGCATGAGGGAAAAAGTTCCAATTCTGCCCCTGCCTTCAACATACCTATTTTTGCGGAATTTTGAGTTGTAATGACTTTTTTATGATGTTTATATGTTGTATAGATGGTGTATAAAATTTCATTGAAAAGTATTGAGGTTTGGTTGGTCAAATGAATCAATTACACAAAACTAGTAAATCTGGAACTGTTCCCGTAATACTCTGACCAGTTTTCGTGTTTCAGCCATAATTTTGTATTCTGACGTTGAAATCAAGTGCCGTCAGTGGCATTTGAAACTAGACATTCCCACATTTCTGACGGTATAAAATGCACATTCTGGTTCCATGTATGTGAGCCGAACCAACCATTTAAAGTTGGCTGTTCTGTTTCTCTGTTTTACTGGAACGAAATGCTGAGGCTGCAACTTGCGGCTCAAATTCGAGCTCGTTGTGTGCCGAATTTCCAAATGATTTCTTCTGTGAAATTTTAGCTCTATGAATTTCTTTTCCAACACCATAAACTATGCCCAATTCTGAGTTAAGTTGAGTGATTTGTGATCCAAATACGGAGCCTGCCCTGCTCTTGAAAACCCTGACTTTTGGACAGATTTGATGCAAGGTTTGGTATAGACTTGCTAACTGAATATTTTGGTGCTAAGCACTTACCAAATGTACCATGAATGTTGCTTAGGCCTTGCCTACACTAATGAGCCATGTTTGAGGGATTTTTCCTTGACCAAATGTTTGGAATGGAAAACAAAAGGGTCAAGGCAGTTTTGTCTTGGAAATTTTGGTTGTTTGATTGACTACCTTCCCGAAGGTATTTTTCATTGAAATTTGATAGAGGGATACTCTTTATATAGGAGTATTATATTGCCAAATTTTGTATCAATCCAAGTTCATTTCGATACCTAACTAAAGTTCCAAAGTTGGAAGCTCAAATCTGGAAATTGTTCACCAGTTTTGGATTTTTCCCTAACTTTGAGCTACTGTATCTCGGTGCTCGAAACTCTGATTCTTGATCCACTTTTTCTGTTATAAACCTTAATTGCAACTCTAATTGAGTTACAAATTTCAGAGGCCAGCTCGCAACGTGTGAATTTTACCGAATTTCCAAAGTTAGCGAAAAACCAACCCAACACAACCTTAAGTACTCTGAAACAGTAACTTTGAGCCCATTTTTGAATATTTTGTATTTAGAATCATGGAAAAGTGTCTTCTAAGAAATTTTAGTACTTTTAAAGAGGTTTCCAACGGTACCAAGTTTTCCAATTTTTGACATGTAGAATGTGAGATACGATTTTTCAAAATATTGTATCAAAACTGAAAATTTTCCGAATTCCAAAGGAAGGGAGTTTTCAAGCACTCCTTATTCCTTCGATATTACTTGAACGTTTTATACTTGATTTTCCAAAATGAAAACTCGATCGCTCTTGTACTTTAAGAAACTCTAGTTGAACCTCGATTTACGAGTAATTGAGGTTCGTTTTCATGAAATTTCCTTAGATTGTACTAGTGTACAATCTTCCTTGATAATTGGGATATATGAGTGATACTTCACTATTATTTGCTCAGGCGCACACAAGGACCTTCAAGAGGATCCTACAGGGAACACTTGAATTTCCGAAAAATATTTCTTCTTGATTTGCTCGGTGAGTGTCAAGTGTATGACTACTTGAACTCTATGGACTTGATTCATGCTTGGCTTACCTGATTACATGCTTAGCCTACCTGGTTTTTGAAAAATGGAGTCGAGTGTGTACTTTATTGCACTCGTTCTCATTTGAAACAAATGACTCATGTTTAACATGGTTTGCCTGGTTTACATGACCTGAAATACATGCTTAAATCTGTCACATGCTTGAATACATGGCATGGTATGCTATGACTGTATACGTCGTTGGAGTGAATCTCCTCGACACTTACATGATACATGGGGGACGTCCAAACTCATAGGCCGACCTTGGAATTCGAGCCGGCATGGGCTTGGTCGGGAACCTCGGTGAGCCATGAGATTCACATGATAAGCTTGATCTATTGAGAGATCTTGCTTGGCATACTCGTGAAGTATCGCCTTATAAATGTCGTGCGGGCCCGAAGCGGTGTATGGTGGACGGATGAGAAGTAAGTGGTGATCTACGGTTTGGAAATATCAACCCGGTTGACGGAGAGTCATCGCGGGAATATATACGAATGAACTGGCAAAGCAAGTGGAACTTAGCTCCTGAGAGCTACCATATCTTTGAATTATTTCTGTTTACATTTTGTTGGCATTATTAATTACTTGCAAGTTATCACTTGAACTGTTACTTGGACTTGTTATCTTAACTATGTGCCTGCATGTGTGTTCTTGGCCTCACGAGCGTTTTGCTCACCCTGTAGATTTGTTTTCCTTAACAGGGTTGAACTTGGAGGTGTACTGGAGAAACCCTCCTGACGTGCTTTTGTTTAGGATTTCTATTATATTTTGGCTATGCCCTTGGTTTTGGGTTGTACTTCTGGAATTGAAATGTAACTTTTGGGGCGCGATGTATATTTGGGATTTATGATGTACTTTGAACACCCGACGTGCGGGTTGGTTAATGGATGAATATTGTTAAGCTTGAATGCTTCCGCATTTACTGTATTTAAGTTATTTACGTATGTTTTGTAGTTTGATAATAAACTTGAATGGAATTGCTTGAGTCCTGGCGAGAGCTAGGCAGGCGTCCCGCGGATACCCTTTGGTTTGCCTTGAGGAGAAGTGGGGGCATCACAGTTCAACTAGAATAAAGTTGAGAAAAGAAAATGAGAAATTTTTAAGGAACATGCCTCTATTTTTCTTCCTTTTTTTGGACAAAACAATGTGAAAGTCAAACTTTTTTTTGTATAAATTAGCTATTAAATCCATATTCCAATAATTCTAAGATGTGAATATGAAATCTCATAGATGTACTGAAATTGGGCTTTCGTTTAACAAATGAACTTGTTGCGGGATTGTCTCAAGAATCAATAAATAACACTTCTAATTTTCAAGACTTTATCAAAAGAATGGAGTTGTTAAATGTAGAAATACATTTTTACTTTATTGAAACACTTCTTATAAATGTCAGGAAGGGAAACAAAGGAAAAAAGAAAATATATAGAGCTAGTAAGCAAAACTGTAAACTTGGTATACATGTCTTATGGAAGAGCCCTATTATGTCAAGAGTTAGCCTAGCATGAAGAATGCAATCCTCTAGCGTGGTTACCATATAATACCTGATGAATCTGATTAATTTATTGGTATTTGACTGAAGAACAATTTGAAAAGTTGACCAATTGGAAGGATATAAGATGCTTGGTACAATGTGAGAAGGGCAAAGTCCAAAGGGACTGATTCCTTTGGTTGGTGTGTGAAGAGATATTTAGGGTCAATTTCATAAAAGAGGGCTATACTTAAACTGATTTGATGTCTTGATTGGTCTCTTTAGTAAAGTATGGATCGAAACCCTAATAGAAGGCATGGTTTAGGAAAATTGGCTCAAATAGACTAGATGTTGTTATCGATTTAATCGAGGATTGACTAGGTTACTTACTTTTTGAAAACCTTGCATTATTTGACCTCAATATGTTATTATCTCAACAATAAGAAATCACTTGCAAATATATTGCATTAGTATTTTTATGTAAGGAATTTTACCAACTTTGATAAAATGGCTAAAAAGCAATTACTAGAGGCTCATATTCTAGTGTGCCAAAGCCAATCCATAATATTAAATGCCATCATCATGGAATAGCCTATCTAGGAAGGTGGTTTTCTAAGAAAGTACCATATCAAGATTGGTATTCTAAAGGTTGTAAATGCAAAAAAAGAGACGTGTGTCGCGCCCCATTTTTTGATAAATAAATAAATGGTTAAAAAAATGTATTTTTGTGATTGAAAAATGAATTTTGATTTAAAAGAAAAGTGGGTCTAAATGGGGGTTTGAGAATGCGACGATTTGACCCAAAATTATAGTTTAAAAAGGGTTTTTTGAAAAATACGGAGTCGCCACTTGGTAATGAGTTAAGGTGTACCAAGTCACCTAAAAAATGTATTTTTAAAGAAAAATAGGAAAAAGTAGTGAGAAACCCTTTTTAAACGACTCCTATTCCACGTAAACCAACGAAAAAGGTTCGGGAGTCACATTTGACGAAGGGGAAGGCAAGGATAAAATCCAAGGCACCCCTTCGACCTAGCCAAGGCTAGTTGCGTGATTTAATCAAAGATTTTCTTGTTTTAACCAAAGAATTTATTACATTTGGATGTACTACATGAATGCAAACCCTAGACCTAGGGGTATTGGGGGAAATTTCTCTTCAAAGGTTGAGTGGTGCCAATCACATTAATTGTGAAGCCCAATAACGATCCTTTGAAGAAGTCACGAATAATGCGAGTGGGATGCAAATGAATGGAATGCATGTATGCAATGTGAGGACATGAGTTTGAAAAAGTAATAAAAAACAATAAATATGTAAATGAAAATGTGCACGTGAGTGGGCAAGGTACGGTATGTGAAATGATAATATGAAGTGCATGTGTGCAAGTGATGATAAAAGTGTTCGTGTGCGAGTGAAGAAACATAAAGGTGCACGTGTGCAAAATGGGAGAAAAAATGAAAGTGTGATGAGGGTATAAAATAGTAGAGTGGATTTAAAAAATGCATGAGCCTAGGGAATTCATACATATTGGATACGGGGAGACCTAAATCGTGACTCAATTTGCCCTTTTATAGAGGGAATACAAGCGTGTTAAGGCTTAGAAAAAGCCACACTCGTCTATATCCCATATTTAAGGGGACTCTCAAGCAAATGAACCCTATAACTAGCATGAAATGCAAAAATCCTAAAATGGAGGGAAAAGGGGTTCGAGGGGCATGCAAAATGATAAAACTAAAAAGAATGCATGACATGTAATGAACATGCAAACATGTACTAACGAGGGGAAATCCCTAAGGGTCTAGCGTTGGACTAGCCCATTCTATGAATTCCGACTAGCGTTGGACTAGCGGAAACGTACATTCATCCATCACATTCATTCATGGCTATGGAAAGCGAGTAGACATGCCAAACACTCATAAACACATAGCACATAACATTTAGCATGCTCGACTAGATGCAAGGCCCTAACAAAGCAAATTAACACGTAGCAACTAAGCATGCAAGACACATAAGACAATTAAAGCCCTAACTATTACATTTGCTAGATAGGCACATGACTTCAATAGGTCTTCATTGAATGCTCCTCCAAGCCCTATCTATTACATTAGGGAGACCCTACTACAATCTAAAAAGGGGGAAAGGAATAAAATAATTAAATCCCTAACTATTACAAGCCAAGAGGTGTACACATACCCCATAAAGAATAACTTAAATAAAAAGCAAAAGTAAATGACATAAATAAAAGAAATTAAAGAAAGGCTAGGAAAGCAAAGTAGACATGTATTTCTCACGTAGCACGTTGGTTCACATAGGAGAGACAAGAAAGATAAAAGAAGTTATACCTCCCTTAAAATGGAGCTCCAATGGGGTGAAGTCACTTATTTATCCTCCAAAATAAAAGAAATGGTCAAGGTACCAATTTATTTGGTAAAATTAAAGAAAATAGGCAAACACAAACTCACTTGGTCATAAAGCCCCTAAAGTCATAACTTAAGTGTAATTGAAACAAAGCATAGTAATTAATTAAAACAAACAAGCAATGAAGTTGTAGAATTAAAACTGCCAAGGACCAAATTGAGGACATTATTCAATTGGTTGGGTCCTAGTGGAACAAGAAGGGACTTGGGGGGTCAAAGTGCAACTTTCGAAAGAAAATCCATGCATGCATACGTAGAAAACTTTCTTTTCTGCACCAATTCATTCAAAGTTGTCCGCAACTTTCTGTAACAAAACAAACTCATTCCAGCATGCTTTGTCTATGATTTCACCCGCAAACTTCATTAGCAAACCTTCGTCAAGCAAAGCTTTGAACTAAATCTAATCAAAACATGACTAAACACCTCATGGCAAGGCAATTCTTAGAAGTTTTCCATGTAAACATTGCGAGTAAAACTGCTGCAACAGGAAAGAAAGCATGCTACAATTTCTTACCCATTTGGCCAAGAAAGCATTCATGAAAATGACTCAACACATTCCCCCCCATTCAAACACAACATACACAGACTTGAAACAAGGGTAAAGGAAAGATCTAACCAGCTTTTGAACAATAAAATGGAATGACATGATCTGGAAAAGAAAACATGCTGACTTTGAAGAAAACAAGAATTTCCACTGCTTTCGGTTTCTTATTCGAATGACAAAATTGACTCCTTTCATTTGTTGTTATGAGCAAAGCAACTTATATACAATCAAGCCATTCCAATGAGATGGGTAAATGAATCCAAATCCCAAGTCAAAACCATTGCAGTTTTGCTTAGTTCGAACATACGAAAAACAAAATGAGGAAGATCAAGACCACAAGTTCCTTGCTAGTTTCTGGTGGAAGAGAAATTTCTGTTGCTAAGGACATCATGTCCATTACGCACCCCCTACATCATGCTACTCCCAAAAATAAGAAAAAGGACTAATGCAACCCAGGTATAGCAACAAACACTAAGAGTTGAACAAACAGAAACAAACTTCAGCAACCCAAGAGAAGAAATAAATCTGTTTGTGCAGCTGCAATATGATCAAGGATGAATCTTGGCTCCTCTAAACTTCAAAGTAATAACCTAGAAAGGACTCAATGCAAGTCCTCATTTATTTCAGCACAAACACTTGAGACAAAAGGAAGAGGGAAGAGTCAATAAGACTCCTGAAAACATAACATGCAACCTAATGGTCTGAATACTTGCTAAACTTCAACTACTCAAACTTTCAAAGAAAATTAAGACAAAGAAAACTGATTGGCCTTTATTCCTGTGTTCCTAAACACGCACATGGCATCCCATTCAAATGGCAAGCAGATCAAACACTCCAAATGGACAAAACACCAGCAACCAAAAAGGAAGGAAAAGGATCCATCAACATCGCTACAACAAACCAAGATATTTGCACTTGTTGCAGCAGAAAATTTCTTGAACAGGTCTCTTTCAGGAGACCTGATAGACATGACCATGGTAAAAAATCCAAGAACAGAGGGCATAAAGCCATATTCACCAGAAATCAGCCACATCAATCATAACCATGAATACACAAAAACAGAAGACCGTAAATTCCTATACAAACTTATCAAATATTGAAGCTAAAAATGGAAATTTTGCCAAGAACCAGAGACAAAGTAACGTTACCTCTATCTAGCCAGCGTTTTTGGACATGAAATAAGCTCCAGCGGTTGTGAAAGATGGAGAGAAATCCGACTCAGATTGATATCTTTGGCTCTAGCTTTCACGGAGACTTTTCTGGTGAAGACAGCTGCAGTAGTGGTGGATTCCAGAAAGATGGGGCAGCTTCGTGCGGCGGAGGAAAAACTTGTTGTGACTGCAGTAGCCAGGTTCTTCTAAATCTGGAGAAGAACTATGGCGTCCTCTATTCACAAGCACAACATCTATTACGGCAGCAGCTTTCCATGACCCATGAATCCCAGAACTTCAGAAGCTTGCTTTCTTCTTCTTTTTCCGTCAGTTTTGCCTCCTTTGGCCGAAGACCTTTTCTTTTTCGGCTCCCTAATGCTCAGCCACCCTCTTGATTCTATTCTCAGCCCTCGCTAGTTTTCTGGCTTGCTCCCTTTCAAAACCCTTCTCTCAGCCGTTACCAGATGCCCCCTTCTTGAACCCTTTCCTTTCTAGCCGTCAACTCCACCCTCAGCTCCTCTCTCTTTTTCTTAGTTTTCCAGCCGCTGTTTCTCTATCCCTCACGAAAGCTCTCTCCTTTCTCCTTCAGTTTCCCTACCAAAACTCCATGCCAGCTACCCAGTTTTCCTGTCCTATTTCTTCCCGTACAACTCTCTCAGCCGCGCCTCCTTTTTTCTTCTCTTGCCGTTTCAAACTCTCTCCCCTCTCACCTGTTTTCTATCTCTCAAAATGGTTATCTCTTCCTCTTGCTCTCGGCCGCCTCTGCTTAACCCTCCTGTTCCTTTCTTTCCGATCCTCTCCCCCTTTGCGGCTGCCTTTTCTTTCACTATTTATACCAGGAACCCCCCTCCTAAACCCTTAGCGCTCTTCTATATTTTTACAGATAAGGGGCTGCCCCAATGCTCCTTTTGCAAGCTGCGGCAAAACGCAGCTTGCATGCCGCAGGACCTTTTTTTTTTTTTAACTATTAATACAAAAATTAATAAAATATAAATAATAATAATAATAACAAAATAACAAAATTGACAAAAACCAGGTAATAATAATAGTAATGAACACAATTTAAAATAACTAAACAAAGTGGCCATTTTCAATTTTTTCTACATTTTTCTTTTTTTTCATGATTTTTCTTTTTTTTTCATTTTTTCATGATTTTTCTTTTTTCATTTTTTTCATGATTTTTCCCTTTTCCTCTTTTTTCATTCATTTTAAGAATTTCTATGCTAAAAACTTAAAAATAAAAACTTAAAAATAAACTAAAAACTAAAAATCGAATAAAACTAACACGACAAATAAAAAACAGTAAATGAAATTACACCAAAAATTTGGTGTCTACAGTTTGCCCCTCTTTGTCTGAGTTTTGAAAAAACTTGAGACAAAGAAGTAGACACCAAATACTTACCTGTGTTATTCGGCTGTGAACGACTCGAACGATGGGGACTCGAACGACTCGAACGATGTTGTGCAGATAAATAGTAAATAAACTCCTTGAAGCAACAGAAGATATAGAAATGTAAAGTATATGAATGAGGGTAAGATCCCTTCCTTGGTGTGTGGCGTACCTAAAAGGATCACAACGTTCTATCCTATGGTTTATTTTAAATGGAAGCATGAGGTTGGATTCACTAATACATCTAAAGTTGATGAGGTTTAAGGTCCTCAAGTTGGCAGACTAAGGAGCAAAAGATCAATTCTTATTCCTTAGGTCGGTGGCTTAAGTGATCCCCTAGATATTGCTATGGAAGTATTGTACACTATCTACATACTTAGATAAATCAATCCTAACCCTATAGAAAGATGGGATAATAGCCGCATAAAATCAAAAAAGTGTTAAGGTAATGCTTACACATATGAAGTGCTTGCTTGAGGGGAAGGTTGTACTATTTATTAATTGCATTGAAGTTTTGAGATAGTTAATCTCCTAACCCCAGATGCAAGGCTCGATACAAATAAAATAAATAAATAAGTAAATACATAAACAATCAATCTTGCATAGACAAGGAACAAATATGCATGTAAAATTCAAAAAGCCCTAAAAACATGCAACCTAAACATCTAAAATGCAATATATATAGAAGGGTTATAAAAGGAAAAATCGAATAACCCTAATTCTCAAACTCACTTGTGATCCCTAATGGAGTCGCCAAGATGTCATGCCCTATTTTTGAGATATAAAAGAAGAGATTAATTATTTTTAGAAAAGAAATGTGGATTTATAAAATAGAGAAAAAGAGTCTAAAATGGGACTAAAAAAATGTAACAATTTGGCCATAAAAAGATAGTCTAAATAGGGTTTTCAAGAAAAAGAGAGTTGCCACTTGGTATTGAGCATAGGTCTAGGAAGTCATTAGAAAATATTTTTAGTAATAAAATATGAAAACAATTTTTCAGACAACTCAAGGTTTTTGAAAATAAAAGAAAATGAGCTCATAAGCCATAGTTGAAGAAAAAGGAATACAAAGATTCAATGGAATCAAACTTAAGGTGCCCTTTTAACCAAATCTAAGCTAGCTGCAAGGTTTAGCCAATTTTTTTTAATTTAATCTTTAAACTAATCCCATTTGGATAACTCTTTATGAATGCAAACCTAAACCTAGAGGGTATCAAAAGAGACAATGTTCTTCAAGATTTAATTGGTATCAACACATTAATTATGAAAATAAAAAATAATCCCTTGAAGGAGTCACGAATATGTAAAATAAGATTCAAAGAAATAAAAAATATAACTTGTATGTTTTTATAAGTGACCAAAAATAGAGAATGCAATATAATAGGCATGGGGGTGATGCAGATCCAAGCTTAGAGCCTACAAGCATTGACCCAGTGAAGTTGCCTAACGGTCCGGTGACAAGAGTTAGGGCTAAACGATTCAAAGAGTCTCTTTAAGTCTTGATGCGAGCAATACAACACCAAGAGCAAGACTATTCGGCCATTGAGGGGTTCAGCCATGAAGCTTTGCAAGGGTCCGTGATGTTGATCCAAGTCCGAGTCCATGATGTTTAATCATTTGTTTAGAGTGTTCCGTTTTGATAATTTGGGCCTTAAGTAGTTATGTTTAGGAGTGTATAGTCTAATTACAATCATTTACCATGTTGGTTATGGACTGAGCTAGTTTAGGCAATTAGTTGGTTGTTGGCCCGACTCATGGAAGTTTTTTTTTATACTTGTTCCATCATTTGTTTCTACGTAGAATGACTTTTGAGAAATTTCAATCGTTTCTTGAATGGACAATTCCCTTGCTCACGAAAGCTAACTTGAACATCTTAGAGAGGATTCAGTAAGGTGATCACCAACTTATCAACCTAGAATCGCACTAGGTTGTGGCATTGTCTACCCAACTAGATTCGTTCTTGAGTTCTCCCAGCAAGAATTTAGTTTCCACTGTCCGTTCACCAACCTTGATACTAATGAATTCTAGGTTCGGAGCTTGTGTGTTACGGATTGCATGTGGAATAGAATACGGATTGTATTAAGAGGACTAGGACTCATGACAAAAGTTTCCTTTTTGTAGAGAATTAATTGGGTGTCAAGGCTAAAGAACTATAATTGCCCATTTTCATACTTAAGGAAGACTTCTCTAATATAAATAAGCAAATGAACTATCTAATTTTTTAATTCCTACATGAAATACAAATTTAAATAAAATGGTTTAAACACATTTGAGATAAGGAAATAATATAAGGGAGAACAACAAACAAATAAGAAAATGTAGACACCAAATTTTTAAATATTCTGTATTTTATTTATTTTATTTTATTTATGTTTGTCCTAATTTCATTTCTTTGTTATTAATAATTCTTATCTGATTTCATGGTTTTGGCTTTAGATTTTGGTATGTCTCAGATTATTATGGTCTATTATTTTTATTTTTTATTCGTTTTACCCTTTTAACTATTTATTTTATTGCAAGATTGTTTTTAGCATAAAATTTGTCAAAAGAGAAAAATTTTTCTTTAAAAATATGTTTTGTTTCCTTTTACTATTTATTAATTGAAAAAAAAGAGTGTGTGAGCCGCACATGCAGCGGCATGAATACCTTTTTCAGGAGGAAAATATGGCTGAGGGATCGGATGGCTGGGGTTAAGGTAAAGATAAACCCTTCATCCTCACCTTTGAGGTGAGGGTTTAGGGGATATAGGTCCCATATAAAAGGAACGAGGACGGCTAGGGTATGAAAGGGAGCCGCAGATAAGGGGGGATCGAGGGAACAGCGGCTGAAAACTAAAAAGGTAAGCGGAGAGCTTAGGAAAGGGAGAGAGAAACGAACGGTAAAAAGGGAAGAGAGCTTCGGAACAGCAGAAAGTGAGAAGCTTTCGGCCAAGAAGGAAACAAGCAGAGAGGTGGAGCAAAATCTGGAAGGCGGCCGCAGCAAAAGGTGAAACTTTTCCCAGCTTCGTTTGGCCTACACTGGAGTTCGTTGCTTCACCATTCAGGCGTTGTTTTGCTGTTTAAGGGAGCGAAGGTAGTCTTTCCCTGTTTCCTTTTCTTTCTTCTCTTCTCGTTCATGCTTCATCGAGTTTTTCATTCATCTTTGTTGCTGAATAGCTGAAGGTCGCATTCATAAAATGGCATGAGGTTTTAGGAAAATCTATTATAACGCTTCATTGATCGCTGCTCTACCTTTTTCTTGTTGTGTGAGTAGTTTTGATGATGGGTCTCAGTGTTAAATGGAGTAAATGGTAAGTTTTGGTGGTTGGCCTGGAGTTTGACCCATCGGATCTGCATGTTTGATAACGGAAAAACGTTTGATACCAGAAAAATGAGTGGAAAGCTTTTTGAATGAATCTGATTTGTTGTTGGCCTTATGCTTGGGTTAGATTACCAATGGTTTAGTTAGCAAGTAATGAGCTTTTGTGGGATTTTTGTAAGGAATCGAGGATTGCCACAATAAAATGAGAGTTCTCTACTTGGTTGCAGCATTTATGGTAAAAACAATTCGATCTTTTGGATTGCTGAAGTTTCTGGATTGGCTTGTTTTCTCTTTTGAGTTTTGTTTGTTGTTCGACGGTATCCCACGTATGTGCTTGATGCAATTCAAAGTAGAAATATGCAGTACAGCAACAATCCGTAACGTGGCTTGGGTTTCTTGCAACACCAGACTTTGCCTGCAAGTTTTGAAACATTAGCTGAAGTTTTTGTGTTCATAGCTGCAAAAAAATATATGAATGCATTTCAACTGGCCAGTTTTCTTTTTCTTAGTCTCCCTTGATTGCATTGTCCATTGCGTGTGTTCATGGTGAGCATAATGAATGTTAGGCTGCAAAAATTTTCTGGGTTCTTGATAAGCTGCCTTTCATCTTTATGTTTTTGCTGTTTTCCCTGCTCCCCGCAACAGCACACAAAAACTAATTCTTAGTCATCCTCTGCTAGCTTAATCTGATATTGTAGGAAAGGAAATGGAAGGTTTGGTGTTGAGTTTGTATGTTTGAAAATCTGAAATGCTTGAGCTATGGTCGAACACTTTGCTGGAAAATGAATTTCAGATTGCCAAACCATTTTTTCATGAGTATTCTTCTAGAATTTTGCATCAGTTCCCTCTATGTTGTTTGTTTGTTTGGATGTTGAGGTTATGCGTTTTGTTGCTTAGTTTCAAGTTATGATTTTGGTTGAAAATTTTTTGAGCAAAGCTTGTGTGTTCGGGTCCGAAACATGAGTTTGGAAACGGAAATGCAGCAGGCTGGCTTCACTTTTGGTTGCAGAAATGTGTTCCATAGCTTTTGCATGGGTTTGCATGGAAAATTTTCCAAAAAATAACAATCTAACCCCACAAGTTTTCCCTAATACTACTATGGCCTGCACAATTAGACAAATTGTTATTCTTGGTTTTGATGATCACAAAAGTTTGTTTATACAGACCAAGAAAGTGAACACTTTGATCAGGTCTGTTGGAACAAAGAAAGCATATGTTCGTTTATCTCCTGACTACGTTGCTTTGGATGTGGCAAACAAGATTGGAATAATATGAATGAATTTAGTCATTGTTTTGTTTTCGATCAAAGATATTGTCTTTTAAGTATGTCTAGTTTGTCATTCTTGGTACTTTGCAATATTTGTCTAACCTTCCTCAAATACAAGTGTTTTTTGTCTATCCAAGAATCAGGTTCAAATATGTCATGAAATGTAAAACAACCAAAATGAGAAGCAAAAACAGGACAATCAGGTCGGACGGCCGAAAGGAAACTGTCGGACGTCCGAAAAGATAAAGAACATCAGGAAGGAAGCACCGTCGGACGCTCACATGGAAGCATCGGACGTCCGGAAGGATCGGACGCTTGCCATCGGACGCTAATCAACCGCATCGGACGTCCGAAAAATTCCAAGATAACTTGCTAGCTCTCGGCCCAAGGTCGGACGCTGTGCTGTCGGACGACAAAGAACTTATCGGACGTCCGAACCTCAACTTGGCTATCATCGGACGATTGGTTCGGACGATGATTCGATCGTCGGACGTCCGACAGCCCCAACGGCTAGTTGACTCTTCAGCTGCCTTCTATCCGTTGGAAGCATTGATGAAGCCCATTTCTGGATCCCTTTAAAATCAAACTGGTCTGAACGAAGTAGGGACTTTTGCTCACTTTGTTTACAAGTTCTCAAGAGATATTTTAGCTAAAAAATAGTCTCCAAAGCAGATTTGTATTAAAGTGGTGTGAATTTCTGTTGAGCATTTCTTTTGTGGTTGAAAGGATCTTTAGTGTAGCTTTGTTGAGGGTTTTCTGAGTGATTGTAAAACTTCCTAGCTTGACTAAGTGAGGCTTAGGGCAAGGAGGAAGAGCTCCCTCCATTGTACATCTAGTTGATCTTCGTTCATCAAAGAGAAGTTGCTCTTCCTAGTGTTTGGTCTTCAAGTTTGGGTAAAGCTTGGTAGACACTTGGTTTGTTTCTCTATTTTATATTTCTGTTTAATAAAATCTTCATTGCTTATCTATACTTGCTTCTCTGATTAATATTGCTATTGTCTTCTAATCTACTTGGTTGATCATTACTAAAAAGGAAGGTAAATTTTCATTAAAGAAAAAGTGCATAAACTTGGTTAAGATTTTAATCAACCAATTCACCCCCCCTCTTGGTTGTCTGTGGGACTTACAATTGGTATCAGAGCTTGGTCTCCTTGAGATTAAGCTCTAACGGCTTGGAGTAAAGATGACAACCAGTCATGCTATGTTTGTTGAGGGGCAATCTGTTACTAGGCCTCCCATGTTCAGTGGCTCTAACTATGTTAGCTGGAAAGAACGAATGATTATCTTTTTGCAATCTATCGATATTGAACTATGGTTTATTGTGAGTGAAGGACCGCATGAAGCTAACTTTCTTGATGCAGATACAGGGTTGCTTCGGCCAAAAACAAGAGTTGAAATGAATGCTCAAGATAGGACTAACCTCACATTGAATGCCAAGGCCATGAATGTTATTTATAGTGCCCTAGATTCAAATGAATCAATCAGAGTAAAAGGCTGCAAATCGGCTAAAGAAATGTGGAATAAACTAAGAGAAATCCATGAGGGTGGTGACAATGTGAAAGAACAGAAAAAGGCCATCTTGGTCACGAAATATGAATCATTTAAAATTGAACCTCTTGAGGATATTGACAAAATGTATTGCAGGTTCACTGACTTGATCAAAGATCTCGAGGCGTTGGGCAAAGAGTACACCTTGGGAGAGAAGAACAGGAAAATTCTCAATGCCTTGGGCAAAGAATGGGAAAATAAAGTGACAGCAATAGAGGAGGCCAAGGATTTAAGTTCTGTGCCTATTGAATCTATCATTAACTCACTAACCACTTATGAGTTGAAACTGAAATCTAAAGTGCAGGAGGAAGAGGATGCTAGAGCAAAGAGAAACATTGCTCTAAAGACTACTCAAGGTGAAGATGATTCTGCTCATCTGGATGATGAAGACTCGGATGGTGATGATAATGATCTTGCTCTCATCACCAGAGGCTTCAAAAGAATCCTGAATAAAAGAAAGTTTAGAAGGGGAGGACCTAGCAATCAATTCCAGAATCAGCCATCTATCGCAAAGTATAAAGGTAAACAAGATTTCAACAAGAAACAGTTGGACAAATGCTTCGAATGTGGACAGATTGGACATTATGCAAACGAATGCCCCATGAAGAAGATGAAAGATGGAAAAGCTGATCGAAAGCCAAGATTCAACAATTTTCAGATTACTTGGAATGAATGCAACTCCGAAGGGGAAGTTGAAGAAGAAGAAGAATCTGCTCAAATGGCCTTCATGGCTATTGGAAATAATGAGGTAACCTCCACACACTCTCAATCTGAAAGTGATAATGATGAAGATGATGATCTTGAATCTTTTGTTGAAAAACTGCATAATGCCTTGAAGGAATCCTATGATAAAAACAAGCAGTTAAAACAGAAAATGGCTTTTCTCATTCAAGAAAATGCAAGTCTTTTTCAACAAAATAAACAACTAAAGACCGACAATGAAAGTCTAGTAAGAGCTGGATGTAATGTTCAAGGTGAGCTTGATAGAAAGACAAATATTTGTGAAATGCTGAAGGAAAGACATGGTGATTTGAAAAAAAGGATGGACAGCTTGGATGAGAATTTGAAAGCAAGAAAGCAGGAGCTTAACAAAAGGAACATGTTATCTACACATCCTACTACTTTTCAAAGAACATTTGCACACAACAAAATTGCACATGATTTCACAACATATAGAAGAGGTGAATTAAGATATGTCAAACCAGTACATGTTAAGGACTCTTCCATTATGTGTGTTTTTTGTTGTCAAAGAGGGCATTTGAAAAGTAATTGCTATGTGAAAAGAAATCTGAACAAAGGGATGAAGTGCATGTGGTTAGTTAGATACAATGCTAACTATTATGGACCCAAAAATTAAAAAGGGGTACCAAACACGTTATCTTTTCAGGATAAAGGATCAAACAAGTCAAAATGGTTTATTGATAGCGGCTGCTCAAGGCACATGACCGGTGATCCTTCCTTGTTCATAAAGCTGAAATCAAAATCAAGTGGAAAGGTAACATTTGGTGATGATGTGAAAGCTAAGACAATTGGAATAGGTGATGTTGGTAAGGATGGTGAAACTTTTGTTCATAATGTGCTCTTGGTTGATAACTTAGGTTATAACTTGCTTAGTGTTAGTCAACTGTGTGATAAAGACTTGTATGTGTTATTTAAAAAGCATGAATGCATTGTACTTGATTCCAAATATAATGTTGTGTTCAAAGGTAAGAGGTTTAATGACATATATATTGTGATTCTTGATAAAGTTGATTCTTCTAGCTTAAAATGTCTTAAAGCTTCAAATGAAGATTCTTGGTTGTGGCATAGAAGACTTTGTCATTTTAACATGGATTTACTAAAGGAAATTTCGAAAAAGGAGTTGGTTAGAGGCTTGCCAAAAATTAGTTTTGATAAGGACAAAATATGTGATGCATGTCAATTTGGGAAGCAAACTAAAATTTCTTTTAAACCAAAAATGTGTGTATCTACTTCAAAACCTTTGGAACTCTTGCATCTTGATTTATTTGGTCCCACTCAAATCACTAGCTTGGGAGGTAAAAAATATTGTTTTGTAATTGTTGATGATTATTCCAGATACACTTGGGTGATATTTCTTGCTCATAAAGATGATGCCTTCAAGAATTTTACTTCAATGTTTGCTAAAGTGCAAAATCTGCTTGGGTTAAAAATTGTTAGGATTAGAAGTGATAATGGGACGGAATTCAAGTATTGTGGTTTTCCAGAATTTTGTGATCATAATGGTATAACACATGAGTTTTCTATTGCAAGGACTCCACAGCAAAATGGTGTTGTAGAAAGGAAAAACAGGACTCTCCAAGAGGCTGCTAGAACTATGTTGAATGAATGTAGGTTGCCTAAATATCTTTGGGCGGAAGCAGTAAACACTGCATGTTATGTGATGAATAGAATACTCTTGAGACCTATTTTAAAGAAAACTCCTTATGAGCTGATTTTTGATAAGAAACCTACGGTTGGTTATTTCAAAGTATTTGGTTGTAAATGTTTTATTTTGAATCTAAAGGAACATCTTGGTAAGTTTGACAAAAAATCTGATGAAGGAATATTTTTGGGGTATTGTGAGAATAAAAGAGGATATAGAGTTTTTAATAGAAGGACACTTGTGATTGAAGAAGCTATACATATAACATTTGATGAAGCCAATGATGATAATTCCAAAAGTTTGTGTGAGGATGATGATGTAGGTGTTCGAGAAGGAATGGAAAAGCTATCAATTGGAAATGAAGGAAGTTCTGAACCAGCAGCAACTGAAATGGAAAATGAAGTTCATAATGATCAAGAAGAGGAAGATGAAGACAAAAATGATGATCCACTCAAAGATCTTCCCAAGGCTTGGAAATTCAACCAAAATCATCCAAAAGAGCTTATAATTGGTGATCCATCCGAGAAGGCTCCAAGAGCTTGGTATGAAAGATTAAGTGGGTTCTTGATTGAAAAAGGTTTCAAAAGAGGTATTGTGGACACCACACTTTTTACTAAGCATGTGTTGAATGACCTTCTCATTGTGCAAATATATGTTGATGATATTATCATTGGTGCTACTAATGAGTATCTATGTAAGGAGTTTTCCACCACTATGCAAAATGAATTTGAAATGAGTATGATGGGAGAATTAAATTTCTTCCTTGGACTTCAAATACATCAAACTCTTGAGGGAATCTTTATCAATCAAGCAAAGTATACCAAGGAATTACTGAAAAGGTTTGGCATGGAGGACTCAAAGCAAGTTGGAACTCCAATGTGCACTTCTACAAAGCTTGACAAAGATGAAGAAGGTAATCATGTGGATGAAAAGCATTATAGAGGTATGATCGGAAGCTTACTCTATTTAACTGCAAGTAGACCTGATATTATGTTTGCAGTTTGCTTGTGTGCTAGATTTCAATCGTGTCCAAAAGAATCACATTTGAATGCTGTAAAAAGAATTTTTAGGTATTTGAAAGGTACATTAGACTATGGTCTTTGGTATGCTAAATCCAGTGAGTTTGCACTATATGGTTATTCGGATGCTGATTTTGGAGGGTGTCGTGTAGATAGAAAGAGTACTAGTGGATCTTGTCACTTTCTTGGAAATTCTTTAGTCTCTTGGTTTAGCAAGAAACAAAATGCAATCTCATTGTCTACAACCGAAGCAGAATATATTGCCGCTAGTGCATGTTGTGCTCAACTTTTATGGATGAAGCATACCCTGAATGACTATGGATTGTTGTATGACTGCATGCCTGTATTCTGTGATAATACTAGTGCTATAAATTTGACCAAAAATCCTATTCAGCATTCTAGGACAAAGCATATTGAAATACAGCACCACTTTATTCGTGATCTTGTTCAAAAAGGTGAAATTTGTGTAAATTATGTTAGTTCTAAAGATCAATTTGCTGATATTTTTACAAAAGCTTTGCCATTAGATCAATTCATTCATCTAAGATCAAAATTAGGAATGTTCGAAAAATCATCATAAATTTTTCATTGCCTTCGGACGTCCGAAAGAGGATGAACGGACGTCCGATGATGTTCTTCAGCCATTTTCCAGATTGCACCTGTTCGGACGCAGCTGTCGGACGCACAACTTCGTTCGGCCGTCCGACAGTGCAACGGCTCATTTTTTAAAATAACTTTCTTCCTTATTTGCTTCAGTCTCTTCCTATTCTATCTCCTCTCGGACGAAAACCCTCTCTTCTCTCACTCTCAAATTCGTACCATTCTGTAGCTACCATTCCCAAATTGACTCAACCAAAACATTTCCCCATCGTTTGCGTTTCATTTCTCCTGATCATTTCACCAAACTGAGTAACACTTCGCAAATCCCCAAATTTTCCTCACAACCCTACTCTTGCATAACCGCTCTGTCAAATCTCGTTCAAGGTGTTTTTGTCCCAAAATTTCTGTGCGATTCACTTCCCTACTGTTGTGTGCATCATTTGCATCCTCCATTCCACACATTTAGAACAATGGTGAATCTAAGGGGAGGAAAAGTTACTGCCGGACGCAAGCATCCACTCAGGGATGAGGATGAGAATCTTCCTACTGTCAAACGGACATCCAAACGCTTCAAAAGGGGAGCTATCAAGGGTCAAATGTCACGACCTACTCCACAACCCACTTCTCAACCAGAATCTGGACAGGGGACCTCTTCTCAACCGCCTCCTAAATTAGTCCCTCTCCCTCCATTCTTTGATGATGCTGCGAAAGACAAATACGCCTGGATATCTCAGAAGGGTGTCATCCCTCAAAGAACTGTAAACCCCTCTGAATTTCGTTCCATAGGTTTAGAATCCATTCTAAGTCTATTTGATTTCCAGAAATGGTCGCATCTCATTTCCATGCCCAATGTCTACTATCCTGATATGCTGCATCAATTTTTTGCTAACCTTAGGAAAGGAACTGACCAAACTGAGATCATGTCTAGGGTAAATGGGGTAGACCTAATCTTTGATTCTGATACTGTGAATTCCATTTTAAAGACTACCATTGAACGTTCGTGCAAAGATAAGGTTGCTAATTTCTTTTCTTATGAAGAGCTTCCTACTGCTGCAAATCATTTTGATGGGACAAAAATGTTAACTTATTTCAAAAGAAGTTTTTCTTCACCTGCTGATGCTAAGTTGAATGATTTGGCTCCTGTGAATTTGATTGCCTTTTCTATCATTTCAAACTTGCTTGTGCCCACTGATGGCCATAGAACTGATGCAAACAAAATGGAGCTGTATCTTTTTTACTGTTTTCGAGAAAAAATTCGGATTGATTTTGGCTTTGTCATGTGCAAGTTTTTACTTCGCTATGCTACTGACTCTCGAAGAAAACTATCCTATGGGAAGTTTCTTCAAAAGATTTTTGAATTTTACAAAGTTCCAATTCTAGGTGTTTGTCCCAAAGAAGCATCTTCTTATGCTTTTACCAGAGCATATTTTGAAAGGAAAAATCTTATTTTTAAAGATAATCTGTGGGCATATAAGGGGGCATCATCTAGTGAACAAAGATCTAAGACTGTACATGATTCTTCACCCATTTCACTCACTCCCATTCACCCTAGGAAGTTTACCACTAAAGCATCTTCCTCTTCCAGTAATGAGGTAATTGAGCTTCTTCATGAACTCAAACAGCATGTTCTTCTTCTAGAACATGGCCTAATGCTCACCATGTCTTCTGAGCAACAAGCTGCCTTTCTTGATAAAAAGAACCTTCTTTTTCCTCCACCTGTGGTTGAGGAAGTCTCACATGACAAAGAACCTCGAACCACTGATCCAGGTTCATCAGTTCCAGATCCGAATCCATCAACTCCTGTGACTCCTCATGGCCCTTCCACATCAGGCAAAGGCAAGGCACCAATTGAAGAAGCTACTGAAGATGATGAAGAAACTGATGAGGAAGACCTCTCTCAATATCAGCTCTCTCGGAGGACTCCTGGATCCACTTAGTTCATCATTTAGGACATTTGCATTCTGTTTGTCTCTTTTATGTATTTGTGGTATTCAACAATGAATATGTATTGTAATGGATATTTTAAGTTTCTTTTGGTATGATCTGGTGGATGTTTAAGTACTGTTTTGATGAATGTCTAAATATTTTGATGAATGATTGTCTATTCTGCTTGTGTGAATGTAATGAATTTGTGGATTGTATGATTGTCTATTGAATATGATTGTTTATTTTAAGTACTGTTTTGATGGATGTGTTGGATGGTGTCGCCAGGATGTTGATTTGTGAACTTGTGTAAATTTGTGACTGTGTGGATGACAAAAAGGGATGTTGATGTTGATGTGATTGGTTGCCCTTTTGTGATGACAAAAAGGGGGAGATGGTATAATGATTGGATTGAGTGATGATTGGTGATTGATGAATGATTGGATTGAGTGATGATTGGTGATTGATGATTAGTGATGTTAGGATATGTTGGATTGATTGTTTAAATTTGGATTGGCTGATATGCTTAATTGTTTAATGTTTAATTGTTTAACTCGGATGGGCAGCCAAGTGAGGGGGAGGTTTTTCAAAATTTTTAAATTTTAGGATTCACTAAGACAGGGGGAGTTTTCATTTCAATCATCAATTTCATTTCAAACTTTTGTTTTGTCATCATCAAAAAGGGGGAGAATGTTATTCTTGGTTTTGATGATCACAAAAGTTTGTTTATACAGACCAAGAAAGTGAACACTTTGATCAGGTCTGTTGGAACAAAGAAAGCATATGTTCGTTTATCTCCTGACTACGTTGCTTTGGATGTGGCAAACAAGATTGGAATAATATGAATGAATTTAGTCATTGTTTTGTTTTCGATCAAAGATATTGTCTTTTAAGTATGTCTAGTTTGTCATTCTTGGTACTTTGCAATATTTGTCTAACCTTCCTCAAATACAAGTGTTTTTTGTCTATCCAAGAATCAGGTTCAAATATGTCATGAAATGTAAAACAACCAAAATGAGAAGCAAAAACAGGACAATCAGGTCGGACGGCCGAAAGGAAACTGTCGGACGTCCGAAAAGATAAAGAACATCAGGAAGGAAGCACCGTCGGACGCTCACATGGAAGCATCGGACGTCCGGAAGGATCGGACGCTTGCCATCGGACGCTAATCAACCGCATCGGACGTCCGAAAAATTCCAAGATAACTTGCTAGCTCTCGGCCCAAGGTCGGACGCTGTGCTGTCGGACGACAAAGAACTTATCGGACGTCCGAACCTCAACTTGGCTATCATCGGACGATTGGTTCGGACGATGATTCGATCGTCGGACGTCCGACAGCCCCAACGGCTAGTTGACTCTTCAGCTGCCTTCTATCCGTTGGAAGCATTGATGAAGCCCATTTCTGGATCCCTTTAAAATCAAACTGGTCTGAACGAAGTAGGGACTTTTGCTCACTTTGTTTACAAGTTCTCAAGAGATATTTTAGCTAGAAAATAGTCTCCAAAGCAGATTTGTATTAAAGTGGTGTGAATTTCTGTTGAGCATTTCTTTTGTGGTTGAAAGGATCTTTAGTGTAGCTTTGTTGAGGGTTTTCTGAGTGATTGTAAAACTTCCTAGCTTGACTAAGTGAGGCTTAGGGCAAGGAGGAAGAGCTCCCTCCATTGTACATCTAGTTGATCTTCGTTCATCAAAGAGAAGTTGCTCTTCCTAGTGTTTGGTCTTCAAGTTTGGGTAAAGCTTGGTAGACACTTGGTTTGTTTCTCTATTTTATATTTCTGTTTAATAAAATCTTCATTGCTTATCTATACTTGCTTCTCTGATTAATATTGCTATTGTCTTCTAATCTACTTGGTTGATCATTACTAAAAAGGAAGGTAAATTTTCATTAAAGAAAAAGTGCATAAACTTGGTTAAGATTTTAATCAACCAATTCACCCCCCCTCTTGGTTGTCTGTGGGACTTACACAAATCAATCAAATTGGTCCTCTTAACTTCATTAATTGTTTCAAACTGAGTCCTAAAAATGCAAGTTGAACCACTCTTTGACCCTTACTTACTCCTGGACCCTTGAAGTTCCATAATGTTTGATCGGACTTGAGAGATTGTTAATGTTTGCAAATGAGTCATTAGTAGTGTTTACTTTAGAATTTGATTGGTAATCTATCTTTCTTGGTAACCGTGCATTATTTGATTACATTTTGAGATGGATTTGATGATTGATTGGTCTAACTTGTTTTGTTTGATTATGTTTTACTATTAAATTGGTGCATTAATCCCTTGTTTTGATGATTTTAGCCCAAGTTATCTCTTTCTTTGGTGACTTTAGCCCAAGTTAAGTTTTGATCACTTTACTAGCATCACAAACGAGGAGGTATCACTTCTTTTATCCTTTTTTATCTCTTCTCTATGTGATCCAACGTGCTAAGTGAGAATTGCATGTCTACTTTGCTTTCCTTGCCTTTCCTTAATTCCTTTCATTTACTTTTGCTTTTATTAAGTTATTCTTTTATGGGGTATCTGTACACCTCTTGGCTTGTAATAGATAGGGCTTGGAGAGCATTTTTATTTATTTTTCCTCTTCCCCATTTGTTTTAGTTAGCAAATGTAATAGGTTCATTAGCTTGATTGCTTGCTTTTGTTGCTACGTGTTAATTTGCTTTATTAGGCTCTTGCATTTAGTCGAGCATGCTAAGTGTTATGTGTTACGTGTTTATAGGTGATTGGCATGTCTACTTGCTTTCTATAGTCATAGATGAATGTGATGGATGAATGTGTCACCGTGGCTAGTCCAACGCTGGCCATGGTCTTTCCACTCGAGCTCTCGCAAGTCCAATGCTTGTGAGAGAATTTTAGAAAAGGGCTAGTCCAATGCTAGACCCAATAGGTTGTCCCCTCTCGTTAGTACATACTTGCATGTCTCACTACATTTCATGCATTTTTCTTAGTTTTCTAGCATTTGGCATGCCCCTCCAACCCTTTCCCTTTCATTTCAGGCTTTTTGCATCTCCATGCTAGTTATAGGGTACATTTGCTTGAGAGTTACCCCTTAAATATGGGATATAGATGAGTGTGGCTTTTCTAAACCTTAGCACGCTTGTATTCCCTCTATCAAAGGAAAAATTAAAATCACAAAGTTAGGATTCATTCCCGTACCCGACTTGATGCATTCCTCTAGGTTCATACACTCTCATTTTTATCATATCACTTCCTCACCTTCTTTATCCACATTCTCTCACTACTTATATTTTTCCTCAATCCACATGCCATGTTTGCACATTTTTCTTCTTTCCCTATCACTTATTTATTTTCTACCTCACAAATTGCACCCAGTTGCACTTATATGCATTTACTACTATTATACCATATTTTCATCCACTTGCACACAAACACCTTTATTTTCTCAATTGGCACACATGCACTTTTCTTACATTTGCACACTTGCACTTACATTTGTATTTTTATTTTTATTTTATTTTGCATTTTTCTTACATTTTCACACTTGCATTCATATTTGGGTCTTCATTTGTATTACCCGTGACCTCTATGAGAGTTTTCCTTATTGGCCATCACAATTCATTTGATTGGGACCAAAAAGCCTCATAAGAGACATTTTAGATTTAGGATTGCATTTTTTCATATCCATTAGTCAAATCCAACATGCAACACATATTTTGGGTAGAAGAATTAGGAAAAGAAGGACTAAATCACGCAACTAGCTTTGGCTAGGGTAAGGGAGTGCCTTAGGCTTTGCCTTTGCCTTCTCCCTTATCAAATGTGACCCCCGATCCCTTTCTTTGGTTACGTAGACCTAAAAATTCTTTAAAAAGGGTTTGTTTACTTTTCTTTCCAAAAAAATCACTTTTTGGGTGACTTAGTACACCCTAACTCTATACCAAGTGGCAACTCCTTTTCTATTTAAAACCCTTTGTTTGGCCAAACTGTCGCATTTCACAATCCCACGGCCTTTTATTTTCACTTTCACACACGTTCACTTACATATCCCACACACTACTTTCACACCTCAAAAAGTGGGGCGCGACAGCTTGGCGACTCCACTGGGAACCTCCTAAGTGGGTCCAAGCATTTGATTTAGCCATTCTTTTCCGTTTTCTACCCTTGTTATGCGTAGCATTTGGATATTAGGGTTGCATTTTCCATTTTAGGACCTTTTGCCTTGCGCGCGTATCAAACTACTCCCTCACTCACGTATGTATGATTGGTTGCTTGGATGTATGTTTTACTTGTTTTATCTCGCACTTTGCATTGCATTTGGAGGGGGGTGTGTCACCTTTAGAGCCTCGCGTTGGGTCTCAACCCTTTCCCTCAAAATAGGAAACACTTCATACATGCACGTTTATTTACTGTTATCCCATTTTATTTTATTTTCGTGGGTTCTTTCCCACACCGCCTTGTAGGACTAGGAATGGTTTCTCTAGGTATGTGGATGGTGTGCTCTGCGCCCATAGCAGTACCTAGGGGATCGCTCGAGCCATCGACCGAGGGTCTTGGGATTGATGACCCATTCCCTTAGGTTTGAAGGCTTGGGGACCTTTTTAAACCTTATCGAGTCTAGTTGCATTAGTGAGCCCCAGTCTCACGCATCCATGTTAGAGTTTTCCTAGGTTAGAGTCAACCTCACCCTTTTTAAGCACATTAGGCACGAGGGAAGGGGTTCCACCCCTTTTACATGCTTTTATTGTATTTCTTTTCTTAATTGCTCCCAATATGTTATGTGTATTATCAATTGCACTAACCATTTCGTTGTTTTTTTTTGCTTGCATTCATGTGCCTTAGCAATAAGAGGCCTCTTTGGCTCTCTTTTAGTGACTTACCCACTAGATAACTCACATGTTTAAATTTCAGTTATTACACTTAATTTTCAATAAGTACATTTCATTTTTAGACCTTTTTCCCCCGATGCATTATTTATGTCCTTTAGGCCATATTTGTCACATATTTACATCGCCTTAATAAATGGCATCATGCATTAAACCTTAGAAGGAACGCCATTTAGGCAATTCCACGTTAGGGATAAGCCAACTCTATAATCCCATGGGTAATTAACCCTATTTTTGGGATCTGCACGTTTACCCTTTTTGCAAAATAACCTAAGGGGTAAAATCCCAAGGTAACGGTATCTAAGTGAATTCCCCATCCAGATGACGCAGTGTCGAATGCTCAAGCAAGTCCCCCGAGAGCTGAATCAGTGGAAGAAGAACCTATCTTATGAGATTGGAGGGCTATTCCAATATGTGGGGCATCTACCAAGCCTTGTCGACATAATACCCAACGTGTCTGCTATCCAAGCATTGATCAATTATTGGGATCCGGATGCCTCAGTTTTTTTGTTTGGAATGTGCGAACTCGCCCCAACCCTAGAAGAGTTAGAGGGATTGTTGCAAGTACCGGGAAAAGGCAGTCCTATGATATACCCGAGCGGGGGAACGAGAGAGCAGTTTTGCAGATTTTTGGGATTGAGGAACAATAGCTTAGACCAACACCCCGACGCGAGATCTTGTCCACTGAGGTTTTGATATGACCAGTTTGGGGAAAAGGAGTCTTTTGAGCACCATTAGATCGATTTCTTTATAACAAGGGGGCAATGGGAAGAGAAGCGTGTGCAAGCTTTTGGTTTGGTTTTGATCAACTTATTGCTATTCCCTCAAAGACATGGAAAGGTGACATTTGCAACAATCAACATGATTCAAAGTCTTTTTTTAGGAATTCATGGAACGACACCAACTTTGATACCCATTGTCATAGCGGACATCTTCTCAGCCCTTACCAATTGCCAAAGGAAAGGGGGTTTCTTCTATGCTTCAAATTTAATACTTCAAATGTGGATCATGGAACATTTGGCGAAGAGATCACTTAACCCTTTGGGTTCTTGTCTCTTAGTTGAGAATTGGATTGATTCACATCGAGAGAGAGTCAGCCGCTACTACCGCGTGATGTCGTCAAGCCAGTTTATTGAGGAGTTCAACAATTTGACACCAGAAAAAGTGCAGTGGGTTCTAGATTGGACCAGGGTTAGAGACCCAGCTTTTAGGACCACTCAACATGACTTCATCCCCCTAGCTGGAGTTAATGGTCTAGTCGCCTATATTCCACAAAGGGTTATGAGACAGTTGGGATACCCGCAAAGCATTCCTATGGTACAAGGGGTTGAAGATCTCAGATTGGGTACGGTGACCGAGAGTCGAAGTATGGTATTAGAGGCTTGGGAAAATTTGCAAGGTCTTGAGAATTTGCAGTTGGAATTGGTAAACAAGATGGCACCTGTAGTTATGCCTGGGTACAATGAATGGATCAAACAAAGGGTGGAACATGATAGGGCAAGGCAACAATCATGTGACGCCCCGAAAACTAGGAGTATGAGAAACCGAAAATTTTTATATATTTTCTCGACATTATTTTGTTTTCTTGTCTCTAAGTTTGTTTTTTTCAATATATTAATTTTTTATACATTTCTATAAGGAAATATAGTTTCCAAATCATTTTCTTGATCCAAGTTAGTCCACGTTAATTTTGAAGTGCGTTTTGAACGTGGGACCCGCAAGTGCGGTAAATGCATTATATTTTTGACAACTTGTTAGAATTTTGTATTGAGTGATATTATTTTACAAGGTGTTAAGATATTTGTCTTGGAGAGACAAGAAGATAATCTCAAGCTTAAAGGGTGACAAGTGTCACCTTGTTATTGAAGGTTGGACTTTGACATTTGACCATCTTACTACCTTTACCAAATAAGTACCAAATTGATCCAAAATTACCTTCATTCTTTGGCTGAGCTTCACAAGGAGAAAAGAAAGGAAAGCTTTCATCTTACTTCTTCATTTCTTGCTCCAATCAAACAATTTAACCGATTAAACTTGGATTTGCTCCATAAAAACCTTTCTCTTGGTAGTATTAAGGTGTGTAGTGAAGTGGTTTGAGAAGCAAAAGTGCTAAGTTGGGTCTTTTCTTGGGATTGTAAGGTAAGTGACTAAGGAACCTTTCCTTTGATCTTGATAATGTTTCAATTAGTGATTGGTAGTGGTTGAATAAGTGATTTTATGGTTGATTTCCTGATTTTGGTTGAAAATGACGAAGTTTTATTATTTTTGGGGATTTTTCTGTTTTCATATGGATATGATTATGGGGTCATGTATGATGATTGGAAATGCTGTTTAATGACTCTAGGAGGAGGAGAAAGTGATTAATTGCAATCAATTTCTGTTTTGGAAGGAAAAGTGGAAAACTAGGTTTCAATGTTCTTCATTCTGTCCGAATATATAGCTCATAGATAGAGGCCGAATTGGCCTTGGCTTAAAACGTGAAAGTTGTAGGGAATGATATTTTAAAGGGGCCTACAAAATTTCAGGTTAATAGGAGTAGTGTGGAATGAGAAAAGTCAAAATTACTATTGCTGTTCTGGTTTTACCCGAAATTGAGAAGTGCGCCTGTAATTGGTTGTTTTGGCTGGAATTGCTTTTGAATTGGTTGTTGAGGCCTTCTGATGAAATTTAGCCCTGTTTCTTAGCTTTCAGTTGATTTTGTAATTTCTGGATTTGGACATGGATAGCCTGATTTATGATGTTTCCGCTGGAATGCATTCTGTGAATCTGTTTTTCCGGTTCTGGTGTAGTTTCTTGCATTTTTTACCTTGTTACACTCGAAACTGGGTTGAGTGACCTTCTGAAATATTGTAGCCCTATCTCTTATCTTCGAAACGGTGGGTCTTGTACCTTCATCCGACAATCGTAGTGCCTTTGGTACCATTACCGCAAAACGACGTCAAAACCTATTTTTCTGGTTTTGAGCTTAACTTTCATTTCCAGACTTTTTCCTAGCTTGACTTGTACTCGTACTACTTGGAGCTTATTGAACGGTTATTGAATGAACTTATTTGTGTGACTTTGGGACTTGCTGAGGAAATAATGAAGCCTTGACGGCTGGAAAAGTAAGCAAATTTAGTGGAAGTGCTGTCCGAACTTTGAAAGGACTTGATTGCATTGAGTTCGCGATCTAAGACCTGGATTTGAACAAGGCAATGATATATGATGGATGATTCCTGAGTCGTGGAGGTGAGTGACCTCAAACTATTTCTGAAGTTATTTATGAACCGTTTCCTGCATTATTTACTTTTAAACTATTTCCAAAATTACTTTTGAACTGTTTTCTTGCATATCATGCGTGCTTGCATGTGAGTATTCCTTATTTGCTATATTTTCTTGACTTCATGACTTGTATTATTGATTGATAACGTGTTAAGAGCTTTGAATGATTTCCAAAACGAGCTTTCTAGGCGAGTGTGTACTTTATCGCACTCGACCTAAATAACTGTGCAATTTTCAAGGATTTAATTATTGAAATGTTAGTTGCGCATGAATGTAAGCCGTTTGGCAGAATTGGCCACTGCCCTTTCTTACCGATTGACTCGAGCCAGAAACGGACTCGGTCGGGCGATATGGTGACCCTGGGTGAATTTGGTATACTCGAGTGTTACCTTGACGTCCGGATGGGTGGAGTCCGGCTACGTCCGGATGGGTGGAGTCCGGCCAATGGTCGGATGGGTGGAGTCCGGTCAACGTCCGGAAAAGGGGATGAACGAACAAAAGGATGAACGAGGGATTCTACTTACAAAAAATGTATTTTCAAACGATTGGAGGAATAAGGGGAAATGTCAGGGGAACGAACGAACAAACGAATAGCTCCATGTGAGCCCGTATTCTTTTAATGAATGTTACTATCGCTTTCCATTGTAAATGTTCCTTGAATTATTGATACTCCATTTTAATTTATTGTAAATGTTGTAATTGTTTCTGGACTTATCATTTGATTTATGACATCATTGAAATGAACTATTGTGAAACCGATTTGATTACTGATTTTAATGGTTACTCACTGAGCTTCTAGCTCACCCCAAAAATATTTTATTCCCCTCCACAGGGCTCGTGGCGAAGGAGGGCTTGTTGTGCTGATTCACGTGACTGGATGGCCTATATTTTGTACAATTTGGATTTGGAATCATTTTATGTATAGTTAGGAATTGTTTTCGCTTCGCTTATGACATGTAATTATTGGAGACTTGGATGTGTAATTGTGGGAACATTTAATGTAATATTTGAGATTTATATTGTAATATATTTGAGGATTGTAGTGATTGACTGAGTCCCGGCGAGAGTTGGGCAGGCGGCCCGCCGAACCCTTTGGTTCGCCTTAGGGGGAGGTGGGGCCGTCACAGTTGGTATCAGAGCTTAGGTTTCAGATCTCTGTAGTGTATCCTAGGCTTGAAATTTAGGGTGCCGGACTGTGGGGTTGGTTTGCAATAGTAGTGATTCTTGCGGGATGTCTTGACTTGATTGGTACAAGAGGGAATGTCGAGGACGACATTCTTTTAAGGAGGGGAGATTGTGACGCCCCGAAAACTAGGAGTATGAGAAACCGAAAATTTTTATATATTTTCTCGACATTATTTTGTTTTCTTGTCTCTAAGTTTGTTTTCTTCAATATATTAATTTTTTATACATTTCTATAAGGAAATATAGTTTCCAAATCATTTTCTTGATCCAAGTTAGTCTACGTTAATTTTGAAGTGCGTTTTGAACGTGGGACCCGCAAGTGCGGTAAATGCATTATATTTTTGACAACTTGTTAGAATTTTGTATTGAGTGATATTATTTTACAAGGTGTTAAGATATTTGTCTTGGAGAGACAAGAAGATAATCTCAAGCTTAAAGGGTGACAAGTGTCACCTTGTTATTGAAGGTTGGACTTTGACATTTGACCATCTTACTACCTTTACCAAATAAGTACCAAATTGATCCAAAATTACCTTCATTCTTTGGCTGAGCTTCACAAGGAGAAAAGAAAGGAAAGCTTTCATCTTACTTCTTCATTTCTTGCTCCAATCAAACAATTTAACCGATTAAACTTGGATTTGCTCCATAAAAACCTTTCTCTTGGTAGTATTAAGGTGTGTAGTGAAGTGGTTTGAGAAGCAAAGGTGCTAAGTTGGGTCTTTTCTTGGGATTGTAAGGTAAGTGACTAAGGAACCTTTCCTTTGATCTTGATAATGTTCAATTAGTGATTGGTGGTGGTTGAATAAGTGATTTTATGGTTGATTTCCTGATTTTGGTTGAAAATGACGAAGTTTTATTATTTTTGGGGATTTTTCTGTTTTCATATGGATATGATTATGGGGTCATGTATGATGATTGGAAATGATGTTTAATGACTCTAGGAGGTGGAAAAAGTGATTAATTGCAATCAATTTCTGTTTTGGAAGGAAAAGTGGAAAACTAGGTTTCAATGTTCTTCATTCTGTCCGAATTTATAGCTCATAGATAGAGGCCGAATTAGCCTTGGATTAAAACATGAAAGTTGTAGGGAATGACATTTTAAAGGTGCCTACAAAATTTCAGGTCAATCGGAGTAGTGTGGAATGAGAAAAGTCGAAATTACTATTGCTATTCTGGTTTTACCCGAAATTGAGAAGTGCGCCTGTAATTGGTTGTTTTGGCTGGAATTGCTTCCGAATTAGTTGTTGAGGCCTTCTGATGAAATTTAGCCCTGTTTCTTAGCTTTCATCTGGTTTTAGAATTTCTGGATTTGGACTTGGATAGCCTGATTTATGATGTTTCCGCTGGAATGCGTTCTGTGAATCTGTTTTTCCGGTTCTGGTGTAGTTTCTTGCATTTTTACCTTGTTACACTCGAAACTGGGTTGAATGACCTTCTGAAATATTTTAGCCCTGTCTCTTATCTTCGAAATGGTGGGTCTTGTACCTTCATCCGACAATCGTAGTGCCTTTGGTACGATTACCGCAAAATGACGTCAAAACCTGTTTTTCTGGTTTTGAGCTTAACTTTCATTTCCAGACTTTTTCCTAGCTTGACTTGTACTCGTACTACTTGGAGCTTATTGAACGGTTATTGAATGAACTTATTTGTGTGACTTTGGGACTTGCTGAGGAAATAATGAAGCCTTGACGGCTGGAAAAGTAAGCAAATTTAGTGGAAGTGCTGTCCGAACTTTGAAAAGACTTGATTGCATTGAGTTCGCGATCTAAGACCTGGATTTGAACAAGGCAATGATATATGATGGATGATTCCTGAGTCGTGGAGGTGAGTGACATCAAACTATTTCTGAAGTTATTTATGAACCGTTTCCTGCATTATTTACTTTTAAACTATTTTCAAAGTTACTTTTGAACTGTTTTCTTTCATATCATTCGTGCTTGCATGCGAATATTCCTTATTTGCTATATTTTCTTGACTTCATGACTTGTATTATTGATTGATAACGTGTTAAGTGCTTTGAATGATTTCCAAAACGAGCTTTCTAGGCGAGTGTGTACTTTATCGCACTCGACCTAAATAACTGTGCAATTTTCAAGGATTTAATTATTGAAATGTTAGTTACGCATGAATGTAAGCCGTTTGGCTGAATTGGCCACTGCCGAGCCAGAAGCGGACTCGGTCGGGCGATATGGTGACCCTGGGTGAATTTGGTATACTCGAGTATTACCTTGTAGTCTGGCTACGTCCTGATGGGTGGAGTCCGGCCAATGGTCGGATGGGTAGAGTCCGGTCAACGTCCGGAAAAGGGGATGAACGAACAAAAGGATGAACGAGGGATTCTACTTACAAAAAATGTATTTTCAAACGATTGGAGGAATAAGGGGAAATGTCAGGGGAACGAACGAACAAACGAATAGCTCCATGTGAGCCCGTATCCTTTTAATGAATGTTACTATCGCTTTCCATTGTAAATGTTCCTTGAATTATTGATACTCCATTTTAATGTATTGTAAATGTTGTAATTGTTTCTGGACTTATCATTTGATTTATGACATCATTGAAATGAACTATTGTGAAACCGATTTGATTACTGATTTTAATGGTTACTCGCTGAGCTTCTAGCTCACCCCAAAAGTATTTTATTCCCCTCCACAGGGCTCAGGCGAAGGAGGGCTTGTTGTGCTGATTCACGTGACTGGATGGCCTATATTTTGTACAATTTGGATTTGGAATCATTTTATGTATAGTTAGGAATTGTTTTCGCTTCGCTTATGACATGTAATTATTGGAGACTTGGATGTGTAATTGTGGGAACATTTGATGTAATATTTGAGATTTATATTGTAATATATTTGAGGATTGTAGTGATCGACTGAGTCCCGGCGAGAGTTGGGCAGGCGGCCCACCGAACCCTTTGGTTCGCCTTAGGGGGAGGTGGGGCCGTCACAGTTGGTATCAGAACATGGGCTTCAGATCTCTGTAGTGTATCCTAGGCTTGAAATTTAGGATGCCGGACTGTGGGGTTGGTTTGCAATAGTAGTGATTCTTGCGGGATGTCTTGACTTAATTGGTACAAGAGGGAATGTCGAGGACGACATTCTTTTAAGGAGGGGAGATTGTGACGCCCCGAAAACTAGGAGTATGAGAAACCGAAAATTTTTATATATTTTCTCGACATTATTTTGTTTTCTTGTCTCTAAGTTTGTTTTCTTCAATATATTAATTTTTTATACATTTCTATAAGGAAATATAGTTTCCAAATCATTTTCTTGATCCAAGTTAGTCCACGTTAATTTTGAAGTGCGTTTTGAACGTGGGACCCGCAAGTGCGGTAAATGCATTATATTTTTGACAACTTGTTAGAATTTTGTATTGAGTGATATTATTTTACAAGGTGTTAAGATATTTGTCTTGGAGAGACAAGAAGATAATCTCAAGCTTAAAGGGTGACAAGTGTCACCTTGTTATTGAAGGTTGGACTTTGACATTTGACCATCTTACTACCTTTACCAAATAAGTACCAAATTGATCCAAAATTACCTTCATTCTTCATCATCTTGGCTGAGCTTCACAAGGAGAAAAGAAAGGAAAGCTTTCATCTTACTTCTTCATTTCTTACTCCAATCAAACAATTTAACCGATTAAACTTGGATTTGCTCCATAAAAACCTTTCTCTTGGTAGTATTAAGGTGTGTAGTGAAGTGGTTTGAGAAGCAAAGGTGCTAAGTTGGGTCTTTTCTTGGGATTGTAAGGTAAGTGACTAAGGAACCTTTCCTTTGATCTTGATAATGTTCAATTAGTGATTGGTGGTGGTTGAATAAGTGATTTTATGGTTGATTTCCTGATTTTGGTTGAAAATGACGAAGTTTTATTATTTTTGGGGATTTTTCTGTTTTCATATGGATATGATTATGGGGTCATGTATGATGATTGGAAATGATGTTTAATGACTCTAGGAGGTGGAAAAAGTGATTAATTGCAATCAATTTCTGTTTTGGAAGGAAAAGTGGAAAACTAGGTTTCAATGTTCTTCATTCTATCCGAATTTATAGCTCATAGATAGAGGCCGAATTTGTGACGCCCCACATCTCCCTAAGGCGGACCAAAGGGTATCCGCGGACGCCTGCCCAGCTCACGCCAGGACTCAAGCAATTCCATCCAAATTCAAACCGAACTAAACACTTCGATGAGAGCAACATGAATACAATAATGCGGAAGCGTTCAAGCTTAATAAGTCACTTAATGTATAACCAGTACATCGGGTAATCATGAAACGACTTAAATTCAAAGTACACATCAGGGCCCAAACTTTTCAAGTTTACAATTTCCAAAAATACAACCCAAACCAGGGCCTAGTCAAAATTTATAACAGGAGTCTTAACAAAATTACAACGGATGGTTCCTCCATATTTCTCCAAGAGTCGGTCCTGTTAAGGAAAACAAAACTATAGGGTGAGCTAACGCTCGTGAGGCCAAGAACACACATGCAAGCACTTAGTCAAATAACAATCCCAGATTTAATAAATAAAGCCATGTCTTTTCAATAATCAATCAATCAAACATGAAAGGTAATCAGAAACAATTCAAGGATATAGTAGCTCTCAGGAGCTAAGTTCCACTCGATCTGCCGTTGTCATTCGTATACCTTCCCGCATTGACCCTCCTGTCAACCGGGTCGGTATTTCCATTTCCGTAGATCACCACTTACTTTCCTCCGTCCACCGTACACCCCAAGGGCCCACAAGTCTATTATTGGGCGATACTCTACGAGTATGCCAAGCAAGACCTCTTATTAGGTCGAGCTTATGTGTATCTCATGGCTCGCCCCAGTCCCCGACCAAGCCCATTACCGGCTCGAGTCTAAGGTTGGCCTATGAGTTTGGGCGTCCCCCATTCATTTGAAGGTCGAGGAGGTTCACTCCAACGACATAAGCATTCATGACATAACATTGCATTTCATTCATTCATTCAATACATTTCATTCATTCATTTGAAATTAGAACGAGTGCGATAAAGTACGCACCCGCCCTTATTTTTAAAACTTTCAACAAATCCCACAAATAAGCTAGTATCAAAATTCACACACTTGACACTCACCGAGCAATTCAATAAGAATTATTTTCCGGAAGTTCAAGTGTCCACGGTGAGATCCTCTTGAAGGTCTCCTTGCGCGCCTGGCAATTTAATAGTGGATAATCACACAATTAACCCACTTATCAAGAAAGATTGTACACTAGTACAATCTAAGAATTATTTTGCAAAAAGGAACCTCAATTACACGTAAATCGAGGTTCAACTTGCCTTTGATTAGGTACAATATTATTTGAGTTTTTATCATGAAAATCGAGGGCAAAACGTTTGAATAATACTAAGAGATTTAAGAGTTTTGGAAAAACTCCTTTGCCTTGAAAAGTGAGAATTTCAGTTTTATCCTAAATCTTTGAAAAATCGTAACTCGCTCGGTATAAGTCAAGAATTGGAAAACTTTATACCGTTGGAAACCTCTTAGAGAATACTATAAGTTCCTAGAAGACACTTTTCCATGAATCGAAGTGAAAAGTGGTCAAAAATGAGCTTGAAGACGCAGGGTCGGTTTTCATGGCAGAATTAAGTTGGATTTCGGCCAACTTTGAAAATTCAGCACGATTCACACGTTGCAAACCGGCCTCTGGAATTTGCAGCTCAATTAGTGTTGCAAGTGAAGTTTATAACAAAACAAGCGGATCAAGAATCGGAGTTTCGAGTACCAAGATACGGTAGCTCAAAGTTGAGCAAATTCAAGACTGGATGAGAATTTTCCAGATTTGAACCCCCAACTTTAGAATTTTAACTAGGTATCGAAACGAACTTGAATTGGCACCAAAATTGGCAGTATTTCAATACTATATGGAAAGTATCTCTCTATCGAATTTCGGGGAAAAATACCTTCGGCAAGGTAGTTAATTAGCCAACCAAAGTTCAAGAAAAATCCTAAGGCAATCTGCCTTTGACTTTCATTTTCCAAATTTCCAATCGTTTAACCAAGAAAGTTATCCAACCATGGTTCATTTGTGAAATAAGGGTCTAAGATATATCCATGATATCTTTGGTAAGTGTTTAATATCAAAAACATCAACTAACAAGTTCACTCCAAGATTTGGTTCCAAACCAGTCCAAACATTAGGGTTTTCCAAAACAGAGCAGTCCACTTGTTTCAGTCACAAATCAGTCAATATAGCTCGAATCGAGCATGGCTTACGCCATTGGAAAATACATTCATAGGACTAAAATATCACAGAAGAAATCATTTCCAAATTCGGCACCCAACTGGTTCAAATTCGGGCATCAAGTTGCTGCCTGACCACTTCATTCCAGACGAACAGAGCAACAGGACAGCGAACTTAAAACATTTGGTTCGGCTTTCTCACAAAGAATCAGAACGTGCATTTTATATCAAATTAAAGCTAGGAATGTCTAGTTTCAAACGCCACCGACGGCACATGATTTTGACATCCGAGGACAGAGTTATAGCCAAAATACTACTGCTGGTCAGAGTCATACGCGAATCAGTTTCCAGATTTGCTGGTTTCTAAAAAAAATTCATTTGCCCATTCAAACCTCATTATTTTTCAATGAAATTTTGCACACCTCTAATACATCATATAAGCATCCAGTTCAAGCCATTAGTTCATTAAAAACTGGCCTTAAAATGGCCGAACATGGCAGGGGCAAAATTGGAAATTTTAGCTTCTTACACCCAATGAAGTTCCTACTAATTACCCACCACTAATGCATCATTATAATCACTAAACCAACAATATAATCACCATCAATCATCACATCAGCAACAACAACCCAAGTGTGGGAATTCCAAGAGCCCACAATCACATTTTTACACCATACAAAAGCTAACAAAATGCATGCATGAACTTAACAAGGCAAGATAGCTTCCAATCTTCAAGTTTTCAAGGGTAGATCATCACTTTCTTTGGGGTTGATGTTCAAGCAGAATTTCGGTCCTTTTTGCCCCAGAAAAACCGTGAGTTTTAGCTCTCTTTTGCAGCTCAAAATGCTCCTCAAGTGTCAAGCTAGGTGTGGTGCAAGTTTGGTTAAATTTGGAGGTGATTTCGGGTGGTTTTGGGTGAGATTAGTGTGCAGAAATTTTAGAACAAGGAGTTAGAGAGAGGGAGTGTTTTGGCCGGCCATGAGGAGAGAGAAGAGAGAGTGTGTTTGATCTAAGTTAGCTTCCAAGAGAAGGTGCAATGTGTGGTGCAAAATCACCCAAAAGTCAACTCTCATTAGGGGCCGTTTGGTGTGATTACGGCTCGATTTTCTCGCGCGTTTGGTTCACTAGTGCACTAAACCTCTAATGCATATATATTTATGTAAATATTCTTCACTCTTAATTGTCCCGAAATAAGGGTCTAAAGTCCCTCAAATGAAGTCGCGCGTGTGAAAACGCGTACCGTCAATTTTACCGCTATAACGCGAAACTTTCGAAAAATTCTTATAACGATTGCACTACTAACTATCACTTGGATATTTATTCATAAGATCACCTATTTTAGGACCATAGTACAGGTCTCCAATATTCCAAGCTTATCGTGCTACTACGCGGATAAAATCTCCAAGTACTATTCACTATTTTTACTAAACGCGCTCTAGGAAATTAATTTTCGAAACGAATCATTTTAAAAATATAACGAAGTTATATTACCATGTATTTAGATCTAATAAGACTAGAAAATATTCCTTGGAAATAAAATCCAATTAAATAATTTATTAAGCCATAAATTAGGCATAAAATAATAGTTTTTGCGAGTCCTCACATCCTCTCCCCCTTAAAAAAATTTCGTCCTCGAAATTTACCTTGGTCGATGAACAAGTCTGGATACTTCTCCCTGATTGTCTCTTCAACTTCCCATGTTGCTTCCTCTACTCCATGGTTCTTCCATAAAACTTTCACTAGTGGTATCTGCTTGTTCCTCAATTCCTTCACCTTTCGATCCAGAAGTTTTACCGGTCTCTCCTCATAGGTCAGGGTTTCATCAATATATTCTCCGGTTGTAAAACATGAGAGGGGTCTGGATGATACTTCTTAAGCATGGACACATGAAACTTGTTATGGATACGAGATAAACTCGGTGGTAATTCAAGCTTATAGGCTACATTCCCAACTCGCTGAATAATCTTATAAGGCCCTACAAACCTTGGTTGTAGTTTCTTCCCTTTTCCGGACATCAAACTTGCTTTTAAAGGCGTAATCTTGAGAAATACCATATCTCCAACAGTGAACTCCAAATCCTTCCTCCGATTGTCGGCATAACTCTTTTGTCTACTCTGAGCGGTTTGAATTCTTTGCCGTACCAATTTCACCTTTTCATTAGCCTCCTCAATCCATGATACAGTAGTCGTGTCTAAGATTTTCCGTTCACCTACTTCATCCCAACAAATTGGGGATCTACACTTCCGACCATACAGTGCCTCATACGGAGCCATTTGAATAGAAGAGTGGAAACTATTGTTATAGGCAAATTCCACTAAAGTCAAAACTTACTCCAATTCTCTCCAAAATCCAGTACACAAGTCCTCAACATGTCCTCAAGAGTTTGAATTGTTCTTTCAGATTGTCCATCAGTCTGGGGATGATAGGTGGTACTAAAGTTCAACTTAGTCCCCAACACTTCTTGCATCTTTTGCCAAAACCTTGAAACAAATCTGGGATCCCTATCTGACACAATACTCACAGGTATACCATGTAGTCTAATGATCTCATCCAAGTACAACCTGGCCAACTTCTCCAATGGATATTTCATATTAATCGGCAGAAAATGAGCCGATTTAGTCAATCTATCTACTATCACCCAAATGGCATCATGGCCTCTCTGTGTCCTTGGTAAGCCTGATACAAAATCCATGGTAATATTTTCCTATTTCCACTCAGGTATTTCTAGAGGTTGCAAAAGCCCAGATGGTTTCTGATGTTCGGCTTTAACCTGTTGACAAACCAAGCATGTCTGAACAAATTGGGCAATTTCCTTCTTCATATTTTTTCACCAATATAGACTCTTCAAGTCTTGGTACATTTTATTCCCTCCTGGATGTACTGTAAACTTTGATCGGTGTGCCTCTGTAGACACCAAATTTTGAATAATTTGTATGTGGCTTCTACTTCATGATTTTTATTTTAGACCGCTTGCATTTAGTTCATTGTTGCGTGTTTTGCATTTTTAGTTGTTATTTTATTTTAGTTTTATTCATTTTGCCCTTTTAGTTTGTCTATTCATTTTTGTTTTGTCATTTCAGGTTTTAATCACTTTTAAGTTTTAGATTTTAGTTTTTAGTTTTTTAGTTTTTAAGTTTATAGAGTTTTAGAAAGAAAAGAAAAATCATTTTAGTCATTTTGTTTTTATTCAATATTTTCTTGAAAGAAAATGAAAATGAAAAATCATAAAAATGAGAAAAGAAAAAAAAAGGAAAAAGAGGAAAAATTCAAAAATAGGCTTTAGTTGGATTGGAAAAATGAAAAAAATAAAAATGAATGAAAAGAAAAATCAAAATTGCCATTTTTGCTGTTTATTTTCTAGTTTATTTTATTATATTGTTAGATTGTTTTTACTTAATTTTATTATCGTTTTGTTAGGCTACTTTTAAAAAAAAAAAAAAAAAAAAAAAAGAAAGAAAGAAAAATAACATTTCGTTTTATCTTAATTAGCATTTCTGCACTTTTGTTTTTCTGCATTTAAATAACATTTATGTTTTTCTGCATTTGTTAATTAGTTGTTTTTGTGAAAAAAAAAAAAAAAAAAATTGTCGCAGCATGCACGCTGCAATTTTTTTTGCAGCGTGCAAAGGATGGCCAGGCTTGCCCTTTGGAGGGCTGGATGAGAGGGCCTGTCCTTGCCCCTCATCCTCACCTTACAAGCAAGGGTTTAGGAGTTTGGGAGGTAGGATAAATAGAAAAAGAAGACATCAGCCGCAGGGAGGGGGACTACGAAAGGGAGACAGGAGAGAAAACGGGAGAGAGGATCGGAGAGGGCCGAAAAACTGAAAAAAAGAAAGAGAAAACAGCAGAGAAAATCAGAGAGCTAGAAAGGTCGGTTGTGAGGAAAGGCTGGTTTTTCGAGTGAGGCTTTGAAGAGAGAGTTGGGGAGGTTGACAGCCACAAAGAGAAAAAAAGTTTGAGAGAGGTGGGCGGCTGCAAAAATTGGAAGGAAAAAAAAGGAAAAGACCGACGGGTTTGAGGAGAGGTTGAAGGCTAGAGAAAATTCTGGGTAGAGAGCATACGGGAGAGAGTGACGGGAAGGATCAAAGGATCAACAACAGCTTTTGGAAAAGAGGTAGCTTTGTGGGGGTTGGAAGTAACAAAAGAGGGAGACCGAGAGGAGATCGAGTAGCTACTCCATCAGAATTGGCATCGCAATCCAAACTGAAGCAGCAATTCTAAAGGCGGTGACCAGGTAGTTTTTGACCCTTTCTCTTGCTTATTTTTCATCTCATATGAAACCTGATTGTTGGACAGAGATGTTTCATGCATTCCGTTTCATTATACATTCCAAAGTTGCTCTCTTTGGCTGTTATTGTGTTTTTCTTGTGTCATGCAGTCTTTTGCTCACTTAAATGTTGTGGGATTCGATTTAGCAGTCCAAAATTTTCTGTCATAGCCGTTTTCTTTTTCTTTTTCTTGGCTGTTGAATGGGAATCTAGTTCAGGGCCCTGGTTTTGATTGTTTGAATAAAATACCATGAAGTGCTATACTTTTGGTTACCGAAATTTTTCTTGGATGAGGCAAGGAAAGTTTCCATTTTTTTTGGTATTGCTGAGTTGGTTTTCACGGGCATGAAGCCTGAATATTTTGTTGTGTTTCTTCAGCCAAATTCTGGACAAAACTTGCGCCATCCTTTAGCTTATTTTGGTCTGGATTTCATTTGAAACTTTGGGTTCGATGGTACTTTGAGAGTTATGACATGTATGCACTCATTCCAATCTGTTTTCACGCCGTCCAGCTTAGTATGGGTGAACTTGTTGGATTTAGATCATTACATTTGAATGAGCCTTAAATTGTCTTTGTTGGCCTTGATGTTTCCCGTACCATGCTTTATCATTTGACATTTTCATGAGGGAAATCTGGAACTCTGGTTTGACATGAGGGAAGTTGCCTTTCATACTCCTGTTTACTGTTTTCTTTCCCGTGGCAGCCGCAAGTGCTAAATCATCTTTGTATATTCCTCCAGAAATTGTCGCATGATCTTATTCTAGGCTTTCTGTTTGTTGGGAGAGTGGTGATCATGTAGTTGTTTAGCCTAAAGTTGTAAGGTGGGTTGTGAAAAACATATAGTCAAAGTCGTGTTTTGGAAAATCTGCATTTTTCTTCACCATTTTCTTTCTCGAAACAGCTGCTGGGTTGAGCTTCTCTTTGTATGTTTAGATGCTAAGATCCAGCAGATTTTTGGTTTTAGATCAAAGTTTTGATGTTGGTTAAGTTTGTTTCCATTTGAAGTTGTGTTTTGAGGCTAAGACCCGTGCTTGAAAAATGAAAGTTGGTGACTAGTTTAGTGCAGAATTTTCTTAGCAAGCTGCCGAGAGTTTTGCAGGAGCTTCCATAGTAATCTTGCATGATTTAGTTACAGAATTTTTGCAGCAAGAAGTTTGATCCTATGGTCACTCTCTGCTTTGTTTCATTTTCATCTTTGCGATTAGTTTTTGTGCATGATGATTGGTGTTAAAGAAGCTAATAAATGTGGAGTTTGAAGCTTTGTGTATGATGTTTGGGTGATCAATAAGAAACATTGGCAGAAGTATAGTAACCAGAAATTCAGAAATCTGTTCGTATGCATGCATGAAAATATCTAAGAATTGTACTTTGACCCCTTGGCTTCTAACTAATGCCGCTATGACCCAACCAATTGAATAATTTCCTCAATCTGGTCCTTGGAAGTTTTAACTCCACAACTTCATGGCTTGTTTTGTTTCAATTAACTACCATGCTTGGTCGATTGCACTTAAGTCATGACTTTAGGGGTTTTATGACCGAATGAGCTCGTGTTTGCCTATTTTCTTTAATTTCCCTAAATAAATTGGTTGTTTGATCTTTTCTTGGCTCTTGGGACCTTTGGAGTGCTTAAATGTTTCGATTGAATTCGACTGGTTGACTAAGGTTTGCAATTGGGTCTTTAGTTGGTAATTGGGTCCTTGGTGGGTCCTTTTCTTGAAACTTATGCATTATTTGATTTCATTTAAATTGCAATTAGGAGAGATTTGGTGACTTTGTTATACTTTACTATTTGAGGTACCTTGACCTTTTTATTATTTTGAAGCCATTTTTTTTTTTTCATTTGGACACCATTCAAAGGGGCGGTATAATTTCTTTTATCCCTTTTGTTTCTCTCCTATGTGACCCAACGTGTTAAGTGAATTGCATGCTTACTTTGCTTTCCTAGCTTTTCCTTAATTCCTTTTACTTATGTCCTTTACTTTTTATTTTCATTACGTTATTCTTTAAATGGGGTATGTGTACACCTCTTGGCTTGTAATAGATAGGGCGTAGCAAGTAATTTGGTCCATTTCCCCTTTCCCCTTTGTTTTAGTTAGCAAATGTAATGGTTGCATGCCTATGTGTTATATGTTAAAGGTTTTATTAGGATTTTGCATCTAGTCAAGCATGCTAAGTGTTATGTGCTACGTGTTTATAAGTGATTCGCATGTCTACTCGTTTTTTTATATAGTGTGGATGAATGGAATGGATGAATGTACGTCACCACACTAGTCCAACGCTAGTTGTGGCTTCTTTTATCGTTCCCACTAGTCCAACGCTAGTCGGAATTCATAGAATGGGCTAGTCCAACGCTAGACCCTTAGGGATTTTCCTCGTTAGTATATCATTTGCTTGTTCACCACATATCACGCATTTTCCTTAGTTTTATCATTTGGCATGATCCTCAAACCCCTTCCCCTTCACTTTAGGACTTGCATCTCATGCTAGTTAGGGTTCATTTGCGTGAAAATCCCCTCTTGATAAGGGAAACGAGCGAGTGTGGCTACTCGATAGCCTTAGCACGCTAGTTTCGCCTTCTAATCAAAGGGAAAATAGAAGTCGAAAAGTTAGGAGTCAACCCCCCGTACCCGACTTGTTGCATTCCTCTAGGGTCATACTTTCACTTTTATCATCTACATACTCTTTTAACCACATTTTTTCACATTTCTCAAAACCATACTTTCTCACTACATTTTTCCTATCACGCGCTCATTTTCACCTCACAAATGGAATTCCACTTTACCTTATATATCTATTATTCTATTTTCACACACTTGCACACAAACACTTGGATTTTTCATACAATTTCACACATGCACCTTTTCATACACTTGCACACAAACACTTGAATTTTTCATACAATTTCACACGTTCACCTTTTTATACACTTGCACACTTGCACTTTAGCCATCATTTGCATTAATCGACCTCTATAAGGTTTTCCTTTATTGGCCGCCACAATTCATGTGGTTGGGACCAAAAACCTTACAAGAGACATTTTAGAATTTAGGTTTGCATTTTTCCTTCATTTTGCATTCATGTAGTGCATCCAAATGTAATAAATTCTTTGGTTAAAACAAGAAAATCTTTGATTAAATCAACGCAACTAGCCTTGGCTAGGTCGAAGGGGTGCCTTGGATTTTTATCCTTGCCTTCCCCTTCGTCAAATGTGACTCCCGAACCTTTTTCTTTGTTTGCGTGGACTAGGAGTCGTTCAAAAGGGTTTCTTACTTTTTTTTCCTTAAAAAATTCACTTTTTGGGTGACTTGGTACACCCTAACTCTATACCAAGTGGCGACTCCATTTCTCATATAAAAAACCCTTTTTGAACTATTTTTCTTGGGTCAAATCGTCGCATTTTCAAAAGTCCCATTTAGACCCATTTTTTTTTTAAATCACGATTCATTTTCCAATCACAAAATACATTTTTAAACCATTTATTTTTATTTATCAAAAAATGGGGCGCGACAGTTGGCGACTCCACTGGGGACTTTCGAGAGTCCGAGCAAATTTGATTTAATCAACCTTTTTCTTCTTTTAACCTTTTCATTTATCACATTGGATGTTTAGGATTGCATTTTTTCCTTTTTTTAGGATTTGTGCATTTCGCGTATCAACTCACTTCCTCACACATTCGACTACGATTGTTTGGATGGATGGATGATTTATTTTTGTATGATTTCGCGCTTTGCATTGCATTTGGGGGGGGTTGTCACCTTTAGAGCCTTGTGTGGTTCTCAACCCCTTCCCTCAAAATAGGGAACACTTCATACGTGCACGTTTACTTATTGTTATCCCACTTTATTTTATTTTTTTCGTGGGCGTTTCCCACACCGCCTTGTAGGATTAGGATCGATCGCCTTGGGTAGGCGGCTGGTGTGCGCTGCGCCCATAGCGCTACCTAAGGGATCACTCGAGCCACCGACCAAGGGCCCTGGGGGTGATGACCCTTCGCCTTTAGGTCTGAAGGCTTGGGAACCGAGACTTATCGAGTCTAGATGCATTAGCGAACCCCAACCTCATGCATCCATACTAGAATTACCTAGGGTAGAGTCGACCTCATCCTGAACTAGGGACACTAGGCACGAGGGAGGGGGTCCCACCCCTTTTCCTTATTTACTTTTCCTGCTTTTTATATCCTTTAAATTGTCCAACGTGTTATGTGATTATGTGTTGAACTAACTTTCATTGTTTCTTGCCTTCGCACTCACAAACATTAGGAAATGAGAAGGCCTGGCATGACCTTTCTTTTAGGACCTACCCTTGTAGATAGGCTTTTACACGTTTAAAGTTTGTGGCATATTTCGTTCATAAATTAATAATGCCATACCATTTTAGGCCTACCCTGGCAGATAAAGGGTTCCTTAGGTCACGTCTCATTTCGAATTGCATATTTCACTGCTTTTAATAAACTGGCATCACGCATAAACCATAGAAAGGGAATGCCACGTAGGGGATCCCGTGTTTAGGAATAAGCCGCCATATGTCTCGGATATTTAATCCAATGGGACTTACACGTTTACTATTTCTGTATTACCTAAGGGGTAAAATCTTGTGGTAAGGTACTAAAGTGAATTTCCTCCCCAGATGGCTCCGTGTAGAATGCTTGATCAAATACCGCGTGAGTTGGTAGATTGGAAGAACAACATGGCACATGAAGTGAACAAACTTTTCCCGTATATAGGACATTTACCTAGTCTTCTGAACATAACTCCGAATGTAGCCATTGTCAAAGCTTTGCTCGAGTTCTGGGATCCGGACGGCTCTGTTTTCCGGTTTGGAGAGTGCGAATTAACCCTAACCTTGGAGGAGATAGAAGGATTGTTCCAAGTACCTGGGAAAGGACACCCTATGGTATACCCAATGAATGGCACCCGAGAACAATTTTGTAGGTTCTTAGGGTTGAAACAATTTAGCATGAATTCACACCCGGACGCAAAGTCATGTCCGCTCGAGTTCTTATACAAGCGATTTGGGGGAAAAGAAGCCTATGATCATCACCGCGAGGATTTCTTCATTAGTAAAGAGCAGTGGGAAGAGAAACGAGCACAAGCCTTTGGGATAGCCATGATTAATCTACTCCTGTTTCCGCAAAAGCATGGAAAAGTTATTTTCTCAACGATCAACATGGTTCAGAGTGTGTTTGTGGGAATTAAAGGGAAAACTCCCACCCTAGTACCCATTATCATTGCTAACATCTTCGCCGCTATTACGGAATGCCGAAAGAGGAGAGGGTTCTTCTATGCATCCAACCTAGTGCTTCAAATGTGGGCAATGGAACATCTGGCAAAAAGGGCGCTAAATCCGTTGGGTTCATGTCTTTCAACAGCAAATTGGGTTGAGTCGCACCGAGAAAGGGTTATAAGATACTATCGAGTAGCATCTCCTAGTGTGTTCAGCCAGGAATTCAATGCCTTAACTTCGGATAAGGTCCAGTGGGTTCTCGATTGGACGAAAGTAAGGGATCCGGCTTTCAAGACTATACAGTTTGACTTCATTCCGTTAGCAAGCACCAGTGGGTTGGTTAGGTACATTCCACAACGAGTTATGAGACAGTTTGGGTACCCGCAGAGAGTGCCAACCATACAAGAAGTGGGAGGCATCGAACTCAATACAATCACTGAGTGCCGGACTATGGTGTTGGAAGCTTGGGGGAATCTGTGTAGTTTGGACAACCTGCATTTGGACCAAGTGAATAAAGAAGAGCCTAGGGTCGTCTTGGAGTACAACGAATGGATCAAATCAACGATGGAACAAGGAAGAGAAAGGATACCGTTGGTTGCCGTTAGTCTTGAAGAGCAGAATGGGAAACTAAGGAAAGAATTAGAGGATCATCAGTTGCAGATCATGGTGGCCGATCAAGCATTGGAAGACGCCCGCACACAATTGAGGAAAGAGGCGAGGAAGACCGAGAAGTTGGAGAAGGCATTGAGTGCATTTGATAAAATCCAAGATGAAATTCGAAAGCTTAGTATTGGGAGTTCTAGGGAATCCCAACACACTAGACTAGCCAGGCATGAAGATTTTGTAAGAATGGTCAGTCGAACCATCAATGAAGTTGTAAAGAAGGACTGAGTTTATCCATATTTTAATGAGAATTCCTGCTTTTATATTCACTTACAGGTTTGAAAATGGGATTTTACCCCGAAGGCTTGCATCATGCTAGGCCTACCCTTGGCACAAAAGGGCCCCCCAAATAGGACATGCATCCGAATTGTTCAAATAGTTACTAACTCATGTCTTTTTCTTTTTCTTTTTTCCTTTTGAATAAATTGCAGAAATTCAATAACGGTTGGTTTATCTAAAGCAGTCTTTTGCGTTCTCAGGTAAAATTTTTCAAAATAGCTTTTCGGAAAAGCCCCATTATTACGCGATCCCGAAGTAGAGCCCAAAAGAATCGTGTAAACATGAATACTCAACCAGAATCATCCGATAAGACCACAGCGACTACACAACCGGAAGTCACGAGTCCTGGGGTCCAGTTGGCAGAGTTACTTGCTAAGTTTGGGGAAATGGCCTCTGAAATGGCCGCCCAAAAGAAATTAATTGATGAGCTTGTCAGTAGCGGGGTACAGCCAGAGCTTCCGCACGTAATACAACTGCAATCTGAACCCTTTGTTATTCCTACAGTTCAAACTACTGTTCCCACGCAAGGTCCACCCGAAGGGACTTTCACCTACCCCACCATTCATCTGCCATACACTTACCCTCCTAATCCTTCATTTTTCCCTACTCCTATGCAAGGCCCACAACCTCAAGTCATTGCAAATATACCACCTGAGACACAAGCTTTTTATTACCCCACCACTGAGCCTTATCTGCCAGACCATTTTATTCAAACCAAACCAGAGGTGGGAGGATCCTCTGCTCCCATTGATGTGAAGTTATTAAAGCGCCTGGACCGTTTTGATGAATTCATGAGGAAGAGTCAGGTGCTGAACAAGCAAGGAGTTTTGGATTATGATGAGCTGTGTCTCTTTCCGAATGTGCAACTGCCTGAGGGGTTCAAAACCCCTAAGTTTAACAAGTACGATGGGACGGGTAATCCCAAGACGCACCTCCGACTATTTGCAAACAAATTGGGAAAGCCTGTGGACGATGAAAACTTGCCTCTAAGGTTGTTCCCTGAAAGTCTGGAAGGGGACGCACTTGACTGGTATTCAAATCTGAAGCCTGAAGATGTAAGAACCTGGATTGACTTATCCAAGGCTTTCGTAAGGCAATATGAGTATAATTGTGAGTTGGCACCGACTAGAACCACCTTGGAAGGAACCAAAAGAAAATCCTCCGAAGATCACAAGACTTATGCTAAGAGGTGGAGGAAAATAGCTGCCAAGGTGGAGCCTCCGATGACCGAGGAAGAAATCATCCGTACTTTCATCAAGGCCCATGATCCTCCATATTTTGAAGAAATTTTCCGTATGACTGGATGTTCATTCGCGGCAATTGTAAATAAACTTGAAGAATTTGACGACTTTGTAAGAGCTGGGAAAATTGTTAATGTGTCTGCCCTGAAGTCGCAAGTGGAAGCTTTGCAAGGGCGCGGAAGCAGTGAAAAGAAACCACAATTCAAAAAGAAAGAAGGAGATACAACCTTTGTTTGGAACCACAACCCTTCACCCCGACCCCGATACCAACACAACCCAACCTACCAACAACCTTACCCTTACTATTATTCAAGCCCAAACCATGTATATACTACCAATATCCACCACCGTCGACCTCGCCCAAACTATACTAACCCACCTTCAGCCCCTTTCCAAATTTCTCAAACAAATCCACCCCAAAACCGACCTCGTCCACCATATAACCCAAAATTTCCTCCTCCAAATAGACCCTCTTACAACTACCCTCAACCTACTGAACCTTACAACCGACCCCCAAGCCGTACTTTTACCAATTTAGGTAGGCCTTTAGACCAACTGTATGACCAGTTAAGGGCCTCTGGAAAAATTGGTACAGTACCACCTCCTACCTACCCGTACGGCATGCCCGTTTGGTATAACCCGCAAGCTGTTTGCGCGTATCATTCAGGGGCACCTGGGCATGCAACTTTGGATTGCAAGGCGCTTAAGCATAAAGTTCAGGATATGGTTGAGTCTAGAGAAATCGTGATCAGAAAAAGGGAGCCACAAGGGCCAAACGTAAATCAAAACCCCTTACCAGAGCATGTTGGGGTTGTTATGGATGACACGGAGTATATGGAACAAATCAAGAAATTGGCAATAGAAGCTGAAGTGTTTGGAGTCACGGACCAACCGTTTGTCATAGAGTTGCCATTCGAAGAAGATAACAAGCCTTTTGTCTTGGACCTCACGCCAGCCGAGAATGAAGCTTTGAAACCAGTAGTCATCGAATTCCCGAAGCAGGAGCCCGTATTAAGTCTGCAACAAGTGCCGTGGAATTACGATGAGCCTAGCATACAGATCGGGGAGAATTCAACCGCAAAGAAGGAAGTGTCAGTAGTTACCAGATCGGGGAAGACTGTAAATCCATTTGAGACTACTACTCCAATTCAAGCCAATAGTTCTGAGCCACCCATCAAACCAACAATCACCGAGAAAGAAGCCGTCGATTTCCTTAAACGACTCCAGAGAAGTGAATACAACATAGTGGAAAAGCTAAGCAAATCACCTGCCCAGATAACCATGTTGGACCTACTTTTCTCTTCGGACGTGCATAGGGATGCATTGATCGACGTATTAACAAGAGCTCAAATTCCGAGGGACATTTCTGTTGATAATTTTTCAAACGTGGTGGGGAGCGTATTATTCAACAAGCAAATTGTTTTTTCTGACGATGAATTGCCGACGGAGGGCATCGGACATAATAGGGCGTTGTACATAACAGTGAGGTGCAATGGAAAAATGCTGCCTAAGGTGTTAATCGATAATGGATCCGCACTGAATATCTGTCCTTGGAGTACCTTAGAGAAACTAGGATTGCAAGACATCAAGCTGAGGCCTTCAGGGACTATCGTTAGAGGGTTCGATGGAGCGCAGAGGGACCCAATAGGAGAGGCAGATTTAGTAATCGAGATGGGGCCCGCCCAATTTCAAATAACTTGCCAAGTCATGAACTTCCCGAGCATTTATAATATTTTACTTGGAAGGCCATGGATTCACAAGTCTGGGGCCGTGCCGTCTTCGTTGCATCAATTACTCAAGTTCGTGGTAAATGACAAACTAATCACTATCTTTGCTGAAGAGGACTGCCTGGTGATCACCGATTCTGGAGTTAAAGAGGAGGGTAGTCAAAGTGTTACCATGTCCCCTCACAGCACATCCGATATAGTCTCCGTAAGTTGGATAACCACAGAGGAACAAACTCTCTCAAAGGCCAGTGTAATGATGGCCAGAGAAATGATTCGTGGAGGATACAAATTCGACAAGGGGTTGGGGCGTGAACTGCAAGGGATCCTGAAGCCAGTGAAGATAGTAGAAAAGAGGGATACCTTCGGTTTGGGTTTCAGACCAACCGCCAAGGATTTCAAGGAGATGAAGGAGCGTAAAAGAGCAGAAAAAGAGGGCCGGCAAAGGGTTTTCGATATTCCACCGCTACGGTATACTTTTCCCCGGCCAGCTGAAATAATCACATCAGAGGGTAATTCAACTGAAGAAATCGAGGATAGTTTGTCCCAACTGTTCATTGGGGCAATATTTGAAGACAATTTCCCGAACGAGGCCGAATTTCCTGACATCCCTGAAGGGTCGATTTCCAATTGGACAGCTGAATTTCTGCCTATTCGGAAGGAGTTTCGGTAAACTGAAAGGGGTTTATCATTCATATGAATTCATGAAAAATACTTTTGCATCTGTAAATAGCCAATGAAAACAATTGTCCTTTTGCGCATGTAAATATTGTTAAACTTTCATTTTCACTCGCTTTCAATCAAAGGTCTTTATGAAAATGCACAAGTTGTTCTTGTCATGTTGTGTTGTCTATATTCATATGGTTTGTTCATTTGTTTGTTGTATGCTTATTTGCTTATTATCCCACATTCGTTAATTCTTTCAGATGGCCAAAAATAAAAATATTTGACCCTTTGGATATTACTGTTCTGGAATTCAATAATGACAATTTCTATATCACTCACGACTTGGAGGAATCCGAGTTCCAAAGCGAGAGTGATAATGAAGAGGTATTCGATTCTTTTGCAAAGGATTTTGAACAATATGAGGAAACACCAAAACCGAACTTGGAAGAGACAGAAACAGTAAACATTGGCACTAAGGATGAAGTTAAGGAGGTGCAGATCAGTATTCATTTGAATGAGAGGCAGAAAAAGGAGATGATTGAATTTTTGACTATGTTCCAGGATGTGTTCGCATGGTCCTATGATGATATGACTGGCATTTCAACTGATGTGGTAGTGCATAGGTTACCCACAGACCCTTCTTTTCCACCCGTAAAACAAAACCCCGAAAATTCAAACCAGATATGAGCCTCAAAATAAAAGAGCAAATTGAAAAACAACTCAAAACCAATATTATCATTGTTTCCCATTACCCAATTTGGCTTTCAAATCCAGTCCCTGTTCCAAAAAAGAGTGGAGAGGTGAGAGTTTGTGTTGACTATAGAGACCTTAATAAAGCCAGTCCTAAAGATGATTTCCCTCTACCAAATATTCACATTCTCTTAGACAATACTGCCGGACATGAGATTGAAACCTTTTGCGATTGTTTTGCTGGCTACCACCAAATTTTGATGGCAGAGGAGGATAGGGAGAAGACTGCGTTCATTACCCCTTGGGGTACCTTTTGCTACCGAGTCATGCCTTTCGGTTTAAAGAATGCTGGAGCAACATATCAGAGGACCATGACAACCCTATTTCATGATATGATCCACCGGGAGATGGAGGTCTACGTGGATGACATTATAATCAAGTCTAAAAGGGCAGAGGACCACTTGGTTGATCTGAAGAAATTATTCGAGAGGTTGCGGAAGTACAATTTAAAGCTAAATCCTGCGAAATGCGCCTTCGGAGCACCTGCGGGTAAGTTGTTGGGATTCATTGTTAGCAAGAAGGGCATAGAAATAGATCCGGCGAAAATCAAAGTAATTCGAGACATGCCAGTGCCAAAAACTCAGAAGGACGTGAAAAGCTCTTTAGGGAAGATCAATTTTATCGGGAGGTTCATTGGCCAACTAACTGCCACATGCGAGCCGTTGTTCAAATTATTGAGGAAGAACGTGCCGTTGTATTGGAATGAGGAGTGCCAACAGGCTTTTGACAAGATTAAAGATTATTTGTTGCATCCACCAGTCTTAGTGCCGCCCAAACCGGGCCGACCTTTGATTATGTATTTATCCGTGCTTGAAGGAGCAGTAGGGTGTGTTCTAGGTCAGCACGATGACTCTGGAAGGAAAGAACAAGCCATTTACTACCTAAGCAAGAAGTTCACGCAGTACGAGGCTAATTATTCATTCATTGAGAAAAGCTGCTGTGCATTGGCCTGGGCAGCCCAGAAGTTGAGACACTATCTGTTGAGCCATACCACGTATCTTATTTCCCGGTCTGATCCTTTGAAGTATCTTTTGGAGAAGCCGATGTTGACTGGGCGTCTGGCGAAATGGCAGATAATTCTCTCAGAGTTCGATATTGTTTTCACTTCACAGAAAGCTGTCAAGGGGCAAGCTATAGCTGATCATTTGGCGGAAAATCCAAGAGATGATGATTATCAACCACTCCGTACTTATTTCCCTGACGAGAGGGTCCTATTTGTAGGCGCTGCAGATGATATAAGTGAACAAAGTTCTGAATGGAGGCTTTTCTTCGATGGAGCTTCGAATTCTCTCGGAGCTGGAATTGGAGCTGTTCTGGTTTCACCCGAAGGGAAACATTACCCTGCCGCTGCCAAATTGCAATTCGCTTGCACGAATAACATGGCCGAATATGAAGCTTGCATTTTTGGTCTCAAAATGGCTTTAGAAATGGAAATCAAAGAGTTGATAGCTTTCAGTGATTCAGATTTGCTCGTACACCAGACTTTGAAGCAGTGGATAATCAAGGATTCGAAAATTCTTCCTTACCATTGTAGTTTGCTCATTTTGGCCAAGCAATTTCAAAATTTAGAGTTCAGACATCTCCCGAGAGCCCGAAATGCATTTGCTGATGCCTTGGCCACTCTAGCTTCTATGATCCAATATCCAGATGAATTGAAGATCGAACCAATCCAAATTCAACTTCAAAACAAGCCAGCCCACTGCTGGGCTGCAGACGAGTCCTCTGATAATATGCCTTGGTATAAGGATATTAAGGAATTTCTCAAAACGGGGTCTTACCCTCAGCATGCTAGTTCAAAGGACAAGAGTTTTCTGCGTAGAATGGCTTCAAAATTTTTCTTAAATGGAGAAGTGTTGTACAAAAGAACCTCAGATTTGAACCTTTTGAGGTGTATTGATGAAAATGAAGCTCAGTATATGATGAAAGAAGTGCACAGTGGTGTTTGTGGACCTCACATGAATGGCCATTTGCTAGCAAAGAAAATCATGAGAATCGGATATTTCTGGCTTACTATGGAGCATGATTGTATAGATTTTGTCCGGAGATGTATAAAATGCCAAATGCACGGTGATATTATACGCGCTCCGCCTACTGAATTGCATAGTATGACCGCCCCGTGGCCCTGTTCAATGTGGGGTATGGACGTAATTGGCACAATCGATCCGCCCGCTTCAAATGGGCATCGATTTATCTTGGTGGCAATTGAGTATTTTACTAAGTGGGTTGAAGCAGAATCATTTAAACATGTAACGAAGAAAGTAGTGGCCAATTTCTTGAGGGATCACATCATTTGTCGCTTCGGAGTACCCGAAACGCTTATCACTGACAATGCCAAGAATCTGAACAATGACATGGTAGATGGATTATGCGAGCAGTTCAAAATCAGACACCGCAACTCCGCCATTTATAGGCCTCAGATGAACGGAGCTGTAGAAGCCGCAAATAAGAATTTGAAGAAGATTATCCGCAAAATGACAGAAAGGCATCGCGATTGGCATGAAAAGTTGCCTTATGCATTGATGGCGTACCGGACTTCTATTCGGACATCAACTGGGGCAACACCGTATTCACTCATGTATGGAATGGAAGCTGTGTTACCAGCCGAAGTTGAGATTCCTTCGTTGCGAATCCTCATGGAAGCTAAGTTGGAAGAGGCTGATTGGATAAAGCAGCGCCATGAACAATTGACGTCGATCGATGAAAGGCGATTCAATGCTATTTGTCATGGTCAGTGTTATCAGAAACGTGTGGCCCGGGCTTACAACAAAAAAGTCTATCGGCGGGTATTTGAAGAAGGTGACAATGTGCTAAAGCGAATTTTGTCGATGCAAGATGAAGCTAAGGGCAAATTCGCTCCAAACTGGCAAGGGCCGTTCATTGTCCAAAAGGTATTACCTGGCGGAGCCCTTATTCTAGCAGAAATGGATGGACGAACTTTTCCTCAACCTATCAACTCAGATATGTGCAAAAAGTTTTTCATTTGATCATGCAAATTTTCTTTAAGAAATTCATGCAAATGGCAAAATGCAAGTCAGGCCATCTTCTTTTACACTAAAAACATTTTATCTCTACTTGTCCCCTTTGAGCCATCAGAATTGACAAATTTCGTTTGATAACCCCTGAAAATTGCAAACCCCACACTGGGGCAAAATTTTAATTTTTGAAAGAGAGATGAGCAAAAGAAAAGGAAAAGAAACCCCACACTGGGGCAAATTTAGTTTTCAAAGAAAAATGCAAAAGTGAGAAAAATGCAATGAAGAAATGCAAAGAGTGAAAGTTCGATCAAACTGGGGCAAATTTTCCCCGGTTTCGTTCAAAATCGGAAATGATTTCAAAATAGGGCAATCTCAGTTTATTTTACCCCTGGCATCGAATTTGCTTTCAAGCCTTAACCTTTCTGGAAAAACACCCCACCTGACCTCATTACAAAGCCCAAAGTCCTGGCTTCCGTCATTTGTCGCATTTCTATTAGCAAAATTTGATAATCAACTGGCAAGTGATGTCCGTAATGCCTTCGCCTAATCTACAAGGGAAGTGCATTTTACTGATGCCTGAAACCTTTAACTCATATTTCTGAGTCGATCATGGTCGAGACGTGTCTTTATTCTTTAGGTGAAAACCCGAAAGGGCGCCTTGTAAAAAAAAAAAAAAAAAAATCAATCAAAAAGAAAAAGAAAAAGCAAAAACAAAAAGGGTAGGGGCAACCTTGGTGAAAACCCGAAAGGGCGCCAAGGCGGATCTTTCACAACAGACAAGCGCGGGGAGGAACAGCTGGTGACCTGGTTCATTTGGATTTTTCCTCATATTTGTGATACTTCTGCCAATATCGGATTCCGAGGAGAAAATATCCGAAGTCTCGAATATGATATTCGTTGGCTAAATTTGTATTGTTCTTTACAAATATTCTTTTGCAAAATGTATCTTTATGAATCTTTTGGTTGTTTTCAATTATTTGTGTATGACTGCTTATGATTGTCTACATTCTTTCGCATGCTCATCTTTGCCCGACATAGGAAATAATCTGGCATGTACATTGATCGTTATATGACAAATTTTCACGCATCATTCTTTTACCATTGAATTCAAATGAGTGATAAACCCAAAGGTTTGAGCAAAAATAGGGGATTCAATCAGATACAGGGAGTAACATGCAACAAAGCTACCACCTGGATTGGGTGACGTGGTCAATCCGTATTTTATCAGTTTTAGAATTTGCAAAGTCACAAGTTCGACCAAGACGGATGCCGCGGAACAGAGGCAAAAATAGTACAAGACTCATGTTTACACGATTCTCAAGGCAAACCGGATCAAATAATGGTGGCAAATCCATTATTATTTATTCTTTTCTTGCAGGAACACTGCGTTCACAAATGACAGCGATCATCCTCTTTTTCAAACCTAAAGCAATGTTATTTGCAAAGTTGGGTTTTAAGGACCAACATCGGCCATCGCTTCAACTACAGAGATCCAATCTCTCTCTAGGTACAAAAATTTGAACTACTCTCAGGTAAAATTCAATTCATTGTCTCAAACTTCCCCAGTGAATCCCGTTTAAATTCCTGTTAGGGTCAGTCCCGTTAAAATTCTGTTCGGGTCAGTCCCGTTTAAATTTCTGTTCGGGTCAGTCCCGTTTAAATTCCTGTTCGGGTCAGCCCCGTTTAAATTCCTGTTCGGGTCAGCCCCGTTTAAATTTTTGTTCGGGTCAGTCCCGTTTAAATTCTTGTTCGGGTCAGTCCCGTTTAAATTCTGTTCGGGTCAGTCCCGTTTAAATTTCTGTTCGGGTCAGTCCCGTTTAAATTTCTTGTTCGGGTCAATCCCGTTAAATTTTTGTTCGGGTCAGTCCCGTTTAAATTCTGTTCGGGTCAATCCCGTTTAAATTCCTGTTCGGGTCAGTCCCGTTTAAATTTCTGTTCGGGTCAATCCGTTTAAATTCTGTTCGGGCCAGTCCCGTTTAAATTCTGTTCGGGTCAGTCCCGTTTAAATTTTTGTTCGGGTCAGTCCCGTTTAAATTCTTGTTCGGGTCAGTCCCGTTTAAATTCTGTTCGGGCCAATCCCGTTTAAATTCTGTTCGGGTCAGTCCCGTTTAAATTTTTGTTCGGGTCAGTCCCGTTTAAATTCTTGTTCGGGTCAGTCCCGTTTAAATTCTGTTCGGGCCAGTCCCGTTTAAACTCTTGTTCGGGTCAGTCCCGTTTAAATTCCTGTTCGGGTCAGTCCCGTTTAAACTCCTGTTCGGGTCAATCCCGTCTTATTTTTCATGTTCGGGTCAATCCCGTATTAGAATTCTTGTTCATTGGAATCTTTTGCAGTCCAATAACACAGGTAAGTATTTGGTGTCCACTTCTTTGTCTCAAGTTTTTTCAAAACTCAGACAAAGAGGGGCAAACTGTAGACACCAAATTTTGAATAATTTGTATGTGGCTTCTACTTCATGATTTTTATTTTAGACCGCTTGCATTTAGTTCATTGTTGCGTGTTTTGCATTTTTAGTTGTTATTTTATTTTAGTTTTATTCATTTTGCCCTTTTAGTTTGTCTATTCATTTTTGTTTTGTCATTTCAGGTTTTAATCACTTTTAAGTTTTAGATTTTAGTTTTTAGTTTTTTAGTTTTTAAGTTTATAGAGTTTTAGAAAGAAAAGAAAAATCATTTTAGTCATTTTGTTTTTATTCAATGTTTTCTTGAAAGAAAATGAAAATGAAAAATCATAAAAATGAGAAAAGAAAAATCAAAATTGCCATTTTTGCTGTTTATTTTCCAGTTTATTTTATTAGATTGTTAGATTGTTTTTACTTAATTTTATTATCGTTTTGTTAGGCTACTTTAAAAAGAAAAAAAAAAGAAAAAGAAAGAAAGAAAAATAACATTTCGTTTTATCTTAATTAGCATTTCTGCACTTTTGTTTTTCTGCATTTAAATAACATTTATGTTTTTCTGCATTTGTTAATTAGTTGTTTTTGTGAAAAAAAAAAAAAAAAATTGTCGCAGCATGCACGCTGCAATTTTTTTGCAGCGTGCAAAGGATGGCCAGGCTTGCCCTTTGGAGGGCTGGATGAGAGGGCCTGTCCTTGCCCCTCATCCTCACCTTACAAGCAAGGGTTTAGGAGTTTGGGAGGTAGGATAAATAGAAAAAGAAGACATCAGCCGCAGGGAGGGGGGACTACGAAAGGGAGACAGGAGAGAAAACGGGAGAGAGGATCGGAGAGGGCCGAAAAACTGAAAAAAAAGAAAGAGAAAACAGCAGAGAAAATCAGAGAGCTAGAAAGGTCGGTTGTGAGGAAAGGCTGGTTTTTCGAGTGAGGCTTTGAAGAGAGAGTTGGGGAGGTTGACAGCCACAAAGAGAAAAAAGTTTGAGAGAGGTGGGCGGCTGCAAAAATTGGAAGGAAAAAAAAGGAAAAGACCGACGGGTTTGAGGAGAGGTTGAAGGCTAGAGAAAATTCTGGGTAGAGAGCATACGGGAGAGAGTGACGGGAAGGATCAAAGGATCAACAACAGCTTTTGGAAAAGAGGTAGCTTTGTGGGGGTTGGAAGTAACAAAAGAGGGAGACCGAGAGGAGATCGAGTAGCTACTCCATCAGAATTGGCATCGCAATCCAAACTGAAGCAGCAATTCTAAAGGCGGTGACCAGGTAGTTTTTGACCCTTTCTCTTGCTTATTTTTCATCTCATATGAAACCTGATTGTTGGACAGAGATGTTTCATGCATTCCGTTTCATTATACATTCCAAAGTTGCTCTCTTTGGCTGTTATTGTGTTTTTCTTGTGTCATGCAGTCTTTTGCTCACTTAAATGTTGTGGGATTCGATTTAGCAGTCCAAAATTTTCTGTCATAGCCGTTTTCTTTTTCTTTTTCTTGGCTGTTGAATGGGAATCTAGTTCAGGGCCCTGGTTTTGATTGTTTGAATAAAATACCATGAAGTGCTATACTTTTGGTTACCGAAATTTTTCTTGGATGAGGCAAGGAAAGTTTCCATTTTTTTTGGTATTGCTGAGTTGGTTTTCACGGGCATGAAGCCTGAATATTTTGTTGTGTTTCTTCAGCCAAATTCTGGACAAAACTTGCGCCATCCTTTAGCTTATTTTGGTCTGGATTTCATTTGAAACTTTGGGTTCGATGGTACTTTGAGAGTTATGACATGTATGCACTCATTCCAATCTGTTTTCACGCCGTCCAGCTTAGTATGGGTGAACTTGTTGGATTTAGATCATTACATTTGAATGAGCCTTAAATTGTCTTTGTTGGCCTTGATGTTTCCCGTACCATGCTTTATCATTTGACATTTTCATGAGGGAAATCTGGAACTCTGGTTTGACATGAGGGAAGTTGCCTTTCATACTCCTGTTTACTGTTTTCTTTCCCGTGGCAGCCGCAAGTGCTAAATCATCTTTGTATATTCCTCCAGAAATTGTCGCATGATCTTATTCTAGGCTTTCTGTTTGTTGGGAGAGTGGTGATCATGTAGTTGTTTAGCCTAAAGTTGTAAGGTGGGTTGTGAAAAACATATAGTCAAAGTCGTGTTTTGGAAAATCTGCATTTTTCTTCACCATTTTCTTTCTCGAAACAGCTGCTGGGTTGAGCTTCTCTTTGTATGTTTAGATGCTAAGATCCAGCAGATTTTTGGTTTTAGATCAAAGTTTTGATGTTGGTTAAGTTTGTTTCCATTTGAAGTTGTGTTTTGAGGCTAAGACCCGTGCTTGAAAAATGAAAGTTGGTGACTAGTTTAGTGCAGAATTTTCTTAGCAAGCTGCCGAGAGTTTTGCAGGAGCTTCCATAGTAATCTTGCATGATTTAGTTACAGAATTTTTGCAGCAAGAAGTTTGATCCTATGGTCACTCTCTGCTTTGTTTCATTTTCATCTTTGCGATTAGTTTTTGTGCATGATGATTGGTGTTAAAGAAGCTAATAAATGTGGAGTTTGAAGCTTTGTGTATGATGTTTGGGTGATCAATAAGAAACATTGGCAGAAGTATAGTAACCAGAAATTCAGAAATCTGTTCGTATGCATGCATGAAAATATCTAAGAATTGTACTTTGACCCCTTGGCTTCTAACTAATGCCGCTATGACCCAACCAATTGAATAATTTCCTCAATCTGGTCCTTGGAAGTTTTAACTCCACAACTTCATGGCTTGTTTTGTTTCAATTAACTACCATGCTTGGTCGATTGCACTTAAGTCATGACTTTAGGGGTTTTATGACCGAATGAGCTCGTGTTTGCCTATTTTCTTTAATTTCCCTAAATAAATTGGTTGTTTGATCTTTTCTTGGCTCTTGGGACCTTTGGAGTGCTTAAATGTTTCGATTGAATTCGACTGGTTGACTAAGGTTTGCAATTGGGTCTTTAGTTGGTAATTGGGTCCTTGGTGGGTCCTTTTCTTGAAACTTATGCATTATTTGATTTCATTTAAATTGCAATTAGGAGAGATTTGGTGACTTTGTTATACTTTACTATTTGAGGTACCTTGACCTTTTTATTATTTTGAAGCCATTTTTTTTTTTTTCATTTGGACACCATTCAAAGGGGCGGTATAATTTCTTTTATCCCTTTTGTTTCTCTCCTATGTGACCCAACGTGTTAAGTGAATTGCATGCTTACTTTGCTTTCCTAGCTTTTCCTTAATTCCTTTTACTTATGTCCTTTACTTTTTATTTTCATTACGTTATTCTTTAAATGGGGTATGTGTACACCTCTTGGCTTGTAATAGATAGGGCGTAGCAAGTAATTTGGTCCATTTCCCCTTTCCCCTTTGTTTTAGTTAGCAAATGTAATGGTTGCATGCCTATGTGTTATATGTTAAAGGTTTTATTAGGATTTTGCATCTAGTCAAGCATGCTAAGTGTTATGTGCTACGTGTTTATAAGTGATTCGCATGTCTACTCGTTTTTTTATATAGTGTGGATGAATGGAATGGATGAATGTACGTCACCACACTAGTCCAACGCTAGTTGTGGCTTCTTTTATCGTTCCCACTAGTCCAACGCTAGTCGGAATTCATAGAATGGGCTAGTCCAACGCTAGACCCTTAGGGATTTTCCTCGTTAGTATATCATTTGCTTGTTCACCACATATCACGCATTTTCCTTAGTTTTATCATTTGGCATGATCCTCAAACCCCTTCCCCTTCACTTTAGGACTTGCATCTCATGCTAGTTAGGGTTCATTTGCGTGAAAATCCCCTCTTGATAAGGGAAACGAGCGAGTGTGGCTACTCGATAGCCTTAGCACGCTAGTTTCGCCTTCTAATCAAAGGGAAAATAGAAGTCGAAAAGTTAGGAGTCAACCCCCCGTACCCGACTTGTTGCATTCCTCTAGGGTCATACTTTCACTTTTATCATCTACATACTCTTTTAACCACATTTTTTCACATTTCTCAAAACCATACTTTCTCACTACATTTTTCCTATCACGCGCTCATTTTCACCTCACAAATGGAATTCCACTTTACCTTATATATCTATTATTCTATTTTCACACACTTGCACACAAACACTTGGATTTTTCATACAATTTCACACATGCACCTTTTCATACACTTGCACACAAACACTTGAATTTTTCATACAATTTCACACGTTCACCTTTTTATACACTTGCACACTTGCACTTTAGCCATCATTTGCATTAATCGACCTCTATAAGGTTTTCCTTTATTGGCCGCCACAATTCATGTGGTTGGGACCAAAAACCTTACAAGAGACATTTTAGAATTTAGGTTTGCATTTTTCCTTCATTTTGCATTCATGTAGTGCATCCAAATGTAATAAATTCTTTGGTTAAAACAAGAAAATCTTTGATTAAATCAACGCAACTAGCCTTGGCTAGGTCGAAGGGGTGCCTTGGATTTTTATCCTTGCCTTCCCCTTCGTCAAATGTGACTCCCGAACCTTTTTCTTTGTTTGCGTGGACTAGGAGTCGTTCAAAAGGGTTTCTTACTTTTTTTTCCTTAAAAAATTCACTTTTTGGGTGACTTGGTACACCCTAACTCTATACCAAGTGGCGACTCCATTTCTCATATAAAAAACCCTTTTTGAACTATTTTTCTTGGGTCAAATCGTCGCATTTTCAAAAGTCCCATTTAGACCCATTTTTCTTTTAAATCACGATTCATTTTCCAATCACAAAATACATTTTTAAACCATTTATTTTTATTTATCAAAAAATGGGGCGCGACAGCCTCTTCCAAAATTTCTTTTCTAAGCTCTTCATCCTTTGGCATAACCACCCGATTTCGAAATCTCAATATTCCATCTGATCCCAAAGTGAAATCGGTCTGGTCTCCCATCTTGACTTTCTCCACCAACTTTTGCATTTCAGGGTCCTTTTCCTGAGATTCCTTAATACGTCCCAATAAAGTGGAGGTTATCACAATATTCCCCAAAATCACTTTCCTTGGTTCTAATCGAGGATTCCAATAGCTAACTTCCTCCAACAATCGAAATTCCTTAACCATCAATCCAGCCATTTGTACCTGACGGCTCAAAGCATCGGCCACTACATTGGCCTTCCCAGGATGGTACTTAATAATGCAGTCATAATCTTCCAGAAATTCCATCCATCTACGTTGCCTCAAATTCAGCTCCTTCTGAGAAAATAAGTACTTAAGGCTTTTGTGATCTGTAAAAACCTCAAATGTCACTCCGTATAAGTAGTGTCTCCATTTCTTCAAAGCAAAGACCACAGCCGCTAACTCCAAATCATGGGTCGGATAGTTTCCTTCATGCGGCTTCAATTTTCTAGAGGCGTAAGCTATCACTTTATCATTTTGCATCAAAACACATCCCAAACCTTCCTTAGATGCATCGGTGTAAACCACAAAACTATCATATCCATTTGGTAGAGCTAGAACAGGCGCTCTAGTCAACCGTCTTTTCAACTCTTGAAAACTTCGTTCACACTTAGGACTCCAAATAAATTTTTCATTTTTCTTGGTCAACTCAGTCATAGGTCCAGCAATTTTCGAAAATCCTGGATGAATCTCCGGTAATACCCTGCCAGTCCTATAAAACTCCGAACTTCCGTTAGATTTTCCGGTCGTTTCCATTTTGAAACAGCTTCCACTTTAGCTGGATCCACTTTAATCCCATCCTTAGAAATTATGTGCCCTAGGAAAGTCACTTCCTTTAGCCAAAATTCACACTTGCTAAACTTAGCATATAATTGATGTTCCCTCAAGATTTGTAAAACAATTCTCAAATGTTTCTCATGATCTTTCACATTCTTAGAATACACCAAAATGTCATCAATGAAGATCACCACAAATTGATCCAAGTAAGGCTTAAAAACCCTATGCATTAAATCCATGAAAGCGGCAGGTGCATTGGTTAACCCAAAAGGCATTACTGCAAACTCGAAGTGCCCATACCTTGAGTTAAAAGCAGTCTTAGGTATGTCCTTCTCCAAAATCTTCAATTGATAGTAACCTTGCCTTAGATCCAATTTTGAAAACACTACCGCCCCTTGTAGTTGGTCAAATAGTTCATCAATGTGGGGTAGTGGGTATTTATTCTTAACCGTAACATCATTTAAACCTCGATAATCTATACATAACCTCAAACTCCTATCTTTCTTCTTTACAAACAAAACTGGGGCTCCCCACGGAGAATCACTCTCTCGTATAAAACCCCGTTCCAACAAATCCTGTAATTGTAACTTCAATTCCTTTAATTCAGCTGGAGCCATCCGATATGGTGTCCTTGAGATAGGTGCTGTTCCCGGAGCTAAATCAATTTTAAAAGCTATTTCCCGTTCCGGAGGTAGAGACTCCAATTCTTCAGGAAAAACATCAGAAAATTCTTTTACTACCGGTGTGTCCTCCAGATTCACCTCATCGTTAGGGGTATTAATAAGAAAAGCCAAATACCCTTGAACTCCTTTACTTAACAACTTTCTAGCCCGAATTCCCGAAATAAGTGCAGACGAGGCTAACTTACCCCTTACATCCAGCAAAGCATGGCTTATTTAATAATCACTTATCAGGTTCAAGTACTACATATCACACCAATCCAACCTATCAAATAGTCATGGTCCAATAGGGAATTAATCGCGTAATCAGATAAAACAGGCAAAAGGCTTGAAGTCGGACGTAAAGTCCCAGACATTTGGAAGAAATTCAGGATATAGCGAAGCTTCAAATCAAAAGTTCATCCCTGGTGGTGCTGGACAACACAACAAGCAATGCCCCACCAGAGAGGTTCAGTTCAACCGCTACAGAAGAGTAGTAGCCGGTCTACAACCACACCAGTACGAATAAGTTCAAGAGTAGGGTCAAAGCAGAGCCAAATACTTCAGGTTCATGGTGTATGAGTACGAACAAAAGTATAAGTTCAAGTTCAAGTGCAAGTTCAAGTTCAAATTCAAGGGTCATGAGTACGAGTAAGAACACACTGGCCTAACCTCTGTCCAGCAATTCACATTCTTAAACAGTCACAAAATTCAGGTCCACATTCCATATATTCAGTCAAATTAGGTCCATTGAGGATACGCAAGAGCACACTAGCCTAAACAGGTTCAAGTCTCAAGTAAGCTCAGTCTAATCGGTTTCAGGCAGTTCGAGTTCTCTTACCAACCTACTGCAATACTTTCGGAGTTCAAACTTCTTAAGATTGAAATATTGGCACAGAACCAATCATAACATATGTTGCGCACAAGAAAATCTCACCAAGTTTCCGGTTAGGTTAATCCATTATACACTAGTAGATCGGATCTTCGGGTTTATGTTCGATTCATATTCAGTACTAGGGATCTATTAAATTATATGAAACTGTCTATCAATTTGTCTCACAAGTACAGGGTTGTCTAAGCCCTCGGTCACGGTCCCCTTTTCTCATTCCTGCTACCCTACTTAAGAAAAGTCTATAAGCACAGGAAAAGGCATAACTAAGCATAAAGAGCGTAACGCGTATACAAGTTGCAAAAACATTTAAAATCAGGTCATGATTCATTACATGTATCAAAAGTTATAGCACGGTTAGAAGTTACAAAACAAGACCAAGATGTCCAATATTGCACAAAGGCAATTAAGTGCCACAAAAATATAGAAGTACATACAAGCAGGATACAAGAGGCCTCACAGCGTGCACTACCCCTTTCTAAGTCCATAGTTAAACCAAAGGGGTCCAGACATCACTAATTTCAATCAGATCACACGCCTTTACGAAATTAGATCCAATAAAGCCATAACGCAAGCTAAAACCAAGATTATCCATTCGGAGTTCAAAATCTTTAATAACCAGCCACCAGTCGGAACACCATCATCTCCAAAAATAACCAGTCTTAGGGTTTTGTAATTAAAGTTTCAAGCTCCAAGTTCAAACCCAAGAATAAGTACAACTTACTACCTTACGTGTCAAATGGAAACCAAATCAATTCACACTAACTTGTACTCTTGAATGCAGTTGCTCTCTATATCTTAAAGTTGCCTCAGTCCGTACATTTAAAATTGGCTCACTCTTCTTGAAAGTCAAGAATTTTGAAACATAAGAAGAGTATTTCAAGTAATCAAAAATCTTATCAAGTTCAGGATTCAAATTATTAAACATAAGCTTGCCATTCTTTCGAAAACTCAGGATATATATATATATTTTTCTTCGTGTAAAGCATGGACAAATTCAAGTGTGAGATTACACCAATATACAATCAAGGGGGAAAACTTAGTTTAGAAAATGTTAATCTTGTATTAACCCATCATATACAAAGTTCAACAACTCATTAGTTATTCACAAATTTTCAAATGTGAAATTCAAGTAAAACTCACCCTTTTACCAAAATCGGAAAATTACACATATTTAAAGCATATATATCTTACTTCCACTCATCGCTTACAAATAAAACTAGTACATCCTAGTTTTTCTTTAAATTTTCAAAGCAGAATATCTTTAGAAGATATGTGGGTGGAAAATACATTTTATTCCTTTGTACTTTTATCTTGGTTCAAAATCATCACACATGGAGTTTGACTATCAAATCTCGGTCTCTTACCCTCCATAGCCAGTACTAATAATTATCTCAATTCTTTCCATACTTACAAATATAATGATAATTCAAATTCATCCAATCTTTCACTACAAATCTCTCATCCCATATCTTCCTTCAATATAACATCACCTAATTCCTCAGTTTCTTCTGCAAGTCCCAAATAAGAACTCCCAAATAATAAATTTCTTTAACCCCTAAGATACAATAGATCCTTGTCACATAATATCCAAATTAATCCCACAGTCAGGCATCCTAAACTTTAAGCCTAGGATACGCTACAGAGATCTGAAGCCTAAGCTCTGATACCAACTGTGACGCCCCACATCTCCCTAAGGCGGACCAAAGGGTATCCGCGGACGCCTGCCCAGCTCACGCCAGGACTCAAGCAATTCCATCCAAATTCAAACCGAACTAAACACTTCGATGAGAGCAACATGAATACAATAATGCGGAAGCGTTCAAGCTTAATAAGTCACTTAATGTATAACCCGTACATCGGGTAATCATGAAACGACTTAAATTCAAAGTACACATCAGGGCCCAAACTTTTCAAGTTTACAATTTCCAAAAATACAACCCAAACCAGGGCCTAGTCAAAATTTATAACAGGAGTCTTAACAAAATTACAACGGATGGTTCCTCCATATTTCTCCAAGAGTCGGTCCTGTTAAGGAAAACAAAACTATAGGGTGAGCTAACGCTCGTGAGGCCAAGAACACACATGCAAGCACTTAGTCAAATAACAATCCCAGATTTAATAAATAAAGCCATGTCTTTTCAATAATCAATCAATCAAACAGGAAAAGTAATCAGAAACAATTCAAGGATATAGTAGCTCTCAGGAGCTAAGTTCCACTCGATCTGCCGTTGTCATTCGTATACCTTCCCGCATTGACCCTCCTGTCAACCGGGTCGGTATTTCCATTTCCGTAGATCACCACTTACTTCCCTCCGTCCACCGTACACCCCAAGGGCCCACAATGGCCAATATTGGGCGATACTCAACGAGTATGCCAAGCAAGACCTCTTATTAGGTCGAGCTTATTTGTATCTCATGGCTCGTCCAAATCCCCGACCAAGCCCATTGCTGGCTCGAGTCTAAGGACGGCCTATGAGTTTGGGCGTCCCCCATTCATTGGAAAGTCGAGGAGGTTCACTCCAACGACATAAGCATTCATGACATAACATTGCATTTCATTCATTCATTCAATACATTTCATTCATTCATTTGAAATTAGAACGAGTGCGATAAAGTACGCACCCGCCCTTATTTTTAAAACTTTCAACAAATCCCACAAATAAGCTAGTATCAAAATTCACACACTTGACACTCACCGAGCAATTCAATAAGAATTATTTTCCGGAAGTTCAAGTGTCCACGGTGAGATCCTCTTGAAGGTCTCCTTGCGCGCCTGGCAATTTAATAGTGGATAATCACACAATTAACCCACTTATCAAGAAAGATTGTACACTAGTACAATCTAAGAATTATTTTGCAAAAAGGAACCTCAATTACACGTAAATCGAGGTTCAACTTGCCTTTGATTAGGTACAATATTATTTGAGTTTTTATCATGAAAATCGAGGGCAAAACGTTTGAATAATACTAAGAGATTTAAGAGTTTTGGAAAAACTCCTTTGCCTTGAAAAGTGAGAATTTCAGTTTTATCCTAAATCTTTGAAAAATCGTAACTCGCTCGGTATAAGTCGAGAATTGGAAAACTTTATACCGTTGGAAATCTCTTAGAGAGTACTATAAGTTCCTAGAAGACACTTTTCCATGAATCGAAGTGAAAAGTGGTCAAAAATGAGCTTGAAGACGCAGGGTCGGTTTTCATGGCAGAATTAAGTTGGATTTCGGCCAACTTTGAAAATTCGGCACGATTCACACGTTGCAAACCGGCCTCTGGAATTTGCAGCTCAATTAGCGTTGCAAGTGAAGTTTATAACAAAACAAGCGGATCAAGAATCGGAGTTTCGAGTACCAAGATACGGTAGCTCAAAGTTGAGCAAATTCAAGACTGGATGAGAATTTTCCAGATTTGAACCCCCAACTTTAGAATTTTAACTAGGTATCGAAACGAACTTGAATTGGCACCAAAATTGGCAGTATTTCAATACTATATGGAAAGTATCTCTCTATCGAATTTCGGGGGAAAATACCTTCGGCAAGGTAGTTAATTAGCCAACCAAAGTTCAAGAAAAATCCTAAGGCAATCTGCCTTTGACTTTCATTTTCCAAATTTCCAATCGTTTAACCAAGAAAATTATCCAACCATGGTTCATTTGTGAAATAAGGGTCTAAGATATATCCATGATATCTTTGGTAAGTGTTTAATATCAAAAACATCAACTAACAAGTTCACTCCAAGATTTGGTTCCAAACCAGTCCAAACATTAGGGTTTTCCAAAACAGAGCAGTCCACTTGTTTCAGTCACAAATCAGTCAATATAGCTCGAAATCGAGCATGGCTTACGCCGTTGGAAAATACATTCATAGGAATAAAATATCACATAAGAAATCATTTCCAAATTCGGCACCCAACTGGTTCAAATTCGGGCATCAAGTTGCTGCCTGACCACTTCATTCCAGACGAACAGAGCAACAGGACAGCGAACTTAAAACATTTGGTTCGGCTTTCTCACAAAGAATCAGAACGTGAATTTTATACCAAATTAAAGCTAGGAATGTATAGTTTCAAACGCCACTGACGGCACATGATTTCGACATCCGAGGACAGAGTTATAGCCAAACTACTACTGCTGGTCAGAGTCATACGCGAATCAGTTTCCAGATTTGCTGGTTTCTAAAAAAAATTCATTTGCCCATTCAAACCTCATTATTTTTCAATGAAATTTTCCACACCTCTAATACATCATATAAGCATCCAGTTCAAGCCATTAGTTCATTAAAAACTGGCCTTAAAATGGCCGAACATGGCAGGGGCAAAATTGGAAATTTTAGCTTCTTACACCCAATGAAGTTCCTACTAATTACCCACCACTAATGCATCATTATAAACACTAAACCAACAATATAATCACCATCAATCATCACATCAGCAACAACAACCCAAGTGTGGGAATTCCAAGAGCCCACAATCACATTTTTACACCATACAAAAGCTAACCAAATGCATGCATGAACTTAACAAGGCAAGATAGCTTCCAATCTTCAAGTTTTCAAGGGTAGATCATCACTTACTTTGGGGTTGATGTTCAAGCAGAATTTTGGTCCTTTTTGCCCCAGAAAAACCGTGAGTTTTAGCTCTCTTTTGCAGCTCAAAATGCTCCTCAAGTGTCAAGCTAGGTGTGGTGCAAGTTTGGTTAAATTTGGAGGTGATTTCGGGTGGTTTTGGGTGAGATTAGTGTGCAGAAATTTTAGAACAAGGAGTTAGAGAGAGGGAGTGTTTTGGCCGGCCATGAGGAGAGAGAAGAGAGAGTGTGTTTGATCTAAGTTAACTTCCAAGAGAAGGTGCAATGTGTGGTGCAAAATCACCCAAAAGTCAACTCTCATTAGGGGCCGTTTGGTGTGATTACGGCTCGATTTTCTCGCGCGTTTGGTTCACTAGTGCACTAAACCTCTAATGCATATATATTCATGTAAATATTTTTCACTCTTAATTGTCCCGAAATAAGGGTCTAAAGTCCCTCAAATGAAGTCGCGCGTGTGAAAACGCGTACCGTCAATTTTACCACTATAACGCGAAACTTTTGAAAAATTCTTATAACGATTGCACTACTAACTATCACTTGGATATTTATTCATAAGATCACCTATTTTAGGACCATAGTACAGGTCTCCAATATTCCAAGCTTATCGTGCTACTACGCGGATAAAATCTCCAAGTACTATTCACTATTTTTACTAAACGCGCTCTAGGAAATTAATTTTTGAAACGAATCATTTTAAAAATATAACGAAGTAATATTACCATGTATTTAGATCTAATAAGACTAGAAAATATTCCTTGGAAATAAAATCCAATTAAATAATTTATTAAGCCATAAATTAGGCATAAAATAATAGTTTTTGCGAGTCCTCACAGAATTGGCCTTGGGTTAAAACCTGAAAGTTGTAGGGAATGACATTTTAAAGGTGCCTACAAAATTTCAGGTCAATTGGAGTAGTGTGGAATGAGAAAAGTCGAAATTACTATTGCTGTTCTGGTTTTACCCGAAATTGAGAAGTGCGCCTGCAATTGGTTGTTTTGGCTGGAATTGCTTCCGAATTGGTTGTTGAGGCCTTCTGATGAAATTTAGCCCTATTTTTTAGCTTTCAGCTGGTTTTGGAATTTCTGGATTTGGACTTGGATAGCCTGATTTATGATGTTTCCGCTGGAATGCGTTCTGTGAATCTGTTTTTCCGGTTCTGGTGTAGTTTCTTGCATTTTTGACCTTGTTACACTCGAAACTGGGTTGAGTGACCTTCTGAAATATTGTAGCCCTATCTCTTATCTTCGAAACGGTGGGTCTTTTACCTTCATCCGACAATCGTAGTGCCTTTGGTACCATTACCGTAAAATGACGTCAAAACCTATTTTTCTGGTTTTGAGCATAACTTTCATTTCCAGACTTTTTCCTAGCTTGACTTGTACTCGTACTACTTGGAGCTTATTGAACGGTTATTGAATGAACTTATTTGTGTGACTTTGGGACTTGCTGAGGAAATAATGAAGCCTTGACGGCTGGAAAAGTAAGCAAATTTAGTGGAAGTGCTGTCCGAACTTTGAAAGGACTTGATTGCATTGAATTCGCGATCTAAGACCTGGATTTGAACAAGGCAATGATATATGATGGATGATTCCTGAGTCGTGGAGGTGAGTGACCTCAAACTATTTCTGAAGTTATTTATGAACCGTTTCCTGCATTATTTACTTTTAAACTGTTTCCAAAGTTACTTTTGAACTGTTTTCTTGCATATCATGCATGCTTGCATGTGAGTATTCCTTATTTGCTATATTTTCTTGACTTCATGACTTGTATTATTGATTGATAACGTGTTAAGGGCTTTGAATGATTTTCAAAACGAGCTTTCTAGGCGAGTGTGTACTTTATCGCACTCGACCTAAATAACTGTGCAATTTTCTAGGATTTAATTATTGAAATGTTAGTTACGCAAGAATGTAAGCCGTTTTGCTGAATTGGCCACTGCCGAGCCAGAAGCGGACTCGGTCGGGCGATATGGTGACCCTGGGTGAATTTGGTATACTCGAGTATTACCTTGTAGTCTGACTACGTCCGGATGGGTGGAGTCCGGCCAATGGTCGGATGGGTAGAGTCCGGTCAACGTCCGGAAAAGGGGATGAACGAACAAAAGGATGAACGGAGGATTCTACTTACAAAAAATGTATTTTCAAACGATTGCAGGAATAAGGGGAAATGTCAGGGGAACGAACGAACAAACGAATAGCTCCATGTGAGCCCGTATCCTTTTAATGAATGTTACTATCGCTTTCCATTGTAAATGTTCCTTGAATTATTGATACTGCATTTTAATGTATTGTAAATGTTGTAATTGTTTCTGGACTTATCATTTGATTTATGACATCATTGAAATGAACTATTGTGAAACCGATTTGATTACTGATTTTAATGGTTACTCGCTGAGCTTCTAGCTCACCCCAAAAATATTTTATTCCCCTCCACAGGGCTCGTGGCGAAGGAGGGCTTGTTGTGCTGATTCACGTGACTGGATGGCCTATATTTTGTACAATTTGGATTTGGAATCATTTTATGTATAGTTAGGAATTGTTTTCGCTTCGTTTATGACATGTAATTATTGGAGACTTGGATGTGTAATTGTGGGAACATTTGATGTAATATTTGAGATTTATATTGTAATATATTTGAGGATTGTAGTGATCGACTGAGTCCCGGCGAGAGATGGGCAGGCGGCCCGCTGAACCCTTTGGTTCGCCTTAGGGGGAGGTGGGGCCGTCACAGTTGGTATCAGAGCTTGGGCTTCAGATCTCTGTAGTGTATCCTAGGCTTGAAATTTAGGATGCCGGACTGTGGGGTTGGTTTGCAATAGTAGTGATTCTTGCGGGATGTCTTGATTTGATTGGTACAAGAGGGAATGTCGAGGACGACATTCTTTTAAGGAGGGGAGATTGTGACGCCCCGAAAACTAGGAGTATGAGAAACCGAAAATTTTTATATATTTTCTCGACATTATTTTGTTTTCTTGTCTCTAAGTTTGTTTTCTTCAATATATTAATTTTTTATACATTTCTATAAGGAAATATAGTTTCCAAATCATTTTCTTGATCCAAGTTAGTCCACGTTAATTTTGAAGTGCGTTTTGAACGTGGGACCCGCAAGTGCGGTAAATGCATTATATTTTTGACAACTTGTTAGAATTTTGTATTGAGTGATATTATTTTACAAGGTGTTAAGATATTTGTCTTGGAGAGACAAGAAGATAATCTCAAGCTTAAAGGGTGACAAGTGTCACCTTGTTATTGAAGGTTGGACTTTGACATTTGACCATCTTACTACCTTTACCAAATAAGTACCAAATTGATCCAAAATTACCTTCATTCTTCATCATCTTGGCTGAGCTTCACAAGGAGAAAAGAAAGGAAAGCTTTCATCTTACTTCTTCATTTCTTGCTCCAATCAAACAATTTAACCGATTAAACTTGGATTTGCTCCATAAAAACCTTTCTCTTGGTAGTATTAAGGTGTGTAGTGAAGTGGTTTGAGAAGCAAAGGTGCTAAGTTGGGTCTTTTCTTGGGATTGTAAGGTAAGTGACTAAGGAACCTTTCCTTTGATCTTGATAATGTTCAATTAGTGGTTGGTGGTGGTTGAATAAGTGATTTTATGGTGGATTTCCTGATTTTGGTTGAAAATGACGAAGTTTTATTATTTTTGGGGATTTTTCTGTTTTCATATGGAAATGATTATGGGGTCATGTATGATGATTAGAAATGATGTTTAATGACTCTAGGAGGTGAAAAAAGTGATTAATTGCAATCAATTTCTGTTTTAGAAGGAAAAGTGGAAAACTAGGTTTCAATGTTCTTCATTCTGTCCGAATTTATAGCTCATAGATAGAGGCCGAATTGGCCTTGGCTTAAAACATGAAAGTTGTAGGGAATGACATTTTAAAGGGGCTACAAAATTTCAGGTCAATCGGAGTAGTGTGGAATGAGAAAAGTCGAAATTACTATTGTTGTTCTGGTTTTACCCGAAATTGAGAAGTGCGCCTGTAATTGGTTGTTTTGTCTAGAATTGCTTCCGAATTGGTTGTTGAGGCCTTCTGATGAAATTTAGCCCTGTTTTTTAGCTTTCAGCCGGTTTTGGAATTTCTGGATTTGGACATGGATAGCCTGATTTATGATGTTTCCGCTGGAATGCGTTCTGTGAATCTGTTTTTCCGGTTCTGGTGTAGTTTCTTGCATTTTTGACCTTGTTACACTCGAAACTGGGTTGAGTGACCTTCTGAAATATTGTAGCCCTGTCTCTTATCTTCGAAACGGTGGGTCTTGTACCTTCATCCGACAATCGTAGTGCCTTTGGTACTATTACCGTAAAATGACGTCAAAACCTGTTTTTCTGGTTTTGAGCTTAACTTTCATTTCCAGACTTTTTCCTAGCTTGACTTGTACTCGTACTACTTGGAGCTTATTGAACGGTTATTGAATGAACTTATTTGTGTGACTTTGGGACTTGCTGAGGAAATAATGAAGCCTTGACGGCTGGAAAAGTAAGCAAATTTAGTGGAAGTGCTGTCCGAACTTTGAAAGGACTTGATTGCATTGAATTCGCGATCTAAGACCTGGATTTGAACAAGGCAATGATATATGATGGATGATTCCTGAGTCGTGGAGGTGAGTGACCTCAAACTATTTCTGAAGTTATTTATGAACCGTTTCCTGCATTATTTACTTTTAAACTGTTTCCAAAGTTACTTTTGAACTGTTTTCTTGCATATCATGCGTGCTTGCATGTGAGTATTCCTTATTTGCTATATTTTCTTGATTTCATGACTTGTATTATTGATTGATAACGTGTTAAGTGCTTTGAATGATTTTCGAAACGAGCTTTCTAGGCGAGTGTGTACTTTATCGCACTCGACCTAAATAACTGTGCAATTTTCTAGGATTTAATTATTGAAATGTTAGTTACGCAAGAATGTAAGCCGTTTTGCTGAATTGGCCACTGCCGAGCCAGAAGCGGACTCGGTCGGGCGATATGGTGACCCTGGGTGAATTTGGTATACTCGAGTATTACCTTGTAGTCTGACTACGTCCGGATGAGTGGAGTCCGGCCAATGGTCGGATGGTTAGAGTCCGGTCAACGTCCGGAAAAGGGGATGAACGAACAAAAGGATGAACGGAGGATTTTACTTACAAAAAATGTATTTTCAAACGATTGGAGGAATAAGGGGAAATGTCAGGGGAACGAACGAACAAACGAATAGCTCCATGTGAGCCCGTATCCTTTTAATGAATGTTACTATCGCTTTCCATTGTAAATGTTCCTTGAATTATTGATACTGCATTTTAATGTATTGTAAATGTTGTAATTGTTTCTGGACTTATCATTTGATTTATGACATCATTGAAATGAACTATTGTGAAACCGATTTGATTACTGATTTTAATGGTTACTCGCTGAGCTTCTAGCTCACCCCAAAAATATTTTATTCCCCTCCACAGGGCTCGTGGCGAAGGAGGGCTTGTTGTGCTGATTCACGTGACTGGATGGCCTATATTTTGTACAATTTGGATTTGGAATCATTTTATGTATAGTTAGGAATTGTTTTCGCTTCGCTTATGACATGTAATTATTGGAGACTTGGATGTGTAATTGTGGGAACATTTGATGTAATATTTGAGTTTTATATTGTAATATATTTGAGAATTGTAGTGATCGACTGAGTCCCGGCGAGAGCTGGGCAGGCGGCCCGCCGAACCCTTTGGTTCGCCTTAGGGGGAGGTGGGGCCGTCACAGTTGGTATCAGAGCTTGGGCTTCAGATCTCTGTAGTGTATCTTAGGCTTGAAATTTAGGATGCCGGACTGTGGGGTTGGTTTGCAATAGTAGTGATTCTTGCGGGATGTCTTGATTTGATTGGTACAAGAGGGAATGTCGAGGACGACATTCTTTTAAGGAGGGGAGATTGTGACGCCCCGAAAACTAGGAGTATGAGAAACCGAAAATTTTTATATATTTTCTCTACATTATTTTGTTTTCTTGTCTCTAAGTTTGTTTTCTTCAATATATTAATTTTTTATACATTTCTATAAGGAAATATAGTTTCCAAATCATCTTCTTGATCCAAGTTAGTCCACGTTAATTTTGAAGTGCGTTTTGAACGTGGAACCCGCAAGGGCGGTAAATGCATTATATTTTTTACAACTTGTTAGAATTTTGTATTGAGTGATATTATTTTACAAGGTGTTAAGATATTTGTCTTGGAGAGACAAGAAGATAATCTCAAGCTTAAAGGGTGACAAGTGTCACCTTGTTATTGAAGGTTGGACTTTGACATTTGACCATCTTACTACCTTTACCAAATAAGTACCAAATTGATCCAAAATTACCTTCATTCTTCATCATCTTGGCTGAGCTTCACAAGGAGAAAAGAAATGAAAGCTTTCATCTTACTTCTTCATTTCTTGCTCCAATCAAACAATTTAACCGATTAAACTTGGATTTGCTCCATAAAAACCTTTCTCTTGGTAGTATTAAGGTGTGTAGTGAAGTGGTTTGAGAAGCAAAGGTGCTAAGTTGGGTCTTTTCTTGGGATTGTAAGATAAGTGACTAACGAACCTTTCCTTTGATCTTGATAATGTTCAATTAGTGATTGGTGGTGGTTGAATAAGTGATTTTATGGTCGATTTCCTGATTTTGGTTGAAAATGACGAAGTTTTATTATTTTTGGGGATTTTTCTGTTTTCATATGGATATGATTATGGGGTCATGTATGATGATTGGAAATAATGTTTAATGACTCTAGGAGGTGGAAAAAGTGATTAATTGCAATCAATTTCTGTTTTGGAAGGAAAAGTGGAAAACTAGGTTTCAATGTTCTTCATTCTGTCCGAATTTATAGCTCATAGATAGAGGCCGAATTGGCCTTGGCTTAAAACATGAAAGTTGTAGGGAATGCTATTTTAAAGGTGCCTACAAAATTTCATGTGAATCGGAGTAGTGTGGAATGAGAAAAGTCGAAATTACTATTGCTGTTCTGGTTTTACCCGAAATTGAGAACTGCGCCTGTAATTGGTTGTTTTGGCTGGAATTGCTTCCGAATTGGTTGTTGAGGCCTTCTGATGAAATTTAGCCCTGTTTTTTTAGCTTTCAACTGGTTTTGGAATTTTTGGATTTGGACTTGGATAGCCTGATTTATGATGTTTCCGCTGGAATGCGTTCTGTGAATCTGTTTTTCCGGTTCTGGTGTAGTTTCTTGCATTTTTGACCTTGTTACACTCGAAACTGGGTTGAGTGACCTTCTAAAATATTGTAGCCCTGTCTCTTATCTTCGAAACGGTGGGTCTTGTACCTTCATCCGACAATCGTAGTGCCATTGGTACCATTACCGTAAAATGACATCAAAACCTGTTTTTCTGGTTTTGAATTTAACTTTCATTTTCAGACTTTTTCCTAGCTTGACTTGTACTCCTACTACTTGGAGCTTATTGAACGGTTATTGAATGAACTTATTTGTGTGACTTTGGGACTTTCTGAGGAAATAATGAAGCCTTGACGGCTGGAAAAGTAAGCAAATTTAGTGGAAGTGTTGTCCGAACTTTGAAAGGACTTGATTGCATTGAGTTCGCGATCTAAGACCTGGATTTGAACAAGGCAATGATATATGATGGATGATTCCTGAGTCGTGGAGGTGAGTGACCTCAAACTAATTCTAAAGTTATTTATGAACCGTTTCCTGCATTATTTACCTTTAAACTGTTTCCAAAGTTACTTTTGAACTGTTTTCTTGCATATCATGCGTTCTTGCATGTGAGTATTCCTTATTTGCTATATTTTCTTGAGTTCATGACTTGTATTATTGATTGATAACGTGTTAAGTGCTTTGAATGATTTCCAAAACGAGCTTTCTAGGCGAGTGTGTACTTTGTAGCACTCGACCTAAATAACTGTGCAATTTTCAAGGATTTAATTATTGAAATGTTAGTTGCGCATGAATGTAAGCCGTTTGGCTGAATTGGCCACTGCCCTTTCTTACCGATTGACTCGATCCAGAAGCGGACTCGGTCGGGCGATATGGTGACCCTGCGTGAATTTGGTATACTCGAGTATTACCCTGTAGTCCGGTTACGTCCGGATGGGTGGAGTCCGGCCAATGGTCGGATGGGTGGAGTCCGGTCAACGTCCGGAAAAGAGGATGAACGAACAAAAGGATGAACGAGGGATTATACTTACAAAAAATGTATTTTCAAACGATTGGAGGAATAAGGGGAAATGTCAGGGGAACGAACGAACAAACGAATAGCTCCATGTGAGCCCGTATCCTTTTAATGAATGTTACTATCGCTTTCCATTGTAAATGTTCCTTGAATTATTGATACTCCATTTTAATGTATTGTAAATGTTGTAATTGTTTCTGGACTTATCATTTGATTTATGACATCATTGAAATGAACTATTGTGAAACCGATTTGATTACTGATTTTAATGGTTACTCGCTGAGCTTCTAGCTCACCCCAAAAATATTTTATTCCCCTCCACAGGGCTCGTGGCGAAGGAGGGCTTGTTGTGCTGATTCACGTGACTGGATGGCCTATATTTTGTATAATTTGGATTTGGAATCATTTTATGTATAGTTAGGAATTGTTTTCGCTTCGCTTATGACATGTAATTATTGGAGACTTGGATGTGTAATTGTGGGAACATTTGATGTAATATTTGAGATTTATATTGTAATATATTTGAGGATTGTAGTGATCGACTGAGTTCCGGCGAGAGCTGGGCAGGCGGCCCGCCGAACCCTTTGGTTCGCCTTAGGGGGAGGTGGGGCCGTCACAGTTGGTATCAGAGCTTGGGTTTCAGATCTCTGTAGTGTATCCTAGGCTTGAAATTTAGGATGCCGGACTGTGGGGTTGGTTTGCAATAGTAGTGATTCTTGCGGGATGTCTTGATTTGATTGGTACAAGAGGGAATGTCGAGGACGACATTCTTTTAAGGAGGGGAGATTGTGACGCCCCGAAAACTAGGAGTATGAGAAACCGAAAATTTTTATATATTTTCTCGACATTATTTTGTTTTCTTGTCTCTAAGTTTGTTTTCTTCAATATATTAATTTTTTATACATTTCTATAAGGAAATATAGTTTCCAAATCATTTTCTTGATCCAAGTTAGTCCACGTTAATTTTGAAGTGCGTTTTGAACGTGGGACCCGCAAGTGCGGTAAATGCATTATATTTTTGACAACTTGTTAGAATTTTGTATTGAGTGATATTATTTTACAAGGTATTAAGATATTTGTCTTGGAGAGACAAGAGGATAATCTCAAGCTTAAAGGGTGACAAGTGTCACCTTGTTATTGAAGGTTGGACTTTGACATTTGACCATCTTACTACCTTTACCAAATAAGTACCAAATTGATCCAAAATTACCTTCATTCTTCATCATCTTGGCTGAGCTTCACAAGGAGAAAAGAAAGGAAAGCTTTCATCTTACTTCTTCATTTCTTGCTCCAATCAAACAATTTAACCGATTAAACTTGGATTTGCTCCATAAAAACCTTTCTCTTGGTAGTATTAAGGTGTGTAGTGAAGTGGTTTGAGAAGCAAAGGTGCTAAGTTGGGTCTTTTCTTGGGATTGTAAGGTAAGTGACTAAGGAACCTTTCCTTTGATCTTGATAATGTTCAATTAGTGATTGGTGGTGGTTGAATAAGTGATTTTATGGTCGATTTCCTGATTTTGGTTGAAAATGACGAAGTTTTATTATTTTTGGGGATTTTTCTGTTTTCATATGGATATGATTATGGGGTCATGTATGATGATTGGAAATGATGTTTAATGACTCTAGGAGGTGGAAAAAGTGATTAATTGCAATCAATTTCTGTTTTGGAAGGAAAAGTGGAAAACTAGGTTTCAATGTTCTTCATTCTGTCCGAATTTATAGCTCATAGATAGAGGCAGAATTGGCCTTGGCTTCAAACGTGAAAGTTGTAGGGAATACTATTTTAAAGGTGCCTACAAAATTTCAGGTCAATCGGAGTAGTGTGGAATGAGAAAAGTCGAAATTACTATTGCTATTCTGGTTTTACCCGAAATTGAGAACTGCGCCTGTAATTGGTTGTTTTGGCTGGAATTGCTTCCGAATTGGTTGTTGAGGCCTTCTAATGAAATTTAGCCCTGTTTTTTAGCTTTCAGCTGGTTTTGGAATTTCTGGATTTGGACTTGGAAAGCCTGATTTATGATGTTTCCGCTGGAATGCGTTCTGTGAATCTGTTTTTCCGGTTCTGGTGTAGTTTCTTGCATTTTTGACCTTGTTACACTCGAAACTGGGTTGAGTGACCTTCTGAAATATTGTAGCCCTGTCTCTTATCTTCGAAACGGTGGGTCTTGTACCTTCATCCGACAATCGTAGTGCCTTTGGTACCATTACCGTAAAATGACATCAAAACCTGTTTTTCTGGTTTTGAATTTAACTTTCATTTTCAGACTTTTTCCTAGCTTGACTTGTACTCGTACTACTTGGAGCTTATTGAACGGTTATTGAATGAACTTATTTGTGTGACTTTGGGACTTGCTGAGGAAATAATGAAGCCTTGACGGCTGGAAAAGTAAGCAAATTTAGTGGAAGTGCTGTCCGAACTTTGAAAGGACTTGATTGCATTGAGTTCGCGATCTAAGACCTGGATTTGAACAAGGCAATGATATATGATGGATGATTCCTGAGTCGTGGAGGTGAGTGACCTCAAACTAATTCTGAAGTTATTTATGAACCGTTTCCTGCATTATTTACCTTTAAACTGTTTCCAAAGTTACTTTTGAACTATTTTCTTGCATATCATGCGTGCTTGCATGTGAGTATTCCTTATTTGCTATATTTTCTTGACTTCATGACTTGTATTATTGATTGATAACGTGTTAAGTGCTTTGAATGATTTCCAAAACGAGCTTTCTAGGCGAGTGTGTACTTTATCGCACTCGACCTAAATAACTGTGCAATTTTCAATGATTTAATTATTGAAATGTTAGTTGCGCATGAATGTAAGCCGTTTGGCTGAATTGGCCACTGCCCTTTCTTACCGATTGACTCGAGCCAGAAGCGGACTCGGTCGGACGATATGGTGACCCTGGGTGAATTTGGTATACTCGAGTATTACCCTGTAGTCCGGCTACGTCCGGATGGGTGGAGTCCGGCCAATGGTCGGATGGGTGGAGTCCGGTCAACGTCCGGAAAAGAGGATGAACGAACAAAAGGATGAACGAGGGATTATACTTACAAAAAATGTATTTTCAAACGATTGGAGGAATAAGGGGAAATGTCAGGGGAACGAACGAACAAACGAATAACTCCATGTGAGCCCGTATCCTTTTAATGAATGTTATTATCGCTTTCCATTGTAAATGTTCCTTGAATTATTGATACTCCATTTTATTGTATTGTAAATTTTGTAATTGTTTCTGGACTAATCATTTGATTTATGACATCATTGAAATGAACTATTGTGAAACCGATTTGATTACTGATTTTAATGGTTACTCGCTGAGCTTCTATCTCACCCCAAAAATATTTTATTCCCCTCCACAGGGCTCGTGGCGAAGGAGGACTTGTTGTGCTCATTCACGTGACTGGATGGCCTATATTTTGTACAATTTGGATTTGGAATCATTTTATGTATAGTTAGGAATTGTTTTCGCTTCGCTTATGACATGTAATTATTGGAGACTTGGATGTGTAATTGTGGGAACATTTGATGTAATATTTGAGATTTATATTGTAATATATTTGAGGATTGTAGTGATCGACTGAGTCCCGGCGAGAGATGGGCAGGCGGCCCGCCGAACCCTTTGGTTCGCCTTAGGGGGAGGTGGGGCCGTCACAGTTGGTATTAGAGTTTGGGCTTCAGATCTCTGTAGTGTATCCTAGGCTTGAAATTTAGGATGCCGGACTGTGGGGTTGGTTTGCAATAGTAGTGATTCTTGCGGGATGTCTTGATTTGATTGGTACAAGAGGGAATGTCGAGGGCGACATTCTTTTAAGGAGGGGAGATTGTGACGCCCCGAAAACTAGGAGTATGAGAAACCGAAAATTTTTATATATTTTCTCGACATTATTTTGTTTTCTTGTCTCTAAGTTTGTTTTCTTCAATATATTAATTTTTTATACATTTCTATAAGGAAATATAGTTTCCAAATCATTTTATTGATCCAAGTTAGTCCACGTTAATTTTGAAGTGCGTTTTGAACGTGGGACCCGCAAGTGCAGTAAATGCATTATATTTTTGACAACTTGTTAGAATTTTGTATTGAGTGATATTATTTTACAAGGTGTTAAGATATTTGTCTTGGAGAGACAAGAAGATAATCTCAAGCTTAAAGGGTGACAAGTGTCACCTTGTTATTGAAGGTTGGACTTTGACATTTGACCATCTTACTACCTTTACCAAATAAGTACCAAATTGATCCAAAATTACCTTCATTCTTCATCATCTTGGCTGAGCTTCACAAGGAGAAAAGAAAGGAAAGCTTTCATCTTACTTCTTCATTTCTTGCTCCAATCAAACAATTTAACCGATTAAACTTGGATTTGCTCCATAAAAACCTTTCTCTTGGTAGTATTAAGGTGTGTAGTGAAGTGGTTTGAGAAGCAAAGGTGCTAAGTTGGGTCTTTTCTTGGGATTGTAAGGTAAGTGACTAAGGAACCTTTCCTTTGATCTTGATAATGTTCAATTAGTGATTGGTGGTGGTTGAATAAGTGATTTTATGGTCGATTTCCTGATTTTGGTTGAAAATGACGAAGTTTTATTATTTTTGGGGATTTTTCTGTTTTCATATGGATATGATTATGGGGTCATGTATGATGATTGGAAATGATGTTTAATGACTCTAGGAGGTGGAAAAAGTGATTAATTGCAATCAATTTCTGTTTTGGAAGGAAAAGTGGAAAACTAGGTTTCAATGTTCTTCATTCTGTCCGAATTTATAGCTCAGAGATAGAGGCAGAATTGGCCTTGGCTTAAAACATGAAAGTTGTAGGGAATGCTATTTTAAAGGTGCCTACAAAATTTCAGGTTAATCGGAGTAGCGTGGAATGAGAAAAGTCGAAATTACTATTGCTGTTCTGGTTTTACCCGAAATTGAGAACTGCGCCTGTAATTGGTTGTTTTGGCTGGAATTGCTTCCGAATTGGTTGTTGAGGCCTTCTAATGAAATTTAGCCCTGTTTTTTAGCTTTCAGCTGGTTTTGGAATTTCTGGATTTGGACTTGGATAGCCTGATTTATGATGTTTCCGCTGGAATGCGTTCTGTGAATCTGTTTTTCCGGTTCTGGTGTAGTTTCTTGCATTTTTGACCTTGTTACACTCGAAACTGGGTTGAGTGACCTTCTGAAATATTGTAGTCCTGTCTCTTATCTTCGAAACGGTGGGTCTTGTACCTTCATCCGACAATCGTAGTGCCTTTGGTACCATTACCGTAAAATGACATCAAAACCTGTTTTTCTGGTTTTGAATTTAACTTTCATTTTCAGACTTTTTCCTAGCTTGACTTGTACTCGTACTACTTGGAGCTTATTGAACGGTTATTGAATGAACTTATTTGTGTGACTTTGGGACTTGCTGAGGAAATAATGAAGCCTTGACGGCTGGAAAAGTAAGCAAATTTAGTGGAAGTGCTGTCCGAACTTTGAAAGGACTTGATTGCATTGAGTTCGCGATCTAAGACCTGGATTTGAACAAGGCAATGATATATGATGGATGATTCCTGAGTCGTGGAGGTGAGTGACCTCAAACTAATTCTGAAGTTATTTATGAACCGTTTCCTGCATTATTTACCTTTAAACTGTTTCCAAAGTTACTTTTGAACTGTTTTCTTGCATATCATGCGTGCTTGCATGTGAGTATTCCTTATTTGCTATATTTTCTTGACTTCATGACTTGTATTATTGATTGATAACGTGTTAAGTGCTTTGAATGATTTCCAAAACGAGCTTTCTAGGCGAGTGTGTACTTTATCGCACTCGACCTAAATAACTGTGCAATTTTCAAGGATTTAATTATTGAAATGTTAGTTGCGCATGAATGTAAGCTGTTTGGCTGAATTGGCCACTGCCCTTTCTTACCGATTGACTCGATCCAGAAGCGGACTCGGTCGGGCGATATGGTGACCCTGGGTGAATTTGGTATACTCGAGTATTACCCTGTAGTCCGGCTACGTCCGGATGGGTGGAGTCCGGCCAATGGTCGGATGGGTGGAGTCCAGTCAACGTCCGGAAAAGGGGATGAACGAACAAAATGATGAACGAGGGATTATACTTACAAAAAATGTATTTTCAAACGATTGGAGGAATAAGGGGAAATGTCAGGGGAACGAACGAACAAACGAATAGCTCCATGTGAGCCCGTATCCTTTTAATGAATGTTACTATCGCTTTCCATTGTAAATGTTCCTTGAATTATTGATACTCCATTTTAATGTATTGTAAATGTTGTAATTGTTTCTGGACTTATCATTTGATTTATGACATCATTGAAATGAACTATTGTGAAACCGATTTGATTACTGATTTTAATGGTTACTCGCTGAGCTTCTAGCTCACCCCAAAAATATTTTATTCCCCTCCACAGGGCTCGTGGCGAAGGAGGGCTTGTTGTGCTGATTCACGTGACTGGATGGCCTATATTTTGTACAATTTGGATTTGGAATCATTTTATGTATAGTTAGGAATTGTTTTCGCTTCGCTTATGACATGTAATTATTGGAGACTTGGATGTGTAATTGTGGGAACATTTGATGTAATATTTGAGATTTATATTGTAATATATTTGAGGATTGTAGTGATCGACTGAGTCCCGGCGAGAGTTGGGCAGGCGGCCCGCCGAACCCTTTGGTTCGCCTTAGGGGGAGGTGGGGCCGTCACAGTTGGTATTAGAGTTTGGGATTCAGATCTCTGTAGTGTATCCTAGGCTTGAAATTTAGGATGCCGGACTGTGGGGTTGGTTTGCAATAGTAGTGATTCTTGCGGGATGTCTTGATTTGATTGGTACAAGAGGGAATGTCGAGGGCGACATTCTTTTAAGGAGGGGAGATTGTGACGCCCCGAAAACTAGGAGTATGAGAAACCGACATTATTTTGTTTTCTTGTCTCTAAGTTTGTTTTCTTCAATATATTAATTTTTTATACATTTCTATAAGGAAATATAGTTTCCAAATCATTTTCTTGATCCAAGTTAGTCCACGTTAATTTTGAAGTGCGTTTTGAACGTGGGACCCGCAAGTGCGGTAAATGCATTATATTTTTGACAACTTGTTAGAATTTTGTATTGAGTGATATTATTTTACAAGGTGTTAAGATATTTGTCTTGGAGAGACAAGAAGATAATCTCAAGCTTAAAGGGTGACAAGTGTCACCTTGTTATTGAAGGTTGGACTTTGACATTTGACCATCTTACTACCTTTACCAAATAAGTACCAAATTGATCCAAAATTACCTTCATTCTTCATCATCTTGGCTGAGCTTCACAAGGAGAAAAGAAAGGAAAGCTTTCATCTTACTTCTTCATTTCTTGCTCCAATCAAACAATTTAACCGATTAAACTTGGATTTGCTCCATTAAAACTTTTCTCTTGGTAGTATTAAGGTGTGTAGTGAAGTGGTTTGAGAAGCAAAGGTGCTAAGTTGGGTCTTTTCTTGGGATTGTAAGGTAAGTGACTAAGGAACCTTTCCTTTGATCTTGATAATGTTCAATTAGTGATTGGTGGTGGTTGAATAAGTGATTTTATGGTCGATTTCCTGATTTTGGTTGAAAATGACGAATTTTTATTATTTTTGGGGATTTTTCTGTTTTCATATGGATATGATTATGGGGTCATGTATGATGATTGGAAATGATGTTTAATGACTCTAGGAGGTGGAAAAAGTGATTAATTGCAATCAATTTCTGTTTTGGAAGGAAAAGTGGAAAACTAGGTTTCAATGTTCTTCATTCTGTCCGAATTTATAGCTCATAGATAGAGGCAGAATTGGCCTTGGCTTAAAACATGAAAGTTGTAGGGAATGCTATTTTAAAGGTGCCTAGAAAATTTCAGGTCAATCGGAGTAGTGTGGAATGAGAAAAGTCGAAATTACTATTGCTGTTCTGGTTTTACCCGAAATTGAGAACTGCGCCTGTAATTGGTTGTTTTGGCTGGAATTGCTTCCGAATTGGTTGTTGAGGCCTTCTGATGAAATTTAGCCCTGTTTTTTAGCTTTCAGCTGGTTTTGGAATTTCTGGATTTGGACTTGGATAGCCTGATTTATGATGTTTCCGCTGGAATGCGTTCTGTGAATCTGTTTTTCCGGTTCTGGTGTAGTTTCTTGCATTTTTGACCTTGTTACATTCGAAACTGGGTTGAGTGACCTTCTGAAATATTGTAGCCCTGTCTCTTATCTTCGAAACGTGGGTCTTGTACCTTCATCCGACAATCGTAGTGCCTTTGGTACCATTACCGTAAAATGACATCAAAACCTGTTTTTCTGGTTTTGAGCTTAACTTTCATTTCCAGACTTTTTCCTAGCTTGACTTGTACTCGTACTACTTGGAGCTTATTGAACGGTTTTTGAATGAACTTATTTGTGTGACTTTGGGACTTGCTGAGGAAATAATGAAGCCTTGACGGCTGGAAAAGTAAGCAAATTTAGTGGAAGTGCTGTCCGAACTTTGAAAGGACTTGATTGCATTGAGTTCGCGATCTAAGACCTGGATTTGAACAAGGCAATGATATATGATGGATGATTCCTGAGTCGTGGAGGTGAGTGACCTCAAACTAATTCTGAAGTTATTTATGAACCGTTTCCTGCATTATTTACCTTTAAACTGTTTCCAAAGTTACTTTTGAACTATTTTCTTGCATATCATGCGTGCTTGCATGTGAGTATTCCTTATTTGCTATATTTTCTTGACTTCATGACTTGTATTATTGATTGATAACGTGTTAAGTGCTTTGAATGATTTCCAAAACGAGCTTTCTAGGCGAGTGTGTACTTTATCGCACTCGACCTAAATAACTGTGCAATTTTCAATGATTTAATTATTGAAATGTTAGTTGCGCATGAATGTAAGCCGTTTGGCTGAATTGGCCACTGCCCTTTCTTACCGATTGACTCGAGCCAGAAGCGGACTCGGTCGGACGATATGGTGACCCTGGGTGAATTTGGTATACTCGAGTATTACCCTGTAGTCCGGCTACGTCCGGATGGGTGGAGTCCGGCCAATGGTCGGATGGGTGGAGTCCGGTCAACGTCCGGAAAAGAGGATGAACGAACAAAAGGATGAACGAGGGATTATACTTACAAAAAATGTATTTTCAAACGATTGGAGGAATAAGGGGAAATGTCAGGGGAACGAACGAACAAACGAATAACTCCATGTGAGCCCGTATCCTTTTAATGAATGTTATTATCGCTTTCCATTGTAAATGTTCCTTGAATTATTGATACTCCATTTTATTGTATTGTAAATTTTGTAATTGTTTCTGGACTAATCATTTGATTTATGACATCATTGAAATGAACTATTGTGAAACCGATTTGATTACTGATTTTAATGGTTACTCGCTGAGCTTCTATCTCACCCCAAAAATATTTTATTCCCCTCCACAGGGCTCGTGGCGAAGGAGGACTTGTTGTGCTCATTCACGTGACTGGATGGCCTATATTTTGTACAATTTGGATTTGGAATCATTTTATGTATAGTTAGGAATTGTTTTCGCTTCGCTTATGACATGTAATTATTGGAGACTTGGATGTGTAATTGTGGGAACATTTGATGTAATATTTGAGATTTATATTGTAATATATTTGAGGATTGTAGTGATCGACTGAGTCCCGGCGAGAGATGGGCAGGCGGCCCGCCGAACCCTTTGGTTCGCCTTAGGGGGAGGTGGGGCCGTCACAGTTGGTATTAGAGTTTGGGCTTCAGATCTCTGTAGTGTATCCTAGGCTTGAAATTTAGGATGCCGGACTGTGGGGTTGGTTTGCAATAGTAGTGATTCTTGCGGGATGTCTTGATTTGATTGGTACAAGAGGGAATGTCGAGGGCGACATTCTTTTAAGGAGGGGAGATTGTGACGCCCCGAAAACTAGGAGTATGAGAAACCGACATTATTTTGTTTTCTTGTCTCTAAGTTTGTTTTCTTCAATATATTAATTTTTTATACATTTCTATAAGGAAATATAGTTTCCAAATCATTTTCTTGATCCAAGTTAGTCCACGTTAATTTTGAAGTGCGTTTTGAACGTGGGACCCGCAAGTGCGGTAAATGCATTATATTTTTGACAACTTGTTAGAATTTTGTATTGAGTGATATTATTTTACAAGGTGTTAAGATATTTGTCTTGGAGAGACAAGAAGATAATCTCAAGCTTAAAGGGTGACAAGTGTCACCTTGTTATTGAAGGTTGGACTTTGACATTTGACCATCTTACTACCTTTACCAAATAAGTACCAAATTGATCCAAAATTACCTTCATTCTTCATCATCTTGGCTGAGCTTCACAAGGAGAAAAGAAAGGAAAGCTTTCATCTTACTTCTTCATTTCTTGCTCCAATCAAACAATTTAACCGATTAAACTTGGATTTGCTCCATAAAAACCTTTCTCTTGGTAGTATTAAGGTGTGTAGTGAAGTGGTTTGAGAAGCAAAGGTGCTAAGTTGGGTCTTTTCTTGGGATTGTAAGGTAAGTGACTAAGGAACCTTTCCTTTGATCTTGATAATGTTCAATTAGTGATTGGTGGTGGTTGAATAAGTGATTTTATGGTCGATTTCCTGATTTTGGTTGAAAATGACGAAGTTTTATTATTTTTGGGGATTTTTCTGTTTTCATATGGATATGATTATGGGGTCATGTATGATGATTGGAAATGATGTTTAATGACTCTAGGAGGTGGAAAAAGTGATTAATTGCAATCAATTTCTGTTTTGGAAGGAAAAGTGGAAAACTAGGTTTCAATGTTCTTCATTCTGTCCGAATTTATAGCTCATAGATAGAGGCAGAATTGGCCTTGGCTTCAAACGTGAAAGTTGTAGGGAATACTATTTTAAAGGTGCCTACAAAATTTCAGGTCAATCGGAGTAGTGTGGAATGAGAAAAGTCGAAATTACTATTGCTATTCTGGTTTTACCCGAAATTGAGAACTGCGCCTGTAATTGGTTGTTTTGGCTGGAATTGCTTCCGAATTGGTTGTTGAGGCCTTCTAATGAAATTTAGCCCTGTTTTTTAGCTTTCAGCTGGTTTTGGAATTTCTGGATTTGGACTTGGAAAGCCTGATTTATGATGTTTCCGCTGGAATGCGTTCTGTGAATCTGTTTTTCCGGTTCTGGTGTAGTTTCTTGCATTTTTGACCTTGTTACACTCGAAACTGGGTTGAGTGACCTTCTGAAATATTGTAGCCCTGTCTCTTATCTTCGAAACGGTGGGTCTTGTACCTTCATCCGACAATCGTAGTGCCTTTGGTACCATTACCGTAAAATGACATCAAAACCTGTTTTTCTGGTTTTGAATTTAACTTTCATTTTCAGACTTTTTCCTAGCTTGACTTGTACTCGTACTACTTGGAGCTTATTGAACGGTTATTGAATGAACTTATTTGTGTGACTTTGGGACTTGCTGAGGAAATAATGAAGCCTTGACGGCTGGAAAAGTAAGCAAATTTAGTGGAAGTGCTGTCCGAACTTTGAAAGGACTTGATTGCATTGAGTTCGCGATCTAAGACCTGGATTTGAACAAGGCAATGATATATGATGGATGATTCCTGAGTCGTGGAGATGAGTGACCTCAAACTAATTCTGAAGTTATTTATGAACCGTTTCCTGCATTATTTACCTTTAAACTGTTTCCAAAGTTACTTTTGAACTGTTTTCTTGCATATCATGCGTGCTTGCATGTGAGTATTCCTTATTTGCTATATTTTCTTGACTTCATGACTTGTATTATTGATTGATAACGTGTTAAGTGCTTTGAATGATTTCCAAAACGAGCTTTCTAGGCGAGTGTGTACTTTATCGCACTCGACCTAAATAACTGTGCAATTTTCAATGATTTAATTATTGAAATGTTAGTTGCGCATGAATGTAAGCCGTTTGGCTGAATTGGCCACTGCCCTTTCTTACCGATTGACTCGAGCCAGAAGTGGACTCGGTCGGACGATATGGTGACCCTGGGTGAATTTGGTATACTCGAGTATTACCCTGTAGTCCGGCTACGTCCGGATGGGTGGAGTCCGGCCAATGGTCGGATGGGTGGAGTCCGGTCAACGTCCGGAAAAGAGGATGAACGAACAAAAGGATGAACGAGGGATTATACTTACAAAAAATGTATTTTCAAACGATTGGAGGAATAAGGGGAAATGTCAGGGGAACGAACGAACAAACGAATAACTCCATGTGAGCCCGTATCCTTTTAATGAATGTTATTATCGCTTTCCATTGTAAATGTTCCTTGAATTATTGATACTCCATTTTATTGTATTGTAAATTTTGTAATTGTTTCTGGACTAATCATTTGATTTATGACATCATTGAAATGAACTATTGTGAAACCGATTTGATTACTGATTTTAATGGTTACTCGCTGAGCTTCTATCTCACCCCAAAAATATTTTATTCCCCTCCACAGGGCTCGTGGCGAAGGAGGACTTGTTGTGCTCATTCACGTGACTGGATGGCCTATATTTTGTACAATTTGGATTTGGAATCATTTTATGTATAGTTAGGAATTGTTTTCGCTTCGCTTATGACATGTAATTATTGGAGACTTGGATGTGTAATTGTGGGAACATTTGATGTAATATTTGAGATTTATATTGTAATATATTTGAGGATTGTAGTGATCGACTGAGTCCCGGCGAGAGATGGGCAGGCGGCCCGCCGAACCCTTTGGTTCGCCTTAGGGGGAGGTGGGGCCGTCACAGTTGGTATTAGAGTTTGGGCTTCAGATCTCTGTAGTGTATCCTAGGCTTGAAATTTAGGATGCCGGACTGTGGGGTTGGTTTGCAATAGTAGTGATTCTTGCGGGATGTCTTGATTTGATTGGTACAAGAGGGAATGTCGAGGGCGACATTCTTTTAAGGAGGGGAGATTGTGACGCCCCGAAAACTAGGAGTATGAGAAACCGACATTATTTTGTTTTCTTGTCTCTAAGTTTGTTTTCTTCAATATATTAATTTTTTATACATTTCTATAAGGAAATATAGTTTCCAAATCATTTTCTTGATCCAAGTTAGTCCACGTTAATTTTGAAGTGCGTTTTGAACGTGGGACCCGCAAGTGCGGTAAATGCATTATATTTTTGACAACTTGTTAGAATTTTGTATTGAGTGATATTATTTTACAAGGTGTTAAGATATTTGTCTTGGAGAGACAAGAAGATAATCTCAAGCTTAAAGGGTGACAAGTGTCACCTTGTTATTGAAGGTTGGACTTTGACATTTGACCATCTTACTACCTTTACCAAATAAGTACCAAATTGATCCAAAATTACCTTCATTCTTCATCATCTTGGCTGAGCTTCACAAGGAGAAAAGAAAGGAAAGCTTTCATCTTACTTCTTCATTTCTTGCTCCAATCAAACAATTTAACCGATTAAACTTGGATTTGCTCCATAAAAACCTTTCTCTTGGTAGTATTAAGGTGTGTAGTGAAGTGGTTTGAGAAGCAAAGGTGCTAAGTTGGGTCTTTTCTTGGGATTGTAAGGTAAGTGACTAAGGAACCTTTCCTTTGATCTTGATAATGTTCAATTAGTGATTGGTGGTGGTTGAATAAGTGATTTTATGGTCGATTTCCTGATTTTGGTTGAAAATGACGAAGTTTTATTATTTTTGGGGATTTTTCTGTTTTCATATGGATATGATTATGGGGTCATGTATGATGATTGGAAATGATGTTTAATGACTCTAGGAGGTGGAAAAAGTGATTAATTGCAATCAATTTCTGTTTTGGAAGGAAAAGTGGAAAACTAGGTTTCAATGTTCTTCATTCTGTCCGAATTTATAGCTCATAGATAGAGGCAGAATTGGCCTTGGCTTAAAACATGAAAGTTGTAGGGAATGCTATTTTAAAGGTGCCTAGAAAATTTCAGGTCAATCGGAGTAGTTTGGAATGAGAAAAGTCGAAATTACTATTGCTGTTCTGGTTTTACCCGAAATTGAGAACTGCGCCTGTAATTGGTTGTTTTGGCTGGAATTGCTTCCGAATTGGTTGTTGAGGCCTTCTGATGAAATTTAGCCCTGTTTTTTAGCTTTCAGCTGGTTTTGGAATTTCTGGATTTGGACTTGGATAGCCTGATTTATGATGTTTCCGCTGGAATGCGTTCTGTGAATCTGTTTTTCCGGTTCTGGTGTAGTTTCTTGCATTTTTGACCTTGTTACATTCGAAACTGGGTTGAGTGACCTTCTGAAATATTGTAGCCCTGTCTCTTATCTTCGAAACGTGGGTCTTGTACCTTCATCCGACAATCGTAGTGCCTTTGGTACCATTACCGTAAAATGACATCAAAACCTGTTTTTCTGGTTTTGAGCTTAACTTTCATTTCCTGACTTTTTCCTAGCTTGACTTGTACTCGTACTACTTGGAGCTTATTGAACGGTTATTGAATGAACTTATTTGTGTGACTTTGGGACTTGCTGAGGAAATAATGAAGCCTTGACGGCTGGAAAAGTAAGCAAATTTAGTGGAGGTGCTGTCCGAACTTTGAAAGGACTTGATGTGAGGACTCGCAAAAACTATTATTTTATGCCTAATTTATGGCTTAATAAATTATTTAATTGGATTTTATTTCCAAGGAATATTTTCTAGTCTTATTAGACCCAAATAAGTGGTAATATAACTTCGTTATATTTTTAAAATGATTCGTTTCGAAAATTAATTTCCTAGAGCGCGTTTAGCGAAAATAGTGAATAGTACTTGGAGATTTTATCCGCGTAGTAGCACAATAAGCTTGGAATATTGGAGACCTGTACCATGGTCCTAAAATAGGAAATTTTATGAATAAATATTCAAGTGATAGTTAGTAGTGCAATCGTTATAAGAATTTTTCGAAAGTTTCGCGTTATAGCGGTAAAATTGACGGTACGCGTTTTCACACGCGCAACTTCGATTGAGGGACTTTAGACCCTTATTTCGGGACAACTAAGAGTGAATAATAATTACATGAATATATATACATTGGAGGTTTAGTGCACTAGTGAACCAAACGCGCGAGAAAAATCGAGTCCAAACGCATCCTAGTTGCACTATTTCAAGTTGACTTTGAAGCAATTTTTCACCACACATTTAATCTTCTTTGAGAAGCCAACTTAGATCAAAATCACACTCTCTCTTCTCTCTCCTCACAGCCGGCCAAGCTTCCCCCTCTCTCTAACTCATTTGCAACAAAAATTCTGCACACTAATCTCACCCAAAACCACCCCAAATCACCTCCAAATCACACCAAACTTGGAGACCACTTAGCAAACCTCTTGGAGATTATATCTAGCTAAGGAGGAGGGGAGCTTTCACGGTTTCTTGGAGCTTCAAGAGGGCCGAAAATTCTGACCTTGCAAACCAAAGGAGTAGGTAATGATCAACCCTTGGATTCTTATCTTTTGGAGATTATATGACAAGATTAAGCTCATGCATGCACTTAGTTACTTGTTTATGGTGTAAAAATGTGATTGTGGGCTCTTGGAATTCCTACACTTGGGTTGTTGTTGCTGATGTGATGATTGATGGTGATTATATTGTTGGTTTAGTGGTTATAATGATGCATTAGTGGTGGGTAATTAGTAGGAACTTCATTGGGTGTAAGAAGCAAAAACTTCCGATTTTGCCCCTGCCATGTTCGGCCATTTCCAGGCCAATTTTTAATGGTTTAATGGCTTGAATTGGATGCTTATATGATGTATTAGAGGTGTGGAAAATTTCATTGAAAAATAATGAGGTTTGAATGGGCAAATGAATTTTTGTTCGAAACCAGCAAATCTGGAAAACTGATTCGCGTATGCTCTGACCAGCAGTAGTATTTTGGCCATAACTCTGTCCTCGGATGTCGAAATCATGTGCCGTCGGTGGCGTTTGAAACTAGACATTCCTAGCTTTAATTTGGTATATAATGCACGTTCTGATTCTTTGTGAGCAAGCCGAACCAAATGTTTTAAGTTCGCTGTCCTGTTACTCTGTTCTTCTGGAATGAAGTGTTCAGGCAGCAACTTGATGCCCGAATTTGAACCAAATGGGAGCCAAATTTGGAAACGATTTCTTCTGTGATATTTTAACTCTATGAATGTATTTTCCAACGGCGTAAGCCATGCTCGATTTTGAGCTATAATGACTGAGTTGTGACTGAAACAAGTGGACTGCTCTGTTTTGGAAAACCCTAATCTTTGGACTGGTTTGGAAAAAAATCTTGGAGTGAACTTGTTAGTTGATGTTTTGATATTAAACACTTACCAAAGGTATCATGGGTATATCTTAGACCCTTATTTCACAAATGAACCATGGTTGGATAACTTTCTTGGTTAAACGATTGGAAAATTTGGAAAATGAAAGTCAAAGGCAGTTTGCCTTAGGATTTTTCTTGAACTTTGGTTGGCTAATTAATGACCTTGCCGAAGGTATTTTTCCCCGAAATTCGATAGAGAGATACCTTCCATATAGTATTGAAATACTGCCAATTTTGGTGCCGATTCAAGTTCGTTTCGATACCCAATTGAATTACTAAAGTTAGAGGTTCAAATCTGGAAAATTCTCATCCAGTCTTGAATTTGCTCAACTTCGGGCTACCGTATCTCGGTGCTCGAAACTCCGATTTTTGATCCGCTTGTTTTGTCCTACACTTCACTTGCAACACTAATTGAGCTGAAAATTTCAGAGGCCGGTTTACAACGTGCGAATCGTGCCGAATTTTCAAAGTTGGCCAAAATCCAACTTCATTCTGCCTTGTGAACCAACCCTGCATCTTCAAGCTCATTTTTGACCACTTTTCACTTTGATTCATGGAAAAGTGTCTTCTAGGAACTTATAGTACACTCTAAGAGGTTTCCAACGGTATAAGGTTTTCCAATTCTCGACTTATACCGAGCGAGTTATGATTTTTCAAAGATTCATCAAAAAACTGGAAAATTTTCCAATTTCAAAGAAATAGAGTTTTTCAAAAACTCTTTATTCTTTTGATGTTCTTAAACGTTTTGTTTACGATTTTCATGATCAAAACTCAAATAATATTGTACATGATAAAAGGCAAGTTGAACCTCGATTTACGTGTAATTGAGGTTCCTTTTTGTGAAATAATCCTTAGATTGTACTAATGTACAATCTTCTTGATAAGTGGGTTAATTGTATGATTATTCGCTATTAAATTGCCAGGCGCGCAAGGAGACCTTCAAGAGGATCTCACCGTGGACACTTGAACTTCCGGGAAATAATTCTTATTGAATTGCTCGGTGAGTGTCAAGTGTGTGAATATTGATACTTGCTTATTTGTGGTATTTGTTGAAAGTTTTAAAAACAAGGGCGGGTGCGTACTTTATCGCACTCGTTCTAATTTCAAATGAATGAATGAAATGTATTGAATGAATGAATGAAATGCAATGTTATGTCATGAATGCTTGTGTCGTTGGAGTGAACCTCCTCGACCTTCCAATGAATGGGGGACGCCCAAACTCATAGGCCGTCCTTAGACTCGAGCCAGCAATGGGCTTGGTCGGGGATTTGGACGAGCCATGAGATACACATAAGCTCGACCTAATAAGAGGTCTTGCTTGGCATACTCGTCGAGTATCGCCCTAAAAATAGACTTGTGGGCCCTTGGGGTGTACGGTGGACGGAGGGAAGAAAGTGGTGATCTACGGAAATGGAAATACCGACCCGGTTGACAGGAGGGTCAATGCGGGAAAGTATAAGAATGACATCGACAGATCGAGTGGAACTTAGCTCCTGAGAGCTACTATATCCTTGAATTGTTTCTGATTACTTTTCCTGTTTGATAGATTGATTATTGAAAAGACATGGCTTTATTTATTAAAGTTGGGATTGTTATTTGATTACGTGCTTGCATGTGTGTTCTTGGCCTCACGAGCGTTTAGCTCACCCTATAGTTTTGTTTTCCTTAACAGGACCGACTCTTGGAGAAATATGGAGAAACCATCCGTTGTAATTTTGTTAAGACTCCTGTTATATATTTTGACTAGACCCTGGTTTGGGTTGTACTTTTGGAAATTGTAAACTTGAAATGTTTGGGCCCTGATGTGTACTTTGAATTGAAGTCGTTTCATGATTACCCGATGTACTGGTTATACATTAAGTGACTTATTAAGCTTGAACGCTTCCGCATTATTGTATTCATGTTGCTCTCATCGAAGTGTTTAGTTCGGTTTGAATTTGGATGGAATTGCTTGAGTCCTGGCGTGAGCTGGGCAGGCGTCCGCGGATACCCTTTGGTCCGCCTTAGGGAGATGTGGGGCGTCACAGTTGGTATCAGAGCTTAGGCTTCAGATCTCTGTAGCGTATCCTAGGCTTAAAGTTTAGGATGCCTGACTGTGGGATTAATTTGGATATTATGTGACAAGGATCTATTGTATCTTAGGGGTTAAAGAAATTTATTATTTGGGACTTGCAGAAGAAACTGAGGAATTAGGTGATGTTATATTGAAGGAAGATATGGGATGAGAGATTTGTAGTGAAAGATTGGATGAATTTGAATTATCATTATATTTGTAAGTGTGGAAAGAATTGAGATAATTATTAGTACTGGCTATGGAGGGTAAGAGACCGAGATTTGATAGTCAAACTCCATGTGTGATGATTTTGAACCAAGATAAAAGTACAAAGGAATAAAATGTATTTTCCGCCCACATATCTTCTAAAGATATTCTGCTTTGAAAATTTGAAGAAAAACTAGGATGTACTAGTTTTATTTGTAAGCGATGAGTGGAAGTAAGATATATATGTTTTAAATATGTGTAATTTTTCGATTTTAGTAAAAGGGTGAGTTTTACTTGAATTTCACATTTGAAAATTTGTGAATAACTAATGAGTTGTTGAACTTTGTATATGATGGGTTAATACAAGATTAACATTTTCTAAACTAAGTTTTCCCCCTTGATTGTATATTGGTGTAATCTCACACTTGAATTTGTCCATGCTTTACACGAAGAAAAATATATATATATATCCTGAGTTTTCGAAAGAATGGCAAGCTTATGTTTAATAATTTGAATCCTGAACTTGATAAGATTTTTGATTACTTGAAATACTCTTCTTATGTTTTAAAATTCTTGACTTTCAAGAAGAGTGAGCCAATTTTAAATGTACGGACTGAGGCAACTTTGAGATATAGAGAACAACTGCATTCAAGAGTACAAGTTAGTGTGAATTGATTTGGTTTCCATTTGACACGTAAGGTAGCAAGTTGTACTTATTCTTGGGTTTGAACTTGGAGCTTGAAACTTTAATTACAAAACCCTAAGACTGGTTATTTTTGGAGATGATGGTGTTCCGACTGGTGGCTGGTTATTAAAGATTTTGAGCTTCGAATGGATAATCTTGGTTTTAGCTTGCGTTATGGCTTTATGGGATTTAATTTCGTAAAGGCGTGTGATCTGATTGAAATTAGTGATGTCTGGACCCTTTGGTTTAACTATGGACTTAGAAAGGGGTAGTGCACGCTGTGAGGCCTTTTGTATCCTGCTTGTATGTACTTCTATATTTTTGTGGCACTTAATTGCCTATGTGCAATATTGGACATATTGGTCTTGTTTTGTAACTTCTAACCGTGCTATAACTTTTGATACATGTAATGAATCATGACCTGATTTTAAATGTTTTTGCAACTTGTATACGCGTTACGCTCTTTATGCTTAGTTATGCCTTTTCCTGTGCTTATAGACTTTTCTTAAGTAGGGTAGCAGGAACGAGAAAAGGGGACCGTGACCGAGGGCTTAGACAACCCTGTACTTGTGAGACAAATTGATAGACAGTTTCATATAATTTAATAGGTCCCTAGTACCGAATATGAATCGAACATAAACCCGAAGATCCGATCTACTAGTGTATAATGGATTAACCTAGCTAGAAACTTGGTGAGCTTTTCTTGTGCGCAACATATGTTATGATTGGTTCTGTGCCAGTATTTCAATCTTAGGAAGTTTGAACTCCGAAAGTATTGCAGTGGGTTGGTAAGAGAACTCGAACTGTCTGAAACCGATTAGACTGAGCTTACTTGAGACTTGAACCTGTTTAGGCTAGTGTGCTCTTGCGTATCCTCAATGGACCTAATTTGACTGAATATATGGAATGTGGACTTGAATTTTGTGACTGTTTAAGAATGTGAATTGCTGGACAGAGGTTAGGCCAGGGTGTTCTTACTCGTACTCATGACCCTTGAATTTGAACTTGAACTTGCACTTGAACTTGAACTTATACTTTTGTTCGTACTCATGCACCATGAACCTGAAGTATTTGGCTCTGCTTTGACCCTACTCTTGAACTTATTCGTACTGGTGTGGTTGTAGACCGGCTACTACTCTTCTGTAGCGGTTGAACTGAACCTCTCTGGTGGGGCATTGCTTGTTGTGTTGTCCAGCATCACCAGGGATGAACTTTTGATTTGAAGCTTCGCTATATCCTGAATTTCTTCCAAATGTCTGGGACTTTACGTCCGACTTCAAGCCTTTTGCCTGTTTTATCTGATTACGCGATTAATTCCCTATTGGACCATGACTATTTGATAGGTTGGATTGGTGTGATATGTAATACTTGAACCTGATAAGTGATTATTATATAAGCCATGCTCTACTGGATGTAAGGGGTAAGTTAGCCTCGTCTGCACTTATTTCGGGAATTCGGGCTAGAAAATTTTTAAATAAGGGAGCTCAAGGATATTTGGCTTTTCTTATTAATACCCCTAGCGATAAGGTGAATCTGGAGGACACACCGGTAGTGAAAGAATTTTCTGATGTTTTTCCTGAAGAATTGGAGTCTCTACCCCGGAACGGGAAATAGCTTTTAAAATTGATTTAGCTCCGGGAACAGCACCTATATCAAGGACACCATACAGGATGGCCCCAACTGAATTGAAGGAGTTGAAATTACAATTACAGGATTTGTTGGAACGAGGTTTTATACGGGAGAGTGATTCCCCGTGGGGAGCCCCAGTTTTGTTTGTAAAGAAGAAGGATGGGAGTTTGAGGTTATGTATAGATTATCGAGGCTTAAATGATGTTACGATTAAGAATAAATACCCACTGCCCCACATTGCTGAACTGTTTGACCAACTGCAAGGGGCGGTAGTGTTTTCAAAGTTGGATCTAAGGCAAGGTTACTATCAATTGAGGATTTTGGAGAAGGATATACCTAAGACTGCTTTTAACTCAAGGTATGGGCACTTCGAGTTTGCAGTGATACCTTTTGGGTTAACCAATGCACCTGCCGCTTTCATGGATTTAATGCATAGGGTTTTTAAGCCTTACTTAGATCAATTTGTGATGATTTTCATTGATGACATTTTGGTGTATTCTAAGAATGTGAAAGATCATGAGAAACATTTGAGGATTGTTTTACAAATCTTGAGGGAACATCGGTTATATGCTAAGTTTAGCAAGTGTGAATTCTGGCTAAAGGAAGTGACTTTCCTAGGGCATATAATTTCTAAGGATGGGATTAAAGTGAATCCAGCTAAAGTGGAAGCTGTTTCGAAATGGAAACGACCGGAAAATCCAACGGAAGTTCGGAGTTTTATAGGATTGGCAGGGTATTACCGGAGATTCATCCAGGATTTTTCGAAAATCGCTGGACCTATGACTGAGTTGACCAAGAAAAATGGAAAGTTTATTTGGAGTTCTAAGTGTGAAGGAAGTTTTCAGGAGTTGAAAAGACGGTTGACTAGAGCGCCTGTCCTAGCTCTACCAAATGGACACGATAGTTTTGTGGTTTACACAGATGCATCTAAGGAAGGTTTGGGATGTGTTTTGATGCAAAATGATAAAGTGATAGCTTATGCCTCTAGAAAATTGAAGCCGCATGAAGGGAACTATCCGACCCATGATTTGGAGTTAGCGGCTGTGGTCTTTGCTTTGAAGAAATGGAGACACTATTTATACGGAGTGACATTTGAGGTTTTTACAGATCACAAAAGCCTTAAGTACTTATTTTCTCAGAAGGAACTGAATTTGAGGCAACGTAGATGGATGGAATTTCTGGAAGATTATGACTGCATTATTAAGTACCATCCTGGGAAGGCCAATGTAGTGGCCGATGCTTTGAGCCGTCAGGTACAAATGGCTGGATTGATGGTTAAGGAAATTCGATTGTTGGAGGAAGTTAGCTATTGGAATCCTCGATTAGAACCAAGGAAAGTGATTTTGGGGAATATTGTGATAACCTCCACTCTATTGGAACGTATTAAGGAATCTCAGGAAAAGGACCCTGAAATGCAGAAGTTGGTGGAGAGAGTCAAGATGGGGGACCAGACCGATTTCTCTTTGGGATCAGATGGAATATTGAGATTTCGAAATCGGGTGGTTATGCCAAAGGATGAAGGGCTTAGAAAAGAAATTTTAGAAGAGGCACACCGATCAAAGTTTACAGTACATCCAGGAGGGAACAAAATGTACCAAGACTTGAAAGGTCTTTATTGGTGGAAAAATATGAAGAAGGAAATTGCCCAATTTGTTCAGACATGCTTGGTTTGTCAACAGGTTAAAGCCGAACATCAGAAACCATCTGGGCTTTTGCAACCTCTAGAAATACCTGAGTGGAAATCGGAAAATATTACCATGGATTTTGTATCAGGCTTACCAAGGACACAGAGAGGCCATGATGCCATTTGGGTGATAGTAGATAGATTGACTAAATCAGCTCATTTTCTGCCGATTAATATGAAATATCCATTGGAGAAGTTGGCCAGATTGTACTTGGATGAGATTATCAGACTACATGGTATACCTGTGAGTATTGTGTCAGATAGGGATCCAAGATTTGTTTCGAGGTTTTGGCAAAAGATGCAAGAAGTGTTGGGGACTAAGTTGAACTTTAGTACCACCTATCATCCCCAGACTGATGGACAATCTGAAAGAACAATTCAAACTCTTGAGGACATGTTGAGGACTTGTGTACTGGACTTCGGAGAGAATTGGAGTAAGTTCTTGACCTTAGTGGAATTTGCCTATAACAATATGTTCCACTCTTCTACTCAAATGGCTCCGTATGAGGCACTTTACGGTCGGAAGTGTAGATCCCCAATTTGTTGGGATGAAGTAGGTGAACGGAAAATCTTAGACACGACTACTGTATCTTGGAGTAGAGGAGGCGACATGGGAAGTTGAAGAGACAATCAGGGAGAAGTATCCAGACTTGTTCACCGACCAAGGTAAATTTCGAGGACGAAATTTTCTTAAGGGGGAAAGGATGTGAGGACTCGCAAAAACTATTATTTTATGCCTAATTTATGGCTTAATAAATTATTTAATTGGATTTTATTTCCAAGGAATATTTTCTAGTCTTATTAGACCCAAATAAGTGGTAATATAACTTCGTTATATTTTTAAAATGATTCGTTTCGAAAATTAATTTCCTAGAGCGCGTTTAGCGAAAATAGTGAATAGTACTTGGAGATTTTATCCGCGTAGTAGCACAATAAGCTTGGAATATTGGAGACCTGTACCATGGTCCTAAAATAGGAAATTTTATGAATAAATATTCAAGTGATAGTTAGTAGTGCAATCGTTATAAGAATTTTTCGAAAGTTTCGCGTTATAGCGGTAAAATTGACGGTACGCGTTTTCACACGCGCAACTTCGATTGAGGGACTTTAGACCCTTATTTTGGGACAACTAAGAGTGAATAATAATTACATGAATATATATACATTGGAGGTTTAGTGCACTAGTGAACCAAACGCGCGAGAAAAATCGAGTCCAAACGCATCCTAGTTGCACTATTTCAAGTTGACTTTGAAGCAATTTTTCACCACACATTTAATCTTCTTTGAGAAGCCAACTTAGATCAAAATCACACTCTCTCTTCTCTCTCCTCACAGCCGGCCAAGCTTTCCCCCTCTCTCTAACTCATTTGCAACAAAAATTCTGCACACTAATCTCACCCAAAACCACCCCAAATCACCTCCAAATCACACCAAACTTGGAGACCACTTAGCAAACCTCTTGGAGATTATATCTAGCTAAGGAGGAGGGGAGCTTTCACGGTTTCTTGGAGCTTCAAGAGGGCCGAAAATTCTGACCTTGCAAACCAAAGGAGTAGGTAATGATCAACCCTTGGATTCTTATCTTTTGGAGATTATATGACAAGATTAAGCTCATGCATGCACTTAGTTACTTGTTTATGGTGTAAAAATGTGATTGTGGGCTCTTGGAATTCCTACACTTGGGTTGTTGTTGCTGATGTGATGATTGATGGTGATTATATTGTTGGTTTAGTGGTTATAATGATGCATTAGTGGTGGGTAATTAGTAGGAACTTCATTGGGTGTAAGAAGCAAAAACTTCCGATTTTGCCCCTGCCATGTTCGGCCATTTCCAGGCCAATTTTTAATGGTTTAATGGCTTGAATTGGATGCTTATATGATGTATTAGAGGTGTGGAAAATTTCATTGAAAAATAATGAGGTTTGAATGGGCAAATGAATTTTTGTTCGAAACCAGCAAATCTGGAAAACTGATTCGCGTATGCTCTGACCAGCAGTAGTATTTTGGCCATAACTCTGTCCTCGGATGTCGAAATCATGTGCCGTCGGTGGCGTTTGAAACTAGACATTCCTAGCTTTAATTTGGTATATAATGCACGTTCTGATTCTTTGTGAGCAAGCCGAACCAAATGTTTTAAGTTCGCTGTCCTGTTACTCTGTTCTTCTGGAATGAAGTGTTCAGGCAGCAACTTGATGCCCGAATTTGAACCAAATGGGAGCCAAATTTGGGAACGATTTCTTCTGTGATATTTTAACTCTATGAATGTATTTTCCAACGGCGTAAGCCATGCTCGATTTTGAGCTATAATGACTGAGTTGTGACTGAAACAAGTGGACTGCTCTGTTTTGGAAAACCCTAATCTTTGGACTGGTTTGGAAAAAAATCTTGGAGTGAACTTGTTAGTTGATGTTTTGATATTAAACACTTACCAAAGGTATCATGGGTATATCTTAGACCCTTATTTCACAAATGAACCATGGTTGGATAACTTTCTTGGTTAAACGATTGGAAAATTTGGAAAATGAAAGTCAAAGGCAGTTTGCCTTAGGATTTTTCTTGAACTTTGGTTGGCTAATTAATGACCTTGCCGAAGGTATTTTTCCCCGAAATTCGATAGAGAGATACCTTCCATATAGTATTGAAATACTGCCAATTTTGGTGCCGATTCAAGTTCGTTTCGATACCCAATTGAATTACTAAAGTTAGAGGTTCAAATCTGGAAAATTCTCATCCAGTCTTGAATTTGCTCAACTTCGGGCTACCGTATCTCGGTGCTCGAAACTCCGATTTTTGATCCGCTTGTTTTGTCCTACACTTCACTTGCAACACTAATTGAGCTGAAAATTTCAGAGGCCGGTTTACAACGTGCGAATCGTGCCGAATTTTCAAAGTTGGCCAAAATCCAACTTCATTCTGCCTTGTGAACCAACCCTGCATCTTCAAGCTCATTTTTGACCACTTTTCACTTTGATTCATGGAAAAGTGTCTTCTAGGAACTTATAGTACACTCTAAGAGGTTTCCAACGGTATAAGGTTTTCCAATTCTCGACTTATACCGAGCGAGTTATGATTTTTCAAAGATTCATCAAAAAACTGGAAAATTTTCCAATTTCAAAGAAATAGAGTTTTTCAAAAACTCTTTATTCTTTTGATGTTCTTAAACGTTTTGTTTACGATTTTCATGATCAAAACTCAAATAATATTGTACATGATAAAAGGCAAGTTGAACCTCGATTTACGTGTAATTGAGGTTCCTTTTTGTGAAATAATCCTTAGATTGTACTAATGTACAATCTTCTTGATAAGTGGGTTAATTGTATGATTATTCGCTATTAAATTGCCAGGCGCGCAAGGAGACCTTCAAGAGGATCTCACCGTGGACACTTGAACTTCCGGGAAATAATTCTTATTGAATTGCTCGGTGAGTGTCAAGTGTGTGAATATTGATACTTGCTTATTTGTGGTATTTGTTGAAAGTTTTAAAAACAAGGGCGGGTGCGTACTTTATCGCACTCGTTCTAATTTCAAATGAATGAATGAAATGTATTGAATGAATGAATGAAATGCAATGTTATGTCATGAATGCTTGTGTCGTTGGAGTGAACCTCCTCGACCTTCCAATGAATGGGGGACGCCCAAACTCATAGGCCGTCCTTAGACTCGAGCCAGCAATGGGCTTGGTCGGGGATTTGGACGAGCCATGAGATACACATAAGCTCGACCTAATAAGAGGTCTTGCTTGGCATACTCGTCGAGTATCGCCCTAAAAATAGACTTGTGGGCCCTTGGGGTGTACGGTGGACGGAGGGAAGAAAGTGGTGATCTACGGAAATGGAAATACCGACCCGGTTGACAGGAGGGTCAATGCGGGAAAGTATACGAATGACATCGACAGATCGAGTGGAACTTAGCTCCTGAGAGCTACTATATCCTTGAATTGTTTCTGATTACTTTTCCTGTTTGATAGATTGATTATTGAAAAGACATGGCTTTATTTATTAAAGTTGGGATTGTTATTTGATTACGTGCTTGCATGTGTGTTCTTGGCCTCACGAGCGTTTAGCTCACCCTATAGTTTTGTTTTCCTTAACAGGACCGACTCTTGGAGAAATATGGAGAAACCATCCGTTGTAATTTTGTTAAGACTCCTGTTATATATTTTGACTAGACCCTGGTTTGGGTTGTACTTTTGGAAATTGTAAACTTGAAATGTTTGGGCCCTGATGTGTACTTTGAATTGAAGTCGTTTCATGATTACCCGATGTACTGGTTATACATTAAGTGACTTATTAAGCTTGAACGCTTCCGCATTATTGTATTCATGTTGCTCTCATCGAAGTGTTTAGTTCGGTTTGAATTTGGATGGAATTGCTTGAGTCCTGGCGTGAGCTGGGCAGGCGTCCGCGGATACCCTTTGGTCCGCCTTAGGGAGATGTGGGGCGTCACAGTTGGTATCAGAGCTTAGGCTTCAGATCTCTGTAGCGTATCCTAGGCTTAAAGTTTAGGATGCCTGACTGTGGGATTAATTTGGATATTATGTGACAAGGATCTATTGTATCTTAGGGGTTAAAGAAATTTATTATTTGGGACTTGCAGAAGAAACTGAGGAATTAGGTGATGTTATATTGAAGGAAGATATGGGATGAGAGATTTGTAGTGAAAGATTGGATGAATTTGAATTATCATTATATTTGTAAGTGTGGAAAGAATTGAGATAATTATTAGTACTGGCTATGGAGGGTAAGAGACCGAGATTTGATAGTCAAACTCCATGTGTGATGATTTTGAACCAAGATAAAAGTACAAAGGAATAAAATGTATTTTCCGCCCACATATCTTCTAAAGATATTCTGCTTTGAAAATTTGAAGAAAAACTAGGATGTACTAGTTTTATTTGTAAGCGATGAGTGGAAGTAAGATATATATGTTTTAAATATGTGTAATTTTTCGATTTTAGTAAAAGGGTGAGTTTTACTTGAATTTCACATTTGAAAATTTGTGAATAACTAATGAGTTGTTGAACTTTGTATATGATGGGTTAATACAAGATTAACATTTTCTAAACTAAGTTTTCCCCCTTGATTGTATATTGGTGTAATCTCACACTTGAATTTGTCCATGCTTTACACGAAGAAAAATATATATATATATCCTGAGTTTTCGAAAGAATGGCAAGCTTATGTTTAATAATTTGAATCCTGAACTTGATAAGATTTTTGATTACTTGAAATACTCTTCTTATGTTTTAAAATTCTTGACTTTCAAGAAGAGTGAGCCAATTTTAAATGTACGGACTGAGGCAACTTTGAGATATAGAGAACAACTGCATTCAAGAGTACAAGTTAGTGTGAATTGATTTGGTTTCCATTTGACACGTAAGGTAGCAAGTTGTACTTATTCTTGGGTTTGAACTTGGAGCTTGAAACTTTAATTACAAAACCCTAAGACTGGTTATTTTTGGAGATGATGGTGTTCCGACTGGTGGCTGGTTATTAAAGATTTTGAGCTTCGAATGGATAATCTTGGTTTTAGCTTGCGTTATGGCTTTATGGGATTTAATTTCGTAAAGGCGTGTGATCTGATTGAAATTAGTGATGTCTGGACCCTTTGGTTTAACTATGGACTTAGAAAGGGGTAGTGCACGCTGTGAGGCCTTTTGTATCCTGCTTGTATGTACTTCTATATTTTTGTGGCACTTAATTGCCTATGTGCAATATTGGACATATTGGTCTTGTTTTGTAACTTCTAACCGTGCTATAACTTTTGATACATGTAATGAATCATGACCTGATTTTAAATGTTTTTGCAACTTGTATACGCGTTACGCTCTTTATGCTTAGTTATGCCTTTTCCTGTGCTTATAGACTTTTCTTAAGTAGGGTAGCAGGAACGAGAAAAGGGGACCGTGACCGAGGGCTTAGACAACCCTGTACTTGTGAGACAAATTGATAGACAGTTTCATATAATTTAATAGGTCCCTAGTACCGAATATGAATCGAACATAAACCCGAAGATCCGATCTACTAGTGTATAATGGATTAACCTAGCTAGAAACTTGGTGAGCTTTTCTTGTGCGCAACATATGTTATGATTGGTTCTGTGCCAGTATTTCAATCTTAGGAAGTTTGAACTCCGAAAGTATTGCAGTGGGTTGGTAAGAGAACTCGAACTGTCTGAAACCGATTAGACTGAGCTTACTTGAGACTTGAACCTGTTTAGGCTAGTGTGCTCTTGCGTATCCTCAATGGACCTAATTTGACTGAATATATGGAATGTGGACTTGAATTTTGTGACTGTTTAAGAATGTGAATTGCTGGACAGAGGTTAGGCCAGGGTGTTCTTACTCGTACTCATGACCCTTGAATTTGAACTTGAACTTGCACTTGAACTTGAACTTATACTTTTGTTCGTACTCATGCACCATGAACCTGAAGTATTTGGCTCTGCTTTGACCCTACTCTTGAACTTATTCGTACTGGTGTGGTTGTAGACCGGCTACTACTCTTCTGTAGCGGTTGAACTGAACCTCTCTGGTGGGGCATTGCTTGTTTTGTTGTCCAGCATCACCAGGGATGAACTTTTGATTTGAAGCTTCGCTATATCCTGAATTTCTTCCAAATGTCTGGGACTTTACGTCCGACTTCAAGCCTTTTGCCTGTTTTATCTGATTACGCGATTAATTCCCTATTGGACCATGACTATTTGATAGGTTGGATTGGTGTGATATGTAATACTTGAACCTGATAAGTGATTATTATATAAGCCATGCTCTACTGGATGTAAGGGGTAAGTTAGCCTCGTCTGCACTTATTTCGGGAATTCGGGCTAGAAAATTTTTAAATAAGGGAGCTCAAGGATATTTGGCTTTTCTTATTAATACCCCTAGCGATAAGGTGAATCTGGAGGACACACCGGTAGTGAAAGAATTTTCTGATGTTTTTCCTGAAGAATTGGAGTCTCTACCCCGGAACGGGAAATAGCTTTTAAAATTGATTTAGCTCCGGGAACAGCACCTATATCAAGGACACCATACAGGATGGCCCCAACTGAATTGAAGGAGTTGAAATTACAATTACAGGATTTGTTGGAACGAGGTTTTATACGGGAGAGTGATTCCCCGTGGGGAGCCCCAGTTTTGTTTGTAAAGAAGAAGGATGGGAGTTTGAGGTTATGTATAGATTATCGAGGCTTAAATGATGTTACGATTAAGAATAAATACCCACTGCCCCACATTGCTGAACTGTTTGACCAACTGCAAGGGGCGGTAGTGTTTTCAAAGTTGGATCTAAGGCAAGGTTACTATCAATTGAGGATTTTGGAGAAGGATATACCTAAGACTGCTTTTAACTCAAGGTATGGGCACTTCGAGTTTGCAGTGATACCTTTTGGGTTAACCAATGCACCTGCCGCTTTCATGGATTTAATGCATAGGGTTTTTAAGCCTTACTTACATCAATTTGTGATGATTTTCATTGATGACATTTTGGTGTATTCTAAGAATGTGAAAGATCATGAGAAACATTTGAGGATTGTTTTACAAATCTTGAGGGAACATCGGTTATATGCTAAGTTTAGCAAGTGTGAATTCTGGCTAAAGGAAGTGACTTTCCTAGGGCATATAATTTCTAAGGATGGGATTAAAGTGAATCCAGCTAAAGTGGAAGCTGTTTCGAAATGGAAACGACCGGAAAATCCAACGGAAGTTCGGAGTTTTATAGGATTGGCAGGGTATTACCGGAGATTCATCCAGGATTTTTCAAAAATCGCTGGACCTATGACTGAGTTGACCAAGAAAAATGGAAAGTTTATTTGGAGTTCTAAGTGTGAAGGAAGTTTTCAGGAGTTGAAAAGACGGTTGACTAGAGCGCCTGTCCTAGCTCTACCAAATGGACACGATAGTTTTGTGGTTTACACAGATGCATCTAAGGAAGGTTTGGGATGTGTTTTGATGCAAAATGATAAAGTGATAGCTTATGCCTCTAGAAAATTGAAGCCGCATGAAGGGAACTATCCGACCCATGATTTGGAGTTAGCAGCTGTGGTCTTTGCTTTGAAGAAATGGAGACACTATTTATACGGAGTGACATTTGAGGTTTTTACAGATCACAAAAGCCTTAAGTACTTATTTTCTCAGAAGGAACTGAATTTGAGGCAACGTAGATGGATGGAATTTCTGGAAGATTATGACTGCATTATTAAGTACCATCCTGGGAAGGCCAATGTAGTGGCCGATGCTTTGAGCCGTCAGGTACAAATGGCTGGATTGATGGTTAAGGAAATTCGATTGTTGGAGGAAGTTAGCTATTGGAATCCTCGATTAGAACCAAGGAAAGTGATTTTGGGGAATATTGTGATAACCTCCACTCTATTGGAACGTATTAAGGAATCTCAGGAAAAGGACCCTGAAATGCAGAAGTTGGTGGAGAGAGTCAAGATGGGGGACCAGACCGATTTCTCTTTGGGATCAGATGGAATATTGAGATTTCGAAATCGGGTGGTTATGCCAAAGGATGAAGGGCTTAGAAAAGAAATTTTAGAAGAGGCACACCGATCAAAGTTTACAGTACATCCAGGAGGGAACAAAATGTACCAAGACTTGAAAGGTCTTTATTGGTGGAAAAATATGAAGAAGGAAATTGCCCAATTTGTTCAGACATGCTTGGTTTGTCAACAGGTTAAAGCCGAACATCAGAAACCATCTGGGCTTTTGCAACCTCTAGAAATACCTGAGTGGAAATGGGAAAATATTACCATGGATTTTGTATCAGGCTTACCAAGGACACAGAGAGGCCATGATGCCATTTGGGTGATAGTAGATAGATTGACTAAATCAGCTCATTTTCTGCCGATTAATATGAAATATCCATTGGAGAAGTTGGCCAGATTGTACTTGGATGAGATTATCAGACTACATGGTATACCTGTGAGTATTGTGTCAGATAGGGATCCAAGATTTGTTTCGAGATTTTGGCAAAAGATGCAAGAAGTGTTGGGGACTAAGTTGAACTTTAGTACCACCTATCATCCCCAGACTGATGGACAATCTGAAAGAACAATTCAAACTCTTGAGGACATGTTGAGGACTTGTGTACTGGACTTCGGAGAGAATTGGAGTAAGTTCTTGACCTTAGTGGAATTTGCCTATAACAATATGTTCCACTCTTCTACTCAAATGGCTCCGTATGAGGCACTTTACGGTCGGAAGTGTAGATCCCCAATTTGTTGGGATGAAGTAGGTGAACGGAAAATCTTAGACACGACTACTGTATCTTGGAGTAGAGGAGGCGACATGGGAAGTTGAAGAGACAATCAGGGAGAAGTATCCAGACTTGTTCACCGACCAAGGTAAATTTCGAGGACGAAATTTTCTTAAGGGGGAGAGGATGTGAGGACTCGCAAAAACTATTATTTTATGCCTAATTTATGGCTTAATAAATTATTTAATTGGATTTTATTTCCAAGGAATATTTTCTAGTCTTATTAGACCCAAATAAGTGGTAATATAACTTCGTTATATTTTTAAAATGATTCGTTTCGAAAATTAATTTCCTAGAGCGCGTTTAGCGAAAATAGTGAATAGTACTTGGAGATTTTATCCGCGTAGTAGCACAATAAGCTTGGAATATTGGAGACCTGTACCATGGTCCTAAAATAGGAAATTTTATGAATAAATATTCAAGTGATAGTTAGTAGTGCAATCGTTATAAGAATTTTTCGAAAGTTTCGCGTTATAGCGGTAAAATTGACGGTACGCGTTTTCACACGCGCAACTTCGATTGAGGGACTTTAGACCCTTATTTCGGGACAACTAAGAGTGAATAATAATTACATGAATATATATACATTGGAGGTTTAGTGCACTAGTGAACCAAACGCGCGAGAAAAATCGAGTCCAAACGCATCCTAGTTGCACTATTTCAAGTTGACTTTGAAGCAATTTTTCACCACACATTTAATCTTCTTTGAGAAGCCAACTTAGATCAAAATCACACTCTCTCTTCTCTCTCCTCACAGCCGGCCAAGCTTTCCCCCTCTCTCTAACTCATTTGCAACAAAAATTCTGCACACTAATCTCACCCAAAACCACCCCAAATCACCTCCAAATCACACCAAACTTGGAGACCACTTAGCAAACCTCTTGGAGATTATATCTAGCTAAGGAGGAGGGGAGCTTTCACGGTTTCTTGGAGCTTCAAGAGGGCCGAAAATTCTGACCTTGCAAACCAAAGGAGTAGGTAATGATCAACCCTTGGATTCTTATCTTTTGGAGATTATATGACAAGATTAAGCTCATGCATGCACTTAGTTACTTGTTTATGGTGTAAAAATGTGATTGTGGGCTCTTGGAATTCCTACACTTGGGTTGTTGTTGCTGATGTGACGATTGATGGTGATTATATTGTTGGTTTAGTGGTTATAATGATGCATTAGTGGTGGGTAATTAGTAGGAACTTCATTGGGTGTAAGAAGCAAAAACTTCCGATTTTGCCCCTGCCATGTTCGGCCATTTCCAGGCCAATTTTTAATGGTTTAATGGCTTGAATTGGATGCTTATATGATGTATTAGAGGTGTGGAAAATTTCATTGAAAAATAATGAGGTTTGAATGGGCAAATGAATTTTTGTTCGAAACCAGCAAATCTGGAAAACTGATTCGCGTATGCTCTGACCAGCAGTAGTATTTTGGCCATAACTCTGTCCTCGGATGTCGAAATCATGTGCCGTCGGTGGCGTTTGAAACTAGACATTCCTAGCTTTAATTTGGTATATAATGCACGTTCTGATTCTTTGTGAGCAAGCCGAACCAAATGTTTTAAGTTCGCTGTCCTGTTACTCTGTTCTTCTGGAATGAAGTGTTCAGGCAGCAACTTGATGCCCGAATTTGAACCAAATGGGAGCCAAATTTGGGAACGATTTCTTCTGTGATATTTTAACTCTATGAATGTATTTTCCAACGGCGTAAGCCATGCTCGATTTTGAGCTATAATGACTGAGTTGTGACTGAAACAAGTGGACTGCTCTGTTTTGGAAAACCCTAATCTTTGGACTGGTTTGGAAAAAAATCTTGGAGTGAACTTGTTAGTTGATGTTTTGATATTAAACACTTACCAAAGGTATCATGGGTATATCTTAGACCCTTATTTCACAAATGAACCATGGTTGGATAACTTTCTTGGTTAAACGATTGGAAAATTTGGAAAATGAAAGTCAAAGGCAGTTTGCCTTAGGATTTTTCTTGAACTTTGGTTGGCTAATTAATGACCTTGCCGAAGGTATTTTTCCCCGAAATTCGATAGAGAGATACCTTCCATATAGTATTGAAATACTGCCAATTTTGGTGCCGATTCAAGTTCGTTTCGATACCCAATTGAATTACTAAAGTTAGAGGTTCAAATCTGGAAAATTCTCATCCAGTCTTGAATTTGCTCAACTTCGGGCTACCGTATCTCGGTGCTCGAAACTCCGATTTTTGATCCGCTTGTTTTGTCCTACACTTCACTTGCAACACTAATTGAGCTGAAAATTTCAGAGGCCGGTTTACAACGTGCGAATCGTGCCGAATTTTCAAAGTTGGCCAAAATCCAACTTCATTCTGCCTTGTGAACCAACCCTGCATCTTCAAGCTCATTTTTGACCACTTTTCACTTTGATTCATGGAAAAGTGTCTTCTAGGAACTTATAGTACACTCTAAGAGGTTTCCAACGGTATAAGGTTTTCCAATTCTCGACTTATACCGAGCGAGTTATGATTTTTCAAAGATTCATCAAAAAACTGGAAAATTTTCCAATTTCAAAGAAATAGAGTTTTTCAAAAACTCTTTATTCTTTTGATGTTCTTAAACGTTTTGTTTACGATTTTCATGATCAAAACTCAAATAATATTGTACATGATAAAAGGCAAGTTGAACCTCGATTTACGTGTAATTGAGGTTCCTTTTTGTGAAATAATCCTTAGATTGTACTAATGTACAATCTTCTTGATAAGTGGGTTAATTGTATGATTATTCGCTATTAAATTGCCAGGCGCGCAAGGAGACCTTCAAGAGGATCTCACCGTGGACACTTGAACTTCCGGGAAATAATTCTTATTGAATTGCTCGGTGAGTGTCAAGTGTGCGAATATTGATACTTGCTTATTTGTGGTATTTGTTGAAAGTTTTAAAAACAAGGGCGGGTGCGTACTTTATCGCACTCGTTCTAATTTCAAATGAATGAATGAAATGTATTGAATGAATGAATGAAATGCAATGTTATGTCATGAATGCTTGTGTCGTTGGAGTGAACCTCATCGACCTTCCAATGAATGGGGGACGCCCAAACTCATAGGCCGTCCTTAGACTCGAGCCAGCAATGGGCTTGGTCGGGGATTTGGACGAGCCATGAGATACACATAAGCTCGACCTAATAAGAGGTCTTGCTTGGCATACTCGTCGAGTATCGCCCTAAAAATAGACTTGTGGGCCCTTGGGGTGTACGGTGGACGGAGGGAAGAAAGTGGTGATCTACGGAAATGGAAATACCGACCCGGTTGACAGGAGGGTCAATGCGGGAAAGTATACGAATGACATCGACAGATCGAGTGGAACTTAGCTCCTGAGAGCTACTATATCCTTGAATTGTTTCTGATTACTTTTCCTGTTTGATAGATTGATTATTGAAAAGACATGGCTTTATTTATTAAAGTTGGGATTGTTATTTGATTACGTGCTTGCATGTGTGTTCTTGGCCTCACGAGCGTTTAGCTCACCCTATAGTTTTGTTTTCCTTAACAGGACCGACTCTTGGAGAAATATGGAGAAACCATCCGTTGTAATTTTGTTAAGACTCCTGTTATATATTTTGACTAGACCCTGGTTTGGGTTGTACTTTTGGAAATTGTAAACTTGAAATGTTTGGGCCCTGATGTGTACTTTGAATTGAAGTCGTTTCATGATTACCCGATGTACTGGTTATACATTAAGTGACTTATTAAGCTTGAACGCTTCCGCATTATTGTATTCATGTTGCTCTCATCGAAGTGTTTAGTTCGGTTTGAATTTGGATGGAATTGCTTGAGTCCTGGCGTGAGCTGGGCAGGCGTCCGCGGATACCCTTTGGTCCGCCTTAGGGAGATGTGGGGCGTCACACTTGATTGCATTGAGTTCGCGATCTAAGACCTGGATTTGAACAAGGCAATGATATATGATGGATGATTCCTGAGTCGTGGAGGTGAGTGACCTCAAACTAATTCTGAAGTTATTTATGAACCGTTTCCTGCATCATTTACCTTTAAACTGTTTCCAAAGTTACTTTTGAACTGTTTTCTTGCATATCATGCGTGCTTGCATGTGAGTATTCCTTATTTGCTATATTTTCTTGACTTCATGACTTGTATTATTGATTGATAACGTGTTAAGTGCTTTGAATGATTTCCAAAACGAGCTTTCTAGGCGAGTGTGTACTTTATCGCACTCGACCTAAATAACTGTGCAATTTTCAAGGATTTAATTATTAAAATGTTAGTTGCGCATGAATGTAAGCCGTTTGGCTGAATTGGCCACTGCCCTTTCTTACCGATTGACTCGAGCCAGAAGCGGACTCGGTCGGGCGATATGGTAACCTTGGGTGAATTTGGTATACTCGAGTATTACCCTGTAGTCCGGCTATGTCCGGATGGGTGGAGTCCGGCCAATGGTCGGATGGGTGGAGTCCGGTCAACGTCCGGAAAAGGGGATGAACGAACAAAAGGATGAACGAGGGATTATACTTTCAAAAAATGTATTTTCAAACGATTGGAGGAATAAGGGGAAATGTCAGGGGAACGAACGAACAAACGAATAGCTCCATGTGAGCCCGTATCCTTTTAATGAATGTTATTATCGTTTTCCATTGTAAATGTTCCTTGAATTATTGATACTCCATTTTAATGTATTGTAAATGTTGTAATTGTTTCTGGACTTATCATTTGATTTATGACATCATTGAAATGAACTATTGTGAAACCGATTTGATTACTGATTTTAATGGTTACTCGCTGAGCTTCTAGCTCACCCCAAAAATATTTTATTCCCCTCCACAGGACTCGTGGCGAAGGAGGGCTTGTTGTGCTGATTCACGTGACTGGTTGGCCTATATTTTGTACAATTTGTATTTGGAATCATTTTATGTATAGTTAGGAATTGTTTTCGCTTCGCTTATGACATGTAATTATTGGAGACTTGGATGTGTAATTGTGGGAACATTTGATGTAATATTTGAGATTTATATTGTAATATATTTGAGGATTGTAGTGATCGACTGAGTCCCGGCGAGAGCTGGGCAGGCGGCCCGCCGAACCCTTTGGTTCGCCTTAGGGGGAGGTGGGGCCGTCACAGATGGTATCAGAGCTTGGGTTTCAGATCTCTGTAGTGTATCCTAGGCTTGAAATTTAGGATGCCGGACTGTGGGGTTGGTTTGCAATAGTAGTGATTCTTGCGGGATGTCTTGATTTGATTGGTACAAGAGGAAATGTCGAGGACGACATTCTTTTAAGGAGGGGAGATTGTGACGCCCCGAAAACTAGGAGTATGAGAAACCGAAAATTTTTATATATTTTCTCGACATTATTTTGTTTTCTTGTCTCTAAGTTTGTTTTCTTCAATATATTAATTTTTTATACATTTCTATAAGGAAATATAGTTTCCAAATCATTTTCTTGATCCAAGTTAGTCCACGTTAATTTTGAAGTGCGTTTTGAACGTGGGACCCGCAAGTGCGGTAAATGCATTATATTTTTGACAACTTTTTAGAATTTTGTATTGAGTGATATTATTTTACAAGGTGTTAAGATATTTGTCTTGGAGAGACAAGAAGATAATCTCAAGCTGAAAGGGTGACAAGTGTCACCTTGTTATTGAAGGTTGGACTTTGACATTTGACCATCTTACTACCTTTACCAAATAAGTACCAAATTGATCCAAAATTACCTTCATTCTTCATCATCTTGGCTGAGCTTCACAAGGAGAAAAGAAAGGAAAGCTTTCATCTTACTTCTTCATTTCTTGCTCCAATCAAACAATTTAACCGATTAAACTTGGATTTGCTCCATAAAAACCTTTCTCTTGGTAGTATTAAGGTGTGTAGTGAAGTGGTTTGAGAAGCAAAGGTGCTAAGTTGTGTCTTTTCTTGGGATTGTAAGGTAAGTGACTAAGGAACCTTTCCTTTGATCTTCATAATGTTCAATTAGTGATTGGTGGTGGTTGAATAAGTGATTTTATGGTCGATTTCCTGATTTTGGTTGAAAATGACGAAGTTTTATTATTTTTGGGGATTTTTCTGTTTTCATATGGATATGATTATGGGGTCATGTATGATGATTGGAAATGATGTTTAATGACTCTAGGAGGTGGAAAAAGTGATTAATTGCAATCAATTTCTGTTTTGGAAGGAAAAGTGGAAAACTAGGTTTCAATGTTCTTCATTCTGTCCGAATTTATAGCTCATAGATAGAGGCCGAATTGGCCTTGGCTTAAAACATGAAAGTTTTAGGGAATGCTATTTTAAAGGTGCCTACAAAATTTCAGGTCAATCGGAGTAGTGTGGAATGAGAAAAGTCGAAATTACTATTGCTGTTCTGGTTTTACCCGAAATTGAGAACTGCGCCTGTAATTGGTTGTTTTGGCTGGAATTGCTTCCGAATTGGTTGTTGAGGCCTTCTAATGAAATTTAGCCCTGTTTTTTAGCTTTCAGCTGGTTTTGGAATTTCTGGATTTGGACTTGGATAGCCTGATTTATGATGTTTCCGCTGGAATGCGTTCTGTGAATCTGTTTTTCCGGTTCTGGTGTAGTTTCTTGCATTTTTTACCTTGTTACATTCGAAACTGGGTTGAGTGACCTTCTGAAATATTGTAGCCCTGTCTCTTATCTTCGAAACGGTGGGTCTTGTACCTTCATCCGACAATCGTAGTGCCTTTGGTACCATTACCGTAAAATGACATCAAAACCTGTTTTTCTGGTTTTGAGTTTAACTTTCATTTTCAGACTTTTTCCTAGCTTGACTTGTACTCGTACTACTTGGAGCTTATTGAACGGTTATTGAATGAACTTATTTGTGTGACTTTGGGACTTGCTGAGGAAATAATGAAGCCTTGACGGCTGGAAAAGTAAGCAAATTTAGTGGAGGTGCTGTCCGAACTTTGAAAGGACTTGATTGCATTGAGTTCGCGATCTAAGACCTGGATTTGAACAAGGCAATGATATATGATGGATGATTCCTGAGTCGTGGAGGTGAGTGACCTCAAACTAATTCTGAAGTTATTTATGAACCGTTTCCTGCATTACTTACTTTTAAACTGTTTCCAAAGTTACTTTTGAACTGTTTTCTTGCATATCATGCGTGCTTGCATGTGAGTATTCCTTATTTGCTATATTTTCTTGACTTCATGACTTGTATTATTGATTGATAACGTGTTAAGTGCTTTGAATGATTTCCAAAACGAGCTTTCTAGGCGAGTGTGTACTTTATCGCACTCGACCTAAATAACTGTGCAATTTTCAAGGATTTAATTATTGAAATGTTAGTTGCGCATGAATGTAAGCCGTTTGGCTGAATTGGCCACTGCCCTTTCTTACCAAATGACTCGATCCAGAAGCGGACTCGGTCGGGCGATATGGTGACCCTGGGTGAATTTGGTATACTCGAGTATTACCCTGTAGTCCGGCTACGTCCGGATGGGTGGAGTCCGGCCAATGATCGGATGGGTGGAGTACGGTCAACGTCCGGAAAAGGGGATGAACGAACAAAAGGATGAACGAGGGATTATACTTACAAAAAATGTATTTTCAAACGATTGGAGGAATAAGGGGAAATGTCAGGGGAACGAACGAACAAACGAATAGCTCCATGTGAGCCCGTATCCTTTTAATGAATGTTACTATCGCTTTCCATTGTAAATGTTCCTTGAATTATTGATACTCCATTTTAATGTATTGTAAATGTTGTAATTGTTTCTGGACTTATCATTTGATTTATGACATCATTGAAATGAACTATTGTGAAACCGATTTGATTACTGATTTTAATGGTTACTCGCTGAGCTTCTAGCTCACCCCAAAAATATTTTATTCCCCTCCACAGGGCTCGTGGCGAAGGAGGGCTTGTTGTGCTGATTCACGTGACTGGATGGCCTATATTTTGTACAATTTGGATTTGGAATCATTTTATGTATAGTTAGGAATTGTTTTCGCTTCGCTTATGACATGTAATTATTGGAGACTTGGATGTGTAATTGTGGGAACATTTGATGTCATATTTGAGATTTATATTGTAATATATTTGAGGATTGTAGTGATCGACTGAGTTCCGGCAAGAGCTGGGCAGGCGGCCCGCCGAACCCTTTGGTTCGCCTTAGGGGGAGGTGGGGCCGTCACAGTTGGTATCAGAGCTTGGGCTTCAGATCTCTGTAGTGTATCCTAGGCTTGAAATTTAGGATGCCGGACTGTGGGGTTGGTTTGCAATAGTAGTGATTCTTGCGGGATGTTTTGATTTGATTGGTACAAGAGGGAATGTCGAGGACGACATTCTTTTAAGGAGGGGAGATTGTGACGCCCCGAAAACTAGGAGTATGAGAAACCGAAAATTTTTATATATTTTCTCGACATTATTTTGTTTTCTTGTCTCTAAGTTTGTTTTCTTCAATATATTAATTTTTTATACATTTCTATAAGGAAATATAGTTTCCAAATCATTTTCTTGATCCAAGTTAGTCCACGTTAATTTTGAAGTGCGTTTTGAACGTGGGACCCGCAAGTGCCGTAAATGCATTATATTTTTGACAACTTGTTAGAATTTTGTATTGAGTGATATTATTTTACAAGGTGTTAAGATATTTGTCTTGGAGAGACAAGAAGATAATCTCAAGCTTAAAGGGAGACAAGTGTCACCTTGTTATTGAAGGTTGGACTTTGACATTTGACCATCTTACTACCTTTACCAAATAAGTACCAAATTGATCCAAAATTACCTTCATTCTTCATCATCTTGGCTGAGCTTCACAAGGAGAAAAGAAAGGAAAGCTTTCATCTTACTTCTTCATTTCTTGCTCCAATCAAACAATTTAACCGATTAAACTTGGATTTGCTCCATAAAAACCTTTCTCTTGGTAGTATTAAGGTGTGTAGTGAAGTGGTTTGAGAAGCAAAGGTGCTAAGTTGGGTCTTTTCTTGGGATTGTAAGGTAAGTGACTAAGGAACCTTTCCTTTGATCTTGATAATGTTCAATTAGTGATTGGTGGTGGTTGAATAAGTGATTTTATGGTCGATTTCCTGATTTTGGTTGAAAATGACGAAGTTTTATTATTTTTGAGAATTTTTCTGTTTTCATATGGATATGATTATGGGGTCATGTATGATGATTGGAAATGATGTTTAATGACTCTAGGAGGTGGAAAAAGTGATTAATTGCAATCAATTTCTGTTTTGGAAGGAAAAGTGGAAAACTAGGTTTCAATGTTCTTCATTCTGTCCGAATTTATAGCTCATAGATAGAGGCCGAATTGGCCTTGGCTTAAAACATGAAAGTTGTAGGGAATGCTATTTTAAAGGTGCCTAGAACATTTCAGGTCAATCGGAGTAGTGTGGAATGAGAAAAGTCGAAATTACTATTGCTGTTCTGGTTTTACCCGAAATTGAGAAGTGCGCCTGTAATTGGTTGTTTTGGCTGGAATTGCTTCCGAATTGGTTGTTGAGGCCTTCTGATGAAATTTAGCCCTGTTTCTTAGCTTTCAGCTGGTTTTGGAATTTCTGGATTTGGACTTGGATAGCCTGATTTATGATGTTTCCGCTGGAATGCGTTCTGTGAATCTGTTTTTCCGGTTCTGGTGTAGTTTCTTGCATTTTTTTACCTTGTTACACTCGAAACTGGGTTGAGTGACCTTCTAAAATATTGTAGCCCTGTCTCTTATCTTCGAAACGGTGGGTCTTGTACCTTCATCCGACAATCGTAGTGCCTTTGGTACCATCACTGCAAAATAACGTCAAAACCTGTTTTTCTGGTTTTGAGCTTAACTTTCATTTCCAGACTTTTTCCTAACTTGACTTGTACTCGTACTACTTGGAGCTTATTGAACGGTTATTGAATAAACTTATTTGTGTGACTTTGGGACTTGCTGAGGAAATAATGAAGCTTTGACGGCTGGAAAAGTAAGCAAATTTAGTGGAAGTGCTGTCCGAACTTTGAAAAGACTTGATTGCATTGAGTTTGCGATCTAAGACCTGGATTAGAACAAGGCAATGATATATGATGGATGATTCCTGAGTCGTAGAGGTGTGTGACCTCAAACTATTTCTGAAGTTATTTATGAACCGTTTCCTGCATTATTTACTTTTAAACTGTTTCCAAAGTTACTTTTGAACTGTTTTCTTGCATATCATGCGTGCTTGCATGTGAGTATTCCTTATTTGCTATATTTTCTTGACTTCATGACTTGTATTATTGATTGATAACGTGTTAAGTGCTTTGAATGATTTCCAAAACGAGCTTTCTAGGCGAGTGTGTACTTTATCGCACTCGACCTGAATAACTGTTCAATTTTCAAGAATTTAATTATTGAAATGTTAGTTGCGCATGAATGTAAGCCGTTTGGCTGAATTGGCAACTGCCGAGCCAGAAGCGGACTCGGTCGGGCGATATGGTGACCCTGGGTGAATTTGGTATACTCGAGTATTACCTTGTAGTCCGTCTACGTCCGGATGGGTGGAGTCCGGCCAATGGTCGGATGGGTGGAGTCCGGTCAACGTCCGGAAAAAGGGATGAACGAACAAAAGGATGAACGAGGGATTCTACTTACAAAAAATGTATTTTCAAACGATTGAAGGAATAAGAGGAAATGTCAGGGGAACGAACGAACAAACGAATAGCTCCATGTGAGCCCGTATCCTTTTAATGAATGTTACTATCGCTTTCCATTGTAAATGTTCCTTGAATTATTGATACTCCATTTTAGTGTATTGTAAATGTTGTAATTGTTTCTGGACTTATCATTTGATTTATGACATCATTGAAATGAACTTTTGTGAAACCGATTTGATTACTGATTTTAATGGTTACTCGCTGAGCTTCTAGCTCACCCCAAAAATATTTTATTCCCCTCCACAGGGCTCGTGGCGAAGGAGGGCTTGTTGTGCTGATTCACGTGACTGGGTGGCCTATATTTTGTACAATTTGTATTTGGAATCATTTTATGTATAGTTAGGAATTGTATTCGCTTCGTTTATGACATGTAATTATTGGAGACTTGAATGTGTAATTGTGGGAACATTTGATGTAATATTTGAGATTTATATTGTAATATATTTGAGAATTGTAGTGATCGACTGAGTTCCGGCGAGAGTTGGCCCGCCGAACCCTTTGGTTCGCCTTAGGGGGAGGTGGGACCGTCACAGTTGGTATCAGAGCTTGGGCTTCAGATCTCTGTAGTGTATCCTAGACTTGAAATTTAGGATGCCGGACTGTGGGGTTGGTTTGCAATAGTAGTGATTCTTGCGGGATGTTTTGATTTGATTGGTACAAGAGGGAATGTCGAGGACGACATTCTTTTAAGGAGGGGAGATTGTGACGCCCCGAAAACTAGGAGTATGAGAAACCGAAAATTTTTATATATTTTCTCGACATTATTTTGTTTTCTTGTCTCTAAGTTTGTTTTCTTCAATATATTAATTTTTTATACATTTCTATAAGGAAATATAGTTTCCAAATCATTTTCTTGATCCAAGTTAGTCCACGTTAATTTTGAAGTGCGTTTTGAACGTGGGACCCGCAAGTGCGGTAAATGCATTATATTTTTGACAACTTGTTAGAATTTTGTATTGAGTGATATTATTTTACAAGGTGTTAAGATATTTGTCTTGGAGAGACAAGAAGATAATCTCAAGCTTAAAGGGAGACAAGTGTCACCTTGTTATTGAAGGTTGGACTTTGACATTTGACCATCTTACTACCTTTACCAAATAAGTACCAAATTGATCCAAAATTACCTTCATTCTTCATCATCTTGGCTGAGCTTCACAAGGAGAAAAGAAAGGAAAGCTTTAATCTTACTTCTTCATTTCTTGCTCCAATCAAACAATTTAACCGATTAAACTTGGATTTGCTCCATAAAAACCTTTCTCTTGGTAGTATTAAGGTGTGTAGTGAAGTGGTTTGAGAAGCAAAGGTGCTAAGTTGGGTCTTTTCTTGGGATTGTAAGGTAAGTGACTAAGGAACCTTTCCTTTGATCTTGATAATGTTCAATTAGTGATTGGTGGTGGTTGAATAAGTGATTTTATGGTCGATTTCCTGATTTTGGTTGAAAATGACGAAGTTTTATTATTTTTGAGAATTTTTCTGTTTTCATATGGATATGATTATGGGGTCATGTATGATGATTGGAAATGATGTTTAATGACTCTAGGAGGTGGAAAAAGTGATTAATTGCTATCAATTTCTGTTTTGGAAGGAAAAGTGGAAAACTAGGTTTCAATGTTCTTCATTCTGTCCGAATTTATAGCTCATAGATAGAGGCCGAATTGGCCTTGGCTTAAAACATGAAAGTTGTAGGGAATGCTATTTTAAAGGTGCCTAGAACATTTCAGGTCAATCGGAGTAGTGTGGAATGAGAAAAGTCGAAATTACTATTGCTGTTCTGGTTTTACCCGAAATTGAGAAGTGCGCCTGTAATTGGTTGTTTTGGCTGGAATTGCTTCCGAATTGGTTGTTGAGGCCTTCTGATGAAATTTAGCCCTGTTTCTTAGCTTTCAGCTGGTTTTGGAATTTCTGGATTTGGACTTGGATAGCCTGATTTATGATGTTTCCGCTGGAATGCGTTCTGTGAATCTGTTTTTCCGGTTCTGGTGTAGTTTTTTGCATTTTTTACCTTGTTACACTCGAAACTGGGTTGAGTGACCTTCTAAAATATTGTAGCCCTGTCTCTTATCTTCGAAACGGTGGGTCTTGTACCTTCATCCGACAATCGTAGTGCCTTTGGTACCATTACTGCAAAATAACGTCAAAACCTGTTTTTCTGGTTTTGAGCTTAACTTTCATTTCCAGACTTGTACTCGTACTACTTGGAGCTTATTGAACGGTTATTGAATAAACTTATTTGTGTGACTTTGGGACTTGCTGAGGAAATAATGAAGCTTTGACGGCTGGAAAAGTAAGCAAATTTAGTGGAAGTGCTGTCCGAACTTTGAAAAGACTTGATTGCATTGAGTTTGCGATCTAAGACCTGGATTAGAACAAGGCAATGATATATGATGGATGATTCCTGAGTCGTAGAGGTGTGTGACCTCAAACTATTTCTGAAGTTATTTATGAACCGTTTCCTGCATTATTTACTTTTAAACTGTTTCCAAAGTTACTTTTGAACTGTTTTCTTGCATATCATGCGTGCTTGCATGTGAGTATTCCTTATTTGCTATATTTTCTTGACTTCATGACTTGTATTATTGATTGATAACGTGTTAAGTGCTTTGAATGAATTCCAAAACGAGCTTTCTAGGCGAGTGTGTACTTTATCGCACTCGACCTGAATAACTGTTCAATTTTCAAGAATTTAATTATTGAAATGTTAGTTGCGCATGAATGTAAGCCGTTTGGCTGAATTGGCAACTGCCGAGCCAGAAGCGGACTCGGTCGGGCGATATGGTGACCCTGGGTGAATTTGGTATACTCGAGTATTACCTTGTAGTCCGTCTACGTCCGGATGGGTGGAGTCCGGCCAATGGTCGGATGGGTGGAGTCCGGTCAACGTCCGGAAAAAGGGATGAACGAACAAAAGGATGAACGAGGGATTCTACTTACCAAAAATGTATTTTCAAACGATTGAAGGAATAAGAGGAAATGTCAGGGGAACGAACGAACAAACGAATAGCTCCATGTGAGCCCGTATCCTTTTAATGAATGTTACTATCGCTTTCCATTGTAAATGTTCCTTGAATTATTGATACTCCATTTTAGTGTATTGTAAATGTTGTAATTGTTTCTGGACTTATCATTTGATTTATGACATCATTGAAATGAACTATTGTGAAACCGATTTGATTACTGATTTTAATTGTTACTCGCTGAGCTTCTAGCTCACCCCAAAAATATTTTATTCCCCTCCACAGGGCTCGTGGCGAAGGAGGGCTTGTTGTGCTGATTCACGTGACTGGGTGGCCTATATTTTGTACAATTTGTATTTGGAATCATTTTATGTATAGTTAGGAATTGTTTTCGCTTCGTTTATGACATGTAATTATTGGAGACTTGAATGTGTAATTGTGGGAACATTTGATGTAATATTTGAGATTTATATTGTAATATATTTGAGGATTGTAGTGATCGACTGAGTCCCGGCGAGAGTTGGGCAGGCGGCCCGCCGAACCCTTTGGTTCGCCTTAGGGGGAGGTGGGGCCGTCACAGTTGGTATCAGAGCTTAGGTTTCAGATCTCTGTAGTGTATCCTAGGCTTGAAATTTAGGATGCCGGACTGTGGGGTTGGTTTGCAATAGTAGTGATTCTTGCGGGATGTCTTGACTTGATTGGTACAAGAGGGAATGTCAAGAACGACATTCTTTTAAGAAGGGGAGATTGTGACGCCCCGAAAACTAGGAGTATGAGAAACCGAAAATTTTTATATATTTTCTCGACATTATTTTTTTTCTTGTCTCTAAGTTTGTTTTCTTCAATATATTAATTTTTTATACATTTCTATAAGGAAATATAGTTTCCAAATCATTTTCTTGATCCAAGTTAGTCCACGTTAATTTTGAAGTGCGTTTTGAACGTGGGACCCGCAAGTGCCGTAAATGCATTATATTTTTGACAACTTGTTAGAATTTTGTATTGAATGATATTATTTTACAAGGTGTTAAGATATTTGTCTTGGAGAGACAAGAAGATAATCTCAAGCTTAAAGGGTGACAAGTGTCACCTTGTTATTGAAGGTTGGACTTTGACATTTGACCATCTTACTACCTTTACTAAATAAGTACCAAATTGATCCAAAATTACCTTCATTCTTCATCATCTTGGCTGAGCTTCACAAGGAGAAAAGAAAGGAAAGCTTTCATCTTACTTCTTCATTTCTTGCTCCAATCAAACAATTTAACCGATTAAACTTGGATTTGCTCCATAAAAACCTTTCTCTTGGTAGTATTAAGGTGTGTAGTGAAGTGGTTTGAGAAGCAAAGGTGCTAAGTTGGGTCTTTTCTTGGGATTGTAAGGTAAGTGACTAAGGAACCTTTCCTTTGATCTTGATAATGTTCAATTAGTGATTGGTGGTGGTTGAATAAGTGATTTTATGGTTGATTTCCTGATTTTGGTTGAAAATGACGAAGTTTTATTATTTTTGGAGATTTTTCTGTTTTCATGTGGATATGATTATGGGGTCATGTATGATGTTTGGAAATGATGTTTAATGACTCTAGGAGGTGGAAAAAGTGATTAATTGCAATCAATTTCTGTTTTGGAAGGAAAAGTGGAAAACTAGGTTTCATTGTTCTTCATTCTGTCCGAATTTATAGCTCATAGATAGAGGCCGAATTGGCCTTGGCTTAAAACATGAAAGTTGTAGGGAATACTATTTTAAAGGTGCCTACAAAATTTCAGGTCAATCGGAGTAGTGTGGAATGAGAAAAGTCGAAATTACTATTGCTGTTCTGGTTTTACCCGAAATTGAGAAGTGCGCCTGTAATTGGTTGTTTTGGCTGGAATTGCTTCCGAATTGGTTGTTGAGGCCTTCTGATGAAATTTAGCCCTGTTTCTTATTTCAGCTGGTTTTGGAATTTCTGGATTTGGACTTGGATAGCCTGATTTATGATGTTTCCGCTGGAATGCGTTCTGTGAATCTGTTTTTCCGGTTCTGGTGTAGTTTCTTGCATTTTTTACCTTGTTACACTCGAAACTGGGTTGAGTGACCTTCTGAAATATTGTAGACCTGTCTCTTATCTTCGAAACGGTGGGTCTTGTACCTTCATCCGACAATCGTAGTGCCTTTGGTACCATTACCGGAAAATGACGTCAAAACCTATTTTTCTGGTTTTGAGCTTAACTTTCATTTTCAGACTTTTTCCTAGCTTGACTTGTACTCGTACTACTTGGAGCTTATTGAACGGTTATTGAATGAACTTATTTGTGTGACTTTGGGACTTGCTGAGGAAATAATGAAGCCTTGACGGCTGGAAAAGTAAGCAAATTTAGTGGAAGTGCTGTCCGAACTTTGAAAGGACTTGATTGCATTGAGTTCGCGATCTAAGACCTGGATTTGAACAAGGCAATAATATATGATGGATGATTCCTGAGTCGTGGAGGTGAGTGACCTCAAACTATTTCTGAAGTTATTTTTGAACCGTTTCCTGCATTATTTACTTTTAAACTGTTTCCAAAGTTACTTTTGAACTGTTTTCTTGCATATCATGCGTGCTTGCATGTGAGTATTCCATATTTGCTATATTTTCTTGACTTCATGACTTGTATTTGTGACGACCCCACTTCTCCCAAGGGCGAACCCAAGGGTATCGGCGGGCCGCCTGCCTAGCTCGCGCCAGGACTCAAAACTTAAAGCAATAAAACGAGATAGATCGAAAGAGCACTATATACAATACGTACAATCCCAAAAGTTATATTTACATCTTCAAAAGTCTCGAGTCAAACCACTCTAATACACTATAACCACACCCAGCAGAAGATAGACCCTAAGAAGTGTCCTTATACAAACCACCAAAACAAAAACAAACATCCTAACTGTTCAACTATTACAAGCCAATCTAACTATACTAGTATACGAGCCAAAAGTCCCCGCGTCGGCCCCTGCTAAGGAAAACAAAAGAAAAGGGGGTAAGCTATATGCTTAGTAAGTAAACAGGGGCGAAAGCATAAATTTCACGTAACAACAGTTATACAGTAAGAGTAAAGCAGAAGCAGAAAAGTAACATCACATAATAAGGATACAGGTGGCTCCAAAGCCAATTCATATGCCATGCGTGATCTCCTGCCGACACTCCGTCGACCGCAAATAATAGTCCGTAGAACTTCACTTGTACACCCACCGACACCTTATCACCCTCACTGGACAGTCACCTCACAAACTTGCTCGGGCGAACGAAATCACAAACTTGAGCTTGAGTCACAAGCTCGGGTCACAAACTTGGTCACCTTCTCGGTGAACCGGATTCACAAAATTGGTTCATAACATGAACCTACAAACTTGGTGACCTCAGACTAAGTTGGACTGACTTCGACCAAGCCCTAACTGGCTCGAATAGTCCATACAGGTCTTAGATCGGGCCCACGAACTCACAAACTTCACAAAATTCACAAACTTTACTCGAAAGTCGCCCCGAGCCACAAGCTCAAGGGTTTTGGTTCCAAAAGGGTCAAATACATATGCCAAGTACAATTATACATTCAAATTAGGGTTTAGGTCGAGTGTGATAAAGTACACCCTCGCCTAAATACCCTTTTCACATATCTCAAACACATAGCAAAGAAAACACACCAAACTGGCCTGAATACTTACACGGAAACTGAAATAGCAAAAGTACGAAGTCGGATCGAAATGAACAGCTAGTAGTGGGCCCCACCAGTTCCGCCCAACTCACCACCGTCTAAAATAGAAGATTGTGTCACATAATATCGCAAATGGCTACTATCGTGCCTAAAACAAGCAAAACGGCAAAACGACACGCGCGCACGCAAATATGACGAACGGAAATGGAAACGGCCGTTAGCGGAAACGGCAGATTTGACACTCATTTCTAGTTTACTCATTAGTTGAGCTACGAATATCGGATTAAGGTGTATGAGACACCATATCGAAGCTTAAAGGATGAACAACAACTGTTATGAAGACATCCAGAACTGAAACTGGAGGTTTCAGTCCCAAATGAACCAAACACAATCACTTACGAAATCTGGCCAATGCACAAATGGTCAGTTTTGAGTGCAAACTGTTTTCTATGCTACACATGGTCAAAAGAGCTGAAAATTAGCAGTTAGATAGTTCATTCCAAATGGAACAACTTTCATGAAGGTCGACAATCCAAATTCGGAACGGAAATTGGTCATCAGGACCAAAACAGATCTGACCAGAAAATGGTCATCTTCACGGCCAGGCCTTATTTGCTCGGCTATATCTCAGGTTTTATAAATCCGATTCATGAAATTCCAAGGGCGTTAGAAAGCTCTGATATAAGGCTATAAGTTTGGTGTTTTGGTCGCAAGCCCAAACAGCTTGTAACCCAGTCAAATGTGAAGCCAAATTTCCAGTCATAAACTTTCCAAAAACGTAACAGAATTTGACGGTCAAAATAGGTCTGAGTATTTCATTTATAGCTCAGGAAATACTAATCCGTTTAACCTGAAAATTTACAGGAATATCCAGGACTTAAGGGGCTACAATGTTGAAGAAGGAAACTTTGTCCAATTTTGAATGTAACAAGGTCAAAAATGCAAGACACTATACCAGAATCGCAAAACAGGATCACAAACCGTATTTGGCCTCAATATGCGGTAATGGCACCAAATTCACTACGGTTATCGGATGGGGGTGTAAGACCCACTGTTTCGAAGCTAAGAAACAGAGCTACAACAATGTAGAAGGCCACTCAGTCTAAATCCTAGCACAACTAGGTCAAATATGCAAAATACGAAACCAGAATTACCAAAATAGGTTTGCAAATCACATAATGCTGTAATGAGTCCAACTCAGTCTATACAACTCCAAATGCATTGATTCCAAAGGAATATGGTAGCTAAGACATTCCTCTATATTTCATCAGAAGACACCAACATCTAAAACCAAAGCAATTCCAGTCAAAATGGCCAATTACAAGTGCAGTTTTCGCATTCTGATCAACCCAGAACAGCAACAGTAAAATCGACATATCTCACTCTACACTAATCCAAATGACCTGAAATTTTACAGACACCTCAAACACATCAATACCTACAACTTTCATGTTTTAAGAAAAGTCCAATTCAGCCTCTAACCCTATGATCCAAAACCGGACAGAATTAGGGGTTTTGAAACCCTAACATTTCACATTTCAATCCAAATCCAAAATTGGTTGCAATTATCAACAATTCACATCCACTAGAGTCATAACCCCTCATTATCAACCATCATAAACAACCACAACACCACATTCATATTAAACCAGAAAATTCCTCAAAAATATAAAAACTTCACCATATCACTTCAAATCAAGAAATAAATCACAAATATCATCACTTTAGCCACTACTAAGCATAACTTAAGCATCATTAAGTGAAGGAGGAAGATACACACACCACTCACCTAGTAACAAGAGAGGTAGAGATGTTGGACACCTTAGCTCTTCCAAAAACTTCACCAAACCAACCACTAACACCAACTAGAAAGATTTTATGAAGTAGAAACTAATTTATGCACTTGATTTGGAAGATTGAGTTAGTTGGGAGCTTGACAATTGAAGAAGTTTTCTTTCCTTTTCTTAGTGAGAGGGCCGGCCAAGAGGTTGAAGACAATGGTGATTTTTGGTTAATTTTTTTTAGATATTTAACCAATTTGGTCAAAAGTCAAAAAATGAAATAGTAATTCATAAGTCTTCTCCAATGAAATGGTGACACTTGTCACCACCATTAATGCATTCCTATCCTTTCTTTTCTCTCTCATATCAATCATTTCACATACTCTACTTATCTCTTAACACCCGATAAATTTTACACAGTATCCGGAATTTAACCTAATTGGCCGAATTTTTCCGAACTTTTTGCACTAGTGGGTCCCACGTCCAATATATATTCTTAATTTTCTAAAAATTCTCCAATACTAGAAAAAATCATCTAAAAACTATAATTTCTTATAAAAATTATCTGGGGAACTTTTCTAATAAAGAAAATGTGGAAAAAGGCGGGCGATAAATAAAACTCCACTTAAGCTTTCTAATATAGAAACACTAGAGGTTTGCTAATCATTCAAACTTACTAAACCTTTGTAATTAAAACAAATCCTATATTTACCTATGTCAAGGCACACACTAGAATACCGAATATAAATTATAGCTTGAACCTTATAATCATAATACGTAAACTAGGATTTTCAATCTCAACCGAATTAGGGTTTCTTCCTAGCCATAAAACCCTGATTTTTTTCTATACCGAATATCAAATAACCCTAATATCAACTTACGAACGGACTGGGGCCTCACAGTATTATTGATTGATAACGTGTTAAATGCTTTGAATGATTTCCAAAACGAGCTTTCTAGGCGAGTGTGTACTTTATCGCACTCGACCTAAATAACTGTGCAATTTTCAAGGATTTAATTATTGAAATGTTAGTTGCGCATGAATGTAAGCCGTTTGGCTGAATTGGCCACTGCCCTTTGTTACCGATCGACTCGAGCCAGAAGCGGACTCGATCGGGCGATATGGTGACCCTGGGTGAATTTGGTATACTTGAGTATTACCTTGTAGTCCGTCTACGTCCGGATGGGTGGAGTCCGGCCAATGGTCGGATGGGTGGAGTCCGGTCAACGTCCGGAAAAGGGGATGAACGAACAAAAGGATGAACGAGGGATTCTACTTACAAAAAATGTATTTTCAAACGATTGGAGGAATAAGGGGAAATGTCAGGGGAACGAACGAACAAACGAATAGCTCCATGTGAGCCCGTATCCTTTTAATGAATGTTACTATCGCTTTCCATTGTAAATGTTCCTTGAATTATTGATACTCCATTTTAATGTATTGTAAATGTTGTAATTGTTTCTGGACTTATCATTTGATTTATGACATCATTGAAATGAACTATTGTGAAACCGATTTGATTACTGATTTTAATGGTTACTCGCTGAGCTTCTAGCTCACCCCAAAAATATTTTATTCCCCTCCACAGGGCTCGTGGCGAAGGAGGGCTTGTTGTGCTTATTCACGTGACTGGGTGGCCTATATTTTGTACAATTTGTATTTGGAATCATTTTGTGTATAGTTAGGAATTGTTTTCGCTTCGCTTATGACATGTAATTATTGGAGACTTGGATATGTAATTGTGGGAACATTTGATGTAATATTTGAGATTTATATTGTAATATATTTGAGGATTGTAGTGATCGACTGAGTCCCGGCGAGAGCTGGGCAGGCGGCCCGCCGAACCCTTTGGTTAGCCTTAGGGGGAGGTGGGGTCGTCACAGTTGATATCAGAGCTTAGGCTTCAGATCTCTGTAGTGTATCTTAGGCTTGAAATTTAGGATGCCGGACTGTGGGGTTGGTTTGCAATAGTAGTGATTCTTGCGGGATGTCTTGACTTGATTGGTATAAGAGGGAATGTCAAAAACGATATTCTTTTAAGGAGGGGAGATTGTGACGCCCCGAAAACTAGGAGTATGAGAAACCGAAAATTTTATATAATTTCTCGACATTATTTTGTTTTCTTGTCTCTAAGTTTGTTTTCTTCAATATATTAATTTTTTATACATTTCTATAAGGAAATATTGTTTCCAAATCATTTTCTTGATCCAAGTTAGTCCACGTTAATTTTGAAGTGCGTTTTGAACGTGGGACCCGCAAGTGCGGTAAATGCATTATATTTTTGACAACTTGTTAGAATTTTGTATTGAGTGATATTATTTTACAAGGTGTTAAGATATTTGCCTTGGAGAGACAAGAAGATAATCTCAAGTTTAAAGGGTGACAAGTGTCACCTTGTTATTGAAGGTTGGACTTTGACATTTGACCATCTTACTACCTTTACCAAATAAGTACCAAATTGATCCAAAATTACCATCATTCTTCATCATCTTGGCTGAGCTTCACAAGGAGAAAAGAAAGGAAAGCTTTCATCTTACTTCTCCATTTCTTGCTCCAATCAAACAATTTAACCGATTAAACTTGGATTTGCTCCATAAAAACCTTTCTCTTGGTAGTATTAAGGTGTGTAGTGAAGTGGTTTGAGAAGCAAAGGTGCTAAGTTGGGTCTTTTCTTGGGATTGTAAGGTAAGTGACTAAAGAACCATTCCTTTGATCTTGATAATGTTCAATTAGTGATTGGTGGTGGTTGAATAAGTGATTTTATGGTTGATTTCCTGATTTTGGTTGAAAATGACGAAGTTTTATTATTTTTGGAGATTTTTCTGTTTTCATATGGATATGATTATGGGGTCATGTATGATGATTGGAAATGATGTTTAATGACTCTAGGAGGTGGAAAAAGTGATTAATTGCAATCAATTTCTGTTTTGGAAGGAAAAGTGGAAAACTAGGTTTCAATGTTCTTCATTCTGTCCGAATTTATAGCTCATAGATAGAGGCCGAATTGGCCTTGGCTTAAAACATGAAAGTTGTAGGGAATAACATTTTAAAGGGGCCTACAAAATTTCAGGTCAATCGGAGTAGTGTGGAATGAGAAAAGTCAAAAGTACTATTGCTGTTCTGGTTTTACCCGAAATTGAGAAGTGCGCCTGTAATTGATTGTTTTGGCTGGAATTGCTTCCGAATTGGTTGTTGAGGCCTTCTGATGAAATTTAGCCCTGTTTCTTAGCTTTCAGCTGGTTTTGGAATTTCTGGATTTGGACTTGTATAGCCTGATTTATGATGTTTCCGCTGGAATGCGTTCTGTGAATCTGTTTTTCCGGTTCTGGTGTAGTTTCTTGCATTTTTTACCTTGTTACACTCGAAACTGGATTGAGTGACCTTCTGAAATATTGTAGCCCTATCTCTTATCTTCGAAACGGTGGGTCTTGTACCTTCATCCGACAATCGTAGTGCCTTTGGTACCATTACCGGAAAATGACGTCAAAACCTTTTTTTCTGGTTTTGAGCTTAACTTTCATTTTCAGACTTTTTCCTAGCTTGACTTGTACTCGTACTACTTGGAGCTTATTGAACGGTTATTGAACGAACTTATTTGTGTGACTTTGGGACTTGCTGAGGAAATAATGAAGCCTTGACGGCTGAAAAAGTAAGCAAATTTAGTGGAAGTGCTGTCCGAACTTTGAAAGGACTTGATTGCATTGAGTTTGCGATCTAAGACCTGGATTTGAACAAGGCAATGATATATGATGGAAGATTCCTGAGTCGTGGACGTGAGTGACCTCAAACTATTTCTGAAGTTATTTATGAACCGTTTCCTGCATTATTTACTTTTAAACTGTTTCCAAAGTTACTTTTGAATTGTTTTCTTGCATATCATGCATGCTTGCATGTGAGTATTCCTTATTTGCTATATTTTCTTGACTTCATGACTTGTATTATTAATTGATAACGTGTTAAGTGCTTTGAATGATTTCCAAAACGAGCTTTCTAGGCGAGTGTGTAGTTTATCGCACTCGACCTAAATAACTGTGCAATTTTCAAGGATTTAATTATTGAAATGTTAGTTGCGCATGAATGTAAGCCGTTTGGTTGAATTGGCCACTGCCCTTTGTTACCGATCGACTCGAGCCAGAAGCGGACTCGATCGGGCGATATGGTGACCCTGGGTGAATTTGGTATACTCGAGTATTACCTTGTAGTCCGTCTACGTCCGGATGGGTGGAGTCCGGCCAATGGTCGGATGGGTGGAGTCCGGTCAACGTCCGGAAAAGGGGATGAACGAACAAAAGGATGAACGAGGGATTCTACTTACAAAAAATGTATTTTCAAACGATTGGAGGAATAAGGGGAAATGTCAGGGGAACGAACGAACAAACGAATAGCTCCATGTGAGCCCGTATCCTTTTAATGAATGTTACTATCGCTTTCCATTGTAAATGTTCCTTGAATTATTGATACTCCATTTTAATGTATTGTAAATGTTGTAATTATTTCTGGACTTATCATTTGATTTATGACATCATTGAAATGAACTATTGTGAAACCGATTTGATTACTGATTTTAATGGTTACTCGCTGAGCTTCTAGCTCACCCCAAAAAATTTTATTCCCCTCCACAGGGCTCGTGGCGAAGGAGGGCTTGTTGTGCTGATTCACGTGACTGGATGGCCTATATTTTGTACAATTTGGATTTGGAATCATTTTATGTATAGTTAGGAATTGTTTTCGCTTCGCTTATGACATGTAATTGTTAGAGACTTGGATGTGTAATTGTGGGAACATTTGATGTAATATTTGAGATTTATATTGTAATATATTTGAGGATTGTAGTGATCGACTGAGTCCCGGCGAGAGCTGGGCAGGCGGCCTGCCGAACCCTTTGGTTCGCCTTAGGGGGAGGTGGGGCCGTCACAAATCAGCATCAGCCAGTCCCGAAGAACAAATAGAGAAGCTAAGGAAAGAATTAGAGGAATCTCAAGCCCAGATTATAATGGCCAACAGAGTTTTAGAAGATACCCAAGGGCAGTTGAGGAGGGAGAAGAAAAAGAATGAGAAACTAGCGGAAGCCATAGACGCCCTTGATAGGATTAGGGAAGGAGCTCGTAAGCTCAGTTTAGGGAGCTCTAGAGAGTCACAAAGTACAAGTCTCTTGAGACATAGGGATTTTGTAAACATGGTTACTAAGACCATTGACGAGGTTGTAAAGAAAGATTGAACTCTTCCACATTTTATGAGAAGCTTTCTGTTTCAAAGTTCTAAATTCACTTACAGGTTTGGAAATGGGATTTTACCCCGAAGGCTTGCATCATGCTAGGCCTACCCTTGGCACAAAAAGGGTTCCCACATAGGACATGCATCTGAATTGTTTGAACAATTACTAACTCATATCTTTTTCTTTTCCTCTTTTGAATAAGTTGCAGAAATCTAGTAACGATTGGTTTATCTAAAGATGTCTTTTGCATCCCCAGGTAAAATTTCAAAATAACTTCTCGGAAAAGCCCCATTATTACGCGATCCCGAAGTAAAGCCCAAAGGAATCGTGTAGACATGAGTACTCAGCCAGAATCGTCTGATAAGACCGCTGCAACTACCCAGCCGGAAGCCACAAGTCCCGGGGTTCAGTTGACTGAATTACTCACCAAATTTGGAAAAATGGCATCTGAAATGGCCGCCCAAAAGAAGTTGATCGACGAGCTCATTAGTAGCGGAGTGCAGCCCCAGCCCGCGCCCGTCAAACAACCGGAATTCGAACCATTTGTCATTCCTCCAATTCAAACCACTTTTGAGGGAGTTTTCAACCCGCAGTATACTTATACTCAAAATCCTCCGTTCTATCCTCCCTATGGGCAAGGATTTCAACCTCAAGGTGGTCCAAACATGCCTCTGGATCCACAAGCTTTTTATCAGATTACCGCAGAACCTGTTGTGTCAGAGCACACTGTTCAAACCAAGCCAGAAGTGGGAGAGTCGTCTGCCCCGGTGGACATGAAGCTACTTAAGCGGTTGGATCGTTTCGATGAGTTCATCAGGAAAAGCCAAGGTTTAAGCAAACAAGGGGTGTTAGACTACGATGATCTGTGCCTATTTCCAAATATACAGCTGCTCGTGGGGTTCAAGACCCCGAAGTTCAATAAATATGATGGTACAGGCAACCCTAAGACACACTTGCGTTTGTTTGCCAACAAGTTGGGCAGACCAGTGGATGACGAAAACTTGCCATTAAGGTTATTTCCAGAAAGTTTAGAAGGAGACGCCCTCGATTGGTATTCCAACTTAAAGCCAGAGGAGGTGAAGACTTGGCTTGATCTATCCAACGCCTTCATCAAACAATACGAATATAACTGCGAGCTAGCACCGACCAGAACTACTTTGGAAGGCACAAAGAGGCGACCATCTGAAGATCATAAGACATACGCCAAAAGATGGAGAAAGATAGCTGCCAAGGTTGAGCCTTCGATGACCGAAGATGAAATTGTTCGCACTTTCATAAAGGCGCATGATCCTCCACACTTTGAAGAAATCTTCCGTATGATCGGATGTTCATTTGCTGCGATTGTGAATAAACTCGAAGAGTATGATGATTTTGTGAGATCCGAAAAAATTGTTAACGTCTCTGCCTTAAAATCACAAGTAGAAGCTTTGCAAGGACAAGGGAGCAGTGGAAAGAAGCCGCAGTTTAAAAAGAAAGAGGGGGATGCAACTTTTATCTGGAACCAGAACCCTTCACCCAAACCCCGATACCAACACAATCTAACCTACCAACCACATTACCCTTATTATTCAAACCCGCACCATGTATATACTACCAATATCCACCACCCTCGATCTCGTCCAAGCTATCCTAACCCACCTTTAGCTCCTTTTCAAATTTCTCAACCAAATTCACCCCAAAACCGACCTCGCCCTCCATATAACCCAAGATTTCCTCCCCCAAATAGACCTATTTATAGCCATCCTCAACCTCCTGAACCTTCCAACCAAGCTCGTAGCCGTACATTTACCAATTTAGGCAGGCCTCTAGACAATTGTATGATCAGTTGAAGGCCGCCGGAAAAATTGGTATGGTATCCCCTCCGACCTATCCATATGGCATATTCGATGGGTATAACCCACAAGCCGTCTGTGCTTATCATTCAGGGGCACCCGGACATTCAACTGTTGATTGCAAGGCTCTTAAGCATAGAATTCAAGATATGATTGAAGCTGGAGAGATTGTAATCAGGAAAAGGGAGGCACAAGGGCCGAATATAAATAGGAACCCCTTGCCGGAACATACTAATACCATTGGGGTCATTCTGGACGACGCAGAGTATGAGGAGCAAGTCCAAAAATTGGCAAGGGAAGCTGAGGTGTTTGGGGTCACAGACCAACCATTTGTAATAGAGGTGCCATTTAAGGAAGATAAAAGACCTTTTATTTTGGATTTCACTCCAGCTGAGAGCGAAACTTTGGAGCCAGTGGTTATCGAATTCCCAGAGCAGGAGCCTGTTTTAAGTTTGCAGCGAGCGCCATGGAACTACGATGAACCTATCATACAAATTGGAGAAAAGTCAGTTGCCAAAGAAGAGGTGTCAGTGGTCACTAGATCAGGGAGAATTGCAAGTCCGTTTGGAGCTACCGTTCCGATTCAAACAAATAACCCCGAGCTGCCCACTAAACCAACAATTACTGAGAAGGAAGCCTTGGATTTTCTTAAAAGGCTCCAAAAAAGCGAATATAATGTAGTCGAGAAGCTAAGCAAGTCGCCCGCCCAAATATCCATGTTGGATCTGCTCTTTTCTTCGGATATGCATAGGGATGCGTTGCTCGAAGTGTTGACTAAAGCTCAAATCCCTAAAGACATTTCGGTTGTTAATTTCTCACATATAGTTGGGAGTGTGTTATTTACAAAACAAATCACTTTCTCTGATGATGAATTACCGGCAGAAGGCATTGGATATAACAAAGCTCTGTACATAGCTGTAAGGTGCAACGGGAAAATGTTGCCAAAGGTGTTGATTGACAATGGATCTGCGCTTAATATCTGTCCTTGGAGTACCTTGGAAAAGCTAGGGTTGCAAGATATCAAGTTAAGGCCTTCAGGGACCATAGTTAGAGGTTTTGATGGAGCACAAAGAGAACCTATAGGAGAAGTGGATTTAGTAGTCGAGATGGGGCCCGCACAGTTTCAAATAGCTTGCCAAGTTATGCACTTTCCTAGTATTTACAATATTTTGCTTGGAAGGCCGTGGATTCATAAGTCTGGGGCTGTGCCTTCTTCATTGCATCAATTGTTGAAATTCATAGTAAATGACAAATTGATAACTATCTTTGCCGAGGAGGATTGCCTCGTAATTGCTGATTCTGGGTCCGAAGAAGATGGTAGCCGAAACGCCACAGTGACCCCTCATAGCACAGCTGATATCGTCTCCGTAAGTTGGATAACAAAAGAGGAACGAGCTCTGTCAAAGGCCAGTGTCATGACGGCTAAGGAAATGATCCGCGGAGGATATGAGTTTGACAAAGGGCTGGGACGTGATCTACAAGGAATTCTGAAACCAGTGGAAATTGTGGAGAAGAAGGATTCATTCGGTTTGGGTTTCCGACCAACCGCTAAAGACATCAAAGAAATGAAGGAACACAAGAGAGCAGAGAAAGAAGGCAGGCAAAAGGCCTTTGATATTCCACCACTGCATTATACTTTTCCATGACCAACCGAGGTGATCACGTCAGAGATTAACCCAGTTGACGAAATCGAAACTAGTTTGGCCCAATTGTTCGTTGGGGCAACATTTGAAGACAGTTTCCCAGATGAGGCCGAGTTTCCCGACATCCCTGAAGGATCAATTTCCAATTGGACAGCCGAGTTTCTGCCCATTCAGAAGGAGTTTCGGTAAAACTAAAGGGGTTTGTCATTCATGCGAATTCATGAAAATACTTCTGCATCTGTAAATAGCTAATGAAAGTATCTTTATCTTTGACTAAAATTTGCACATGTAAATATTGTTTCCGCTTGCTTTCTTTTTGTTTTCGCTTTTAATCAAAGGTTTTATGAAAATGCACAAGTGGTTCTTGTCCTGTTGTTTTGTTTATTCATTGGTCATATTGCTTATTCATTTGTTTGTTGTATGTTTGTTTGCTTATTATCCCGCATTCGTTAATTCTTTCAGATGGCCAAAAATAGAACTATTTGACCCTTTGGATATCACTATTCTGGAATTCAATAATGGCAATCTCTATATCACTCACGACTTGGAGGTCTGGGAATCTGAGCTTCAAAGCGAGAGTGATAATGAGGAGGTATTCGATTCTTTTGCAAAGGACTTTGAACAATATGAGGAGAAACCAAAACCGAACCTGGAAGAAACAGAAAAGGTTAACATTGGCACTAAAGATGAAGTTAAGGAGGTGCAAATTAGTATTCATTTGAATGAGAGGCAGAAAAATGAGATGCTTGAATTCTTGACTGTGTTCCAAGATGTATTTGCATGGTCCTATGATGATATGACTGGTATTTCAACTGATGTGATAGTGCATAAGTTGCCCACAGACCCTACTTTTCCACCCGTAAAGCAAAAACCCCGAAAATTCAAACCAGATATGAGTCTAAAAAAAAAAGAGGAAATTGAAAAACAGCTCAAAACTAACATTATCATTGTTTCCCATTACCCTATTTGGCTTTCGAATCGAGTCCCTGTTCCAAAAAAGAATAGAGAGATGCGAGTTTGTGTTGATTATAGAGACCTCAATAAGGCCAGTCCTAAAGATAATTTTCCTTTGCCAAATATTCACATTCTCCTGGACCATACCGCTGGGCATGAGATTGAATTTTTTTGTGATTGCTTCGCTGGATACCACCAGATTTTGATGGCAGAAGAGGATAGGGAGAAGACTGCTTTTATCACCCCTTGGGGCACATTTTGCCACCGAGTGATGCCCTTTGGTTTAAAGAATGCCGGAGCTACGTATCAAAGGACCATGACCACCCTGTTTCATGATATGATCCATCGGGAGATGGAGGTCTACGTGGATGACATCATAATCAAGTCTAAAAGGGCAGAGAACCATTTGGTTGATTTGAAGAAGCTGTTCGAAAGGTTGCGAAAGTACAATTTCAAACTAAATCCTGCAAAGTGCGCCTTTGGGGCACCAGCTGGTAAATTGTTGGGTTTCATTGTTAGTAAAAGAGGCATAGAGATAGATCCAGCGAAAATCAAAGCAATTCGAGATATGCCAGTGCCGAAACTCAGAAGGACGTGAAAAGTTTCTTAGGAAAGATCAATTTTATTGGGAGATTCATTGCCCAACTAACTGCCACATGCGAGCCGTTGTTCAAATTGTTGAGAAAGAATGTGCCATTGTATTGGAGTGAAGAATGCCAACAAGCTTTTGATAAGATTAAGGATTATTTGTTACATCCGCCAGTCTTGGTGCCACCCAAGCCGGGTCGACCATTAATCATATACCTATCTGTGCTTGAAGAAGCAGTTGGTTGTATCCTCGGGCAGCGTGATGACTCCGGAAGGAAAGAGCAAGCCATTTACTATCTAAGCAAAAAGTTCAGGCAGTATGAGGCTAATTATTCATTCATTGAGAAAAACTGCTGTGCATTGGCCTGGGCAGTTCAAAAGCTGAGACACTACCTGTTGAGCCATACCACTTATCTTATTTCCCGATCTAATCCTTTGAAGTATCTCTTGGAGAAGCCGATGCTAACTGGACGTCTGGCTAAATGGCAGATAATTCTCTCAGAGTTCGATATTGTTTTCACTTCACAAAAGGCTGTCAAGGGGCAAGCTATAGCGGATCATTTGGCAGAAAATCCAAGGGATGATGATTATCAACCACTTCATACTTATTTCCCTAATGAGAAAGTCTTATTTGTAGGCGCCACAGACGATATAAGTGAGCAAAGCCCTGAATGGAGGCTTTTCTTCGATGGAGCTTCGAATTCTCTCGGAGCTGGAATTGGAGCTGTTTTGGTTTCACCCGAAGGGAAACACTACCCTGCCGCTGCCAAATTGCAATTTGCTTGCACAAACAACATGGCTGAATATGAAGCCTGCATTTTTTGTCTCAAAATGGCTTTAGAAATGGAAATCAAAGAGTTGATAGCTTTCAGTGATTCAGATTTGCTCGTGCACCAAACCTTGAAGTAGTGGATAACCAAAGATTCAAAAATTCTGCCCTACCATTGTAGTCTGCTCACTCTGGCCAAGCAATTTCAAAATTTGGAGTTCAGACATCTCCCGCGAGCCCGAAACGCATTTGCTGATGCTTTGGCCACCTTAGCTTCTATGATCCAGTATCCAGATAAATTGAGGATCGAACCAATCCAGATTCAACTTCAAGACAAGCCTACCCACTGTTGGGTTGTAGACAAGTCCTCTAACAATATTCCTTGGTATAATGATATTAAGGAGTTTCTCAAAACTGGGTCTTACCCTCTGCATGCTAGTACAAAGGACAGGAGTTTTTTACGTAGAATGGCTTCAAAATTTTTCTTAAGTAGAGAAGTTTTGTACAAAAGAACCTCAGATTTGAACCTTTTAAAGTGCATTAATGAAGACGAAGCTCAATACATGATGAAAGAAGTGCATAGTGGCGTTTGTGGACCTCACATGAATGGCCATTTGCTAGCAAAGAAAATCATGAGAACCGGATACTTCTGGCTTACTATGGAGCATGATTGTATAGATTTTGTCCGGAGATGTATAAAATGTCAAATGCACGGTGACGTTATACGCGCTCCACCCACTGAATTGCATAGCATGACCGCCCCATGGCCCTGTTCAATGTGGGGTATGGACGTGATTGGTACAATTGATCCTACCGCTTCAAATGGACATCGATTTATATTGGTGGCAATTGAGTACTTTACTAAATGGGTTGAAACGGAGTCATTCAAACATGTAACGAAGAAGGTAGTTGCCAATTTCTTGAGAGATCACATCATCTGTCGCTTTGGAGTACCCGAGACGCTTATTACAGATAATGCTAAGAATTTGAACAATGACCTGGTAGATGGACTATGCGAGCAGTTCAAGATCAGACACCACAACTCTGCCATTTATAGGCCTCAGATGAATGGAGCTGTAGAAGCCGCAAACAAGAATTTGAAGAAGATTATCCGCAAAATGACTGAAAGGCATCGCGATTGGCATGAAAAGTTGCCTTATGCATTAATGGCGTATCGGACTTCTATCCGGACATCGACCGGGGCAACACCATATTCACTCATGTATGGAATGGAAGCTGTATTACCAGCTGAAGTTGAAATTCCTTCTGTGACGGCCCCACCTCCCCCTAAGGCGAACCAGAGGGTTCGGCGGGCCGCCTGCCCAGCTCTCGCCGGGACTCAGTCGATCACTACAATCCTCAAATGAATTACAATATAAATCTCACATATACATCACATGGTCCACAAACATACATCCAAGTCTCCAATAATTACATGCCACAAATGCAGCGGAAACTGATTCCAATCGTGGAATGTATACTTACATCCATATCAATTTCAAATATTTATACAAGACCAACTCGTACATAAAATAGATCCAAACTTAAACTGTACACGATATAAGCCATCCAGTCACGTGAATAAGCACAACAAGCCCTTCCTTCGCCTTGAGCCCTGTGGGGGGGAAAATAAAACATTTTTGGGGTGAGCTAAAATCCCAGTGAGTAACCAGTAAAATCAGTAATCAAATAGTTTTCACAAAAATTCATTTCATTGATGTCATGGTTCATAAATCAGATGTACGTATTTTTGCTCTCGTGAGCCAGTGAAATCATTGTAATGTTTTAGAAGTTCAATAAGTAACCAGGGGTAAAAATGTAATTTTGTTACAGGTCAACATTTGCACAGTGAGAGTAAAACAAAAGCAGAAAATGACACCACATGGTAATTCCACAAAGCTCAATGAGCTAAAATCTCAATAAGGTTCCGAACATGAAATTTCATAACAAAGCCAACACATTAACCATCAATAATCAATAATTCAAGAAACAATTACAATGGAAAGCGATAGTAACATATTCATTAAAAGGATACCGCTCACATGGAGCTATTCATTTGTTCGTTCCCCTGACATTTCCCCTTATTCCTCCAATTATTTGAAAATTTCATTTTTATAAATAAACCCTCGTTCATCTTTTTATTCGTTCATCCCCTTTTCCGGACGTTGACCGGACTCCACCCATCCGACGTTGGTCGGACTCCACCCATCCGGACGTAGCCGGACTACAAGGTAATACTCGAGTATACCAAATTCACCCAGGGTCACCATATCGCCCGACCGAGTCCGCTTCTGGCTCGAGTCGATCGGTAACGAAGGGCAGTGGCCAGTTCAGCCAAAAGGCTTACATCATGCGCAACTAGCATTTAATCATTAATCATTGAAAATTCATATTTATTTAGGTCGAGTGCGATAAAGTATACACTCGCCTAGAAAACTCGTTTTAACAATCATCGAAAGTACTTAACACATTTTCAATTAATAATGACAAGCCAATAAGTCAAGAATTACAGCAACCAAGGGACACTCATATGCAAGTACGCATGATATGCAAGAAAACAGTTCAAAAGTAACTTTTGGAAACAGTTTAAAAGTAAATAATGCAGGAAACGGTTCATAAAGAACTTCAGAATTAGTTTGAGGTCACTCACCTCAATGGCTCAGAAATCATCCATCATGTATCATTGCCTTGCTCAAACCCAAGTCTTAGATCACAAATTCAATGCAAACAAATCCTTTAAAAGTTCGGACAACACTTCCCCTACATTTGCTAACTTTTCCAGCCATCATGGCTTCATTATTTCCTCAGCCAGTCCCAAAGGTACACACACAACAACAAGTTCATCCATAGTCATTCAGCAAGCTCCAAGTAATACTAGTGCAAGTCAAGCTAGGGGGAAAAAAATCCGGAAATGAAACTTAAGCTCAAAACAAGAAAAATAGTTTTGACGTCATTTTGCGGTAATGGTACCAAAGGCGTTATGATTGTCGGAAGAAGGTGCAAGACCCACCATTTCGAAGATAAGAGATAGGTCTACAACAATGTAGAAGGCCACTCAGTCCAAATCCAAGCACAACTAGGTCAAATGTGCCAAATACTCAACTGGAAACACCAAAAACAGGTTTACAAATCACATAATGCTGTAATTACTATAACTCAGTCTATACAGGTCCAAATGCCGAAATTCCAAAGGCATATGGTAGCTAAGACATCCAGATACATTTCATCAGAAGACACCAACACCTAAATCCAAAGCAATTCCAGTCAAAATGGCCAATTACAAGTGCAGTTTTCGCATTCTGATCAACCCAGAACAGCAACAGTAAAATCGGCATATCTCACTCTAAACTAATCCAAATGACCTGAAATTTTACAGGCACTTCAAACTCATCAATACCTACAACTTTCATGTTTTGAGAAAAGTCCAATTCGGCCTCTAACATGGTGCAATAAATTCGGGTAGAATGAAGAACTACAAAACCTAATTTTCTGAAATTTCTTCCAAAACAGAAATTGATTGCACTTAATCACTTTTTCCACCTCCTAGAGTCATTAAACATCATTTCCAATCATCATACATGACCACCCAATCATATCCCTATGAAAACAGAAAAATCCCCAAAAATAATAAAATTTCACCAATTCAACCAAACTCAAGAAATAATCCATGAAATTGCATCTTATAACACCACTAATCATGAATTGAACATCATTAGAGGAAGGAGAGGTGTTCATCCACCACTTACCTTAGCAAAACAAGAGGGAGAGCTACTTGTCACCTTAAGCTTCCAAACAACTTCACCAAACAACTCACTATCACTAAAAGAAGAGGTTTTATGGAGTAGAAACTAGATCAAGCAAGTGTTTTGGAGGATTTGAGCTAGATAATTGCCAAACTTTGAAGAGGTTTTTTCTTCCTTCTTTGCTAGAGAGAGAATCAGCCAAGAGGTTGAAGACAAGAATGAATTTTGTGTGATTTTTAAGATATTTAAGCAATTGGTCAAAAAGTCAAGAAAATGAATAGTAAGTCATAAGCTATTTCCAATACAATGGTGACACTTGTCACCTCCATAAATGCAATCTTATCTTTTCTTTTTCCTCTCACATCAATCAATTCACATCCTCTACTTATCCCTTAACACCCGATAAATTTTACACAGTATCCGGAATTTAACCTAATTGGCCGAATTTTTCCGAACTTTTCGCACTTGTGGGTCCCACGTCCGTTATATATTCTTAATTTTCTAAAAACTCTCCAATACTAGGAAAATCATTTTAAAACTATTTTTGCTCATAAACTTTATCTGGGGAATTTTTCTAATCAAGAAAATGTAGAAAAACGGGCGATTAAAAAAATAAACCCTAGAAAATTACAAAATTTCCGGGTTCTCAAACTCATTTTTTTTTTCGGGGCGTCACACCTTCGCTACGAATCCTCATGGAAGCTAAATTGGAGGAGGCTGATTGGATGAAGCAGCGCCATGAGCAATTGACTTTGATCGATGAAAAGCGGCTCAATGCTATCTGTCATGGTCAGTGCTATCAGAAACGTGTGGCCCGGGCTTACAACAAAAAGGTCCATCGGCGTGCATTCGAAGAAGGTGACAAAGTACTAAAGCGGATTTTGCCAATGCAAGATGAAACTAAAGGCAAATTTGCTCCAAATTGGCAAGGGCTGTTCATTGTCCAAAAGGTATTACCTGGCGGAGCACTTATTTGGGCAGAAATGGATGGACGAACATTTCCTCAACCCATCAACTCAGACATGTGCAAGAAGTTTTTCATTTGATCATGCAAATTTTCTTTAGAAATTCATGCAAACGGCGAAATGCAAGTCAGCCATTTTCTTTTACACTTAAAACATTTTATCTCTACTTGTCCCCTTTGAGCCATCAGAATTGACAAATTTTCGCTTGATAACCCCTGAGAATTGCAAACTGTGACAGCCCCACCTTCTCCTAAGGCGAACCAAAGGGGTTAGCGGACTGCCTGCCCAACTCTCGCCAGGACTAATAGTGCAGTTTAGAGCGATCTATTGCGTTCCGAAACTTAAAACGCGCGTAAACAAGGCAAAAGGGCAAAATAACCCAAAATAAAAAAAATGAAATTTGGAGTCGACCATGAATAGTAACCGACCCGTCAGAACCCAACCAAATATCAAACAAACATTCGCATCTTGAACTTGTGCAATTACAACCCAAAGTAGCATATAAAAGTTTTCAAAAGTTAATATATACACGGTTTGCCAAATTGAAAGTGAAAACGGCCCTAAAGACACATTTAGGGTTTCACTTCATATACCCTACAAAAGAGATATACATCTAGTTCATTCGGCAACCATCTATCAAGATTCATCCCAAAAGAGTCATATTCCTGTAAGGAAAACAAAAGGAACGGTGTGAGCTAATTGCCCAGTGAGATACTATCACTTATGCAACCAAGTGCATATAAGCATCAAGCTTTCAATCAATATAATAAAAATAAACAAAGGCACACGTCAAATATGGTGAGAAAAGGATACAGATGGCTCTCAAGAGCCCTTTCCTCGTTTGCATTTCTTGATCGGACGTCATTGACCCTCCGTCAATGTTCAAAAGTAACCAACCATAGACTCCACTTTACCTCCACTCCTTCTACCTAACATCCCCCTACCGGGCCCGAACTCCAAACACTTGCACTTTGGTATTACTCGAGTATACCGGAATCGAGAGTCTCACATACTACAAGATTCCATATAACTTTACCCAAGGTTCATTAATTGGCACGACCAAGCCCTCGCCGGCTCGATTCAATCAACTACCAATGGGGTTGAGCTCATTGATAACATTTGTAGTCGTTGGATACTCGTCCAATCGACACCAAGTCGAGTACTTTCATTTCATGTAACATTTCATGTAACATTCCAATAACATGACAACAATGATATAAGGCATATAAGCGAGAGTGATAAAGTACACTTTCACTGCAATCAAGTCACATTCAATTCACTTCAAGCAATTTACATTCAAAGCCATATAGTAACACACAAGTGAGTAGTACACTCACCAGGGTCAGTGCAGATACCTCCCAAAAGAGAGCTTTAATCACCAATAAACCCTAAAATAATCCAAGGAAAACAATTGAAGGTTCCACTTTCAAAATTGAGTATACAGAATGCACATGTGAGGCTTGACTACCAGTCGTATGCCTCGCCAAATTTACTCAAGCAAGGGTGCAAAACATGATTTTTGGCAACGAAAAGGTAACATGAAGACCTAGGCTCAAACAACCCAAAAGCCCTTCGCTCAAAACACAAGTAAATCCAACTAGCCTTCAAGTAAAATTTCGGCAGCATATCCCTTGTGTTTACCTATTTTCCAGCCATCATGGTTTCATTATTTTCTCAAATCAGTCCCAACATCTTGTACAAAAATAATCTCACTCCCAAAAGTCGTTCACTAGGCTTAATGGTATTCAAGTACAAAATTTAGTTAGGAAATAATCGAATATGAAAGTCAAGCCCTAACTATTCAAATGAACACAATAAGACTCGATTACAAGTCATAAACCAATTCTATATACTACCAAAACAGGGTTCCCTAAGCATACACAAACATTAAAGGAAACCAGAAAATTCGGAAATGCAATTAGCTTTGGCCTTGAAAAAAAATAGTTTTTGTCCTCGTTTTGCGGTAATGCACCACATTCACTACGATTATCGGATGAGGGTACAAGACCCACCATCTCGAAGCTAAAAGACAGGGCTACAACATCACAGAAGGTCATTCAACTCAGTTTTGAGTGCAAACAGGTCAAAAATGCAAGATACTACATCAAAAACGTAAAACAGATTCACCAAAACGCAATCTAGCGGAAACATCATAACTCAGACTCTCCAAGTCCAAATCCAGAAATTCCAAAACCATCTGAAAGCTAAGGAACAGGGATACATTTCATCAGAAGACCTCAACAATCAATTCGGAAGCAATTCCAGCCAAAACAACCAATTACAGGCGCAATTCTTGCATTCGGGTAAAACCAGAACAGCAATAGTAATTTCTACTTTTATCACTCTACGCTACTCCGATTGACTTGACATTTTGTAGGCACCTCTAAAATGTCATTCCCTACAACTTTCATGTTTTAAGCTAAGGCCAATTCGACCTCTAACTAGGAGCTATAAATTCGGGCAGAATGTTCCTTCACGAACCCTAGGTTTTTCAATTTTCTTCCAAAACAGAAATTGGTTGCAATTAATCACTTTTTCCACCTTCTAGATGCCTTAAACATCATTTCCAATCATCATACATAGCCACACAATCATGCTTATATTAAAACAGAAAAATCCCGTTGCATAATAAAACTTCATCATTTCAATCACAAATCAAGAAATAATCCATAAACTTGCATCTTATACTCCCACTAAGCATGATTTAAGCATCAATTAAAGGAGGAGGGTGGTTCTTCACAACTTACCTTAAAAACAAGAGAGAGAGAGCTATAGGTCCTCCTAGCTTTCCAAATCACTCCACCAATCAACTTACTAACACTAATTGAAGAGGTTTTATGGAGTAAGTTCAAGTTTCAATGGTTGGTTTTGATGATTTGGAGCAAAATGGAAGCAAAACTTGAAGAGTTTCTTCCTTTCTTTTTGAGAGAGAGGGCCGGCCAACAAGGGAGAAGAAATGAAGAATTTTTGGTTGTTTTTTGATTTAATTAGTCAATTGGTAAGACCATGAATAGTGGTCTTAAAGGTAGACCACTCAAATGGTGACACTTGTCACCTTTTTATTAAATATCTACCTAACTTGTCTCTCTCATATCAATCCAAATTGCAACCTCTACTTATCTCTTAACACCCGGTAAATTAATTCCAGTATCCAAAACTTAACCTAGTTGGCCGAATTTTTCCGAACTTTTCGCACTAGTGGGTCCCACGTCCGGTATACACTCTTCATTTCTCAAAATCTATTCGATATTAGAAAAATCATCTAAAAACTATATTTACTCATAAAAATTATCTAAAAAATTTTCCGGATACAGAAAGTGCAGAAAACAAACCATTGAAGATAAGAAAACCTAAAAATATAATAAAACCTAGAAAATGGAAAAATTACGGGTTCTCACACAAACCCCACACTGGGGCAATTTTATTTTGAAAGAGAGATGATCAAAAAGAAAAGAGAACCCCACACTGGGGCAAATTTAATTTTTTTTAAAAAAATGCAAAAGTGAGGAAAATGCAAAGAGAGAAAATTCGATCAAACTGAGGCAAATTGTCCTAAGTTTCGTTCAAAATTGAAGACGATTTCAAAGTAGTGCAATCTCAAGTTATTTCACACCTCGCATCAAAATTTGCTTTCAAGTCTCAACTTTTCTTGAAAAACACCCCACCTGATCTCATTACAAAGCCTAAAGTCCTGGTTTTCGTCACTTGTTATATTTCTATTAGGAAATTTGTTAATCAACTAGCAAGTGATGTCCATAATGCCTTCGCCTAATCTCACAAGGGAAGTGCATTTTACTGATGTCAGAAATCTTTAACTCATATTTCTGAGTCGATCATGGTCGAGATATTTCATTGTTCTTCAGGTGAAAACCCGAAAGGGCGCCTAAAAAAAAGGAAAAAAAGAAAAAGAAAAGAAAAAAAGAGAAAAGATAAAACAAAAAAGGGTGGGGGCAACATTGGTGAAAACCCGAAAGGGCGTCAAGGCAGGTTTTCTCAACTGACGAGCACGAGAAGGAACAGCTGGTGACCTGGTTCATTTAGACTTTCCTCATGTTTGTGATACTTCTGCCAGTATCAAATTCCGAAGCAAATATATCCAAAGTCTTGAATATGATATTCGTTGGCCAAATTTGTATCTTTCTTTACAAATATTCTTTTGCAAAATGTATCTTTATAAACCTCTTGGTTTCTCTCGATTATTTGCGTTCGACTGCTTGTGGTTGTCTGCATTCTTTTGCATGCTCATCTTTGCCTGACATAGGAAATCATCTTGCATATATCATTGATTTTTATATGACAAATTTTTCATGCATCATTCTTTCACCATTGGATTCGAATGGATGATAAACCCTAAGGTTTGTGCAAGGATAGGGGATTCAATCATCTATTAAAGTGAGTAAAATGCAACAAAGCTGCTACATAGATTTGGTGACGTAAATACGTACTTTATCAGTCTCAAGAATTGAAAGGTTTCAAAATTACAAGTTCGACTAAGCCAGACGCCGCAGAACAGAGGCAAAAGCATCACAAGACTCATGTTTACACGATTCTCAAGGCAAACCGGATCAAATGATGGTGGCAAGTCCATTATTTCTTCTTTTCTTGCAGGAACGTTGCGTTTACAAACGAAAACAACCACTCTCCTTTTCGCACCTAAATCGATGTCAGAAAAAGCTCCCTAGTAAGCAAAGACGAAGTGATAATGTTATTGGCAAAGCTTGATCATAAGAAACAACATCAGCTATCGCTTTAGCTACAGAGATCAAATCTCCCTCTTGGTACAAAAGTTTGAACTACTCCCAGGTAAAAACTTAATTCATTGTTTAAACCTCCCCAGTGAAGTCCCATTTTAAATTTCCTGTTCGGGTCAGTCCCGTTTTAAATTCCTGTTCGGATCAGCCCCGTTTTAAATTTCTTGTTCGGGTCAGTCCCGTTTTAAATTCCTGTTCGGGTCAGTCCCGTTTAAATTCCTGTTCGGGTCTGTCCCGTTTAAATTCCTGTTCGGGTCTGTCCCGTTTTAAATTCCTGTTCGGGTCAGTCCCGTTTTAAATTTCTTGTTCGGATCTGTCCCGTTTTAAATTTCTTGTTCGGATCTGTCCCGTTTTAAATTTTTTGTTCGGGTCAGTCCCGTTTAAATTCCTGTTCGGGTCAGTCCCGTTTTAAATTCCTGTTCGGGTCAGTCACGATTTTTAATTTTCTTGCCTGGGTCAGTCCCATTTCAAAAGTTTGTCAAAGGGGTCAGTCCCCATTTCTGAAGCGTCCATCGTTCGAGACGTTTTCACAGCCAAATAACACAGGTGAGTATTTGGTGTCTACTTTTTTGTCTCAAATTTTTCCAAAACTCAAACAAAGAGGGGCAAACTGTAGACACCAAAATTTTAAATATTCTGTTTTTTATTTTATTTATTTTTGTCCTAATTTCATTTCTTTGTTATTAATAATTCTTATCTGATTTCATGGTTTTGGCCTTAGATTTTGGTATGTCTCAGATTATTATGGTCTATTATTTTTATTTTTATTTTTTATTCGTTTTACCCTTTTAACTATTTATTTTATTGCAAGATTGTTTTTAGCATAAAATTTATCAAAAGAGAAAAATTTTTCTTTAAAAATATGTTTTGTTTCCTTTTACTATTTATTAATTGAAAAAAAAAAGAGTGTGTGAGCCGCACATGCAGCGGCATGAATACCTTTTTCAGGAGGAAAATATGGCTGAGGGATCGGATGGCTGGGGTTAAGGTAAAGATAAACCCTTCATCCTCACCTTTGAGGTGAGGGTTTAGGGGATATAGGTCCCATATAAAAGGAACGAGGACGGCTAAGGTATGAAAGGGAGCCGCAAATAAGGGGGGATCGAGGGAACAGCGGCTGAAAACTAAGAAGGTGAGCGGAGAGCTTAGGAAAGGGAGAGAGAAACGAACGGTAAAAACGGAAGAGAGCTTCGGAAGAGCAGAAAGTGAGAAGCTTTCGGCCAAGAAGGAAACAAGCAGAGAGGTGGAGCAGAATCTGGAAGGCGGCCGCAGCAAAAGGTGAAACTTTTCCCAGCTTCGTTTGGCCTACGCTGGAGTTCGTTGCTTCACCATTCAGGCGCTGTTTTGCTGTTTAAGGGAGCGAAGGTAGTCTTTCCCTGTTTCCTTTTCTTTCATCTCTTCTCGTTCATGCTTCATCGAGTTTTTCATTCATCTTTGTTGCTGAATAGCTGAAGGTCGCATTCATAAAATGGCATGAGGTTTTAGGAAAATCTATTCTAATGCTTCATTGATCGAGGTTTTAGGAAAATCTATTCTAATGCTTCATTGATCGCTGCTCTACCTTTTTCTTGTTGTGTGAGTAGTTTTGATGATGGGTTTCAGTGTTAAATGGAGTAAATGGTAAGTTTTGGTGGTTGGCCTGGAGTTTGACCCATCGGATATGCATGTTTGATAACGGAAAAACGTTTGATACCAGAAAAATGAGTGGAACGCTTTTTGAATGAATCTGATTTGTTGTTGGCCTTATGCTTGGGTTAGATTACCAATGGTTTAGTTAGCAAGTAATGAGCTTTTGTGGGATTTTAGTAAGGAATCGAGGATTGCCACAATAAAATGAGAGTTCTCTACTTGGTTGCAGTATTTATGATAAAAAAAATTCGATCTTTTGGATTGCTGAAGTTTCTGGATTGGCTTGTTTTCTCTTTTGAGTTTTGTTTGTTTTTTGACGGTATCCCACGTATGTGCTTGATGCAAATCAAAGTAGAAATGTGCAGTACAGCAGCAATCCGTAACGTGGCTTGGGTTTCTTGCAGCACCAGACTTTGCCTGCAAGTTTTGAAACATTAGCTGAAGTTTTTGTGTTCATAGCTGCAAAAAAATATATGAATGCATTTCAACTGGCCAGTTTTCTTTTTCTTAGTCTCCCTTGATTGCATTGTCCATTGCGTGTGTTCATGGTGAGCATAATGAATGTTAGGCTGCGAAAATTTTTTGGGTTCTTGATAAGCTGCCTTTCATCTTTATGTTTTTTACTGTTTTCCCTGCTCCCCGCAACAGCACACAAAAACTAATTCTTAGTCATCCTCTGCTAGCTTAATCTGATGTTGAAGGAAAGGAAATGGAAGGTTTGGTGTTGAGTTTGTATGTTTGAAAATCTGAAATGCTTGAGCTTTGGTCGAACACTTTGCTGGAAAATGAATTTCAGATTGCCAAACCATTTTTGCATGAGTATTCTTCCAGAATTTTGCATCATTTCCCTCTATGTTGTTTGTTTGTTTGGATGTTGAGGTTATGCGTTTTGTTGCTTAGTTTCAAGTTATGATTTTGGTTGAAAATTTTTTGAGCAAAGCTTGTGTGTTCGGGTCCGAAACACGAGTTTGGAAACGGAAATGCAGCAAGCTGGCTTCACTTTTGGTTGCAGAAATGTGTTCCGTAGCTTTTGCATGGGTTTGCATGGAAAATTTTCCAAAAAATAACAATCTAACCCCACAAGTTTTCCCTAATACTACTATGGCCCGTACAATTAGACAAATCAATCAAATTGGTCCTCTTAACTTCATTAATTGTTTCAAACTGAGTCCTAAAAATGCAAGTTGAACCACTCTTTGACCCTTACTTACTCCTGGACCTTGAAGTTCCATAATGTTTGATCGGACTTGAGAGATTGTTAATGTTTGCAAATGAGTCATTAGTAGTGTTTACTTTAGAATTTGATTGGTAATCTATCTTTCTTGGTAACCGCGCATTATTTGATTACATTTTGGGATGGATTTGATGATTGATTGGTCTAACTTGTTTTGTTTGATTATGTTTTACTATTAAATTGGTGCATTAATCCCTTGTTTTGATGATTTTAGCCCAAGTTATCTCTTTCTTTGGTGACTTTAGCCCAAGTTAAGTTTTGATCACTTTACTAGCATCACAAACGAGGAGGTATCACTTCTTTTATCCTTTTTTGTCTCTCCTCTATGTGATCCAACGTGTTAAGTGAGAATTGCATGTCTACTTTGCTTTCCTTGCCTTTCCTTAATTCTTTTCATTTATTTCATTTACTTTTGCTTTTATTAAGTTATTCTTTTATGGGGTATGTGTACACCTCTTGGCTTGTAATAGATAGGGCTTGGAGAGCATTTTTATTCATTTTTCGTCTTCCCCATTTGTTTTAGTTAGCAAATGTAATAGGTTCATTAGCTTGATTGCTTGCTTTTGTTGCTACGTGTTAATTTGCTTTATTAGGCTCTTGCATTTAGTCGAGCATGCTAAGTGTTATGTGTTACGTGTTTATAGGTGATTGGCATGTCTACTTGCTTTCTATAGTCATAGATGAATGTGATGAATGCATCACCGTGGCTAGTCCAACGCTGGCCATGGTCTTTCCACTCGAGCTCTCGCAAGTCCAATGCTTGTGAGAGAATTTTAGAAAAGGGATAGTCCAATGCTAGACCCAATAGGTTGTCCCCTCTCGTTAGTACATACTTGCATGTCTCACTACATTTCATGCATTTTTCTTAGTTTTCTAGCATTTGGCATGCCCCTCTAACCCTTTCCCTTTCATTTCAGGTTTTTGCATCTCCATGCTAGTTATAGGGTACATTTGCTTGAGAGTTGCCCCTTAAATATGGGATATAGACGAGTGTGGCTTTTCTAAGCCTTAGCACGCTTGTATTCCCTCTATCAAAGGGAAAATTAAAATCACAAAGTTAGGAGTCATTCCCGTACCCGACTTGATGCATTCCTCTAAGTTCATACACTCTCATTTTTATCATATCACTTCCTCACCTTCTTTATTCACATTCTCTGACTACTTATATTTTTCCTCAATCCACATGCCATGTTTGCACATTTTTCTTCTTTCCCTATCACTTATTTATTTTCTACGTCACAAATTGCACCCAGTTGCACTTATATGCATTTACTACTATTATACCATATTTTCATCCACTTGCACACAAACACCTTTATTTTCTCAATTGGCACACATGCACTTTTCTTACATTTGCACACTTGCACTTACATTTGTATTTTTATTTTTATTTTAATTTGCATTCTTCTTACATTTTCACACTTGCACTCATATTTGGGTCTTCATTTGCATTACCCGTGACCTCTATGAGAGTTTTCCTTATTGGCCATCACAATTCATGTGATTGGGACCAAAAAGCCTCATAAGAGACATTTTAGATTTAGGATTGCACTTTTTCATATCCATTAGTCACATCTAACACGCAACACATATTTTGGGTAAAAGAATTAGGAAAAGAAGGACTAAGTCACGCAACTAGCTTTGGTTAGGGTAAGGGAGTGCCTTAGGCTTTGCCTTTGCCTTCTCCCTTATCAAATGTGACCCCCGATCCCTTTCTTTGGTTACGTAGACCTAAAAATTCTTTAAAAAGGGTTTGTTTACTTTTCTTTCCAAAAAAATCACTTTTTGGGTGACTTGGTACACCCTAACTCTATACCAAGTGGCGACTCCTTTTCTATTTAAAACCCTTTGTTTGGCCAAACCTTCGCATTTCACAATCCCACGGCCTTTTATTTTCACTTTCACACACGTTCACATACATATCCCACACACTACTTTCATACCTCAAAAAGTGGGGCGTGACAGAAAAGATGCTAAAAATATGAAAAATGTGAGGACTCAAAAATTTACTTACTTTAAACTCATATTATTGGCTTATTTAAATATTTATCCATCCGTTTTCTCCGAATAATTTATTTCAACCCTTTTAAAACCATTTACATAGAACTATGACTTGCATATATTTTTAAAATGTCCCGTTAATAAATTTAATTTTTGGAACCTCGTTTAGCGAGATTTAGTGTATACGTGTTTGGAGGCAATATTTGATTTGAGAGTACAGTGACCTTGGAGATTTGAGAACTCATGCGTTAGTCTTAAAATAGTTATTTTTTGATTAATTATCCTAGTATTGGTTAGTTATATCATTGTTATAAGAATTTCATAGAAATTGCGCTTTATCACGCACGAGTCGGAAGTTCGCGTTTTCACATGCGCGACTAATTGAAGGATATTAGAAAATTATTTTTAGACTACTAAGAGTGAATAATAATAGCATTAAAGGAATTACATTAGGAGGTTTAGTGCACAAGTGAAATAAACCCGAGAGGAAACGGACACGAAACGTGCGCGCGGGAAGCACTATTCCTAGTTGACTTTGGGTAGCTCTTACTTTATTTTCCCTCCAAGCTTCTCCAAGAAGCTCACTCATCGGCTCACCCCCTCTCTCCTCTTCATCTTGCTGGCCAAAATTCTCCAAGGAAAAAGAAGAGAAAACCCATCATCCTCCTTGCTCCATTCTTGCATAACTTCACCTCAAATTCTTCACACAACACCTAAACAACTTGGAGAGCAACTCAATCTTGGCGGAGGACATCTTTCTCATGGTTTCTCTTGGCCTTTAGAGGTGCAAAATTTCTGATTTTTTACCAAGGAGTAGAAGGTAATCATCCGGTTACTTAATCTTAGTTCTAGTTGGTTAAATTTTGCTAGGAGCTTGTAGCTTCATGGTTATTGTTGTGGTTTGAGTTTAAATGTTGGAGTGGGCTCTATGAAATCCCACAATGGATATATTGGACTGATATGGTGATTATGAGTGTTGTTGGTGTTAATTATGTGTTAAGCAAGTGGATATAAGTTGGAAAAGTGAAAGGACAACCAAAGGAAGATTGTATAGGAAGAGGCCAAAATCTGTCATGTTTTTCTCGAACCTTTAACTCAAATTTTTGATGCTCAATTGACCTTGAATCTGATGTAGATACGTTGTATAGGATATGTGGAAAGTTTCCACCAAAAATCATGTGAATTGGTTGAGTAAAAGTTGGAATTTTGAAATTGTTGAAATCCGAAAAAACTGTGTTCAGGTGATCTGGACAGAGCATCTTTGAATGAACATATCTCTGTGTCCGGATGTCAGAATTGAGTTCCGTCAGTGGCATTCGAAACTATATGTCCGTAGTTTTCTAACAGTGTATAATGCACCTTCTAATTCGAAGTGAGTCATCTGTAGTGATTGATCAAAGTTGGCTGCCCTGTTCTGTCAGTGCAATCGAGAAAATTACAGAAGCTGCAACTTGTGGCTCCCTTTTCTCTTACTTGCCAACTGAATTTCAAAACAACTTCTTCTGATGCAATGTAGCCTATTGAATTTAGTTTCCAACGCCACCAACCATGTTTGATTTCAAGTTGAATTGACTGAGATATAGTCCAATTCCCGAACTGTATCGAATCTGGAAAACCCTAATTTTGGCTAGCCAAATGGCCTAGCTTGACTTGGGACTTGTAGTTTTGAAAATTTTGATACCAATCACCTACCAAATGAATATTAGATATTTATTAGACCTTTGTTTCACAAATGAGTCAGATTTGAGTTGAGTTCATTGGACCAAATGTTTGAAAGAGAAAACAGAAGCAAGAAAACAGATTTGCTTTGGAAATTCCTTAAATTTTGGTAGTTTTGTTAACTGCCTTCCTGTGCGAAATTTCAAATAAAATTTGCTAGAGGAGTAGTCCTCCTATAGAAGTTGAATTGTACCAATTTTGGCATCATCCTAAGACTGCTTTGATATACAAACAAAATACTGAAGTTGTCCTTCCAAATCTGGAAAATGGACGGAACAGTCCTCAATTTTAACCCATTTTGACCTGCTATATCTTGACGCTCAAAACTCTGATTCTAGTTCTATTTGGTGTGTTTAAAACTTTGATTGGAACTCTAATAGTCCTGTGAATTTTAGAGGCTAGTTCACTTTCTGTGAATTTTGCCGAACTTCCAAAATTTGCCGAAAACCAAGATCGAAACTGTCTTGTGGTGCGAATTAGACACTTTAAGCTGAAATTTGAGTGTTTTCCATTTAGAATCTTGGAAAAGTGTCTTCTTGGAACCTCTATTACTTTGAAACTACTTTCCAACGGTGCCAAGGTTTCCAATTTGGACTTACAGAGTGTAAGATATGATTTTTCAAAAATTTCTCCTTAAAACTGAAATTTTTGAACTTGAAGGGAATTGAGTTCTAAGAAACTCTTCACTACCCTTCGATATTAAATGACCATTTTAGACTTGCCTTTATGAAGAAAATTAGTTTTTCCATGCATTCCTAAACACCACTTTTAAACCTTGAATTTTGAGCAAGTAAAGCTCTACTCCATGACATTTTTCTTAGATTGTACAAGTGTACGATCTCTTTAGTTAACAATAGACTTATAAGTGATGGTGTATGATTGTAAATTATTAATTGCTCAAGCACTCAAGGGGACCTTCAAGAGGATCTCACAGCGGATGCCTAAACACTTGATTGGGCACTACTTCCTTGTTTTTGATTGGTGAGTGTCAAGTGTATGGAAAAATGTTACGTGCTTAATTGTTATTAGTGATTGGGTATTTTGAAAATGCCGAGTCGAGTGTGTACTTTATCGCACTCGTTTTCATCTAAGTAAAGTGTATTTGAATTACTTAAAATGAATTACTTGAAGTGAATATTGAAGTGAAGTTTTTCAATGATTAATTATGCTATGGTTGCATAAGTCAATTGGAGTGAATCTCCTCGACTCTTCGTGGTAATAGTGGGGGACGCCCAAATCTCATTGGCCGACCTTGGACTCGAGCCGGCATTGGCTTGGTCTGGTAAGTCATGAGAAAAACATAAGCTTGATCTATTGAGATATCTTATTTGGCATACTCGCGTAGTATCGCCTTATATAAAAGAAGAACGGGCCCGGCATTGGGGGTATATAATGGTGAACAGGGAACGAGTAAGTGAAGTTTCTACGGACTACATACCAACCCGATTGACGGAGTGTTATCGCGGGGAGGTAATTGATCGAGCATTGGCAAAGCAAATGGAACTTAGCTCCTGAGAGCTTCCATATCCTTGAATTGTTTCTGTTTACTTTTCTCACTCGAATTGTTAATTACTTGAATACTACTATTTTATTTGCTAAATGTGATTGCTACTTGGATTACGTGCTTGCATGTGTGTTTCTTGCCCTCACGAGCAATCGCTCATCCCATAGATTTGTTTTCCTTAACAGGGACCGATATGGAGTGACACTTGGAGAAGCCTTTTGGTTGAACTTTTGATTAGGGATTTGAATGTATTTGACTAGACAATTTGGGAGTTGTATATTTTGAAAAGGGGATGTACCTTGAACTTGTGATGTAAGAAGGTTGAATGCTTATGTATGGAAATGACTTCGTACTTTTATTTCGATTTCATTGTTAGTATTGCACCTTTAAGTTTGAACTGGAATTGTATTGAGTCCTAGCGAGAGCAGGGCAGGCATCCCGCCGATACCCTTTGGTTCGCCTTAGGGAGAAGTGGGGGCGTCATAGTTGGTATCAGAGCGCTAGGTTAGAGATCTATTTGGGAGATATATTAGAGACTTTACTTCTAAGAACAGGAATGAGAAAACCTAGTTACACCCTAAGTTATATTTGAACAAGTTTGTGAATTTAAGTTTCTAATTTGGAAATTGTGGTTGTTTTGCAGGGATGGAGAATGGGAATGGAAGACCTGCTGCTAATGGTAATGGCCATGCTAATGGCCATGTGGAGCCCCTTAGGTCCATTTACTATAGCGCACGGGGTGGAGGAGCTTGTGTGCATTATTCACCTTCTACTAGGTGTCGCGCCCCATTTTTATGAGAAAAATAAATGGTTTTAAAAAAGTGAATTTTTTATTTGAAAAATGAATTTTGATTTACAAAGAAAATGAATAAAAATATGGGTCTAAATGGGACTTGAAAATGCGACGATTTGACCCAAAATATAGTTTAAAAAGGTTTTTTTAAATGAAAAAATGGAGTCGCCACTTGGTATAGAGTTAAGGTGTACCAAGTCACCAAAAAAATAAATTTTTAAAGAAAAAGTAGAAAAACCCTTTTTAAACGACTCCAAATCTACGAAAATCGGAGAAAAAGATTCGGGAGTCACATTTGAAGAAAGGGAAGGCAAGGATAAGAATCCAAGAAACCCTTTCAACCTAGCTAAAGCTAGTTGCGCTATTTAGTCAAAGATTTTCTTATTTTACCCTTAAGATTTATCACATTTGGATGTACTATATAAAATGCAAACCCTAGACCTAAGAGGGAATCGGGGGGTCGAAATGTATCTTCAAAGCTTACTTGGTACCAATCACATTAATTGTGACGCCCAATAAAGACTCTTCGAAGAAGTCATGAATAATGCAAGTCATGAGACTCGAAAGAAAGGAAAAATGAAGAAAATAATAATATACAAATGTGTATGACCTAAAGGAATGCATCGTAATGGGTGCGGGGGACTTACACTTGTGACTTTCAATGTTCCCTTTAATAGAGGGAATACGAGCGTGCTAAGGCTAGAAAAAACCAAACTCGTCCATGTAGACACCAAATTTTGAATAATTGTATGTAGCATCTATTTCATGATTTTCATTTTAGATTGCTTGCATTTTAGTTCGTTATTGCGTGTTTTGCACTATTAGTTGTTATGATATTTCGCCCTTTTAGTTGACCTATTTCATTTGCTATTTATTCTTATTTACTTTTAGTTTTAGTTTTTAGTTTTAGCTTTTGAGTTTAAGATTAGCATAGAGTTTTTTTTTAAAAAAAAAAAAAAGAAAGAAAACATCAAAATATGTTTTAGTCATTTTGTTTTTATTCAATGCTTTCTCGAAGGAAAAATGGAAATGAAAAATTATTAAAAAAAAAAAAAGAGAAGGGAGAAAAGAGAAAATTAAAGGAAAAGAGGAAAAAGGAAAAAATTAAAAAATAGGCTTTAGTTGGATTGGAAAAATGAAAAAAAAGAAAGAGAAAAAAAAGGAAAATTTGTTCACAAAAATATGTTTATTTCTTTTAAATTCAGCTTTTTGGCATTTTATTTTATTAAGTTATTTAAAAAAAAAAAAAAAGAAGTGAAAAATGAGAAAAATGAAAAAATGGAAAATTGCATTTTTTGTTGTTAATTAAGTTGTTTTCATCATTAATTATTATTGTTTTACTATTATCATTTTTGTTGTTTAATTAATTAATTAGATTTAAAAAAAAAAAAAAAAAACGTCGCGGCATGCACGCTGCAATTTTTTGCAGCGTGCAAAGGACACTCACGGAAGATCCTTTGGATGGCTGGATGTGAAGGAAGGACAGGCCCTTCATCCTCACCATTGGGGTGAGGGTTTAGTAGCCTTAAGTTCCATATAAAAGGTAAGAAAACATCAGCCGCAAGGGGGGGAGATAGAGAGCACGGCTGGAAAAATTCTGAGGCAAAACAGAAATCAGAGAGAATAGGCATCAAGGACGGCTGCAAAACTTAAGGAAAAACAGAGGAAGGAAATGGAGGAGCTGGGTTTCGAGCAGACAAAGGAGAAGAAATAAGAAAGGGGGAGGAAAAGAGTGGAACGGCAAAAAGAAAAGGAGAAGAAAGAGAGAGAGTCGGGGGGGGAGAAGAAAACAAAAAAGAGAGGAAGTTTTTCTTTGAGGAACGGCTAAGGAAAAACCGAGAGCAAAAGAGAGAAATCTGGACTGAGGTCTGAGAGAGAAAGAGAGTGGAGAATGAAGCTGGGATAGATTCGGAGCAAAAGAAAAGGGAGAGGCTGTCGGCTACACAGAGAAAGGCTAGAGTTGAGCTAAAAGAAAAGGGGACAGGAGGAAGAAACCGGCAACTTAACGAGAAGAGAGGTGAACGAGAATCTGGAGGGCAATCGCAGCAGAAAGGTGGAACTTTTCCCAGCTTCGCTTGGCCTGCGTCAGTGATTCATTGCTCCTCCATCCGTGCGCTGTTTGTTTGCGCTTCAAGGGAGTGAAGGTAACCTTTCATTCTTTTTCGGTCATGAATCATCAGGCTTTTATCTGATTGTTACATCGTTTGTTGCCAAATTTACTGTGAGTTTTCTTCCTTCATGTTTTTATTTGTGCATCTTGGGAGATAGTGGATTCGTGTCATGGCTGTCATCTTGGATGTCTGTTGATGAAGCTGTAAACTTTAGTTGGTTTCGGATGATGTCACCATAGATTTCATCCGAAACAGAAACCAGTTACTTTTCCCCCGTGCATCCGTCATGTCTTCCCCTTGCTTTGTTTGAAAATGGTCCGTATATCATTTGTTTTGGCTGTTAGAACCCTTAGGAATCAGTTTTAGAATCTGCTGCAATAAGTATGAAGTTGTCGGCTTGTGGCAACAGCACTTGGGCAGCTTTTCTTTTCCTTCACTTTGCTGATTTTTTGTTTTGTTTTGTTTGTTCAGTCGAAGTTTTGATTTGCTAATCATTCTTAGAATACCATGTTATAGTTTCCTTTTCCTGTGTTATGCTGAAGTTCCTTGACTGGCTCGAAATGTTCATTTTTGCTTGGTGTTTCACCGCAAGTCCCGTCTCTAGCATCTTTGCTGCATTTTATTTTCACATCCAGTTGAACTTGTGAATTACCAAATTCGTTGGAATTTTCCTGGGTTGCTTTGTATAGATATGTCTCGGCCAAGTGAAACAAAAATGCAACAGTTTGTTTGTTTTGTTGCAGAATCTCTTGCTGCATTTTCCTTTCTTTCTTTTGTCTCGGTTAAACCAGTTTTTCCACTTTAATCTTGCAACAAAAAGTTCATGTTTGACTGAATCGATAATCCTGGTAGTTAGTGAACTTGTTTGCTTGATGAAATGGAGAGGAAGTTACGGAGGAACAGTAGTCATGCCCAAGTGCATACGGCAAAAGCTGCTGCATTCTTCTGTGACGTTTCCTCTTCTATGGCTGCTCTTTGAACCTTTACACTTGAGTTGCATGCTTAATCTGGTTTGAAGGGAAAGGAAGGGAAGGTTTTGGTGATGAGTTTGTATGAACTATAATCAAAAACTTTGCTGGAAATTGAACAAGCCAGGATTGCCGAATTCTTTGCATAGAATTTTCCAGCATTGGCATGAATTTTCTTCTACGTTTGAGTTGGTTTGAATGTTGAAATTGTGTGTTATAATGCTTAGATTAGCTTTGAATGTTTGGTTGAAAGATTTTTGATCAAAAATTAGTGTTGAGGTTGATATTTGCTTGCGAGAATGCAAGTTGCGTTGTCTTGTTGGCTGCAGAAATGTTTGTTTTTGGTTGCAGAATGTTATCTTACGTTAGTCTGCATGCATGCAAAATAATTCTGAAAATTGCCCTTTGGCCCCTTGGCTTCACCTTATGTTACTATGACCCAACAAATAGAATAATTTCTTCAATTGGATCCCTGTGATTTTTGCTATAATGCTACAAAAGCCCACCAATACTCTAAATTCTTGCAATTGGGTCATGAAATAGTTGCATTTTAACTCTTGCTTGACCTTCCTTGGCTCTTGGACTTTCAAAATTCCTAAGATGTCTCAATTGACCTTGTTTGATAAGATTAGTGGTTGCATTTGGGTCTTTGGTTTGTAATTGAATTCTAAGTTTATTGCAATTTGAACAGTTGTTTGGCATTCTATCGTTTGGAAATCTTTGAGACTCTTGAACGTTTCATTTGGACTTAAATGACTTCATGTGTTTGCAATTAGGTCCTAAAACAACGGCAACGTAACCTCCATGTCTACCTTAGTTCTACCATGGCTCAATTACTTGAATTATTTGATCAACCTTGCCGTTCTGGGATCTTACTTGATGGTTATATGTTTTGGGTTGAGTCTTGGATAGATTGGTAAGGGGTTTTAGGATGAATTCAAAGGGCTTCAAGAGCTTCATCTAGATTCATGTGGTAATGTGCATTTGTGTGGATCTTAGATGTTTTGATGATTCAATCAATAGTTGGGGTCTTTATTTCATGAATATGGAAATCTTAGGCATTTAAACGCTTCTAATTGTTCAATTCCATGTTTATGTGTTTGATTGCTTGACCCTTGCTTTGTTTTGGACCTTTAAAGTTCTTAAATGTTCGATTGACTCGAATGTTTGGGTAAGGGTTATGTTTGAGTCCTTAGTAGGAAATTTCTTTTTGATGGTTTGATAGATGTCATTTGATTTATTTACATTTTTATCATTAAATTGGTGCGTTAATCCTTTGCTTTGAATGGTTTTAGCACATGCTATCCCGTTAGTTGGTGACTTAGCCCCGTTTAAGTCTCGTCCATTTAACACTACAAAAGGGAGTGGTATAATTCCTTTTATCTTTTTTGTTTCTCTTATGTGACTAATGTGCTAATTGAAATTTGCATGTCTATTTGCTTTCCTAGCCTCTCCTTATTTCCTTTCAGTTATTCCATTTACTTTTGATTTTTATTAATGGGGTATGTGTACACCTCTTGGCTTGTAATAGATAGGGCATAGCAAGTAATTTGGTCCATTTTCCCTTTCCCTTTTGTTTTAGTTAGCAAATGTAATGATTGCATGCCTATGTGTTATATGTTAAATGCTTTATTAGGATTTTGCATCTAGTCAAGCATGCTAAGTGTTATGTGCTATGTGTTTATAAGTGATTCGCATGTCTACTCGCTTTTTATAGTGTGGATGAATGGAATGGATGAATGTACGTCACCACACTAGTCCAACGCTAGTTGTGGCTTCTTCTATCGTTTCCACTAGTCCAACGCTAGTCGGAATTCATAGGAGGGGCTAGTCCAATGCTAGCCCCAATAGGTTTTTTTTTTTTTTTTTTTTCTTCCCTTTTTCATTAAGTGCATGATCACCACATATCACGCATTTTTCCTTAGTTTATCATTTGGTATGTTCCTCAAACCCCTTCCCCTTCATTTTAGGACTTGCATCTCATGCTAGTTAGGGTTCATTTGCGTGAAAATCCCCTTCCGATAAGGGAAACGAGCGAGTGTGGCTACTCGATAGTCTTAGCACGCTAGTTTCGCCTTCTAATCCGAGGGAAAATCAAAGTCGAAGAATTAGGCGTCATCCCCGTACCCGACTTGTTGCATTCCCCTAGGGTCATACTTTCATTTTTATCACTTCCATACTCTTTTAATCACATTTCTCTTACATTTCTCAATCCATATTTTTTCACTTCATCTTTATCATTTATTTACTTTACTTCACAAATGAAATTCAAGTTTCACTTATATATGTACTATTCTATCTTCATTCATTTGCACACACTAATACTTTGATTTTTTCATCCAAATTCACACGTGCACTTTCTTTACGCACTCACACACTAATACTTTGATTTTTCATCCAAATTCACACGTGAATTTTCTCGTCACATGCGCACACAAACACTTTGTTTTTTACACCATTTCATACATGAATCTTTTCATACACTTGCACACTTGCACTTGAGTCACCATTTGCATCAATCGACCTCTATGAGGTTTCCCTTTATTGGCCGCCACAATTCATGTGGTTTGGGACCAAAAACCTCACGAGAGACATCGTAGAATTTAGGATTGCATTTTTTCGTTTTTGCATTCATATAGGCATAATCCAACATGCAATACATACCCTGGGTAGAAAGTTAGGAAAGTTAGGGTTAAGTCACGCCACTAGCCTTGGCTAGGTCAAAGGGGTGCCTTGGAGTCTATCCTTGCCTTCCCCTTTGTCAAACGTGACTCCCGAACCTTATCTTTGTTTTACGTAGACTAGGAGTCGTTTTAAAAAGGGTTTATTATTACTTAATTCATTTTTAGGTGACTTGGTACACCTTAAATCATTACCAAGTGACGACTCCAAACTTTTCATTTCGAAACCCTTTTTTAAAACTATTTTTTGGGTCAAATCGTCGCTTTCCAAAGTCCCATTGAGACCCATATCTTTTTCAACTCACAAAAACCATTTTTTAATCAAAATTGAATCAAAAACATCTTTCTCAAACCATTTATCTTTCTTATCAAACATTCATTTTTCTTATTCAAAAAATGGGGCGCGACAGTCCATATCCCATATCCAAGGGGTTTTTCCTAGTCTAGCATGCAAATGTACTAATCTACCCCCCTAATTTCTTAAATGAGATGCAAATCTAAATGTTATATATACATAGAGGTAAGGGATATTTTATTAGGGGAAATATTATGTGAAAATGATAAAAGATCATAAAAAATGGAAAAATGTGCATGAAGTGTAATGTAATCATACAAACATGATTTATCGAGGGAGATCCCTAAGGGTCTAGCATTGGACTAGCCCATGTCTATGGATTCTCACTAGCATTGGACTAGTGGGCAATCGGAACAAAGAGCCACAACTAGTGTTGGACTAGTGTGGTGACGGGAAAGGAATCACAGCTAGCATTGGACTAGTGTGATAACGTGCATTTATTACAGTCTAAGAAATCAGATAAAGCATAATAAAGCGAATAAATACATAAATCACATATAGCACATAACACATAAGCATGATGTCTAGATGCAAGCCCTAGGAAAGCGAGTAACACATAACACATAGGCATGCAAAAACACACGAGACAAATAAAACAAATAAAGCTCTAACTATTATATTCGGGGAGCCCTACTACAATCTACGGGGGGAAAGAATAAAATGATATAATAACCTAACTATTACAAATTTGGCATTCAAGTGCCTCCAAATAACTACATGGAATTAAAGAACCACCAATGTAGATAAAAATAAAATAAACAAGCACGCAATAAAACATGTAAAATTCAGAAAAAGCACATAGGAGCGCGTTGGAAAATAAAATCAAGGAGATAGAGATTACCTCCCTTGAAGTTGGAGCTCCAATGAAATGAAATCGCTTATTTACCCTCCAAAAACAAAGAAAGGGTCAAGGTACCAATTTAATTTGAGAAATGGACCAAAGGTGTCAGCTCGGGCGTATGCCGTAGAGCAACATCAAGCCCTTGACTCGTTTGAAGATGTGGAAGGTAAAGATTCTGGTATTTTACCGTTTGACCACTAGAATGGCGAATATTGAGTTCAATTTGAGAAGGAAACAGAAACTATATGAAAGAATTCAATGAGCTTGGTTAGTGAAGGGATACGGATTGGTTAGCTAGGTGCGATACTCAATTTGATTGTGAGAGGGAAGTAGTAAAATTTTGTATTCCGGAGAAGGCGATGATAAGGAATTTCAAGGGCGAAATTCTTTTAAGGGGGAGAGAGTGTGAGAACTCGTAATTTTCTCTTTTTCTAGGTTTTATTCTCTTTAATGGCTTGTTTTCTGCATTTTCTTTATTAAGAAATTTTCTAGATAATGTTTATGAGTAAATATAGTTTTTGGATGATTTTTCTAGTATTGGTTAGTTTTTGAGAAATTAAGAGCGTATACCGGACGTGGGACCCGCTAGTGCGGAAAGTTCGGAAAAATTCGGCCAACTAGGTTAAGTTTTGGATACTGGGTTTAAGTTACTAGGTGTTATGAGATAATTAGAGGTTGCTATTTGGATTGGTGTGAGAGGAAACAAAGACATAGAGATGCATTAATGAAAGTGACAAGTGTCACTTAGAGATTAATTCTCACTTTTTGACTACTATTCATTCTTTTACCAATTTACTAAATAAACCAAAAATTGATCAAAAATCACTTCATTTCCAAGCTCATAGTGGCCGGCTCTCTTCAACAAAAAGAAAGGAAAAAGCTCTCCAAGTTTTGCTTCAATCTTGCTCAAATCCAACAAACTAACCATTTAATCTTGCATTTGTTCCATAAAAACCCTTAAGTGAGTGGTTGTGAGGTGTTTAGTGGAGTTGTTTGGAAGGTTAAGGTGATTAGTTGCTCCCTCTCTTGTGTTGCTAAGGTGAGTAGTGAAGGAACCTCTCTCCTCCATCTAATGATGTTTCATTCATGATTGGTGGTAGTTTAAGATGTAATTTTATGGATTATATCTTGATTTTTGGTTGAATTGGTGAAGTTTTATAATTATTGGTGATTTTTCTATTTTCATATGATTATTATTATGTGGTCATGTATGATGATTGGAAATGATATTTAAGGAAGCTAGAAGGTGGAAAAAGTGGTTAATTGCAGGAAATTTCTGTTTTGGAAGGAAAATTGGAAAGCTAGGGTTTCTTGTCCTACATTCTGCCTGGCACTGTTCATCATGGTTAGAGGCCGAATTAGCCTTGGGTTAAAACATGAAAGTTATAGAGAATTATATTTTAGAGATGCCTACAAAATTTGAGCTCAATCAGAGTAACGTAGCCTGTAAAAAGATCAAAATACCCCTGCTGCCCTGTTTATACCCGAACTTGATAATTGGTTCTGTAATTGGCTAATTTGACCAGGAATACTACTGATTTGGGTTTTGATGCCTTCTTAAGAAATGTAGCCTGGACTCTTAGCTTTCGGATGGCTTTGGAATCACCTGAATTGGATTTTTGTAGCCTGAATTATGGATGTTTAACCAGAATGCAGTTTGTTAACCAGTTTTTACGGTTCTGGTTTAGTGTACTGAACTTTTGACCTAGTTTCACTACAAACTGGACTGAGTGGCCTTCTTAAACATTGTAGCCCTTCCTCTTAGCTTCAAAACAGTGTAAATTACACCCCAGTCCGACAATGATAGCTTCAGTTGTGTTAATTCCACTAAATGACGTCAAAACTGTCTTTTGGTTTTAAGGTTTATACTTGGGACTTTTCTAGGGTTTCTTTGTTGAGCTACCATTTGGTTGTGTTGAAGGGTATTGTGGCTCTAATTTAAGGTGTTTGATAGTTTGTGATTGGGTGTTGAGGTTTGGTTGGAAAAGTAAAGAAAGACAAGGGTAAGTGCTGTCCAAATGGTTGCAAGAGCTTCTGCCCAGTCTCGGGAGATTTGCTATATCTTGATGTAGGAATGTTAGAATTGCATTCTGTTTGTTGCATTTTAAACTAGATTCGTAGGGATATAAAATGTGTAAATTTCAGACCCTGTTTATCTCTGTACCATTTATGGTGATTTTTCAAAGTTGACTGAAATATTGTACCTGTTCTGTCTTCCACTGGATAAAGCAGCAACTTGCGGCTTGAATTCGACTGACTTGCGTTCCGAATCTTACCGTGGTGTTTTCTGGAAAGTTATATCCCTTTGAATGTATTTTCCAATGGTATAACTTTTACTAATTTTGGACTTACAAAACTTGAGATATGATTTTTCATATACGGTTGCGCGAAACTGGAAAAATCCTGTTTTTCTAGTATTGACCTTACTTTCATTTTCTACTTCAAATTTGGAGTTGGTCAATCATTGTAGGTAGAGTTTTGAGGTTATTCATGCCTATAGGACTAATTGTTACCTTTTACTCCGAGGTCACCTCTTTGCTTTGCATTAATCGTTCTTTTGGCTAGGTATATGGCTCGTAACCGAGTCTCACTTGCGAATTCTACACTAGGTCTTGGAGTCAAGTCTTAAGTGTTTGCCTTGATTGTGCTAGGAGGTGCCGACGATTAAAGGCACACTTGGGAAGGAAACTTTTGAAGTTATCCTTATTTGAACTGTGAGTACTGTCGCGCCCCATTTTTTGAATAAATAAATAAATGGTTTAAAAAATGTATTTTTTGATTCAATTTGTGATTGGAAAATGAATTGTGATTTAAAAGAAAAGTGGGTCTAAATGGGGATTTGAGAATGCGACGATTTGACCTAAAATTATAGTTTAAAAAGGGTTTTTTGAAATAAAAAATTGGAGTCGCCACTTGGTAATGAGTTAAGGTGTACCAAGTCACCTAAAAATGAATTTTTAAAGAAAAAATAGGAAAAAGTAGTAAGAAACCCCTTTTAAACGACTCCTAGTCCACGTAAACCAAAGAAAAAAAGTTCGGGAGTCACATTTGACAAAGGGGAAGGCAAGGATAAAATCCAAGGCACCCCTTTGACCTAGCCAACGCTAGTTGCATGATTTAATCAAAAATTTTCTTGTTTTAACCAAAGAATTTATTACATTTGGATGCACTACATGAATGCAAACCCTAGACCTAGGGGTATTGGGGGAAATTTCTCTTCAAAGGTTGAGTGGTGCCAATCACATTAATTGTGAAGCCCAATAACGATCCTTTGAAGAAGTCACGAATAATGCGAGTGGGATGCAAATGAATGGAATGCATGTATGCAATGTGAGGATATGAGTTTGAAAAAAGTAATAAAAGACAATAACTATGTAAATGAAAATGTGCATGTGAGTGAGCAAGGTACGGTATGTGAAATGATAATATGAAGTGCATGTGTGCAAGTGATGATAAAAGTGTTCGTGTGCAAGTGAAGAAACATAAAGGTGCACGTGTACAAAATGGGAGGAAAAATGAAAGTGTGATGAGGGTATAAAATGGTAGATTGGATTAAAAAATGCATGAGCCTAGGGAATTCATGCATATTGGGTACGGGGAGACCTAAATCGTGACTCAATTTGCCCTTTTATAGAGGGAATACAAGCGTGCTAAGACTTAGAAAAAGCCACACTCGTCTATATCCCATATTTAAGGGGACTCTTAAGCAAATGAACCCTATAACTAGCATGAAATGCAAAAATCCTAAAATGGAGGGAAAAGGGGTTCGAGGGGCATGCAAAATGATAAAACTAAAAAGAATGCATGACATGTAATGAACATGCAAACATGTACTAACGAGGGGAAATCCCTAAGGGTCTAGCGTTGGACTAGCCCATTCTATGAATTCCGACTAGCGTTGGACTAGTGGAAACGTACATTCATCCATCACATTCATTCAGGCTATGGAAAGCAAGTAGACATGCCAAACACTTATAAACACATAGCACATAACATTTAGCATGCTCGACTAGATGCAAGGCCCTAACAAAGCAAATTAACACGTGGTAACTAAGCATGCAAGACACATAAGACAATTAAAGCCCTAACTATTACATTTGCTAGCTAGGCACATGACTTCGATAGGTCTTCATTGAATGCTCCTCCAAGCCCTATCTATTACATTAGGGAGACCCTACTACAATCTAAAAGGGGGAAAAGGAATAAAATAATTAAATCCCTAACTATTACAAGCCAAGAGGTGTACACATACCCCATAAAGAATAACTTAAATACAAAGCAAAAGTAAATGAAGTAAAAGAAAGGAATTAAAGAAAAATAAGGGAAGCAAGTAGACATGCAATTTTCACGTTTAGCACATTAGATCACATAGGAGAGACACAAAAAGGGATAAAAGAAATTATACCGCCCCCTTTGAATGGTGTCCAAATGAAAGAAAAATGGCTTCAAAACAATAAAAAGGTCAAGGTACCTCAAATAGTAAAGTATAACAAAGTCACCAAATCTCTCCTAATTGCAATTTAAATAAAATCAAATAATACATAGTTTCCAATAAAGGGATCCACCAAGGACCCAATTGCAAGCATTAATCAGCCATTCAAAGCCAATGGAAACATTTCAGAAACTTTGAAAGTCTAAGAGCAAGAAAAAGGTCAAAGCCAATTTATTTCAGAAAATTAAAGAAAATAGGCAAACACAAGCTCATTTGGACACAAAGTTCTTAAACTCTTGCATTAAGTGCAATTTAAACAGAGCATGGTAATTAATTGAAGCAAACAAGCGATGAAAGGTTGTAAAACTAAAGTTGCTAAGGACCAAATTGAAGAAAACATTCAATTGGTTGGGTCATAGTGGAACAAGGGGAGACTTGGGGGGCCAAAGTGCAATTTTTGGAAGTCATTTTCATGCAAACTCATGCAAACAACGTAGAAGCTCTTCTGCAATTTCTGCCGCAACTTTTGCATCTTCAAACCAGGCGTATTTCATACCAGAAAAATACACAAAACTCATTTGTTTGCCAACCCAACTCACAACTTCAGATTGAGCAATTAACTATACCACCACCATGATCCAAGCAAGTAAGAAACATAGAAAGAATTGATGCGAAATTCTGAAAAAAAATGCAGGCATGGTTTGGCAAACTGGCTTGCTCTTTTCCAGCAAGCACTTGAACATGGTTCACACCTTTCAGCCCCTAAACATACACCAACACCCCCCTGATCCAATTCTTTTCAACCAGCACTCAAACACCCCAAAGCATGCAAACCCAGCTAGCAAAAATGGATGGCCGAAACTTTAATCAGGAAATGCAGGTAAAAGAAAACAGCCAGGCATGAGATGCAGGAAAAGAGAAAGGTGAAGCTTGCGGCAATATTCATCCAGAAATTTTTTTTTTTTTTTTTTGCAACTTCAAGCTTTCAAATGCAGGTTTCAAGTAAACTTCAAACGAAACCAGCAAAGACTATCACTTGACCTCATTTAACATCTGGACACTTTGATTAACACAACAAAACTGAATATGCAACAAAAAGAGCAGCAAACACCCCCCCCAAAAGCTCATGCAACTCAGCCGAAGCTGTCATGAATATCCACAGGTATTGCTGCCTTTTGTTGCCAAGCTCGCTTCAAGTGTGGCTTGTTGCAGCAGGTTTGTGCGCAGAAATAAGCACAATGCAAACTGAATCCAGGCCACAGGACTATCAAACATCAAAGCCTTGATCTTAAACCAGGAAAAAAAACAACAATATTCATCCTCCAAACATGCCAAAATCAGACCCAAAAGACAGCAAACATGCAAGTAATCAAACCCCCCAAAATTCCTAAGTTTCCGTCTCTTAAATCCCAGTCCCAAGATTCTAAGCACCAAACGATCAAAGCTGTAAACTTTCTCTACAATTTTGTTCAGCCAAGACACAAACATGCAGAATACCGACTCATTACCCAAACTTCAGATTTTTCATGACCTAAATAAGAACCCTCAAACATATTGAAGCTGAAACAGAACCAGTAAACAGCAAAAAAAATGCAAGCAAACGACCAAAGATAGCAGCTTTTAACTGTGGAAGGTGAATACGATACCTTAACCAAGGAATGGAACGTGCGGATGACTCAGGAAAGATGACTCAAACGATCCTTTTAGCCGTTCGAAGGAATGTCAGACAGTGATGAATGAAAGCCCAGCCGCTCTCTTCCTGCGACCTCCAGCCGTAGCTATCCTTTTCCTCCTTCAGCCACTGGTCAGCTTTCTCTCTTAGCCCTTTCTGGTTTTCTTCTCCAACCACTACTTCACCAAAAGATCCTCTCAAGCTCTCCCCTAAGTTTCCTTTTTTCTTTTCCCTGCAACTCTAGCCGTCATCCAACTCATTCTCTGCTCCCTGGTTTTCTTCCTTGCTTGCTTCTGATTTTTCTTTTAGTTTGTAGCCGCCCACCTCCGTATCTTCTCCCCCTCTCTCTCTCTTGTTTTCCTTGTTTTCTTTTCTTTGCTAGCCAGCCGCCGATCTCTCTCCCTCTATCTGCCCTCTATGCGTTTTTTCTTTTTATATGGGACATCACAACCCTAAACCCTCACACATCTTTCCTGAAATTGCAGCTAAAGGAGCGGCTCGGTCCTCCCTTGCAAGCTGCGAAAAACGCAGCTTGCAAGTCGCATATCTCCTTTTTTTAAAAAAAAAAACTTAATACAAAATTGATAATAAAATTAAGTAATAATAATAATAATAATAATAAACAACAATTTAAGTAACATCACATCAAAATAAACAAACAAAAATCAAGTTGCCATTTTTCAATCTTTTTTTTTCATTTTCATCTTTTTCCCTTTTTTTTTTCCTTTTTTTTTCTCTTTTTTTCTTTTTTTTTTCCTTCAAGAAAACATGGGATTTAAATCAAAACAACTAAAGTATATTTTTTTTGAATTTTTTTTCCTTTTTCCAAGAAATTCTATGCTAAGGCTTAAAAATAAAATAATAAAATAAAAACAAAAAACTAAAAAATTAAAAACACTGAAAATTTGGTGTCTACAGTTTGCCCCTCTTTGTCTGAGTTTTGAAAAAACTTAAGACAAAGAAGTAGACACCAAATACTTACCTGCATTATTCGGCTAAGAATTACTCAAACAATGGGGACTGACCCCTAACAGGAAATTTTAAAATCGGGACTGACCCGAACAGAATGTAAAACGGGACTGACCCGAACAAGAATTTAAAACGGGACTGACCCGAACAAGAAAATTGAATGGGATAGACCCAGACAGGAATTTAAATGGGATAGACCCAGACAGAAATTTAAATGGGATAGACCCAGATAGAAATTTAAATGGGATAGACCCAGACAGTAAATGGGATAGACCCGACTAAGCTTTTAATCATGGGACTGACCCGAATAAGGTTTTAATTATGGGACTGACCCGAATAAGCTTGAAATCATAGGACTGACCCGAATAAGCTTGAAATCATGGGACTGACCCGAATAAAATGAAAATCATGGGACTGACCCGAATAAAAATTTAAAATCGGATGAATTGACGTGAGATGGAGTGTTAGTGGGATTGACCCATGTTTATTGGTGATGCAAATGAAATGCTCCCTAGTGGGACTGACCCACGCTCCAGCGGCTGTGAAAATGAAATGCTTACTGGCGGGACAAACCCAGCTCCAATAGCAATGAAAATAAAATGCTGACTGGCGGGACAAACCCAGCTCCAATAGCAATGAAAATGAAATGCTTACTGGCGGGACAAACCCAGCTCCAATAGCAATGAAAATGAGATGTAAAATGAAGAACTGCATAAGACTTGTTTTGAAAAAATTATCCAAAGATTTGCCCCAATGTGATGAATTGGTCAGTGGGATTAAACCCGAGCCTGCCAAGGTTGGCGGGATAAAACCAGTTCCAACGTGATATAAGCCGTTAGCGGGATAGAACCCAATTCTGCCGAGGTTGGCGGGATAAAACCCGGCTCCAACGTGATATAAGCGGTCAGCGGGATAGAACCAAGTTCTGCCGAGGTTGGCGGGATAAAACCCAGTTCCAACGTGATATAATCGGTCAGCGGGATAGAACCCAGTTCTGCCGAGGTTGGCGGGATAAAACCCAGCTCCAACGTGATATAATCGGTCAGCGGGATAGAACCCAGTTCTGCCGAGGTTGGCGGGATAAAACCCAGCTCCAACGTGATATAAGCGGTCAGCGGGATAGAACCCAATTCTGCCAAGGTTGGCGGGATAAAACCCAGCTCCAATGTGATATAATCGGTCAGCGGGATAGAACCCAGTTCTGCCGAGGTTGGCGGGATAAAACCTAGCTCCAACGTAATGTTGTGAAGTTGGCGGCACGAAGTCCAGGCCCAACGTGATGTTGTGAACAAGAAAATCAACTTGATTCGTCAAGAAACAAAAAATTAAACTTGATTTTTGATTTTTAACCTTCCTGATCTGACTTTTTGATGATTTTTTATTTTATTATTTTTTTTCAAGAGAATTTTTCCAAAATAATTTGCTCCCAGTGTGATGAATTTTTGCAAATTGAGCCCATAGTTGATTCTGTATCGCCATGTTGTTGCATCTTTTGATCAAATTTGCTTGCAACATTTTCAAATCTGCCTTTGTTCATCGGAGGACTCTTCCCGACACCCATTCCAGTGCGAGGTGTGATTACTTTCATCTGTGCATGCAATTTTCCTGTGAAAGAGAAAAAACAAAGAAATTGCCACCACCATTTGATCCGTTTTCCTTCGAGAATCGTGTAAACATGAGTCTTTCGACGCCTTTATCAACTTTTGCTGCGGCAGCCGATTGAGTTGGATTTCTCACCCTAAGGCTTTTCCGATCTTCAAACTGACCAGGTATGTGCTTTGCTATATTGTGCAGTCTGTGTAGCTGGCTTGGCTGAATTTCAACTATTCCCAAAAGATGACTGAATCCAAGCATACTTTTTGCAATAAACCACGGGGATTGTCATTCACCACAATTCAATGATAAAGAATGAGGTATGCGAGAAAATTTACATGTCATGTAAAAATGAATATGACAAGAATGCACACCTAACCATTTGTGCTTAAATTCTACAAAAATGCCATGAATGCAAGTAATTTGGAAAAAATGAGTTTCCTAAGAATGTATTTGCAAAAGAATGTTTTACAAAATGACACAGCTTTGGCCAACGGATGTCATATTCGAATCTCTGGGTATCCTTGTTCTGGGATTCAGCATCAGCAGAAGTATGACAAAAATGAGGAGAAATCCACATGAACCAGGTCGCCAGCCGTTCCTCCGTGTGCTTGCTCATTGCAGAAACCTACCTTGGCGCCTGTTCGGGTTTTCACCAAGATTGCCCCCACCTTTTTTGTTGTTCTTCTCTTTTTTTTCTTTTTTTTTCTTTTTTTTTTCTTTCTTGAGGTGCCCTTGTGGGTTTTCACCTAATGAAACAATGGAAGAGCTCGACCATAATCGACTCAGGAATGTAAGTTCAATATTGCTGGCATCAGTAAAATGCGCTTCCCTTATAAACTTAAACGAAGGCATTATGGACATCACTTGCCAGTTGATTAGCAAAATCCCTAATAGAAATGGAGCAAGTGACGAAAGCCAGGACTTTTGGGCTTTTGTAATGAGGTCAGGTGGGGTGTTTTTCAAGAAAAGTTGAGGCTTGAAAGCAGGTTTGATGAAAGGTGTGAAACAACCTGAGATTGCATAAGTTTGAGATCATCTCCAAATTTTGAACGAAACCGAGGAAATTTGCCCCAGTTTGCTTTTTCTTTCTTTGCATTTTCTTCATTGCATTCTTCTCACTTTTTGCATTTTTCTTCAAAAACTAAATTTGCCCCAGTATGGGGTTCTTTCTTCCTGTTCATCTCTCTTTCAAAATAAATTTGCCCCAATATGGGGTTCTTTCTTTTTCTCATATCTCTTTCAAAGATAAATTTGCCCCAGTGTGGGGTTTGCAATTCTCAGGGGCTGCCAAATGAAAATTATTGTTCTGATAGTTCAAAGGGGATGACTAGGGATGAAATGTTTTGATTGAAAAGGAAAATGGCCTGACTTTTGCCTCGTCCCTTGCACGATTTCCAAAAAGAAATTTGCATAATCAAATAAAGAATTTCTTACACATGTCCGAGTTGACAGGTTGAGGGAATGTCTGTCCTTCCATCTCTGCCAAAATGAGTGCTCCTCCAGGCAATACCCTTTGAACACCCAATAAGTTTTGTCAATTTGAAACAAATTTGCCTTCGACTTTGTCTTTCATCACTTTAGTACTTTGTTCCCCTCTTCAGAAGATCGGTGGCGGACCCTTTTGTTATGAACACAGGCCATGCGTTTTGACCACATTGGTCATGGCACATAGCATTCAACTGATTTTCATCAATCAGAATCAATCGTTAATGACACTGCTTTAACCAATTAACTTTCAACCTGGCCGGAAAAGGATTTTCTCAAATGAAGGAATTTCTCAATGAAGGCTTTTTCGAGGAAGGCTTTCTCCATGAAGGGGTCTCTCAAAGAAGAGATTTCTCAATGAAGGGATTTTTAATGGAGGGGTTTTCAATGGCTTTCTCAATGAAGGCTTTCCCAAGGAAGGGATTTTTCAACGAAAGGATTTTTAATGAAGGGGTTTTTCAATGAAGGGCTACATCAGATTCCAGAACAGTGATATTCAAAGGATCAAATAATTTCATCTTTGGCCATCTCAAAGAATTTAAAAATTCAGAACAATAATCAAATAAACAAATAAAACAAATTGTGCATTTCATGGAACTCCAAATCGAAACGAAAACTAGACACAACTTAATTGCAAAAAGACGCTTTCATTAAGCTATTCACATATGCAAGAAAAGGTTTTCGAGAACTTTAGTAAATAACAACCCCTAGATTTACTGAAATTCCCTTCGAGAGGGAAGATACTCGGTCATCCAAATTGTGCAAAAACTTCTTCAGGAATTTCAAATTTCGTCTTTGGAGGTGGATGCCTCAAAGGCGTCTTTGTGTTTGGGAAAAGGGTTTGTACTTATGTTCGGTCCTTGTTCTGCACTTCTTCTAATCAATATTTCCCCCGCCTCAATCATTTCTTGGACTTTCTGTTTAAGTGCTCTACAATCAGTAGTTGGGTGGCCAGGTGCTCCCGAATGATAGGCACAAGTATACTGTGGGTTATATGTGACAGCCCCACCTCCCCCAAAGGCGAACCAAAGGGTTCGGCGGACCGCCCGCCCAGCTCTCGCCGGGACTCAGTCGTTCACTACAGTCCTCAAATAAATACAATACAAAACTCAAGTATACATCAAATGGTCCACAAATACACACCCGTCTCCAATAATTACATGTCACAAATGCAGCGGAAACTAATCCCAAATATACATAAAATAATTCCAAATCCAAAATTGTACAAAGTTTAGGCCATCCATACACATGCACAAGTACTACAAGTCCTTCCTTCGCCACGAGCCCTGTGGAGGGGAATAAAATATTTTTGGGGTGAGCTAGAAGCTCAGCGAGTAACCATTAAAATCAGTAATCAAATCGGTTTCACAATAGTTCATTTCAATGATGTCATGAATCAAATGATAAGTCCAGAAACAATTACATCATTTGCAAAACAGTAAATATGGATTATCAATAATTCAAGAAACATTTACAATGGAAAGCGATAATAACATTCATGAAAGGATACATTCATTCTCCTGACATTTCCTCGCTCATTTGGTCATTCATTTCATTTCATTCACCCCGTCCCTGGCTTTTGGCCAGGCTCCACCAACCTACATAGGTAATACTCGAGTATACCAAACGTTCACCCAAGTTTCTAATCGCCTGACCGAGTCCGCTTCTGGCTCAAGACGACCGGTAACAAGGGGCAATGGTCAGTTCAGCCCAAAAGGTTTACATTCATGCGCAAGTAACATTTCAATTGAAAATTTCACATTTATCGAGGTCGAGTGCGATAAAGTACACACTCGCCTCGAAAACTCGTTTTGGAAATCATTATAAGTGCTTAACACGTTATCAACCAAAATACAAGTCATGAAGTCAAGAAATATAGCAAACAAGGCACACTCAAATGCCAGCACACATGATATGCAAGAAAACATTTCAAAAGTGACTTTGGAAACAGTTCAAAAGTAAATAATGTAAGAAACGGTTCATAAATAACTTTAGAAGTAGTTTGAGGTCCCTCACCTCCATGGCTCAGAAATCATCCATCATGTAACATTGCCTTGCTCAAATCCAAGTCTTAGATCACAAACTCAATGTAAACAAGTCCTTTAAAAGTTCGGACAGCACTTCCCCTAAATTTGCTTACTTTTCCAGCCATCATGGCTTCATTATTTCTTCAGCCAGTCCCAAAGGTACACACACAACAACAAGTTCCTCCAATAGCCATTCAGCAAGCTCCAAGTAGTACTAGTACAAGTCAAGCTAGGGAAAAGTCCGGAAATGAAAGTTAAGCTCAAAACCAGAAAAACAGTTTTGACGTCATTTTGCGGTAATGGTACCAAAGGCGCTACGATTGTCGGATGAAGGTGCAAGATACACCGTTTCGAAACTAAGAGATAGGGCTAAAATATTACAGAAGATCACTCAACCCAGTTTTGAGTGTAACAAGGTCAAAAATGCAAGAAACTATACCAGAATGACAAAAACATATTCACAGAATGCATTATAGCGGAAACATCATAAATCAGGCTATCCAAGTCCAAATCCAGAAATTCCAAAACCAGATGAAAGCTAAGAAACAGGGCTACAATACATCAGAAGACCTCAACAACCAATTCCAAAGCATTCCCAACCAAAATAACCCATTACAGAAGCAATTCCCAAATTCGGGTAAAACCAGGGCAGCAAGGGTAATTCCATCTTTTCTCAAGCTACGCAACTCCGATTGACCTGAAAGTTTGTAGGCACCTCTACAATATCATTCCATACAACTTTCATGAAGACCACTCAGTCTATTTCTCACCCTAACTAGGTCATATTTACCAAAACAACCCCAGATTTTCTAGTTCGAAGCTCACTGTGGCAGTCCTGATTCATTCAGTCATAACTCAGCACACACAACTCCAAATCAGGTAATTCCAAAGCCATTTAAAAGCTAAGATACAAGGCTAGAATTCTTAAGAAGACATCAACAACCAAATCAGTAGTATTCCCAGTCAAACTAATCAATTACCAAAGCTGATTTCCAGGTTCGGACAGAAACAGGGCAGCAAGGGTATTTTGGTCTTTTCACAGGCTACCGAACTTGGATTGAGCTGAAATTTTGCAGGCAACTATAAAACCTCATTCTCTACAACTTTTATGTTTTGTGCTAAGGCCAATTCAGCCTCTAACTATGATTAACAGCGTCAGGCAGAATTGGGGAAATTGAAAACCCTAATCTGGAAATTTTTGCATTCAAGTGCTAATCTTCGACTAAAACATCTCATTAGCCATCACAAGTCATTAATTTAAAAAATTCAGGATCAAAGAAAGGATGGTTAGATATGATACCTTGAAATATCAAGAAAGGTGATGGCTTAGGGATTTTTCTTCCAAAACAACTCCACCAATAGCTTCAATCTTCCTTAGCTAGCAAGTTTTATGGAGTGATTTGCAATTTAATCGGTTAGAACTCAAGATTGGAGGAAGAAATTGAGGTGCAAGATGCTGGATATTCTCTCTCTTTCTCTCAAAATTTCGTCCATCATGCTTACAAGAAGAAGAAATGATGAAAACAAAAGGTTTGGTCAAGATAAGAAGAAGAAATCATGGTCTTAGTCAAAGGTCCAACTTGCAATGGGTTTGTGACACTTGGCCCTTCTAGTATTTTCTTTAATCCTTTGGCTTCCAATGGTTACATCATATAACCACCCTCTAATCATTTCCTAGCACCTTGTAAAATAATAACACTTAGCACACAATTCACTTAGTCACCAAAATTATATCACACTAGCGGGTCCCACGTCCGGTATAAGCTCTTAATTTCTCAAAAACTAATTGATACTAGAAAAATCATTTTAAAACTATCTTTGCTCATAAACTTTATCTGGGGAATTTTTTTTAATCAAGAAAATGTAGAAAAGGCGGGCGATTTTAAAAAAAAATAAACCCTAGAAAATTAGAAAATTTTCGGGTTCTCACACTCATTCTTTCGGGGCGTCACAATCTCCCCTCCTTAAAAGAATGTCGTCCTCGACATTCCAACTTGTACTAATCAGATCAAATATCCCTCAAGAGTCACTCAAGCATTTCCAATCAAGCATTAAGAGTTACTCTAAAACCACTTGTCGGATTTTCATTCCTATAAGGGATCACTTACATTTCAAACCAGACCCACAGTCCGGCATCCTAAACTTCAAGCCTAGGATACCCTACAGAGATCTGAAACCTAAGCTCTGATACCAACTGTGACAGCCCCACCTCCCCCTAAGGCGAACCAAAGGGTTCGGCGGACCGCCCGCCCAGCTCTCGCCGGGACTCAGTCGTTCACTACAGTCCTCAAATAAATACAATACAAAACTCAAGTATACATCAAATGGTCCACAAATACACACCCGTCTCCAATAATTACATGTCACAAATGCAGCGGAAACTAATCCCAAATATACATAAAATAATTCCAAATCCAAAATTGTACAAAGTTTAGGCCATCCATACACGTGCACAAGTACTACAAGTCCTTCCTTCGCCACGAGCCCTGTGGAGGGGAATAAAATATTTTTGGGGTGAGCTAGAAGCTCAGTGAGTAACCATTAAAATCAGTAATCAAATCGGTTTCACAATAGTTCATTTCAATGATGTCATGAATCAAATGATAAGTCCAGAAACAATTACATCATTTGCAAAACAGTAAATATGGATTATCAATAATTCAAGAAACATTTACAATGGAAAGCGATAATAACATTCATGAAAGGATACATTCATTCTCCTGACATTTCCTCGCTCATTTGGTCATTCATTTCATTTCATTCACCCCGTCCCTGGCTTTTGGCCAGGCTCCACCAACCTAAATAGGTAATACTCGAGTATACCAAACGTTCATCCAAGTTCCTAATCGCCTGACCGAGTCCGCTTCTGGCTCAAGACGACCGGTAACAAGGGGCAATGGCCAGTTCAGCCCAAAAGGCTTACATTCATGCGCAAGTAACATTTCAATCGAAAATTTCACATTTATCGAGGTCGAGCGCAATAAAGTACACACTCGCCTCGAAAACTCGTTTTGGAAATCATTATAAGCGCTTAACACGTTATCAACCAAAATACAAGACATGAAGTCAAGAAATATAGCAAACAAGGCACACTCAAATGCCAGCACACATGATATGCAAGAAAACATTTCAAAAGTGACTTTGGAAACAGTTCAAAAGTAAATAATGTAAGAAACGGTTCATAAATAACTTTAGAAGTAGTTTGAGGTCCCTCACCTCCATGGCTCAGAAATCATCCATCATGTAACATTGCCTTGCTCAAATCCAAGTCTTAGATCACAAACTCAATGTAAACAAGTCCTTTAAAAGTTCGGACAGCACTTCCCCTAAATTTGCTTACTTTTCCAGCCATCATGGCTTCATTATTTCTTCAGCCAGTCCCAAAGGTACACACACAACAACAAGTTCCTCCAATAGCCATTCAGCAAGCTCCAAGTAGTACTAGTACAAGTCAAGCTAGGGAAAAGTCCGGAAATGAAAGTTAAGCTCAAAACCAGAAAAACAGTTTTGACGTCATTTTCCGGTAATGGTACCAAAGGCGCTACGATTGTCGGATGAAGGTGCAAGATACACCGTTTCGAAACTAAGAGATAGGGATACAATATTACAGAAGATCACTCAACCCAGTTTCGAGTGTAACAAGGTCAAAAATGCAAGAAACTATACCAGAATGACAAAAACATATTCACAGAACGCATTATAGCGGAAACATCATAAATCAGGCTATCCAAGTCCAAATCCAGAAATTCCAAAACCAGATGAAAGCTAAGAAACAGGGCTACAATACATCAGAAGACCTCAACAACCAATTCCAAAGCATTCCCAACCAAAATAACCCATTACAGAAGCAATTCCCAAATTCGGGTAAAACCAGGGCAGCAAGGGTAATTCCATCTTTTCTCAAGCTACGCAACTCCGATTGACCTGAAAGTTTGTAGGCACCTCTACAATATCATTCCATACAACTTTCATGAAGACCACTCAGTCTATTTCTCACCCTAACTAGGTCATATTTACCAAAACAACCCCAGATTTTCTAGTTCGAAGCTCACTGTGGCAGTCCTGATTCATTCAGTCATAACTCAGCACACACAACTCCAAATCAGGTAATTCCAAAGCCATTTAAAAGCTAAGATACAAGGCTAGAATTCTTAAGAAGACATCAACAACCAAATCAGTAGTATTCCCAGTCAAACTAATCAATTACCAAAGCTGATTTCCAGGTTCGGACAGAAACAGGGCAGCAAGGGTATTTTGGTCTTTTCACAGGCTACCGAACTTGGATTGAGCTGAAATTTTGCAGGCAACTATAAAACCTCATTATCTACAACTTTTATGTTTTGTGCTAAGGCCAATTCAGCCTCTAACTATGATTAACAGCGTCAGGCAGAATTGGGGAAATTGAAAACCCTAATCTGGAAATTTTTGCATTCAAGTGCTAATCTTCGACTAAAACATCTCATTAGCCATCACAAGTCATTAATTTAAAAAATTCAGGATCAAAGAAAGGATGGTTAGATATGATACCTTGAAATATCAAGAAAGGTGATGGCTTAGGGATTTTTCTTCCAAAACAACTCCACCAATAGCTTCAATCTTCCTTAGCTAGCAAGTTTTATGGAGTGATTTGCAATTTAATCGGTTAGAACTCAAGATTGGAGGAAGAAATTGAGGTGCAAGATGCTGGATATTCTCTCTCTTTCTCTCAAAATTTCGTCCATCATGCTTACAAGAAGAAGAAATGATGAAAACAAAAGGTTTGGTCAAGATAAGAAGAAGAAATCATGGTCTTAGTCAAAGGTCCAACTTGCAATGGGTTTGTGACACTTGGCCCTTCTAGTATTTTCTTTAATCCTTTGGCTTCCAATGGTTACATCATATAACCACCCTCTAATCATTTCCTAGCACCTTGTAAAATAATAACACTTAGCACACAATTCACTTAGTCACCAAAATTATATCACACTAGCGGGTCCCACGTCCGGTATAAGCTCTTAATTTCTCAAAAACTAATTGATACTAGAAAAATCATTTTAAAACTATCTTTGCTCATAAACTTTATCTGGGGAATTTTTTTTAATCAAGAAAATGTAGAAAAGGCGGGCGATTTTAAAAAAAAATAAACCCTAGAAAATTAGAAAATTTTCGGGTTCTCACACTCATTCTTTCGGGGCGTCACAATCTCCCCTCCTTAAAAGAATGTCGTCCTCGACATTCCAACTTGTACTAATCAGATCAAATATCCCTCAAGAGTCACTCAAGCATTTCCAATCAAGCATTAAGAGTTACTCTAAAACCACTTGTCGGATTTTCATTCCTATAAGGGATCACTTACATTTCAAACCAGACCCACAGTCCGGCATCCTAAACTTCAAGCCTAGGATACCCTACAGAGATCTGAAACCTAAGCTCTGATACCAACTGTGACAGCCCCACCTCCCCCTAAGGCGAACCAAAGGGTTCGGCGGACCGCCCGCCCAGCTCTCGCCGGGACTCAGTCGTTCACTACAGTCCTCAAATAAATACAATACAAAACTCAAGTATACATCAAATGGTCCACAAATACACACCCGTCTCCAATAATTACATGTCACAAATGCAGCGGAAACTAATCCCAAATATACATAAAATAATTCCAAATCCAAAATTGTACAAAGTTTAGGCCATCCATACACGTGCACAAGTACTACAAGTCCTTCCTTCGCCACGAGCCCTGTGGAGGGGAATAAAATATTTTTGGGGTGAGCTAGAAGCTCAGTGAGTAACCATTAAAATCAGTAATCAAATCGGTTTCACAATAGTTCATTTCAATGATGTCATGAATCAAATGATAAGTCCAGAAACAATTACATCATTTGCAAAACAGTAAATATGGATTATCAATAATTCAAGAAACATTTACAATGGAAAGCGATAATAACATTCATGAAAGGATACATTCATTCTCCTGACATTTCCTCGCTCATTTGGTCATTCATTTCATTTCATTCACCCCGTCCCTGGCTTTTGGCCAGGCTCCACCAACCTAAATAGGTAGTACTCGAGTATACCAAACGTTCATCCAAGTTCCTAATCGCCTGACCGAGTCCGCTTCTGGCTCAAGACGACCGGTAACAAGGGGCAATGGCCAGTTCAGCCCAAAAGGCTTACATTCATGCGCAAGTAACATTTCAATCGAAAATTTCACATTTATCGAGGTCGAGCGCAATAAAGTACACACTCGCCTCGAAAACTCGTTTTGGAAATCATTATAAGCGCTTAACACGTTATCAACCAAAATACAAGACATGAAGTCAAGAAATATAGCAAACAAGGCACACTCAAATGCCAGCACACATGATATGCAAGAAAACATTTCAAAAGTGACTTTGGAAACAGTTCAAAAGTAAATAATGTAAGAAACGGTTCATAAATAACTTTAGAAGTAGTTTGAGGTCCCTCACCTCCATGGCTCAGAAATCATCCATCATGTAACATTGCCTTGCTCAAATCCAAGTCTTAGATCACAAACTCAATGTAAACAAGTCCTTTAAAAGTTCGGACAGCACTTCCCCTAAATTTGCTTACTTTTCCAGCCATCATGGCTTCATTATTTCTTCAGCCAGTCCCAAAGGTACACACACAACAACAAGTTCCTCCAATAGCCATTCAGCAAGCTCCAAGTAGTACTAGTACAAGTCAAGCTAGGGAAAAGTCCGGAAATGAAAGTTAAGCTCAAAACCAGAAAAACAGTTTTGACGTCATTTTCCGGTAATGGTACCAAAGGCGCTACGATTGTCGGATGAAGGTGCAAGATACACCGTTTCGAAACTAAGAGATAGGGATACAATATTACAGAAGATCACTCAACCCAGTTTCGAGTGTAACAAGGTCAAAAATGCAAGAAACTATACCAGAATGACAAAAACATATTCACAGAACGCATTATAGCGGAAACATCATAAATCAGGCTATCCAAGTCCAAATCCAGAAATTCCAAAACCAGATGAAAGCTAAGAAACAGGGCTACAATACATCAGAAGACCTCAACAACCAATTCCAAAGCATTCCCAACCAAAATAACCCATTACAGAAGCAATTCCCAAATTCGGGTAAAACCAGGGCAGCAAGGGTAATTCCATCTTTTCTCAAGCTACGCAACTCCGATTGACCTGAAAGTTTGTAGGCACCTCTACAATATCATTCCATACAACTTTCATGAAGACCACTCAGTCTATTTCTCACCCTAACTAGGTCATATTTACCAAAACAACCCCAGATTTTCTAGTTCGAAGCTCACTGTGGCAGTCCTGATTCATTCAGTCATAACTCAGCACACACAACTCCAAATCAGGTAATTCCAAAGCCATTTAAAAGCTAAGATACAAGGCTAGAATTCTTAAGAAGACATCAACAACCAAATCAGTAGTATTCCCAGTCAAACTAATCAATTACCAAAGCTGATTTCCAGGTTCGGACAGAAACAGGGCAGCAAGGGTATTTTGGTCTTTTCACAGGCTACCGAACTTGGATTGAGCTGAAATTTTGTAGGCAACTATAAAACCTCATTTTCTACAACTTTTATGTTTTGTGCTAAAGCCAATTCAGCCTCTAACTATGATTAACAGCGTCAGGCAGAATTGGGGAAATTGAAAACCCTAATCTGGAAATTTTTGCATTCAAGTGCTAATCTTCGACTAAAACATCTCATTAGCCATCACAAGTCATTAATTTAAAAAATTCAGGATCAAAGAAAGGATGGTTAGACATGATACCTTGAAATATCAAGAAAGGTGATGGCTTAGGGATTTTTCTTCCAAAACAACTCCACCAATAGCTTCAATCTTCCTTAGCTAGCAAGTTTTATCGAGTGATTTGCAATTTAATCGGTTAGAACTCAAGATTGGAGGAAGAAATTGAGGTGCAAGATGCTGGATATTCTCTCTCTTTCTCTCAAAATTTCGTCCATCATGCTTACAAGAAGAAGAAATGATGAAAACAAAAGGTTTGGTCAAGATAAGAAGAAGAAATCATGGTCTTAGTCAAAGGTCCAACTTGCAATGGGTTTGTGACACTTGGCCCTTCTAGTATTTTCTTTAATCCTTTGGCTTCCAATGGTTACATCATATAACCACCCTCTAATCATTTCCTAGCACCTTGTAAAATAATAACACTTAGCACACAATTCACTTAGTCACCAAAATTATATCACACTAGCGGGTCCCACGTCCGGTATAAGCTCTTAATTTCTCAAAAACTAATTGATACTAGAAAAATCATTTTAAAACTATCTTTGCTCATAAACTTTATCTGGGGAATTTTTCTAATCAAGAAAATGTAGAAAAGGCGGGCGATTTTAAAAAAAAATAAACCCTAGAAAATTAGAAAATTTTCGGGTTCTCACACTCATTCTTTCGGGGCGTCACATTATATCCGCCAGAGATACCATGAGGGTAAGCTGGAGGGGGAATTTCGCCAATTTTACCGGCAGCTTTTAATTGTTCATATAATTGGTCCAAAGGCCTGCCAAGATTGGTGAATGTTCGAGAACGATTTTAATCGTGGGTTTCAGTATGCTGGGGGTAGTCGTAGATGGGTCTGTTTGGTCGGGGAAATTGTTGATTGTAGAGAGGTCGGGGTCGAACTTGTCGGAAGTTGAGTTGAGATGTTTGGAAAGGGACTGTAGGCGGACTGGTGTAATTAGGGCGAGGTCGAGGATGAGTGGTATTGGTGTGATAAACATGATGAGGGCTTGAATAGTAAGGATAAGGGTTTCAGTAGGTAGGGTATTGTCGTGGTCTGGGTCTTGGAACAGGGTTTCGATTCCAGACAAAAGCAGTTTCCCCCTCTTGCTTTTTGAATTGTTGCTTCTTCCCATTACTACCTTGGTTTTGCAAGGCATCCAACTGGGATTTGAGGGCAGAGACATTAACAATCTTCCCAGCTTTCACGAAGTCATCAAACTCTTCAAGCTTATTGACAATAGCGGCAAACGAGCATCCAGTCATGCTGAAAATTTCTTCAAAGTATGGCGGATCATGTGCTTTAATGAAAGTGCGTATGATTTCGTCCTCGGTCATTGGTGGCTCAACTTTTGCAGCTATTTTTCTCCACCTTTTGGCATAAGTCTTGTGATTCTCGGAGGGTTTTCTCTTTATCCCTTCCAACGTGGTTCGTGTCGGAGCCAGCTCGCAATTATACTCGTATTGCCTTACAAACGCATTGGACAAGTCCAGCCAGGTCTTTGCCTCTTCGGGTTTCAGCTTGGAATACCAGTCGAGTGCATCCCCCTCCAGACTTTCTGGGAATAGCCTCAAAGGCAGATTTTCATCATCTGTTGGCCTACCCAACTTGTTGGCGAACAATCGGAGGTGTGTCTTGGGATTGCCTGTCCCATCATACTTGTTAAACTTCGGAGTTTTGAACCCCTCAGGCAATTGCACATTTGGAAAGAGACAAAGCTCATCATAGTCCAATACTCCTTGCTTGTTTAAACCCTGACTTTTCCTCATAAATTCATCAAAACGGTCAAGGCGCTTGAGCAACTTCATATCAACAGGAGCAGAACATTCTCCTATCTCTGGCTTGTTTTGAATGGTATGGTCTGGCAAGAAAGGCTCAGCAGTAGCGTGATAAAAAGTGTGCGGCTCAGGGGGTATATTTGAGGTGATGTGAGGTTGTGGGCCTTGCATGTAAGTAGGGAAAAATGAAGGATCAGGACGGTAAGTGTATGGCAAATGTATGGTGGGATATGTGAAAGTTCCTTCGGGTGGAATAGGAAAAGATGGAGTAACGGTGACTTGAGTTAAAGGGATGACAAATGGCTCTGGCTCAGGCTGCCTACCGGGTACGGGCTCGGGTTCAACTCCGCTGCTAATTAACTTGTCAATCAACCTTCTTTGGGTTGCCATCTCGGTAGTCATTTCACCAAATTTAGTGAGCATTTCGGTTAGCTAAACCCCCAAACTCGCAGTCTCAGGCTGGGCGGTAGTAGCAGACCTATCCGATGGTTCCGGTTGTGAACTCATGTTTACACGACTCCTCTGAGCTTGACTACGGGATCGTGTTATGATGGGGCTCCGACGAGAAGCTATGTTTGAATATTACCTGAGAATTTTTGAAAAATTGCCTTTAGATTCAACTCTCGCTTAGTTATTCCAAAGAAAATAAAGCAAAGGAAAAGAAAAAGGCAAGAGTTAGTAGATATCCAGAAAAATTCGGATGCATGTCCTATGGGGGAACCCTTTTTGTGCCAAGGGTAGGCCTCGCATGAAAATGCAATCCTCCAGAGCAGGCACTATACAATACCTGATGGATCCGATCAGCTTATGGAGTGAAAAATAATTTGAAAAATTTGGCCCATTGGAATGAGAAGAGACGTTTGTCAAAATGAGGATCTCGTCCGAAGGGATTGATTACTTTTGATTGATACAAGAATTTGCAAAACGCACGGGTTTGACCTTGACAAACTTCATATCGGAGAGATTGAAATTCGTTGACAAATTTTCTTGGTGAAGCACGGGTCGAAACCCCAACTGATCAAATGTCTGGATGCAATGGATGTTTTTCTCAAAATCGACTAGGTTTTGCATTTTGAAATTCGACATTGAAATCCTAATTGGTCAAATGAAATTGACAATTTATTAAAAATCGACTGGATTACCCTAAAAGGGGAACAGGTCAAATGAATTGAATGAAATTTAATTTATCCAAAATTAATCAGATCACCCTAAAAAGGGTAAATTGATCAAATAGATTGAACGAAACTTGATTTATTCAAAATCGGCTCGGTTGCCCTAAAAATGGGTAAATTGGCCAAATGAATGAAATTGAATTAGTGATTTATTCAAAAATCGGCCGAATGACCCTAAAAAGGGTAAATTGGTCAAATGAATTGACGATTTGTTTCAAAATCGACCGGATGACCCTAAAAAGGGTAAATTGGTCAAATGACCCTAAAAAGGGTAATTTGGTCAAATGAATTGATGATTTATTCAAAATCGACCGGATGACCCTAAAAAGGGTAAATTGGTCAAATGACCCTAAAAAGGGTAAATTGGTCAAAAGATGGTTTATTCAAAATTGATTATGAATTGACAAAATGGATCGATTGAATCGGCCGGCCATTGGTGGTTTCAAAAAATTAGTCTATGAGCCTTCTAAAATCACGATTTGGCCTCAATTTATTCATCGTCTCAACAAGAGGAATCATTTGTGAATTTCTTCAAATTAATGTCCTTTGTGCAAGGGATTTTTACCAACTTTGATAAAATGGCCAAAAAGTGATTATTAGACGCTCATATTCCAAAGATCGCTCTTATGAAGACAATCGGATCCTACCTTACCTTGTGCACTACCCCTTTGGATGGTACAAAATGTAAACGTGCAAGTCTCATTGGATTAAGTATCCGAGTCACAAGGTGGCTTATTCCTAAACACGGGATTCCCTATGTGGCATTCCCTTTCTATGGTTTATGCATGATGCCATTTATTAAAGCAGTAAAATATGCCATTTGAAATGAAACATGACCTAAGGGACCCTTTATTTGCCAAGGTAAGCCTGAAATGGCATGGCATTATTAATTTACGAATGAAATATACCGAAATTTCTAAACGTGCAATGGCCTATCTATAAGGGTAGGTCCTAAAAGAGGATCATGCCAGACCTCTTATTTCCTAACGTTTGTGAATGTGAAAGATAAGAAACAAGGAAACGTTAGTTCAACACATAATCACATAACACGTTGGACAATTAGATGACATAAAAGCAACAAAGAAATAAGGAAAGAGGGTGGGATCCCTCCCCTCGTGAATAGTGTTCCTAAGTTAGGGTAAGGTCAACTCTACCCTAGGCAATTCTAAAATGGATGCATGAGGTTCGGCTCACTAATGCATCTAGACTCGATAAGCTCAGGTCCCCGAGCCTTCAGACTTGGAAACCAAAGGTCATCACTCCCAAGGTTCCTTGTCGGTGGCTCGAGCGATTCCCCAGACATTGCTACGCACACGTCGTGTCACGGCCACATGTCTGAGTGAATCTATCACAAATCCTCAATCTTCGACTAAAAGCTAAAGGCTATTAACCCAAAGCTTAAAGCGGAAGATTAAGTGACCCCTCGGATCGTGCTACACACACGTCGTGTCACGATCACACGTCCAAGTGGGTCGCCTAAAAATCCTAACAGGGCGGAGTGGCGTGACAAGCCACTAAAAGAAAATAAATGGGTGAAAAAGTTAAAGCGTATGCACGTATGCTAGTGCTCGTTTGGAGGGGAAGGATCAAGAACCAACGCGAGGCTCTAGGGTGATGTCCCCCACCCAAAATGCAATGCAAGCGCGAGATAAATAAGTAAACATACATCCAATCAACCAATGATACATTCGTGAGCGAGGGAGTCGCGCCCCATTTTTTGAATAAATAAATAAATGGTTTAAAAAATGTATTTTTTGATTCAATTTGTGATTGGAAAATGAATTGTAATTTAAAAGAAAAGTGGGTCTAAATGGGGATTTGAGAATGCGACGATTTGACCCAAAATTATAGTTTAAAAAGGGTTTTTTGAAATAAAAAATTGGAGTCGCCACTTGGTAATGAGTTAAGGTGTACCAAGTCACCTAAAAATGAATTTTTAAAGAAAAAATAGAAAAAAGTAGTAAGAAACCCCTTTTAAACGACTCCTAGTCCACGTAAACCAAAGAAAAAAAGTTCGGGAGTCATATTTGACAAAGGGGAAGGCAAGGATAAAATCCAAGGCACCCCTTTGACCTAGCCAAGGCTAGTTGCATGATTTAATCAAAAATTTTCTTGTTTTAACCAAAGAATTTATTACATTTGGATGCACTACATGAATGCAAACCCTAGACCTAGGGGTATTGGGGGAAATTTCTCTTCAAAGGTTGAGTGGTGCCAATCACATTAATTGTGAAGCCCGATAACGATCCTTTGAAGAAGTCACGAATAATGCGAGTGGGATGCAAATGAATGGAATGCATGTATGCAATGTGAGGATATGAGTTTGAAAAAAGTAATAAAAGACAATAAATATGTAAATGAAAATGTGCACGTGAGTGAGCAAGGTACGGTATGTGAAATGATAATATGAAGTGCATGTGTGCAAGTGATGATAAAAGTGTTCGTGTGCAAGTGAAGAAACATAAAGGTGCACGTTTGCAAAATGGGAGGAAAAATGAAAGTGTGATGAGGGTATAAAATGGTAGATTGGATTAAAAAATGCATGAGCCTAGGAAATTCATGCATATTGGGTACGGGGAGACCTAAATCGTGACTCAATTTGCCCTTTTATAGAGGGAATACAAGCGTGCTAAGGCTTAGAAAAAGCCACACTCGTCTATATCCCATATTTAAGGGGACTCTCAAGCAAATGAACCCTATAACTAGCATGAAATGCAAAAATCCTAAAATGGAGGGAAAAGGGGTTCGAGGGGCATGCAAAATGATAAAACTAAAAAGAATGCATGGCATGTAATGAACATGCAAACATGTACTAACGAGGGGAAATCCCTAAGGGTCTAGCGTTGGACTAGCCCATTCTATGAATTCCGACTAGCGTTGGACTAGTGGAAACGTACATTCATCCATCACATTCATTCAGGCTATGGAAAGCAAGTAGACATGCCAAACACTTATAAACACATAGCACATAACATTTAGCATGTTCGACTAGATGCAAGGCCCTAACAAAGCAAATTAACACGTGGTAACTAAGCATGCAAGACACATAAGACAATTAAAGCCCTAACTATTACATTCGCTAGCTAGGCACATGACTTCGATAGGTCTTCATTGAATGCTCCTCCAAGCCCTATCTATTACATTAGGGAGACCCTACTACAATCTAAAAGGGGGAAAAGGAATAAAATAATTAAATCCCTAACTATTACAAGCCAAGAGGTGTACACATACCCCATAAAGAATAACTTAAATACAAAGCAAAAGTAAATGAAGTAAAAGAAAGGAATTAAAGAAAAATAAGGGAAGCAAGTAGACATGCAATTTTCACATTTAGCACATTAGATCACATAGGAGAGACACAAAAAGGGATAAAAGAAATTATACCGCCCCCTTTGAATGGTGTCCAAATGAAAGAAAAATGGCTTCAAAACAATAAAAAGGTCAAGGTACCTCAAATAGTAAAGTATAACAAAGTCACCAAATCTCTCCTAATTGCAATTTAAATAAAATCAAATAATACATAGTTTCCAATAAAGGGATCCACCAAGGACCCAATTGCAAGCATTAATCAGCCATTCAAAGCCAATGGAAACATTTCAGAAACTTTGAAAGTCTAAGAGCAAGAAAAAGGTCAAAGCCAATTTATTTCAGAAAATTAAAGAAAATAGGCAAACACAAGCTCATTTGGACACAAAGTTCTTAAACTCTTGCATTAAGTGCAATTTAAACAGAGCATGGTAATTAATTGAAGCAAACAAGCGATGAAAGGTTGTAAAACTAAAGTTGCTAAGGACCAAATTGAAGAAAACATTCAATTGGTTGGGTCATAGTGGAACAAGGGGAGACTTGGGGGGCCAAAGTGCAATTTTTGGAAGTCATTTTTATGCAAACTCATGCAAACAACGTAGAAGCTCTTCTGCAATTTCTGCCGCAACTTTTGCATCTTCAAACCAGGCGTATTTCATACCAGAAAAATACACAAAACTCATTTGTTTGCCAACCCAACTCACAACTTCAGATTGAGCAATTAACTATACCACCACCATGATCCAAGCAAGTAAGAAACATAGAAAGAATTGATGCGAAATTCTGAAAAAAAATGCAGGCATGGTTCGGCAAACTGGCTTGCTCTTTTCCAGCAACCACTTGAACATGGTTCACACCTTTCAGCCCCTAAACATACACCCAACACCCCCTGATCCAATTCTTTTCAACCAGCACTCAAACACCCCAAAGCATGCAAACCCAGCTAGCAAAAATGGATGGCCGAAACTTTAATCAGGAAATGCAGGTAAAAGAAAACAGCCAGGCATGAGATGCAGCAAAAGAGAAAGGTGAAGCTTGCAGCAATATTCATCCAGAAATTTTTTTTTTTTTTTTTGCAACTTCAAGCTTTCAAATGCAGGTTTCAAGTAAACTTCAAACGAAACCAGCAAAGACTATCACTTGACCTCATTTAACATCTGGACACTTTGATTAACACAACAAAACTGAATATGCAACAAAAAGAGCAGCAAACACCCCCCCAAAAGCTCATGCAACTCAGCCGAAGCTGTCATGAATATCCACAGGTATTGCTGCCTTTTGTTGCCAAGCTCGTTTCAAGCGTGGCTTGTTGCAGCAGGTTTGTGCGCAGAAATAAGCACAATGCAAACTGAATCCAGGCCACAGGACTATCAAACATCAAAGCCTTGATCTTAAACCAGGAAAAAAAACAACAATATTCATCCTCCAAACATGCCAAAATCAGACCCAAAAGACAGCAAACATGCAAGTAATCAAACCCCCCAAAATTCCTAAGTTTCCGTCTCTTAAATCCCAGTCCCAAGATTCTAAGCACCAAACGATCAAAGCTGTAAACTTTCTCTACAATTTTGTTCAGCCGAGACACAAACATGCAGAATACCGACTCATTACCCAAACTTCAGATTTTTCATGACCTAAATAAGAACCCTCAAACGTATTGAAGCTGAAACGGAACCAGTAAACAGCAAAAAAAATGCAAGCAAACGACCAAAGATAGCAGCTTTTAACTGTGGAAGGTGAATACGATACCTTAACCAAGGAATGGAACGTGCGGATGACTCAGGAAAGATGACTCAAACGATCCTTTTAGCCGTTCGAAGGAATGTCAGACAGTGATGAATGAAAGCCCAGCCGCTCTCTTCCTGCGACCTCCAGCCGTAGCTATCCTTTTCCTCCTTCAGCCACTGGTCAGCTTTCTCTCTTAGCCCTTTCTGGTTTTCTTCTCCAACCACTACTTCACCAAAAGATCCTCTCAAGCTCTCCCCTAAGTTTCCTTTTTTCTTTTCCCTGCAACTCTAGCCGTCATCCAACTCATTCTCTGCTCCCTGGTTTTCTTCCTTGCTTGCTTCTGATTTTTCTTTTAGTTTGTAGCCGCCCACCTCCGTATCTTCTCCCCCTCTCTCTCTCTCTTGTTTTCCTTGTTTTCTTTTCTTTGCTAGCCAGCCGCCGATCTCTCTCCCTCTATCTGCCCTCTATGCATTTTTTCTTTTTATATGGGACATCACAACCCTAAAACCTCACACATCTTTCCTGAAATTGCAGCTAAAGGAGCCGCTCGGTCCTCCCTTGCACACATCTTTCCTGAAATTGCAGCAAAAGGAGCCGCTCGGTCCTCCCTTGCAAGCTGCGAAAAACGCAGCTTGCAAGTCGCATATCTTTTTTTTTTTTAAAACTTAATACAAAATTGATAATAAAATTAAGTAATAATAATAATAATAATAATAATAATAATAATAAACAATTTAAGTAACATCACATCAAAATAAACAAACAAAAACCAAGTTGACATTTTTCAATCTTTTTTCTTCATTTTCATCTTTTTCCTTTTTTTTTTCCTTTTTTTTTTTCTCTTTTTTTCTTTTTTTTTTCCTTCAAGAAAACATGGAATTTAAATCAAAACAACTAAAGTATATTTTTTTTGAATTTTTTTTCCTTTTTCCAAGAAATTCTATGCTAAGGCTTAAAAATAAAATAATAAAATAAAAATAAAATAATAAAATAAAAATAAAAACTAAAAAATTAAAAACACTGAAAATTTGGTGTCTACAAGTACACCACTCCCCTGAGTTATTGCTAAACTGGTTTTCTGTACTTGCAACTTGCTATTTGAATTTCTTTCCTGACTGTTTATCTTGTATGAGACGAAGGTGTACTTGATCACACTCGTTCTCTTGCCTGTACTGAACAAACTAGAATCTATTACTTGTACTTGTTATGTACTTGAACTTGTTACTTGCACTTGTTATGGGATCGTTTGGAAGTGTGTCCAACGATCGTCCTGTTAAACTTGATCATCCTGTTAAACCTGAGCTCAACCTCATGGGCAGTTAATTAAATCGAGCCATGCAAGGGCTTGGTCGAGGAAATTGACAATCTGTGGGTGTCTGTTTTTATGGAATCTTTGAGTATTGAGACTCTTGATTCCGGTATACTCGAGTATTACCATTCCTGTTCCTGTTTGGCGTTCGGGCCCGGTAAGGGGTATGTTTGGTGAACGGGGTTTCGGTGTTAAAGTGGTGTTCTATTGGACTGGTTTCCTTATTTGAAAGTTGACGGAGGGTCAACGTAGTTGGATCAAGTACTGCAACGGGGAATTTGGCTCCTGAGAGCCACCTGTATCCTTTTATCTAAGTTGTTTGGTTCCTCTCCTTGTTTGATACACATATGTGATTAATTGAGCATGAAGTTCCTTGGTTCTTGACTGTTATTATTTTGGTACCTCACTGAGCTTCTAGCTCACCCCGTTTTGTTATCCTTGTTTTCCGTATAGGAAACCACCTTTTGGAGACTCTGATATTTTGAAGCATGAGTTGAGCTAGTTTTAGTATTCTTTTGTCTGGCTCCTCGATGGTTGGAAAACCTTAAATGTATTTTGACTAAACAATTCCCTTTTGAATTGTAAATTTGTAACCATGTGTATATATAAAAGTGTTTAACCATGTTCCTCAGTTGATTGGGTTTGGAAATGTTCTTTTCTAGGGTTATCTAAAGTTATTGTGCTTGTTTGAGTTTCGGATAGTGAATGTTATCTTCTCGAAGTTCTTTTGAGCGGTCGGTAGGGTTTATGCTCGTTCCGGATCCGTAGTCCCAGCGAGACCTGGGCAGGCAGCCCGTCGAACCCTTTGGTTCACCTTAGGGGGAGGTAGGGCTATGTGAGAACCCGTAAATTCCCTCATAATTTTCCTAGGGTTTTCCCCCTTTAATGGCATGTTTTCTGCATTTTCTGGCTTGGGAAAATTTTCCTGGTGAATTTTATCAGTAATTATAGTTTTTGGATGATTTTTCTTGTATTGGAGAGTTTTTGAAAAATTAAGGATAAATAACGGACGTGGGACCCGCTAGTGCGAAAAGTTCGGAAAAATTCGGTCAATTAGGTTAAGTTTCGGATACTGTGTGAAATTTATCGGGTGTTAAGAGATAAGTAGAGGTTGAGATGTGATTTATGTGAGAGGGAGAAAAAGGATAGAGATGCATTTATGGAAGTGACAAGTGTCACCTTGTGAGTGGATGTAACTTTTGACTTACTATTCTATGTTTTACCATTTGATTAAACATCTCAAAATTTACCAAAATTTGCTTCATTTTCAAGCTGTTGTGGCCGGCCAACCTTAAGGAAGAAAGGAAGAAAACCTCTTCAACTTCTTGATTTCCTCTGGCTCCAATCCAATAACTCAACCATCTAAACTTGTTTCTACTGTGATGGCCCGAAAAGTATGAGTGTGAGAAACCGAAAATTTTTATATATTTTCTCAACATTATTTTGTTTTCTTGTCTATAAGTTTGTTTTCTTCAATATATTAATTTTCGATACATTTTTATAAGGAAATATAGTTTTCAAATCATTTTCTTGATCCAAGTTAGTCCACGTTAATTTTGAAGTGCATTATGAATGTGGGACCCGCTAGTGCGGTAAATGCGGTATATTGTTGACAACTCATTGGAGTTAATTGTAAAGATTAAAAGAAGTTGGGGCCATAGTGTGACTTTTGGTTAATCATAAATTGCTAGACTTCCTATAGGTCCCATGAAGTTCCTAAGCTTAATTGTGATTGGCTAATCAAAAAGGTGTTGGACTTTGACCAAGATTGGTAACTTTAATAAAATCAGATTTTTGACCAAAATTCATTCATTTTCTTGTCTCCTTTGGCTGAAATTAGAGAGAGAGAAAAGAAAGAAAATTCCTTCATCTTCCACTTCAATTTCTTGTCCAAATCTTGAGTTTTAACCGATTAATTTGCAAACCACTCCATAAAACTTGCTAGCTAAGGAAGATTGAAGCTCTTGGTGGAGTTGTTTTGGAAGAAAAACTCCTAAGCCATCACCTTTCTTGATATTTCAAGGTATCATGTCTAGCCATCCTTTCTTTGTTCTTGATTTTGTTAAATTAATGACTTGTGATAGCTAAATAGATGTTTTAGTGGAAAATTTCTGACTTGAATGCAAAAAAATTCCAGTTAGGGTTTCATTTCCTCAATTCTGCCCGTTTCTGTTTGACCAGGTTAGAGGCCGAATTGGCCTTAGCACAAAACATGAAAGTTGTAGAGAATGATGTTTTATAGTTTTCTGTAAATATTCAGCCCAATCTGAGCTCGGTAGCCGGTGAAAAGACCGAAATACCCCTGCTACCCTGTTTCTATCCGAGAATAGTAATCAGCTTTGGTAATTGGGTAGTTTGACTGGGAATACTACCGATTTGGTTGTTGATGTCTTCTTAAGAATTATAGCCTTGTATCTTAGCTTTCAAATGGCTTTGGAATCACTTGAATTGGAGTTGTATATGCTGAGATAATTCGGAAATACCCAGACTGGTCCAGGTAGGAGTTCAGCAAACAGGGTTGTCATTTCACCCAATCTGACTGTGAATTTTCACCATGCCCCTTACCGAGTTAGATTTTGGCCAAAACATGAAAGTTGTAGCCAATGGTGTAAACTAGTTGCCTGAAAAATTTCAGCTTGATCCTAGTACTGTAGCTTGTGAAATGACCGAAATACCCTTGACTGTCCATGAAACCTGTTTTGCGCCCAGATTTCTGTTTTCGTGTAGTTTTCCATTTTTGACCATGAAAATGCATGATTTGGCCTTGGATTAAAACATGAAAGTTGTAGGCAATGATATTTTAGAGTTGGCTGCAAAATTGTAGGTCAATTGGAGCAGCATAGCTTGTGAAAAGACGGAATTCCCCTTGCTGTCCTGGTTTTACCCGAATTTGGGAATTGCTTCTGTAATTGGTTCTTTTGGTCAGGAATGCTTCCGAATTGGTTGTTGAGGTCTTCTGATGAAATGTATCCCTGTTTCTTAGCTTTCATATGGTTTTGGAATTTCTGTATTTGGACTTAGGTAGACTGATTTATGATGTTTCCGCTAGAATGCGTTCTGTGAATCTATTTTTGTGATTCTGGTGTAGTATCTTGCATTTTTGACCTTGTTACACTCGAAACTGGGTTGAGTGACCTTCTGTAATATTGTAGCCCTATCTCTTAGTTTCGAAACGGTGTATCTTATACCTTTATCCGACAATCGTAGTGCCTTTGGTGCCATTACCGCAAAAGGATGTCAAAAGCTATTTTTCTGGTTTTGAGCTTAACTTTCATTTCCGAAATTTCCCTAGCTTGACTTGTACTAGTACTACTTGGAGCTTGCTGAATGGCTATTGGATGAACTTGTTGTTGTGTGTGTACCTTTGGGACTGGCTGAAGAAATAATGAAGCCATGATGGCTGGGAAAGTAAGCAAATTTAGGGGAAGTGCTGTCCGAAGTTTTAAAGGGTTTGATTGCTTTGAGTTTGTGATCTAAGACTTGGATTTGAGCAAGGCAATGTTATATGATGGATGATTTCTGAGCCATGGAGGTGAGTGACCTCAAACTATTTCTGAAGTTATTTATGAACCGTTTCCTGCATTATTTTCCTTTAAACTGTTTCCAAAGTTACTTTTGAACTGTTTTCTTGCATATCATGCGTGCTTGCATGTGAGTGTTCCTTATTTGCTATATTTTCTTGACTTCATGACTTGTATTATTGATTGATAACGCGTTAAGAGCTTTGAATGATTTCCAAAACGAGTTTTCTAGGCGAGTGTGTACTTTATCGCACTCGACCTAAATAGCTGTGCAATTTTCAAGGATTTAATTATTGAAATGCTAGTTGCGCATGATGTAAGCCTTTTGGGCTGAACTGGCCATTGCCCCTTGTTACCGGTCGTCTCGAGCCAGAAACGGTCTCGGTCGGGCGATTAGGGACTTGGGTGAACGTTTGGTATACTCGAGTATTACCTTTGTAGGTTGGTGGAGGTTGGTGGAGTCTGGTGAATGAAATGAATGACCAAATGAGCGAGGGGTTTATTTATAAAAGAAAAGAAAATGCATTTTTCAAAAGTTTGAAGGAAGGAGGAAATGTCAGGAGAACGAACGTATCTTTTTCATGAATGTTACTATCGCTTTCAATTGTAACTGTTTCTTGAATTATTGATACTCCATATTTACTGTTTTGCAAATGTTGTAGTTGTTTCTGGACTTATCATTTGATTTATGACATCATTGATATATGACATCATTGAAATGAACTATTGTGAAACCGATTTGATTACTGATTTTTCTAGTTATTCGCTGAGCTTCTAGCTCACCCCAAAAAATATTTTATTCCCCTCCACAGGGTTCAAGGCGAAGGAAGGGCTTGTTGTGCTTGTTCACGTGAATGGATGGCCTATATTTTGTACAATTTGGATTTGGAATCATTTTATGTATAGTTGGGAATTGTTTCCGCTTCGTTTATGACATGTAATTATTGGAGAATTTGATGTAAAATTTGAGATTTATATTGTAATCTATTTGAGGACTGTAGTGAACGACTGAGTCCCGGCGAGAGCTGGGCAGGCGACCCGCCGAACCCTTTGGTACGCCTTAGGGGGAGGTGGGGCCGTCACATCTACTCCATAAAACCTTTCCATTTGGTGATAGTAAGTGGTTTGGTGAAGTGTTTGGGGAAGCTAAGGTGACAAGCAACTCTTCCTCTCTTGTTTACTAGGTGAGTGGTGATTGAACTTTCTCCTTCACTTAATGAAGCTTAATTAGTGCCTAGTGGTAGTTAAAGTGATGAATTTTGTGGTTTACTTCTTGGTTTTGGATGAATTGATGAAGTTTTCAATTTATTGATGAATTTTCTGGTTTAATATGAATGTGATGTTGTGGCTATCCTTGATGATGGGAACTGATGTTTAATGACTCTAGTAGGTGTATGTGATAGATAATTGTAACCAATTTCTGGTTTGGAAGGAATTTGAGAAAGTTAGGGTTTTATATCCCCAATTCTGTCCGGTTTTTTATCTCATGGTTAGAGGCCGAATTGGCCTTATCTTAAAACATAAAAGTTGTAGGGAATGACATTTTAGAGGTTCCTACAAAATTTCAGGTCAATCGGAGTAGTGTAGAATGAGATAAGTCGAAATTGCTATTGCTGTTCTGGATTCATCCGAATGTAAGAACTGCGTCTGAAATTGGTTGTTTTGGCTGGAATTGCTTTGGATTTGGTTGTTGAGGTCTTCTGATGAAAGGTAGCTTGATATTCTAGCTACCATATGCCTTTGGAATTTCTGAATTTGGACCTGTATAGACTGAGTTGTACTGATTACAGCAGAATGTAGTTTGTGAACCCGTTATTGTGGTTCTGGTTTAGTATCTCGCATATTTGACCTGGTTGTGCTAGGAATTGGACTGAGTGATCTTCTACATTATTGTAGCCCTGTATTTTAGCTTCAAGATGGTGGGTCTTGCACCCTCATCCAATAATCGTAGTGAAATTGGTACCATTACCGCAAAATGAGGACAAAACTGTTTTTTTTTCAGGGCCAAAGTTAGTTACATTTCTGAAATTTCTGGTTTCCTTTAATGCTTGTATATGCTTATGAAACCGTATTGGGGTTGTGATTGGCATTGCTTTATGACTCGTTATCGAGTCTCATTGTACTTGTTTGCATGTTCTAGGGCGTGACGGTGGTTCACGACGTACTTTTGACGACGGTGTATGAAACATCACCTACTTGATTGGTGAGTGTACTACTCACATGAATGTTTACAATGTGGCTTTGATATATGTGATTGTGATGCCGTGAAGGCTTACTTGGCCATTGGAATTGGTTAAGGTGAGGGTGTACTTGACCGCCCTCACCCCTTTTTATACTGTTAATGACTGTTTACCATTTCACTGTAATACTGAACTTGATATATGAGTTATTGAATTCCATTTCATGGAAACCTGATTTGGTGTCGTTTGGACGAATATCCAACGGCCTTACTGTATTGCTGAGCTCAACCTCGTTGGTAGTCAATTGAATCGAGCCGGCGAGGGCTTGGTCGTGAAAATTGACATGCCACGGGGACTGTACTGGGGAATCTTGTAGTAATGAGACTCTTGGTTCCGGTATACTCGAGTATTACCAAAAGCTACTGTTTGGTGTGCGGGCCCGGTTGGGGTATGTTGGGTGGAAGGAATGGAAGTGAAGTGAGGTCTACGGTTGGTACTCTTATACATTGACGGAGGGTCAATGAGGTTGGATCAAGAACGCAAGCGTGGAAATGGGCTCTTGAGAGCCGTCCATATCCTTTTACCGATTTGTTTTATTCCTTAATTGTGTACTTGAAATGAAAGGTTATGTTATATGCTCTTCGTTGCTTATGTGGTAGTAACTCATTGAGCTTTAGCTCACTCCGTTCCATTTGTTTTCCTTACAGGAAAATGGTCACTTTTGGAAAGATCATACTTGTTGGTTGCCAAATTGAGCTCATGTACATGTATATTTTGAATAGCTCTTTGAATGAAACCCTAATGTGTATTGGGTTCATCTTCTTTTGATTGGCAAACCGAACATGTATATTCATGATGAATAGTTTTGGCATGGCCATTTGGTTGTAAATGTTGAATTTCAATGTACATATATGTTTGGTTGGATTTCGGATCAATACACATTTCAAACGGAAAAGGAAAAATTTTGGCGGGAATGAACAGGGCCAAATCCGGCCAGTAACTTGGTTGCTCTCGGCCGAGAATCCGGCCGGATTCTGACGTGGCCGGTACTGTTCATCATCGGCTTCGATTTTCATTTTTTTTATTTTGTGATTTTGACTTGTTTGCGCGCGTTAGTATGTTCCGGAACGTATTAGATCGACGTAAACTGATCCGTTAGTCCTGGCGAGAGCTGGGCAGGCAGTCCGCTAACTCCTTTGGTTCGCCTTAGGGGAAGGTGGGGCTGTCACAGGCAGTCACACAGTTCTTGGCCGGATAGGTGGCCGGATTAACAGGGCAGTTTGAAAAAATTGAAGTGGCTACTGCCTTGAATCCGACCGGAAATCCGGCCGGCTATCTGGCCAAATCTTGACCGGATTGTGATGTGGCCGAGTTTCGTTCCGTTTTTCTTTTTGTTTTCATTTTCGTTGGAGTGTTATATCGAAGTCCCATTTCACTGTATGGATTGGTAAATTATGTTTTGGCTTTGTGGTCCCCAATTGTTTGTTTTCTTTGGGTTCTATCACGCGTTATGTAGGGGTTTAAGTGATTTGATTCTGTAGTCCTGGCAAGAGTTGGGCAAGCGGTCCGCTAACCCCTTTGGTTCACTTTAGGGGAAGGTGGGGCCATCACAGGTGGTATCAGAGCTGCTTCGCGTGGTCTCTGCGCGGAGTGAGCTTAGGCCAAGTGGTGTTATGGTCATGATTGTGAATGTGTATAAATGTCTAAGTGCTCTTTCGAGCATAAGCTATGGATTGTGAAATGTTATAGGTTTTAAACCTTTATCATGGTACTTGGAGGTAATAGATTTGTATGTTAGGTAAGAATCTCGATTATAGATGAATTACTCTTAGGACTGGCTAGCCCGAGTTGTGAATTATCTTATTTTGGGATTCTTGCACCCGATGTGAGAACCCAAAAATTTTCTTATTTTCTAAGCATTATTTTATTTATTTACACACATTTTCTATATTTTCTTTATTAGAAAAATTTTCTAGATAATTTTTATGAGTGAATATAGTTTTTAAATCATTTTTCTAGTATAAGTTAGTTCATGAGATTTTAGGAGTGTATATTGGACGTGGGACCCGCTAGTACGTTAAGTGTGAATTATTCGGCCAATTAGATTAAGTTTTCCATAAATGGGTTAAATTACTAGGTGTTAGGAGATAATTAGAGGTTACCTAGATGGATTAATTTTGGGAGACAAAAGGATAGGTTTAAACCCAAAAGGTGACATGTGTCACCTTCTTACTCAAGGTTGGACTTTGATCACTATTCACTAATTGTACTAAAAACCAAAAATTGACCAAAAATCATCTTCATCTTCATCCTCTTGGCCGAGCTTCACAAGGAGAAAAAGAAAGGAAAGCCGTCAACTTCTTTCTTCCAAATCTTGCTCAATCTTGTGATCCAACTATAGAACTTAAAATTTACTCCATAAAAATCCTTTGTTAAGTAGTATTAAAGAAGGTGGTGGAGTGGTTTGGAAAGAGGAGGTGCTAAGTTGCTATTTTTCTTGAGTTTACAAGGTGAGTTGCTAAGAAATTCTTCCTTTGTTCTTGATAATATTAAATTAGTGCCTTGTGGTGGCTAAAAATGTTATTTTGTGGAAGACTTTATGATTTTAAGTGCAGTTTGTGAAATTTCTGATTTTATTCATGATTTTTCTGATTTGATATGATAAGTGTTGATTGGCGATGGATTATGGCTTGATAAAGTCTAAAGTAGAGCTTTGGTATGTTAATTGTAATTATTTGCGGAAAATTTCAGCTTTGTGCGGAAATTTCAGATTTAGGGTTGCAATTTGGGGCATTTCTAGGGTTGTTGTGGAACTCTTGATTTGGCTTTGTTTAAAGGGCATTGTAACCCTAATAAGGTGTATTGAATGGCTTTTGACTTATAATTGTAATTGTGGTTGTGTTTGAGGAATATAAATGATTGTTTGTAGGATGAAAAATTTGTAATTTTAAGGGAAAAGCTGTCCAATTTTTTAAGTCTAGGTGATTTCATGGTAATTGGCTTGTTGTGAGTGGACATGAGTGACTTTAGGGTTGTCTAAACCTTTAGCACCAAGTGTTCCTTATTTTCACTTTCAAGTTCTTTTGGCTTTGCATTAGTAGTATGTGGATTAGGTTTATGACTCATGTTCGAGTCTCATTGTGTTTTCTTGAATGTTTTAGGGCGTGCCGGTGACCCAAGGCACTCGTTGGGTGGAAATTTGTGAAATCTCTTTGTTTGATTGGTGAGTGTACTACTCACATGATTATTACTTCATAACTTTGTTATACTTGAAATCTATGATTGCAATGCTTGTGATTGCTGATGATAGGGGTGGAGATGAGGGTGTACTTTATCACTCTCGTACTCTATGGCTTATTTGACTGTTTACTGTATCACTTGAAATTCTCTTGATTATACTTGAACTGGTGTCATTTGGACGTGTATCCAACGACTTTCTGTTGACTCTAAGCTCAACTCCATTGGTGGTTAATTGAATCGAGCCAAGAAGGGCATGGTCGATGAAATTCAAAAACCATAGGGACTGTTTCTGTGGAATTATTGGGTATGAGACTCTTGATTCCAGTATACTCGAATATTACCATTTCTGAACTGGTTGGAGTTCGGGCCCGGTAAGGGGTATGTGAGGTGGGCGAAAATTGGAGAAAAGTGGAGTCTACGGTATTGGTTACTTGTGTAGCGTTGACAAAGAGTCAACGGGGTGAGATCAAGTACGGCAAGTGAGGAAAAGGGCTCTTGAGAGCCGTCTGTATCCTTTTCTCTCATTTATTGTGTGGTGTTAGTTTTGCTAGATGAAAGTATTTGAATTGAGTATCATTGTGATTATGTGCTCCTTGAATGCCTGAGTGATGGTACCTCATTGGGCGAAAGCTCACTCCGTTAAATTTTGTTTTCCTTACAGGGAACAACCTTTTGGAGACTATGATGTTTTGAAGTATAAGTTGAGCTAGTTTTAATATATTCTTTTGTAAAGTTCCTCGATGGTTGGAAAAACCCTAAATGTACTTTGATCCAAATATTTTCCTTTTGATTTGTAAATTACAAACATATGTGTATGAAACTATATAACCATGTTCATGTATCATATTTGGTTTGGAAATGTTCATTCTCTAGAGTTATATAACGTTATCTGTATTTGATTGGGTTCTGGCTGGATTGTGATGTGGTAGTCACTATTCATTTGCGGTTCTGATTTTCATTTTTCGTTTCGCGATTTTTGAATCGTTTATGCGCTCTAATATCTTCTGGAACGTTTTAGATTATATAAAACTGTCTTAGTAGTCCTGGCAAGAGCTGGGCAGGCAGTCCGCTAACCCCTTTGGTAGGCCTTAAGGGAAGGTGGGGCTGTCACAGTTGGTATCAAAGCCTAGGTTTGAAGTGACTTAGGCAAGTTTGATTTTTTCTTCTTAGGACCTGTGGGGACTTTGTTAAGACGCCGTTAAGTGTGCTTATATTGTCTAAGATGTAAACCTTTGCTATCCTTGAAGGTTATCACCGGAATTAGTGGAGCGGACGGAGGTGAGCCACCTCAGAGGCGCCCACGAGTCATCGGTTACCAGGAGAGGCCGGGAGATCCAATCCGGCTTTGGTATACTGCTAGCCGGACCCGTCGCTATAGGTGTTGCCAACATTACTCTTATGTTGACCATGGGGCGGTACTAGATGAGAGGAATAGACTTAGAAGTGCCGCTGCCAGGGATCACACTGAGGCGCTTAGACTGAGGGGCATCATAAGGATGCAAGCTGATCGGATTGGAGAGCTCCAAGAGGACATAGCTATCGAGCAAGAGTGAACGAATGCTCTGAGGGAGCAATTGCATGTGGTGAACACCCGTCTTACTAATGTGGTGCGGGAGGTTAGAGACCGTTCCGGCGGCATTATTAATGAGTACGAGACGCTAATCCAAGGTGTGATTGGCGCCAATGCGCAAATGGAGGCTCCTAGTGATGAAACTCCTGGAGAGGGGAGCACCCCTAGTTCTAGCCAAGGGAGAGAGTCTGTGGGCTCAATAGGGAACTAGGCTAGAGCTCTTTTGAGCTAAGTTTTGATTCCGTGGGAGGAGTAGTTCAGGGAAAGAACTTTTAGCTAGCCGTTTTGTATGTTTGGACTAGCTTTGTATATATCACTTTTGATGACTCCGTTATCTCATGGAATTTTCTTTGTTTGCATTTGGCTGGCTGTTACTGTGTAACTTGTTTGGTATGGTTGTGTTATATGTATATATATGCTTGGTTTTTGAGTAGCTCATGTTCCCTTGTTTATGCTTTCGTCTATCTTTAATGTTATCTTTATGTTTCGGCCCTACATTGGTTAATTTTGATGGAGGGAACCCGTAGTGGACGTGGTCGTGGTCGTGGTCGCGGAATTTGGCAACCCACGACTGAAGGGGGTACTAGGGGAACCACGTCTGAACCAAACCCTGAACCTAGGGTCAATCCGAATGTGCAAGTAGCTGCAGCCATCCAACGAATGACCGACTTGTTAGCTCATGTAGTGGAGCAATAGGGTCAAAACCCTAATCCCTACCCCGGAAACCTTGGAAACCCTAGTACTTATGTGGAAAGCGAGGATAGGGCCCTCGAAAGGTTTCAAAAATTTTCCCCACCAAAATTTAGTGGCGGGTGAGATCCAGACGTGGGCGAGAGATGGTTAGAAAAGATGGTGGATATTTTCGTTGCCCTGCATTATACGGAGGAAAGACAGGTGACTTTTGCTATCTTCCAACTGGAAGGGGCAACCCGTTCCTGGTGGAGCGTAATAAGACAGAAATGGGACCTTGAACAGACGCCTAGGACGTGGGTGAACTTCATAAGGGAGTTCAATGCTAAGTTTTTCCCTCCTCTGATTCAAGAACGGAAGGAAGACGAGTTTATCCGGCTTCGTCAAGGGACCCAGACTGTAGTTGAGTATGAGAGCCAATTCACTCGACTGTCCAAATTTGCTCCCGAACTCATCATGACCGAACAACGAAGAATAAGGCGCTTTGTCCAGGGCCTGAACGTGGAGATCCAAAAGGATCTAGCTGTAGCCCAGATCAACGCCTTCAGTGAGGTAGTGGAGAAGGCTCAACGAGTGGAAAATGCCAGGCTACAAGTGAGAAACTTCCAGGCGAAGAAGCGAGGATTTCCTGGAAGTAGTTCAGGACAGGGGGATAAGAGTACCCTTCCCAAGTTTGGATGGGGAACTGGAGGAGGAAGGATACCGGGAATGTCAAGAGGGGCCCCGTCAAGAGGTGGCCAAGTTGGGAGAGGTCAAAGAGGAGGTTTCCAAGGAGGCTCGGCTTCTGCATCTCGCGGACCCTGCGGGTATTGTGGAAAGCCAAACCACACGGAGGACAATTGCTGGAAAAAGGTGAGAAAATGTTTGTGCTGCGGAAGTGCAGACCACTAACTTGCCAATTGTCTGGTTCTATCACGAGATGGAAGGGGGAGCCACCAACTGACGAGGACCAATTCCGAACCGGCTAAGGTGGAATGGACTAAATCTAAGGTATCGACTCGAGTGTATTCACTGGAGCCACAACAGGTCCCCGATTCTTCTGAAGTTGTAGAAGGTACGATTCCTATATTCCACCGATTTGCGAAAGTTTTAGTAGATCCCGGTGCTACTCATTCGTTTGTCAACCCCAATTTCATATGCGGAATTGATATAAAACCTGCTAGTTTACCTTATGACCTGGAAGTTAGTACTCCTACAGGGGATCATCGTTTGATCACTAGTACGATTTATAAGGATTGTGAAGTTTGGGTAGGAGAGAGGAAATTGTTAGGGGATTTGATAAGTCTGTCCATTAACGGGTATGACGTAATTCTAGGCATGGACTGGTTAGCCCAATATAATGCCCAACTTGATTGTAAGAGAAAAATAGTAGAGTTTCGTATTCCTGGGAGGCGACCTTGAGACTTGATATAAGGGGTATGTTAGCCTCATCTGCATTGATCTTGGATATTCGGGCTAGGAAATTACCAAGTAGAGGGGCGCAAGGGTTCTTAGCTTTTCTTATCAACACCCCTTCTGACAAACTGAAGGTGGAAGATGTACCAATCGTACGTGAATATCCTGACGTATTTCCTGATGAGTTAGTAACCCTATTTCCGGAAAGAGAGATAGAATTCAAAATTGATCTATTACTGGGGACGTCACCTATCTTTAAAACCCCATATCGGATGGCACCTGCTGAGCTTAAGGAGTTAAAGTTGCAGTTACAAGACCTTTTGGAGCGGGGGTTCATTCGAGAGAGTGGGTTTCTTTGGGGAGCCCCTGTGCTTTTTGTGAAGAAAAAGGATGGGAGTTTACGGATGTGCATATACTACCGGGGGCTGAATAATATGACGGTTAAGAATAAGTACCCGTTGCCTCACATTGATGAGTTGTTCGACCAGTTGCAAAGAGCAGTGATCTTTTCGAAATTAGATCTTCGATAGGGGTATTATCCATTGTTGATTAGGAAGGAGGATTTACCTAAAACTACTTTCAATTCGAGATATGGGCATTATGAGTTCGCAGTCATGCCCTTTGGACCGACTAATGCCCCTACTGCCTTCATGGACTTGATACATAGGATTTTTAAGCCCTATTTGGATCGATTTGTAGTTGTATTTATTGATGATATCCTGGTTTACTCAAAGACTCGTGAGGAGCATAAGCAGCACCTAAGAATCGTCTTACAAACCCTAAGAGAGCATCAGTTGTACGCCAAGTTTAGTAAGTGTGAGTTTTGGCTAGAGAAAATTTCTTTCTTAGGGCATGTAATTTTCCAAGAGGGCATTTCTGTCGACCCGGCGAAAGTAGAGACCGTGACTGACTGGAAGAGGCCAAAAACCCCATGGAGATTCATAGTTTTCTAGGGTTGGCTGGGTACTTTAGGCATTTTATTAAGGACTTTTCCAAACTTGCCGGTCCTTTAACTGACCTGACGAAGAAAAATGGTCGTTTTATGTGGGATGCTAGGTGTGAAGCTAGTTTTCGAGAGCTAAAGAAAAGATTAACCATGGCACCGATTCTAGCTTTGCCTAATGGAATTGATAGTTTTACCGTTTATACCGACGCCTCGCGGGAAGGTTTGGCGTGTGTGTTGATGTAAAACAAGAATGTGATATCTTTTGCCTCTAGGAAATTGAAACCTCACGAGCAGAACTATCCAAACCACGACCTGGAGTTAGTCGCAGTTGTTTTCACTCTGAAAAAGTGGAGACACTATCTATACGGGGTAACTTTCGAGGTTTACTCTGATCATAAGAGCCTTAGATACCTCTTCTCGCAAAAGGAATTGAATATGAGGCAGCAACGGTGGATGGAATTTCTGGAGGACTACGACTGCACCATCAACTATCATCCAGGAAAAGCTAATGTGGTGGTAGATGCCTTAAGTCGAAAGGCTCAAGTAGCGGGGTTAATGATAAAGGAGTGGGATCTGTTAGCATCGGTTTGTGAGTGGAAACCCTGTCTTGGAAGTCATAAGGTGATTTTTGGTAATATTAAAGTAACATCCACTCTACTGGAGCGAATTAAAGAGGCTCAGAAGGAAATTCTATGGTATGGAAGTGGGGAGAGAAAGTGGAAAAAGGAGAATTGTCAGATTTCAACTTCAGTCCCGAGGGAGTTTTAAGGTACCGAAACCGAGTGGTGGTGCCCAAAGATGAAGTGTTAAAGAAGGAGATCCTAGAGGAAACTCATCGGTCCAAGTATACGATCCATCCAGATAGTAGCAAGATGTATCAGGACCTAAAAGGAGCCTACTGATGGGACAACATGAAAAAGAAAATTGCCCAATACGTCCAAACTTGTCTCGTCTGTCAACAAGTTAAGGCGGAACATCAAAAATCATCTGGATTGTTACAACCTCTTGAGATACTCGAATGGAAGTGGGAAAACATTACAATGGACTTCGTTTCAGCTTTGCCACGAACACAACAAGGACATGATGCCGTTTGGGTGATCATCGATCGGTTAACCAAATCGGTCCATTTCTTGCCGGCAAACATGAAATATTCCATGGATAAATTAACCCAGGTGTATATGAATGAGATTGTAAGACTACACAGAGTTCCAATGAGTATAGTCTCAGACCGAGATCCTCGTTTTGTATCTAGGTTTTGGCAGAAATTTCAAGAGACCTTGGGGACTAAACTCAACCTTAGTATCACTTATCATCCCCTGACGGATGGACAGTTGGAGCGAACAATTCAAACTCTCGAGGATATGTTAAGGACTTTTATTCTGGATTTTGGGGGTAACTGGGGTCAACACATGACGTTAGTAGAGTTTGCTTACAATAACAGTTACCATTCGTCAATTCAAATGGCACCGTATGAATCTCTGTATGGGAAGAAGTGTCAATCACCGATCTATTGGGATGAAGTAGGCAAAAGAAAGGTTCTAGATCCAACAACTATTCCATGGATGGAAGATGCACGAGAAAAAGTCAAATTGATACGACAAAGTCTCCAAACAGCTCAAAACCGACAAAAGAGCTACGCGGACAATCGAAGAAAAGATTTGGAGTTCGAAATTGGGGACTGTGTTTTTCTTAAGATCACACCATTATGAAGTGTCACGGTGGGTAAATGAAAGAAACTTCAACCGAGGTTTGTCCGACCCTTCAAAATTCTCCAAAAAATTGGAAAAGTAGCGTATCGACTTGAACTTCCATCAAGTCTGTCCAAGATTCATGACGTCTTCCATGTCTCAATGCCTAAGAAGTATTATCCCGACCCGACCCATATTTTGCAACCGGAGGAGATTGAGATAGATGAGTCACTCACCTATGAGGAGAAACCTGTGCAGTTGCTCGACCGAAAGGTTAAGGAGCTGAGAAACAAACAAATCCCTTTGGTGAAGATCTTGTGGAGCAATCATGGGATAGAAGAGGCTACCTAGGAGGTGGAAGAAGAAATGCAAAAGAAATACCCTGAACTGTTTGTGAATCAAGGTGAGAAATTTCGAGGATGAAATTCTTTTAAGGGGGAGAGAGTGTGAGAACTCGAAATTTTTCTTATTTTCTAAGCTTTATTTTATTTATTTGCACGCATTTTCAATATTTTCTTTATTAGAAAAATTTTTTACATAAATTTTATGAGTGAATATAGTTTTTAAATCATTTTTCTAGTATAAATTATTTCATGAGATTTTAGAAGTGTATATTGGACGTAGGACCCGCTAGTACGTTTAGTGTGAATTATTCACCCAATTAGGTTAAGTTTTGTATAAATGGATTAAATTACTAGGTGTTAGGAGATAATTAGAGGTTACCTAGATTGATTAATTTTGGGAGACAAAAGGATAGGTTTAAACCCAAAAGGTGACATATGTCACCTTCTTACTCAAGGTTGGACTTTGACCACTATTCACTAACTTTACTAAAAGCCAAAAATTGACCAAAAATCACCTTCATCTTCATCCTCTTGGCCGAGCCTCACAAGGAGAAAAAGAAAGGAAAGCCTTCAACTTCTTTCTTCCAAATCTTGCTCAATCTTGTGATCCAACCATAGAATTTCAAATTTACTCCATAAAAATCCTTTGTTAAGTAGTATTAAAGAAGGTGGTGGAGTGGTTTGGAAAGAGGAGGTGCTAAGTTGCTATTTTTCTTGAGCTTATAAGGTAAGTTGCTAAGAAATTCTTCCTTTGTTCTTGATAATCTTAAATTAGTGCCTTGTGGTGGCTAAAAGTGTTATTTTCTGGAAGACTTTATGGTTTTAAGTGCAGTTTGTGAAATTTCTGATTTTATTCATGATTTTTCTGGTTTGATATGATAAGTGTTGATTGGCGATGGATTATGGATTGATAAGGTCGAAAGTGGAGCTTTGGTATGTTAATTGTAGTTATTTACGGAAAATTTCAGCTTTGTGCGGAAATTTCAGATTTAGGGTTGCAATTTGGGGCTTTTCTAGGGTTGTTGTGGAACTCTTGATTTGGCTTTGTTTAAAGGGCATTTTAACCCTAATAAGGTGTATTGAATGGCTTGTGACTTATAATTGTAATTGTGGTTGTGTTGGAGGAATATAAATGATTGTTTGTATGATGGAAAATCTGAAATTTTAGGGGAAATGCTGTCCAATTTTTAAGTCTAGGTGATTTCATGGTAATTAGCTTGTTGTGAGTGGACATGAGTGAATTTAGGGTTGTCTAAACCTTTAGCACCAAGTGTTCCTTATTTTCACTTTCAAGTTCTTTTGGCTTTGCATTAGTAGTATGTGGATTAGGTTTATGACTCGTGTTCGAGTCTCATTGTGTTTTCTTGAATGTTTTAGGGTGTGCCGGTGACCCAAGGCGCTCGTTGGACAGAAATTTGTGAAATCTCTTTGTTTGATTGGTGAGTGTACTACTCACATGATTATTACTTCATGGCTTTGTTATACTTGAAATCTATGATTGCAATGCTTGTGATTACTGATGATAGGGGTGGAGACGAGGGTGTACTTTATCACTCTCGTGCTCTATGGCTTATTTGACTGTTTACTGTATCACTTGAAATTCTCTTGATTATACTTGAACTGGTGTCGTTTCGATGTGTATCCAATGACTTTTACTATTGACTCTGAGCTCAACTCCATTGGTGGTTAATTGAATCGAGCCAGCAAGGGTATGGTCGAGGAAATTGACAAACCATGGGGACTGTTTCTGTGGAACAATGGGTATGAGACTTGTAGACACCAAAATTTTAGTGTAATTTGCATTTACTATTTTGTCTTAATTTTTATTTGTCGTGTTAGTTTTATTCACTTTTTAGTTTTTAGTTTTTTAGTTTTTTATTTTTAAGTTTTAACATAGAATTTCTTGAAAAGAAAAGAAAAGCATTCAAAAAATATGCTTTAGTTGTTTTTGATTTAAATTCAATGTTTTCTTAAAAAAAAAAAAGGACAATGTGCCGTGCATGCAGCAGCGGTAAAAGAGGATGTCATTTTTACGGAGAGATTGCTGGAAGATCGGAGGTCTGGAAATCTTGGTAGAAACCAATCCCTTATCCTCACCTTTGGGGTGAGGGTTTAGGGATTGGGGGTTCCTATAAAAAGGATGGCCGCAGCCAGGAGAGGGAGGACAGAGAGGTTGACGGCTGAGAGGGGGCTGGGAGTTTAGCTGAAAGAAAAAGGGGCTGAGAGGATTTATGAGGGATTTAACAGCAAGGGACCGAAAACAAAGGGAAAGAACAAAAAAAAAGTGGGATTGCGGCTAGGTTTTGAGAAGGGGATGAAAAGGATTGATGGGAGGTTTTGGAAAAGCAACAAAAGAAAGGGAGAAACCGAGTGAGGGTTTTAGGAGCGACTGGACAAAGAAATTTGGAAAGCTTTCGAGCAGAGAGTTTCGAGGGACTGCAGTAAATTCGTAGCAGAGGAGAAAGCACGAGGAAAAAGAAAGAACTTTGCGGCTGGAGTTGTAAGAAAGCTACGGGAAGGTTTCTCCATCAAAAGCCTGGGTTGATCGCTTCATCAAACTCCAGCCGAAACTTCAGATTCGACGGCAGTGAAGAGGTAATCTTCGACACTGTTTCTTGCACATTTCCGTTTCATATGAAATCTAGTTTGCATAGCCAGAGATTCTGGTTCTTGCTCCTATTTGGATGATGAATTGTTGTGTAAAGTCGGGTGCTTTATTTGAATCTCTGGACATGAAAACTACGAAACTTATGAACCAAAAAGCTGGTAGCTTTCGTGTTTTTTTTTTCCCCTGTGAAATCAAAGGAGTACGGCCCATGTGTTGCAAGTGTTGTCCCTATTATTCTGTATGTTCCTGTGATTCAGGTTTTAGGTTGTTTTCTCGAAGTTCTGGGTTAGGAGTTAGTAAATGTTTATATTTCCTTGCGCTGCTATTGAACTTCGGTTGGGGTTGGATGAATCTGTTTCATTACCTTGCTGCGTTTTATGATTTTTTTCTTGCTTTATCCTGTGTGTTGTGAAGACAAAGGCATAAGCAGTTTGAGTTTTCGTTAGCATTGAGACTGTTCATATGATTCGTGAATTTGATAAATCAAACCCATAAATTTGTGCATGAACTTGAATTTTGTAAAGCTTTTCCCATCCCAGGTTTTTCTTCCCCTTGTTTGGTATTTTGGAGGATAAGTCTATAGTGTTGAATGAGAGCTTAGAGTTTCGTTTTGTTACTGGCTGTTTGTATGTGAGATTGCAAAAATCTCTGAAGCATAAGAAAATCACGAATGCTATTTAGTCTTTGCATGCTATTCTATTCTGACTTCCTTTTATGTCTAAGCTAAGGGGAATGTTCAATAATTCTGTCGCCTGGGTCAGTTTGCATCGCACATAAAATCTGCTGCAACAAGCTCAGAGCTCTCGATCCTGTTGCAGCAGCTTGCGCGGGTTTCACTTTTCCTTTGCTGCATTTTGCTGTTTTATCTTTGTTTACCTGGTTTGGGGTCTATCTGAGGGATTCATTAAAGCTGAACAACCAGGTTTGAGCTGAGAATTTGTGGAGTTAATTGAATCTGAGTTGATAAAGTGTTATTGAGCAATGGTTTTGGCTGGCTTTGTTTAAAGTTTTGTATGGAACTTGTGTCTAAAAGCTTAGAAGTGCAGCAAGTTGTCTGTTGCAGTAGCTTCATCCGCAAACCTGCATGAAAGGTTTAAGAAGTTTGTGTGGCTTCTTTCCATGCTCATTGCTCATTGGATTATGGTATTTATGTGTGTTGAAGTAATGATTTAGTTTGGGTGAAAAGTTTGGTTAAAGATGGTGTGCTGAAGTCCAAAGCTTGTGTTTGAAAATGCAGCAAATTAGTACAGAAGCCTAAGCTTCTACGTTGTTTGCATGCTTTTGCATGAAAATGACTTCCAAAAATTGCATTCTTACCCCCAAGTCCTCTTTTATTCTACTATGGCCCAATCGTGTTCCAATTTCTTGCAATTAAGTCCTGAATTAATTGCAATTTGAACCATTACTCGACCTTTTCTTTACTCTTGGACCCTTGAAGTTCCGAAATAGTTTAATTGGACTTGAAAAGATTTGGTCAATGATTCTTTTGATTATTTTTTAAGTTGCAATTGAGGAAGGATTCGACGATTTGGTGGATTCAAATTGCCTTATTTACATTTTACCGTTAAATTGGTGCATTAATCCCTTACTTTGATGGTTTTAGCCCAAGTTATCTCTTTCTTTGGTGACTCTAGCCCAAGTTAAGTCTTGTTCACTTTACTAACATCACAAACCGGGAGATATAACTTCTTTTATCCTTTTTTGTCTCTTCTCTATGTGATCCAACGTGCTAAGTGAGCATTGCATGTCTACTTTGCTTTCCTTGCCTTTCCTTAATTCCTTTCATTTATTTCATTTGCTTTTGCTTTTATTAAGTTATTCTTTTATGGGGTATATGTACACCTCTTGGCTTGTAATAGATAGGGCTTGGAGAGCATTCTTATTCATTTTTCCTCTTCCCCATTTGTTTTAGTTAGCAAATGTAATAGTTAGGGCTTTAATTGCCTTATGTGTCTTGCATGCTTAGTTGCTATGTGTTAATTTGCTTTATTAGGCTCTTGCATTTAGTCGAGCATGCTAAGTGTTATGTGCTACGTGTTTATAGGTGATTGGCATGTCTACTTGCTTTCTATAGTCATAGATGAATGTGATGGATGAATGCACGTCACCACACTAGTCCAACGCTAGTTGTGGCTCATGGTCCCATTTTCCACTAGTCCAACACTAGTAGGAATTCATAGATATGGGCTAGTCCAACGCTAGATCCTTAGAGATTTCCCTCGCTAGTTCGTACTTGCATGTTTTACTACATTTCATACATTTTTCTTAGTTTTTTCTAGCATTTGGCATGATCCTCCAACCCTTTCCCCTTCATTTTAGGCTGTTGCATCTTCATGCTAGTTGTAGGGTACATTTGCTTGAGGGTCCCCTTTCGATAAGGGAAACGAGCGAGTGTGGCTACAAAATAGCCTTAGCACGCTAGTTCTTCCTTCTAATCAAAGGAAAAATTAAATTCGTGAAATTAGGAGTCATTCCCGTACCCGACTTGATGCATTCCTCTAGGTTCATGCACTCTCATTCTTACCATATCACTTCCTCACTCTTTTATCCACATTTTCTCACAACTTATATTTTTCTCAATCCACATGCCATGTTTGTACATTTTTTTCTTTTATCATTTATTTTCTACCTCACAAATTGCACCCAATTGCACTTATATGTATCTACTATTATATTTTCATCCACTTGCACACATACACCTTTATTTTCTCAATTGGCATACATGCACTTTTCTTACACTTGCACACATGCATTCTTCTTACATTTTCACACTTACACTCATACTTGAATCCTCATTTGCATTATCCATGACCTCTATGAGGGCTTTCCTTATTGGCCATCACAACTCATGTGGTTGGGACCAAAAAGTCTCATAAGAGACATTTTAGATTTAGGATTGCATTTTTCTTTCCTTTTCATATCCATTAGTCACATCCAACATGCAACGCATATTTTTGGTAGAAGAATTAGAAAAAGTGGGGCTAAGTCACGCAACTAGCTTTGGCTAGGGTAAGGGAGTGCCTTAGGCTTTGCCTTTGCCTTCTCCCTTATCAAATGTGACCCCCGATCCCTTTCTTTGGTTACGTAGACCTAAAAATTCTTTAAAAAAGGGTTTGTTTTCTTTTCTTTCCAAAAATCACTTTTTGGGTGACTTGGTACACCCTAACTTTATACCAAGTGGCGACTCCTTTTTCCATTCAAAAACCCTTTTTTGAACTTTGTTTGGCCAAACCGTCGCATTTCACAAATCCCACGGCCTTTTATTTTCACTTTCACACACGGTCACATACATATCCTACACACTACTTTCACAACTCAAAAAGTGGGGCGCGACAGTTGGCGACTCCCCTGGGGATTTCCTAAGTGGGTCCGAGCATTTGATCTAGCCATTCTTTTCCGTTTTCTACCCTTTTTTGTATAGCATTTGGATATTAGGGTTGCATTTTCCGTTTTAGGACCTTTTGCCTCGCACGCGTAACAAACTACTCCCTCACTCATGTATGTTTGATTGGTTGCTTGGATGTATGTTTTACTTGTTTTATCTCGCGCTTGCATTGCATTTGGGGGGGTGTGTCACCTTTAGAGCCTCGCGTTGGTTCTCAACCCCTTCCCTCAAAATAGGGAACACTTCATACGTGCACGTTTATTTACTGTTATCCCATTTTATTTTATTTTCGTGGGCTCTTTCCCATACCGCCTTGTAGGACTAGGAATGGTTTCTCTAGGTATGTGGATGGTGTGCTCTGCGCCCATAGCAGTACCTAGGGGATCGCTCGAGCCACCGACTGAGGGTCTTGGGATTGATGACCCATTCCCTTAGGTCTGAAGGCTTGGGGACCTTTTTAAACCTTATCGAGTCTAGTTGCATTAGTGAACCACAGCCTCATGCATCCATGTTAGAATTTTCCTAGGTTAGAGTCAGCCTCACCCTTTTTAAGCACATTAGGCACGAGGGAAGGGGTTCCACCCCTTTTACTTGCTTTTATTGTATTTCTTTTCTTAATTGTTCCTAATATGTTATGTGTACTATCAATTGTACTAACCATTTCGTTGTTTTCTTGGCTTGCATTCATATGACTTAGCAATAAGAGGCCTCTTTGGCACTCTTTTAGTGACTTACCCACTAGATAACTCACATGTTTAAATTTCAGTCATTACACTTAATTTTCAATAAGTACATTTCATTTTAGACCTTTTCTCCCTGATGCATTATTTATGTCCTTTAGGCCATATTTGTCACATATTTACTGTTTTAATAAACTGGCATCATGCATAAACCCTAGAAGGGAATGCCATTTAGGGGATCCCGTGTTAGGAATAAGCCACCTTGTGTCTCGGATACGTAATCCAAGGAGACTTGCACGTTTACATTTTGTACCATCCAAAGGGGTAGTGCACAAGGTAAGGTAGGATCCGATCATTTTCATAGAGCGATCTTTGGAATATGAGCGTCTAATAATCACTTTTTGGCCATTTTAACAAAATTGGTAAAAATCCCTTGCGTAAAGGACATTAATTTGAAGACATTTACCAATATTTCCTCACTGTTGAGACAATAAACAAATTGAGGCCAAAATTTGATACTAATGCATCTCAATAATTTTGAAATCACCAATGGCCGGACAATTCAATCAATCCATTTTGCCAATTCATTCATTTTAAGTCAATATAGTCGATTTTGAATAAATCGTCAGTTCCGTTCAATTTCATTTGACCAGTTTACCCTTTTTTGGGTGATCTAGTCAATTTTGAATAAATCATCCGATCCATTTGACCGATTTGCCTAGTTTTAGGGCAATATGGTCGGTTTTTGAATAAATTATCCTTTCACTCGATCGGTTTGATCAATTGATTTCATTCAATTCATTTGATTAGTTTAATTCATTTTTAGGGTTATTCATTCAATTTTCAATAAATAATCCAATTTCATTCAATGAATTTGACCATTTTACCCATTTTGACACATCATGCGTCGATCAAAATAAGCAATTCATTCGGACTTTGTCCTCATTTTTAAGGACGAATGTTTCTTCTCACTCCAAATTGGCCAAATTTTTCAAATCATTTTTCACTCAATCAGTTGATCGGATTCATTAGGTATTGTATAGTGCCTGCCCTGGAGGATTGCATTTTCATGCTAGGCCTACCCTTGGCATAAAAGGACTCCCTCATAGGACATGCATACCGATTTTGTAGTCTTACCTACTAACTCGGGGTATTTTTTCTTTTGTTTCCCCCCTCCCCTGCATTCATAAAAATGCTTTAATAAGGTGAAAATATTTTTCTATGTCTGCTAAAATTTGAGAACTACAAGTATTATCTGATTCTTGGGCAGACCATACAATGAAAACATGGAAGATCCATCTGAAGGCTCTGGGCCAAAGTCTGAGAGATTTTGCAATTATTTTTCAAAGAAAAATTCTGTTTATTTGATTTTGTTAATACCTTTTTGGCCCAAAAGAAATTGTATTATGTGGAGCTCTTTAGAAGTTTTCTTCTCATTTGTATTATAATTGAACGAGAAGTTTTGTTTTAAACTTTTTTCACAGTAAAGTTTTTGGATAATTATTGTTTTGTGTATATTCATGTACATTTGATTTTGTATCTTGCTCATTAGAGATTTCATGATGAATTTTAAGAAATAAGATCAAGTTGAGATTTTTTGCCTGGAAATTCACAAGATTAGTGATCCAAATTGTACAATAAAATTGCCCGGAATTAAAAGAAGCCACTCAAACTGATTGGTCACTCAAAAGGCCCAATGAGATACCTTTTCTCCTTCACAAAAGCACCAAAAAAAAAATCAGTCACATTGATTGATAAATTGCAAATTGGGGCAACCTTGACTTGAAAATGTCCGCTGTGTCTAATTATATTCAACTCACATCTAAGTGAAAGCAAAAATGTGCATTATTCTTATTTGTTTTGAAAATTTGGAATGATACTTCGAGCGTTCGTTTCTCTACCTATACAGATTTTATCATTTGCTCTCCCATTTGAGCCTTTGAAAGAATAATTTCGTTCCAAATAAACGCCTTGATGATCACTAACCTTTATTGGAAAATTTTCAAATATCAAAAAGGGGAATGGATTTTCAATGACCATTTCGTTACTTTGGTTGTCATGAGGTGTAAGAATGATACTTTGGCCGTCGTTTCTACAACCTAAACACTGATCATCCCTTGCATCCTCATTTGAGCTAAAATTGGTGGTTCTTTTCAAAGCACTTACGATCGTATCCCGCATTGGGAAGGGAGATTGCAGAATTTTCCAAAAAGGGGAAAAGCAAAAATGCTAGAATAAGGAGGGAACCGCAAATTGGGGAAATTTGATTCCACTTGGGTTCCAATTTTCGAAAAAAAAAAGAAGAAAAGGAAAAGATTTGTCCGCTCGGACCGCCTATGTTTCACAGATATGGATGAACAAGTGTCTTCCTCAGTTAGTTAATTCAGATACATGCCAGAAATTTCCCATTAATGAAAGTTTCCTTTCAGAGTTATTGTAAGGAACAGAATAAAAGTCAGGCCCTCTTCTTTTCCGATCAAGCATTCTATCCCTAGTTATTCCTTTTGAGCCTTTAGAATAAAATACTTCATTTGGCAACCCCTGAGAATCGCAAACCCCACACTGGGGCAAGTTTGAGTTGAAAAGGAAAATTTCAAGAAGTGCAAAAGTGAAAAGCCACAAAATCAAAAGACAAAAGAAGAAAAGAGAACCTCAGTTCACAAATAAACTGGGGCAAATTTTGAAAATTTCAAAGAATGGCAGAAGGCCGAAAAATCAAAAGAAAAAAGAAAATGAAAGAGAAAAAGCCTCAATTGAGCATAAACTCTGGGGCAAGTCTTGATTTAACCCTAAAATAGGGTTGACACAACAATGCGATCTCAAATTACTTAAACCACTCTTGAAATCTACCTTCAAACCTTAACTTTTCTAAACACCCCACCAGACCCCATTACAAAAGCCGAAAGTCCTGACTTCTGTTCTTTGCAATGGCCCTGTCAAGAAAATTTCTGATGCCGGAAAATTTTAGCTGTATTTCTGAATTGCTTGGGTATGGGGTTGACGCTACTCACCATGTGAAAATCCACCAAGTTGAGGGAAAGGAAAAAGAGGCAAAAAGCAAAGCAAGAAAAGTAAATGCAAGAAAATGCAGAAAAATTCGACGCTGAAGTCCCTGGTGAATGATGAGAAGAATACAAACAAATTCTGAGATCTTTGAGTTCAGAATAGGGGCAATTTTGGAAAAATGAGATCTTCGGTGCAATGTCCTTGAAAAACTTATCATTCAACTATCGTTTCAATCCACATTACAAGCTAATAAAGTCCATCGTTGACTTATTTCTTCATGACAATCCAAAGTGAGGATTATGCTCGTAAGAAATCCATCAATCATTTGTGATCATGGGGGTATAACCAGTTTTCACAGGTTTAGCTATCGCTTCTACCCATTTTGTTGCAAGCCTATAAAGGTTATACGTTGACTAAGTTTCCTTAAGAAATAAGGATGACAAACTCTTTGTTTTCACTAAGATGCGGTATTGAAGGGATTACATACAATTTGGACACAAAAATAAGACAAATCCTGACCTCTCATTTTCCTTAACCACCTTAAAATCAGAAATAAAGTCACTTGATTGGTCCTGAAGATGAGCCAACTGAAAATGGTGACCCATTACCCAAAACACAGATGCTAAAAGTGAGGAAGAAATCTTCTGTAAGTTGGTATTATTTCAAGAAATTCATCATGAAATTTTCTTTTTGGAAACATAGTTTCTTACAATGTTCAAATAAATGGAAAGTCATCCAAACAAGTTTTTGCAATTAAATGGCCCATACTGGGGCAAAATTTTGTTTATAAGATTTCGTGAAAACAAGCCCACACAGGGGCAAATATTTGTGTAGTCCAATTGAGGATTTCGTCCAAGAATCAAATAATGCATTTTTCAAATCAATCACGCTGCCCTTTTCATGAAAATTTGAGTGCATGTAAGCCCCCCTGTGCAGGTATTCATAGTTGAAATCGACGAAAGAGCTTCTGGTGATGTGGAAGGCCGATGCCGAAGAAAGAGAAGAAAGAAGGGAAAAGGACCCTACACTAGGGGCAAATTATTTTTGAAAAAAGATTCTCTCAAAAATTCAAAAGTCAAAAATCAAAAATCAAGTTCAAATTCTTGTTTCTTGAAAAATCAAATTTAATTGCTTGTTTTTTGACAAATCAAATTCAATTTCTTGACCAATTGGATGGCAGGACTGGGTCTTATCCCACTGACCATTCACAAAAATCATGTTGGGCCTGGATTTCGTGCCGCCAACTTCACAAAAATCATGTTGGGCCTGGACTTGGTGCCGCCAACATCACAAAGTTCACGTTGGGCCTGGATTTCGTGCTGCCAACTTCACAAAAATCATGTTGGGCCTGGACTTGGTGCCGCCAACATCGCAAAGTTCACGTTGGGCCTGGATTTCGTGCCGCCAACTTCACAAAAAGCACGTTGGGTCTGGACTTGGTGCCGTCAACATCGCAAAGTTCACGTTGGGCCTGGATTTCGTGCCGTCAACTTCACAAAAATCATGTTGGGCCTGGACTTGGTGCCGCCAACATCGCAAAGTTCACGTTGGGCCTAGGTTTCATCCCGCCAATCAAGGCAGGCTCGGGTTCAATCCCACTGACCGACCAAATGAAAGGCAGGCTCGGGTTAAATCCCACTGACCGCGCAATTCAAGGCAGGCTTGGGTTCAATCCCACTGACTGACCAAATGAAAGGCAGGCTCGGGTTAAATCCCACTGACCGCGCAATTCAAGGCAGGCTTGGGTTCAATCCCACTGACTGACCAAATGAAAGGCAGGCTCGGGTTAAATCCCACTGACCGCTCAATTCAAGGCAGGCTCGGGTTTAATCCCAATGACCAATTCATCACACTGGGGCAAATTTTCGGATAATTTTTCGAGTAAGACTTACACAGTCTCTTCATACATACAAGCATTTCTTTTATTCTGCCGCTAGCCGTTGGGTCAGTCCCACTAGTGTGCATTTCATTTTCATTTTCACTAAACATGGGTCTATCCCATTTACATGTCTGTCCGGGTCTATCCCGTGGGTCTATACCCATTTACATGTCTGTCCGGGTCTATCCCATTTACATTTTTGTTCGGGTCTATCCCGTGGGTCTATCCCATTTACATTCTTTCCGGGTCTACCCCGTGGGTCTATCCCATTTACATTTCCGTCCGGGTCTATCCCGTGGGTCTATCCCATTTACATTTCTGTCCCGTTTTAAATTCCAGTTGTCCCGTTTTAAATTCCTGTTCGGGTCAGTCCCATTTTAAAATTCCTGTTCGGGTCAATCCCGTTTTAAATTTCTGTTTGGGTCAGTCCCGTTTTAAATTCCTGTTCGGGTCAATGCCGTTTTAAAATTCCTGTTCGGGTCAGTCCCGTTTAAATTCCTGTTCAGGTCAGTCCCGTTTAAATTTCTTGTTCGGGTCAGTCCCATTTTAAATTCCTGTTTGGGTCAGTCCCGTTTAAATTTCTTGTTCGGGTCAGTCCCGTTTTAAATTCCTATTTGGGTCAATCCCATTTCAACGTTTTGATAAAGAGATCAGTCCTCGTTTCAAGGGCGGCAATCGTTGCAGTCATTCGCAGCCGAATAATGCAGGTAAGTATTTGATGTCTATTTCTTTGTCTCAAGTTTTTCCAAAACTCAGACAAAGAGGAGCAAACTGTAGACACCAAAATTTTAGTGTAATTTGCATTTACTATTTTGTCTTAATTTTTATTTGTTGTGTTAATTTTATTCACTTTTTAGTTTTTAGTTTTTTAGTTTTTTATTTTATTATTTTTATTTTTAAGTTTTAACATAGAATTTCTTGAAAAGAAAAGAAAAGCATTCAAAAAATATGCTTTAGTTGTTTTTGATTTAAATTCAATGTTTTCTTAAAAAAAAAAAGGACAATGTGCCGTGCATGCAGCAGCGGTAAAAGAGGATGTCATTTTTACGGAGAGATTGCTGGAAGATCGGAGGGCTGGAAATCTTGGTAGAAACCAATCCCTTATCCTCACCTTTGAGGTGAGGGTTTAGGGATTGGGGGTTCCTATAAAAAGGATGGCCGCAGCCAGGAGAGGGAGGACAGAGAGGTTGACGGCTGAGAGGGGGTTGGGAGTTTAGCTGAAAGAAAAATGGGCCGAGAGGATTTACGAGGGATTTAACAGCAAGGGACCGAAAACAAAGGGAAAGAACAAAAAAAAAAGTGGGACTTGCGGCTAGGTTTTGAGAGGGGATGAAAAGGATTGACGGGAGGTTTTGGAAAAGCAACAAAAGAAAGGGAGAAACCGAGTGAGGGTTTTAGGAGCGGCTGGACAAAGAAACTTGGAAAGCTTTCGAGCAGAGAGTTTTGAGGGACTGCAGTAAATTCGTAGCAGAGGAGAAAGCACGAGGAAAAAGGAAGAACTTTGCGGCTGGAGTTGTAAGAAAGCTACGGGAAGGTTTCTCCATCAAAAGCCTGGGTTGATCGCTTCATCAAACTCCAGCTGAAACTTCAGATTCGACGGCAGTGAAGAGGTAATCTTCGACACTGTTTCTTGCCCATTTCCATTTCATATGAAATCTAGTTTGCATAGCCAGAGATTCTGGGTTCTTGCTCCTATTTGGATGATGAATTGTTGTGTAAAGTCGGGTGCTTTATTTGAATCTCTGGACATGAAAACCACGAAACTTATGAATCAAAAAGCTGGTAGCTTTCGTGTTTTTTTTTCCCCTGTGAAATCAAAGGAGTATGGCCCATGTGTTGCAAGTGTTGTCCCTGTTATTCTGTATGTTCTTGTGATTCAGGTTTTAGGTTGTTTTCTCGAAGTTCTGGGTTAGGAGTTAGTAAATGTTTATATTTCCTTGCGCTGCTGCTGAACTTCGGTTGGGGTTGGATGAATCTGTTTCATTACCTTGCTGCGTTTTATGATTTTTTTCTTGCTTTATCCTGTGTGTTGTGAAGACAAAGGCATAAGCAGTTTGAGTTTTCGTTAGCATTGAGACTGTTCGTATGATCCGTGAATTTGATAAATCAAACCCATAAATTTGTTCATGAACTTGGATTTTGTAAAGCTTTTCCCATCCCAGGTTTTTCTTCCCCTTGTTTGGTATTTTGGAGGATAAGTGTATAGTGTTGAATGAGAGCTTGGAGTTTCGTTTTGTTACTGGCTGTTTGTATGTGAGATTGCGAAAATCTCTGAAGCATTAGAAAATCACGAATGCTATTTAGTCTTTGCATGCTATTCTATTCTGACTTCCTTTTGTGTCTAAGCTAAGGGGAATGTTCAATAATTCTGTCGCCTGGGTCAGTTTGTATCGCACATAAAATCTACTGCAACAAGCTCAGAGCTCTCGATCCTGTTGCAGCAGCTTGCGCAGGTTTCACTTTTCCTTTGCTGCATTTTGCTGTTTTATCTTTGTTTACCTGGTTTGGGGTCTATCTGAGGGATTCATTAAAGCTGAACAACCAGGTTTGAGCTGAGAATTTGTGGAGTTAATTGAATCTGAGTTGATAAAGTATTGTTGAGCAATGGTTTTGGCTGGCTTTGTTTAAAGTTTTGTATGGAACTTGTGTCTAAAAGCTTAGAAGTGCAGCAAGTTGTCTGTTGCAGTAGCTTCATCCGCAAACCTGCATGAAAGGTTTAAGAAGTTTGCGTGGCTTATTTCCATGCTCATTGCTCATTGGATTATGGTATTTATGTGTGTTGAAGTAATGATTTTGTTTGGGTGAAAAGTTTGGTTAAAGATGGTGTGCTGAAGTCCAAAGCTTGTGTTTGAAAATGCAGCAAATTAGTACAGAAGCCTAAGCTTCTACGTTGTTTGCATGCTTTTGCATGAAAATGACTTCCAAAAATTGAATTCTTACCCCCAAGTCCCATTTTATTCTACTATGGCCCAATCGTGTTCCAATTTCTTGCAATTAAGTCCTGAATTAATTGCAATTTGAACCATTACTCGACCTTTTCTTTACTCTTGGACCCTTGAAGTTCCCAAATAGTTTAATTGGACTTGAAAAGATTTGGTCAATGATTCTTTTGATTATTTTTTAAGTTGCAATTGAGGAAGGATTCGACGATTTGGTGGATTCAAATTGCCTTATTTACATTTTACCGTTAAATTGGTGCATTAATCCCTTGCTTTGATGGTTTTAGTCCAAGTTATCTCTTTCTTTGGTAACTCTAGCCCAAGTTAAGTCTTGTTCACTTTACTAACATCACAAACGGGGAGGTATAACTTCTTTTATCCTCTTTTGTCTCTCCTCTATGTGATCCAACGTGCTAAGTGAGAATTGCATGTCTACTTTGCTTTCCTTGCCTTTCCTTAATTCCTTTCATTTATTTCATTTGCTTTTGCTTTTATTAAGTTATTCTTTTATGGGGTATGTGTACACCTCTTGGCTTGTAATAGATAGGGCTTGGAGAGCATTCTTATTCATTTTTCGTCTTCCCCATTTGTTTTAGTTAGCAAATGTAATAGTTAGGGCTTTAATTGCCTTATGTGTCTTGCATGCTTAGTTGCTATGTGTTAATTTACTTTATTAGGCTCTTGCATTTAGTCGAGCATGCTAAGTGTTATGTGCTACGTGTTTATAGGTGATTGGCATGTCTACTTGCTTTCTGTAGTCATAGATGAATGTGATGGATGAATGCACGTCACCACACTAGTCCAACGCTAGTTGTGGCTCATGGTCCTGTTTTCCACTAGTCCAACGCTAGTAGGAATTCATAGATATGGGCTAGTCCAACGCTAGATCCTTAGGGATTTCCCTCGCTAGTTCATACTTGCATGTTTCACTACATTTCATACATTTTTCTTAGTTTTTTCTAGCATTTGGCATGATCCTCCAACCCTTTCCCCTTCATTTTAGGCTTTTGCATTTTCATGCTAGTTGTAGGGTACATTTGCTTGAGGGTCCCCTTTCGATAAGGGAAACGAGCGAGTGTGGCTACAAAATAGCCTTAGCACGCTAGTTCTTCCTTCTAATCAAAGGGAAAATTAAAGTCGTGAAATTAGGAGTCATTCCCGTACCCGACTTGATGCATTCCTCTAGGTTCATGCACTCTCATTCTTACCATATCACTTCCTCACTCTTTTATCCACATTTTCTCACAACTTATATTTTTTTCAATCCACATGCCATGTTTGTACATTTTTTTTCTGTTATCATTTATTTTCTACCTCACAAATTGCACCCAATTGCACTTATATGTATCTACTATTATATTTTCATCCACTTGCACACATACTCCTTTATTTTCTCAATTGGCATGCATGCACTTTTCTTACACTTGCACACATGCATTCTTCTTACATTTTCACACTTACACTCATACTTGAATCCTCATTTGCATTATCCATGACCTCTATGAGGGCTTTCTTTATTGGCCATCACAACTCATGTGGTTGGGACCAAAAAGCCTCATAAGAGACATTTTAGATTTAGGATTGCATTTTTCTTTCCTTTTCATATCCATTAGTCACATCCAACATGCAACGCATATTTTGGGTAGAAGAATTAGGAAAAGTGGGGCTAAGTCACGCAACTAGCTTTGGCTAGGGTAAGGGAGTGCCTTAGGCTTTGCGTTTGCCTTCTCCCTTATCAAATGTGACCCCCGATCCCTTTCTTTGGTTACGTAGACCTAAAAATTCTTTAAAAAAGGGTTTGTTTTCTTTTCTTTCCAAAAATCACTTTTTGGGTGACTTGGTACACCCTAACTCTATACCAAGTGGCGACTCCTTTTTCCATTCAAAAACCCTTTTTTGAACTTTGTTTGGCCAAACCGTCGTATTTCACAAATCACACGGCCTTTTATTTTCACTTTCACACACGGTCACATACATATCCTACACACTACTTTCACAACTCAAAAAGTGGGGCGCGACAAGACTCTTGATTCCGGTATACTCGAGTATTACCATTTCTGAACTGGTTGGAGTTCGGGTCCAATAAGGGGTATGTGAGGTGGATGGAAATTGGAGAAAAGTGGAGTCTACAGTATTGGTTACTCGTTAAGAGTTGACGAAGAGTCAACAGGGTGAGATCAAGTATGGCAAGTGAGGAAAAGGGCTCTTGAGAGCCGTCCGTATCCTTTTCTCTCATTTATTGTGTGGTGTTAGTTTTGCTCACTAGATGAACGTATTTGAATTGAGTATCATTGTGATTATGTGCTCCTTGAATTCCTGAGTGATGGTACCTCAATGGGCGAAATCTCACTCCGTTAAATTTTGTTTTCCTTACAGGGAACAACCTTTTGGAGACTATGATGTTTTGAAGTACGAGTTGAGGTAGTTTTAATATATTGTTTTGCAAAGCTCATCGATGGTTGGAAAAACCCAAAATGTATTTTGATCCAAATATTTTCCTTTTGATTTGTAAATTACAAACGTATATGTATGAAACTGTTTAACCATGTTCATGTATCATATTTGGTTTGGAAATGTTCATTCTCTAGAGTTATATAACGTTATCTATATTTGATTGGGTTCTGGCTGGATTGTGACTGGCAGTCACTATTCATTTGCGGTTCTGATTTTTGTTTTCAGTTTTGCGATTTTTGAATCATTTACGCATGCTAATATCTTCCGGAACATTTTAGATTGTATATAACTGTCTTAGTAGTCCAGGGGAGAGTTGGGTAGGTAGTCCGCTAACCCCTTTGGTACGCCTTAGGGGAAGGTGGGGCTGTCATACTCGGCTACTAAATAGATAAGAGCCTAGGTTAGAAATGGTTTGGGTGAACTAGAAATTTGATTCTATTGAACGTCATATGATGTGTTAGGGTATCACTAAGGATGATTAACCCTACCTAAGATATAAATTGTGTTATTCTCGTAAGATTATGGACAGAGCCTAGAGGGGGAAAGCTGTTAGTTAGTTGCTTTTGTACCATTGGCCTACTTAGTATCTAGTACTTTGGATGACCCGATACTTTCATGCGATTCCTTTTGCTTGTATCTAACTGACTGCTACTGTGTGATCTGTCTGCTAAAGATGTGCTATATGTATATTGCCTACTTTTATCACTTGTACCTGCATACTTTTATTTTAATATTGTATTCGCGTTTCAACCCTAGACTCGTTAAGCCAAATGGAGGGTACTCGTAGTGGACGGGGCCAGGGGCGTGGACCCTCAAATGAAGGAGGAAATCGGGAACCAATGCCTGGACCCAATCCTGAACCTGGAGTGGATCCTAATGTTCAGGTAGCTACCGCTATCCAACATATGATCGACCTTTTGGCTTATGTAGTAGAACATCAGGGCCAAAATCCTATTAATCAACTGAGGAACCCTGGTAATCATATAGAGGGTGAGGATAGAGCCCTCGAACGATTTCAGAAGTTCTCGCCACCAAAATTTCTTGGAGGACCAGACCCTGATGTGGCCGAGAGGTGGCTAGAGAAGATGATTGACATTTTTGCCGCGTTACACTACACTGAGGAGCGACAGGTGACATTTGTAGTCTTCCAACTGGAGCAGCCCGTTCTTGGTGGAATATCCTAAGACTGAAATGGGAAAGAGAACAAACACCGAGGACGTGGGTGAATTTCATGAGGGAGTTCAACATGAAGTATTTCGTACCTCTAATTCAGGAAAATAAAGAAGATGAGTTCATTAGATTTCACCAGGGAACTCAAACTGTCGCCGAATATGAGAGCCAATTCACCAGGTTGTCTAAGTTCACTCCCGAACTAATTGTGACTGAGCAAAGGCGGATAAGGCATTTTGTTCAAGGATTAAACGTTGAGATTCAGAAGGACCTGGCTGTAGCCCAGCTTAGTGCCTTTAGTGATACTGTGGAGAAAGCCCAACGAGTTGAAAATGTGAGGTTACAAGTTAGAAACTTTCAAGCCAAGAAAAGAAGATTTCCTGGAAGTAGCTCAGAGCAAGGGAATAAGAGTACTCCTTCTAAGATTGGAAGGGGAAATAGGGAAGTACAACTACCGGGGATCTCAAGTGGTGCCTCACAGAGAGGCTCAGTCTCTGCTTCCCATGGTCCCTGTGGGTACTGTGGGAAGCTGAATCACATGGAGGATGTCTGCTGGAAGAAAGGAAGAAAATGTCTGCGTTGCGGGAGTGCAGATCATCAAATCGCTAATTACCTAGTCTTATCTCGAGCAGAGAGTAGGAACCAACAGCCAACCATGACCAACTCTGACCAGTTGAAGGGAGAAAAGAATGGACCGAAGGTATCGGTTCGGGTGTATTCCCTAGAGCAACATCAAGTCCCTAACTCATTTGAGGACGTGGAAGGTAAGATTCTGGTATTCCACCATTTTGACTACTAGAATAGTGTATAAGAATTTCAATTTGGGAAAGAAGAGGAAACTGTGACAGCCCCACCTCCCCCTAAGGCGAACCAAAGGGTTCGGCGGGTCGCCTGCCTAGCTCTCGCCGGGACTCACTCACTCACTACAGTCCTCCAATGAAGTATAAGATAAATCTCAAATATTACATCCAATTCTCGAAGAATTACATATCACGAGTACTAGAAAGTAAAACCTAGAAAACTGATAACTACAACCACCACGCCAACTATATACATCTTACTCGTTAACTTTTAACAAATACAAATTCAAGTATTCTATAGCTCAAAATCTAACCACCATCCCGAACGATCCCCGCGTCGGCCCCCTGCTAAGGAAAACAAATGGAATGGGGTAAGTTATATGCTTAGTAAGTAAACAGGGGTAAAATCGTAAATTTCACATTTACATAAGCAACTATTTCACAAAAGTGTCAAGTCAAGTGCAAAAGTAACAATACAAAGGAAGGATACAGGTTGGCTCCAAAGCCAAGTAGTTTGCCATGCGTGACGTCCTGCCGACACTCCGTCGACCATAAACAAGGTCCGTAGAATTCCACTTGTACTCCCACCTAACACCTTATCACCCTCACTGGCCAGTCACCTCACAAACTTGCTCGAGCGAACGAAATCACAAACTTGAGCTTGAGTCACAAGCTCGGGTCACAAACTTGGTTCATAACTTGAACCTACAAACTTGGTTCACATTCTCAGTGAACCGGATTCACAAACCTGGTGACCTCCGACTAGGCTGGACTGACTTCGACCAAACCCTAATCGGCTCGAATAGTCCAGCTAGGTCTTGAGATCGACCTCAAACTCACAAACTTCACAAAAGTACCCAAAAGTCACCCCGAGCTACAAGCTCGAGGGTTTTAGTTCCAAAATGGTTCATATACATATGCCATGTACAAATACGTGTGCAAATTAGGGTTTAGGTCGAGTGTGATAAAGTACATCCTTGCCTATCGTACCCTTTTCATACATATCAAAACACATAAGCAACGAACGCATAAGAATGGCCTGAATACTTACTCAAAATACAAAAGTAGCACAAGAGCAAAAATCACTTCGTGCGTGTTAGCTAGTAGTGGGCCCCACCGGCTCTGCCTAACTCACCACTGTCTAAAATAGAAGATTGCATCACATAATATCACAAACGGCCACTAACATGCTCAAAACAAGCAAAACGGCAAAATCGGCACATGCAAGTGCGGAAACGGCAAAATGGAAACGACAAGATCTGTCATCTCAAACCGTTTTGATCAAACGTTAGGCTAGAAATGTCGGATCAAGGTGGATGGGACACCGTTTCGAAGATATGAGAAAGGGCTACAACCTTTATTTAGACATCCCAACCCAGATCTCAATAGGCATTGGTCAAAATGCACAAAATAGTTCCAGCCATTTCATTTCGGGGTACTAAACAGGCCCTGTTTGAAAGACCGTAACTCACAGCTCAGAAATCAAAATCAAGAAATTCCAGAGGCATTAGAAAGCTGAGACATAAGGCTATAACTTTCATGTTCAGACCAAAAGCTGAATCAATACAGAGCTGTCAGAACATTCCTGTCAGAACATGGGTCCAAACATTCCTGTCAGAACTGTCCAATTCGAAGGCAGTTCTGACAACCGATCTTGTTTTGGCCATAACTGGAGCTACGGGACTCGGATTTGGATGAACTTTATACCATTTCGAAGCTAAGACCAAGATATATATTTTTTATGAAGAGGTAAACACCCAGTTCATACGTTATCAAAACGGATAAAACATGGTCAGGAGCAAAATTCAAAAACGTACACAATCCAAGGTACAAAACAGGTGCAAGTGTTGTGGCTATAACTTGGGCTACACTGATCTGTTTAAGGCGTTCTTAGTGGCATTGAAAATCTAAGACAGAGTACTAAAACTTTTACGTTTTGGCAAATGACTAAATCAGCACGGATCATAGTGAATAAACACAATCAATTGGATGAACTGTCCAAAACGGATCACTGGAAATATCCTAGGGCAATGAGGGTGTTTTGGTCTTTTTATAGGTTACGTTGTTCCGATTGAGCTGAAATTTTGTAGGAAACTATAAAATACCATTCTATACAACTTTTATGTTTTGTGCTAAGCCTAATTCGGCCTCTAACATGGAGCACTAAAATCGGACAGAACAGGGTAGCTTGGTTTCCAAATTCTGAAATTTGCACCTTTACTCTCATATCTAACAAGTGCTCTATCATCAAACCCACCAATTACTAGTTCAATAACATCAATTAAGAGGTAGATAACCATAATCAAGGCTGAAAATATAAACCCTAGTTAAACATCCCAACATACCATTGAACCCATGAAATTTTCCCCATAAATCCATCAAAACTATAACTTTAAGCTTCTAGTTCACACATATAAGAAGTAGAGGGAAGTTTCTTACCAAATTCACCTTAATCCCTATATCAAGAAGCTGCCAAGACCTTCCTCTTCCCAAATCACTCCACCAAAACCCTTAAGCTTCCTTGGATATCAACTTGTGTGGAGGAATTTGCAAGATTATCGGTTGAAACTCAAGATTGAGGCTTGAAATTGAGGTGCAAGGTGAAGTTTTTTCCTCTCTTGTTTTTCCTCTCAAGAATTTCGACCAAGACTAAGAAATGGGGAAGAAATGAGGAAATTTTGGTCAAATTTCGGTTTTATGAAGGTTAAGACAAGTTGGTCAAAGTCCAACTTCCATAGATGCCTTGACACTTGTTTTCTTTCTAGCATTTTCTCTCATTTCTCTTGGTCAAATATTGTGGCTGATGTATGAGATATTGTGAGGGTCAATTATCTAAAATAAAATGAGAAGATTAAGGTAATAAAGTATGGGTCAAATGGTGTGTTTACCCGGTAACAAACGGTACCCATCGGTTCGAGCCGATTTTTCTTAAATCACCCGTACTAGGGTTTTTTCTTCCTATTCACTAACTTTTTATTATTGCATCTAATCACATATTATTTCTCACCCAAAAGTCACTTTTAATCACCAAATTTGATCCTTGCTCCGTACCGAAAAATCATCCGGCGAAAAATCGTGAAAACCCTAATTTGTTCCAATCTTGAAAATGAAGAGTGAAACCCTACTTTCTAGGTTCATTTGCATTTATTGAGGAATGATTGAGTAGTAGGATCATATTAAATGAATAATTTCCAAATAAAAGGAATTTTAAGAAAAGTGTGATGAATTTTACAATTCCATAGAATAAAATTAGGGTTTTCAGTCAAATATGAGGGATTTAAACATAACCTGTAAGGAACACTTTATCTCCAATGTCAAATTCCAAATCTTTCCTCCGATTATCCGCATAGCTCTTTTGGCTACTTTGAGGCGTTTCGATCCTTTGACGTATCAATTTCACCTTGTCAAAGACTTCCTCAATTCAAGGCACAGTAGTCGGGTCCAAAATCTTCGTTTTTTCAATTTCATCCCATTGAATCGGAGACTGACACTTTCAAACATAAAGGGTTTCGTAAGGAACCATTTGTATTAAGGAATGAAAGCTGTTGTTATAAGTAAACTCCACCAACGTAAGGTACTAACTCCAATTTTCTCCAAAATCCAAAGTAGAAGACTCAATATGTCCTCTAGGGTTAGGATAGTTCTTTCCAATTGTCCATCTTTTTGCGGGTGATAGGTAGTACTAAAATTCAACTAAGTCCCTAGACTTTCTTGCATCTTTTGCCAAAATCGAGATACAAATCTAGGGTCCCAATCTGATATGATACTCACCGGTATTCCATGCAACCTTATAATTTCGTCCAAGTATAATTTAGCTAATTTTTTCCAATGAGTACTACATATTAATCGGCAAAAAGTGACCAGATTTGGTCAACCGATCCACTATTACCTAAATATTGTCATGACCTCTCTAAGTCCTTGGTAGCCCTGATACGAAATCCATAGTGATATTCTCCCATTTCCATTCAGGTATCTCCAAAGACTGTAATAATCCAGACGACTTTTGATGCTCGGCCTTAACTTGTTAGCAAGTTAGACAGGTCCGAACAAATTGGACAATTTCTCTTTTCATATTTTTCCACCAATAGAGACTCGTCAAATCCTAATTCATCTTATTACCTCCAAGATGCACCGTATATTTCTAACGGTGAGGTTCGTCTAAAATTTCCTTCTTTTGGCACCATTAGGTGATTTCTAAACTTTAACACTCCATCGGTCCCCAAATTGTTGTCAGACTTTTCCCTTTTTGAATTTTCTCAATTCATTTTTGCATCTTAGGGTTGCCTTTTGAGTTTCTTTGATTTGATATAACAAAGCAGACTTCACGGTGATATTTCCAAAAATCACCCTCTGTGGCTCAAGACGCGGGTTCCAAACGCTAACTTCCTCTAACTTATACAATTCTTTCACCATTAGATTGGCCACTTGTACTTTAATTTAGGGCATCCGCCAGTACATTAACTTTACTAGGGTGGTAGTTAAGTGTACAGTCATAATCTTCCAAAAATTATACCCATCTACGTTGCCTCAAATTCAAGTCTTTTTGGAAGAATAAATACTGAAGACTCTTATGATCAGTGAAAATCTCGAAAGTCACCTCATACAGATAATGTCTCCACTTTTTCAAAGCACACACCACTACCGCTAACTCCAAATCATGGGTCGGTGGTAATTCTGCTCATAAGGTTTCAACTTACGAGAGGCATACACAATTACTTTTCCGTTTTGCATTAACACACATCCCAAACCATCCTTTGAAATGTGATAACTCGAGAAAATCTTGAATAGACTTAGTCATTATTATCCTTATTTCGTCATTTGAAATATTATAGATAACAAATAATTGGTCAAATTAAATGACTAAATTTAATTATTCTATAAATTGAGAATTTAGAAATATCCTAGAATGATGTCAAAAAAATAATAAAATAAATTAAAATTAAAAAAATTATATGAATCAAATAAATATATGATACGCATACCATAATTTGTGTGATTTTAAGATATTATAGTTGAACGAGCTACATGTCCAGTTAATTTCCTATAAAACTAAATGTGTGAGAATCTAATGGATTAAGGAAATACAAATGAGGTTAGGAGTTAATGTGTGAGTTAATAAAACCACAACCCTTAGTAAGCAAATAAGTGGATATCAAATGACCTAGCTAACCCTTCATCCTAGCTAATTTACCGTGCGACCAGTCGGATACCTGAGTTCTAGAACTAAGTAGAAGCTGAGTGGAGAGCTTTGGAATTATCACCACCGACTGAAGAGGAAGTGAGTGATCAGCTCATTTGGAGTACTAACCGGGAGAGAACTCTGCATTTTTTTTCTTGGACAGCAACAACCGAGAAAAAATAGAGAGCCAACTACTTTTTCTTCGTTCTTAACACTAAAGCCGAGAGCTAAGCTAGTGATAGGAAAAGAAACTATGCTAGTTCCATTTCTGATTAGTTTCCACCGAGAGAACGAGGGCAAGCAGTTGCAGTCGAGGAAAATGAAGCTAGGAATTGGAGTAGTCCACAATTACTGTGTTTTAAAGGAAAAGAGGTAAAGAAATTTCTGTAACAACCCTTTTATTTACTAAATACCAGTGAATATTAGTTTTATCAAGGAATAATGAGTTTCAACTGAAGGAAAATCTATTAGAGAGGGAAAATTTTGGAACTGGACTGAAGTGCAGGAACGGGAGTTTATTATCTAATGTTGCAGTCTGTAATTAGTGTAAAATTGGAAACTAATGTGAGAAATGCATGAACTATGGTTATCTCAGGTTTATAAGGGGTTTAGTGATACGAAATATGGGCCGCTTATGGGCCATGTTTTGGACTGCAAGAGATTGAATCTTTTAGTAATAGTTAGTAGTTTATTTTCCAAATTTCTATTTTATTTGCGAGGAATAAATTCGGTCCAAGACCTCATGTTGAGTTGGATCCGATTTATAGAGTCTAGGCTCACCATTACTTAAGTTGGTTAATTAGCTTTTATTGGGTTATGTTGGGCCAGCTTAAAAGCCTTCATTGGATCGATTATAAGCTGACCATTAGATAGTGGATTTGAGTAGTAGAATTGGCCCAAAGGCCTAGCCTAACTGAGTTAGGGTTTTTCCAAGTTACTTTAGGTTTTCAAGTTGTATGGCTATATATAGCCAAGGCAAGAGACCTTCATGATCAGTTTTGAGCATCAATAAAATTGTGAGTTTTCACTTTTTCTCTTTCCAAGAGAGCCTCTTTGAATACTTGAGAATTAATCTCAAGTTGTTCATCGAACTTATCAATCAAGTAGTCTCCTTGATTGTGGAGTTCTTCTATCTATACTTTTGGTTCACTAAATTTGCTAGTCGTGGGTTAAGCAATCTCCTTAGTTCGTGGCTTGTGATTCTAGAAGGGTCAAAGTTCCGCCAAACATCCCAACTTGGTGTTCGTCTAGATCTGTCTCACATCAGTTGGTAATCAGAGCTAGTCGACAACCACCAGGTTATATCTTTCTTTTCTTTTGTGTTTCGAGTCACATACTCTTGTTTCAAATCAGTTTGTGTGTCAATTCAAAAAAAAAAAAAGTACTGTAGCATCATACTGTTCATCGCTACTGTAGCGATACTGTTCACCGCCGCACTGTAGCGATACTGTTCATCGCTACTGTAGCGGTACTGTTCATCCCGAAAAAAAATTTATAACTTGTGTTTCTTTCTTATTTTGGTGTCTTGTTATATTGTTCTTGAAGTTTTGTGTTGGTTTAGAGTTAAAAAAAAAAAATCCAGCCGCTAGGGTTTTGTGCCGTCGTTGTGTTCTTGTATCTTGTTTCTTGCATGCAATCTGTCTTGTCATCTCTTGCTACTGTTTTGACCAGATCTTAGTCTTTTCATTGTGTTGTTGAGTCGTTCTGGTTGTGTAAAGCAACCACCAAAAGAAAAAAAAAAAAAAAAAGAATCACATTCAAGAGGCGAAAAACAAAATTCTGCTCGCTAGTTGTTTCTTAATACCGAAGTGTTTTGAACAAGAGGGCTGGGAATATTGTTTTGTTTTCCATAAAAAGGCTGATTACAATAGTTCTTGAATTCTTGATAACCTTACCTTGCTTCTTGGAACCCTTGATACATATCTTGATAAGGGGGATTGATACTTGAAATCTTGAAACTAAACAAACCTCCATTCTTGATCTTGAGTTGCGGCTGACCTTTGTACAAACACCACACAAAAATCTTGTGTCTTGAAGGTGGGATTCGAAATTCAAAAGAAAGAAAAGCATTCTGGTTGCACAAAAGAAAAAGAGAGAAAGAAAGAAAGAGGAACCAGAGTTGGATCACAAGAAATAAGAAACCTTCTTGAAATAGGCAACCTTCTTGACAAAGGAAACCCAAACCGCCTTGGATTTGCTAGGGCAAACCCTAGCCACCACCAAAGCTGTCCACTTCAGACTTCCCTTGCTTGAATTGGGGAAACCAGCCGCCAACACCAAAACACCCATAACCCAAAATCACCCACAAAAAAAAATTGATCCCAACTTCCAAAGAAAATTCGGCCGCAAGCAAAAAGTGGGTAAAGTCCTTCTAGGATACTAAATTTCCGCCATCTTGTTCTTGTGTCAATCGAACCTTGCGTTCTGTCCACACCACAAATTGGTATCTTGAGTCATTTTTACAGATTGCTAAAAGTGTCCAAAAGGAGTCCGTCCTGATCTAGTCTTAGAGTCCTTGTCGAAGTCAAACTTCCCCAACATTTGAGTCACCCTTTTGCGGACTAAATCAGAAAAAAATTCCAAAAAAAATTCTTGCTTGTATAATTGCTATTTTGAGTCATCATTTAGACTTCAAATTTCCAGATTCTCATACACCACTTTTGGGGCAAACTTGGTTGACGTTTGGTTGAACTACTTGAGGGAAATTTCTGATTTCTTCAAGGGGGCAATCAAGGGTTTTGGAAGTGAATGGTGAGATCATTAGAGTGTTCTAAACACTTGAGGATACACGAGAGTGAGTGAAACACGTAAGGGAGCGAGTGAGGACTGTTCTACTAATTTTTGTTGAGTTTTGCAGGTAATAAAAGTATGAGACAAACGAATGCTCAACTGGAGTTTCACTATCTTGTGCCTAAAGGAGTAAATACAGTGGCATTGCGTGACATAACTGAGCAATTGGAAATCATCAAAGCTCAAAAAAATGATTGGTTTTATACACGTTGCCATATCAAGGATAAAGTTTGCAGCTTAGCCATTGATAAGGGTTGTGAAGTTAATCTCGCAAGTACTGTCTTGGTTGAGAAATTGAATCTTCCAACCATTGATCATCTTCGACCTTACAAGTTGCAAAGTGATAGGGGTGATATTTGGATTACTAAGCACACACTTGTTCCTTTTCGTATTGGTCAATACGTGGATGAGGTGTTGTGTGATGTGGTTCCCATTCAAGTGACGCATGTGCTGTTGGGACAATGGTGGATGTTTAATCGCGAAGTCAAATATGATGGATATACTAATAAGTATTCCTTCACATTTAATGGCCGTCGTACCAGGCTTGTGTCGCTTAATTCTAAGCAACTTTGTATTGATCTAGCATACATGAAGAGTGAGCAAGAGCGTTATAGTATGAAAAAAAAGCTAGATGAGGGAATTGTGACTGAAGATGTAAAATTCGAAGGAGTTGAAAAGGAGAAAGAGGTTGAGAATAATGAGGGGAAAAAGTCAGCTACCGAGCATGAGAAAGAGATTAAAAATTCTAAGAGTAAGCTGATTGCGAGAAAGGATGTGAGATCATATGTTTTTTCTAACGATCTTAACTCTACTTTGTTTAGTGTTTCTACTTTTATGCAGGTTAAGCAAGGAAAAATTGAATTGATCTTGGCATGTTCTATGCCTAAGTCCATTGGTGAATATCAAACTTTTCATGGATTTTGCATCTTAGGTGTTGTATCCCTTTGTCATCCATTGATGTTCAACTTCAACCATGAGCCTGATTTGCTTGTTGGGAGGAATAATGAAGTTTCAAAGGGAGTTTCTACACTTGAAACTTGTTATAAACTTCCTTTTTATTTCATTAGTGATAATTCTTTCCTCATTGGTCCAAATTCTGATTCCTTACAACCTGATTTTATTCTTCAATTTGAAGGTTCAGAAGCCGCCTATCTCGATCTTACTCCATTTGTGCAAGATAGGCCATACCAACAACAACTTGCAATGAATTTTGTAACTTTGCAAAATCATGTCCGGGACTTTTCTAACCTGATTGAGCATCACTATGAAGATCCTTATCTTGTGAATGTGAATGGTAAGCTGTCAAGTGATTTTATACCTACAAATGCTAATCGTGTGATTTATTGTGTAGGTCCAAATTCGACCATTCATGACACAGGACTGATTAGAGAGCTTTGAAGTGGTTGGAGTCAAGCCTTGAGTTTCCCATGGCAGATTATGAGCATTTTCAAGCTGACCAAGAGACATGTGCACCGAATTACAATAATCATGACGTATGCAAGTATCATTCATTCTAAGAGAGCCAATATGTGGAGATATGAAGTTTCATACTGCCAATTCTTGTAGTACTATTCATTTCCAAACACGATTTGAGGACAAATCTTTTTCAAGAGGAGGGGAATGATACGAAATATGGGCCGCTTATGGGCCATGTTTTGGACTGCAAGAGATTGAATCTTTTAGTAATAGTTAGTAGTTTATTTTCCAAATTTCTATTTTATTTGCGAGGAATAAATTCGGTCCAAGACCTCATGTTGAGTTGGATCCGATTTATAGAGTCTAGGCTCACCATTACTTAAGTTGGTTAATTAGCTTTTATTGGGTTTTGTTGGGCCAGCTTAAAAGCCTTCATTGGATCGATTATAAGCTGACCATTAGATAGTGGATTTGAGTAGTAGAATTGGCCCAAAGGCCTAGCCTAACTGAGTTAGGGTTTTCCCAAGTTACTTTAGGTTTTCAAGTTGTATGGCTATATATAGCCAAGGCAAGAGACCTTCATGATCAGTTTTGAGCATCAATAAAATTGTGAGTTTTCACTTTTTCTCTTTCCAAGAGAGCCTCTTTGAATACTTGAGAATTAATCTCAAGTTGTTCATCGAACTTATCAATCAAGTAGTCTCCTTGATTGTGGCGTTCTTCTATCTATACTTTTGGTTCACTAAATTTGCTATTCGTGGGTTAAGGAATCTCCTTAGTTCGTGGCTTGTGATTCTAGAAGGGTCAAAGTTCCGCCAAACATCCCAACTTGGTGTTCGTCTAGATCCGTCTCACATCATTTAGTTGAAGAAACTATGGGAAAAGTTAGATTTTTGGAGTGAAACCGAGGGAAGTTATCTGCTGGAAATTTTTCCAGGTTAACCGAGAGGGGGAAAAATGGACAGATTTCTAGCTGTCTTCATGATTTTGGCCTTGAATTTCTATGTTAAACTGTAATATATATTATATATTAGCTTGGTCTGAACATGCATGAAAGATTTGAACATGAACTGAAGAGATTATTGGAGAAAAATTGGGTTAAGTTGATTGCTGCTACAAATTTTGAAGTTATGCCGAGAGAGGGAGATTAGGAACTGAACCAGTGTTGCTTCTGATTTTCCTTGGCTGTAATCTTGTGCTCCTACTGATGGTATTCTGTAGTTTGATAACCAACTCTTGCACATGGAATTAAATGAAGAAAGCTGAAGCAATCTGTTGAGAGAGAGAGAGAGAGATAGCCGAGAGGAAGAGAATGAACGTAGGATCAGTTTTTCTTTCAAATTTCAATTCTGTGAATTTTCATATATAATATTTGATGATACTCTGTAGTATAATCATTGTATTGGTATAATAAGTTGGAGTTAACTGGATGAAATTAGGAAGGCAACTATGAATTGTGTTGTTACCTACATAATAGCCGAGAGAGGAAGGAAGGATTGATTAGCCTTTTCCTCTAAGTGAGCTGTAAAATCCTTTACACTCTGTACAAGGTCCTTTGTAGCTCAGTAAATGTGGTTAACATGTCTAGTTGGGGATATAAAATCGGAAGTGAGGTTAGGGATTATGGTTAGTGTTTGGCAATTTTATGATGACTTAGAGGGAAAGTTTCAAACCATTTGTAGGTCATTTAGAAGTTAGTATATGTGTGCAATTGGTTAGGAAGCTTGCATGAGAACCATAGAAATGGACCATGCGTTTGCGGCGCGCGAAACCGTTCAATCGAGAAAACCGGGCAGCCCAGAATCTGAACTTTGGCTCCATTTTTCTCTGTGTTACGTATTGATTCAGGGTTTTCCCAAAACATGAAAGTTGTAACTTCTGAAGTCCTTGTTGTGCCTACAAAATTTCAGGGCAATCCAATCAGTGTAACCTGAGTTATGATCAAAACACTGATAGCTATGCAAAATGCTGGATTTTGTGATGATTGTGGTTTTGCTTCTGACCGTGCTCAGTTCACCTTGATAACATATGAACTGCATGTTTAGGTCTTCACAAGACTTGTAGATCGTTGTTCACCCATCGAAATGGTATAAAATGAGTCCAAATCCGAGATCTGTAGTTCCAGTGATGCTCAAAACAATGTCAGGTGCCAGAACTGCCGTTGAATCAGTCAGTTCTATGCACGAATTTTGGACTCATTTTTCCCCATGCTCTGTATTGATTCGGTTTTTGGTCCAAACACAAAAGTTATAGTCTTATAAATGAGCTTTTCAACACCTCTGGAATTTCTTGATTCCGATCTCTGAGTCATGAGTTGCGGTCATTTAAACAGGGCCTGTTCGGTACCCTGAATTGAAACGGCTGGGACTGTCTTGTTCATTTTTGCCATAGTTTCATTGAGATATGGTTTGAGGTGTCTTCATGAAAGTTGTAGCCCTTCTTCTTAGCTTCACAATGGTACTTCATAGACCTTAATCCGACATTCCCAGCCCAACTTATGGTCAAAACAGTTTGGAACAGCAACTATGCCAGTTTCCATTTCCGTTTTCGTAAGCCGTTTCCGCGCATGCATGTGTCAATTTTTCCGTTTTGCTTGATTTATGCATTCTAGTAGCCATTTGTGGAATAATGTGATACAATCTTCTATTTCAAATGGTGGTGAGCTAGACGGAGCCAGTGGGGCCTACTAGCTATTACACGTGACGTGATCTCCGCTCTTTTGCTATACTTGCTTTTTGTGTAAGTATTCAGACCGTTTTTGTGTATAACTTGCTTATATGCTTTGATGTGAATGAGAGGGTACTTAGGCGAGGGTGTACTTGATCACACTCGACCTAAACCCTAATTTGCACCTGTGTTTATCTATGAAATGTATATACATGAATTATTTTGATGTTGAACCACTTGAGCTTATAGTTCGGAGTGACGTTTGTGGGGCCCGATCTCAAGACCTAGACGGACTATTCGAGCCAGCGGGGGCTTGGTCGAAGCCAGTCCAACCTAGTCTTGAGGTCACCAAGTTTGTGAACCAAGTTTGTGAATCAAGTTTGTGAACCGAGCTTGTGAATCAAGTTCAATTTTGTTTCGTTTGCTTGAGTCATTTTGTGAGGTGACTCGCCAGTGAGGGTGATAAGGTGTTAGGTGGGAGTACATGTGGAGTTCTACGAGCCATTATTTGTGGTCGACGGAGTGTCGACAGGAGGTCACATGTGGCACATGATTTGGCTTTGGAGCCAACCTGTATCCTTAACTTGTGTTGTTACTTTTATACTTGCGATTTGATATCGTTGTGACGAAATTGTTTGTCTTAATGTGAAATTTACACTTTTACCCCTGTTTACTTACTAAGCATATAGCTTACCCCTTTTCCTTTGTTTTCCTTAACAGGGGACGATGCGGGGAACCATTTTGGCACTATCACTAGTATAGATAAGTTGTTTCTTATCATTTTGGTGACCTGTATAAGAACCCTTCTTAGGGTTTACTTCTAGCTTTTGGTCGTTTGAGTTGGTGTGATATTAAGAATGGATATTTAGAACAGGTACTTTGTTTCTTCTATTGGACAAATTTATGTTTCAAACTGATTGGAGATGTACTTAAGAGTGAATGTTCAGTTGTCCAATAGTAATGTTATCTCTGAAGTTAATGTGAGTGAGTAAGTCCCTGGCGAGAGCCAGGCAGGCGATCCGCTAACTTCTAGGGTATGCCCTAAGAGAAGGTGGGGTCGTCACAGGTGGTATCAGAGCTGTTTCGCGTGGTCTCTGCGCGGAGTGAGCTTGGGCCAAGTGTTGATATGGTCCTAATTATATGAATATGTGTGAGGAATTGCAAATTCCTTATATATTTCTTGAAAATTTCCTTTTATTTGAAAAATATTATTCTATACCATCTTACTACTCAATCACCCTAGAAAAAAAATGCCAATGATCATAGGAAATTAGGGTTTTCCTTTCCGATTTCAAATCGAAGTGAAATAGGGTTTTTTCGTGTATCCGTAGTGTTATTATCTGGTATGGAGTGAGGATCAAATTTGGTGCTTAAGAGTGACTTTTAGGTGAGAAATAATATGTGATTAGAAGCTATGATATAAAGTTAGTGAATAGGAAGTAAAAACCCTAATACGTGTAATTTAAGGAAAACGGTTAGAACTGACGTGTACCGTTCGTTACCGAGTGAGTGCACCAATTAAACCCTACTTTATTTCTTTAATCTCCTCATTTTATTTTGACTAATTAGCTCACAAAATATCTTATACATGAGTCACCATGGTGGGCCAAAGGAAGAAGGAAGAAAACTCTAGAAAGGACACATGTCAAGCCCTTATTGGAAGGAGCTTTGACTAATTTGTATCAACCATCATAAAACAAGAATTTAACCAAATCTTCTCCATTTCTTCACCACCTTGGCCGAAAATAGAGAGAGAAAAAGGGGAGAGAAACTTCGTCTTCACCAACTAAATTTCTTGCTTAATCTTAAACTCCAACCATAAATCTTGTGAATCACTTCACAAAAACTACTCTTTAGGGAAGATTAGAGCTTTGTATGGCAAGATTTTGAAGGAAAGGTTGTGGTCTTCTCCTACAAGCATCCTAGGAAGGTATCATGGCTTTTCACTCTTTTCTTTCTCCCAATTTTGGTTAAATATGGCTAAAAGCTTTTAATTTTGAGTTACAACGGTTAATTAGTGGTTTTGTTGGAGTTGGGGGGATGATTAGCTAGGGTTTCATTTTCAGCTTTGATTATGATCATATATCCTTTAATTGATGTTATGAAGTTGCTAGTTGGAGGTTTTGATGATTTAAACCTAACAAACATGAAATTCTAGCAACAAAGTTCTAATTCCAGGTTTAAATTCTCACAAACACCATTCTGCCCGTTTTTGTTTCATCATGATAGAGGCCGAATTAGCCTTAGATCAAAACATGAAAGTTGTATAGAATGATGTTTTATAGTTTTCTACAAAATTTCAGCCCAATCGGAGCAACGTAGCCTGTGAAAAGACCAAAATACCCCTGCTGCCCTGTTTCTGCCCGAACATGCTAATCAGCGTCTGTAATTGGTTAGTTTGACCAGGATTACTACTGATTTGGTTGATGATGTCTTCTTAAGAATTATATCCTTGTATCTTAGCTTTCAAATGGATTTGGAATTACCTGAATTGGAGTTGTGTGTGCTGAGATATGAGTGAATAAAGCAGGACTGCTAGTTGATTTCTGCAGTGAATCTCAAACTGGAAAATTGTTTTGGTAAATTTGACCTAGTTAGGGTGAGAACTGGACTGAGTGGTCTTCATTGAAGTTGTAGGTATTTGTCTTAGATTTTCAACGCCTCCAAGAATGCCTTAAACAGACTTTGGTAGCCTGCGATATGGTCATTTAAATGTAGTACGGTTAATTAGCCGATTAGTTGGAACCTGGTTCTGTGAATTGGGAATTTGACTAGGTTACACTGGAAATTAGACTAAGTGGTCTTCATCAAAATTGTAGCCCTCTGTCTTAGCTTCGAAACGGTATAAATTACATCCCAATCGGATAAGTGTAGCTTCGGATGTGTCCGTTACGCAAAACCCGTCAAATCTGTCTTTTGTTAAACTTCATTTCCGCCTATGTTGTTAGCTTGATTTTTGTACTTATATGACTTTGAGCCTATGGAATGGCTATTGAAATGAGATGATATTGTGTGTGACTTTGGGATTGATTGAGGAAAATAATGAAGCCATAAATGGCTGGAAAAATAGGTAAATACAAAGGGCGTACTGCCCAAATTTTTGCTCGAGGGCTAAGTTTCTATTTGAATTTGTATATTTTCATTTGGCAAATACCATGACCGTTTTCCATCTTAAAACATGATCCTTCTTCAATTGGAAACTCCAAATGTTTACTTACGTTTACCAAATAAAAAGGAGTGGTTTAGGGTTTTCTTGAGTATTTTGTCCTCCCTTTTACACGAATTTCATTAAGACATTTAGTCTATAATATCTATTTGAAAATGAGACGATTTTGAACCATATAAACGATCCTGAAAACAGTATTTCTTAGCCTACCAAGCTGGATTCTGACTTGCCTTTGGTTTAAGTGTTTCCATTGGAAAATTTTATAACCCTTTTGAGTTGGGTTTTACGTTTCGACTATGAAACTCTAGTTATTTTTGTCCACGGGTCCAAATTGTAGACACCAAATTTTTTAGCATAATTTACTATTTATTTCTTAGTTTTATTTGTCATGTTGAGTTTTATTCACTTTTTTAGTTTTTTAGTTTTTAGTTTTTAGTTTCTAACATAAAATTTGAAAAAAAAAAGAAAAAAGGAAAATTGTTCACAAAATATGTTTATTTCTTTTAAATTCAATCTTTTAGCATTTTATTCATTTTTGTTAACTTATTTTGAAAAAAAAAAAGAAAAAAAGGGAAAAATGATGAAAAATGAAAAATGAAAGGAAAAGATTGAAAATGGTAACTTTGTTATTTTTAGTTTGTTTATTTTGATGTATTTGTAATTAAAATTGTTGTTTTTATTATTATTTAGTTTTACTATTATTTTTGTTTAAAAAAAAAAAAAGAAGAGAATGGATACGCAGCATGAAGCTGCGTATTGTTGCAGCTTGCAAAAAAAGAAAGCTCGGGGAGCCCCTTGGGTTGCAAATATAGGAAAGGGCTGAAGGGTTTAGGGTTGGAAGATCCCCATATAAAAGAAAGAAAACACAGCCGCAAAGAGGGTGACCCTGGGATAAGTTGAAAGAAAAACAGCAGCCGCACAGGAGATTGGGAGATACTGGGAGAGAACACGGCCGGCTAAGGAAAACTGAGAGGGGGCAGTTAACGACGGTAGAAAGAAAACAAAAGAGAAAGGGGGGAACTTTGGGAAGAAGGGAGGATAGCAGTAGGATAGAGAGAGAGGAAAAGAGGGGCTGCGAGGCTGAGGAAGAGATCAAAGGAGCCAAATAAGAAAAGGAGGCAGCTTCGGGGGTTTGAAAGAGAACACCATTGGGCAAGGAAACAAAGAATACCAGTGGCGGCGGGGAACGAAGCAACACCATAGAAGGAAAAATCTGGTTGGGTGCTCCTCAAGGAGCAAAAGAATCACTGGAGTTGTTCATCCTCACGTCCATCACTGCCTTCATCGAGGGAAAGCATCATCACTCGTGACTGGGGGATCCGACTGGCCTAGCTTCTTCGCCAAGCTCTGCGAGAAGAGGAACATCGAAGGTCCTATTGTCGATATTGGCTGTGGTGGTGGAGCTGCCGTTGCTGCTGCTGAAGGTACAAATTAAAAGGCAGTGGAACAGGTAACTTTCCACCCCTTTTCTTGTTTATTTCCATCTCTAAATGGAGCCCAACCTGCTAAGCGGGAATTTTGGTTTTTGGTTCAAATTGCTGGGTCTCTGCTAAGTCAATATGCATCCATCTGGCGTCTGATTTGGCTAAGCTAGAGTTTTGATTTGGTTAAGGTTCTCGTTTGGTTTGTTTTCTTTTATTTGGATCTGTTAGCATTTTTGATTGACAAGATTGCTAGTTTTGGTTTTAAGAATGAAAAATCTGTTCAATGTTGGATGTTTGTGAGAATGAGAATGAATGTCTACATGGATTTGTGTTTCAAACGAAGCTTTGGTTCCTTTCGGTTTCATGATGTGGCGACTGCCATTCACACGGAACTTTTGTTTTGCTCACTTGCTGTTTTTGTGCCTAGTGTCGTTTCTTTTTATCATGTTCCTCTTGCTGTGCGCAAATCACCTTGGGCAGTAAGCTTTGACCAGCAATGCTGAAATGTTAGCTGCTCCAAGCAGGTCCTTTTGCTGCATTTTATGTTCAGTTTCTTATTAGATTTTTCGGGAGATAAATCATTGCATTTGGGTGATAATTAACAACACGGGTAGGGAGCTATAGCATGGAGGTGGTAGATAAATCAATAAGCATTCTTGCCCATTACTTCGCATGATCAGCTTTCGGCTTGCGGCAGAAAATTGCAGCAAGAATGGGCTAGTTTACTTAGCTGTTGCAGAAATTTCCACCGTAGCCTTGCATGAATGTATTGTTCAAGATTTCTTTTTTTGCATCAGTTCTTCCCCTGTTTGAACTCCTTCCCATGTCTTTGCTTGTTGGGATATCAAAGTTTGGATGAAGAAAACTTTGGTTAAGGCATATGTTTGAATATAAATCTGGTTTTGGAAGGTGAAACTAAGAAAGGTTGCAGCAGTTTCGTTTTTTCAAATGTTTGCACTTTCTTTCCAGAATTTTTGCATGAGATCTTTTAAGTCTTCTGCCTGTTTGGATGATGATAATGATGTGGTTGCTGTCTAGTTTAAAGCTGAGTTGAGTTTTGGGTTGGCAAACAAATGGGTTTTTGTGCTTTTTCTGGTATGTGTTTGAAGCTGTCCAAGCTTGCGGCAAAAATTTGCAGAAGTAAAGAAGATTTCAGTTTTCTACGTAGCATGCATGAAATAATTCTTCAAAATTGCCTCTTAACCCCCTCAAGTTTCACCTTATGCTATTATGACCCACAAAATTGAGAAAACTAATCAATTGGGTCCCTGTGATTTTTGCAGCAATGCATTATGGCCCAATTACATTCCATGTTCTTGCAATTAGGTCCTAAGATATTTGCATTTGAACTATTACTTGCCTTTTGCTTTGCCCCCGGACCCTTGAAGTTCCTAAAAGTGTTTGATTAGGCTTGAATGCTTGGTTAGTGTTCACATTTGAGTCTTTGGCAGCCCTAATGTTTCAATTCAATTGCTTGCTTGCCTTCATGGGTTACCATGTTTTGCTAAGGGGATGCTTAATGCATGGATTTGTGAACCTTGTGACTAAATGAACTTGAGGTGACCCATTTTCCTTAATTTCCCTAAATAAGTTGATTAATTGACCTTTTCATGCTCATGGACCTTTTGAGTTCTAAAATGTTTCATTTGGCCTTGAATGGTTGATTAATGCTTGCATTTGGGTCCTTGGTGGATTCCTTTATTGGAAATTATGTATAGTATGATTTCATTTAAATTGCAATTAAGAGAGTTTTGGTGACTTTGTTATACTTTACTATTTGAGGTACCGTGACCTTTTTATTGTTTTGAAGCCATTTTTCTTTCATTTGGACATCGTTCAAAGGGGGCGGTATAATTTCTTTTCTCCCTTTTGTGTCTCTCCTATGTGATCCAACGTGCTAAGTGAATTGCATGTCTACTTTGCTTTCCTAGCCTCTCCTTATTTCCTTTCATTTATTCCATTTATTTTTTATTTTTATTAATGGGGTATGTGTACACCTCTTGGCTTGTAATAGATAGGGTGTAGCAAGTAATTTGGTCCATTTTCCCTTTCCCTTTTGTTTTAGTTAGCAAATGTAATGGTTGCATGCCTATGTGTTATATGTTAAATGCTTTATTAGGATTTTGCATCTAGTCAAGCATGCTAAATGTTATGTGCTACGTGTTTATAAGTGATTCGCATGTCTACTCGCTTTTTGTAGTGTGGATGAATGGAATGGATGAATGTACGTCACCACACTAGTCCAACGCTAGTTGTGGCTTCTTTTATCGTTTCCACTAGTTCAACGCTAGTCGGAATTCATAGGAGGGGCTAGTCCAATGCTAGACCCAATAGGTTTTTTTTTTCCTTTTTCATGAAGTGCATGATCACCACATATCACGCATTTTTCCTTAGTTTATCATTTGGTATGTTCCTCAAACCCCTTCCCCTTCACTTTAGGACTTGCATCTCATGCTAGTTAGGGTTCATTTGCGTGAAAATCCCCTCTTGATAAGGGAAACGAGCGAGTGTGGCTACTCGATAGCCTTAGCACGCTAGTTTCGCCTTCTAATCAAAGGGAAAATAGAAGTCGAAAAGTTAGGAGTCAACCCCCCGTACCTGACTTGTTGCATTCCTCTAGGGTCATACTTTCATTTTTATCATCTACATACTCTTTTAACCACATTTTTTCACATTTCTCAAAACCATACTTTCTCACTACATTTTTCCTATCACGCGCTCATTTTCACCTCACAAATGGAATTCCACTTTACCTTATATATCTATTATTCTATTTTCACACACTTGCACACAAACACTTGGATTTTTCATACAATTTCACACATGCACCTTTTCATACACTTGCACACAAACACTTGGATTTTTTATACAATTTCACACGTTCACCTTTTTATACACTTGCACACTTGCACTTTAGCCATCATTTGCATTAATCGACCTCTATAAGGTTTTCCTTTATTGGCCGCCACAATTCATGTGGTTGGGACCAAAAACCTTACAAGAGACATTTTAGAATTTAGGTTTGCATTTTTTCCTTCTTTTTGCATTCATGTAGTGCATCTAAATGTAATAAATTCTTTGGTTAAAACAAGAAAATCTTTGATTAAATCATGCAACTAGCCTTGGCTAGGTCAAAGGGGTGCCTTGGATTTTATCCTTGCCTTCCCCTTTGTCAAATGTGACTCCCGAACCTTTTTCATTGGTTTACGTAGATTAGGAGTCGTTTAAAAAGGGTTTCTCACTACTTTTCCCTATTTTTCTTTAAAAATACATTTTTTAGGTGACTTGGTACACCTTAACTCATTACCAAGTGGCGACTCCGTATTTAGTTTTAAAAACCCTTTTTAAACTATAATTTTGGGTCAAATCGTCGCATTCTCAAAACCCCATTTAGACCCATTTTTCTTTTAAATCACGATTCATTTTCCAATCACAAAAATACATTTTTAAACCATTCATTTATTTATCAAAAATGGGGCGCGACACAAATGTTCTCGTTTCACTCTAAAGTCTTTTATACGTTCTACTCATCAATTGTCGAGTTCTTGGATTTCACCTAATTGTTTGTGTTAGATGAGCTGTAATATTCTTTCTTGTTTAATCTTAGGTTTTCTTAGTGACTAAAGATAATATCCGAAAGGATACTTTGCATGTTGTTTTGCGTATATAGGTGAGTGTTCCTGGTTTGTTATATTTCCTTGACTTATTGGCTTGTTATTATTGATTGATAATGTGTTAAGTACTTTCAATGATTGCTTAAAATGAGTTTTCTAAGCGAGTGTGTACTTTATCGCACTCGACCTAAATGAATGTGAAATTTTGAATGATTAAATCATTAAATGCTAGTTGCGCATGAATGTAAGCCGTTTGGCTGAACTGGGCCCTTGCCCTTCGTTGCTGATCGACTCGAGTCAGAAGCGGACTCAGTCGGGCGATTTAGTGACCCTGGGTGAACGTTTGGTATACTCGAGTATTACCTTGTTGTCGGGTGGAGCTTGGCCAACGTCCAGGAAGGGGTGAATGAAATGAACGAATGAATGTCAATGCAAACGAGGGTTTTACTTATCAAAAATGCATTTTAAATGATTGGAGGAATAAGGGGAATGACAGGAGAATGAATGAATGAACAAACGAATGAATGGCTCCCTGTGAGCCGTATCCTTTTAATGAATGTGTTTATCGCTTTATTTTGTATTTGTATCTTGAATTATTGGTTATATGTAATGAATGCATTGAACCTCTTGTTGCTTATGTGTTCGGAACCTCACTGAGCTTTTAGCTCACCCCTTTAGTTTTGTTTTCCTTAACAGGGGGATGTGAGCAAGGACGAGAGCCCAGTGTAGGTTAGCCTACTCTAGTTTTTTTTGTTTTGTAATGGTTCTCGCCCTAGTGCTTGGCACGGGCTGGATGAATGACGAATTGGGAATTTTTGTATATTCGATAATTGTACTTCCTTTTGAGATAGAAATGCATATAAGTTTCGCTTTAAGTTTTGGATTGTTATTTCGTTTGATCTTGTGGTTTTATTTCGGATTTGATTGAGGTTCGACTGAGTCCCGGCGAGAGCTGGGCAGGCGGTCTGCCGAACCCTCTGGTTCGCCTTAGGGGGAGGTGGGGCTGTCACAATATGTATAAAGGATTAAGTGCTCTTCTTGAGCGTAAGTTGTGAATTTATGAAGTGGTAAGCGTAAAATCTTTACCATGCTACTTGAGGTATATAGGTACGCCAGGTAGGAAACTCTAATATGGGTGCTTTACTCTTGGGACTGGCCAGCTTGAGCTGTGAATTATCCTATTGTTAGATTCTTGTACCCGAGTACCAGATATTTCATTCAATGGTGTATTTGCAAATTGTGAAGAATTTAGTATATTGCATTATGATGAGACTAGAAAGCATTATTTTATTTGGCAAAGTAGAATCGAAAGGACCAAGTCTAGCTTTTGAAAGTTAAAAGTGAAGAGCCAATAGTGAGATCTTGAAGATTAGTGCTAACTCTGTTTTTAAGATGAATAATTTTACTAGTCGTTCAATGGTAAATGGAATATATACCATCTCTTACCCAAAATATAGGTTTAGACTTAGAATTTGAGTGAAATCGTAGTTTAAGTAAGAACTATGCAATTGTGAATGGCTTTAAACCTTGAGGAGAGTTTTCAAAATTGATGTGAGATAAGTTTAACGATTTTGCCATGTCAGGTGAGTTCTCGATGACATTGTGACTCCTTAAATTTTATTGGAGGATTATTGGGGGCTAATATCCAATAGGATAAAGATAACGAGTTGTTAAGTTATTAGAAAAGCCACTGTATGAAATGTATGAGATCATTTAGAATACTTAAGAGCCATTGATGTACTTAAGTAATGATCATATTATTTGATTTGATATTAGATGTAGTAGATCTACATTTTACTAAGGAATTTTGATTAGTGTTACTAATGGGGTAATTGGATTAGTAAATACACTTGAACGATTGTCACCTTGACTATGTTGGGATGATTATACACGGTAGTCAGTATAAAATAAACATCTATCAATGGATAAGAGTAAGTTAAGACTCAGGTTAATGGTGCTTTAACTATTAAGGCAAGGCCTAGATGGATGAAATAAGCAAATGAATTAGTTTGCAGTGAAATTCAGAGAAATGTAATATATGGAGTAGGTGGTGATTATTAGGGCAATGATGTTATGGTGAACCGTTGCAGTTTATGAGTCTAAAGAAATATTTATCGTAACATGTTTACAAGTTGTGGATATAACAATTATTGATAACAAGAAGCAGGAAAGGGTGAGAACATGAATAATATGTTAAAGTTAGTAAATTTGATCAATTTGTCAGCTCATACGTTTAGAAGCAAGGACAGACTAATGATGAAGCCATGACTTCATAGATCCAGTGAATGGGATGATATTATTGAGATATTTGAATATAAAAAAAAATTGAACTTTTGTGAATAAAGGTAGGAATTTCAGGGATCTACCAGCTCTATTATGGATAGAAACCCTGGGATGAGTGAGTCGGAACCTTGCCATGTTTGGATATTGAATGTACTTAAAAAAACTTGTTTGACTTATTATTAAAGTGTGCTTGAGCTTGATATATGCTGTAATTGACTTTTTATGTGGTGTAATTTAATTGATCATGAATTTGCTTTGTATTAATGATATATATGGAGTGCATGTGTTTCTGGGTTACAACTACCTCCAATTGTATGCATGCATAATTGATTATTACACATTTGTATATAGACTAGTTGTGAGAGTTATAAGGTTTAGGGAGTGATAACGTCAAGTGAAAACGTCAGGTTATGATGTTATCTTAGTTATAGATTGTTTAATTAGGTATAACGCTCAGTTGAATTGTAAACTAAAATAGTTGAATTTTATATACTTGGGAAAACAGTCGACACAACCCTTAGATCGGAAGGAGAAAACGCTAAGAAACAAATCTCGTTGGTTAAAATTTTGGTGGAAACATGAATGATTAGATGAAGTGATGTGGAAATTGGAAGATAAAAAACGGAAAGAATACCCGGAACTTTTTATGCTTAAAAGTGTGAAATTTCGAGAAAAATTTTCTTAAGGGGGGAAGAATGTGATAACTCGAGAAAATCTTGAATAGACTTAGTCATTGTCGCGCCCCATTTTTTAATAAGAAAAATAAAAGACGAGTTTAGAAAAATGGCTTTTAATCAATTTTTTATTGAAAAATGAATTTTTGATTTAAAAAGAAAATGAAGAACATGGGTCTAAATGGGACTTGAAAATGCGACGATTTGACCCAAAATATAGTTTAAAAAGGGTTTTTTGAATAGAAAATGGAGTCGCCACTTGGTATTGAGTTGAGGTGTATCAAGTCACCTAAAAATGAATTTTTTTAAAAAAAGTAGAAAACCCTTTTTAAACGACTCCAAGTCTACGAAAATCAGAGAAAAAAGATTCGGGAGTCACATTTAAAGAAAGGGAAGGTAAGGATAAGAATCCAAAGCACCCTTTCAATCTAGCCAAGGCTAGTTGCGCGATTTAGTCAAAGATTTGCTTATTTTAACCTAAAGATTTATCACATTTGGATGTACTATATGAATGCAAACCCTAGACCTAATAGGGTATCGAGGGGATCGAAATTTCTCTTCAAAGCTCACTTGGCACCAATCACATTAATTGTGACGCCCAATAAAGACTCTTCGAAGAGGTCACGAATAATGCAAAAATATGAGACTCTAAGAAAAGAAAAGGAAAATAAAAATAATTATACATATATATGTGACCTCTTTTAGGGTTAAATCAGAACTTGCCCCAGTTTATTCTCAATTGAGACTCTTTTCTGATGCAGATACGGGTGCGCAACACCTTCAACCTTGGGTCAAGGACAACATTGACGGTCCGATGACAAGATCAAGATCCAAGAAGGTGAAGGAAGCTTTACAAGCCTTGATCATTCACCATACAAGCAAGGAGCAAGCTAGGTTTGAAGGTTTGATGGACCATGACGTTACTTTGTTCACTTGTACGTTTGAAGTGAAGGAATGATCTCATACTTGTTAGTTTAGTTGGTAGTTGTTTTAAGACTGTCTAGTTTAGTAGTTGTTAGGCGTTAAGTATTTTATTACTTATTGGGCCTTATCGGAAAGCCTTAAAGAGCTGGCTCTTTAAGCTCTTTATGCGGACCGAATTTCTTTCAGGATTATGTGGCCCGGAGTTTTGCCCTAGTTTTAGCCTATAAAAAGGCACCTCTTGTATGAGCAAAGACAGAATATTTTACAACCAGAAATCGTGAGGAATTTTCCTTCAAGTTCTTAATCGAACTTACTCTTGAATTCTTGAGTTCATTGCTTAGGATTCAAATCTGACTTTATCGATTAGTTTGTTTCCTAATCGTGGTGTCTCTTCATCCATCATTATTTGCTTAAGGTTGCTGATTGCCTTTGTGTGTCAGAGGTCTTGAGTTCATGAGAACAATCGAGTTCAATTTTCTGTTGGGAGAAAAGATCCAACTCTGATAATTACAAGGTTGGGAGGTTCTAGGAGGGTCTTCCCCTAGGGTTGCTCATCATTTTCTCTTTCATTTGCTTCTTTTTTCCTTTTTGGCCTTCTGCCATTCTTTGAAATTTTTAAAATTTGCACCAGTTTATGCTTGACCGAGGTTCTCTTTTCTTTCATTTTTTCTTTTTGCTTTTGTTGCTTTATCACTTTTCACCTCTTGAAACTTTTCTTTCCTTTGCAACTCAAACTTGCCCCAGTGTGGGGTTTGCGATTTTCAGGGGTTGTTAAACGAAGTATTTTATTCTGAAAGCTCAAAAGGGATAACTAGGGATAGAATGTTTGATTGGAAAAGAAGAGGGTCTGACTTTTATTCCGTTCCTTACATTAATTCCGAAAGGAAACTTTCATTAATGCGAAATTTCTTGTTTGTATCTGAATTAACTGATTGAGGAAGACCCTTGTTCATCCATATCTGTGAAACATAAGTGATTTGCTAGACAAAACTCTTCCTTTTCTTTTCTCTTTCTTCTTTTTTTTTCAAACTTGAAGCCCAGGTAAAATCAAATCTCCCCAATTTACGATTCCCTCTTTTCTTTTAATTTTAGTATTTTTGCTTTTTCTCCTTTTGAAAAATTCTCCAATCTCCTTCCCCAATGTCGGGTGCGATCGTAAGTGCGTTTGAAAAGAAGCACCCATTTTAGCTCAAATGAGGATGCAAGGGATAAATAGTGTTTAGGTTGTAGAAACGATGGCCAAAGCATCATTCTAACGCTTCATGATAATCAAAGTAACGAAATGCTCATTGAGAAACCACTCCCTTTTGATATTTGAAAATTCTCCAATGTAGAGTAGTGATCATTAAGGCTCTTATTTGAAACGAAATTATTCTTTTAAAGGCTCAAATGGGAGAGCAAATGATAAAATCTGTATAGATAGAGAAACGAACGCTTGAAGTATCATTTCAAATTTTCAAAACAAATAAGAATAATACACATTTTTGCTTTCACTTAGATGTGGATTGAATCTGATTAGATACAGTGGACATTTTCAAACAAACATTGCCCCAATTTGCAATTTATCGATCAACGTGACTGATTTTTTTTATTTGATTTTTTTGATTTGATTTTTGGCTAATAGAAGTGGGCAAAATGTGAATTGTATAGTGAAGGAGAAAAAGGTATCTCATTGGGCCTTTTGAGTGGTCTTTTTTAATTTTGAGCACTCTTATTGTATAGTTCGGATCACAAATCTAGTGTACATAAAGATTTTAGAAAGCATACACTTGTGAATTTTCAGGCCAGAGGCTGAAAAAATCTCAATTTGGTCTTATTTTCTTAAAATTCATCATGAAATCTCCAATGAGCAAAAATAAAGAATGAAATGTACATGAATATACACAAAACAATAATTGTCAAAAAACTTTATTGCTGAAAAGTTTAAAACAAAATTTCTCGTTCAATTATAATACAAATGAGAAGAGAACAACTTCTAAAGAACTCCACATATATACCTTTTTTTTTGTTTTTGTTTTTTTTTTTGGAACAAGAATGTATTAACAAATCCAATAAGCAGAACTTTTCTTTTCTTTGAAAAACAATTATGAAGTCTCTTAGAGGCTTTAGTCTAGTGCCTCCAGATAGATCCTTCATGTTTTCATTGTAGGGTCTGCCCAAGAATCAAGTAATTCTTTTCAAACTTTATCGGATCAAAATAGTTATTAGATATAGAAAAATATTTTCACCTTATTGAAACATTTTTATGAATGCAGGGGGAAGGGGAAAAATAAAAGAAAAATACCCAGAGTTAGTAAGCGAAATTGTAAAATCGGTATGCATGTCCTATGAGGGAGCCCATTTATGCCAAGGATAGGTCTAGCATGAAAATGCAATCCTCTGAAGTAGGCACTATACAATACCTGATGAATCCGACCAATTTATTGAGTGAAAATAATTTTAAAAAATTTGGCCAATTGGAGTGAGAAGAGACATTTGTTCTAAAAAATGAGGACGAAATCCGAATGGATTGCCTGCTTTGATCAACACATAAAATGCTCTTTGCCCTAAAAATGAGGACAAAGTTCTAATGGATTGCTTGCTTTGATCGACGCATGATGTGCAAAAGAGCCTACTCTTGAAAGGATTGCAATGTTTCGACTAATTTATTCAGCGAACCTTAGATTTAAATCCTAAAAGGGAATAATCGGGTCAAACGGATAGGATGAAATTGATGATTTATTCAAAATCGACCGAATTACACTAAAATAGGTAGACTGGTCAACCGAATTGAATGAAATTGATGATCTCTTCAAAGTTGACTCGATTGCCCTAAAAATGGGTAAATTGGCCAAATGAATGAAATGGAGTTAATGATTCATTCAAAAATGATTAGGTTGTCCTAAAATTGAATGAATTGACAAAATGAATTGGATGAAATTGATGGCTTATTAAAAAATCGATTGAATTATCTACCCATTGGTAGTTTTAAAAAATGATTGCAATGCATTAGTCTATGAACCTCCTAAAATCAAGATTTGGCCTCTATATTTATCGTCTCAACAATGAGGAATCATTTGTGAATTTTTTCAAATTAATGTTCTTTACGCAAGGGAATTTTTTACCAATTTTGTTTAAAATGGCCAAAAGATAATTGTTAGATGCTCATATTCCAATGTGCAAAAATTGCTTTGCCGTCTTTGAAAAGATCAGATCCTACCTTACGTCGTGCACTACCCCTTTGGATGGTACAGGAAATACAAACGTGCAAGTCTCATTGGATTATATATCCGAGATACAAGGCGCTTTATTCCTAATGCGAGATTCCCTAAACGACGTTCCCTTCTAAGATGGATTCATGATGCCAGTTTATCAAAGCGACTAAATATGCAGTACACAAATGAAATGTGTCCTAAAGGAACCCCTTTTGTATGCCAGGGAGAGTCTAAAATGAAATGTATTTATGTTGCCAATGCGAAACATTGAATTTAAACGTGTCACATCAAATAGGGTAGGCTCCTAAAGAGTACCATGCCAGGCCTCTTATTTTCTAGGGCTTATGAATGCAATGGAGTCAAAAACCAAGAAAGGTTAGTACAATCAGACAAATACACATAACACATTGTAGTGAAGCAATACAAAGAGATAAAGCAATAAAAGGTAAAGAGTGGTTGGATCCCTCCCCTCGTGAATAGTATCCCTAATATGGTAAGGCAGACTCTATCCTAGGTACACTATCATGGATGCATGAGGCTGGGGCTTACTAATGCATCTAGACTCGATAGGTTTTAGGTCCCCAAGCCTTCGGACTTGGAAACCAAGGGTCATCAATCCCAAGGTTCTTTGTCGGTGGCTCGAGCGATTCCCTAGACACTGCTACGCACACATCGTGTCACGGCTACATGTCATGAGTGAATTTATCGAAAAACCTCAACCTTCAACTAAAAGCTAAAGGCTATGAACCCAAAGCTTAAAATGGAAGATTGAATAATCCCTCGGATCATGCTACATACACATCATGTCGCGATCACAAGTCCAAATGAGTCGCCTAAAATCCTAATAGGGTGGAGTGGCGTGACAAGCCACTAAAAGAAAAATAAATGAGGGATAAAAAATAATAAAAGTGTATGCACGTATGCAAGTGCTCGTTTGGAAGGGAGGGATTGAGAACCAATGCGAGACTCTAGGGAAATATCCCCCCACCCAAATGCAATGCAAAGGCGCGAGATCACATCACATAAATAAACCTTCCATCCATCAAATCAATCGTACGCAAAAAGGTGAGGGAGTGAATTGATACGCGCGAAATGCAAAAAATCCTAAAAGAAAAAAATGTAACCCTAAACATCCAAATGCGATATATGAAAAGGTTAAAAGAAGAAAAAGATTGACTAAATCAAATTTGCTCGGACTCTCTAAGTCTCCAGTGGAGTCGCCAACTGTCACGCCCCATTTTTTAATAAGAAAAATAAAAGACGAGTTTAGAAAAATGGCTTTTAATCAATTTTTGATTGGAAAATGAATTTTTTATTTAAAAAAAATGAAAAACATGGGTCTAAATGGGACTTGAAAATGCGACGATTTGACCCAAAATATAGTTTAAAAAGGGTTTTTTTGAATGGAAAATGGAGTCGCCACTTGGTATTGAGTTGAGGTGTACCAAATCGCCTAAAAATGAATTTTTTTTAAAAAAAGTAGAAAACCCTTTTTAAATGACTCCAAGTCTGCGAAAATTAGAGAAAAAAGATTCGGGAGTCACATTTGAAGAAAGCGAAGGCAAGGATAAGAATCCAAGGCACCCTTTCAACCTAGCCAAGGCTAGTTGCACGATTTAGTCAAAGATTTTCTTATTTTAACCTAAAAATTTATCACATTTGGATGTACTATATGAATGCAAACCCTAGATCTAAGAGGGTATCGGCGGGATCGAAATTTCTCTTCAAAGCTCACTTGGCACCAATCACACTAATTGTGACGCCCAATAAAGACTCTTCGAAGAGGTCACGAATAATGCAAAAATATGAGACTCTAAGAAAAGAAAAGGAAAATAAAAATAATTATACAAATATACATGACCTACAGGAATGCATAATGTCGGGTGCGGGGGACTAATGTTCATGACTCAATTTTCCCTTTAATAGAGGAAATACGAGCGTGCTAAGACTTCTAGCCAAGCTCGTCCATATCCCATACTCAAGGGGTTTTTCCTATCTAATCAAACAAATGATATAATATAATTCTAATGCTTAGATCAAATGCAAGTCTAATGTCATATTTCATTCAAAGGGGTAGGTAATATACATATAAGGAAAAATATGGGGGAAGGGATATATGTATAAGGAGGGATGTCATACAAAAAATGATAAAAGACCCTAAAAAGTAAAAAATATGCATGAGACTGTAATGCAGTCATACGAACATGATCTAGCGTAGGAGGTTCCTAAGAGTCTAGCATTGGACTAGCCCTTAACTAACGCTTTCTCACAAGCAGTGGACTTGTGAGGGCTCGAGGGGAAGACCATGACTAGCATTGGACTAGCCACGGTAACGTGCATTCATTTACATAATCAAATATAATACTAAAGCAAATAGACATGCAAAGCACCTAATTTTACATTGCACGTAGCACATAAGCATGCTTATCTAGATGCAGAAGCCTAGGAAAAGCAATTAAACACATAAGCATATAGGCACGCACAAGCACATAGCACACAAGCCCTATCTATTACAAAAGGGGATGCCTACTACAATCTAAGGGGGAATAAAATAAATAATTAAAATAAATACCTAACTATTACAATTACGGCATTTAATTGCCTTCCCCAAATAATTACAAATTAAATTAAAATAAATAACTAAAATTGAAACAAATAAAGCGAATAAATAAATAAATAAATAAATAACATTCAAGAGGCATGCAATTAAACACGTAAAATCACATAGGGCACGTGTGATACCCCAACTTTTAGGACCATCTTTTGTTAGCCTCAAAGGGAATATTAAGGTTTCTTTATTTTATTGTTTTGTTTTACATACTAGAAACCCTAAATTCTAGAAATAAAGTCTAATCAAAACCCTAGTTTCATTTGTGACTGACCGTTTTCTCAAATTTCTCATATTTCAACCGAAATCCTAAATTCAATTTATGGATTGTAAAATCCCTCGCGTTTTCTTAAAAATGCCCTTTTATTTGGAAATTATTCATTTACTATAGCTCTACTACCCAATCATTTCACAATAAGTGCAAATGAACCGAGAAAGTAGGGTTTCACTTTTCGTTTCCAAGTTGGAGCAAGTTAAGGTTTTCATGTGTATCCGTAGTATAATTATCCGGTACGGAGCGAGAATCAAATTTGGTGCTTAAGAGTGACTTTTGGGTGAGAAATAATGTGTGATTAGGAGCAATGATAAAAAGTTAGTGAATAGGAAGTAAAAACCCTAGTACGTGTGATTTACGGAAAAACGTTACGAACCGACGGGTACCGTGCACTATCGATTGAACGCACCACTTGACCACCACTTTCTTACCACATGAGCTCATTAATATTTGAGCAAAATATCCCCCTCATTTCCAGCTAGCCTTGACCGAAAATGTGGACCAAATGCAAGGAAAGAGAAAAAGAAAAATGAGTGGTGGTGGTGAAGCCACTTGTTGGCCACTTAAGGGCCATTGACCAAATGACTTATCTTACCTTCTTATGCTCTATTTTGCATCTTTCTTCTCCATATTTCTGCTGGTTGGCCGAGACAAGAGAGGGAAAGAGAGAGCAAGAAAAGCACCTTCCTTCATCTTGAGTTTGAGCTGCCAAGTGAGAAAGAAAGAAAACTAAACCGATTAAAGGCACCCTTGAGTGTTTATTTAGTGAGGTGTTGGTGAAATTTTGAAGGGGAAACCTAGGGTTGTTCTTGGAAGACACTTAATCAAGGCAAGGATGATGATTTCCCCATTTCTTACACTTGATCTTGTTTAAATTAGCTTAGCATCTCAAAATTGTGGTGAATGATGGTTGTTATCATGCTTTGGGTGATTTTCCTTTTATTTACATGAATTAGGGTTTGATGGATGGCTGACTATACTTGATGTATGGTTAATATATGTTGTAACTAAGATTATATAGGGGGTTTTGGTAGAAAGTGAAGCAAGAAATGAAGAAAGTTATCATTGAAACCAAAAATTTCAGATTTCTGGAAAATTTCAGCCTTGTTCTGTCCGGTTTTATTGCATCATGCTAGAGGCCAAATTAGGCCTAGCATAAAACATTAAAGTTGTATATAATAATATTTTATAGGGGCCTACAAAACTTCATCTCAATCGGAGAAATGTATCCTATGAAAAGACCAAAATACCCTCGCTGCCCTAGGATATTTCCAGTGACCCGTTTTAGACAGTTCATCTAGTTGACTGCATCTGTTCACTATGATCCGTGCTGATATAGCTATTTTCCAAAACATGAAAGTTTTAGTACTCTGTCTTAGCTTTTAAACGCTTCAAAGAACACCTTAAACGGACTTTGGTAGCCTGAGATATGACCATTTAAATGTAGTACGGTTAATTAGTCGATTTGTTGGAACCTGGTTCAGTGAACTGGGAATTTGACTGGGTTACACTGGAAATTTGACTAAGTGATCTTCATGAAAATTGTAGGTCTTCATCTTAGCTTCGAAATGGTATAAGATACACTTCAATCTGATAAGCGTAGCCTCGGATGTGTCCATTCCGCAAAAAACCCATCAAATCTGTCTTTTGTTAAGTTTATTTCCGCACTTGTTATTAGTTTAAATTTTATCCTTGTATTGTCTTGAGCCTATGGAACGGCTATTGAAATGAATTTGTGTTGTGTGTAACTTTGGGTTGTTTGAGGAAATAATGAAGCCATAAATGGCTGGAAATAGGAAAATACAAAGGGCATGCTGCCCAAATTTCCGCTCGAGGACTAGAGAAATATACTTGCGACTTGAGTAAGGGTTAAGAGCGATTACTATTTGAACTATCTAGGATATTTGCATCTTCTTTTATCGAGATATATCAGTGAGGATTTGTCCGAACTTGTACCCTTGAGAATTACAATCATGACTACTAGGAATACGTTTTCCTGGTACTTTCGACTCAAATGGCATTTCCAAGTATAAATAATACAAAGTTATATAGTTTGAAAAGCGAGCGAGTGTTTCACGAATATTCTCCAATTGAATTTCTATTTCTTGATTCTTATTGAACGAAACGTCTAAGTTTCAAATCTTAGTCATGTTTCAAAGTTCTCAAACTGAGTTTTATCGCAGATTTAGACTCCGAACCCGGAGCACAACCTGAAAATGACCAATAAAGGCACTATATCTTTTGGTGAGTGCTTTCAAATACCGAATTGAACTTGATACTTGTATTTGATACGTGACTAATATGATTACATGTTATATACGTGAATTGTTAGGGCGAGGGTGTACTTTATCGCACTTGCCCTTACGTGATATATACTTGTTTATTGTTGCAATTGATTTGATATACTTGTTTATGAGGTGCGCACTTCCTGGAATTCCAGAAACCCTGTGGCGAGTTACTTACGTCGGGCCGGCCAGGGATTGGTCGATTGAGTAACGAACCCTGGGTCTCTTGTTTTGTCGAGTGGAGTGATATCTTCTCGACTAATCGGTATACTCGAGTATTACCACCCATGTTTATTGAGGATTTTGGGCCCAGTTGGGGGTGTGAATGGTGGACAGAGAGTAGTGTAAGTGGTGCTCTACTGGATTGGTTACTTACTTGAAGGTTGACGGAGTGTCAACTATTCCTTGATCAAGCTCTGGTGATGCATTGGGAATTTGGCTCCTAAGAGCCATCCGTATCCTTATGTTTTGGAATGATTATTGCTTATTGGATTATTGATTCTTCTGAAAAACTTTTACACTCGCTCACTTTGAAATTTACTACTTGAAGTGTTATTGTTCACTCTTATGAACTTTTGATGCTCATTAACTTGCTACGTTGATATTCGTACTTTTAAAATGGTCAATTTGTTATTTGGAACCTCACTGGGCTTTTAGCTCATTCCACGCCATTTGTTTTCTTTACAGGGGGTACGAGCGAGGCATGAGACATGTACAAACTAGCGGAGTCTAGTTGTTTTGAGTTTTGCTTTTGTACACACGCTAGTACCCGACTAGGGTTGAATGTACTCGAAATGTAAACACTTTGAAGTTTTTTTGGTGTGTAGAAACTTTGTATCTGGATTTGAGCATCAATGTATATATGAAGTTGAAGTGGATATGTTATTCATTTTCTATGGATGCACGTGATTTTGCTTAAGTTATGAGTGAGTACGTGAGTGAGTCCTGGTGAGAACTGGGCAGGCGGTCCGCCGAACCCTTTGGTTCGCCTTAGGGGAAGGTGGGGCCGTCACAGCATGTAGGGTCAAATAAAATCAAAATAAGGGATAGAGTGTACCTCCCTTGAGTTGGTGCCCTAATGAACTGTATTTACTTTTTATCCTCCAAAATACAAAGAAAAGGTCAAGGCATCACTTTAATTAACAACTAATCACAAAAGATAAAAAATAAACTTGAAATTGAATCAATTAAATCATGTAAACAACACACATTCAAGAAGTCAAAAGGAGAAAGGACTTGATTGCAAAAATTAACAATGTTTTGGTGTCAAAATTAAAGAAAAGTAAAGTTTAGGGACCTATTTGCAATTAAATTAAGGACCCAGTTGAAAGAAATTGAAAGCTTTTAGGGCAACAATGAAAATATCCAAAAATTGGGGACTGGAATGAAATTTCGTCATCAGGCTTCTTGACTTAACAAGTCATTCGGCCCTTTTCTTATCCTCTTGGGCTAAAGCTTACCAAACCCAAACGAAAGTCCAAGGCAAATGGAGTGGATCAGTCTATTATTTTGACCCGAAAAAAAAACCAACAACATTGATGGGCCTTGACTCTCTGACCCAAGCCAAGAAACCCAAATAAATAAGCTAAAACTCATTAGCTAAACTCCACCAAGCAAACCTTTAGCCCAAACTACCTAATTCACAATAACCCAATGAGATAATAAATCTACTAAAACAAATTAAGGTTCAATCATACTCCAAATCACAGGAAAAACATGTTTAGAAATACACTTAAAAAATATGAAGAGAAAATGAACACTCAATAGGGATGTGAATGGTTCAATAACTGGAGATTCTGGACCATAGTGCAATTAGACAAAAATTGGGAGGCAAAAATAAAAACTCAGAAATTGTCATGCATCCAGCCCGAAGCTCTTTGGCGGCTTTCTTCTACAAACTTTCCTCTGTAATTCACCCCAAGAACCACGCGAAACAGATTCAAAAACAAACAAGACCCTTTCACAAATTCAATCCCTTTTAATTAACACAACCCTAATCATGAATATTAAACCATCGAAGATTAACAGAACCTCAGTGGCCATTTAGCCTTTCTTCGCAGAATAAAAAAAAACATCAAAAAAGTTCCCCTTCAACTCCTCTGATCCCTTCCAAGCAAAAATGAAACTCACCCAAACCCCCTTGCACACAAGCTCACGTCATAATTTGAGTTCATACCAAAGGAACACCAAGCAAAAGAGAAACAGAACAGATGCCAAACAAACGGACGCCAAACAAACCCATCTGGATTAATTATTTTGACAAGCATGGACTGGCCGAACACATGCAAATCAGAAATCAATTCGTCCCTTCAAATCGAACTCTCGGTTGGGCATTTCATCGAGCAACAGATGGGCAAAAGGAAATTCATCGATTCTTGCTTAATTGAAATCGTAATTAGCCCCAAAATTTATCAAAACACAAGAGATCCCAGTCCAACCAATATACAAAGCATACAATCTAAAATCGTGAGCCATCAACATGAAATTTACACTAAACAAGTGCACGGCAGACACGCTTTGAGACTTTCCAATGTTGTGCTAAAAATGGAAAATTGAAATTCAAAGAGGGAGGACAGCTTACAGCGTTTGCTTGGTGAAACTTCGCCGGTGATGATGGTGGGTTCGGCGAGGTGGTGGCGGCATGAGCGGCGGCAGTTCCGGCAGCTCTTCAGATGAGCAGTCCTTGCTCTGTTTCTTCGCAGCTCTCCTTCTTTTCCTCTCGTCCGTAGTCCCTTTGGTTTTTTCCTTTTGCTCTGCTTTTCTCAGCTGTAAGCCTCCCCTGTTTTCTTTCCTCTGTTTTTCCTTAATGCCTGAAGCCCCCTTTTTCTCAGCCTGAAGCCCCCCTTTATCAGACTTCGCTCTCCCCCCTTCTTTTTTCTCCACCGAACACCTCCTCCCCTTTTCTTTTGGTTCGTCCAACCCCCTTTTCACTTAGCCGCCCATTCCTTATTTTCCAAACAAATCCTATCCTACAAGTGTCTAGACACCTCACCATCTAGGTGAGGTGTTGTCAAATACAAAAAGGGACACTTGTCCCTATGCATGATCCCCACTTGTGTAGCGTGCACATTCCACTTATTTCCCTTATATTTTTTTTTGTTTTTGTGTTTTGTTCTTTTTTTGTTCTTTTTTTCCTTAAACAAACAAAATTAAATAAATAAGAACGAATGCTAATAATAAAGAAAGAAATTAAGCTAAAAAAAATAAAATAAAGTTAAAAATTGAACTGAGAAAAATTTGGTGTCTACAGTCATTATTACCCTTATTTCGTCATTTGAAATATTATAGATAACAAATAATTGGTCAAATTAAATGACTAAATTTAATTATTTTGTAAATTGAGAATTTAGAAATATCCTAGAATGATGTCAAAAAAATAATAAAATAAATCAAAATTTAAAATATTACATGAATCAAATAAATATATGATATGCATACCATAATTTGTGTGATTTGAAGATATTATAGTTGAACGAGCTACATGTCTAGTTAATTTCCTGTAAAACTAAATGTGTGAGAATCTATTGGATTAAGGAAATACAAATGAGGTTAATGTGTGAGTTAATAAAACCACAGCCCTTAGTAAGCAAATAAGTGGATATCAAATGACCTAACTAACCCTTCATCCTAGCTAATTTACCGTGCGACCAGTCGGATACCTGAGTTCTAGAACTAAGTAGAAGCTGAGTGGAGAGCTTTGGAATTATCACCATCGACTGAAGAGGAAGTGAGTGATCAGCTCATTTGGAGTACCAACCGAGAGAGAACTCTGCATTTTTTTTCCTTGGACAACAACAACCGAGAGAAAATAGAGAGCCAACTATTTTTTCTTCCTTCTTAACACTAAAGCCGAGAGCTAAGCTAGTGATAGGAAGAGAAACTATGCTAGTTCCATTTCTGATTAGTTTCCACCGAGAGAAAGAGGGCAATCAGTTGCAATCGAGGAAAACGAAGCTAGGAATTGGAGCAGTCCACAATTACTGTGTTTTAAAGGAAAAGAGATAAAGAAATTTCTGTAACAACCCTTTTATTTACTAAATACCAGTGAATATTAGTTTTAGCAAGGAATAATGAGTTTCAACTGAAGAAAAATCTGTTAGAGAGGGAAAATTTTGGAACTTGACTGAAGTGCAGGAACGGGAGTTTATTATCTAATGTTGCAGCCTGTAATTAGTGTAAAATTGGAAACTAATGTGAGAAATGCATGAACTATGGTTATCTCAGGTTTATAAGGGGTTTAGTTGAAGAAACTATGGGAAAAGTTAGATTTTTGGAGTGAAACCAAGGGAAGTTATCTGCTGGAAATTTTTCCAGGTTAACCGAGAGGGGGAAAAATGGACAGATTTCTAGCTTTCTTCATGATTTTGGCCTTGAATTTCTATGTTAAACTGTAATATATATTATATATTAGCTTGGTCTGAACATGCATGAAAGATTTGAACATGAACTGAAGAGATTATTGGAGAAAAATTGGGTTAAGTTGATTGCTGCTAAAAATTCTGAAGTTATGCCGAGAGAGGGGAGATTAGGAGCTGAACCAGTGTTGCATCTGATTTTCCTAGGCTGTAATCTTGTGCTCCTGCTGATGGTATTCTGTAGTTTGATAACCAACTCTTGCATATGGAATTAAATGAAGAAAGCTGATGCAATCTGTTGAGAGAGAGAGAGATAGCCGAGAGGAAGAGAATGAATGTAGGATCAGTTTTTCTTTCAAATTTCAATTCTGTGAATTTTCATAAATAATATTTGATGATACTCTGTAGTTTAATCATTGTATTGGTATAATAAGTTGGAGTTAACTGGATGAAATTAGGAAGGAAACTATGAATTGTGTTGTTACCTACCTAATAGCCGAGAGAGGAAGGAAAGGATTGATTAGCCTTTTCCTCTAAGTGAGCTGTAAAATCCTTTACGCTCTGTACAAGGTCCTTTGTAGCTCAGTAAATGTGGTTAACATGTCTAGTTAGGGATATAAAATCGGAAGTGAGGTTAGGGATTATGGTTAGTGTTTGGTAATTTATGATGACTTAGAGGGAAAGTTTCAAACCATGTAGGTCATTTAGAAGTTAGTATATGTGTGCAATTGGTTAGGAAGCTTGCACGAGAACCATAGAAACGGACCAGGCGTTTGCGGCTCGCGAAACCGTTCAATCGAGAAAATCGGGCAGCCCAGAATCTGAACTTTGGCTTCATTTTTCTCTGTGTTACGTATTGATTCAGGGTTTGCCCAAAACATGAAAATTGTAATTTCTGAAGTCCTTATTGTGCCTACAAAATTTCAGCCCAATCCAATCAGTGTAGCCTGAGTTATGATCAAAACACTGATAGCTATGCAAAATATTGGATTTTGTGATGATTGTGGTTTTGCTTGTGACCGTGCTCAGTTCCCCTTGATAACGTGTGAACTGGGTGTTTAGGTCTTCACAAGACTTGTAGATCTTTGTTTCACCCATCGAAACGGTATAAAATGTGTCCAAATCCGAGATCTGTAGCTCCAGTTATTCTCAAAACAATGTAAGGTCGTTCAAAAGTTCTGGTTTTCAACGCCTCTAGAATTTCTTGATTCCGATCTCTGAGTTATGAGTTGTGGTCGTTCAAACAGGGCTTGTTCGGTACCCTGAATTGAAACGGCCGGGACTGTCTTGTGCATTTTTGCCATAGTTTCGTTGAGATCTGGTTTGAGGTGTCTTCATGAAAGTTGTAGCCCTTCTTCTTAGCTTCGTAATGGTACTTCATAGACCTTAATCTGACATTCCTAGCGCAACTTATGGTCAAAACAGTTTGGAATAGCAACTATGCCCGTTTCCATTTCCGTAAGCCGTTTCCACGCATGCATGTGCCAATTTTGCCGTTTTGCTTGATTTATGCATTCTAGTAGCCGTTTGTGGAATAATATGATACAATCTTCTATTTCAGACGGTGGTGAGTTAGACGAAGCCAGTGGGGCCTACTAGCTATTACACGTGACGTGATCTCCGCTCTTTTGCTATACTTGCTTTTTGTGTAAGTATTCAGACCGTTTTTGTGTATAACTTGCTTATGTGCTTTGATGTGAATGAGAGGGTACTTAGGCGAGGATGTACTTGATTACACTCGACCTAAATCCTAATTTGCACCTGTGTTTATCTATGAGATGTATATACATGAATTCTTTTTATGTTGAACCCCTTGAGCTTATAGTTCGGGGTGACATTTGTGGGGACCGATCTCAAGACCTAGACGGACTATTCGAGCCGGCCGGGGCTTGGTCGAAACCAGTCCAACCTAGTCTTGAGGTCACCAAGTTTGTGAACCAAGTTTGTGAATTAAGTTTGTGAACCAAGTTTGTGAATTAAGTTTGTGAACCGAGCTTGTGAATCAAGTTCAATTTCGTTTCGTTTGCTCGAGCAATTTTGTGAGGTGACTGGCCAGTGAGGGTGATAAGGTGTTAGGTGGGAGTACAAGTGGAGTTCTACGGACCATTATTTGTGGTCGACGGAGTGTCAACAAGAGGTCACACGTGGCACATGATTTGGCTTTGGAGCCAACCTGTATCCTTAACTTGTGTTGTTACTTTTATACTTGCGATTTGATATCATTGTGACGAAATTGTTTGCCTTAATGTGAAATTTACACTTTTACCCCTGTTTACTTACTAAGCAAATAGCTTACCCCTTTTCCTTTGTTTTCCTTAACAGGGGACGACGCAGGGAACCATTTTGGCACTATCACTAGTATAGAGAGTTTTCGATTATCATAGTTGGACAATTAAGTTGTTTCTTATCATTTTGGTGACCTGTATAAGAACCCTTCTTAGGGTCTACTTCTAGCTTTTGGTTGTTTGAGTTGGTGTGATATTAAGAATGGATATTTAGAATAGGTACTTTGTTTCTTCTATTGGACAAATTTATGTTTGAAACTAATTGGAGATGTACTTAAGAGTGAATGTTCAGTTGTCCAATGGTAATGTTATCTCCGAAGTTAATGTGAGTGAGTGAGTCCTAGCGAGAGACAGGCAGGCGATCCGCTAACTTCTAGGGTATGCCCTAAGAGAAGGTGGGGTCGTCACATGAAACATCTATATAAACCATGAAACCATCTCCTCCATTCAGCAATGCTAACACAGGTGCCTCGGTCAAACATTTTTTCAGTTCTTGGAACCCTTTTTCGCATTTAAGATCTCACATGAACTTGCCATACTTTTTAGTCAAACTCGGTTAGAGGTTTCGTAATCTTAGAATAGTTCTTGATAAGCCGACGGTAATACCCCGCTAACCCTAAGAAACTCTGAATTTCGGTAGATTTTTCTGGTTGTTTTTGTGACAACTGGAAAATTCGCTCATATTTTCTTAAAATTCCCTTTTATTTTGACTCAATTATTTTATGATAGTTTTACTACTCATTTACTCCGTCAATAGTTCTAATGAATAAGAGATTTAAGAGTTTTACCCCTAGTTTTATAGTTCGGGTAAATTAAGATTTTTGCGTATTTTGGCCGTGTAATCACTTGGTGAGGTGTGTGTACTAAATTTGGTGGTTAAGAATGAATTTGTTTGGATAGGAGTTTATTTGGATGATTTATTTGAGATAATTACTATAGCACTTTTTGTTATTTGATGTATATGAGATAAAAAGGTGATTGAGAAGATAAAAAGGTGATTGAAATTTGTGAAATAAATTATTTTATCTAAAACAATCTCAATCCAAACAATACCAGTGAGTTTTAGATAAGAAAAAGTGTGTGATTAGAAGTGATAATAATAAGTGAGTGAGTCATAAGTGAAAACACTAGTACACGCGAGTTAGGGAAAAATGACTCGAACCGACGTGCACCGTTTGCTACCGATTGAGTGCACCACTTGAACACTACTTTATTACCTTAATATCCTTGCTTTTATTTCAGAAATACCAACCCTAAAATTATCCTAGAGGTGGTCGAAAATATTGACCAAGAAAAGAGGAAAAAAAGAAAAAATTTTGAGCTTTAATATCGCGGCGACACTTGGCGATGATCTATCTTCATCTTGGCCGAGCTTGAGGAGGGAAAAATAGCAAGAGAGAAAACTCCAACTTTCACCTTGAATCCATCCTTGTTTGAGTAAAAACAACCAAACCAAATCGATTAAACTTCTCTTTTGATGGTTGGAAAGCTTTGTGTGGTAAAAGTTTTGGAAGAAAAGGGGTGTGATTTTCATTTACAAGCAATTATTGGAAGGTATCATGATTTCATTTCCTTTTCTTGTACTTAGTCATGTTAAAATTGGGAAATGTTCTTGGTTTCCTATGGTTAATTAGTTAGTTTTGAATGATACGGTGGAATGTTTAGCTAGGGTTTGAAAATTTCAGTTGTCATTGTTGTTGTTTATCTAGTATATGATGTTGATGAGATTGGATAGGAACTTGGGGGAGTGATTCAAGACATGAATGTTACGGTTAAGCATTGAAACATCAAATTCCAGCAATTGTAGTAGAATCTGCCCTGTTTCTGCACTGTATATTCGTCCATGATAAAGGCTGAATCAAGTCTTGTTCAAAACATGAAAGTTGTAGGGAATGGAATTAAATATCTACCTCCAAAATGTCAGCTCAATCAGAATACTGTGGAGTATGAAATGACTAAACTACCCCTGATTGCCAAAAGCCTATTTCGCGGGCAGCTTTCTGTTTTCTCTGAGATTTAACATTTTGACATTGAAAATGCACGAACTGGGTATTGATGTCTTCATAAGAAATGTAGCTCACTATCTTAGCTTCGAAACCCCATAAAGTTTACCCCAATCCGGTAAGTGTAGCTTCAGCTGTGACCAAAATGCCGGAAGATGTCAAACCTGTTAGTTATTCTTCTTTGATACTAGTTCCAGCTTTGATTTTGATAGTTGTATTGCTAGAATTGGCTTGTATTTGAATGACATTAAGCCTAGTTAAAGGGCTATTGTGTTAAGATTGCTTATATGTGAATTTGGGCTGAGTTGAGGAAAATAATGAAGTCATAAATGGCTGAAAAATAGCTAAATACAAAGGGCATGCCGCCCAAATTTTCACTCGAAGGTTAGGCATGTGTACTCGTGACTTGAGCAAAGATTTGAGGTCGAATTGAACTTGGATTGTCTATGATATTCGAGTCTTCTTTCATAGAGGTATATAAGCTGCAATTTGGCGAAACTCGTACCCTTGGAAAAATGAAAGTAGTGACCAGTTGGAATATGTTTTCCTCGTCTTTTAGACTCAAATATGAATTCCAAAGTTTTAGTTGCTTCTTTAGCAACACCAAAAGAGCGAGCATGAATTTTCTAGAGTTGGATATGTAACATGAATCCTATCTAAATGAGTTTCATTTACTTGATCTTCTTGAAGCGAAACTCCTATATTTCGAACCCTTGTTGATTTCAAGCTTTTAAATGATATTGTATCGCAGATTTGGACTCCAACCAAGGAGTTACACCTGAACGTGATTTTTGACAAGCACTAAATCTTTGGTGAGTGCTTTCAAGTACATGATTGAACATAATACTTGATTTAAATACTTGATATTTGTTTGGTTTGATGGGACAAAGGTGTACTTTATCGCACTTGCCCTAATGTGATTTGTACTTGTTTATTGTTGCAATTGACATGATATACTTGTGCTTGACTTGTAAGTGCTAAGCGACAGCATGTACCACACTCAATCCGAGTGGGAGGTGCCTCTCATTCCCATCTCCATACTTTTATCTTGATTCAGTCGATTGGAGATGATATCTCATCGACTTCTTGGGGACCCAAACCCCACTGGTTAGTTAATCGAGTCGAGCCGGCAAGGGCTTGGTCGATTAGATAACGAACCATGGGTATCTAGTGTTATTGAATGGAGTGTTATCTCCTCGACTAATAGGTATGCTCGAGTATTATCACCAGTGTTTAGTGGTGTTCGGGCTCGTTAAGGGGGTTGGATGGTGGACAGAGATTGTAGCTAAGGGGTGCTCTACTGGACTGGTTACTTTACTTGAAAGTTGATTGAGTGTCAACTACTACTTGATCAAGCTTTGGTGAAGCAATGGGAACTTGGCTCTTGAGAGCCATCTGTATCCTTATACTTTGATTGTTATTCGTAGTGTTCTTGTTTCTTTCAGAAAAGAATTTTACACCCGCTGATTTTGAGATTTGCTACTTGAAGTGTTATTGCTCACTTTTATGAACTTGTTATGCTCGCTATTTTGCTACTTTGAGACTTGTACTTTTAAATAATGGTCAACTGCTATTTGGAACCTCACTGGTCTTTTAGCTCATTCCATACCATTTGTTTTCCTTATAGGAAATACGAGCGAGGCATGAGACTAGTACATGCTAGCGTAGTCTAGTTTTTGAAAATTTTATAATTGTACTTGGACTAGTCGCTCGATTAAGGTCGAATATATTAAGAACTCAAATCTTTTGATGTATTTGGGATTGTATGGAAGTTTGAGACAGAATTGAATGTATTTGTATGTTCCAAACTTGAAAACTGTTGTTCCATTTGCGTTCGAGGTTGTGAACTATTTTATCTGAAATAAGTGAGTGAGTCCTGGCGAGAGTTGGGCAGGCGGTTCGCTAAACCCTAGGGTATGCCTTAGGGGGAGGTGGGGTCGTCACAGATGGTATCAGAGCTTTTATCGAGCTCATGCCGGGAGAGGGTTCTCGGATTGTGGGGATTGGCTTGTTAAGTGTGGAACAATTGTCTATTATTGGGAATATTAGATATGTATGTTGGGTAGGAATCTCAAAAGTGGTTGATTTCCTCTTGAGTCTAGCCAGCTCGATTGGCGAATTATCGTATTTTCGGATTCTTGTACCCGAGTACCAAAGAGTGATCCCTTTATGATAAGTCGATATATCGAGTAATATTAGGATAAGTTTAGATGGCAAAATCCAAGGTACGGGGAAATGCAAATAGTCTGGAATTGGGAGATATCGAAGACATTAGTGAGAGTTGGGACCCTTAGTATTAAAGTGTACATACTTGGTTATACTTTTTCGAGTTTTGATTAAGTGTAGTGCCTGAACAATACCTAAAGTTAATGTCCCATAAGGTATGTGACTTGTTATGTTATGTATATGAAGAGAGTATTTTATTTTAAATGTGTTATATTGTTTTCACTTTATGATTTGAAAATACTTTTATCGAACTTTATAGCTACTTTATTTTGCTTATACTTCTATAAGCTATTTTCCAAAAGAGGTATGAATGGTAGGCGAAGTCAAGGACGTGAAACTACCCGAGGACATGGTTCTAGCCGTGGCTGTGGGCTAGACAGGCACAAGAACCAGTACAGGAATTGAGAGAGGAGAGAGGTGAAATAGTTGAGTCACAACCTGGACCCTGAGCTGAAGGGGAAGGACCAAGTAGCAATGGCAATTCAGCAAATGACCAATATACTTGCTCAACTAGTAGAGCAGCAAGGTCAAGCCCCTGTTAATCAACCCAGGGATCCAGAAATGGGACAAGATAGCGCTTTAGAGAGGTTCTAAAAGTTTCTCCTCCTAAGTTCCTGGGATGGCCGGACCCTGAGCTAGTTGAGAGGTGGTTAGAAACGATGATCAATATATTCGCTACTTTAAACTATGCGGAGGAGAGGTAGGTGCATTTTGCTATCTTTCAGTTTGAGGGACCAGCCGGAGCCTGCTGGAATGTAGTTAAGGCTAAGTGGGAGAGAGGGGGGACCGCATGGACCTGGTTAAATTTCGTGTGTGAGTTTCATGAGAAATATCTTCCACTGATAGTCCAGGAGAAGAGGGAAGACGATTTTATTAAACTCCGTCAGGGAACCCTAAGTGTATCTGAGTACGAGACTCAGTTCACTAAGCTATCCAATTTTGCTCCCGAATTAATAGCTACGGAGCAAAGGAGGGTAAGGAGGTTTGTACAGGAATTAAATGTGGAAATACAGGAGGCCCTGGCAGCGGCACAAATTAATACTTTTACGGAGGTTTTGGAGAAAACCCAGAGAATAGAAATTGCCAGGGCACAAGTAAGGGCTTTTTATGCAAAACGGAGAGGTGCGCTTGGTGGAAGTCAAGGGCAAGAAGAAGGTGATCTAGGTATGCCACCCTCTAAGGTGGGTCAAGGAGATGGTGGTGAGCAAATTTCGGGGAAACCTAAGGAAGTTACTGCAAGAGGAACCCCAGGTGGAAAGGGACATGCAAGAGATGCCTCGCAGGGAGGTCAGACCTCAGCCCCTCGAATAACTTGTGGGTACTATAGGAAATCTAATCATACCGAGGATAATTGCTGGAGAAAAGCTCGAAAATGCTTAAGGTATGGAAGTACTAAGTATCAGATTGCCCCCTGAGTAGTGATGCTCAGTCAGCTAGCAAATCAAGCCCTAAACAACCAAATGTAGGAGGGGATAAACCCAGAGTGCAGCAAAAGTGTATGCCTTAGACCACCAAGGCAAATTTCATGTTTTTCATTATCTGTGTGAGAACCCGTGAATTTTCTTATTTTTTAGGCTTTATTTTTTTAAATTACACGCCTTTTATGCATTTTATTTATTAGAAAAAATTTTCTAAATAATTTTTATGAGTAAATAGGGTTTTTAAATTATCTTTCTAGTATAAGTTAGTTCATGAAGTTTAAAGAGTATATACCGGATGTGGGACCCACTAGTGCGGTAAGTTCGGTAAAATTCGGCCAACTAGGTTAAGTTTTGTATACCGGGTTTAATTTATCAGGTGTTAAGAGATAATTAGAGGTTACTAGATAGATGAGAGTTGGAGAGACAAAAGGATAGCTTTGAATTAAAGAAAGTGACAAGTGTCACTTTGTGACTCAATCTTGACTTTGACTACTATTCATGAACTTTACTAAAAGCTTAAAATTGACAAAAAAAATCTTCATTTTCTTCATTCCTATAGCCGGCCCTCTCAAAAAGAAAAGAAAAGAAAACTCTCAACTCTCTTGCTCTCAATCTTGCTCAATCACCAAATCCCACCGATTAAACTTCCAATTTCTCCATAAAAACTCTTAGTTTAGTAGTAGTAAGGTTGTTGGTGAAGTTGTTTGGAAGAAAGTGGTGCTAAGTTGGCTCTTTTCTTGAGGTTTCAAGGTGAGTAGTTAAGGAATTCCTTCTTTGGTTTTGATAATGTGAAATTAATGACTCGTGTTAGTCATAGAGTTGGTTTTGTGCAAGATGTTGTGACTTTTGGTGGAGATTGGTGAATTTTCATAATTATTCATGATTTTTCTGTTTTTATATGTTTAATATTGGTTGGCCATGTATGATGGCTTGGAATGGTCTAGAATGAAGCTTTGATGCGTAAATTGTAGCTATTTACAGAAAATTTCCGCTTTGTACTGAAATTTCCAGATTAGGGTTTCAACTAAACCATGTTCTGCCCAGTTCTGTTCGGCTAGGTTGGAGGCTGAATCAGCCTTAGATTAAAACATGAAAGTTCTATAAAATGATGTTTTATAGTTGTCTGTAAATTTTCAGCCCAATCCGAGCTCCGTAGCCTATGAAAAAACAGAAATACCCCCAGACTACCCTAGGTAGAGTTCGGTGGACAGAGTTGACACTTCACCCAATCTGACCGGGACTTTTCACACTGATCCTTACTGAATTAGAATTTGGCCAAAACACAAAAGTTGTAGTGTTGTGTCTTAGCTTTCCAAAGGCCTTGGAAACACCTCAATTGGACTTCGGTAGCCTGAGTTATGGTCGTTTTACCATAATACGGTTAGCTAACCTGTTTGTGTGATTCTGGTTTGGTACATTGAAATTTTGACCTAGCTACACTACGAACTGGACTGAGTGATCTTTTCAAAGTTGTAGCTTTTTACTTTAGCTTTGAAATGGTGTAAATTTCACCTCAATCCGATAAGTGTAGCTTCAGTTGTGTTCATTCCGCTAAACGACGTCAAATCTGTCTTTTGTTTTCCAACCTAAACTTCATTTCCGTACATGTCCTAGCTTGAATTTGCACTTATACGTTCTATTTGGTCTTACTCTAGTAGTATGTGGATTCGGTTTATGACTCGTATTCGAGTCTCATTGTGTTTTATTGAATGTTTTAGGACGTGCCGGTGTCGCGAAGTGCTCGTTGGACAGAAATTTGTGATTTCACTCTGTGTTTGCTTGGTGAGTGTACTACTCACGTGATTGTTGCTTCATGGCTTTGTTATACTTGAAATTTATGACTTGAATGCTTATGTATATGGATGAAATTGGTTGAGACGAGGGTGTACTTTATCACTCTCGCACTCTATGGCTTATGTGACTGTTTACTGTATCAATTGAATTGCACTTGAACATATTTGAATGGGTGTCATTTGGACGTGTATCCAACGACCATTACTGTTATCACTGAGCTCAACCCCATTGGTGGTCAATTGAATCGAGTCAGCAAGGGCTTGGTCGAGAAAATTGACAAGCCTTGGGGACTATTTATGTGGAATCCTTGAGTATGAGACTCTTGATTATACTCGAGTATTACCATTTATTGAACTGTTTGGAGTTCGGGCTCTATAGGGGTATGTGATGTGAGGATCCGTAAGTTTTCTTTATTTTATAATATTTTATTTTATTTTATCGCAAGCATTTTCTTCATTTAACCCTATTATATTGATTTTTCTGGAGATTTTATAAGTGAATATAGTTTTTCAAAACATTTTCTAGTATAAGTTAGTTCGGGTTAATTTGGAACTGTATTAAGGGCGTGAGACCCGCTAGCGTGGTAAGTGCGATAAAATTTTGACGACTATGTTAAGTTTCGTATTGAGAGATATTATTTTACAAGGTGTGAGGAGATAATTAGAGGATAGTTATCTAGGTTAAGCTTGGTAGACAAAGGGATAAGACTAAACTTAAGAAGGTGCCAAGTCTCATGACCCTATTGCAAGTTGGACTTTGACTAATTTTCATCACCTTTACTAAACCTCAAAATTGACCAATTTCTCTCCATTTTTAGCTTGTCTTGGCCGAACCTCTGAGAGGAAGAAACAAGAGAAACTTTTCAACCTCAACTTCAATTCTTGCTTCAATCTTGATTTCTAACCGTTGAAATGGTAGTTTACTCCATCGAAGTTGCTTATTAAGGAGGATTAAAGCTTCTAGTGGAGGGATTTGTGAAAGGAAAACCCTAAGTTATCATCTTTCTTGAGGTGTTAAGGTACTTTGCTTACAAACTTCCTCTTTGTTCATGCTAATGTCAAATTAGTAGTTTGTAGTGGCTAAGTATGTTAGTTTATGGAAGATTTTGTGGTTTGTGGTAGAGTTAGCTAAATTTCTGATTTTTTTGGGATTTTTCTGTTTTCCTATGATGGATATGGTTAGCCTTGAATTGATAGTTCTAAATTATGTTAAATGGATCCCTTGTGCGTTAATTGCGGAAAATTTCAGTTTTCTGCGGAAATTCTAGGTTTAGGGTTTCAAATTGCCCTGTTTTGACCGGATTTATTTGGGCATGTTAGAGGCAGAATGAGGCTTAGGTTAAAACATGAAGGTTGTAAACAATGGTGTTAACTAGCTTCCGGCAAATTTTCAGCTCAATTGGAGTACCATAGTATGCAAAATGACCAAAATACCCTTGACTGCCCATGAACCCTGTTACTCGTTGAGTTTTCCATTTTTGACCCTTGAAATGCATGATTTGGCTTTGGAGGTCTTCATAAGAAATGTAGATATATGTCTTGGCTTTGAAACGCCATAAGATACACCTCAATCGGACTTTGGTAGCCTGAGTTATTATTGTTCAATCATAGTGTGGTTAACTAGTCTGATTGTGAGATGTTGGTTTTGTAATTTGAAAATTTGACCTAGATACACTATGAACTGGACTGAGTGGTCTTCCTCAAAGTTGTATCTCTGTGTCTTAGGTTCGAAATGGTATAAATTTCACCCTAATCCGATAAGCATAGCTTCGGTTGTGACCGATACGCTAAGAGACATCAAACCTGCTATTTAGCTTTTGTCCTTAAAACTTGATTTCCAGTTGCATTCCTAGACTTGCTTTGTATTTGGATGAACTTGAGCCTAGTTGAAGGGCTATTGTATTGAGATTTTTTATGTGTTGGATTGGATTGAGTTGCGGAAAAAAAATGAAGCCATAAATAGCTAGAAGATAGCAAAATACAGAGGACATGCTGCCCAAAATTTTAGGGCTACGCGATTCCTTCGAGTTGAGTTGATCTTAGTATAAAAATGAAGGGGTTTTGGGAGTTGTTTGTAACCCTAGTACCAACTATTATCTTTTGCTCAAAAGGCATATTTTATTCTTTTGTACTAGTACTTAACCTGGAAAGGCATACGACATGTAGTCGAGCCTCACTTGTGCATTCCGTTTACTCGATTTTGAATGTGAAACCTTCAATTGTTCTACTTTGGTGATTTTAGGGTTTCTTGACGATTAAAGCCAGTTTCAAGTGAAAACTTTCAAAGTATCTATATTTGAATCGGTGAGTGTACCACTCCCCTAAATTATTGCTAAACTGGTTATCTGTACTTGCAAATTGCTACTTGAATGTCTTTCCCGACTGTTTATTTCGTACGAGACGAGTGTGTACTTTATCACACTTACTCTCTGGCCTGTGTGACTTGTTTCCTGTATATACTTGAATCTGTTACCTGCGCCTGTTATAATGTCGTTTGGAAGTGCATCCAACGACCTTCCTGTTAAATCTGAGCTCAACCTCATGGGAAGTTAATTGAATCGAGCCAGCAAGGGCTTGGTCGAGGAAATTGACAATCCATAGGTGCCTGTTCTTAGGGAATCTATGGGTATTGGAGACTCTGGATTTCCAGTATACTCGAGTATTACCATTCATGTTTCTGTTTGGCGTTCGGGCCCGGTAAGGGGTATGTTTGGTGAACGGGATTTTGGCATTTAAGTGGTATTCTACTAGACTGGTTCCCTTATTTGAATATTGACGGAGGGTCAACGAGGCTGGATCAAGTATTGCAACAGGGAATTTGGCTCCTGAGAGCCACTTGTATCCTTTACATTGTGGTATTCATTCATCTCTTGTATTTGATGTGAATATGTGCCTTAAAAGTGATTTCTCATGAGTTCTACTGTTCCTACTGTTTATACTTTTAGTACCTCATTGAGCTTTTAGCTCACCCCATTCCGTCATCCTTGTTTTCCTTACAGGGAACCATCTTTTGGACCAATGATCATTTTGAAGAATGAATTGAGCTTGTATAAATACCCTTTTTGTATAGCTCCTTGGAAGTTGGAAACCCTAAATGTATCTTAATACAATGTTTCCTTTTGGTTTGTAAACTTACTACTATGTCTATTTTGAGGTGTTTCCTTATGTTTATGTGACATATATTTGGGAATGTACATTCTCTCATGTTAAACAAAGTGTACTTGTTCTTGGTTGGATTGTGACGTGACAGCGGCTCTTCCATTTCGTTTTGATTTTTGTGGGAACGTTGTACCAAAGATTGATTGTATCTTTCAATTTGGCTCATTTGGGTTCTGAATGTTACCTTTTTGAAGTTCTTTTGAGCATTTGGAAGGGTTTAAGTATGTTCCGGATCCGTAGTCCCGGCGAGAGTTGGGCAGGCGGTCCGCCGAACCCTTTGGTTCGCCTTAGGGTGAGGTAGGGCTGTCACATGTGAGGTGAAAGGAAATTAGAGTAAAGTGGGGTCTACGATATTGGTTACTTTTATACATTGACGGAGCGTCAATGAGGTGAGATCAAGTTTGCCAAAAGTGGAAAAGGGCTCTTGAGAGCCGACCGTATCCCTTTACAAATCTTCTCTGAATATGATGTTTGTTGTGCTCACTTGATGAACTTATTTGAATAGTGTATCATTGTGATTTTGTACTCCTTGAATGCCTGAGTGATGATACCTCATTGGGCGAAAGCTCATTCCATTAAATTTTGTTTTCCTTACAGGGAACAACTTTTGAAGACTATGATGTTTTGATGATACGAGTTGAGCTAGTTTTAATATATTCTTATGTAAAACTCCTCGATGGTTGGAAACTCTGAATGTACTTTGATCCAAATATTTTCCTTTTATTTGTAAATTACAAACGTATGTGTATAAAACTATTTACCCCTGTTCATGTATCCTATTTCGTTTGGAAATGTTCATTCTCTAGAGTTATGTAATGTTATTGGTAGTTGATTGGATTCGGTCTGGTTGGTGACGTGGCAGTCATTATTCATTAGCGATTTTCATTTTTTTGTTTTTTCCATTTTGCGATTTTGATTCGTGTAAGCGCGCTACTTTATTTTGGAACGTCTTAGAATGTAATTAACTGTCTCGTTAGTCCTGGCGAGAGCTGGGTAGGCAGTGAGCTAACCCCTCTGGTACGCCTTAGGGGGCGGTGGGGCTGTCGCAGGTGATATCAGAGCTTAGGTTAGAAATGACCTAGGCAAGTGTGAATTTTGTTCCTTAGGACTAGTGAGGGAAGCGTTAAGTTACCGTTGAGTCTGATTATCCTTATGTTGTTTAAGAGATGAACTCCTTTGTTTTCTTTGTAGGTTATGGCCGGAACAAGTGGAGAGGGTGGAGGTGCGCTACCTTAGAGGCGGCCACGAGTCATTGATTACCAGGAGAGATCGAGAGGTCCGATCCGGCTTTGGTATACTGCTAGCCGGACTCGCCGCTATAGGCGTTGCTAGTATTACTCTTATGCTGACCACGTGGTCGTGGCAGTGCTAGATGAGAGGGGGAGGCTTAGGAGTGCCGTCGTCAGGGATCACACTGAGGCACTTAGATTGAGGAGCATCATAAGGATGCAGGCCGATCGGATTGGAGAGCTCCAAGGAGATATAGCCATGGAGCAGGAACGAACCAATGCTCTGAGGGAGCAGTTGCAGGTGGTGAACACCCGCCTTACTAATGTCATCTGGGAGGTTAGAGACCGTTCTGGAGGCATTATTAATGAGTGTGAAGCGCTGATCCAGGGTGTGTTTGGTGCCAATGCGCAGGTAGTGGCTCCTAGTGGCGATGCACCTAGTGAGGGGAGTACCCCTAGTTCTAGCCATAGGGGAGAGTCAGTGGCCTCCGTAGGGAACTAGACTAGAACTTTTGAACCGCTTTTGATTCCATGAAAGGAATAGCTAGGAAAGGCTCTTAGTTAGCCGTTTTGGCCTAATTTTGTATATTGTCTTTGGAGGACCAATTTTGTTTCATGGGATGACTTTTGTATGTACTTGACTGACTTTTTTGTATAATTGCTTGATCCTGTTATATGTTCTATGTATATGTGTTATGTGTTTAAATGCCTTATGAGGTAGTTGTTTTGCCTAATTGTTCATGTTTAGTGTTACAAAAAAGGGGGTTATGTGCCCTTCAACATTATACTTATCTTTTGACCTTAGATTGACTTAGATCGATGGAGGGCACTCGTAGTGGTCGAGGACGTGGACGCGGGAGTAGGCAACCCACGTTAGAAAGAGGCACTGGGGAAACATCGTCTGGACCTAACCCTGAACCCAGGGTTGACCCTAATGTTCAAATAACTGCTACCATGCAGCAAATGACTAATTTGCTAGCCCAAGTGGTGCAACAACAGGGTCAAAACCCTAACCCCAACCCCGGGAACCCTGGTAATCACGTGGAGAGTGAGGATAGCCAAAGTTCATCGGGGGGCCCGATCCGGACGTGGCCGAAAGCTAGCTAGAAAAGATAGAGGACATCTTTGCTGCCTTACATTATATGGAGGAAAGGCAGGTGACCTTCGCCGTCTTTCAACTAGAAGGGGCGGCCCGTTCCTGGTGGAATGCCATCCGGCAAAAGTGGGAACGGGAGAGACGCCCAAGACCTGGGTGAACTTCATGCATGAATTCAACGCTAAATTCTTCCCTCCTCTAGTTCAGGAATGGAAGGAAGATAAATTTATTCGGCTTCGTCAGGGGGCCCAGTCCGTAGCGGAGTACGAGAGCCAGTTCACCCGTCTATCCAAATTTGCCCCCGATCTAATCATGACTGAGCAACGGTGGATAAGACGCTTTATCCAGGGCCTGAATGTAGAAATTCAGAAGGATCTCACAGTAGCCTAAATTAACACTTTTAGTGAGGCCGTGGAGAAAGCTCAACGGGTAGAAAGCGCCAAGGGTCAAGTGAGGAACTTTCAAGCGAAAAAACGAGGGTTTCCTGGTAGTAGTTCGGGGCAGGGGGATAAGAGTGCCCCTTGCAAATTTGGACGGGGAGCAGGAGATGGAAAGCAATCTGGCGTAGGTAGAGGGGCTCCGTTAAGAGGTGGCCTAGCTGGAAGAAGCAAGAAAGGAGGTTTCCAGAGAGGTTCGAGTTCGGCATCCCGTGGGTCCTGTGGGTATTACGGAAAGTCGAACCACATAGAGGACAACTACTGGAAGAAGGAAGGAAAGTGTCTGCATTGCAGAAGTGCAAACCACCAGCTTGCCACCTGCCCGATTCTAAAGCAAGATGGAAAGGGGAGTCAACCGCCGCCGAAGACCAATTCTGGACCAGCTAAGGTGGACGGGACGAAACCCAAGGTGTCGGCTTGAGTGTACTCATTAGAGCCACAACAGGTCCCTGACTCTTCCGAGGTCATAAAAGGTACGATCCCTGTATTCCATCGATTTGCGAAGGTCTTAGTAGATCCCGGTGCCACCCATTCCTTCGTTAACCCTAATTTTATGTGTGGTATTGATATAAAACCTGCTAGTCTATCTTATGACCTAGAAGTTAGTACGCCTACTGGGGACCATCGTTTGATTACTAGCATGGTTTATAAGGACTGCGAGGCTTGGGTAGGAGAGAGAAAATTATTAGGGATTTGATAAACCTGTCCATTAAGGGATACGATGTAATCTTGGGCATCGACTGGTTAGCCAGGTACAATGCCCAACTGGATTGTAAGAAAAAGGTGGTAAAATTCTGTATTCCTGGGGAGGCGACCATAATGTTAAATATAAGGGGTAGGTTAGCCTCATCTGCCTTAATCTCAGGCATTCGGGCTAGAAAACTGCAAAGTAGAGGGGCGCAAGAATTTTTAGCCTTTCTAATTAATACCCCTACCGATAAACTGAAGGTAGAGGATGTGCATATAGTGAAGGAATATCCAGATATTTTTTTCGATGAGTTAGTAGCCCTACCTCCGGAGAGAGAGAGATAGAATTCAAAATCGACCTGTTACCGGGAACGTCACCCATCTCAAAAACCCCGTATCGGATGGCCCCTGCGGAACTCAAGGAGCTGAAATTGCAGTTACAAGACCTTTTGGAGCGGGGGTTCATTCAAGAGAGTGGGTCTCCTTGGGGAGCCCCTGTATTATTTGTGAAGAAAAAGGATGGGAGTTTGCGAATGTGTATAGACTATCAGGGGCTAAACAATGTGACGATTAAAAATAAGTATCCACTGCCCCATATTGATGAGTTGTTCGACCAGTTGCAAGGAGCAGTGGTCTTCTCTAAGTTAGATCTTCGACAGGGGTATTACCAATTGTTGATTAGGAAGGAAGATATTCCGAAAACTGCTTTCGACTCGAGATATGGGCACTACGAATTCGCATTTATGCCCTTTGGATTGACCAATGCCCCTGCCGCCTTTATGGATTTAATGCATAGGGTTTTTAAAGCCTACCTGGACCGATTCATCGTTGTCTTTATTGACGACATCCTGGTCTACTCCAAGACTCGTGAGGAGCATGAGCAGCACCTATGAGTCGTTTTGCAAACCCTAAGAGAGCATAGGTTGTACGCCAAGTTCAATAAGTGCGAGTTTTGATTGGAGAAAATCTCTCTCTTAGGGCACGTAATTTCTCAAGAGGGCATCTCGGTTGACCCGGCGAAAGTAGAGGCCGTGACCAATTGGAAGAGGCCAGAAAATCCCACGGAGATCGTAGCTTTCTAGGTTTGGCGAGGTACTACCGGCGTTTTATTAAAGATTTTTTCAAGTTGGCCGGTCCTTTAACCGACCTAACGAAGAAACATGGTCGATTTGTGTGGGATGTCAAATGCGAAGCGAGTTTTCAAGAGTTGAAGAAAAGATTAACCATGGCAGCAGTTTTAGTCTTGCCTAATGGGGTAGAAGGATTTACTGTTTATACCAACGCATCGTGGGAAAGTCTGGGGTGTGTGTTGATGTAGAACCGGAATGTGATATCTTTTGCCTCTAGGAAGTTGAAATCCCACGAGCAAAACTACCCCATCCATTATCTTGAGTTAGTCGCGGTTGTTTTCGCTCTGAAAAAGTGGAGGCACTACCTATATGGGATGACTTTCGAGGTGTACTCAGACCATAAAAACCTTAGGTACCTTTTCTCGCAGAAAGAGTTGAATATGAGACAGTGACGATGGATGGAATTTCTGGAGGACTACGATTGCACCATCAACTATCATCCCGGAAAAGCGAACGTGGTGGCTGATGCCTTAAGTCGAAAGGTTCAAGTAGCAGGGTTAATGATTAAGGAGTGGGATTTGTTAGAATCCATTTATGAGTGGAAACCCTGCCTTGGGAGTCATAAGGTGGTTTTTGGTAATATTAAGGTAACATCCACCCTACTGGAACGAATTCAAGAGGCACGAAAAAGAGGATTCGATGGGGCGGAAGTGGGGAGAGAAGGTGGAAAAAGGGGAATCAACCGACTTTAACTTTAGTCCCGAGGGTGTTTTGAAATACCGAAACTACGTAGTGGTGCCTAAAGATGAAACGTTAAAGATGGAGACCTTAGAGAAGGCTCATCGATCCAAATACACGATCCATCCGGGTAGTAGCAAGATATACCAGGACCTAAAAGGAGCTTATTGGTGGGATAACATGAAGAAGGAAATTGCTTTATATGTGCAGAAATGTCTCGTTTGCCAACAGGTCAAGGCGGAGCATCAAAAACCATCGGGTTTATTACAACCTCTTGAGATACCCGAGTGGAAGTGGAAAAACATCACAATGGAATTCGTTTCAGGTTTGCCGCGAACGCAATGGGGACACAATGCTGTTTGGGTGATCGTCGATCGATTAACCAAATCGCCCATTTCTTGCCAGTAAGCATGAAATATTCCATGGACAAATTTTCTTAGATGTACATGGACGAGATCGTAAGGTTGCATGGCGATCCTATGAGCATCGTCTCCGACAGAGATTCCCGCTTCGTATCTAGGTTTTGGCAGAAATTCGAAGAGGCACTGGGTACTAAACTTAACCTAAGCACCACCTATCACCCTCAGACGGGTGGACAATCGGAGCGAATATTCCAAACTCTCGAGAATATGTTAAGAACCTGTATTCTGGATTTTGGAGGTAATTGGGGTCAACATATGACCTTAGTAGAGTTTGCCTACAACAACAGCTACCATTCGTCAATTCAAATGGCTCCATACGAAGCACTTTATGGGAGGAAGTGCCGGTCACCAATCTACTGGGATGAATTTGGCGAGAGGAAAGTCCTCGATCCAACGGCTATTCCGTGGATGGAGGAGGCACGAGAAAAAGTCAAGTTGATACGACAAAGACTCCAAACAACTCAAAGCCGACAAAAGAGCTACGTGGATAATCGAAGAAAAGAGTGGAGTTCAAAGTTGGGAACCGTGTTTTCCTCAAGGTCACACCGTTACGGAGCATCACGGCGGGTAGAAGAAAGAAACTCCAACCGAGATTTGTCGGACCTTTCAAGATTCTCCAGAGAGTGGGTAAAGTAGCGTATCGACTTGAACTACCATCAAGTCTATCCAGAATTCACAATGTCTTCCACGTCTCGATGCTTAAGAAGTATTATCCCGATCCGTCTCACATCTTACAACCGGAGGAAATCAAAATAGATGAATCCCTCACCTACGAAGAAAAACTTGTACAGTTGCTTGACAGAAAAGTTAAGGAACTGAGAAACAAACAGATTCCGTTAGTGAAGATCTTGTGGAGAAACCATGGGGTAGAAGAAGCTGCCTGGGATGTGGAAGAAGAGATGCAAAAGAAATACGCTAAACTGTTCGTGAATCAAGGTGAGAAAATTTCGAGGGCGAAATTCAAGAGGGAGAGAGTGTGAGAACCCGTGAATTTTCTTATTTTCTAGACTTTATTTTATTTAATTACACGCCTTTTATGCATTTTCTTTATTAGGAAAATTTTTCTAAATAATTTTTATGAGTAAAAAGGGTTTTTAAATTATCTTTCTAGTATAAGTTAGTTCATGAGGTTTTAAGAGTATATACCGGATGTGGGACCCACTGTACGGTAAGTTCGGTGAAATTTAGCCAACTAGGTTAAGTTTTGTATATCGGGTTTAATTTATCAGGTGTTAAGAGATAATTAGAGGTTACTAGATGGATGAGAGTTGGAGAGACAAAAGGATAGCTTTGAATTAAAGAAAGTGACAAGTGTCACTTTGTGACTCAATCTTGACTTTGACTACTATTCATGAACTTTACTAAAAGCTTAAAATTGACAAAAAAATCTTCATTTTCTACATTCCTATAGCTGGCCCTCTCAACAAGAAAAAAAAGAAAACTCTCAACTCTCTTGCTCTCAATCTTGCTCAATCACCAAATCCAACCGATTAAACTTCCAATTTCTCCATAAAAACTCTTAGTTTAGTAGTAGTAAGGTTGTTGGTGAAGTTGTTTGGAAGAAAGTGGTGCTAAGTTGGTTCTTTTCTTGAGGTTGCAAGGTGAGTAGTTAAGGAATTCCTTCTTTGGTTTTGATAATGTGAAATTAATGACTTGTGTGAGTCATAGAGTTGGTTTTGTGCAAGATGTTGTGACTTTTGGTGGATGTGAGACCCCAGTCAGTTCTTAAATTTGATATTAGGTTATATTCATTATGTGTGCGGTAACATTAGATTTTGGGACTAATTCGAAAACCCTAAGTTGGGGTTAGTATTGAAACCCTAGTTTTTGTATTAATTATAAGTTCGAGTGGTGATTAAAGTTAGTTATGCTAGTGTGTGTTTTAGTACAGGTAAGTATAGAAAACCCTAAAAACTAGCAAAACCTTTAGTGTTATGATATATTAGAAGTTTAAGTTGGGTTTAAAACCCTAATTTTGCCCTTGACAAAAAAGTTGTTGTTTAATTGTTTTTATGTGGGATAAAATATGTTTTAGTATAGGTGATTAATGTAGGAGGGTGATTAGTGAAGTAATTAAGTATGGTCAAGTGTTTTGAACTAGATTAAGTTTATAACCTATGGAGTTAATTGAAAGCTTTTTAAATGTTTAAGGGCAAGAGTTGATCAAATGCAAAGTTGAAGGTGTAAGGGCTTGAGAGCAAAATGTGAGCTTTTATGTGATTGGTGGAGAGAGAAAATATCTTCCAAGGCTTGGCTAGTCTTATATGCCATAGGATTTGTGAGATAAACATAAGAAAAGAAACAAAACAAACCAAGGGAGAGAGAGAGAGGCGGCCGAACCAAGGAGGAAAGAAAAGAGAAAAATTTCCTTAAAAATTCTTCAACTTCTAGCTTCCATCTTGGTCTTGGAGTTTAAGACAACATCTTTGCTATTTGATTGTCGCGGGTTAATCATCAACAAGGTTGGATTGAAGGTAAATCACCTCTTTTGAAAGTTAAATTTTGGGGTTTTAATCTTGAAGTCATGAAAGTGAAGTTTTTGTTGTGATTATGAACTTGTAAGGTTCATGTGGTGATTATTGTGTTGATTGATGGTTTATTCTAGTGGGTTATTGCTGTAAAAATTTCTGTTAAAGCTATGGAAGATTAGAGTTTCTTGCTAAGCATTCTAGTTAGCTCTATCTTGTGTTATTGAACTTGTAGTGGTTGTGTTTGATGATTGGCTTCATTGGTTTGGTGAGTGAGTGGTAAAAACTGATTTGGGTTAAGAAACCCTAGGCTTTCTTAGTTAGTTTAGCTTGGCTAATGTTTAGTGAGTTAGGGCTTGGTTAGTAGGTTGATAGATTAAGTTTAGTGATGCAAATAAAGTTAAGTTAGGGATTATAGTTAGTTTTTGGGCAATTTTGTAGTGACTTAGAAGGGAAGTTTCGAAAAATTAGTAGGTCTTTTAGAATCTGGTATATATATGATTATTTGGTATAAAATTGGTTAGAAAACTGGTATAAGAAGCATCGAGATAGACCATGCGTTTGCGACGTACAAAACCGGCAAATCTGGAAAAACAGGGCAGCCCACAAATCCGAACTTGAGTTCCATTTTTATTTATGCTGCGTGTTGATTCAGAAGTTTCTCAAAACATGAAAGTTGTATCCTCTTAAGTCCTGAATATTCCTGCAAAATTTCAGGTCAAATGGATCAGTGTAGCCCGAGTTATAGCCAAAAAACTTGCACTTGTTTTGTACACTGGATTGTGTTACGTTTTTTAATTTTGCTTTTGACCATGCTCTGTCCGTTTTGATAACATGTGAACTGAGTGTTGACCTCTTCATAAGAAATGTTGATCTTGGTCTTAACTTCAAAACGGTATAAAGTGCATCCAAATCCGAGTTCCGTAGCTTCAGTTATGACCAAAATAAATCGGTTGTCAGAACTGCCTTCGAATTTGGATAGTTCTGACAGGAACTTTGAACCCTTTTTTTCCCATGCTCTGTATTGATTCAAGTTTTGTCCAAAACATAAAAGTTTTAGCCTTATGACATAGCTTTCTAACGCTTTAGGAATTTCTTGATTTGGATTTGTGAGCTGGGAGTTATGGTCCAACAAACAGACCCTGCCTATCATCCTAAAATGCAAACTTCTAGTACTGTTTTCCATGATTTCGACCGGCTTTCATTTAGATCTGGGTTGAGATATCTAAATAAAAGTTGTAGCCCTTCCTCGTAGCTTCAAAACGGTGTCTCATCCACCTTGATCCGACATTCCTAGCCTAACTTTTGATCAAAATGGTTTGGGATGGCAAATCTGGCCGTTTCCGTTTCCGTTTCCGTGTCCGTCTCCATTTCCGTGTGCCGTTTCCGCACTTGCATGTGCCAATTTTGCCGTTTTACTTGAGTTATGCATGTTAGTGGCCGTTTGTGATATATTGTGATGCAATCTCCTATTTCAGACGGTGACGGGCTAGACGGTGCCGGTGGGGCCTACTAGCTGTATACGTGACGTGATCCTTGTATTTTTGCTATACGTACATTTGGAGTAAGTATTCAGGCCGTTTACGTGTATAAACTGCTATTGTGTTTTGATGTGAATAAAAGGGGGATTTAGGCGAGAGTGTACGTTATCACAATCGACCTAAACCCTAGTTTGTACCTATGCTTCTTCATTAGATGTGTATACATGAATTATTTTGGTGCTGAACCCCTTGAGCTTGGAGCTCGGGGTTGTAGACACCAAATTTTTGGTGTAATTTCATTTACTGTTTATTTTTTAATTTTTTATTTATCGTGTTAGTTTTATTCGATTGTTAGTTTTTAGTTCTAGTTTTATTTTTATTTTTAAGTTTTAGCATAGAATTTCTTGAAAAAAAGAGGAAAAAGAAAAATCATAAAAAAAGGGGAAAATTGTTCACAAAAATACGTTCAAATTCAATCTTTTGGCATTTTGGTTTATTTTTGTTAATTTATTTTGAAAAAAAAGGAAAAAAAAGGAAAAAAAAAGAAGAAAAAAGAGAAAAATGATGAAAATGAAAAATGGAATTTGCAACTTTCTAGTTTATTTACCATTATTCGATGTTAATTAAATTGTTGTTTTCTTACTTAATTTTATTATTATTATTATTATTATCATTTTTAATTAAGTTTAAAAAAAAGAAAAAAAAGGAATAACCGGCAGGCAAGCTGCATTTTTCGCAGCTTGCAAGTAAGGGCTCAGGAGCCCTTTGGCTGCAAATATAGAAGGAGATTGCTGAGGTTTTAGGGTGGAGGATTCCGATATAAATAGAAAAGAGAGCATCAGCCGCAAGGGGGGGACTTGCTAGTGACGGCGGCAAATCTAGAACAGAGGGAGGAGGTTTCCGAGAGAGGGGGAGCCAAAAAGAAAATGAGACCGAAAGAATTGAGGGAATAGGAAAAAATCTGGAAATTGTGAGAGGTTTTTTGGAGAGGGAGTGACGAAAAAGAAAAACAAACAACAAGAAAAGAGTAGAGAAAGAGCGGCGGAAAAACTGGTGGGAGAAATTAGAAAAAGGAAAACAGGAAGATGGTGGGCTAGAAAGGAGAAAGGTAGCGAGAATAGATAGGAAGGGACAAGCGCAAAGGAGGAAGAAATCAGAAAAGGGAAGGTGATGTGAGTGATTAGTGGCGTGAGTTTGAGAAGAAAGAAAAACAAGGAAATTTCAAACGAAGGAAGGAAGTTGGTGAAGAACTGGGCTGACCGAAGGAGAGAAATACGAAGCTGAGGAGGAAACCGGTGCTTCCATTGTTGTTTGCTATCCTCATTGAAAAGGCAAAGTTGTTTGCTGAATATTTGTCCAATCCGTTTTCATCTTTTGCTGATTCAGGTATACTATTACTTCTCTCTCTCGGTTCAAGAATGATATTTTAGTTTTGCCATGTAGAAAGGCCACAGTTTTCCAGCTTGGTATCTTAAAGGCCATGCCTTTTATCTTTTTTATGCTTGCTTGGGTCTTTTGGGTTCTTGATGGATGTTTACAAGTTTGGAATTGTCGGCTTTTGGTAGCAGCTGTCTGTCTTTTGGCCGATTGAATTGGAATTTTAATTTACAGTTTGGTTTCTTGTTTATTGCTTAGCCCTGATACCTTGAACACACTTGAGACTAGCCGATCTTTTTGGTTGTTTCTTGCCTATGCTAGCAGTTGAAAACAGAATGTGGCAATAAGGATTTGTTTTCAGTTTTGGCATGCGTTCCTTTTCTTTTCTTTTGGACGTTTAAATTCATATGTTGAAGGTTCATCCGTGTGTTTCCTTTCGCTGTTGTTCTTGCCCATGACAACCCAGTCCGTCAAAAGGCTCTCATCATCTACTTGGTGAAATGAATTAGACAAGAGACGTTAGGATTGCGTGTTTGGGGGCGTTGAAATGTCTGAATTTTTCTTGCTAAAAATGAATTTCAGATTGTCATTCTTTTACATGAACGCGTCCCTATACTTTTACATCAGCTTTTCCTGTGTGTGTTACATATGTTTTGCTGATTCAGTTATAGATTAGGATCTCGATTGAATTCTGTTGGACAAAGCTGTGAGTTTATGTTTGAAATCAGAATTGTCTTCCTTGAGCAAAGTTGTTTCGGACAACAGTTTTTGTTTCATCCTTTGTTGCAGCAGTGATCATTTTATTGTTGTCCATCTGGGTTGTATTTTCCGTATGAAGCAGCATTCTTGGACAAATTGAGAGTGAACATGTGCATTTGGGTGTTGCTAACAACACTCTCAAGGAAATTTCTGGTCTAATGAAGTAGCCGTTAATCCTTGCATTACTTTGCTGCATTTTGTATTTGGATGAGTTGTTTAGATTCTCTTGTAGGTAATAGATGTTTGTGTTTGAATGAAGTGAATAACATGAGTCAAGAGTCTTACATTCATTATTGATTTGTGGCATTGATAGAGTTTATTTAGGACCCAACTACATGAAACAAGCTGCAAAGTTCACTCAGGAAATTCTGCCACAGCTTTGGTTTTTCGGCCATGACTCATTTCTTTTCTTGTTGCTGTTTTCTTCTTCATAAATAGCTCATCAAGTGAGTTTTGTCACATAATGTGCTAGTTAATCTTGTTTCGAAAAAGGAAATTGGATGAGTGATTTGAGTTTGCAAGTATGGGTCTAAGAATATGTGAGCTATAGCTATAATCAAAAACGTTGCTGGAAATTTGATGAGATGAGGAATGTCGAACCTTTTGGCATAAAAATTTCCCAGCATTTGCATGTTTTTCCCTTTGTGTTTTGATTCGTTTGGAGGTTCAAGTTGTGTGTTGTGTTGCTTGACCAAAATTTGGATTTTTGTGTGATAGAATTTGTCCAAAGTTTGCATTAGTTTTTGCCCAAATCTGGTCGAAAATGAAAAATGCAGCAATCCTTGAGTTGGTTTGTAAACAGAAGTGCAGCAGCTTTTGGTTTGTAAACTTGCAAGAATTTCTTTTAAGAATTACTTTGATTAAGTGTTGTTTAAGCATGTTTTAATTAGAGTTAGTTTAAAGCTTTGTTAGCCAAAGATTCATGGGGAAGTTGCGGATGACTTAGCTGCCGAAATCTTCTTGTTGTTGTATAAATTGAATTGTTTCGCATGCATGCATGAAAATCATTTCAAAAATTGCCTTTTGAACCCCTCAAGTCCCCCCTTATTCTGATATGGCCCAAAATCTGGAAAATTGAACTAATTTTACCCTTTTAAGTTTAATCCTTTGTTTGCATATTTTATGTGACTTTTTGGATAGATTAATTCTTGATTTCAGGTCATAATTGTGGCTTAATAATTTTAGTTGATTTGCTAATCTTATTGGGTTTAGTTTGGATTTAGGATGTGGGAAATAATATTTGTTTGGATTTGTAAAAGTTGATTTAAGTTGTTTTGTTTGGATTTTTGGTTTGGGCCAAGGGGTAAAAGCCCACCGGTTTTGTTGGTTAATTTTTGGGCCAAAATAGCAGATTGGCCTACTTCTCTTACCTTGGGTTTTCGGTTGGGCTTGGAAGGTTTTGACCCAAACAAATAGAGGAAATGGCCCAATGATCTGATCCATTAAGAAACCAGAGAACGCATTTGCAGATCAGTCCCTGTACTTTTCTTTAATTTCACTGTGGCCCTGGATATTTTCAACTACTTTCAATTCGGTCCTTACTTTAATTGCAAATAAGTCCTTGAACTTTGTTTTTCTTTAATTTTGGCCCCAAAATTTTGTCAATCTTTGCAATCAAGTCCTTTCTTCTCTTGACTTCTTAAATGTGGGTTGTTGACATGATTTAATTGATTCAAATTCACGTTTATTTTTATCCTTTGTGATTATTTGTCAAATAAATTGGTGCCTTGACCCTTTTTATTGTTTTGAAGCTAATATCTCATTTACTCGATTTCCATTGCAAGGGAGGTAACTTCTATATTCTTGCGTTATTTTTCCTACGTGCTCCTACGTGTTATGTGAAAATTGCATGTCTACTTGCTTTCCTAGCCTTTCTTTAATTTCTTTTATTTATATCATTTACTTTTGCTTTTTATTTAAGTTATTCTTTATGGGGTATGTGTACACCTCTTGGCTTGTAATAGATAGGGCTTGGCGAGATTTCTTGTCCATTTTCCCTTTCCCCCCTTTGTTTTAGTTAGCAAATGTAATAAGTTCGTTGCTTGCTTTCGTTGCTACGTGTTTAATCGCTTTATTAGGTCCTTGCATCTAGTCAAGCATGTTAAGTGTTATGTGCTACGTGTTTATAAGTGATTCGCATGTCTACTCGCTTTTTATAGTCATGAATGAATGCGATGGATGAATGGACGTTACCACACTAGTCCAATGCTAGTTGTGGCCCCCTTTCCCGTCACCACACTAGTCCAACGCTAGTTGTGGTTTATTGTTCCGTTTCCACTAGTCCAATGCTAGTAGAAATTCATAGAAAGGGCTAGCCCAATGCTAGACTCAATAAGCCATTTCCCCTTTCGTTAGTACATATTTGCGTGTTCATTACATGTCATGCATTCTTTTAGTTTTATCATTTTGCATGCCCCTCGAACCCCTTTTCCCTCCATTTTAGGATTTTTGCATTTCATGCTAGTTATAGGGTCCATTTGCTTGAGAGTCCCCTTAAATATGGGATATAGACGAGTGTGGCTTTTTCTAAGCCTTAGCACGCTTGTATCCTCTCTATCAAAGGGCAAATTGAGTCACGATTTAGGTCTCCCCGTACCCAATATGCATGAATTCCCTAGGCTCATGCATTCTAAATCCACTCTATCATTACACTTTCATCTTTCCTCCCATTTTGCACACGTGCACCTTTATGTTTCTTCACTTGCACACGAACACTTTTATCATCATTTGCACACATGCACTTCATATTATCATTTCACATACCGTACTTTGCCCACTCACGTGCACATTTTCACTTACATATTGTTGCCTTTTATTACTTTTTCAAACTCATGTCCTCACATTGCATACATGCATTCCATTCATTTGCATCCCACTCGCATTATTCGTGACTTCTTCAAAGGATCGTTATTGGGCTTCACAATTAACGTGATTGGCACCACTCAACCTTTGAAGAGAAATTTCCCCCGATACCCCTAGGTCTAGGGTTTGCATCCATGTAGTGCATCCAAATGTAATAAATTCTTTGGTTAAAACAAGAAAATCTTTGATTAAATCATGCAACTAGCCTTGGCTAGGTCGAAGGGGTGCCTTGGATTTTATCCTTGCCTTCCCCTTCGTCAAATGTGACTCCCGAACCTTTTTCATTGGTTTACGTGGACTAGGAGTCGTTTAAAAGGGGTTTCTTACTACTTTTTCCTATTTTTCTTTAAAAATTCATTTTTTAGGTGACTTGGTACACCTTAACTCATTACCAAGTGGCGACTCCCATTTTTTCAAAAAACCCTTTTTAAACTATAATTTTGGGTCAAATCGTCGCATTTTCAAACCCCCATTTAGACCCATTTTTCTTTTAAATCACAATTCATTTTCCAATCACAAATTGAATCAAAAAAATACATTTTTTTAACCATTTATTTATTTATCAAAAAATGGGGCGCGACAGTTGGCGACTCCACTGGGGACATTCGAGAGTTCGAGCAAATTTGATTTAATCAACCTTTTTCTTCTTTTAACCTTTTCATATATCACATTTGGGTGTTTTAGGGTTGCATTTTTTCCCTTTTTAGGATTTTTGTATTTCACGCGTATCCAACTACTCCCTCGCTCGTAAATGTATGATTGGTTGATTGGATGTATGTTTACTTGTTATCTCGCGCTTGCATTGCATTTGGGTGGGGGACATCACCTTAGAGCCTCGCGTTGGTTCTTGATCCCTCCCCTCCAAAACGAGCACTAGCATACGTGCATACGCTTTATTTTTTATCCCTTCATTTATTTTTCTTTTAGTGGCTTGTCACGCCACTCTACCCTACTAGGATTAGGCGACCCACTTGGACATGTGATCACGACACGATGTGTGTGTAGCATGATCCAATGGGTCACTCAATCTTCCGCTTTAAGCTATGGGTTGATAGCCTTTAGCCTTTAGTCGAAGGTTGAGGATTTTGATAGATTCACTCAAACACGTAGCCGTGTCACGATGTGTGCGTAGCGGTGTTTGGGGAATCGCTCGAGCCACCGACAAAGAACCTTGGGATTGATGACCCTTGGTTTCCAAGTCTGAAGGCTCGGGGACCTATTGAGCTTATCGAGTCTAGATGCATTAGTGAACCCCCAGCCTCATGCATCCATATTAGAATTGCCTAGGGTAGAGTCGACCTTACCCCAAAATTAGGAAACACTATTCACGAGGGGAGGGGTCCCAACCCTTTTTCCTTATCTGTCTTTGTTGCTTAATTGTCCAATGTGTTATGTGATTACGTGTTGAACTCACGTTTCCTTGTCTCTTGTCTTTTACATTCACAAACCCTAGCAACTAAGAGGTCTGGCATGACCTTCTTTTAGAACCTACCCTCGTAGATAGGTTATTGCACGTTTAAAGATTTTGGTATATTGCATTCATAGATTTTGGTAATTGCATAGCATTTTAGGCCTACCCTGGCAGATAAAGGGTTCCTTAGGTCACGTTTCATTTCGAATTGCATTTTTCCCTGCTTTAATAACTGGCATCATGCATTAAACCTTAGAAAGGGAATGCCATTCAGGGGATCCCGTATCAGGAATAAGCCACTTTGTGTCTCGGATACTTAATCCAGTGAGACTTGCACGTTTACATTTTGTACCATCCAAAGGGGTAGTGCACAAGGTAAGGTAGGATCCGATCATTTTCATAGGGTGATCTTTGGAAAATGAGCATCTAATAATCACTTTTTGGCCATTTTATCAAAAATTGGTAAAAATCCCTTGCGTGAAGGACATTAATTTGAAGAAATTCACAAATGATTCCTCCTATTGAGACGATAAATAAATTGAGGCCAAAATTTGATTTTTAGAAGGTCATACACTAATGCACTTCAATAATTTTGAAATAACCAATGACCGGACAATTCAACCAATCCATTTTGCCGATTCATTCAATAAATTGTCAATTCATTTGACCAATTTACCCTTTTTAGGGTTATCTGGTCGATTTTGAATAAATCGTCAATTCATTTGACCAATTTACCCTTTTTAGGGTCATTTGACCAATTTACCCTTTTTAGGGTTACCTGATCGATTTTGAATAAATTGTCAATTCATTTGACCAATTTACCCTTTTTAGGGTTACCTGGTCGATTTTGAATAAATCGTCAATTCATTTGATCAATTTACCCTTTTTAGGGTCATTTGACCAATTTACCTTTTTTAGGGTCATCCGGTCGATTTTGAATAAATCGTCAATTCATTTGACCAATTTACCCTTTTTAGGGTCACCTGGTCGATTTTGAATAAATCGTCAATTCATTTGACCAATTTACCCTTTTTAGGGTCATTTGACCAATTTACCCTTTTTAGGGTCATCCGGTCGATTTTGAATAAATCGTCAATTCATTTGATCAATTTACCCTTTTTAGGGTCACCTGGTCGATTTTGAATAAATCGTCAATTCATTTGACCAATTTACCCTTTTTAGGGTCATTTGACCAATTTACCCTTTTTAGGGTTACCTGGTCGATTTTGAATAAATCGTCAATTCATTTGACCAATTTACCCCTTTTAGGGTCATTTGACCAATTTACCCTTTTTAGGGTCATCCGGTCAATTTTTGAAAAATCATCCATTCATTTGACCAATTTACCCTTTTTAGGGTCATCCGGTCGATTTTGAATAAATCGTCAATTCATTTGACCAATCTACCCTTTTTAGGGTCATCCGGTCGATTTTTAATAAATTGTCAATTTCATTTGACCAATTAAGGTTTCAATGTCGAATTTCAAAATGGAAAACCTAGTCGATTTTGAGAAAAACATCCATTGCATCCAGCCATTTGATCAGTTGGAGTTTTGACCCGTGCTTCACTGAGAAAAGTTGTCAAAACGAATTCCAATCTCTTTGATAGGAAGTTCGTCAACGTCAAACCCGTACGTTTTTCGCAAATTCTTGTATCGATCAAAAGTGATCAATCCCTTCGGACGAGGTCCTCATTTTGACCAACGTCTCTTCTCATTCCAATGGGCCAAATTTTTTCAAAATTATTTTTCACTCCATGAGTTGATCGGATCCATCAGGTATGGTATAGTGCCTACCCTAGTGGATTGCATTTTCATACTAGACCTACCCTTGGCACAAAAAGGGTTCCCCCATAGGACATGCATATCGATTTTGCAGTTTTGCCTACTAACTCGGGGTATTTTTCTTTTGTTTCCCCCTCCCCTGCATTCATAAAAAAAATGATTCAATAAGATGAAAATATTTCCCTATATTGGATAACAATTTTTGGTCCGATAAAGTTCGGAAAGTATTATTTGATTCTTGGGTAGATCCTACAATGAAGACATAAATGATCTATCTGGAAGCTCTACGCTAAAGCCTCTGAGAGAATTTGTATTTATTTTCCAAAGGAAAATTCTGTTTATTTGATTTGTTAGTACGTTTTGTTCCAAAAAAAAAAAAAAAAAAAAAAAGAAGAAAGGAGACAAAAGTGTATATGTTGAGTTCTTTATGAGTTTTTCTTTTTTCATTTATATCATAATTGAATGAGAAATTTTGTTTCAAACTTTTTCAGCGATAAATTCTTGGACAATTATTGTTTTGTGTATATTTATGTACACTTCATTCTTTATTCTTACTCATTGGAGATTTCATGATGAATTTTGAAAAATAAAACAAATTGAGATTTTTTTTCAACCTCTAGCCTGAAAATTCACAAGTGTATGCTTCCTAAATCCTTACACTCGATTGGTGATCCGAGCTGCACAATAAGAGTGCTCAAAAATAAAAGAGATCGCTTAAAAGACCCAATGCGATACCTTTTCTCCATCACTGTACAATTCATATTTTTCTCCTTCACTTAACCCCAGAATAAAATCAGTCACATTGAGTGATAAATTGCAAATTGGGGCTATCTTTGCTTGAAAATATCCATTGTGTTTAACCGATTCAATTCACATCTAAGTGAAAGCAAAAATGTGCATTATTCTTGTTTGTTTTGAAAATTTGGAATGATACTTCGAGCATTCTTTTCTCTACCTATACACATTTTATCATTTGCTCTCCCATTTGAGCTTTTGAAAGAATAATTTCGTTTCAAATAAAAGCCCTAATGATCACTACCCTTCATTGGAAAATTTTCAAATGTCAAAAGGGAATGGATTTTCAATGACCATTTCGTTACTTTGGTTGTCATGAAGTGTAAGAATGATACTTTGGCCGTCGTTTCTACAACCTAAACACTGATCATCCCTTGCATCCTCATTTGAGCTAAAAAATTAGTGGTTCTTTTCGAGTGCACATATGATCGCACCCCACATTGGGGAAGGAGATTGGAAAATTTTGAAAAAGAGAAAAGAAAAGGGGAAAGGGAACCGCGAATTGGGGAATTTGATTTCACTTGGGTTCCAATTTTCGGAAAAAAAAAAGGAAGAGATTTGTCCGTGCGGACCGCCTATGTTTCACAAATATGGACGAACAAGGGTCTTCCTCAGTCAGTTAATTCAAATACATGCAAAAAAAAAAAAAATTTCGCATTAACGAAAGTTTCCTTTCAGAGTTATTGTAAGGGACGGAACAAAGGTCAGACCCTCTTTTTTTCCAATCAAACATTCTATCCCTAGTTATCCCTTTTGAGCCGTCAGAATGAATTATTTCGTTTGGCAACCCCTGAGAATCGCAAACCCCACACTGGGGCAAGTTTGAGTTGAGAAGGAAAATTTCAAGAAGTGAAAAAGTGAAAAGTCACAAAATCAAAAGACAAAAGAAGGAAAAAGAACCTCAGTTTAAAAATAAACTGGGGCAAATTTTGTGAAAGTTCAAAAATGGCAGAAGGCCGAAAAATCAAAAAGAAAGAAAATAAAAGAGAAAAGCCTCAATTGAGCACAAGCTCTGGCAAATTTTGATTTAACCCTAAAATAGGGTTGGCACAACAATGCGATCTCAGATTCTTCAAACCACTTTTGGAAATCTGCCTTCAAGCCTTAACTTTTCTAAGCACCCCACCTGACCCCATTATAAAAGCCGAAAGTCCTGACTTCTGTTCTTTGCAATGGCCCTGTCAAGAAAATTTCTGATGCCAAAAAATTTTAGCTGTATTTCTGAATTGCTTGAGTATGAGGTTGACGCTATTCACAATGGAAAACCCACCAGATCAAAGAAAAGAAAACGGAAAAGCAAAAAGGAAAAATGAAATACAAAGGATTCGATGGTGAAGTCCCTATTGAGTGATCAAACAAAGTTCAGAATCTTCGAGTTCAAAATAGGGTCAATTTTGGGAAAATGCGATCTTCGGTGCTATGTCCTTGAAAGTTTTATTCTTTAGCTATCGTTTTCAAGCCACATTACAAGCTAACAAAGTCCGTCGTTGACTTATTCCTTCATGACAATCCAAAGTGAGAATCATGCTCATAAGAAATTCATCAGATCATTTGTGATCATAAGGGTATAACCCGTTTCCACATGTTTAGCTATCACTTTTGTCCATACGTTACAAGCCTAGAAAGCTTGTATGTTGACTAAGTTTTCTTAAAAATAAGAATGGACAAACTATTTGCTTTCACTAAGATGTGACATTGAATGGATTAGATACAATTGGGACACAAAAAAACAAAAAAAAAATGAGACAGATTCTGACCTCCCATTTCCTTAGCCATTTCAAAAATAAAGTCACTTGATTGGTCCTGAAAAGATGAGCCAACCAGAAATGGTGACACATTACCCAAAACACCAATGCTAAAAGTGAGGAAAAAATCTTCTTGAATTTGGTGTTTTTTCGAGGAATTCATCATGAAATTTCTGCATCAGTTCACACTTGACGTTTAAGATTTCTTCACATTGTATATGTGCTTCTTTTCTAAATGTTAGAAAGTGCGGTTTTTCTTTGTTCAAATAAATGGGAAATCATCTGAACAAATTTTTGCAATCAAGGGAGCCCACACTGGGGCAAATATTTTATTTGTTAGATTTCATGAAATAAGCCCATACTGGGGCAAAAATTTTTGTAATACATTTGAGGATGTCAAACCAATCACGCTGTTCTTTCCAAATAAGAAATTTGAATGCAGGTCATACTTTAATGAACCCCTTGTACAGGTATTCATGATTCAAAATGACGAAAAAGCATCTGGTAATGTAGGAAGCCAATGCCGAAGAAAGAGAAGAAAGAAGGGAAAAGGGCCCTACACTTGGGGCAAATTATTTTTGAAAAATTTTCAAAAAAAAAAAAAAAATCAAATCAAAAAGTCAAAAATCAAGTTCAAACTCTTGTTTCTTGAAAAATCAAATTTGATTTCTTGTGGGCGAAGCTTCAATGCACGCCGCGCATCATTCTGTTCCCCCCTTCTCCCAACATCTCAAAAATCAAGTTGGGCCTGGACTTGGTGCCGCCAACATTCCAAAGATCACGTTGGGCCTGGATTTTGTGCCGCCAACATTCCAAATATCAAGTTGGGCCTGGATCTTGTGCCGCCAACATCTCCAAAATCAAGTTGGGCCTGGACTTTGTGCCGCCAACATTCCAAAGATCAAGTTGGGCCTGGACTTGGTGCCGCCAACATTCCAAAGATCAAGTTGGGCCTGGATTTTGTGCCGCCAACATTCCAAATATCAAGTTGGGCCTGGATCTTGTGCCGCCAACATCTCCAAAATCAAGTTGGGCCTGGACTTTGTGCCGCTAACATTCCAAATATCAAGTTGGGCCTGGATTTTGTGCCGCCAACATTCCAAAGATCACGTTGGGCCTGGACTTCGTGCCGCCAACATTCCATCATCACGTTGGGCCTGGACTTCGTGCCGCCAACATTCCAAAAATCCCGTTGGGCCTGGATTTCGTGCCGCCAACATCATCACGTTGGGCCTGGATTTCGTGCCGCCAACATTTCAAAAATCACGTTGGGCCTGGATTTCGTGCCGCCAACTTCACAACATCCTGTGGGTCTATCCCATTTAAATTTCTGTCCGGGTCTATCCCGTTTACATTTCTGTTCGGGTCTATCCCATTTACATTTCTGTCCGGGTCTATCCCATTTACATTTCTGTCCGGGTCTATCCCGTTTACATTTCTGTCCGGGTCTATCCCATTTACATTTCTGTCCGGGTCTATCCCGTTTACATTTCTGTCCGGGTCTATCCCATTTAAATTTCTGTCCGGGTCTATCCCGTTTGCATTTTCTGTTCGGGTCTATCCTGTGGGTTATCCCATTTAAATTTCTGTCTGGGTCTATCCCATTTTGCATTTTCTGTTCGGGTCTATCCCATTTACGTTTCTGTTTGGGTCTATCCCATTTTACATTTTCTGTTCGGGTCTATCCCGTGGGTCTATCCCATATTTCATTTTCTGTTCGGGTCTATCCCGTTTACGTTTCTGTTCGGGTCTATCCCATTTTACATTTTCTGTTCGGGTCAGTTCCGTCTTTAATTTTATGTTTGGGTCAGTCCCATTTTAGAATTCTTGTTCATTGGAATCACTTTGCAGCCGAATAATGCAGGTAAGTATTTGGTGTCCACTTCTTTGTCTCAAGTTTTTTCAAAACTCAGACAAAGAGGGGCAAACTGTAGACACCAAATTTTTGGTGTAATTTCATTTACTGTTTATTTTTTAATTTTTTATTTATCGTGTTAGTTTTATTCGATTGTTAGTTTTTAGTTCTAGTTTTATTTTTATTTTTAAGTTTTAGCATAGAATTTCTTGAAAAAAAGAGGAAAAAGAAAAATCATAAAAAAAAGGGGAAAATTGTTCACAAAAATACGTTCAAATTCAATCTTTTGGCATTTTGGTTTATTTTTGTTAATTTATTTTGAAAAAAAAGGAAAAAAAAGGAAAAAAAAGAAGAAAAAAGAGAAAAATGATGAAAATGAAAAATGGAATTTGCAACTTTCTAGTTTATTTACCATTATTCGATGTTAATTAAATTGTTGTTTTCTTACTTAATTTTATTATTATTATTATTATTATCATTTTTAATTAAGTTTAAAAAAAAAGAAAAAAAAGGAATAACCGGCAGGCAAGCTGCATTTTTCGCAGCTTTCAAGTAAGGGCTCAGGAGCCCTTTGGCTGCAAATATAGAAGGAGATTGCTGAGGTTTTAGGGTGGAGGATTCCGATATAAATAGAAAAGAGAGCATCAGCCGCAAGGGGGGGACTTGCTAGTGACGGCGGCAAATCTAGAACAGAGGGAGGAGGTTTCCGAGAGAGGGGGAGCCAAAAAGAAAATGAGACCGAAAGAATTGAGGGAATAGGAAAAAATCTGGAAATTGTGAGAGGTTTTTTGGAGAGGGAGTGACGAAAAAGAAAAACAAACAGCAAGAAAAGAGTAGAGAAAGAGCGGCGGAAAAACTGGTGGGAGAAATTAGAAAAAGGAAAACAGGAAGATGGTGGGCTAGAAAGGAGAAAGGTAGCGAGAATAGATAGGAAGGGACAAGCGCAAAGGAGGAAGAAATCAGAAAAGGGAAGGTGATGTGAGTGATTAGTGGCGTGAGTTTGAGAAGAAAGAAAAACAAGGAAATTTCAAACGAAGGAAGGAAGTTGGTGAAGAACTGGGCTGACCGAAGGAGAGAAATACGAAGCTGAGGAGGAAACCGGTGCTTCCATTGTTGTTTGCTATCCTCATTGAAAAGGCAAAGTTGTTTGCTGAATATTTGTCCAATCCGTTTTCATCTTTTGCTGATTCAGGTATACTATTACTTCTCTCTCTCGGTTCAAGAATGATATTTTAGTTTTGCCATGTAGAAAGGCCACAGTTTTCCAGCTTGGTATCTTAAAGGCCATGCCTTTTATCTTTTTTATGCTTGCTTGGGTCTTTTGGGTTCTTGATGGATGTTTACAAGTTTGGAATTGTCGGCTTTTGGTAGCAGCTGTCTGTCTTTTGGCCGATTGAATTGGAATTTTAATTTACAGTTTGGTTTCTTGTTTATTGCTTAGCCCTGATACCTTGAACACACTTGAGACTAGCCGATCTTTTTGGTTGTTTCTTGCCTATGCTAGCAGTTGAAAACAGAATGTGGCAATAAGGATTTGTTTTCAGTTTTGGCATGCGTTCCTTTTCTTTTCTTTTGGACGTTTAAATTCATATGTTGAAGGTTCATCCGTGTGTTTCCTTTCGCTGTTGTTCTTGCCCATGACAACCCAGTCCGTCAAAAGGCTCTCATCATCTACTTGGTGAAATGAATTAGACAAGAGACGTTAGGATTGCATGTTTGGGGGCGTTGAAATGTCTGAATTTTTCTTGCTAAAAATGAATTTCAGATTGTCATTCTTTTACATGAACGCGTCCCTATACTTTTACATCAGCTTTTCCTGTGTGTGTTACATATGTTTTGCTGATTCAGTTATAGATTAGGATCTCGATTGAATTCTGTTGGACAAAGCTGTGAGTTTATGTTTGAAATCAGAATTGTCTTCCTTGAGCAAAGTTGTTTCGGACAACAGTTTTTGTTTCATCCTTTGTTGCAGCAGTGATCATTTTATTGTTGTCCATCTGGGTTGTATTTTCCGTATGAAGCAGCATTCTTGGACAAATTGAGAGTGAACATGTGCATTTGGGTGTTGCTAACAACACTCTCAAGGAAATTTCTGGTCTAATGAAGTAGCCGTTAATCCTTGCATTACTTTGCTGCATTTTGTATTTGGATGAGTTGTTTAGATTCTCTTGTAGGTAATAGATGTTTGTGTTTGAATGAAGTGAATAACATGAGTCAAGAGTCTTACATTCAGTATTGATTTGTGGCATTGATAGAGTTTATTTAGGACCCAACTACATGAAACAAGCTGCAAAGTTCACTCAGGAAATTCTGCCACAGCTTTGGTTTTTCGGCCATGACTCATTTCTTTTCTTGTTGCTGTTTTCTTCTTCATAAATAGCTCATCAAGTGAGTTTTGTCACATAATGTGCTAGTTAATCTTGTTTCGAAAAAGGAAATTGGATGAGTGATTTGAGTTTGCAAGTATGGGTCTAAGAATATGTGAGCTATAGCTATAATCAAAAACGTTGCTGGAAATTTGATGAGATGAGGAATGTCGAACCTTTTGGCATAAAAATTTCCCAGCATTTGCATGTTTTTCCCTTTGTGTTTTGATTCGTTTGGAGGTTCAAGTTGTGTGTTGTGTTGCTTGACCAAAATTTGGATTTTTGTGTGATAGAATTTGTCCAAAGTTTGCATTAGTTTTTGCCCAAATCTGGTCGAAAATGAAAAATGCAGCAATCCTTGAGTTGGTTTGTAAACAGAAGTGCAGCAGCTTTTGGTTTGTAAACTTGCAAGAATTTCTTTTAAGAATTACTTTGATTAAGTGTTGTTTAAGCATGTTTTAATTAGAGTTAGTTTAAAGCTTTGTTAGCCAAAGATTCATGGGGAAGTTGCGGATGACTTAGCTGCCGAAATCTTCTTGTTGTTGTATAAATTGAATTGTTTCGCATGCATGCATGAAAATCATTTCAAAAATTGCCTTTTGAACCCCTCAAGTCCCCCCTTATTCTGATATGGCCCAAAATCTGGAAAATTGAACTAATTTTACCCTTTTAAGTTTAATCCTTTGTTTGCATATTTTATGTGACTTTTTGGATAGATTAATTCTTGATTTCAGGTCATAATTGTGGCTTAATAATTTTAGTTGATTTGCTAATCTTATTGGGTTTAGTTTGGATTTAGGATGTGGGAAATAATATTTGTTTGGATTTGTAAAAGTTGATTTAAGTTGTTTTGTTTGGATTTTTGGTTTGGGCCAAGGGGTAAAAGCCCACCGGTTTTGTTGGTTAATTTTTGGGCCAAAATAGCAGATTGGCCTACTTCTCTTACCTTGGGTTTTCGGTTGGGCTTGGAAGGTTTTGACCCAAACAAATAGAGGAAATGACCCAATGATCTGATCCATTAAGAAACCAGAGAACGCATTTGCAGATCAGTCCCTGTACTTTTCTTTAATTTCACTGTGGCCCTGGATATTTTCAACTACTTTCAATTCGGTCCTTACTTTAATTGCAAATAAGTCCTTGAACTTTGTTTTTCTTTAATTTTGGCCCCAAAATTTTGTCAATCTTTGCAATCAAGTCCTTTCTTCTCTTGACTTCTTAAATGTGGGTTGTTGACATGATTTAATTGATTCAAATTCACGTTTATTTTTATCCTTTGTGATTATTTGTCAAATAAATTGGTGCCTTGACCCTTTTTATTGTTTTGAAGCTAATATCTCATTTACTCGATTTCCATTGCAAGGGAGGTAACTTCTATATTCTTGCGTTATTTTTCCTACGTGCTCCTACGTGTTATGTGAAAATTGCATGTCTACTTGCTTTCCTAGCCTTTCTTTAATTTCTTTTATTTATATCATTTACTTTTGCTTTTTATTTAAGTTATTCTTTATGGGGTATGTGTACACCTCTTGGCTTGTAATAGATAGGGCTTGGCGAGATTTCTTGTCCATTTTCCCTTTCCCCCCTTTGTTTTAGTTAGCAAATGTAATAAGTTCGTTGCTTGCTTTCGTTGCTACGTGTTTAATCGCTTTATTAGGTCCTTGCATCTAGTCAAGCATGCTAAGTGTTATGTGCTACGTGTTTATAAGTGATTCGCATGTCTACTCGCTTTTTATAGTCATGAATGAATGCGATGGATGAATGGACGTTACCACACTAGTCCAATGCTAGTTGTGGCCCCCTTTCCCGTCACCACACTAGTCCAACGCTAGTTGTGGTTTATTGTTCCGTTTCCACTAGTCCAATGCTAGTAGAAATTCATAGAAAGGGCTAGCCCAATGCTAGACTCAATAAGCCATTTCCCCTTTCGTTAGTACATATTTGCGTGTTCATTACATGTCATGCATTCTTTTAGTTTTATCATTTTGCATGCCCCTCGAACCCCTTTTCCCTCCATTTTAGGATTTTTGCATTTCATGCTAGTTATAGGGTCCATTTGCTTGAGAGTCCCCTTAAATATGGGATATAGACGAGTGTGGCTTTTTCTAAGCCTTAGCACGCTTGTATCCTCTCTATCAAAGGGCAAATTGAGTCACGATTTAGGTCTCCCCGTACCCAATATGCATGAATTCCCTAGGCTCATGCATTCTAAATCCACTCTATCATTACACTTTCATCTTTCCTCCCATTTTGCACACGTGCACCTTTATGTTTCTTCACTTGCACACGAACACTTTTATCATCATTTGCACACATGCACTTCATATTACCATTTCACATACCGTACTTTGCCCACTCACGTGCACATTTTCACTTACATATTGTTGCCTTTTATTACTTTTTCAAACTCATGTCCTCACATTGCATACATGCATTCCATTCATTTGCATCCCACTCGCATTATTCGTGACTTCTTCAAAGGATCGTTATTGGGCTTCACAATTAACGTGATTGGCACCACTCAACCTTTGAAGAGAAATTTCCCCCGATACCCCTAGGTCTAGGGTTTGCATCCATGTAGTGCATCCAAATGTAATAAATTCTTTGGTTAAAACAAGAAAATCTTTGATTAAATCATGCAACTAGCCTTGGCTAAGTCGAAGGGGTGCCTTGGATTTTATCCTTGCCTTCCCCTTCGTCAAATGTGACTCCCGAACCTTTTTCATTGGTTTACGTGGACTAGGAGTCGTTTAAAAGGGGTTTCTTACTACTTTTTCCTATTTTTCTTTAAAAATTCATTTTTTAGGTGACTTGGTACACCTTAACTCATTACCAAGTGGCGACTCCCATTTTTTCAAAAAACCCTTTTTAAACTATAATTTTGGGTCAAATCGTCGCATTTTCAAACCCCCATTTAGACCCATTTTTCTTTTAAATCACAATTCATTTTCCAATCACAAATTGAATCAAAAAAATACATTTTTTTTAACCATTTATTTATTTATCAAAAAATGGGGCGCGACAGGGGTGACTTTCATGAATTTGTGAAATATGATGAAGTTGTGGGGCCGATCTCAAGACCTAGACGGACTATTCGAGCCAGCTGGGGCTTGGTCAAAGCTAGTCCAACCTAGTCTTGAGGTCACCAAGTTCGTAGGTTCAAGTTGTGAACCTAGTTTGTGACCCGAGCTTATGACTCAAGTTCAAGTTTGTAATTTCGTTCGCTCGAGAAAGTTTGTGAGGTGACTGGCCAGTGAGGGTGATAAGGTGTTAGGTGGGAGTACAAGTGGAGTTCTACGGACCCTTATATGTGGTCGACTGAATGTCGGCAGGAGGTCACGCCTGGCGAACGACTTGGCTTTGGAGCCAACCTGTATCCTTACTTGTGTTGTTACTTATATCTGTTGATTTGACATTTGTGACATAATTGTTTATTTTAATGTGAAATTTACGTGTTTACCCCTGTTTACTTACTAAGCTTCTAGCTTACCCCTTTCCTTTGTTTTCCTTAACAGGGGTCGACACGAGGAAACTTTTGGCACTAGCACTAGTATAGCGAGGCTTAGTTTGTAATAGTTGGTCAACTAAGATGTTCCTTTTTGTTTTGGTGGTTTGTATAAGGACCTCCCTTAGGGTCCACTTTCTGCTGGTTGTTATTATAATGTAATACGGTGGTTTGAATAGCTGCTTTTGGGAATGTAAATAGAACTCTTTTGGTGTTGGATATATTGTAAATAGTACGCTTTTGGGTTTATCTAATTTTTTTGTTTTGAAATTTTGAGTCCTGGCACGAGCTAGGCAGGCGTCCCGCCGATACCTTAAGGTTCGCCCTTGGGAGAAGCGGGGGCGTCACAGGTGGTATCAGAGCGCCTAAATTAGAGGACTTGGGCAAGTGGCACATACGTGATAGGCACTAGGCATATTTGATTCTTTTAAATTGAATGATATATTTTAAGCTGAAATGCCGGTAAATTAACGAATTAATGTTTATAGGTATAGATCCGGGCAGTTCTAGTGGTGCGAGACCCAGCGGCGTGGTACCGGGATCGAGACCTCCGAGTGCGAGGGGCCCGGAAGACCGAGTGTTGCGTAAGCGGGTGATCCGATATCGGAAGAGGCCTGGAGAGCCCTACATTTTGTATTCCCCCTTTGGTCAGGTGTTGCACCGACCCTGTCAGTGTTACTATATGTACGACTACCCTGATGAGGTCGTCTTGGCAGTGGACGACAAGCGATGCCGCCTGAGGAAGGCTTGCGATCGCTTGGCTTGATAGTTAGAGGAGGCTCAAGAGATTGCCCACGGGCAAGCTATGAGTGTTAGGGACTTGGAGCGGGGCCTCCAAGACACACACCAGCACCTCTTCACTATGAAGAGGCAGCTTAGGGAGAGGGCCTGGAGTATTACGTTGGACTGCGAGATCCTACTAGATATGGCCGCGGAGGCGCCACCACGAGCTACCGGCCCAGAGCAGATAGGCGAGGTATATACTCTAGGTTCCGTTAGGGATTTGGGCCCTAGGGGAGGCGCGTAGGGCCGTTATTTGGATTCTCTTTTGCCCATCTGATATGTTTTTGTTCTAACCAGTATAGCTGGTTCCTTGGTTATCTGCTGGTTAACTAGATTTTGGAGCTTGAATGCTCATGTATTTAAAGGGTTTTGTACCGACTGGATGTCGGATAACTTGTATATCTTTTGGTGTGGCTTTGTAAATAAATGTGTATATTTGAGTATCATCTTTTGCACTTATCCTTTGCATGCCTTTTGTACATTTGCTTTGTGTTTTTATTTTGTTTCTAGTTTGAATACTAAGCACACGTTATGTTTGGATTTATAGACTTTTGCACCTAAATGGCCTCCGGTACTCGAGGTAGAGGTAGAGGGCGAGGACGAAGCCCTGAAAGGGAACATGAACATGAGCTAGATCAAGTAGCTACAGCCATCCGCTGGATGGCTGACCTGTTAGAACGTATGGTTGACCAACAGGATCAGGGCCATGGGAATACTACAGGAAACCCTGGAAATAATCCAGGCAATTACGAAGGAGAGGACCGTGCTTTAGAACGGTTCCAAAAATTTGCACCTCCCAAGTTTATAGGTGGACCTAATCCTGACCTAGCAGAGGGTTGGATAGACCGTATGTTAGATATATTTGCCGCGCTTAGGTATTCGGAGGAGCGGCAGATATTTTTGCTGTTTTTCAGTTTGAAGGGTCCGTCTGAGCCTGGTGGAATGTGATTAGAGCCAAGTGGGAGCGGGAACAGACCCCCTGGACATGGGTTAAATTTACACGAGAATTTAATGAAAAATACTTACCTCCCATTGTACAAGAGAGACATGAGGATGATTTTATCCGCCTGTGCCAAGGGGCATCCAGTGTGGCGGAGTATGAAATCCAATTTACAAAACTCTCTCGCTTCGCTCCGGAACTGGTGCTAACGGAGCAAAAGTGAATTCACCACTTTATCCAAGGCTTGAATGTGGAAATCTAGGAGGCACTAGCAACAGTTCAGTTGGACACGTTTAGTCAGGTGCTAGAAAAAGCACAGCGGATTGAGATAGCTAGGGGACAAGTAAAAGCCTTTCATGATCGGAAAATGAGGCAACCCGGTTCGAGCAATTTTGCGACTAGACAGAGTTCGAGAAGTGAGCCACCTTTTAAGGGGAGTCGAGGAACAGATGGTCCCCGACCCGCAGGAACCCTAAACCAGGGTAATTTTGGGAGAGGTCAGGTAGGGCAAGGGCCCCAGAGGGGTATTCAACGTGGAGTATTGACTGCTGGAACTAGGCCAACCTGTGGTTTCTGCGGGGCCAATCACACCGACGAAAACTGTTGGAAGAACAGTTCAATCCGAAAATGCTATAAATGTGGTAGTACAGAGCATCTGATTGCCCAATGCCCTAAAATGTAAAAAGAGAGACTTAAACCGCCGACTGAAGGGACCACAGCTAAGCCGTCAAATACAGGGAAAAATTGACCCAAAAGACCAACTAGAGTATATGCGATGGGTCAACAAGAGGTGTTAGACCCTTCGGCGGGCATCAAAGGTACGCCCTTTCTTATCGGCGCGCCGCAAGTGTTTAATAGACCCTGACAACACGTATTCTTGTAAACCCTGCAATTATGGTCCACGAACAAAGGTATCAATTTCGAGAACGAAATTATTCTATGTGGGGGAGGTTGTGAGACCCCGGTCAGTTCTTAAATTTGATATTAGGTTATATTCATTATTTGTGCGGTAACATTAGGTTTTGGGACTAATTCGAAAACCCTAAGTTGGGGTTAGTATTGAAACCCTAGTTTTTGTATTAATTATAAGTTCGAGTGGTGATTAAAGTTAGTTATGCTAGTATGTGTTTTAGTACAGGTAAGTATAGGATTTGATCTAATTTATATCGGTTAAGTGAGTTTAAAAGTTAGAAAACCCTAAAAGCTAGCAAAACCTTTAGTGTTATGATATATTAGAAGTTTAAGTTGGGTTTAAAACCCTAATTTTCCCCTTGACAAAAAAGTTGTTGTTTAATTGCTTTTATGTGGGATAAAGTATGTTTTAGTATAGGTGATTAATGTAGGAGGGTGATTAGTGAAGTAATTAAGTATGGTCAAGTGTTTTGGACTAGATTAAGTTTATAACATATGGAGTTAATTGAAAGCTTTTTAAATGTTTAAGGGCAAGAGTTGATCAAATACAAAGTTGAAGGTGCAAGGGCTTGAGAGCAAAATGTGAGCTTTTATGTGATTGGTGGAGAGAGAAAATATCTTCCAAGGCTTGACTAGTCTTATATATCATAGGATTTGTGAGATAAACATAAGAAAAGAAACAAAACAAACTAAGGGAGAGAGAGAGAAAGAGGTGGCCGAACCAAGAAGGAAAGAAAAGAGAAAATTTTCCTTAAAAATTCTTCAACTTCTAGCTTCCATCTTGGTCTTGGAGTTTAAGACAACATCTTTGCTACTTGATTGTTGTGGGTTAATCATCAACAAGGTTGGATTGAAGGTAAATCACCTCTTTTGAAAGTTAAATTTTGGGGTTTTAATCTTGAAGTCATGAAAGTGAAGTTTTTGTTGTGATTATGAACTTGTAAGGTTCATGTGGTGATTATTGTGTTGATTGATGGTTTATTCTAGTGGGTTATTGCTGTAAAAATTTCGGTTAAAGCTATGGAAGATTAGGGTTTCTTGCTAAGCATTCTAGTTAGCTCTAATCTTGTGTTATTGAACTTGTAGTGGTTGTGTTTGATGATTGGCTTCATTGGTTTGGTGAGTGAATGGTAAAAACTGATTTGGGTTAAGAAACCCTAGGCTTCCTTAGGTTAGTTTAGCTTGGCTAATGTTTAGTGAGTTAGGGTTTGGTTAGTAGGTTGATAGATTAAGTTTAGTGATGCAAATATAGTTAAGTTAGGATTATGGTTAGCTTTTGGGCAATTTTGTAGTGACTTAGAGGGGAAGTTTCGAACCATTAGTAGGTCTTTTAGGATCTGGTATATGTATGATTATTTGGTATAAAATTGGTTAGAAAACTGGTATAAGAAGCATAGAGATAGACCATGCGTTTGCGACGTACAAAACCGGCAAATCTGGAAAAACAGGGCAGCCCACAAATCCGAACTTGAGTTCCATTTTTCTTTATGCTGCGTGCTGATTCAGAAGTTTCTCGAAACATGAAAGTCGTAGCCTCTTAAGTCCTTAATATGCCTCCAAAATTTTAGATCAAACGGATCAGTGTAGCCCGAGTTATAGCCAAAATACTTGCACCTATTTTGTACACTGGATTGTATTACGTTTTTTAATTTTGCTTCTAACAATGCTCTGTCCGTTTTGATAACGTGCAAACTGAGTGTTGACCTCTTCATAAGAAATGTAGGTCTTGGTCTTAGCTTTGAAACAGTATAAAGTGCATCCAAATCCCAGTTCTGTAGCTTCAGTTTTGACCAAAACAAATCGGTTGTCAGAACTGCCTTCGGATTTGGACAGTTCTGACAGGAACTTTGAACCCTTTTTTCCCCATGCTCTGTATTGATTCAGGTTTTGTCCAAAACATAAACGTTTTAGCCTTATGACATAGCTTTCTAACGCCTTAGGAATTTCTTGATTTGGATTTGTGAACTGGGAGTTATGGTCCAGCAAACAGACCCTGCCTGTCATCCTAAAATGCAAACTTCTAGTACTGTTTTCCATGATTTCGACCGGTTTTCATTCAGATCTGGGTTGAGATATCTAAATAAAAGTTGTAGCCCTTCCTCGTAGCTTCAAAATGTTGTCTCACCCACCTTGATCCGACATTCCTAACCTAACTTTTGATCAAAACGATTTGGGATGGCAAATCTAGCCGTTTCCGTTTCCGTTTCCGTGTCCGTCTCCATTTCCGTGTGCCGTTTCCGCACTTGCATGTGCCAATTTTGCCGTTTTACTTGAGTTGTGCATGTTAGTGACCATTTGTGATATATTGTGATGCAATCTCCTATTTAAGATGGTGACGGCCTAGACGTTGCCGGTGGGGCCTAGTAGCTGTATACGTGACGTGATCCTTGCATTTTTGCTATACATACCTTTGGAGTAAGTATTCAGACCGTTTATGTGTATAAACTGCTATTGTGTTTTGATGTGAATAAAATGGGGATTTAGGCGAGAGTGTACGTTATCACACTCGACCTAAACCCTAGTTTGTACCTATAGAGTTTAGTTTCAAATGCAGTAAAAGGCACTTGATTTTGACTCTTGGACGAAAATTTATAGGCTGTTGAGTGCGGACAGGAAGACTGCCCTGATCAATTTTCCAGATTTGATTTTTTTGTCTTTTGCCTAACTTTCAACCACTCAAATGAAATGATTTTTGAGAGATAATTTTTACACACATAATCTAACATATAAAAAACATTTTTGCTGTAATTTAACAATAAAATTTGAATTAAATCAAGATAAATAAATCAGCAAAATTTCAGACAGCACCTCCTCTTGGCCACCTGGCAGAACTTCCAACTATTTCTTACAAATCTGCTTTAGTTTCTCAAATAGCACAAGAGTGTAAACATATAGGTTGAGTTCTTAAATGAAAACTATTCCATAATCTCAAATGATAAGCTACATATCCAATCCCTTTCTCTCGGATGACACTATAAGAATTCCAGCAGGTTTCTTCCTTTGTTTTCAACTCAAAGTTCCAACTTTCACAAGTTCCTATAGCTAAATTTCACTTTATGCCAGAAATAAACATTTTCATGCATTTTCTACAACATTCTTCCATTTTTCCATTGACAACAGGCTATAACTTAATCAATCATCTCTCGGTTCCAACAGGTTCAGTCCAGCTTCAATTTTAATCTTAAACCAGAACTTTTCTTCAGTCGGAACTCATTTTTCCCTGCTAAAACTTAACTTGCAACTTATATATATTCATTTATACTCAGTAAATAAGGATTGATCACCAAAACTTTACCTCTTTCTTTCAAGATTTAAAAGTTGTAGACCGGGCAGATTTCTTAGCTTCGGTTCCTCAAAATCTGCACCAGCTCTCCTTCTTTCTTCTATCTACTTCACTCTCAATCGGTTGAGGCTGGTACGTGATGTTATTCTTGATTTTGATGATCACAAAGCACGTTGAAATGTTTATCTAATTCTCTTCAAATATAAGTGTTTTGTTTGTTAGAGAATCAGGTACAAAGGTGTCAAGAAAATAAAATCAACCAAAAGAAGAAGCAAAAACAGGGCACTCATGTCGGACATCCGAAAGGATGAAGAACATCAAGAAGGAAACTCTGTCGGATGCTCGTGAGGAAGCATCGGACGTCCGGGAGGATTGGACGCACATCAATTGCGTTGGACGTCCGAAAATTTTCGCAAAGTTCTAATGACTTTCTGACGACGTTCGGACGCAGAAACTGTCGGACGATAAAATCCCATCGGATGTCCGAATGACAACTTGACTGATTTTCGGACGATGGGATCGGACGATGATTAAGCTGTCGGACGTCCGACAGCCCCAACGGCTAGATGACTCTTCATCTGCCTTCTATCCGTTGGAAGCATAAATGAAGCCCATTTTTGGTCCCCTTTAAATACAAATGATTCTGAACCAGGGAGTGACTTTTGCACACTTCGTTTACAAGATCTCAAGAGATATTTTAGATAGAAAATAGTCTCCTAAGCAAGATTTGTTCTCCAAGTAGTGTGAAGTTCTTGTAAGCACTTCTCTTGTGTTTGAAATTTTCAATAGTATAGCTTTGTTGAGGGTTATCTGAGTGATAGTAAAACTTCCTAGCTTGACTAAGTGAGGCTTGGGGCAAGGAGGAAGTGATCCCTCCATTGTACATTGAGTTGATTATTTTTCATCAAAGAGAAGGTGCTCATCTTTGTGATTGGTCTTCAAGTTTGAGGAAAGCTTGGTAGACAATCGGTTTGTTACTCTATCTTATTCCTTTTTTTTAATAAAATTCTCATTGCTTATATACACTCTTATTTCTGATCAACATTGCTCTCTTCTTTAAATTTGCTTGGCTGATCACTACTAGAAAAGAAGATAAATTTTTATTAAAGAAAAAGTGCATAAACACAATAAAGTATTTTTAATCAACCTAATTCACCCCCTTCTTAGGTTGTCCTTGGGCCTTACAATTGGTATCAGAGCTTGGTCTCCTAGAGATTAAGCTCAAGCAACTTGGAGTAAAGATGACAACCAATCATGCCATGTTTGTTGAGGGGCAATCTGTCACTAGGCCTCCCATGTTTACTGGTTCCAATTATGTTAGTTGAAAAGAAAGAATGATTATCTTTTTGCAATCCATTGATATTGAGCTATGGTTTATTGTGTATGAAGGACCGCATGATGCTAACGTTCTTGATGCAGATACAGGTTTGTTTCGGCCAAAAATAAGAGCTGAGTTGAATGCTCAAGATAGAACCAATTTCACATTGAATGTCAAGCCATGAATGTTCTTTATAGTGCCTTAGACTCAAATGAATCAATTAGAGTAAAAAGGATGTAAATCTGCCAAAGAAATGTGGGATAAGCTAAGAGAAATTCATGAGGGTAGTGACAACGTGAGAGAACAGAAAAAGTCTATCTTGGTCACAAAGTATGAATCATTTAAAATAGAACCCCTTGAGGATATTGACAAAATATATTGCAGATTCAATGACTTGATCAAAGATCTCGAGGTGTTGGACAAAGAGTACACCTTGGGAGAGAAAAACAGGAAAATTTTCAATGCGTTGGGCAAAGAATGGGAAAGTAAAGTGACTGCAATAGAGGAGACTAAGGATTTGAATTCTGTGCCTATTGAATCTCTCATTAACTCACTAACCTCCTATGAGTTGAAGTTGAAAACTAAAGTGCAGGAGGAAGAGGACACGAGAGCAAAGAGAAACATAGCTCTGAAGGCAGCTCAAGGTGAAGATGATCCAGCTCAGTTGGATGATGAAGACTCGGATGGTGATGACAACGATCTTGCTCTCATCACAAAAAGGTTCAAGAGAATCTTGAATAAAAGGAAGTTTAGAAGGGAAGGACCTAGCAATCAATTCTAGAATCAATCTTCAAACGCAAGGAACAAAGGAAAACAAGAATTCAACAAGAAACAATTGGACAAATGCTACGAATGTGGACAGCCTGGACACTACGCAAACGAATGCTCCCTAAAGAAAAAGAAAGATGGAAAAGCTGATCAAAAGCCAAGGTTCAACAACTTCCAGATTACATGGAATGAATGTAACTCCGAAGGCGAAATTGAAGAAAAAGAAGAATCAGCTCAAATGGCCTTCATGGCTATTGGAGATAATGAGGTAACTTCCATACACTCTCAATCTGAAAGTGATGATGAAGATGATGATGATCTTGAATCCTTTGTTGAAAAATTGCATAATGCCTTAAAGGAATCTTATGATAAAAACAAGCAGCTAAAACAGAAAATTATTTTTCTCATTCAAGAAAATGCAAGTCTTTTTCAACAAAATAAACAACTAAAGACTGACAATGAGTGCCTTGTAAGAGCCGGATTTGATGTTCAAAATGAACTTGATAGAAAGACAAGTGTTTGTAAAATGCTAAAGGAAAAACTTGGGGATTTGAATAAAAGGATGGACAATTTGGATGAGACCTTAAAAGCTAGAAAACAAGATTATCTCAAAAAGAACATGTCAACCACCTTTCTTACTGCTCATGAAAGAATATTAGCACACAACAAAAATGCACATGGTTTCACAACATATAGAAGGAGTGGATTGAGATTTATCAACATGTTAAAGACTCTTTCATTATGTATAGTTTTTGTTGTCAAATAGGGCATTTGAAATGAGATTGTTATGTGAAAAGAAATATGAACAAAGGAATGAGATGCATGTGGTTAGTTAGATACAATGCTAATTATTGTGGACCCAAAAGTGAAAGGGTACCAAACACTCTCTCTTTTCAGGAAAAAGGCTCAAACAAGTCCAAATGGTTCATTGACAGTGGCTGTTTAAGGCATATGATCGGTGATCCTTCGTTGTTCATAAAGCTAAAATCAAAATTAAGTGGAAAGGTGACATTTGGTGATGACCTGAAAGCTAAGACAACTGGAATAGGTGATGTTGGTAAGGATGGTGAAACTTTTGTTCATAATGTGCTCTTAGTTGATAACTTAGGTTATAACTTGCTTAGTGTTAGTCAATTATGTGATAAAGACTTGAATGTGTTGTTCAAAAGGCATGAATGCATTGTACTTGACTCTAAATATAATGTTGTGTTCAAAGGTAAGAGGTTTAACGATATTTATATTGTTGTTCTTGATAAACTTGATTCATCTAACTTCCAATGTCTTAAAGCTTCAAATGAAGATCCTTGGTTGTGGCATAGGAGACTTTGTCATTTTAACATGGAATTACTAAAGGAAATTTCGAAAAAGGAGTTGGTTAGAGGCTTGCCAAAAATCAGTTTTGAAAAGGACAAAATTTGTGATGCATGTCAATTTGGGAAGCAAACAAAAATTTTCTTTAAACAAAAGAAGTGTGTATCAACTTCTAAACCTTTGGAACTCTTACATCTTGATTTATTTGGTCCTACTCAAATTACTAGATTGAGAGGTAAGAGATATTGTTTTGTGATTGTTGATGATTATTCTAGATATACTTGGGTGACATTCCTCGGTCATAAAGATGATGCCTTCAAGAATTTTACTTCATTGTTTGCTAAAGTGCAAAATCTGCTTGGTTTAAAAATTGTTAGGATTAGAAGTGATAATGGAACGGAATTCAAGTTTTGTGGTTTTTCAGAATTTTGTGATCATAATGGCATAACACATGAGTTTTCTATTGCAAGGACTCCACAGCAAAATGATGTTGTAGAAAGGAAAAATAGGACACTCCAAGAGACTGCTAGAACTATGTTGAGTGAATGTAGTTTGCCAAAATATCTTTGGGCTGAAGCGGTAAACTCCGCATGGTATGTGATGAATAGAATCCTCTTGAAGCCTATTTTGAATAAAACATCTTATGAACTGATTTTTGATAAGAAACCTACGGTTGGATATTTCAAAGTTTTTGGTTGTAAATGTTTTATTTTGAATTTAAAGGAACATCTTGGTAAGTTTGAAAAAAAATCTGATGAAGGAATATTTTTGGAGTATTGTGAGAACAAAAGAGGATATAGAATCTTTAATAGAAGAACTCTTGTGATAGAAGAAACTATACACATAACATTTGATGAAACTAATGATGATGATTCCAAAAGTTCGTGTGAGGATGATGATGTAGGTGTTCGTGAAGGAATGAAAAAGCTAACAATTGGAGATGAAGGAAACTCTAAACCGGAAGTAAAGGAAATGGAGGATGAAGCTCATGAAGATCAAGAAAAGGAAGATGAAGACAAGAATGATGACTCATTCAAAGACCTTCCAAAAGCTTGAAAATTTAGCCAAAATCATCCAAGAGAGCTTATAATTGGTGATCCATCCGAGAAGGTAAAGACTCGTTCCTTATCTAAGAAATTGATAGACAATTTTACTTTAGTCTCTCTTTTTGAACCTAAAAATATCAATGATGCCTTAAAGGATGAAAACTGGATTTTGGCAATGCAAGAGGAACTTAATCAATTTGAGAGAAATAAGGTTTGGACACTAGTTGATAGACCTCAAAATCAACCTATCATTGGCACGAAATGGGTATTTAGAAATAAGTTGGATGATAAAGGTGTAGTTGTAAGAAATAAAACTAGATTAGTTGCTAAAGGATATGCACAAGAAGAAGGAATTGATTTTGATGAAACATTTGCTCCCGTAGCTAGATTAGAATTGATTAGAATGCTTCTTGCTTTTGCTTGCTTCAAAGGTTTCAAATTGTTTCAAATGGATGTTAAAAGTGCCTTCTTAAATGGTTTTATTGATCAAGAAGTATATGTGGATCAACCCCCCAGTTTTGAAAATATAAAATTTCCAAATCATGTGTTTAAACTCTCAAAAGCATTATTTGGACTAAAACAAGCTCCAAGAGCTTGGTATGAAAGATTGAGTGCTTTCTTGATTGAAAATGGTTTCAAAAGAGGTATTGTGGACACCACACTTTTTACTAAGCAAGTGTTAAATGATCTTTTTATTGTGCAAATATATGTAGATGATATTATTTTTGGTGCTACTAATGAGTATCTATGCAAGGATTTTTCCACCATTATGCAAAGTGAATTTGAAATGAGTATGATGGGAGAATTAAGTTTCTTCCTTGGACTTCAAATACATCAAGCCTAGAGGGAATTTTTATAAATCAAGCAAAATACACCAAGGAATTGATGAAAAGATTTGGCATGGTGGACTCAAAGCAAGTTGGAACTCCAATGTGCACTTCTACAAAACTTGACAAAGATTAAGAAGGTAAACATGTGGATGAAAAGCACTATAGAGGTATGATTGGAAGCCTACTCTATTTAATCGCAAGTAGACCCGATATTATGTTTGTTGTTTGCTTGTGTGCTAGATTTCAATCTTGTCCAAAAGAATCACATTTGAACGCTGTTAAAGAATTTTTAGGTATTTGAAAGGTACATTAGATTATGGTCTTTGGTATGCTAGATCTTGTGAATTTGCTCTATATGGATATTCAGATGCGGATTTTGGTGGTTGTCGTGTGGACAGAAAAAGTACTAGTGGAACTTGTCACTTTCTTGGTAATTGTTTAGTTTCTTGGTTTAGCAAAAAATAAAATGTAATCTCTTTGTCTACAACCGAAGCCGAATATATTGCCGCTAGTGCATGTTGTGCTCAACTTTTATGGATGAAGTATACCTTGAATGATTTTCGATTGTTATATGACTGCATGCCTATATTTTGTGATAATACTAGTGCCATCAATTTGACCAAAAATCCAATTCAGCATTCTAGGACAAAACATATAGATATAAAGCACCACTTTATTCGCGATCTTGTTCAAAAAGGTGAAGTTTGTGTGAATTATATTTGTTCTAAAGATCAAATTGCTGATATTTTCACAAAAGCTTTGCCATTGGATCAATTCATTCATTTAAGATCAAAATTAGGGATAATCGAAAAATCATCTTAAAATTTTTTTTTTTCTGTTCAAAGCTTTTGGACGTCCGAAAGCAGATGAACTGACGTCCGATAATGTTCTTCAGATATTTTCCAAGAAAGCACCTGTTCGGACGAAACTGTCGGACGCACAACTTCGTTCAGCCATCCAACAGTGCAACGGTACACTTTTTAAAGTAACTTCCCTCCTTATTTGCTTCAGACCCTTCTTCTTCTCTTCTCTCTCGGACGAAAACTGTCTCTCCTTTTCACTCTCAATTCATGCCATTCTGAAGCACTTATTCCAAAATTGACTCAATCAAAAACTTTTCCTGATCATTGCGAGTTCATCTTCCTGATCTTTTCACCAAATCTCATCATATTTCGACAGTTCCCAAATTTCTCTCAAAACCCTATTTTCCCATAGCCATTTTGTTCAATCATCTTCAAGGCTCGTTTACCCCAAAATTCTTGTGTGATTCACTCCCATACTACTGTGTGCATCATTAGCATCATACATCTCACGCATTTCACACAATGGTGAATCTAAGAAGAGGAAAAGTGCCTACCGGGCGCAAATACACACTTAGGGATGAGGATGCTGATTCTCCTAGGGCCAAAAGATCCTCCAAACGTGTCAAAAAGGGAGCAGTAAAGGCTCAAACTTCACAGCCTTCTGCTCAGCCTGAATCCGGATAAGGGACTACATCTCAACCGCCCTCCCAATCAACCACAGTCTCCCCATTCTTTGATGATGCTGCCAAAGAAAAACACTCCTGGATATCCCAAAAAGGTTTCATTCCTCAACGTACCATAAATCCCTCTGAATTTCGCAAGATAGGTTTAGAGTCTATTCTGCGTCTCTTTGAATTCCAGAAATGGTCACATATCATTTCCATGCCTAACGTTTAATACCTTGAAATGCTATATCAATTCTTTGCCAATATTAGGAAAGGCACTGACCACACTGAAATTTTGTCCAGGGTAAATAGGGTAGATTTAGTGTTTGATCCTGAGATTTTGAATGCTGTTTTAAATACTGTTTTTGAACCAGGATGCAAAAGTAAAATTGCCAATTTCTTTTCTTATGAAGAGCATCCCACTGCTGATAATCACTTTGATAGTGCTAAGATGTTGTCTTATTTTCAAAAGAAGTTTTCTGCCCCTGCTGATGCAAAACTAAATGACCTTGCTCCTGTGAATCTTATTGCTTTCTCAATCATTTCAAATTTGTTTGTGCCTACCGATGGTCATAGGACAGATGCCAATAAAATGGAGCTGTATCTTTTTTATTGTTTTTGAGAAAAAATTCGCATTGACTTTGGCTTTGTCATGTGCAAGTTTTTACTTCGCTTTACCACTGATTCTCATAGAAAACTGTCTTATGGAAAATTTCTTCAGAAGATTTTTGAGTTTTACAAAGTACCCATCCTTAGTATTTGTCCCAAAGAAACGTTTTCTTCTGCCTTTACTAAGGCTTATTTTGAGCGCAAGAATCTTGTCTTTAGGGATAATATGTGGGCTTATAAGGGGGCCACGTCTAATGCACCTAGGTCTAAGACTGCACATGATCCCCTTCACACTCCATCCTCTGTTGTACTGACTTCTATTCATCCTAGGAAGACTGCCACTAAGGCATCTTCTTCTTCAAATTCTGAAGTGGTTGAGTTCTTTCGAGATCTTAAACAACATGTTCTACTTCTTGAACATGGTCTCATGCTCACCATGTCATTCGAGCAACAAGCAAACTTCCTGGATAAAAAGAATCTTCTCTTTCGCCCACCTGTGGTTGAGGAAGTTCCTTATGGCAAAGAGCCACGCTCTACTGATCCCAATTCATCAGCGCCTATTCGCTCTATGAGTCCTGCTCCCATCGACCTCACCTTTACTCCCGTGGCACCTCATGATCCTTCCACATCTGACAAAGGCAAGAAACCAGTTGGTGAATATGCTGAAGATGATGAAGACACTGAGAAGGAGGATCTCTCTCAGTATCTGCTTACTCGAAGGATGCCTGGATCCTCTTAGTTTACCAATTAGGATCACTAGACCTATTAGGATCATTTGCATTCTGTTTGGTTGTTTTCTATTTGCTGGATGTTAGATGGCTGCCTAGGACTTTTTTTTGTTTCTTTGATTCTAGTGCTTGTAATGTTCAAAACTGGATATGTAGATATAATGTGTGTGATGCTCGTAAGCTATTTTGTTATGAATGTTTAGTTCTTTTTCATGTTATTGGTTCTTGTAATGTCTCTTTGCGTTTTGACTTTTGTGATGACAAAAAGGGGGAGAGATATGAAGATATGAATATGGATATGTGCGGGATGCGTTGAATTGGCTGGACAGTTGGTAAAATGTCGGTTGCTTAACTATTTTTTGGATGATTGAATAAATCTGCGGAGTAGCCAAGTGAGGGGAAGTTTTTCAATTTTTGTTCTACGATTGACTAAGTAAGGGGGAGTTTTTTGTCAAATGAGAAAGGGGGAGCCTATTTGTAATCATCAAATTTCATTTCAAACCATTGCTTTGTCATCATCAAAAAGAGGGAGAATGTTATTCTTGATTTTGATGATCACAAAGCACTTTGAAATGTTTATCTAATTCTCTACAAATATAAGTGTTTGTTTTTTCGAGAATCAAGTACAAAGGTGTCAAGGAAAGAAAATCAACCAAAAAAAGAAGCAAAAACAGGGCACTCATGTCGGACGTCCGAAAGGATGAAGAACATCGAGAAGGAAACTCTGTCGGATGCTCGTGAGGAAGAATCGGACGTCCGGGAGGATGGGACGCACACTTCGGACGTATATCGATCGCGTCGGACGTCTGAAAAATTTTGTAAAGTTCTGATGACTCTCTGACGACGTTCGGACGCAGAAACTGTCGGACGATAAAATTCCATCGGACGTCCGAACGACAACTTGGCTGATTTTCGGACAATGGGATTGAACGATGATTAAGCTGTCGGACGTCCGACAGCCCCAACGGCTAGATGACTCTTCATCTGCTTTCTATTCGTTGGAAGCATTAATGAAGCCCATTTTTTGTCCCCTTTAAATACAAGCGATTCTGAACCAGGGAATGACTTTTGCACACTTCGTTTACAAGATTTCAAGAGATATTTTAGCTAGAAAATAGTCTCTTAAGCAAGATTTGTTCTCCAAGTAGTGTGAAGTTCTTGTAAGCACTTCTCTTGTGTTTGAAATAATAGTGTAGCTTTGTTGAGGGTTATCTGAGTGATAGTAAAACTTCCTAGCTTGACTAAGTGAGGCTTGGGGTAAGGAGGAAGTGATCCCTCCATTGTACATTGAGTTGATTATTTTTCATCAAAGAGAAGGTGCTCATCTTTGTGATTGGTGTTCAAGTTTGAGGAAAGCTTGGTAGACAATCGGTTTGTTACTCTATCTTATTCCTTTTGTTTAATAAAATTCTCATTGCTTATATACACTCTTATTTCTGATCAACATTGCTCTCTTTTTTAAATTACTTGGCTGATCACTACTAGAAAAGAAGGTAAACTTTTATTAAAGAAAAAGTGCATAAACTCAATAAAGTATTTTTAATCAACCTAATTCACCCCCTCTTAGGTTGTCTTTGGACCTTACACGTGAAGTGTGACAGCCCCACCTCCTCCTAAGGCGAACGAAAGGGTTCGGTGGACCGCCTGCCCAACTCTCGCTGGGACTCAGTCGTTCACTTCAATCAATCCGGAATACAACCACAAGAATTCATATAGCAAAAATCGAAAATTTAAAGTGAAACTTATATACATTGCTATCTCAAAAGGAAGTACAAACGTCGAATATACAAAGGTTCTCAATTCACCATACATCCAGCCCGTGCCAAGCACTAGGGCGAGAACCATTACAAAATCAAAGAACTAGACTAGGCTAGTCTATACAGATCTTTCATCTTGCTCGTCGTCCCCTGTTAAGGAAAACAAAACTGTAGACACCAAATTTTTCAAATTATTTATTTTATTTTATTTTATTTTTGTTTTTAGTAATAACTATTATCTATTTCTTGTTTTGAGGCACTTTTAGCATTTTATAGCATTTTAGATTATTATTATCTATTATTTTATTTTAGTTTTTATTTTTTATTTCGTATTCGTTTTGCCTTCTTGGCTGTTTATCTTTATTTTTATTGTAAGATTTTTTTTTAGCATAAAATTTGTCAAAAGAGAAAATTATTCTTAAAAATATGTTTATTTCCTTTTTACTATTTATTAATCGGAAAAAGAGAAAAAGAGAGGAAAAGTCATTAATCCAACACAGGAAAAACCTCAGCTTTTTGTTTTATTACTAGTTTTGTACTTTTTATTTAAGTTTTATTTTGTATTATTGTTGTGTAAAAAAAAAAAAAAGAGTCGCGCATGCAACAGCGTAGGAAATGATATCATTTTCATGATTTTTTCTGGTGGATCGGATGGCTGGAATTTTTGGGGTAGAAATCAACCCCCCATCCTCACCTTTGAGGTGAGGGTTTAGGGGGTTCCACTAGATATATAAAAGGCTGAAAAAGAAACGCAGCCAAGGGGGGAATGGAAGAAAAATAAAGAGGAACGACAAGAGGGTTTTAGGAGGGTTTTGACGGCTGATTGAGAGAGAGCCGAGAGATAGAGAGAGCTAGAGAGGTGACGGTTGAAAAAAGGCGAGGGAAACAGAAAACTCTGGAGAAAAGAGCAAGGATTGGGCAGCTGAGAGAGGAGCGACTAGGGTTTTAGAAGGAAAAGAACGCAGCTTGGGCTAGGGAAGAAGGAAACCAGATGGAGGAAAAAAGAGAGGTCCTGGAGTTTGAGAGAGAATCAGAGGAGGGGGGTTGACGGCAGAAGCTTGAACATGTCTGGCAAGGGATAGGAAGAATGCCATGGGCAGCGAAGATTTGTGGGAGAAACGAAGCAAAGAGGCAACTGAGCAAGCTTCGGCCGAGAGAAAAGGCTGAGAAGAAAGAAGAACGCTGAAAAACTTAAGCTTTCTCCAGATCAAGTTCTCCCTTTCTTTTTTATCTTGCCATTTCAGTTCCTTGTTCCTGTTTCAGTCCGCCACTTCTGTTTGTCTTTACAGCCTGTTTTACGTTTCATTGTGTCTCTTTAGTGCGTAAGCATAGGATGTTGTTTTGCGGAACTTTGTTCTGTGTAGCCTTTGGGGAATGTTAAGCTACGGAAGCTGCAGAAAGTAGCAATGAAATTGTAGAAAAGCTTCTAACTTTTGATTGTTCTTTATTCAGATTTTTTTGGCATATATAGATCTAGATTTGGGTTTTGTTCGGACTTGGTTTTGGGGGGGCGCAGGCATGGCTGTCTTCTATAGAGTTGTATCATGGCTTCTTGCTTGAATTTATTGGCTGATGTTTGTGTTTGAATAAGCAAACCCAGAAAATGACATAAAACTTCGGGCAGTGTTTCTTTCTTGCTGTTTACTTGTGATAGTGTTTAGTGGTTCTTGTTTTTTTACCATTTTTGTTCTTAGTATCTTGTTTGTGTCAAGGTCTGAGCTTTTGCATGTTTTCTTGAATGTTTGGTTTGGCACATTCAAAGCAAGAGTTAAAGATTTTTGCTGCAATTTTCGTTCTGCTGTTATGGAAAACCACTGCTGCACTTTGTGTTGCTAGCAATCACCAACCCAGATTTTTCTGACTCGATCTTGCAAACAAAAAGTGTAATATTTGGCTTGGTTGATGAGTGGAGGTGTGTCTTATGGTTGTTTATTTTAAAAGCTGATTGTTTATGGGGGATGTGTTCGGGTGGATAGTAAACTGGAGAAGACAGCAGGTTGTATTGCAGAAACTTCCACCGTAGCCTTGCATGAATAGATTGCAGAAAATTTATTTTTCCGTAGCTTGCATGGAGTTGACATAGAAATCTTTCCCTATGCTGGTTTTCGTTGTCTTGTATGCAATGAGGCAAAGGGAGGGGCTTAGTGAGAACTTGGGTTTGGTTCTGGTTTGTTGCATGTGTGTTAAATTTTGCCGTGCATGTAGTTGATGAAATCTCAAAGTGTTCGAAAGTTGTAGGAATTGTCAAGGTTTTCATGCTCTTTTTGTCCGACTTCTTGTGCTTGAATCTAAGGTTTTGTGTTGCAAAGTGAGAGGATTAGTTGGTAGGTTTGTTGCTTAATTTAAAGGTTGGATGTTTGGTTGAAAGAGTTTGGATCAAATTTGCGTGTTTGGATCTGCAATATGTGTTTAAAAATGAAATTTTGCAGCAAGGAATGTAGGAATGAATTCGAGTTTGCCAGTTTTTCTCATCTCCCCTTGGTTTGCATGTCTAAACTAATGTTTTATGATGGTTTTGGAATCTAATATGAGCTCCCTGAATAGCTAATGAAGTTGTAAAATCACAGAGAAATGAGAAATTTTTTTGCTACACTTTTGTTTTTGCTGTTATAAAACTCTTGCTGCACTTTGTGTTGTTAGTGGTCACCAATCCGGATTCTTCTCATTTGATCTTGCAATGAAAGTGAATTATTTGCCTGATTGATGATTGGGGGAGTGTCTTATGATCGTTTGATTCAAAAGTTGATGTTTTGTTGGTAATGTTTGGGTCGGTTGATGAAGCACAACAGAAAATGTTGCAGAAACGGGTTTTCCTACTTGGGTTGCATGCTTTTGCATGAAAAATGTCCAAGAGAATTGCACTTTACTCCCCTTAGCTTCTGTCTATGCTATAAAGGCCCAATCATGTTCTCATTTCTTGCAATTGGGTCCTAAAGTAATTGCAATTTCAACCGTTACTTGACCCTTTCTTTACTCTTGGACCCTTGAAGTTCTTAAAACGTTTTAATTGGGTTTGAGTGCTTGATTAATGTTTGCAATTGGGTCCTTGGTGGGTCCCTTTCTTGGAAACTATGCATTATTTGATTTCATTTAAGTTGCAATTAGGAGGGATTTGGTGATTTTGTTTTACTTCACTATTTAATTGGTGCCTTAACCATTTTATTGTTTTGAAGCTAATATTTCCTTCATTTCATTACCATTGCAAGGGAGGTAACCTCTATCTCTTTGAGTTTATTTCTCCTACATGCCCTTACGTGTTATATGTGAACATGCATGCTTTAATTCGCTTTTCATTTTATGTTTAATTGCCTATTTCGTTTTTCTTTTTATTTCGTCTTTTTAATGAGCAAGTCATTTAAAGGGACTTGAATGCCAAATTTGTAATAGTTAGGTATTTATTTTATTTATTCTGTTCTGTTTCCCCTTTTTAGATTGTAGTAGGGCTCCCCTAATGTAATAGATAGGGCTTTCTTTGCTTTATTTGCCCTGTGTGATTTGCATGCTTACGTGCTACGTGTTACTTGCTTTCTTAGGGCCTTGCATCTAGATATCATGCTTATGTGTTATGTGCTACATGTGATTTATGTGTTTATTTTGCTTTATTAGCCTTTACATGATTTATTTGATTTGTAATGAATGTGTGACGTCACCACACTAGTCTAACGCTAGTTGTGGCCCCCTTTCCCGAATCCACACTAGTCCAATGCTAGTTATGGCCCTTCTTGTTCCGATTTCCCACTAGTCCAATGCTAGTGAGGATCCATAGACATGGGCTAGTCCAATGTTAGACCCTTAGGGACCTCTCTCGCTAAATCATGTTTGTGTGATTACATTACACTTCATGCATATTTCTTCATTTTTTAGAACCTTTATCATTTTCACATAATATTTCCCCTAATAAAATATCCCCTTACCCCCTATGTATGTAACATTCAGATTTGCATCTCATTTAGGAAATTAGGGGGTAGATTAGTGCATTTTGCCTGATTAGACTAGGGAAACCCCTTGGATATGGGATATGGACGAGTTTGGCTTCTCTAGCCTTAGCACGCTTGTATTCCCTCTATTAAAGGGAACATTGAAAGTCATGAGTATAAGTCCCCCGGACCCATTATGATGCATTCCTTTAGGTCATACACATTTGCATATTATTAGTTTCTTTACTTTTTCTTTCTTTCGAGTCTCATGACTTGCATTATTCATGACTTCTTCGAAGAGTCTTTATTAGGCGTCACGATTAATGTGATTGGTACCAAGTAAACTTTGAAGACACATTTTGACCCCCGATACCCTCTTAGGTCTAGGGTTTGCATTCATATAGTACATCCAAATTTGATAAATCTTTAGGTTAAAATAAGAAAATCTTTGACTAAATCGCGCAACTAGCCTTGGCTAGGTTGAAAGGGTGCCTTGGATTCTTATCCTTGCCTTCCCTTTCTTCAAATGTGACTCCCGAATCTTTTTCTCTGATTTTCGTAGACTTGGAGTCGTTTAAAAAAGGTTTTCTACTTTTTCCTTTTAAAATTCATTTTCAGGTGACTTGGTACACCTCAACTCAATACCAAGTGGCGACTCCGATTTTTCATTCAAAAAAAAAATCCTTTTTAAACTATATTTTGGGTCAAATCGTCACATTTTCAAGTCCCATTTAGACCCATGTTTTTCATTTTTTTTAAATCAAAAATTGAATCAAAAGCCATTTTTCTAAACTCGTCGATTTATTTTTCTTCTTAAAAAATGGGGCGCGACAGCTAGCGACTCCACTGGGGACTTAGAGAGTCTGAGCAAATTTGATTTAATCAATCTTTTTCTCCTTTTAACCTATCCATATATCGCATTTGGATGTTTAGGGTTGCATTTTTCCTTTTTTAGGATTTTGCATTTCGCGCGTATCAACTCACTCCCTCGCCCTTTGCGTACGATTGTTTTGATGGATGAATGGTTTATGTATGTGATTCCGCGCTTTACATTGCATTTGGGTGGGGGACATCACCCTAGAGCCTCGCATTGGTTCTTGATCCCTCCCCTCCAAACGAGCACTAGCATACGCGCATACGCTTTAATTTTTCACCCCTCATTTATTTTTCTTTTAGTGGCTTGTCACGCCACTCCACCCTATTAGGATTTTAAGCGACCCACTTGGACGTGTGATCGCGACACGACGTGTGCGTAGCATGATCCGAGGGGTCACTCAATCTTCCGCTTTAAACTTTGGGTTAATAGCCTTTAGTTTTTAGTCGAAGGTTGAGGATTTTTCTTAGATTCACCCGGATATGTAGCCGTGACACGACGTGTGCATAGCAATGTCTGGGGAATCGCTCGAGCCACCGACAAGGAACCTTGGGAGTGATGACCTTTGGTTTCCAAGTCTGAAGGCTCGGGGACCTGAGCTTATCGAGTCTAGATGCATTAGTGAACCCTAACCTCATGCATCCATAATAGTTCACCTAGGGTAGAGTCTGCCTTACCCTATTAGGGACACCATTCACGAGGGGAGGGATCCCACCCCCTTTCCTTATATGTCTTTTTTACTTTTTATATCATTTAATTGCCCAACGTGTTATGTGATTATGTGTTGAACTAATATTTCCTTGTCTCTTGTCTTTTGCATTCACAAACGTTAGGAAATAAGAGGTCTGGCATGATCCTATTTTTGGACCTACCCTTATAGATAGGCAATTTGCACGTTTAGAAATTTTGGTATATTTCATTCGTAAATTAATAATAGCATATCATTTTAGGCCTACCCTGGCATATAAAGGGTTCCTGAGGTCATATTTCATTTCAAATTGCATGTTTTATAGCTTTAATACACTGGTATCATGCATCCACCTTAGAGGAAATGCCATTTAGGGGATCCCGTGCTAGGATTAAACCGCCCTGTGTCTCGGATATATAATCCAATGAGACTTGCACATTTATATTTCCTGTACCATCCAAAGGGGTAGTGCACGAGGTAAGGTAGGATCCGATCATTTTCAAGAGCGATCTTTGGAATATGAGCGTCTAATAATTACCTTTTGGCCATTTTATCAAAATTGGTAAAAATCCCTTGCTTAAAGGACATTAATTTGAAGAAATTCACAAGTAATTCCTCACTATCGAGACGATAAATAAATTGAGGCCAAAATTTGATTTTAGAAGGCTCATAGACTAATTCATCGCAATAAATTTTTGAAACTATCGGTGGATAGATTGATTTTAAAATAAGCTGTCAATTCCATTCAATCCATTAGACCATTTTATTCATCAATTTCATCCAGTCCATTTTATCAATTTGTGCATTTTTAGGGCAACATAGTCGATTTTGAAATCATTTGACTAGTTTACCAATTCTTAGGGCAATCTAGTCGATTTTGAATAAATCACCAATTTCATTCAATTCATTTGATTGGTTTACCCATTCTTAGGGCAATCTTATCGATTTTGAATAAACCATCAAGTTCATCCAATCTATTTTGTCAATTCAAATTTAGGACAATCTAATCATTTTTGAATAAATCATTAACTCCATTTCTTTCATTTGGCCAATTCACCCAATTTTAGGGCAATCGAACCGATTTTTGAATAAATCAAGTTTCATTCAATCTATTTGACCAATTTACCCTTTTTAGGGTGATCTGATTAATTTTGAATAAATCAAATTTCGTTCAATTCATTTAACCAGCTTACCTATTTTTAGGGCAATTCGGTCATTTTTTAATAAATCATCAATTTTATCCAATCCATTTGACCCGCTTTTTCCCCTTTAGGGTTTGAGTCTAAGGTTCACTGAATAAAAGTAATCGAGACATTGCAACCCCTTTTACACATCATTTTATGTGTTGATCAAAGCAGTCAATCTATTCGGATTTTGTCCTCATGTTTAGGACAAATGTCTCTTCTTATTCCAATTGATCAAACATTTTCATATTATTTTTCACTCAATCAGTTGATCGGATTCATCAGGTATTGTATGGTGCCTACCCTAGAGGATTGCATTTTCATGCTAGACCTACCCTTGGCATAAAAAGGGCTCCCCCATAGGACATGCATACCGATTTTATAGTCTTGCTTACTAACTCAGGGTGTTTTTTCTTTTGTTTTTCCCCCCTCCCATGCATTCATAAAAATAAGTTGAAAATATTTTTTTTATGTTTGCTAAAATTTGAAAATTACAAGTATTACTCGATTCTTGGGCAGATCTTACAATGAAAACATGAAAGATCCATCTGAAGGCTCTGGGCTAAAGCCTCTGGGAGACTTTATAATTGTTTTTCAAAGGGAAATTTCGTTTATTTGATTTGTTAATACATTTTGTTCCAAAAGAAAGGGAGACAAAAGTGTATATGTGGGGTTTTGTAGAAGTTTTCTCTTCTCATTTGTATTATAATTGAACGAGAAATTTTGTTTAAACTTTTTCAACAATAAAGTTTTTGGACAATTATTGTTTTGTGTATATTCATGTACATTTGATTTTGTGTCTTGCTCATTAGAGATTTCATGATGAATTTTAAGAAATAAGACCAAGTTGAGATTTTCTCAACCTCTTGCCTGGAAATTCACAAGATTAGTGATCCAAACTGTACAATAAGAGTGCCTGGAATTAAAAAGAAGCCGCTTAAACTGATAGGTCACTCAAAAGTCCCAATCAGATACCTTTTCTTCTTAGCAAAAGCACCCCAAAATAAAATCAGTCACAGTGACTGATAAAATGCAAATTGGGGCAATCTTTGCTTGAAAAATGTCCATTGTGTCTAATTATATTCAATTCACATCTAAGTGAAAGCAAAAATGTGCATTATCCTTGTTTATTTTGAAAATTTGGGAATGATACTTCGAGCGTTCGTTTCTCTACCCATACAGATTTTATCATTTGCTCTCCCATTTGAGCCTTTGAAAGAATAATTTCGTTTCAAATAAGAGCCTTAATGATCACTACCCTACATTGGAAAATTTTCAAATATCAAAAGGAAATGGATTTTCACAATGAACAATTCGTTACTTTGGTTGTCATGAAGTGTAAGAATGATGCTTTGGCCATCATTTCTACAACCTAAACACTTTTTACCCTTGCATCCTCATTTGAGCTAAAATCGGCGGTTCTTTTCAAAACACCTATGATAGCCCCCACATTGGGGAAGGAGATTGGAGAATTTTCCCAAAAAGAAGAAAAAGCAAAATGCTAAAATTAAAAGAAAGAGAGAACCCCGAATGGGAAAATTTATTCTACCTGGGCTTCAATTTTGGGAAAAAGAGAAAAGAAAAGAGAGAAAGAGAAAAGAAAGAAAAGTTGTCCGGCGGATCCTCTATGTTTCGCGGATATGGATGAACGGAAGTCATCCTAGTTGATTCAGACGCATGCAAAAAATTTCACAATTAATGAAAATTTTCCTTTCAGAGTTAATGAAAGGAACGGATTAAAAATCAGACCCTTTTCTTTTCCAATCAAACATTCTATCCCTAGTTATCCCTTTTGAACCTTCAGAATAAATTACTTCGTTTGGCAACCTCTGAGAATCGCAAACCCTACATTGGGGCAAGTTTGAGTTGAAAAAGAAGAAAAGTCTCAAAAGGTGAAAAGTGATAAGGTAACAAAGTCAAAAGACAAAAGAAAAAAAGAGAACCTCAGTTGAACATGAACCGGGGAAAATTTTGAAAAGTTCAAAAGAATGGCAGAAGGCCGACAAAAGAGAACAAAATGAAAGAGAAAGAGCCTCAATTGAGAATAAACAGGGGCAAGTTCTGATTTAACCCTAAAAATAGGGTTGGCGCAATAATGCGATCTCAGGTCATTCAAACCGCCTTTGAAAATCCGCTTTCAAGCCTTAACTTTTCTAAGCACCCCACCGGACCCTATTACAAAAGCTAAAAGCCCTGACTTCTGTTCTTCGCAATATCTCTGTCAAGAAATTTTCTAATTGACAAGTGATGCTCATATACTGATGCCAAGGATTTTTTTTAAATATGTCTGAATTGATTGGGTGAAGTTGACACTGCTTTTCATGTGAAAACCTGCGAGGGCATTTTTGAAAAAAGAAAAAGGAAAAGTGAGTGAAATGAATGCAAAAGAAAAATGCAAAAAAATTCGATGTTGAAACCCCTGTTGAGTGATGATAAAAAGTCAAAAAAAAAAATCCAAGATCTTGGAGTTCAAAATAGGAGCAATTTTGGAAAAATGCGGTCTTTGGTGGAATGTCCTTGAAAGTCTTATTCTTTAACTATCGTTTTCAAACCACATTACAATCTCATAAAGTCCATCGTTGACTTATCCTTTATGGCAACCCAAAGTGATAATTATACTTCTGAGGAATCCATCAATCATCTGTGATCTTAAGCCTATAACCTGTTTTCACATGTTTTAGCTATCGTTTCTACCCATATGTTGCAAGCTTACAGCTTATATGTTGACTAGATTTTCTTAAAAAATGAGGGTGATAAACTTTTTGCTTTCACTAAGATGTGGTATTGAAGGGATTACATACAATTTGGGCACAAGAATAAGACAAACCTTGACCTCTCATTTCCAAATCAGAAATAACGCCCACTTGATTGGTCTTGAAAGATGAGCCAACAAAAAGTGGTGACCCGCTACTCTATGCACAGATGCTAAAAGTGAGGAAGAAATCTTCTGTAATTTGGTGTTATTCTGAGAGATTCATCATGAAATTTCTGCATGAGTTCAAACTCGACGTCTAAGTTTCTTCACATTGTATATATGATTATTTTCTAAATTTTAGAAAGTGCGATTTCTCTTTGTTCAAATAAATGGGGAATCATCTGAACAAATTTTTACAATCAAGGGAGCCCACATTGGGGCAAATTTTTATTTGTCAGATTTCACGAAATAAGCCCACACTGGGGCAAGTTTTTGGAACACATTTGAGGACTTCGCCCAAGAGTCAAGTAATATACTTTTAATTGCAATAACACTGCTTTTTCATGAGGAATAGTTGCATGTTGTACTTTGGTAAGCCCCCTGCGCAGGCGTTTACAACTGAAAATTGATGAAGAAGCGCGAGAGTGCTACTTATGAACTTCACCCTTGGCACAAAGAAGTGTCACAAGATTCCCAAGATCTTCAAAATATTAGTATGGAGAAGATTAGGTGGGCTAAAGCAGCAAATCGACTTGTTGACAAGGTCGAAGATGATGTGAGATTGATGATGGATCGCTGATGTTTAACACCAAAAGAAGGCTTGTCTTGACAACACAGGTTATGAAAAAATTGCGTCGCCTTCCACCAGCAGCAATACTGTCTGTGAATGCTAATTTAGAATATGGGAGTGTGGGTTGCTCAGATTAGCATTCGAGGATAACATCAGGAAGCATTAAGGATCAACTTCTGTTGAAAGTCATGGATGATCTCACAGCAAGAGCAAGAATGCTTGGAGATAAGTTTTGCGGTTGGACAAGAGAGTATCAGTTTGAACTTGGTAATGGAATGTCAAAATCTAGAAAAGTTTTCAGTGATCAATTGTTTGGCTAAATTCCATAATCAAAGGCAGGTTCAGGATTCATCCCACTGACCCAAATAAAGGCAGGCTCGGGTATTCATCCAACTGATCAAATCAAAAGAGCATTTGGATCTGTTCATCCCTAGAAAAGTATGATGAAACAACGAACAGTTAACCATCTTGATTCCAGACAGAGAGGTTTATCTCAATGGAATGTCAGAAGGAAGTCTCAAAGTGGCTTGGTGTCAAAACAGCTTGCCGAACAAAAATGGACATCACGGATGATAAGATTTGGAAAGGTCACATGAAGACTCATGTTTACACGATTTTCGAAGGAAAGTTTCAAGTAAAAATGACAACGCACCACACTGGGGCAAAATTTTTGTAACCCATTTAAGGATTTCGTCCAAGAGTCAAGCAAGACATTTTTAAGTCAATCATACTGCTCTTTTTATGAGTAGTAGATGCATCAAGAAACTTAAGTGCATGTTGTACTTGGATAAGCCCTTTGTGCAGGAATCCATGGCTTGAAATCGATGAAGAAGCATAAGTCAGAATCTTGCGAATCGAGGCCTTAAGGAGGAGCAACCATGCCATAATGCAAATCAAATAATCGGCTACACAATAATTGGTGAAAATTGGGGCAAATTATTTTGAGAAGATCCTCCCAAATGGAAAAAAAACAAAAATCAAAAAAAATCAAAAAAGTCAAAAACCAAAAAAAAAATCAAAAAAGTCAAAAAAAAATCAAAAAATCAAAAAATCAAATCAATTTTTATCACGGCAGACTCGAGTTTAATCCCACTGATCGATTGTCAGAGCATTTCATTTTCACCGCCACTGAACGTGGGTCAGTCCCACCAGTGAGCATTTCATTTTTATTGCCGCTAAACATGGGTCAGTCCCATTAGCGTGCATTTTATTGTCCTTGCCACTAAACATGGGTCAGTCCCACTAGTGTACATACCACGATTTTAATTTTCAAGTTGGGGTCAGTCCCCTCGGGTCAATCCCGAATTTAAATTTCATGTCGGGGTGAGTCCCCTGGGGTCAGTCCCGATTTTAAATTTCATGTTGGGGTCAGTTCCCTCGGGCCAGTCCCAAATTTAAATTTTCTATTGGGGTCAGTCCCCTCGGGTCAGTCCCGATTTTAAATTTCATGTTGGGGTCAGTCCCCTCGGGTCAGTCCCGAATTTAAATTTCATGTTGGGGATAGTCCCCTCGGGTCAGTCCCGTTTAAATTTCTGTTTTGGGTCAGTCCCCTTTTAAATTTCTGTTCGAGTCAGTCCCGTTTACATTTTCTGTTCGGGTCAGTCCCGTTTTAAGTTTCTTGTCGGGGTCAGTCCTCAGTCGTTCCAGACGTTCGCAATCGAATAACGCATGTGAGTATTTGGTGTCTACTTCTTTGTCTCAAGTTTTTTCAAAAGTCAGACAAAGAGGGGCAAACTGTAGATACCAAATTTTTCAACTTATTTATTTTATTTTATTTTTATTTTATTTTATTTTTGTTTTTAGTAATAACTATTATCTATTTCTTGTTTTGAGGCACTTTTAGCATTTTATAGCATTTTAGATTATTATTATCTATTATTTTATTTTAGTTTTTATTTTTTATTTCGTATTCGTTTTGCCCTCTTGGCTGTTTATCTTTATTTTTATTGTAAGATTTTTTTTTTTAGCATAAAATTTGTCAAAAGAGAAAATTATTCTTAAAAATATGTTTATTTCCTTTTTACTATTTATTAATCGAAAAAAGAGAAAAAGAGAGGAAAAATCATTAATCCAACACAGGAAAAATCTTAGCCTTTTGTTTTATTACTAGTTTTGTACTTTTTATTTAAGTTTTATTTTGTATTATTGTTGTAAAAAAAAAAAAAAAAAAGAGTCGCGCATGCAGCAGCGTAGGAAATGATATCATTTTCATGGGTTTTTTCTGGTGGATCGGATGGCTAGAATTTTTGGGGTAGAAATCAACCCCCCATCCTCACCTCTGAGGTGAGGGTTTAGGGGGTTCCACTGGATATATAAAAGGCTGAAAAAGAAACGCAGCCAAGGGGGGAATGGAAGAAAAATAGAGAGGAACGACAAGAGGGTTTTAGGAGGGTTTTGACGGCTGATTGAGAGAGAGCCGAGAGATAGAGAGAGCTAGAGAGGTGACGGTTGAGAAAAGGCGAGGGAAACAGAAAACTCTAGAGAAAAGAGCAAGGAATGGGCAGCTGAGAGAGGAGCGACTAGGGTTTTAGAAGGAAAAGAACGCAGCTTGGGCTAGGGAAGAAAGAAACCAGAGGGAGGAAAAAAGAGAGGTCCTGGAGTTTGAGAGAGAATCAGAGGAGGGGGGTTGACGGCAGAAGCTTGAACATGTCTGGCAAGGGATAGGAAGAATACCATGGGCAGCGAAGATTTGTGGGAGAAACGAAGCAAAGAGGCAACTGAGCAAGCTTCGGCCGAGAGAAAAGGCTGAGAAGAAAGAAGAACGCTGAAAAACTTAAGCTTTCTCCAGATCAGGTTCTCCCTTTCTTTTTGATCTTGCCATTTCAGTTCCTTGTTCCTGTTTTAGTCCGCCACTTCTATTTGTCTTTACAGCCTGTTTTACGTTTCATTGTGTCTCTTTAGTGCGTAAGCATAGGATGTTGTTTTGCTGAACTTTGTTCTGTGTAGCCATTGGGGAATGTTAAGCTACGGAAGCTGCAGAAAGTAGCAATGAAATTGTAGAAAAGCTTCTAACTTTTGATTGTTCTTTATTCAGATTTTTTTGGCATATATAGATCTAGATTTGGGTTTTGTTCGGACTTGGTTTTGGGGGGGCGCAGGCATGGCTGTCTTCTATAGAGTTGTATCATGGCTTCTTGCTTGAATTTATTGGCTGATGTTTGTGTTTGAATAAGCAAACCCAGAAAATGACATAAAACTTCGGGCAGTGTTTCTTTCTTGCTGTTTACTTGTGATAGTGTTTAGTGGTTCTTGTTTTTTTACCATTTTTGTTCTTAGTATCTTGTTTGTGTCAAGGTCCGAGCTTTTGCATGTTTTCTTGAATGTTAGGTTTGGCACATTCAAATCAAGAGTTAAAGATTTTTGCTGCAATTTTCGTTCTGCTGTTATGGAAAACCACTGCTACACTTTGTGTTGCTAGCAATCACCAACCCAGATTTTTCTGACTCGATCTTGCAAACAAAAAGTGTAATATTTGGCTTGGTTGATGAGTGGAGGTGTGTCTTATGGTTGTTTATTTTAAAAGCTGATTGTTTATGGGGGATGTGTTCGGGTGGATAGTAAACTGGAGAAGACAGCAGGTTGTATTGCAGAAACTTCCACCGTAGCCTTGCATGAATAGATTGCAGAAAATTTATTTTTCCGTAGCTTGCATGGAGTTGACATAGAAATCTTTCCCTATGCTGGTTTTCGTTGTCTTGTATGCAATGAGGCAAAGGGAGGGGCTTAGTGAGAACTTGGGTTTGGTTCTGGTTTGTTGCATGTGTGTTAAATTTTGCCGTGCATGTAGTTGATGAAATCTCAAAGTGTTCGAAAGTTGTAGGAATTGTCAAGGTTTGCATGCTCTTTTTGTCCGACTTCTTGTGCTTGAATCTAAGGTTTTGTGTTGCAAAGTGAAAGGATTAGTTGGTAGGTTTGTTGCTTAATTTAAAGGTTGGATGTTTGGTTGAAAGAGTTTGGATCAAAGTTGCGTGTTTGGATCTGCAATATGTGTTTAAAAATGAAATTTTGCAGCAAGGAATGTAGGAATGAATTCGGGTTTGCCAGTTTTTCTCATCTCCCCTTGGTTTGCATGTCTAAGCTAATGTTTTATGATGGTTTTGGAATCTAATATGAGCTCCCTGAATAGCTAATGAAGTTGTAAAATCACAGACAAATGAGAAATTTTTTTGCTACACTTTTGTTTTTGCTGTTATAAAACTCTTGCTGCACTTTGTGTTGTTAGCGGTCACCAATCCGAATTCTTCTGATTTGATCTTGCAATCAAAGTGAATTATTTGGCTTGATTGATGATTGGGGGAGTGTCTTATGATCGTTTGATTCAAAAGTTGATGTTTTGTTGGTAATGTTTGGGTCGGTTGATGAAGCACAACAGAAAATGTTGCAGAAACAGGTTTTCCTACTTGGGTTGCATGCTTTTGCATGAAAAATGTCCAAGAGAATTGCACTTTACTCCCCTTAGCTTCTGTCTATGCTATAAAGGCCCAATCATGTTCTCATTTCTTGCAATTGGGTCCTAAAGTAATTACAATTTCAACCGTTACTTGACCCTTTCTTTACTCTTGGACCCTTGAAGTTCTTAAAACGTTTTAATTGGGTTTGAGTGTTTGATTAATGTTTGCAATTGGGTCCTTGGTGGGTCCCTTTCTTGGAAACTATGCATTATTTGATTTCATTTAAGTTGCAATTAGGAGGGATTTGGTGATTTTGTTTTACTTCACTATTTAATTGGTGCCTTGACCCTTTTATTGTTTTGAAGCTAATATTTCCTTCATTTCATTACCATTGCAAGGGAGGTAACCTCTATCTCTTTGAGTTTATTTCTCCTACGTGCCCTTACGTGTTATATGTGAACATGCATGCTTTAATTCGCTTTTCATTTTATGTTTAATTGCCTATTTCGTTTTTCTTTTATTTCATCTTTTTAATGAGCAAGTCATTTGAAGGCACTTGAATGCCAAATTTGTAATAGTTAGGTATTTATTTTATTTATTTTGTTCCGTTTCCCCTTTTTAGATTGTAGTAGGGCTCCCCTAATGTAATAGATAGGGCTTTCTTTGCTTTATTTGCCCTGTGTGATTTGCATGCTTACGTGCTACGTGTTACTTGCTTTCTTAGGGCCTTGCATCTAGATACCATGCTTATGTGTTATGTGCTACATGTGATTTATGTGTTTATTTTGCTTTATTAGCCTTTACATGATTTATTTGATTTGTAATGAATGTGTGACGTCACCACACTAGTCCAACGCTAGTTGTGGCCCCCTTTCCCGAATCCACACTAGTCCAATGCTAGTTATGGCCCTTCTTGTTCCGATTTTCCACTAGTCCAATACTAGACCCTTAGGGACCTCTCTCGCTAGATCATGTTTGTGTGATTACATTACACTTCATGCATATTTCTTCATTTTTTAGGACCTTTATCATTTTCACATAATATTTCCCCTAATAAAATATCCCCTTACCCCCTATGTATGTAACATTCAGATTTGCATCTCATTTAGGAAATTAGGGGGTAGATTAGTGCATTTTGCCTGATTAGACTAGGGAAACCCCTTGGATATGGGATATGGACGAGTTTGGCTTCTCTAGCCTTAGCACGCTTGTATTCCCTCTATTAAAGGGAACATTGAAAGTCATGAGTATAAGTCCCCCGCACCCATTATGATGCATTCCTTTAGGTCATACACATTTGCATATTATTAGTTTCTTTACTTTTTCTTTCCTTCAAGTCTCATGACTTGCATTATTCATGACTTCTTCGAAGAGTCTTTATTAGACGTCACGATTAATGTGATTGGTACCAAGTAAGCTTTGAAGACATATTTTGACCCCCGATACCCTCTTAGGTCTAGGGTTTGCATTCATATAGTACATCCAAATGTGATAAATCTTTAGGTTAAAATAAGAAAATCTTTGACTAAATCGCGCAACTAGCCTTGGCTAGGTTGAAAGGGTGCCATGAATTCTTATCCTTGCCTTCCCTTTCTTCAAATGTGACTCCCGAATCTTTTTCTCTGATTTTCGTTGACTTGGAGTCGTTTAAAAAGGGTTTTCTACATTTTCCTTTCAAAATTCATTTTTAGGTGACTTGGTACACCTAAACTCAATATCAAGTGGCGACTCCGATTTTTCATTCAAAAAAATCCTTTTTAAACTATATTTTGGGTCAAATCGTCGTATTTTCAAGTCCCATTTAGACCCATGTTTTTCATTTTTTTTAAAATCAAAAATTGAATCAAAAGCCATTTTTCTAAACTCGTTGATTTATTTTTCTTCTTAAAAAATGCGGCGCGACAAAAACTAAAGGAATGAGCTAAAAGCTCAGCGAGGTTCTATACACAGAAACAAGTAATTAAACAAGGACATTAATCATGTAATAACAAATAATCCAGAAACATGTCCAATATAAATCAATGATAATACATTCATTAAAAGGATACAGGCTCACGAGGAGCAATTCGTTCGTTCGTTTCCCTTTCATTCCCTTATTCCTCCAATTATTTAAAAATGCATTTTTGTAAGTAAAACCCCTTGTTTTTTTTTTTACGTTCATTTGTTCATTCTCATTCACCTCCTCCTGGACGTTGGCCAGGCTTTCCACCCCCATCCGGACGTTGGTCGGACTCCACCCGACAACAAGGTAATACTCGAGTATAACAAACGTTCACCCAAGTCACCAAATCGCCCAACCGAGTCCGCTTCTGGCTCGAGTCGATCAGTAACAAGGGCAAGGGCCCAGTTCAGCCAAAAGGCTTACATTCATGCGCAACTAGTATTTCAACATTTAATCACCGAAAATTTCATATTTATTTAGGTCGAATGCGATAAAGTACACACTCACCTAGCAAAAGTTTATTTTAGAAATCATAGAAAACAATTAACATTTAATCAAATATTCACAAATAATCACATAGTCACAACAATCCACATAGTCATAGAAGCAAAACGTATATAGAACACTCACCTATTTAAGCAAAATAATGTCCAAAATATCCTTCCGGATAACACTCTCAATCGCCAAGAAACCCTAATAATAGCCAAGAGAAAATATTACAGTTAAACCCCTCCAAAGTTTAAGTGAACCAAAGAAAATCTGAATAACTACTAGTACAAAGTATAAGTATAGTTTTCGAAGTGAAAAGAGTACATTTAAACCAAAGGCTATGAGTAAAATATTTGTAAAACTTATGCTTGCTCGTAAAACTTTGAAATCTCCATTTAAGTCGAAGTGACAAAGAAAATGTACTCCGAGCAGTCATTATTTTATTTCTCAAGGGTTTAAGTTCGGCCAAGTCCTTACTTATATACCTCGGTAAAAGGAGATGCAAATATCCTAGATGCTTCAAGTGATATTCATTTACCAACTTTACTCAAGTCGCTAGTATAGTTTTCTAGTCCTTGAGCTTAAATTTGGGCAGCACGCCCTTTGTGTTTACCAAATTTTCCAGCCATTTATGGCTTCATTATTTTTCGTAGCCAATTCCAAAGTTATACACAATATAAATTCATCACAATAGCCATTCAATATGTGAGGCCCCAGTTCGTTCTACGTTGAGATATTCATTATTTGGGCGGTAACGTTTGGTTTGGGAGTATTTCGAAAACCCTAAGTAGGGATTAAGATTTAAACCCTAAGTTCCGGTTAAGATTGAAAACCCGTTTTCCTATATTTTCTTTATTAGAAAATTCCCCAGATAATTTTTTATTGAGTAAATAGAGTTTTTAGATGATTTTCTAGTATTAGTTAGTTTTTGAGAAATTAAGAACGTATATCGGATGTGGGACCCACTAGTGCGAAAAGTTCGGAAAAATTCGGCCAATAAGGTTAAGTTTCGGATACTGTGTAAAATTTATCGGGTGTTAAGAGATAAGTAGAGTGTGTGAAATGATTGATGTGAGAGAGAAATGAAAGGATAGGATTGCATTTATGAGAGTGACAAGTGTCACTTCCTTATTGGATTGAACTTAAGAAACACTATTCACATTTTTGACTTTTTTTGACCAAAGGATTAAATATCTCAAAAATCATTCAAAATTCACCATTTTTCTTTCTCCATAGCCGGCTCTCTCTCTCCCTTGCAAGAAGGAGAAAAAAACCTCTTCAATCTTCAAGCTTTCCACTAGCAAATCATCTCAATCAAGCACATAAATTAGTTTCCTTTCCATACAACTTTTCTAGTTGGTCATAGTGGTTGGTTTAGTGAAGCTTTTTGGAAGAGCTAAGGTGTCCATCATCTCCATCTCTCTTGTTATTAGGTGAGTGATGCTTAAACTTCCCTCCTATACTTAATGATGGTTATTTTGTGCCTAATGGTGGCTTGAGTAATGGAATATGTGATTTATTTTTTGATTTGAAGAGTTTTGGTGAAGTTTTCCATTTTATGATGATTTTTCTGGTTTAATTGGATTATGATGGTGTGGTTGTTTATGATGATTGGTAATGGTCTATATATACTCTAGTAGGTGCAAATTAGTGATAAATGCAATCAATTTTGGATTTGGATGGAAAAATGGAAAGTTAGGGTTCATAATCCCCTAATTCTGTCCGGTTTTAGATCATAGGGTTAGAGGCCGAATTGGACTTTACTCAAAACATGAAAGTTGTAGGTATTGATGAGTTTGAAGTGCCTACAAAATGTCAGGTCATTTGGATTAGTGTAGAGTGAGTTATGTCGGAATTACTGTAGCTGTTCTGCTTTGGTCAGAATGCGAAAACTGCGTTGGTATTTGGCTATTTTGGCTGGAATCACTTTGGATTTGGATGTTAGTGTCTTCTGATGAAATGTATCTGGATGTCTTAGCTATCATATGCCTTTGGAATTTTGGCATTTGGACTTGTATAGACTGAGTTGTGTTCATTACAGCGTTGTGTGTTTTACAAACCTGTTTTGGTACTTCTGGTTTGGTGTTTTGCATATTTGACCTAGTTGTGCTAGGATTTGGACTGAGTGACCTTTTACATTGTTGTAGCCCTGTGTCTTAGCTTCGAAATGGTGGGTCTTACACCCCCATCCGATAACCGTAATGAATTTGGTGCCATTACCGCATATTGAGGTCAAATACGGTTTGTGATCCTGTTTTGCGATTCTGGTATAGTGTCTTGCATTTTTGACCTTGTTACATTCAAAATTGGACAAAGTTTCCTTCTTCAACATTGTAGCCCCTTAAGTCCTGGATATCCCTGTAAATTTTCAGGTTAAACGGATTAGTATATCCTGAGCTATAAACGAAATACTCAGACCTGTTTTGACCGTCAAATTCTGTTACGTTTTTGGACAGTTTATGACTGGAACTTTGGCTTCACATTTGACTGGGTTACAAGCTGTTTGGGCTTGTGACCAAAACACCAAACTTATAGCCCTATATCAGAGCTTTCTAACGCCCTTGGAATTTCATGAATCGGATTTATAAAACCTGAGATATAGCCGAGCAAATAAGGCCTGGCCGTGAAGATGACCATTTTCTGGTCAGATCTGTTTTGGTCCTGATGACCAATTTCCGTTCCGAGTTTGGATTACCGACCTTCATGAAAGTTGTTCCATTTGGAATGAACTATCTAACTGCCAATTTTCAGCTCTTTTGACCATGTGTAGCATAGAAAACAGTTCGCACTCAAAACTGACCATTTGTGCATTGGCCAGATTTCGTAAGTGTTTGTGTTTGGCTCATTTGGGACTGAAGCCTCCAGTTTCAGTTCTGGATGTCTTCATAACATTTGTTGTTCATCCTTTAAGCTTCGATATGGCATCTCATACGCCTTAATCCGATATTCGTAGCTCAACTTATGAGTAAACTAGAAATGAGTGTCAAATCTGCCATTTCCGCTAACGGCCGTTTCCGTTTCCGTCCGTCATATTTACGTGCGCGCGTGTCGTTTTTGCCATTTTGCTTGTTTTAGGCACGATAGTAGCCGTTTGCGATATTATGTGACACAATCTTCTATTTCAGACGGTGGTGAGTTGGGCGGAACTGGTGGGGCCCACTACTAGCTGTTCATTTCGATCCGACTTCGTACTTTTGCTATTTCAGTTTCTGAGTAAGTATTCAGGCCAGTTTGATGTGTTTTCTTTGCTAAGTGTTTGAGATATGTGAAAAGGGTACTTAGGCGAGGGTGTACTTTATCGCACTCGACCTAAACCCTAATTTGAATGTATAATTGTATTTGGCATATGTATATGAACCTTTTGGAACCAAAACCCTTGAGCTTGTGGCTCGGGGCGACTTTCGAGTAAAGTTTGTGAAGTTTGCAAAGTTTGTGAGTTCGTGGGCCCGATCTAAGACCTGTTTGGACTATTCGAGCCGGTTAGGGCTTGGTCGAAGTCAGTCCAACTTAGTCTGAGGTCACCAAGTTTATAGGTTCATGTTATGAACCAATTTTGTGAATCCGGTTCACCGAGAAGGTGACCAAGTTTGTGACCCGAGCTTGTGACTCAAGCTCAAGTTTGTGATTTCGTTCGCCCGGGCAAGTTTGTGAGGTGACTGTGTGACGACCCCACTTCTCCCAAGGGCGAACCCAAGGGTATCGACGGGCCGCCTGCCTAGCTCGCGCCAGGACTCAAAACTTAAAGTTCGAAAGAGCACTAAATACAATATATACAACCCCAAAAGAGTTATAATTACATTCTCCAAAAGTATCGAGTCAAACCACCAGAACAAAAACAAACATCCTAACTGTTCAACTATTACAAGCCAATCTAACTATACTAGTATACGAGCCAAAAGTCCCCGCGTCGGCCCCTGCTAAGGAAAACAAAAGGAATGGGGTAAGCTATATGCTTAGTAAGTAAACAGGGGCGAAAGCATAAATTTCACGTAACAGTTACACAATAAGAGTAAAGCAAAAGCAGAAAAGTAACATCACATAATAAGGATACAGGTGGCTCCAAAGCCAACTCATGTGCCATGCGTGATCTCCTGCCGACACTCCGTCGACTGCAAATAATAGTCCGTAGAACTTCACTTGTACACCCACCGACACCTTATCACCCTCACTGGCCAGTCACCTCACAAACTTGCCCGGGCGAACGAAATCACAAACTTGAGCTTGAGTCACAAGCTCGGGTCACAAACTTGGTCACCTTCTCGGTGAACTGGATTCACAAAATTGGTTCATAAAATGAACCTACAAACTTGGTGACCTCAGACTAAGTTGGACTGCCTTCGACCAAGCCCTAACCGGCTCGAATAGTCCAACCAGGTCAAGAGTTCGCCCCAAACTCACAAACTTCACAAAATTATTCAAAATCACAAACTTTGCAAACTTCACAAACTTTATTCGAAAGTCGCCCCGAGCCACAAGCTCAAGGGTTTTGGTTCCAAAAGGTTCATATACATATGCCAAGTACAATTATACATTCAAATTAGGGTTTAGGTCGAGTGCGATAAAGTACACCCTCGTCTAAGTGCCCTTTCCACATATCTCAAACACATAGCAAAGAAAACACACCAAACCGGCCTGAATACTTACTCAAAATACCAAAAGTAGTACGGAAGCAAAATCGCTTCGCGCGTTCGCTAGTAGTGGGCCCCACCGGCTCCGCCTAGCTCACCGCTGTCTGAAATAGAAGATTTTATCACAAACGGCCACTAACATGCCCAAAACAAGCAAAACGGCAAAACAACACGCGCGCACGTAAATATGACAGACGGAAACGGAAACGGCAGATTTGACACTCGTTTCTAGTTTACTCATAAGTTGAGCTACGAATATCGGATTAAGGCGTATGAGACGCCATATCGAAGCTTAAAGGATGAACAACAACTGTTATGAAGACATCCAGAACTGAAACTGGAGGCTTTAGTCCTAAATGAACCAAACACAATCACTTACGAAATCTGGCCAATGCACAAATGGTCAGTTTTGAGTGCTAACTGTTTTCTATGCTACACATGGTCAAAAGAGCTGAAAATTGGTAGTTAGATAGTTCATTCCAAATGGAACAACTTTCATGAAGGTCGGCAATCCAAATTCGAACGGAAATTGGTCATCAGGACCAAAACAGATTTCTGGTCATTTTCACGGGCAGGCCTTGTTTGCTCGGCTATATCTCAGGTTTTATAAATCCGATTCATGAAATTCCAAGGGCGTTAGAAAGCTCTGATATAAGGCTATAAGTTTGGTGTTTTGGTCGCAAGCCCAAACAGCTTGTAACCCAGTCAAATGTGAAGCCAAAGTTCCAGTCGTAAACTTTCCAAAAACGTAACAGAATTTGCTGGTCAAAACAGGTCTGAGTATTTCGTTTATAGCTCAGGATATACTAACCCGTTTAACCTGAAAATTTACAGGGATATCCAGGACTTAAGGGGTTACAATGTTGAAGAAGGAAACTTTATCCAATTTTGAATGTAACAAGGTCAAAAATGTAAGACACTATACCAGAATTGCAAAATAGGATCACAAACCGTATTTGACCTTAATATGCGGTAATGGCACCAAATTCACTACGGTTATCGGATGGGGGTGTAAGACCCACCGTTTCGAAGCTAAGAAACAGGAGTACAACAATGTAGAAGGACACTCAATCCACTTCCTAGCTTAACTAGGTCGAAAATGCCAAATACTATACCAGAATTACCAAAACAGGTTTGCAAATCACACAAAACTCTAATTACTATAACTTAGTCTATACAAGTCCAAATGCCGAAATTCTAAAGGCATATGTTAGCTAAGACATCCTGCTACATTTCATCAGAAGACACCAACTTCAAAATCCAAACCAAAACCAGTCAAAATGGCCAATTACTATCGCAGTTTTCGCATTCTGTCCAAAGCAGAACAGCTACAGTAATTTCGTCATAACTCATTCTACATTAATCTAAATGACCTGAAATTTTGTAGGCATCTCAATCACATCAATACCTACAACTTTCATGTTTTGAGCAAAGTCAAATTCGGCCTCTAACCCTATGATCCAAAACCGGACAGAATTGGGGATTTAAGAACCCTAGCTTTGCAATTTTCACACCAAATCCAAAATTGGTTGCATTTATCCACATTTCACATCCACTAGAGCCATTATAGTCCATTTCCAATCATCACAAACAACCACACCATCATAATCCAATTAAACCAGAAAAATCATCATAAAATGGAAACTTCACCAAATCACTCCAAACCAAGATAAAAACCAGAAATTTCAGCACTTGAATCACCAATAAGCATAACATAAGCATCATTAGGTGTAGTAGGGTGTTTCAAGCCTCACTTACCAAGAAACAAGAGAGAGGAGGATGTTGGACACCTTAAACCTTCAAACAAGCTTCACTAAAGCACTCACTATCACAAAAAGGAAAGATTTTATGGAGTGGAATTGGATCTAACAAATGTTTTTGGATGATTTGCACCAAGTAGAAGCTTGAAAGTTGAAGAAATTTCCTTCCTTGTGGAGCTTGAGAGGTCCGGCTATGGTGAAGAAAGAATGAGGAAATTTTAATGAATTTTTAAGATATTTAACATTTGGTCAAAAAAGTCAAGAAAGTGAATAGTAATTCTTAAGTCTTCTCCAATGAAATGGTGACACTTGTCACCACCATTAATGCATTCCTATCCTTTATTTTCTCTCTCACATCAATCATATCTCACTCTCTACTTATCTTTTAACACCCGATAAATTTTACACAGTATCCGGAATTTAACCTAATTGGCCGAATTTTTCCGAACTTTTCGCACTAGTGGGTCCCACGTCCGATATACGTTCTTAATTTCTCAAAATCTAACCAATACTAGAAAAATCATCTAAAAACTATATTTACTCATAAAAATTATCTGGGGAATTTTCTAATAAAGAAAATGTAGAAAAAACGGGTTTTCAATCTTAACCGGAACTTAGGGTTTCAATCTTAATCCCTACTTAGGGTTTTCGAAATACTCCCAAAACCAAACGTTACCGCCCAATTAATGAATATATCAACGTAGAACGAACTGGGGCCTCACAATCTCCCCCACTTAGGACAATTTCGTCCTCGAAATTTCTATGAACGGAATCTATCAAATCTAAAGTAACCAGTAGCCTGTCGGGCAAAACAATGGGTCATAATCAATTCTTGAACACAAGTGGCATTCTCGGTCCATGTTTTGTTCAGCTATTGTTTCCTCCCTTTCTTCTCTTGACTCTCGGCCTCGTTTTGTTCCACAGTTATGACCATGTCCGCGACTATGTCTTCCTTCCACATATATACACACACACATATATATATATAGTTTTCCCTTCTCTCTCTTTTCTTTCCAAAAAGGTACTTTAATGAATGAATGCAGTAAATTGACTACAATAACAAAATCCAATATACCAATTACACAAATAACATATCACACATAACACGCCATATCAAAAGACGGACAAGCAAGTATACAAATACATATCAAGTTTGACAGATAACCATGTACACAACCACATATACTAACGTCAGGTGGTCGTAATACACGGGCGAACCAAAAGGAAAAGGTGAAGTCGTCCCAGTATCAGCCCGTCTGATCTCTCACGTCCCTTACTATCCAAACTAGATGTCCATTGACCTTTTGTACGCATTCTAGTCAGGCAAAGCCTGTTCATGTTTCCATAATACAAGTCTCAAGTACCTAGTAGCTTGCATCGCCTCAATTCTGGAGTATTCGGGCACAAGAATCCGAAATAAGATAGTTCACATCTCGAGCTGGCCAGTCGCAAGAGTAAACCATCTACAAATCGAACTTCCTACCCGACATACCTATCTATGGTTCTTAGATACCATGAGAAGGATTGAAGACCTATAACACTTCAGAGTTCATAGCTTATGCTCGAACGAGCACTTAATCCTTCATACCCATTCACCACTCAGCCCAAGCTCACTCCGCGCGGAGACCACGCGAAGCAGGCTCTAGGTTTTATCCCTCAATTGCTTAACTTTCAAATCAAATCGAATCCCACAGTCCGGCATCCTAAACTTCAAGCCTAGGATACACTACAGGAATCTGAAGCCTAAGCTCTGATACCAACTGTGACGACCCCACTTCTCCCAAGGGCGAACCCAAGGGTATCGGCGGGCCGCCTGCCTAACTCGCGCCAGGACTCAAAACTTAAAGTTCGAAAGAGCACTAAATACAATATATACAACCCCAAAAGAGTTATAATTACATTCTCCAAAAGTATCGAGTCAAACCACCAGAACAAAAACAAACATCCTAACTGTTCAACTATTACAAGCCAATCTAACTATACTAGTATACGAGCCAAAAGTCCCCGCGTCGGCCCCTGCTAAGGAAAACAAAAGGAATGGGGTAAGCTATATGCTTAGTAAGTAAACAGGGGCGAAAGCATAAATTTCACGTAACAGTTACACAATAAGAGTAAAGCAAAAGCAGAAAAGTAACATCACATAATAAGGATACAGGTGGCTCCAAAGCCAACTCATGTGCCATGCGTGATCTCCTGCCGACACTCCGTCGACTGCAAATAATAGTCCGTAGAACTTCACTTGTACACCCACCGACACCTTATCACCCTCACTGGCCAGTCACCTCACAAACTTGCCCGGGCGAACGAAATCACAAACTTGAGCTTGAGTCACAAGCTCGGGTCACAAACTTGGTCACCTTCTCGGTGAACCGGATTCACAAAATTGGTTCATAAAATGAACCTACAAACTTGGTGACCTCAGACTAAGTTGGACTGCCTTCGACCAAGCCCTAACCGGCTCGAATAGTCCAACCAGGTCAAGAGTTCGCCCCAAACTCACAAACTTCACAAAATTATTCAAAATCACAAACTTTGCAAAGTTCACAAACTTTATTCGAAAGTCGCCCCGAGCCACAAGCTCAAGGGTTTTGGTTCCAAAAGGTTCATATACATATGCCAAGTACAATTATACATTCAAATTAGGGTTTAGGTCGAGTGCGATAAAGTACACCCTCGCCTAAGTGCCCTTTTCACATATCTCAAACACATAGCAAAGAAAACACACCAAACCGGCTTGAATACTTACTCAAAATACCAAAAGTAGTACGGAAGCAAAATCGCTTCGCGCGTTCGCTAGTAGTGGGCCCCACCGGCTCCGTCTAGCTCACCGCTGTCTGAAATAAAAGATTTTATCACAAACGGCCACTAACATGCCCAAAACAAGCAAAACGGCAAAACAACACGCGCGCACGTAAATATGACAGACGGAAACGGAAACGGCAGATTTGACACTCGTTTCTAGTTTACTCATAAGTTGAGCTACGAATATCGGATTAAGGCGTATGAGATGCCATATCGAAGCTTAAAGGATGAACAACAACTGTTATGAAGACATCCAGAACTGAAACTGGAGGCTTTAGTCCCAAATGAACCAAACACAATCACTTACGAAATCTGGCCAATGCACAAATGGTCAGTTTTGAGTGCTAACTGTTTTCTATGCTACACATGGTCAAAAGAGCTGAAAATTGGCAGTTAGATAGTTCATTCCAAATGGAACAACTTTCATGAAGGTCGGCAATCCAAATTCGGAATGGAAATTGGTCATCAGGACCAAAACCGATTTCTGGTCATTTTCACGGGCAGGCCTTGTTTGCTCGGCTATATCTCAGGTTTTATAAATCCGATTCATGAAATTCCAAGGGCGTTAGAAAGCTCTGATATAAGGCTATAAGTTTGGTGTTTTGGTCACAAGCCCAAACAGCTTGTAACCCAGTCAAATGTGAAGCCAAAGTTCCAGTCGTAAACTTTCCAAAAACGTAACAGAATTTGCTGGTCAAAACAGGTCTGAGTATTTCATTTATAGCTCAGGATATACTAACCCTTTTAACCTGAAAATTTACAGGGATATCCAGGACTTAAGGGGCTACAATGTTGAAGAAGGAAACTTTATCCAATTTTGAATGTAACAAGGTCAAAAATGTAAGACACTATACCAGAATTGCAAAATAGGATCACAAACCGTATTTGACCTTAATATGCGGTAATGGCACCAAATTCACTACGGTTATCGGATGGGGGTGTAAGACCCACCGTTTCGAAGCTAAGAAACAGGAGTACAGCAATGTAGAAGGTCACTCAATCCAGTTCCCAGCTTAACTAGGTCGAAAATGCCAAATACTATACCAGAATTACCAAAACAGGTTTGCAAATCACACAAAACTTTAATTACTATAACTTAGTCTATACAAGTCCAAATGCCGAAATTCCAAAGGCATATGTTAGCTAAGACATCCTGATACATTTCATCAGAAGACACCAACTTCAAAATCCAAACCAAAACCAGTCAAAATGGCCAATTACTATCGCCGTTTTCGCATTCTGTCCAAAGCAGAACAGCTACAGTAATTTCGTCATAACTCATTCTACATTAATCTAAATGACCTGAAATTTTGTAGGCATCTCAATCACATCAATACCTACAACTTTCATGTTTTGAGTAAAGTCAAATTCGGCCTCTAACCCTATGATCCAAAACCGGACAGAATTGGGGATTTAAGAACCCTAGCTTTGCAATTTTCACACCAAATCCAAAATTGGTTGCATTTATCCACATTTCACATCCACTAGAGCCATTATAGTCCATTGTCAATCATCACAAACAACCACACCATCATAATCCAATTAAACCAGAAAAATCATCATAAAATGGAAAACTTCACCAAATCACTCCAAACCAAGATAAAAACCAGAAATTTCAGCACTTGAATCACCAATAAGCATAACATAAGCATCATTAGGTGTAGTAGGGTGTTTCAAGCCTCACTTACCAAGAAACAAGAGAGAGGAGGATGTTGGACACCTTAAACCTTCAAACAAGCTTCACTAAAGCACTCACTATCACAAAAAGGAAAGATTTTATGGAGTGGAATTGGATCTAACAAATGTTTTTGGATGATTTGCACCAAGTAGAAGCTTGAAAGTTGAAGAAATTTCCTTCCTTGTGGAGCTTGAGAGGGCCGGCTATGGTGAAGAAAGAATGAGGAAATTTTAATGAATTTTTAAGATATTTAACATTTGGTCAAAAAAGTCAAGAAAGTGAATAGTAATTCTTAAGTCTTCTCCAATGAAATGGTGACACTTGTCACCACCATTAATGCATTCCTATCCTTTATTTTCTCTCTCACATCAATCATATCTCACTCTCTACTTATCTCTTAACACCCGATAAATTTTACACAGTATCCGGAATTTAACCTAATTGGCCGAATTTTTCCGAACTTTTCGCACCAGTGGGTCCCACATCCGATATACGTTCTTAATTTCTCAAAATCTAACCAATACTAGAAAAATCATCTAAAAACTATATTTACTCATAAAAATTATCTGGGGAATTTTCTAATAAAGAAAATGTAGAAAAAACGGGTTTTCAATCTTAACCGGAACTTAGGGTTTCAATCTTAATCCCTACTTAGGGTTTTCGAAATACTCCCAAAACCAAACGTTACCGCCCAATTAATGAATATATCAACGTAGAACGAACTGGGGCCTCACAGACTGGCCAGTGAGGGTGATAAGGTGTCGGTGGGTGTACAAGTGAAGTTCTACGGACCATTGAGTGTGGTCGACGGAGTGTCGGCAGGAGATCACGCATGGCATATGAATTGGCTTTGGAGCCACCTGTATGTGAGGCCCCAGTCCGATCGTAAGTCGATATTAGGGTTAGTTGATAGTCGGTATGGAAAAAATAGGATTTTATGGCTAGGAAGGAAACCCTAATTCGGTTAAGTTTGGAAATCCTAGTTTACGTATTATTATTATAAGGTTCAAGCTATAATTTATATTCGGTATTCTAGTGTGTGCCTTGACGTAAGTAAATATAGGATTTGTTTTAATTACAAAGGTTTAGTAAGTTTGAATGATTAGCAAACCTCTAGTGTTACAATATTAGAAAGTTTAAGTGGAGTTATTTATCGCCCGTCTTTTTCCGCATTTTCTTTATTAGAAAAATCTCCAGGATAATTTTCATGAGTAAATATGGGTTATAGATGATTTTTCAAGTATCGGTTAGCTTTTGAGAAAACAAGAACGTATATTGGACGTGGGACCCACTAGTGCGAAAAGTTCGGAAAAATTCGGCCAATTAGGTTAAATTCCGGATACTGTGTAAAATTTATCGGGTGTTAAGAGATAAGTAGAGTGTGTGAAATGATTGATGTGAGAGAGAAAAGAAAGGATTGAATTGCATTTAATGAGATGCCAAGTGTCACAAGATCATTGGGTGGACTTTATGATTTTTATTCTTTTGTTTTGACCTTTTGACCAAGTGGTTAAATATCTTAAAATTTACCACAAAATCACCATTTCTTTCTCTTCTTTGGCCGACCAACCTTAAGGAAGAAAGGAAGAGAGCTCTTCACCATTTTAGCTTCCAACAAGCTCAAATCATCCAACTCAAGTGCTTAAGCTAGTTTCTACTCCATCAAATTCCTCCATTTGGTGCTAGTGAGTGTTTTAGTGAAGTTTTTTGGAAGAGCTAAGGTGTCCAACATCTTCCCCTCTCTTGTTTACTTGGTAAGTAAAGCTTAAACTTCCACCTACACCTATTGATGATTAAGATATGATTAGTAGTGATTAAAGTGCTGAAATTTCTGGTTTTATCTTGGTTTGAAGTGATTTGGTGAAGTTTTGATTTTATTGATGATTTTTCTGGTTTAATTGGATTATGGTGTTGTGGTTGTTTATGATGATTGATAATGAGGGGTTATGACTCTAGTGGATGGAAATGATTGATATTTGCAACCAATTTTGGATTTGGAATAAATTTTGGAAAGTTAGGGTTCATGAAGCTACATTCTGCCCGAATTTATTGCACCATGTTAGAGGCCGAATTGGCCTTAACTTAAAACATGAAAGTTGTAGGTATTGATGAGTTTGAAGTTCCTGCAAAATTTCAGGTCATTTGGATTTGTGTAGAGTGAGTTATTTCGTTTTTACTCTTGCTGTCCAGGGTTGCTCAGAATGTGAAAACTACGCTTGTAATCGTTTGTTTTGACTGGAATTGGTTTGGATTTTGAAGTTGGTATCTTCTGATGAAATGTAGCTGGATGTCTTAGCTATCTTATGCCTTTGGAATTTCGGCATTTGGACTTGTATAGACTGAGTTATACCGATTACAGTTTTGTGTGATTTGTAAACCTGTTTTGGTAATTCTGGGTTCGTATTTTGCATATTTGACCTAGTTGTGATAGGATTTGGACTGAGTGACCTTCTACATTGTTTTAGCCCTGTTCCATAGCTTCGAAATGGTGGGTCTTACACCCCCATCCGATAACCGTAGTGAATTTGGTGCCATTACCGCATATTAAGGTCAAATACGGTTTGTGATCCTGTTTTGCAATTCTGGTATAGTGTCTTGCATTTTTGACCTTGTTACATTCAAAATTGGACAAAGTTTCCTTCTTCAACATTGTAGCCCCTTAAGTCCTGGATATCCCTGTAAATATTCAGGTTAAACGGATTAGTATATCCTGAGCTATAAACGAAATACTCAGACCTGTTTTGACCAGCAAATTCTGATACGTTTTTGGAAAGTTTACGACTGGAACTTTGGCTTCACATTTGACTGGGTTACAAGCTGTTTGGGCTTGCGACCAAAACACCAAACTTATAGCCTTATATCAGAGCTTTCCAACGCCCTTGGAATTTCATGAATCGGATTTATATAACCTGAGATATAGCCGAGCAAATAAGGCCTGGCTGTGAAGATGACCATTTTCTGGTCAGATCTGTTTTGGTCCTGATGACCAATTTTCGTTCCGAATTTGGATTGCCGACCTTCATGAAAGTTGTTCCATTTGGAATGAACTATCTAACTGCTAATTTTCAGCTCTTTTGACCATGTGTAGCATAGAAAACAGTTCGCACTCAAAACTGACCATTTGTGCATTGGCCAGATTTCGTAAGTGATTGTGATTGGTTCATTTGGGACTGAAGCCTCCAGTTTCAGTTCTGGATGTCTTCATAACAGTTGTTGTTCATCCTTTAAGCTTCGATTTGGCATCTCATACGCCTTAATCCGATATTCGTAGCTCAACTTATGGGTAAACTAGAAATGAGTATCAAATCTGCCGTTTCCGTTTCCGTCCGTCATATTTACGTGCGCGCGTGTCGTTTTGCCGTTTTGCTTGTTTTGGGCATGTTAGTGGCCGTTTGTGATAAAATCTTCTATTTCAGACAGCGGTGAGCTAGGCGGAGCCGGTGGGGCCCACTACTAGCGAACGCGCGAAGCGATTTTGCTTTCGTACTACTTTCGGTATTTTGGGTAAGTATTCAGGCCAGTTTGGTGTGTTTTCTTTGCTATGTGTTTGAGATATGTGAAAGGGTACTTAGGCGAGGGTGTACTTTATCGCACTCGACCTAAACCCTAATTTGAATGTATAATTGTACTTGGCATATGTATATGAACCTTTTGGAACCAAAACCCTTGAACTTGTGGCTCGGGGCGACTTTCGAGTAAAGTTTGTGAATTTTGTGAAGTTTGTGAGTTCGTGGGCCCGATCTAAGACCTGTTTGGACTATTCGAGCCGGTTAGGGCTTGGTCGAAGTCAGTCCAACTTAGTCTGAGGTCACCAAGTTTGTAGGTTCATGTTATGAACCAATTTTGTGAATCCGGTTCACCGAGAAGGTGACCAAGTTTGTGACCCGAGCTTGTGACTCAAGCTCAAGTTTGTGATTTCGTTCGCCCGGGCAAGTTTGTGAGGTGACTGGCCAGTGAGGGTGATAAGGTGTCGGTGGGTGTACAAGTGAAGTTCTACGGACTATTATTTGCGGTCGACGGAGTGTCGGCAGGAGATCATACATGGCACATGAATTGGCTTTGGAGCCACCCGTATCCTTATTATATGATGTTGTTCTTTTCTGCTTTTGCTTTACTCTTATTGTGTAATGGTTGCTACGTGAATTTATGCTTTCGCCCCTGTTTACTTACTAAGCTTTTAGTTTACCCCATTCCTTTTGTTTTCCTTAGCAGGGGCCGACGCGGGGATTTTGGCACTTACACTAGTGTAGTTAAGTTTGTTTGTAATAGTTGGACAGTTAGGATGTTTGTTTTTGTTTTGGTGGTTTGTATAAGGACCCTTCTTAGGGTCTATCTTCTGCTGGTTGTGGTTGTAGTATATTAGAGTGGTTTGACTCGAGACTTTTGAAGATGTAAATATAACTTTTGGGATTGTATATATTGTATATAGTGCTCTTTCGATCTATCTCGTTTGATTGCTTTAAGTTTTGAGTCCTGGCGCGAGCTAGGCAGGCGGCCCGCCGATACCCTTGGGAGAAGTGGGGTCGTCACACAATAGGCTCAAAGTCATATGAGTACAAAATGAAGTTAACAACATGTACGGAAATTAGATTTAATAAAAAACAGATTTGCCGAGTTTTTACGTAATGGTCACAACTGAAGCTACGCTTATCGAATTGGGATGAAACTCATACTGTTTCGAAGCTAACACAAAGCGCTACAATTTTGATGAAGACCACTTAGTCCAAATTCCAGTGTAATCCAGTCAAATTCCCAATTCACAGAACCAACTTCCAACTAACCGGCTAGTTAACCGTACTACCTTTAAATGGCTATATCTCAAGCTACCAAAGTCTGTTTAAGGTGTTCTTGGAGGCATTGAAAAGCTAAGACAGAGTACTAAAACTTTCATGTTTTTGGAAAATAGCTAAATTGTGACGCCCCGAAAAAAATGAGTTTGAGAACCCGGATATTTTCTAATTTTCTAAGGTTTATTTTATTTAATTGCCCACCTTTTCTACATTTTCTTGATTAGAAAAATTCCCCAGATAAAGTTTATGAGCAAAGATAGTTTTAAAATGATTTTTCTAGTATCGGTTAGTTTTTGAGAAATTAAAAGCGTATTTTGGACGTGGGACCCGCAAGTGCGGTAAATGCATTATATTTTTGACAACTTGTTGGAATTTTGTATTAAGTGATATTATTTTACAATGTGTTAAGATATTTGTATTTGAGAGACAAAAAGATAAGTTTTGAACCAAAAGGTGCCAAGTGTCACAAACCCATTGGATGTTGAATTTGACCAAGACTTTTCTAACTTTACTAAAACCAATTTGGACCCAATTTTTCTCCCATTTTTCTTGTCATGGCCGGCTGTTAAGAGGAGCAAAATAAGAGAGAAAAAACTTCATTTTCTACTCCACTTTCTAGCTTCAATCTTACTCCAATCTACCAAATCAACCATTGAATCTTGTTTTTGCTCCATAGAAAACATTAAGTGAGTATTTGTGAGGTGTTTATTGGAGTGATTTGGAAGATTTAAGTGCAAGGTTGCTCCATCTCTTTGGTTACCAAGGTGAGTGGTGAAGGATCCCTTTCCTCCCTTAATTGATGCTTAAATCATGATTGGTGGTGGTATGAGATGCAATATTATGGATTATTTCTTGATTTGTGGTTGAAGTGATGAAGTTTTATTATTTTTGGGGATTTTTCTGTTTTAATATGAACATGATTGTGTGGCTATATATGATGATTGGAAATGATGTTTAAGGACTCTATGAGGTGGGAAAAGTGGTTAATTGCAACCAATTTCTGTTTTGGACCAAAAATTGAAAAGTGAGGGTTTTGTGATGAACATTCTGTCCGAATTTTTAGGTCCTAGATAGAGGCCGAATTGGCCTTTGCTTAAAACATAAAAGTTGTAGGGAATGACATTTTAAAGGTTCCTACAAAATTTCAAGTCAATCGGAGTAGCGTAGAGTGAGAAAAGTCGAAATTACTATTGCTTTTCTGGTTTACCTGAAATTGGGATTTGCGACTGTAATTGGATGTTTTGGTTGGAATTGCTTCCGAATTGGATGTTGAGGCCTTCTGATGAAATTTAGCCCTGTTTCTTAGCTTTCAGCTGGTTTTGGAATTTCTAAATTTGGACTTGGAGAGCCTGATTTATGATGTTTCCGCTAGAATGCGTTCTGTGAATCTGTTTTTGTGATTCTGGTGTAGTATCTTATATTTTTGACCTGGTTACACTCGAAACTGGGTTGAGTGACCTTCTGGAATATTGAAGCCCTATCTCTTAGCTTCGAAACGGTGTATCTTGCACCTTCATCCGACAATCGTAGTGCCTTTGGTGCCATTACCGCAAAAGGATGTCAAAAGCTATTTTTCTGGTTTTGAGCTTAACCTTCATTTCCAAACTTTTCCCTAGCTTGACTTGTAGTAGTACTACTTGGAGCTTGCTGAATGGCTATTGGATGAACTTGTTGTTGAGTGTGTACCTTTGGGTTGGAATGAGGAAATATAATGAAGCTATGATGGCTGGAAAAGTAAGCAAATTTAGGGGAAGTGTTGTCCGAACTTTTAAAGGACTTGTTTGCATTGAGTTTGTGATCTAAGACTTGGATTTGAGCAAGGCAATGATATATGATGGATGGTTTCTGAGCCATTGAGGTGAGTGACCTCAAACTATTTCTAAAGTTATTTATGAACCGTTTTTTGCATTATTTACCTTTAAACTGTTTCCAATGTTACTTTTGAACTGTTTTCTTGCATATCATGCGTGCTTGCATATAAGTGTTCCTTGTTTGCTATATCACTTGATTTATTGGCTTGTTATTATTGATTGATAATATGTTAAGTGCTTTCAATGATTGTTAAAACGAGTTTTCTAGGCGAGTGTGTACTTTATCGCACTCGACCTAAATAAATATGAAATTTTCAATGATTAATGATTAAATGCTAGTTGCGCATGAATGTAAGCCGTTTGGCTGAATTGGGCCCTGTCCTTCGTTACCGATCGACTCGAGCCAGAAGCGGACTCGGTCGGGCGATATGGTGACCCTGGGTGAATTTGGTATACTCGAGTATTACCTTGTAGTCCGGCTACGTCCGGATCGGTGGAGTCCGGCTACGTCCGGATGGGTGGAGACCGGCCAACGTCCAGAAAAAAAAAAGATGAACGAATAAAAAGATGAACGAGGGATTATTTATAAAAAAATGAACGTATCCTTTTCATGAATGTTACTATCGCTTTCCATTGTACATGTTTCTTGAATTATTGATACTCCATATTTAATGTTTTATAAATGCTGTAATCGTTTCTGGACTTATCATTTGATTTATGACATCATTGAAAAGAAATATTGTTAAACCGATTTGATTACTGATTTTCTGGTTACTCGCTGAGCTTCTAGCTCACCCCAAAAATATTTTATTCCCCTCCACAGGGCTCAAGGCGAAGGCAGGACTTGTTGTGCTTATTCACGTGAATGGATGGCCTATATCTTGTACAGTTTTGGATTTGGAATCATTTGATGTATAGTTGGGAATTAGTTTCTGCTGCATTTGTGACATGTAATTATTGGAGACTTGGATGTATATTTGTGGACCATGTGATGTATATTTGAGGTTTATTCTTGTAATTCATTTGAGGACTTTAGTGAACGACTGAGTCCCGGTGAGAGCCGGGCAGGCGCCCCGTCGAACCCTCTGGTTCGCCTTAGGGGGAGGTGGGGTCGTCACATAAATCAGCACGGATCATAGTGAACAGATGCAGTCAACTAGATGAACTGTCTAAAACGGGTCACTGGAAATATCCTAGGGCAGTGAGGGTATTTTGATCTTTTCAAAGGGTAAGCACCTATAAAATATCATTCTCTATAACTTTGATGTTTTATGCTAAGCCTAATTCAGCCTCTAACATGATGCAATAAAACCGGACAGAACAAGGCTGAAATTTTCCAGAATTCTGAAAATTTTGGGATTCAATGAAACTTTCTTCATTTCTTGCCTCAATCCACCACCACAACCTCCTATATAAGCTTAGATACAACATATATCCTCCATATAGCAAGTATAGGCAGAAATCATCAAACCCTAACTTACATATATCACCTTAAAAATCATCACAACAACTTGTATCACAACTAATCTAACCAAAACATGAATTATATAACATCTTAATCAAAAATAAAAGAACCAAAGCTATGGGTTAAACCTTATACCTCAACAAAAGAAGCTTGCAAGAGTAATACTTCACCTCCTCTTGAAATTTTTGGTTCCCCTAGCTTCCCAAAGTCACAACTCACACTTTAATCGGTTTAGAATCTTATTTCCTTCCCTCAAATGGTGCAAATCAAGATGAATTGAAGGTTTTTTTCTCTCTTGCTCTCTCTCTCTCTCTTAAGCTCGACCAAGACAGAAAGAAATGAAGGAAAATGAGCTAAAATGAAGGATAAAAGAACAAGGAAAAAAATTAATCAAAGAGCCATAGGGTGGTGACACTTGTCACCACCAAAGTCATGCAAATTTTTCTCTCTCCCATGCATTTTTTACCACAAATTTCGGTCAAAGCCAGCTGGAAATAAGGAGATATTTTTCTCGAATATTAATGAGCTTGTATGGTAAGAAAGTGGTGGTCAAGTGGTGTGTTCAATCGGTAGTGTACGGTACACGTCGGTTCGCACCGTTTTTCCTTAAATCACACATACTAGGGTTTTTACTTCCTATTCACTAACTTTTTATCATTGCTTCTAATCACATATTATTTCTCACCCAAAAGTCACTTTTAAGCACCAAATTTGATCCTCGCTCCGTACCGGATAATTACACTACGGATACACATGAAAATCCTAACTTGCTCCAACTTGAAAACGAAAAGTGAAACCCTACTTTCTAGGTTCACTTGCACTTATTGTGGAATGATTGGGTAGTAGGGCTATAATAAAATCATAAGTTCTAAATAAAAGGAAGTTTTTAAGAGAAACGTGAGGGATTTTACAATTCAAGTGATTAAAATTAGGATTTTAATTAAAATATGAGGGGTTGAAGAAAACCGGTTGGTCACAAGTAAATTAGGGTTTTTGATTAAAATTTTAGGGTTTCTAATCTTTTAAAACAAAATAAGGTTTTAAATTAAACCCACAGAAATACAATTTAGTATTTTCTTTACAAACAACCTCCTAATTTTCGGGATATCACAATCTCCCCTCCTTAAAAAAATTTCGTCCTCGAAATTCCAACTGGCATTAATCAAATTAAACAATCCTCGAAATTTTTACCTTTTGTTGCCTTAGAGGACCCCGGAACTTGTTGTTGATCTACAGCAGAAACCTGTGCTGATACTTTTGTTCGGTTTCCTCTTTCATTAGTTTGTTTCGGTTTGGTTCCTTCCACTTGTTGAGTACTACCCTCTCGTGGCTATTTCTTTGGGCAATTGCTAAGTTAATGATTGCTATCCCCACAAATCAAACATTTTCCCCCTTTCCGCCAGCAATCATTCTCAGCATGATTTGCCTTTCCACAGTATCCACAATGTAACGACCCCATTTTCCCCTAAGGCGAACCAGAGGGGTCAACGGGCCGCCTGCCCAGCTCTCGCCAGGACTCCGTCAATCACTACAGTTCTCCAAAAATTACAATATAAATCTCAAATATATACATCAAATTCTCCAAGAACTACATATCACAAACGCTGCGGAATGTACACGTACGTCCATTCAAGTCCAATCATTCATTACAAACCATATCCACAAGCTATTACACAAGAGGCGATCCAAATTCAAACCGTACAAGGTGTAATTCCATCCATTCCAATTCCCCTAGCCCAACAATTACACAAACGATTCGAAATCTAAACTATACAAATTACAAGCCATCCAGGTACACAGATAACGTAATACAGCTCTTCCTTTGTTCGAAACCGGTACTCGCATAAACACATCAAACACGTAATGCAGTTTATCCAAGACTTGATAAGGACATATATATGTGTCATATATATACATGAGAAAGGTTCAATTGTACACTTCAGAAGTACTTGAATTCATTTACATCAAAATTCGAAATTTTCGAGGAGCAACTCAAAACTAGCTACATAACTAGTTCAACTCATTTCAAAACTTGAGTCCAACAGTGTCCCTGTAAGGAAAACAAAACAACGGGGGTGAGCTTGCGCTCGTGAGGTACCAAATGCACAATTACATGATACGGCCAAATAACATATATGCATAAGTGCTTTCGTTCAAACATCCATTTATAAAAGGATACATTCGGCCCTCAAGGGCCGTTTCCGATGTCCATACTTGATCGTACTCGTTGACACTCTGTCAACCATCGAGGATAACCAAGAACCGTAGACACCTCTTCTCACCATTTCCTTCCACCATTCACCCCCTAATCGGGCCCGCACACCTCATAGTTTCAAAGGGTAATACTCGAGTATACCGCAAGGTCGAGGAGTTAACACTCCACTCGCCTATCAGTGACCCGAAGACTCGTTAACGAATCGCCCAAGCCCTTGCCGGCTCGACTCGAATAACGGTCCAAGGGAATGAGCTCAGTTTTCACAGTAATAATAGGGCATTGCCCTAACAGATATCAAATCACATATTCATGAAATTTCACAGTCCAATAGTAACAATAGTGCAAGCAAGTGGTCAAGAGCGGTAAAGTACACTCTCGACCTATTCAAGTCATATAACAAGTACATTGAACCATTTAATGATACACTCACCAAGCACGGCTCACGAAGCTTATTCGGCAAACCTCATTATCTCAATCGAGTTGGAATCCTAAAACCAAATATCAAGTCAAGCAAAGGAAAATTCTAACATTAACAAGTTTCTATTGCCTTTTGGCATTTTAAAGCTACACCCATCCGATCGAAACAAATCTTATGGTGTTACAAAGCTAAAACATATGTCAACATTTCTTATGAAGATTTCCAAGGCCAAATCACACATTTTCAGGATCAAATATCGAAATCTCGGAGAGGGCAGAAAACTGTCCGCAAAATAGGGTCTATGAACAGTCAAGGGTATTTCAGTCAATTCACAAGCTACAGTACTCCAATCACTCTGAAATTTTGCAGGTAACTAGCTAACTCATATATCTACAAGTTGCATGTTTTGAGCAAGAGCCGAATCAGTCTTTAACATGGTCAAATGTACAGTACGAAAACAGGGCAGAAATAATACAACAAAAGCTGAAATTACACTTCCAAGCCAATCTTTGCAAATAACCATCACTAACCACAATTAAGGGCTAGAAATCCTCACTTAACATAAGACTAGCCTATACTAGTCATGTACATGCCAAAACAAGGATGAATGAACTTAAACAAAGCTTAGAAATGTCACCATTATGGACTCTTAACAACCCAACATCCAATTTACAAGAATTTCCATAAATTTAATCAAGATCACACAACTTCAAATCAATCATATACTCTCCAAAAATGGGACAGCATTACCCCTTAATTTAACACATTTCCAACCTACCCTTCAATACCAAATATATATCAATTCAACTCCATTTGTACATACAATTTATAGACTAGTAAATATACTCAATTAGGGCCACAATGCCCCTCAATCAAGCCAATTAGAACCTTATAAGCCAACTATTAGAATTTTCCCCAAATCGAAACCCTAGAAACCGGAATTCACACTACAAGCGTAAATTTTCCGCAATTGATCACAATTAACGCATAAAAGCTTCAATTAACACCATTTCAATCCATCAATCCAATCCTAATCATAACTTTCACATAAAATCAGGAAAATACCCAATAAATCAACAATTCACCATCAATTCCTTCAACCCATGAAATACTTCACAATATAACACATTTAATCACCACAAATCATTAATTAACCAATATTAGACCAAAAGGAAACTTGTTTATGCCACTTACCTCAAATTCAAGAAAACCATCAACATAGAGCCCCCCCTCCAAAATCAATCCATCAAAAGCTCTAAGCCACCATAGCAAGCCCATGTGTGAATTATTGTCCAAAACCACCGGTGAAATCACAAGATTTAAGAAGAAATCAAAACTAGAAAATGGAAGAGTTTTTCTCTTTCTCAAGGCCTCGGTTGAGCAACAGCAGAAAATGAAGACAAAAGACAGCAAAACATGATATTTAATGAAGGAAACAGCCGGTCAAAGCTGCTGACCGGCTGTGCCACGTCAGAATCCGGCCGGATTCTTGGCCGGATTCAAGGCAGAGAGCTCCTCAATTTTTTTCAAAACGGCTGGGCAATCCGGCCAACTATCCGGCCAGAAACTGGCCGGATTTCCGGCCGGATTCGGCCCCCTTCACATTTCCAAAAATTTTTCTTCTTTTCCAAGTTCAAAAATGGTACTATTCCGCTCGTTCAACAAAAACTTGTATAAAAGGAAACCCTCCTTTGGCCGGGGCGTCACACACAAGCCAATCGAAGAGCTACTGTTTGACCTTCTCGAGAAATGTCTTTTGATCCGACCTGACTTCCTTTCGTAGACCTTTCATCTAATGCTCTTAATGTCCAAAGTAGGCGAGGTGAATGGTTCACTTTTTGTACTTTAGAGAGCATTATCTTTTCTCCGGATTCCTCCGATATGCTGCTGGATGTATCTCTTTTCCACTTTCACATCCTCAATTCTTTGAGCCTTCTCAAGAGCCTCTGTAAACGTATTAACTTGAACCGCCGCTAATGCCTTCTGTATTTCCAAATTTAGTCTTAGTATAAATCGTCTTATTCTCCTTCGCTCTGTAACTACCAATTCGAAAGCAAATTTAGACAGTCTAGTAAATTTGGTCTCATATTCGGCCTCACTCAGGGTTCCCTGACGCAACCCAATAAATTCGTCCTCTCTCCTTTCTTGGACCAAAGGTGGAAAATACTTTTCGTTAAATTTCCTTACAAAGTTCTTCCATGTCCATACCGTCTATTCTCTTTCCCACTTGGCCTTAATTACATTCCACCACGCGCGGGCTGGTCCTTCGAATTGAAATACAACAAAATTTACTTGTCTTTGCTCCGTGTAATTCAAAGCCGCGAAAATATTAATCATTGCCTCCAACCACTGCTCAGCTATATCCGGATCAGGCCCCCCTTGAAATTTAGGAGGTAGAAACTTTTGGAACCTCTCAAGAGCCCTATCCTCTCCTATCTCAGGATTCCGAGGTTGATTCACTGGCATTTGACCTTGCTGATCTACCAGTCGTGCTAGGATATTTGTCATTTGTTGCATCGCCGTCGCCATTTGATCTCCAGCCTCAACCCTCGGTCCATGTTCTTGCTCGGCCACTGTTTCTCTTTCTTCTCTCGGTTCTTGAGTTTGCCTAGCCCCACGGCCACGACTAGCTCCACGTCCACAACTACGTCTCCCCTCCATTCTTTTTTTTTTCAAAAATGATTTAGTATGTAACAAAATAAATTGACGAGAACGGCAAAATTTACCACACCAAGTTCACAAGGAAACATATCAAGTAGGCAAGATCAAATGCAACAAGTACTATACATGTGGATATTACCATGCCACAAGCCAAATACACACGGTAGTAGTACAAGGACAAAACAAGAAGATAACACGACAAGCCATTTCACACTTGGTTAACATAGCCCCCGTCCGATCGCTCACGTCACTTCCTATTCACTAGATGTCCGTTAACCTCTTATACTCATTCTAGCCGAACAAAGCTTGTTCATGTTCCAAAATACAAGTCTCAAGTACCTAGTAGCTAGCATCGCCTCAACTCCAGAATACTCGGGCACGAGAATCCGAAATAAAACAGTTCACATCTCGAGCTGGCCAGTCCTAAGAGTAAACCATCTACAAATTGAAATTCCTACCCGACATACCTATCTATGGTCCTTAGATACCATGAGAAAGATTTAAGACCTATAACACTTCAGGGTTCATAGCTTATGCTCGAACGAGCACTTAGTCCTTCATACTTATTCACCACTTAGCCCATGCTCACTCCGCGCAGAGACCACGCGAAGCAGGCTCTGATACCAACTGTGACAGCCCCACCTCCCCCTAAGGCAAACCAAAGGGTTCGGCGGACCGCCTGCCCAGCTCTCGCCAGGATTCAGTCGCTCACTTCAATCAATCCGGAATACAACCACAAGAATTCATATAGCAAAAATCGAAAACTTAAAGCGAAACTTATATACATTGCTATCTCAAATGGAAGTACAAACGTCAAATATACAAAGGTTCTCAATTCACCATACATCCAGCTCGTGCCAAGCACTAGGGCGAGAACCATTACAAAATAAAAGAACTAGACTAGGGTAGTCTATACAGAGCTCTCATCCTGCTCGTCGTCCCCTGTTAAGGAAAATAAAACTAAAGTAATGAGCTAAAAGCTCAGCGAGGTTCTATACACAGAAACAAGTAATTAAACAAGGACAGTAATCATGTAATAACAAATAATCCAGAAACATGTCGAATATAAAGCAATGATAATACATTTATTAAAAGGATACAGGCTCACGAGGAGCAATTCGTTCGTTCGTTTCCCTTTCATTCCCTCATTCCTCCAATTATTTAAAAATGCATTTTTTGTAAGTAAAACCCCTCGTTTTTTCTTTACGTTCATTTGTTCATTCTCATTCACCTCCCCCTGGACGTTGGCCAGGCTTTCCACCCCCATCCGGAGGTTGGCCAGACTCCACCCGACAACAAGGTAATACTCGAATATACCAAACGTTCACCCAAGTCACCAAATCACCCGACCGAGTCCGCTTCTGGCTCGAGTCGATCAGTAACAAGGGCAAGGGCCTAGTTTAGCCAAAAGGCTTACATTCATGCGCAACTAGTATTTCAACATTTAATCACCGAAAATTTCATATTTATTTAGGTCGAGTGCAATAAAGTACACACTCACCTAGCAAAAGTTCATTTTAGAAATCATAGAAAACAATTAACACTTAATCAAATATTCACAAATAATCACATAGTCACAACAATCCACATAGTCATAGAAACAAAACGTATATAGAACACTCACCTATTTAAGCAAAATAATGTCCAAAGTATCCTCCCGGATAACACTCTCAATCGCCAAGAAATCCTAATAATAGCCAAGAGAAAATATTACAGTTAAACCCCTCCAAAGTTTAAGTGAACCAAAAAAAATCTGAATAACTACTAGTACAAAGTATAAGTATAGTTTTGGAAGTGAAAAGAGTACATTTAAACAAAAGGCTATGAGTAAAATATTTGTAAAACTTATGCTTGCTCGTAAAACTTTGAAATCTCCATTTAAGTCGAAGTGACAAAGAAAATGTACTCCGAGCAGTCATTATTTTATTTCTCAAGGGTTTAAGTTCGGCCAAATCCTTACTTATATACCTTGGTAAAAGGAGATGCAAATATCCTAGATGGTTCAAGTGATATTCATTTACCAACTTTACTCAAGTTGCAAGTATAGTTTTCTAGTCCTTGAGCGTAAATTTGGGCAGCACGCCCTTTGTGTTTACCAAATTTTCTAGCCATTTATGGCTTCATTATTTTCCTCAGCCAATCCTAAAGTTATATACAATATAAATTCATCACAATAGCCATTCAATAGGCTCAAAGTCATATGAGTACAAAATCAAGTTAACAACATGTACGGAAATTAGATTTAACAAAAAATAGATTTGACGTGTTTTTGCGTAACGGTCACAACTGAAGCTACGCTTATCGAATTGGGATGAAACTTATACCATTTCGAAGCAAACACAATGGCCTACAATTTTGATGCAGACTACTTAGTCCAAATTCCAGTGTAATCCAGTCAAATTCCCAATTCACAAAACCAACTTCCAACTAACGGGCTAGTTAACTGTACTACCTTTAAATGGCTATATCTCAAGCTACCAAAGTCCCTTTAAGGCATTCTTGGAGGTATTGAAAAGCTAAGACATAGTACTAAAACTTTTATGTTTTGGAAAATATCTAAATCAGCACGGATCATAGTGAACAGTGCAGTCAACTAGATGAACTGTCTAAAACGGGTCACTGGAAATATCCTAGGGCAGTGAGGGTATTTTGGTCTTTTTAAAGGGTACGTTGCTCCGATTGTACTGAAATTTTGTAGGCTCCTATAAAATATTATTCTGTAAAACTTTGATGTTTTATGCTAAGCCTAATTCAGCCTCTAACATGATGCAATAAAACCGGACAGAACAAGGCTGAAATTTTCCAGAAATCTGGAAATTTTGGGATTCAATGAAACTTTCTTCATTTCTTGCCTCAATCCACCACCACAACCTCCTATATAAGCTTAGATACAACATATATCCTCCATATAGCAAGTATAGGCAGAAATCATCAAACCCTAACTTACATATATTACCTTAAAAATCATCACAACAACTTGTATCACAACTAATCTAACCAAAACATAAATTATATAACATCTTAATCAAAAATAAAAGAACCAAAGCTATGGATTAGACCTTATACCTCAACAAAAGAAGCTTGCAAGAGTAATACTTCACCTCCTCTTGAAATTTTTGGTTCCCCTAGCTTCCCAAAGTCACAACTCACACTTTAATCGGTTTAGAATCTTGTTTCCTTCACTCAAATGGTGCAAATCAAGATGAATTGAAGGTTTTCTTTTTCTCTCTTGCTCTCTCTCTCTCTCTCTCTCTCTTAAGCTCGACCAAGACAGAAAGAAATGAAGGAAAATAAGCTAAAATGAAGGATAAAAGAACAAGGAAAAAAATTAATCAAAGAGCCATAGGGTGGTGACACTTGTCACCACCAAAGCCATGCAAATTTTTCTCTCTCTCCCTTGCATTTTTGGCCACAAATTTCGGTCAAAGCCATCTGGAAATAAGGAGATATTTTGCTCAAATATTAATGAGCATGTATGGTAAGAAAGTGGTGGTCAAGTGGTGCGTTCAATCGGTAGTGCACGGTACACGTCGGTTCGCACCGTTTTTCCTTAAATCACACATACTAGGGTTTTTACTTCCTATTCACTAACTTTTTATCATTGCTTCTAATCACATATTATTTCTCACCCAAAAGTCACTTTTAAGCACCAAATTTGATTCTCGCTCCGTACCAGATAATTACACTACGGATACACGTGAAAACCCTAACTTGCTCCAACTTGAAAACGAAAAGTGAAACCCTACTTTCTAGGTTCATTTGCACTTATTGTGGAATGATTGGATAGTAGGGCTATAATAAAATCATAAGTTCCAAATAAAAGGAAATTTTTAAGAGAAACGTGAGGGATTTTACAATTCCAGTGATTAAAATTAGGGTTTTAATTAAAATATGAGGGGTTTAAGAAAACCGATTGGTCACAAGTAAATTAGGGTTTTTGATTAAAATTTTAGGGTTTCTAATCTTTTAAAACAAAATAAGGTTTTAAATCAAACCCACAGAAATACACTTTAGTATTTTCTTTACAAACAACCTCCTAATTTTCGGGGTATCACATGAAGTATACGACCAAGATTTCGCTCCCTCTCTCTCACTTTTGGCTCACGGTTTTGAGGTTGCAAGTTGGAGAAATGAAGCTAGCAAATGTTTAACTCTCTCTCCCTCACTCTCTCTCGGTTGCAAGCTGAAACAGAAAGGAACCAGATATATTTTCCTCTTATACTCACTTATCTCTCTGTTTGGAAGGATTAAGAATTAGAAGAAGGAAATGCTATTTGGTAGTCAACTTTTCCAATCGGTACTACACAATACTAGGTTGTTCCACTTAGGCTAACTGTCCAAATATATTTGGCGGCTAATTTCTCTTTGGTTTTTCTCAATCACCACCCAAGTTTTGGTTAGCATTTGATTGCCTTACTTCCACTCGGTTCCAGATTCTCCAAATGTGTTACTTCCCTCAGTTCCTATTGTAAAATAACTGATAACTTATTTTGCTTGGTTGCATAGTCATTTATTTAGGTTCCAAGGGTAACTTCGTCTTTTAACTTTAATTTATTTGCTTACTGTCGTGCCCCATTTTTTTAAAAATAAAATTTAACGTGTTTATGAATTTGTTAATTAATTTTGAGAAAAATGAATTTTTAATTAGAAAATGAATAAAGAAATGAATTTTGATTTAATTTTGATTGAAAATGAGTTTTTGTTTTTAGAAAAATGAATAAAAAAATGGGCCTAAATGGGGCTAAAAGTGCGATGATTTTGACCCAAATTAAAATTTTAAAAAGGGTTTTTAAGGAAAAAAAATAGGAGTTGCCACTTGGTATTGAGTTAAGGTGTACCAAATCAGCTAAAATGAATTTTAAATAAAAAATAGAGAAAACCCTTTTTAAATGATTTCAAGTCTTTGAAAATTAGAGAAAAGGGATCGGGAGTCACATTTGAAGAAAGGAAAGGCAAGGATAAAATCCAAGACACTCTTTCAACCTAACTAAAACTAGTTGCGTGATTTAGTCAAAAATTTTCTTAATTTAACCTAAGAATTTATCACATTTGGATGTCACTATATGGATGCAAAACCTAAACCTAGGAGGATATCGGGGAGTCAATATGTCTCTTCCAATTTCAATTGGTGCCGATCGCATTAATTGCGACGCGCAAAAGTAATGATTTGAAGAAGTCACGAATATGCAACAATGAGACTTGAAGAAAGAAAGAAAATAATAATAAGATACAAATATACATGACCTAAACGAATACATCATAATGGGTACGGGGGACTAATATTCGTGACTTAAATCTTCCCTTAAATAGAGGGAATACGAGCGTGCTAAGGTTAGAGAGTCATACTAGTCCATATTTCATATTTGAGAGGTATTTTTCCTATCTAATCAAGCAAATGATCTAACTTAGTTCTAATTTTTTTAAATGAAATGCAAGTCCTAAATGCCATGTTCCACACATAGGGGTAAGGAATATACATATAGGGAAAATATGGGATAAGTGATATAGATATAGGGGGAGTATGGGATAAGGGATGCACATATAGTGGAATATGGGATAAGGGATGTACATATAAGTAAAATGTCATGCAAAATGCTAAAAACCCCTAAAAAGTAGAAAATATGCATGAAAATGTAGTGATTGTCACACAAACATGATCTAGCGCGTGGATGGTTCTTAAGGGTCTAGCGTTAGATTAGCTCATATCTATATGTTCTCACTAGCGTTGAACTAGCGAGAAATTAAAAAGGAGGACCACAACTAGCGTTGGACTAGTATGGAATCGGAAAAAAGGGGGTCACAACTAGCGTTGGACTAATGTGGTGACATCATGCATTTATTACAAATAAATCATGCAAAACATAATAAAACAAATAAGCACAAATCACATATAGCACATAGCACATAAACATGATATCTAGATGCAAGGCCTTAAGAAAACAAGTAACACGTAACACGCAAGCATGCAAAACACACAAAACAAATAAATCAAATAAAACCCTAACTATTACATTTGAGAACCCTAACTATAATCTAAAAGGGGTGAGATGAAATAAAATAAAATAATAACCTAATTATTACATCTTGGCATTTAAATGCCTCTCAAATAACCAAAATTAAATTAAAATAAATGTACTAATTCGAAAACAATTAAAGTGACTAAATAAATAAATGAAATAAAAACATTCAAAAGGCATGCAATTACGCACATAAGGTCATATGGGGGCACATAAGATCAAGTAAAACCAAAATAAAGGGTAGAGTATACCTCCCTTGAGTTGGTGATCTAATGAAATAAAGTTTCCCTTATTTACCCTTCAAAACAATAAAAAGGTCAAGGCATCACTTTAATTATCAAATAATCGCAAGAAATGAAAATAAACATGAAATTGAATCAATAAAAATCATTCAAATAAAATAAACAACCCATATTCAATAAATTAAACAAGTGAGGACCCAAATGAAAGAATTAAAGAAACTTGAGGGGTCAAATCACTATTATTACAAATATTAGGGTTTAAATTAAAATAAAGTAAAATTAAGGGCTTAAGGTGAAACCTACCAAAATTAAATACTAAAATTCACAAAATAAATGAAAATGCATTTTCTATGATTTCAACAAAATTACCCAAAATTTCACTAAAAATCCAAATCAAAACTATAAATCTATCAAAAATCATTAAACCTTCAAATTTCATCCTAAAATTCACCAATAATCTATCCAAAAATCATATTAAGGCATACCAAAGAAAAATGACATTTAAAAGGGACCGAATTGATTGATTTCCCAATTTTCTGGGCCATATCAGAATTATTCAAAAGTTTGACGGCCAAAGTGTAATTTTGGCAAGTTCCCATGCAAGTAATCGTAGTTTTCTTCCTCATTGTTCTGCAACTTCCCATTCGCAAGTTTTCACAACTCTTAGCTATTCAATATTCAGTTCTATTGCACAACAAAGGAAAGGAATGAAACTACAGCATGCCCTTTTAACGAAAAAACAATCCCCACTGTTAATCTTAATCCCTAACTTTTGATATTTACAAAACAAATGAATAATACTAATATCTCTTCAAGATATACTTTCAGTTATGAAGCAAATTAGATTCAAAGATCAAGTACAATTAAAAAAAAATAAAGGTTGCTGAAAGCTATCGGATGCTTGTGAAGACAGGATAGGACGTCCGATACTCATTGCGCAACTTTTGACGCATGAAAAACTCAATCTCTCCGATAGGAAGTTCGTCAAGGTCAAACCCGTGCGTTTGGCAAATTCTTGTATCAATCAAAAGTGATCAATCCATTCGGACGTTGTCCTCATTTAGGACAAATGTCTCTTCTCACTCCAAATTGGCCAAAATTTTCAAATCATTTTTCACTCAATCAATTGATCGGATTCATCAGGTATGGTATAGTGCCTACCCTAGAGGATTGCATTTTCATGCTAGGCCTATCCTTGGCATAAAAGGGTTCCCCCATAGGACATGCATACCGATTTTATATTCTTTCTTACTAACTCAGGGTATTTTTCTCTTGTTTCCCCCTTCCCTTGCATTCATAAAAATATTTCAATAAGGCGAAAATATCCTTCTATATCTGATAATTTTGATCCAATAAAGTTTGAAGATTACAAGTATTACTTGATTCTTGGGCAGACATTGCCACGAAAGCATAAATGATCTATCTGGAAGTTCTATGCTAAAGCCTCTGAGAGATTTTGTAATTATTTTTCAAAGGGAAATTCTGTTTATTTGATTTGTTAATACATTTTGTTCCAAAAGAAAAGGAGATGAAAAGTGTATATGTGGAGCCCTGTACAAGTTTCTCTTTTCTCATTTGTATCATAATTGAATGAGGAATTTTGTTTCAAACTTTTTCAGCAATAAAATTTTTGGACAATTATTGTTTTGTGTATATTTATGTACATTTCATTCTTTATTCTTACTCATTGGAGATTTCATGATGAATTTTGAAGAATAAAACTAAATTGAGATTTTTTCAACCACCAGCCTAAAAATTCACAAGTGTATGCTCGATTGGTGATCCGAGCCACACAATAAGAGTGCTCAAAATTAAAAGAGGTCACTCAAAAGGCCCAATGAGATACCTTTTTCTCCTTCACTGTACAATTCATATTTTTGCCCACTTCTATCAGCCCAGAATAAAATCAGTCACATTGATTGATGAATTGCAAGTTGGGGCAATCTTTGCTTGAAAATGTCCATTGTGTCTAATTCACATCTAAGTGAAAGCAAAAATGTGCATTATTCTTGTTTGTTTTGAAAATTTGGAATGATACTTTGAGCATTCGTTTCTCTACCTATACAGATTTTATCATTTGCTCTCCCATTTGAGCCTTTAAAAGAATAATTTCATTTCAAATAAGAGCCCTAATGATCAATACCATATATTGGAAAATTTTCAAATATCAAAAAGGGGAATGGATTTTCAAATGACCATTTCGTTACTTTGGTTATCATGAGGTGTAAGAATGATGCTTTGGCTATCGTTTCTACAACCTAAACACTATTTATCCCTTGCATCCTCATTTGAGCTAAAAATTGATGGTTCTTTTCGAGTGCACATATGATCGCACCCCACATTGGGGAAGGTGATTGGGGAATTTTGAAAAAAAAAAGAGAGAAAGAGAAAAAGAAGCAAAAATGCCAAAAGAAAAGAAAAGAGGGAATCACAAGTTGGAGAAATTTGAATCTATCTGGGCTTCAATTTTGGAAAAAGGGAAAAAGGAAGGGTTTTGTCCGACGAACCACTTATGGAGAGTCTTCCTCAGTCAATTAATTCAGATACATGCAAGAAATTTCGCATTAATGAAAGTTTCCTTTCAGAGTTATTGTAAGGAACAGAATACAAGTCAGGCCATCTTCTTTTTCCAATCAAACATTCTATCCCTAGTTATCCCTTTTGAGCCATCAGAATAAAATACTTCATTTGGCAACCCCTGAGAATCGCAAACCCCACACTGGGGCAAGTTGGAGTTGAAAAGGAAAACTTCAATAAGTGAAAAAGTGAAAAGCCACAAAATCAAAAGCAAGAGGAAAAAGAGAACCTCAGTTCAAATATAAACTGGGCAAATTTTGTGAAAATTTCAAAAAATGGCAGAAAGCCGAAAAATCAAAAGAAGAAAGAAAATGAAAGAGAAAAAGCCTCAATTGAGCATAAACTGGGGCAAATTCTAATTTAACCCTAAAATAGGGTTGGCGCAACAATGCGATCTCAGATTCTTCAAACCACTTTTGAAATCCGCTTTCAAGCCTTAACTTTTTTAAGCACCCCACCTGACCCCATTACAAAAGCCGAAAGTCCTGACTTCTGTTCTTTGCAATGGCCCTGTCAAGAAAATTTCTGATGCCGGAAATTTTAGCTGTATTTCTGAATTGCTTGAGTATGAGGTTGACACTACTCACCATGGAAAACCCACCAGATCAAAGAAAAGAAAACGGAAAAGCGAAAAGGAAAAATGAAATACAAAGGATTCGATGGTGAAGTCCCTATTGAGTGATCAAACAAAGTTCAGAATCTTTGAGTTCAAAATAGGGGCAATTTTGGGAAAATGCGATCTTCGGTGCTATGTCCTTGAAAGTTTTATTCTTTAGCTGTCGTTTTCAAGCCACATTACAAGCTAACAAAGTCCATCGTTGACTTATTCCTTCATGACAATCCAAAGTGAGTATTATGCTCATAAGAAATCCATCAATCAGTTGTGATCATAAGGGTATAACCAATTTTTGCATGTTTAGCTATCGTTCTTACCCATTTGTTGCAAACTTAAAGCATATATGTTGACTCAATTTTCTTAAGAAATGAGGATGACAAACTATTTGCTTTCACTAAGATTACATACAACTGGGGCACAAAAATGAGACAGATTCTGACCTCCCATTTCCTTAGCCATTTCAAAAATAAAGTCACTTGATTGGTCCTGAAAAGATGAGTCAACCAGAAGTGGTGACCCGTTACCCTAAGCACCAATGCTAAAAGTGAGGAAGAAATCTTCTTGAATTTGGTGTTACTTCGAGGAATTCATCATGAAATTTCTACATGAGTTCAAACTTGACGTTTAAAGTTTCTTCACATTGTTGTATGTGCACTCTTTTCTAAATTTTAGAAAGTGCGGTTTTTCTTTGTTCAAATAAATGGGAAATCATCTGAACAAATTTTTGCAATCAAGGGAGCCCACACTGGGGCAAAAAATTTTATTTGTGAGATTTCATGAAATAAGCCCATACTGGGGTAAATTTTTTGTAATACATTTGAGGTTTTTGTCCAAAAATCAAATAATAACATTTTTCGGATCAATCCCGCTGCTCTTTTCCTGAAATTTAAGTGCATGTCATGCTTTGTTAAGCCCCCCTGTGCAGGTATTCATGGTTCAAAATAACGAAAAGCATCCAGTGAGGCGGAAGGCCGATACTGCAAAGAGAAACAAGAAGAAGGAGGAAAATGGACTTGACACTGGAGCAAATTATCTTTTGAAAAAAAAAAATCAATCAATCAAAAAATGATGAAAAAAATCAAAAAATCAAAAAATCAAAAAATCAAAAAATCAAAAAATCAAAAATCAAATCAAGTTCATCACGGCAGGCTCGGGTTTTATCCCACTGACCTCTTTCATCCTCGGCAGGCTCGGGTTTTATCCCACTGACCGCTTTTATCCTCGGCAGGCTCGGGTTTTATCCCACTGACCGCGTTTATTTTCGTTGGGCATGGGTTTTATCCCTCCGACCCCGGCAGGCTCGGGTTTTATCCCAATGACTGCTTTTATTTTCGTTGGGCATGGGTTTTATCCCTCCGACCTCGGCAGACTCGGGTTTGATCCCACTGTCCGATTGTCAAAAGCATTTTATTGCTACTGGAGCTGGGTTTGTCCCGTCAGTAAGCATCTCATTCTCATTGCTATTGGAGTTGGGTTTGTCCCACCTGTGAGCATTTTCTTCGCCACTAGTCGTGGGTCAGTCCCACTAGTGAGCATTTCATTTGCATCACTAACAAACAGGGGTCAGTCCCATTAACACTTCATTTCACTTCTTTCATTTGCATCACCAATAAACATGGGTCAATCCCACCAACACTCCATCTCACTTCAATTCATCTGATTTTCATTTTATTCGGGTCAGTCCCATGATTTTCGTTTTATTCGGGTCAGTCCCATGATTTAAAGCTTATTCGGGCCAGTCCCATGATTTAAAGCTTATTTGGGCCAGTCCCATGATTTAAAGTTTATTCGGGTCAGTCCCATGATTTAAAGTTTATTCGGGTCAGTCCCATGATTTTATGTTTATTCGGGTTAGTCCCATGATTTTAGTTTTTATTCGGGCCAGTCCTATGATTTTATATTTATTCGGGTCAGTCCCATGATTTTTAAGTTTTCTGTCTGGGTCTATCCCATTTATATTTCTGTCCGGGTCTATCCCGTGGGTCTATCCCATTTAAATTTCTTGTTCGGGTCTATCCCGTTTAAATTCCTGTTCGGGTCAGTCCCGTTTTAAATTCCTGTTCGGGTCAGTCCCGTTTTAAATTTCCTGTTCGGGTCAGTCCCGTTTTTATTTTATGTTTGGGTCAGTCCCATTTTAGAATTCTTGTTCGTTGGAATCATTTTGCAGCCGAATAATGCAGGTAAGTATTTGGTGTCTACTTCTTTGTCTCAAGTTTTTTCAAAACTCAGACAAAGAGGGGCAAACTGTAGACACCAAATTTTTGGTGTAATTTCATTTACTGTTTATTTTTAGTTTTTTATTTGTCGTGTTAGTTTTATTCGATTTTTAGTTTTTAGTTTATAGTTTTATTTTTATTTTTAAGTTTTTAGCATAGAATTTCTTGAAAAAAAAAGAGAGAAAAAGGAAAAATGAATGAAAAAAGAGAAAAAGGAAAATCATGGAAAAAGAGAAAAAGGAAAAATCATGAAAAAATGAAAAAAAAGAAAAATCATAAAGAAAAAGGAAAAAAAAAGAAAAAGAAAAAAATAGCAATTTTGTTTTATTTGGTTTTATTTATCAATTTTAGTCATTGGATTTTATACTTTGTTGTTTCTAGTTTATTTGTTTTATCCAAGGTTAATTAAATTATTTTGTTATTTATTTTTATCAATATTGTTTTAATTAATCTCAAAAAAAAAAAAAAAGAGCAAAGCCGCGGCAATGCAAGCTGCGTTTCTACGCAGCTTGCAAAGAGAGAACTTGGGCAGTCCTTGGTTGCAAATATAGCAGAGGATAGCTGAGGGTTTTAGGGTTGTTAGCTTGGTATAAATAGGACAGAAATAGCAGCCGCAACGGAGGGAGGATAGGATCGGAAAGAAAGAAAAACAGAGGAGGAAAAAACAACGGCTGAGAGCAGGGGGGTTTGGTGGTAACAACTGCTGAGAGTTTTGACGGCTAGGGTTAAGGAGGCTGTGAAAGAGTGAGGAACCGAGAGACAGAAGGGGACCATTTTGAGAGATAGAAAACAGGGAGGTTTTAGGAGGTTGGGAAGTGGCGAGCAAGAAGGGATCGAAAGAAACGAAAAAACTGGGTAGAGGGCTGGAAGGAAGATTGGCGACGGCGGAGGAAGACAGAAAAACATCTGGAAAAAGTGCCGAACCAAGAGAGAGCTAGAGGGAGAGCTTTGGTGGAAGAAAAAGTTTCGGATAGAGGGAGGAACAAGAAGGAAGCTATGGACTGAGGAACCCAGGAAGCTGGGGAGGCGTTTTCGGCAAAAGAAAAGCTGGAAAGCTTCCCGAGCCGCACAAATCGTGACCCAAAGTATTGGATTCATCACTGCTAAGATTGTCTGCGACGACGCACTCAACCACCATTTCTGGAATCAGCACGTACTTGCCTAACATATTTCGCGTTTGCTTCACTTCACTGCGTTTGCAGGTCACTCTAACCTTTCTTATTGTCATTTTTATACCATTTCATGAAAATCTGGAGTTCACAGCATGAATTTCTTCCTTGTGCACACATATTTTGTTTCTTTTCTTTGCGGTTTTATCTCTGGTTCTTTGTAGAGACCCGTTTAGTAATTCGTTTTGGGCTCTATATCTCTGATGTTGGATTGTGTATTGTTATAACTCATGAAACCCAAAGTATAGGAATCATTTCTAGCCTCCTTTAGTCGATGATTAATCCTCAAATTTGCCGAAAGGAGGTTGTAGAAATTTTTCAGATTTGGCAGGTTCTTGTTTCCCTCTAGTTTTGTATTCAAACATGAGAGTGTTGAGGTTTAGAAATGGAAAGAATGTGCGGTTATGTTGTCATTTTGATTCATGGCTTCATTGATTGAAGCCGTTGGTAGTGTTTGAATGAGCAAAAACAAAAAAAAAACTGCAAAAGCTCTCGGTTTTATGACTTTTATTATGCTTGGATTCATGATGCTCCCTTGGTTGCTGTTTCCTTTATGTTCTTAAGATGTTGATGATGGGTTTTAGCAAGGAAAGGCTTAGACAACATGGTTTTGGTTGGTTTGGAAATGGGTTGGAATTTCTGGTTCCAAATTTTGCATATTTGAGCAGCTAGTTCACGTCACTTTTCTGCATTTTTTGTGTCCGAGAGTATCTGTTCGATGCCTCCCCTCTCCTTTGCCTCCTATTCTTTCATTTCAGGTATTGGACAAATTGGGAACTGCATTAAATCATTTCCTTGATATGTTAGAATTGTATCAAAAAACTGAAAGCTGCTGCATTTTTATTTTTGCCGTTTCCCTTCTCGAAGCAATCTGAAGGGCTGAGCTCCTTTTTGTACGTTTAGATGCTAAGCCAATGGGCTTTTATTTAAGTTGTGATACTTGGTTGAATTTGTATTGTTCGAAGTTGTGTTTCGAGGCTAAGATCTGTGCTTGAAAATCGAAAACTAGTATCTAGTTTGTTGCAGAAATTTTTTTAGCAACTGCCGAGAGTTTTGCAGAAGTAAGAAAGGCTGCTTCAGCTTTTGTTGCATGCATGAAATGATTTTGAACATTGCACTTTAATCCCTCAAGTTTCACCTTATGCTATTATGACCCACAAAATTGAGAAAACTAATCAATTGGGTCCCTGTGACTTTTGCAGCAATGCATTATGGCCCAATTACATTCCATGTTCTTGAAATTAGGTCCAAAGATATTTGCGTTTGAACCATTACTTGATCCTTTCTTGGCTCTTGGATCCTTTGAGTTCTTCAATGTTTCAATTAGCTTTGAATGGTTGATTAATGCTTGCAATTGGGTCTTTGGTGGATCCCTTTATTGGAAACTATGTATTATTTGATTTTATTTAAATGGCAATTAGGAGAGATTTGGTGACTTTGTTATACTTTACTATTTGAGGTACCGTGACCTTTTTATTGTTTTGAAGCCATTTTTCTTTCATTTGGACACCATTTAAAGGGGAAGGTATAATCTCTTTTATCTTTTGTCTCTCCTATGTGATCCAACGTGCTAAGTGAGGATTGCATGTCTAATTTGCTTTCCTTGCTTTTCTTTAGTTCCTTTATTTTATTTACTTTTGCTTTTAATTAAGTTATTCTTTATGGGGTATGTGTACACCTCTTGGCTTGTAATAGTTAGGGATTTAATTACTTTATTCCTTTTCCCCCTTTTAGATTGTAGTAGGGTCTCCCTAATGTAATAGATAGGGCTTGGAGGAGCATTCAATGAAGACCTATCGAAGTCATGTGCCTAGCTAGTAAATGTAATAGTTAGGGCTTTAATTGTTTTATGTGTCTTGCATGCTTAGTTGCTACGTGTTAATGTGCTTTGTTAGGGCCTTGCATCTAGTCGAGCATGCTAAATGTTATGTGCTATGTGTTTATGAGTGTTTGGCATGTCTATTCGCTTTCCATAGCCATGAATGAATGTGATGAATGAATGTACGTTTCCGCTAGTCCAACGCTAGTCGGAATTCATAGAATGGGCTAGTCCAACGCTAGACCCTTAGGGATTTCCCCTCGTTAGTACATATTTGCATGTTCATTACATGTCATGCGTTCTTTTTAGTTTTATCATTTTGCATGCCCCTCGAACCCCTTTTCCCTCCATTTTAGGATCTTTGCATTTCATGCTAGTTATAGGGTTCATTTGCTTGAGAGTCCCCTTAAATATGGGATATAGACGAGTGTGGCTTTTTCTAAGCCTTAGCACGCTTGTATTCCCTCTATAAAAGGGCAAATTGAGTCACGATTTAGGTCTCCCCGTACCCAATATGCATGAATTCCCTAGGCTCATGCATTTTTAAATCCACTCTACCATTTTATACCCTCATCACACTTTCATTTTTCCTCCTATTTTTGCACACGTGCACCTTTATGTTTCTTCACTTGCACACGTACACTTTTATCATCACTTGCACACATACACTTCATATTATCATTTCACATACCGTACCTTGCCCACTCACGTGCACATTTTCATTTACATATTTATTATCTTTTATTACTTTTTCAAACTCATATCCTCGCATTGCATACATGCATTCCATTCATTTGCATCCCACTCGCATTATTCGTGACTTCTTCAAAAGATCGTTATTGGGCTTCACAATTAATGTGATTGGCACCACTCAACCTTTGAAGAGAAATTTCCCCCAATACCTCTAGGTCTAGGGTTTGCATTCATGTAGTGCATCCAAATGTAATAAATTCTTTGATTAAAACAAGAAAATCTTTGATTAAATCATGCAACTAGCCTTGGCTAGGTCAAAGGGGTGCCTTGGATTTTATCCTTGCCTTCCCCTTTGTCAAATGTGACTCCCGAACCTTTTTCTTTGGTTTACGTGGACTAGGAGTCGTTTAAAAGGGGTTTCTTACTACTTTTTCCTATTTTTTCTTTAAAAATTCATTTTTTGGTGACTTGGTACACCTTAACTCATTACCAAGTGGCGACTCCAATTTTTATTTCAAAACCCTTTTTAAACTATAATTTTGGGTCAAATCGTCGCATTTTCAACCCCCCATTTAGACCCATTTTTTTCTTTTAAATCACAATTCATTTTCCAATCACAAAAAAAAATATATTTTTTAAACCATTTATTTATTTATCAAAAAATGGGGCGCGACAAACTGGTATACTTACGTTTGGTCTATGAAACCCTAGTTATTTTTTCCACGGGTCCAAATGTCCTCGTTTCACTTTAAAGTCTTTTTGTACGTTCTACTCAATAATTGTCGAGTTTCTTTGATTGCACCTAATTGTTGTGCTAGATTGTGACGCCCCGAAAAAAAATGAGTTTGAGAACCCGGAAATTTTCTAATTTTCTAGGGTTTATTTTTTTTAACGCCCGCCTTTTCTACATTTTCTTGGTTAGAAAAATTTCCCAGATAAAGTTTATGAGCAAAAATAGTTTTAAAATGATTTTTCTAGTATCGGTTAGTTTTTGAGAAATTAAAAGCGTATTTTGGACGTGGGACCCGCTAGTGCGGTAAATGCATTATATTTTTTGACAACTTGTTGGAATTTTGTATTAAGTGATATTATTTTACAAGGTGCTAAGAGATAATTAGAGGTTACTTAAATGGTTTAATCTTGGAGAGACAAAAGGATAAGATTAAAATCCTAGAGGACCATTTGTCACCTAACTATTGGACCTTGACTTTGACTTGGACTTGTCTTAACCTTTACTAAACCAAATTTTGACCCAATTTCTTCCATTTTTATTATCTTGGCCGAAATTTTTGGTGAGGAAAGAACAAGAGAGAGTTTCTTCAACTTCAACTTCAATTCTTGCTCAAATCTTGAGTTCCAACCGATTAAATTGCAAATCACTCCATAAAACTTGCTAGCTAAGGAAGATTGGAGCTCTTGGTGGAGTTATTTGGAAGGTTAAGGTGCCTAGTTGTTCTCTCTCTTCTATTGTTAAGGTGAGTGGTGATTGAACTTCCTCCTACACTTAATGAAGCTTAAGTTATGCCTAGTGGGAGCTAAAGTGCTGAAATTTGTGGTTTATTTCTTGGTTTGAGATGAATTGGTGAAGTTTTTGATTTATTGATGATTTTTCTGGTTTAATTTGATCATGATGTTGTGGCTGTCCATGATGGTTGGAAATGATGTTTAATAACTCTAGTAGGTGTAAATGATTGGTAATTGCAACCAATTTTGGGTTTCGAAGGAATTTGAGAAAGTTAGGGTTTTATATCCCCAATTCTGTCCGGTTTTGTATCTCATGGTTAGAGGCCGAATTGGCCTTGGTTTAAAACATGAAAGTTGTAGGTATTGATGTTTTAAAGGTGCCTGTAAAATTTCAGGTCAATTGGAGTAGTGTGGAGTGAGAAAAGTCGGAAATACTGAGACTGGTCTGGGAAGGGGTGCTGCGAACAGGGTTGCCTTTTCACTCAATTTGACCGTGACCTTTCACCCTGATTCTCATCGAATTAGATTTTGGCCAAAACATGAAAGTTGTATCCAAGGCTATAAAATAGTTGCCTGTAAATTTTCAGCTTGATGCAACCACTGTAGCATGTGAAATGACCGAAATACCCTTGACTGTTTTTGAAACCTGTTTCGCGCCCAGATTTTTGTTTTCGTGTAGTCTTCCATTTTCGATCATGAAAATGCACGATTTGGCCTTTGAGGTCTTCTAATGAAATGTAGCTTGATGTATTAGCTACCATATACCTTTGGAATTTCTGGATTTGAACTTGTAGAGCCTGAGTTATGATGTTTCCGCTAGAATGCGTTTTGGTGAATCTGTTTTACGTTTTTGATGTGGTATCTTGCCTTTTTGACCTGTTTGCACTCGAAACTGGGTTGAGTGACCTTCTGTAATATTGTAGCCCTGACTCTTAGCTTCGAAACGGTGGGTCTTTCACCTTCATCCGACAATCGTAGCGCCTTTGGTACCATTACCGCAAAATGACGTCAAAACTATTTTTCTGGTTTTGAGCTTAACTTTCATTTCCGGACTTTTCCCTAGCTTGACTTGTGCTAGTACTACTTGGAGCTTGCTGAATGGCTATTGGATGAACTTATTTGTGTGACTTTGGAACTGGCTGAGGAAATAATGAAGCCATGATGGCTGGGAAAGTAAGCAAATTTAGGGGAAGTGCTATCCGAAGTTTTAAAGGGTTTGATTGCTTTGAGTTTGTGATCTAAGACTTGGATTTGAGCAAGGCAATGTTATATGATGGATGATTTCTGAGTCATGGAGGTGAGTGACCTCAAACTACTTCTAAAGTGATTTATGAACCGTTTCTTACATTATTTACTTTTGAACTGTTTCCAAAGTTACTTTTGAAATGTTTTCTTGCATATCATGTGTGCTGGCATTTGAGTGTGCCTTGTTTGCTATATTTCTTGACTTCATGACTTGTATTTTGGTTGATAACGTGTTAAGCGATTATAATGATTTTCAAAACGAATTTTCGAGACGAGTGTGTACTTTATCGCACTCGACCTCGATAAAGGTGAAATTTTTGATTGAAATGTTACTTGCGCATGAATGTAAGCCTTTTGGGCAGAACTGGCCATTGCCCCTTGTTACCGGTCGTCTTGAGCCAGAAGCGGACTCGGTCAGGCGATTAGGAACTTGGGTGAACGTTTGGTATACTCGAGTATTACCTATGTAGGTTGGTGGAGCCTGGCCAAAAGCCAGGGACGGGGTGAATGAAATGAAATGAATGACCAAATGAGCGAGGAAATGTCAGGAGAATGAATGTATCCTTTCATGAATGTTACTATCGTTTTCCATTGTAAATGTTTCTTGAATTATTGATAATCCATATTTACTGTTTTGCAAATGATGTAGTTGTTTCCGGATTTATCATTTAATTTATGACATCATTGCTATATGACATCATTGAAATGAACTATTGTGTTGATTAATGATTTTCTGGTTACTCGCTGAGCTTTTAGCTCACCCCAAAAACTATTTTATTCCCCTCCACAGGGCTCGTGGCGAAGGAAGGACTTGTAGTACTTGTGCACGTGTATGGATGGCCTAAACTTTGTACAATTTTGGATTTGGAATTATTTTATGTATATTTGGGATTAGTTTCCGCTGCATTTGTGACATGTAATTATTGGAGACGGATGTGTATTTGTGGACCATTTGATGTATACTTGAGATTTGTATTGTATTTATTTGAGGACTGTAGTGAACGACTGAGTCCCGGCGAGAGCTGGGCGGGCGGCCCGCCGAACCCTGGGGTACGCCCTAGGGAGAGGTGGGGCCGTCACATAGATGATCTATAATATTCTTTCTTGTTTAATTTAGGTTTTCTCGGTGACTGAGGATAATATTCGGAAGGATATTTTACCCGTTGTTTTGCATACATAGGTGAGTGTTTCTTGTTTGTTATATTCTCCATGACTTGTTGTTGTTGTTTGATGATGTGTTAAGTGTTTTCAATGATTTCCAAAACGAATTTTCCAGGCGAGCGTGTACTTTATCGCGCTCGACCTAAATGAAATGTGAAATTTTCAATGATTTAACGATTGGAACATTAGTTGCGCATGATGTAAACCTTTTGACTGAATTGGGCCCTGCCCTTCGTTACCGATCAACTCGAGCCAGAAGGGGATTCGGTCGGGCGATATGGTGACCCTGGGTGAATTTGGTATACTCGAGTATTACCTTGTAGTCCGGCCACGTCCGGATGGGTGGAGTCCGGCCAACGTTCGGATGGGTGGAGTCCGGTCAACGTCCGGAAGGGGATGAATGAACGAACGAAGGCACGAGGGTTTTACTTCTCAAAAAGGAAATTTTCAAATAATTGGAGGAATAAGGGGAAATGTCAGGGTAACGAACGAACGAACGAATAGCTCCATGTGAGCCCGTATCCTTTTAATGAATGTGTTACTATCGCTTTCCATTGTAAAATTTCTTGGATATTGATACTCCATGTTTAAAGTATTGAATTGACTATCTGACTGTGTCCGAAACCTCACTGAGCTTTTAGCTCACCCCTTTAGTTTTGTTTTCCTTAACAGGGGACGGCGAGCAGGATGAGAGCATAGACTAGCCTAGTCTAGTTCTTTTGTCTTTTTTTTTGTAATGGTTCTCGCCCTAGTGCTTGGCACGGGCTGGATGTATGAAGGATTGAGAACCTTTGTATATTCGATCTTTATACTCCCTTTTGGGATGGCGATGTATATAAGTTCCGCTTTAAGTTTGGATCACTACCCTATTTATTCTTGTGATTTATTCCGATTTTAATTGAGGACTATGGTGAGCGACTGAGTCCCGGCGAGAGCTGGGCAGGTGACCCGCCGAACCCTGGGGTACGCCCTAGGGAGAGGTGGGGTCGTCACAGGTGGTATCAGAGCTTAGGCTTCAGATCTCTGTAGTGTATCCTAGGCTTGAAGTTTAGGATGTCGGACTGTGGGATTCGATTTGACTTGAAAGTTAAGCGATTGAGGGATAAAGCCTATAGCTGCTACGCGTGGTCTCGGCGCGGAGTGACCCTGGACTAAGTGGTGAATAAGTATGTGGGACTAAGTGAAGCTATGAATTGCGAATGTTATAGGCCTTAAATCTTTCTCATGGTATCTGAGGACCATAGATAGGTATGTCAGGTAGGAATTCTGATTGTAGATAGTTTGCTCTTGAGACTGCAGCTCGAGATGTGAATTATCTTATTTCGGATTCTCGTGCATGAGTTCCGGCGAGAGCTGGGCAGGCGACTCGCCGAACCCTGGGGTATGCCCTAGGGGGAGGTGGGGCCCGCCCTAGGGGGAGATGGGGCCGTTACACAACCAATATTAAACACATAAAAATAGAAAAATCATGAATAAATATAAAAAATCACCACTCTCTATCAAAAGTCATGAAATCTTACACAAAATCATCTCTTTAACTCACACAAGTCACTAATTTAACATTACCAAGACCAAAGAAAGAATTCCTTAGCTACTCACCTTGGAACCTCAAGAAAAGAAGCAACTTAGCACCACTTTCTTCCAAACCACTTCACCAACTACTTCAATATCACCTAGCTAAGGGTTTTTATGGAGGAATTTGAAATTGTATCGGTTAGATTTGAAGATTGAGCAAGCTTGAGATAAAGAAAGTTGATGGTCTTCTTTTCTTTTTCTTCTTGAGAGAGTCGGCCAAGATGCTTGAAATGAAGATGATTTTTGGGTCAATTTTGGTTAATTGGTAAAGTTGGTAAAATGGTCAAAATCCAACTTTAAATCACAAAGTGACACTTGTCACCCTTTTTAATGCAAAGCTATCTTTTTGTCTCTCCAACACTAATCCATTTGGTAACCTCTAATTATCTCTTAACACCTAGTAAATTAATCCCTGTATACAAAACTTAACCTAATTGGTCGAATTTTATCGAACTTACCGCACTAGCGGGTCCCACGCCTGGTATACACTCCTAAAATCACATGAACAAACTTATACTAGAAAAATGATTTAAAAACCATATTTACCCATAAGAATTATTTAGAAAATTTTCCTAAGAAAGAAAATATGGAAAAACGTGCGATTAAATAAAATAAAACCTAGAATAGGGCCGGGTCGCCTGCCCAACTCTCGCCAGGACTCACTCACTCACTCATTCATAACTTAAGAAAAATAACATACATCCAAAGAAAATAAATAACACATCCACTTCAACTTAATATATACATCTTACTAGTCAACTTATAACAAGTACAAATTCAACTATTCTATAACCAAAAGTCTAAACACCTTCCTGAGCGATCCCCGCATCGGCCCCCTACTAAGGAAAACAAATGGAATAAGATAAGTTATATGCTTAGTGAGTAATCGGGGGTAAAGCGTAAAATCACATCCAAATAAAAATGTAAACCAAGATATTTCAAATCAATAGACAGAAATGTAACATCACAATGGTAGGATACGGGTTGCTTCAAAGTTAGTTCATTTCCCCGAGCTTGAATGCCTGTTGACACTCCGTCAACCAAAATCCTCATGGTCCGTAGACTTCACTTACTTTCCCCGTTCACCTTCTCAACCCCCGCTGGCCAGTCAACAGCACATAGCAGCTCGAGCGAAACAAATTACTTAGCTTTAATCAAAACTTTAACAAAGAATGAAATCCCAAGATTAGCATGGAACTAACTTCGACCAAGCCCCGGCTGACTCGAATAGTCCGTCTACCCTTGGAACCGGACTGGAACCAAGCCCTGAGATATCCAATCTCTCAATATATGATATCACTCAACAAAGTACATAACAAATTACTCACCCCAACAGCACACAGCACAAGGGTTCAACTCAAGTCGTGTAATCACCCCAACAGCACATAGCAAAAGGGTGACACTCAACAAAAGGCATGTATTCTCACATATTAAATCAATAACAAAGGATGGGCTTAGGTCGAGTGAGATAAAATACACTCTCGCCTAAGTACCCATTTAATATATACAAGTCACTTTGATAATTTATCACATAAATAAACCCAATTACTCACACAAAATAGTTAGCACGTAAATCAAGGACTTTATACGGAGCCACCGACTCCGTCCGGTTCGTCACTGCCTGTGATAGAAGATTATACTCAACCATCAGTTAAACAACCATCACAAATGGAAATAAGGGCTAAAACAGCCAAAACAGGAAAAATAGCCGAGAAATGCATGTGCGCATGCGCGGAAATGAAAATGGTATGAAAATGGGTTACACGGTTTTGACCATAACTAGAGTTGTAGTTATCGGATCAAGGTGTACTAGGTAGCGTCTTGAAACTAAGACAAAGGGCTACAACTTTCATGAAGACAACTCAACCCGATTTTCAATGGATCTAGGTCAAATTTACTGATTACAGAACCAGAACTCCAAAGACTGATTTATACTTCTAATGAAAATTTGGCGGCATGCCCCTTGTGTTTACCTATTTTTCAGCACTTTTTTGGGTTCACTATTTTCCTCAAATCAGCCCCAATGTCACACATAGGCAATATTACCACAATATCCCTTCAATTAGGCACAAAACAATCCAATTACAACACAAGTCTTAACACGGCAACTGGAAATCAAGTTTAATGGCAAATAGCTAAATGGCAGATTTGACGTCTCTTGGCGTTTCGACCATAACTAAAGCTACACCTATCAGTTTGGGATAAACATTCACCATTTCAAAGCTAAGACAGAGAACTACAAGTCTCATGAAGACATCAACAACCAGTTCGTCCATTTTCAAGGTCAAAATATGACATCTCAGACGAAAACAGAAACTGTCCGCAACACTGTACATTTGGCAGTCAAGGGTATTTTGGTCATTTCATGTGATACAGTACTCCGATTGAGATGAAATTTTGCAAGAAAGTATATGACATCATTCCCCAAAACTTTCATGTTTTAGTCTAAGCCTAATTCGGCCTCCATCATACACGAATAGAACTGATCAGAACAGAGCAACTTTGTTTCCAATTTCTGGAGTTTGCACCTTTACTCTAGAAATTCATATCTAACAAGTGCTTTATCATCAAACCCATCAATTACTAGCTCAATAACGTCAATTAAGAGGTAGATAACCATAATCAAAGCTGAAAAGATAAGCCCTAGCTACACATTCCAATATATCAATCAAAACTAACTGATTAACCGTCATAAGGCAAAATTAAGAGCTTCTAACTAAACTTTAACAAGATTAAAGAAGAGAAAAGGGATAGGCAGCCATGGTGCCTTCCAAAGGTCCGTTTTAGTGAGGAACACACCACTATCTTCCCAACATTTCAGCACACCAAGCCTTCCAAGCACCAAAAGGTAATTTAATCGGTTTGGTTCGGTTAATTTCAGCTCAACAAGGAAGAATCAAGGTTGGAGTTGAAGTTGTTTTACTCTCATTTCCCTCTCTTATTTTCAGCCAAGATGGAAGAAAAATGGAAGAGAATGGAGCCAAGAAGAAAGATAAGAAGGAAGGAAACTCATTTGGTCAAAGTTCCATGGATTGCCAACAAGTGTCAGCGTAGAATTCAATCTCAATTTTTTTTTTCTTTTCCTTTCTTTTTGGGTCAATATTTTCAGCCCTTTGGAGGAGATATTTAGGGCCAATTTTGCTGAAATAAAAGTGAAAAGATTTAGGTAATAAGGTGGTGGTCAAGTGGTGCACTCAATTGGTAACGAACGGTACACATTGGTTCAACCTGATTTTCCTTATTTTGCACGTACTAGGGTTTTAAATTTTTATTATTACTTCTAATCCCACATATTTTTTTATTCAAAACTCACTTTTAATCACCAAATTTAATACACCCTCCGCACCGATTGCTCACTCTACGAAAAGACGTAAAAACCTTAGTTTACCCTAACGATGAAAGTAAAGGGAAAACCCTTCGTTCTATGATTAATTGTAACTATTGAGGAAGTGAATGAGTAGTAAAGCTATTGTAAAATAATGGATTTCAAATAAAATGGAAGTTTTAAGAAAATATGAGAGATTTTACAAGTCCTCACAATCACACTACCAAAATGCACACAAAAACACATACCAAAACCCTAGTATGCACAAAAACCCTAACTTATGCTCTTCCTTTAGAAAAATCATAACTTGAGTTATAAATATGAAAAATTCATACAACTTGGCTTGTTAAAAACTAGATTTCAAATACTAATAATCTTTAGAAGGCACCTCAAAGAGATTTAGTTCATAAGTTGGTTCAAATAGAGCCATAAATTACTACAACATTCCTATGTTTACTTGTGCAGGGCAGAATTTTCAGTCAAATTTATCAATTTTTTGGAATTTCTAGGGATTGAATCAAACTCTGAATTTCACACCGTAGGAAGCTCTCTGAGTCTAGTTTCGAACGCAACAAACGGAACTCAATTCCGACTTTCCTATACGAAGTTATAGCCAATTTCTCAAAATTTCGCAGAGCTTCTTGCGAAAATTTCTAGATTTTCTAACAACTTGAGATTATGAAACTTTTCTGAACAAAATTCACTTCCTTGGCTCAAATTCACCCATTAAAACAACCAAGAATCTAAGGCAAGTAAGTTCAAATATGAGCTACAAATACAAGTAAAATTTCAGGGTGTCACACTCTCTCCCCCTTAAAAGAATTTCGTCCTCGAAATTCTAACCTTTGCTCACACAAAACTTGATGCCATAGAACTTTCCTCCAACTCTCAAGTGACTTTCTCTTACTCATAGTACTACAATAAGCTTACCTAGAGCGAAAATCTTACCACGTAAAGGCTACACTAATATGCTAGGGAAGTTTAACAAAGAAATAAACACTTATCAAGTCCTCACGATCATAGGAGAAGGAAACAAATCTTCCGTGCAAATTTCTCGACGTACTTTACAACCTGGACACCTTCTATAGAAACCCTAGCCAGACGATTGCTAGATTCGTCCATAATAACACTCCGAGATCCAATCCCCTCGATCAGTCCAATGACTAGGTCAAATGTTAGAATCGTCCACGCCTTAACCTTTGCCATCAAAACTCACCTCAAGTGCAATCAAGATACAGACCCTTATTCTAGCGCTCTCCACTACTTGGTACCCAAGTACAAGAATTCACAATAAGGCAATTCACAACTCGAGCCAGCTGGTCCCAAAAGTAAATCACCCATATTAGAGATTGTGGCGGCCCCACCTCACCCTAAGGCGAACCAAAGGGTTCGACGGACCGCCTGCCCAGCTCTCGTCGGGACTCAGTCGTTCACTACAATCCTTAAATAGATTACAATATAAATCTCAAATATACATCAAATTTTCCAATAATTACAGGTCATAAGCGAAGCATCCACGCTTAGAATGAGTTTCCGCTTCATACATCCATGCGATCCTTAATACCAACCAGTATACATGAGGAAGTTCAAATTCAAACTACACAAACATTCACTTCAATTCCAAATCTAAACTGTACAAGATATAAGCCATCCAGCCACGTGAATAAGTACTACAAGCCTTTCCTTTGCCACGAGCCCTGTGGAGGGGAATAAAATAGTTTTGGGGTGAGATAAAAGCTTAGTGAGTAACCAGTAAAATCAGTAATCAAATATATTTCAAGATAATGCACTTCGATGATGTCATGAGTCAAAGATCAAATGTACGTTAATTGCTCTCGTGAGCCAGTGAAATCATTGCACTTAAACACCCAATGCTCAAATAGATCACTGAACGTGAAAAAATAAGGGGGAGCAACGTTGGTGCTCCAAATCATGTCATGAACAATAAACAGGAGTGGAGACGTTGGTGTTCAGCACAAGACTCCCCAAGAACTCATTTAAGCCAAATCATGTCATGAACTCGCATGCCGGCACACATGATATGCAAACGAGTAAATAATGCAAGAAACATTTCAAAAGTACTTTGGAAACAGTTTAGGGTCACTCACCTCCACGGTTCAGAAACCATCCATCATATAACATTACCTTGCCCGAGTCCAAGCCCTAAATCACAACTCAAAGCAATCATACATTCTCAAAGTTCGGACAGCATTTCCCCATAAATGCTTCATTTCCAACCTACAATATATTACCAATCACACATACGGTTAATAGGCATTAAAATATATCCAATTAGGCCACAATATACTTCAATCAAAGCTAATTAGAAGCTTAAGAGCCACAATTAGAGAAACCCCCAATGAAACCCTAGAAACCGGAATTCATTCCCTCAAGCGTAAATTTCCGCAACGATCGCAATTAACGTAAAAAGTTCCGTTTAACACCTTTCGGCACAATATCCATAACTGAAACTACCCTTATCGGATTGAAACGAATCTTATGGCGTTTCGAAGCCAAGACATATACCTACATTCCTTATGAAGACCTCCAAGGCCAAATCATGCATTTTCATGATCAAAAATGGAAATTTCCATGAAAACAGAAATCTGGGCGCGGAATAGGGTTCATGGATAGTCAAGGGTATTTTGGTTATTTCACATGCTATAGTGCTCGGATCGAGCTGAAATTTTGTAGGCAGCTAGTTAACACCATTTGCTACAACTTTCATGTTAACCTAAGCCTGATTCGACCTCTAACATGCTCGAATAAATCCGGTCAGAATAGGGCAAATGTAAACCCTAAACCTGGAATTTCGTATCAAACCAGAAATTTTCCGCAACCAACTTCAACTAACATATACAAGCTTCATTTTACACCATTACCAACCATCATACCATGATCAAACCATGATCATCATACAAAACAGAAAAATAACAATAATTCATCAAACCTTCACTTCCAACCATAAACAAACCATAATCACACCATATGTCATCATATTAAACCAATAAAGCCACCATAAAGCCACCAATTGAACATTATCAAAGCTAAAGGGAAAGATTCTTAACAACTCACCTTGTAACCTCAAGACAACAAGCAACTTAGCACCTTTGCTTCTCAAACCACTTCACCACTCACCTTAATCCTACCAAGAGAAAGGTTTTTATGGAGCAAATCAAAGTTTTAACGGTTGGTTTGTGAGATCAAGGCAAGGAATGGAAGAAACAAATTGAGAGCTTTCTTTTCTTTTCTTGTTGAGAGGGCTGGCCAAAGGAGCTAAAAATGAAGACATAAATTGGCCAAAATTAGCTTTAAGAAAGTAAAAATATCTTGGTCAAAAGTCCAAGGATGAATTGAATGGTGACACTTGTCACCTTTTAGCTTAAAACTTATCCTTTTGTCTCTCCATGATTAAACCATCTAAGTCACCTCTAATTATCTCTTAACATCTGATAAATTAAACCCAGTATACAAAACTTAATCTAGTTGGCCGAATTTATCGAACTTACCGCACTAGTGGGTCCCACATCCGGTATACACTTCAAACTTAACGTGAACTAACTTGTATCAAGGAAATGATTTGAAAACTATATTCCCTTATAAAAATGTATAAGAAATTAATATATTGAAAAAAGGTATAAAATTATAGACAAGGAAACAAAATAATGTCTAGAAAATATATAAAAATTTTCGGGTTCCCACACTCATCCTTTCGGGGCGTCACAGAGATTCCTACCTAACATACCTAACTATTGTCCCCAAAGTACCATGATAGAGGTTTCAACCTAGAACGTTTCATGATTCGTAACTTATGCTCAAAAGAGTGCTTAATCCTTTACACCGATTCACGAAATCAGGACAATAACACCATTTGGCCCAAGCTCACTCCGCCCAAAGATTACACGAAGTGGCTCTGATATCACCTATGACACCCCCACCTTCCCCTAGGGCGTACCCCAGGGTTCGCGGAGTCGCCTGCCCAACTCTCGCCAGGACTCACTCCCTCACTCACTCATAGCTCAAGAAAAATAATATACATCCAAAGAAAATAAATAACACATCCACTTCAACTTAATATATACATCATACTAGTCAACTTATAACAAGTACAAATTTAATTATTCTATAACCAAAAGTCTAAACACCTTCCCGAGCGATCCCCGCGTCGGCCCCCTGCTAAGGAAAATAAATGGAATGAGGTAAACTATATGCTTAGTGAGTAATCGGGGGTAAAACATAAAATTACATCCAAATAAATATGTAAACCAAGATATTTCAAATCAATAGACAGAAATGTAACATCACAATGGTAGGATATGGGTGGCTTCAAAACCAGTTCATTTCCCCGAGGTTGAACGCCAGTTGACACTCCGTCAACCAAAATACTCATGGTCTGTAGACTCCACTTACTTCTTCTGTTCACCTTATCAACCCCCGCTAGCCAGTCAACAGCACACAGCAACTCGAGCGAAACAAATTACTTAGCTTTAATCAAAGGTTTAACATAGAACGAAATCCCAAGGTTAGCATGGAACTAACTTCGACCAAGCCCCGGCTGGCTCGAATAGTCTGTCTACCCTTGGAACCGGGTTGGAACCAAGCCCTGAGATATCCAATCCCTCAATAGATTATATCCCTCAAAAAAGTACACAACAAGTACTCGCCCCAACAGCAAACAGCACAAGGGGTTCAACTCAAGTCATGTAATCACCACAACAGCACACAGCAATTGGGTGATACTCAACAAAAGGCATGTATTCTCACATATTAAATCAACAACAAAGGATGGGCTTAGATCGAGTGAGATAAAATACACTCTCCCCTAAATACCCATTTAACATATACAAGTCACTTTGACAATTATCACATAAATAAACCCAATTACTCACACAAAATAGTTAGCACGTAAATCAAGGACTTTATACGGGTACACCAATTCCGTCCGGTTCGTCACTACCTGTGACAGAAGATTATACTCAACCATTAGTCAAACAACCATCACAAATGAAAATAAGTACTAAAACAGCCAAAATAGCCAAGAAATGTGTGTGCGCGTGTGCAGAAATGAAAATAGTATGAAAATGGGTTACACGGTTTTGACCATAACTGGAGCTATGGTTATCGGATCAAGGTGTAATAGGTAGCGTCTCGAAGCTAAGACAAAGGGTTACAACTTTCATGGAGACAACTAAACCCAGTTTTTAATGGATCTAGGTCAAATTTACTGATTACAGAACCAGAACTCCAAAGACTGGTTTATACCTCTAATGAAAATTTGGCGGCATGCCCCTTGTGTTTATCTATTTTCCAGCCATTTATGGCTTCATTATTTTCCTCAAATCAGTCCCAATGTCACACATAGGCAATATTACCACAATATCCCTTCAATTAGGCTGAAAATAATCCAATTACAATGCAAGTCTTAACACGGCAACCGGAAATCAAGTTTAAAGGCAAATAGCTAAATGACAGATTTGACGTCTCTTGGAATTTCGGTCATAACTATAGCTAAGCCTATCGTTCAGGAGTAAATTTTATATCGTTTCAAATCTAAAACACAGATCTACAAGTCTCATGAAGACATCAACAACCAATTCATCCATTTTCAAGGTCAAAATGTGACATCTCAGAGGAAAACAGAAACTGTCAGCAACACTGTGCATTTGGCAGCCAAGGGTATTTTTGTCATTTTATATGCTACAGTATTCGGATTGAGCTGAAAATTTACAGACAACTATATAATATCATTCCCTACAATTTTCACGTTTTAGCCTAAGTCTAATTCAGCCTCCATCATACACGAATAGAACTGATCAGAACAGAGCAACTTGGTTTCCAATTTCTGGAGTTTGCACCTTTACTCTAGAAATTCATATCTAACAAGTGCTCTATCATCAAACCCACCAATTACTAGCTCAATAACTTCAATTAAGAGGTAGATAACCATAATCAAAGCTGAAAGATAAGCCCTAGCTACACATTCCAACATATCAATCAAAACTAACCGATTAACCATCATAAGGCAAGATTAAGAGCTTCTATCTAAACTTTAACAAGATTAAAGAAGAGAAAAGGGATAGGCAGCCATGGTGCCTTCCAAAGGTCCGTTTTAGTGAGGAACACACCACTATCTTCCCAACATTTCAGCACACCAAGCCTTCCAAGCACCAAAAGGTAATTTAATCGATTTGGTTCGGTTAATTTCAGCTCAACAAGGAAGAATCAAGATTGGAATTGAAGTTGTTTATCTCTCTTTTCCCCCTCTTATTTTCAGCCAAGATGGAAGAAAAATGGAAGAGAATGGAGCCAAGAAGAAAGATAAGAAGGAAAGAAACTCATTTGGTCAAAGTTCCATGCCAACAAGTGTCAACGTAGAATTCAGTCTCAATTTTTTTCTTCTTTTCCTTTCTTTTTGGGTCAATATTTTCAGCCCTTTGGAGGAGATATTTAGGGCCAATTTTACTGAAATAAAAGTGAGAAGATTAATGTGATAAGGTGGTGGTCAAGTGGTGCACTCAATCGGTAACGAACGGTACACATTGATTCAACCCGATTTTCTTTATTTCGCACGTACTAGGGTTTTCACTTATAATTCACTAATTTATTATTATTACTTCTAATCCCACACATTTTCTTATCCAAAACTCATGTTTAATCACCAAATTTAATGCACCATCCGCACCGATTACTCACTCTACGAAAAGACATAAAAACCTTAGTTTACCCTAACGATGAAAGTAAAGGGAAAACCCTTCGTTCTATGATTAATTGTAACTATTGAGGAAGTGAATGAGTAGTAAAACTATTGTAAAATAATGGATTCCAAATAAAAGGGAAGTTTTAAGAAAATATTAGGGATTTTACAAGTAGTCACAATCACACTACCAAAATGCACACAAAAACACACCAAAACCCTAGTATGCACAAAAACTCTAACTTATGCCCTTCCTTTAGAAAAATCATAACTTGAGTTATAAATATCAAAAATTCATACAACTTGGCTTGTTAAAAACTAGATTTTAAATACTAATAATCTTTAGAAGGCACCTCAAAGAGATTTAGTTCATAAATTGGTTCAAATGGAGCCATAAGTTACTACAACATTCCTATGTTTACTTGTGCAGGGCAGAATTTTCAGTCAATTTTATCAATTTTCTGGAATTTCTAGGGATTGAATCAAACTCTGAATTTTACACCGTAGGAAGCCCTCTGAGTCTAGTTTTGAACGCAACAAACGGAACACAATTCCGACTTTCCTATACGAAGTTATAGCCAATTTCTCAAAATTGCGTAGAGCCTCTTGCGAAAATTTCTAGATTTTCTAATAACTTGAGATTATGAAACTTTTCTTAACAAAATTCACTTCCTTGGCTCAAATTCACCCATTAAAACAACCAAGAATCTAAGGCAAGTAAGTTCAAATATGAGTTATAAAGACAAGTAAAATTTCAGGGTCTTACAATACTAAGACTTCGAGGGAAGGATTAGGGTGTGCATTAATGCAAAATAAGAATGTGATTGCTTTTGCCTCTAAGAAATTGAAATCTCATGAGAACGATTGAACAAGCGAAGAGAAGGAATACTTGGGTTAAGTATTCTGATGAAAGCGATCAGAACGCTGCTCGGTCAGCTCCACGCGCCCCCCTCGGGGGGCCGGGGGGGCACTCCGCGAAAAGTATAACCTAAAATATGCTCTTATTAAGGAGCCAAAAGGAGCTCTTATTGGCTTTAAAGTCCTCTAGAGGAGTCTTTAGGTGTGGGGGCGGGGCATGTTTAAGAAGCCTACGCAGGTGCAATCTTTAATCTTTCTCTCTTCGCTTGCTGGTATGGATAGTTGAAAAATGAGCTCCTTGCCCGGTTATCCAGTATGGAGCCGAACCCTTCATCTCGGCGTGCTGCTCTATGCGCAGGCGAAAACATATATGCTAAGGGCTTTTAGTTCATAGCATGTTTGTTCACGGTAATAGCTGTCTCGTCTATGAAAATTACCTAACCCATGACTTGAAACTAGCAGCTATTGTCTTTGTTCTGAAAAAATGGAAACATTATTTGCATGGGGTGACTTTCGAGGTCTATACAAATCATAAGAGTCTTAAGTATTTTTTTTAGTAGGAGTTAAACATGAGACAACATCGATGGATGGAATTTTTAGAGAATTATGATTGTATGATTAATTACCATCTTGGAAAGGCTAATGTAGTAGCAGATGCCCTAAGTCGAAAGACTCAAGTAACTGGGTTAATGATTGAGGAATGGAAATTGTTAGAAAAGATTAGCAAGTGGAATCCTCGTCTTGAATGCTAAAAGGTAATTTTCATAAATATCACGATGAGATTCAATTTATTAGATCGAATCAAAGAGGTTCAAAAGAAAGATTCCGCAATACAGAAGTGGACGGAGAAGGTGCAAAAAGGAGAAATACCTGATTTCAATTTAAGTCTTGAGAGAATTTTGAAATATCGAAACCGAGTGGTTGTGCCAAAGGATGAAAAATTGAAAAGGGAGATTTTGGATGAAACTCATCGGTCTAAATATGCAGTTTATCCAGGTAGTAATAAGATGTATCAGGATTTAAAATATATTGGTGGGATAACATGAAAAAAAAGATTGCTGAGTATGTTCAAATTTGTCTCACTTGTCAACAAGTCAAGGTTGAACATAAAAATCCCTCAAGTTTGTTACAATTTTTTGAGATACTTGAATGGAAATGAGAGCACATTACGATGGATTTTATCTCAAGTTTGCCATGAATGCAGAGAGGCCATGATGCCATTTGGGTAATCATTAACCGGTTAACCAAATCGATCCATTTCTTACCAGTGAACATGAAGTATTTCATGGAAAAGTTGGCTCAGCTATACATGGATGAGATTGTGAGGTTGCATGGAGTACTCGTAAGTAGAGTCTCAGACAGAAATCCCCGATTTGTATCTCGATTTTGGCAAAAGTTGCATAATCTCGATTTTGGCAAAAGTTGCATAATCTCGATTTTGGCAAAAGTTGCATAAAGCCTTAGGGACCAAACTAAACTTCAGTGTCACATACTACATTCAGACAGATGGACAATCGGAAAGAACCATTCAAACCCTTGAGAATATGTTAATGACGTGTATTTTGGATTTTAGAGGTAGTTGGGGTCAACACATGACATTGGTGGAGTTTGCCTATAATAACAGCTATCATTCATCTAATCAAATGGCACCATATGAAACTCTCTATGGAAGAAAGTGCTAATCGCCAGTTTATTGGGATGAAGTAGGCGAAAAAAAGATTTTGGATCCAATGACAGTGCCATGGATAGAGGACGCACATGAAAAGATTAAGTTAATACGTCAGAGACTTCAAACTGTGAGAACATGAAAATTTTATTTATATATATATTTATTCAAGTGTTTAAATCATTTAATTATTTCTTTAACTATTTATTCACATGTTTAGTTTCCTATCTTTTCTCAAGTTATTCGTTTTAAATCATTTTTTTATTTTTCTTCTTTTTTTTCTATTGGTAATTTCTTAGTAATTTAATCACTAATTGGAATAGTAAAAATTTTTTATGCGTACATTTTAGTGTCGCTACGTTAAATTTTACCGAGATGTACTAGTGCGACTAACTAGCAAAACATGATCATAACCCATGAGAGTGTAGTAAGATTTGAATCCTGAAGGAGATTGACAAGACTTGAGAGTTGAACTCAATTCTCTCACTATTCATAGTTGACTTTGATTTGATTATAAAACCAAACAAACTCTCCCTTTCTCTCATCACTCTTTCTCTTCTTTTTCCACTCCCCTTGGCCGAACCTTGAGAGGTAGAGAAAGAGAGAGTTGGCTGCAATTTCTTCCACAATTTTTCTTTCATTAAACTCTTAGATAATCACCAAGATTTCTCCTTTATCTCCTCTTCATTTTCTCATGCTTGTTGGCCTGTTCCTTGGGGCAAAAGAGGAGGAAGAAAAAGCTTTGCATCTTGCCAATCAACTCTTGTTCCAAGTAAGATCTTCACCCTAACATCATTCCCCTTGTGGAGTTGAGAGGTTGGCTTTGATGTGTAGTTTGTCTTGTGATATTTTTTTTTCGTTGGAAGTTTGGAGGAAATGGTTGCCATATATATTGCTAAAGATGCCTTGAGTTATAGTTGAAAAGTTACTTTAATTACTTGCTTAGATGTTGATTCATGCATGTGAGGCTGATTTGAGCAAAAAGTTTGAGTTTTAAATGGTAAAATTGTAGTTTGCTTCAAGATATGTTAGTTGTTGAACTTTCGTAGTGGTCACTACACAAACTTAGGGAAACTATTGTGTCTTGCTATAGAAAAATCCAAATTCAGTTCTGCTTATTGCATTTGAAACTAGATTCAGATTACTTTCTACCGTGAAAATTTTCGAATTTTTCTCAATTCCTATGAATATCTATGATTTTCCAAATTTGACCAAATTTTCAGACCAGTTCTGTTTTCCTACCCGATGAAATAGCAATTTGAGATTGGAATTTGATTGATTTGTGGATAGAATCTTACAAATGTGTAATCTGGAATATTGTAGTCCTTCGAGTCTATTTTCAACGGTATAAAGTTTATAAATTTTGGACTTAAAAAACTTGTGATACGATTTTTCAAACAGTGTCACACAAAAGTGGAGAAAATTCTAATTTTTAAAGTTGTTCTTGCTTCCATTTCCAACTTTAAGTTGGAGTTGTTAAACCATTTTGAGTTTGGAGTTGTTAAACCATTTCCAACTTTAATTTTCTCACAGCTTTATGCCTTTGAGTTGAATAGTGATTGTTGATTGTTCGAGACCGAGTTTCCCTACTAGCCCTTAGTCATTATTTGAATAGCGCGTGATATGAAATCCTTATTTGATAATAAACATTTGGTGAATTTGTGGCTTTTAGACCGCTATGCCTTGTTAACCCCTAGATCACTACTTATACGTAGGTTTTCACTAAAAACTAGGGTGTTTTAAAGAACGAGTGACTTTTCTTCCCGAGTTCACTTGTTGAACATTTTGACAAGAGTAAACATTATTATATCATCTTACTATATCCTTGCCTCATTTGGAACCTTATTTTTTTCCATTTAAATTTGTATTTTTGACTTTAGCATGAAAAGTTTTCCCTTATGGCTTGAACAAGAATATGTGATACTTTTTTGACTAAAAGCTTACACTTGGGAGGGGGGTTTGACTACTTTATTCAAATGTTTTAAACGGTGAACTTCTTTAATTCACTTATCCTATGTATTTGATCACAGGTTTCGAAAGCGAACCTGCGGACCCTTTCACTGAGGAAAGTTAACTTTTCTCCACGCGGTGAGTGTTCTAAGTGGATGTTGCACTTCATATTTGCTTGACATGATTGTATCCTATGAAATTGCCTATTATTGAACTATTTGATATTTGACTTGGGTGAGCATGTAGTTTAACTTGTGTAAGGATCGAAGACAACCTAAGAGGGGGGGGTGAATTAGGCTTTCAAAAACCTGCTAAGATATAGGCCGCTTTTTCACAGTCTACCTTTCTTTTCTCAAAGACCACCCAACGAACAAGATAACACAAGAGCACAAGTATTCGTGAGATGAAGAGAGGAACAGTTTATGTAGAACAGCAGTAAATGAAAGTAAAGAAACAAATCAGGCTTCAAACACAACTGAGGTTTGAACACCACTTTTATATACCAAGTTACTTCAAGTTGAACAAACTTGCAACCAATCTCTTATGTACAAGGAAGGGATCACTTCCTTCTTGCCCCAAACCACACTTGGTCAAGCAAGGAAGTTTTACAAACACTCGCAAACCCTCACTATGCTACACTATTGAAGAAGCTATGTCACACTTGAAAAACTACACGAAGATTGCACAAGCAAAGAGTACAAATGTTCCTTTTGAGTATTCTAACACTTGAATCACTCACGATCTGATGTAGGCTTGATGTGCAAAGTTGTCTTGAGGTGGTTGACTTTGTTCTTCTTATAGGAGGCCTGAAAGTTCTTCAATTAATGCTGTCAACGGGTAGAAGGCAACTGAAGTGTCAACTAGCTGTTGGTGCTGTCGGACGTCCGATGTTTGGTTTTTATGCGTCCGAGGGTAGGATGCATACTTGGACTTTCTTCTTCAATTCCTTCGGACGGCCGATGCGTCCGGAGTGACTCGTCCGAAGAGCAGCAATACTTGTCGGATGTCCGATACACAGGTGTTGAGCGTTCGATCATGATCAGTAGTCAAATAACTCCTGGCTTGTCTTCTTCGGATGTCCGAGTCTGAGTTCTTCACTCGTCCGAAGAAACTCAAAGAATGTCGGACGTCCGATACTCTCCTTTTGTGCGTCCGACATCATCCTCAGCAGTCTTCATTCTTTTTTATCTTCTTTTTCTGCTTTAAATCCACAGACCTGTTTGGTTCATTTCTGAAAAGGATCTCTACAAAAGGTATTAGAAACATCCATTTGTTTTGTAATCATCAAAAGATATGAGTTGAGATAAACAATCTCTCCCTTTTTGATGATGACAAAACAATTGGATAGAGCAAAATATAACAGCTCCCCCTAACGAAGTGCATGAGTAGTATACAGGAAGAAACGCAATCCACATCATCAGTGTTGATCCAACTCAACTCCCCCTGAGACTGATCCCCCCTAACTAGTTACTCTACACCATCAGTGTTAAACCAAATCCAATTCCAATTCTCCCCCTTTTTGTCATCACAAGATTTAATATCAGTTTTGGTACCAGCAATGCATCCCATCAGAAACAATATCAGTATACACATTTACAATGTACAGCACAGTTTGGAATCAATCATTTAGCAGATATCAATTAGAAACATTCATTCAATCAGCAGATTGCACAAACACATAACCAATCATAACACCCATTCAAAACATTCATAACAAAATACTTAGTTATAACATTCATAAACAGTAAAAAAATATCCAGTTGTACAGACCAGGTGTTTAGCACTTAATACAAAAGTGCAATGCAAAAGATGAACTATAGTCCTAAATAAAGGTGCAGTACCTAGTAGTGCCTAGATGGTGATTTTAGATGATCCAGGCCTTCTCCTGGCCAGACGATACTGTGCAGGATCCTCTTCTTCCTCAGTTTTTTCATCACTATCTTCATCTGATTCCTCAGTTGCTGGAGCCTTGCCTTTATCCTTGGGCTGAGAACTGGAAGCTGGTGTAGTCTCAGTACCAGTAGTTGGTCCTGTGGGCTCAGTTCTAGGCTCATTTGCATTGCTCTCAGGTATTGGAGGGACAAGAAAGTTTCTTTTTTCAATGAAGGAGGATTTTTGGTCAGAGGTCATGGTCATCATGAGACCTTCTTCAATAAGCAAGACATTAGGAATGGTCGGAATATGAGTCCATTTCTGGAATTCAAATAGTTTGATAACAGGTTCAAGATCAAGCTTACGAAATTCATAGGGAAGGATGAGCCTTTGGGTGATGAACCCTTTTTGAGAGACTAACTCAAATATGTCTCTGGCTTCATCATCAATGAATTTTGGAAGAGGAGTGGGTTCTTCTACTGGCTGAGACACAGGATCCTTTCCAGAACGTTTCCTATTTGAGGTTTGTGTGGCAGATGCCTCTATATTTTGAGCCTCAGTTCTTGTCCTTGGAGACTTCCTGGTAGAGGGTTCAGGAGTTTTCTGACTCCCAGTAGTGTTTCCTTCATTCTGCTGATCATCAGAGGGATCAGCAGACTGTTTTTTCTTGGATTGAGGAGTGCTCTTCATCTTTGCAGACCTCTTTCTTTTAGCAGAGGACCTTGTGACAGCTTTATCACCTTGGACAGTCTGTTCTGCTTCCTCATTTCCACCAACAATGTTTTCTTCAGAGTTCTGTCCTTCCAACTGCTCATCAGATGATTCAGCAGTTGGAATATTCAGTTTTCTTTGGGCGGTTTCCTTCACCTTACCACCACGGGTTGCAATCTTCTTTTTTGGTGCCACAGGAGGTGGTTCCAAAATTTTAATGTCTTCATCCCTAAGCCTAAAGGATCTTCCGGCACTAGTAGATCCTCCTCTGATTCTAACCATGATGCAATGTGGATATGATTTTGGATAAGGAATGTGGTGTACAAAGAATGAGTGCAGTAAGAACCAACTAATGTGTACTGAGAAGCCGCAAGGAGGGAGTTCTGGGAAGTTAGGGTTTTGTATGTAAATTGGGAGTTCTGTGGTAGTTGGGGGTTTGGAGTGATTTTTATGAGTGATTAATGCGCAATAGAAGTGTAATTGAGTTGGTTGGTTCAATTTCTCGGAACTTGGTTTGAGGAGAGAAGAATTTGAATTTCAAATATTAGAGGAAACTGAAAGGTTACGTCCGAGACTTTTAAAAAAAATGAACTGAGAAGAATGCGTAACTGCCTTATAAGACTCAATTTTTGAGTGTTGGACGTCCGAACGAAATGAAACGTTCGACACAACCGTCCGAACCAGGGTTTTTTCTGGATTTGGACGAAGAACACTGTCGGACGTCCGTTCCAATTTATCAGACGTCCGATAAAGATTGACTAGAAATAAGACTTAGAATATCTTTTCTGACACGCCCAATTTTGTTCTCAAGGACACAAATTGATCTAGTGGAAGAGCTTTTGTGAGGATATCAGCTATCTGTTCTTTAGAACAAACAAACTCAACACGGATTACCCCCTTGGAGACAAGATCACGAATGAAATGATGCTTTATATCAATGTGCTTAGTCCTAGAGTGTTGAATGGGATTTTTTGTTAGATTAATTGCACTAGTGTTGTCACAGTACATGGGTACACATTCATATATTAAACCATAGTCATTCAATGTGTTTTTCATCCATAACAATTGAGCACAGCAAGCACCAGCAGCAACATATTCAGCTTCAGTAGTGGACAATGAGATAGCATTTTGTTTTTGACTAAACCAAGAGACCAAGCAATTTCCAAGAAAGTTGCATATGCCAGTAGTATTTTTTGTATCTATTTTACAACCACCAAAGTCAGCGTCAGAGAATCCACACAAAGGAATTTCATGACATTTTGGATACCACAAACCAAAATTTAAGGTTGCTTTAAGATATCTTAAGATTCTTTTTACCGCATTAAGTGTGATTCCTTTGGACAGGATTGAAATCGAGCACATAAGCACACAGCAAACATGATGTCAGGCCTACTAGCAGTTAAATAAAGTAAACTCCCAATCATACCTCTGTACTTCTTTTCCTCAACTTTTGTACCTTCTTCATCTTTGTCAAGTTTGGTAGATGTGCACATAGGTGTTCCAACAGGCTTTGAATCCTCCATTCTGAATCTTTTCAGCAACTTCTTGGTGTATTTTGTTTGATTTATAAATGTTCCATCTTGGGTTTGAATCACTTGGAATCCAAGGAAGAAGTTCAGTTCTCCCATCAAGCTCATTTGAAATTCTTTTTGCATGATGATGGAAAAGTCCTTGCACAATTTTTCATTAGTAGCACCAAATATGATATCATCCACATATATTTGCACAATTAAAAGATCTCGTGAGCTTTGTTTTGTAAAAAGTGTAGTGTCTACAATGCCTCTTTTAAAACCATTTTCAATAAAAAATCCACTCAGACGTTCATACCATGCTCTAGGAGCTTGCTTTAATCCATATAAAGCTTTTTAGAGTTTAAACACGTGATCTGGATAAGATTCATTTTCAAAACCAGGAGGTTGGTCAACATAGACTTCTTGATCTATAAATCCATTTAAGAAAGCACTCTTAACATCCATTTGAAATAATTTAAAATTCTTGAAACATGCAAATGCTAAAAGCATTCTTATGGATTCCAGCCTGGCCACAGGTGCAAAAGACTCATCAAAGTCTATTCCCTCTTCTTGAGTGTATCCCTTAGCCACCAGTCTAGCCTTATTTCTAACAATCTCCCCTTTATCATTCATTTTGTTTCTAAAAACCCATTTTGTGCCAATGATAGGATGGCCTAGTGGTCTGGCAACCAGGGTCCAAACTTTGTTTCTCTCAAATTGGATTAACTCTTCTTCCATAGCTAAAATTCACTGCTCATCATTCAATGCATCAATAACATTTTTAGGTTCAATATGTGATACAAAAGCAAGATTATCTACTAGGTGTCTAGAGGAACGAGTCCTGACCTTTTCAGAAGGATCACCAATTATAAGCTCCCTAGGATGATTATGAGCAAATTTCCAGGCTTTTGGAAGATCATTAGGTGTAGTGGTATCTCTATTGTTCACTTCTTCAGCTGGACTGACCTGAGCATCAGTATCCATTGAATCAGTTTCTGGTGAGGCAGAGTCATGATCATTGATTGCTAGCTTCTTCAGTTCTTCTTGAACACCTGTATCATCATCTTCACCACAACTCATAGAGATATCACCATTAGATTCATCAAAAGTAATGTGTATAGCCTCCTCTATAATCAATGTTCTACGATTATAAACTCTGAAACCTCTTTTGTTTTCACAATAACCCAAGAAAATTCCCTCATCAGATTTCTTGTCAAACTTTTCAAGTTGTTCCTTGATATTCAAAATGAAACATTTACAACCAAATACTTTGAAATAACCAACAACAGGCTTTTTGTCATGCATGAGCTCATAGGAGGTTTTGTTCAAAATCGGTCTTAGAAGAACTCTATTCATGGTATAACAGGCTGTGTTTATGGCTTCAGCCCAAAAATATTTTGGTAAGTTGCATTCACTAAGTATGGTTCTAGCAGCCTCTTGGAGAGTTCTATTTTTTCTTTCTACAACTCCATTTTGTTGAGGGACTCTAGCAATAGAGAATTCATGAGTAATACTATTATGATCACAAAATTCTGGAAAACCACAGAACTTGAATTCTGTCCCATTATCACTTCTAATCCTGACAATTTTCAAGCCAAGCAGATTTTGTACTTTAGCAAATAATGAGGTAAAATTCTTAAAGGAATCATCTTTATGAGCAAGGAATATCACCCAAGTATATCTAGAATAATTATCAACAATCACAAAACAATATCTCTTACCACCAAGACTTGCAGTCTGTGTAGGACCAAACAGATCAAGATGCAGAAGTTCAAGTGGTTTTGAAGTAGAAACACATTTCTTGGGTTTAAAAGAAACCTTGATTTGTTTTCCAAATTGGCAAGTATCACAAATTCTGTCTTTTTCAAATCTAATTTTTGGAAGACCTCTAACAAGTTCCTTTTTAGAAATTTCTTTCAGCAAATCCATATTGAAGTGACACAGCCTTCTATGCCACAACCATGGGTCCTCATTTGCTACTTTGAGACATTTGAGATATGAGGAATCAATTTTTTCAAGAAAAACTACATAGACATCATTAACTCTTTTTCCTTTGAAAATAATGTTGAACTTTGAGTCAAATATGAGACATTCAAGCTTTTTAAACAATACAAACAGATTCCTATCACACAATTGGCTAACACTTAACAGATTGTAGCTCAGATTGTCAACAAGAAGAACATTGTGGATAAAAGTTTGATCATTCTTACCAACATCGCCAATACCAACAGTCTTGGCTTTGTTATCATCTCCAAACTTTACCTTTCCACTTGCTTTTTGCTTGAGTTTAATGAATTGTGATGCATCACCAGTCATATGTCTTGAACATCCACTATCAATGATCCATTTTGATTCTTTAGAAATATTATCCTGATTCACCTACACACAAACCCATAAGATAATACTTGGTACCCTTTGCATGTTGGGTCCTTGAGAGTTAGTCTTATGTTTAACTACCCACATGCATCTCATGCCATTCCTCATGTTTTTCTTAACATGACAGTTGCTATTCATGTGACCAGATTGACAATAAAAGTTGCATACTGACATTGGATCAATCAAATGAACAGGTTTAATGAATCTGACATGCCTTCTTCTATGGACAGTAAATTCATTTGTATTTTGGTTCAGTTTTATTTGATGAGTATTAACATAGGGTACAGTGTCATTCTTTTGAAGATGGTTCTGTTTCAAATGATGTAGCAATTGACATAAATCATCCATTTTTTTCTTAAGCTGCATTGCTCACTTCTGAGTATGTCACAGTAATTTTTCTTTTTGTAAAGTTCAACAAGCACATCAGTTTCGGTTCTTTTCAGTTTATCATTTTCATGCTTAAGACGTTTGTTTTGTCGAAAAAGATTTGCATTGTCTTGTATTAAAAAGCTAATTTTTTGCTTCAGTTCCTTGTTTTTAACATAGGATTCTTTCAAGCTGTTATGCATTTTTTCTAGAAAAAAATTAACATCATCATCAGATTCACTATCACTATCGGTTTGAGAGTTGCATTGTGTTACCTCTTCATCTCCAATGGCCATGAAGGCCACTTGAGCAGATTCCTCTTCTTTTTCAACTTCGCCTTCTGAGTTGCAATCATTCCAGGTAATCTGGAAATTGTTGAACTTTGGTTTTCGTTCAACCTTGTTTTCCTTCTTTTTCTTCATTGGACACTCATTTGCATAGTGTCCTGGTTGGCCACATTCAAAACATTTATCAGTTAGCTTCTTGTTGAACTCCAATTTCCCTCTGTTTCTGAAGTCATTGGACTGATTTAGGAAGGAGTTGCTGGATCCGCCTTTTCTAAATCTTCTTTTGTTGAGAAATCTTTTGAAGCCTCTTGTGATGAGTGCAATATCACTGTCATCACCTTCCAAATCATTTTCATCCTGTGAGGCTGGTTCATCTTCATCCTGTGAAGCTTTCAGAGCATTACTCTTTCTTCCTTTTGCGTCTTCTTTAACCTGCAACTTAGATTTAAGTTTCAGTTCATAAGAAGTTAGAGAGTTAATCGGAGATTCAATGGATAAGGAATTTAGATCCTTGGCTTCCTCTATGGCAGTCACTTTGCTTTTCCAATCCTTTGATAGAGCATTCAAAATTTTTCTGTTCTTTTCACCTAGAGAGTACTCCTTCTCAAGCACCTCTAAATCCTTGATCAGATCATTGAATCTACAGTACATTTTGTCGATGTTTTCATGAGACTCCATCTTAAAAGATTCATACTTAGTGACCAGAATGGACTTTTTCTGTTCTCTCACGTTGTCACTACCCTCATGTATTTCTCTTAACTTATCCCACATTTCTTTGGCAGATTTACATCCTTTTACTCTGATTGACTCATTTGAGTCTAAGGCACTATAGAGAAATTCATGGCTTTGGCATTCAGTGTGAGATTGGTTCTATCTTGAGCATTTATCTCAGCTCTTGTTTTTGGCCGCAACACACCTGTTTCTGCATCAAGAAAGTTAGCACCATGCGGTCCTTCATTCACAATAAACCAAAGCTCAATATCAATGGATTGCAAGAAGATAATCATTCTTTCTTTCCAGCTAACATAATTGGAACCAGTAAACATGGGAGGCCTAGTGACCGATTGTCTCTCAACAAACATGGCATGATTGGTTGTCATTTTACTCCAAGCCGCTTGAGCTTAATCTCTAGGAGACCATGCTCTGATACCAATTGTAAGGATTGAAGACAACCTAAGAGGGGGGTGAATTAGGCTTTCAAAAACCTGCTAAGATATAGGCCACTTTTTCACAGTCTACCTTTCTTTTCTCAAAGACCACCCAATGAACAAGATAACACAAGAGCACAAGTATTCGTGAGATGAAGAGAGGAACAGTTTATGTAGAACAGCAGTAAATGAAAGTAAAGAAACAAACCAGGCTTCAAACACAACTGAGGTTTGAACACCACTTTTATATACCAAGTTACTTCAAGTTGAACAAACTTGCAACCAATCTCTTGTGTACAAGGAAGGGATCACTTCCTTCTGGCCCCAAACCACACTTGGTCAAGCAAGGAAGTTTTACAAACACTCGCAAACCCTCACTATGCTACACTATTGAAGAAGCTATGTCACACTTGAAAAACTACACGAAGATTGCACAAGCAAAGAGTACAAATGTTCCTTTTGAGTATTCTAACACTTGAATCACTCACGATCTGATATAGGGTTGATGTGCAAAGTTGTCTTGAGGTGGTTGACTTTGTTCTTCTTATAGGAGGCCTGAAAGTTCTTCAATTAATGCTGTCAACGGGTAGAAGGCAACTGAAGAGTCAACTAGCCGTTGGTGCTGTCGGACGTCCGATGTTTGGTTTTTATGCGTCCGAGGGTAGGATGCATATTTGGACTTTCTTCTTCAATTCCTTCGGACGGCCGATGCGTCCGGAGTGACTCGTCCGAAGAGCAGCAATACTTGTCAGACGTCCGATACACAGGTGTTGAGCGTCCAATCATGATCAGTAGTCAAATAACTCCTGGCTTGTCTTCTTCAGACGTCCGAGTCTGAGTTCTTCACTCGTCCGAAGAAACTCAAAGAATGTCGGACGTCCGATACTCTCCTTTTGTGCTTCCGACATCATCCTCAACAGTCTTCCTTCTTTTTGATCTTCTTTTTCTGCTTTAAATCCACAGACCTGTTTGGTTCATTTCCGAAAAGGATCTCTACAAAAGGTATTACAAATATCCATTTGTTTTGTAATCATCAAAAGATATGAGTTGAGATAAACAACTTGTTCAACCCCTTTCTTGCTTATACTTGTCCTGTTAGTCGTTTGGGCTGTTGTCCCATCGACTCTTTATTGTGAACTGTTATTTTATGACTATTTGATTGGTTGGTTGGGCTGTTATCCCACCAATGCAACTACATGTTGGGAATTTCAAAAATTTTGTTGGCTAGTTAATCGAGTCAAGCTGGCAAGGGTATGGTCGATTAGATAACAAAACCCTGAGTCTACTGTTTTGTGAAGTGGATTGATATCTCTTTGACTATTTGGTATGCTCGAGTATTACCACCACTATTTATTGTGGCATGCGGGCTCGGCATAGGGGTGAAACGGTGAACGGAAATTGGAGTAAAACAGTGTTTTATGGTTATTGGTTTAATAAACGTTGACGAAGTGTCAACCACCTGTGAGATGTTTGAGCTATAAGGATTTTGCTTTTGGAAGCCCTTATATCCTTGAATTGGATTGTTACTTCTTAACTTGCACTCCGAGTATTTGTATTATTCTTTCTTGAATTAGTTTTGAATTAAATGTTCTTGTGGGTTAGACTGCATGATTTTCTTAGAACCTCGTTGGGCGAAAGCTCACTATATATTTGTTTTCCTTAACAGAGGGAAAAGTGTTAGCACCCTGAGAGAAGTGAGCGTGCTAGCACTTGGTATATTTTGTATTTCATACTTTTGGGCTGTAAGCTAAACCTTGAATTATGTATTGAGACATTTTAAAGATGAACACTTCAACTTGTAATAGTTAGTATTTATGGGTGATATTGAATGATTTACTCGTACTTCTTGTCTTGAGGTGTTGTCGCGCCCCATTTTTTGATAAATAAATAAATGGCTTAAAAAATGTATTTTTTGATTCAATTTGTGATTGGAAAATGAATTGTGATTTAAAAGAAAAATGGGTCTAAATGGGGGTTTGAGAATGCGACGATTTGACCCAAAATTATAGTTTAAAAAGGGTTTTTTGAAATAAAAAATCAGAGTCGCCACTTGGTAATGAGTTAAGGTGTACCAAGTCACCTAAAAATGAATTTTTTTTAAATAATAGGAAAAAGTAGTAAGAAACCCCTTTTAAATGACTCCTAGTCCACGTAAACCAACGAAAAAGGTTCGGGAGTCACATTTGACGAAGGGGAAGGCAAGGATAAAAAAATTCAAGGCATCCCTTCGACCTAGCCAAGGCTAGTTGCGTGATTTAATCAAAGATTTTCTTGTTTTAACCAAAGAATTTATTACATTTGGATGTACTACATGAATGCAAACCCTAGACCTAGGGGACATGGGAAAAATTTCTCTTCAAAGGTTGAGTGGTGCCAATCACATTAATTGTGAAGCCCAATAATGACCCTTTGGAGAGGTCACACATAATCCTAAATGACGTAAAAAATGAGTGAAATGAATGTATGCCATGTGAAAATGTGAGTTTGTGTGAAGTGAAAAAGTGATAAAAACAAGAGTGTGTAAGTGGAAGTGTGCAAATGTGATAAAAGTGCATGTGTGCACATGTAAGGAAAGTGTACGTGTGCCAAGTGAGAAAGTAAGAGTGTTTGTGTGCAAAATAGATGAAAATAGGGTATGATAGTAGTAAATAAATGCAATGTGTGAGACATGTCATTTTAAATTGAAAAAGGTATAAGTAGTAAAAAAAATGGATAAAAAGGTATGAAAATGTATGAACCTAGAGGAATGCATCAAGTCGAGTACGGGGACTCCTAACTTTGTGACTTTAATTTTCCCTTTGATTAGAAAGGATAACTAGCGTGCTAAGGCTATTTTTGTAGCCACACTCGCTCGTTTCCCTTATTGAAAGGGGACTCGTCAAGCAAATGTCCCTATAACTAGCATGAGATGCAAAACCTAAAATGAAAGGGAAAGGGTTAGAGGAGCATGCCAAATGATAAAACTAAGAAAAAATGCATGAAATGAGGTGACACATGCAAGTATGGACTCACGGGAGAAATCCCTAAGGGTCTAGCGTTGGACTAGCCCATTCTATAAATTCCTACTAGCGTTGGACTGGTGGAAACGTACATCCATCCATCACATTCATTCATAGCTATGGAAAGCGAGTAGACATGTCCAACACTTATAAACACGTAGCACATAACACTTAGTATGCTCGACTAGATGCAAGAGCCTAATAAAGCAAATTAACACATAGTAACTAAGCATGCAAGACACATAAAGCAATTAAAGCCCTAGCTATTACATTTGCTAGCTAGACACATGTCTTCAACAGGTCTTCATCGAATGCTCCTCCAAGCCCTATGTATTACAAGCCAAGAGGTGTACCCATACCCCATAAAGAACAACTTAATGAAAACAAAAGTAAATGACATAAATAAAAGGAATTAAGGAAAAGCTAGGAAAGCAAATTAGACATGCAAATCTCACTTAGCACGTTGGATCACATAGGAGACACAAAAGGGATAAAAGAAATTATACCGCCCCCTTTGAATGGTGTCCAAATGAAAGAAAAATGGCTTCAAAACAATAAAAAGGTCACGGTACCTCAAATAGTAAAGTATAACAAAGTCACCAAAACTCTCCTAATTACAATTTAAATGAAATCAAACTATACATAATTTCCAATAAAGGAATCCACCAAGGACCCAAATGCAAGCATTAATCAACCATTCAAAGCCAAATGAAACATTTTAGAACTCAAAAGGTCCATGAGCATGAAAAGGTCAATTAATCAACTTATTTAGGGAAATTAAAGAAAATGGGTCACCACAAGTTCATTTAGTCACAAGGTTCACAAATCCATGCATTAAGCATCACCTTAGCAAAACATGGTAACCCATGAAGGCCAACAAGCAATTGAATTGAAACATTAATACTACCAAAGAATCAACTGTGAACACTAACCAAGCATTCAAGCTTAATCAAACACTTTTAGGAACTTCAAAGGTCCAAAAAAATAAAAGAAAGCCAAATAATGACTCAACTTGCACCCACCTTAGGACCTAATTGCAAATCAAGAACCCAATTGTCAACATTAATCAACCATTCAAAATCAATCAAAACATTCAAGAAATTCAAAGGTCCTAAGAGCCAAGAAAAGATCCAGCCATAGTTTGAATGCAAATATTTTAGGGCCTAATGGCAAGAAATCAGCACATATTTGGGCCTTTGAAGAAATGATTGAGAAATTAGGGGTTAAAGCATAAATTTCAGAATTACTTCATGCATGCAACGTAGAAGATTTCTGCATTTTGAAGCTTTCTACAGCTAAACACATACCGGCTGCATTTTTGTTTCTAAGCTTTGCGGCAGTCTTTCATGCACATAGTTCCACAATTCCAGCCAAACAAAATCATGCAATTAGCTTTGCAATTACTTGAATTAAACATGGTTGAACATCCCTTAACAATGCAAATAATTGGAAGAAATTCATGCAAAACTATGAAAAAGCCTCAACGCATTTCTGCAAAATTTCTCTTTTGCTGCAAAAACTTCATTTTCAACCCACGGTCTTAGACACCAGCAAAAATATCAAAATAGCCAGATGACCCTAAGATTCTCCTAACATGAACAACCGAGAATTCAGCATCAAAGGGATAAAATGAATTATTTCCACATCGACCAACAAAATTGCCAAGACAGGAGTGTGCAAAAACCCAAAAAAGAGAACTTCAGCAATAAGAGAAAAGACACTTTTCTTTACAAAGGAAACTTCAACTCCTTTTTCACACCACGCAATTCTCCAAACACCACGTAGCAAAACAAACTTCCCAACACCACGTAGACCCAGATTTTAATCTATCTAGACAATGTGTTTGACAATATTTCTGCAACAAACCAATGCCTTGTCGCAGCCTACTGTCATGCAAGCACCAGCAGATTTTCGTGCACCGCCCCCCCCAATCAAATCATACAGCCAATGCCCAAGATATACAGAAACAAGAGGAGAAGAAAACAAAGGCAAGATAGACAGCAAATAGCAAAGATGGGAAAGCTATGGAACAACTTAATAAATCACAGCAAGAAGCGTGATAACTCATGCATCTTCTTAGCAGAAAACTGGTTTCCTATACTGCAGTCACAGGCTTTACTCAAGACCCAAAAGTTCAGCAAAACATCTAGCCATACTTCGTATCAGTCTAAAGGATCAGAGCATGAACAACAATACTTGCTCACACAAAAATTCAGATGCAAACCACATAAAGCTGGAAACTTTCTTTGTTTTCGCACTCATGTCAAGCAGGTTTATGCGAAATCAGCCACACGGAACCTCCCATTTACTATCCCAAATCCTCTAATATTATAACTTCATAACATGGGTACGATAAGGCCCGACAAATCACTCATCATCCAACTATTATCAACAAATTGCCAGGTGTGGTAGAAAAGAAAATGCAGCAAAAACATAAAACTTGTACCAAGTTCATATCCTGTCATACGCGCCTAGCCACCATCCCAAAACCTCCATCTAAGCACAGATTTTGGGGAAAGAACACAACTTGAAATGGAACTTTGAGGGAGTGAGTAGAGTTTCATATACCTATCAGCCAAAGAAACAGCTTTGAAGGTCGGTGGAAGTAGCTTCCCGCGAGTGAAGGCGCTTCAGTTCTCGAATCTCTTCCTTCTGGATCTTCCTTTTTCCAGATTTCTCTTAGTGCCTCCTTCCTTGCTGCTTTGTTTCTGGTCTCTTCCGGTCTTGTCACTCAGCCTCTCTCTTTTGCTCTTTCATCAGTCCACAAACGCCGCCAGAAACCATCCTCTGACCTTTTCCTTTTGTTTAGTTTTTGTTCGTTGATTCACTCTTCCCTCTTCCCCTTGCTCTCGGCTCAACTATCTCAGCTTTCTCTCTTTCTTCCCCTAGCCTTCTCTCACAGCCAAACCTTTTTCCCTTTCAGCCATCAATCTCTCCCCAAAAAAACCCCTTTGCGGCTGCTGTTTTCCTTTCTATTTATCCGGAACTCCAAGTTCCTAAACCCTCACCCCAATGGTGAGGATGAAAGGCCTCCCTTGCCTTCACATCCAGCCCTCCAAAGGGACCTACGTGGCTGTCCTTGCAAGCTGCAAAAAAAATGCAGTTGCATGCCGCGGTTTGCTTCTTCTTTTTTTTCTATATAATTTAACAAAATTAAAAAAATAATAAACATTAAAAACAAAAACAATTTAATTAACATTAGAAACAACAAAATGCAAAAATCCAATTTTCCCCTTTTTCATTTTCTATTTTCATCGTTTTTCTCGTTTTTCTCTTTTTTCTTTTTCTTTCTAAATAACTTGACAAAAATAAAAAAAATGCCAAAATATTGAAATTAGAAGAAATAAACATATTTTGTGGACAATTTTCTTTTTTTTTTCCCGAGAAAACATTATATTAAAACGACTAAAGCATATTTTTGAATGATTTTCTTTTTCTTTCTTTTCTTTTCGAGAAATTCTATAAAAATAAAAACTAAAAAACTAAAAACTAAAAAGTGAATAAAACTAAAATAAAATAACACTTAAAAGCATTGAACAAACGATAATGAACTAAAATGCAAACCATCTAAAACAAAAATCAACAGTTAAAAATTATCACTAAAACGAAGCATACAAATTATTTCAAAATTTGGTGTCTACAGTTTACCCCTCTTTGTCTGAGTTTTGAAAAAACTTGAGACAAAAAAGTAGACACCAAAATACTTACCCGTGTTACTTGACGACAAAACGATCTCAACGAACTGGAATTCTAAAATGGGACCGACCCAAACATGAACTTAAAACGGGACTGGCCCGAACGAGAATTTAAAACGGGACTGACCCGAACGGAAATTTAAAACGGGACTGACCCGAACAGGAATTTAAAACGGGACTGACCCGAATGAGAATTTAAAACGGGACTGACCCGAACAGGAATTTAAAACGGGACTGACCCGAACAGGAATTTAAAACGGGACTGACCCGAACAGATATTTAAAACGGGACTGAGCCGAATAGGAATTTAAAACGGGACTGACCCGAACAGAAATTTAAAATGGGACTGACCCGAACAGGAATTTAAAACGGGACTGACCCGAATAGGAATTTAAAACGGGACTGACCCGAACGAGAATTAAAAACGGGACTGACCCGAACGAGAATTAAAAACGGGACTGACCCGAACGAGAATTTAAAACGGGACTGACCCGAACGAGAATTTAAAACGGGACTGACCCGAACAGAAATTTAAAACGGGACTGACCCGAACAGGAATTTAAAACGGGACTGACCCGAACTGGAATTTAAAACGGGACTGACCCGAACGAGAATTTAAAACGGGACTTCACGGGGAAGTTTAAACCATGAATTGAGTTTTTTACCTGAGAGTAGTTCAACTTTTGTACCAAAGGGGAAATTTGGATCTCTGTGACTGAAACGATAGCTGATGTTGTTTCTTATGATCGAGCTTTGCAAATAACTTCGATCCTTGTTTACTGGGAAGCTTGGTCTGTCATTGATTTAGGTGCCAAAAGGAGAGTGGCCGCTTTTGTTTGTAAATGCAGCGTTCCTGCAAGAAAAGAAGAAATAATGGACTTGCCACCATCATTTGATCCGGTTTGCCTTGAGAATCGTGTAAACATGAGTCTTGTGGTGCTTCTTGCTTCTGCTCTGCGGCATATGCCTTAGTCGAACTTGTAATTTTGACACCCTTTGAATTTCTGAGGCGGATAAAATACGCATTTACCACGTCACCAGATATATGTAGCAGCTTTGTTGCCTTTTACCCAACGTAATAGATGATTGAATCCCCTATCTTTGCACAAACCTTTGGGTTTATCATTCATTTGAATTCAAGGGTGAAAGAATGATGCATGAAAATTTATCATATATATAAAAAAAATCAATGTATTTGCAAGATGATTTTCTATGTCAGGCAAAGATGAACAGGCAAAAGAATGTAGACAACCACAAGCAGTCGAACGCAGATAATTTGGAAAAAACAAAAAGGTTTATAAAGATACATTTTGCAAAAGAATATTTGTAAAGGAAAAATACAAGTTTAGCCAATGAATATCATATTCAAGACTTTGGATATATTCTCTTCGGAATTCGATACTGGCAGAAGTATCACAAATACGAAGAAAACCCTAAATGAACCAGATTACCAGCTGTTCCTTCTCGAGCTCGTCTGCTGAGAAAACCTACCTTAGCGCCCTTTCGAGTTTTCACCAATGTTGCCCCCACCCTTTTGTTTTTATTATTTTTCCTTTTCTTTTTTTTCTTTTCTTTTTGCTTTTTACTTTTCTTTCTTTTTTTTTTCAAGGCGCCCTTTCGGGTTTTCACCTAAAGAATCAATAAAATATCTTGACCACGATCGACTCAGAAATATGAGTTAAAGATTTTTGACATCAGTAAAATGCACTTCCCTTGTAAGATTAGGCGAAGACATTACGGACATCACCTGCCAGTTGATTAGCAAATTTTCTAATAGAAATGCAGCAAGTGACGAAAATCAGGACTTCGGGCTTTTGTAATGAAGTCAGGTGGGTGTTTTTCAAGAAAGGTTAAGGCTTGAAAGCAGATTTGATACGAGGGGTGAAATAACTTGAGATTGCACTCTTTTGAAAACAACTCCGAAACTGAGGAAAATTTGCCCCAGTTTGATCGGACTTTCTCTCTTTGCATTTTTCATTATATTTTCCTCACTTTTGCATTTTTCTTTGAAAAACTGAATTTGCCCCAGTGTAGGGGTTTTTTTTTTTCAAAAATAAATTTGCCCCAGTGTGGGGTTTGCAATTCTCATGGGTTATCAAATGAAATTTGTCAATCTGATGGCTCAAAGGGGACAAGTAGAGATAAAATGTTTTTAGTGTAAAAGAAGATGGCCTGACTTGCATTTCGCCATTTGCATGAATTTCTAAAGGCAATTTGCATGATCAAATGAAAAACTTTTTGCACATATCTGAGTTGATGGGTTGAGGGAATGTCCGTCCATCCATTTCGGCCAAAATAAGTGCTCCGCCAGGTAATATCTTTTGGACGATGAACGGCCCTTGCCAATTTGGAGCAAATTTGCCTTTGGCTTCATCTTGCATTGGCAAAATCCGCTTCAGTACCTTATCACCTTCTTCAAATGCTCGCCGATGGACTTTTTTGTTGTAAGCCCGGGCCACACGTTTCTGATAGCATTGACCATGACAGATGGCGTTGAATCGTCTTTCATCGATCAAAGTCAATTGCTCATGGCGCTGCTTGATCCAATCAGCCTCTTCCGATTTAGCTTCCATGAGGATTCGCAGCGAAGGAATTTCAACTTCCACTGGTAATACAGCTTCCATTCCATACATAAGTGAATATGGCGTTGCCCCAGTCGATGTCCGGATAGAAGTCCGGTATGCCATTAATGCATAAGGCAACTTTTCATGCCAATCACGATGCTTTTCTGTCATTTTAAGGATAATTTTCTTCAAATTCTTATTTGCGGCTTCTACAGCTCCATTCATCTGAGGCCTATAAATGGCAGAGTTGCGATGTCTGATTTTGAACTGCTCGCATAGTCCATCTACCATGTCATTGTTCAGATTCTTGGCATTATCTGTAATAAGCGTTTCGGGTACTCCAAAGCGACAGATGATGTGATCTCTCAAGAAATTGGCAACTACCTTCTTCATGACATGTTTGAATGATTCCACTTCAACCCATTTAGTGAAGTACTCAATTGCCACCAATATAAATCGATGTCCATTTGAAGCGGGAGGATCGATTGTACCAATCACGTCCATACCCCACATTGAACAGGGCCATGGGGCGGTCATGCTATGCAATTCAGTGGGTGGAGCGCGTATAATGTCACCGTGCATTTGACATTTTATACATCTTCGGACAAAGTCTATACAATCATGCTCCATAGTAAGCCAGAAGTATCCGGTTCTCATGATTTTCTTCGCTAGCAAATGGCCATTCATGTGAGGTCCACAAACGCCACTATACACTTCTTTCATCATATATTGAGCTTCATCTTCATCAATGCACCTTAAAAGGTTCAAATCCGAGGTTCTTTTGTATAACACTTCTCCATTTAAGAAAAATTTTGAAGCCATTCTATGCAGAAAACTCTTGTCCTTTGTATTAGCATGCAGAGGGTAAGATCCTGTTTTGAGAAGCTCCTTAAGATCATTATACCACGGAACATTGTCGGAGGACTTGTCTACAACCCAACAGTGGGCAGGCTTGTCTTGAAGTTGAATCGGAATTGGCTCGATCCTCAATTCATCAGGATATTGGATCATAGAAGCTAAGGTGGCCAAAGCATCGGCAAATGCGTTTCGGGCTCGTGGAAGATGTCTGAACTCCAAATTTCGAAATTGCTTGGCCAGAGTGAGCAGATTACAATGATAGGGCAGAATTTTCGAATCTTTGGTTATCCACTGCTTCAAGGTTTGGTGCACGAGCAAATCTGAATCACTGAAAGCTATCAACTCCTTGATTTCCATTTCTAAAGCCATTTTGAGACAAAAAATGCAGGCTTCATATTCAGCCATGTTGTTTGTGCAGGCAAATTGCAATTTGGCCGCGGCAGGGTAGTGCTTCCCTTCGGGTGAAACCAAAACAGCTCCAATTCCAGCTCCGAGAGAATTCGAAACTCCATCGAAGAAAAGCCTCCATTCAGGGCTTTGCTCACTTATATCATCTGTAGCGCCTATGAATAAAACTTTCTCATCAGGGAAATACGTATGAAGTGGTTGATAATCATCATCCCTTGGATTTTCTACCAAATGATCAGCTATAGCTTGCCCCTTGACAGCTTTTTGTGAAGTGAAAACAATATCGAACTCTGAGAGAATTATCTGCCATTTAGCCAAACGCCCAGTTAGCATCGGCTTCTCCAAAAGATACTTCAAAGGATCAGATCGGGAAATAAGATAAGTGGTATGGCTCAACAGGTAGTGTCTTAGCTTCTGAGCTGCCCAGGCCAATGCACAACAGCTTTTCTCAATGAATGAATAATTAGCCTCATACTGCGTGAACTTCTTGCTTAGATAGTAGATGGCTTGCTCCTTCCTTCCAGAGTCATCATGTTGTCCAAGGACACAACCAACTGCTCCTTCAAGCACGGATAGGTACATGATTAATGGTCGACCCGGCTTCGGTGGCACCAAGACTGGCGGATGCAGCAAATAATCTTTAATCTTGTCGAAAGCCTGTTGGCACTCCTCATTCCAATACAACGGTACATTCTTTCTCAATAATTTGAACAATGGCTCGCATGTGGCAGTTAGCTGGGCAATGAACCTTCCAATAAAATTGATCTTCCCTAAGAAAGTTTTCACGTCCTTCTGAGTTTTCGGCACTGGCATATCTCGAATTGCTTTGATTTTTGCTGGATCTATCTCTATACCCTTCTTGCTGACAATGAATCCCAACAGCTTACCCGCGGGTGCTCCAAAGGCGCATTTTGCAGGATTTAGTTTCAAATTGTACTTCCGCAACCTTTCGAACAACTTCTTCAAATCAACCAAATGGTCCTTTGCCCTTTTAGACTTGATTATGATGTCATCCACGTAGACCTCCATCTCCCGGTGGATCATATCATGAAATAGGGTTGTCATGGTCCTTTGATACGTTGCTCCAGCATTCTTTAAACCAAAGGGCATCACTCGGTAGCAAAACGTACCCCAAGGGGTAATGAAAGCAGTCTTCTCCCTATCTTCTTCTGCCATCAAAATCTGGTGGTATCCAGCAAAGCAATCACAAAAAGATTCAATCTCATGCCCAGCAGTATTGTCCAGGAGAATGTGAATATTCGGCGAAGGAAAATCATCTTTAGGACTGGCTTTATTGAGGTCTCTATAATCAACACAAACTCGCACCTCTCCACTCTTTTTTGGAACAGGGACTGGATTCGAAAGCCAAATTGGGTAATGGGAAACAATGATAATGTTGGTTTTGAGCTGTTTTTCAATTTGCTCTTTTATTTTGAGGCTCATATCTGGTTTGAATTTTCAGGGTTTTTGTTTTACGGGTGGAAAAGAAAGGTCTGTGGGTAACCTATGCACTACCACATCAGTTGAAATACCAGTCATATCATCATAGGACCATGCAAATACATCTTGGAATATAGTCAAAAATTCAAGCATCTCCTTTTTCTGCCTCTCATTCAAATGAATACTAATTTGCACCTCCTTAACCTCATCCTCAGTGCCAATGTTAACCTTTTCTGTTTCTTCCAGGTTCGGTTTTGGTTTTTCCTCATATTGTTCAAGGTCCTTTGCAAAAGAATCAAATACCTCCTCATTATCACTCTCGCTTTGGAGTTCGGATTCACAGACCTCCAAGTCGTGAGTGATATAGAGATTACCATTATCGTATTCCAGAACTGTGATATCCAAAGGGTCAAATAGTTTTATTTTTGGCCATCTGAAAGAATTAACGAATGTGGGATAATAAGCAAATAGGCATATAACAAACAAATGGTCAAGCAATACGACAAAAATATAAACAAATGAAATAAACAAAACAACATGACAAGAACAACTTGTGCATTTTCATAAAACCTTTGATTGAAAGCAAATGGAAATAAAAACTTAACAATATTTACATGCGCAAACATTAGTCAAAAAGTAAAATTGTTTTCATTGGCTATTTACAGATGCAAAAGTATTTTCATGAATTCACATGAATGATAAACCCCTTTCAGTTTACCGAAACTCCTTCCGAATGGGCAGAAACTCGGCTGTCCAATTGCGAATTGATCCTTCAGGGATGTCAGGAAATTCAGCTTCGTCTGGAAAACTATCTTCAAATGTTGCCCCAACGAACAATTGGGCCAAACAGGCTTCAATTTCGTCAACTGGGTTAATTTCTGACATGATCACCTCGGCTGGTCGTGGGAAAGTATAATGCAGGGGTGGAATGTCAAGAGCCCTTTGCCTTCCTTCTTTCTCCGCTTTCTTACGTTCCTTCATTTCTCTGATATCCTCAGCGGTCGGTCGGAACCCTAAACCAAACGAATACTTTTTCTCAACAATCTCCACTGGCTTCAAAATTCCTTGCAAATCTCGTCCCAACCCTTTGTCAAATTCATAGCCTCCACGGATCATTTCTTTAGCCATCATGACACTGGCCTTTGATAGGGCTCGCTCCTCGTTTGTGATCCAACTTACAGAGACGATATCAGATGTGCTATGAGGGGTCACTGTGGCGCTTCGGCTACCCTCTTCTTTGGACTCAGAATTGGAAATTACAAGGCAATCCTCCTCAGCAAAGATAGTTATCAGCTTGTCATTTACTACGAACTTCAGCAATTGATGTAATGAAGAAGGCACAATGTGAGGCCCCAGTCCGTTTTACGTTGATATATTCATTAGTTGGGCGGTAACGTTTGGTTTCGGGAGTATTTCGAAAACTCTAAGTAGGGATTAAGATTTAAACCCTAGTTATGTATTAGTTACAAGTTCGAGTGGTGATTAAAGTTAGTAAGGTGAATGTGTGTCTTAGTGTGGATAAGTATAGGATTTAATCCAGTTTGTATAGGTTAATTAAGTTTAAGAAGGGTAGAAACCCTAAGTGAGCAAAATCCCTAATATTATGATTTATTAGAAGTTTTAAGTTGGGTTTAAACCCTAATTTTGCCCTTGACAAAAAGGTTCTTGTTTAATTACTTTTATGTGGGATAAAGCATGCTTAAGTGTAAGTGATTAAGATGAGAAAGTGATTAGTGAGGTACTTAAGTGTGATTACATGTTTTAAAAGAGATTAAGTTATGACTTATGGAGTAAATTGAAAGATTATCAAATGTGTGAGGGAAATTGTATAAGAAAGAGAAAGTTAAAGTGCAAGGGTTTAAACAACAAATAAAGCATTTTTGTGATTGGTTAGCTATAAGAAATATCTCCCAAAGCTTTGACTATATGTTGTCTTACAACTTATAAGAAACAAGAGAAAACAAAACAAAACAAAACTAAGAAAAAAAAGAAAGGAAGAGCCGAGAGAGAGAGGGAGAGAAAGTGAGAAAATTTCTTCAAGAATCTTCAAGTTTTAGCTTCCATCTTGGGTTTGAATCTTGGAGCAACAACTTGGGTGCTTGATTAGTGAAGGTTAATCATCTACAAAGCTTAATTGAAGGTATGCCTCTTACTTGAAAGATAAACTTTTGGGGTTTTGATCTTTAAGCCATGGAAATGATGTATTATGTTATGATTATGGACTTATATGGTTGATTTGATGTTTATATGGAAGTTTCATGGTTAATTTTAGTGTTATTTGGTTGCTGAAAATTCGGCCAAGAAGGGGGAAAATTTGGGTTTCTTGCTTAATGTTTTCCTTAGTTGCTTTGCTTGAGAATTGATGTGTAGTGGTTGTGTTTGATAGATTGCCTCACTTGATTTGGTTGGTTGCTAGCAAAAATCTTAATTGGGTTAAGAAACCCTAGACTCCATGAGGTTAGTTTAGTTTAGCCTAAGGCTTTTGGGTTAGGGTTTGGTTAGTGGGATGTTAGATCAAGTCTTTAGTGCATATGAAGACAGGTTAGGGAGTATGGTTTGTGTTTGGTAATTTTGTGGTAAAATAAGGAGAGAAATTCGAACCATTAATAGACCTTTTAGAAGCTGGTATAAGTGTGTTTCATTGGTAGGAATTTGGTTGGAAACTGGTATAAGAACCATAGAAACGGACCATGCGATTGTGACGCGCAAAGCCGGCAAATCTGGGAAAACAGGACAGTTCAACGACTGAACTTCGGCTTCATTTTTCTTAATGCTATGTACGGATTTAGGAATTCCTCAAAACATGAAAGTTGTAGCCTTGTAGGTCCTGAGTATGCCTGCAAAATTTCAGGTCCATCGGATTAGCGTAGCCTGAGTTATCGACGAAATGCTCAAGCCTGTTTTGACCCTTTGATTCTGCGCGTTTTTCTAGTTTAGCTTCTGCCGTGATTTTTCGGTTTTGATCCCATTCGATCTGGGTGTCGACTCCTTCATAAGAAATTTAGATCTTGGTCTCAGATTCGAAATGGTATAAAGTACGTCGAAAACCGAGTTCCGTAGCTCCGGTTATGATCGAAACGATATCGATCGTCAGAACTGCCCGGTATTTGGACAGTTCTGACGGGTACTTTGGCACTCGAATTTTGTTCTGTTCTTAATAGATTCAGGTCTTGGCCAAAACATGAAAGTTTTAGCCTTATGTTTCAGCTTTCTAATGCCTTTGGAATTTCTGAATTTCGATTTCTGTGCCGTGAGTTACGGTCTTGCAAACAGGGCCTGTTTGGTAACCCGCAATGAAACAGCTGGCACTATTTCGTGCATTTTTGACCTATACCTAGTGAGATCTGGGTTGAAATGTCTTCACGAAAATTGTAGCCCTTTCTCTTAGCTTCGAAACGGTGTCTCACCCACTTTGATCCGACACTCCTAGCCTAATTTTTGACCAAAACGGTTTGAGATGGCCGATTTGGCCATTTCCGTTTGCCGTTCCGCGCGGACGTGTGCGGCTGTTTTGCCGTTTCCGCACTTGCGCGTGCCAATTTTGCCGTTTGGCTTGTTTTAAGTACGTTAGTTGCCGTTTGTGATATATTGTAATATAATCTTTGATTTCAGACAGTGGTGAGCTAGGCGGTGCCGGTGGGGCCCACTACTAGCCAACACACAAAGTGAATTCCGCCTTTATACTACTGTTGGTATTTTGAGTAAGTATTCAGGCCGCTCTTATGTGTTAGTTGTTTATGTGTTTCGTTATGCGTAAAAAGGGTACCTAGGCGAGAGTGTACTTTATCGCGCTCGACCTAAACCCTAATTTGCGCGCTTATTTGTACATGACATATTTATATGAGAAATTTTGGAACTAAAACCCTTGAGCTTGTGGCACGGGGTGACTTTTGAATAATTTTGTGAATTTTGTGAGTTTGAGGTTGAACTCAATACCTAGATGGACTATTCGAGCCGGTTAGGGCTTGGTCGAAGTCAGTCCAACCTGGATTGAGGTCACCAAGTTTGTGACCCGAGCTTGCGACTCAAGCTCAATTTTGTGATTTCGTTCGCCTGGGCAAGTTTGTGAGGTGACTGGCCAGTGAGGGTGATAAGGTGTCGGTGGGTGTACAAGTGAAGTTCTACGGACCTTATTTATGGTCGACGGAGGGTCGACAGGAGATCACGCATGGCAAATGACTTGGCTTTGGAGCCACCCGTATCCTTATTATGTGATGTTACTTTTCTGCTTTTGCTTTACTCTTACTGTGTAATTGATGCTACATGAAATTTACGCTTTTGCCCCTGTTTACTTACTAAGCTTTTAGCTTACCCCATTCCTTTTGTTTTCCTTAGCAGGGGCCGACGCGGGTACGTTTGGGCACACCCACTAGTATAGTAGATTGGATTGTAATAGTTGAACCATTAGGATGTTTGTTTTATTTCTGGTGGTTTGTATTAGGATCCTTCTTAGGGTCTACATTTTGATTTTGGTTGTAATTGTACGGATGTAATAGTAAGAGCAGGTACTTTTGGAGAATGTAATTATAACTCTTTTGGGATTGTAAATAGTACTCTTTTGGATTTTCTGGCTTTTATTGTTTTAAGTTTCGAGTCTTGGCGCGAGCTAGGCAGGCGGCCCGCCGATACCCTTGGGTTCGCCCTTGGCAGAAGTGGGGTCGTCACACACAACCCCAGACTTGTGAATCCACGGCTTGCCAAGCAGAACATTGTAAACACTAGGAAAGTGCATGACTTGGCAGGTTATTTGAAACTGGGCGGGCCCCATTTCAACTACTAAATCAACTTCTCCTATTGGCTCTCTTTGCGCTCCATCAAAACCTCGGACTATTGTCCCTGAAGGCCTCAGCTTGATGTCTTGGAATCCTAACTTTTCCAAGGTACTCCAAGGACAGATATTATTATGTCCAACTATGTACAATTAACACCTTTGAAAGCATTTTTCCGTTGCACCTCACAACTATGTACAGCGCCTTATTATGTCCAATGCCTTCCACCGGCAATTCATCATCAGAGAAAGTAATTTGTTTGGTAAATAACACACTTCCAACCACGTGCGAGAAATTATCAACTGAAATATCCTTAGGGATTTGAGCTTTAGTCAATACTTCAATCAACGCGTCCCTATGCATATCTGATGAAAAGAGCAGGTCCAACATGGATATTTGAGCGGGCGACTTGCTTAGTTTCTCGACTACATTGTACTCGCTTCTCTGGAGCCTCTTAAGAAAATCCAAGGCTTCTTTCTCGGTGATTGTTGGCTTAGCAGGCGGCTCGGAGTTATTTGCTTGAATCGGAATAGTAGTTTCAAATGGACTTGCAGACTTCCCCGATCTGGTGACCGCTGACACTTCTTCCTTCGCAATTGACCTTTCCCCAATCTGTATGACAGGTTCATCGTAGTTCCATGGCACTTGTTGCAGACTTAAAACAGGCTCCTGCTTCTGGAATTCAATAACCACCGGCTCCAAAGCCTCACTCTCGGCTGATGTGAGATCCAAAATAAAAGGCCTTTCGTCTTCTTCCAATGGCAACTCTATGACAAATGGCTGGTCCGTGACCCCAAACACTTCAGCTTCCCTTACCATCTTTTTGACTTGTTCCACGTACTCTGCATCATCCAGGATGACCCCAATGGTATTGGCATTTTCCGGCAGGGGGTTCCTATTTACATTCGGCCCTTGTGTCTCCCTTTTTCTGATTACAATCTCTCCAGATTCAACCATATCTTGAATTTTATGCTTAAGAGCCTTACAATCCAAATTTGAATGTCCAGGTGCCCCCGAATGATAAGCACAGACAGCTTGCGGGTTATACCAAGCGGGCATGCCATATGGATAGGTAAGAGGGGGTACCGTACCAATTTTCCCGGCGCCTTTAACTGGTCATACAACTGGTCTAAAGGCCTGCCTAAATTGGTAAATGTACGGCTAGGGGGTCGGTTGTAAGGTTCAGGAGGTTGAGAATAGTTGTAAACAGGTCTATTTGGTGGAGGAAATCTTGGGTTATATGGAGGGCGAGGTCGGTTTTGGGGTGGACTTGGTTGAGAAATTTGAAAAGGAGCTGAAGGTGGGTTAGGATAGCTTGGGCGGGGTCGAGGGTGATGGATGTTGGTGGTATATACAGGATGCGGGTTTGAATAATAAGAGTAAGGTGGTTGGTAGGTTGGATTGTGTTGATATCGAGGTCTAGGCGAAGGGTTTTGGTTCCAGATAAAGGTTGCATCCCCCTCCTTCTTTTTGAACTGCGGTTTTTTCACATTGCTTCCTTGCCCTTGTAAAGCATCCAACTGGGATTTGAGAGCAGAGACATTAACAATCTTCCCAGCTCTTACAAAGTCGTCAAACTCCTCAAGTTTATTTACAATTGCAGCAAACGAACATCCGGTCATACGGAAAATCTCTTCGAAATATGGAGGATCATGCGCCTTTATGAATGTGCGAATAATTTCATCCTCGGTCATCGGAGGCTCAACTTTCGCAGCTATCTTTCTCCATCTTTTGGCATACGTCTTATGATCTTCAGATGGTCGCCTCTTCGTTCCTTCCAAAGTAGTCCGGGTTGGTGCTAACTCGCAGTTATACTCGTATTGTCTGATGAAAGCGTTGGACAGATCGAGCCAGGTCTTCACCTCCTCTGGCTTTAAATTTGAGTACCAATCGAGGGCGTCCCCTTCTAGACTCTCCGGAAACAACCTCAATGGCAAGTTCTCATCATCCACTGGTTTGCCCAACTTGTTGGCAAACAAACGCAGGTGTGTTTTAGGGTTGCTCGTTCCATCATATTTGTTAAACTTAGGGGTCTTGAACCCCACCGGCAGTTGTACGTTTGGAAACAGGCACAGATCATCATAATCTAACACCCCCTGTTTGCTCAAACCTTGGCTTTTCCGGATGAATTCATCGAAACGATCCAAGCGCTTAAGTAACTTCATATCAACTGGGGCAGACGACTCTCCCATTTCTGGCTTGTTTTGAAAAGTGTGCTCCGGCACAACGGGTTCCGTGGTAGTCTGATAAAAAGCTGGTGGGTTCAAATGCATGTTTGGATCCCCTTGAGGCTGAAATCCTTGACCATAAGGAGGATAGAACGGAGGAATTTGAGTGTAAGCATATTGCGGGTTGACAATTCTCTCAAACGTGGTTTGAATTGAAGGAATAACAAATGGTTCGGATTGTGGTTGTGTGACGGGCACAGGCTCAGGTTGCACTCCGCTACTAATGAGCTCGTCAATCAACTTCTTCTGAGCGGCCATTTCAGATGCTATTTCTCCAAATTTTGTGAGTAACTCTGTCAACTGAACCCCAGGACTTGCGGCTTCCGGCTGGGTAGTTGCAACAGTTTTATCGGACGATTCTGGTTGAGTACTCATGTCTACACGATTCCTTTGGGCCTTACTTCGGGATCGCGTAATAATGGGGCTTTTCCGAAAAGCTATTTTGAAATTTTACCTGAGAATGCAAAAGACTTCTTTAGATAAACCAATCGTTATTAGATTTCTGCAATTTATTCAAAAGGGAAAAAGAAAAAGGCATGAGTTAGTAATTATTCGAACAATTCGGATGCATGTCCTATGGGGGGACCCTTTTTGTGCCAAGGGTAGGCCTAGCATGATGCGAACCTTCGGGGTAAAATCCCATTTTCAAACCTGTAAGTGAATTTAGAACTTTGAAATGGAAAGCGTCTCATAAATTGTGGAAAAGTTCAATCTTTTTTTACAACCTCGTCAATGGTCTTAGTAACCATGTTTACAAAATCCCTATGTCTCGAGAGACTTGTACTTTGTGATTCTCTAGAGCTCCCTAAACTGAGCTTACGAGCTCCTTCCCTAATCCTATCAAAGGCGTCTATGGCTTCCTCTAGCTTCTCATTCTTCTTCTTCTCCCTCCTCAGCTGCACTTGGGTATCTTCTAGAACTCTGTTGGCCATTATAAGCTGGGCTTGAGATTCCTCTAATTCTTTCCTTAGCCTCTCCATCCGTTCTTCGGGACTGGCTGATGCTGACTGTTGCCTTGCCCTATCATGTTCCACCCTTTGCTTGATCCACTCGTTGTACCCAGGCATAACCGCAGGTGCCATTTTGTTTACCATTTCCAACTGCAAATTCTCAAGTCCTCGCAAATTTCCCCAAGCCTCTAATACCATGCTTCGACTCTCGGTTACCGTACCCAATCTGAGATCTTCAACCCCTTGTACCATAGGAATACTTTGTGGGTAGCCAAACTGTCTCATAACCCTTTGTGGAATATAGGCTACTAGACCATTGACTCCAGCTAAAGGGATGAAATCATGTTGAGTGGTCCTAAAAGCTGGGTCCCTAACTTTGGTCCAATCTAAAACACACTGCACCTTTTCTGGTGTCAAATTGTTGAACTCTTCGATAAACTGGCTTGACGACATCACGCGGTAGTAGCGGCCAACTCTCTCTCGATGCGAATCAATCCAATTCTCAACTGGGAGGCAAGAACCCAACGGATTTAGTAATCTCTTCGCCAAATGTTCCATGATCCACATTTGGAGTATCAGATTCGAAGCATAGAAGAACCCCCCTTTCCTTTGGCAATTGGTAAGAGCTGAGAAAATGTCTGCCATGACGACGGGTATCAAAGTTGGTGTTGTCCCACGAATTCCTAGAAAAAGGCTTTGAATCATGTTGATGGTTGCAAATGTCACCTTTCCATGCCTTTGAGGGAATAGTAATAAGTTAATCAAAACCAAACCAAAAGCTTGCATACATTTCTCTTCCCATTGCCCCCTTGTTATGAAGAAATCAATCTGATGGCGCTCAAAAGACTCTCTTTCCCCAAATCGGTCATATAGAAACCTCAGTGGACAAGATCTAGCATCGGGGTGTTGGTCTAAACTATTGCTCCTTAATCCTAAAAATTGGCAAAACTGCTCTCTGGTTCCTCCGCTCGGATATACCATAGGACTGCCCTTTCCCGGCATTTGCAATAATCCCTCTAACTCTTCTAGGGTTGGGGTGAGTTCGCACATTCCAAATCGGAAAACCGAGGCATCTGGATCCCAATAATTGATCAGTGCTTGAATAGCGGACACGTTGGGTATTATATCGACCAGGCTCGGTAGATGTCCCACATATTGAAATAGCCCCCCAATTTCATAGGATAGGTTCTTCCTCCACTGATTCAGCTCTCGGGGGACTTGGTTGAGCATTCGATACTGCGTCATCTATATGGGGAATTCACTTAGATACCGTTACCTTGGGATTTTACCCCTTAGGTTAAATTGCAAAAAGTAGACGTGCAAAATCCCAAAAGTAGGGTTAAATACCCATGGGATTAGGGTTGGCTTCCCTAACATGGAAATTGCCTAATTGGCATTCCTTCTAAGGTTTAATGCATGATGCCATTTATTAAAGCAATGTAAATACATAACAAATATGGCCTAAAGGACATAAATAATGCACCGGGGGGAAAGGTCTAAAATGAAATGTATTTATTGAAAATTAAGTATAATGACTGAAATTTAAACATGTGAGTTATCTAGTAGGTAGGCCACTAAAAGAGTGCCAAAGAGGCCTCTTATTGCTAAGGCACATGAATGCAAACAAAAAACAACGAAATGGTTAGTGCAATTGATAGTACACATAACATATTGGGAGCAAATAAGAAAGGGAATACAATAAAAACAAGTAAAAGGGGTGGAACCCCTTCCCTCGTGCCTAATGTGCTTAAAAAAAGGGTGAGGCTGACTCTAACCTAGGAAAATGCTAATATGGATGCATGAGGTTGGGGTTCATTAATGCGACTAGACTCGATAAGGCTTAAAAGGTCCCCAAGCCTTCAGACCTAAGGGAATGGGTCATTAATCCCAATACCCTCGGTCGGTGGCTCAAGCGGTCCCCTAGGTATTGCTATGGGCGCAACGCACACCATCCACATACCTAGAGAAACCATTCCTAGTCCTACAAGGCGGTGTGGGAAAGAGCCCACGAAAAATAAAAATAAAATGGGATAACAGTAAGTAAACGTGCACGTATGAAGTGTTCCCTATTTTGAGGGAAGGGGTTGAGAACCATGCGAGGCTCTAAAGGTGACACACCCCCCCCAAATGCAATGCAAGCGCGAGATAAGTAAGTAAACATCCAATCAACAAATCATACATTCGTGAGCGAGGAAGTAGTTTGGGACGCGAGAAATGCAAAATCCTAAAAAAGGGAAAAAAATGCAACCCTAAAACACCCAAATGTGATATATGAAAAGGTTAAAAGAAGAAAAAGGTTGATTAAATCAAATTTGCTTGGACTCTCGAATGTCCCCAGTGGAGTCGCCAACTGTCGCGCCCCATTTTTTGATAAATAAATAAATGGTTTAAAAAATGTATTTTTTGATTCAATTTGTGATTGGAAAATGAATTGTGATTTAAAAGAAAAATGGGTCTAAATGGGGGTTTGAGAATGCGACGATTTGACCCAAAATTATAGTTTAAAAAGGGTTTTTTGAAATAAAAAATCGGAGTCGCCACTTGGTAATGAGTTAAGGTGTACCAAGTCACCTAAAAATGAATTTTTTTTAAATAATAGGAAAAAGTAGTAAGAAACCCCTTTTAAACGACTCCTAGTCCACGTAAACCAACGAAAAAGGTTCGGGAGTCACATTTGACGAAGGGGAAGGCAAGGATAAAAAAATCCAAGGCATCCCTTCGACCTACCCAAGGCTAGTTGCGTGATTTAATCAAAGATTTTCTTGTTTTAACCAAAGAATTTATTACATTTGGATGTACTACATGAATGCAAACCCTAGACCTAGGGGACATGGGGGAAATTTCTCTTCAAAGGTTGAGTGGTGCCAATCACATTAATTGTGAAGCCCAATAATGACCCTTTGGAGAGGTCACACATAATCCTAAATGACGTAAAAAATGAGTGAAATGAATGCATGCCCATGTGAAAATGTGAGTTTGTGTGAAGTGAAAAAGTGATAAAAACAAGAGTGTGTAAGTGGAAGTGTGCAAATGTGATAAAAGTGCATGTGTGCACATGTAAGGAAAGTGTACGTGTGCCAAGTGAGAAAGTAAGAGTGTTTGTGTGCAAAATAGATGAAAATAGGGTATGATAGTAGTAAATAAATGCAATGTGTGAGACATGTCATTTTAAATTGAAAAAGGTATAAGTAGTAAAAAAAATGGATAAAAAGGTGAGAAAATGGTTTGAAAATGTATGAACCTAGAGGAATGCATCAAGTCGGGTACGGGGACTCCTAACTTTGTGACTTTAATTTTCCATTTGATTAGAAAGGATAACTAGCGTGCTAAGGCTATTTTTGTAGCCACACTCGCTTGTTTCCCTTATCGAAAGGGGACTCGTCAAGCAAATGTCCCTATAACTAGCATGAGATGCAAAACCTAAAATGAAAGGGAAAGGGTTAGAGGAGCATGCCAAATGATAAAACTAAGAAAAAATGCATGAAATGAGGTGACACATGCAAGTATGGACTCACGGGAGAAATCCCTAAGGGTCTAGCATTGGACTAGCCAATTCTATAAATTCCTACTAGCGTTGGACTAGTGGAAACGTACATTCATCCATCACATTCATTCATAGATATGGAAAGCGAGTAGACATGTCCAACACTTATAAACACGTAGCACATAACACTTAGCATGCTCGACTAGATGCAAGAGCCTAATAAAGCAAATTAACACATAGTAACTAAGCATGCAAGACACATAAAGCAATTAAAGCCCTAACTATTACATTTGCTAGCTAGGCACATGTCTTCAACAGGTCTTCATCGAATGCTCCTCCAAGCCCTATCTATTACAAGCCAAGAGGTGTACCCATACCCCATAAAGAACAACTTAATGAAAACAAAAGTAAATGACATAAATAAAAGGAATTAAGGAAAAGCTAGGAAAGCAAATTAGACATGCAAATCTCACTTAGCACGGTGGATCACATAGGAGACACAAAAGGGATAAAAGAAATTATACCGCCCCCTTTGAATGGTGTCCAAATGAAAGAAAAATGGCTTCAAAACAATAAAAAGGTCACGGTACCTCAAATAGTAAAGTATAACAAAGTCACCAAAACTCTCCTAATTACAATTTAAATGAAATCAAACTATACATAATTTCCAATAAAGGAATCCACCAAGGACCCAAATGCAAGCATTAATCAACCATTCAAAGCCAAATGAAACATTTTAGAACTCAAAAGGTCCATGAGCATGAAAAGGTCAATTAATCAACTTATTTAGGGAAATTAAAGAAAATGGGTCACCACAAGTTCATTTAGTCACAAGGTTCACAAATCCATGCATTAAGCATCACCTTAGCAAAACATGGTAACCCATGAAGGCCAACAAGCAATTGAATTGAAACATTAATACTACCAAAGACTCAACTGTGAACACTAACCAAGCATTCAAGCTTAATCAAACACTTTTAGGAACTTCAAAGGTCCAAAAAAATAAAAGAAAGCCAAATAATGACTCAACTTGCACCCACCTTAGGACCTAATTGCAAATCAAGAACCCAATTGTCAACATTAATCAACCATTCAAAATCAATCAAAACATTCAAGAAATTCAAAGGTCCTAAGAGCCAAGAAAAGATCCAGCCATGGTTTGAATGCAAATATTTTAGGGCCTAATGGCAGGAAATCAGCACATATTTGGGCCTTTGAAGAAATGATTGAGAAATTAGGGGTTAAAGCATAAATTTCAGAATTACTTCATGCATGCAACGTAGAAGATTTTTGCATTTTGAAGCTTTCTACAGCTAAACACATACCAGGTGCATTTTTGTTTCTAAGCTTTGCGGCAGTCTTTCATGCACATAGTTCCACAATTCCAGCCAAACAAATTCATGCAATTAGCTTTGCAATTACTTGAATTAAACATGGTTGAACATCCCTTAACAATGCAAATAATTGGAAGAAATTCATGCAAAACTATGAAAAAGCCTCAACGCATTTCTGCAAAATTCTCTTTTGCTGCAAAAACTTCATTTTCAACCCACGGTCTTAGACACCAGCAAAAATATCAAAATAGCCAAATGACCCTAAGATTCTCCTAACATGAACAACCGAGAATTCAGCATCAAAGGGATAAAATGAATTATTTCCACATCGACCAACAAAATTGCCAAGACAGGAGTGTGCAAAAACCCAAAAAAGAGAACTTCAGCAATAAGAGAAAAGACACTTTGTGAGAACCCGTAAAACCCTAATATTTTCCTAGGGTTTATTACCCCTTAATTGCATATATTTTTGCATTTTCGGGCTTAGAAATATTTTCTGTTAGATTTTATGCGTAATTATAGTTTTAAGATGATTTTTCTAGCATTGGAGAAATTTTAGAAAATTAAGAGTAAATAGTGGACGTGGGACCCACTAGTGCGAAAAGTTCGGAAAAATTCGGCCAATAAGGTTAAGTTTCGGATACTGTGTAAAATTTATCGGGTGTTAAATGATAAGTAGAGTGTGTGAAATGATTGATGTGAGAGAGGAAAGAAAGGATAGGAATGCATTTAATAAGGTGCCACATGTCACCTTCTTATTGGCTAGGACTTAAGAAACACTATTCATACTTTTGACTTTTTTTTTTGACTAAGTGTTAAATACTTCAAAAATCATAAAAAATTCACCATTTCTTACCTTGTGTTGGCCGGCCATCCCAAGCTCAAGAAGGAGGAGAACTTCATCATTTTTCAAGCTTCCAATTGGTCCAAAATCCACCAAATCAAGTGTTTAAGTTAGTTTTACTCCATACAATCTTTTCCTTTGGTGATATTGGTTGGTTTATTGAAACTTTTTGGAAGAGCTAAGGTGCCCATCATCTTCCTCTCTCTTGTTATTAGGTGAGTGATGCTTCAACCTCTCCCCTATAGTTAATGATGGTTATTTTGTGCTTAATGGTGGCATGAGTGTTGAAATATATGATTTGTTTCTTGATTTGAAGAGTTTTGGAGAAGTTTTTATTTTATTGGGAATTTTTCTGGTTTAATATGAATGGGATGCTGTGGCCTTGTATGATGAATTGTAATGGTTGAAAATGACTCTAGTGAGTGTGAATTGATGATAAATGCAATCAATTTTGGATTGAGAGTGAAATTTGGAAAGTTAGGGTTCTTAAATCCCCAATTCTGTCCGGTTTTGGATCATAGGGTTAGAGGCCGAATTTGACTTTGCTCAAAACATAAACGTTGTAGGTATTGATGTGTTTGAGGTGCCTGTAAAATTTCAGGTCATTTGGATTAATGTAGAATGAGTTATGACGAAATTACTGTAGCTGTTCTGCTTTGGACAGAATGCGAAAACTGCGATAGTAATTGGCTATTTTGACTGGAATTGGTTTGGATTTTGGAGTTGGTGTCTTCTGATGAAATGTATCTGGATGACTTAGCTAACTTATGCCTTTGGAATTTCGGCATTTGGACTTGTATGGACTGAGATATACCGATTACAGTTTTCTGTGTTTTGCAAACCTGTTTTGGTAATTCTGGTATAGTATTTGGCATTTTCGAACTAGTTAAGCTAGGAACTGGATTGAGTGACCTTCTACATTGTTGTAGCCCTGTTCCATAGCTTCGAAACGGTGGGTCTTACACCCCCATCCGATAATTATAGTGAGAGTTGTGCCATTACCGCATTATGACGTCAAAACCGGTTTTCTTATCAAGGCCTAAGTTAAAGCCCTTTTCTTAATTTCTGGTTTCCTCTATTGTTTGTAAATGTTTATGGAACCTTATTGGGGTCATGTTTGGCCTTGGTTTATGACTCGTTATCGAGTCTCATTGTATTTGTTTGCATGTTTTTAGGGCGTGACGGTGGTGCACAACGCTCTTTTGACTAAAGTGTTTGAAACCACATTGTGCTAGCTTGGTGAGTGTACTACTCACTTATGTGCTATTACATGGCTTTGATCTTTGTACTTGAGATGTTGAATGTTGATGGATCCAAGTGAGAGTGTACTTTATCACTTTCACTTATTGTTTCGCATGTTATTGGAAAGTTATATGAAATGAAATACATGACTTCAAATATTATCCATGAGCTCAACCCCATTGGTTATTGATTGAATCGAGCCGGCGAGGGCTTGGTCGTGCCAATTAATGTGCCTTGGGGCAACATCATAGGGAATCTTGTAGTATGAGAGACTCTTGATTCCGGTTTACTCGAGTAATACCACAATGTAAGTGTTTGGATTTCGGGCCCGGTTGAGGAATGTTAGGAGGAAGGGAACGGAAGTTAAGAGGAGTCTACGGTTGGTTACCTTTCAGACATTGACGGAGAGTCAATGAGACCTGATCAAGAATTCAAACGAGGAAAAGGGCTCTTGAGAGCCACCCGTATCCTTTTATCCTCATTATTAATGTGTGGCTTTATTTATTTTGGTAAATTGGACTATTAAGCTTGATGTATCCATGAACTTGGTTGCTTGAGTTGTATTCTCACTGGGCAATTAGCTCACCCCGTTCCTTTTGTTTTCCTTACAGGAATATGACTCTTTTGGAATGAATTTTGATAAATGGTTGCCGAATGAACTAGATGAATGACTCTTTTGTATTGTATATAAAATGGGACCCTAAATGTATCATTAGGGCCGTTTTCACTTTTGTTTTGGCAAACCATATATGTAGTGACTTTTGTATCACTTTTAAACGTCATTTTTGGTTTGTAAAGGCTAAATGTTATGTGGTATATGTAATTCGATGTTTGGTTGGGTTCGGACGAGTCGGTTACTATTCATGGCCGACTCCAGATTTCATTTTCTTTTATTTTGGATTATTTTGCCCTTTTGCCTTATTTGCGCGCGTTATAAGTTCCGGAACGTGAAAGATCGCTCTATACTGCACCGTTAGTCCTGGCGAGAGCTGGGCAGGCAGTCCGCTAACCTCTTTGGTTCGCCTTAGGGGAAGGTGGGGCTGTCACAGGTGGTATCAGAGCCACTTCGCGTGGTCTCTGCGCGGAGTGAGCCTAGGGCCAAGTGGTGTTATGGTCCTGATTTCATGGAGATGTCTAAGTGCTCGTTTGAGCGTAAGTTATGAATGGGGCATGTTATAAGTGTAAAAATCTTTATTATGCAACTTGAGGAAGATAGATATGTATGTCGGGTAGGAATCTATAATATGGATGATTTACGCTTGGGACCGGCCGGCTTGAGTTGTGAATTATCTTAAATGGGATTCTTGCGCCCGGATACGAAAGAGACGAGAGTCTAGGTTAGAAAGAATGGGGCAAACTAGAAATTTCGATTCTATGGATGACTTTATATGTACTTGACTGACTGTTCTGTATACATGTTGATACTATTATGTGTTCTCTGTATATGTGTTATGTGTTTAAATGCTCGACGAGGGAGTGGAGTAGTTATTTGTTCTTGTTTACTTGTTCCTGTTTCGGGCTGCGAAAAGGAGGGGTTAGGTGCCCATTGCCCATTAACAGTATATTTATTTTGTGACCTAGATCGACTTAGATTGTATGGACGGCACACGTAGTGGACGGGGCCGTGGGCGCGGGAATAGGCAACCTACGCCAGACCGGGGTACTGGAGAAACCTCCTCTGGACCCCATCCTGAACCGAGAGTTGACCCTAATGTACAGATAGTTGCCGCTATGCAGCAAATGACAAACCTGTTGGCACAAGTGGTGCAGCAACAAGGCCAGAATCCAAACCCTAATCCTGGAAACCCTGGAAACCCTGGCAATCATGTTGAGAGCGAAGACAGAGCTCTGGAACAATTTCAAAAGTTTGCCCCACCCAAGTTCATCGGGGGACCTGATCCGGATGTTGCCGAAAGGTGGCTCGAAAAGATGGTCGATATTTTTGCCGCCCTGCACTATACCGAAGAACGGCAGGTGACTTTTGCCGTTTTCCAGCTGGAAGAGGCGGCCCGCTCCTGGTGGAATGTCATTCGGCAAAAATGGGAAAGGGAACAAACGCCCAGGACTTGGATAAATTTTATGAGGGAGTTTAACGCGAAATTCTTCCCTCCTCTGGTTCAAGAAAGGAAGGAAGATGAGTTCATCCGACTCCGCCAAGGAGCTCAATCGGTGGCGGAATACGAGAGCCAGTTCACCCGCCTGTCCAAATTTGCGCCTGAGTTGATTGTGACGGAGCAACGGCAAATTAGGCGTTTTATCCAGGGCCTAAACGTGGAGATTCAGAAGGACCTCGCAGTGGCTCAAATCAATGCTTTTAGCGAGGCCGTTGAGAAGGCCCAACGGGTAGAGAGTGCCAGATTGAAAGTAAGAAATTTCCAGGCGAAAAAGCGAGGATTTCCTGGAAATAATTCGGGGCAGGGGAATGAGAGTACCCCTTCCAAGTTTGGGCGAGGAATTGGGGAAGAAAGGGTACCGGGAGTGTCACGAGAGAGCCCGTCACGAGGCAGCTAGCTGGGGAGAGGCCAGAGAGGAGGCTCGGCTTCTGCAGCACGCGGACCTTGCGGGTATTGCGGAAAGTCGAATCATTCTGAAGACAATTGCTGGAAGAAAGGAGGCAAATGTCTGCGTTGTGGAAGCGCAGACCACAAGCTTGCTACCTGCCTACTTATGACGCAAGAAGGAAGGGGAGCTCAATCTATGTCAAAGACCAACACGGGACCGGATAAGGGGAATGGGACGAAACCTAAGGTAGCAGCTCGAGTGTATTCACTGGAGCCACAACAGGTCCCCGATTCTCCTGAGATTGAGGAAGGTACGATTGCGGTATTTCTGCGGAAATATTAGTAGATCCCGGTGTTATCATCCATTTGTCAGTCCCAATTCTGATGGACGAAATAGATATCACGCCTACCTGAAAGTAGTAATCCTTTGGGGAAAATCATCGTTTGAGTCTTGGTATGGTTTGTAAGGATCGTAGGGTTTGGGTAGGAGAGAGAATAGTGTTCGCGGAAAAAAAAAAATCATGGGATAGAAAAGGCTACCTGGGAGGTGGAAAAAAACAATACCCTGAGCTATTTGTGAACCATGGTGAGAAATTTCGAGGACGAAATTCTTTTAAGGGGGAGAGAGTGTGAGAACCCGTAAAACCCTAATATTTTCCTAGGGTTTATTACCCCTTAATTGCATATATTTTTGCATTTTCGGGCTTAGAAATATTTTCTGTTAGATTTTATGCGTAATTATAGTTTTAAGATGATTTTTCTAGCATTGGAGAAATTTTAGAAAATTAAGAGTAAATAGTGGACGTGGGACCCACTAGTACGAAAAGTTCGGAAAAATTCGGCCAATAAGGTTAAGTTTCGGATACTGTGTAAAATTTATCGGGTGTTAAATGATAAGTAGAGTGTGTGAAATGATTGATGTGAGAGAGGAAAGAAAGGATAGGAATGCATTTAATAAGGTGCCACATGTCACCTTCTTATTGGCTAGGACTTAAGAAACACTATTCATACTTTTGACTTTTTTTTTTGACTAAGTGTTAAATACTTCAAAAATCATAAAAAATTCACCATTTCTTACCTTGTGTTGGCCGGCCATCCCAAGCTCAAGAAGGAGGAGAACTTCATCATTTTTCAAGCTTCCAATTGGTCCAAAATCCACCAAATCAAGTGTTTAAGTTAGTTTTACTCCATACAATCTTTTCTTTTGGTGATATTGGTTGGTTTATTGAAACTTTTTGGAAGAGCTAAGGTGCCCATCATCTTCCTCTCTCTTGTTATTAGGTGAGTGATGCTTCAACCTCTCCCCTATAGTTAATGATGGTTATTTTGTGCTTAATGGTGGCATGAGTGTTGAAATATATGATTTGTTTCTTGATTTGAAGAGTTTTGGAGAAGTTTTTATTTTATTGGGAATTTTTCTGGTTTAATATGAATGGGATGCTGTGGCCTTGTATGATGAATTGTAATGGTTGAAAATGACTCTAGTGAGTGTGAATTGATGATAAATGCAATCAATTTTGGATTGAGAGTGAAATTTGGAAAGTTAGGGTTCTTAAATCCCCAATTCTGTCCGGTTTTGGATCATAGGGTTAGAGGCCGAATTTGACTTTGCTCAAAACATAAAAGTTGTAGGTATTGATGTTTTTGAGGTGCCTGTAAAATTTCAGGTCATTTGGATTAATGTAGAATGAGTTATGACGAAATTACTGTAGCTGTTCTGCTTTGGACAGAATGCGAAAACTGCGATAGTAATTGGCTATTTTGACTGGAATTGGTTTGGATTTTGGAGTTGGTGACTTCTGATGAAATGTAGCTGGATGACTTAGCTAACTTATGCCTTTGGAATTTCGGCATTTGGACTTGTATGGACTGAGATATACCGATTACAGTTTTCTGTGTTTTGCAAACCTGTTTTGGTAATTCTGGTATAGTATTTGGTATTTTCGAACTAGTTAAGCTAGGAACTGGATTGAGTGACCTTCTACATTGTTGTAGCCCTGTTCCATAGCTTCGAAACGGTGGGTCTTACACCCCCCATCCGATAATTATAGTGAGAGTTGTGCCATTACCGCATTATGACGTCAAAACCGGTTTTCTTATTAAGGCCTAAGTTAAAGCCCTTTTCTTAATTTCTGGTTTCCTCTATTGTTTGTAAATGTTTATGGAACCTTATTGGGGTCATGTTTGGCCTTGGTTTATGACTCATTATCGAGTATCATTGTATTTGTTTGCATGTTTTTAGGGCGTGACGGTGGTGCACAACGTTCTTTTGACTAAAGTGTTTGAAACCACATTGTGCTAGCTTGGTGAGTGTACTACTCACTTATGTGCTATTACATGGCTTTGATCTTTGTACTTGAGATGTTGAATGTTGATGGATCCAAGTGAGAGTGTACTTTATCACTTTCACTTATTGTTTCGCATGTTATTGGAAAGTTATATGAAATGTTATATGAAATGAAATACATGACTTCAAATATTATCCATGAGCTCAACCCCATTGGTTATTGATTGAATCGAGCCGGCGGGGGCTTGGTCGTGCCAATTAATGTGCCTTGGGGCAACATCATAGGGAATCTTGTAGTATGAGAGACTCTTGATTCCGGTTTACTCGAGTAATACCACAATGTAAGTGTTTGGATTTCGGGCCCGGTTGAGGAATGTTAGGAGGAAGGGAACGGAAGTTAAGAGGAGTCTACGGTTGGTTACCTTTCAGACATTGACGGAGAGTCAATGAGACCTGATCAAGAATTCAAACGAGGAAAAGGGCTCTTGAGAGCCACCCGTATCCTTTTATCCTCATTATTAATGTGTGGCTTTATTTATTTTGGTAAATTGGACTATTAAGCTTGATGTATCCATGAACTTGGTTGCTTGAGTTGTATTCTCACTGGGCAATTAGCTCACCCCGTTCCTTTTGTTTTCCTTACAGGAATATGACTCTTTTGGAATGAATTTTGATAAATGGTTGCCGAATGAACTAGATGAATGACTCTTTTGTATTGTATATAAAATGGGACCCTAAATGTATCATTAGGGCCGTTTTCACTTTTGTTTTGGCAAACCATATATGTAGTGACTTTTGTATCACTTTTAAACGTCATTTTTGGTTTGTAAAGGCTAAATGTTATGTGGTATATGTAATTCGATGTTTGGTTGGGTTCGGACGAGTCGGTTACTATTCATGGCCGACTCCAGATTTCATTTTCTTTTATTTTGGATTATTTTGCCCTTTTGCCTTATTTGCGCGCGTTATAAGTTCCGGAACGTGAAAGATCGCTCTATACTGCACCGTTAGTCCTGGCGAGAGCTGGGCAGGCAGTCCGCTAACCTCTTTGGTTCACCTTAGGGGAAGGTGGGGCTGTCACACACTTATCTTTACAAAGGAAACTTCAACTCCTTTTTCACACCACGCAATTCTCGAAACACCACGTAGCAAAACAAACTTCCCAACACCACGTAGACCCAGATTTTAATCTATCTAGACAATGTGTTTGACAATATTTCTGCAACAAACCAATGCCTTGTCGCAGCCTACTGTCATGCAAGCACCAGCAGATTTTCGTGCACCGTCCCCCCCAATCAAATCATACAGCCAATGCCCAAGATGGAGAAGAAAACAAAGGCAAGATAGACAGCAAATAGCAAAGATGGGAAAGCTACGGAACAACTTAATAAATCACAGCAAGAAGCGTGATAACTCATGCATCTTCTTAGCAGAAAACTGGTTTCCTATACTGCAATCACAGGCTTTACTCAAGACCCAAAAGTTCAGCAAAACATCTAGCCATACTTCGTATCAGTCTAAAGGATCAGAGCATGAACAACAATACTTGCTCACACAAAAATTCAGATGCAAACCACATAAAGCTGGAAACTTTCTTTGTTTTCGCACTCATGTCAAGCAGGTTTATGCGAAATCAGCCACACGGAACCTCCCATTTACTATCCCAAATCCTCTAATATTATAACTTCATAACATGGGTACGATAAGGCCCGACAAATCACTCATCATCCAACTATTATCAACAAATTGCCAGGTGCGGTAGAAAAGAAAATGCAGCAAAAACATAAAACTTGTACCAAGTTCATATCCTGTCATACGCGCCTAGCCACCATCCCAAAACCTCCATCTAAGCACAGATTTTGGGGAAAGAACACAACTTGAAATGGAACTTTGAGGGAGTGAGTAGAGTTTCATATACCTATCAGCCAAAGAAACAGCTTTGAAGGTCGGTGGAAGTAGCTTCCCGCGAGTGAAGGCGCTTCAGTTCTCGAATCTCTTCCTTCTGGATCTTCCTTTTTCCAGATTTCTCTTAGTGCCTCCTTCCTTCCTGCTTTGTTTCTGGTCTCTTCCGGTCTCGTCACTCAGTCTCTCTCTTTTGCTCTTTCATCAGCCCACAAACGCCGCCAGAAACCATCCTCTGACCTTTTCCTTTTGTTTAGTTTTTGTTCGTTGATTCACTCTTCCCTCTTCCCCTTGCTCTCGGCTCAACTATCTCAGCTTTCTCTCTTTCTTCCCCTAGCCTTCTCTCACAGCCAAACCTTTTTCCCTTTCACCCGTCAATCTCTCCCCAAAAAAACCGGCTGCTGTTTTCCTTTCTATTTATCCGGAACTCCAAGTTCCTAAACCCTCACCCCAATGGTGAGGATGAAAGGCCTCCCTTGCCTTCACATCCAGCCCTCCAAAGGGACCTCCGTGGCTGTCCTTGCAAGCTGCAAAAAAAATGCAGTTGCATGCCGCGGTTTGCTTCTTTTTTTTTTTTTTATAATTTAACAAAATTTAAAAAAAATAATAAACATTAAAAACAAAAACAATTTAATTAACATTAGAAACAACAAAATGCAAAAATCCAATTTTCCCCTTTTTCATTTTCCATTTTCATCGTTTTTCTCGTTTTTCTCTTTTTTCTTTTTCTTTCTAAATAACTTGACAAAAATAAACAAAGTGCCAAAATATTGAAATTAGAAGAAATAAACATATTTTGTGGAGAATTTTCTTTTTTTTCCCGAGAAAACATTATATTAAAACGACTAAAGCATATTTTTGAATGATTTTCTTTTTCTTTCTTTTCTTTTCGAGAAATTCTATAAAAATAAAAACTAAAAAACTAAAAACTAAAAAGTGAATAAAACTAAAATAAAATAACACTTAAAAGGATTGAACAAACGATAATGAACTAAAATGCAAACCATCTAAAACAAAAATCAACAGTTAAAAATTATCACTAAAATGAAGCATACAAATTATTTCAAAATTTGGTGTCTACAGGTGTTAGTGAGTCCTAGCGAGAGTTGGGCATGCGGCTCGCCGATCTCTCTGGTTCGCCTTCGGTGAAAGTGGGACCGTCACAGTTGATATCAGATCTCTAGGTTCGAAATGTCCTAGGATTATATAAGGGTTAATAGATGTGAAAGGTTAAAAGTGACGGAATAGTATATTAAGTGAATGAATTCTTTAAGTGTTGATTTTCTAAGTATTATAGTTTAAGAATTGATAAGTAAGTCCAAGTCCTTTCCCTTAGATATCATGTAGGTCATGCACAGTGAGAACAATGGGAATGGAGTTCCTGCTAGACGTTTACGTGTCGTTAGGTACCAGGAGAGGCCGAGAGGCCCTGTTTGTTGATGGCGCCTGGACGACGCATTAGGACCTGCGACTGTTGGAGGACTTACTCCTACCCCGACCGAGTGGTCTTAGAGGTGGCAGATGAGAGAAGCAGGTTGGCTAGTGCCAACCGTAGGGTTCAAATTGACTACCAAAGATTGACGGCCATTAAGAATGGGCAGGCTGCTAGAATCTGAGAGTTGGAGGAATATATTTTAATGGAGCAAGAGAGGACCAATGCCCTCCGTGAACAGTTACAGGAAGTGAATGCTCGACTTACTCGGGTTGTAGCAGAGTTCGAGATCGTACCGAGGGCATTCTAGCAGAGTGTGGGGCCTTGGTCTAGAGAGTGATTAATGCTAATGGTCCCAAGAGGGATCCAAGCAGTGGGAGCTCTACAAGTGGGGATGGATCTAACTCCACTAGGGAGATAGGGGTTGTCGTTATACCCTAGTCTAGGCTTGGATTTTTAGAGGTTGTAATCTTTTGTATAGGGGATGACGTTCTTTTGTTGTTTTGTACATCTGCAACTTAGCACGTTTTGCTATGATCTTGTTTGTTTCCCCTTTTGAAATGATTTGATGAATTTATCCTAACTTGGTGTAATTATTATGATCTTTTATGATATACGAAAGTTTACTTTGCTTTCAATTGATTTTATGGCTTATACGTATATTTAATTTATTGTCCTACACTTTTCGACCTGTGATAAGACATGGATAGTAGAGGACGTGGTTGAGGTCGTGGTCGAGAGAGTAGGCAACCCCAAGGTCTTGGGGATGACCAGGGATTGGCGGTGGACCAAATTCGGAACCTAATGTTGAAGCTGGGGATCAGGTGGCTACGGCCATCAATCTCACTACAAACATCTTCGAACGTTTGGTGAATAGGCAGGGTCTTGAGCTAGTAAACTAACCTAGAGGATTAGAAGGAAGGGTGGATAGAGCCTTAGAGAGGTTTCAAAAGTTTTCTCCACCCAAATTTCTAGGAAGACCTAACCCTGAGATAGTTGAATGTTTGTTAGAAAGAATGGTAGATATATTTGCCGTTTTAAACTACACGGAGGATAGGCAAGTCAATTTTGCCATTTTCCAACTTGAGGGAGCAGCTCGAGTATGGTTGAACGTAGTGAGAGCTAAGTGGGAAAGAGACCAAACCCAGTGGACTTGGGCAAACTTTGTGAGGGAGTTCAATGACAAATACCTTCTTATCTCGACTTCTCCTCAAATTCGGCTTCCATCCACGGTTTGTCCACATGGTGATGAACAATTTAACCTCCTCATGGTTCTCAATCCTAATTAACGGAGGACAGCATGATTTCTTCCAGCCCTCCAGAGGATTGAAGCAGGGAGACCCCCTCTCTCCTTTTTTGTTTATCTTGGTGTCAGAGGTCCTCAGCCAGGAATTGATTAAGCTGGTGAATTCGGGTGCCGTCCACAGCTACGCACAGTCAAGGGGTACCTCGCTAGTGTCTCACCTAGTGTTCGCCAATGACATAATTATATTCACCACGGGAGACCTGCGATCGGTGAAAGCTCTTATGCATTTATTGGACGTGTATCAGGATGGCTCAAGCCAAATGGTAAACAAGGACAAAAGCTTTTATGTGACCTCTTCTAGGTGCCCCTCCTCAAGAGAACGCCTCATATCTAGATTGACAGGCATGTGACGCCAAACCCTGCCCTTCATGTATTTGGGGTGCCGACTTTTCGCGGGACGAAGGATGAAAGAGCATTTCTAGCATTTGATACTCTGACTGCAAGCTAAGATGGCGGGTTGGAAATAGAAACTATTATCCACCGCGGGCTGCTTAACCCTCATACGTCATGTCTTAGCTGCCATACCCCTATACACCTTCACGGTTCTGGACTCTCCACAAGGTATTGTGAGACAATTGGAGCGGGTTATGTCCCACTTTTTTTGGGGGGAGGTGGAGAGAAGAGAGAAACGCCATTGGCGAGCTTGGAGCAGCATATGTTGCCCAATGGAGTAGAATGGGCTAGGAATCGAGACACTTGGGAATGTATCGCGAGTTTTTGGATGCAAGCTATGGTGGAAACTGAGTATCGGAACATCTCTCTCGGCCCACTTCATGATTGCCAAATACGCACCAGGTATCCATCACATAAGCTCGTGAATATAGAGGAGGCTGATCGCCTGTCGAGACTTCATGGAGGACAACATGCAATTGCTTCTCTGAGAGGGTAACGCATCTTTCTGGTTTAACAACTGGTTAGGGACGGGCCCCATAGCTAAAAGGAAGGGAGCCATCCCATTGCCAAACGTCAAAATTCGTGACCTTTTTGATAGGATGGCATGGCATCTAACCTAGGTACGTGAAGCGCTGACAGGTCAGAAACAAACTCGAATCCTTGGATCACAAATTCAACTTTCGGAGGAACGGGACAAGTGGGTCTGGACACCTTCCACGGATGCTGTTTTCAAGGTTCAGTCGGCTCTGATGATGCTTCGAACACCGACCAACAATTTGATAGTGCGAAAACTGATTTGGGATCGGCGTATTCCCCTCAAGATCTCGATCTTCATGTGGAGGCTCCTGAACGGCTGGCTTCCCTTTCCAGATAAACTACAACAATTTGGTCTTCATTTGCCTTCTAAATGCTCCTTTTGCTTAAATTTGGAGACCTTACAACACTGATTTGTCAACTGCTGCACCGCCCAACAGGTTTGGGATCATTTTGAGCATGCCCAAGGACATAGGAGTGTGGCGGACTCACTTATGGAGAAGTTGCAAGGATGGTGGATCAATGCATCGAGGGGCTCACCGAGGGCAGTCTTGTTCCATCTCCTACCAATCCTGATTTGTTGGGAACTCTGGAAGGCCAGGAATCAGGCGGTCTTCGATAGTGTAACAGTATGGCCGAGCCATATTTGCCACCAGGTTGTCTGTCTCCTCAACGGTATAAGAGAGGTCCACCCTCTTGCCTTGCCAACTTCGAAGGGTGATGCGTGGGGCCGATTGGGTTTACTCCCAACCGTTAGACGGCCACCACCGGAAAAATGGATCTCCTTGGTTTGGTCCTTCCCCATACCCCTACGCAAATTGAATTTTGATGGCTCATCCCTTGGAAACCCTGGACACGCGGGTGGAGGAGGCATAGTCAGAGATCATCATGGCTAGGTACAGGGCGCGTTCTCTGCCTACTACGGCTTCTGTACGAATATGGAAGCGGAAACCAGAGCCCTCTTGGTGGGACTTCAATATTGCCTCTCCCTTGGCTTGGTCAAAGTGATTATGCGTATGGACTCGGAACAGCTTCTCAAAGTGGTCCTGCGGGATGCCTCTACACCTTGGAAACTAGATGCTCATATTCGCCGATACACTATCTATTGACCCGAGTAGACTTTATACTAGAGCACAGCTACAGGAAGACCAACTCAGTGGCAGATGCACTCACGAAGCGGGCAGCAACTGCACGAGAGTCGGAGTCCTATGGAGCCACCACCCTGCCAAAGCAAGTTAGAGAACTTACCAAGTTAGATGCATGCCAGTACCCTTATTTTCGTCAGGTGCTCCTGAGTTAGCCGCTGTGGCCTTTAGCTTCTGCGTAGACCTCCTCACCTCACTCACACTAGAATAAGAATCGTGTAAACAACTCGCCCCCTCTAGTGCACCTCAAGAAAATAACGCGTAAACGCCTCTCATGTACTTTGTGACAGCCCCACCTTCCCCTAAGGCGAACCAAAGGGTCCGGCGGACTGCCTACCCAGCTCTCACCGAGACTCAGTCATTCACTACAGTCCTCAATTAAATTACAAGATACATCTCAAATTTACATCAAAGTCCCCAAGAATTACATATCACCAATGTAGCGGAAACTAATTCCCAAGCGTGGAACGTACACGCACATCCATTCAAGTCCAAACATTCATACAAACCCAACTATTACACAAGAGAAATCTAAAATCAAACTATACAAGAGATAATCCATCCAGCCACATGAATAAGTACTACAGGCACTTCCTTCACCTCGAGCCCTGTGGAGGGGAATAAAATAGTTTTGGGGTGAGGTAGAAGCTCAGTGAGTAACCAGTAAAATCAGTAATCAAATGTATTTCATAATAATGCATTTCAATGATGTCATGATTCCGAGATCAAATGTACGTATTTTTGCTCTGGTGAGCCAGCGAAATCATTGCACTTAAGCATCCAACGCTCAAATAGATCATTTCACGTTGAACAGTAAGAGGGAGCCCCTTTTTGAGCTCCAGATGAACATAAACAAGTGGTGGAGACGTTAATGTTTAGCACAAGACTCCCCAAGAACTCATTGAAGCCAAAACATGCCATGAACTCCCATGCAAGCATGCATGATATGCAAGTGAATAAGGAATGCAGGAAACAGTTCCATCATATATCATTGCCTTGCCCAAATCCAAGCCCTTCAACTCACACTGTGAGGACTAGCAAATTTCTTATATTTTTCTCAAAAACAAAAAAAAATGCCTTTTTATTTAGAAATTATTCATTTATTATAGCCCTACTACCCAATCATTTCCCAATAAGTGCAAATGAAGCTAGAAAGTAGGGTTTCACTCTTCGTTTTCAAGATTGGAGCAAATTAGGGTTTTCGTGATTTTTCGCCGAATGATTTTCCGGTACGGAGCAAGGATCAAATTTAGTGATTAAAAGTGACTTTTAGGTGAGAAATAATATGTGATTAGATGCAATGATATAAAGTTAGTGAATAGGAAGAAAAAAACCCTAGTACGTGTGTTTTAAGAAAATTGGCCCGAACCGACGGGTCCGTTTGTTACCGAGTGAGTACACCACTTGACCACCCCTTTATTACCTTAATCTCCTTGTTTTAGTTGAGCTAATTAGCTCTTAATTAACCCTTAAGCCAGCCACCATTATTGACTAAGGAAAAGAGAGATATTTTGGTGGACATATTTGGGATTAAGCCATGTGTCACAAATCCAACCAAGGTCTTGACCAAGACATTTTCCTTTCTTTTTATCTTCTTCTTTGCTCCATTTTCTTCCATTTTTCTTGAGCTTGGCCGAAATTTTAGGGGAGGAAAAAACAAGAGAGAAACCTTCAACTCCAACTTCAACTTGTGCTTGAATCTTGAGTTCCATCAAAGTTTGTACCAACTACTCCATAAAACTTGCTCACTAAGGAGATTTAAAGGCTTTGGTGGAGTGATTTTGGAGAGGAAAACTCTATGCTACCATCTTTATTGAGGTATTGGCTGTCCCTTATCTTTGGTGCTTTTATTCTTGCTCAAGTTGCTATATAACTCAAGTTTTGATTAAATTGCTAACTGTACAAGTTGTTGTGGTGATTTTAAGGTGATATATGTAAGTAAGAGTTTGATGATTTCAGCCTATACTTGCTATATGGATGAGATATGTTGTATCTAAGCTTATATAGGAGGTTGGGGTGGTGGATTGAAGCAAGAAATGAAGAAAATTTCATTGAATCCCAAAATTTCCAGATTTCTGGAAAATTTCATTTCAGTTCTGACCGGTTTCTTTGCCCTATGTTAGAGGCCGAATTAGGCTTAGCATAAAACGTGAAAGTTGTAAGAATGGTATTTTATAGGTGCCTACAAAATTTCAGCTCAATCGGAGCAACGTAGCCTGTGAAAAGACTGAAATACCCCTGCTGCCCTGTTTCTATCCGAACATGCTAATCAGCTTCTGTAATTGGTTGTTTTGATCGGGAATACTACTGATTTGGTTATTGATGTCTTCTTAAGAATTATATCCTTGTATCTTAGCTTTCAAATGGCTTTGGAATCACTTGAATTGGAGTTGTATATTCTGAGATATGACTGAATGAGTCAGGACTGCCATAAGAAACTTTGAATTGGAAAATCTGGAGTTGTTTTGGTAAATTTGACCTAGATACATTGCAAAATGGTCTGAGTGACCTTCTTCAACCTTGTAGCCCCCTTTCTTAGCTTCGAAATGGTATAAGTTGAACCTCAATCCGATAAGCGTAGCCTCGGATGTGCCCATTCCGTAAAACCCGTCAAAACTGTCTTTTGTAAACTTCGTTTCCACACTTGTTGTTAGCTTAAATTTTGTCCTTGTATTGTCTTGAGCATATTGAGTGACTGTTTATGTTGTGTGTAATATTGGGATTGATTGAGAAAAATAATGAAGCCATAAATGACTGGAAAATAGGTAAATACAAAGGGCGTGCTGCCTAAATTTTCGCTCGAGGACTAATTTTCTATTTCAACTTGTACATTTTCGTTTGGCAAATACTATGACTGTTGTTCCATCTTAAAACATGGTCCTTCTTCAATTGGAAACTCCAAATATTTGCTTACTCTTGCCAAATAAAGAGAAGTGGTTTAGGGTTTTCTTGGGTACTTTCTTCTCCTTTTTACATGAATTTCATTAAGACCTTTAGTTTATAACATCTACTTGCATATGTGATGATTTTGAACCATATAAACGATTCCGAAAACAGTATTTCTTAGCCTACGTAGTTGGATTCCGATTTGTCTTTGGTTGAAGTGTTTTCATTGGAAAATTTTATAATCCTTTTGAGTTTGGTTTTACATTTGGTCTACGAAACCCTATTTATTATTGTCTACGGGTCTAAATATCCTTGTTTCACTTTAAATACCTAATTGTTTGTGCTAGATGAGCTGTAATATTCTTTCTTGTTTAATCTTAGGTTTTCTTGGTGACTAAAGATAATATCCGGAAGGATATTTTGCACGTTGTTTTGCGTATATAGGTGAGTGTTCCTTGTTTGTTATATTTCCTTGACTTATTGGCTTGTTATTATTGATTGATAATGTGTTAAGTGCTTTCAATGATTGTTAAAACAAGTTTTCTAGGCGAGTGTGTACTTTATCGCACTCGACCTAAATAAACGTGAAATTTTCATTGATTAAATGATTTAATGCTAGTTGCGCATGAATGTAAGCCGTTTGGCTGAATTGGGCCCTGCCCTTCGTTACCGATCGACTCGAGCCAAAAGCGGACTCGGTCGGACGATATGGTGACCCTGGGTGAACGTTTGGTATACTCGAGTATTACCTTATAGTCCGGACAACGTCCGGATGGGTGGAGCCTGGCCAACGGCCGGGAAAGGGGTGAATGAACGAACGCAGGCACGAGGGTTTTACTTCTCAAAAAGGAAATTTTCAAATAATTGGAGGAATAAGGGGGAAATGTCAGGAGAACGAACGAACAAACGAACAAATTGCTCCTTGTGAGCCGTATCCTTTTAATGAATGTGTTACTATCGCTTTCCATTGTAAATGTTTCTTGAATTATTGACACTCCATGTTTCATGTATTGAAATGATTATTTGATTATGTGTTCGGAACCTCACTGAGCTTTTAGCTCACCCCTTTAGTTTTGTTTTCCTTAACAGGGGACGACGAGCAGGATGAGAGCATAGACTAGCCTAGTCTAGTTCTTTTGTTTTTTTTTTTGTAATGGTTCTCGCCCTAGTGCTTGGCACGGGCTGGACGTATGAAGGAATTGAGAACCTTTGTATATTCGATCTCTATACTCCTTTCTGTATACTCCCTTTTGGGATGGCAATGTATATAAGTTCCGCTTTAAGTTGGATCGCTGCCCTATTTATTCTTGTGATTTATTCCGATTTTAATTGAGGACTATAGTGAATGACTGAGTCCCGGCGAGAGTTGGGCAAGCGACCCGCCGAACCCTAGGGTACGCCCTAGGGGGAGGTGGGGCCGTCACAGGTGGTATCAGAGCTTAGGCTTCAGATCTCTGTAGTGTATCCTAGGCTTGAAGTTTAGGATGCCGGACTGTGGGATTCGATTTGACTTGAAAGTTAAGCGATTGAGGGATAAAACCTATAGCTGCTTCGCGTGGTTTCTGCACGGAGTGACCCTGGACTAAGTGGTGAATAAGTATGAGGGACTAAGTGAAACTATGAATTGCGAATGTTATAGGCCTTAAATCTTTCTCATGGTATCTGAGGACCATAGATAGGTATGTCAGGTAGGAATTCTGATTGTAGATAGTTTACTCTTGGGACTGCAGCTCAAGATGTGAATTATCTTATTTTGGACTCTAGTGCCTGAGTACTCTCGAGTTGCGGTGCTGCTAAGTACTTGAGACTTGTATTTTGGGAATATGAACAGGCTTTGTGTGACTAGAATGAGCACAAGAGGTCAGGGACATCTAGTTTGGATAGTAAGTGACGTGAGAGACCGGATGGGCTGATACTGGGACGACTTCACTTTTTCCTTTTGATTTACCTGTATATTGTTACTACATGACGTTAGTATACCTGTGTGTACATGGTTATCTGTCCAACTTGATATGTATTTGTGTATTTGCTTATCCGTCTTCTTGATATGGCGTGTTATGTGCGTATATGTTTATTTGTGTATTTGGAATGCTAGAATTTGTTACTGTAGTCAATTTACTGTGTTTATTTACTAAATCACCTTTTGGGGAAAAGAAAAGAAAAGAGAGAGGGAAAACATATATATGGACGGGAGGCGTAGTCGTGGACGTGGAGCTAGTCGTGGCCGTGGAGCTAGGCCAGCTCAAGAACCGAGAGAAGAAAGAGAAACAGTGGCCGAGCAAGAACAGGGACCGAGGGTTGAGGCTGGAGATCAAATGGCGACGGCGATGCAACAAATGACAAATATCCTGGCACGACTGGTAGATCAACAGGGTCAAGTGCCAGTGAATCAACCCCGAAATCCTGAGATCGGAGAGGATAAGGCTCTTGAGAGATTCCAAAAATTTCTACCTCCGAAATTTCAAGGAGGGCCTGATCCGGATATAGCTGAGCAGTGGTTGGAGACAATGATTAATATCTTCGCGGCTTTGAATTACACGGAGCAAAGACAAGTAAATTTTGCTGTATTTCAATTTGAAGGACCAGCCCACACGTGGTGGAATGTAATTAAGGCCAAGTGGGAAAGAGAACAGACGGTATGGACATGGGCGAACTTTGTAAGGGAATTTAACGAAAAGTATCTCCCACCTTTAGTCCAAGAAAGGAGAGAGGATGAATTTATTGGGTTGCGTCAGGGAACCCTAAGTGTGGCCGAATATGAGACCAAATTTACTAGACTATCTAAATTCGCTTCCGAATTGGTGGTTACGGAGCGACGGAGAATAAGACGATTCATACAAGGACTAAATTTGAAAATCCAGGAGGCATTAGCGGCAGTTCAAGTTAACACGTTTACAGAGGCTCTTGAGAAGGCCCAAAGAATTGAGGATGTGAAAGCCCAAGTAAAAACCTTTCAAACGCGGAAAAGAGATACATCCAGCAGTATACCTGAGGAATCCGGAGAAAAGATAATGCTCTCCAAAGTGCAAAAAGTGAACCATTCACCTCGCCCACCTTGGACATTAAGAGCATTAGATGAAAGGTCTATGAAAGGAAGTCAGATCAGCTCAAAGGACATTTCTCGAGAAGATCCAACAGTAGCTCCTCGATTGGCCTGTGGATATTGTGGAAAGGCAAATCACACTGAGAATGATTGCTGGCGGAAAGAGGGAAAATGTTTGATTTGTGGGAGTAGCAATCATCAAGTTAGCAATTGCCCGAAGAAACAACCACGAGAGGGTAGTACACAACAAGTGGAAGGAACCAAACTGAAACAAACTCATGAAAGAGGAAACCGAACAAAAGTATCAACACAAGTTTATGCTGTAGATCAACACCAAGTTCTGGGGTCCTCCGAGACGATGGAAGGTATGAATTTCGAGGTCGAAATTCTTTTAAGAGGGAGAGAGTGTGAGGACTCGCAAATTTCTTTTATTTTCTCAAAAACAAAAAAATGCCTTTTTATTTAGAAATTATTCATTTATTATAGCCCTACTACCCAATCATTTCCCAATAAGTGCAAATGAAGCTAGAAAGTAGGGTTTCACTCTTCGTTTTCAAGATTGGAGCAAATTAGGGTTTTCGTGATTTTTCGCCGAATGGTTTTCCGGTACGGAGCAAGGATCAAATTTGGTGATTAAAAGTGACTTTTAGGTGAGAAATAATATGTGATTAGATGCAATGATATAAAGTTAGTGAATAGGAAGAAAAAAACCCTAGTACGTGTGTTTTAAGAAAATTGGCCCGAACCGACGGGTCCGTTTGTTACCGAGTGAGTACACCACTTGACCACTACTTTATTACCTTAATCTCCTTGTTTTAGTTGAGCTAATTAGCTCTTAATTAACCCTTAAGCCAGCCACCATTATTGACTAAGGAAAAGAGAGATATTTTGGTGGACATATTTAGGATTAAGCCATGTGTCACAAATCCAACCAAGGTCTTGACCAAGACATTTTCCTTTCTTTTTATCTTCTTCTTTGCTCCATTTTCTTCCATTTTTCTTGAGCTTGGCCGAAATTTTAGGGGAGGAAAAAACAAGAGAGAAACCTTCAACTCCAACTTCAACTTGTGCTTGAATCTTGAGTTCCATCAAAGTTTGTACCAACTACTCCATAAAACTTGCTCACTAAGGAGATTTAAAGGCTTTGGTGGAGTGATTTTGGAGAGGAAAACTCTATGCTACCATCTTTATTGAGGTATTGGCTGTCCCTTATCTTTGGTGCTTTTATTCTTGCTCAAGTTGCTATATAACTCAAGTTTTGATTAAATTGGTAACTGTACAAGTTGTTGTGGTGATTTTAAGGTGATATATGTAAGTAAGGGTTTGATGATTTCAGCCTATACTTTCTATATGGATGAGATATGTTGTATCTAAGCTTATATAGGAGGTTGGGGTGGTGGATTGAGGCAAGAAATGAAGAAAGTTTCATTGAATCCCAAAATTTCCAGATTTCTGGAAAATTTCATTTCAGTTCTGACCGGTTTCTTTGCCCTATGTTAGAGGCCGAATTAGGCTTAGCATAAAACATGAAAGTTGTAAGAATGGTATTTTATAGGTGCCTACAAAATTTCAGCTCAATCGGAGCAACGTAGCCTGTGAAAAGACCGAAATACCCCTGCTGCCCTGTTTCTATCCGAACATGCTAATCAGCTTCTGTAATTTGTTGTTTTGACCGGGAATACTACTAATTTTGATGCAGATACGGGTGCGCAACAACTTCAACCTTGGGTCAAGGACAACATTGACGGTCCGATGACAAGATCAAGATCCAAGAAGGTGAAGGACGCTTTAAGAGCCTTTATTATTCACCATACAAGCAAGGAGCAGGCTAAGTTTGAAGAATTGATGGACCATGAAGTTACCTTGCTCACTTGTACATTTGAAGTGCAAGAATGATCTCCTACTTGGTAGATTAGTTAGTAGTTGTTTTAAAGCTGCCTAGCTTAGTAGTTGTTAATCGTACAAAGGACATGTTGTCCTTGAGTTTTAATCCGTTAGTAAGTTTCATTAATTATTAGGCCTTATCGGGAAGCCTTAAAGAGCTGGCTCTTTAAGTTTCTGACCGAATTCCTGGCTAGAATGTAGGCGCCGCTCCTACATTATAGGTAGATTATCAATCCTTACTCCAAAACGGATTTACCGTAGTTTTGGCCTATAAAAGGCACCTCTTCTATGGCTTAGGATTCAAATCTGACTTTATCGATTAGCTTGTTCCCTAATCGTGGTGTCTCTTCATCCATCATTATTTTGCTTAAGGTTGCTGATTGCCTTTGTGTGTCAGAGGTCTTGAGTTCATGAGAACAACCGAGTTCAATTTCTATTGGGAGAAAAGATCCAACTCTGATAATTATAAGGTTGGGAGGTTCTAGGAGGGTCTTCCCCTAGGGTTGCTCATCAGTTGGTATCAGAGCATCAGGTTAATTCTCTTTCAATTGAAGTTGTTCATATCTTATTAGTTTGTGTTTTTTGTCAAAAAAAAAACTGTAGCGATTACTGTTCCGAAATACTGTTCATCGTACTGTAGCGTACTGTTCACGTTACCGTTCATCCGAGAAAAAAAAACTGTTTGGGTATTGTCATTTTGTGTTTTCTGTCCAACTTTTGTTCTTGAGTCTGTTATACTTTTGTTTGGGTTGTTAGGGTTTAAAGACAAAAAAAAAAAGAGTCACGTACCTTATATTGTTTTAGTGTCCAAGTTGCTAGAGTATTGCTGGAATTTTCTTTTGAGTATTGCTAAAATTTTATTGTGACTATTTCTTGAGTATTGGTTGTTGTTCTTGCAAACCCTAAACACCACAACTCAATTTGGGGAAGTTCTTGAGCTTTTTGAACAAATTCTTGAAGTTCTTGGACCATCAAGTCTTGTTTTGAAAATTCTTGAACAATAAATCAAGAACCAGGGCCTTCTTCAAATTTGCATAACCTTTCATCCGTTTTTTCTTGAACTTGTTGGTGTGACCTGAATTTGTGTTCCTTGAAGAGCCGAAGCAAAAAAAAAAAAAAAAGAGAACAGAAAAAAAAAGAAGAAGAGAAGGAATTGGCTCTCACACAAAGGAAATCAAGTTTCCCAAATCTTGAGTTTCCAATTCTTGATTGGTCTCCAATTCTTGATTAGTCTCCAAATCTTGATTGGTTTTCCAAAAAAAAAACAAAAAAAACTTGAGTCTCCAAATCTTGTTTGGTTTCCAATTCTTGAGTCTCCAACCTTAATTGAATTCCAACAACCCCAAACGACCTAACCAGCCCCAAACACCCCCAAATCAGTTTCCAAAACCAAACCTAAACCGCCACAAACACCATTTACCATCCAAATACTGGCCAGAAACTCAGCAAAAACAGCCGGTCAAAAAAAAAAGGTTCTAGCTTCGGGTAGTGTTTCTAGGATTTACAAATTTCTGCTTTGTCTTATTACTTGCTTATAGGGTAATTAATTCTGGAATTTTTGAGAGTTTGAGTTGTTTTAAGAATTTTGAGAAGGAAAATTGAGAGTGAGTGTGTTTCCTTGAGTGATACACGAGTGCTTTGCAAGGTAGACTAGGATACACTTGTTTTGCAGGTTTGACAATATGTCTCAAGAGGGGAACATGCCTGAGCCGTCTGAAACCGACGTGTCACTCAAACTGGTGCTCCAAGCTCTTCAAAACCAAGTGGAGAGACAAGAATTTGTGACGACACAACTATCCGACAGGTTGGCTGCCATTGAGATGCGAGGTACTGGAGATATTCCCAATAGGGCTTCAAGTGTTCAGAGTGTTGAGAATGATGCAGATGATGAGGGGTATCATTCTAACACCTCATTCCGATCAAGAAAAAGCCACAGGGAAGCGAGGGAAGGTTGAGACCGACCTAGGAGAACTGATGACAATCTTGGTTCCATCAAGACTAAGATGCCTACCTTTCATGGAAAAAATGATCCTGAAGCTTACTTGGATTGGGTTAGGCGAGTTGAGCAAGTGTTTGAAGTCCACAACTACTCTGAAGAGAAAAAGGTGAAACTTGCGGCTATTGAATTTGAAGATTATGCATCCATTTGGTGGGAGCAAGTATGTGCCATAAGAAGGAGAAATAGGGAACCACCAATTGACACTTGGGCTGAAATGAAGCAAGTGATGAGGAAACGATTTGTACCCTTCCATTATACCACGGGCTTGTACAATCGGCTCCAACGACTCACTCAAGGTTCTAATTCGGTTGATAAGTACCACAAACAAATGGAGATAGCGATGATAAGGGCCAATGTCCAAGAGGATCCGGAAGCAACCATGGCGAGGTACCTTAATGGATTAAATCCTGAAATTAGGAAGAAGGTTGAGCTTCAAGACCACTTTGAACTTCAACAAATGGTGTCTTATGCAGAGAAGGTGGAAAAGCAAGCCTTACCTCTAAAGACACCTAGTGGCCGAACCACTACATCCTCTTCCACCCCCTTGGAAAAGAAATCAATTGCCAACATCCAGTGCTTGGCCAAGGCAAGGTAATAGAGAGAGGGAAAACAAGCGGATGGAACAACCGTCCCATCCGAGTGCAACTTCTTTTAAACCAACCCCGCGGCCGACTCTTCCAGGAGCAAATACATCTACCAACCAACCAAAGGCATGTTTCAAATGCAAGGGAATTGGCCACCTCATGGCTCAATGCCCTAACCGAAGCATCATGTATATGAATGAAGAGGGAATGTGGCAAAGCGAAGGAAAGGAGGAATATGCGGACATGCCACCGCTTAAAGAAGAGGGGAAGGATGATGACCTGGTTGAAATAGAAGAGGACCCCGTGGCTCGAACTATGGTGACTATGAGAGTGCTAAATGCACAAGCTCAAGAAGATGATCTCCAACGGACCAACATTTTTCATACAAGATGCAAAATTGGAGATGAGGTATGTCTCATGATCATTGATAGTGGCTCTTGTACTAATTGCGTAGCTGCTAACTTTGTTGAGCAAAAACACATTCCATGGACTTACCACCCTAAACCCTATAGACTATCTTGGTTAAATGATGGAGGGGAAGTCAAGGTGACCAAACAAGCTTTAATCGCTTTTTCTATTGGTCGGTACAAGGACCAAGTTTTATGTGATATAATTCCTATGCAAGCTAGTCATGTCTTGTTGGGACGTCCTTGGGAGTATGATAGACAGGCTGATCATGTTGGACTTACCAATAAATATAAGTTCATTATGGACAACCTCAAAATCACTCTTTCACCATTGACACCTACACAAGTGTATGAAGAACAATTGCATTTAAGAAAAGAGAGAGAGAAAAGGCAACCGAAAGAAACAAAGAAAAAGCCGAATGAGAGAGAGAATGAGGGGAAAAAGAAAGTAGAGGCCGAGTTGAGTGAAAAAGGAAATTCGAGTGGAAAAAAACTCAGTGAGGCCGAGAGCTTGAAAGTGAAAAAAGGAATTTTTATGCAAGTGTGCGTGAGGTAGATATGGCTTTGAATGCACAAAGTCTTCTCGTAGTACTTCTGTACAGGGAAGCTGATTATTCTTCTTTTTACACACTAGGCATAACCGATTCTCTTCCTAGTGCAATCTGCTCTCTTTTGCAGGAATTCAAGGATGTGTTTCCGGAGGAACTACCGAAAGGATTACCTCCAATTCGAGGTATTGAACATCAAATCGACTTTGTTCCTGGAGCAATTCTACCAAATCGACCAGCCTATAGAGCAAATCTGGAGGAAACAAAGGAAATCCAAAGGCAAGTCGATTCCCTCCTTGAAAAGGACCAGGTTCGTGAATCTCTTAGTCCTTGCGCAGTTCCCGTTATTTTAGTACCTAAGAAAGAAGGGACTTGGAGAATGTGTACAGATTGTCGTGCAATTAATAAAATTACTGTTAAGTATCGTCATCCCATTCCTAGGCTAGACGATATGTTAGAAGAATTGCATGGAGCAATCATTTTCACTAAAATTGACTTAAGATCTGGTTATCATCAAATAAGGATAAAGGAAGGTGACGAATGGAAAACTGCTTTCAAAACGAAGTATGGTCTTTATGAGTGGCTTGTGATGCCTTTCGGCTTAACAAACGCTCCAAGTACTTTCATGAGATTAATGAACCATGTTTTAAGGCATTTTCTTGGAAAGTTCGTTGTTGTTTATTTTGATGATATATTGATCTTTAGCAAGTCTTTAGAAGAGCATGTTGAGCATTTGCGACTTGTTTTAAGTGCCTTGCGTGAAAATAGGTTATTTGCTAACCTGGAAAAATGTGTCTTTTACACTCCGGAGGTTAACTTTCTTGGTTATATTGTTGGTGCAAATGGCATAAGTGTTGATCCCGCCAAGGTAAAGGCTATCATGGAGTGGCCGACTCCAACCAATGTGTCTCAGGTAAGGTCTTTTCATGGTCTTGCAAGCTTCTATAGGAGATTTGTTAAAGACTTTAGCACTATTGCAGCACCTTTGAATAAGTAGTTAAAAAAAATGTGGGGTTTCAATGGAAAAAAGAGCAAGAAGAGTCGTTTAATAAGCTTAAAAATTTGTTAACTTCAGCACCTATTCTTGCTTTGCCTAATTTTGATTTGATGTTTGAAGTTGAATGTGATGCTAGTGGGATTGGCATCGGCGCTGTTTTACATCAAAATAATAGGCCCTTGGCATATTTCAGTGAGAAGTTGAGTGGGGGAGCTCTCAATTACCCTACTTATGATAAAGAATTGAATGCTGTTGTGCGTGCTCTTGAAGTGTGGCAGCATTATCTTATGCCTAAGGAATTTGTAATACATACTGATCATGAATCAATTAAATTCCTTAAGGGGCAGGGTAAGTTGCATAAACGACATGCGAAATGGATTGCATTTATTGATTCCTTTCCATATATCATTGAGTATAAGAAGGGAAAAGATAATGTCGTTGCGGATGCATTGTCTAGAAGGTATATTTTGATCACTAACCTGAGCACTAAGTTACTTGGTTTTGAGCACATTAAAGACTTGTATGCACATGATGCTGATTTTTCTAATGTGTTTCAAGCTTGTGAACATGCTGCATTTCAAAAGTTTTATAGGCATGAAGGCTTCTTGTTCAAAGAAAATCGCCTATGTATTCCCAACTGTTCACTTTGGGAATTACTTGTTAGAGAAGCCCATGGCGGAGGGTTGATGGGGCATTTCGGTATTGATAAAACTCTTGACATTTTGCATGAGCATTTCTATTGGCCTAAAATGAGGCGTGACATTGCTAACATTTGTGATAAGTGTTTAAAGTGTAAGCAGGCAAAGTCAAGGAGTAACCCTCATGGATTGTATACTCCTCTACCCGTACCTCATGCTCCTTGGACAGACATATCCATGGATTTTGTGCTTGGTTTACCACGATCTTCTACAGGTATGGATAGTATCTTTGTTGTAGTGGATAGATTTTCTAAAATGGCTCATTTTAGAAAATCTATCCACTACAACAAAGATACTATCCATACCTGTAGAAGATCGTGGTAAACCAAGCACAAAATCCATGGATATGTTGGGAACGAAGTGATAGGGAAAACAAATGATGCGCGCCATGTTGCTGATTTATTCTTCAAGGATGTGGTTAGATTGCATGGAGTACCACGTACTATTGTAAGTGATAGGGATGTGAAATTCTTAAGCTATTTCTGGAAATCACTTTGGGGAAAGTTGGGAACTAAGTTGCTGTTTTCTACTTCTAGTCATCCCCAAACGAATGGTCAGACTGAGGTAACCAATCGAACCCTTGATGCTCTATTTCGAGCCATTGTTTAAAAGAACTTGAAGAAGTGGGAAGAATGTTTACCTATTGCCGAGTTTGCATATAACCGAACCACTCATTCTACTACCAATCATTCCCCTTTTGAAATTGTTTATGGGTTTCAGCCGCTAACCCCTCTAGATTTATCACCTATTCCTGTTTATGAGTGTTTAAGTGCAGATGGTGTTAAAAAGGCAGAAGCTGTTCGGACCTTGCATGAGAGAGTTCGAGCTCAAATTGAGAAGAAAAATGCGCAATATTCACAACATGCAAATAAGGGTAGAAAACATGTTGTATTCGAACCCGGTGATTGGGTTTGGGTGCACATGAGGAAGGAAAGGTTTCCAGCATCTCGACGGACCAAGTTACATCCAAGAGGCGACGGACCTTTTCGAGTACTAGAGAGGATCAACGACAATGCATACAAATTGGAACTTCCAAGTGAGTATGGCATAAGCGCATCTTTTAATGTATCTGACCTATCTCCTTTTGACTTTGATACAGACATTGAAGATTCGAGGACGAATCCTTTCGAGGAGGGAGGGAATGATGCAGATACGGGTGCGCAACAACTTCAACCTTGGGTCAAGGACAACATTGACGGTCCGATGACAAGATCAAGATCCAAGAAGGTGAAGGAAGCTTTAAGAGCCTTGATTATTCACCATACAAGCAAGGAGCAGGCTAAGTTTGAAGAATTGATGGACCATGAAGTTACCTTGCTCACTTGTACATTTGAAGTGCAAGAATGATCTCCTACTTGGTAGATTAGTTAGTAGTTGTTTTAAAGCTGCCTAGCTTAGTAGTTGTTAATCGTACAAAGGACATGTTGTCCTTGAGTTTTAATCCATTAGTAAGTTTCATTAATTATTAGGCCTTATCGGGAAGCCTTAAAGAGCTGGCTCTTTAAGTTTCTGACCGAATTCCTGGCTAGAATGTAGGCGCCGCACCTACATTATAGGTAGATTATCAATCCTTACTCCAAAACGGATTTACCCTAGTTCTGGCATATAAAAGGCACCTCTTGTATGAGTAAAGGACAGAATATTTTACAACCAGAAATCGTGAGGAATTTTCCTTCAAGTTCTTAATCGAACTTACTCTTGAATTCTTGAGTTCATGGCTTAGGATTCAAATCTGACTTTATCAATTAGCTTGTTCCCTAATCGTGGTGTCTCTTCATCCATCATTATTTGCTTAAGGTTGCTGATTGCCTTTGTGTGTCAGAGGTCTTGAGTTCATGAGAACAACCGAGTTCAATTTCTGTTGGGAGAAAAGATCCAACTCTGATAATTACAAGGTTGGGAGGTTCTAGGAGGGTCTTCCCCTGGGGCTGCTCATCAGATTTGGTTATTGATGTCTTCTTAAGAATTATAGCCTTGTATCTTAGCTTTCAAATGGCTTTGGAATCACTTGAATTGGAGTTGTATATTCTGAGATATGACTGAATGAGTCAGGACTGCCACAAGAAACTTCGAATTGGAAAATCTGGAGTTGTTTTGGTAAATTTGACCTAGATACATTGCAAAATGGTCTGAGTGACCTTCTTCAACCTTGTAGCCCCCTGTCTTAGCTTCGAAATGGTATAAGTTGAACCTCAATCCGATAAGCGTAGCCTCGGATGTGCCCATTCCGTAAAACCCGTCAAAACTGTTTTTTGTAAACTTCGTTTCCACACTTGTTGTTAGCTTAAATTTTGTCCTTGTATTGTCTTGAGTATATTGAGTGACTGTTTATGTTGTGTGTAATATTGGGATTGATTGAGAAAAATAATGAAGCCATAAATGGCTGGAAAATAGGTAAATACAAAGGGCGTGCTGCCTAAATTTTCGCTCGAGGACTAATTTTCTATTTCAACTTGTACATTTTCGTTTGGCAAATACTATGACTGTTGTTCCATCTTAAAACATGGTCCTTCTTCAATTGGAAACTCCAAATGTTTGCTTACTCTTGCCAAATAAAGAGAAGTGGTTTAGGGTTTTCTTGGGTACTTTCTTCTCCTTTTTACATGAATTTCATTAAAACCTTTAGGTTATAACATCTACTTGCATGTGAGATGATTTTGAACCATATAAACGATTCTGAAAACAGTATTTCTTAGCCTATCTAGTTGGATTCCGATTTGTCTTTGGTTCAAGTGTTTTCATTGGAAAATTTTATAATTCTTTTGAGTTTGGTTTTACATTTGGTCTACGAAACCCTATTTATTATTGTCTACGGGTCTAAATGTCCTCGTTTCACTTTAAATACCTAATTGTTTGTGCTAGATGAGCTGTAATATTCTTTCCTGTTTAATCTTAGGTTTTCTTGGTGACAAAAGATAATATCCGGAAGGATATTTTGCACGTTGTTTTGCGTATATAGGTGAGTGTTCCTTGTTTGTTATATTTCCTTGACTTATTGGCTTGTTATTATTGATTGATAATATGTTAAGTGCTTTCAATGATTGTTAAAACAAGTTTTCTAGGCGAGTGTGTACTTTATCGCACTCGACCTAAATAAATGTGAAATTTTCAATGATTAAATGATTTAATGCTAGTTGTGTATGAATGTAAGCCGTTTGGCTGAATTGGGCCCTGCCCTTCGTTACCGATCGACTCGAGCCAGAAGCGGACTCGGTCGGGCGATATGGTGACCTTGGGTGAACGTTTGGTATACTCGAGTATTACCTTGTAGTCCGGACAACGTCCGGATGGGTGGAGCCTGGCCAATGGCCGGGAAAGGGGTGAATGAACGAACGCAGGCACGAGGGTTTTACTTCTCAAAAACAAAATTTTCAAATAATTGGAGGAATGAGGGGGAAATGTCAGGAGAACGAACGAACAAACGAACAAATTGCTCCTTGTGAGCCGTATCCTTTTAATGAATGTGTTACTATCGCTTTCCATTGTAAATGTTTCTTGAATTATTGACACTCCATGTTTCATGTATTGAAATAATTATTTGATTATGTGTTCGAAACCTCACTGAGCGTTTAGCTCACCCCTTTAGTTTTCTTTTCCTTAACAGGGGACGGCGAGCAGGATGAGAGCATAGACTAGCCTAGTCTAGTTCTTTTGTTTTTTTTTTGTAATGGTTCTCGCCCTAGTGCTTGGCACGGGCTGGACGTATGAAGGAATTGAGAACATTTGTATATTCGATCTCTATACTCCTTTCTGTATACTCCCTTTTGGGATGGCAATGTATATAAGTTCCGCTTTAAGTTGGATCGCTGCCCTATTTATTCTTGTGATTTATTCCGATTTTAATTGAGGACTGTAGTGAATGATTGAGTTCCGGCGAGAGCTGGGCAGGCGACCCGCCGAACCCTGGGGTACGCCCTAGGGGGAGGTGGGGCCGTCACACAAACTCAAAGCAATCAAATGCTTTCAAAGATTGGACAGCATATCCCCTTAATTTCCTTACTTTTCCATCCTACAAGAAACACCATTTCATCTCAAATCAACCACATACACATCATAGACTATCAAATACACCTTTCGGTACAATATCCATAACTGAAGCTACACTTATCGGATTGAAACAAATCTTATGGCGTTTCGAAGCCAAGACATAAACCTACATTTCTTATGAAGACCTCCAAAGCCTAATCATGCATTTTCAGGGTCAAAAATGGAAAAATCTATGAAAACAGAAATCTGGGCGCGAAACAGGGTTCATGGGCAGTCAAGGGTATTTCAGTCATTTCACATGATACCGTGCTCCGATTGAGTTGAAATTTTACAGGAAGCTAGTTAACACCATTTACTACAACTTTCATGTTTTAACGTAAGCCTGATTCGGCTTAAAACATGCTCAAATAAATCCAGCCATAACAGGGCAGATTTGAAACCTTAACCTGAAATTTTCTGCACAAGCTGAAATTTTACACAAATAACCGCAATTGATGCACAAGGGATCCATTTAACACACTTTAGAGCCATCAATCCAAGGCCAACCATAATCATCATATGAAAATAGAAAAATCCCAAAAAAATCAGAAATTTAACTAACTTCACTTTAATCCATGAAATCTTCCATAAAATCACCTAGTTAGCAACCATAAGTCACCAATTGACCATTATTAGGAACAAAGAGTGAGTTCCAAGCAAAATACCTTAGCCCCTCAAGAAAGGCAGTAGCTTAGTGGTTTTTCTTCCAAAACAACTCCACCAAGATCTTCAAACTCCCGTAGCAAGTCTTTTGTGTGGACTAATTCAAGGTTTAATCGGTTAGATTTCAAGATTTGTGCAAGAAATGGAAGATATAGGTGAAGTTTTCTTTTCTTTTCTCTCAAGGTGAAGGTCGGTCAAGAAGCTTGAAGAATGAAGATGATTTTGATCAATTTTGGGTATTTAGTAAAGGTGATGAATAGTGGTCAAAGTTCACCCTCCATTGGTTTCATGACACTTGGCCCTATTAGGGTTTTAATCTTATCCTTTTGTCTCTCCAAGATTAAACCATCTAAGTAACCTCTAATTATCTCTTAACACCTAATATATTAATCCTGGTATACAAAATATAACCTAATTGGTCGAATTTATCGCACTTAACGCCACTAGCGGGTCCCATGTCCAATATACACTCTTTATTTCTCAGGAACTAATTTATACTAGAAAAATGATTGGAAAACTATATTCACTTATAAAAGTCTCTAGAAAATTTTGATAATAAAATAAAATAAGAAAAATGCACGCGAAAAAATAAATAAATAAAGAAAATTTCCTTTTCTTCCTTCGGGCGTCACATACTTCTTGTCCTTTTATCAATAAAACCAAGAGTTTAAAGAAAAAAGATGATTTTATTAAGCTGTGACAAGGTACTATGAGCGTAGCTGAATATGAGAACCAATTCACTAAACTATCTAAGTGTTTTCCTGAATTGGCAATGACTGAGAGAAAAAGGGTAAGGCGATTTGTTCAGGGATTGAATGTAGAGGCGTTAGCAGTGTGACAGTCCCACCTTCCTCTAGGGCATACTGAAGGGTTTGGCGGATCGCTTGTCCAGCACTCGCTAGGACTCACTCACGAATCTCAGAAAAAAATAACAATTCCCAAACTCCAATAATATTAACCGCAAAATGAGCATCAAAACTTCATGGTTAAATATTACAGACCATCCAATGTTCCAAATTATCCCTACTTATATACATACAATCGAACGAATAAACTTTAAGTCATTTAATCAAATCACTAAGTACAACTAGGATGGCAAGTTACTTAAAGTTAGACGTCAACTCTCGAAATGTCTTTTTTCCCCGCTTCCCTGTTGCCCATGCCTGCTAAGGAAAACAAACTAAAAGGAATGAGTTAGAAGCCCAGTAAGGTTCCAAATAAATAGGCAAGTAAACTAGCAGGTATGATACCATTAAGTCAAATCCAAATAGAGCATGTCATAATGCATAATAAAGCAGGTAACCAGATATATCATGCAATGGTATACGATAAAGAACACGTTCATGGCAAAGGATATAGGCTGCTCTCAGGAGCAGATTCCATGGCAGCTTGTCAGAGTCCGTTGACTCTCCGTCAACCATTAAATTATAATGTCCATAGATCACCACTAAATGTCAATCTCCATCCACCAATCATTCCCCTACCGGGCCCGAACGTCAAAGAAATACCCAAGGTTTGTCAATCTTCTCGACCAAACCCTTGCCGGCTCGATTCGATCAACTAGCACTGGGTTGTGCTCATAGCCCCAGATATTCAAGTATTCAAGATCTGGCTTATAGCCCCAAGTATTCAGATATTCAAGAGTGGAGTCGTTGGTTGTTATCCAACGCTCACGCAGTTATTGATTAAAGATGTTAGTTGTCACTTAATGCTCCGCATTCAGAAATATCAGAGTTCAAGTCATGAATTTCAATTAGAAGTAAACAGGTTAGGAACTTGTCCTTTACCCAAGGTTGCCTAGCTTACTCGACCGCTCTGGGGTTGGTCTAAAGCAAGAGGTCCAACGAGGGCTCAGTTCAGCCATTACCGACCTACATTCATGCATACGCATGAGTAACCCAAATTTTCACTTACTCGACGTCTCAAATAAGGGTCCAAGGGCCTAGTTCAATCACTGCTAGAGGAATGCAACCGGTCTACAATTCAGCCGCTACAAGAGGAATGCGGCCGATCTACAGTTCAACCGCTGTAGACACCAAATTTTGAATAATTTTATGTGGCATCTATTTCATGATTTTCATTTTAGATTGCTTGCATTCGTTGTTTACTTTTAGTTTTAATTTTTAGTTTTAGCTTTTAAGTTTAAAATTAGCGTAGAGTTTTTAGGAAAAAGAAAAGGAAAACATAAAAAATATGTTGTAGTCATTTTGTTCAATGCTTTCTTGAAAAGAAAAATTCAAAAAATAGGCTGTTGTTGGATTGGAAAAATGAAAAAAAGGAAAAAAAAAAGGAAAAAAGGGAAAATTTGTTCACAAAATATATATTATTTCTTTAAATGCAATCTTTGGGCACTTTAGTTATTTTTATTAAGTTATTTTGAGAAAAAGAAAATAATGAAAAGAGAAAAATTGAAAATTAAAAATGGCCATTTTTTGTTTAGTGTTTTGTTTAAAATTATTTTTGTTTTGTTATAATTATTATTACCTGGTTTGTGTAATTTTGTTATTATCATTTCTGTAATTATCAAGTTGTATTAGTTTTCTTTTTCTAAAAAAAAAAAAAAAAAAAAAAAAGGATCGTGGCCTGCAAGCTGCATTTTTGGCAGCTTGCAAAGGGCCAACTTCGTACGTGCCATTGAAGGGCAGGATGAAGGCAGAGGCTGGCCTTCATCCTGACCATTCAGTGGAGGGTTTAAGGGCCTTGGAGTTCCATATAAAAGCAGAAAGAAAACATCAGCCGCAGGGAGTTTTTCGGGGAGCAAGAGAGGATCGAAGAGGGAGTCGGGGGGAGATTCGGAAGAGAGAAACACAAGCAAAAGAAAAGAAACCCACCGAGGGGGAGAGGTGAACGAAAAAGGAAAAATGAGAGAGGAAGTTCACGGCGCAACAGAAAACAGAAGGGGAGAGAGATAGAGAGGTCTGGGGGGAGAAGAGAAACCAGCAGCGAACAAGATCATTGGGGGAGCCGAGAAAAAGGAAAAAACGCTAGGCTCTAGCAAGAGCTTGAGGGCTTCAAGCCAAACCAAAACAAAAAGGCAGCTACGGGATAGAGAATGACGGCTAGGGTATTAGTGGAGAGCTGCCGTGAGAGAGAACGGAGGTTTTTGGGAAGCTAGCTGGTGGCTGGGCAAGAGAAAAAACGCAGAAAAGAAAACAGAGGGGGGGGAGGTTTCAGTTTCAATGATCGGCGAGGAGAAAAACTTGCAACCACCACAGCAACCATCTCAACTCCATCCGTTGCCTGCCCAGACTCCTCTTCATGCTATCAGCCCAAGCCACCACAAACCTCCATAACCACCGCCTACAAATGACCACCTCCAAGTTCTGTCATCGCCACCACCGCACGCAACTTCCATCGAGGTCACCAGACAGCAGCCGCCTTTCTTCTCTAGCGTGACCAACGAGCGGTCAACCGCCTCCCAAGAGGTCCTCCAAGGACCACCACATCAAGGAGGAGGAAAAGCCACCACCAGTCCGCTACCATCACTAGAACTTCCCACCACTGCCTGAAAATAATTTCACGAAGCAGGCGCAGGTAAGCTGTCCTTTTCCTTCAAAAATTCTCGGTTCTGTTTAAGCTCTCAGAGCATGTCTGCCGTGGGTTTTGAGGGTATAGCATCTGGGTTTGGTTAAGGACATCAGTAGGGCTCGCTTGATTTGTTTCATATAGATGTCCTGGCTGAATGATGAAGTTTGAAGAAAGAACTAAAAATTGCAGAATGTTGATTCCTTGTAATTGCATGAATTTCTGGTATCTAAACCTAAATTTGTATGGTGAAAAATGGAAAACATGCTTGTGAACTTGTTACTTTGCTCCTAGTTGTTGTTAGTTGAGCTGTTAGTAGTGTTTGGATAGCAAAGAATTGCAGCAAAAGGAAACTCAAATGCTGCAGACATTTTTTTGTTAACTGTCGGCTCATATTCTCGTTTGTTCCCCTTGCTTGTTTTCTTCTTGTAATGATTTAAATCTGTCCCTTGTGCCTTGAAGTCTCCTCCCTTGTTGCCCAAGACCGTGAATTCCCATGTTAGCTGAAGAGTTTTTTATTTGCTGTACTACAGTTTTGCTGCTCATGAAGTTATCAGCTCTGCTTCTAAAGCTGTTACATAACAACCCATTGGCATGATAGCTGCCGTTAGCTTTGCATTCGGTGTGTGATTTTGTATGCGTGAGGGAGTATTTGGAATTACAATTTGGGTAGGAATTTGAGGTTGGTTTTAAGTTTGAAACGTTTATCGACATCTCGAGTGCATGAAAGTTTGCTGCAACAGGTCTTAAGTTCTGTTTTTATTGCAGCAATGTTGGCAGAGTTGTTTTTTGCTGATGACTAAAGTTTTGTTAGCTAAATTTGTCTTCAAATCTGTGGGTTGTTGGAAAGTGATGCCACTGTGTGCGTTTGCTGCATTTTGTTGCAGCAAAACATGGCATAATAACAGGCCATAGCACCAACTTTGCTAAGTATTCACTGCTTCAAGTTTTTACTGATTCTATGTTCAGTTTTCCTTGTTGTTTTCAGTAAAGTAAACATTGGTTTTTGGTTGTTTAGTTTAGGATTTTGATTTCTGGTAAAGATGTCTAGATTGGAGCCATGCTTTCGGACCATAAATATGCATTTGTAAATGGAGAGGCATCAAACTTTCGCCGGCAGAAGGCTTCTTCATGCATTCTTGCTTGAAGTTTTTTCTATGTTTGCATCATTTCCTCCTATGATTTTGCTAGTTCGGATGTCAAGTTCATGTTTTGTGTTGTTTGGTTCAAAATTTGATGTTGAATCAAGAAAGCCTTGGGTTAAGGTATGAGATCAAATACGGGTTTAGTGTTTGAAAGTGGAACAAAGGTGCAGCAATTTCGTTTGCTTTGTTGAAGAATGTTCTTTCACGATGGTTTGCATGCATTTGCATGAATAATTTCCAGATTTTACACTTTGGCCCCCTAAGTCTCTCCTTGTTCCACTAGGACCCAATCAATTAAAGAAGTTCATCAAATTGGTCCTTGGAAGTTTTAATTTTTGCAACTTCATTGCTTATTTGATTCAATTAGCCACTTTGCTTCTTTTAAATAGTTTTTTAAGTCATGACTTTAGGGGCTTTATGGCCAAGTGGGCTCGTCTTTGCCTATTTCCTTTAACTTTCCCAAATAAATTGGTACCTTGACCATTTCTTTTATTTTGGAGGATAATAAGTGATTTCACTCCATTTAAGGCATCAACTCAAGGGAGGTACACCCTAATCCCTTCTTTGCACTTCATTTGACCCTACGTGCTCCTACGTGTTATGTGAATATGCCTGTCTACTTCGCTTTCCTTATCTCCTTGCGTGCATTTACTTACTTTTACTTTTATTTAAGTTTTATGCGGTATGTGTACACCTCTTGGCTTGTAATAGATAGGGCTCGGAGAGCATCTGGTCCATTCACCCTTCCCCCTTTATGTTTTTATGGGGTATGTGTACACCTCTTGGCTTGTAATAGATAGGGCTCGGAGAGCATCTGGTCCACTTCCCCTTCCCCTTGGTTGCTTGCTTTTGTTGCTACATGTTTAATTGCTTTACTAGGCTCTTGCATCTAGTCGAGCATGCTAAATGCTATGTGCTATGTGTTTACGAGTGTTTTGGCCTGTCTACTTGCTTTCATAGCCATGAATGAATGGAATGGATGAATGTACGTTTCCGCTAGTCCAACGCTAGTCGGAATTCATAGAATGGGCTAATCCAACGCTAGACCCTTAGGGATTTCCCCTCATTAGCATATCATTTGCTTGTTCACCACATATCACGCATTTTCCTTAGTTTTATCATTTGGCATGATCCTCGAACCCGTTTTCCCTCCATTTTAGGATTTTTGCATTTCATGCTAGTTATAGGGTTCATTTTGCTTGAGTGTCCCCTTCTGATAAGGGAAACGAGCGAGTGTGGCTACTCTGTGACAGCCCCACCTTCCCCTAAGCCGTACCAAAGGAGTTAGCGGACTGCCTGCCCAGCTCTTGCCAGGACTACTAAAATGGTCAAACACTAACTCAAGTCGTTCGGGAAAATATTGGCGCGCTTAAACAACCCAATAAATAAGAAACGGAAAACAAAAGTCAAAACGTGAAGCGAATAGTGACCGCCACGTCACAATCCGCCAAGATCCCATGGATTACAAGAAATTTCCAACAATCACTGAAAAGAGTATATACAAGCCAAGTACAATCCATTGGATAGGAATACACCCTATTACAAACCTCATTTGTATGGTTACAAGCCAAAAGAAAGCATTTAAATCCAAGTACAAACAAAGGTTCCAACTATTGAGGAGCTATACAAAATCTCTCAACTAGCTCTACTCAACTCATGCTTCAAAGTCAAAAGTCCAAAAGACAATTCCCTGTAAGGAAAACAAAATTTAACGGAGTGAGCTTTCGCCCAATGAGGTACTATCACGTACATATACCAAGATCACATAAACTCAAGAGCATTCAGTCCAAATACGTTCGTCAAGTAAGTAAAAGCAATAACACCCAAGTGTAAGGAATAAAAGGATACGGATGGCTCTCAGGAGCCCTTTTCCTCTTTTGCCATACTTGATCTCATCTCATTGACTCTCCGTCAATGTATACCAGGTAATCATGACCGTAGACCCCTCTTTACTCCAATTATCCGTCCACCTCACTTTCCCCTTACCGGGCCCGAACACCACACAGTACAGAATTGGTATTACTCGAGTAAACCGGAATCTAGGGTCTCATACCCAAAGATTCTCAAATACAGTCCCCATGGCTTGTCAAATGTCCCCGACCAAGTCCTTACTGGCTCGAGTCCATTGACTTCCAATGAGGTAGAGCTCAAAGTAAACAGTACAGATCCAGAGTTACATTAAGGATCGGCATCCAAGCGACACCAAATCAAATACAGTCAAGAGTATTCAAGTTATATCATAACCAAACAAGTAGGCCAGAGAGTACGAGAGTGGTAAAGTACACCCTCGCCTCACCTAGTCCAAACAATCATCACAACTAGTCCAAAACACAGAATTCAAGTACAAGAAAGCCACGGAATAACAAATATGTGAGTAGTACACTCACCAAGTCAAACAAAGTAATTTCACAAGTTTTCGCCCGACGTGAGCCTCGGATCACCGGCACGCCCTATAATAATCAAGAAAGTACAATTAAGACTCAAACACGAGTCGAATACCTTTTAATAGGAACTATTAAGGTAAAACCCAAATATAGCTTGGAAATGAAAAATACATAATATTTAGGGTTAAAAGTAGAAACAACCCTAAAATTATTCATTTCTAGTCAATCTCAACCCAACTCACAAGGATCCAATGCCCTAGACACTCGGACAGCATTTCCCCTAAAATTTCAGCTTTTCCAACCTACAAGACACCAATAAAACCATCCAACACAACCACAAGCACCCAAACAATTCATAAGCCGTACAATATACTTAATTAGGGTCACAATACCCCTCAATTATAGCCAATTAGAAGCTCAACAATCAACCATAGCAAAGCCCCAATTGAAACCCTAAATCTGAAATTTTTCGCACAAGCGGCAATTTCCGCAATTAACTACAATTAACGCACAAGTGAGCTATAAAACACCATTTGGAACCACCAAATCAAACCCAATCATATCCATCATATGAAACCAGAAAAATTCCAAGAAAAATCAGAAAATTGGGAAACTTCACTCCAATCCACCAAATCTTCCGTACAATCACGTATATAGCTACTATAAGGCACCATTTGGCCAAAATTAGAAACAAAAGATGCGTTCCAAGCAATATACCTTAGATCTTCAAGAAAGGTTGAAGCTTAGAGAGTTTCCTTCCAAAACAAAACCACCAAGTTCTTCAAACACCCGTAGCAAGATGATTTTATGGACTAATTCAAGAAATAATCGGTTGATTCTCAAGATTGGAGCAAGATTTGAAGATAGAAGGTTGAAGGTTTCTTTCCTTTGTTGGCTAGAGAGGTTCGGCCATGAGGAGCTGAAGAATGAAGATGATTTGGTCCAATTTTGACTTTTAAGTGAAGACAAAGAAAGTTAGGCAAAGTTAGGTATGGTTGGTCCAACCACATTTGGACACGTGGCACCTTGTTTTCACTTAGAGTTATCCTCTTATCCCTCCAAGGTTAATTCATCTAGGTACCCTCTAATCATCTCCTAACACCTAGTAATAAAATCCCTTTATGCAAAATTTAACCGAATCGGCCGAATTTCTCTCACTAAATGCACTAGCGGGTCCCACGTCCAAAATACGTTCCAAATTTCTCACGAACTACCTTATACTAGAAAAATGATTTAAAAACTATATTTACTGATAAAATGTTAATAAAAGTAATATAATAAAGAAAATACAAGAAAACGGTGCACAGGAATAAAATAATAAATAAATAAATAATAAATAAATTTTTTTTTTTTTTTTGTTTCTGGGTTCTCACATACTCGATAGCCTTAGCACGCTAGTTTTGCCTTCTAATCAAAGGGAAAATCAAGTCGAAAAGTTAGGAGTCCACCCCCGTACCCGACTTGTTGCATTCCTCTAGGGTCATACTTTCATTTTTATCACCTACATACTCTCTTAACCACATTTCTTCACATTTCTCAAACCATACTTTTTACTACATTTTACCTATCACTTGCTTATTTTCACTTCACAAATGAAATTCCACTTTACCTTATATATCTATTATTCTATTTTCATACACTTGCACACGAAAACACTTGAATTTGTTTTACAATTTCACACAAGCACCTTTATACAATTTCGCACACTTGCACTTGCATTTCTTGCATCTTTCATACACTTTCACACTTGCACGCTTGAATCTCATTTGCATTAATCGACCTCTATGAGGTTTTCCTTTGTTGGCCGCCACAATTCATGTGGTTTGGGACCAAAAGCCTCACAAGAGACATCGTAGAATTTAGGATTGCATTTTTCTTTCCGTTTTGCATTCATATAGTCATATCCAACGTGCGAACATATATTGGGTAGAAAATTAGGAAAGGTAAGGTTAAGTCGCGCAACTAGCCTTGGCTAGGTCAAAGGGGTGCCTTGGATTCTATCCTTGCCTTCCCCTTTGTCAAACGTGACCCCCGAACCTTTTTCTTTGGCTTACGTGGACTAGGAGTCGTTTTAAAAAGGGTTTTACTACTTTGTCTTTAAAAACACTTTTTGGGTGACTTGGTACACCCCAAATCTATACCAAGTGGCGACTCCGTTTTTCATATTTAAAAAACCCTTTTTAAATTTCATTTGGCAAAATCGTCGCTTTCCAAAGTCCCATGGCCTTTTACTTTTAATTTTGCACACATTCACACCACACTTCACATCTCACATCATCACACACATTCATTCACCATTCAAAAAGTGGGGCGCGACAGTTGGCGACTCCACTGGGGACTTCCTAAGTGGGTCCAAGCATTTGACTTAGCCATTCGTTTCCTTTTTCTACCCTTTTTATGCATTGCATTTGGATATTAGGGTTGCATTTTTCATTTTTAGGGCCTTTTGCCTCGCGCGCATATCCAACTATTCCCTCACTCACGTACGTGTGATTGGTTGATTGGATGTATGTTTACTTATTTATCTCACGCTTGCATTGCATTTGGGAGGGGGTGTGTCACCTTTAGAGCCTCACGTGGTTCTCAACCCCTTCCCTCAAAATAGGGGAACACTTCATACGTGCACATTTACTTGCTTTATCCCATTTTATTTTATTTTCGTGGGCGCCATCCCACACCGCCTTGTAGGACTAGGACCGATTGCCTTGGGTAGGCGGCTGGTGTGCTCTGCGCCCATAGCGCTACCTAAGGGATCACTCGAGCCACCGATCAAAGGCCCTGGGAGTGATGACCCTTCGCCTTTAGGTCTGAAGGCTTGGGAGCCGAAACTTTATCGAGTCTAGGCATTAATGAACCAAACCTCATGCATCCATGTTAGCATTTGCCTAGGGTAGAGTCAGCCTCACCCTTTTAAGCACAATTAGGCACGAGGGAAGGGGTTCCACCCCTTTTATTGGCTTTTATCGTATTTCTTTTCTTAATTGCTCCCAATGTGTTATGTGTACTATCAACTGCACTAACCATTTCATTGTTTCCTTGGTTTGCATTCATGTGCCTTAGCAATAAGAGGCCTTATTGGCACTCTTTTAGTGACTTACCCACTAGATAGCTCACATGTTTAAATTTCAGTCGTTGCACTTACTTTTCAGCAAATACATTTCATGTTTAGACCTTTTCCCCCTGTTGCATTATTTATATCCTTTAGGCCATGTTTGTCACATGTTTATATCGCTTTCATAAATGGCATCATGCATAAACCATAGAAGGGGAATGCCATTTAGGGGATCCCGTGTTAGGAATAAACCACCCCATGTCTCGGATATATAATCCAAATGAGACTTGCACGTTTACCTTTCTCGTACCATCCGAAGGGGTAGTGCACAAGGTAAGGTAAAGATCCGATCACTTTCATGAAGCAATTTTTGGAATATGAGCATCTAATAATCACTTTTTGGCCATTTTCTCAAAATTGGTAAAATTCCCTTGCGTAAAAGGACGTTAATTCGAAGAAAATTCACAAATGATTCCTCATTGTTGAGACGATAAATATAGAGGCCAAATTTTGATTTTAGAGGCTCATAGACCAAGGCATTGTAATGATTTCTTGAAACCACCCAGTGGGCGAATAATTCAATCGATTTTTGAACAAATCATCTATCTTATCCAATCCATTTTTTTCAATTCATTCAATTTTAGTTCAATCTAATCATTTTTGAATAAATTCATTTCATCCAATTCATTTGACCAATTTACCCTTTTTAGGGTCATTCGACCGATTTTTGAATAAATCACTAATTCAATTTCGTTCATTTGACCAATTTACCCTTTTTAGGGTCATTCGGCCGATTTTTGAATAAGTCACTAATTCAATTTCATTCATTTGGCCAATTTACCTTTTTTAAGGGCAACCGAGCCGTTTTTGAATAAATCAAGGTCCGTTTAATCTACTTGATCAATTTACCCTTTTTTAGGGTGCTCTGATTAATTTTGAAATTTCTTTGAATTCATTTGACCTGTTTCCCTTTTAGGGTAATCCGGTCGATTTTTAATAAATTGTCAATTTCATTTGACCAATTAGGATTTCAATGTCGAAATTCCAAATTGGGAAATCTAGTCAATTTTGAAAAATCGTCCATTGCATCCAATCATTTGATCAATTAGGGTTTTGACCCATAATTCACTGAGAAAATTTGTTAAAACGAATTCCAATCTTTTCGATAGGAAGTTCGTCAAGGTCAAACCCATGCGTTTTGCAAATCAAAGGTGATCAATCTATTCGGACGTTGCCCTCATTTTGACCAATCTCTCGTCACTCCAATGGCCAAATTTTTCAAATTATTTTTCACTCCATGAGGTGATCGGATCCGTCAGGTATTGTATAGTGCCTATTCTAGCGGATTGCATTTTCATGCTAGGCCTACTCTTGGCATAAAAGGGTTCTCCCATAGGACATGCATACCGATTTTGCAGTTTTGCCTACTAACTCGGGGTATTTTTCTTTTGTTTTCCCCCTCCCCTGCATTCATAAAAATGGTTCAATAAGATGAAAACATTCTTCTATATCTGATGATTCTTTTAATCCAATAAAGTTTGAAGATTACAAGTGTTATCTGATTCTTTGGCAAATCTTACAATGAAAACATAAATGATCTATCTGTAGCTCGGGTGTAATTATTTTCCAAAAAGAAATTCTGTTTTGTCAATACATTTTGTTCCAAAAGAAAAGGAGATGAAAAGTGTATATGTGGAGCCCTTTACAAGTTTCTCTTTTCTCATTTGTATCATAATTGAATGAGGAATTTTGTTTCAAACTTTTTCAGCAATAAAATTTTTGGACAATTATTGTTTGTGTATATTCATGTACATTTCATTCTTTATTGGGCTCATTAAGAGATTTCATGGTGAATTTTAAGAAATAAGCTCAAATTGAGATTTTTCAACCTCTGGCCTGAAAACTCACAAATATATACACCAGATTGGTGACCCGAGCTACACAATAAGAGTGCTCAAAACTTGAAAGAGGTCATTCAGAAGGCCCAAGGAGATATCTTTTCTCCTTCACTTAGCCCCAAAATAAAATCAGTCACATTGATTGATAAATCGCAAATTGGGGCCATCTTTGCTTGAAAATATCCATTGTGTTTAATCGATTCAATCACATCTAAGTGAAAGCAAAAATGTGCATTATCCTTATTTGTTTGGAAAATTTGGAATGATACTTCGAGCATTCTTTTCTCTACCTATACAGATTTTATCATTTGCTCTCCCGTTTGAGCCTTTAAAAGAAAAATTTCGTTCCAAATAAACACCTTGATGATCACTACCCTTCATGGGAGAATTTTCAAAATATCAAAAAGAAGAATGGGTTGTCAATGAGCATTTCGTTACTCTGGTTGTCATAAAGTGTAAGAATGATACTTTGGCTATCGCTTCTACAATCCAAACACTATTTATCCCTTGCATCCTCATTTGAGCCAAATAGGTGGTTCCTTTCAAATGCACTTGTGAATCGTACCCCACATTGGGGAGGGAGATTGGGGAATTTTTCAAAAAAAAGAGAAAAGCAAAAATTAAAAGAAAAGAGGGAACTGCAATTGGGGAAATTTGATTCTACTTGGGTTCCAATTTTGAAAAAAAGAAAAGGAAGAGATTTGTCCGCGCGGACCGCCTATGTTTCACAAATATGGATGAACAGAAGGCATCCTCAGTCAGTTAATTCAGATACATGCCAAAAATTTCCCATTAATGAAAGTTTCCTTTCAGAGTTATTGTAAGGAACGGAATACAAGTCAGGCCATCTTCTTTTCCAATCGAACATTCTATCCCTAGTTATCCCTTTTGAGCCTTCAGAATAAAATGCTTCATTTGGCAACTCCTGAGAATCGCAAACCCCACACTGGGGGCAAGTTTGAGTTGAAAAAGGAAAAATTCAAGAAGTGAAAGGTGAAAAGCAACAAGATCAAAAACAAAAAAAAGAAAAGAGAACCTCAGTTCAAAATAAACTGGGGCAAATTTTGTGAAAGTTCAAAAGAATGGCGAAAGGCCGAAAAGTCAAAAGAAAAAAGGAAATGAAAGTGAAAAGCCTCAATTGAGCAAAAACTGAGGCAAATTCTGATTTTACCCTAAAATAGGGTTTTGCACAACAATGCGATCTCAGATTCTTCAAACCACTTTTGAAATCCGTTTTCAAGCCTTAACTTTTCTGAGCACCCCACCTGACCCCATTACAAAAGCCGAAAGTCCTGACTTCTGTCCTTTGCACTGGCCTTGTCAAGAAAATTTCTGATGCCGAAAAATTTTTGCTGTATTCTGAATTGATTAGGTGTGAGGTTGACACTGCTCTTCATGTGAAACCCCGCGAAGGGGGGAAAAAGAAAAGAAAAGAAAAATGAGCGAAATAAATGCAAAAGAAATGTGCAAAAAGATTTGATGCCGAAAGACCCTGTTGAGTGATGACAAAAAGTCAAACAAAGTCCAAGATCTTGGAGTCCAAAATGAGGGTAATTTTGAGAAAAACGCGATCTTCGGCGCAATGTCCTTGAAAATTATTTCTTTAGTTGTCGTTTTCAAGCCAAATTACAAGCCAATAAAGTCCATCGTTGACTTATTTCTTCATGACAACCCAAAGTAAGGATTATGCTTATAAGAAATCCATCAATCATTTGTGATCATAAGGATATAACCAGTTTTCACATGTTTAGCTATCATTTCTACCCAAAATTTTGCAAGCCCATGAAGCTTATACGTTGACTAAGTTTTCTTAAGATATAAGGGTGACAAACTCTTTGCTTTCACTAAGATGTGATGTTGAATGGATTACAATTTTGAGCACAAGAACCAGATAAATCTTAGCCTCTCATTTCCCTTAACCCCCGCAAAATCAGAAATAAAGTCACTTGATTGGTCCTGAAAGATGAGCCAACTGGAAAGGGTGACCCATTGCCCAAAGCATCGATGCCAAGTTGAGGAAGAAATCCTTTGTAATTTGGCATTATTTTGAGAAATTCATCATGAAATTTTCTTTCTTATAGTGTTCGAATAAATGGAAAGTCATCCAAACCAATTGTTTGCAATCAAATGGGCCCATACTAGGGCAAGATTTTCATTTCCAAGACTTCACAAAATAAGCCCACACTGGGGCAAATTTTTATAGTCCATTTGAGGATTTCGTCAAAGACTCAAGCAAGACTTTCAAATCAATTACACTGTCTTTTTCTTGTAAATTTGAGTGCATATAAGCCCCCTGTGCAGGTATTCACAGTTGAAGTCGACGAAAAGCTTCTGAGTTGTGGAAGGCCGATGCCGAAGAAAGAGAAGAAAGAAGGGAAAAGGGCCCTACACTTGGGGCAAATTATTTTTGGAAAAGATTCTCTCGAAAAATCAGAAAAATTCAAAAGTCAAAAATCAAGTTCAGATTCTTGTTACTTGGAAAATCAAAATTAATTTCTTGTATCTTGACAGATCAAATCCAATTTCTTGACCAATTGGATGGCAGGATTGGGTCTTATCCCACTGACCATTCACCAGATCCCGTTGGGCCTGGACTTCGTGCCGCCAACATTCCAATATCACGTTGGGTCTGGATTTTGTGCCGCCAACAACATGTTATCACGTTGGGCTTGGTTTTCGTGCCACCAACTTCACAAAGATCACATTGGGACCGGGTTTCATCCCGCCAATCTCGGCAGGACCGGGTATAATCCCGCTGACCGCTTTTTATCAAATTGGGACCGGGTTTCATCCCGCCAATCTCGGCAGGACCGGGTATAATCCCGCTGACCGCTTTTTATCAAATTGGGACCGGGTTTCATCCCGCCAATCTCGGCAGGACCGGGTATAATCCCGCTGACCGCTTTTTTCGTTGGGACCGGGTTTCATCCCGCCAATCTCGGCAGGACCGGGTATAATCCCGCTGACCGCTTTTTTCGTTGGGGCCGGGTTTCATCCCGCCAATCTCGGCAGGACCGGGTATAATCCCGCTGACCGCTTTTTATCAAATTGGGACCGGGTTTCATCCCGCCAATCTCGGCAGGACCGGGTATAATCCCGCTGACCGCTGGCAGGACCGGGTATAATCCCGCTGACCGCTGGCAGGACCGGGTATAATCCCGCTGACCGCTTTTTATCAAATTGGGACCGGGTTTCATCCCGCCAATCTCGGCAGGACCGGGTATAATCCCGCTGACCGCTTTTTATCAAATTGGGACCGGGTTTCATCCCGCCAATCTCGGCAGGACCGGGTATAATCCCGCTGACCGCTTTTTATCAAATTGGGACCGGGTTTCATCCCGCCAATCTCGGCAGGACCGGGTATAATCCCGCTGACCGCTTTTTTCGTTGGGACCGGGTTTCATCCCGCCAATCTCGGCAGGACCGGGTATAATCCCGCTGACCGCTTTTTTCGTTGGGACCGGGTTTCATCCCGCCAATCTCGGCAGGACCGGGTATAATCCCTGTGAGGACTCGCAAAAACTATTATTTTATGCCTAATTTATGGCTTAATAAATTATTTAATTGAATTTTATTTCCAAGGAATATTTTCTAGTCTTATTAGACCTAAATAAGTGGTAATATAACTTCGTTATATTTTTAAAATGATTCGTTTCGAAAAGTAATTTCCTAGAGCGCGTTTAGTAAAAATAGTGAATAGTACTTGGAGATTTTATCCGCGTAGTAGCACAATAAGCTTGGAATATTGGAGACTTGTACTATGGTTCTAAAATAGGTAATCTTAAGTATAAATATTCAAGTGATAGTTAGTAGTGCAATCGTTATAGGAATTTTTCGAAAGTTCCGCGTTATAGCGGTAAAATTTGACGGTACGCGTTTTCACACGCGCGACTTCAATTGAAGGACTTTAGACCCTTATTTCGGGACAATTAAGAGTGAATAATATTTACAAGAATATATATGCCTTGGAGGTTTAGTGCACTAGTGAACCAAACGCGCGAGAAAAATCGAGTCCAAACGCATCCTAGTTGCACTATTTCAAGTTGACTTTGGAGCAATTTTTCACCACACATTTAATCTTCTTTGAGAAGCCAACTTAGATCAAAATCACACTCTCTCTTCTCTCTCCTCACAGCCGGCCAAGCTCCCCTCTCTCTCTAACTCATTTGCAACAAAAATTCTGCACACTAATCTCACCCAAAACCACCACAAATCACCTCCAAATCACACCAAACTTGGAGACCACTTAGCAAATCTCTTGGAGGTTGGATTTAGCTAACAAAAGGCTGCATCTTCACGGGTTCTTGGAGCTTCAAGAGGGCCGAAATTTCTGATCTTGCACACCCAAGGAATAGGTAATGATCAATCCTTGGATTCTTATCTTTTGGAGATTATATGACAAGATTAAGCTCATGCATGCACTTAGTTACTTGATTATGGTGTAAAAATGTGGTTGTGGGCTCTTGGAATTCCCACACTTGGGTTGTTGTTGCTGATGTGATTATCAATGGTGATTATATTGTTGGTTTAGTGATATTAATGATGCATTAGTGGTGGGTAATTAGTAGGAACTTCATTGGGTGTAAGAAGCTAAAATTTCCGATTTTGCCCCTGCCATGTTCGGCCATTTCCAGGCCAATTTTTAAAGGTTTAATTGCTTGAATTGGATGTTTGTAGGATGTATTAGATGTGTGAAAAATTTCATTGAAAAATAATGATGTTTGAATGGGCAAATGATTTTTTTTTAGAAACCAGCAAATCTGGAAAACTGATTCGCGTATGCTCTGACCAGCAGTAGTATTTTGGCTATAACTCTGTCCTCGGATGTCGAAATCATGTACCGTCGGTGGCGTTTGAAACTAGACATTCCTAGCTTTAATTTGGTATATAATATACGTTCTGATTCTTTGTGTGTAAGCCGAACCAAATGTTTTAAGTTCGCTGTCCTGTTGCTCTGTTCGTCTGGAATGAAGTGGTCAGGCAGCAACTTGATGCCGAATTTGAACCAGATGGGTGCCGAATTTGGGAACGGTTTCTTCTGTGATATTTTAACTCTATGAATGTATTTTCCAACGGCGTAAGCCATGCTCGATTTCGAGCTATAATGACTGAGTTGTGACTGAAACAAGTGGACTGCTCTGTTTTGGAAAACCCTAATGTTTGGACTGGTTTGGAACCAAATCTTGGAGTGAACTTGTTAGTTGATGTTTTTGATATTAAACACTTACCAAAGATATTATGGGTGTATCTTAGACCCTTATTTTACAAATGAACCATGGTTGGATAACTTTCTTGGTTAAACGGTTGGAAATTTGGAAAATGCAAGTCAAAGGCAGTTTGCCTTAGGATTTTTCTTGAACTTTGGTGGGCTAATTAACTACCTTGCCGAAGGTATTTTTCCCCGAAATTCGATAGAGAGATACTTTCCATATAGTATTGAAACACTGCCAATTTTGGTACCGATTCAAGTTCGTTTCGATACCCAATTGAATTACTAAAGTTAGAGGTTCAAATCTGGAAAATTCTCATCCAGTCTTGAATTTGCTCAACTTCGGGCTACCGTATCTCGGTGCTCGAGACTCCGATTCTTGATCCGCGTCATACACTTCACTTGCAACACTAATTGAGCTGAAAATTTCAGAGGCCGGTTTGCAACGTGCGAATCGTGCCGAATTTTCAAAGTTGGCCAAAATCCAACTTCATTCTGCCTTGTGAACCAACCCAGCATCTTCAAGCTCAATTTTGACCACTTTTCACTTCGATTCATGGAAAAGTGTCTTCTAGGAACTTATAGTACTCTCTAAGAGGTTTCTAACGGTATAAAGTTTTCCAATTCTCGACTTATACCGAGCGAGTTATGATTTTTCAAAGATTCATCATAAAACTGGAAAATTTTCCAATTTCAAAGAAATAGAGTTTTTCAAAAAACTCTTTATTCTTTTGATGTTCTTAAATGTTTTGCTTACGATTTTCATGATAAAAACTCAAATAATATTATACCTAATAAAAGGCAAGTTGAACCTCGATTTACGTGTAATTGAGGTTCCTTTTTGCAAAATAATTCTTAGATTGTACTAGTGTACAATCTTTCTTGATAAGTGGGTTAATTGTGTGATTATCCACTATTAAATTGTCAGGCGCGCAAGGAGACCTTCAAGAGGATCTCACCGCGGACACTTTAACTCCTAGAAAATAATTCTTATTGAATTGCTCGGTGAGTGTCAAGTGTGTGAATCTTTGATACTTGCTTATTTGTGGTATTTGTTGAAAGTTTTAAAAATAAGGGCGGGTGCGTACTTTATCGCACTCGGTTTACTTTCAAATGAATGAATGAAATGTATTGAATGAATGAATGAAATGCAATGTTATGTCATGAATGCTTGTGTCGTTGGAGTGAACCTCCTCGACCTTCCAATGAATGGGGGACGCCCAAACTCATAGGCCGTCCTTAGACTCGAGCCAGCAATGGGCTTGGTCGGGGATTCGGACGAGCCATGAGATACACATAAGCTCGACCTAATAAGAGGTCTTGCTTGGCATACTTGTAGAGTATCGCCAATAATAGACTTGTGGGCCCTTGGGGTGTACGGTGGACGGAGGAAAGTAAGTGGTGATCTACGGAAATGGAAATACCGACCCGGTTGACAGGAGGGTCAATGCGGGAAGGTATACGAATGACGACGGCAGATCAAGTGGAACTTAGCTCCTGAGAGCTACTATATCCTTGAATTGTTTCTGATTACTTTTCCTGTTTGATAGATTGATTATTGAAAAGACATGGCTTTATTTATTAAAGTTGGGATTGTTATTTGATTACGTGCTTGCATGTGTGTTCTTGGCCTCACGAGCATTTAGCTCACCCTATAGTTTTGTTTTCCTTAACAGGACCGACTCTTGGAGAAATATGGAGAAATTATCCGTTGTAATTTTGTTAAGACTCCTGTTATGTATTTTGACTAGGCCCTGGTTTGGGTTGTACTTTTGGAAATTGTAAACTTGAAAAGTTTGGGCCCTGATGTGTACTTTGAATTTAAGTCGTTTCATGATTACCCGATGTACTGGATATACATTAAGTGACTTATTAAGCTTGAACGCTTCCGCATTATTGTATTCATGTTGCTCTCGTCGAAGTGTTTAGTTCGATTTTAAATTGAATGGATTTGCTCGAGTCCTGGCGTGAGCTGGGCAGGCGTCCGCGGATACCCTTTGGTCCGCCTTAGGGAGATGTGGGGCGTCACAATCCCGCTGACCGCATTTTATCAAATTGGGACCGGGTTTGATCCCGCCAATCTCGGCAGGACCGGGTATAATCCCGCTGACCGCTTTTTATCAAATTGGGACCGGGTTTCATCCCGCCAATCTCGGCAGGACCGGGTATAATCCCGCTGACCGCTTTTTATCAAATTGGGACCGGGTTTCATCCCGCAAATCTCGGCAGGACCGGGTATTATCCCACTGGTCGATCATCATGGCAGGTTCGGGTTTAATCCCACTGACCAATTCATTACTGGGGCAAATCTGTGGATACGTTTTCAAATAAAGTCTTATACAGTTTTCTTCATACAATCCCATTTGAATTTCCTATCTCTAGTCAATCCCACTTTTGTATTTCTGTCGGGTCTATCCCGTGGGTCTATCCCAATTTTAAATTCCTGTTCGGGTCAGTCCCATTTTAAATCCCTGCTCGGGTCAGTCCCGTTTTAAATTTCTGTTCGGGTCAGTCCCGTTTTCAATTCTGGTTCGGGTCAGTCCCGTTTTATTTATCATGTTCGGGTCAGTCCCGTATTAGAATTCCTGTTCGTTGGAATCTTTTGCAACCCAATAACACAGGTAAGTATTTGGTGTCTACTTCTTTGTCTCAAGTTTTTTCAAAACTCAGACAAAAGGGGCAAACTGTAGACACCAAATTTTGAATAATTTTATGTGGCATCTATTTCATGATTTTCATTTTAGATTGCTTGCATTCGTTGTTTACTTTTAGTTTTAATTTTTAGTTTTAGCTTTTAAGTTTAAAATTAGCGTAGAGTTTTTAGGAAAAAGAAAAGGAAAACATAAAAAATATGTTGTAGTCATTTTGTTCAATGCTTTCTTGAAAAGAAAAATTCAAAAAATAGGCTGTTGTTGGATTGGAAAAATGAAAAAAAGGAAAAAAAAAGGAAAAAAGGGAAAATTTGTTCACAAAATATGCTTATTTCTTTAAATGCAATCTTTGGGCACTTTAGTTATTTTTATTAAGTTATTTTGAGAAAAAGAAAATAATGAAAAGAGAAAAATTAAAAATTAAAAATGGCCATTTTTTGTTTAGTGTTTTGTTATAATTATTATTACCTGGTTTGTGTAATTTTGTTATTATCATTTCTGTAATTATCAAGTTGTATTAGTTTTCTTTTTCTAAAAAAAAAAAAAAAAAAAAAAAAGGATCGTGGCCTGCAAGCTGCATTTTTGGCAGCTTGCAAAGGGCCAACTTCGTACGTGCCATTGAAGGGCAAGATGAAGGCAGAGGCTGGCCTTCATCCTGACCATTCAGTGGAGGGTTTAAGGGCCTTGGAGTTCCATATAAAAGCAGAAAGAAAACATCAGCCGCAGGGAGTTTTTCGGGGAGCAAGAGAGGATCGAAGAGGGAGTCGGGGGGAGATTCGGAAGAGAGAAACACAAGCAAAAGAAAAGAAACCCACCGAGGGGGAGAGGTGAACGAAAAAGGAAAAATGAGAGAGGAAGTTCACGGCGCAACAGAAAATAGAAGGGGAGAGAGATAGAGAGGTCTGGGGGGAGAAGAGAAACCAGCAGCGAACAAGATCATTGGGGGAGCCGAGAAAAAGGAAAAAACGCTAGGCTCTGGCAAGAGCTTGAGGGCTTCAAGCCAAACCAAAACAAAAAGGCAGCTACGGGATAGAGAATGACGGCTAGGGTATTAGTGGAGAGCTGCCGTGAGAGAGAAAGGAGGTTTTTGGGAAGCTAGCTGGTGGCTGGGCAAGAGAAAAAACGCAGAAAAGAAAACAGAGGGGGGGGGGGAGGTTTCGGTTTCAATGATCGGCGAGGAGAAAAACTTGCAACCACCACAGCAACCATCTCAACTCCATCCGTTGCCTGCCCAGACTCCTCTTCATGCTATCAGCCCAAGCCACCACAAACCTCCATAACCACCGCCTACAAATGACCACCTCCAAGTTCTGTCATCGCCACCACCGCACGCAACTTCCATCGAGGTCACCAGACAGCAGCCGCCTTTCTTCTCTAGCGTGACCAACGAGCGGTCAACCGCCTCCCAAGAGGTCCTCCAAGGACCACCACATCAAGGAGGAGGAAAAGCCACCACCAGTCCGCTACCATCACTAGAACTTCCCACCACTGCCTGAAAATAATTTCACGAAGCAGGCGCAGGTAAGCTGTCCTTTTCCTTCAAAAATTCTCGGTTCTGTTTAAGCTCTCAGAGCATGTCTGCCGTGGGTTTTGAGGGTATAGCATCTGGGTTTGGTTAAGGACATCAGTAGGGCTCGCTTGATTTGTTTCATATAGATGTCCTGGCTGAATGATGAAGTTTGAAGAAAGAACTAAAAATTGCAGAATGTTGATTCCTTGTAATTGCATGAATTTCTGGTATCTAAACCTAAATTTGTATGGTGAAAAATGGAAAACATGCTTGTGAACTTGTTACTTTGCTCCTAGTTGTTGTTAGTTGAGCTGTTAGTAGTGTTTGGATAGCAAAGAATTGCAGCAAAAGGAAACACAAATGCTGCAGACATTTTTTTGTTAACTGTCGGCTCATATTCTCGTTTGTTCCCCTTGCTTGTTTTCTTCTTGTAATGATTTAAATCTGTCCCTTGTGCCTTGAAGTCTCCTCCCTTGTTGCCCAAGACCGTGAATTCCCATGTTAGCTGAAGAGTTTTTTATTTGCTGTACTACAATTTTGCTGCTCATGAAGTTATCAGCTCTGCTTCTAAAGCTGTTACATAACAACCCATTGGCATGATAGCTGCCGTTAGCTTTGCATTCGGTGTGTGATTTTGTATGCGTGAGGGAGTATTTGGAATTACAATTTGGGTAGGAATTTGAGGTTGGTTTTAAGTTTGAAACGTTTATCGACATCTCGAGTGCATGAAAGTTTGCTGCAACAGGTCTTAAGTTCTGTTTTTATTGCAGCAATGTTGGCAGAGTTGTTTTTTGCTGATGACTAAAGTTTTGTTAGCTAAATTTGTCTTCAAATCTGTGGGTTGTTGGAAAGTGATGCCACTGTGTGCGTTTGCTGCATTTTGTTGCAGCAAAACATGGCATAATAACAGGCCATAGCACCAACTTTGCTAAGTATTCACTGCTTCAAGTTTTTACTGATTCTATGTTCAGTTTTCCTTGTTGTTTTCAGTAAAGTAAACATTGGTTTTTGGTTGTTTAGTTTAGGATTTTGATTTCTGGTAAAGATGTCTAGATTGGAGCCATGCTTTCGGACCATAAATATGCATTTGTAAATGGAGAGGCAACAAACTTTCGCCGGCAGAAGGCTTCTTCATGCATTCTTGCTTGAAGTTTTTTCTATGTTTGCATGATTTCCTCCTATGATTTTGCTAGTTCGGATGTCAAGTTCATGTTTTGTGTTGTTTGGTTCAAAATTTGATGTTGAATCAAGAAAGCCTTGGGTTAAGGTATGAGATCAAATACGGGTTTAGTGTTTGAAAGTGGAACAAAGGTGCAGCAATTTCGTTTGCTTTGTTGAAGAATGTTCTTTCACGATGGTTTGCATGCATTTGCATGAATAATTTCCAGATTTTACACTTTGGCCCCCTAAGTCTCTCCTTGTTCCACTAGGACCCAATCAATTAAAGAAGTTCATCAAATTGGTCCTTGGAAGTTTTAATTTTTGCAACTTCATTGCTTATTTGATTCAATTAGCCACTTTGCTTCTTTTAAATAGTTTTTTAAGTCATGACTTTAAGGGCTTTATGGCCAAGTGGGCTCGTCTTTGCCTATTTCCTTTAACTTTCCCAAATAAATTGGTACCTTGACCATTTCTTTTATTTTGGAGGATAATAAGTGATTTCACTCCATTTAAGGCATCAACTCAAGGGAGGTACACCCTAATCCCTTCTTTGCACTTCATTTGACCCTACGTGCTCCTACGTGTTATGTGAATATGCCTGTCTACTTCGCTTTCCTTATCTCCTTGCGTGCATTTACTTACTTTTACTTTTATTTAAGTTTTATGGGGTATGTGTACACCTCTTGGCTTGTAATAGATAGGGCTCGGAGAGCATCTGGTCCATTCACCCTTCCCCCTTTATGTTTTTATGGGGTATGTGTACACCTCTTGGCTTGTAATAGATAGGGCTCGGAGAGCATCTGGTCCACTTCCCCTTCCCCTTGGTTGCTTGCTTTTGTTGCTACATGTTTAATTGCTTTACTAGGCTCTTGCATCTAGTCGAGCATGCTAAATGCTATGTGCTATGTGTTTACGAGTGTTTTGGCCTGTCTACTTGCTTTCATAGCCATGAATGAATGGAATGGATGAATGTACGTTTCCGCTAGTCCAACGCTAGTCGGAATTCATAGAATGGGCTAGTCCAACGCTAGACCCTTAGGGATTTCCCCTCATTAGCATATCATTTGCTTGTTCACCACATATCACGCATTTTCCTTAGTTTTATCATTTGGCATGATCCTCGAACCCGTTTTCCCTCCATTTTAGGATTTTTGCATTTCATGCTAGTTATAGGGTTCATTTTGCTTGAGTGTCCCCTTCTGATAAGGGAAACGAGCGAGTGTGGCTACTCGATAGCCTTAGCACGCTAGTTTTGCCTTCTAATCAAAGGGAAAATCAAGTCGAAAAGTTAGGAGTCCACCCCCGTACCCGACTTGTTGCATTCCTCTAGGGTCATACTTTCATTTTTATCACCTACATACTCTCTTAACCACATTTCTTCACATTTCTCAAACCATACTTTTTACTACATTTTACCTATCACTTGCTTATTTTCACTTCACAAATGAAATTCCACTTTACCTTATATATCTATTATTCTATTTTCATACACTTGCACACGAAAACACTTGAATTTGTTTTACAATTTCACACAAGCACCTTTATACAATTTCGCACACTTGCACTTGCATTTCTTGCATCTTTCATACACTTTCACACTTGCACGCTTGAATCTCATTTGCATTAATCGACCTCTATGAGGTTTTCCTTTGTTGGCCGCCACAATTCATGTGGTTTGGGACCAAAAGCCTCACAAGAGACATCGTAGAATTTAGGATTGCATTTTTCTTTCCGTTTTGCATTCATATAGTCATATCCAACGTGCGAACATATATTGGGTAGAAAATTAGGAAAGGTAAGGTTAAGTCGCGCAACTAGCCTTGGCTAGGTCAAAGGGGTGCCTTGGATTCTATCCTTGCCTTCCCCTTTGTCAAACGTGACCCCCGAACCTTTTTCTTTGGCTTACGTGGACTAGGAGTCGTTTTAAAAAGGGTTTTACTACTTTGTCTTTAAAAACACTTTTTGGGTGACTTGGTACACCCCAAATCTATACCAAGTGGCGACTCCGTTTTTCATATTTAAAAAACCCTTTTTAAATTTCATTTGGCCAAATCGTCGCTTTCCAAAGTCCCATGGCCTTTTACTTTTAATTTTGCACACATTCACACCACACTTCACATCTCACATCATCACACACATTCATTCACCATTCAAAAAGTGGGGCGCGACAACCGCTGCAAGAGGAATGCAGCCGGTCTACAACCATGCACATAAACATGCAAGTCCGCACATAGGATTAATTATTTTAACTTCACGAAGGTCGAGTGCACATGAAGGCACACTCGCCTAGACAAGATCAAGTCACAAGTAAGCTCAGCATATCATGTTTTTAAGCATTTCAAGTATTCAAAATCCACATACAGGTTACTTGTAAATCAAATTACTGGTACATGCATGAATAAGATATCAAATGTTTCGTCGAGTTAGGTCAAGTACGATAAAGTATACACTTGCCTATGAAACGAATAATCATGTGCCTAGCAATTTGTAACAACAATGAACACAAAACATGCAGTTGGAACACTCACCACAGCAACAAGCTTAAGTGTTTGCCTCAAGAGCACTTCCGCCCTCACCTTCAAGTCCTAAAATCAAGTATGTAAAGTGCCATGAGATCCACTACTCCAAGCTACCATACTCAAAGGAAAACACTTCCAAACCAACTAAGTTATCTCAACTCCAATCATAAAACCAAGCTCAAAATGGTTCTACCACTCTAACGTGAAGTTGAAAATGAAAGCAAGAACAGCTTTTGAAGAACAGAATTTTCTCCAGTCTTGCGCGATGCTATTTCAAAAATCATATCTCAAGTTTCTTAATTCCAAAATTTATAAACTTTACATTGTTAGAAAATAGATTCAAAGAGTTACAATTTCCCAGAAGACATATTTGTAAGATTCTGTCCACAATTCAGTCAAATTCCAGTCTCAATTTGCTGCTTCATCCGGTAAAAAACAAAACAGGTGGAAAATTCAGTCAAATTTGAAAAATCACAGATATTCATAGGAATTGAGAAAAATTCTTAACTTTTCATGGTAGAAAATACTCTGAATCCAGTTTCAAACGCAACAAACGGAACTCAATTCCAAATTTTCTACATGAAGTTATAACCAATTTCCCAAACTAAGCAGAGTTTCCTGTAGAAATTTCCAGCAGGAACACAGTGAAGGTAGTGCACCTCTTTTGGTTATGATATTCACTCCACAATCAAAGAAAGCCAAGATGATTCCCAATCGGACAGCATTTCCCCTTGATTTCTTAACTTTTCTTTCCAAATTCAACACTTATATTCATAGCAATCCAACCTCAATTCACACCACAAGTTATAGGCTATAAAGTACACTTGTTTAAGGCCACAAAAGCTACCCAAAATAGACTATTATCTAGCTCAATCATAACCATATCACTGGAAAAAAATGTAACCCTAAGCTGAAATTTATATACTAAAGCTAAATGTTCATATAACGAAGTCACAAGTGCACACAAAAGCTAGAGAAACTCCATGGAAAGATAACAAGGACATAACATAGCTCAAATCAACACTTCGAGGCTGAAATTTCTCTCTCAAAGCTGGAATTTTTTTAATTACCACACAAATCATGAAATTTTCCCTAGAATTCACCATAATCAAGTCACATATCCACTCAAATGCAAGTTAAAAGAGAAGAAATGGTTTCAAGCCATGATTATCTTTTATCCTATGAAGAAGAGCAACCAAAGCTACATTTTTTCCCCAAATTCCTCCACCCAAGGTCTTCTTCCTTCTTTAAAGTTACTTCCTATGGATTGGATTTCAAGTTTATGATGAAATCTCAAGATTCAAACAAGAATTTCTAGATTGGAAATGGAGTTTATTTTCTCTCCTTTTCTTCTCCAAAGAGTCGGCCAAGAGGTAAGAAAGGAAATGAAATTTTTGGTCAATTTTTTTCCAAGATGAAGACTAAAACTAGTCTTAGTCAAAGGTGTCTTGGATTGCTGACAAGTGTCGCCGTAGGGTTTCAATCTTTTCTTCTTGTCTTTCCTTTGTCTTATCTCACTAATCCATATTATTTTCCTCTAATCCACTCTTACCACTGCTAATCACATAAAACCTTTAATAAAGTATCCTTTTTTGTTCAGTAAATTTATTACGCAACACACTAGTGGGTCCCACTTCCATAATGCATCGCGAGCTTAACATGTATTAACTTATACAAGGAAAAATGATTTAAAAACTTGACTTGCTTATAAAAATATCTAGGAAATTAAGGCAATAAATTAAAGTAAAGAAAATGCATTCAAAGAAATAAAATAAAATATGAAATAATTTTCGGGTCCTCATATTCTCTCCCCATTAAAAAAATTTCGTCCTGGAAATTCTCACCTTTGCTCACAGAACTCGATTTTTATAGGGTTTTCTCTACTTCTCAAGAGTTTCCCCTCACTCATGGCACTGCCACAAACTTGTCTAGAGGAAAAATCTTAATAAGGTAATAGTTAAATTAACATGTTAAGAAATATCAATGAAGGTATTGAAAGGTGCGAGGTGAGAGGAACATAAGACTCGTTGACAAGAAGAAACCATAATTACGCAACTTGGTTAGTACACTTACTAGCCCTTAAACTCATACACTGTACATTGACAAATCATCGATAACGTAAGGCCCTTTTCATCTTTACAATTGTACCACTAGACCCAAATCACCCTTTCTAAGCAAAATTTCTTCCTTTGAAACACAAATCAAGAATTCTTACTTAAATCCAAGACTAAATTATGATAATTAATTCATGGATAGAGATTCAATGTTGCTCAACTATAGATTTTTAATATTACTAACTAAAACATCAGGCATCAAGTTCACTATTTCTGATGATGATACAACTTACTACATAAAGTTTGCATAACACATAGTCCAATAAATACAACTATTTCAGCCAAAACATTACTAATTGCTAACTTTAACTATTACAGCGACTTCACCATCGTGAAATTCATTTGTCTTGGGCAGTTTCTCACTTGATGTCCAAGTTGGCCGTATCTAAGATATGCACCAATTTTCAAATAACATAATCCAGTATGAATTTTGTTATAGGTTTCACACTTACCAGCTACGCATCTCTTCTTGAAGCATCCATACTTTCTTTTCTCCTTCTCTTTATTCTTCATAGCAAGTTCATCTTCACTAATCACTTTACGTTTTCCTTTAGTATCATGGAAACTTCCATTACCCCTTTTAACTTGATTACTAGAAATGTCTTGAGATGCTACTTGACTAGGTAAATCCGCCAATTCAAACTTACTCCGCACCTCTTCCAGGATCCCTTCATATTTCTTTTTCAGTTTTACGTTTTCGTGCACTAGCTCAATTTTCTCCGAATATTCTTGTTTCTATTGTGACGGCCCCACCTCTCCCTAGGGCGTACCCCAGGGTTCGGCGGGTCGCCTGCCCAGCTCTCGTCGGGACTCAGTTGTTCACTATAGTCCTCAATTAAAATCGGAATAAATCACAAGAATAAATAGGGCAGCGATCCAAACTTAAAGCGAAACTTATATACATTGCCATCCCAAAAGGGAGTATAAAGATCGAATATACAAAGGTTCTCAATCCTTCATTCGTCCAGCCCATGCCAAGCACTAGGGCAAGAACCATTACAAAACAAAAAAAACAAAAGAACTAGACTAGGCTAGTCTATGCTCTCATCCTGCTCGCCGTCCCCTGTTAAGGAAAACAAAACTAAAGGGGTGAGCTAAAAGCTCAGTGAGGTTCCGAACACATAGTCAGATAGTCAATTCAATACGTTAAACATGAAGTATCAATAATTCAAGAAATTTTTACACTGGAAAGCGATAGTAACACATTCATTAAAAGGATACAGGCTCATATGGAGCTATTCGTTCGTTCGTTCGTTCCCCTGACATTTCCCCTTATTCCTCCAATTATTTGAAAATTTCCTTTTGAAAAGTAAAATCCTCGTGCCTGCGTTCATTCATTCATCCCCTTCCGAACGTTGACCGGACTCCACCTATCCGGACGTTGGCCGGACTCCACCCATCCGGATGTGGCCGGACTACAATGTAATACTCGAGTATACCAAATTCACCCAGGGTCACCATATCGCCCGACCGAATCCGCTTCTGGCTCGAGTCGATCGGTAATGAAGGGCAGGTCCCAATTCAGCCAAAAGGCTTACATCATGCGCAACTAATGTTTCAATCGTTAAATCATTGAAAATTTCACATGTCATTTAGGTCGAGCACGATAAAGTACACGCTCACCTAGAAAATTTGTTTTGGAAATCCTTGAAAACACTTAACATATCATCAAACAACAACAACAAGTCATGAAGTCATGGAGAATATAACAAACAAGAAACACTCACCTATATACGCAAAACAACGGGTAAAATATCCTTCCGGATATTATCCTCAGTCACCGAGAAAACCTAAATTAAACGAGAAAGAATATTACAGATCATCTAGCACAACAATTAGGTGCAATCAAGAAACTCGACAATTATTGAGTAGAACGTACAAAAGACTTTAAAGTGAAACGAGGACATTTGGACCCGTGGACAAAAATAACTAGGGTTTCATAGACGAAATGTAAGTATACTAGTTCAAATAGAAACTTAGTCCTCGAGCGAAAATTTAGGCAGCATGCCCTTTGTATTTTCCCATTTTCCAGCCATTTATGGCTTCATCCTTTTACTCAATCAAACCCAAGGTTATCCATAACAAAATTTCATTTCAATAGCCATTCCATAGGCTCAAGACAATACAAGAACAAAAATTAAACTAATATCAAGTGCGGAAATGAAGTTTACAAAAGACAGTTTTGACAGGTTCTTGCGGAATGGGCACATCCGAGGCTACACTTATTGGATTGAGGTGCAACTTATACACTTTCGAAGCTAAGACACAGGATTCCAACGTTCATGAAGATCACTTAGTCCAATTTCCAGTGTAACCTAATCAAATTCCCAATTCACATAACCTAATTCCAACTAATCTGCTATTTAACCGTACTGCATTCAAATGGCCATATCTCAGTCTACCAAGGTCCGTTTAAGGTGTTCTTGGTGGTGTTGAAAAGCTAAGACAGAGTAATAAAACTTTTATGTTTTGAAAATGGCAAAATTCATACGGATTATGGTGAATAAACACAGCCAAATAGACTGAACTGTCTACGCGGAACACTGGAATACAACCTAGGGCAGTGAGGGTATTTTGGTCTTTTCACAAGCTACGTTGCTCCGATTGAGCTGAAATTTTGTAGGCAACTATAAAATACCATTCTATACAACTTTCATGTTTTAACCTAAGGCTAATTCGGCCTCTAACATGATGCAATAAAACCAGACAGAAAGAGGGGAAATTTTCCCAGAAATCTGAAATTTTTGTTTTCAATGCAACCTTTCTTGATTTCTTGCTCTAATCATCACTAAAACCACTTATATAAGTTTAGATACCACATATCGCATCCATATAGCAAGCATAGGCAGCAAGTACCTCAAACCCTAACTCACATAAATCACCTTTAAGTCATCATAACAACTTGTATCACCACTAATCCAACCAAAACAAGTATTATATAACAACTTAAACCAGAATAAAAGAACCAAAGCCATGGTTTAGCCTTGTACCTCAACAAATGAAGCTTGCAAGAGTAATACTTCACCTCCTCTTGGAATTCTTGTTTCCCCTAGCTTCTCAAGCCCACAACTAACACTTTAATCGGTTTAGAAGTTTAATTTCTCACTTGGATGGCTAAAATCAAGAAGAAGGAAGTTGTTTCTTGCTCTCTCTTTCTCTCCTCTCAAGCTCGGCCAGACCAGAAAAAATGAAGAAGAAAGATGGCTGAAATGAAGGATAAAAAGGCAAGAAAAAAAATTAATCAAGGAGCCATGAGGTGGTGACACTTGGCACCACCAAAGCCATGCAAATTTTTCTCTCTTTCCCTTGCATTTTTGGCCACAAATTTCGATCAAAGGCAGCTGGAAATAAGGAGATATTTTGCTCAAATATCAATGAGCTCATGTGGTAAGAAAGGGGTGGTCCAGTGGTGCATTCAATCGGTAGTGCGCGGTACACGTCAGTTCGCACCGTTTTTCCTCAAATTACATGTACTAGGGTTTTTTTTCTTCCCAATCACTAACTTTTTATCATTGTTCCTAATCACATATTATTTCTCACCTAAAAGTCACTTTTAAGCACCAAATTTGATCCTTACTCCGTACCGAAAAATCATCCGGCGAAAAATCGTGAAAACCTTAATTTGCTTCAATCTTGAAAACGAAGAGTGAAACACTACTTTCTAGGTTCATTTGCACTTATTGGGAAATGATTGGGTAGTAGGGCTATAATAAATCAATAATTTCTAAATAAAAAGGCATTTTTTTGAGAAAAATATAAGAAATTTTCGAGTCCTCACATCTATCGTCCTTCCTAGTGCTCAGTTAATATCTTTTGGAATTCTACTTCCTTTCAAAAAATCTCTATTTCCTTATACATTTCAACCAAATTTGTCATCTCTGTGAGGACTCACAAAAATTTATTTATTTAAATTCCTGTTACTAGTTTATTTAAATATTTAATTGCCCATTTGCTCCGAATATTTTATTTCAACCTTTTTAGACCCAATTACATGGAACAATGACTTACTTATATTTTTAAAATGACTTGTTTCAAAATTTAATTTTTTGGAAGCTCGTTAAGTGAGAATAGTGAATACGCGTTTGGAGACAATAATTGATTCGAGGGGATAATGAGCTTGGAAAATTGGAGACTTATAGATTAGTCTTAAAATAGGTATTTATATGTTTAAGTACTCAAGTATGAGTTAGTGATACTATCGTTATAAGAATTTATTAGAAATTTCACTCTATCGCGCATAAATCGGACTTACGCATTTCACGCACGCGATTAATTGATGAACTTAAGACCTTTATTCTGAGCCTATTAAAAATGAATAATAATAGTATGAATAGAAGTGCATTAGAGGTTTAGTGCACTAGTGAAACAAACATGAGAGGAATAGAGCACGAAACGCGCGCGTATGCACCCTATTCCTAGTTGACTTTTGGAGCAATTCTTGTCCACAAACTTATAAGCTTCACAAGGAAGCTTCTTCATCAGAAACGTCACTTCCTTTCTTCCTTATAGCAGCCGAGCTTCACCAAGAAGAAGAAAAACAAAACCTATCGTCATTCCACTTCAAATCTTGCACCTTTTCGCTTCAAAATTAACACACACTTTGCAAATAACTTGGACATCAACCTAAGCTAGGAAAAGGGCTTGCTTCTCACGGTTTTCTTTAGCTTCCAAGGACCAAAATTTTTTGTTTTAGTCATCTACAAAGGTAAACAACGATCAACCTCTTAAATCTTGGTTTATGGAAGTTATTTTGCACTTGTGAGCTTATAGATTCACATGGGTGGCTTTATATTGTTGGAAATCTTGTGAGTAGGCTCTATGAAATCTCATAATATCTTGATGAACTGATTTGATGAGATTTATGTTGGATTAGTGCTTAATCTAGTGAAAATAAGTTGTATTGTGGAAGAAAGCTCAAAGGAAGTGAAAAGAAAATTTTACCGTTCTGCCCCTGCTATTGTCGTGCACTTTGGTGTACTTTTTTTGTGGTCCAGTTGACTTGTTTTTGATGTAGATGTGTAATATAGGTTGTGTGGAAAGTTTCTACAAAAATATTACATGATTTGATGAGCAAATGTTGAGATTTCGAAATTTTACCAAAACTGGAATTGTGTCCCATATTGCTCTGGCAGTAATTTTCAAACAGTTATAACTCTTTGCTCCGACGTCAAAATCGAGTGCCGTTTATGGCACTAGAAACTAGACATTTCCACTTTCCCAATGGCATAAAGTGTATGCCTGATTCTACCTGAGTGAGCTGTACCAACCTTGTAAAGTTGCCTGTTCTGTTTCTCATCTGTACTGGAGCTCTGTTTTGAGCTGCGATTTGATGCTCAAATATGAGCTAGTTGAGGACAGAATTTTAAAACACTTCCTTCTAAGAAATTGTAGCCTTATGAATTTAGTTTTCAATGCCATAGACCACGCTCAATTTTGAGTTGAATTGAGTGAGTTGTGATCGGATTTCAGAGCAGTCTTCGTGAAAGAAAATCCTAAGTTTGGACTAATTTATTGTGACGCCCCCACTTCTCCCAAGGGCGAACCTAAGGGTATCCGCGGGACGCCTGCCTAGCTCTCGCCAGGACTCGGTACAAATTAAATTCAAACTTAAGAATAACTCATCGATACTAAAAGACGAAGATATAAAGGAAGGTCAATTCTCTAATAATCGTTCAAGTCTTACATCATAAGTTATCAAAATATCTTACATTTCCAAAATATACAGCTTCCAAAAGTTGTCTAAATGAATACATTCAAAATTCTGATAAAAAGGGACATCAAATCGACCTCTCCATAATTCCTTCCATTTCAGCTCCTGCTAAGGAAAACAAATCTAACGGGGTGAGCAAATGCTCGTGAAGCCAAGAAAATATGCATCACACGTAGTTCAAATAACAATAGCACTTACGCAAGAATGAAAGCTATAACATTCAGGTGATTCACAATTTATAATAAAATACCCTTGAGTAGGATAGAAGAGCTCTCATGTGCTAATTCCTATTTGTTTTGCCAAAATTCAATCCAACACTTCCTTGTGATGACATTCCGTCACCCAATTAGGTAATCAAGTCTGTAGCATTTCACTTTTCCAATTATGGTTCTGAGTCGACATGAGACGTACCTCCTACTCGAATCAATATGGTATATGCAATCGCTCAAGGAATCGATTACACGTTTATAGTTCTGAGTTGACATGAGAGGTACTTCTCACCCGAATCGGTGTGATACATGCTATCGCTCAGTGGTCAATGAGACATCGCTCCAATCGACTTATACTTTATTTATAGTTTTGAGTCGAAAAGAGAGATACCTCCCACCCGAATCGATGTGGTACATGCTATCGCTCCGAGAACCAATTATAGCACTGGGACGGTATGAGAGGTACCTCCTACCCAAATTGGTGTGCTACATACTATCCGCTCAGAGCTCACGAGTTAAACATATTCATGTACAATTACCAATTGTTGTTTATGATTTTGAGTCAACATGAGAGGTACCTCCCACCCGAATCAGTGTGGTACACGCTATCGCTCAGGGAACCGATTATAGTACTGAGACGGTATGAGAGGTACCTCCCCACCCAAATCGGTGTGGTACATGCTTTTCCCTCAGAGCTTACGAGTTAAACATGTTTATGAACAATTACTGATCATGTGTATTCATGTAACAAGTATTGCGTAATTAAAAGAAAGAGAGGACGAGGGTGCCCTCACGTATATACACATAAGTCGAGGAGGTTCACTCACTTGATATCACAACATAAATATGGTTGGCAATAGCAACGCTTCACTTAATTCCTATAACAATTCACTTCATACAATTCGAATATCAATTCACATTGCACATTTTATGTGAGAACCCGTAATTTTCTTAATTGCTAGGTTTTATTTTCTATTAATTGCACGTTTTTCCATATTTTATTTATTCGAAAAATTGTGAAAATAATTTTCATGAGCAAAGATGCTTTTGAAATCATTATTTCTAGTATGAGTTAGTTTATAAGGTTTTAAGAGTGTATACCGGATGTGGGACCCACTAGTGCGGTAAGTTTGATAAAATTCGGCCAATTAGGTTAAGTTGTGTGACGCCCCCGCTTCTCCCAAGGGCGAACCCTAGGGTATCGGCGGGACGCCTGCCTAGCTCGCGCCAGGACTCGAAACACAAAACTAATAAAACTTTATTAAACCACAAGACAACTATTCATAATATATACAACCGCCAAAAGTTCTATTTACATCTTCTGAAGTATCGAGTCAAGCCACTCTAATATACTATAACCACAACCAGCAGAAGATAGACCCTAAGGAGGGTCCTTATACAAACCACCAAAATAAAAACAAACATACTATCTGTCCGACTATTACAATCAAACCTAACTATACTAGTGTATGTGTCAAAAGTTCCCCGCGTCGGTCCCTGCTAAGGAAAACAAAAGGAAAGGGGTAAGCTATATGTTTAGTAAGTAAACAGGGGTGAAAGTGTAAATTTCACGTAACAACAGTTACACAGTAAGAGTAAAGCAAAAGCAGAAAGTAACATCATATAATAAGGATACAGGTGGCTCCAAAGCCAATTCATGTGCCATGTATGATCTCCTGCCGACATTCCGTCGATCTCAATTAATGGTCCGTAGAACTTCACTTGTACTCCCACCGTACACCTTATCACCCTCTCTGGCCAGGCACCTCACAAACTTGCTCGAGCGAACGAAATTGAGCTTGGTTCACATAATATCATAAACGGCTACTAATACGCCTAAAACAAGCAAAACGGCAAAATCGGCACACGGAAACGGGAATGGCGGCCTAGCCATTTGCCGTCAAAACTGTTTTGAGCCTAATCGAAGCTATGAGTGTCGGATCAAGGTACATGAGGTACCGTTGCGAAGCTAAGAGAAAAGTCTATAACTTTCACGAAGACCCCTAACTCCGGATCCGAACAGAGATGGGTCGAAAGTGCAGAAAACCGTTCCAGGAATTCGCACTCCAAAGTAACGGACAGGGTATGTTTGCTGGACAATAACTCCCAACTCACAAATCCAAATCAGGAAATTCCAAAGGCATTAGAAAGCTGAGACATAAGGCTAAAACTTTGATGTTTTGGCCAAGACCTGAATCCACTCAGAACAGAACGAATTTTGAGTGTCAAAGTACCCATCAGAACTGTCCAGATTCAAAGGCAGTTCTGACGATCGATCTTGTTTTGGTCATAACAGAAGCTAAGGAACTCGGATTTCGACGCACTTTATACCGTTTCGAAGCCAAAACTAAGATATACATTTCTTATGAAGTAGTCAACACCCAGATCGTACGGTATCAAAACCGAAAAAGTCACGGGCAGAAGCTAAACTAAAAACGTACAGAACCTGATGTTCAAAACAGGCTTGAGTATTTCATCTATAACTCATGATACACTAATCCGTTTGACCTGAAATTTTACAGGCATATTCAGGACTTAAGAGGATACAATGTTGAAGAAGGCCACTCAGTCCAATTTCGAGTGTAACTACGTCAAAAATGTAACATACTACACCAGAATCACAAAACAGGTTCACAAACCGTATTCTAGTACAAACATCATAAAACAGCCTACATAAGTCCAAATCAGAAATTCCAAAGCCATACGAAAGCTTAGAAACAAGGATACATTTCATTAGAAGACCATAACAACCAATTCTGAAGTAATTCCAGCCAAAACAACCAATTACAGGCGCAATTCTTACATTCGGGTAAAACCAGGAAAGCAAGGGTAATTTCGACTTTTCTCATTCTACACTACTCTGATTGACCTGAAATTTGGTAAGCGCCTCTAAAATGTCATTCCCTACAACTTTCATGTTTTAAGCTAAGGCTAATTCGGCCTCTAACTAGGAGATACAAAACCGGACAGAATTGAAGGGTATGAAACCCTAGTCTTCCAAATTTCCCTCCAAACCAAAAAGTGCTTGCAATTAACAATCATTTACACCTACTAGCCTCATTTTAGGCCATTGCCAATCATCATACAAGGCCACACCATCAAATTCATATATAAACAGAAAAATCACCGATAAATGGAAAACTTCACCACTTCATCCAAAATCAAGAAATAAACCACAAAATTCAACATTTTAACTACCACTAAGCACAAATTAAGCTTCATTAGGTGAAGGAGAAGGTTCATTCACTACTCACCTAGTAAAACAAGAGAGGGAGAGTTGCTTGTCACCTTAGCTTCCCCAAACACTTCACCAAACAACTCACTAACACCTAATGAAGAGGTTTTATGGAGTAGAAACAAGTTTAAGTGATTGTTTTGGAGGATTTGAGCTAGATGGAAGCCAAAACTTTGAAGAGTTTTCTTTCTTCCTTTGCTAGAGAAGGTCGGCCAAGATGGAAAAGAAAAGAGTAAATTTTTGGTAATTTTTGAGATATTTTAACCAAATGGTAAGACAAGGAATAGTAGTCTTACTTAAGTACTAATCCAAGGGTGACACTTGTCACCCCCATTAATGCAAGTCTATCACTTTGTTCCCTCTCACTCTAATCCATAAAGTATCCTCTAATTATCTCTTAGCACCCGATAATTTAAACCCAGTATCCGAAACTTAACCTAATCGGCCGAATTTTTCCGAACTTACCGCACTAGTGGGTCCCACGTCCGATATACGTTCTTAATTTCTCAAAAACTAACCGATACTAGAAAAATCATCTAAAATCTATATTTACTCATAAAAGTTATCTGGGGAATTTTTCTAATAAAGAAAATGTGGAAAAAGGCGGGCGATAAATAAAACTCCACTTAAGCTTTCTAATATTGTAACACTAGAGGTTTGCTAATCCAGAGTTTGCCAACCATTTTCAAACTTGTTAAACCTCTGTAAACTATAACGAATCCTATTTTTACTTGTGCCAAAACACACACTAGGATACCGCATATAAACTATAGCTCGAGCTTACGAATAATACATAAACTAGGGTTTTATCATAAGCAAGTTAGAGTTTTCAATCTTAGCCGAGATCAGGGTTTCTCCTTAGCCCTAAAACCTTAATTTAACCATACAAAATAATGAATAACCCTAATATCAACTTACGAACGGATTGGGGCCTCACAATCTCCCCCACATAGGACAATTTCATCCTCGAAATTACTTCTTTGGTTAAAGCGTACCTTCGAAACCCGCCGAAGGGTCAGTCACCTCTTGTTGACCCATTGCATACACTCTTGCTGGCCCTTTGGGTCGATTTTCCCTTGTATTTGACGGCTTCGTTGTAGTCCCTTCAGTCGGTGGCTTGAGTCCTTCCTTCTGCATCTTGGGGCACCGGGCAATCAGATGTTCGGTGCTACCACATTTGAAGCATTTCCGTACCGAACTATTTTTCCAGCAATTTTCATCAGTGTGATTGGCCCCACAGAAACCACAGGTTGGCTTAGTGGCCGTACTTGACCCTCCACGCTGGGCACTCCTCGGGGACTCTTGCATTATCTGACCCCGCCCAAAGATATTCAGGGTTCTTGTAGGTCGTGGACCATCTGTGCCTTTACTCGTCTTAGCTGGTGGCTCGTTTCACGAACTCTGTCCAACCGTGGAGTCATTCGAGCTGGGTTGCCTCCTTTTCCGGTCATGGAAGGCTTTAACCTGTCCCCTCGCAGTCTCAATCCGTTGTGCTTTTTCTAGTGCCTGGCTAAACGTGTCCAACTGTGCAGCTGCTAGTGCCTCCTGGATCTCCACATTTAAGCCTTGGGTAAAACGGCGAATTCGCTTTTGCTCCGTCAGCACCAGCTCTGGGGCAAAACGGGAAAGTTTCGTAAACTGAGTTTCGTATTCCGCCACACTCGATGCCCTTTGACGTAGGCGGATGAAATCATCTTCCCATTTTTTTTGCACAATGGGTGGTAAATATTTTCGTTAAATTCCCGTGTAAAGTTGATCCAGGTCCAGGGGGTTTGTTCGCGCTCCCACTTGGTTTTAATCACGTTCCACCAGGCTCGGGCGGCCTCTTCAAATTGAAAAGCAGCAAAGGATATCTGCCGTTCCTCCGAGTACCTAAGCGCAGCAAAAATATCTAGCATACGGTCCATCCAACCCTCCGCTAGGTCAGGGTCGGGTCCACCTACAAACTTAGGGGGCGCAAATTTTTGGAACCGTTCTAAAGCACGGTCCTCTCGTTCGTGATTACCCGGATTATTTCTAGGGTTTCCAGTGGCATTCCCATGGCCCTGACCCTGATGGTCGACCATACATTCTAGCAAGTCAGCCATCCGCTGAATGGCTGTAGCTACTTGATCTGGCTCTTGTCCTTGTTCCCTTTCAGGGCTTCGTGCTCGCTCTCTACCTCCACCTCGAGTACCGGAGGCCATTTAAGTGCAAAAGTCTATAGATCGGAACATTACATATACTTATTATCCAGACTATGAGCATAAGTACGGACGTAAAGCGTATGCACAGAAGACACATGAAAGATAAGTTCAAAATGCTTTTCAAATATATACATATATTTACAAAGTCACACCAAAAGATTTACACATTACCGACCTCCAGTCGGTACAAAACCCAATGTACACATGAGCACTGGCTCCAAAATCTAGTCGGCCAACCAAATAACAAAAGAAAGTAGTTGTCGCGCCCCACTTTTCGAATGTGTGTTGGTGATGTGTGAAGTGTGGTGTGAACGTGTGCAAAATGAAAAGTAAAAGGCCATGGGACTTTGGAAAGCGACGATTTGACCCAAAAAATAGTTTTAAAAAGGGTTTGAAAAGAAAAGTTTGGAGTCGCCACTTGGTAATGATTTAAGGTGTACCAAGTCACCTAAAAATGAGATTTAAAGCCAAGTAGTAATAAACCCTTTTTAAAACGACTCCTAGTCCACGTAAGCCAAAGAAAAAGGTTCGGGAGTCACGTTTGACAAAGGGGAAGGCAAGGATAGAATCCAAGGCACCCCTTTGACCTAGCCAAGGCTAGTTGCGCGACTTAACCTTACCTTTCCTAAACTCTCTACCCAGGGTATGTATTGCATGTTGGATTATGCCTATATGAATGTGAAAACGAAAAAATGCAATCCTAAATTCTACGATGTCTCTCGTGAGGTTTTTGGTCCCAAACCACATGAATTGTGGCGGCCAATAAAGGGAAACCTCATAGAGGTCGATTGATGCAAATGGTGACTCAAGTGCAAGTGTGCAAGGGTATGAAAAGATTCATGTATGAAATGGTGTAAAAAAAACAAAGTGTTTGTGTGCGCATGTGAAGAGAAAGTTCACGTGTGAATTTGGATGAAAAATCAAAGTATTAGTGTGTGAGTGTGTAAAGAAAGTGCACGTGTGAATTTGGATGAAAAATCAAAGCATAAGTGTGTGCAAATGAATGAAGATAGAATAGTACATATATAAGTGAAACTTGAATTTCATTTGTGAAGTAAAGTAAATAAATGATAAAGATGTAGTGAAAAAATATGGATTGAGAAATGTAAGAGAAACGTGATTAAAAGAGTATGGAAGTGATAAAAATGAAAGTATGACCCTAGGGGAATGCAACAAGTCGGGTACGGGGATGACTCCTAACTTTTCGACTTGATTTTCCCTTTGATTAGAAGGCAAAACTAGCGTGCTAAGGCTATCGAGTAGCCACACTCGCTCGTTTCCCTTATCAGAAGGGGACACTCAAGCAAAATGAACCCTATAACTAGCATGAAATTCAAAAATCCTAAAATGGAGGGAAAACGGGTTCGAGGATCATGCCAAATGATAAAACTAAGGAAAATGCGTGATATGTGGTGAACAAGCAAATGATATGCTAATGAGGGGAAATCCCTAAGGGTCTAGCGTTGGACTAGCCCATTCTATGAATTCCGACTAGCGTTGGACTAGCGGAAACGTACATTCATCCATTCCATTCATTCATGGCTATGAAAGCAAGTAGACATGCCAAAACACTCATAAACACATAGCACATAACATTTAGCATGCTCGACTAGATGCAAGAGCCTAATAAAGCAATTAAACATGTGGCAACAAAAACAAGCAACCAAGGGGAAGGGGAAGTGGACCAGATGCTCTTCGAGCCCTATCTATTACAAGCCAAGAGGTGTACACATACCCCATAAAAACATAAAGGGGGAAGGGTGAATGGACCAGATGCTCTCCGAGCCCTATCTATTACAAGCCAAGAGGTGTACACATACCCCATAAAACTTAAATAAAAGTAAAAGCAAGTAAATGCACGCAAGGAGGTAAGGAAAGCAGAGTAGGCATGCATGTTCACATAACACGTAGGAGCACGTAGGGTCAAATGAAATGCAAATGAAGGATAGAGTGTACCTCCCTTGAAGCGACGCCCTAACGTAGTGAAATTACTAACTTACCCTCCAAAATAATAAAAAGGTCAAGGTACCACTTAAATTATCAAATAATCACATGAAACAAAAATTAAATATGAAAAATGAAAGTTAAAAACTAAATTGAGTCAATTAAAGTATTTACATAGACAAACCAACTATGTACAAAGCAATTAATGCAAGAGGGACTTAATTAGAAGGACATGAAAATTTCTAAAAGAGAGTAAAATAAAATACCAAAATTGATGACTTAAGATGAGACCCATAAAAATCAAATGCCAAAATGTGTTTAGAACACAAATCCAAGCTAAAAATTCTATTAGAACTTATTGAACCTCAAAATGCATCCTAAAACTCACTAAACGCCTACCCAAAATCATGTCAAAGCATACCAAAAGCAATTAAGATTCTAGAATGATAAAATTGATTAAATTATTCAACTAATTGGGCCATAGCAAGACAAAAGGGAACTTGGGGGTCAAAAAATGCAATTTTCTGAAAGCTTTCCATGCAAACTCATGCAAATCAACGTGAGATGGCCTGCAACAAGAAAGCATTTCTGCAATCAAGAAGATCAACGTAACTTGCATTTTCACATGCCGATATCAGCTTTAACACCCAAATTTGATCAAAACCGTTCAATCAAAACATATAGAAACCTTATCTTAGCAACATGCAACACAAATTCAATATCTAACAATGCCAAACATAGAAAGAAAATCATTTAAATGCTGGGAAAGAAACTAAACAAAACAGCAAACATTCAGTAACTGGATTGTTCACTTTCCAGCAAATACCCGAATAGGATTCGAATGTTTTAAACTCCCAACATGCAAACTCAAACTTTCATACCCTAACATCCGAACTCTAAACTAAACAAACAAATGTTCAACATTTAAACATGCTACAACTAGCAAGAGATCATGAAAGTGCTGAGAAAATTATTCACCAAGGAGCATGCAAATCTGGAAAAAGCAAGTAAGATCAACGATATTCACTTTTGTTGTTAGCACAGCAATTTATTCACAAAACTCAACCTATTCTAATGAGACCTTTATGCAAGATGTGAAGAGAGTTTCTGCAACAACAAGCTTCGATAAATCATGAAGACTTTTGGCATCAAAGTCAGCTGCAATTTTCTTTTCCAGCCACAGCTTATCATGCAAACCAGATTTTTGGCCCAAATACAATGCTTTGATTAAACATTCTTCATCTCAACATCACAACCTCAGAACTAAGCAACAAAACTTCATGATAATCACAAACCAAAGACCAAAAATTTGGGAAGATATCATACCAGAAATCTGAACGTAAGTGCAGAAATGGTTTCGGCAGCCTGTTTGTTTGCTTTTCAACAAGGTGTTCGATCATGGTTCTAGTATTTTAGACCCTAAACATGCAAACTCAACACCTAACCTCCTATTTCCATTCCCCCAAAACAGATTAAACATGCAACTTAAGTGGAAAGACTTGATGTGCAGCTATGGAAAAGAAAACGGAACAGGAAATGCAATTCCTTTTGTTCTTTGTTGCGGAAACTTTCTGCAGCTATGGGTTCACGTAAATTAAAGGCAGAAACATTGCATTGGACTCCCCATTCATCTACCAAACATCAATCTCAGTAGTGAAGAAACAAAAGAAAAAGAGCAAAGAAAGCATCAACGCCCACTACAATTTTGAACCCAGAAAAATCTGTTTCTACAATTATTTCAGTCCAAACCCAATCTACTCATGCGTAAGAAGAAAAGAGAAAATTCAGACAAGCTTCACAACAGTCCGTTCATAATCACATGACTCTCATAACATTGCCCCAAAGCCAGATAACCTGACCGGGTTGCCAATCACAGAAGTGCAGAAAAAGAAAAACCAAACTCGCAGCAAAACAAAATCTAGCATCGCAGCAAAATTTCAACCTTTCTGGCATGATTTTACAAGCTATGGGCAGAAGACAAATGAAAGGCGTTACCTTTATCCCTTTCCAGAGGAAAGAACAGGATCTGGGCTGATGAACTGGGCGTCCTTGCGCAGCCTAAAAGCTTTATCTTCCTCGGCTGTCAACGTTCTTCTTCAGGTCCGCAGTACTCGTATTGCTTGATGAATCGAAGATGATGATGACGTTGGGGCTCCTCCTCCTTGCTGCGCCACCTCTCTCTAGTTCTCCCTTGGTTCTCCAAATCCTCCTCTCTTGCTCTTTCTCTCCTAGCCGCTCTTCTCACAGCCGTTCAACCCCCCAAGAACTCCTGCCGTTGTCTCCCTCTTTTTGCTCCTCTCCTCCGTTGTCCAGAAAAATCCTCTGTTGTGTTTTCCGTCCCCACGAACTCTCCCTCTCACTCCTGGTTTCTAGTTTCTTACCAACCTTAGCCGTCAAACTCTTAGATGAAGCCCCCCCAAACCCTCGGCTTTTCTTCCCGTAGCTCTCCAAGCTGTTTTCGTTTGCCGTGTATTTTCTTTTGCCGTCGTCAACTTCTCAATTTTTTCCACCCCGCCTTGCGGCTGTTCTTTCTTTCCCTATTTATATGGGAGCCTCCAACCCTAAAACTCCAGTACTTTCTTCCATATTTGCTGTCAAGGGCTGCCCGAAGTCCTTTCTTGCAAGCTGCGAAAAACGCAGCTTGCAGTCGCGTTTCTTCCTTTTTTTTTTTTTTAATAAATAAATACATAATATAAATAATAATAATAATAACAATAACAAAATGACAAAACCATGTAATGAGGACAAATAAATAAATAAAAACAAACTAAATAAATAAAAACAATAAAAATGTCCATTTTTCAAATTTTCTTCATTTTTCCCCCTTTTCTTTTTTTCTTTTCTTTTCTCAAAATAACTTAATAAAAATAACTAAAGTTCCAAAAGATTGAATTTGAACGTATTTTTGTGACCAATTTTCCCTTTTTCTCTTTTTTTCATTTTTCCAATCCAACTAAAGCCTATTTTTTGACTTTTTCTTTTCAAGAAAGCATTGAATAAAAACAAAATGACTACAACATATTTTTGATGTTTTCCTTTTCTTTTTTCTAAAAACTCTACACTAATTTTAAACTTAAAAGCTAAAACTAAAAATTAAAAGTAAACAACGAATGCAAGCAATCTAAAATGAAAATCATGAAATAGATGCCATATAAAATTATTCAAAATTTGGTGTCTACAGTTTGCCCCTCTTTGTCTGAGTTTTGAAAAAACTTGAGGCAAAGAAGTAGACACCAAATACTTACCTGTGTTATTGGGTTGCAAAAGATTCCAACGAACAGAAATTCTAATACGGGACTGACCCGAGCATGAAAAATAAAACGGGACTGACCCGAGCAGGAATTTAAAACAGGACTGATCCGAACAGGAATTTTGAAATCGGGACTGACCCGAACATGATAAATAAAATTGGGATAGACCCACGGGATAGACCCGGACAGAAATGTAAAATTGGGATAGACCCACGGGATAAACCCGAACAGAAATATAAAATTGGGATTGACTAGAGATAGGAAATTCGGATGGGATTGTATGAAGAAAACTGTATAAGACTTTATTTGAGAACGTATCTACAGATTTGCCCCAGTAATGAATTGGTCAGTGGGATTAAACCCGAACCTGCCATGATGATCGACCAGTGGGATAATACCCGATCCTGCCAAGGTTGGCGGGATGAAACCCGGTCCCAACGAAAAAAGCGGTCAGCGGGATTATACCCGGTCCTGCCGAGATTGGCGGGATGAAACCCGGTCCCAATTTGATAAAAAGCGGCCAGCGGGATTATACCCGGTCCTGCCGAGATTGGCGGGATGAAACCCAGTCCCAATTTGATAAAAAGCGGCCAGCGGGATTATACCCGGTCCTGCCGAGATTGGCGGGATGAAACCCGGTCCCAACGAAAAAAGCGGTCAGCGGGATTATACCCGGTCCTGCCGAGATTGGCGGGATGAAACCCGGTCCCAATTTGATAAAAAGCGGTCAGCGGGATTATACCCGGTCCTGCCGAGATTGGCGGGATGAAACCCGGTCCCAATTTGATAAAAAGCGGTCAGCGGGATTATACCCGGTCCTGCCGAGATGATCGACCAGTGGGATAATACCCGATCCTGCCGAGATTGGCGGGATGAAACCCGGTCCCAACGAAAAAAGCGGTCAGCGGGATTATACCCGGTCCTGCCGAGATTGGCGGGATGAAACCCGGTCCCAATTTGATAAAAAGCGGCCAGCGGGATTATACCCGGTCCTGCCGAGATTGGCGGGATGAAACCCGGTCCCAACGAAAAAAGCGGTCAGCGGGATTATACCCGGTCCTGCCGAGATTGACGGGATGAAACCCGGTCCCAATTTGATAAAAAGCGGTCAGCGGGATTATACCCGGTCCTGCCGTGATAAAATTTGTGTTGATTTTTGATTGATGATTTTTCTCTTTGCTTTTCTTTTTTGACTTTTGAAAATCTTTCCAAAAAATTAATTTGCCCTATTATGATGGATTTTTGCAACTTGAGTGTGTTGTTGATTCTGTTTCGCCATGCTGTTGCACCTTTTGATCAAATTTACTTGCAACATTTTCGATTTGCCTTTGTTCACCAGAGGACACCTTCCAACACCGATTCCAGTGCGAGGTGTGATTGTTTTCGTCCATGCATGGAATTTTCCTGCAAAAGAGAAAAAAATAAAAGAATTGCCACCATCATTTGATCCGTTTGCCTTTTGAGAATCGTGTAAACATAAGCCTTTTGATGCCTTCGTCAAAGTTGGCCGCGGCATCTGACTTGGTTGGATTTATCATTTCAAATGTCTCTGCTTTTCCAGACTGACCGGGTAAGCTTTTTGCCATATTGCGAAGCCTTCGTAATTGGCTTGGTTGCACCTTAGCCCTTTTTAAGAGATGACTGAACCCAAGTATGCTTCGAGCAAACCCCGGGGGTTGTCATTTACCACAATTCAATGATAAAGAATGAGGTATGCAAGAAAAATTCACATGAATATGCACAAGAATGCACTCACAACTATTTGTGCTTAAATTCTATAAAAATGCCATGAATGCAAGAAATTTGGTAAAAATGAATTTCCTAAGAATGTATTTGCCAAAGAATGTTTTACAAAATGACACAGTTTTGGCCAAAGGATGTGTATTCGAATCTCTGAGTATCCTTGTTCTGGAATTCAATATTGGCAGGGGCATGACAAAAAAAATGAGGAGAAATCCAAATGGACCAAATCACCAGTTGTTCCTCCTTGTGCTTGCTCATTGCAGAAATCCTACCTTGACGTCCTTTCGGGTTTTCACCAAGGTTCCTCCCACTCCTTTTCTTTTGTTTTGTTTTTGTTTTTTTCCTTTTTTTTTCTTTCTTTTCTTTTCCTCCTTTTCTCTTGAGGTGCCCTTTCGGGTTTTCACCTAAGGAACAATGGAAAAACTCAACCATAATCGACTCAGGAGTATGAACTGAAGATTGCTGACATCAGTAAAATGCGCTTCCCTTGTAAATTAGGCGAAGGCATTATGGACATCACTTGCCAGTTGATTAGCAAATTTTCCAATAGAAAATACGGCAAATGACGAAAGCCAGGACTTTGGGCTTTTGAAATGAAGTCAGGTGGGGTGTTTTTCAAGAAAAGTTGAGGCTTGAAAGCAAATTTTGATGAGAGGGGTGTGAAATAGCCTGAGATTGCATCATTTTGAAATTATTTCCCATTTTGAACGAAACTGAGGAAAATTTTGCCCCAGTTTGATTGGATTTTCTTTCTTTGCAATTTCTCCATTGCATTCTTCTTACTTTTTGCATTTTTTCTTCAAAACTAAATTTGCCCCAGTGTGGGGTTCTTTCTTCCTTTTCTTTTCCTTTCTCTTTTTTCTTTTTTTTCATTTTCAAAAATAAATTTCCCCCAGTGTAGGGCCTTCCCCTTCTAATCATCTCTTTTCAAAATGAATTTGCCCCAGTGTAGGGTTTGCAATCTTCAGGGGCTGCCAAACGAAAAAATTATTGTTCTTATAGCTCAAAAGGGACGACTAGGGACGAAATGTTTTGATTGGAAAGGAAGATGGCCTGACTTTTGCCTCGTCTCTTGCATGATTTCCTAGAAGGAATTTGCATAATCAAATAAAGAATTTCTTACACATGTCTGAGTTGATAAGTCGAGGGAACGTCTGTCCTTCCATCTCTGCCCAAAATGAGTACTCCTCCAGGCAATACCTCTTGAACATCCAATAAGCTTTGTCAATTTGAATCACATTAGCACTTTGTTCCCTTCTTCAGGATATCGGTGGCGGACCCTTTTGTTATGAACATAGGCCATGCATTTTGACAATATTGGTCATGGCAGATAGCATTCAACTCCTTTTCATCAATCCGAATCAATCGTTAATGACACTGTTTTAACCAATCAACTTCCAACCTGGCCGGAAAGAGATTTTCTCAAATGAAGGGACTTATCAATGAAGGAACTTTCGAATGAAAGAATTTTTCCAGTGAAGGGTTTCCTTAATGAAGGGATTTTTCCAGTGAAGTGATTTTTAATGAAGGGCTTTTCAATGGTTTTCCTCAATGAAAACTTTTTCAATGAAGGATTTTCAATAAAGGGTTTCATCAAATTCCTAAACAGTGATATTCAAAGAGTCAAATAACTTCACCTTTGGCCATCTCAAAGAATTAACAAAAACTCAAAACAATAAACAAATAAACAAATAATCAAACTGCAAAAGATGCTTTCATTAAGCTATGTACATATGCAAGAAAAGGTTTTCCTGAATTTTAGCAAATGACAACCCCTAGATTTATCAAAATTCCCTTCGAGAGGGAAGATAGTCAGCCATCCAAATTGTGAAGAGCTCTTTCAAAACCTTCAAATTTCGTCATTGGAGGTGGATGCCTCAAAGGTGTCCTTGTGTTCAGGAAAAGGATTTGCACTTATATTTGGTCCTTGTTCTTCCCTTCCTTTCAAAATTATGTCTCCGGCCTCAATCATGTCTTAGATTTTGTGTTTAAGTACCCAACAATTGACAGTAGAATGTCCAGGAGCTCCAGAATGGTAATTACTAAAAGATTGAGGATTATAACCAGGGGGAACTCCTTTAGTATAGACTTTAGGAGGTATTGTACCAATTTTGCCCGCGGCCTTGAGCTGCTCATACAGTTGATCCAAGGGCCGACCTAAATTGGTAAAAGTTCTATATCGGGCCGGGTCTCGGATGCCAGCGGTTTGTTGATAGTTGTAATTATGGTTGGCGGGTAAGATGGGTCTTGGATGATAAGGAGAGCGAGGTCTAGTTTGAAAGTTATGTGGAGAAATATGGAATGGTGTTGTAGGTGTGTTTAGGTAATTTGGTCGAGGTTGCGGGTGGTTAATAGTGGTATGGTACACAGGTTGAAGGTGTGGTTGGTATGGATAATGGGGGGAGTAGGTAGGATATTGTTGGGATCTAGGTCGGAAAGAAACTCCTTGTTTCAAGACAGATGAAACTTCCTCTTCCCTCTTTTTGAACAGGAATTTCTTGTTATTGCTGCCTTGATTTTGCATTGCTTCCAATTGTGATTTCAGAGCCGACACATTAACGATCTTTCCAGCCTTCACAAAATCATCATATTCTTCAAGTTTGTTGACAAAAGCAGCAAATGAGCATCCAGTCATGCGAAAGATTTCCTCAAAATACGGTGGATCGTGTGCTTTAATGAAGGTGCGAATGATTTCATCTTCAGTCATTGGTGGCTCGACTTTTGCAGCTATTTTCCTCCACCTTTTGGCATATGTCTTGTGGTCCTCAGAGGGTTTTCTTTTTGTCCCTTCCAACGTGGCTCGTGTAGGAGCCAGCTCGCAATTATACTCGTATTGCCTTACAAAAGCTTTGGACAAGTCGATCCAGGTTTTTGCCTCTTCGGGTTTCAACTTGGAATACCAGTCGAGTGCATCCCCCTCCAGACTTTCTGGGAATAGCCTCAAAGGCAGATTTTTATCATCTGTTGGCCTACCCAACTTATTGGCGAACAATCGGAGGTGTGTCTTGGGATTGCCCGTTCCATCATACTTGTTGAATTTTGGAGTTTTGAATCCCTCAGGCAATTGCACATTCGGGAATAGGCAAAGTTCATCATAGTCCAGCACTCCTTGTTTGTTCAAACCCTGACTCCTCCTCATAAACTCATCAAAACGGTCAAGGCGTTTGAGCAGCTTTATATCAATGGGAGCGGAAGATTCCCCCATTTCTGGCTTGGTTTGAACGATATGGTCAGGTAGGAATAGCTCAGCAGCAGTGTGATAGAAAGTATGTAGCTCTGATGGTATGTTTGAAGTAGGTTGGGGTTGTGGACCTTGCATGTAAGCGGGGAAAAATGAAGGATCAGGAGGGTAAGTGTATGGCAAATGTATGGTGGGGTACGTGAAAGTTCCTTCGGTTGGAATAGGGAAAGACGGAGCAACAGTGGCTTGAGTCGGAGGGATGATGAATGGTTCGGATTCCGATTGTTTGATAGGCGCTAGTTCGGGCTGCACTCCGCTACTAACGAGCTCGTCGATTAACTTCTTTTGCGCTACCATTTCAGATGCTATTTCATCAAACTTAGTAAGCATCTCAGTCAACTGAACCCCCAAACTTGCAGTCTCTGGTTGAGCGGTAGTAGTAGACCTATCTGCTTGTTCCGGTTGTGAACTCATGTTTACACGACTCCTCTGAGCTTGACTACGGGATCGTGTTATGATGGGGCTTCGACGAGAAGCAATGTTTAAATATTACCTGAGAATTTTTGAAATGATTGCCTTTAGATTTAACCCTTGCTTAGTTATTACAATAAAAATAAAGAAAAGAAAGAGAAAAAGGCAAGAGTTAGTAGATATCCAAGAAATTCGGATGCATGTCCTATGGGGGAACCCTTTTTGTGCCAAGGGTAGGCCTAGCATGAAAATGCAATCCGCTAGAGTAGGCACTATACAATACCTGATGGATCTGATCAACTCCTTGAGTGAAAAACAATTTTGAAAAATTCGATCAATTGGAATGGCAAGAGTCATTTTAAAAATGAGGTCAACGTTCGAAAGGATTGATCACTTTTGATCGATACAAGATTTTGCAAAAACGCACGTGTTTGACCTTGACGAACTTCCTATCGAAGAGATTGAAATTTGCTGACAAATTTTCTCAATGAAGCGCGGATCAAAATTCCAACTGATCAAATAGCTGGATGCAATGGATGTTTTTCTCAAAATTGATTAGGTTTCTCAATTCGAAATCCGACATTGAAACCCTAATAGGGCAAATGGGTTGAATGAAATTGACAATTTATTTACAATTGACCAAATTACCCTAAAAAGGGAAACAGGTCAAATGAATTGAACGAAATTTATCCAAAATTAATCAGATCACCCTAAAAAGGGTAAATTGATCAAACAGATTGAACGAAACTTGATTTATTCAAAATCGGCTCGGTCGCCCTAAAAATGGGTAAATTGGTCAAAAGACCCTAAAAAGGGTAATTTGATCAAATGAATTGATGATCTATTCAAAAATCGACCAGGTGACCCTAAAAAGGGTAAATTGGTCAAATGAATTGATGATTTATAATCTATTATGAATTGACAAAATGAATTGATCGAATCGGCCGGCCATTGGTGGTTTCAGAAAATCAGTCTATGAGCCTTCTACAATCACAATTCGGCCTCAATTTACTTATCATCTCAATAGGAGGAATCATTTGTGAATTTCTTCGAATTAATGTCCTTTTACGCAAGGGAATTTTACCAATTTTGAGAAAATGGCCAAAAAGTGATTATTTAGATGCTCATATTCCAAAAATTGCTTCATGAAAATGATCGGATCTTTACCTTACCTTGTGCACTACCCCTTCGGATGGTACGAGAAAGGTAAACGTGCAAGTCTCATTTGGATTATATATCCGAGACATGGGGTGGTTTATTCCTAACACGGGATCCCCTATGTGGCATTCCCTTTCTATGGTTTATGCATGATGCCATTTATTGAAGCGATATAAATATGTGACAAATATTGCCTAAAGGATATAAATAATGCATCGGGGGAAAAAAGGTCTAAAATGAAATGTATTTATTGGAAATCAAGTGCAATAACTGAAATTTAAACATGTGAGCTATCTAGTGGGTGAGTCACTAAAAGAGTGCCAAAAAGGCCTCTTATTGCTAAGGCACATGAATGCAATCCAAGAAAACAAAAGAATGGTTAGTGCAATTGATAGTACACATAACACATTGGGAGCAATTAAGAAGAAAAAAAAAAACAATAAAGCAAGTAAAAGGGGTGGAACCCTTTCCCTCGTGCCTATTGTGCTTAAAATAGGGTGAGGCTGACTCTAGCCTAGGAAAATTCTAACATGGATGCATGAGGCTGGGGTTCACTAATGCCTAGACTCGATAAGCTTCGGTTCCCAAGCCTTCAGACCTAAAGGCGAAGGGTCATCACTCCCAGGGCCCTTGGTCGGTGGCTCGAGTGATCCCTTAGGTAGCGCTATGGGCGCAGAGCACACCATCCGCCTACCCAAGGCAATCGGTCCTAGTCCTACAAGGCGGTGTGGGATGGCGCCCACGAAAATAAAAATAAAATGGGATAAAGCAAGTAAACATGCACGTATGAAGTGTTCCCCTATTTGAGGGAAGGGGTGAGAACCACGCGAGGCTCTAAAGGTGACACACACCCCCCCAAATGCAATGCAAGCGCGAGATAACAAGTAAACATTCATTCAAACATACATTCATAAGTCGAGGAATTGGTTTGATTACGTACATAAGACAAAAGGTCCTAAAAATGAAAAATGCAATCCTAATATCCAAATGCAATGCATAAAAAGGGTAGAAAAAGGAAACGAATGGCTAAGTCAAATGCTTGGACCCACTTAGGAAGTCCCCAGTGGAGTCGCCAACTGTCGCGCCCCACTTTTCGAATGTGTGTTGGTGATGTGTGAAGTGTGGTGTGAATGTGTGCAAAATGAAAAGTAAAAGGCCATGGGACTTTGGAAAGCGACGATTTGACCCAAAAAATAGTTTTAAAAAGGGTTTGAAAAGAAAAGTTTGGAGTCGCCACTTGGTAATGATTTAAGGTGTACCAAGTCACCTAAAAATGAGATTTAAAGCCAAGTAGTAATAAACCCTTTTTAAAACGACTCCTAGTCCACGTAAGCCAAAGAAAAAGGTTCGGGAGTCACGTTTGACAAAGGGGAAGGCAAGGATAGAATCCAAGGCACCCCTTTGACCTAGCCAAGGCTAGTTGCGCGACTTAACCTTACCTTTCCTAAACTCTCTACCCAGGGTATGTATTGCATGTTGGATTATGCCTATATGAATGTGAAAACGAAAAAATGCAATCCTAAATTCTACGATGTCTCTCGTGAGGTTTTTGGTCCCAAACCACATGAATTGTGGCGGCCAATAAAGGGAAACCTCATAGAGGTCGATTGATGCAAATGGTGACTCAAGTGCAAGTGTGCAAGGGTATGAAAAGATTCATGTATGAAATGGTGTAAAAAAAACAAAGTGTTTGTGTGCGCATGTGAAGAGAAAGTTCACGTGTGAATTTGGATGAAAAATCAAAGTATTAGTGTGTGAGTGTGTAAAGAAAGTGCACGTGTGAATTTGGATGAAAAATCAAAGCATAAGTGTGTGCAAATGAATGAAGATAGAATAGTACATATATAAGTGAAACTTGAATTTCATTTGTGAAGTAAAGTAAATAAATGATAAAGATGTAGTGAAAAAATATGGATTGAGAAATGTAAGAGAAACGTGATTAAAAGAGTATGGAAGTGATAAAAATGAAAGTATGACCCTAGGGGAATGCAACAAGTCGGGTACGGGGATGACTCCTAACTTTTCGACTTGATTTTCCCTTTGATTAGAAGGCAAAACTAGCGTGCTAAGGCTATCGAGTAGCCACACTCGCTCGTTTCCCTTATCAGAAGGGGACACTCAAGCAAAATGAACCCTATAACTAGCATGAAATTCAAAAATCCTAAAATGGAGGGAAAACGGGTTCGAGGATCATGCCAAATGATAAAACTAAGGAAAATGCGTGATATGTGGTGAACAAGCAAATGATATGCTAATGAGGGGAAATCCCTAAGGGTCTAGCGTTGGACTAGCCCATTCTATGAATTCCGACTAGCGTTGGACTAGCGGAAACGTACATTCATCCATTCCATTCATTCATGGCTATGAAAGCAAGTAGACATGCCAAAACACTCATAAACACATAGCACATAACATTTAGCAAGCTCGACTAGATGCAAGAGCCTAATAAAGCAATTAAACATGTGGCAACAAAAACAAGCAACCAAGGGGAAGGGGAAGTGGACCAGATGCTCTTCGAGCCCTATCTATTACAAGCCAAGAGGTGTACACATACCCCATAAAAACATAAAAGGGGAAGGGTGAATGGACCAGATGCTCTCCGAGCCCTATCTATTACAAGCCAAGAGGTGTACACATACCCCATAAAACTTAAATAAAAGTAAAAGCAAGTAAATGCACGCAAGGAGGTAAGGAAAGCAGAGTAGGCATGCATGTTCACATAACACGTAGGAGCACGTAGGGTCAAATGAAATGCAAATGAAGGATAGAGTGTACCTCCCTTGAAGCGACGCCCTAACGTAGTGAAATTACTAACTTACCCTCCAAAATAATAAAAAGGTCAATGTACCACTTAAATTATCAAATAATCACATGAAACAAAAATTAAATATGAAAAATGAAAGTTAAACACTAAATTGAGTCAATTAAAGTATTTACATAGACAAACCAACTATGTACAAAGCAATTAATGCAAGAGGGACTTAATTAGAAGGACATGAAAATTTCTAAAAGAGAGTAAAATAAAATACCAAAATTGATGAATTAAGATGAGACCCATAAAAATCAAATGCCAAAATGTGTTTAGAACACAAATCCAAGCTAAAAATTCTATTAGAACTTATTGAACCTCAAAATGCATCCTAAAACTCACTAAACGCCTACCCAAAATCATGTCAAAGCATACCAAAAGCAATTAAGATTCTAGAATGATAAAATTGATTAAATTATTCAACTAATTGGGCCATAGCAAGACAAAAGGGAACTTGGGGGTCAAAAAATGCAATTTTCTGAAAGCTTTCCATGCAAACTCATGCAAATCAACGTGAGATGGCCTGCAACAAGAAAGCATTTCTGCAATCAAGAAGATCAACGTAACTTGCATTTTCACATGCCGATATCAGCTTTAACACCCAAATTTGATCAAAACCGTTCAATCAAAACATCTAGAAACCTTATCTTAGCAACATGCAACACAAATTCAATATCTAACAATGCCAAACATAGAAAGAAAATCATTTAAATGCTGGGAAAGAAACTAAACAAAACAGCAAACATTCAGTAACTGGATTGTTCACTTTCCAGCAAATACCCGAATAGGATTCGAATGTTTTAAACTCCCAACATGCAAACTCAAACTTTCATACCCTAACATCCGAACTCTAAACTAAACAAACAAATGTTCAACATTTAAACATGCTACAACTAGCAAGAGATCATGAAAGTGCTGAGAAAATTATTCACCAAGGAGCATGCAAATCTGGAAAAAGCAAGTAAGATCAACGATATTCACTTTTGTTGTTAGCACAGCAATTTATTCACAAAACTCAACCTATTCTAATGAGACCTTTATGCAAGATGTGAAGAGAGTTTCTGCAACAACAAGCTTCGATAAATCATGAAGACTTTTGGCATCAAAGTCAGCTGCAATTTTCTTTTCCAGCCACAGCTTATCATGCAAACCAGATTTTTGGCCCAAATACAATGCTTTGATTAAACATTCTTCATCTCAACATCACAACCTCAGAACTAAGCAACAAAACTTCATGATAATCACAAACCAAAGACCAAAAATTTGGGAAGATATCATACCAGAAATCTGAACGTAAGTGCAGAAATGGTTTCGGCAGCCTGTTTGTTTGCTTTTCAACAAGGTGTTCGATCATGGTTCTAGTATTTTAGACCCTAAACATGCAAACTCAACACCTAACCTCCTATTTCCATTCCCCCAAAACAGATTAAACATGCAACTTAAGTGGAAAGACTTGATGTGCAGCTATGGAAAAGAAAACGGAACAGGAAATGCAATTCCTTTTGTTCTTTGTTGCGGAAACTTTCTGCAGCTATGGGTTCACGTAAATTAAAGGCAGAAACATTGCATTGGACTCCCCATTCATCTACCAAACATCAATCTCAGTAGTGAAGAAACAAAAGAAAAAGAGCAAAGAAAGCATCAACGCCCACTACAATTTTGAACCCAGAAAAATCTGTTTCTACAATTATTTCAGTCCAAACCCAATCTACTCATGCGTAAGAAGAAAAGAGAAAATTCAGACAAGCTTCACAACAGTCCGTTCATAATCACATGACTCTCATAACATTGCCCCAAAGCCAGATAACCTGACCGGGTTGCCAATCACAGAAGTGCAGAAAAAGAAAAACCAAACTCGCAGCAAAACAAAATCTAGCATCGCAGCAAAATTTCAACCTTTCTGGCATGATTTTACAAGCTATGGGCAGAAGACAAATGAAAGGCGTTACCTTTATCCCTTTCCAGAGGAAAGAACAGGATCTGGGCTGATGAACTGGGCGTCCTTGCGCAGCCTAAAAGCTTTATCTTCCTCGGCTGTCAACGTTCTTCTTCAGGTCCGCAGTACTCGTATTGCTTGATGAATCGAAGATGATGATGACGTTGGGGCTCCTCCTCCTTGCTGCGCCACCTCTCTCTAGTTCTCCCTTGGTTCTCCAAATCCTCCTCTCTTGCTCTTTCTCTCCTAGCCGCTCTTCTCACAGCCGTTCAACCCCCCAAGAACTCCTGCCGTTGTCTCCCTCTTTTTGCTCCTCTCCTCCGTTGTCCAGAAAAATCCTCTGTTGTGTTTTCCGTCCCCACGAACTCTCCCTCTCACTCCTGGTTTCTAGTTTCTTACCAACCTTAGCCGTCAAACTCTTAGATGAAGCCCCCCCAAACCCTCGGCTTTTCTTCCCGTAGCTCTCCAAGCTGTTTCGTTTGCCTTGTATTTTCTTTTGCCGTCGTCAACTTCTCAATTTTTTCCACCCCGCCTTGCGGCTGTTCTTTCTTTCCCTATTTATATGGGAGCCTCCAACCCTAAAACTCCAGTACTTTCTTCCATATTTGCTGTCAAGGGCTGCCCGAAGTCCTTTCTTGCAAGCTGCGAAAAACGCAGCTTGCAGTCGCGTTTCTTCCTTTTTCTTTTTTTTTTTAATAAATAAATACATAATATAAATAATAATAATAATAACAATAACAAAATGACAAAACCATGTAATGAGGACAAATAAATAAAAAAAAACAAACTAAATAAATAAAAACAATAAAAATGTCCATTTTTCAAATTTTCTTCATTTTTCCCCCTTTTCTTTTTTTCTTTTCTTTTCTCAAAATAACTTAATAAAAATAACTAAAGTTCCAAAAGATTGAATTTGAACGTATTTTTGTGACCAATTTTCCCTTTTTCTCTTTTTTTCATTTTTCCAATCCAACTAAAGCCTATTTTTTGACTTTTTCTTTTCAAGAAAGCATTGAATAAAAACAAAATGACTACAACATATTTTTGATGTTTTCCTTTTCTTTTTTCTAAAAACTCTACACTAATTTTAAACTTAAAAGCTAAAACTAAAAATTAAAAGTAAACAACGAATGCAAGCAATCTAAAATGAAAATCATGAAATAGATGCCATATAAAATTATTCAAAATTTGGTGTCTACAGTAGTCATGCTAGTTCTAACAAAAGTCATACACTAGCTAAACAAAAGTACAAAAGCGACCCTAATCGCCTCCCCTAGGGCCCAGGTTCCCAACGGAACCTAACGTGTCCACCTCGTCCATCCTCTCTGGACTGGTGGCTCGTGGCAGTGCCTCTGCGGCTAGATCTAGTAGGAGCTCGCAGTCGACAGACATACTCCGGGCCCTATCCCTCAGCTGCCTCTTCATAGCGAAGAGGTGCTGGTGTGTGTCCTGAAGCTGACGGTGCAAAGCGTCCGTCCTCTCCCTCTCCTCTCGGAGACCCTGCTCCATGTCCCTAATACGCATCGCCTGCCCAAGGCCAACCTCTCCAGCCTCGTCTAGCTGTCTAAGCAGGCTGCGTCGTTCGTCGTCCACAGCCAGGACGACCTCGTCAGGATAACAGTATGTGTACCAACATCCACAAGGTCGGTGCGCCACCTGACCAAAAGGGGAGTATAAAGTGTAAGGCTCTCCAGGTCTCTGCCGATAGCGGATCGCCCGCTTACACAGCACTCGATCCTTTACGCCTCTCGTACTCGGAAATCTCGGTCCCACGCCACTGGTCCCGCACCACTCGAACTACCCGGATACATACCTACAAAACATTAAGTCGTCAGTCAACCAGCATTTCAGCTTAACATATATCATTCAACTTAAAATGGTCAAATATTCCTAGTGCCTATCGCGTATGTCTCACTTGCCCAAGTCCTCTAACCTAGGCGCTCTGATACCACCTGTGACGCCCCCGCTTCTCCCAAGGGAGAACCCTAGGGTATCGGCGGGACGCCTGCCTAGCTCGCGCCAGGACTCGAAATACAAAACTAATAAAACTATATTAAACCACAAGAGAACTATTCATAATATATACAACCGCCAAAAGTTCTATTTACATCTTCTGAAGTATCGAGTCAAGCCACTCTAATATACTATAACCACAACCAACAGAAGATAGACCCTAAGGAGGGTCCTTATACAAACCACCAAAACAAAAACAAACATACTATCTGTCCGACTATTACAATCAAACCTAACTATACTAGTGTGTGTGTCAAAAGTTCCCCACGTCGGTCCCTGCTAAGGAAAACAAAAGGAAAGGGGTAAGCTATATGCTTAGTAAGTAAACATGGGCGAAAGCGTAAATTTCACGTAACAACAGTTACACAATAAGAGTAAAGCAAAAGCAGAAAAATAATATCACATAATAAGGATACAGGTGGCTCCAAAGCCAATTCATGTGCCATGTATGATCTCCTGCCGACACTCCGTCGATCTCAATTAATGGTCCGTACAACTTTACTTGTACTCCCACCGTACACCTTATCACCCTCTCTGGCCAGGCACCTCACAAACTTGCTCGAGCGAACGAAATTGAGCTTGGTTCACAAGCTCAGGTCACAAACTTGGTCCACATAATCGGTGAACCGGATTCACAAACTTGGTGACCTCAAACCAGGTTGGACTGACTTCGACCAAGCCCTAACCGGCTCGAATAGTCCATCTAGGTCATGAGATCGGGCCCCAAACTCACAAACTTCACAAAATTTATTCAAAAGTCACCCCGAGCCACAAGCTCAAGGGGTTTAGTTCCAAAATGATTTATATACATATGTCATGTGCAAATGTGTGCGCAAACTAGGGTTTAGGTCGAGTGCGATAAAGTACACCTCGCCTAGGTACCCTTTTCATAAAATTAGCCAGACGAGGCTCTTAAACGTTACGCATGCTACGCAGCACGGCCTACAGTCGTACCAAACTGGATAGATCTTCACAATTCTAAGTAATCCAAACTTACAAACCAAGATATAACGTCAAACAAATCAGAATAGATAAATACGTAAATCCCTATTACAACTTACACACTAGGTATCCAAGTTAGGGTTTACACATTTTCTAGCTTCAAGTGGCAATTCAAAGTAAGAAGTACATTATTCCAAATAACATACTACAGCCCACAAAACAAGTTATAGTATTTCAATACAACCCAAAAGGAAATACAAGCAAGCATTCCAGCTTTCAACTTCCAGAACCTGTTAAGGAAAACAATAAACGTGGGGTGAGCTAAAGCTCAGTGGTGCCCCAAAACATGCAGTCACATAAATCAAACAACGGATAATAATTTAAACAATTTAAGCAATTAGAAAAGCGTGTAACAACACAGGGTAGGATACAGGGGCTCTCAGGAGCCATTTTCCACGCTTGATCAGATACCATCGTAGTTGACCCTCCGTCAACTTTCCCTACTTAATTTCCATGTAGATACACTTATTTTAATCCTAACCCGTCACCATTCATACCTCTGCTTCGGGCCCAAACTTCATCTACCGACGCAGTATACTCGAGATATACCCGTAATAAATTTGTCGAGGGATTCACCCAACGACGTTTTGGTAGTTGGATTCAGATGTCGAGGGATTCACCCAACGACGCAACTACATTTAGATTCACGGATTCAGATGTTATGGTAGTTGGATTCACATGTCGAGGGATTCACCCAGCGACTCAACTACAATTGGATTCATGGATTCTTGGATTCTTAAAAATATTTCATTCTCATCACCACTCGAACGGCTAGTGTGATAAAGTACACACCACTCACTTCGATGGTTCAAAACCAATTTTTTTTTTTTGCAAATATCATATTTCGATTCAAGGAAGCATTTCAATCAGATAGGAATAGAACAGCAGGATTCAAGGAAGCATTTTAATCAAGTAAGCATAGAACAGGCAGGGACACTCACCAAGAGTGAAGTTCAGATGTCAAATTTGGGAATCGAATTCCTCGTCCTCGCAATATCCTAGAACATCAAATATTGAGACTATAAGTTTTATTCAGTTTTTAGGCTTATAACCATCAAGGTTTATCTAGTATATTACTAGTTTATTTTCCTGTAGTAGATTCAAAATTCTACTTAGGTTGAGGCTTGATGAAAATGATCGAAGTATCTCTTATAGTTTTCCTCTAGGTATTATTCCTTAAAACATACTTAGTATCATTTCCTTGAAAAGTCGGCCAGTCTCTTAACCTCAATGTAAGGAAGTTATTTTGAACATTTCTATGAAAATATGGCTTTTGCAAGATTTTTTTTTTCCAACAACTACTTTTCCTAAAATAGGGTTTCTTGCCGAGCAAGTTTCCCATACTTTTTACTAAAATTAATAAAACTTGTGTTTTGAAACTTTTTCTATAGTGAGCTATCCAAGTGCAAAGCTTAAGGGAAGAAAAGAATTAAAATAAGACTTCTAGATTTCAAAAGCTATAGCACTTATTTACTATAGCTATCAAGGCTAGTTTGAGCTAAAGGAAAATATTTTTGATTCAATTGATCATGGTTACTCAGGTACGTAAGGTCAAAACGGCTTCCATAGCTCCGATTCTATTCCGAAATCATCTTATAGAGTAAGATATGGCAAATCTCACTTAGCAAATTACTAAGGCTTCGAAAATCCTTAGTTCTAGATTTCAACAATTGCTTTTCCAGTAAAATAAAATTGAACAACCAAGGCTTCATCAATCATTAGCACTTGGTTTCAACAAACCCATTATGAGCAGATAACAATAAAAATAAAGCCTCCAAGGCGTTCCAGCAATTAGTTTTCATCATTCTATAATATTTGAAAAATCATTCAAATGGCCCAAGGCTTCATCAATTATTAGCCCTTGGCAACATTAATTAACTCCAATCACGATTCAGTCAAAAATTTAAACCACAAGTAAACAAGAATCTTAATCCGAATCCAAATCCAGTTTCACAAAGAAATAGGATATTCACCCAAAACAGTCCACTTTAAGAATTCACTGGCAGCAGTACACATAGAGGAAAAATACGAGATTTCTACAGGACAAAGACCTGTGATTCTAGTTTCCAATGCCACAGACGGCGCCTTAAACTGATTTTCCTACACCAAGTTATATACATTTTACTGGGACTGGTCAGTGGAAATCCAAAAAAAATCTGGAATTTTTATTTTTCACTTGGAAAGATTCCTTTTCCCCTTTTTACACCAAAATGTTTTTATTCAACCCTCCATACCTTTCTTGTGGACTACAAAACTGTACAATTCAGGCATTTCAACCATTATAAATCCCAGAAAAATTCCAAAATCAAAGTTGAGATTTCAACTCAACATTTGGCAACCACAAGAAAATTTCCCTACTAGTCACGGTTGAATCATGCGTGAAGAGCTTTCTATTTTCATTTCATTTTCTGGTTTGGACATGCTTATAAACTCTTAAATTCCTTATGCACGTATCAAGCTAGCATATGAATATTTCCAGCTCAGAAATCAAGTTCAAATAATATCCATAACCATCAAAATTTCCAGAAATTTTTCTGTTTGGTCCGGATGATCTTGCCTTAAGGCAGATTGCACTTTTGAATTTTTATTCCTCTGTTTTAACAACTAATTAGCTACATGCAGGGCCTAAGTACTCATTATTAGCTATATAATTATGATTATAAGCCCAAATTACAAAAATCAAAACCAATTTAAGCTGCACTACCCCAAGCAAGCTCACGGCAAAATTTTCTAACCAAGACAGAATTTTCCACAGCTTTGTTTTCACCATTTGATTGCGAAATTTAACACATGCAAGACTCTAATCCTGATAATCATCCAAAATCCAGTTAGATAAACATCATTCATGCTCAGATTGTCCAAACTCAGACCCATTCAGCAGCCAAAATAAAACAAGTGCATCAAGCTCACGGCAGGAGCTTTATAGATAACCAAATTTTTTTGTAGGCCTTCACTATGCCATCCGAAGGTACAAATCAGCATGCAAAATAGAAATCATCACATTTTCATTTGACTAAATCCACTTAAGTGCTCAAATCATCACAGGAAATCAGAATTGGAGTGCGTTATCATCTCAGCTTTCGGATGGTACCTCATCATTCAAAACAGAATTTTCTAATGATTCCATTCAACTTCCGAATGTTCTAACATCACATACATATTACTAGATAACTCCAACTACCTCAGATTAATCCTAAAATGATCCAGAAATTACCTCACAACTAGTCAAGCTTTCACACGAAAATCTGGAAAATGTTTTCCTCCTCTCGGCTCACAAGCACGCGACAGGGTAGTGGTCCTGGTTCAGTGAGTTGCGGCTGGAATTGGCGAGGTGCAGAGTGGTTAAGGTTGCAGTTGTGGTGTTGGTCTGAGGTTATCGAAGGTGGTGATGGTTCTCTGGTGTCTCCCTCAGCTTACGGACAAGACAAGGGGAAATGCAACTCGCGGACAGCACCAGAATTGGAATTTGCAGCTCTCAACTTCCTCCCTCACTCTCGGCTATATGGTGCAGCTCAAGCTTTTCTCTTCACTCTCGGTCGATGATAACCAAGTGAAGGTGGGGTGTTTTGGTATGTGGAATGGACTGAGTGAAGTATTGCCGTGGTTATTGAAATATATGTGGACAGAATTTGTGGAGTGTGCGAATTGTTTTGCTTGTGGAAGTGGTGATGGTCTTGATTGGTGGATGTTGCGGTGCTGCCTTGGTTGTCTGTTCAGTTTGGGGCTGTGAATGGAAAGGGTTGTAGGGTGTTGGCTCAGTTGGAGTGTGGCCGAGCTTTGTGTGCTGCAGTGGAGAAGAGTTGTGGAGTTTGTGAGTTTTTGATTGGCTAAGTGGGCGGCAATGAAAGGTTGTACGAGGGAGTGTTTGGCCGTGCATGATGAGGTTGTGGTGGAGTGGAGATTTTGTGGATCGTGAGGGGCATTTTGGTCTTTTCACCCTGCTCCCTAACCTCGTCTAAACTCTAAATTTTAATCTTAATTCCAACGATTATCCTCAAGTAGGATTCGAAAGCCTAAAAACACGATAGTACACTTAAGCCACTTTTTATCGAATATTTATCAGTTATGGTTTAATATTGAGGATCCTAACACTCTTACCTTATTAATTAACTTATTAAAATCAAGTTTGACCTAGTTAAATAAATCTAACATTTAACGTTAGTACTGATTTGAATTTATTTTAAGGGATTAAGGTTATCGATTCGAGTGTCCTTAATATGTTTGAGTCGAGGAAATTAAGATTCTACTATTCATGATAAAACGAAAGATTTAATCTTAGTTCTAAGATATTAAATTAGCCCAGCAAGCTAAGAAATTTCCTATCTTAGGGAAATTAGATTACTTCACATACACTATTTTTACATTCTTAACTGAAATCCAAAAACAAAAGAAATGCTAGAAGTAAATAAGTAAATAAAAGTAAAGGAAATGCAAATGAAATACGAAATGTTATTTATTTATGAATGCATTCTCAGGGTTCTCACATCCTCCCCTCCTTACAAAAATTTTGTCCTCAAAATTTACATTTTCTAAAGAAATAAATTAGGGTACTTGTTCTGCATTTCTTCTTCTAATTCCCAAGTCGCTTCCTCCAGTCCATGATTTTTCCATAACATTTTTACTAGAGGAATTTTCTTGTTCCTTAGCTCCTTCACTTCTCTTTCCAAAATCTTGACTGGTCCTTCTTCATAGCTTAACGTCTCATCCACCTCAATTCCTTCTAGTTGCAGCACATGGCTTGGGTCAGGGTAATATTTCCTAAGCATGGAAACGTGAAATACATCGTGAATCTTAGCCATGCTTGCAGGCAATTTCAGCTGATATGCTACATTCCCAACTTTCTTCACAATTTCAAAAGGTCCGATATACCTTGGCTTCAGCTTCTTTCCTTTCTTAGATATTACTCCGCCTTTCAAGGGTTTAACTCTTAGGAAAACCTTGTCTCCTACTTCAAATTCCAAATCTTTTCTCCTTGTGTCGGCGTAGCTCTTTTGTCTACTTTGGGCAATCTGAAGCCTTTCTCGAATTAGTTTCACTTTCTCTTGGGCTTCCTCTATCCAAGGTATAGCTGTAGGATCTAACATCTTCTTTTCTCCAACTTCGTCCCAATGAATCGGAGATCGACACCTTCTCCCATACAAAGCTTCATAAGGTGCCATTTGAATTGAGGCTTGATAGCTGTTATTATACGCAAATTCAACTAAGGTCATATAGTTACACCATTTACCTCCAAAATCCAGTATACACGACCTTAGCAAATCCTCCAAGGTCTGAATTGTCCTTTCCGACTGCCCGTCGGTTTGGGGATGATACGCAGTACTAAATTTCAACTTAGTCCCCAAAGACTCTTGAAATTTTTGCCAAAAACGTGAGACAAACCTTGGGTCTCGATCAGACACGATACTCACTGGAATCCCATGTAACCTTAGAATCTCTTCTGTGTACAACTTGACCAATTTCTCCAATGAGAAACTCATGCTTACAGGTAGGAAATGTGCAGACTTAGTGAGTCGATCAACTATTACCCAAATTGCATCGAATCCTTTTTGACTCTTAGGCAGTCCCGTTACGAAATCCATTGTTATATGATCCCATTTCCATTCAGGGATTTCCAACGGTTGCAGTAAACCAGAGGGCTTCTGATGCTCGGCTTTCACTTGTTGGCAAGTCAAACATTTCTGCACGTACTCAGCCACATCCTTTTTCAAACCTTCCCACCAGTATAATTCCTTCACATCATGGTACATCTTGGTCACACCTGGATGTATAGTATACCTTGATCGATGTGATTCTTCTAAGATCTCCTTCCTTAACTTGTCATCTGTCGGAACCACAATTCGATCTCGGAATCTCAATATTCCTTCAGACCCTAACTTGAAATCTAGGATTTCTCCCTTTTTCACTTTCTCCAAATTCTTCTGAGTCGTAGGGTCCGTTCTCTGGGCTTCCTTAATACGCTCTAATAATGAGCATTTCAAAGAAAGATTCCCAAATAATACCTTCAATTTCTCCAAGCGAGGGTTCCAACCACTAATTTCTTCTAACATGTCCCACTCTTTGACCATTAACCCTGCCACTTGGGCCTTTCTACTTAGAGCGTCAGCTACCACATTGGCTTTTCCTGGGTGGTAGTTAATCGAGCAATCATAATCTTCCAAAAATTCTACCCATCGCCTTTGCCTCAGATTTAGTTCCTTTTGGGAGAACAAGTACTTGAGGCTCTTGTGGTCCGCATAAATTTCAAAAGTTACGCCATACAAGTAGTGTCTCCATTTCTTTAAGGCGAAAATCACTGCTGCTAACTCTAAGTCATGAGTTGGGTAGTTTTGTTCGTGAGGCTTCAATCTTCTAGAAGCATAAGCAATCACTTTACCCTTTTGCATTAAAACACATCCTAAGCCTTCTCCAGAGGCATCGGAGTACACTGCATAACCTTCTTCTCCATCAGGTAACACCAAAACAGGAGCGGATGTTAAACGTCTCTTTAACTCCTGGAAACTTAACTCGCACTTTGGAGTCCAGATAAACTTATTCCCTTTCTTGGTTAGCTCAGTCATAGGTCCTGCAATCTTTGAAAAATCCTGGATAAATCGCCTATAATAACCTGCTAAACCCAAGAAACTTCTAATTTCAGTTGGGGTTCCTGGCTGCTTCCAATTCATGACGGCTTCAACTTTTGCCGGATCCACGGCAATTCCATCTTTGGAGACCTTGTGCCCTAGAAAAGAAATCTCCGCCAACCAAAACTCGCACTTACTGAATTTTGCATATAGTTTATGCTCTCTTAATATTTGCAATACTATCCCCAAGTGCTTAACATGTTCCTCTTGAGTCTTTGAGTATATCAAAATATCATCTATGAAAACTACGACAAATTGGTCCAAGTATTTCTTAAAAATCCTCTGCATTAAATCCATAAATGCAGCTGGTGCATTAGTTAAACCAAAAGGCATGACTGCGAACTCAAAATGTCCATATCTTGTGCTAAAAGCAGTCTTGGGTATATCCTCCTTCTTAATCTTCAGCTGGTAAAACCCTTGCCTTAAATCCAATTTAGAGAAGACCACTGATCCTTGCAGTTGGTCAAACAAGCTATCAATCAACGGTAGAGGGTATTTATTCTTAATGGTAACCTCATTTAACCCTCGGTAGTCAATACATAACCTCAAGCTTCCGTCCTTTTTCTTGACAAATAGAACGGGTGCTCCCCATGGTGAGTCGCTTTCCTTCACAAAACCTTTTTCCAGCAGGTCTTGTAATTGGATCTTCAGCTCCTTAAGCTCGGCAGGAGCCATTCGATATGGGGTTTTAGAGATTGGAGCCGTTCCAGGCACCAAGTCGATTTTGAACTCCACATCCCTTTTTGGCGGTAAAGTCTTTAGTTCTTCAGGAAAGACGTCCGGAAAATCCCGTACTACGGGTACATCCTCTAATTTTACTTGATCACTGGGAGTATTAATCAAGAATGCTAGAAAACCTTGAGCTCCTTTAGATAACATTTTCCTTGCCCGTATTCCCGAGACCATAGCAGAAGATGCTAACCTACCCTTAACGTCTAACCTCAGAGTTGCTTCTCCAGGTATACAAAATTGCACTATTTTTTCTCGGCAGTCAAGCTTAGCATGATGGTGACCTAGGAAATCCATTCCTATGATAACGTCATAGCCTTTTATGTCCAAACTAATCAAATCCACTAGCATTTTTCGCTCTCCAATCCAAAATTCGCAATTCTTATAGGTCAAACTAGTGATTACCTTCTTATTACCCATTGGTGTCCTAATTTCAAGATCGTAGGGTAATCTAACAGGTTGCACTTCTATTCCGGACATAAAAGATGGATTTACGAATGAATGCGTTGCACCAGGGTCAATTAACACTTTAGCTAGACGATGAAAAATCGGGAGTGTACCTTCCACGACTTCCGAGGAATTGGGCACGGGCTGGTTATCCAAGGCATACACTCGGCCAGGAACTGTCGGCCGGCTTCCTCCGGAATTGTTTGGTCTTGCGTTCGGAGTAATCCCTTCCTGCACCCTGGGACATCCAGCCATTTGGTGCTCGCTACTCCCGCATCTCAAACACTTTCCTAGCTTCTTCCAGCAGTTGTCTATAGTATGGCCAAGTTTCTTGCAATAAGTACAGGTCGATGGAGGAGTAATTGCTCGACCTCCTTGTGAATTATTCCTAGATTGCCCTCTTCCAATAGGTCCCCCTCTAGCACCATTGTGTCTTCCCCCTGCATTTCTTGCCCCATTTCCTCTTGCTAAAGCGCCTCGCGGTGCTCCAGGTCTAATCACTCCACCAGTTCCTCGGCCTACTTTGGCCGGTGGGGCATTTCCAAAAATCGGCTCCCGACTACTACTAGGGGCAAATCTTTTCTTAGACTGAAAAGATTTCACTTGGGCTCTAGCTACCTCAAGTCTTTGAGCTCTTTCGACAGCATCTGCGAAAGTATTTATCCTCACAGCGGCTAAACCTTCCTGAAATTCCACATTCAAACCCTGTACAAACCTCCGAACACGCCTTTGTTCGGTGGCTATCAACTCAGGCGCAAAGCGGGATAGTTTGGTGAATTGGACTTCATATTCGGCGACACTCATCGCCCCTTGTTTGCATCTGATGAAGTCATCCTCTCTCTTTTCCTGAATGAGTGGTGGAAGGAATTTGGCATTGAACTCCCTTGTGAAGTTCGCCCAAGTCCTTGGTGTATGGTTGGTCTCCCAAGTAACCCTCACCAAGTTCCACCAAGAGCGAGCAGCTCCCTCGAACTGGAAGGTGGCAAAGGTCACCTGTCGCTCTTCTGTGTAATTTAGAGCTGCAAAGATGTCGGAGATTCTCTCCCACCATCCTTCAGCTATTTCCGGTTCGGGTCCTCCATAGAACTTAGGAGGTCCAAACTTCAGAAATCTTTCCAGTGCCCGATCATCGGAATCAACTGGGCCTCCTGGTTGATGCACTGGTCCAGTGGCTTGGCGTTCAGTCAAGCGCTCTAGGACATCAGTGATACGGTTAATTGCAGTGGCCACTTGGTCTCCGGCCACGCCCTCTTGCCCTTGGTCCTGGTTGACCTCGGGTTCCCTATCACCACCCGCTTCCGGGTGTTGTCTAGTGGGTCTCCCACGGCCTCTTCCTACCATTTGGCGATCCATAGTCTATGATGCCTATTACAGGAGGATGAAGCAATTAAGCGAAGGTGTTATTTATTATGATTATTATTACTCCTTTTTGGTAACTAAAGCCAGTACGAAAATGAGGAAAAAGGAAATAAAATACTTAGCATATATTTCCACATAAAAGTCATACAAATAACAGGTTGGAACATTTCCAAAAGTAAGGCACCTAAGTTAACAAAAATATATACCGCTAATCCCTTATACAAAAATTAGGGATATAGTGCCTCGAAGGTAAGTCATCCACCTAGACAAAACTTGACGGCTTACTAATGTCCCTAGCCTAACCTTCTATAGCTAGTATAAACAGGTAGGTCCTAATCTATCCCTGAGTAGGGCTATGTGAGAACCCGTAAAACCCAAATTATTTTCCTAGGGTTTATTACCCCTTAATTGCATGTTTTCTGCATTTTCGGGCCTAGGAATATTTTTCTGGTAGATTTTATGAGTAATTATAGTTTTTAGATGATTTTTCTAGTATTGGTGAGTTTTTAGAAAATTAAGAATATATTTTGGACGTGGGACCCACTAGTGCGAAAAGTACGGAAAAATTCGGCCAATAAGGTTAAGTTTCAGATACTGGTGGAAATTTATCGGGTGTTAAGAGATAAGTAGAGGGTGACATGGCATTGATGTGAGAGGAACCAAGTGATAGGAAGGCATTAAATGAAGTGCCAAGTGGCACTATGTGATTGGTCCACTTGTTGGACATTTTTGACTTTTCTTATCATGGATTAAATATCTCAAAAATTGACTAAAAATTCATTCTTTCTTACCTCTTGTTGGCCGATTCTCTCTCTTGGACAAGGAAGAAAAACTTCTTCAATTTACAAGCTTCAAACTATCTCAATCTTCCATTCCAACCAATTAAACTTAGATTTGCTCCATAAAATCACTCCATTAGGTGCTAGTAAGTAACTTGGTGAAGTTTTTGGAGAAGCTAAGGTGTTCCACCACTATCTTTCTCTTGTTTACTAGGTAAGTGGTACTTGAACTTCCTCCTACACTTAATGATGTTTAATTTGTGCCTAATGGGAGCTAAAGTGATGGATTATGTGATTTATTTCTTGGTTTGTGATGAATTGGTGAAGTTTTTATTTTTTTGAGGAATTTTCTGGTTTAATATGATCATGGTGTTGTGGTTGTTTATGATGGTTGATAATGAGGGGTAATGACTATGGTAGGTGTGAATGATAGATAATTGCAACCAATTTTGGATTTGGAAGGAAAAGTGAAAGTTAGGGTTCTATCATCCCCAATTTCTGTCCGGTTTTATATCATGTGGTTAGAGGCCGAATTAGACTTTACTCAAAACATGAAAGTTGTAGGTATTGATGGGTTTGAGGTGCCTGTAAAATTTCAGGTCATTTAGATGAGTGTAGAGTGAGTTATGCCGTTTTTACTGTAGCTATTCTGCTTTGATCAGAATGGGAAAACTGCGATAGTAATTGGCCCTTTTGACTGGAATTGGTTTGGATTTTGAAGTTGGTGTCTTCTGATGAAATGTAGCTGAATGTCGTAGCTAACATATGCCTTTGGAATTTCGGCATTTGGACTTGTATGGACTGAGATATACCGATTACAGTTTTCTGTGTTTTGCAAACCTGTTTTGGGAATTCTGGGTTAGTATTTGGCATATTTGACCTAGTTGTGTTAGGAACTGGATTGAGTGGCCTTCTACATTGTTGTAGCTCTGTTTCATAGCTTCGAAACGGTGCATCTTGCACCCCCATCCGATAACCGTAGTGAAAGTGGTGTCATTACCGCATTATGAGGTCAAATACGTTTTTTTTGTTAAGGCCTAAGTTAAAGCCATTTCTTAATTTCTGGTTACCTATGATACTTATTTATGCATATAAAACCCTAGTAGGGTTATAATTGGTATGGCTATATGACTCGTTATCGAGTCTCTTTTAGGGCTTGCTTTCATTTCGGTTGTTTCCTAGCTAACTTTTGTACTTGTACTGCTTTGAGCCTAGTGAACGGCTTTTGGGAAATGAGGTGACTCTTGTGTGAAATGTTGGGACTGATTTGAGGATATAGTGAAGCCTTAATGGCTGGGAAAAGTAAGAAATTTAGGGGAAGTGCTGCCCGATTTTCTAGGCCGTTTGGTTCCTTTAAGTTGGATTTGCCTTTTGGTGGAAATGAAAGGCTTTTGGGTTGTTTGCGCCTAAGTCTTCATGCTACCTTTTCGTTTCCAAGGGAATCATGTTTTTGCATTCTTGCATTAGTATTTATTTGGCAAGGCGTACGACGTGTAGTCGAGCCTCACATGTGCATTCTGTGTACTCGATTCTGGAAGTAAAACCTTCAATTGGTTTATTTTGATTATTTTAGGGTTTCTTGGCGATTAAGGCCAATCTGAAGTGAAACTTTTTGAAGTTGAATCGGTGAGTGTACCACTCCCCTCCATTGCTGTTTAACTTGATTTCTGCTCTGCAATCTGTTTATTTGTTCGAGACGGGGGTGTACTTTATCACACTCGTTCTCTAGTCTGTTCATATGCCAATTTACTATGCAAAATTTGAATCTGTTATCTGTGTCTGCATCTGTTCGGATTTCTATGACCTATGAGCTCAATCCTGTGGCTAAGTTATTCGAGTCGGGCCGGCAAGGGCCTGGACGATTAGATAACGAACCACGGTAGTCTGTTCGGGGATTTTTGGGTATTGAGACCCTTGATTCCGGTATACTCAAGTATTACCATTTCTGTTCGGTTACGGTGAGCGGGCCCGGTAAAGGGGTGTTTGGTGGACGGAATTCGGTGTAAAGAGGGGTCTACGGACGTTTTGGTTCTATATACGTTGACGGAGAGTCAACCGGTTTGGATCAAGTACTGCGCTGGGAAATTTGGCTCCTGAGAGCCACCCGTATCCTTCTGATTTGAATCATTGGTTCTTTTGCTTTACATCTGACATGTGTATCTGATTTGTTAAATGTGAAATGCCATGATTTTAATGCTATTTGTTTGGTACCTCATTGAGCGCAAGCTCACCCCTTTCCGTTCCTTTTGTTTTCCTTACAGGAGATTAAACCCTTTTGGTCTGCATTTGACAATCGGTTGCCGACTTGAGCTAGTTGAACATATCTTTTGTATAGCTCATGTATTAAAATCCTAAGTGTACTTTTGGGGCGTTTCTCTTTTGATTTGGCAAACCGTGTATATGTATTATCTTTTGAAAGCTTTTGTATGTCATTTTGATTTGTAAACGCTAAAGTTCAGATGTAAATGTTTGTTAGCTATTTCGGTTGGGTTCTGACGGGTCGGTTACTATTCATGACCGACTCCGGATTTCATTTTTTTTGTTTTGGGTTATTTTACCATCTTGACTTGTTTACGCTCGTTTGTAAGTTCCGGATCGCTATTAATAGCTCTACTCTGATCCGTAGTCCTGGCGAGAGCTGGACAAGCAGTCCGCTAACCCCTTTGGTTCGCCTTAGGGGAAAGTGGGGCTGTTACAAGTGGTATCAGAGCCACGTCGCGTGGTCTCTGCGCGGAGCGAGACTGGGCCAAGTGGTGTTGTGGTCCTAATTTCATGAATATGTCTAAGTGCTCGTTTGAGCATAAGTTATGAACCGGGCATGTGATAAGTGTACGAATCATTATCATGGGACTCGAGGAAGCTAGGTATGTATGTCGGGTAGGAATCCTTGATAAAGATGGTTTACTCTTGGGACCGGCCGGCTCGAGTTGTGAATTATCTTAGATGGGATTCTTGTGCCCGGATACAAAAGATATGAGGGCCTAGGTTAGAAAGGATTTGGTGAACTAGAAAGGCCATTCCTCGGTGGATCGTCTATGTTTGTACCTGACTTAACTGGTTGTATGTATGTGTGTGGCTTAATTTTGACCGGCTTGTATATACATGTTTTGATCTTGTTTGGAATGTATAAATGTGTGTTATCATAAAAGTTTTGAGTGTTACTTACATGCATCGTGCTTATTTTGGTTTAGTATTATTGCCTAGACCAAGTAAAACTCATGGAAGGTACACGGAGTGGACGGGGCCGTGGGCGTGGAAATAGGCAACCTACGCCTGAAAGGGGTACTGGGGAAACCTCATCTGGACCAAACCCTGAACTTAGGGTTGACCCCAATGTCCAAATAGCTGCTGCCATGCAGCAAATGACTGCTTTGCTAGCCCAAGTGGTGCACCAACAAGGTCAAAACCCTAACCCTAACCCTGGGAATCCTGGTCATCACATGGAGGGCGAGGATAGAGCCCTTGAGAGATTTCAGAAGTTCTCCCCACCCAAATTTCTTGGAGGCCCTGATCCTGACGTAGCTGAGAAGTGGCTGCAGAAGATGATCGATATTTTCGCTGCCTTACACTATACCGAGGAGAGACAGGTGACATTTGCTGTCTTTCAACTAGAGGGAGCCGCTCGTTCCTGGTGGAATGTCATTCGAATGAAATGGGAAAGAGAACAAACCCCGAGGACGTGGGCGAACTTTATGAGAGAATTTAATGCCAAGTTTTTCCCTCCTCTCATCCAAGAAAAGAAGGAAGATGAATTTATTCGGCTTCGCCAGGGAACACAAACCGTAGCCGAGTATGAGAGTCAATTCACTCGATTGTCTAAGTTGCGCCTGAACTGATCATAACCGAACAAAGACGGATAAGGCGTTTTATTCAGGGGCTAAATGTTGAGATTCAAAAGGATTTGGCTGTAGCTCAACTTAGTACCTTTAGTGACGCTGTGGAGAAAGCTCAACGGGTTGAAGATGCGAGGCTACAAGTTAGAAACTTCCAAACCAAGAAAAGGGACTTTCCTGGGAGTAGCTCTGAACAAGAAGGTACAAATACACCCCCTAAGATTGGAAAGGGAAACGGAGGAGTACGACAACCAGGGGTGTCGCGTGATGTTCCTCAGGGAGGAACGGTCTCTGCTACTCGTGGTCCCTGTGGATATTGCGGAGGGCCAAGTCATATGGAAACAAATTGCTGGAAGAAAGAAGGAAAATGCTTGCGCTGTGGAAGCGCTGAACATCGGATTGCTAACTGTCCAGCTCGCCTGCGCGAGCGGAGAGGGACTCTGCCACCAACCAAGCCCAATTCTCAGCAACCCGCCAAGAGCAACCCTGGACAGACGAAAGGAGAAGGGACGGGATCGAAGGCACCAGCTTGAGTATATTCTCTAGAGCAGCATCAGGTCCCTGACTCATCTGAGGATGGAGAAGGTATGGTCCGTTGGGTACTTTAGATTTGATAGATTCCGTTAATAAGAAATTTCGGGGACGAAATTCTTTTAAGAGGGGGAGAGTGTGAGAACCCGTAAAACCCAAATTATTTTCCTAGGGTTTATTACCCCTTAATTGCATGTTTTCTGCATTTTCGGGCCTAGGAATATTTTTCTGGTAGATTTTATGAGTAATTATAGTTTTTAGATGATTTTTCTAGTATTGGTGAGTTTTTAGAAAATTAAGAATATATTTTGGACGTGGGACCCACTAGTGCGAAAAGTACGGAAAAATTCGGCCAATAAGGTTAAGTTTCAGATACTGGTGGAAATTTATCGGGTGTTAAGAGATAAGTAGAGGGTGACATGGCATTGATGTGAGAGGAACCAAGTGATAGGAAGGCATTAAATGAAGTGCCAAGTGGCACTATGTGATTGGTCCACTTGTTGGACATTTTTGACTTTTCTTATCATGGATTAAATATCTCAAAAATTGACTAAAAATTCATTCTTTCTTACCTCTTGTTGGCCGATTCTCTCTCTTGGACAAGGAAGAAAAACTTCTTCAATTTACAAGCTTCAAACTATCTCAATCTTCCATTCCAACCAATTAAACTTAGATTTGCTCCATAAAATCACTCCATTAGGTGCTAGTAAGTAACTTGGTGAAGTTTTTGGAGAAGCTAAGGTGTTCCACCACTATCTTTCTCTTGTTTACTAGGTAAGTGGTACTTGAACTTCCTCCTACACTTAATGATGTTTAATTTGTGCCTAATGGGAGCTAAAGTGATGGATTATGTGATTTATTTCTTGGTTTGTGATGAATTGGTGAAGTTTTTATTTTTTTGAGGAATTTTCTGGTTTAATATGATCATGGTGTTGTGGTTGTTTATGATGGTTGATAATGAGGGGTAATGACTATGGTAGGTGTGAATGATAGATAATTGCAACCAATTTTGGATTTGGAAGGAAAAGTGAAAGTTAGGGTTCTATCATCCCCAATTTCTGTCCGGTTTTATATCATGTGGTTAGAGGCCGAATTAGACTTTACTCAAAACATGAAAGTTGTAGGTATTGATGGGTTTGAGGTGCCTGTAAAATTTCAGGTCATTTAGATGAGTGTAGAGTGAGTTATGTCCTTTTTACTGTAGCTGTTCTGCTTTGATCAGAATGCGAAAACTGCGATAGTAATTGGCCCTTTTGACTGGAATTGGTTTGGATTTTGAAGTTGGTGTCTTCTGATGAAATGTAGCTGAATGTTGTAGCTAACATATGCCTTTGGAATTTCGGCATTTGGACTTGTATGGACTGAGATATACCGATTACAGTTTTCTGTGTTTTGCAAACCTGTTTTGGGAATTCTGGGTTAGTATTTGGCATATTTGACCTAGTTGTGTTAGGAACTGGATTGAGTGGCCTTCTACATTGTTGTAGCTCTGTTTCATAGCTTCGAAACGGTGCATCTTGCACCCCCATCCGATAACCGTAGTGAAAGTGGTGTCATTACCGCATTATGAGGTCAAATACGTTTTTTTTGTTAAGGCCTAAGTTAAAGCCATTTCTTAATTTCTGGTTACCTATGATACTTATTTATGCATATAAAACCCTAGTAGGGTTATAATTGGTATGGCTATATGACTCGTTATCGAGTCTCTTTTAGGGCTTGCTTTCATTTCGGTTGTTTCCTAGCTAACTTTTGTACTTGTACTGCTTTGAGCCTAGTGAACGGCTTTTGGGAAATGAGGTGACTCTTGTGTGAAATGTTGGGACTGATTTGAGGATATAGTGAAGCCTTAATGGCTGGGAAAAGTAAGAAATTTAGGGGAAGTGCTGCCCGATTTTCTAGGCCGTTTGGTTCCTTTAAGTTGGATTTGCCTTTTGGTGGAAATGAAAGGCTTTTGGGTTGTTTGCGCCTAAGTCTTCATGCTACCTTTTCGTTTCCAAGGGAATCATGTTTTTGCATTCTTGCATTAGTATTTATTTGGCAAGGCGTACGACGTGTAGTCGAGCCTCACATGTGCATTCTGTGTACTCGATTCTGGAAGTAAAACCTTCAATTGGTTTATTTTGATTATTTTAGGGTTTCTTGGCGATTAAGGCCAATCTGAAGTGAAACTTTTTGAAGTTGAATCGGTGAGTGTACCACTCCCCTCCATTGCTGTTTAACTTGATTTCTGCTCTGCAATCTGTTTATTTGTTCGAGACGGGGGTGTACTTTATCACACTCGTTCTCTAGTCTGTTCATATGCCAATTTACTATGCAAAATTTGAATCTGTTATCTGTGTCTGCATCTGTTCGGATTTCTATGACCTATGAGCTCAATCCTGTGGCTAAGTTATTCGAGTCGGGCCGGCAAGGGCCTGGACGATTAGATAACGAACCACGGTAGTCTGTTCGGGGATTTTTGGGTATTGAGACCCTTGATTCCGGTATACTCAAGTATTACCATTTCTGTTCGGTTACGGTGAGCGGGCCCGGTAAAGGGGTGTTTGGTGGACGGAATTCGGTGTAAAGAGGGGTCTACGGACGTTTTGGTTCTATATACGTTGACGGAGAGTCAACCGGTTTGGATCAAGTACTGCGCTGGGAAATTTGGCTCCTGAGAGCCACCCGTATCCTTCTGATTTGAATCATTGGTTCTTTTGCTTTACATCTGACATGTGTATCTGATTTGTTAAATGTGAAATGCCATGATTTTAATGCTATTTGTTTGGTACCTCATTGAGCGCAAGCTCACCCCTTTCCGTTCCTTTTGTTTTCCTTACAGGAGATTAAACCCTTTTGGTCTGCATTTGACAATCGGTTGCCGACTTGAGCTAGTTGAACATATCTTTTGTATAGCTCATGTATTAAAATCCTAAGTGTACTTTTGGGGCGTTTCTCTTTTGATTTGGCAAACCGTGTATATGTATTATCTTTTGAAAGCTTTTGTATGTCATTTTGATTTGTAAACGCTAAAGTTCAGATGTAAATGTTTGTTAGCTATTTCGGTTGGGTTCTGACGGGTCGGTTACTATTCATGACCGACTCCGGATTTCATTTTTTTTGTTTTGGGTTATTTTACCATCTTGACTTGTTTACGCTCGTTTGTAAGTTCCGGATCGCTATTAATAGCTCTACTCTGATCCGTAGTCCTGGCGAGAGCTGGACAAGCAGTCCGCTAACCCCTTTGGTTCGCCTTAGGGGAAAGTGGGGCTGTTACAAGTGGTATCAGAGCCACGTCGCGTGGTCTCTGCGCGGAGCGAGACTGGGCCAAGTGGTGTTGTGGTCCTAATTTCATGAATATGTCTAAGTGCTCGTTTGAGCATAAGTTATGAACCGGGCATGTGATAAGTGTACGAATCATTATCATGGGACTCGAGGAAGCTAGGTATGTATGTCGGGTAGGAATCCTTGATAAAGATGGTTTACTCTTGGGACCGGCCGGCTCGAGTTGTGAATTATCTTAGATGGGATTCTTGTGCCCGGATACAAAAGATATGAGGGCCTAGGTTAGAAAGGATTTGGTGAACTAGAAAGGCCATTCCTCGGTGGATCGTCTATGTTTGTACCTGACTTAACTGGTTGTATGTATGTGTGTGGCTTAATTTTGACCGGCTTGTATATACATGTTTTGATCTTGTTTGGAATGTATAAATGTGTGTTATCATAAAAGTTTTGAGTGTTACTTACATGCATCGTGCTTATTTTGGTTTAGTATTATTGCCTAGACCAAGTAAAACTCATGGAAGGTACACGGAGTGGACGGGGCCGTGGGCGTGGAAATAGGCAACCTACGCCTGAAAGGGGTACTGGGGAAACCTCATCTGGACCAAACCCTGAACTTAGGGTTGACCCCAATGTCCAAATAGCTGCTGCCATGCAGCAAATGACTGCTTTGCTAGCCCAAGTGGTGCACCAACAAGGTCAAAACCCTAACCCTAACCCTGGGAATCCTGGTCATCACATGGAGGGCGAGGATAGAGCCCTTGAGAGATTTCAGAAGTTCTCCCCACCCAAATTTCTTGGAGGCCCTGATCCTGACGTAGCTGAGAAGTGGCTGCAGAAGATGATCGATATTTTCGCTGCCTTACACTATACCGAGGAGAGACAGGTGACATTTGCTGTCTTTCAACTAGAGGGAGCCGCTCGTTCCTGGTGGAATGTCATTCGAATGAAATGGGAAAGAGAACAAACCCCGAGGACGTGGGCGAACTTTATGAGAGAATTTAATGCCAAGTTTTTCCCTCCTCTCATCCAAGAAAAGAAGGAAGATGAATTTATTCGGCTTCGCCAGGGAACACAAACCGTAGCCGAGTATGAGAGTCAATTCACTCGATTGTCTAAGTTGCGCCTGAACTGATCATAACCGAACAAAGACGGATAAGGCGTTTTATTCAGGGGCTAAATGTTGAGATTCAAAAGGATTTGGCTGTAGCTCAACTTAGTACCTTTAGTGACGCTGTGGAGAAAGCTCAACGGGTTGAAGATGCGAGGCTACAAGTTAGAAACTTCCAAACCAAGAAAAGGGACTTTCCTGGGAGTAGCTCTGAACAAGAAGGTACAAATACACCCCCTAAGATTGGAAAGGGAAACGGAGGAGTACGACAACCAGGGGTGTCGCGTGATGTTCCTCAGGGAGGAACGGTCTCTGCTACTCGTGGTCCCTGTGGATATTGCGGAGGGCCAAGTCATATGGAAACAAATTGCTGGAAGAAAGAAGGAAAATGCTTGCGCTGTGGAAGCGCTGAACATCGGATTGCTAACTGTCCAGCTCGCCTGCGCGAGCGGAGAGGGACTCTGCCACCAACCAAGCCCAATTCTCAGCAACCCGCCAAGAGCAACCCTGGACAGACGAAAGGAGAAGGGACGGGATCGAAGGCACCAGCTTGAGTATATTCTCTAGAGCAGCATCAGGTCCCTGACTCATCTGAGGATGGAGAAGGTATGGTCCGTTGGGTACTTTAGATTTGATAGATTCCGTTAATAAGAAATTTCGGGGACGAAATTCTTTTAAGAGGGGGAGAGTGTGAGAACCCGTAAAACCCAAATTATTTTCCTAGGGTTTATTACCCCTTAATTGCATGTTTTCTGCATTTTCGGGCCTAGGAATATTTTTCTGGTAGATTTTATGAGTAATTATAGTTTTTAGATGATTTTTCTAGTATTGGTGAGTTTTTAGAAAATTAAGAATATATTTTGGACGTGGGACCCACTAGTGCGAAAAGTACGGAAAAATTCGGCCAATAAGGTTAAGTTTCAGATACTGGTGGAAATTTATCGGGTGTTAAGAGATAAGTAGAGGGTGACATGGCATTGATGTGAGAGGAACCAAGTGATAGGAAGGCATTAAATGAAGTGCCAAGTGGCACTATGTGATTGGTCCACTTGTTGGACATTTTTGACTTTTCTTATCATGGATTAAATATCTCAAAAATTGACTAAAAATTCATTCTTTCTTACCTCTTGTTGGCCGATTCTCTCTCTTGGACAAGGAAGAAAAACTTCTTCAATTTACAAGCTTCAAACTATCTCAATCTTCCATTCCAACCAATTAAACTTAGATTTGCTCCATAAAATCACTCCATTAGGTGCTAGTAAGTAACTTGGTGAAGTTTTTGGAGAAGCTAAGGTGTTCCACCACTATCTTTCTCTTGTTTACTAGGTAAGTGGTACTTGAACTTCCTCCTACACTTAATGATGTTTAATTTGTGCCTAATGGGAGCTAAAGTGATGGATTATGTGATTTATTTCTTGGTTTGTGATGAATTGGTGAAGTTTTTATTTTTTTGAGGAATTTTCTGGTTTAATATGATCATGGTGTTGTGGTTGTTTATGATGGTTGATAATGAGGGGTAATGACTATGGTAGGTGTGAATGATAGATAATTGCAACCAATTTTGGATTTGGAAGGAAAAGTGAAAGTTAGGGTTCTATCATCCCCAATTTCTGTCCGGTTTTATATCATGTGGTTAGAGGCCGAATTAGACTTTACTCAAAACATGAAAGTTGTAGGTATTGATGGGTTTGAGGTGCCTGTAAAATTTCAGGTCATTTAGATGAGTGTAGAGTGAGTTATGTCCTTTTTACTGTAGCTGTTCTGCTTTGATCAGAATGCGAAAACTGCGATAGTAATTGGCCCTTTTGACTGGAATTGGTTTGGATTTTGAAGTTGGTGTCTTCTGATGAAATGTAGCTGAATGTTGTAGCTAACATATGCCTTTGGAATTTCGGCATTTGGACTTGTATGGACTGAGATATACCGATTACAGTTTTCTGTGTTTTGCAAACCTGTTTTGGGAATTCTGGGTTAGTATTTGGCATATTTGACCTAGTTGTGTTAGGAACTGGATTGAGTGGCCTTCTACATTGTTGTAGCTCTGTTTCATAGCTTCGAAACGGTGCATCTTGCACCCCCATCCGATAACCGTAGTGAAAGTGGTGTCATTACCGCATTATGAGGTCAAATACGTTTTTTTTGTTAAGGCCTAAGTTAAAGCCATTTCTTAATTTCTGGTTACCTATGATACTTATTTATGCATATAAAACCCTAGTAGGGTTATAATTGGTATGGCTATATGACTCGTTATCGAGTCTCTTTTAGGGCTTGCTTTCATTTCGGTTGTTTCCTAGCTAACTTTTGTACTTGTACTGCTTTGAGCCTAGTGAACGGCTTTTGGGAAATGAGGTGACTCTTGTGTGAAATGTTGGGACTGATTTGAGGATATAGTGAAGCCTTAATGGCTGGGAAAAGTAAGAAATTTAGGGGAAGTGCTGCCCGATTTTCTAGGCCGTTTGGTTCCTTTAAGTTGGATTTGCCTTTTGGTGGAAATGAAAGGCTTTTAGGTTGTTTGCGCCTAAGTCTTCATGCTACCTTTTCGTTTCCAAGGGAATCATGTTTTTGCATTCTTGCATTAGTATTTATTTGGCAAGGCGTACGACGTGTAGTCGAGCCTCACATGTGCATTCTGTGTACTCGATTCTGGAAGTAAAACCTTCAATTGGTTTATTTTGATTATTTTAGGGTTTCTTGGCGATTAAGGCCAATCTGAAGTGAAACTTTTTGAAGTTGAATCGGTGAGTGTACCACTCCCCTCCATTGCTGTTTAACTTGATTTCTGCTCTGCAATCTGTTTATTTGTTCGAGACGGGGGTGTACTTTATCACACTCGTTCTCTAGTCTGTTCATATGCCAATTTACTATGCAAAATTTGAATCTGTTATCTGTGTCTGCATCTGTTCGGATTTCTATGACCTATGAGCTCAATCCTGTGGCTAAGTTATTCGAGTCGGGCCGGCAAGGGCCTGGACGATTAGATAACGAACCACGGTAGTCTGTTCGGGGATTTTTGGGTATTGAGACCCTTGATTCCGGTATACTCAAGTATTACCATTTCTGTTCGGTTACGGTGAGCGGGCCCGGTAAAGGGGTGTTTGGTGGACGGAATTCGGTGTAAAGAGGGGTCTACGGACGTTTTGGTTCTATATACGTTGACGGAGAGTCAACCGGTTTGGATCAAGTACTGCGCTGGGAAATTTGGCTCCTGAGAGCCACCCGTATCCTTCTGATTTGAATCATTGGTTCTTTTGCTTTACATCTGACATGTGTATCTGATTTGTTAAATGTGAAATGCCATGATTTTAATGCTATTTGTTTGGTACCTCATTGAGCGCAAGCTCACCCCTTTCCGTTCCTTTTGTTTTCCTTACAGGAGATTAAACCCTTTTGGTCTGCATTTGACAATCGGTTGCCGACTTGAGCTAGTTGAACATATCTTTTGTATAGCTCATGTATTAAAATCCTAAGTGTACTTTTGGGGCGTTTCTCTTTTGATTTGGCAAACCGTGTATATGTATTATCTTTTGAAAGCTTTTGTATGTCATTTTGATTTGTAAACGCTAAAGTTCAGATGTAAATGTTTGTTAGCTATTTCGGTTGGGTTCTGACGGGTCGGTTACTATTCATGACCGACTCCGGATTTCATTTTTTTTGTTTTGGGTTATTTTACCATCTTGACTTGTTTACGCTCGTTTGTAAGTTCCGGATCGCTATTAATAGCTCTACTCTGATCCGTAGTCCTGGCGAGAGCTGGGCAGGCAGTCCGCTAACCCCTTTGGTTCGCCTTAGGGGAAAGTGGGGCTGTTACAGGCTATCCGGAGTAATGTCCTCAGTCGGGTCCTCCTCAGGGTCCTCCTCTGGATCCTCCTCTGGATCCTCCTCGACGCCAGCCGGCTCGCTACCCTGAATGAAACTAGCGGCCTCATCCATCATCATCGAGGCATCAGCCCTGATGCCCATACTCCTATCACGCATCCTCTCGGCCAGTCGAGTCGCCCTGGCCCTTTGGCGCGCTATCTCTAGTCGAGCAGCCTCTAGCAAGTGATGCTCAGCAGTGAGCCTAATCTCCAAATCAGCTATGCGATCAAACTGAGTATCTACCATCATGCTCAGCTCCTCCACGTCCTGGATCAGGATGGAGTTAGCGTCCCTCAAGTGGCGGCGCTCATCATCAAGGGATAACACTAACGCGTTGGGGTACGCGTATATGGCCCTACACTCGCATCTAGGGTGCCTATCTGCCGGTGAATATCGAACGAGGTCTCCTCCACCTCGGGGCCTATATGAGATGGATCTAAGTGGCTCTGCATGTCCATTAGCCGTACTACCCCCATTAGCATGTCCGTTTCCATTCTCCATACCTGCAAAGCCATCAAGACTTAAAGATTAGAACTTGAATAACTAACTGAATCGAATATCACTTAAGGTAGTTCTAAGGTCTTCATTCTTATTTCTAGAGAGGATTAAGGTTTCTAACACATCTACTATATCTCTTGAATAACTTTTCTAACCTAGGCTCTGATACCACCTGTGGCGACCCCACTTCCCCCTGAGGCGAACCAAAGGGTTGGCGGGCCGTCTGCCCAACTCTCGCCAGGATTCACGCAAGCATTCTAACCCAAATCCTTTCGAAGAATATCCTAATCTATTACAACACAAATCTTTCCCGAATAAGATCTTCCTTAAATTCACATTAACTTCAGAGACAACAGTGATATATAAGCAAAATTAGCCAGACGAGGCTCTTAAACGTTACGCATGCTACGCACCACGGCCTACAGTCGTACCAAACTGGATAGATCTTCACAATTCTAAGTAATCCAAACTTACAAACCAAGATATAACGTCAAACAAATCAGAATAGATAAATACGTAAATCCCTATTACAACTTACACACTAGGTATCCAAGTTAGGGTTTACACATTTTCTAGCTTCAAATGGCAATTCAAAGTAAGAAGTACATTATTCCAAATAACATACTACAGCCCACAAAACAAGTTATAGTATTTCAAAACAACCCAAAAGGAAATACAAGCAAGCATTCCAGCTTTCAACTTCCAGAACCTGTTAAGGAAAACAATAAACGTGGGGTGAGCTAAAGCTCAGTGGTGCCCCAAAACATGCAGTCACATAAATCAAACAACGGATAATAATTTAAACAATTTAAGCAATTAGAAAAGCGTGTAACAACACAGGGTAGGATACAGGGGCTCTCAGGAGCCATTTTCCACGCTTGATCAGATACCATCGTAGTTGACCCTCCGTCAACTTTCCCTACTTAATTTCCATGTAGATACACTTATTTTAATCCTAACCCGTCACCATTCATACCTCTGCTTCGGGCCCAAACTTCATCTACCGACGCAGTATACTCGAGATATACCCGTAATAAATTTGTCGAGGGATTCACCCAACGACGTTTTGGTAGTTGGATTCAGATGTCGAGGGATTCACCCAACGACGCAACTACATTTAGATTCACGGATTCAGATGTTATGGTAGTTGGATTCACATGTCGAGGGATTCACCCAGCGACTCAACTACAATTGGATTCATGGATTCTTGGATTCTTAAAAATATTTCATTCTCATCACCACTCGAACGGCTAGTGTGATAAAGTACACACCACTCACTTCGATGGTTCAAAACCAATTTTTTTTTTTTGCAAATATCATATTTCGATTCAAGGAAGCATTTCAATCAGATAGGAATAGAACAGCAGGATTCAAGGAAGCATTTTAATCAAGTAAGCATAGAACAGGCAGGGACACTCACCAAGAGTGAAGTTCAGATGTCAAATTTGGGAATCGAATTCCTCGTCCTCGCAATATCCTAGAACATCAAATATTGAGACTATAAGTTTTATTCAGTTTTTAGGCTTATAACCATCAAGGTTTATCTAGTATATTACTAGTTTATTTTCCTGTAGTAGATTCAAAATTCTACTTAGGTTGAGGCTTGATGAAAATGATCGAAGTATCTCTTATAGTTTTCCTCTAGGTATTATTCCTTAAAACATACTTAGTATCATTTCCTTGAAAAGTCGGCCAGTCTCTTAACCTCAATGTAAGGAAGTTATTTTGAACATTTCTATGAAAATATGGCTTTTGCAAGATTTTTTTTTTCCAACAACTACTTTTCCTAAAATAGGGTTTCTTGCCGAGCAAGTTTCCCATACTTTTTACTAAAATTAATAAAACTTGTGTTTTGAAACTTTTTCTATAGTGAGCTATCCAAGTGCAAAGCTTAAGGGAAGAAAAGAATTAAAATAAGACTTCTAGATTTCAAAAGCTATAGCACTTATTTACTATAGCTATCAAGGCTAGTTTGAGCTAAAGGAAAATATTTTTGATTCAATTGATCATGGTTACTCAGGTACGTAAGGTCAAAACGGCTTCCATAGCTCCGATTCTATTCCGAAATCATCTTATAGAGTAAGATATGGCAAATCTCACTTAGCAAATTACTAAGGCTTCGAAAATCCTTAGTTCTAGATTTCAACAATTGCTTTTCCAGTAAAATAAAATTGAACAACCAAGGCTTCATCAATCATTAGCACTTGGTTTCAACAAACCCATTATGAGCAGATAACAATAAAAATAAAGCCTCCAAGGCGTTCCAGCAATTAGTTTTCATCATTCTATAATATTTGAAAAATCATTCAAATGGCCCAAGGCTTCATCAATTATTAGCCCTTGGCAACATTAATTAACTCCAATCACGATTCAGTCAAAAATTTAAACCACAAGTAAACAAGAATCTTAATCCGAATCCAAATCCAGTTTCACAAAGAAATAGGATATTCACCCAAAACAGTCCACTTTAAGAATTCACTGGCAGCAGTACACATAGAGGAAAAATTCGAGATTTCTACAGGACAAAGACCTGTGATTCTAGTTTCCAATGCCACAGACGGCGCCTTAAACTGATTTTCCTACACCAAGTTATATACATTTTACTGGGACTGGTCAGTGGAAATCCAAAAAAAATCTGGAATTTTTATTTTTCACTTGGAAAGATTCCTTTTCCCCTTTTTACACCAAAATGTTTTTATTCAACCCTCCATACCTTTCTTGTGGACTACAAAACTGTACAATTCAGGCATTTCAACCATTATAAATCCCAGAAAAATTCCAAAATCAAAGTTGAGATTTCAACTCAACATTTGGCAACCACAAGAAAATTTCCCTACTAGTCACGGTTGAATCATGCGTGAAGAGCTTTCTATTTTCATTTCATTTTCTGGTTTGGACATGCTTATAAACTCTTAAATTCCTTATGCACGTATCAAGCTAGCATATGAATATTTCCAGCTCAGAAATCAAGTTCAAATAATATCCATAACCATCAAAATTTCCAGAAATTTTTCTGTTTGGTCCGGATGATCTTGCCTTAAGGCAGATTGCACTTTTGAATTTTTATTCCTCTGTTTTAACAACTAATTAGCTACATGCAGGGCCTAAGTACTCATTATTAGCTATATAATTATGATTATAAGCCCAAATTACAAAAATCAAAACCAATTTAAGCTGCACTACCCCAAGCAAGCTCACGGCAAAATTTTCTAACCAAGACAGAATTTTCCACAGCTTTGTTTTCACCATTTGATTGCGAAATTTAACACATGCAAGACTCTAATCCTGATAATCATCCAAAATCCAGTTAGATAAACATCATTCATGCTCAGATTGTCCAAACTCAGACCCATTCAGCAGCCAAAATAAAACAAGTGCATCAAGCTCATGGCAGGAGCTTTATAGATAACCAAATTTTTTTGTAGGCCTTCACTATGCCATCCGAAGGTACAAATCAGCATGCAAAATAGAAATCATCACATTTTCATTTGACTAAATCCACTTAAGTGCTCAAATCATCACAGGAAATCAGAATTGGAGTGCGTTATCATCTCAGCTTTCGGATGGTACCTCATCATTCAAAACAGAATTTTCTAATGATTCCATTCAACTTCCGAATGTTCTAACATCACATACATATTACTAGATAACTCCAACTACCTCAGATTAATCCTAAAATGATCCAGAAATTACCTCACAACTAGTCAAGCTTTCACACGAAAATCTGGAAAATGTTTTCCTCCTCTCGGCTCACAAGCACGCGACAGGGTAGTGGTCCTGGTTCAGTGAGTTGTGGCTGGAATTGGCGAGGTGCAGAGTGGTTAAGGTTGCAGTTGTGGTGTTGGTCTGAGGTTATCGAAGGTGGTGATGGTTCTCTGGTGTCTCCCTCAGCTTACGGACAAGACAAGGGGAAATGCAACTCGCGGACAGCACCAGAATTGGAATTTGCAGCTCTCAACTTCCTCCCTCACTCTCGGCTATATGGTGCAGCTCAAGCTTTTCTCTTCACTCTCGGTCGATGATAACCAAGTGAAGGTGGGGTGTTTTGGTATGTGGAATGGACTGAGTGAAGTATTGCCGTGGTTATTGAAATATATGTGGACAGAATTTGTGGAGTGTGCGAATTGTTTTGCTTGTGGAAGTGGTGATGGTCTTGATTGGTGGATGTTGCGGTGCTGCCTTGGTTGTCTGTTCAGTTTGGGGCTGTGAATGGAAAGGGTTGTAGGGTGTTGGCTCAGTTGGAGTGTGGCCGAGCTTTGTGTGCTGCAGTGGAGAAGAGTTGTGGAGTTTGTGAGTTTTTGATTGGCTAAGTGGGCGGCAATGAAAGGTTGTACGAGGGAGTGTTTGGCCGTGCATGATGAGGTTGTGGTGGAGTGGAGATTTTGTGGATCGTGAGGGGCATTTTGGTCTTTTCACCCTGCTCCCTAACCTCGTCTAAACTCTAAATTTTAATCTTAATTCCAACGATTATCCTCAAGTAGGATTCGAAAGCCTAAAAACACGATAGTACACTTAAGCCACTTTTTATCGAATATTTATCAGTTATGGTTTAATATTGAGGATCCTAACACTCTTACCTTATTAATTAACTTATTAAAATCAAGTTTGACCTAGTTAAATAAATCTAACATTTAACGTTAGTACTGATTTGAATTTATTTTAAGGGATTAAGGTTATCGATTCGAGTGTCCTTAATATGTTTGAGTCGAGGAAATTAAGATTCTACTATTCATGATAAAACGAAAGATTTAATCTTAGTTCTAAGATATTAAATTAGCCCAGCAAGCTAAGAAATTTCCTATCTTAGGGAAATTAGATTACTTCACATACACTATTTTTACATTCTTAACTGAAATCCAAAAACAAAAGAAATGCTAGAAGTAAATAAGTAAATAAAAGTAAAGGAAATGCAAATGAAATACGAAATGTTATTTATTTATGAATGCATTCTCAGGGTTCTCACAGACAGGATGACTACGTCATAGTCTAAGTGATCTGTGAGCAAGTTAGTGTCTAAGTTAGTCATACCTTAAGCGAATCCAAGCGAACTAGTGACTAAGTTTCTAACCTGAAAGGTGTGATTGTTTCGCAGGGATGGATAATGGAGATGGGACCCCTGCAGCTAATGGGAATGGCTATGCTAATGCACATGTAGAGTGTCTTAGGCCTATTTACTACCGAGCTCTTGGTGGAGGGGATCGAGTGCACCACTCGCCCTCTGATAGATACCCTCGATGTTCATGTAGGTTGACTTTTGCCTATCCATGTGGCGACCCCACTTCCCCCTAAAGCGAACCAAAGGGTTGACGGGCCGTCTGCCCAACTCTCGCCAGGACTCACGCAAGCATTCTAACCCAAATCCTTTCGAATAATAACCTAATCTATTACAAAACAAATTTCCCCGAATAATATCATCACTAAAACCACATTAACTTCAGAGATAACAGTGATATAAATAGCCAATTGAGGCTCTTAAACGCCCCACGTGCTACGTACCAAGGTATAAAGTCGTACCAATCCGGATAGATAAATACATAAATCCCTAATACAAACTTACAAGCCAAGCAATCAAATTAGGGTTTACACATTTTCCAGCTTCAAGTGGCAATCCAAAAGGAAAGTACATTATCCCAATTAACGCATTACAGCCCACAAAATAAGTCACAGTATCCGAATACATTTCAAAAGGAAAACATAAATAAGTATCCAAGCTTTCAATTCCCGGAACCTGTTAAGGAAAACAATAAACGTGGGGTGAGCTAAAGTTCAGTGGTGCCCCAAAACATGCAATCACATAATATCAAACAGCGGTTAATAACTTAGCAAAATTTAAACAGTTAGGAAAATGTATAACAGCACAAGGTAGGATACAGGGGCTCTCAGGAGCCATTTTCCTCGCTTGATCACCATTTATCGTAGTTGACCCTCCGTCAACTCTCACTACTTATAATCCATGTAGAGCGTCTCATTTTGATACCTAACCCGTCACTATTCATACCCCTGTCCCGGGCCCGCTCACCGACTAAGGACGCAGTATACTCGAGATATACCCGTAGATGATTGGTCGAGGGATTCACCCAACGACATTATTGTAGTTAGATTCATGCGTCGAGAGATTCACCTAACGACGTAACTACATTTAGATTCATGGTAGTTGGATTCAGAAGTCGAGGGATTCACCCAACGACGCAACTACATTTAGATTCAAGGATTCATGAGAAAAATGTTTTGCACAAGTCACCACTCGAACGGCTAGTGCGATAAAGTACACACAGCTCACTTCGATGGATCAAAAACCAGTTTTGCAAATTATCACATATCGAGTCAAGAAAGCACTTTAACTAGGTAAGCATAGAACAAGCAGGGACACTCACCAAGAGTGAAGTTCAGATGTCAAATTGAGAATCGAATTCCGCGTCCTCGCAATATCCTAGAATACCAAATTTTGAAACTATAAGTTTCTATTCAGTTTTTAAGCTTATACACATCGAGGTATATCTGATATACTACTAGTTTACTTTCCCTTAGAAAAATTAAGAATCCACTTAGGTTGAAACTTGACAAAAGTAGTAAAAATGTTTCTTATAGTTTTCCTTGAGATACTTTTCCTTATAAAAGGTAACTAGTATTATTTTCTTGAAATAAGTCGACAACCTCTTAAGATCAAAAAGCTAGAAAGATATATTTGAAAATTTCTTTAAAGCTATGGTTCTTGCAAAAATTATCACTAAAACTATTTTACCTAAAAAAATAAGGTTTCTTGCCGAGCAAGTTTCTATGCTTTTAACTAAAATTATTAAAACTCGTATTTTGGAACTTTTCCTATAGTTAACTAGCCAAGAACAATTCTTAGAGGAAAGAAAAGGAGTAAAACAAGGCTAGAGTTTTAGAAACTAGAGAAATCATTTTCCAAAGGTAATAAGGCTAGTTTAAACTTAAAGGAAGAAATATCGAGTTGGCAAGGTTGAGAAAATCCCTACATGACGTTTCTAACATTAACATACAGTGCTAGATTTTTATCGCACTCTACTAGAGCGAAGATATATGTAAATAGATTGTTTTAGAGATTTTCTCAAGTTCACAGGACCAAAACGGATTTCCTACGATTCCGATTTATAAGCACGTAATGTTTCAGATCCATCAATATAACAAACCAACATTTCCAATAGAAATCTCACTAGGGCTTCGTCAATCATTAGCCCTAGGTTTCAATAGGTTCATATCAAATCAAGAATAAAATAAATGACCAAGGCTTCATCAATCATTAGCACTTGGATTTTGGCAAGTTCATATCACCTCTTGAATAAATCAAAAATGAAGGTAAGGCCTCCAAGAAATCCCAGCAATTAAAATCCATCACTCTTTAATATTTATAACATCATTTAAATGGCCAAGGGCTTCATCAATCATTAGCCCTTGACAACATCAAACACTTCCAACCACAATTCAATCAGGGATTCAAACCACAAATAAGCTAAAAGTTCAATCCAAGTAAAAATTCAGTTTCATGAAGAAACAGGACATTAATACGGAACAGTCTACTTTGAGGATTCACAGACAGCAGTACACATGGAAGAAAAATATGAAATTTCTACAGAACAAAGGCCTATGATTCTAGTTTCAAATGCCACTGACGGCACCTAAAACGGATTTTCCTACACCAAGATATAAACATTTCACTGAGACTGGTCAGGGACATCCGAAAATCTGAAATTTCATTTTTCACTTGTGAAAACCTCCTTTTTCTCTTTTAACACCAAAATGTTTTTATTCAAACCATCCATATATTTCTTATAGAACTCCAAAACAACATATTCCAGGCATTTCCATCCATCATGTTTCAAGGAAAAATTTTAAAAAAAACCAAGCTGAGATTCCAACTCAACCTTTGGCTATCACAAAAGAAATTCCAGCAACTAATATACTTTAGATCAAATTTTCCCTTGGTTTAAACATGGTGTTGGGTACTCAAATTCAGCATATAAACACTTAGCTATGTGACGCCCCGAAAGATTGAGTGTGAAAACCCGAAAAATTTTCTATATTTTCAAGACAATATTTTGTTTCCTTGTCTATAATTTTGTACCTTTCTTCAATATATTAATTTCCTATACATTTATTGTAAGGGAATATAGTTTTCCAACCATTTTTCTAGTACAAGTTAGTCCAAGTTAATTTTGAAGTGCGTTTTGAACGTGGGACCCGCTAGTGCGGTAAATGCAATATATTTTTGATAACTTGTTGGAGTTTTGTATTAAATGATATTATTTTACAATGTGCTAAGAGATAATTGGATGTTACTTATATGGATTATCATTGGAGGGACAAAAGATAAGATTTAAACCCAAAGGTGACAAGTGTCACCATCCAATTCACCCTTGGACTTTTGACCAAGATATTTATATCTTCTTAAAGCTAATTTTGACCTAATTTTCTTCATTTTACCTTGCTTGGCCGACTCTCTCTTTCTACAAGCAAAGGAAAGAAAGCTCTCAACTTGTTTCTTCAATTTCTTGCTTGGATCTAGCAAATCAACCGTTTAAACTTCCAATTTCTCCATAAAAACCCTTAGTTTAGTGGTTGTGAGGTTGGTTGTGAAGTGGTTTGGAAGAAAGTGGTGCTAAGTTGCTTCCTTCCTTGAGGTTCCAAGGTGAGTAGCTAATGGATTCCTTCTTTGGTCTTGATGATGTCAAATTAATGGTTTGTATTGGTTAAAGATGTGATTTTATGGAGGATTAACACTTGAATGCATGAATTTCAGATTAGGGTTTCATTTTGTTTCCAATTCTGCTCGGCACTGTAGCACCTAGTTAGAGGCCGAATTGGCCTTAGCACAAAACATGAAAGTTGTATAGAATGATGTTTTCTAGTTGCCTGTAAATGTTCAGCCCAATCCGAGCTGAGTAGCCTGAGATAAGACGGAAATACCCAGACTGGTTTAGGTAGGAGTTCAGTGAACAGGGTTGTCTTTTCACGCAATCTGATCGTGGCTTTTCACCATGATCCTTACCGAATTAGATTTTGGCCAAAACATGAAAGTTGTAGCCAAGGGTATAAACTAGTTTCCTGAAAAATTTCAGCTTGATCCGACCACTGTAGCATGTGAAATGACCGAAATACCCTTGACTGTCCATGAAACCTGTTTCGCGCCCAGAATTCTGTTTTCGTGTAGTTTTTCCATTTTGGATCCTGAAAATACATGATTTGGCCTTGGGTTAAAACATGAAAGTTTTAGAGAATGATATTGTAGAGATGCCTACAAAATTTCAGGTCAATCGGAGCAGCGTAGCTTGTGAAAAAATGGAATTCCCCTTGCTGTCCTGGTTTTACCCGAATTTGGGAATTGCTTTTGTAATTGGTTGTTTTGGTCAGGAATGCTTACGAATTGGTTGTTGAGGTATTCTGATAAAATGTAGCCCTGTTTCTTAGCTTTCAGCTGGTTTTGGAATTTCTGGATTTGGACTTAGGTAGACTGATTTATGATGTTTCCGCTAGAATGCATTCTGTGAATCTGTTTTTGTGATTCTGGTGTAGTATCTTGCATTTTTGACCATGTTACACTCAAAACTGGGTTGAGTGACCTTCTGCAATATTGTACCCTTATCTCTTATCTTCGAAACGGTGGGTCTTGTACCTTCATCCGACAATCGTAGTGCCTTTGGTACCATTACCGCAAAATGACGTCAAAACCTGTTTTTCTGGTTTTGAGCTTAACTTTCATTTCCAGACTTTTTCCTAGCTTGACTTGTCTTTGTACTACTTGGAGCTTGCTGAATGACTATTGGATGAACTTGTTGTTGTGTGTGTACCTTTGGGACTGGCTGAGGAAATAATGAAGCCATGATGGCTGGAAAAGTAAGCAAATTTAGGGGAAATGCTGTCCGAACTTTTAAAGGACTTGTTTGCATTGAGTTTGTGATCTAAGACTTGGATTTGAGCAAGGCAATGATATATAATGGATGGTTTCTGAGCCATGGAGGTAAGTGACCCTAAACTATTTTCAAAGTACTTGTGAAATGTTTCTTGCATTATTTACTTTTGAACTGTTTCCAAAGTTACTTTTGAACTGCTTTCCTGCATTATTTACCTTTAAACTGTTTCCAAAGTTACTTTTGAACTGTTTTCTTGCATATCATGCGTGCTTGCATATGAGTGTTCCTTGTTTGCTGTATTTCTTGACTTATTGGCTTGTTATTATTGATTTATAATGTGTTAAGTGCTTTTGATGATTGTTAAAACGAGTTTTCTAGGCGAGTGTGTACTTTATCACACTCGACCTAAATAAATATGAATTTTCAATGATTAATGATTAAATGTTAGTTGCGCATGATGTAAACCTTTTGGCTGAACTGGCCACTGCCCTTTGTTACCGATCGACTCGAGCCAGAAGCGGACTCGGTCGGGCGATATGGTGACCCTGGGTGAATTTGGTATACTCGAGTATTACCTTGTAGTCCGGCTACGTCCGGATGTGTGGAGTCCGGCCAATGGTCGGATGGGTGGAGTCCGGTCAACGTCCGGAAAAGGGGATGAACGAGGGATTCTACTTACAAAAAATGTATTTTCAAACGATTGGAGGAATAAGGGGAAATGTCAGGGGAACGAACGAACAAACGAATAGCTCCATGTGAGCCCGTATCCTTTTAATGAATGTTACTATCGCTTTCCATTGTAAATGTTCCTTGAATTATTGATACTCCATTTTAATGTATTGTAAATGTTGTAATTGTTTTTGGACTTATCATTTGATTTATGACATCATTGAAATGAACTATTGTGAAACCGATTTGATTACTGATTTTAATGGTTACTCGCTGAGCTTCTAGCTCACCCCAAAAATTTTTTATTCCCCTCTACAGGGCTCGTGGCGAAGGAAGGCTTGTTGGGATTTTATTGTTGTGGAATTCCTCTTGTATAAGAATTGGGATCATGGATCAGAGTGGCGTAGTGGAAGCGTGGACGCTTCACTTTTGATATGTAAATGTTGGAACATTTGATGTAATATTTGAGATTTATATTGTAATCTATTTGAGGACTGTAGTGAACGAATGAGTCCCGGCGAGAGCTGAGCGGGTGGCCCGCCGAACCCTCTGGTTCGCCTTAGGGGGAGGTGGGGCCGTCACAGTTGGTATCAGAGCCATATGCCGACAGTTGGGACTTTAAGTCCTTCGTCTGGAAAAGCCCCGAGCCTCTCGTTCGTGAAAAGTCACGAAGCGAAACTCTCCGTAGGGGATGCCCGCGTGCGGGTGGCAAGCTGATAGGTATCCCGTGATGTGACTGTCGCGCCCCATTTTTTGAATAAATAAATAAATGGTTTTAAAAAATGTATTTTTTTTGTGATTGAAAAATGAATTGTGATTTAAAAGAAAATGGGTCTAAATGGGGGTTTGAAAATGCGACGATTTGACCCAAAATTATAGTTTAAAAAGGGTTTTTTGAAATAGAAAATCGGAGTCGCCACTTGGTAATGAGTTAAGGTGTACCAAGTCACCTAAAAAATGTATTTTTAAAGAAAAATAGGAAAAAGTAATGAGAAAACCCTTTTTAAACGACTCCTAGTCTACGTAAACCAAAGAAAAAGGTTCGGGAGTCACATTTGACAAAGGGGAAGGCAAGGATAAAATCCAAGGCACCCCTTTGACCTAGCCAAGGCTAGTTGCATGATTTAATCAAAGATTTTCTTGTTTTAACCAAAGAATTTATTACATTTGGATGCACTACATGAATGCAAACCCTACACCTAGGGGTATTGGGGGAAATTTCTCTTCAAAGGTTGAGTGGTACCAATCACATTAATTGTGAAGCCCAATAACGATCCTTTGAAGAAGTCACGAATAATGCGAGTGGGATGCAAATGAATGGAATGCATGTATGCAATGTGAGGACATGAGTTTGAAAAAGTAATAAAATGCAATAATATATAAGTGAAAATGTGCACGTGAGTTGGGCAAGGTACGGTATGTGAAATGATAATATGAAGTGCATGTGTGCAAGTGATGATAAAAGTGTTCGTGTGCAAGTGAAGAAACATAAAGGTGCACGTGTGCAAAATGGGAGGAAAAATGAAAGTGTGATGAGGGTATAAAATGGTAGAGTGGATTTAAAAATGCATGAGCCTAGGGAATTCATACATATTGGGTACGGGGAGACCTAAATCGTGACTCAATTTGCCCTTTTTTAGAGGGAATACAAGCGTGCTAAGGCTTAGAAAAAGTCACACTCGTCTATATCCCATATTTAAGGGGACTCTCAAGCAAATGAACCCTATAACTAGCATGAAATGCAAAAATCCTAAAATGGAGGGAAAAGGGGTTCGAGGGGCATGCAAAATGACAAAACTAGAAAGAATGCATGACATGTAATGAACATGCAAACATGTACTAACGAGGGGAAATCCCTAAGCGTCTAGCGTTGGACTAGCCCATTCTATGAATTCCGACTAGCGTTGGACTAGTGGAAACGTACATTCATCCATCACATTCATTCAGGCTATGGAAAACGAGTAGACATGCCAAACACCTATAAACACATAGCACATAACATTTAGCATGCTCGACTAGATGCAAGGCCCTAACAAAGCAAATTAACACGTAGCAACTAAGCATGCAAGACACATAAGACAATTAAAGCCCTAACTATTACATTTGCTAGCTAGGCACATGACTTCGATAGGTCTTCATTGAATGCTCCTCCAAGCCCTATCTATTACATTAGGGAGACCCTACTACAATCTAAAAGGGGGAAAAGGAATAAAGTAATTAAATCCCTAACTATTACAAGCCAAGAGGTGTACACATACCCCATAAAGAATAACTTAATTAAAAGCAAAAGTAAATGAAATAAATTAAGGAAAAACAAGGAAAGCAAGTAAAGTAGGCATGCAATTCTCACTTAGCACGTTGGATCACATAGGAGAGAGATAAAAAGATAAAAAAAGTTATACCTCCCTTGAAATGGAGCTCTAATGGGATGAAGTCACTTATTTATCCTCCAAAATAATAAATGAGTCAAGGCATCACTTTAATCAAGAAATAATCACAAAAGATAAAATGAAATGTGAAATTGAATCAATTAAATCATATAAACAACCCACTTTTAAGAAGTCAAAAAGAAGAAAGGACTTGATTGCAAATATTAACAAAGCTTTGAGGTCAAAATTAAGGAAAAATAAAGTTTAGGGGCCTATTTGTAATTAAGTAGGGACCCAATTGAAAGAAATGGAAAGCTTCTGGGGCCACAGTATAGTTAAGGAAAAATCCAGGGACTGATTCGCAAATGCATTTTCTGGTTTCTTAATGGATCAGGCCACTTGGGCCATTTCCTTTATTTGTTTGGGCCAAAGCTTCCCAGCCCAATGGAAATTCAGAACAAAAAGGGAATGGGCCATTTTATTTGTTCGTTTGGGCCAAACCCTTCGTAGCCCAAGCAAAAACAGATGGGCTAGCTTAACTATTTTGGCCCAAAAGTAGACAACCAAAAAGATGGGTCATGATCCTCTGGCCCAAACCAAAACCCAAGATAATAACTTCTCAACCCAAATCACCTTTCCACAAGCATCCCAACATGATAAAATCAACAAAAATTATTAAGCCACAATTACATCCTAAAAACAAGAATTAATCTAGTTAAAGGACTACTCATGCTTATTAGAAGATGATTTAAAATCTAAAGGGAGAAACAAGTTCACTTTTCCCAATTTTCCAGGTCATATCAGAACAAAGGGGTGACTTGAGGGGTTCCAATGCAATAACAACAGGGACTTGATTGAAAGAATTATGAAAGATTTAAGGTCAAATTGTAAAGGCTTAAACCCTTGGGGCTAAATTACGAAGAAGGAGACAACAAAGGGTCTGATTTAGTAATTTTGGAGAAATCATCATCTTCTTCACCGAGTTATCATCCATTACCATTTCCGTTCTTTCCAATCGGCAATACCAGATTTTTTAACTTCAATTGCAATCATTCCCAATAGTCAAACAAAATCTCCCCCCCAAACAAAACTTCATCTCCTAGCATTAATTCGTAGTGAAACGACAAACCCAAAAACAAAACTGCAAAAACACTAATTCATCAGGACTTCTCAAATGCAAGGAATGAGCTCACGGACTTGCAAAAAATGCCGGCCAATTGTCTTTCAATTAAAACTTTCACTCGGACACTTTAACAAACAATCAATGGGCATGAAAACTTCAGCAACTAGAACCCGCCCCAAAATTATCAGAAATACCCAGCAATTCAACCCAATCAATACACAAAGCATGTATGTTCTGAAATTCACGAACAAACAACAAGAAAAGCAGCACGGCACAAAGATACGGCAGACATATTCTAAAAATTTCTAGCGGCCTGTGTTTGAGGGAAAAACTGAATTGCAAATAAAAGGGATGACTTACGGTGACCTGTAAGTGGCGGTGCTGGATTCAGACGAGGTGGTGGTGGTGGATTCCAGTGAGCGGTAGCAGCTTCGAAAAATCCTGGACCTGGCGAGATTCAGCTTATCCGCACCACTTTCGCCCCTTTTCTGGTTTCTTTGTTTCAGCCGGAACCATTCCTCCCTTCCTTGCTCTGCTTCCTAGCCGCTAATATTTTCCCTTGTTGCTCTGTTTCTTCCAAAACTCTCGATTTCTCCCTCGCGCTCTCCTTCTTTTCTTTTCCTTTTCACAACCTGTCCGTCTGCCGCCCCCTTTCCTTTCTATTCCGCTGTTTTTCTCACGCAACTCCTGGATTTTCCTCTCTGGTTGCCCGTCAATTTTCTGGGTTTTTCCTCCCCTCAGCTCTCAACTCTCTCGGTCTTTTTTATTTTTCCTTTGCTAGGCAGCCGCCCTTCCTCTGTTTTTCCTTTCAGCCGCAGCTCTCTTGCTTTTGTTTTTCATTCCCTCTCCTTGATTCTCCCCCCGTGAGCTCTTTTCCCTTTCTCAACCCAGCCGTCACTTTCTATCCTCCCCCTTCTCCAAAACCTCTCTCGGCCTTTTTTCTCTCTTTTTTCCCGTGAAACTCCCCTTTTTTTTTTCACTCAGCCCCCCCTAGATTTTTCTTGTCGGCTGCTGCCAAATGCCACCTCCTATACACTTGTCTCATACTTCCTTTGACACTTGTCTAATGATTATTTTGTACACTTGTTCAACATGCACACTTCCACCTATTTTGCCATTTTCATTTTTCTTTAAAAATCAATTAAAGATAAGTTAACAATTTTCAAACCAAATTTAAGAGAATTAAAGCCACTTTTAACGTCTTACAAAAATAAAAATGATGAATCTAACTTCATTAATAAATAAATAATAAATGATAAAAATGAAATTAAAAATAATCAAAATTTGGTGTCTACAGTTTGCCCCTCTTTGTCTGAGTTTTGGAAAAACTTGAGACAAAGAAGTAGACACCAAATACTTACCTGTTATTCGGCTGCGAACGCCTCAAACGATGGACGCTTTAGAAATGGGGACTGACCCCAAAATTTCAAAATGGGACTGACTAGAGAAAGAAATTTAAATCATGGGACTGACTCGAATAAAATGAAAATCATGGGACTGGTCCGAATAAAACGAAAATCATGGGACTGGCCCGAATAAAAGAAAAATCATGGGACTGACCCGAATAATATGAAAATCATGGGACTGGCCTGAATGAAACGAAAATCATGGGACTGGCCCGAATAAAAGGAAAATCATGGGACTGACCAAAATAATACGAAAATCATGGGACTGGCCCGAATGAAACGAAAATCATGGGACTGGCCCGAATAAAAGGAAAATCATGGGACTGACCCGAATAATACGAAAATCGTGGGACTGGCCCGAATGAAACGAAAATCATGGGACTGGCCCGAACAGAATTTAAACGGGACTGACCCGAACAGAAATTTAAACGGGACTGACCCGAACAAGAATTTAAAACGGGACTGACCCGAACAAGAATTTAAACGGGACTGACCCGAACAGAAATTTAAACGGGACTGACCCGAACAGAAATTAAAATCAGATGAATTGAAGTGAGATGGAGTGTTGGTGGGATTGACCCATGTTTATTGGTGATGCAAATGAAAGAAGTGAAATGAAGTGTTAATGGGACTGACCCATGTTTGTTAGTGATACAAATGAAAGAAGTGAAATGAAGTGTTAATGGAACTGACCCATGTTTGTTAGTGATGCAAATGAAATGCTCACTAGTGGAACTGACCCACGGCTAGTGACGACACCAAAGGAAGTGCTCACTAGTGGGACTGACCCACGGCTAGTGGCTAACGAAAAGAAATGCTCACTGGCGGGACTAACCTCACGCTCCAGTGGCAATGAAAATAAAATGCTTACTGGCGGGACAAACCCAGCTCCAATAGCAATGAGAATGAAATGCTTACTGGCGGGACAAACCCAGCTCCAGTAGCAATGAAAATGAAATGCTTACTGGCGCGACAAACCTCAGCTCCAGTAGCAATGATCATGAAATGCTCACTAGCGGGACAAACCTCAGCTCTAGTGGCTATGAAAATGAAAAGCTCACTGGCGGGACAAACCACACGCTCCAGTGGCTATGAAAATGAAATGCTCACTGGCGGGACTAACCTCAGCTCCAGTGGCTATGAAAATGAAAAAGCTCACTAGCGGGACAAACCTCAGCTCCAGTGGCTATGATCATGAAAAGCTCACTGGCGGGACAAACCTCAGCTCCAGTGGCTATGAACATGAAATGCTCACTGGCGGGACAAACCTCAGCTCCAGTGGCTATGAAAATGAAAAGCTCACTGGCGGGACAAACCTCAGCTCCAGTGGCTATGAAAATGAAATGTTGGTATGCATGCAGAAACTGTATAGAGTTTACTTCGAGAATTATCCAAAAATTTGCCCCAGTGTGATGAATTGGTCAGTGGGATTAAACCCGAGCCTGTCCAATGAAATGTTGGCAGCACGAAATCCAGGCCCAACGTGATATTGTGAATGTTGGCGGCACAAAATCCAGGCCCAACGTGATGTGATGTTGGCGGCACAAAATCCAGGCCCAACTTGATCTTTGGAATGTTGGCGGCACGAAACTCAGGCCCAACTTGACTTTTGGAATGTTGGCGGCACAAAGTCCAGGCCCAACGTGATGTTTGGAATGTTGGCGGCACAAAATCCAGGCCCAACGTGAACTTGTGATGTTGGCGGAACCAAGTCCAGGCCCAACGTGAACTTTGTGATGTTGGCGGCACCAAGTCCAGGCCCAACGTGATATTTGGAATGTTGGCGGCACGAAGTCCAGGCCCAACTTGACTTGTGATGTTGGCGGCACCAAGTCCAGGCCCAACGTGAATTTTGTGAAGTTGGCGGCACCAAGTCCAGGCCCAACGTGAACTTGCGAATGGTCAGTGGGATAAAACCCAGTCCTGCCATCCAATTGGTCAAGAAATTGAATTTGATTTGCCAAGAAACAATCAATTAAATTTGATTTTCCAAGAAACAAGAATTTGAACTTGATTTTTGACTTTTGAAATTTTCTGATTTTTTTTTCTTTTTTTTTTTGAGAGAATCTTTTCAAAAATAATTTGCCCCAAGTGTAGGGCTCTTTTCCCTTCTTTCTTCTCTTTTTTCGGCATCGGCCTTCCACATCACCAGATGCTCTTTCGTTGATTTCAACTATGAATACCTGCACAGGGGGCTTGCCAAAGTATGACATGCATTCAAATTTCTTATTTGAAAAGAGCAACGTGATTGGTTTTGACATCCTCAAATGTATTACAAAAAATTTTGCCCCAGTGTGGGCTATTTTGCAAAATCTCTCACATGAAAATTTGCCCCAATGTGGGCCTATTTAATTGCAAAAAATTTGTTTTGAATGACTCTCCATTTATTTGAACAAAGTAAGCAATTGCTTTTCCAAACATAGCATGTGAAGGAAATTGAAATGTCTTGCTTAAACTCATATAGCAAATTTCATGATGAATTTCTCAAAATAATGCCAAATTACGAAAGATTTCTTCCCCACTTTAGCATCAATGCTTTGGGTGATGGGTCACCAATCCTTATTGGCTCATTTTTCAGGAGCAATCCAGTGATCTTATTTCTGATTTTTGAGGGGGTTAAGGGAAATGAGAAGTCAAGATTTGTTTTATTTTGGTGCTCAAAACTATAATCGATTTAACATCACATCTTAGTGAAAGCAAAAAGTTTGTCACCCTTGTTTAAGAAAATTGAGTCAACATATAAGCTTTAAGCTTGCAACAAAAGGGTAGGAACGATAGCTAAACATGCGAAAACTGGTTATACCCTTATGATCACAAATGATTGATGGATTCCCTATAATTCTCACTTTGGATTGTCATGAAGGAATAAGTTAACGATGGACTTTATTAGCTTGTAATGTGGGCTTGAAACGATAGTTGAAGGATAAGACTTTCAAGGACAATGCACCACAGATCGCATTTTTCTTTTCCAAAATTGCCTCTATTTTGAATTCGAAGATTCTCAACTTTGTTTGATCACTCAATAGGGACTTCACCATCGAATCTTTTGTATTTCACTTTTCCGTTTTGCTTTTTCGTTTTCTTTTCTTTGATCTGGTGGGTTTTCCATGGTGAGTAGCTTCAACCTCATACTCAAGCAATTCAGAAATACAGCTAAAATTTTTCGGCATCAGAAATTTTCTTGATAGGGCCATTGCAAAGAACAGAAGTCAGGACTTTCGGCTTTTGTAGTGGGGTCAGGTGGGGTGCTTAAAAAAAGTTAAGGCTTGAAGGCAGATTTCAAGAGTGGTTTAAAGAATCTGAGATCGCATTGTTGCGCCAACCCTATTTTAGGGTTAAATCAAAATTTGCCAGAGCTTGTGCTCAATTGAGGATTTTTCTCTTTCATTTTCTTTCGATTTTTCGGCCTTCTGCCATTCTTTTGAACTTTCACAAAATTTGCCCCAGTTTAATTGTGAACTGAGGTTCTCTTTTCTTCTTTTGTCTTTTGATTTTGTGGCTTTTCACCTTTTCACTTCTTGAAATTTTCCTTTTCAACTCAAACTTGCCCCAGTGTGGGGTTTGCGATTCTCAGGGGTTGCCAAATGAAGTATTTTATGCTGAAGGCTCAAAAGGGATAACTAGAGATAGAATGCTTGATCGGAAAAGAAGAGGGCCTAACTTTTATTCCGTTCCTTACAATAACTCTGAGAGGAAACTTTCATTAATGCGAAATTTTTTTGCATGTATCTGAATTAATTGACTGAGGAAGACTCTTGCTCATTCATATCTATGAAACATAAGTGATCCGCCGGACAGAACTTGTCCTTTTTCCTCTTTTCTTTTTTCTTTTCAAAATTGAAACCCAGGTAGAATCAAATTTCCCCAATTCGCGGTTCCCTTTCCCCTTTTCTTTTTCCTTTTCAAAATTTCCCAATCTCCTTCCCCAATGTGGGGTGCGGTCATATGTGCACTCGAAAAGAACCACCAATTTTAGCTCAAATGAGGATGCAAGGGATGATCAGTGTTTAGGTTGTAGAAACGACGGCCAAAGTATCATTCTTACACCTCATGACAACCAAAGTAACGAAATGGTCATTGAAAATCCATTCCCCTTTTAGATATTTGAAAATTTTCCAATAAAGGGTAGTGATCATTAAGGCGCTCATTTGAAACGAAATTATTCTTTCAAAGGCTCAAATGGGAGAGCAAATGATAAAATGTGTATAGGTAGAGAAACGAATGCTCGAAGTATCATTCCAAATTTTCAAAACAAACAAGAATAATGCACATTTTTGCTTTCACTTAGATGTGAATTGAATCGGTTAAACACAATGGATATTTTCAAGCAAAGATAGCCCCAATTTGCAATTTATCAATCAATGTGACTGATTTTATTTTGGGGTTAAGTGAAGGAGAAAAGGTATCTCATTAGGCCCTTTGAGTGACCTCTTTTAATTCTGAGCACTCTTATTGTGAATTTTCAGGCAAGAGGTTGAAAAAAATCCCAATTTAGTCTTATTTCTTAAAATTCATCATGAAATCATAAATATACACAAAACAATGATTGTCCAAAAATTTTATTGCTGAAAAAGTTTGAAACAAAATTTCTCATTCAATTACGATGCAAATGAGAAAAGAGAAACTTGTAAAGAGCTCCACATATACACTTTTTGTTTCCTTTTCTTTTGAACAAAATGTATTAACAAATCAAATATACAAAATTTTCCTCTGGAAATAATTACAAAATCTCTCAGATGCTTTAGCGTAGAGCTTCCAGATAGATCATTTATGTTTTCATTGTAGGATCTGCCCAAGAATCACACAATACTTGCAATTTTAACACCTTATTAGATCAGAGGTGTCATCAGATATAGAAAAATATTTTTCCTTTTATTGAAGTGTTTTTTATGAATGCAGGGGAGGGGGGAAAACAAAAGAAAAATACCCTGAGTTAGTAAGAAAGAATATAAAATCGGTATGCATGTCCTATGGGGGGGAGCCCTTTTTGTGCCAAGGGTAGGCCTAGAATGAGGATGCAATCCTTTAGGGTAGGCACTATACCATACCTGATGGATCCGTTCAACTCATGGAGTGAAAAATAATTTGAAAAATTTGGCCCATTGGAATGAGAAGAGATGTTGGTCAAAATGAGGACCCCATCCGAAGGGATTGATCACTTTTGATCGATACAAGAACTTGCAAAAAACGTACGGGTTTGACCTTGACGAACTTCCTATCGAAGAGATTGGAATTCGTTGACAAATTTTCTCAGTGAAGCACGGATCAAAACTCCAACTGATGATTTTCTCAAAATCGACTAGGTTTCCCTATTTGAAATTCGACAATGAAACCCAAAGTGGTCAAATGGGTTGAATAAAGTTGACAATTTATTTAAAATCGACCGAATTATCCTAAAAAGGGAAACGGGTCAAATGAATTGAATGGAATTTAATAACTTGGTCAAACGAATTGAATGAAATCGAGAATTTATTCAAAGTTGACCAAATCGCCCTAAAAGGGTAAATTTAGCAAATGAATCGGACGAAATTGATGATTTATCGAAAATCGACAAAATTGCCCTAACTAATCAAATGAATTGAATGAAATTGGTGATTTATTCAAAAATTGACTAGATTGCCCTAAAATGAATGAATTGGCCAAATGGAATGAAAATTAATTCAAAAATCGACCGGATGACCCTAAAAAGGGTAAATTGGTCAAATGAATTGATGATTTATTCAAAAATCGACCGAATCACCCAAAAAGGGTAAATTAGTCAAATGAATTGACTGAAATTGATGATTTATTCAAAAATCGACCGAATCACCCAAAAAAGGGTAAATTAGTCAAATGAATTGATTGAAATTGATGATTTATTCAAAAATCGACCAAATCACCCAAAAAGGGTAAATTAGTCAAATTGATGATTTATTGAATGAATTGGCAAAATGGATTGGTTGAATTGTCCGGCCATTGATTATTTCAAAATTATTGAGGTGCATTAGTCTATGACCTTCTAAAAATCAAATTTTGGCCTCAATTTATTTATCGTCTCAATAGGAGGAATCATTTGTGAATTTCTTCAAATTAATGTCCTTCACGCAAAGGATTTTTACCAATTTTTGATAAAATGGCCAAAAAGTGATTATTAGATGCTCATATTCCAAAGATCACTCTATGAAAATGATCGGATCCTACCTTACCTTGTGCACTACCCCTTTGGATGGTACAAAATGTAAACGTGCAAGTCTCACTGGATTAAGTATCCGAGACACAAGGTGGCTTATTCCTAAACACGGGATTCCCTATGTGGCATTCCCTTTCTATGGTTTATGCGTGATGCCATTTATTAAAGCGATGTAAATATGTGACAAATATGGCCTAAAGGACATAAATAATACATCGGGGGAAAAAGTTCTAAAAATGAAATGTATTTATTTGAAAATCAAGTGTAATAACTGAAATTTAAACATGTGAGTCATCTAGTGGGTAAGTCACTAAAAGAGTGCCAAAAAGGCCTCTTATTGCTAAGGCACATGAATGCAATCCAAGAAAACAAAAGAATGGTTAGTGCAATTGATAGTACACATAACATATTGGGAGCAATTAAGAAAAGAAATACAATAAAAGCCAATAAAAGGGGTGGAACCCCTTCCCTCGTGCCTAATTGTGCTTAAAAGAGGGTAAGGTTGACTCTAACCTAGGAAAATTCTAACATGGATGCATGAGGCTGGGATTCACTAATGCGACTAGACTCGATAAGGTTTAAAAGGTCCCCAAGCCTTCAGACCCAAAGGCAAAGGGTCATCACTCCCAAGGCCTTCGATCGGTGGCTCGAGTGATCCCTTAGATAGCGCTATGGGCGCAGTGCACACCATCCGCCTACCCAAGGCAATCAATCCTAATCCTACAAGGCGGTGTGGGGTAGCGCCCACGAAAATAAAATAAAATGGGATAACAATAAGTAAACGTGCACGTATGAAGTGTTCCCTATTTTGAGGGAAAGGGTTGAGAACCACACGAGACTCTAAAAGGTGACACACACCCCCCCCAAATGCAATGCAAGCGCGAGATAAACAAGTAAACATACATCCAATCAACCAATCATACATGCGTGAGTGAGGGAGCAATTAATACGCGCGAAATGCAAAATCCTAAAAAAGGAAAAATGCAACCCTAAAACACCCAAATGTGATATATGAAAAGGTTAAAAGAAGAAAAAGGTTGATTAAATCAAATTTGCTCGGACTCTCAAATGTCCCCAGTGGAGTCGCCAATTGTCGCGCCCCATTTTTTGAATAAATAAATAAATGGTTTTAAAAAATGTATTTTTTTGTGATTGAAAAATGAATTGTGATTTAAAAGAAAATGGGTCTAAATGGGGGTTTGAAAATGCGACAATTTGACCCAAAATTATAGTTTAAAAACGGTTTTTTGAAATAGAAAATCGGAGTCGCCACTTGGTAATGAGTTAAGGTGTACCAAGTCACCTAAAAAATGTATTTTTAAAGAAAAATAGGAAAAAGTAATGAGAAAACCCTTTTTAAACGACTCCTAGTCTACGTAAACCAAAGAAAAAGGTTCGGGAGTCACATTTGACAAAGGGGAAGGCAAGGATAAAATCCAAGGCACCCCTTTGACCTAGCCAAGGCTAGTTGCATGATTTAATCAAAGATTTTCTGGTTTTAACCAAAGAATTTATTACATTTGGATGCACTACATGAATGCAAACCCTACACCTAGGGGTATTGGGGGAAATTTCTCTTCAAAGGTTGAGTGGTACCAATCACATTGATTGTGAAGCCCAATAACGATCCTTTGAAGAAGTCACGAATAATGCGAGTGGGATGCAAATGAATGGAATGCATGTATGCAATGTGAGGACATGAGTTTGAAAAAGTAATAAAAGGCAATAATATATAAGTGAAAATGTGCACGTGAGTTGGGCAAGGTACGGTATGTGAAATGATAATATGAAGTGCATGTGTGCAAGTGATGATAAAAGTGTTCGTGTGCAAGTGAAGAAACATAAAGGTGCACGTGTGCAAAATGGGAGGAAAAATGAAAGTGTAATGAGGGTATAAAATGGTAGAGTGGATTTAAAAATGCATGAGCTTAGGGAATTCATACATATTGGGTACGGGGAGACTTAAATCGTGACTCAATTTGCCCTTTTTTAGAGGGAATACAAGCGTGCTAAGGCTTAGAAAAAGCCACACTCGTCTATATCCCATATTTAAGGGGACTCTCAAGCAAATGAACCCTATAACTAGCATGAAATGCAAAAATCCTAAAATGGAGGGAAAAGGGGTTCGAGGGGCATGCAAAATGAAAAAACTAGAAAGAATGCATGACATGTAATGAACATGCAAACATGTACTAACGAGGGGAAATCCCTAAGGGTCTAGCGTTGGACTAGCCCATTCTATGAATTTCGACTAGCGTTAGACTAGTGGAAATGTACATTCATCCATCACATTCATTTAGGTTATGGAAAGAGAGTAGACATGCCAAACACCTATAAACACATAGCACATAACATTTAGCATGCTCGACTAGATGCAAGGCCCTAACAAAGCAAATTAACACGTAGCAACTAAGCATGCAAGACACATAAGACAATTAAAGCCCTAACTATTACATTTGCTAGCTAGGCACATGACTTCGATAGGTCTTCATTGAATGCTCCTCCAAGCCCTATCTATTACATTAGGGAGACCCTACTACAATCTAAAAGGGGGAAAAGGAATAAAGTAATTAAATCCCTAACTATTACAAGCCAAGAGGTGTACACATACCCCATAAAGAATAACTTAATTAAAAGCAAAAGTAAATGAAATAAATTAAGGAAAAACAAGGAAAGCAAGTAAAGTAGGCATGCAATTCTCACTTAGCACGTTGGATCACATAGGAGAGAGATAAAAAGATAAAAAAAGTTATACCTCCCTTGAAATGGAGCTCTAATGGGATGAAGTCACTTATTTATCCTCCAAAATAATAAATGAGTCAAGGCATCACTTTAATCAAGAAATAATCACAAAAGATAAAATGAAATGTGAAATTGAATCAATTAAATCATATAAACAACCCACTTTTAAGAAGTCAAAAAGAAGAAAGGACTTGATTGCAAATATTAACAAAGCTTTGAGGTCAAAATTAAGGAAAAATAAAGTTTAGGGGCCTATTTGTAATTAAGTAGGGACCCAATTGAAAGAAATGGAAAGCTTCTGGGGCCACAGTATAGTTAAGGAAAAATCCAGGGACTGATTCGCAAATGCATTTTCTGGTTTCTTAATGGATCAGGCCACTTGGGCCATTTCCTTTATTTGTTTGGGCCAAAGCTTCCCAGCCCAATGGAAATTCAGAACAAAAAGGGAATGGGCCATTTTATTTGTTCGTTTGGGCCAAACCCTTCGTAGCCCAACCGAAAACCCAAGCAAAAACAAATGGGCTAGCTTAACTATTTTGGCCCAAAAGTAGCCAACCAAAAAGATGGGTCATGATCCTCTGGCCCAAACCAAAACCCAAGATAATAACTTCTCAACCCAAATCACCTTTCCACAAGCATCCCAACATGATAAAATCAACAAAAATTATTAAGCCACAATTACATCCTAAAAACAAGAATTAATCTAGTTAAAGGACTACTCATGCTTATTAGAAGATGATTTAAAATCTAAAGGGAGAAACAAGTTCACTTTTCCCAATTTTCCAGGTCATATCAGAACAAAGGGGTGACTTGAGGGGTTCCAATGCAATAACAACAGGGACTTGATTGAAAGAATTATGAAAGATTTAAGGTCAAATTGTAAAGGCTTAAACCCTTGGGGCTAAATTACGAAGAAGGAGACAACAAAGGGTCTGATTTAGTAATTTTGGAGAAATCATCATCTTCTTCACCGAGTTATCATCCATTACCATTTCCGTTCTTTCCAATCGGCAATACCAGATTTTTTAACTTCAATTGCAATCATTCCCAACAGTCAAACAAAATCTCCCCCCCAAACAAAACTTCATCTCCTAGCATTAATTCGTAGTGAAACGACAAACCCAAAAACAAAACTGCAAAAACACTAATTCATCAGGACTTCTCAAATGCAAGGAATGAGCTCACGGACTTGCAAAAAATGCCGGCCAATTGTCTTTCAATTAAAACTTTCACTCGGACACTTTAACAAACAATCAATGGGCATGAAAACTTCAGCAACTAGAACCCGCCCCAAAATTATCAGAAATACCCAGCAATTCAACCCAATCAATACACAAAGCATGTATGTTCTGAAATTCACGAACAAACAACAAGAAAAGCAGCACGGCACAAAGATACGGCAGACATATTCTGAAAATTTCTAGCGGCCTGTGTTTGAGGGAAAAACTGAATTGCAAATAAAAGGGATGACTTACGGTGACCTGCAAGTGGCGGTGCTGGATTCAGACGAGGTGGTGGTGGTGGATTCCAGTGAGCGGTAGCAGCTTCGAAAAATCCTGGACCTGGCGAGATTCAGCTTATCCGCACCACTTTCGCCCCTTTTCTGGTTTCTTTGTTTCAGTCGGAACCATTCCTCCCTTCCTTGCTCTGCTTCCTAGCCGCTAATATTTTCCCTTGTTGCTCCGTTTCTTCCAAAACTCTCGATTTCTCCCTCGCGCTCTCCTTCTTTTCTTTTCCTTTTCACAACCTGTCCGTCTGCCGCCCCCTTTCCTTTCTATTCCGCTGTTTTTCTCACGCAACTCCTGGATTTTTCCTCTCTGGTTGCCCGTCAATTTTCTGGGTTTTTCCTCCCCTCGGCTCTCAACTCTCTCGGTCTTTTTTATTTTTCCTTTGCTAGGCAGCCGCCCTTCCTCTGTTTTTCCTTTCAGCCGCAGCTCTCTTGCTTTTGTTTTTCATTCCCTCTCCTTGATTCTCCCCCCGTGAGCTCTTTTCCCTTTCTCAACCCAGCCGTCACTTTCTATCCTCCCCCTTCTCCAAAACCTCTCTCGGCCTTTTTTCTCTCTTTTTTCCCGTGAAACTCCCCTTTTTTTTCACTCAGCCCCCCCTAGATTTTTCTTGTCGGCTGCTGCCAAATGCCACCTCCTATACACTTGTCTCATACTTCCTTTGACACTTGTCTAATGATTGTTTTGTACACTTGTTCAACATGCACACTTCCACCCATTTTGCCATTTTCATTTTTCTTTAAAAATCAATTAAAGATAAGTTAACAATTTTCAAACCAAATTTAAGAGAATTAAAGCCACTTTTAACGTCTTACAAAAATAAAAATGATGAATCTAACTTCATTAATAAATAAATAATAAATGATAAAAATGAAATTAAAAATAATCAAAATTTGGTGTTTACAGTGACCCTGAGAACTGTCACAGTTGGTATCAGAGCTTAGGTTTCAGATTTCTGTAGTGTATCCTAGGCTTAAAGTTTAGGATGCCGGACTGTGGGTTTGGTTTGAAATATTAGTGATTCTTGCAGGATATTTTGACTTAATTAGTACAAGATGGAATGGCGAGGACGACATTCTTTTAAGGAGGGGAGTTTGTGACGCCCCGAAAGATTGAGTGTGAAAACCTGAAAAATTTTCTATATTTTCAAGACATTATTTTGTTTCCTTGTCTATAATTTTGTACCTTTCTTCAATATATTAATTTCCTATACATTTATTGTAAGGGAATATAGTTTTCCAACCATTTTTCTAGTACAAGTTAGTCCAAGTTAATTTTGAAGTGCGTTTTGAACGTGGGATATAGGCCTTAAATCTTTCTAATGGTATCTGAGGACCATAGATAGGTATGTCAGGTAGAAATTCCGATTGTAGATCGTTTACTCTTGGGACTGCAGCTCGAGATGTGAATTATCTTATTTCGGATTCTCGTGCCTGAGTACTCTATAGTTGAGGTGCTGCTAAATACTTGAGACTTGTATTTTGGGAACATGAACAGGCTTGTCTGACTAGAATGAGCACAAGAGGTCAGGGACATCTAGTTTGGATAGTAAGTGACGTGAGAGACCGAACGGGCTGATACTGGGACGACTTCACATTTTCCTTTTGATTTACCTGTATATTGTTACTACATGACGTTAGTATACCTGTATGTACATGGTTATCTGTCCAACTTGATATGTATTTGTGTATTTGCTTATCCGTCATCTTGGTATGGCGTGTTATGTAGGTATATGTTTATTTGAATATTTGGTGCCCTCAATAGTTACTTTAGTAACATTATCGTGTTTATTTACTAAATTACCTTTTGGGGGAAAAGAAAAGAGAGGAAAAACATATATATGGACGGGAGACGTAGCCGTGGACGTGGACGTGGCCGTGGGAATGAACGAGCTCAAGAGCCAAGAGAGGAAAGAGAAACAACATCTGCACAAGAGCAAGGAACGAGGGTTGAAGCCGAAGACCCAATGGCAACGGTAATGCAACAAATGACAGATATCTTGGCAAGACTAGTGGATCAACAAGGCCAAATGGCCGTGAATCAACCCCGGAACCCTGAAATCGAAGAAGATAAGGCTCTTGAGAGGTTTCAGAAATTTACTCCTCCGAAATTCCTTGGAGGATCTGATTCGGATATAGCCGAACAATGGTTAGAGGCCATGATTAATATTTTCACCGTCTTGAACTACACCGAGCAAAGACAAGTAAACTTTGCGGTGTTCCAATTTGAAGGATCGGCCCGAGCGTGGTGGAATGTTATTAAAGCAAAATGGGAAAGAGAACAGACCGTATGAACATGGACGAATTTCATAAGGGAATTTAACGAAAAATACCTCCCTCCTTTAGTTCAAGAGAGGAGAGAGGAAGAGTTTATTGGACTACGCCAGGGAACGTTAAGTGTGGCCGAATATGAAACGAAATTTACGAAACTATCCAAGTTTGCTTCTGAATTGGTGGCCACAGAACGGCGAAGAGTAAGACGGTTTATACAAGGATTAAATTTGGAACTCCAAGAAGCATTAGCGGCAGTACAAGTGAATACGTTTACGGAGGCCCTTGAGAAAGCTCAAAGAATCGAGACTGCAAAGGCACAGATAAAAGCTTCCCAGACCCAGAAAAGGAGTGCATCGAGTAGTGTAGCGGAGGAATTAAGTGAAGCGAGAGTCCCTTCCAAAGTGCAAAAAGTGAACTTTTTGTCCCACCCACCATGGACATTAGGGGCGATAGGTGAAGGATCTACAAAAGAAAGCCAAATCAGATTTGGGAAAAGTTTTCAAGAAAGCCAAAAGATGGCTTCTCACGTGGTCTGTGGGTACTGTGGAAAGGCAAATCATGTCAAAAGCGATTGTTGGAGAAAGGGGCGGAAATGTTTAATCTGCGGAAGTGGCGATCATCAAGTTAGCAACTGTCCGAGGAGACAGTCACGTGAAAGCAATACTCTGCAATTGGATGGAGCTAAATCACAAGTGAATGAAGGAGGGAAACGAACTAGCGGACCGGCAAAGGTTTATGCTTCAGACAACCGACAAGTTCCAGACTCGTCTGAAGCAACTGAAGGTAAAATTTCGAGGACGAAATTTTTTTAAGGGGGAGAGAATGTGAGAACTCGCAAATTTCTTGTATTTTTCTCAAAAATACCCTTTTATTTGAAAATTATTATTTATCAAAGCCCACTACCCAATTATTTCACAATAAGTGTAAGTAAACCTAGAAAATAGGGTTTTACGCTTCGGTTTCAAGTTTGGAGCAAAATTAGGGTTTTCGCGATTTTTCGCCGGATGAATTTTCGGTACAGAGTAAGGATTAAATTTGAGGATTAAAAGTGACTTTTAAGTGAGAAATAATATGTGATTGGTAGCAGTGATATAAGGTTAGTGAATGGGAGGTAAAAACCCTAGTACGTGAGTTTTTAAGAAAAACGGCGCGAACCGGCTGGTCCCGCGCACTATCGATTGAACGCACTGCTTGACCACCATTTTTCCTTACCAAACAAATTTATTGAACTTGAGCAAAATATCTTCTCTCTTGGCAACAAGCTTGACCGAATGTGAGGCTAGGAAATAACAAGAGAAAGAGAAAAGAAAGAAAGGTGGTGGTGGCGACACTTGTCGCCACCTTAAGGCTTCTTGACCCAAGACAATTATCATCCATTTAAGCACCAAAATTCAGCATTTTACCCCTTATTTCTGCTGCTGCTGGCTGAGAGAGAGAAGAGGGAAAACACCAAAGGAAAACATTTCATTTCATCTTCAATCCAACAACTTAGGAAGAAATCAAACAAAATAAACCGATTAAACTTGTTCTTGAGTGACTAGTTAGTGAGTTGTGGTGAGTTTTTGAAGGAGAAAGCTTGGGCTACTCTTAGTGACCTCTAGTCAAGGTAAGAGAGCTTATCTCTCCAAGTTTTACTTTCAATCTTGTGAAATTAAGTTTAGCAACTTGATTTTGTGGTGGAATCATGGATGATTATCATGTTTTAGTAGTTTTCCCCTTTTTATTTCATGAACTAGGGTTTGGGGAAATTCTGCCCAATTTGTTGTATGATGCTTATATGTTGCAATTGAAGTGTTATATGGTGTTGTGGTAGGGATTAGACCAAGAAATTAAGGAAAGTTGCACTAGAAACTCAAAATTCCAGAATCTGGAAAATTTCCCCAACTTTCTGTCCGAATTTATATCTGTATGTTAGAGGTCGATTTGGCCTTAGATCAAAGAAGAAAAGTTGTAGAGAATGGTATTTTATAGGCGCCTACAAATTTTCAGCTCAATCGGAGCAACGTAGGATGTGAAAAGTCCAAAATACCCTTACTGTTTTAAGTATTTCCTAAGCAGTCCGTGTGATCAGTTAAGTCCGGTTTATCCCATTTTTTGACTAGGTTCCATTCTGATTTAGTGTTTTTCCAAAACATGAAAGTTGTAGCATTCTGAATTAGCTTTCAAATTCCTCTAAGAACACCTGATTCGGACTTGTGTACTCTGAGTTATGTCCATTACAGTGTTCTGCGTTTAAACAGCCGACGAATTGGTTTCTGGTTTAGTAATTCGAGAATTTGACCAAGTTACATTAGGAACTGGACTAAGTGACCTTCATGAATGTTGTATCTCTGTGTCTTAGCTTCGAAAAGGCATAGGTTTTGTCTCAATCCGATAAGCATAGCTTCGGATATGTTATTTCCGCATTCGTATGTCAAATCTGTCTTGTGCTAAGTTGAATTTCTACACTTGTGATTGTTGTAATTCTTATTCTTATGATATTGTGAGCCTATGGAACGGCTCTTGACTTGAATTGCTTATGTGTGATGTTGGGTTGTGGTTGAGGAAAAATAATGAAACCAAAATGGCTGGAAAATTAGGTAAACACAAAGGGCGTGCTGCCCAAATTTTCGCTCGAGGGCTAGGTTTCTATTGGAACTTGTATACTTTTGTTAGGCCAATACCATGACCGGTTTTCCATTTTAAAACATGATTTTTCATCCTTGGGTTCAAACAACCCTCTTCTTACTTGAAAGTCATCTTTACACGTTTTACTCTTAATTAGTCGGGTTTCTTTGTTTCCCTTAAATGTTTTGCTCGATAAACTATAATAATGTTCTCTTGTTCAACCTTAGGTTTCATTGGTGATTAAGGGTAATATCCGGAAGGATATTTTGCACGATATTTTGCATTTCTAGGTGAGTGTTCCTTATTTGACTTTATGGCTTGTTGTTCTCATTTGCTAATGTGTTAATTGCTTTTAATGATTTTCAAAACGAGTTTTCTAGGCGAGTGTGTACTTTATCGCACTCGACCTAAATAACTGTGTAATTTTCAAGGATTTAATGATTGAAATGTTACTTGCGCATGAATGTAAGCCTTTTGGGCTGAACTGGCCATTGCCCCTTGTTACCGGTCGTCTCGAGCCAGAAGCGGACTCGGTCGGGCGATTAGGGACTTGGGTGAACGTTTGGTATACTCGAGTATTACCGTGTAGGTTGGTGGAGATTGGCCAACGGCCAGGACGAGGGTGAATGAATGAATGAACGAACGAACGAACGAACGAGGGTTTATTGATAAACGAAAAATGCATTTTCTAATGATTGGAGGAATAAGGGGAAATGTCAGGAGAACGAATGAACGAAATAACGAATTGCTCCTTGTGAGCCGTATCCTTTTAATGAATGTGTTACTATCGCTTTCCATTGTAAATGTTTCTTGAATTATTGATACTCCATGTTTAATGTATTGGATTGATTATCTGATTATGTGTTCGGAACCTCACTGGGCTTTTAGCTCATTCCTTTAGTTTTGTTTTCCTTACAGGGGAAGGCGAGCGAGGACGTGAGCTTGAGATAGACTAGCCAATCTAGTTTTGTTTCTTTTGTTTCTTTTGTAGCGGTTCTCGCCTAGTGCTTGGCACGGGCTGGACGTATGAAGGATTGAGAACCCTTGTATATTTAATGTTTATATTCTCTTTTGGGTTGGCAATGTATATAAGTTCCGCTTTAAGTTTGGATCAATGCCCTATTTATTCTTGTGATTTATTTCAATTTTTAATTGAGGACTGTAGCGAACGACTGAGTCCCGGCGAGAGCTGGGCAGGCGGCCCGCCGAACCCTCTGGTACGCCTTAGGGGGAGGTGGGGTCGTTACAGCAGCCCCAGCGGCATTGGCCTGAGGAATGGAAAGAAAAATTAGCGTGCTGCTGACTCCATGTAAGGAAGGAACGGAGATGCAAACGACCTAAATGAAAGGAGACCTACTTGAGCCTGGGCAGTGTAGTACATGTCCTGGAACTCGGACGGGGTGGCCAACTCCATCCACCTCCTATCTCGCGGGAGGACCGAGCCCGCAATCAGCTCGCGAACCACCTCGGGGAATTGGGTTCGGTCGTTGATAGAGAACCCCCAGGACGGGCAGAAACGACGGTGGTCGTGCATAGTGGGGGCCTGACCCGGCTTCACTGGGGTCACGTGGCGGAAGTGCCACAGGCTGGAGGGAGGCGTCTCCCGTGCGTACTCCTCCGCGGAGCCAACCCCCAGGTGGACTGGACCCGCGTGGGAGGCGCCCCCGACGTTAGCAGAGGAGGGGGCTGTGCTGGAGTTGGCGCGAGCTTCTTCCCGGGCTGGGAGGGCTCGTCCCCTCGACCCCTCTTCTGCCCGGTCGCTTTCTTTTTGCTGGCGACCTGTTTGGAGGGGGATGAAGAGTGGGGCGTTTCTTTTGGAGAGGCCGAGCTGCCCCCTGGGGCCGGAGATGCTGCGGAGGCCGTCTTGACCGCCTCCGATTGCGGGGTGGGGGTGACCTGCTTGGAGGGCGTGCCCAACAGCTTGGAGAGTCTCCTCACTACAGCAAACACCACCAGGTTAGTAAATGCAGGTCAGTAAAAGACAGAAGGAAGCAATAGACTGCAGGAGCCTAGGGGCGGCATTACAAGTGTTGTAGTCGGTGGGAGAGGGCTCCACTTCTCTAGAGGACCCGGACAACGTCCCCATCAGCCCGGCTGCAGATATCTGTTCGGTGGAAAACCTGGCCGTGTAGAGTTTCACCTTGGAGCTCACCAACTGGCTGAGGGCTTCGGAGTCCAAATCCTCCGGGTAGGGGTCGGAGTCAACCTCCCCGACCTTCCACACATTAGGGGGAAAGCTCGTGGATTTGACAAAGAAGAAGTCTCCCTTCCAGTTTTTTACGAAAGAAGGGACCCCAAAAAGCAAATCTTGGGTGCCCTTTCCCCCCCGAACTTTGCTAACACCTCGGCGGGAGAAGTAGTACCACCCAAGAAGGGAGAGTTTGAGAGTGTAGGAGGCTCGGAAGAGAGAAAGAGAATAGGGGATGGAGCAGATTTGACAGAAGATCAGGAACCCAATGATGATCCTGATCGAATTGAGATGGACCTGGGTGATTCTGAGCCCCCAGTAGCTCAAGATCTCAGTCAGGGTTGGAGGAATTGGGAACCGGAGCCCCGCGAGCAGCTGCTCTCTGTAGATGGCTACAAAGCCAGGGGGAGGTCGGCTAGCTCGATCGTTGGGCCCGGCAGCCCGCGGCTCGAAGGCCGGAGGAATGGAGAAAGACCCGGCTAGCTCGGCCACTACCTCGGGTGAGAGGGTGACCTCTTGCTGGTCCGGATAACCGAAGTCGAATCCAGGATCATCCCCCTGCTCGGAAGCAGGGGTCCCTTCGGAGGAGTCCCTGTCCTCCCCAGCTCCCCCCTGGGTTCCGCCGGGAGAGTCATGTGGAGACTTGGGAGAGGGAACAAAAGTGGTCTGCTGCTCGATGAGGGCATCGAGCTCGGCCACCTCCTCCAAGATTCGGGCAGAAGGAGAATTGGCGGATGGAGAGCTCATAATGACTATGGATTCGAGCAAGTCAGGGATATGGAAACCGGGATTGGAAGCAGAAGAGGAAGAAAGAGGAGAAAGGGGAGATGAAGATGAAGATGAGGATGAAGATGAGGAAGAAATGAGGATCCTAAGGACTCTACGATAGGCCGGAATCTGAGAGGCGGTAGAGGTAACGCCGGACCGATCCGACATAAGAAGCAGATGATGGAAAAGGAAAAAGAGAATGGAGCAGGAGGGAAGAAGGGACTTACTGATGAACGGAAGGGGAAAAGAATGAAGGAGTCGCCGGAATCTGGGCACTGAAAGTCGGAGGCCTTGTCACTGGAAATTGAAAATACATGAAGAAAGGAAAATGACAAATAGAATCGGATGAAATTTGGCAACTCCTATTTATAGGGGATGAAATGGGGGGAAAACGGTTGCTTGAATTTGAACCGTTCCGTGTGAACGCATTTAAGAGCGGTACGGAGATCGAAAAGACGCGACAGCTGAAAGGACATGGGCGCAGCTTTTCAGTGACAGCACTGTACCAGAGGTGACCCTGGCAGAACAGTGCGCGACGCTGGTCTCCCACGTGGCAGGGGTATAGATTATGTCTGCCAGGAAGTCCTACCTAATCTAGGGGGCTAGTGCAGAGGCCCCGTCTTGGGCCTAGACACGTGGAAGCCCAGGAAGGGCAGAACTGGGCCTGGACCCCAAGCCCCTGACAACCGTCTTGGGGCATACCGCCACTAAGGCTCCGAAAGGCTCCAGGGAACAATCCCGCAGAGGGTGGGGAGAATCCCCCTCAGCACGGGATTGAGGCTATACCGGGCAAGTCCCGAAACGTACGGAGGTCGGACTTTCGAGCAGGTGTAAATGGTAACACACACCAACTACGCAAGGTACGCTCACTGTTGGCACATTACTCCCGACTGTTCTACTTCCCGTGAACTCCACTCACCGGAAAACTAACTTGACCGTCGGAGTGCCCTCGGAGACGACCTCGGGGCTCCCCTGTTAGACCACCCTCTTGTTTGCTTTGCAGGCTCGGGACATGCTCTTCTCATCAGCACGCCGAGCTCATCAGGTCAGCTCGGTCCGTGGAAGCTCAGCGCTTCTTCACCAGCCATCCTCCCTGTTCTCACATATAGACAGTGAAAGTAGCAATTAGCCAAAATAAGAATTTAGAGGAGAAGGCGTGGAATTTGAAATGATGTCTTTATTGAGGGAATTTGAAATCCATCTATTTTAATTTCTAAACTCCCTTTCAATAAGTGGTGGATTTCAAATCCCAATTCTCATTGAGTTAACCAAACAAATGAAGAGTTTTGGATGAGGATTTCAAATCCAGATCCTTCATTCCAACTGCACTTTCAATGTTCTTATCCATCGCCTAATGAATTGTTCTTATCAAACACATACCATGTAAAGGAATATTGCACGATTTCTTATCAAACATGTACATCGCTTAATGGATTTTTCTTATCAAACAAGTAATATTGCCTCATTTCTTAATGAATTTTTCTTATCAAACACGTACGATGTAAGGTACCATTTCATGATTTCTTCTTCATTTTCTTTTATCGCTTTCTTTACATTAAAGATAGCAGTTCAAAGTTTATACTTCATATGGCTCACCTGTACAAAGAGCCCTAGTCTTTTATTTTTAATTTTTTTTTGGCAGAATGAGGGCAAGAACAGCGGCTAAGTGCTAAAAGTAATCAGAAATGTTAACGGCCAAGATGGTCCAACTTTTGAAATTTACAATGAAAATGTATGGTTAAGTTATATTGTACATTGTTTTCAATTACGCATGCAGTTGGCAAAACAGTGTCTTAAATTTACACTGTTCAAAAACATTTATGATGTTAAATAAGCAATTAATCCAATAAATGGAAAAAAGCATTCTGGAACGATTGCATTAAACTTTTTTATTTTTTTGGTTAAAGACTACAGAAGGCAATTTACTCGATAAAATGTCCTTATCTGCTCCAGGGAACATCGTACCGTTTCCCAAATAAAAAGTGGGGAACTTTTTTAATTTCCTTCTTTTTGAGGTCAAGAAAATTGAGTTATAATTCATGGCTAGTCATTTTCAATCAGACTTTGTTTTAGAAAGCTAAAACTAATCTAAGTATATTATACTTCTAATCTGTGGTGGGACGAGGAAGTAATTATTGGTACTCTCCAATAACTCATTTGATATAAAGTCAAAACCAAGAATCAAGTACCTGAAGGCTTGATTTCCGCAGTTCTTATACCAAATTAAGTTGTCTTTTTCTTTTTTTGACTTCGTATGTGCATAAAATGTTAAAATGAAGAATCAACTTTCTACCTTGACAGCAAATTTCATTGTTTCTGAAAAAAATAAATAAATAAACGACCTTTCCAATGGTACAGTACACTTTTTCAACCTTAGAACTTTAACCTAAGAATTCTATTAATCAAGGTAATACCCAACTGATACACCAAGATCCAACTGTATCCAGTTAATGTACAATTTATAAGTTCTATTATTTACTTACATAAGTTGTTGTTCTCATATAATAAGTTTGATATAAAAAAAAGATAAGTAATTAAAAAATATGCCAATTAAAAATAACCAAACAAGTGGGAATTTTGCAATTACTCCGATTTGACCTATAGATGAATATGCAAGCATACGCTTCATGCTTGTTTGAATATAGCAATGAGATTTCCTTGTATCATGCTAAGAATAGATAGGATTTTCAAAAGAAGATGCCATCTGTTTGATGAGACATAAAAAGGTATATCAAAAAATTGAGTGGCTAAAGTTGAAGCAGCTATTTTCGAAGTAACAGAAAGAAAAGCAATGACCGGGGTGAGAGAGTTAGAGTCAAAATCATCACTTCTTTTTCTCATTTAAAACCGTGCATGAGGTTTTCAACTCACGTAGCTCCTAAGTAATAAAAGAAAGAAGAACTTATCTTCTTTCTTTTTTGATTACCTTCCTCGCATATGTATTAGATCGAATCCATTTGATTTCTAAATTTCTAAACTGCACCACCTAATTTAGGTACTTTTATGATAGATGTATGCACCAAGACAATAATGTACAGGAAAAAAAATTTTGTCACTCGTTATAAGTAATCCCTCGTAATCAATATTAAATTCAAATTAAACCTATATAAACTATCAATATTTTTGTACGATTTGGCCTATATGAGCCAGCCATAGCACGATGCAAATGCTCCTGCTGCCGGCAAAGCATAATTTCTAGTCCTTCATCTGCTATAAGTAGTCCAGCTTGCTTCATCATTTCAGTTATCTGCTACCGTATAGCTTCTTTCAGTTTTTAGTACCAAGGAGGAACCAATGGAGACCTTGGTCCATTACCTTTTGCCTCTTGTGTTGTTCCCTCTATCTATCGGCCTCGTCTTCTTCCTTCGCAAGCGCAGTTCTGGTAGGGTGAATCTTCCTCCTGGAACATCCGGATGGCCAATGCTAGGAGAAAATATACCGTTTGCCTTGTTAGGTAGTCAGAAATTCGTAAAAGACAGAATGAGGAAGCACTCACCAGAGGTATTTCAGACCTCTTTGATGGGAGAAAGAACGGCAATATTCTGTGGTGCACAAGGGAACAAATTTCTGTTCACCAACGAGAACAAACTTCTAACCTCATGGTGGCCTCAATCCATGAAGAAAGCTTTTCTCTTCCCTGAATTTGTTGAAAATTCCTTGAAGGAGGTATCAGCTCTGAAGCGTAGTTTTATGCACGATATTCTCAAGCCTGAAGCTCTAAAACAGTACATTCCCGTCATGGATGCCATGGCTCGCGAACACATTGAAAAAGAATGGTCTCGAAATAGTGAAGTAAAAGTGTTCCCTCTATCAAAAAAATACACTTTCGACTTGGCTTGCCGATTGTTCATGAGTATTGAAGATCCAGACCACATTAAAAGGTTGGGTAATCCCTACCATCTTGTTACTAATGGGATGTTCTCTGTGCCAATTGATTTGCCTGGCACATCTTACAATGGTGCAATCAAAGGTGGAAAGATGGTTCGCGAGGAGCTACTGAAGATCATCAGGAAGAGAAGAAATGAGCTAATGCAATGCAAAGAAACAGCAAGATGCGATCTTTTGCCGTGAATGCTTCTTGTTACCGATGAAGATGGCCAGTTCATTAGTGAAATGGAGATCTCAAACAACATCATTGGTTTACTTGGGGCCAGCTACGAGACCACCGGCACTGCAGTTACCTTTGTCTTGAAACACCTTGCTGAGCTTCCACATATTTACAAGTCTATAGAGGTATCGAGCAGAAATTTGTTCAAGTTAATTATTTGATCAATATATATGATTTTCTTAAACTATTTATTCACATGACTATTTTGCTTGATGATCACAGAGATGATGGCAATTGCAAAGACAAAAGGGCCAAGTGATTTGCTGAGTTGGGAGGACATTGAAAAGATGAAGTACTCCTGGAATGTTGCCCGTGAATCACTTCGTGTCATGCCACCTGCTCAGGGAGCCTTCAGAGAATCAGTCACGGATTTCACCTATGCAGGTTTTACTATTCCAAAGGGATGGAAGGTATGTATATAGAGATTAAAGCAAAATCTTAAGTGACAAATTCACCGTTTTCTTAACGTGGTATTGCGTAATTGTCTATGGACAATGCTGAATTTGAGATTTCGATGCCTAAGAAGGACTGAATCATCAACACTTACTAATAAAAGCAAAAATTTGTTTCTGTTTCAATCACTTACTGAAAAGTTTGATCCATCAAGGTTTGAGGGAAGTGGTCCAGCACCATATACTTTTGTGCCTTTTGGGGGAGGACCTCGAATGTGCCCCGGGAAGGAGTATGCTCGATTGGAGGTCCTGGTTTTCATGTACAATGTGGTGAGACGCTTGAAGCTGAAAAAGTTGATGCCAAATGAAAAGATAGTTATCCATGCATCTCCTGTGCCCGTCAATGGCCTCCCGGTTCGCCTCCAGCCTCATGGAAATTAGCATAAACATTTTCTTATAATGGACTGAATTATGTATTGATGTTCTTATCAGTGCAGCAAAAAATAAAGGGCACGGCCTTGACCACATGTGTAATTCTTTTCAAAAAGTTAATTTCATATTCCCAGTTTCTACAAGTTTGTACATTATTTACTTGTTATTTTGTCTAGTAACTTCTGAATAATAATCAACTCATGCTCTTTATATCCAGTACAATTTTTTGTAATGGTATTTGAGCTTAAATCGGATAACAGTGCATACAATACAACCTTATGGTATGATAAATTTTTTGTAATGCTCTTATGGTACAATTTTTTGTAATACTATTTGTAGCTGAATAAACTCCCAATGCATTTCATTTCTATTGAACTATAAAGTCTCTTGATAACCATGACAACCATTCTTGAGGCCTAAATAAATATACCATGATTGACCTATTGCAAGTCTTTTTGGGCGATAATTGCCAACGGACGCATAATGTTGAAAATGAGGATAAAAGAAAGTGTATGATGAGCGCTATTATATATTTCACGGAGTTAGTCTGTTGTCTTGAACTGAAAATGTGGAAAGCTTTTCATTTCAAAATGCCATGTGCATTTGAATTGAATTGCTTCAGTACTTTTATTAATATATGTCTTAAATGCAGCCTAATTTGTTATTAAGATATTGAATCAGTATGACAGACTTGATTTGCCATGATCTCTTTCATTTAATTGCATGAGATTAGATGAAAGTTGTCGCGCGCCCATTTTTCTCGATGAAAAAAAAGTATTTAAAATCATATTTACAAAAGATGTGATTTTATTTAAAAATAAGTAAAAAAGGACCTAGAATGGGTCTTTAAAGAATGCGACAGTTTAGTTCCAAAATTTAGTCTAAAAGGGTTTTTAATAAAAATAGGAGTCGCCACTTGGTATTGAATTTGGGTGTACCAAGTCACCCAAAAATGTTTTTGACAAAAATAAAATAAAACAAAACCTTTTTCAACAACTTCAGGTCTTTGAAAAAACAAGAGAAAATGAGTTCGGGAGTCACGGTTGAGGAAAGGGAACACAAAGGTTCAACTAACCCAAACCTAAGGCACCCTTTCAACCTAATCTAAGTTAGTTACGAGATTTAGTTAAAATTTTCCTAATCCAACCCTTAATTTTATCACGTTTGAATGTTTCCTACATTGATGCAAATCTAAATTTATAAAAATGTCGAGAGGGACAAAATATCCATTCAAGAGTTTAATTAATATCAATCGAATTAATTACGAAGGCCAAAATGATTTCTTAAATGGGTCACGAGTATGTGAATGATGAAATTAAAAGAAAAGAAAAGAAAATTAAATTATATATAGGTATAAGTGATCAAAGGAAAAGGAATGCAGCATAATGGGTACAAAAGGCAAAAAAAACTCGTGGCATAATTTTCTTATACAGGAATCGATGGAGTATTTAAACTAAAGAGTTATAATCACCTATATCCATGTTCAAAGAATAATTCTCCTAATATGAACAAGCAAATGAACTAACTTGTTTTACGATTTCTTAAATGAGATGCAATTCTAAATGATATGATTAACACATATAGAAAGTAGGGGGTAGAGGATAATATAATAAAAAATATCATGCAAATGAGAAAAAATCCAAAAAAAATGTGCATAAAAATGTTATGAATATCATGCAAGGGATGAATCTAACGCATAAACGATTTAAGGGTCTAGCGGTGCACTAACCCATTTCTAAAGAATCTTTACTAGCATTGGACCAGCAAGTAGACGGAGGGAAAGCCACAACTAGCGTTGGACTAATGTGGTGATGCCATGCATTAATAATACATAGTAAAATAAATAATGCATAAATTAAAACAAATAAATACATAAGAACACGTAGCACACAACACGTAAGCATAATATCTAGATGCAAAAAATTCCTAAGGAAAGGGGGTAAAGCATCTAACACATAAGCCACATAAACACACAAAACCTACCTATTACAACAGGGAATCTAACTACAATCTAAAATTGGGAAATATAAAAAATAAAACCTATCTATTCTATCTATTACAATATGGAACCTAATTACAATCTAAAGTGGAAAAATATGATAAAATAAATCTATTTATCTTATCTATTACATTGGTCTATCTAATTACAATTTTTCAAAAAAAATATTACCTATCTATTACATCTTGAAGTATTTAAACACCTTTCAAATAATTATAAAATTAACTAAACAAATATAAGAAAATTTGAATGAACATTTGAATCAAATAAATAGCAAAGCATATAAAAATATATAAACACATAGGAGCACGTAGGAGTACATAAGAGCACGTAATTGACATTTAAATAATAATAGAGGTAACTCTCTTTTGAAGTGGTGACTAAATGGAGTCAAATTGCCCTTAATGAAAGTTGTAGTTTTTTTATTAAAATTTTGATGAAATCCCAAGGGTCAATCCAACCGATTGCTACCTCTTTTTTTTTATGTTGTGTGTGAGTGTGTGGGAGAAGAGAGAGATGGCTGAGAGTGGAAATTAAGGAGTTAAGTTGGAATCCTCTTTTTTGTAGGTGTGGCTTTTTTTTTGGAAGAAAGGAAGAAGCCCCAGTCGAGAGCTCCTTTTCTTCTTGTGTTTTTGTATCTGTGATGGTATCTTGAGAGGTCCAAAAGTTGAGAGAGAGAGCCGACAAATTGTATTGGGAGAAAGAGTGGAGTTTGGTTCTTGTCAAATGATTGTTTTTTTACCAAATGAAAAGAAAGGTGCATGGAAATTGAGTGTAAAAATGAGTTAATAGTGATTTTGGTAGGGGAGATGATTAAAATGTGTAAGTTTAGTCATAATTTGATTTTGATTTTTGCTTTTTTTTTCATAATTTTCATTTCTTAAAATAAACCTAAAAAAATGAGAAAAAAATATACATTAAAATATGAGAAAATAAATGACTCATCAAATAGAAAATATTCAAGAAAACATAAAAATTTGACAAAAATTTGGCAAAAAATTGGTGTCTATAACTTGCCCCTCTTTGTCTAGAGTTTCAAAGAAATTCAAGACAAAGACGTAGACACCAAAATGCTCACCCGTTTCTTCTAATTGCGCCTGAGCTAAAACAACAAGCCAACATTTGGCTATAATTATTAGGCAAAAATGATGCAATAATGTTGCAAAAGACATGACCGAACTCGTATAGAGTTGCCTACGTATCCCATCATGGGAATCAGGTCAAACGTAATTCAAATACCAGTGAACTACAATGAAACAAGTGCATTGACCATCTGTGATCTTTGCAAAGTCAAAAAAGTCTGAGCTTTCAGAACTTCTAAACATGAAACACAAAATGAATGAGAAAGCACAATTGTTAATCAAAACAATAAAAAAAAAGTAAATTGTCATAATTAGAAAAAGATACGCGGAGAGGCGCGGTTACGCTCCAAGAAGGGGGGTAGAAGGGTGCGCGGTGGACGTTGAGACTCACCAACAGGAAATTAAATTTGATTTGTCAAGAAGAGGGTAGAAGGGTGCATGGTAGATGCTGAAACTCATCAACTCATCAACAGAAAATTAAATTTGATTGTCAAAAATGGGGTAGAAGGGTGCGCGGCGAACGCTGAAACTCATCAACAAGAAATTAAATTTGATTTGTCAAGAATATAGATTGTTCAATGGCACTGAATCCAAACCTAGATGCCCTATCAAGAGAATGAAAATATGCTCGAAACCTAGATAATGGGTGGGATTAACTCGAGCCCAAATAACTAGTGAAATAAATGAAAACACAAGTTTTATACTATCAAACTGAAAGATCACAATGCATGTTACTCAAAAGGTGATAAACCAAAACAAACTTACTTGATGGATTTACAACTTTCTTGATTTTTCGAACTTTAAAAGAAAGGGAATAAATATTTTTCTTTTCTTTCTTCAAAAATGTACAATGAAACTTGGAGCTCAAACCTTCTACCGTTTGCCCTAATGTGAATCATGCTCAACTAAACCAGTATTGTGTCACATAACTTTTTCTGCAAAGGAAAAAAGGAAAAGAAACAACTGTAATGAAACATTGCCACCACCATGTGATCCCTTTGCCTTGAGAACCATGTAAACATGAGTTTCAATATCGACAGAGGTTCAGTCAACAACCCCTTCAAAATCTTTGCAACTTTCTAATGTCAATTATTCATATTTTATTATCATAGGACCTTCAATTTCACGACTCCTTCGGGATAAATTATAGGAGATTGTCTTTTGAATGAGACCCAATAAATGAGAAGTATAAACTATTGAAAAAAAGTATTACACATCATGCAATGATGCTGATATGAAATAAACAATCATACATAATAACAAATAAAATAATAAATAGAATAGCAAAATAAAATTGTTAAATTTATGAACGTGGGTCCAAAGATCAAAAGTTGGATACATATTTAGAGCACGGCTTTTGATGAAGAAAAATGCTCTATCTGACCCCTTGAACGTCCTCCATTTTGGAATTCATTGTCTACAAAAGAACAACAGTATGATGGAGACCCAAATTAACATAGTCACCATCTTTCAGACCTCAGCATCTTGTTCTGCGTTCATGATCCTCTTATATTCCAAAACCCTACCTTAGCGTCCTTTTGGGTTTTCACTAAGGTTACCCCTACCCCCTTGTTTCTTTTTTTTTATTTTGTTTTGTTTTTATTTTTTTCCCTTTTTTCATTTTTTTTCTTCTCTTGTTTTAAAGGTGCCCTTTTAGGTTTTCACCTTGAGACATAGACAAGACAATTTTAACCCCAACTGTATCAATCCAGTCATATTTTAAGAATTTGTGGAATCAGTGAGACAATTCTCTTTGACATGTTTCAGAAAAGTTGTATTTACATCATTTGCCAATTAATTAAGGAAAAATTTCCTCGAAGTACTACAAAAGATAAAAGTCGGCAACTTTAGGATCGGATGGAATAGTGAAGGAAAGGTTAAGGCTTGAAAGTGGATCATATGATAGATTTACAATCATTTGAGATTCATTCTTTCGAAAAACTTGCTCCGGTCTAGAGTTGGAAAGAGATAAAATTTTGTCCCAGTTTAATTCTAATCAAATTTCTCTATTTTTTTTTCTTCTCTTTTTTTCTTCTCTTTCTTCTCTTTTTTTTTTTTCCCTTTTTTCTATCTTTTCTCCTTTTTTTTTCAAAGAAACAAAATTGCCCCAACATGGGTTAGTGATTTTAAGGGACTGCCAAGAGAAAAAGAAAGATTGTTCTGAAAAGTCAAAAAGGAAAAATTAAGGATAGGATATCGAAATGGAAAAATGAGAGAAAGTCTGCCTTAAATCCATCTCTTGCAATAATTTTAAAGAAAAAATTTTTTATAATCAAATGAAAAACTTTTTGCATATGTCTGCATTGATTGGTTGTGGAAAAACTTATCTATCCATTTCCATAAGGATAAGCGCTCCTCTGGATAGCCTTTCTTAACAATGAATGGTCCTTGTCAATTGGAAGAAAACTTTCCTTTAGCCTCCTCTTGCACTGGAAGAATTCGTTTTAAAACCTTATCTTCGACTTCAAAAAACGAGGCTTAACTTTTTGTTATAAACACTGGCCATTCTTCGCTGATAACATTGTCCATGACAGACGGCATTCAACATCTTTTCATCAATTAGAGACAACTGCTCATAGCGTTCCCTGACCCATTCAGTTTCTTCTATCTGAGCTTCCATTAAAATGGGTAAGGAATTTCAACTTCTGCAGGCAACACTGCTTCCATTCCAGTCATAAGACAGTAAGGAGTTGCACCGGTAGAAGGTCTGATTGTAGTTCTGTATGCCATCAATGCATAAGGCAGTTTCTCATGCCAATTCCGGTATGCTTCAGTCATCTTGCGAATAATCTTTTTCAAATTCTTATTTGCAGCTAAGACGGCTCCATTCATCTAAGGCTTGTAAATGGCAGAATTTCGATGTCTGATCTTAAACTGTTCACATAACCCATTCACCATGTCATTATTAAGGTTCTTGGCATTATCGGTGATCAATGTCTCTGGTACGTCAAAGCGACAGATGATGTTATTTCTCAAAAAATCTGACACCACTTTCTTAGTCACATGTATATAGGATGCAGTCTCAACCCATTTAGTGAAATATTCAATCGCCACTAGAATGAATCAGTGCCCATTTGAAGCAGAAGGATCAATAGTTCCAATCACATCCATTCCCCACATCTAACATGGCCACAGAGCAGTCATAATATGCAATTCTGTAGAAGGAATGCGTATAACATCACCCTGCATTTGACATTTGACACACTTTCTGACAAAATTTACACAGTCATGCTCCATAGTAAGCCAAAAATACCCTGATCTCATGATTTTCTTAGCCAGTAGATACCCATTCATGTGTGGCCCACAAACCCCACTATGCACTTTGTTCATCATATAATCGGGTTCCTCTTCATTGATGCATCTCAAAAGACCCAAATCAGATGTTTTCTTGTATAGTACTTCTCCATTCAAGAAGAATCTTGATGACATTCTGCGTAAGAAACTTTTTGCAACAGAATCAACATTAAGGGGTAGGATCCCATTTTCATGAATTCTTTAATATCATTGTACCAGGGACGAACATCAGAGACTCTTTCCATAACCAGACAATGCATTGGCCTATCCTAAAGTTGAATATGTATAGGTTCAATCACCAGCTCATTTGGATGTTGAATCATCGAAGACAGAGTGGCTAAAGCATTAGCGAAAACATTGCGAGTGCGGAGAATATGTCTGAATTTCAAATTCCTGAATTTACTGGCCAAATTAAGCAAGCTACAATGATATAGCATAATTTTTGAATCCCGAATTATCCACTGCTTAAGCGTCTGATGTACAAGTAAATCGAAATCACTGAATGCTATCAGGTCCTTGATCTCCATGCCCAATGCCATTTCAATCCAAAATACAAGTTTCATACTCCGTCATGTTGTTAGTACAAGAAAATCATAATTTGGCAGTAACAGGATAGTGTTTCCCTTCAGGTGATACTAAAACTGCTCCAATTCTAGCTCCAAAAGAATTCGATGCACCGTCGAAGAATAACCTCAATCCAAGATATTGCTTACTCATGTACTCAACTGCTCCAATGAACAAAATTTCTTTATCAGAAAAATAGGTGTACAATGACTGGTAATCATTCTCTCTTGGATTTTGTGCCAAATAATCTGTTATGGCTTGTCCCTTGACTGTCTTTTGTGTTGTGAAGACAATGTCGAATTTAGAAAGGACTATTTGCCACTTAGCTATATGTCCCGTGGGTATCGACTTTTCCAACAGATATTTTAGAGAATTAGAACGAGAAATCAGATACGTGGTATAACCGAGCAAATAATATCTCAATTTCTGAGCTGCTCATGCCAAAGCAGAATAACTTCTCTCAAGGAAAGAATAGTTGGCCTCATATGGTGTAAATTTCTTGCTCAGATAGTAGATGGCTTGTCCCTTCCTCCCAGATTCATCATGCTACTCCAGAACACATCCAACAACCTCATTAAGAATAAACAAATACATAATCAGAGGTCTTTCTGGATGAGATGGCACTAAGACCGGAGGATTTAACAAATAATTTTTGATCTTATCAAAAGGTTGCTGACAACCTTCATTGCAATCCATTTGTGCATTCTTTTTCAATAATTTAAACAAAGGATCATAGGTGGAGGTTAACTATGCAACGAATCGACCAATGAAATTGATCTTTCCAAAAAAACTCTTCACATCTTTCTGAGTTTTCGGAATGGGCATATCTCGAATTGCTCTAATTTTCACAGGATCTATCTCTATGCTCTTTTTGCTGACAATAAACTCCAATAACTTACCAGCCGGAGCTCTAAAAGCACGTTTCGCAAGGTTCAACTTCAAATTATACCTTCTCAACCTTTCAAACAACTTCTTTAAATCAACCAAATGGTTCTCGACTTTCTTGAATTTAATTATAATATCATCCACAAAAACCTCCATCTCTTTATAGATTATGTCATGGAACAAGATAGTCATGATATTCTGATAAGTAGCCCTAACATTCTTCAACCCAAAAGGTATCACTCGATAACAAAAGGTTCCCCATGGAGTGATAAAAGAAGTTTTCTCTCTGTCTTCTTCTGCCATTAAGATTTGATAATACGCAACAAAACAATCACTAAAAGATTCAATTTTGTGTCCAATAGTATTGTCCAAAAGAATATGAATATTTGGCAAAGAAAATCATCTTTCGGACTGGACTTATTTAGATCTCTGTGATCAACACATACTCGCAGCTCCCCAGATTTCTTAAGCACTAGCACAACATACTCCTTTATCTTGAGACTCATTTCTAGTTTGAATTTACGTAGTTTCTACTTTACAGGTGAAAATTTTGATGACTTATGAACCACTATGTCCGTAGAGATCCCTAGCATATCATCGTATGACCATGCAAACACATCTTAAAATAGCAATAAGAATTCAATCATTTCCTCCTTCTATTTCTTATTTAAATAAATGCTAACTTTAACTTCTTTAACCCCCGTCTTAGTGCCAATATTGATGATTTCTATTTCTTTTAAGTTCGGTTTGAATTTCTCTTCATACTATTTTAAATTCCTTGAAATGGACTCAAATTCTTCTTCAGTATCGCTCTCATTTTGAATTTCAAATTACATGATTTTAAGTTCATGAGAGATATCGAGATTTCAGCCATTGAATTCTAGAATGGTGACATCTAAAGGGTCAAAGAATTTTATTTGTGGCCATCTGAAAATAGAATAGAACATATGTAATAAATAAATAGAAAATAGTTTAAAATGCAGGATAAGTCTTTCATTTCATTGAATTCAAAATGCATCGAAATTTCACAAAATGCCAAATATACAGACATGATTGCTATTTAAGATATAAAATTTCACAAAATGCATCGAGATTTCACAAAATGACAAATATACAGACATGATTGCTATTTAAGACATATCTAGCCCGAACCTTTATTTCCGTTTCAATAATTTTCTTGACTAAAACAAACTATATTAATTGAAACGAGAATAAAGGTCTAAAAAATGAAAATAATTTCTTTTAACAAAAGATCCAGACTATCACCCTATATAGATATGAATCTAGATCAAAAGACAATTCCCTTAAATTTATCAAAATTCCCTTCGAGAGGGAAGATAATCCGCAATCTAATTTTGAATGGCTCCTTCGGTAATTGACAAAAATTTTGAATTCTCTGATGGCTCCTCCCCACAAATAGTCTCGACAAATAATTGGGATAAATCCACTTTAACCTCTTCAACAGGATCCTTCTTTTCTGACAGAATCACCTCTGACGGGCGAGGAAAGGTGTGATAGAGCGATAGGACATATAAGACAATTTGCTTACCCTCTTTTTCGACTTGTTTTCGAGCTTGCATTTCTTTTCTATCCTTAGTAGTTGATGAAATCCCAGTCCAAATTTATCTTTTTACATCGGGATCTCTATTGGTTCCAAAATTCCTTACAATTCTCGCCCAAGACCTTTTCCTATCTCATATCCACATTGGATTATTTCCTCAGCCATCATGATACTAGCCTCTGGCAAATCTGATTTGATCAGCGACTTATCTCTGGATACCCATCCCACGGAGACGATATCAGCAACATGATGAGATGAAATTGGAGTTCTTTTCCTGTCTTCACCTTTGAATTTTACATCAACGACATGGTACAGTCATTCTCGGCAAATACAGTAACGAGCTGATCATTTACGATAAACCTCAACATTTGATGCAGAAAAGATGGTACTGAATTAGAATCATGTATCCAAAATCTTCCAACCAAAACATTGTAAACACTAGAGAAGTTCATGACTTGACAAGTAATTTGAAACTGAGGAGGGTCTATTTCCAATACCAGATCTATTTCACCCATAGATTCTCTTCTTGAACCATCGAATCCTCTAATCATGGTTGTAGACGGGCCAAGTTTGATGTCAAGAAATTCAAATTTAGTGGGAGTGTTTCATGGACAAATATTCAATGCTGACCTATTATCCATTAAAACCCTCGGCAACAGCTTTCCATTGCAGCGTACTGATATATATAAGGCTCTGTTGTGCTCAATCCCTTCTGCAGTCAGATCATCATCGAAGAAGGTGATATGATTGGCAGCAAGTACTTTTGTGATAATGTTGAGAATGTACCTATTCAAAAGATGGTAGATCCAGAATAAAAAGAGCTTTAGAATTGTCAACTTCGGAAGGCCCTTCTTCTACTATAAATGGCTCATCTTTTTTAAACGCAAAAGATTTCAACTTTTTCTCAACATTATCATTAGTCATGAACTTTTTAGCAAACAGCAGTTTTCTCATTCTCGCATGGTCAGTTTCCATTACACAAAACACCTCAGTTTCATCTACAATGTACTGAGTGGAATCGATAAAATTTTCATCAGCGGTGATAACCCCCACAGTACTCCCATGATCAGGTAAAGAATTCTTACTGACATTCAGTCCCTATTCTCCCTTGCTTCTAAGAAGGATGTCTCTAGAGTCAATCATATCCTGAATTTTATACTTTAGAGCCCAACAATCGCTGGTGGTATGACTTGAACTTCCAAAATGATAAGCACAAATTACTTGCAGATTATAACCAACAGAAGGACCTCTGGGATAGAGTTTGGAAGGAACGGTGCCAATTTTTTCAGCTGCTTTTATTTGCTCATACAATTGATTAATGGGTCGGTCCAAGTCGATGAAAGTTCGAAATTACTTTTGAGTTTGGACCCCGTTGGTTTGAAAAAGATTTTGAGTAGGGTTATTGTTTTGTAGGGTTGGTATGGAATGGTAAATGGAATGGGGGTGATTTCGAAAGATAGGTTATGACGTTTGAAGTAACGGAGAGATGTTGAAGTGATTTGATCGAGAATGATAGAATTGGGTAGTAGTGTGGTAGACCAGTTGAGGGTTAGAGTAATATGGGTAAGGAACAGAATAAGTGGGATGATTTCAGATTTTAGGTCTAAAAGACGGGTCTTGATCCCATATAAAAGCAATTTCTCCTTCTTTCTTCTTGAACGTGGGTTTTTTTTCCATTGTTGTTTTGATTCTGCAGAACATTCAATTGTAATTTTAATGCCGATACATTAACAATCTTCCCTGCTTTGACAAATTCATCGTATTTCTCCAACTTGTTAATAATAGCCGCAAACAAACTTCGAGTCATGCAAAAGATCTCTTCAAAGTAGGGTGGATCGTAAGTCTTGATGAAATTACGAACAATCTCCTCCTCAGTCATAGGAGGTTCCATTTTGGCTGCTAACTTTTTCCACTGCTTTGCGTAGGTCTTGTGATCTTCCAACGACTTTCTTTTCGTACCCTCTAGTGTTGTATGTGTCGGTGCCAACTCACAGTTAAATTCATATTGCTTCACAAAAGTTGTTGACAGATCCAACCAGGTTTTGACCTCTTCAGACTTTAAATTTGAATACCAATCTAGAGCATCTCCCTCCAAACTTTTCAGAAATAGATGCATAGGCAAATTTTTATCATCCACCGATTTACCTAACTTGTTGGCAAATATCTTGAAATGCATTTTTGGATTTTCAGTTTCATCATACTTGCTAAATTTGGGGGTTTTGAATCCCAATGGTAGCTGAATATCTAAAAAAAAGACACAATTCGTTGCAATTCAACCTACCATGTCTGCTCAATCTTTGATTCTTTTTCATAAATTCATTGAATCGATCCAACCTTCTCAACAGGTCCTTGTTAATAGGTGCGGATTGTTCTTCCATCGCTTCTTTCCTTAAGATGCAATGTCCAATACGAAACGCTCTGCAATGTGGTGGTGGAGTCCCTAAGGGTTGGGGGAATGTTCAGATTCATTTGTAAATGAGTTTGAGGGATTTGACTACTGGTTGGGTTCATCAATGTATAATTCGGATACACATAGGAAAAGTCTGAATTCAGTTGGGGAAAAGCATTTTCAAGAGGATTAGTGAAAGGTGGAAGGAAAATTGTTTAGATATTGATGTATAGGGTGGTTGATGGTCTTGTGTAGGTGGGTGATTATCGACAGGTTCCTAATCATTCGGGACACCATCACCACTGTTGCTTGAAACCAACTGATCAATTACGCGTCTTTGTGCGGCCATTTCATCATCCAATTCATTAAACTTGCCAAGCACCTCACTTAACTGAGCTCCCAAAGCAGTCAAATTTGATGACACAACTAGGGCTGATCTCTCCGAAGTTTCGGACATTGAACTCATGTTTACAGGTTGTCTCAAGACTCTATTTCGGGACCTGATGATGATGGAGCTCTTTGGTGAAGCTATTTTTAAAAATACCTGAGAGAGTAAAGGAGAAACTAGTTCAAAAATTTATTCTCGACTAGACCTGCCGAACTTTTATTTTGAAAGAAAAAAAGTCAAAAAGAAAAGAATTAGAAAATATTTAAATAATTCAGATGCATATCTTATGGGGAGCCCTTTTCTGCCAAAGGTTGGCCTAGTATGATTTATTTTCTCTGTCCTTTGCCTCAATGATAGCCATTAATTTCCTGATTTTTTTGGACTGTTGCATCGGTGATCGCTTAGCATTAAAGTCTCTGAGCCACTCCTCGTATTGAGGGGTGACTAAAGCCATCTGCTTAAGTTGTAGAACATAAGCGATATCCTCATCATCGGACAATGTTTCCCAAACTTCAACAATTGGTATTTTCATATGAATTTTATCTAGACAGATCCCCTTTGTCAAAACTGATGGTAAAATTGATCAAATCAGGTGTGAGTGGTACTCCTTGAATGCATCCTAACTGTCTAAGAAATCTTTTCGGAGTGTATGCCATGATGCCTTGAGTTATCAATAGCGATATAAAATCTGATGACTTGGCGTGCAGAGCGGAGTTGAAATAGTCGGTCCAGTCTAGTACCCATCTAATCTTTTGATCTGGCAATACCCTCAGAAAGTCCAACCATTCTGATGCATTTTTTGGCAAATTACTTTTGTCAACTCTCTTATGATGGGTAACTATCAAATTATACCCAATCAATGGTGAACCATCAGGAGCAGGCAACTGTCTCTAAAAATGTTCCATGGCCCATATATGTAAGATTCAATTTCATCCATAAAAGAACTTTGACCCCTTTTGGCAGTCGGTACAGGCAACAAAAATGTCAGCTAACACAGTCGAAACTATAGAGGTTTGTCGATCCTTAATTCCAAAAAACAAGTCAGACAGGAGTTTAGTGATTTTGAAACCAATTTTCTTATCTTTTTTAGGAAACAAATAAATCTCTGCCATCACTAGTCCATATGCCAGTTGCCTCTTACGTTCCCATGTTACCTTAGATGTAAATGAAAAATCTTTCGAATGCTTATCAAACCCGTCTTTTATTGCGAATCTGTCAAACAAAAATTTTACATCTATACTCTAATCTGATCCTCGCACTATAAACTCTTTTAACCCAGTAAAATGGTAAAACTCAATTTTGCCAGAAACAACTAGAAATATCACTGCTGTACCATTTACTGGTAAATTCAGAAGCCTGGCTATCTCTTCAATTATCAGAGTCACCTCCTTGTTTCCTATCCTAAATGTTGAACTGTTGGAATCTCACAGTTGAACTAAAGTCTCTACCAATTGTAGGGATCGAAAACAATCTAAGAGGGGGGTGAATTAGGTTATTTTAAAAACAAATCAAGTTATGGGCACTTTTTTAATCAATATGAAATTTACCTTCTTTTCTAAGTGATCACACAATAAATCAATCAATGAAGGAACAATATTACTTGAGAGAAGTAGAAGAAATATGCAATTTAAGAATCATAAGATAATAATCAATAAATAAGAAGAGAAAAATTGCAAATCAATTGACTACCAAACTCCTCTTGAACTTAAAGATCAATTCATAAAGCAAGTTTCTTCAAGTTAATGAAATACAATCAATCTTGTGTACAAAAGAAGGATCATTTCCTTCTTGCCCTAAGATTCACTCGGTCATATTAGGAAGTTTTACTATCTCTCAAGACAACCCTCATAGAATTATACTATTGAAATATTCACTCACAAATGAAAAGTTTACAATGAACTTCACACCACCAAGACTACAAATCTTTTTGGAGAGTGTTTTCTCACTAAAACTACTCTATATCTTTTATATCTTCAGTGTGCAAAAGTTATTTAAAATTTCTGACAATGCTCTATTTATATGAGACCAAGAAAGTATTTCATTAATGCTTCCAACGAATAGAAAGTAGCTAAAAAGTCAACTAACCATTGGGAGTATCGGACGTTCGGTACTACCGTTGCTTGCGTCCGATAGCAGATAGAGAGTTTGAAGAATTCTATTGGACGTTCGGTGCTTCCAATATTTGCCTCTGATAGCAGACAGAGAGTTTGAAGGATTATCTCAATTATATCGGACGTTCGATACTTCCGATACTTGCATCCGATAGTAGACAGAGAGTTTCTATCTGACGTCCGATGTTGTTTTTGTGAGCGTCCAACAGCTTTCGTTTTCTTTTTTTTTTCTTTCAAATGCTCTTGTTCTTTGAATCAAATTGTTTCATGGCTGAAAGGATTTCTTAGAAAAGATATTAGTACTATCCATTTGTTTTGTAAACATCAAAAGGTAGGGATCAAGATCAACATTCTCCCCCTTTTTGATGATGATAAAACAATGAATGAAAAGAAGAAAAATGAGCAGAAACTCCCCCTTACTCATAGCATCTCAGAACAAAACAACTCTCCAATAACTCCCCTTTACAATAACTCTCCCTTACATACAACATCTAATCCATTATCCATTCTCCCCCTTTTTGTCATCATAGTTAAAAATCATTAAGAACACCAAAATCCAGCAAGTATCATCAGCCATGATCCAGCATCATTAGATCAGCATTATTCTTTTCTCTCACTTTTTTTATCATAAAAATCCAATAATATCAACTAAAATCCACTAATCATTCAAAAAATATCAAAGGAAACTCAATTCAGAGCATCATAAACATCAAAAGAAAATTACAAAAGAACATTGAAAATGCATCCTAATATGAAGTGCAAATGACTCTAGAGTGGTTAAAGTGTAATCACAAAATTTTGAAAAGTCACAACATTTAAATTTCGAACCATTGTCACTTCTAATTTTAACAATATTCAAACCAAGTAGATTTTGAACTTTTACAAATAGGAAAACGAATTTTTTTTAAAGTATCATCTTTGTGAGTAAGAAAAATCACCCAAGTGTATTTAAAATAATCATCAATAATGACTAAATAATATCTCTCACCACTCAATTTAGCAATTTGTGTAGGACCAAACAAATCAAGATGTAAAAGCTCCAATAGTCTTGAGATAGAAACATGTTATCTCCAAATGTCACTATACCACTAGACTTTGGTTTGAGTTTGATGAATTGTGATGGATCACCGGTCATGTGTGTTGAACATTCACTGTCTATGAACCATTTTGATTCCTTAATAATGCTCATCAAGTTCACCTACTCAAGAGTTTAAGAACTAATATTTGGTACCCATTAATTTTTGGGTTCTTGAGAATTAGTATCATATCTAACTATCCATATGAATTTCATACCTCTTCTCATATTCTTCCTCACATAACAATTGCTTTTTATGTGACTTTTTTTATAACAAAAATTACAAATAACTAATGAGTTATTTGCGTAAACAGATTTAATAAATTTTACTTGTCTTCTCTTATAAACAGCAAAATTATTTGTACCAAAATTTATCTTCTTCTCATAAGTGCCAAGATGAGACTTTATTTTATTTCCTTGAAAGCAGTTTTATTTTTTATATTGGAGCAATTCATTTAAATTATCCATTATTCTTTTCAAATCACCTTGTTCCTTTTTTAATATTTCGCAAAGCTTTGTTTTTTTATCAAACTCATTTTGTAGATCAATCTCACCCTTTTTCAAGTAATCATTTTCAGTTTTTAGCTTTTTATTTTCTTGAAAAAGACGTGCATTGTCTTGAAGAAGAAAACTAATTTTGTGTTTTAATTCCTTGTTTCTAACATAAGATTCTTTCAAATTATCATGCAATTTTTCAACGAACGATTCAAGATCATCATCAGTTTCATCATTGCTTTCAAATTAAGGGTTAGAAATTGTTATCTCTTTATCTCCAATGGCCATAAAGACCAATTGTACAGATTTTTCTTCCTCTTCAACTTTACCATCGGAGTTGCACTCATTCTATGTGAATTAAAAGTTGTTGACTCTTGATTTTCTTTTAGCTTTCTCTTCGTTTTACTTCTTCATTGGACACTTACTCATGTAGTGTCCAAATTGACAGCATTCACAGCATTTGTCACCTTGTCTTTTGTTGGTCTCTTACTTTCCTTTGTTTCTTATATTGTTGAATTGATTAGAATTCGAATTGTTAGGTCCTCCTTTTCTAAATCTCCTTTTGTTGAGAATTCTCTTGAAATTTTTTGTGATGAGAGCAAGATCATTGTCATCAACATCCAAATCTTCTTCATCCAAGGAAGTCGAGTCATTTTCATCTGAGATACTTTTAGAACAATGCTCCTTCTTACTTTGCATCCTCTTCCTCTTGTACCTTGGTCTTAAGATTCACCTCATAAGAGATTAGAGAATTAATAAGAGATTCAATAGGTATAGAATTCAAATTTTTAGCCTCTTCAATGGTAGTCATTTTACTTTCCCACTGCTTGGACAAGGTATTCAAGATTTTTCTGTTTTTCTCTTCTAATGAGTATTTCATTTCTAACACTCTAAATCCTTAATGAGATCATTGAATTTACAATATATTTTATCAATATTGTCAAGAGATTCCATCTTAAATGATTCATATTTGGTAATTAAGATAAATTTCTTTTGTTCTCTCACATTCTCACTCCCTTCATGAATTTATCTCAATTTATCCCAAATCTCTTTAGCAGATCTATAACCTTTGACTCTAATGGATTTATTTGAATTTAAAAGTACTGTACAACATTCATAGTCTTGACATTCAAAGTGAGATGGATTCTATCATCACCAGTCAACTTATTTCTGATTTTTGATTTTGATCTATGTGTGACTTCATCTATTATAGAGGCATCATATGGACTTTCATTAACAATAAACCACAGTTCAATATCAATAGATTGTAAGAAAATAATCATTCTTTTCTTCCAATTCACATAATTTGATCCGTTAAACATTGGAGGTCTAGTGACAGATTGTCCTTAAAAAAATATGACAGTGTTGGTTGTCATTTTACTCCAAAACTGCTTAAAGTTAATCTCTAAGAGACCAAACTTTAATATCAATTATAGGGATCGAAAATAATCTAAGAGGGGGTGAATTAGGTTATTTTAAAAACTAATCAAATTATGATCACTTTTTTGCTCAATATGAAATTTACTCTCTTTTCTAAGGGATCACACAATGAATCAATTAATGAAGGAATAATATCACTTGAGAGAAATAGAAAAGATATGCAATTTAAGAATCATAAGATAATAATCAATAAATAAGAAGAGAAAAATTGCAAATCAATTGACTACCAAACTTCTCTTGAGTTTGAAGATCAATTCACAAAGCAAGCTTTTTCAAATTGATGAAACATAATAAATCTTGTGTACAAAGGAAGGCTCACTTCCTCCTTGCCCCAAGATTCACTCGGTCAAGTTAGGAAATTTTACTATCCCTCAAGACAACCCTCATAGAATTATACTATTGAAGTATTCACTCACAAATGAAAAACTTATAATGAACTTCACACCACCAAAACTACAAATCTTCTTTGGAGAATGTTTTCTCACTAACACTACTCTATATCTTTTGTATCTTCAGTGTGCAAAAGTTATTTGAAATTTCTGACAATACTCTATTTATATGAAACCAAGAAAATGCTTCATTAATACTTCCAACGGATAGAAAGTAGCTGAAAAGTCAACTAGCCGTTGGGAGTATCGGACGTCCGGTACTACCGTTGCTTGCGTCTGATAGCAGATAGAGAGTTTGAAGAATTCTATCGGACGTTCGGTACTTCCGATACTTGCGTCTGATAGCAGACAGAGAGTTTGAAAAATTATCTCAATTATATCGGACGTTCGATACTTTTGATGCTTGCGTCCGATAGTAGACTGAGAGTTTCTATCAAACGTTCGGTGGTGTCTTTGTGAGCGTCCGACAACTTTCGTCTTCCTTTTTCTTCTTTCAAATGCTCTTGTTCTTTGAATCAAATTGTTTCATGGCTGAAAGGATTTCTTAGAAAAGATATTAGTACTATCCATTTATTTTGTAAACATCAAAAGACAAGGATTAAGATCAACCCAACTACCCATCTGATTCAATATCTTTGAAATCTCCAATTGGCCCGAGGTAGGAGGCAACTTGATTGATTTCACTAAATGAGAGAAGCCTTGGCCATTTTCGAACCTCTATTGGAACCGCTAATAGTTGACTAATTCGTTGAGATCTGTCCATCTGAAGCATGTAATCTCGATTGGAAACCTTACCTACAGGCCTCACTTCTCCAGTTTTACAAAAATTTAAACATGAATATCCCATAGAGGGTTAGCTACCTAGGAAAAATAAGGTTGGTACATTCCTAAAATGGGATTCCCTAAATGACATTCCCTCTAGAGTTAATGCATGATGTCAGTTTATTAAACGAATAACTATGCAATACGATAACTGAAATATGATCTAAAGGTACCTCATTTAGATGTCGGGGTAAGTCTAAAATGACATGCATATATATATACACATAGTATTAATACGATAAACTGATTAAACGTGCTATTTACAAAAGGTGGTCTGCCCTAACTGAGTACCACGCCAAAACTCTTATTTCTAAGACTTATGAATGCAATATAAGAAAATAAAACAATGGTTAGTTTAATAAACAACACATAACAGATTGGAGCAACAAAATAATACAAAAATATAAGATAAAGAAAGAGAAAGAGGGGTAGAATCCCTCCGCTCGTGTCTAATGCTCTTAATGGGGTAGATAAAGGCTCTATCCTATGTGATTTCTAAATGAATGCATGAGGTTGGTCTTACTAATGCATCTAGACTCTGTAAGATTTCAGATTCCCAAACCTTCAAACAAAAGGACGAAGGGTCATAAATCCCAAAACACATAGTCAGTGGCTCGAGTGATCCCCCAGACATTGCTACGTGCACGTCGTGCCACGGCCACATATTCAGGTGGATCGATCCTAATCCTAACAGGGAGAAGTGGTGCGACAACCACTAGAAGAAAATAAGATAAAGGGTTAAAAGGAATAATGTATGCACATATAAAGTGCTCCTTTGAGGGGAGGAAGTAATACCATTAAATATTCATGAAGGCTCTAGGGTAATATAGCTCCCTATCTTCAAATACAAAACGCGATATGAATAAGTAAGTAAACAAAAGTAAATAGACAAACTATTCATCACATACACAAAAAAACGAGAAACGAATACCAGTGTGAAATGCAAAACATTCTAAAAAAGAAAAATGCAACATAAAACATCCAAATATGATAAGTGAAAGGGTTAGAAAGAGAAAAGACAACTAAACCAAGTGCTTGGACTCTCTAGCGCCCCTAGTGGAGTGGCCAAGTTGTCCTGCGCCCATTTTTCGGGATGAAAAAAAATATTTCAAATTATATTTACAAAAGATGTGATTTTATTTAAAAATAAGTGAAAAAGGACCTAGAATTGAACTTTAAAAAATGTGACAGTTTGAGTCCAAAATTTAATCTAAAATGGTTTTTAAGAAAAATAGGAGTCGCCACTCAGTATTGAGTTTGGATGTACCAAGTCACTCAAAAATATTTTTGACAAAAATAAAATAAAATAAAATCCTTTTTGAAAACTCCAAATCTTTGAAAAAAAATAAGAGAAAATGAGTTTGGGAGTCATAGTTGAAGAAAGGGAAAGCAAAGGTTCAACTAATTCAAACCTAAGACACCCTTTCAACCTAATCTAAGGTAGTTGCGACATTTAGATAAAATTTTCGTGATCTAACCCTTAAATTTATCACGTTTGAATGTTTCGTACATGGATGCAAATCTAAATTTCTAAAAATGTCGAGAGGGACAAAATGTCCATTCAAGAGTTTAATTAATACCAATCACATTAATTGCGAAGATTAAAATTGATTTTTTAAAGGGGTCACGAGTATGCGAATGATGAAATTAAAAGAAAAGAAACGAAAGTTAAATTATGTATTAGTCTGAGTAATCAAAAGAAAAGGAATGTAACATAATGGGTACGGGAGACAAAAAAACTCGTGACATAATTTTTTTATACAGGAATCGATGGGGCATTTAAACTAAAGAGTTATAATCACTCATATCCATGTTCAAAAAATAATTCTTCTAATATAAACAAGCAAATGAACTAACTTATTTTACGATTTTTTAAATGAGATGCAATTCTAAATGATATGATTAATACATATAGAGAGTAGGGGGTGGAGGATAATATAATAGAAAATATCATGCAAATAAAAAAATCCAAAAAAATGTGTATGAAAATGTAATGAATGTCATGCAAGGGATGAATCTAACGCATGAATGATCAAAGGGTCTAGCGTTGGACTAACCCATTTCTAAAGAACCTTACTAGCGTTGGACTAGCAAGTAGACAGAGGGAGAAGTCACAACTAGCATTGAACTAGTGTGGTGACGCCATACATTAATAATACATAGTAAAACAAATAAGGCATAAATTAAAACAAATAAACACATAAGAGCACATAGCACGTAACGCGTAAGCATAATATCTAGATGTAAAAAAATCCTAAGGAAAGCGGGTAAAGCATATAACACATAAGCCACATAAACACACAAAACCTACCTATTACAATGAGGAATCTAACTACAATCTAAAATGGAGAAATATTAAAAATAAAACCTATATATTCTATCTATTACAGTAGGGGTCCTAATTACAATCTAAAGTAGAAAATATGATAAAATAAACCTATATATCCTATCTATTATATTGGTCTATCTAATTACAATTTTTCAAAACAATATTACCTATCTATTATATGTTGAAGTATTTAAACACCTCTCAAATAATTTATAAAATTAACTAAATAAACATAAAAAAATTTGAATGAACATTTGAATCAAATAAATAACAAAGCATATAAAAATATATAAACATGTAGGAGCACATAAGAGCACGTAATTGACATTTAAATAATAATAGAGGTACCTCCCTTTTGAAGTGGTGACTAAATGGAGTCAAATTAGCCTCAATGAAGGTTGTAGTTTTTTTATTAAAATTTTGATGAAATCCCAAGCTTCAATTCAACCGGTTGCTACCTCTTTTTTTTTTTATGTTGTGTGTGAGGTGTTGGGAGAAGAGAGAGATGGCCGAGAGTGGAAATTGGGGAGTTAAGTTGGAATCTCCTTTTTTTATGTTATTTGTGATGGTATCTTGAGAGGTCCAAAAGTTGAGAGAGAGAGAGCCGAGAGATTGTATTGGGAGAAAGAGTGGAGTTTGGTTCTTTCTTGTCAAATGATGGCTTTTTTACCAAATGAAAAAAAAGGTGCATGGAAATTGAGTGTAAAAATGGGTTAATAGTGATTCTGGTAGGAAAGATGATTAAAATGTGTAAGTTTAGTCATGATTTGATTTTGATTTTTGCTTTTGATTTTTTTTCATAATTTTCTTTTCTTAAAATGAACCTACAAAAAGGAGAAAAAATATGCATTAAAATGTAAGAAAATAAATGACTCATCAAATAGAAAATATTCAAGAAAATATAAAAATTTGACAAAAATTTGGCAAAAATTTGGTGTCTACAAAAGTTTTGTGTCATTTTCTGGTGAAAGTATGGTAGCAATCTGTGCAAGAATATGAAAACTGACCAAATTAAGCAAAATATACTTTTGAGGCATTGCATGGTCGCGGAAACAAACTGTAAGGTAGCATTTGGACTAAGGGATTTGGGTGAATTTGATTTCTAATCCACCAACTTTCCTTGGCTATTTGGATAACTTGTGAAAAATGGATTTGAAATCCACCAAAATTTGATGGTAAAAATGAGTGAATTTGAAATCCACTCAAATAATATGTCATATCAAATCTCCTTCACCGATGGATGCTGATGCAAGTGAAAGAGGTTTGTATCTCATAACCACGATGGCTCAAGTTTGAAATTCATGAGAAATGAAACGAACAACGTTGGAAGAACTTGCCCCCTAGGGGCCGGACTCGACTCAAATAGGATTAGTCGCAAATCATAAAACGAATGCAGACATATGTGATTTACATAATAAAATAAAATTCCATTTATTTAAATCTATCTTTGCCCTACAGAATCTGTGTTGTTATGTGCATGAGCCGAAGAGTGGATGGTCGTTGCCAATTGCCGTTGGGTAGAGTTATTAGAGAAATTTCTAATTTTGTGATGAATTTTAAAAAAATTCTACAAAATGGGTGATTTTGGCAATGGATTCCGTCCGGGGGTCTTCGCATTTCACGAATGCGAGGTTAGAATAGAGCTCGCATTCGCGAGCTCTAATTTAATTTTTTAATTTTTTTTTTTGGGAGCTAGAGAATTTTTTCCAGAAAATAGTAAGAGCTAAATGCGAGCTCCTAAATGTATTTTTTTTTAATTTTGCAAATAGCTCGCATTTGATAAATTTGACCTCCAAAAATTGTATTTAACTTTTTTGTTAGATTTTGCATTTATAAGTATGACTTTCAGAAAATGAAATTCAAACTTGTTAGAAAAAAAATTTAAAATGAAATTTACAAACTCCATAAAAAATATAAAATTAAATGTAAATATTGTTTGTTATGTAGAATTTGCCTTTACTAAAATGCTGTCGGTAGTAAAATTTTATTTTAAAATCTCTACTAAAATCTTATATTTCGGAGAAATGTTAGAGAAATTTTATTTAAAAGTCTGTAATTAGCAGAGGAATAAATTTTTTTTATTTTAAAACTTGCACGTGCCTAAAGTCATCAAATATGTGCTCTAAAAAAATCATATTCACAATAATCTTTTTAATATAATTTACTATACATGCATAATTCTTTTATAATAAAAAAATTAAAAAATTGTACGGTTGGAAATACTTTATTTTATTATAATACATTTAAATGGTGGAAAAAGTACACATGCATAGTTCTTTCTATTTCATAGATCAATGTAAAAATAGAATGAAATTGTTAACATGTAAGGTGTTGACTATTTTTTATGAATAAAATATTAACTTTTTTCCTTTTTTATCAAATAAATTTTTTTTTATCAAATTCTAATTTTTCTTTGTTATTAATGAATCGTATTTATTTGTTGACACCGATGAATATTAGTTATAAGAATCTAATAGTTAATAGTCATTAATATATGTTACAATTTCAACTGTAATTTTAGAAATTTCATAACGCAATGTTATTTAAAAAAATTATATAAGTTATTTTTATGAAGTGCATGTTATTTGTTTGGTAGTTGAAAAGGAAAATAAAAAAAATTAAATCAAAGATCTAGCAATTAAATCTTGCGTGTTTTACCTTTTACAATTATTGACAGGATTATTATTTTGATTAAAAATATAAAGCGATAATCAAGACAAAGTTATTGTCATGCAAAAATCCTAAAACCCTAAGTGCTAAAGCCGTAAAACACTAAATCGTAAATCTTAGAAACCAAATCCTTGTAAACCCTAAAACATTAAATCAAGGTTGTTGGGTTTATTAAAATCCATTAAAAAATATTTTTGCGACACGATAGGATTACTATTTTAATTAAAAATCTAAAGTCCTAATCAAGGCACACTATTGTCAAACTAAAATCCTACAACCATAAACCCGAAAGTGCTATTCTCCTAAAACACTAATTCTTGATCTCTGAAACCCTAAAATCCGGAATCCTAAAAGCCTCAAACCCTGAGTGCTATCTCTAATGTAGTCAGTAGCAGAATCAAAGATATGATATTTTTTTTTTTTGTCTACAACTCATTTGGTCTTCTCTTTTGTTGCAGAAGCATGTGCCACCGATTTCTGTCCCTCAAAATAGCTGAAAAAGTTGTGAGAAAGGTAAAGGAAAACGGCTGTGCCACTTGCTGAAGAGAGAGACAGATCCGAGGGTTGAATATAGATACGAGTTCGGATCTTTAGGAACCGAGGACTTCCCATGATGGATCCGAGGTCGGATCTTCTGACTTCGGATACACTCTTCCAGAAGTACAGATGAGGGATCGGATCTGCATTTGCTCCCACGGATCCGAACTCGGATCGGTTCCATTAAATTTCCAGTTTTTTCGCTTCTTTTGTTTTTCCTTCATTTTTGCTCCTAATTTCTTGTGTATTTTATCCTCTGGACAATCCTTATACTTCTTTCAGCTCGTGCATGAATTTCATACATCGATATCCTTCACAATTTCACAAAATTAATGCATTTATCCACTCATTAATCCACTCACAATTTCACAAAATTGAACATTTTGGCCATTAACTTGAAATTTTGAAAAATATTTTTAAAAAATTTTGACAAATTTTCCCCAAAAAAATGGACAAAACTCCCTGTCAACAACCTCAATTTTAAGAAAATTAACCTCATGACAATATTTCCAAATACAAATCCAACATTTTTAAACCATAGACAACTAAAATCATGCATTTCAAAATACAAACATCCATAAGATAAGGTAATCCCTCCCCCACACTTAAAATTCACAATGTCCTCATTGTAGAGGAAAGTAAAAGAAACTGAAACTTCCCTCAAAATAAGTGGTGATTCATTTTGAAGCCATAATTCCTCACGATCATCCAAATTCTTTCCACAATGAAACAAAAGGTACGAAGAACCATAAGTAGCACAAGAGAATCCAATATAAAAACTACAAAGTTTAAACGGAGCACAATAAAAGAAAAATAAAGAGCAGCTAAAGATCTTCATCTTCATGGCTGCTCGGAACGAGGGTCTACTGCCTCCTCAGTGTCTCGAGGACCCTGTGATGTACCAATATGCCCCTCGTCCTGCTGAGGCGTCGGAGTAGGTGACCGGCGGATATGAAAATGATTCTCGATCGCACGAAGACGGCGATCATGTCTATCGAGTCGCTCTGTCATCATCCTCTTGGTCTGGTCAATGCGTTCGACGACTCGTGTCTCCATACAGCAGATGGCATTGAGGAGCTCTTGCCATTTCGATCTCGGCGGAAGTGGTGGTCGTGAAGCGCGAGGAGGAAGAGTCTGTTGTGCCTCCGTCTCTTGATCTAGTTCCTGCTGAGTGTGAGGTGGGGGCTGAGCAGAAGTCGAAACTTCTCCAGTGTCTCGAATCAGGGCAGCTCCAAAATCTGTAGAGATACTCAAGGATTTGAGTATCGAGGCACTAACCTCGTCGGCGGACTTGGTGACAATAGCTCGCTCGGTTCCAAGAGGAACCTTGAGCTTCTAAAAAATGAGGGATAGCAGTCGAGGGAACCCAAAGCAAGTCTCGCCAGCCCTCATGCGAGCTGTGGTCCGCATGTAACTAATGATGATGCTAGGCAAAGGAATACCAGTTAACTACTCACCCACACCATGCATCATTTTATCCAAGAAGTAGAGGTCACTATTGCGAAACTCACGTTTTCCACTCCTCTTGGGTACTACATTGAAGGCGAAGAGATAGAAAATCAAGTGGTACCTATGCTCGAAGGAGTCGGCATATACGGTGAGCTTCTTTGAAGTTCCTCGCTCCCTATATTGACCCTTTAGACATGTTACCGCTTCTCCCACCTGCCAAGGGTCTCGTGCCTTGAATTCCTTAGTCAATTTAACATCTACTCATTCGTCTTTGAGTTTGATGATTTTGGCTACTGTATCCCGGTTAAGAGTCACTCTCTTTCCTCGAACCCAGGAGACGATGAGATTGTCACTGTGACTCTATTTGTTTTCTACATTGGCGTAGAACCCTCGGACCAGATTAGGATAGTAGTGCTTGGGCAATTGAAGGATGTTCTCCCATCCGAGTCGCTTGAATGCCGTAGAGATGTGGTAGTGCGCATCCACCTCCGGTGCCAGGTGCTTTTCAATGATAATTTTCTTATCCAAGCCTGTTTCGTACCACTGTTGATTCTCGAGTGACGTGAATCTAGAGGTGTCATAATCTGGAAGCGGCTCGTCGCGGCTAGTGGATGCGGTCTTCCGGCGAGACCGAGAACGTCCTCCGAATATGGCTGCCATATGAACTGAAAAAAATATAAAATCAACTGTTCGATTCATTTTTTCTATTAAGAAATAATAAAACTTCCCAATATTGAAATTGGACATTTCATGAAAAAAGTGCTAGTCTGCGGTTAATTAAAAAAATTTTGAATTTCTAGAAAAATTTCGGCAGAATCTTCCCTATAACTGGAGGTTAACTCCCTGCCAACAAACTCAATTTCCATTCAGAAAATGCAATATGACAAACTTATGCTTTGGGTTGACAAGAAATTGGTAGAAAAGACTACTGGCACCTATTTCAAAAACTTCTATTGTCCGGACATATGTACAATACCTCTTCAGGACGCAGGCCTATCAACTAATCTCGGAATGCGGGCACAACATGCCTAATAACTCTGTGTACGTCCAAGTCATTATTCCACATATATTTAATAAAGTAGGAACCTGTTTAGAACAAATTAAAGTTGTTTCGATAACAAATGTCATTAAAACAATCGAAATAAGGGCGAAATGCGCACCTAGCTCCATATGGACCAGGATAATGCTCCAACGGCGCGATTCGGTTCGGACGCATAGTTGGTATATGTTCCCAAATCCAGAGTTGTCAGAAAATTAGAATCAATGTTAAAATTGCAAAAATGATAAAATGCAAAAAATCCAAGATGTGAGTCCCTATTGGGTGCAATGTACCTGTAGCAAAACTAATGGACCGGCAATAGCCGATTTGGCAGGATTCGTGGCATCACAAAGTGACTGATAAAGAGTCGCCAAACACGCACTACCCCAACTATATTGCCCAATAGTTTTCAAGTCCCGCAGTAATGGAAGATACAACAAAGGGACTTTGTTGCCGGACTTATCGGACAATAAATGTCCACCTAATATCAGTAAGAGGTAGATGCGCGCACGCTGCCTACATTCGGCATCTGAAGCATCGGGTGGCAACTCTGTATCCAAGACTCTTGCTAAATATCCCAATTTTAGCCTTTGTCCATCAAAGGATCCAACCGCAGGAGAAAATCCAATGAGCTCCTCGCAAATGGCTCCCCACTCCGGAATGCTGCGGTATGTGTCTACCCCTATAACCGATGAACCATCGATGCGCAACCCCCACAACACCTCTACATCCTGTAATGTCACGGTAGCCTCTCCAACCGGTAAATGGAATGTATGCGTCTCGGGCCGCCATCCCTCCATTAAACTTGTGATCAAAGAATGATCAACCATCTGATATCCACTCTCAAGCACCCCCTCAAATCCAACCAAGGCAATATAACGACAAACCCGATTAGGAATAGGCGTATGCTCCCAAAATCCTCTGTCACACCGTTTGACATCTAACTGATTGTCCTCAGTATGTCCGTGAAAAATGGAATGTGCCCGGTGTGCAGTTTTCGTCGATATAATGTCGTGCACGTATGGTCCTGGATGTAGGCCTGCAGGGATAGGAGTGTCGGCCATAATTCCAAGCAAATATCTGCATCGATTAAATTCTATGAGTTATGCATAAGTAAAACCCAAAAATTTTGTGTATACAATTTTGACCTATAAATCGCGGTCACGACTTTTTTTTTAGCAAATTTTGACCATATATGTAGTTTATAAATCGACTAAAACTCCATGCCTATCAGTTATTTTTTTTGAGAAACATTTGTTATCCCTCTATGTATTCATATATTGCAGCAATCTATTTGTAGTCATATTTTAAAAGTTTGTTACCAAAATTTGGCAGAGTCTCCCCTATAAAGCGGTCATAACTCCCTGTCAATCAAACATCAATAATACCATATCCTGCATATGCAAGAGCATTAATACATATAACACACTATCCGAGCATTCCTTTAACAGATATGTCAACAAATCAATGGATAGGGGATTTAGCGATAAAAGAATAAAACTGATGGGCTGCACGTTTAAACTGGTTATTTCAATACTTATCATAGTACAGAACGAAGCATGCATTTGACAAATGAACAATGAAAGTGACTAATATAATTCTTTAAAATAAATCCAAAATCGAATACAAATGAACTAGAATGAACCCCACGACAAAAAAAAATGTACTGACATGAGTCCCAAATTTCTAGGGATTCGATCAAATCAAGACCTATAATTCGGACAATTTCTCCTATTGTGACCCGTCTGATGACAATTTCGACATCTTCTTGGTTCGTCTGGATCTCTTTCATCCATCTCATTCCGAATTTTGCTAGCTCGAACCCGCCCTGCCCGACGTGCAACAAATTTGCTCCTGTCTGCCTGCAGCTCCCACCCAGGTGGAGCCAAGTATCTTGACGCGGCAGTGGGTTAAACTTTCCTGAATACTGCACGGCCCACCTTGTTTTGGTAAACTGCTGATCCACAAGCAATCCCGAATTATCACCTCTATTCCTGCATACCGTCAAAGCGTGTGAACAAGGAAACCGATAATTCTGCCATTTTCCACAAGAGCATGTCTTATCAAAAAATCTGATGGTTTGCGTATTGCCTCCTTTACCATCGACACGCCGCCCTGTGATAACCTTGTATACGCCCGATTGGCCATCGAACTCAATAACTCTGTGGGCACCTGCCTTCAGCTCAGCATTCTTAAAACGACGCCATATCTTTGGGGGAAAGGAATTGCGATAATGTGAAGCATCTTCCCTTCTCGTCTTAAATAACGCAACTGTCCGATGAAATGTCGTGTCAATGCATGCACGAATTGGCAAATGGCGTGCCCCGCGCAAGACATTATTATAGTTTTCGGATATGTTGGTCGTTAGAATACACCAACGACGGCCATCATCGTGTGTTAGGCACCACTTTTCTGGACTAATGGCTGACAGATAATTTCAAACATCCGGAAACATGCTTCATAGTTCTCTTCTGAACATCCGCCACTTGTGTAATTGTCTTGCCATTCCTATTGCCCAACACAACTTTTTAAGGTGTAAACCTTTGAAGTGTGCAATCAAATTGCTCCTAACATGTCGCAGGCAAAATCTATGGTAGGCTAAAGGTTCCTCCCAATAGTCAAAGCGTGTCATGGTATAAATTATACCATTGTGGCGATCAGAAATGACACAGATAGGATGTCGATCAAGTGCCACATTATATCTGAATTGTTCCATGAACCGCGACCAACTGGAAATCGTCTCCTCATCCACTATGGCATAAGCAATTGGCAGAATCTTGCTGTTTGCATCTTGAGTGACTGCAATAAGGAGTTTGCCATTGTATTCGCCACGTAAATGAGTGCCATCAACGCATATAACCGGCCTGCACATGTGGAATGCTTCATAGTCGGTCCAAAGGCCCAGAATACATACTTAAAAGTCTTAACTCGATCCGAACTATCCGAATGATGTGACCACTCAACCACGGTGCCTGGATTAGATTGCACTAGGGCATCGAGATATTGTGGTAGTTCGGCAAAATTCGCCTCCCAAGATCCAAACACAAGCTCAATTGCTTTACGTCTGGCATACCAGGTTTTTTTGTAAGACACATCAACCTTCAAGTTTTCTTTAATGAAACTTAGTATGTTCTTGACCTTTAATTCAGGATCATCTTCAATGGTACGGAGGATGTGCCTTGAAATAACGGAAGCCGTCAGGCTTGTATTGTTATTTCTAATCATGTCGCCCAAGCAGTTATGGTCATTGACCCATTTTGTAACTTGCCATATTTCATGAGTCTTTTTCTTTACAGCTCTAACACACCAATCGCATGGTGGATAAGATGGCGCGATTGAAGTGGAAGGAGTTCTTTCAATTGATGATTTGCATTTAGCATACCACGTGTTACTCTTACTCTCAATAACTCTGAACTCCCTATTCTGATTGATGGACCACATCCTAACTGCCCGGCTGAACTGCTGCTTACTCTCAAATCTCATATGGAGAAGTATATTATTATTCTCCTCACTGAATGTTACAATACGCTCCAATCTATCCTCCTCTTCTATATCATCATCATCTATGCTCTCAAGATCAGATAAAAATGCCATTCCTCTTGGAACATATGCAGAGCTGCCAGCTGTGCTATTGCGTCTGATATCTCCACATTCTGTGTTGGCAACTCGATACCCAACAAAGAGTTGTTGGGTATCGAGGTTTACTTTTAAACCCCCACCTTCATGCTCACCATTCGAGTCACTACCAGACACATCTTGCGACTCCGACTCTTCAACCTCTTCCGCATCAACTTCCGGTCATCTTCTTCCGGATAATCTTCTTCAGAGGCAAGGAACCTATCATACCCACTAGCATATACATCATCTTCAGCTGAACTGCGACAACCTAGACCAGGGTTAGACTTGATCCCATGTGGAGAAATATGGCATGATGGCCCTGGATCTCCAAAACTTGGAATCGAATCCAGGTCATGAAAATATTCCTGGCCACCCATGGACCTTGATGTGAGTCTTGGTTCTAATGAATCCATAGATCGATCATCATGCATATAGTGACATGTCGATGAAGTCTCTGGAACGACTAAACTAGAACCGAAGTTAAACTTTGTTGGATTCATGAATGCATGTACAAGCGACATCATTGGACCAACATGTAATGTTGGTCTAGTGAATACGCTATTAACTACAGGCATTTGGACGATTTCTTCCTTCTCGATATAAATCTCCGCCATATATGAAACTCTTTCGATCCAAAGATCGTATATTACATCAAGAGTTTTATCATCCACCACTGACGAAATAGTATATTTGGAACTCTCCAACGGTTGACGAAGAAACAATTTCAGCTTGAACATCCCTTTATCGACCCCAATATAGTGGTAAATCCTGTCAACCAACTCCCCGTATCCAATTCTATGCCTCAAAGTGAATGTCCGTTGGAAGTACGAGGCAAATAATAAACAAAATCATCCTCATAATGTATTTCTCCTCCCCAGTATAGGTTTACCCGCAGAGGCATTTCTACAGACATGTCTGTGAAATGAATCCCTATTTTGGGGACAATAAATTAGAATTAGTAGTCCAAGGGTCCAAACAAATAAAAGAGAGTGGACTCTAGGTCGAAATTGGAGCTATTAAATAGACTAATTTCGATCCAAATGTTTATTCAAAAATTGAAAACAGGTATGAAATATACTATAAATGACAATAGGAATAGCCTAAAACTCCGAACGAAATTTTTAGAAAATTTCGACAGAGTCTCCCCTAAAAATAGACTAAAATTTTTTCCTGCCAACCAATCCACAAATTTCACTAAAACTCCCTGCCAACCAATCCAAACAGGGTTTATATGAAGTAGTAATAACGTTTGGCACACTACATATTGTCGAAAGATCGTATAATTTTCAAAGTACACGTATAACAAATGTACGGGAAGTTATATATATTTGGGCTCCACATTCACACCGCATAACAAGATCCATATTCACAATGATGTCATATGCTAGCAATGAATATTACAAAATTAATGTTTTTCCATGTAGCAGATTTTGCCACTTTTTTACCATTATAGATTTTGCCAATTACAAAAAATACTACAAAGTTGGTCATTGACTTTGAATTCCTCTACTTCGCCTTAAAAAAAATCCGTATTTCATATTCTAACGCCCTTTTTTTACTGAAACAAAATTTAACAAACTATACTATTTCAACTTGACGGCAAAGATCCAATAGTTGTAATATAAAATAAATTACCTAATGGCTTGTATCAAATCCGAATGTAGCCCTCACAAAGAAATGGTAGTTGTAATATAAAATAAATTACCTAATAGTCAGTTGCCTCACAAAGAAATATCTACAAAAATTTTGACATAGTCTCCCCTATAAATGGGCTAAAACTCCCTGTCAAACAATCCAAATTACTGTCATTTCAAATTGCACAGGACGTATTAAAGTACTTTTAGTCCATCAATTCGACTTAAAATAAATCCAAAGGCCACTTGACAGCATTATCTGTTATTTCCCTAACCTCGACATGCATATATTGTAAATACAGACTACAATATTAGATTTAACTTTAAATCCATCGATTCGACTTACAATAAATTCGTTAACGTGTTCTAACGTCCACTTCTACATCCAGCAGTTTAACAAAACATACTATTTCAATTCGACATCAAAAATCCAAAAGTTGTAATATAAAAAATATTACCAAATGACTTGTATCAAATTCGAATCTAGCCAACTTCTGTGGTCAGGATCTTAAAGGTACCAATGCCAGCCTCTAAACCTCCCAAGCTTGTGCCACCAACCTTGTATGTACCTATATGAAGAAATAATTTACAACAAAAAACCATTTAAAAAAACAGAAGTTGCGACATGTATTTGTAATAGTCAGTTGCCCTCATAAAGAAAACTCTACAAAAAATTCGACAGGGTCTCCCCTATAAATGGGCTAAAACTCCCTGTCAAACAATCCAAATATCCATGAAATTCAAAAGCTCCAATCTATAAACTACATAATGTCAATAAAATTTCTAAACTCCAATTGCAAAACATACAATGTCCAATGTAGATAGTGTTTCGACCAAAAATAATAGCTGCGAAATAGATTTTAAAAACAAAAACTGAAAAGTGGGCACTTGCCACCCAAATTTGGTACATAACCCTTGCCCCCACATTGAGTATTAGAGACTTTGTCTACTATGTGTTTAGCATTTTAGAGAATTATTTTGTACATTAAACTAGTCAGAAATGATTAATTATTATCATTTTAAATTACACAAGACATATTAAAGTACTAATTATTGTAATTATTATCATTTCAAATTATACAGGGCGTATTAAAGTACTAATTATTGTAAATGGCTTTGATAACTACATTAGTGAAAAATAAGTAATTGTCAAATATATTTATATACACTTGTTAAAGTACGACATCTCATGTCTAAATGTATATAACAAAAAATTAAATGGCATGCTAAGACTGTTAAAGCAACGGAAATGCATCCAAGACAACTTCAATGCTTGGCATCAAATTTTGGAAATTGCTAACATATATTGTAATTTTAGCAAAATTTATTTTTCCATTTTAGTTCAAGACCCTTATTTTTCTAAAATCTTCTCTAGGAACACAACTCTAATGTACCACATGTACCCATAGCAGCAGATAGCAGAAATTCGTTTCTCATTTGCATCTCATGTTTAATTCCCTTAATTAGAACCTTTTTTTTTGTATTTTTAATGGAAATTGCCCCTTTTTTCTTTTTTTTTTTGGTTTTATCTTCTTCAACACAAAAAATAGACATTTTTTAAAAAATTATGACAGAGAAATTTCTAAAATTATGATGAATTTTAAAAGAATTCTACAAATGGGGCATTTTGAGCATGGGATTCCGTCTAAAGGGTGAATGCGAGCTCCGTGAGTTCGCATTTGTTTAATGCGAAGTCTCCTTGAATTTTCGAACAGCAAAATCCAAAAAAAAAAAAAAAAAGAAAACCACTGAGGTCAGTGAAAAGACAGAGCATATGATCCGAGCTCGGATTATTTCTGGCATCCATCGGATCCAATTCATGTTCGGATCTGTCTCAACAGATTATCAGATGAGCCCTCGGATCTGAGTGAACAACTATGGATCCGAGATCGTATAACCCAATTTCGCCTTTATCCTCAAAGGATCCGAGGTCGGATCCGTCTGTGTTGAGTCGGATCCGAGCTCGGATCATGCTTTTTCTGCACAAATTGCAGAAATTGCAAATAAACTGCAACAAATTGGAAACAGGAAAATTGCAAGAATTCGAAAAATGTAACGTATATCCTCAAATCCACCACAAAAAATGCAAAAATAAGCACAATCCACATCAAATTTAAACCCAAATTTCACAACAAATCTGAATTTGTCCTTGGATTCAAGTATTCAAGTATTAATTAAACTTAAAAGGCTATAAGTGAGGCATTGCAAGTGGAAAAGGCTCACCTTTATGCTGTTTGAGAGTCGCAATGGGACGGCAACGTCAATGCTGGCAAATTTTGGGTCGGCACTCGCGGAACCAGTCTTTGGATGCTTAAAAGTCTTTGGATGCTTCGATGTGCAGAACCCATCTCTGTTTTCTTTGTTTTTCAAATGTTCGGCAGCTCTGTTTTCTTTGTTTTGCTGTTCGACAGCTAGATTTCGATATTGCGTTCTGCTTGACTCACTTTTCTCTCTTCTTTTTTTTTTTTCAAAATGGGGTCTTGGCGCGCCTTGGGAGCTCGGTCTCACTGACCTCGCATTCGGGGAATGCGAAAACCCCTTTTGTAGAACAAGCTCCGAAAATCGTCCCGTTGTAGAATTCCTTTTTTTTTCCATCATAAACTAAAAATTCACCTAGAGTTATTAACAAAATATGATAACACGTAAGTGAGAAAATTATTGAGTTTACTTTGAAGAACCACACATTGTCTAAGTGGAAAAGGAGTGATTGACCAGTAGAATAGCCTTCTTAGACTCCCCTTCCTGTAGAATAGGATAGATTAGGTTATACAAATGTTATCGTTATAAAAAAAAAAAAAAGAAAAGGAGTGATTGACCAGTCAATCACCAGAAAATAGTTACTAAAACTGAAGCGGCTCCTTTGTATCAGTAACTCCGTAATAGCAACACGTAAACCTAATGGATGGAGGGAGTGTAAAAATAAAAATTTGGTGGAAGCATCGAAAAGATGCAAAAAGGTTGATAAAAATTTTAAAAAATTTTAAAAGTTGGTACTAGCATAGCAAATAAGCACAAAATTTTCCCGCGACAACTAAACGTCAAGATTTCAATACCGATTTCCAGGTGGAGCCGCGAAATTAAGAGTACAATTTTGAAAATTTGATCCATCAACACTTTTCTTTCTCCCAATATCGCTTCCGCATCCGAAGATCTAGCGATCCAACATAGCCTTCGTAGTTTTTAGATTCTACAGATGCACAGTATAGATTTGGGTTCTGAATATAGAGAGAGAAAACTATACTCCTGAACCTGCCTCCACGGCTCCGCCATTATCTCTGCTAGAGAAGTCCAGGCCTCCACCACAGCCGGAGCTTACTGTGAGTTTCTTCTTTGCTGAAATCATTTCATGTTACAGTGCTCTTATAGTGAATTTGAACGATTTTAGTTCAAATAAATTTGAAATTTGTCGGTGGGTTCGAGCTGTAGAGCTTGAATTATTTGTTAAATAAAATTTTGGGGCCGGCCAGTACACGATTGAGGGACTGATCAGGGTCGTTGATGTATATGCCTATGAGCTGTTTGATGAATTGTCTCAGTGATAAGCCTTTTTATTTGTCTTTAGTTTTAGTCTTGCTTGGTTTATTTCCAAATACCTACTGTTCATGCTTATGTCTATGGTCCACTTCATCAAATGCCCCAAAGGTGATGAACCTTTTTTAATCCTGATGAATTTTCTTCTTTTCATCTAAACCAAGATGATACTTTATGTTTTTCTGTTTTCTTTTACTCTAGAATTTATTGTTATGCGAACACCCTATGGACTTGAATATTTCATGGAGGATGCCAAAGGCCAAGAATTGATAGATATACTTGGGTCTTATAACTTTGTGTTTGTAGTAGAATTTGAAAAGAAAAAGAGTTGCTAAATGTTGTTGTCTTGGAAAAAAGAGGTATCATTGTCAAAGATTGAAGGAAGTGTGTAGAGTTTGGATCAGATGGAGACTGGTGCACAAGATGGATCCTCAGGATACTCGACAATGGACGATTACGAGTCATTGATTTCAACAACAGATGCAGAACTCTTGAAACGTGCTTGGCAGAATGAGAAGGCTGCCCCACAAATTCTTCGATTTGAGGCCGCTCTGATTCAAAGGTCACGTGAACAAATTAAATTGATGGTATGAAACTTCACATGTATTATGCCTTCTATGAATCCCCAGATGTTGTAAATGTTCCTTTGATAGAATGTAGATATTTTTCTTAAACTGCTGTTGTTTACTTACAGGAAAAGTAGTTTCTTAGAGAATAAAGAGTATTTGACAATTTTGGAGTTGTGTTAGATAATTGTATTATAATTTATTCCCTTCTGTTCCAGTATTAGGTCCTCCATCTTTAATTGGTCTTCAGCATTTGGTTTGTATGCTGGATTAAGATGTATGATTTTGTTATATATGGTATATTCTGTAGATTTTGTAGGTATTAATTGAACGTTGCCAAACATGCTTTAAAGAAATGATGTTTTCATCTCTTATTATTGTTTTTAGTTCTCCAGCTTGTCCACTCAAAGTTCGTCTATTATTGTTTTGCATTACCTTGATCTGTGGTAGTTTTCTTTTGAAGGTGCTCAAATTCATTGTCTTACTGAAACTTTAAACCCTCAGTGTTTTACTCAATACCATGTCAGCTAAATCTTTAAACCCTCGTTGTGTTACTCAATATGCGATATCTGAAACTTTTCTGTTCTCCTAAGGAACTACTGGTACTTTAAAGGAAGATCTAGTCAGAATGGCTTAAGGTTGTTGATGAGCCTGTATGGATCTAGTCAGATTATGGGTTTGTTTGGATTGAGCATTATTTTCCCAATTTTATTTGCTTACATCATCATTACAATTTCCAATACACCTTTTTATCTCACATACATTACGTTACAAAAAGTGCTACAGTAAAAATATTCCAAATAACTTACAATCCAAACAAACATGTTTGTGAAATGGAAAGTCCTGATCATTTTCAATGCACTTTCCTTTCTTCTTTTTCTTTTCTGGCGATTATCTGTTTTTTTGGATCTTTAGTATGCCTGTATTGTCCAGATGAGGTGTTGCCTTCATGATTTACTCTGATCTGATGAACTAACATAGCATTATTTCATATGGAATTTTAAGTGCGGTAGGCTATATAGTTAAAAGGTTGCTGCTGGTACTCTCATTAAATGTTCTATTTGTTCTAAAATTTTATGTGCCCTAGTTGTGACCAAAAGCACAACAGAAGTGACATAGTTGAACATGGTGAAGCCGTGATGCAGGACTAGTTTTCGAGTTGTTTGTTTCGCAGGGTTGAATTTTGGGGTCTGATTTCTATAACTCACAAGCTGGTTTACTTTATATTTTAGGAAGAGACAGTGGGAGAATTCACAAGAAATGGCATTGATCCACTCACAGTGTCTCTTTATCAGATGGACTTGGACAGGACCGTCTTTCTCTTGAGGTCATATCTACGGACTCGTCTTCAAAAGGTAGCCATGAATAAGGCCCATTTTGTTCTTTGTATTACATTGATTCATACATGCAATTGTCCTTTGATTTTCAGTTTATTTAAACCAGTTTCACAATTGTCATGTTTAGCTCATATACTTCTACAGACAAAGTGCTAGATTAATTTTTTTCGAAAAAATCATCTAGAAAATGTAATCCAAGGGAGCTTTTCCTACATATACCATGTGGAGCTCTTCCTACATATACCATGTGAACTCCAGGGTACCTAGAACTTTACGAATCTCATTTGATCTGACTACTTGAAAATGAAATTGACAGAATGATAGATTCTTCCACATCTTGTGAGACATCTAATTCAAATATCTTCTGCCTGTGGATTAATTTTTCTGTATTTTCAGATTGAGAAGTATGTGTTTCACATCCAGAAAACTGCCGAGTTATGGAATCGGCTTTCCAGACAGGAGAAAAGGTTTGCTGAAAGGTAAAGGGAGAATGATTCTTCTTATTGTGAAATACATCTTGTAGGTATATTGTTGATTTGGGTGTCTTGTAATTGACTGAGTTCAGGTGTATAGAAGACATGGAAAAGCATTTGGATCAATCTGTTCTTTCAAAGTTGCCTAGCAGTTACAAGTCTCATTTAAAGCAATCTTCAAGTAGTGAAGAGGATGACATGGGTAAACCTCTTATACTGTTAGGAGTCTGTCAATTTGAGTTGCTGTATTTGTTTTTTCTTTGCTGTTATGCTTGTATGCTTGCTTTGTGTATGACAGATTTCTTTGGTTATGCATGTGAGGGAGCGTGTCTTTGTTTTGGAGTATATTGGCACAGTATGATTATGTTTATTGTCAGCTCCTTTTAAAATTTCACATAGCTTTTTCTTAGGTGATAAAAGAATTTAAAAGGCTTCCTGATAGAATTAGATGCAATAGAGAACATAAAAGAAAAAGAGAACAATTAAAGAAAAGATATCATTTTGAAGTTTCCAAAGTTCCCACGGAAGAAAAGCTTATCCTCAAATTAATGTAAAAGAAAACCCATACATTTATTTTTGACTGAGTGTTGTTGTGTTCTGAAGTTAAAATCCCTACAGGGAACGAAAGGAAAATCCTGAAGTCCAAACGTCTTCCAAGAGTAAGTACATGCATGAAACAGAGCTGATCTTAAGGGGCTTTCTGGGGTATGTGACTACTTTGACTGGTCCAAAGTAGTTTCCAACTCCATTGAAAGCATACTAAAGCCCCTTTAATGTTCAGAGTTATGCTGGAAAGACTGAGCTTACCAATTATGGATTAGGCTGAATTATGAAAATCATCAATAAAACTTGCTACTCAGTGGTTTAATTGAAAAACTATAGCATTTTGTTCTTTATAACACTCAAGCTTATAATCCACCTTGTTCTCAAGCCTCGTAATTTTTGTACCAAAGATTTTGTTTGTGGTACTTGAGCAACTTTATAGTGTTTCAACTAAATTTTCTAAAAGCAAAAGTTTAAATATGAGCTATTAAGGAACTAATTACACAACATTATTAGAAAGTTTGTTGAATTATGAACAGAAACACAGGTTTTGTGGAGTTAGGAGTTGACTGGAAAATCTGAATCGAGGATAGAAACCTAAGTATAGTTGTTTGTGCACTGAAGATCTTTATATGGTTATCCTTGGAGTAGAGGCTTTCGAACAGAATGTTATTGTGGATACTGCTTCTCTAGAAGCTTTAGGTGATCCTGCTGTATGTTACATGATGAATTCTCCAGTTCATCCTGCATCCATACTTCTTCCTTGAAACCTGAGTATAGCTTGACAACTTTCAATTTTGGCAATAGGGAAAAATGCACTTTTCATCCTCAAAGTTTGGGTTGCTGACCAATTTCACCTCAAAGTTTCACCCAAAACACATTTCATCCTCAAAGTTCCGTAATTTTGGCCAATTAAGGACAATTGACGGGAATTTGCAAATTTATCATTAGAACCAACTTTAAACCCAACAAAAAATGGGTAAAACCGAATGGAGCCATTTTTTAACGGAACAATAATTTGCAATGGACAAAAACCAACATTCTTCTCCTTCTTCCCTCTACCTTCTCCCCTCTGCCTTCTGCAACCCCAAAATTTTTTGTGCAGCTTCAGCCCAAGACTGCATCTCCTGATATGCATCACACAAATGCAGTAACCACATTATATAAAGATCTGGAACGCCTTCTGTAATTTTAGTAGTGTTGTCAAAACAACTAGCGTGCTATTACTTCCCTGGTGATCTTTACTGAAGTTAGGGGGCGTCATGCAGGAAGTTAAATCCTTTTCGTGTATATATGCTAGTATTATATTTATATCTGGTACTCTTCTTTTTGGAGTTACTATTGTACTAGTCCCTTTAGAGCTGAACAGTTCATAAAATAGTTTAACCCTGTGGAAAGCTTGCCTGGCTTCTTTTACAAAGATCCCTTATGTGAAGTAAAATTTAGTTACGAAACAATATGCAACTTCAACTCGCCTCCACCATGCATTATGCATAGGTAACAGGGTAAGGATATAAGGGGCCAGAAATTGGGGCCATTGGTTTGAATTCAACAGCTATCATATACAAGTTACTAGGTTTCGAATGCATTTGTTACTTAGCATCCCCTGAAGACGATAGCATACATTGTTGTTGCAACAATTTTCTTCAATCTTCTGATTGGAGCAGTGTAGTATTATTCATGTTCATTGCTCTGTATGTGGTATCATCACAGCGAACTGCACATTTAGCTGACTTGGTAAGTTAAAATCCGAAGCAAAAGCTTCCATATTGAATAGCAACGTATAGCACAGCACTCAACCCAGCAATTTCCAACTCAAATATTACTGGTTCTTGGGGGAGGATGTCCACTTAGAAATGCTTTGAAAAGTGTGAGAGCTTGGGAGGGAGAAGTGAAGGGGACTTCATGGGCTGTTCCCTTAACGGTAGCATATGTCAAGTGTGTATTGTTTTTACTGTTCTCTAATCGACCAAATGATTGACTTCAGCCCCAACCTGCAGGAGCAAAGGCCAATGCAAGTTTGTAAAAGCCCTCTGCTGCTGCATATCGATCCACAGTCATAATAGATGCCTAGAAGATTTTTTGATTAATACCATATATTAATAAAAATTCATCATGCATATTATATGTGGTAGGATTGATCATAACATCAAATATACCAGAAGCACATGTTCCAAGCTAGCATCAAAAGCCAAAAGAAGGCTGTCAGCATGATATTTGACCTCAGTCCAGGACCAATGGTTCTCTGATAAATTTTGAGGAACAGAGACAAGTGAATTATCTGGAAGACCACAATCATTTAACAAGTTAGGACTCTTAGATTCATCTGCCATTTCCCTCAACGATATTCTAAGAGCGCTTCACCACTTTCTTCAAGTGTTCCATCAGATTTCATCTGAGTCACTTGAACTTCAGATATCAATTCAGAAAGAGTAATAGTTACCATGACCCTTAGCCTAGCTGTTTGCGTGAAGTAGGAGAAAGAGCTCTACAACATGAAAAAGCTAAACTTTACTCAACATGTCAAGAAGCATATTTACTGCTGGAACCATATAACTATCCTAAGTAAATCAGTAACTATACCCGGACAAGTATTTGTAGGCCAGTAACAGCTCTTTTCGTGATACTGTCATTTCGAAAAACTGCAAGACGAAGAAGATGAAAAACAACTTGCTTCAAGAATCGATCATTTTCCCTTGCCATTAGTGTTGCTCCATGGAGTTCAAAGACACTGTTGAACACAGGGAACAGAGCTTTCCAGAATGCCAGGGGTTGATTACGAGAGAAGGCATTCGTAAATATAGAATTCAGGCAGTCAAGTTTCCCATAATCAGTTGCGATGCTGTGGGATGCAGCAGTTCTTGAAAATTTCTCAGCTATTTCCAGAACTTGAAGACTGACAGCCGCACTAAGGTTTTCTTCCCAAAGTTCCTAAAAGAATGGAGAAGAATGGAGCTTTTCCCTTTTGCTATTTTCCAAATTTTCGTTCGGTTTGACCCGTTTTTTGTTGGGTGTAAAGTTGGATTTGATGGAGCGTGCTTCTCACGTGCAAAGTTCCGTCCAAATTAAATAATTATCCTTCATTTCCCGTCAATTGTCTTTAATTGGTCAAAATTACAGAACTTTGAGGATGAAATGTGTTTTGGGTGAAACTTTGAGGTGAAATTGGTCAACAATCTAAACTTTGAGGATGAAAAGTGCATTTTTCCCTTTGGCAATATATGTGTTGGTTCAACCATTGGGACTAGTTATTGTATATTCTTTTGTGATGTCTTGTAGTTCCTGAGCCACGGCTCGACACTTACGTCATCTGCAGAAGCAAGAGATTTTTAGGAGCCTTCCAGCTTGATGACAGGCAATTTGTTTTTCTCTTGAACGTGTAATTATTTATGATGCCTGATGTTTATTTTTCTGTTCACTGATTTGTACTAAATCTGCCAACATGACAGCGCGGAAGAGCCTGTGAACATTGAAGCTGACGATCTGTATGCTTTACCTTACAAGTCAATAAAGCCTCTTGTGGAGACAGGTCAAATTGATCTGGTTTGAGCGTTTGGCAGCTATTCTAATGCTTATTCAGCCTACTATCGTTCTTATGTTATAAGCTAGGTATGATGAAAAACATTCGCATGTATTAATTAAACTTCCAGATTCTCCTTTGTTACCTTTGAGTCTAGGACGCCTTTCCTCTGTGAAACAGCAAGGCGGAGCTTGAATTGTATTCTACAGTTCCAGATAGGAGTAAAGGTTCTGAAAATGTTTCTGTTCCTACAGCTTTGGGACGGAAGCAGAAGAGCATTGATATTTATGGTTCAATCATTGAAGCATTTGGCAGTAAATGGTTAAGACTTGAAGAACTGGGACAGTTGAACACCAGTCTCACGTATGAGGCTTAGTATATACGGTTTATCCCCTGCCTGTCTCACTTTTGTGCTAGTTTTGGTCAGTAATGCTCAATATGAGAATAAGAGAAGGGTGGAAATGACGAAATGACAGAACAAGAAAAGTAAACGAAAAATAAAAGAGACAAGAAAAGAAAGACGGTTTTATAAATTCAGGACTATTTTGGTCCAGTGATATTGTGAGAACTCGAAAAAATTATGTGTCTGAATTTATTTCATTTTATTTACTTTGTTCTTAGAAATATTATATATAACAAATAATTGGTCAAATTAAATGTCTAAATTGAAATTTTATAAAATTGAGGATTTAGAAATATCCTAGAATGGTGAAAATTTTTATAGGAATATATAAATTGGAACAAGTGAAGTTAGGAGTCCATACATGAAATCATAAAATTTCAACCCTTAGTGAGCAAATAAGCTACAACTAAAGGACTGAACCAACCTTGAATTTCAGACTAACTACCATGCAGCCAAGGAACAAGCTATTAGAATTTCATAAAACAAAACCGAGAGAGGAATATACTTGAGAAATTGGAACCGAATAGAAGCCAGACAACCATTTGCTAGTCTAAGCGGTGGAAGGGTAGAAATTGGCTGAGATTGGGGCGGTGAATAACACCTATTAAGACAGCTGTCAGGGAGAAAAACTACCAACCTTGCTATGTAAGCAGTGACTGAAAGAGTGCAGCTAAGAGAAACCATTTGTTAGGGATACCTGGGCCGTGGCTGAGAGCAAAACAAAACTACAGTCCCTCTCTTTATCAAGCTAACATCGAGAGAAAAACAGAGAGAGTGAGAAAGTGAAAGCAAGAGCATAGCTAGCTTTATCACCAAACAACCAAAGATAAGGAAGATACAGCAAGGAAGGCAGGAGAAGCTGGAATTAGGACTGAGGAACCGAGACAGAAACTTAAGCAGCCTGCAACAACGAACCTTAAGGGGGAAAAGGTAACACTCTCCATAACAACTCACTGTTTAGATAGTATAATTGGTTAAACATGAGAGATATAAGTTGAGCTTAGCTAGAAATTTAGCTTCTGGTTCAAGAAAGTGTTGTGCAGAAACTGTGAAATTGCAGAAACTGAGCTTCGACTGAAGAAAGAAATTTTGATTTGAAACTTAAAGGTTTATTGACTGAACCTATGTGAACTCAGTGATGACCCACTGAAATTGCAGGTTGTTGTCAAAGGAAAATGGAAGAATGTTGTAGTAAATGTATGAAAATGCTTGTTTCTGGTATAAGGTGAAATTTAACTACAGGAACTTGTGAAAATGGGAACTATGAGCATGAAAGAAATCTGATGCAGGCTGCTATGCATTAGATTTTGCAGCCTGGTGCAGACATGGGATTTGATTTAGTTTTCTCTTGGAATCTGGTCATAAACTCCTATGTTTAGCTTAGGATAATCTGTAGCTGGCCAAATAACCTCTGCTTGAGTGATTGAGACCTAAAACTGAAGAGGAAAAGATGAGGAAATATCCAGTGATAAACCCCTGCTTTGCTAGAAATTATTGACTGCAACCGAGGGGGAAAAGCTGGAAACTCTGGCTATCCTCTGCAAACTTTGGCCCCTAAACGAGTTTATAGAGTTGTAACATGTCAGAAAGTTTCATAACTCCATTCGGTAAGACAGAAACAAGTGTAAATTAGAATGTATAATGAAGGAAGATGAATGTAAGTTATTGCAAGTAAGTTGGCCAAGGAAATGAAGCACAATGTGCAGCTTGTTACTTGAACAACTGGAAACACTTACTAGCAAACACATGAAATATGTATGATCTCTTGTCACGATTGAAAGGTACCCTGAAACTAGTAAACTTAGGAAAAGTCTAGCTAAATTTGGCAAAAAGGAAAGCTGATGCAACCTGCTGTGAAACTGAGAGGGAGGAAATCAACTTTGATCAGATTTTCTTTCAATTTCTAACCCTGTAAACTTCCACAGATGATAACTAAGGCTGCTCTGTGATTAGTAATCATGTTTGGCACCATAAGTTAGGGTTAAACCGAAGCAATTAGGGAGTAAAAGCTGCAAATTAAGCTGCTACATTGTTAGAAAAACTAACGACTAATGCAAATAATGCTGACAGACTTTGTGAATAACGTTTGATTGAATGAGTTACTGGAACTAGGTGTGACTTGCCTTGGCTTATGCTGGACCGAAAGTACATTAAAGTACTTAAAGATGTAAGCAAGTAAAAGAATGAAGTTTTGTTGAAAATCTGAAGTAATATTGCTGGAATTTTGGTTTGTTGGCTGAAATAGTAATTAGTTAAGCCTTCTATGATGTTTTTGGAAACTCTAAGGTAACTAGCTGTAGCTATATACATTAAAGGGCTTCTAACCACTTAATCTTGTCTTCATAAGCATTTTAAAGACTTTAGAACTTGAGGGGGCTGGTGTAGTGAACCCGAGGCAAACCCGAGGCTGTAAGCCAGAAAGCCGAATTTGTAATTCTAAAATGAAGCCAGAAAGCAATTAGTGTGCTTAACTGAGATATTTATGTGCTTAACTGAGATAAATTTAACTGATTGTGTTTACTTAAGTAAAATTATGTGATAAATGTGCTTATTATGGAATATTGCTAGTGATTCATTGTAAAGTGTATCTCAATTGTCCCTCGCCTTCTAAGTCGGGGGTGTACTTTACACACTCAGTTTAGTTGAGTTTGAAGGTTGATAATTGATCAAATGTTACTGTAAGTGTGCATGAATGTAAGTCGTATGTGTACTTTACCGCATCGGCTGAATTGGGCCCCAAAACCCTTTGTTCAACGAACTATTCGAGCCAACAAAGGGCTTGGTCGGATAGGACGGAAGCTTTGGGTAAATGTTTCAGTATACTCGAGTATTACCCTGAAGTTGGGAGATTATTGAACTAATTATTGAATGTAGGGGATTGTTTATTATTTTGGAGGACAAAAGGAGGGGAATTGGCGGAGTGTGCAATGATATTGAAATGAATGTACAGTGATATTGAAATGAGTGTGCAATGATATTGAAATGACTCCCAAGAGGAGTTTGTATCCTTTTGAAAGTGGCTCTAATGCGAGTACCATATCCTTTTAAAAGTGATTGCTCAGTGACGTGCTCTCTAATTCATTCAGTGAAGTGTTCCTTAGTTGTTTAATTGTATTACTTGCTTACTTTTACTGGTTTAAGTGTTTATTGAACGTTACTTGTTCGGCAAACCTCACTGAGCTTTAGCTCAGCCTTGTAGTTTATTTTCCTTATAGGAGTTGGTGGTCGAGAAACAAACGAGGGAGCTTAGCGAGTTAACATGAAGTCTTTTGAAATTGTAAATAATCTAGTATCATATCACGGCTGAAGTTTTGTATTAAACTTGGCATTGTAAAAGATTTGAATGTGTGGTTTTAGTATACCACAATGTTATCTCTGAAGTTAGTGTAAGATTAATGAGAGTTTATCAAATGTTATTTCTAAAGTTAACGTGAAATTAATGAGTCCTGACGAGAGTCAGACAGACGATCTACTAACTTTTAAGGTACACCCAATAAGGAGGTGGGGTCGTCACAGATATTCTCACCTCAATTTTAAATTAAAAGGAAAGTAATATTTACGATCTACCTTACTTTTGGTGTCTGAAGGACAATTCTTTTAGAGAAACTAAAAATGAAATTGGCCAATAAATACTTAAAAGTATAGCTGTCAAATAAATCCATTTAACTAAATTTACCTATACTCGCCCATGAATAGATGGGTATGGATATCTTAAATTTTTACATATGGGTATAAATGGTTTGTCCAATAATATCCAAATGGGTATTATTTGGTAATCCATCAAATCCAATTAACCCATTTAGAATTGTCTTCCCCCAAACCTTCTCTCTTCCCTCACCTTTTTTTTTCAAAATTTTTATTTTGTTATGATGTTAACCAATGTTTTGCAAATCGGACCAGACCGGCCGTTCGACCGGTCGAACCGCGAACTAGCCATGCCTCTGATCCGGTTCAATCACAAAGTCAAAGAATTAATTAAACCGGTCAAGACCCGATTGAACCGGTAAAAACCGGTAAAAATAGGGAGGTTCAACTGGTTTTTATTAAATAGTTATTTTCTAAAGTAAATTGTGAGAACCCGTAATTTTTTCCAATTTCTAGGTTTTATTATATTTCTAGGTTTTCTTATTTTCAATGATTTGTTTTCTACACTTTCTGTATCCGGAAAAATTTCTAGATTATTTTTATGAGTAAATATAGCTTTTAGATGATTTTTCTAGTATCGAAGAGATTTTGAGAAATTAAGAGCGTATACCGGACGTGGGACCCACTAGTGTGAAAAGTTCGGAAGATTTCGGCTAACTAGATTAAGTTTTGGATACTGGAATTATTTTATCGGGTGTTAAGAGATAATTAGAGGAAGCTATTATGATTGATGTGAGAGAGAAAAAGAAGTGATAAGATTGCATTAATGGAGTGACAAGTGTCACACAACCATTGGTTGGACTTTGTTGGCAACTATTCACACTTTTGACTTTTGACCAAATTGAGTAAATATCTTGAAAAATTGTTCAAAAATCACCATTTCTTCTCCTCATATGGCCGGCCCTCTCTCTCCAAAAGGAAGCAAGAAACTCTTCAAGTTTTAGCTCCAATCTTGCTCAAGGTGAACCATCCAACCATTTGATCTTGCAATTACTCCATAAAATCCCTTTAGTTAGTGATAGTGAGTGATTTGGTGAAGCTTTCTTGGAGAGCTAGGGTGTCCTCCTACTTCCTCTCTCTTGTTTTCTTGGTAAGTGATGCTCAAACTTCCTCCTACACCTAATGATGCTTAAGTTATGCTTAGTAGTGATTAAAGTGCTGAAATTTCTGGTTTTTATCTTGGTTTGAAGTGATTTGGTGAAGTTTTTCTATTTTTGAGGAATTTTCTGGTTTAATATGAATGTGATGTTGTGGTCATCTATGATGGTTGATGATGAGGGGGAATGACTCTAGTAGATGTGAATTAGTGATAATTACAACCAATTTTGGGTTTGGAATGAATTGTGAAAATATAGGGTTTCAAAACCCCTAATTCTGTCCGGTTTTGGATCATAGGGTTAGAGACCGAATTGGACTTTGCTCAAAACATGAAAGTTGTAGGTATTGATTAGTTTGAAGTGCCTGCAAAATTTCAGGTCATTTGGAGTAGTGTAGAGTGAGATATGTCGTTTTTACTATTGCTGATCTGGGTTGATCAGAATGCGAAAACTGCACTTGTAATCGGCCATTTTGACTGGAATTGGTTTGGATTTTGTTGTTGGTGTTTTCTGATGAAATGTAGCTGGATGTCTTAGCTAACATATGCCTTTGGAATTTCGGCATTTGGACTTGTATAGACTGAGTTGTGTTCATTACAGCATTGTGTGATTTGTAAACCTGCAATTACGGTTCAGGTTGTGGTATTCTGCATTTTTGACCTAGTTGTGCTAGGATTTGGACTGAGTGGCCTTCTACATTGTTGTAGCCCTGTCTTTTAGCTTCGAGATGGTGGGTCTTACACCCTCATCCGATAAGCGTAGCGCATTTTGTGTCATTACCGCAAAAGTATGACGAAAACTGTTTTTTTGTTAAGGCCTAAGCTAATGCCATTTCTTAATTTCTGGTTTGCTATAATGCTTTTATATATGCATATGAAACCTTATTGGGGTTGTGGTTGGCATGGCTTTATGACTCGTTATCGAGTCTCATTGTACTTGCTTACATGTTTTAAGACTTACTCTTATTCCGGTCATTTCCTAGCTAATTTTTGTACTTGTACTATTTTGAGCCTAGTGAACGGCTTTTGGTAAATGAGATGAATTTTGTGTGAGATGTTGGGACTGATTTGAGGAAATAATGAAGCCTTAATGGCTGGAAAAGTAAGAATTTTAGGGGAGGTGCTGCCCGATTTTCTAGGCCGTTTGGTTCCGTCAAGTTGAATTTGCCTTTTGGTGGAAATGAAAGGCTTTTGGGTTGTTTGCGCCTAAGTCTTCATGTTACCTTGTCGTTTCCAAGAAAATCATGTTTTGTACCCTTGCATTAGTATTATTTTGGCAAGGCATACGACTAGTAGTCGAGCCTCATGTGCATTGTGTTTACTCGATTATGGATGTGAAACCTTCAATTGGTTTTATTTTGGTTATTTTAGGGTTTCTTGGCGATTAAGGCCAATCTGAAGTAAAAACTTTTGAAGTTGAGCCGGTGAGTGTACCACTCCCCTTCATTGCTGTTTAACTTGATTTTGCTCTACAATCTGTTTATTTGTTCGAGACGAGAGTGTACTTTATCACACTCGTTCTCTAGTCTGATCATATGCCAATTTACTATGCAAAATTTGAATTTGTTATCTATGTCTGCATCTGTTCGGATTTCTATGACCTATGAGCTCAATCCTGTGGCTAAGTTATTCGAGTCGGGCCGGCAAGGGCCTGGACGATTAGATAACGAACCACGGTAGTCTGTTCGGGGATTTTGGGTATTGAGACCCTTGATTCCGGGTATACTCGAGTATTACCATTTTGTTCGTTTGAGGTGAGCGGGCCCGGTAAAGGGGTGTTTGGTGGACGGAATTCGGTGATAAGAGGGGTCTACGGACGCGTTGGTTCTATATACGTTGACGGAGAGTCAACCGGTTTGGATCAAGTACTGCGCTGGAAATTTGGCTCCTGAGAGCCACCCGTATCCTTCTGATTTGAATCATTGGTTCCTTTGCTTTACGTCTGACATGTGTGTCTGATTTGTTAAATGTGAAATGCCATGATTTTAATGCTATCTGTTTGGTACCTCATTGAGCGCAAGCTCACCCCTTTCTGTTCCTTTTGTTTTCCTTACAGGAAAATTTTGCCCTTTTGGTCTGGATTTGGCAAATGGCTGCCAAATTGAGCTAGTTGAACATATCTTTTGTATAGCTCATGTATTAAAACCCTAAGTGTACTTTTGGGGCGTTTTCTCTTTTGATTTGGCAAACCGTGTATATGTATTAACTTTTGAAAACTTTTGAATGTCCTTTTAGATTGTAATCGCTAAAGTTCAGATGTGAATGTTTGCGTGCTCTTTCGGTTGGGTTTTGACGGGTCGGTTACTATTCATGACCGACTCCGGATTTCATTTTTTTTTATTTTGGGTTATTTTACCATTTTGACCTGTTTACGCTCGTTTGTAAGTTTCGGATCGCTATAGATAGTTCTAGTCTGCCTCGTTAGTTCTGGCGAGAGTTGGGCAGGCAGTCCGCTAACCCCTTTGGTTCGCCTTAGGGGAAAGTGGGGCTGTTACATAAATATTTTAGTTTTATTCAAAATTTTTAATACTAAAATGAATAAAAAATTATTAAACCTTTGAATCGGGGTTGAACTGAAAGGTTTTCCGATTTACTCTCCGATCTGGGTTTAAAAACATTGATGTTAACTACTTTTGTTGCATTATTATTATTATTATTTATTAGTTTTATCTTATCATTTTATTTTATCTTAGTTTGTTAATTTACTCATTTTTCAGCATTATCAATTTATGACAAGTTTTAGCCTCTTTTCTTACTTTTCCAAAATGAAAATTTACACACGGAAAAATGCTAGAGGTTCAAAATTTTTGGATTAAGTTTTGATGTTAACTTTTATAGTACTTAGTTCAAATTTTTATATTTTTATTGTTTAATTATTAAATAGTATGTAATTTTGTGACATATAGTGTGGATGGAAAAAAAATTGACAATTAGTCTTATTGAACCTTATTAGTAAATATTTAAAACTAATGATGGGTGCAAAGGATAGTATAAATTGATAACTTAGTTTGCAAAAATGAATTTAAATGAATTTACAAAAAGTTAAAATAAATGGGTAATTGGGTTACCCAATTCATTTTTTGATTTACCCATTTATATCCATCTAATTAAATGGGTTGACTCACTTATACCCATTACCCATTTTACCCAATTCAAATCCGTTCAAATCATCTATTTTGACACCTCTGCTTAAAAGCAAGAATGTTTACAGGCCTAGATAACCGAAAAACAAAGAGAATATGATAAAACTCCAGCAAATTTACATGTCACTCTCCATAGTATGTGACCTCCCATTGTATGAAACAAACCGGTTTCCTTTATGTGGTTTTGATGGGCTACTTGAGCTTGAGCTTTAGTACCAGCACACGAGGTACCAATACCACAAAACTTTTATCGGTCATTAAAATCGTGAATTCATTTTTTCCTTCAAAACAATGTTCCTGCAACGGAGAAAATGATCTTACAAGCTTCCTTATTTGATGGATCTTTTAATTTTTCTTTCGTATCAAAATATCAATCCTATAAATTAACTAGGATTAACAATATATCAGTTAGTTCATATTTGTATTATATGCCACGAAGGAATTTATTCTTTTTTTTTTCTGACAACGATAACAATTGTATAATCTATTCTTTTCTAATTTACGGGGGAGGGGGAGTCTAAAGAGGTTTGTGTTAGGAACTAGTAGGCATACAGACTTAACTAAATCAAAAGGATATTTTAGTATCACTCTTGAATTTTTTTCATTGCATGTGAGATTTGAACCCTCTCAAAGGGCTGCTTTGGCACCGCGAAGGAATTTGTTCCAGAGTGACACTTTGTGGGTTAACTTACTTTTCGTCCTGCAAGCTAGCCAAAAATCTCAGTTGAGCCTCTAGAAGTTAAACGGCTCAAATTTGTCTTATTAGACAAGAAATGGTTTTACGCATTTGGCCTTGGTTTCAATTTCATTGGCTTTGTTAATGTTCCAATTTATAAGTTTCTCTGAAATCCTCTTTTATGGTCTTCTTTATATGCCTCGCAATTCTTATTGCAAGCCATATATAAGTTAAGGATTAATCATTTTTGCACTGATAGTGTATAAATTAGTGGATTTATATGCATTACATTTTATCTCAATTTAAATTTTAAAATTTTCACATGTCGCACATATTCACTTTTATCGTGTGTAAAAAAGATTAATCTTTGAGCTGATAGTTTTACTTTCATGGATTAATTTTTCTTACACTGATAGTATATATGTTATCAGACCTAGATTCATGACGCGTTATCTCAATTTTACAAATGTGATACTCATTTAGATGGCTAATTCCTTTGTTTATTGTCCAAAAAAAAATCGTAAGAATAATGGTCTGACATGATGAAAGTATAGAACAATGCTTGCTCAGCAAGCAAGCCATTTTTTATTATTTTTTTTAAATGCCGGGCTCAGCCCGACAGCCAGCTATAATTTTTTCTTTGAAAAAAATATGATGGCTACTGGCTGACACAGGCCGTAGCTATCATCTAAAAGAAAAAAAAATGCAGTACCTTATTGAGCAAATGCATTACCTTTACGTTAGGGTGGTGAAGGCGAAAGATTTGCCTGGGAAGGATGTTACTGTGCCGTGACACTTGGAAATGAGACCCTTGTGAGAACAGGGAACCACCTCAACCGGACAAAAAGGGCTCTTAAGATAGCGTCCTTTTACAGGTTGGCAGGTGTCTAAAAGTTCATGCCAAAAATTGTAAGGACTGTTTTGAACGAGTTTGGATAACAAGTTATTCATACAAATTTATCCATTTTTATTATAAACACATTTTTTAATGATATTTTTATTTTACATATATCCATATAAAAAAAGTGTTATGGTATTTTTTTTTTAAAAAAAATTATACCAAATAATCTCCTATCCAAACAAACTAAATTAGAAGTAAAGTGATAATTACACCGTATAATATAGGTACTTAAATTACAAATATAAATGTTAAGATTTTTAAAATTTTTGAAGCCATGGGATAGTACATAAATAGTTCATTTCTTTAGTTCAGCTTTTAATTTAAGTTGAACCCCATCAAAGTCACCTGACAGAATTTGGCATTCTAGGGTGGTCGTCTAGGGATATGGGCACAAACAGTCATTAGAAGAACCGTTCAGGAGCAGTCCTCTCACATCGCCAAACAAGAGGTCTAGCAACAACCACGTTGCCAAGGAATAAGCAACACCAAAATGACCTCGTTTCAATTAGTTAGACAGATAACGGAAAAAGGGATTGCTTACCCTAATAAACTCCGTTAAAGCCAAATGGGTTTTTCAAATTTCAATTTTTAAAATGAATTTGTGAATTGGTTTGTGACTTTGATATGAAATCTGGGAAAAATCACCTACCGTAATATTGAGCAAAGCACCCTTCTCTATCTAGCTAGGAAAGGAAAAAATTAGTAGAGAGATAAACTTCCATACATTAAGTTTTGGTGGGGAGGGACGGGAATCTGTTGGAAGGAGATGTATGGGGTAATTTGAACTGAAGAAGGAAGGTGCATTTTGTCTTTCATATGTTAGTGGTGGATTTCAACTATAGAATCATTAAGAAGAAAGCTATAGTAATTTTGTACCACACAATATTCCGACCACCAAGCATATGGACGGTGATATGAAATAGGAAAGAGACCAAATACAGCTATATCTATCTCCAACAAATTCGGTAAAGTGAACAGCGGTTTGAAGCAAACCACATATGATATGGTGGTCAAGCACAACGCCAAAGTCCGACGAAGGTAATGGCACTGACCCATTTATTGAATTGTGGTTACTCGTAGGCTTAATAATATATAATTGTAGCAAACAAAAGAAATAATTTGTTAAGTCTGTGCATGAGGACTATATGATACTATGATGAGCAATTATATGATGGCCAATCGTTGTGTTTGTGTGTTTGTACAAAAAGTGATGCAATAGTTACACTAGTTTGGTATGAGTGTACGTGTGTAAATTCCATTTCTTTGTCATCGGGCCTTAGAGAGTATGCACTACCTAGATATGATTTATAAGTCATAAGTTATTAAGTAAGTGCATGCCGTGACATAAATAAAGAGAATTAAGTGATGTACTCTGTGTCTGTCAGAGTGTGTAATTTGTTACTCATCAATAAAGAACTAAGTGTACACATGGTGTGGTTGTGCACAATATGTTTCCCATAGTGTACATCTTGCTAGGTGAAAATTATGGTGAGCAGTATATTGAAAAATGGAGGGCAGTGATACGCACACCCTTATACTAGTTGTAGGAGCCTTGAACTCATGCAACATCTTGGATTGGATTTATTTTTGCATGATTTAGTGCTAATTTACATGATATAACTCATGTCGCACGTTATTTTTAAAAGTGTGGACCTTATGAATTAATCATTGTAGTTTGTTAATTTGTTAGTATGAGTACACTTAAGTCTTCACCTTTCTCTTCCTTGCATAGTTTGTATAGCACAGTGAATGTAACTATGTGAGATGAATTGCATTCTAAATACTTTGGTAAAGTTGATATTTGCATGTTTCTGTGAAGTGTGCACATTGTTAGTGGGTATGGCATAGTGATATATGTTTTGTATGTTGACGCAGTCATAAATTTACAGAATTTAGCCTATTGCTTGAATTTGCATTTGGTTATTGGTTCTTATGTACTGTCATGTTTATGACACATAAAGTGAGAATGAACTTACTATACTGCTGTTCATTGGCTACAGGGAGTTCATATAAGTGTACAATTGGCGTATGATTAGCTATACCCTATATGTAATTGATAGCCCTGTAAAACCTTTTCGCACAACTTGTACATTAAATAGGTCACATTGTGATAACTAATGTACATGTGGTGATTTTCAAGAATTGGAATTGTAGAAAGTAGCAAATAGACAAAAGGTGGAACTCCACAATTAGGAATAGAGTTTGATATAGAAGATAATGCCTATAAATTTTACAACAAATATAGTTCTATCACGAATACAATATAGGTTTCTTTGAAATCATCTAGGGTACTTGTTATGGTTGATAAGTTGTTGTAAATGAACTTTTTTCACTCACAATATTTTTTGTTGCTTTTTGTGAAAAGTTCAAACCTCTTGGGCAATTCCATCAAACTTACACGAAAAAGCAAGCTATGTAGTCCTACTATTAGTCCAGAAAACCTATAATTGTAAATTGTTGAAGAAGATTTGAGTACCGTTCCTATGCTTGTACAGCCCCCCTCCTTTGTCATCTTTAATTGGCAGTGATTCGTTTAATGTATAGGCTAGTTTATTACTATCGCCATTGCCAGGAGACAAACAAATTGCATCTAGGTAGCCATAAGAACAATGTTAACATTGTAACATTAGCCAATAAGTTTTTATGCATACTGTGACGCCCCCACATCTCCCTAAGGCGAACCAAAGGGTATCCGCGGGACGCTTGCCCAGCTCTCGCCAGGACTCAAGCAATTCCATTCACTTAAAACCAAACCGAACATTTCGAAAAGAGTAACATGAATACAAATAATGCGGAAGCGTTCAAAATTAACAAGTCACTTAAAATGTAACCAGTACATCGGGTAATCATAATGCGACTTAAATTCTAAATACACGTCAGAGCCCAAATTTTTTTTTCATTTCAATTCCAAAATACAACCCAAACTAGGGCATAGCCAAAATATAGTAGAAATCCTAAACAAAAGTACAACGAAGGGTTTCTCCATACTTCTCCGAGATTCGGTCCTGTTAAGGAAAACAAAACTATAGGGTGAGCTAAACGCTCGTGAGGCCAAGAACACGAATGCAAGCATATTGTTCAAATAGCAATCCCAAATTTATTAAATAAAACCGTGATATTTCAATAATCAACTATTCGAGCAGGAAAAGTAATCAGAAACAATTTAAGGATATAGTAGCTCTCAGGAGCTAAGTTCCACTCGCTCAGTCGATGTCATTCGTATACCTTCCCGTGATGACCCTCCGTCAACCGGGTCGGTATTTCCATTTCTGTAGATCACCACTTACTTCCCTCCGTCCACCGTACACCTCCAGGGCCCACAAGTCATTTATAAGGCGATACTCCACGAGTATGCCAAGCAAGACCTCTCATTAGGTCGAGCTTATATATCTCATGGCTCGCCCAGGTTCCCGACCAAGCCCATTGCCGGCTCGAGTCCAAGGTCGGCCTATGAGTTTGGGCGTCCCCCATTCATTTGAAAGTCGAGGAGATTCACTCCAACGACGTATGTAGTCATAACATACAATTGCATTTCATTCATTCATTCAATATATTTCATTCATTCATTCAATACATTCAATACATTTCATTCATTCATTTGAAATTAGAATGAGTGTGATAAAGTACACACCCGCCCTTATTTTTAAAATCTCCAACAATTACCACAAATAAGCAGGTATCAAGGATTCACACACTTGACACTCACCAAGCAATTCAATAAGAATTATTTCTGGAGGTTTAAGTGTCCACTATAAGATCCTCTTGAAGGTCCTCGTGTGCACCTGGGCAGATAATAGTGGATAATCACTCAAATATCCCAATTATCAAGGAAGATTGTACACTAGTACAATCTAAAGAATACTTCACAAAAATGAACCTCAATTACTCGTAAATCGAGGTTCAACTTGCGTTTTATTAAGTACAATATTAATTGAGTTTTTATCATGAAAATTGAGGGCAAAACGTTTGAATAATCTAAGAGAATTAAGAGTTTTTGGAAAAACTCCTTTGCCTTGAAAATTTGAAAAATTTCAGTTTTATTATGAATCTTTGAAAATTCGTATCTCTCTCGATATAAGTCCAAAATTGGAAAACTTTATACCATTGGAAGCCTTTTGGAAAGTGTTAAAAGTTCTTAGAAGACACTTTTCCATGAATCTAAGTCGAAAGTACTAAAAAATGAGCTTGAAATCACTGTTCCAGAATGTTCAGGATTGAGCTAAGGTTGGTTTTTCGCTAACTTTGGAAATTTGGCAGAATTCACTCGTTGCAAACTAGCCCTTGAAATTTATAAATCAATTAGAGGTGTAAGTAAGGTTTAGGTCAGAACAAGCGAATTGAGAATTGGAGTTTCGAGCACCGAAATACGGTAGCTCGAAGTTGGGAAAATTCAAGTCTGGTGAACAATTTCCAGATTTGAGTTTCCAAAATTGGAACCTTAGCTAAGAGTCAAAAAGAACTTGGATTGGTATAAATTTTTGCAGTATTTTACTCCTATATGAAAGGTATCTCTCTATCAAAATTCAGGGAAAAATACCTTCGGGAAGGTAGTTAATTAATCATCCAAAGTTCAGGAAAATTTCTAAGGCAACCTGTCTTTTGACTTCATTTCCCAATTCAAATCGTTTAATCAAGAAAGCTATCCCACCATGGTTCATTTGTGAAATAAAGGTCCAAGAAACATCCATGATACCTTTGGTAAGTGTTTAGCATCAAGAACTTCAATTAATAAGATCACTCCCAGGTTTTGTCCCAAACCAGTCCAAATATTACGGTTTTTCCAAAACAGGGCAGTCCTCTTGTTTTGGTCACAACTCAGTCAATTTAACTCAGAATCGAGCATGGTTTATGTCATTGAAAACTACATTCATAGGGGTATAATATCGCAGAAGAAATCATTTTGAAATTTGGCACCCAACTAGTTCAAAATCGGGCATCAATTTGCTGCCTTATCACTTCGTTCCAGTTGAACAGAGAAACAGGACAGCGATCTTAAAACGTTTGGTTCGGCTCAGTCACAAAGAATCAGAACTTGCATTTTATCTCAAATTAAAGCTTGGAATGTCTAGTTTCAAATGCCACCGATGGCACGTGATTTATACATCCGAGGACAGAGTTATGGCCGAAACACTACCGCTGGTCAGAGCCATACGTGAACAGTTTCCAGATTTGCTAGTTTCACAAAAAAAATTCATTTGCCCAACCAAACCTCAATATTTTTCAATGAAATTTTTCACACATCTAATACGTCATATAAACATCAAATTCAAGCCATTAGAGCATTAAAAATTGGCCTTAAAATGGCGGAACAAGGCAGGGGCAAAATTGGAAACTTTTGCTTCTTGCACCCAATGAAGTTTCTATCAATTACACACCATTAATCCATCATTTTAACCACTAAACCAACAATATATCCACCATCAATCATCAAATCAGCAGCAACCCAAGAGTGGGAGTTCATAGAGCCCACTTTCACATTTTTCCAACAATATCAAGTCATCTACTTACATGCAAGTATTTAGAGATGCATATCTACTATTATAAATCAAGTTTAAGGTGATGGATCATGTTATACCTTCTTAATGTACTAGATCAGAATTTTTGGCCCTTGAAATGCTCCAAGAAACCGTGATTTCCAGCACCCTTTTTGCAGCTCAAAATGATCTCCTAGTGTTAAGCTAAGTGTGGTGCAAGTTTGGTTGAATTTGGAGATGTTTTGGTGGTGGTTTGAGTAAGGTTTGTGAAGTAAAATGAAGAACAATGGAGCTTAAGAGAGAGAGAGAGCTGGTCGGCAGTCTTGAGAAGGAAGAGAGAGAGAGTGATCAGATTTTTAAGCTTCCAAGAGAAGATACTAACTTGTGGCCACAAATCACCCATTAGTCAACTCACATTAGGGGGCGTTTGGCGCGATTAAGGCTCGATTTCTCGCGCGTTTGGTTCACTAGTGCACTAAACCTCTAATGCATTTATATTCATGTAAATATTATTCACTCTTAATTGTCCCGAAATAAGGGTCTAAAGTCCCTCAAATAAAGTCACGCGTGTGAAACGCGTACCGTCAATTCTAACGCTATAACGCGAAACCTCCGAGAAATTTTTATAACGACCGTACTACTAACTATCACTTGAGTATTTATTCGTAAGACTACCTATTTTAGAACCATAGTACGAGTCTCCAATATTCCAAACTTATTGCACTCTCAAGCAGATAAAATCTCCAAGCACTATTCACTATTTACTAAACGCGCTCCAGGAAATTAATTTTTGAAACGAGTCACTTTAAAAATATAACGAAGTTATATTACCATGTATTTAGGTCTAATAAGACTAGAAAATATTCCTCGTGGCAAAAATCCAATTAAATAATTTATTAAGCCATAAATTAGGCTTAAAAATAATAGTTTTTACGAGTCCTCACACATACTTTGTTTGTGGCACTGACAAATCAATTGTGTAAAATTTAGAGTTTAAATTAAATTACAAAACAAAAAATTATTTATATTCATGTTAATCAAATTTGCAAATTGTTCGTAGAGGGCGAAGAACGGATGCAACGTTCTCAAAATGGCTTGTAATATAGTGTTCACTATTTGTATATTTTCACAATAGAAATGCAATTATTATGATTAGAGCCTACCCGAATAGCTGCTAAATTTATTACACTTGTATTTTGAGATTATGCAAGCAATTATTAAGGAGCTACAACTTGTGTAGACAGCGTTATATTGATCAAGAATGAATTATTTCATGTTACATTAGGAATTCCAAATTGCAGAACTTAGGCAATCCTAAATTTATCACACTTGTGTTGTGAGATTGTACAAACAATTAATAAGGAGTCATAAATTGTGCAAACGATGTCACACCGATTAGAAACTATTTATTTTCATGTTATGTTAGGAATCCTAAATTGCTAGAACTCAAACAATGCTATGTAAGTCCCAAAGACAATCAAGAGGGGGGGTGAATTGGGTTGATTAAAATCCTAACCAAATTTATGCACTTTTTCTTTAATAAAAAATTTACCTTCTTTTCTAGTAATGATTAACCAAGTAGATTAGAAGACAGGAGCAATATTGATCAGAAAAATAAGTATAGAAAAGCAATGAGAATTTTATTAAACAGAAAAGTAAAATAGGGAATCAAACCAGGTGTCTACCAAGCTATCCTCAAACTTGAAGACCAAACACTAGGAAGAGCAACTTCTCTTTGATGAAAGAAAATCAACTAGATGTACAATGGAGGGAGCACTTCCTCCTCGCCCTAAGCCTCACTTAGTCAAGTTAGGAAGTTTTACAATCACTCAGAAAACCCTCAACAAAGCTACACTAAAGATCCTTTCAACCACAAAAGAAATGCTCAACAGAAATTCACACCACTTTAATACAAATCTGCTTTGGAGACTATTTTCTAGCTAAAATATCTCTTGAGAACTTGTAAACAAAGTGTGCAAAAGTTCCTACTTCGTTCAGACCAGTTTAATTTTAAAGGGAACCAGAAATGGGCTTCATCAATGCTTCCAACGGATAGAAGGCAGCTGAAGAGTCAACTAGCCGTTGGGGCTGTCGGACGTCCGACGATCGAATCATCGTCCGAACCAATCGTCCGATGATAGCCATGTTGAGGTTCGGACGTCCGATGAGTTTTTTGTCGTCCGACAGCACAGCGTCCGACCATGGGCCGAGAGCTAGCAAGTTATCTTGGAATTTTTCGGACGTCCGATCTGGTTGATATGCGTCCGAGGTGTGCGTCCGATCCTTCCGGACGTCCGATGCTCCCATATGAGCGTCCGACAGAGCTTCCTTCCTGATGTTCTTCATCCTTTCGGACGTCCGACAGATTCCTTTCGGCCGTGTTACCTGATTGTCCTGTTTTTGCTTCACATTTTGGTTGTTTTGCTTTTGATGACATATTCGAACCTGATTCTTGGATAGACAAAAACACTTGTTTTCGAAGAAGGTTAGATAAACATTTCAAAGTGCCAAGAATGACACACAAGACACACTTAAAAGACAGTATCTTTGATCGGAACAAAACAATTACTAAATTCATTTATATTATTTCAATCTTGTTTGCCACATCCAAAGCATCGTAGACTGGAGTCAATCAGACATATGCTTTCCTTGTTCCATCAGGTCTGATCAAACTGTTCACTTTCTTGGTCTGTATAAACGAACTTTTGTGATCATCAAAACCAAGAATAACATTCTCCCCCTTTTTGATGATGACAAAACAAAAGTTTGAAATGAAATTTGATGATTGCAATGAAAACTCCCCCTTTCAAAATAGACAAGAACTCCCCCTGCCTTAGTGAATCATAAAAAGTTTGAAAACCTCCCCCTCACTAGACTGCCCAACCGAGTTTAGACAATTATCCAAAAACATGACAATTAAGCAACTCACAACCAACATATCACCAATTCAATCCATCAGCAAAATCCAAATTTAATTAAACCATCAATCAATTCAACATATCCAACATCATCAAATCCTCATCAAATCCAACATATCAATCAATTAGTATATCATTTCCATTCTCCCCCTTTTTGTCATCACAAAGGGCAACCAATTACATCAACACATCCACAAATACATTCATCAATGAAAACCAAAAAAAAAAAAATTCATTATATTCACACAATTAGAATAGACAAACAAACATCCATCAAGACAGTGCTTAAACATCCATCAAAACATAACTTAAACATTCATCAAAAACATACCAAAAGAAACTTAAAATATCCATTACATTACATATTCATTGTTGAATACCACAAACACATAAACGAGACAGACAACATGTAAATGCCCTAAATGATGAACTAAGTGGATCCAGGTGTCCTCCGAGAGAGCTGATATTGGTCAAGATCCTCCTCTTCAGTCTCTTCATCATCTTCAGCAGCTTCTTCAACTGGTGCCTTGCCTTTATCTAATGTAGAGGTGCCAAGAGGAGTCACAGGGGTTGAAGAACCAGGATCCGGAATTGATGAACTTGGATCAGTGGGGTGTGACTCTTTGTCATGGGAAACTTCCTCAACCACAGGTGGAGGAAAAAGAAGATTCTTTTTGTCAAGAAAGGCAGTTTGTTGCTCAGAAGACATGGTGAGCATTAGGCCATGTTCTAGAAGAAGAACATGCTGTTTGAGTTCATGAAGAAGCTCAATTACTTCATTACTTGAAGAGGAAGATGCTTTAGTGGCAGACTTCCTAGGGTGAATGGGAGTGAGTGAAATGAGTGAAGGATCATGTATAGTCTTAGACCTCTGTTCACTAGATGATGCCCCCTTATATGCCCACAGATTATCTTTAAAAACAAGATTTTTCCTTTCAAAATATGCTCTGGTAAAAGCATAAGAAGATGCTTCTTTGGGACAAACACCTAAAATTGGAACTTTGTAAAATTCAAAAATCTTTTGAAGAAACTTTCCATAGGATAGTTTTCTTCGAGAGTCAGTAGCATAGCGAAGTAAAAACTTGCACATGACAAAACCAAAATCAATCCGGATTTTTTCTCGAAAACAATAAAAGAGATACAACTCCATTTTGTTTGCATCAGTTCTGTGGCCATCAGTGGGCACAAGCAGGTTTGAAATGATAGAAAAGGCAATTAAATTCACAGGGGCCAGATCATTCAACTTAGCATCAGCAGGTGAGGAAAAACTTCTTTTGAAATAAGTTAACATTTTTGTCCCATCAAAATGATTTGCAGCAGTAGGGAGCTCTTCATAGGAAAAGAAATTAGCAACCTTATCTTTGCATAAACGTTCAATTGTAGTTTTTAAAATGGAATTCACAGTATCAGAATCAAAGATGAGGTCTACCCCATTTACCCTAGACATGATCTCAGTTTGGTCAGTTCCTTTCCTAAGGTTGGCAAAAAATTGATGCAGCATATCAGGATAGTAGACATTGGGCATGGAAATGAGATGTGACCATTTCTGGAAAGCAAATAGATTCAGAATGGATTCTAAACCTATGGAGCGAAATTCAGAGGGGTTTACAGTTCTTTGAGGGATGACACCCTTCTGGGATATCCAGGCGTATCTGTCTTTCGCAGCATCATCAAAGAATGGAGGGAGAGGGACTGATTTAGGAGGCGGTTGAGAAGAGGTCCCCTGTCCAGATTCTGGTTGAGAAGTGGGTTGTGGAGTAGGTCGTGATATCTGACCCTTGATAGCTCCCCTTTTGAAGCGCTTGGATGTCCGTTTGACAGTAGGAAGATCCTCATCCTCATCCCTGAGTGGATACTTGCGTCCGGCAGTAACTTTTCCTCCCCTTAGATTCACCATTTTTCTAAATGTGTGGAATGGAGGATGCAAATGATGCACACAGCAGTAGGGAAGTGAATCGCACAGAAATTTTGGGACAAAAACACCTTGAACGAGATTTGACAGAGCGGTTATGCAAGAGTAGGGTTGTGAGGAAAATTTGGGGATTTGCGAAATGTTATTCAGTTTGGTGAAATGATCAGGAGAAATGAAACGCAAACGATGGGAAAATGTTTTGGTTGAGTCAATTTGGGAATGGTAGCCACAAAATGGTACGAATTTGAGAGTGAGGGAAGAGAGAGTTTTCGTCCGAGAGGAAATAGGATGGGAAGAGTCTGAAGCAAATGCGGAAGAAAGTTGTTTTAAAAAATGAGCCGTTGCACTGTCGGACGGCCGAACGAAGTTGTGCGTCCGACAGTTGCGTCCGAACAGACGCAATCTGGAGAATGGCTGAAGAACATCATCGGACGTCCGTTCATCTTCTTTCGGACGTCCGAAGACCCAAAGAAAATTAAGATGATTTTTCGATTATTCCTAATTTTGATCTTAGATGAATGAACTGTTCTAATGGCAAAGCTTTCGTAAAAATATCAGCAAATTGATCTTTAGAACAAACATAATTTACACATATTTCACCTTTTTGAACAAGATCACGAATAAAGTGATGCTTTATATCTATGTGCTTTGTCCTAGAATGATGAATAGGATTTTTGGTCAAATTGATAGCACTAGTATTATCACAGAATACAGGCATGCAGTCATACAACAATCCAAAATCATTCAAAGTGTGCTTCATCCATAGAAGTTGAGCACAACATGCACTAGCGGCAATATATTCCGCCTCGGTGGTAGACAAAGAGATTGCACATTGTTTCTTGCTAAACCAAGAGACTAAACAATTTCCAAGAAAATGACAAGTTCCACTCGTACTCTTTCTATCCACATGACAACCTCCAAAATCAGCATCCGAATAACCATATAGAGCAAACTCATTAGATCTAGCATACCAAAGACCATAGTCTAATGTACCTTTCAAATACCTAAAAATTCTTTTTACAGCATTCAAATGTGATTCTTTTGGACAAGATTGAAATCTAGCACACAAGCAAACAGCAAACATAATATCAGGTCTACTTGCGGTTAAATAAAGTAGGCTTCCGATCATACCTCTATAATGCTTTTCATCCACATGATTACCTTCTTCATCTTTGTCAAGCTTTGTAGAAGTGCACATTGGAGTTCCAACTTGTTTTGAGTCCTCCATGCCAAACCTTTTCAGCAATTCCTTGGTATATTTTGCTTGATTTATAAAAATTCCCTCAAGAGCTTGATGTATTTGAAGTCCAAGGAAGAAATTTAATTCTCCCATCATACTCATTTCAAATTCACTTTGCATAGTGGTGGAAAACTCCTTACATAGATACTCATTAGTAGCACCAAAAATAATATCATCAACATATATTTGCACAATAAGAAGGTCATTCAACACATGCTTAGTAAACAGTGTGGTGTCCACAATACCTCTTTTGAAACCTTTTTCAATCAAGAACCCACTTAATCTTTCATACCAAGCTCTTGGAGCCTGCTTTAAACCATATAAAGCTTTAGAAAGTTTAAACACATGACTTGGAAATTTTGTATTTTCAAAACCGGGGGGTTGATCCACATACACTTCTTGATCAATAAAACCATTTAAAAAGGCACTTTTAACATCCATTTGAAACAATTTGAAACCTTTGAAGCAAGCAAAAGCAAGAAGCATTCTAATAGATTCTAATCTTGCTACGGGAGCAAATGTTTCATCAAAATCAATGCCTTCTTCTTGTGCATATCCTTTAGCAACTAATCTGGCTTTATTTCTTACTACAACACCTTTATCATCCAACTTATTTCTAAAAATCCACTTTGTGCCAATGATAGGTTGATTTTGAGGTCTATCAACAAGTGTCCAAACTTCATTTCTCTCAAATTGATTAAGTTCCTCTTGCATTGCCAAAATCCAGTTTTCATCCTTTAAAGCATCATTGACATTTTTGGGTTCATAAAGAGAAACTAAAGCAAAATTGTCAATCAATTTTCTAGATGAGGAACGAGTGTTTACCTTCTCGGATGGATCACCAATTATAAGCTCTTTTGGATGATTTTGGTTGAATTTCCAAGCCTTGGGAAGATCTTTGAGTGGATCATCATTTTTGTCTTCATCTTCCACTTCTTGATCATTATGAACTTCATTTTCCATTTCAGTTGCTGCTGGTTTAGAACTTCCTTCATTTCCAATTGATAGTTTTTCCATTCCTTCTCGAACACCTACATCATCATCCTCACACAAACTTTTGGAATTATCATCATTGGCTTCATCAAATGTTATATGTATAGCTTCTTCAATCACAAGTGTTCTTCTATTAAAAACTCTATATCCTCTTTTATTCTCACAATACCCCAAAAATATTCCTTCATCAGATTTTTTGTCAAACTTACCAAGATGTTCCTTTAGATTCAAAATAAAACATTTACAACCAAATGCTTTGAAGTAACCAACCGTAGGTTTCTTATCAAAAATCAGTTCATAAGAAGTTTTCTTCAAAATAGGTCTCAAGAGGATTCTGTTCATCACATAACATGCGGTGTTTACCGCTTCAGCCCAAAGATATTTAGGCAGCCTACATTCATTCAACATAGTTCTAGCAGCCTCTTGGAGAGTCCTATTTTTCCTTTCTACAACACCATTTTGCTGTGGAGTCCTTGCAATAGAAAACTCATGTGTTATACCATTATGATCACAAAATTCTGGAAAACCACAATACTTGAATTCTGTTCCATTATCACTTCTAATCCTAACAATTTTTAACCCAAGCAGATTTTGCACTTTAGCAAACATTGAAGTAAAATTCTTGAAGGCATCATCTTTATGAGCAAGAAATATCACCCAGGTGTATCTAGAATAATCATCAACAATTACAAAACAATATTTCTTACCTCCCAGGCTAGTGATTTGAGTGGGACCAAATAAATCAAGATGCAAGAGTTCCAAAGGTTTTGAAGTAGATACACACATTTTTGGTTTAAAAGAAATTTTAGTTTGCTTCCCAAATTGACATGCATCACATATTTTGTCCTTATCAAAACTAATTTTTGGCAAGCCTCTAACCAACTCCTTTTTCGAAATTTCCTTTAGTAAATCCATGTTAAAATGACAAAGTCTTCTATGCCACAACCAAGGATCTTCATTTGAAGCTTTGAGACATTTTAAGCTAGAAGAATCAACTTTATCGAGAATCACAATATATATGTCATTAAACCTCTTACCTTTGAACACAACATTATATTTGGAATCAAGTACAATGCATTCATGCTTTTTAAACAACACATACAAGTCTTTATCACACAATTGACTAACACTAAGCAAGTTATAACCTAAGTTATCAACCAAGAGCACATTATGAACAAAAGTTTCACCATCCTTACCAACATCACCTATTCCAATTGTCTTAGCTTTCACATCATCACCAAATGTTACCTTTCCACTTGATTTTGATTTCAGCTTTATGAACAAGGAAGGATCACCGGTCATGTGCCTTGAGCAACCGCTATCAATGAACCACTTGGACTTGTTTGAGCATTTTTCCTGAAAAGAAAAGGTGTTTGGTACCCTTTTTAATTTTTGGGTCCATAATAGTTAGCATTGTATCTAACTAACCACATGCACTTCATCCCTTTGTTCAGATTTCTTTTCACATAGCAATTACCTTTCAAATGCCCTCTTTGACAACAAAAATCACACATAATGGAAGAGTCCTTAACATGTACTGGTTTGATATATCTCAATCCACCTCTTCTATATGTTGTGAACCCATGTGCAATTTTGTTGTGTGCAAATGTTCTTTGAAAAGTAGTAGGATGGGTAAATAACATGTTCCTTTTGCTAAACTCCTGCTTTCTTGCTTTCAGAGTCTCATCCAAGTTGTCCATTCTTTTTTTCAAATCACCCTGTCTTTCCTTCAGCATTTCACAAATATTTGTCTTTCTATCAAGCTCATCTTGAACATTACATCCGGCTCTTACTAGACTTTCATTGTCGGTCTTTAGTTGTTTATTTTGTTGAAAAAGACTTGCATTTTCTTGAATGAGAAAAGCCATTTTCTGTTTTAACTGCTTGTTTTTATCATAAGATTCCTTCAAGGCATTATGCAGTTTTTCAACAAAGGATTCAAGATCATCATCTTCATCATTATCACTTTCAGATTGAGAGTGTGTGGAAGTTACCTCATTATTTCCAATAGCCATGAAGGCCATTTGAGCAGATTCTTCTTCTTCTTCAACTTCCCCTTCGGAGTTGCATTCATTCCAAGTAATCTGAAAATTGTTGAATCTTGGCTTTCGATCAGCTTTTCCATCTTTCATCTTCTTCATAGGGCATTCGTTTGCATAATGTCCAATCTGTCCACATTCGAAGCATTTGTCCAACTGTTTCTTGTTGAAATCTTGTTTACCTTTATACTTTGCGATAGATGGCTGATTCTGGAATTGATTGCTAGATCCTCCCCTTCTAAACTTTCTTTTATTCAAGATTCTTTTGAAGCCTCTGGTGATGAGAGCAAGATCATTATCGTCACCATCCGAGTCTTCATCATCCAGGTGAGCAGTATCATCTTCACCTTGAGTAGTCTTTAGAGCAATGTTTCTCTTTGCTCTAGCATCCTCTTCCTCCTGCACCTTAGTTTTCAGTTTCAACTCATAAGAGGTTAGTGAGTTAATGATAGATTCAATAGGCACAGAACTTAAATCCTTGGCCTCCTCTATTGCAGTCACTTTATTTTCCCATTCTTTGCCCAAGGCATTGAGAATTTTCCTGTTCTTCTCTCCCAAGGTGTACTCTTTGCCCAACGCCTCGAGATCTTTGATCAAGTCAGTGAACCTGCAATACATTTTGTCAATATCCTCAAGAGGTTCAATTTTAAATGATTCATATTTCGTGACCAAGATGGCCTTTTTCTGTTCTTTCACATTGTCACCACCCTCATGGATTTCTCTTAGTTTATCCCACATTTCTTTAGCCGATTTGCAGCCTTTTACTCTGATTGATTCATTTGAATCTAGGGCACTATAAATAACATTCATGGCCTTGGCATTCAATGTGAGGTTAGTCCTATCTTGAGCATTCATTTCAACTCTTGTTTTTGGCCGAAGCAACCCTGTATCTGCATCAAGAAAGTTAGCTTCATGCGGTCCTTCACTCACAATAAACCATAATTCAATATCAATAGATTGCAGAAAGATAATCATTCGTTCTTTCCAGCTAACATAGTTGGAGCCACTGAACATGGGAGACCTAGTAACAGATTGCCCCTCAACAAACATAGCATGACTGGTTGTCATCTTTACTCCATGTGACAGCCCCACCTTCCCCTAAAGCGAACCAAAGAGGTTAGCGGACTGCCTGCCCAGCTCTCGCCAGGACTAACGGTGCAGTATAGAGCGATCTTTCACATTCCGGAACTTATAGCGCGCGCAAATAAGGCAAAAGGGCAAAATAACCCAAAATAAAAGGAAATGAAATCTGGGGTCGGCCATGAATAGTAACCGACTCGTCCGAACCCAACCAAACATCGAATTACATATACCACATAACATTTAGCCTTTACAAACCAAAATGACGTTTAAAAGTGATACAAAAGTCACTACATATATGGTTTGCCAAAACAAAAGTGAAAATGGCCCTAATGATACATTTAGGGTCCCATTTTATATACAATACAAAAGAGTCATTCATCTAGTTCATTCGGCAACCATTTATCAAAATTCATTCCAAAAGAGTCATATTCCTGTAAGGAAAACAAAAGGAACGGGGTGAGCTAATTGCCCAGTGAGAATACAACTCAAGCAACCAAGTTCATGAATACGTCAAGTTTAACAGTCCAATTTACCAAAATAAATAAAGCCACACATTAATAATGAGGATAAAAGGATACGGGTGGCTCTCAAGAGCCCTTTTCCTCGTTTGAATTCTTGATCAGGTCTCATTGACTCTCCGTCAATGTCTGAAAGGTAACCAACCGTAGACTCCTCTTAACTTCCATTCCCTTCCTCCTAACATTCCTCAACCGGGCCCGAAATCCAAACTCTTACATTGTGGTATTACTCGAGTAAACCGGAATCAAGAGTCTCTCATACTACAAGATTCCCTATGATGTTGCCCCAAGGCACATTAATTGGCACGACCAAGCCCTCGCCGGCTCGATTCAATCAATAACCAATGGGGTTGAGCTCATGGATAATATTTGAAGTCATGTATTTCATTTCATATAACATTTCATATAACATTTCATATAACTTTCCAATAACATGCGAAACAATAAGTGAAAGTGATAAAGTACACTCTCACTTGGATCAATCAACATTCAACATCTCAAGTACAAAGATCAAAGCCATGTAATAGCACATAAGTGAGTAGTACACTCACCTAGCTAGTACAATGCGGTTTCAAATACTTTAGTCAAAAGAACGTTGTGCACCACCGTCACGCCCTAAAATCACGCAACAAATGCAATGAGACTCGATAACGAGTCATATAGCAATGCTAAACACAACCCCAATAGGGTTTCATATGCATAAATGAGCATAATAGCAAACCAGAAATTAGAAAATGGCCTTAGTCTTGGCCCCAAATAGAAAACTGTTTTGCCCTTATTATGCGGTAATGGTGTAAAATTCTCTACGGTTATCGGATGGGGGTGTAAGACCCACCGTTTCGAAGCTATGAAACAGGGCTACAACAATGTAGAAGGTCACTCAATCCAGTTCCTAGCTTAACTAGGTCGAAAATGCCAAATACTATACCAGAATTACCAAAACAGGTTTGCAAATCACACAAAACTGTAATTACTATAACTTAGTCTATACAAGTCCAAATGCCGAAATTCCAAAGGCATATGTTAGCTAAGACATCCAGCTACATTTCATCAGAAGACACCAACAACTAAATCCAAACCAATTCCAGTCAAAATGGCCAATAACCAGTACAGTTTTCGCATTCTGTCCAAAGCAGAACAGCTACAGTAATTTCGTCATATCTCACTCCACACTAATCCAAATGACCTGAAATTTTGCAGGCATCTCAAACACATCAATACCTACAACTTTCATGTTTTGAACAAAGTCCAATTCGGCCTCTATCTATGACCTAAAATTTCGGACAGAATGTTCAACCAAGAACCCTAATTTTTCCAGAAATTCTTCCAAATTCAAAATTGATTGCAATTTCCTATCATATGCACCTACTAGAGCCAAAGCCCCTTATTACCAACTATCAAAAACAACCACACCATCAAGATCATATGAACCCAGAAAATTCCTCAAAAAAATAAAAACTCAACCAAATCACTTCAAACCAAGAAATAAATCATATATTCCTTCACTCATGCCACCATTAAGCATCATATAACCATCATTAGGTATAGGGGAGAGGTTGAAGCATCACTTACCAAGAAACAAGAGAGAGGAGGATATTGGACACCTTAGCTCTTCAAAACAACTTCACTAATACCCTTTTCTAGCACTAAAAGATAGGATTTTATGGAGTGAAATGGATGGAAGCAAATGTTTTTGGTTGATTTGCACCAAGTAGAAGCTAAAACTTGAAGAGTTTCTCCTTCCTTCCTTGAGCTAGAGAGCCGGCCAACAAGAGAAGAAAATGGTGAGTTTTAGTCAATTTTTTTGAGATATTTAACTAATGGGTCAAAAGTCAAAAACATGAATAGTAAGCCTTAAGTCAAACCCAATGAAACAATGACACTTGGCACCTCAATTAATGCAATCCTATCCTTTCTTTTCTCTCTCACATCAATCATTTCACACACTCTACTTATCTCTTAACACCCGATAAATTTTACACAGTATCCGAAACTTAACCTTATTGGCCGAATTTTTCCGAACTTTTCGCACTAGTGGGTCCCACGTCCACTATTTACTCTTAATTTTCTAAAAACTCTCTAATACTAGAAAAATCATCTTAAAACTATAATTACGCATAAAATCTACCAGAAAATATTTCTAAGCCAGAAAATGCAAAAATTATGCAATTAAGGGGTAATAAACCCTAGGAAAAAAAAATAGGGTTTTTACGGGTTCTCACACTCTCCCCCCCCTTAAAAGAATTTCGTCCTCGAAATTTTCTCACCTTGATTCACAAATAGCTCAGGGTATTGTTTTTTCCACCTCCCAGGTAGCCTTTTCTATCCCATGATTTTTTTTTCGCGAACACTATTCTCTCTCCTACCCAAACCCTACGATCCTTACAAACCATACCAAGACTCAAACGATGATTTTTTCCCAAAGGATTACTACTTTCAGGTAGGCGTGATATCTATTTCGTCCATCAGAATTGGGACTGAAAAATGGATGAGTAACACCGGGATCTACTAATATTTCCGCAGAAATACCGCAATCGTACCTTCCTCAATCTCAGGAGAATCGGGGACCTGTTGTGGCTCCAGTGAATACACTCGAGCTGCTACCTTAGGTTTCGTCCCATTCCCCTTATCCGGTCCCGTGTTGGTCTTTGACATAGTTTGAGCTCCCCTTCCTTCTTGCGTCATAAGTAGGCAGGTAGCAAGCTTGTGGTCTGCGCTTCCACAACGCAGACATTTGCCTCCTTTCTTCCAGCAATTGTCTTCAGAATGATTCGACTTCCCGCAATACCCGCAAGGTCCGCGTGCTGCAGAAGCCGAGCCTCCTCTCTGGCCTCTCCCCAACTGGCTGCCTCGTGACGGGCTCTCTCGTGACACTCCCGGTACCCTTTCTTCCCCAATTCCTCGCCCAAACTTGGAAGGGGTACTCTCATTCCCCTGCCCCGAATTATTTCCAGGAAATCCTCGCTTTTTCGCCTGGAAATTTCTTACTTGCAATCTGGCACTCTCTACCCGTTGGGCCTTCTCAACGGCCTCGCTAAAAGCATTGATTTGAGCCACTGCGAGGTCCTTCTGAATCTCCACGTTTAGGCCCTGGATAAAACGCCTAATTCGCCGTTGCTCCGTCACAATCAACTCAGGCGCAAATTTGGACAGGCGGGTGAACTGGCTCTCGTATTCCGCCACCGATTGAGCTCCTTGGCGGAGTCGGATGAACTCATCTTCCTTCCTTTCCTGAACTAGAGGAGGGAAGAATTTCGCGTTAAACTCCCTCATAAAATTTACCCAAGTCCTGGGCGTTTGTTCCCTCTCCCATTTTTGCCGAATGACATTCCACCAGGAGCGGGCCGCCTCTTCCAGCTGGAAAACGGCAAAAGTCACCTGCCGTTCTTCGGTATAGTGTAGGGCGGCAAAAATATCGACCATCTTTTCGAGCCACCTTTCGGCAACATCCGGATCAGGTCCCCCGATGAACTTGGGTGGGGCAAACTTTTGAAATCGTTCCAGAGCTCTGTCTTCGCTCTCAACATGATTGCCAGGGTTTCCAGGGTTTCCAGGATTAGGGTTTGGATTCTGGCCTTGTTGCTGCACCACTTGTGCCAACAGGTTTGTCATTTGCTGCATAGCGGCAGCTATCTGTACATTAGGGTCAACTCTCGGTTCAGGATGGGGTCCAGAGGAGGTTTCTCCAGTACCCCGGTCTGGCGTAGGTTGCCTATTCCCGCGCCCACGGCCCCGTCCACTACGTGTGCCGTCCATACAATCTAAGTCGATCTAGGTCACAAAATAAATATACTGTTAATGGGCAATGGGCACCTAACCCCTCCTTTTCGCAGCCCGAAACAGGAACAAGTAAACAAGAACAAATAACTACTCCACTCCCTCGTCGAGCATTTAAACACATAACACATATACAGAGAACACATAACAGTATCAACATGTATACAGAACAGTCAGTCAAGTACATATAAAGTCATCCATAGAATCACAATTTCTAGTTCGCCCCATTCTTTCTAACCTAGGCCTTCATATCTTTCGTATCCGGGCGCAAGAATCTCGTCTAAGATAATTCACCTCTCGAGCCGGCCGGTCCCAAGAGTAAACCATCCGTATTAAAGATTCCTACCCGACATACATACCTAGCTTCCTCGAGTTGCATAATAAAGATTTTTACACTTATAACATGCCCCATTCATAACTTACGCTCAAACGAGCACTTAGACATCTCAATGAAATCAGGACCATAACACCACTTGGCCCTAGGCTCACTCCGCGCAGAGACCACGCGAAGTGGCTCTGATACCACCTGTGACAGCCCCACCTTCCCCTAAGGCGAACCAAAGAGGTTAGCGGACTGCCTGCCCAGCTCTCGCCAGGACTAACGGTGCAGTATAGAGCGATCTTTCACATTCCGGAACTTATAGCGCGCGCAAATAAGGCAAAAGGGCAAAATAACCCAAAATAAAAGGAAATGAAATCTGGGGTCGGCCATGAATAGTAACCGACTCGTCCGAACCCAACCAAACATCGAATTACATATACCACATAACATTTAGCCTTTACAAACCAAAATGACGTTTAAAAGTGATACAAAAGTCACTACATATATGGTTTGCCAAAACAAAAGTGAAAATGGCCCTAATGATACATTTAGGGTCCCATTTTATATACAATACAAAAGAGTCATTCATCTAGTTCATTCGGCAACCATTTATCAAAATTCATTCCAAAAGAGTCATATTCCTGTAAGGAAAACAAAAGGAACGGGGTGAGCTAATTGCCCAGTGAGAATACAACTCAAGCAACCAAGTTCATGAATACGTCAAGTTTAACAGTCCAATTTACCAAAATAAATAAAGCCACACATTAATAATGAGGATAAAAGGATACGGGTGGCTCTCAAGAGCCCTTTTCCTCGTTTGAATTCTTGATCAGGTCTCATTGACTCTCCGTCAATGTCTGAAAGGTAACCAACCGTAGACTCCTCTTAACTTCCATTCCCTTCCTCCTAACATTCCTCAACCGGGCCCGAAATCCAAACTCTTACATTGTGGTATTACTCGAGTAAACCGGAATCAAGAGTCTCTCATACTACAAGATTCCCTATGATGTTGCCCCAAGGCACATTAATTGGCACGACCAAGCCCTCGCCGGCTCGATTCAATCAATAACCAATGGGGTTGAGCTCATGGATAATATTTGAAGTCATGTATTTCATTTCATATAACATTTCATATAACATTTCATATAACTTTCCAATAACATGCGAAACAATAAGTGAAAGTGATAAAGTACACTCTCACTTGGATCAATCAACATTCAACATCTCAAGTACAAAGATCAAAGCCATGTAATAGCACATAAGTGAGTAGTACACTCACCTAGCTAGCACAATGCGGTTTCAAATACTTTAGTCAAAAGAACGTTGTGCACCACCGTCACGCCCTAAAATCACGCAACAAATGCAATGAGACTCGATAACGAGTCATATAGCAATGCTAAACACAACCCCAATAGGGTTTCATATGCATAAATGAGCATAATAGCAAACCAGAAATTAGAAAATGGCCTTAGTCTTGGCCCCAAATAGAAAACTGTTTTGCCCTTATTATGCGGTAATGGTGTAAAATTCTCTACGGTTATCGGATGGGGGTGTAAGACCCACCGTTTCGAAGCTATGAAACAGGGCTACAACAATGTAGAAGGTCACTCAATCCAGTTCCTAGCTTAACTAGGTCGAAAATGCCAAATACTATACCAGAATTACCAAAACAGGTTTGCAAATCACACAAAACTGTAATTACTATAACTTAGTCTATACAAGTCCAAATGCCGAAATTCCAAAGGCATATGTTAGCTAAGACATCCAGCTACATTTCATCAGAAGACACCAACAACTAAATCCAAACCAATTCCAGTCAAAATGGCCAATAACCAGTACAGTTTTCGCATTCTGTCCAAAGCAGAACAGCTACAGTAATTTCGTCATATCTCACTCCACACTAATCCAAATGACCTGAAATTTTGCAGGCACCTCAAACACATCAATACCTACAACTTTCATGTTTTGAGCAAAGTCCAATTCGGCCTCTATCTATGACCTAAAATTTCGGACAGAATGTTCAACCAAGAACCCTAATTTTTCCAGAAATTCTTCCAAATTCAAAATTGATTGCAATTTCCTATCATATGCACCTACTAGAGCCAAAGCCCCTTATTACCAACTATCAAAAACAACCACACCATCAAGATCATATGAAACCAGAAAATTCCTCAAAAAAATAAAAAACTCAACCAAATCACTTCAAACCAAGAAATAAATCATATATTCCTTCACTCATGCCACCATTAAGCATCATATAACCATCATTAGGTATAGGGGAGAGGTTGAAGCATCACTTACCAAGAAACAAGAGAGAGGAGGATATTGGACACCTTAGCTCTTCAAAACAACTTCACTAATACCCTTACTAGCACTAAAAGATAGGATTTTATGGAGTGAAATGGATGGAAGCAAATGTTTTTGGTTGATTTGCACCAAGTAGAAGCTAAAACTTGAAGAGTTTCTCCTTCCTTCCTTGAGCTAGAGAGCCGGCCAACAAGAGAAGAAAATGGTGAGTTTTAGTCAATTTTTTTGAGATATTTAACTAATGGGTCAAAAGTCAAAAACATGAATAGTAAGCCTTAAGTCAAACCCAATGAAACAATGACACTTGGCACCTCAATTAATGCAATCCTATCCTTTCTTTTCTCTCTCACATCAATCATTTCACACACTCTACTTATCTCTTAACACCCGATAAATTTTACACAGTATCCGAAACTTAACCTTATTGGCCGAATTTTTCCGAACTTTTCGCACTAGTGGGTCCCACGTCCACTATTTACTCTTAATTTTCTAAAAACTCTCTAATACTAGAAAAATCATCTTAAAACTATAATTACGCATAAAATCTACCAGAAAATATTTCTAAGCCAGAAAATGCAAAAATTATGCAATTAAGGGGTAATAAACCCTAGGAAAAAAAAAATAGGGTTTTTACGGGTTCTCACACTCTCCCCCCCTTAAAAGAATTTCGTCCTCGAAATTTTCTCACCTTGATTCACAAATAGCTCAGGGTATTGTTTTTTCCACCTCCCAGGTAGCCTTTTCTATCCCATGATTTTTTTTTCGCGAACACTATTCTCTCTCCTACCCAAACCCTACGATCCTTACAAACCATACCAAGACTCAAACGATGATTTTTCCCCAAAGGATTACTACTTTCAGGTAGGCGTGATATCTATTTCGTCCATCAGAATTGGGACTGAAAAATGGATGAGTAACACCGGGATCTACTAATATTTCCGCAGAAATACCGCAATCGTACCTTCCTCAATCTCAGGAGAATCGGGGACCTGTTGTGGCTCCAGTGAATACACTCGAGCTGCTACCTTAGGTTTCGTCCCATTCCCCTTATCCGGTCCCGTGTTGGTCTTTGACATAGTTTGAGCTCCCCTTCCTTCTTGCGTCATAAGTAGGCAGGTAGCAAGCTTGTGGTCTGCGCTTCCACAACGCAGACATTTGCCTCCTTTCTTCCAGCAATTGTCTTCAGAATGATTCGACTTCCCGCAATACCCGCAAGGTCCGCGTGCTGCAGAAGCCGAGCCTCCTCTCTGGCCTCTCCCCAACTGGCTGCCTCGTGACGGGCTCTCTCGTGACACTCCCGGTACCCTTTCTTCCCCAATTCCTCGCCCAAACTTGGAAGGGGTACTCTCATTCCCCTGCCCCGAATTATTTCCAGGAAATCCTCGCTTTTTCGCCTGGAAATTTCTTACTTGCAATCTGGCACTCTCTACCCGTTGGGCCTTCTCAACGGCCTCGCTAAAAGCATTGATTTGAGCCACTGCGAGGTCCTTCTGAATCTCCACGTTTAGGCCCTGGATAAAACGCCTAATTCGCCGTTGCTCCGTCACAATCAACTCAGGCGCAAATTTGGACAGGCGGGTGAACTGGCTCTCGTATTCCGCCACCGATTGAGCTCCTTGGCGGAGTCGGATGAACTCATCTTCCTTCCTTTCCTGAACTAGAGGAGGGAAGAATTTCGCGTTAAACTCCCTCATAAAATTTACCCAAGTCCTGGGCGTTTGTTCCCTCTCCCATTTTTGCCGAATGACATTCCACCAGGAGCGGGCCGCCTCTTCCAGCTGGAAAACGGCAAAAGTCACCTGCCGTTCTTCGGTATAGTGTAGGGCGGCAAAAATATCGACCATCTTTTCGAGCCACCTTTCGGCAACATCCGGATCAGGTCCCCCGATGAACTTGGGTGGGGCAAACTTTTGAAATCGTTCCAGAGCTCTGTCTTCGCTCTCAACATGATTGCCAGGGTTTCCAGGGTTTCCAGGATTAGGGTTTGGATTCTGGCCTTGTTGCTGCACCACTTGTGCCAACAGGTTTGTCATTTGCTGCATAGCGGCAGCTATCTGTACATTAGGGTCAACTCTCGGTTCAGGATGGGGTCCAGAGGAGGTTTCTCCAGTACCCCGGTCTGGCGTAGGTTGCCTATTCCCGCGCCCACGGCCCCGTCCACTACGTGTGCCGTCCATACAATCTAAGTCGATCTAGGTCACAAAATAAATATACTGTTAATGGGCAATGGGCACCTAACCCCTCCTTTTCGCAGCCCGAAACAGGAACAAGTAAACAAGAACAAATAACTACTCCACTCCCTCGTCGAGCATTTAAACACATAACACATATACAGAGAACACATAACAGTATCAACATGTATACAGAACAGTCAGTCAAGTACATATAAAGTCATCCATAGAATCACAATTTCTAGTTCGCCCCATTCTTTCTAACCTAGGCCTTCATATCTTTCGTATCCGGGCGCAAGAATCTCGTCTAAGATAATTCACCTCTCGAGCCGGCCGGTCCCAAGAGTAAACCATCCGTATTAAAGATTCCTACCCGACATACATACCTAGCTTCCTCAAGTTGCATAATAAAGATTTTTACACTTATAACATGCCCCATTCATAACTTACGCTCAAACGAGCACTTAGACATCTCAATGAAATCAGGACCATAACACCACTTGGCCCTAGGCTCACTCCGCGCAGAGACCACGCGAAGTGGCTCTGATACCACCTGTGACAGCCCCACCTTCCCCTAAGGCGAACCAAAGAGGTTAGCGGACTGCCTGCCCAGCTCTCGCCAGGACTAACGGTGCAGTATAGAGCGATCTTTCACATTCCGGAACTTATAGCGCGCGCAAATAAGGCAAAAGGGCAAAATAACCCAAAATAAAAGGAAATGAAATCTGGGGTCGGCCATGAATAGTAACCGACTCGTCCGAACCCAACCAAACATCGAATTACATATACCACATAACATTTAGCCTTTACAAACCAAAATGACGTTTAAAAGTGATACAAAAGTCACTACATATATGGTTTGCCAAAACAAAAGTGAAAATGGCCCTAATGATACATTTAGGGTCCCATTTTATATACAATACAAAAGAGTCATTCATCTAGTTCATTCGGCAACCATTTATCAAAATTCATTCCAAAAGAGTCATATTCCTGTAAGGAAAACAAAAGGAACGGGGTGAGCTAATTGCCCAGTGAGAATACAACTCAAGCAACCAAGTTCATGAATACGTCAAGTTTAACAGTCCAATTTACCAAAATAAATAAAGCCACACATTAATAATGAGGATAAAAGGATACGGGTGGCTCTCAAGAGCCCTTTTCCTCGTTTGAATTCTTGATCAGGTCTCATTGACTCTCCGTCAATGTCTGAAAGGTAACCAACCGTAGACTCCTCTTAACTTCCATTCCCTTCCTCCTAACATTCCTCAACCGGGCCCGAAATCCAAACTCTTACATTGTGGTATTACTCGAGTAAACCGGAATCAAGAGTCTCTCATACTACAAGATTCCCTATGATGTTGCCCCAAGGCACATTAATTGGCACGACCAAGCCCTCGCCGGCTCGATTCAATTAATAACCAATGGGGTTGAGCTCATGGATAATATTTGAAGTCATGTATTTCATTTCATATAACATTTCATATAACTTTCCAATAACATGCGAAACAATAAGTGAAAGTGATAAAGTACACTCTCACTTGGATCAATCAACATTCAACATCTCAAGTACAAAGATCAAAGCCATGTAATAGCACATAAGTGAGTAGTACACTCACCTAGCTAGTACAATGCGGTTTCAAATACTTTAGTCAAAAGAACGTTGTGCACCACCGTCACGCCCTAAAATCACGCAACAAATGCAATGAGACTCGATAACGAGTCATATAGCAATGCTAAACACAACCCCAATAGGGTTTCATATGCATAAATGAGCATAATAGCAAACCAGAAATTAGAAAATGGCCTTAGTCTTGGCCCCAAATAGAAAACTGTTTTGCCCTTATTATGCGGTAATGGTGTAAAATTCTCTACGGTTATCGGATGGGGGTGTAAGACCCACCGTTTCGAAGCTATGAAACAGGGCTACAACAATGTAGAAGGTCACTCAATCCAGTTCCTAGCTTAACTAGGTCGAAAATGCCAAATACTATACCAGAATTACCAAAACAGGTTTGCAAATCACACAAAACTGTAATTACTATAACTTAGTCTATACAAGTCCAAATGCCGAAATTCCAAAGGCATATGTTAGCTAAGACATCCAGCTACATTTCATCAGAAGACACCAACAACTAAATCCAAACCAATTCCAGTCAAAATGGCCAATAACCAGTACAGTTTTCGCATTCTGTCCAAAGCAGAACAGCTACAGTAATTTCGTCATATCTCACTCCACACTAATCCAAATGACCTGAAATTTTGCAGGCATCTCAAACACATCAATACCTACAACTTTCATGTTTTGAACAAAGTCCAATTCGGCCTCTATCTATGACCTAAAATTTCGGACAGAATGTTCAACCAAGAACCCTAATTTTTCCAGAAATTCTTCCAAATTCAAAATTGATTGCAATTTCCTATCATATGCACCTACTAGAGCCAAAGCCCCTTATTACCAACTATCAAAAACAACCACACCATCAAGATCATATGAACCCAGAAAATTCCTCAAAAAAATAAAAACTCAACCAAATCACTTCAAACCAAGAAATAAATCATATATTCCTTCACTCATGCCACCATTAAGCATCATATAACCATCATTAGGTATAGGGGAGAGGTTGAAGCATCACTTACCAAGAAACAAGAGAGAGGAGGATATTGGACACCTTAGCTCTTCAAAACAACTTCACTAATACCCTTACTAGCACTAAAAGATAGGATTTTATGGAGTGAAATGGATGGAAGCAAATGTTTTTGGTTGATTTGGCTAAAACTTGAAGAGTTTCTCCTTCCTTCCTTGAGCTAGAGAGCCGGCCAACAAGAGAAGAAAATGGTGAGTTTTAGTCAATTTTTTTGAGATATTTAACTAATGGGTCAAAAGTCAAAAACATGAATAGTAAGCCTTAAGTCAAACCCAATGAAACAATGACACTTGGCACCTCAATTAATGCAATCCTATCCTTTCTTTTCTCTCTCACATCAATCATTTCACACACTCTACTTATCTCTTAACACCCGATAAATTTTACACAGTATCCGAAACTTAACCTTATTGGCCGAATTTTTCCGAACTTTTCGCACTAGTGGGTCCCACGTCCACTATTTACTCTTAATTTTCTAAAAACTCTCTAATACTAGAAAAATCATCTTAAAACTATAATTACGCATAAAATCTACCAGAAAATATTTCTAAGCCAGAAAATGCAAAAATTATGCAATTAAGGGGTAATAAACCCTAGGAAAAAAAAAATAGGGTTTTTACGGGTTCTCACACTGATCAGAAAAATAAGTATAGAAAAGCAATGAGAATTTTATTAAACAGAAAAGTAAAATAGGGAATCAAACCAGGTGTCTACCAAGCTATCCTCAAACTTGAAGACCAAACACTAGGAAGAGCAACTTCTCTTTGATGAAAGAAGATCAACTAGATGTACAATGGAGGGAGCACTTCCTCCTCGCCCTAAGCCTCACTTAGTCAAGCTAGGAAGTTTTACAATCACTCAGAAAACCCTCAACAAAGCTACACTAAAGATCCTTTCAACCACAAAAGAAATGCTCAACAGAAATTCACACCACTTTAATACAAATCTGCTTTGGAGACTATTTTCTAGCTAAAATATCTCTTGAGAACTTGTAAACAAAGTGTGCAAAAGTTCCTACTTCGTTCAGACCAGTTTAATTTTAAAGGGAACCAGAAATTGGCTTCATCAATGCTTCCAACGGATAGAAGGCAGCTGAAGAGTCAACTAGCCGTTGGGGCTGTCGGACGTCCGACGATCGAATCATCGTCCGAACCAATCGTCCGATGATAGCCATGTTGAGGTTCGGACGTCCGATGAGTTTTTTGTCGTCCGACAGCACAGCGTCCGACCATGGGCCGAGAGCTAGCAAGTTATCTTGGAATTTTTCGGACGTCCGATCTGGTTGATATGCGTCCGAGGTGTGCGTCCGATCCTTCCGGACGTCCGATGCTCCCATATGAGCGTCCGACAGAGCTTCCTTCCTGATGTTCTTCATCCTTTCGGACGTCCGACAGATTCCTTTCGGCCGTCCGACCTGATTGTCCTGTTTTTGCTTCACATTTTGGTTGTTTTGCTTTTGATGACATATTCGAACCTGATTCTTGGATAGACAAAAACACTTGTTTTCGAAGAAGGTTAGATAAACATTTCAAAGTGCCAAGAATGACACACAAGACACACTTAAAAGACAGTATCTTTGATCGGAACAAAACAATTACTAAATTCATTTATATTATTTCAATCTTGTTTGCCACATCCAAAGCATCGTAGACTGGAGTCAATCAGACATATGCTTTCCTTGTTCCATCAGGCCTGATCAAAGTGTTCACTTTCTTGGTCTGTATAAACGAACTTTTGTGATCATCAAAACCAAGAATAACATATACCGATTAGGTATTGTGTTAGGAATCCTAAATTGCTAGAATTCAGGTAGTGCTAAATTTATGATACTTGTGTTGTAAAGTTGTACAAGCAATTAATGAGAATGAACAACTTATGTAGATAGTATTATACTGATCAAGGATGGTTTATTTTGTGTTATGTTAGGAGTCTTAAATTGCTAGAATTTGGGTAGTCCAAAATTTATCACACCTGTGTTGTAAGGTTATACAAGCAATTAATAAGGAGTTACAAATTATGTAGATGGTGTTACACTGATTAGGAACAATTTATTTTCATATTGTGTTGGCAATCCAAAATTGCTAGAATTCAGGTAGTGCTAAATTTATGATACATGTATTGTAAAGTTATACAAGCAATTAATAAGGATGTATAAATTGTGTAGACGGTGTTATACTGATCGACAATAGTTTGCTTCGTGTTACATTAGGAATCTTGAATTCCTAAAACTTAGGTAGTTCTAAATTTATCACATTTACGTTGTGAAATTTTATAAGTAATTTGTAAGGAGTTACAAATTGTATAGATGGTATTACACCAATCAGAAATGGTTTGTTTTTGTGGTATGTTAGGAATCATAAATTACTAGAACTAGGGTAGTGCTAAATCTATGATGCTTATGTTATGAGGTTGTACAAGCGATTAATAAGGAGGTACAAATTGTGTAAATGATATTAAACTGATCAGGAACAGTTTATTTCCAGTTATGTAAACGTGCAAGCACTAAATTTGACATGATCTCCCTACACGTATGCATGATCAATTTATTCTCATGTAAAAGTACTATGTCGTGCTCAAAATATCACCAATTAATTTAGCATATTAGAGAACTTTTATTTTGTTTAATGAAATCAACTGAAATCCATTAATTAGTCAAACATATGTGCTGGATAATAACTCCAATGATTGTCACAAAGAGGTATACAAATACAACACTATTCATTTTCATTGCATTCACAAATTTACAAAAAAATACTATTATTTTTCTAACACGGATGAACTTTTTCCACCTATTGCCCTTAACAAAAACAAAAACCATCTGAATATCTGAATATAGTCATTTGCTTACTAACTTGCAGGCAGTCATTTTAGTGTACATCCGACTTCAAGTATTGGCAAAAATTAGTCTTGTTCTATTTGGAATCTGCAAGGCCATAATGATTTCGTTGAAGTTAACATTGTGCTCTGAAGTACATAGCTAAGCTGTGTATAGCAACCAATCCTTGGTATCATTTTCATGCAAATTTTTTAACTCTAGTCATTCATTTTCCCACAAAAGTTATTCAATATATAAACAACTAACTTTGCAGGTTATGGGCTATGAACAATTTCAATAAATCTAAATGATGTGCAGCCAACCTTTCACTCTAGCATATAGTGTGCGCTTCCCTATCTCTTTCCCCCTTTCTTTTTAAATTTTCCTTCCATTGTCAATTGTCTATACCTTGTTTTAATATTGTTATGTTAATGGATTATTGATTTTCAATTGCATCAAAGCATTGCTCCAATGTCACTAATTAGTCACATGATGTAATACATAGCCAACAAAATGTATAGGCATGCGTAATAATCTTGTAACCAATTTTTAATAGTAGATGAGATACATTGAACAATGTTTAAATTTAGCACCAACAAATCCCAATCAGTAGTCATGCTAATCAATTGTAAAGCAATTAGTTCCAATTACTGATTTAGATTGCAACCCACTATTTCTTCCTTATAATTAGTTCATCTAAAAAAAATATTTGCTATCCAACATGATATTACGACATACGCACTTAAACATCTTCACCTATATCTACTTTTGATGAGTCACTTTGCTTACCTTTTCTCTTACGATGTGTCTTAGTTTATTTCAAAGTGATCACCCATAAATACCAAGTAATAGTATATACACCATAAGGTTTCCTTGCTTACCAAAAAAAAAAAAATACAACATTTTAAATTTTCCTATTTTTTTAATTGCCTCAAATTTCCTCACTTATTGTGTAAAGTTTCTCATATAGTTCGTATAATGACTACACCATTCTTATTATTGTGGAAACTTATGGCCCCCGTTTATCCTCTACTAGCAATTCCTTCCAATAATTGGTTGGACAGTTGTCCTTTACTTTTTCACAAATGCTTGTTGTGCAAAAATTTCTTCCACTTTCATTCTTCATATGGTCCATCAACATATTTAACTTCTACTATTCATACGGGTTTCCCAAACAAACTTTCAATTTTATTTGTTTTATAGCGTTTCAATCAAGTTTTGCACTTATAACAAGTAAAAGTAAAATTGTTCCATACCATTGTCAAAATATGTAAATATAGTGTTTGCTCCGGATCCCCCCATCTCCTACTTTATAATTTGACTTCATCTTCCCTAAGATTTTTAGATTTCAAACTTCCAAGACTATCACTTTTTGCCACTATTTCTTCCTTCTCCCCATTGTAATTTTTGTTGGGTGATAGTGTATTTCCACCATTTTTCTTCTTTGTCCTTAGTCTACCATTTTCCTATTCTACGATATTATTTTGCCTATGCTATCTTGCCCTATTTTCTAGAGTTGTGGATGATTGAATATTGGCAATTATTTTGGAGGGAGAGCAAGGAACTTTTTGTTTCAATGATTCCTTCCTGTTCATTTGGGCGGCATTTTATGGTACGGAGTCCTAATGCTTCGTGACGGAATCTATTAAAAGTAAGACATCCTTTTTTTTAGCTTCACTAATTGAAATGAGGTTGCTTTGTCTCCTACTTACTCCATTTGCGACGTGGCTCTTGCTGAGCCTCTTCTTGGAGCATATGATAGGACCACTCTTGAATAGTCCTTTTGATGACCATTTGTGCCCCATATTCGTCTACAACTGTGTTAGGTAGTTAATTGTGTACTTAATTTATGAATATTTTTTCCATTTATTTTGCTAAACTATGAGTTTAATTGTTAGATTCTACTGATATTTGATTTTTGGTGTTATTTCTGGGAAATTGCTATGAAAAGGGAGTAAAAAGGCCATTAAAGCTGAATTTTTAGAAGACTACATTCTATAAGGTGTGACAACATCTTATTCTACTGCGAAGTCCGAAGTTCGTAGGACACGAGATAAATCTATCATTTGATTAAGAAGTCAATTAGGTCTTTTGGTTGTCCATATTAGCCACGAATTAGAAGTTCTGATCAATTGTGGACTGGTGCATTCCATTTAGAAAGCAATTAGCCTATTGAATTTTTATTAGTTTATTAGTTTAATTAGGAATAAGACTAGAAAAAGAAGTCTTTTCCTTTTAGAAGACTATTCATGCAAGAACAAAAGGGAGGAAATGATCCTCAAGCCCTTTCCATTATTCCTTTTTCTCTTTTTCTCTTTTTCTTCTGTAATAAACCCCAACTTATTTTTGGCCATGAATCCACCGTGAGGAGTGGCTGAACTTTCTCTCTAGTTGAAGTGTAATTGAAGCTTTGGTTCTATGATACTGTGAGATTTAATTTAGTTTTTATTATTTAATTTATTTGTAAGTATTTATATGTTCCCTGTTCGTTCATGAGTATGATTATTTTATACGATTAAATAACTGGCCACTATTTAATTGTTAGAATAATCTATTGCCATCTAAAATATCAAATCCGTAATTGTTTGATGGTTTTAGTGTTTGTGGCGAGTGATATCATTTGATCGTAGAAGAAACTTTTGAATTTATGTCACGGGAATATATAATCTAGTTTAAATGAACTGAACTTGTGTGTTTGTTGGTTAGAATTTATAGCTTCTCTAATTATTAATGTTGTCAATAAGTTAAATCCTAAGAGCTTGTTTAGAGTTGCTTAATTGGCAAGAGAAATAATCACAGAACTTGTTGTGGTTATCGAAACAGTAAGGAGAGGTAGGTTGCCAGAACTCGTTGACAACCATAACCAGTTTATTTATAAACGAATGAATTTTACATTTGTATTGATGATTAGTTAAATAAATCAAAGTAGAGATCTAACCTTTGACTAGAGAGTTGTCTATTGTTCATTTAGTTTTATTTATTTTTTTTGAATTATTATTTTTATTTAAGTAAATTACCTAGGTTAATTTTCCACAATCTCCCTTTTTGTTTATTGTTTCTCTAAGAAGATAAATTACCCAATCCCTGTGGATATGACCCTATTCACCACTACACTTGAATTCATATTTTTAGAGTAGGAATTTTATTTTTACTAGTTTGACACCCAACAATTTTAGCACTGGGGACTGGTGCCTTATTGATTTATTTTTTTTAATTTTTTATTTTCCCCTTATTCTGGTGCTAGTTTATGGCTGACTATACTTAACAATTTGGTGATAGACAGGATTTCATTCATAGGAGGGTTAATAATGTAGGTGTCTCTTCTATTGATCAACATTTATATTTTCTAACATTTCTTGTAGAAAAGTTGGTTGTAGGGCAAATGCAGTAAATAAAAACTTGTGAAATATGTTATCTCTCAGGTCATCCAAGTAACATGTGTCCTACACAACAAGATGGTTTGAATGCTGAAGTTTATGTTGTTGGAGGATTCCTAAATCCACCTCAAATGAGGTATGATTTGTATTCAAACATGTACACTCAAGGATGGAGGGATAACCTTAGCTTCAGTTATGCAACGAGGCCACCAAATTTTCAACAGCAATGTCAACGGCAACAACAACTTTTACATTAGGTATATCTCTTGAAGAAACTATTAAATCACTAGCTACTAACATACAACAATTTCAACAGGAGACAAGAACGAGTATTCGAAATTTGGACGATCAATTGAGTCAACTAGCATCTACATTAAACCCACTGGAGTCTCAAATTTTTGAAGAATTGCATTCACAGACCATTGTCAACCCCAAACAAAATATGAGTCCAATTACCCTGAGAAGTGATAAAGGACTACAAGAGTTTCAAAAGATAGGATTCAAACATGTAGTTGAAGATGAAATTGAGAAAGAAGGCCAACCTTTAACCTCATCAACAAAAGAGTCTAGTGAACGACCCCCAACTGTGGTAATACATCCTTCATTTCCTAACCAATTTATAAGGTCCAATGAAGAGGAGAAGGAGGAGAAATTCTGGAAATGTTTTACAAAGTTGAGAAGTTGAATGGCAATAAGAAAATCTGTATGGAGGAAAATACTTCAACTGTACTGCAATAGAATTACCTCCTAAATGTGAGAATCTAAAAATTTTTAAGGTCAATGGTTTAGATAAGTTAGGAGTTGCAATGATTAAATATTTTGAACCCGAAAACAAAGTAGCTCGTTTGCTTAAGAATTACTGGCATGAGGAGGAAGTAATGAAACGAGCAAAAAGATTTTATTCCCCTTGATCAAACATGGTATTGTCTAGCCAAAAACGTTAAAAAAAGGCACTACTTGGGAGACAACTCAAGAGTTTCAATTTTTAGTCATTTTGTATTTTTATTTCATATTTTTGTGTTAAAGTTAAGTTTATTTCGTTTCCTATTGACAGAAAGCTTTTTGTTGTAGGTCACGGTGTGCTCGATGATATTTTTATTTGGATTAGAGGCAAATTCTTGGGCAGAAGACTTTCTGTTATAAGTCGTGTCCATGCTTTATGTCAAATACAAATTGGTGCTTTAAAAGATTAATGGACAGAAGACTATTTCTTATACAACGTGCCCATGCTTTACAACAAAATCTCCAATACTGCGATCCCAACTTGAACCTCACTACGTGCTTTGCTTGCATTGATTTTTAAGCAACTTATTTCCTCCCCTCCCCCCCCCCTCCGGAGTGTTTAGCTCAATAATTAAAGAAGTCCCCTTCTTCTTCTTTTTGCACTTAAGTTTCATCCATTGAGGACAATGTCCAATTTAGGTGTGGGGGAGGGGATCTTTCAAGTGAAAGTTAGTCAAAAATTTTTTGTCATGAAAATTTTTCAAATCTAGTTTTGGAGCTTCTATTGTGTTTTATGAAAAGTAATCAAGATGCAAATATGAATAGTGTAGTGTAACTAGCATGAGTATGTAATTTTCTTGCAGTTGATTTGAATGATAGATGTGCAAGATTTGACATATTTTTGACCACCTTGTGAGCTTTAGAACCTAATGAGCAATTTGTTATAGGGTGCTCTATTTTCTTTTGTTGAGTGGTTATCACACATGGTTTGACATTCTAGAACTTACTTTGTTATGCATGTTGAGACCATGCTTGAATTTAACGCATTAAAATGAAAAGGGCAATTAGGACTAACCTCTTTTGACTTTCTAAAGGCCTACCTTGATTATATTTTCTCCTAGTTAATCATGTTTGAGCCTTGACCTATTTTTCCAAATCTAGTTTTGGAGCTTCTATTGTGTTTTTAGTTGAAAGTGAAAAACAAAACACAAAGAAGAACTGCAAGACAGATCCATGAGGCATACACCTCGCGGATCCTTGAATCGAAGTTGCAAGTTGTTCTGCAACTTGCATTCTCTTCATACCAACCTTTTGACCAATTTTTCTACAAGAAAAACGGCTGGAACCAGTTAAATTTGAGTTGGAGAAGTGGAAAACAACTTTGTGACTATATTATGAGAACATCTTCTCATCCAAAAAATCTATAAATACCCTTTGTATCTCATTAATTTAAGAAGGTGTAGTACTTTGTAGTATCTTGAAACACTTTGTAGTATAGAGGAGAAGTAGAGATAGGAGTAGTTTTAACTCTACTTTCATATTTCAAGTTTCAAAGTTAGTTCAAGTAGTTTTGAGAGAGAGGTGAAAACACTCTTGTATCAAGTTTAATTGAGAGATCAACTTGTAAAAGAATTCAAGGATTCAAGATTCAAGACATTGAATAAGAATTCTTCTTCTTTAACTTTGTCTCTTATTTTTATTTGCCATGCTTTGTTACAAGTTTGTTATATACTTATATGTTCTTAATATGATGTCTAGCTAAACATTTTCATATCCTAGGGTGAAGATGAACTTGTTATAGTCTTGATTTGAAGTAGTTAGGCGATGATTATGCTTTTTCATGATTTGTTAATTTGAGAACTTGTGCTTATGCTTTATGGTTGTTAGCCATCAACTATGAATGATTTGATAATTGTTGAACAATGAAAGTTGCCTTCCAATAGATCTAATTCTTAAACATTAGCCTTTATTCTCATGAAAGTAGTGAATAATGGTTGGTTGGATTCATATAATAACTTCATTGAACTTATTTAACTTGTTTCTTACCTTTTCTCTATGAAAGTAGGTGAAGGATAATTCAAGAAGTTAAAGAAATTGGCAACAACAATTTCTAGAGAAATTAGCCAAGGCGGTTTCTCTTAAATGTCCATTGGCGAAAGCAAGGACATACATTTAGAAGTTATTCCAATTCATGGAAGCACAAGCATAATCACCTTAACTAATTTCTAATCTTGATATAACAAGAGATTCTAATCTAGGATCCTCTCACTTAATGTTTAAAGCAATTCTAATCTAACTTGTCTTTATTTTCATTTACTTTCTTGCACCATACCACCTAGATGGTTGGTTTTACCACCTAATGGTTGGTTTTATATTATTTACTTTTGCTATATCGTCGGTTGTACAGCCTAACTAACTTCTAACTTTTATGGCTAGTTGTACCTCCTAAACTAACATTTTCTACGGCCGATTTGACTGCCTCGTTAACTTTCTTCATTTTTGCTTCCTTAACTTTGATTGTCTAGATAATAGAGTAAGTGATTGAACTCAAGTGATTTTCAATTTCTAAGTCTCTGTGGGATCGATACCTATTATCCCTATACTCAATAAATGAACCGTGCACTTCTGGAAATAGGGTAATAGGGTTTCAAAATTTGTAGTGCAATAAAAGCTCTATCAATAAGCAATTAACACACAAATACGGAAACACTCACCATGTAGTTTGAAATTACTCTTCGGCACTCGGATCCTCTTTCCATTCATCTTCGGTTCCTGAGATATTTGCAAACTTATTAGACTACTTGTTAAACTCGCAATGGTGATGCTTATGTAATTGAAGTTCACAGCTCAGGGAAGGGTTTCATTTCTAGCTCAAACTCGACTCCTGGAGTGACGACTCTACCTTTCCCTAAGGCGTACCCCAAGGGTTAGCGGACCACCTGCTCAGCTCTTGCCAGGATTCACTCATTCACATTAACTTTAGAGATAACATTAACTGCAAAGTAAACACAAAATTCCTTAAGAAATATTGCATCTATCCGACTTCACAAAACATTCATACTTAGGTGCACAACTAGACGGTTAAAAATACAAGTAATTCAATCACCTCACGAAGTGTAAAAGGATGGCAATTACTTAAAATGAGGATTACAACCTTTTGAGCTCAGTATTCTTTGAATGCCAAATCAATAACACCATAATTCTTCAATATACCATGTACCTGCTACAAATCATCCGAATATACAAGTCAAAGTACAAACCAAAAGTAAGAGCTTAAACAACTAGTACTATAATACAGTATCGGCCAAATACAAGTTTAAAATTCCTAATACAACTAGTACTATGCTTGTCTCTCTCATCCCCGCACCCTATTAAGGAAAACAAATAAAGGGATGAACTAAAAGCCCAGTGAGGTTCCAAGAAAAGATGCAGTCAAAATGGCAAAATATCTTTCACATATTTCAAAATCTTAGAACGAAAATAATAAACAGTTACAAATAATGTCATGGACCGTTCACACATTCAGATAAGCATTTTAACACCAGCAATAAAAGGATACGGTACTAATACAGTGGCTTCCTCCAGGTTCTAGGCAGAGCACCCAGGATTCATATGTTGATACAGCAGATATGGTGCTCCTACCAGATTTCAAGCGTAGTACTTAATCCCGTACAGTGTTTCACTAGCAGCCAGTTCCGCAGCAACATTTTCCAAGTCCGTTGACACTCAGTCAATGTTTGAGACATAGTAACAAGTCCAATAGAGCACCACTTATCTTCAATCTCCATCCACCAATGAATCCCCTACCGGGCCCAAACTCCAATATAAATAGTGATGGTAATACTCGAGTATACCAATTAGTCAAGAAGATAACACTCCACTCGATAAAATAGTAGATCCAGGGTTCGTTATCTAATCGACCAGACCCTTGTTGGCTCGACTCGATTAACTAGCCGATGGAGTTTAGGATCCAGGCCATTACTTTCAACTCATGCGCATGAATATCAATTCACTTGTAAATAATTCATTTATAGGAGTAAAACAAGAATTCAGTCAAGTTAGGTCGAGTGCTATAAAGTACACACTCGCCTATGTAGTAATGAGCCAACTTAGGCAACAAGTCATTTGAGCAACAAGTAGTATGGAACATGTAGTTGAAACACTCACCATGTTTAGAAAAGTTAACTTTCCTGGGTGAAAGGATCCACGGATTTGCTTTCGAAACTTGTGATTAAATACATAAGGTAAGTGAACTAAAGAAGTTCACCGTTTTAAAACATTTGGATAAAGTAGTCAAACCCCCAAGTGCAAGCTTTTAATCCAAAAGTATCACCTATCCTTGCTCAAACCACAAGTGAAAACTTTTGATGCTAAAGTCAAAAATAAATTTAAACGGCACAAAACAAGGTTTTAAATGAGGCAAGGATATGGTAAGGTGATATAATAACGTTTACTCTTGTCAAAACGTTCAACAAGCGACTTGGGAAAAAAAGTCACTCGTTCTTTAAAACACCATAATTTTAAGTGAAAACTCACGTATAAGTAGTGATCTAGGGGTTAACAAGGCATAGTCGTTTAAAAGCCACAAATTCACCATCCAAGTACCAAGTTATAGCTAGAATTCTTCTTCATAAGTCCTACCATCCTATACTAAACCTTTAATACTATCAAATAAGGATTTCATGCTACGCACTATTCGAATAATGACTAAGGGCTAGTAGGGAAACTTGGTTTCGAACAATTAACAATCACTATTCCACTGAAAGGTATAAAGTTGTGAGAAAACCACAATTCCACTCATAAAACCAAGCTCAAAATGGTTTAACTACTCTGTGGAGGCCAATTGTGTGTTTGTCCGCCTCGGCACCGTCTTAGGCTAGGGCTGTGGTACTGCTCGGCACCATCTTAGACTAGGACCGTGGTAGTGCTTGGAGGGGGCCTCCCCAGGATTCGATCCCTGGTCCTTTAGGATAAAGGGTCTTGGGGATGTTTCCTGGTACCACTTGAGCTAGTACCTCAAGTGGTACCAGGAAACATCCCCAAGACCCTTTATCCTAAAGGACCAGGGATCGAATCCTGGGGAGGCCCCCCTCAAAGCACTACCATGGCCCTAGTCTAAGACAGTATCGAGGCGGACAAATATACAATTGCCTCCACAAAAAAGGCTACTCAAGTTGTACCAGGAAACATCCCCAAGATCCTTTATCCTAAAGGACCAGAGATCGAATCCTGGAGAGGCCACCCTCCAAGCACTACCACGGCCCCAACCTAAGACGGTGCCGAGGCGGACAAATACACAATTGGCCTCCACAAAAAAAGGCCGGCCTTTTTTTGTGGAGGCCAATTGTGTATTTGTCCGCCTCGGCACCGTCTTAGACTAGGGTTGTGGTAGTGCTCGACACCGTCTTAGGCTAGGGTCGTGGTAGTGCTTAGCTCAAGTGGTACCAGGAAACATCCCCAAGACCCTTTATCCTAAAGGACCAGGGATCGAATCCTGGGGAGACCCCCCTCCAAGCACTACCACGACCCTAGCCTAAGACGGTGCCGAGGCGGACAAATACACAATTGGCCTCCACAAACTCCAACTTAAAGTTGGAAATGGAAGTAAGAACAAGTTTAGAAAACAGAATTTTCTCCAGTTCTGCGTAACACTGTTTGAAAATCCGTATCTCAAGCTCCTTAAGTCCAAAATTGATAAGCTGTATACTGTTGGAAAATAGACTCAAAGGACTACAATTTTCCAGAATACACATTTGTAAGATTTTGTCCATAAATCAATCAAATTCCAATCTCAAATTGCTACTACATCAAGTAGAAAAACAGAACAAGTGTGAAAATTCAGTCAATTTTGGAAAATCATAGATATTCATACGAATTGAGAAAAATTCTGAAATTTTCACGGTAGAATTCTCTCTAAATCTAGTTTCAAACATAATAGGAGGAACTCAATTTGGATATTTCTACACCAATATATAACAGATTTCCCAAGATTGCTCAGAGTTTCCCGTGGGAAAATTTCCAGCAACACTTCCCCTTATTTTCTTAAGTTTTCCATCCAAATTCAACACCTATATTCATATCAATCCAACCTCAATCACAATCACAAGTTACAAGCTATAAAGTACACTTGTTTAAGGCCACAAAACCATCCAATATAGCCACGTTTCTAGCTCAAGACCAACCATAACAAAGCTGAAATTTTGAAACCCTAAGCTGAAATTTTCCTCTACAAGCTGAAGTTTTCTATAATCAAGCCAAAATAACATATAAAAGCTAGCAAATTCACATAGAAAAGCTACTAGATCATGGCCAAGCTCAAAGCATCATATCAAAGCTGAAATTTAACCATCAAAGCTGAAATTTCCAATCACCATTTAAACCATGACTATCACCATAATTAACCCTTAAATCCACTCAAAAGCAAGTTAAATGACAAGAGATGGTTCTAGACTTTGTTACCTTGAAACTGAAGGAAGACCAAGCAGCCACAAGCTTCTTTCCCCAAAAAATCTCCACTAAAGTTCCTCCTCCTATCTCAAAATCAGCTTTTATGGATTGATTTGTAAGGTTAAGGTGAAAACTCAAGGATCAAGCAGCGTTTGTGTTGGAAATGGAGTTTTCTTTCTTTCTTCTTTTGAAGAGAGGTTCGGCCAAGGGAAGATGGAGAATGAAGGAAATTTGGTTAATTTTTCCAAGATAAAGACCATGGCAGATCTTGGTCAATGCCTGCTTAGGTGACCGACAAGTGTCCCTCTTAAGTTGAAGCTTATCACTTTGTTTTTCTTTTGTTTTATCTCACTAATCCATATTGTTTTGCTCTAATCCACTCTTACCACTGCTAACCACATAAACCCTTTAGTAAAGTATCCGTTTTTGTTCACTAAATTTATTACGCAACACACTAGTGGATCCCACTTCCATAATGTACTACGAACTTAACATGAACTAACTTATAGGAGAAAAATAATTAAAACCTTGATTCACTTATAAAAATATCTAGAAAATTAAGGCAATAAATTAAAATAAAGAAAATGCATTCAAAGAAATAAAATAAAATATAAAATAATTTTCGAGTCATCACACCTGGAATCAATATGAACACTTAGAGTTATTGTTTATTTCCTTAGTATAAGGTTCAAGAACTAAGTTTCTCTTTGTCATACCTAATTTTGCAAAAGTAGATGTCTATGACGAAAATTATGGTTTAATCAATAATTAAGTCTTAAAAACAAGTTCAAGGACCCAAAATCCTAAAATTATAAACCTGGGCCATAATGTAGCATTTTGACGCTTAATTAACTAGTTTCAAAATTCATTATAACTTTCCAGACTTTCCCACATAATCTCAACATTAAACACACTAAAACTCCATATGAACATTCATCAAAGTACAAAGCATTAAACCTTAGCAAAATCCATTCAAAAGTCAAGTTAAAAAAGAATATTCATTTCTTTCTTCCAATCAGTTATAAACTAGAAACTTTCCAACAAAGTAGCTTTATGTTTTCATTTTAATCTCCAATTCCTTCACTTACTTTAGAATATAGCACATGAAACAACATATAAACATCTAGCAAGGTATATAACTGATTAGCCTTTATTATACCTATTTTTAGTTAGGTTTTAGGTTATTTTTTGGTGTGTGTTAAGTTAAAATGGAAGATTTGAATTCCTTTATAAGTTAATTTTCATACAACTACTATTTATTAACCAAAACATCCAAAGTGTGGGTTAATATGCAAGTTCATGCTGTTTTTGTAGGTTTTGGTTTCATATGAATTGATTGAAGATAAATGGAGTTTCACAGCTTTGAGACATTGTGGTATTTTGGCGATATCTTTATCTACAAATATTAGATTGAGGTGATTCTTGAATCGTTTTGAACCTAAGACATAGCTCTACAATTCTTATGGGGACAATGAAATCCATTTCATTGAGCTTCCTAGTCATAAAGTCAAAATACAGTGGGGAACATTTTCTATCAAAAGTTGAAACAGAGCATTTACTAGTTAGGGGTATTTTGGTCATTTATCAGACAACATAAATCCAAATGAGATGATTCTTGATCCATTGGAAAGCTACCTCAAAGAGCTACAACTTTTATGTTTTGTGAAACAGCTAATTCAGCTTCATCATCAAGAAAATCACAGTTGAAGTTGGACACAAAATATAGCAAAGTTGAGATTGAAACTGAAAGTGTAAAACTGAGTGCAACGAAGATCCATGAGGCAATCCGTGAGGTATAGGGTCACGGATCCACTTCGCGAATCTTTGAATCAAAGCTGCAACTTGCTCTGCAACTTAAATTTTGTTCACACAACCTTTTTGACCAATTCCTCTGCAAGTAGAGCTGTTAAGCCAATCAAGTAGCTCGAAAGCTCGTTAGAGCTCGGCTCGTTAAGGCTCGAGCTCGGCTCGTTAATTTTGGTTAACGAGTCGAGCTCGAGCTCGAAACATGCTCGTTTAGTTAACGAGCCGAGTAAGCTCGGCTCGTTTGATACTCGAGTAGCTCGTTAGAGCTCGTTAATGAAGGGTATATTTGTCATTTTAGAAATCAAAATTATATAAATTAAAAATTATAGATTATTATTAATGTTAATTTGCACGAGCTCGAGCTCGAGCTCGTGAAGCTCGACTCGTTTGTGATAAACGAGTCGAGCTCGAGCTCGAGCTCGAGCCACATGTACATTTAACGAGTCGAGTTCGAACACATTTTAAAGCTCGTTTTCTTAACGAGCTCGAGTCAAGCTCGGCTCGAATTAAACTCGAGTCGAGCTCGGCAGCCAAATACTCGGCTCGACTCGGCTCGATTAACAGCTCTATCTGCAAGAAATATGGCTGGAGCCAGCCAGAATTGAGTTGGAGAGGTAGAAAACAAGTTTGTGTCTACATTAAGAGAACATCTTCTCTTTCAAAACATCTATAAATACCCATTGAATCTCATTCATTTGAGCATCATGCTAGCAAGAGATAGCATCTTGTAAAATAGAGTAGAAGTAGAGATAGAAGTGGTTTAGCTCTAGTTTCATACTGAGAGTTTTTTTCTTTGTTTAAAGAGCTTTGAGAGGGAGGTGCAAACACTCTTGTATAAAACTTATTTGAGAGATCAACTTGTGAAGGAATTCAAGGATTTAAGTTTCGCGATATTGAATAAGAATTCGTCGTCCTAAATTTTGTCTCTTGTTCTTATTTGCCATGCTTTATTAGAAGTTTGTTTCATGCTTAGATGTTCTTAATATGATATCTAGCTAAGCTTTTTCATACCCTAGGGTGAAGATGAACTTGTTATAGTTTTGATTTTGAAGTAGTTAAGGGATGATTATGCTTTTTCATGATTGGTTAAATTGAAAACTCGTGCTTATGCTTTATAGTTGTTTGGCCATCAACTATGGATGATTTGATGAAATTGAGCAATGAAAGTTGCCTTCTAATAGACCTAAGTTCTTAAATGTTAGCCTTATTCTCACGAAAGTAGTGAATATTGATTGGTTAGATTCATATAATAACTTCATTGAGCTTATTTAATTTGTTTCTTATCCTTTCTCTATGAACATAGGTAAAGGATGATTCAAGGAGTTAAAAGAATTGGCGAAAGCAATTTCTAGAGGAATTAGCCAAGGCAGTTTCTTTTAAATGTCCATTGGCGAAAGCAAGGACATCTATTTGGAAGTTACTCCTTGACAATTCATGGAAGCATAAGCATAATCATCTTAACAAACTTCTAAACTTGACATAACAAGGGATTCTAATCTCAAGGATCCTCTCATTTAATCTTTAAGCAATTCTAATTTAACTTGTTTTTACTTTTATTTACTTTCTTGCAATTTATTGCTTGTATGGTCGATTTTACCACTTAATGGCAGGTTTTACATTATTTGCTTATAACTTCTTTGGTTGATTGTACCACCTAAGCTAACTTCTAACTCTTATGACTGGTTGTACCACATAAACTAACTTTTATGGCTAGCTTTACTACCTAATTAACTTTCTTTACTTTTACTTCCTTAAACTTTGATTATCTAGATAATAAAGCAAGCTATTGAGTTCAAGTGATTGCCAAATTCTAAGTTCTTGTGGGATCGACATCTATTACCCCTATGTTCAATAAACAAACCCTGCACTTGTGGAAATAGTGTAATAAGGTTTTAAAAATTGTAGTGTTGTAAAATACCCTATCAATAACATAGGTCCTAGCAACGATTTCATCAACAAGTCAGGATGAAAGTTGAAAATTCCAGCCTTCCTACATTCGGATCAACTTGGAAAATTTTTAACAAAATCAATGAACATGTAACTATAATTTCAACCATATAAACATACCAAATTCTATATAAACAATTGTCATGATATAAAACATGAAATCTTAGCAAAAATTCACTCAAAATTCAAGGTAAAAACTGAAAATTTCAGTTCAACTCCAATTGGCCCACATGCATCAACCTCAATAGAATTTCTAGCAAAGTTTCTTCACAAATCAAGTCTTATTCCTCATGAATTTAAACAAAATATTACATGCATGTCATAGAAAGAGAGATGGGAGATATATAAGTTACATTTACACAAATTCCATCAAGATTTCTTGGAAGAAAAGAACCAAACTTGCAGCTTCACTCCATTGGTTTCACGGAAATTATTCAGTTTTGTTTCTTCTAGTTTTCTCACATCTAAGCCAACAACTTGTTACTAAAACCAAAGGCAATATGCTATATACATACTAAACAATAAGTATAACATATATATACCAGGAATTCCTAGTGGAAACTCAAAATTTCGAAATAAGAGGCTGTAAAATGAGCCCATGTCCTTCTCGGTCAAATCTAGAAACTTTTCAGCATACAAATCAACTTCTAATGAGGTTTCTTTCCCACAAGATTTCCATTTGCCCAGCTAAAAGCTAACATGCATCAATCACCTTGGTGTGTGTGAGAAAATGGAATGTCTGGCCAGCAAATTTACCTCTTGCTTTGCAAGAATAAAAGTTGGAAAATTTTGGTCTCTCTCACCCGTTTCCTTTAGCTCAACTAGTTGAAATGGTGACTTGTTTCTTGCTAGAGTTCCACAGTTGAAGAAGGATGAAAGCTTCAAATTTTCTCTCGGTCTGTCAACTCTCTTTCTCTCTCTCTCGGTTTTTGGAGATGGCCAAGACAAGAATGAAACTAAAATTGGTGTTTGGAAGGTTTTGTCTTGACATAACTTGCATGGTTCCCCCCCTTTTGCCAAGTGTAAAAAGTAATGACAAATGTGAAGTCTCATGCATGCAAGGGGTTTATTATACTATGGCCTCGTATTTCCATATTTTTATACCATTACCCCACCAATATCTTGTTTCAATTAGTGTTAATTTCCATGAGCGTGAATCATACATGAAATTAAAATATTCTAATATAGTTAAGTACAAGACAATCAATTAAATACTCCAATTAACCAATGATAAAACAAAGTATGTTCAAATTTTCTAATAAAAGTATATGCAAATAAGTATAAATTTTCAAACTCTTACAATGTCTTCTGCATCTATGGTCCCCATGTTTCAGAAACACGAGCATACTCAAAATTTTTTTAAAGAAATTTGAATAGCCCTCAAGTTTCACAAACTCTGGGCCCATATTTTATACAATGGTCCCTGCCCATGGCAAGGACCAAAATAGCAATAAAGTCCCCCTGCATTTCTAAAACATGGGTGAAACTTGAGGGAAAAAAAAGCAACGGTCATATTTTTCAATGGCCAGAACTCCGCAACTATCGAATCCAACAGCTAATTCTTTCTCACATTCCCTATAAGTAATACACCTCCTTCCATTTCCACCATCACACTTACGTGCTCCTCTCTCTCTCTCTCTCTCTCTATGTGATCTCTCAAAGTTATCTCTCAGGTTCCAGTTGCATCAGTTAAAGAAACGCTTGACTACTCAACTCATTTTTCTTTTACATCAAACATCGGCTACTAAGCCCTTGAGTTTTCCAACAATGGTAGCCCGCAATTTATGGGTTGTAAGTTGTAATTTATATGTTACAATAGCATTTAATTTCATCGTCAAGTCATGCTAGGGTAGAGTTTAAATTATATCATAAATTGATATGTGCAAATAGGAAGAAAATAATGGTACTAATTTATTTTGATATGTTGTCACATTATTTCAAATATATAATTAAATTGAATTAGATAGTGTGTTAAATAAAATTGCATTTATTTCTAATTCTCACATTTGCAAATTTATTGAATTAACAGTCATTAATGTTAAATTAATGATTAAGTCATGTATGTTCAGATAGTATTTAAATTATATCCTAAATTGATATATGCAAAAAGGAAAAAAATCAATGTTGGTAACTTATTTTGATATGTTGTCATTTTATTTTAAATATGTAAGTAATTAAATTAATTAGAAAGTATGTTAAATAAAATTAATGTAATTCTAATTCTATCATACGAGTTTATTTAATTAATAGTGATTAATGTAAAATTAATCTTTAAGTCATGTATGTTCGGGTAGCATTTAAATTATATCATAAATTGATATGTGTAAATAGGAAGAAAATAATGGTAGTGATTTATTTTGATATGTTGTCACATTATTTCAAATAAGTAATTCAATTAAATTAGATAGTGTGTTAAATAAAATTGCATTTATTTCTTAGCAGATTGATTATTTTGTACTAGATGGAATCTAGTTGGATAATATTCATTAGATTAAGTAAAAAAGAGTGATAATCCCATGGTGATTCAACTATATTGAGGAGAGAAAATTGTCCATGACTGAGGATTAATGTCATATGATCCTCCAATATGTAACAACATTATATTCTTGGAAGAAAGATTAGGTTATTACTAGTTACTTGAAAAAATATAGAACATCATGGATTTCGATCGGAATATATTTAAGGTTAGATTGTTGTTTCGCAATTGCATTAGCAGCGGTGTGTTCAGCGAGATGCCTTTGATGAATGACAACATAGTATTGGCTATGTATTATGCGAAAGCTAGGTCACTTGAACATGCCATCAAGATATATGTTGATGTAGAGGATCTCTCTGGATTGGAGCAGTCCAATAATCAGCTAGATTAGAATCCCACCAGTAAAGGCGATCTAGAGCAAGTGAATACGATTGGTACAACTGATTTTTAGCATAACCAGTAGACTCAATTAAACAATGGAAACATCGAATCAATTTGGAGATCGAGGAGAAAAATCGGTGGGCATTGCTGCATTGAGGATCACTCTGGTACTCGCCATGCGAAGCTTGAGTTTGAGGTAGTAAGGACTCAAGCATTTGTTAGTGATACAATACTAGCATCCCCTCCACAACCAAAGAATGACCTTGATTTCATGGATGTGGACAGTACTCCAAACCAGAATTGGGTGATGCAGAGTCCGATGATGATGACCATGATGCCCGGGCATATGGGCAATGGGAAAACTTAGATGATGATAGTATCATACGCCAAGATGAGGGTTCAAGTGCACCTTGGCCCATTCATGTCTTACCATAGCTATAGTATGAACCGGTGTTAATGCAGCACTTCAATTCGACCCTATGAGTACCGGAGATGCAGCACTTATATTCTAGAACATCGTTGAGTTTTATCCGTTGGATCCTTAATCTAACGTTGGACTTATATGTGAATAATTATGGGTTTCAAACTGTCAGATATGGTTAAATCCAATTAAAATGATCAAATATAGTTTGGACTTAATGTATTCAATAGGATGTGGGCCTTTAATGTGTAGAGACTAAAGGGCTCCTATGTGACAGCCCTACCCCCCCTAAGGCGAACCAGAAGGTTCGGCGGACCGTCTGTCCAGCTCTCGCCGGGACTCAATCAGTCACCTCAAGAAAAAGGAGATAAACCCCACGAGAACAATCGCAATAACAATTTCCAACTTAAAAAAAAATGCAAACTTATATACATTTCTATCTCAAAAGAAAAAGAAATACAAATCCCAAATACAAAAGTTCTCAATTCGCCGTACATCCAGCCCGTGCCAAGCACCAGGGCGAGAACCAAAACAAAAGAAATTTCAAAGAACTAGATCGAACTAGTCTATACCAAACCCTGGTCCTTGCTCGCCTTCCCCTGTTAAGGAAAACAAAACTAAAGGAATGAGCTTAAAAGCTCAGTGAGGTTCCGAACACATATCCAAGCAATAAACTCAATGCATTAACCAATAATTCAAGAAACATTTACAGTATAAAGCGATAAACACATTCATTAAAAGGATACGTGCTCACAAGGAGCCATTCATTCATTCATTCATTCTCCTTTCATTCCCTTATGCCTCCAATCATTTGAAAATGCATTTTGTATAAGTAAAACCCTCGTTCATTCATTCATTCACCCCCTCCTGGACGTTGGCCAGGCTCCACCAGACTACAAGGTAATACTCGAGCATACCAAACGTTCACCCAGGTCACCATATCGCCCGACCAAGTCCGCTTCTGGCTCGAGTCGATCGGTAACAAGGGGCAGTGGCCAGTTCAGCCAAAAGGCTTACATTCATGCACAAGGAACATTTCAATCGTTCAATCATTGAAAATTTCACAATCATTTAGGTCGAGTGCGATAAAGTACACCCTCGCCTAGAAAACTCGATTCAATAATCATTGAAAGCATTTAACATGTTATCAATCATTCATACAAGCCATATAATCAAGAAATATAACAAACAAGGAACACTCACCTATATACGCAAAAGAACGACCAAACTATTCCTCCGGGTAATACCCTCAATCACCACAGAAACCTAGGGTTAAACCAAGAGAGAATATTATAATCTATCTAGCACAAGTCATGTAAATCAAAGAAATCCGAAGTATCAAGTATTCATATGATTTTCGAGATAAAAGTGTACATTTAAACCAAGAGATATGAAAACTAAAAGTTTTCCAAATTCAAACACAAAACCTACGTTTATTCAAGTAGATATTATGTAACAAGTATCTTGGTGAAAATCATGTAAAAAGGAGGACAAAATTACCTTAATTTCATACCTAATATTTCACTTGAAAGTCATATACTCATGACCGAGAAACCCCTAATTCATACCTCTTTATTTTGGTAAAAGTAAGCAAACATTTGCAGTTTCAAACTAAAGAGGCATCATGTTTTAAAATGGTAAAACGGTCACATTATTTGCCAAACGAAAATATACCAGTTTAAATAGAACTTAGCCCTCAAACACCTTTTTAAAGAACCGATGAAATTTTCAATGAAATACGTCCAATTCGTCACGAAACACATTTCCAAAACCATTTTAACTCATTCGATTTACAAGAAAATAAACGGACGGCATTTCCCCTTAATTTCTTTATTTTCCACCTACAATCCAAAAACCCAAACTCATAACAATTAACCACAATCATACATACGATTAACAAGCAATAAAATACATCCAATTAGGCTACAATCCTTCAATCAAAGCTAATTAAAAGCTTATAAACCAACCATGAGAAAAACCCCCAAACTAAACCCTAGAAACCGGAAATTATCCCCACAAGCGGAAATTTTCCGCAAACAATCGAAATTAGCGCATCTAAGTTCCATTTAACACCATCTCAATCTATCAATCCAATAACAACCCATGACTTTCATATAAAATTAGAAAAATTCACAATAAATCAGAAATTAGACTAACTTCACTTAAAACCATGAAATCATTTACAATATAGCATCTCTAACCACCACTTACCACTAATATACCATTATCAAAGCAACAAAAGAACTTTCTTAGCAACTCACCTCACAATTCAAGAAAGCTAGCAACTTAAACCATTCCTTCCAAAACCAATTCCACCACAAGCTTTAAACCTCCATAATACACCCTTATGTGGAGTAGATTTAAAATCTATCGGTGAAATATCAAGATTCAAGCAAGAATTGAAAATAGAAAAGGAAGAGCTTTCTTGGTTTTTCTCTCAAGATGGCCGGCTGAGCAAGGAGCAAAATGAAGATATTTTTGGGCCAAAACAAGATAAGAAGGAAGAAAAATCGCTGGTCAAAGCCGCTGTCCCACCACAATCCGGCCAGATTCCGGCCAGATTGCCGGCCGGATTTCTGGCCGGATACGTGCCACGTCACTATCCGGCCGGTTTCTGGCCGGATTCCTGGCCGGATACGAGTCAGTAGCTAAACTCAAAATTTTCAAAATCCACCAACAATCCGGTCGGATTTGGTACCAAGTTTTTTTCACAAAAATTTTCCACTTTTCCGAGTTTGATTGCCGCGCTCAACCGTACTTTCAACACATGCACATATATACATATCTCACACATTAATACACATAACAACAAAACCTTCCTTTGTTTAAAACAATTGATTAACAAATCTCCACTTAAAGAGGAAGTGAAAATAAACCAAAAGACTTAGAAAATGTGAAAGGTTTAGGGCTCTTACATCCTATTTCTGTGATGGGCTGAAATAGGGTTCCAAAAGGTAACAGGAATGTTACCTGTAAATAGGGTTATGGTCCCCAAATCACACGTATCATTCTTATTTGTCGTATTTTTAGTACCACAAAATATAGCTCTTCCCTGATATTCCATCGTCAGGAAAGATACCAGAGAGAAACTAAAGGGCTCTCTCAAGGATTGGCAAATACGTGTTGATTTGGAAAGTCACCCCAATATCTTTGAAGATTCAAATATCAATTTGCCGATATGAATCCAGGTATGCTTCCGCAATTTTATCGTTAATTTATTTTTTAATAATCATTATATAGATTTTGGATTTAATAGGTAATAGTTTTTACCAAAGGTTAAACTTAGGCAACCGCCCTAACAAGTGGTATCAAAGCCAGGTTATGGTTGATTATTAAGAAATAATTTGAATTATGTGATTTGTATATATATATATATATGTATATTTTCAGTCTCGCGAATTCAATTTTGGTTATAAGGTTGTCTGCCGATTGTTCAAATTTAGCAGTGGCATGAATTCGGTTGAAACGAATTGTGTAGAAACTCATTCAGGTTGTGTGGATTGGCTTGTCCTGAATGATTGTTAGTTTTGTCTCTAGTCTCTTGGTCATAATAATTCTATGGTTGTGGTTTTCATTCACAGAAATTTGGTCAAATTCTATTCTGGTCATGATTGATTGCTATGGTGTCAGATTGTCAATTACATTGATTCCATGTATTGGTTTTATAGAATGCATGTGGGTCACACTTTAGTTGGCAGGCGTGGGGTATCTTTTGGTTTCCCGTTTCTTAATGATTAAATTGACAAAGTATGATGCAATTCAGTAGTTGTTTCATGTGCTCAACATTAAATGGCCGAGAGTTTCTCAAGTAAATTATTGTTATGGTGGTTTATGTCTTAAAACATCGATCAAGTTTTCTTGTTTTGATTCAACTGTAATTATTAGTTTGGCTTGCTTCCTTGTATAAGAGAATTTGCATATATTTATATGTTAAGGAAATTAGGGTCTCTTTAATTTAAGTGAACCCTAATAAAGTTAATAAAACATTTAAGCCTATAAAGTCCATATATTAGACCCACTAAATATAAAGTTGTATAAAACATTTATGGACTTCAAGGAAATTTAGGACTTAAATGATGAATTTGGGTCAAATTATGGATATGGACTTTTGGTCCAATAAGTCTCGATCCAATTGACTGGTTTGACTAGATTTGATTGGATTGACTAGGTTTGACCATGTTTTGACCAGAGTTGACCAAAGTTGACTTTGATCAAAATTTTTGTTTAATTTGTATAATTTTAAATTTGAATATTGGTATGATTATATATATTTTGAGATAAATTAATTGAAATAATATGCCACCAAAGTGACCTCTATTATGAAAATTAATTTATTTTAAAATATAATTAGTTGGGTACTTGTAATTTTATGAATATTGATCGGTCCAAAGGAAAGTCAATATTTAATAAAATTACATGTGTATTGATCGGTCCAAGATATCACTTAGAAGTTAATATTTTTGTCCAAAAATAAAATATTAATGGAACATCGGTATCTTGATATGGGATTACCTTTATTTAAACTTATTATTGTTTTGGTTTATGTGAGCTTGTTTTAATTATTTAATGTTTTCTATTTATTTGCAAATGATCTTACAAATATTATTACCAACATCAATAATATTCTTATGTTGAACGGTACAAACTTCAAGTCCTGGAAAGAGAATCTCTTGATAGTACTTGGAGTAATGGATCTCGAGCTTGTGTTAAGGGATGATCCTCCCCCACCTCTTACAGATCAAAGCACCTCTGATGAAAAGAGAAATAATGAAAGGTAGGAGAGATCGAATCGCTTGTGTCTGATAATCATTAAAAAGGCCGTTCCAAAAGCATTCAGAGGAACAATGTCAGAAACGACAATAACCACTAAAAAGTTCCTTTAGGACATTGAAAAAATATTTGTCAAGAACGAAAAAGCTGAAATTAGTACACTCTTGACACGCCTAATTTCAATGAAATTTAGTGGTAAAGACAATATCAGAGAGTACATTATGGAAATGTCTCATTTGTTTCAAAATTAAATGCACTTAAATTGACATTCTTTGAAGAGTTATTAGTGCATTTGATTTTAATATCTCTTTCTACATAGTTTAGCCAGTTTAAGGTGAGTTACAACTGTTAAAAGAAGACTTGGTCTCTAAATAAACTAATCTCACACTGTGTAGAGGAAGAGAAAAGATTGAAATAAGATCAGACAGAAATTGTCCATCTGGTGTCAGCCACTAATAATAAAAATAAGGGATTTAAAATAAAGAAGAAAAAAGGGAGTTGCAGGTACAACACCACAAAAGAAACAACAAAAGAAATCAGATGATCAGGGAAAGAATAGTTATTTCTTCTGTGGAGTTGAAGGGTATAAAAAGAAGTATTGCACCAACTATCACGCTTGGCGTGTTAAGAAGGGTATACTTCTTAATTTGGTTTGTTCTAAGGTTAATTTAACTTCAGTACCTAAACACACATGGTGGTTAGATTCTGGTGCAACACCTCATATCAGTGTGTCTATACAGGGTTGCCTGAATTATCGAAAGTCTAATGATAATGAAAGATATATTTACTTGGGCGATGGAAAAACAGTTCAAGTTGAGGCAATTTAAGTTTTTAAATTATTGTTAAAGACCAGATTTTATTCAGATTTTAATGAGACATTTGTTGTACTGTCTTTTCGATAGAATTTAATCTATATTTTTGCTTTGGATAAATTTGGTTATTTTTGTTCATTTGGAAATGAAAAATTTGAATTATTTCATCATTCAAAATTGGTTGGTTCTGGTTCTTTAATACACTACGATAATCTATATTTAATTGATACGATTGACTCATTTAATGAATCTTTGCATTTGAGTACTAGAGGAGTAAAGAGAAAATTAACCAATGAGAATTCAGTTACATTATGGCACAAGAGATTGGGACATATCTCCAAATGGAGAATGGAAAGACTTGTGTCAAATGAAATTCTCGACCCCTTAAATTTTATAGATTTTTGATGATTGTATTAACTGTATAAAGGGGAAACAAACCAATAAAAGAAGATTTGAAACCAATAGGTTCTTAGATGCCTTACAACTTATACATACAGATATCGGTGGACCATTTTCTACATCTGATTGGAATGATCAATAATATTTTATAACGTTCATAGACGATTTTTCAAGATATGGCTACATATATCTCATTTCAGAAAAGTCACAGTCACTGGACGTGTTTAAAAATTTTAAGGCTGAAATTGAGAATCAACTCAACAAAAGAATTAAAATCATTAGATCTGACTGTGGTGGTGAGTACTATGGTAGATATAATGGTTCAGGTGAATAACGTTCAGGACCATTTGCTAAATACCTAGAGGAATACGATATCGTCCCACAATACACTATATTGGGTTCACCCACCATGAATGCTATAGATAAAAGACGAAATAGAACGCTTAAAAACATGGCAAGACGTATGATATGTCATTCTATCTTATCAGAATCACTCTGGGGAGAAGCACTTAAGATTGCAGCATATATCCTTAACAGAGTTCCGACAAAAGCAACTATCAAAATTCCTTATGAACTTTAGACAGGGAAAAAGCCCAATTTAAAGCATTTACATATTTGGGGATGTTTAGTTGAGGTAAGGCCTTATAGGCCAAATGAAAAAAAACTAGATTCAAGAACGATTAGTTGTTATTTTATTGGATACTCTGAAAGATCCAGAGGTTACAAGTTTTATGATCCCACAGTTAAATCAATTTTTGAGACAGGACATACTCGATACTTTGAGAATGTCGAGTTTGGGGAAGAAAGTATAGTAACGAACATTTTCTTTAAAGAGGAATATATTAATAATTTCACAGGTGTCATTGGTCTTGTTCAGAATCCTATTGCTGAACAAGATTACGACATGACAAATTAAGACAATGTCGAAGAGTAAACTATTATAGAAGAACAAACTCTCCCTCTCCAAGAACCACTGCCATTAAGAAGATTCATTACAGAAAGAAGAAGTGCAGTGTCAGATGATTACATTGTCTTTCTGCAAGAACATGAGCATGACACTGGATTGATGGAAGATGATCCAATCAACTTCCGTCAAGCCATGGAAAGTTCAAATTCTCAAAAGTGGATTGATGCCATGAATGAGAAAATTAAATTCATGAAAAACAATGATGTTTGGGATCTTGTCCCATTGCCAGAAGGAGCGAAACTCATTGATTGTAAATGGATATTTAAAATCAAAAGGGATTCGAAAGACAATGTAAAAAGATACAAAACTCATCTTATCGCCAAGAGATTTACACAAAAAGAAGGTATCGACTATAAAAAAAACCTTCTCTTTAATCTCTTCGAAGGATTCTTTTAGAATTATCATGGCATTAGTGGCGCATTTCGATCTTGAGTTACATCAGATGGATGTAAAAACAGCGTTTCTCAATGGTAACATTGATGAGACGATTTATATGGTGCAATAAAAAAACTTTGTATTTCAAATTTCATCAAGTGATCGTTTCATTTGATTTTGAGATGAATTTAGTAGATGATTGTTTATTCCATAAGTTCTATGGGAGCAAGTATATTTTTCTGGTATTGTACGTTCAAGACATTTTGCTTGCCAGCAACGATATAAGTCCATTGCATGAAATTAAGAAATTTTTAACTAAAAATTTTGACATGAAAGATCTTGGTGATGCATCTTTTGTGTTAGGCATGCAGATATACTGGGATCACTCTCGAGATATTTTAGAACTATCACAAAAGGGCTTTATCGAAAAGGTTCTTAAAAGATATGGCATGCAAAATTATAAATCAGGTGACACCCCTGTGGCTAAAGGAGATAAATTTAGTCTTGAATAGTGTCCTAAAAATGCTTTTGAGGAAAAAGAGATGCAAAAGATTCCTTATGCGTCAGTAGTAGGGAGTCTAATGTAAGTTCAAGTATGTATGCGTCCGGATATTTTGTACATTACTGGAATATTGGGTTAGATATTTAAGCAATCCTGTATTAGATAATTGGAAAGCAACCATACGTGTCTTACGGTATTTACAGAAAACAAAAGATTGCATGCTCACGTATCGGAAGTCAGATGAGTTAGAGATCATTGGGTAAACCGATTCCGATTATACTGGATGCCAAGATACTATGAAATCAACATTAGGCTATATCTACTTGTTGGCTGGAGGTGCCATATCCTGGAAGAGTGCTAAACAGTCCATCATAGCATCTTCTACTATGACAGCAGAATTTATAACTTGATATAAGGCATCCAATCAAGGAATTTGGTTGCGAAATTTTGTCACAAGATTACGTGTAGTAGATAGTATTGAAAGACCACTCAAATTATTTTGTGATAATAAGTTAGCAGTTCTATATTCCAATAATAACAGGAGTTCGACGAAATCTAAACATATAGATATCAAGTTCTTGGCTGTTAAAAAAAGAGTGCAGAATGGACAGTTATCGATAGAGTAAATCGGGACAAACTCCATGGTTGCGGATCCGCTTAATAAGGGATTGCCACCTAAAATGTTTCATGAGCATACTGCTTGTATGGGTGTCATGTTATTAAATGATATACAATTTTAGTGGGAGTTTGTTATTTTAAATGCTCTTATGATACTTTTCGGTTATTAATGATTTAATGATATTTTATACATAAATAACGTTTGGATTTATTTGTACTCTGACTTTGGTATGGTTTGATCTCATAAAATTTAAGGTGGATCAGTTAAAAATAGATATGTTTTGATCACATTACATGAAAATTCCATACTACACATCCACATCATGATTCATGTCATTCAATTATATTGATATATGTGACCATTAATGGGTCGAGTTACGAAATTGTAATAAAGGTCGCTTTGATCCTATATTGGTATAATTGATGGACCGAATTGGCTATAGATACATTTTAATAATGACAATAAAGTTGAGCTCATACGGTTAATTAGGAAATATAATTATAAGGTTAGACATATAGTTCAAGTGGGAGATTATTGGATCTTTAATCCAACGTTGGACTTATATGTGAATAATTATGAGTTGCAAATTGTCAAATAAGGTTAAATCTAATTAAAGTGATCAAATATGGTTTGGACTTAATGTATCCAATAGGATGTGGGTCTTTAATGTGTAGAAACTAAATGGCTCCTATTTCTATAATGGACTGAAATAGGATCCCAAAAGATAACAGGAATGTTACCTATAAATAGGGTTATGGTCCCAAGTTACACGTATCAGTCTTATTTGTCGTATTTTTTAATACCACAAAATATAACTCTTCCCTGATATCCCATTGTCAGGAAAGATACCAGAGAGAAATTAAAGGGCTCTCTCAAGAATTGGTAAATACATGTTGACCTAGAAGACCACCTCAATATATTTGGAAATTCAAATATCAGTTTGTCGATATAAATGCAGGTACGCTTCCGTAATTTTATCGTTAATTTATTTCTTAATAATCGCCATATAAATTTTGGGTTTAATAGGTGATGATTTTCGCCAAAAATTAAACTTAGGCAACCATTCTAACATTATTTGCCCAATTGAGTCATGCATTAGTTCGAGTGGCATTAGGACATTCCAAAGCCCCCTAACATGAATTGGGGAGCTCTACACAAGATTGGCATTGCTGGACATGATGGAATGGATTGGAGTAAGTAACGCAAGGGTTATATAGGTTACTGGAATGATTGTGCCTATGCAATAGTTTTTTGAGAGTCAACAAACACATTTAAGCATTCGAAGGAGCACACAAATTGGTATCACAATCATACCGTTTTATACATTTCATGACTGCTCTCTTTTGGACCACCTTGTGACTGCCATCGGGAGGATGCTAGCCAGTTCCAATACTTGATATGTTTCTTTGTTATCATTTACATTTGTATGTTTATTTAGGGTTTAGCTATTATTATCTATAATTAATTGTATGTACTTTTAAAAACAGATGAGTGGCATGCCTCGTATTGGGTCCAAATCAGCTGCCAATCTCGCATATGATGATCCTATGCAGGCATTCCATCCTGGGCCTTGGAGAATTAGAGATGAATCATTAAGGGCTATGCGATACCTCCAACACATTCATGCATGGGATTTGGCCCCACTGGTGTAGCTACCTCGCACAATATTCATTGCCAAAGGGCAACCCAGCATGTCCTTAGCCAAGCACCTAGAGCCACATGTAGGGGTAGATGTTACAAGTGGAACGCATACCTATGTAATGAAGATATGGGCACACTAGTGCATCAGGACATGCAAGCTGACCAAGGCATGGGTCAGACACATGGTGGCACACAGTTTATGTCGTTGCCAACCCAAACTTCTAGTTTCAATGTGTCTGCATCTACCACTACGCCTTCTCCATTCCCAACATTTGGATTCGACGCTACTAAATTGAGACAAAATTCCAGTGTGTACACTATTGTCTCCCACTCGAATGTTTCAATAGACATTACCTATGCCACATTATATGGATATGTAGCACAGTCGTCATTTATTCTAGTGTATGGGTATAACACTCCTTCTCAAGTATTGGCATTTGGCGGCTCAACTCTATTTTCCTCATCCATAATCAGTGCACATTTTGGAGATGATATTATTTTTAATTTTTTTGTGAGAACCTAAAAATTTTCACACTTTCTCAGTATTATTTTATTTCTTTGATTATATTTTATACTTTCCTTGGAAATATTGAATTTTCTATGCATTTTTACAAGTAAGTACAGTTTTAAAATCATCTTCCTAATATGAGTTAATGTACATTAATTTGAAGTGTATTATTGACGTGGGACCCGCTAGTGCGGTAAATGCGTTATATTTTGACAACTTGTTGGAGTTTTGTATTAAGTGATATTATTTTACAAGGTGTTAGGAGACAATTGAAAGTTTGCTAGATAAATTACCATTGGTAGACAAAAGGATAAACTTAAAACCCTAAAAGGAGCCAAGTGTCACTAGGCTATTAGAAGTTGGACTTTTGACCAAGATTGGTAACTTTACTAAAATCAGATTTTTGACCAAAATTTATTCATTTTCTTGTCTCCTTTGGCTGAAATTAGTGAGAGAGAAACCAAGAGAGCTCTTCAAGTTCTAGCTTCCAAATTTGCTCAAATCTTGAGTTTCAACCAACCAAATCACAAACTACACCATACAAGTGATCATTAGGGAAGGTTAAAGGTGTTGGTGGAGTTATTTTGGAGGAGGAAAGATTAAACTCCTACATTTCTTGTGGTTTTAAGATATTTTACCAAGAACATCCTCTTTATTTCAATTAATTGCTTATTAGTGGTTTTTAGTTGCTTTAGATGTTGTTTTGTGGAAGATTAGCACTTGAATGCATGAATTCCAGCTTGGATGATAACCTGCCCTACTTCTGCCCGGTTCTATTTCACATTGTTAGAGGCCGAACTAGCCTTAGAACAAAACATGAAATTTGTAGAGAATGATGTTTTATAGTTGGCTGAAAAATTTCAGCTCCATCAGAGCAACGTAGCCTATGAAAAGACCGAAATACCCCTGCTACCCTGTTTCTGTTCGAAAATGAAAATCAGCCTCTGTAAGTGGTTAGTTTGACCAGGAATATTACCGAATTGGTTGATGATGTCTTCTTAAGAATTATAGACTTGTATATTAGCTTTCAAATGGTTTTGGAATTACCTGAATTGGAGTTGTGTGTTCTGAGATATGAGTGAATAAAGCAGGACTGCTAGTTGATTTCCGCAGTGAATTTTGAACTGGAAAATCTGGAGTTATTTTGGTAAATTTGACCTAGTTAGGGTGAGAACTGAACTGAGTAGTCTTCATGAAAGTTGTAAGTCTTTGTCTTAGATTTTCAACGCCTCCAAGAACGCCTTAAACGGACTTTGGTAGCCTACGATATGGCCATTTAAAGGTAGTACAGTTAATTAGCCGATTAGTTGGAACTTGGTTCTAGGAATTGGGAATTTGACTAGGTTACACTAGAATTTGGACTAAGTGGTCTTTATCAAAATTGTATCCCTCTATCTTAGCTTCGAAACGGTATAAATTACATTTCAATCCGATAAGCGTAGCTTCGGATGTGTCCGTTACGCAAAACCCATCAAATCTGTCTTTTGTTAAACTTCATTTCCGCACATGTTGTTAGCTTGATTTTTGTACTTATATGACTTTGAGCCTATGGAATGGCTATTGAAATGAGATGATATTATGTGTGACTTTGGGAGTGATTGAAGAAAACAATGAAGCCATAAATGGCTGGAAAAATAGGTAAATACAAAGGGCGTGCTGCCCAAATTTTCGCTCGAGAGCTAAGTTTCTATTTGAATTTGTATATTTTCGTTTGGCAAATACTATGACCGTTTTCCATCTTAAAACATGATTCTTCTTCAATTAAAAACTCCAAATGTTTACTTACGCTTACCAAATAAAAAGGCGTGGTTTAGGATTTTCTTGGGTATTTTGTCCTCCCTTTTACATGAATTTCGTTAAGACATTTAGTCTATAATATCTACTTGAATATGAGATGATTTTGAACCATATAAATAATCTCGAAAATAGTATTTCTTAACCTATCTAGTTGGATTCCGACTTGTCTTTGGTTCAAGTGTTTCCATTGAAAAATTTTATAACTCTTTTGAGTTGGATTTTATGTTTGGACTATGAAACCCTATTTATTTTTGTCCACGGGTCCAAATGTTCTCGTTTCACTTTAAAGTCTTTTATACGTTCTACTCATCAATTGTCGAGTTCTTTGATTTCACCTAATTGTTTGTGTTAGATGAGCTATAATATTCTTTCTTATTTAATCTTAGATTTTCTTGGTGACTAAAGATAATATCCGGAAGGATATTTTGCACGTTGTTTGCGTATATAGGTGAGTGTTCCTTGTTTGTTATATTTTCTTGACTTATTGGCTTGTTATTATTGATTGATAATGTGTTAAGTGCTTTCAATGATTGTTAAAACGAGATTTCTAGGCGAGTGTGTATTTTATCGCACTCGACCTAAATAAATGTGAAATTTTCAATGATCAAATGATTAAATGCTAGTTGCGCATGAATGTAAGCCGTTTGGCTGAATTGGGTCTTGCCCTTCGTTACCGATCGACTCGAGCCAGAAGCAGACTCGGTCGGGCGATATGGTGACCCTGGGTGTAAACGTTGGTATTGTTCATCTCAATTCATATCTTTTGATGATTACAAAATACACGGATGTTACTAATACTTTTTGTAGAGACTCTTTTCAGAAATGGCACTAAACAGGTCTGAGGACTTAGAGTAAAAAGAAGATAAAAAAGGGTGAAAAGTACTGAGGAAGATGTCGGACGCACAAAAGGAGAGTATCGGACGTCCGACATCCATTGAATAATTTCGGACGTATGAAGAACTCAGACTCGGACGTCCGAAGAAGACAAGCTAGGGCTTCTACGATTACTAATCACGATCGGACGCTCAACACCTGAGCATCGGACGTCCGACAAGCGTTGCTGCACTTCGGACTCAACACAATGGACGCATCGGCCGTCCGAATTGAAGAGGAACCTCCAAGTCTGCATCTTTCCCTTGGACGCATGGTGAGAAGGGATCGGACGTCCTAAGAGGTTCAAGAAAATTTCTCGAACTCACTGATCTCGCTCGGACGCATAAAAACTGACTATCGGACGTCCGACAGCACCAACGGTTAGTTGACTCTTCAGATGCCTTCTATCCGTTGACAGCATTAATTAAAGAATTTCTTGGTCTCCTATAAAAGGAACAAAGTCAACCACCTCAGATTAACTTTGAACATCAAGTCTACATCAAATCGTGAGTGATTCGAGTGTTAGAATACTCCAAAAAGAACATTTGTATTCTCAGCTTGTGCAATTTTTTTGTAGCTTTTCAAGTGTGACACAGCTCCTTCAATAGTGTAGCATTGTGAGGGTTATCCGAGTGTTTATAAAATTTCCTTGCTTGACCAAGTGTGGTTTGGGGCAAGAAGGAAGTGATCCTTCCCTTGCACACAAGAAATTGGTTGCAAGATTGTTCAACTTGAAGTAGATTGTTATATAAAGTGTTGTTCAAACTCAAGTTGAGTTTGAAACCTGGTTTGTTTCTCTACTTTCGTTTACATCTTTACTATATAAACTGTTCATCTCTTCAGCTCACAAACACCTGTGCTTTCTCGTAATCTGATCCATTGAGTGGTCTTCGAGAAAAGAAGGGTAGGCTTGCAAAAGAGTGACCTATATCTTAGCTGGTTTTAGAAAACCTAATTCCCCCCCTCTTAGGTTGTCTTCGATCCTTACAATTGATATCAGAGTTTGGTCTCCTAGAGATTAAACTCAATCGACTTGGGAGTAAATATGACAACCAACAATGCCATGTTTTTTGAGAGACAATCTGTCACTGGACCTCCAATGTTCAATGGATCAAACTATGTGAGTTGGAAGGAAATGATGATTATATTCTTACAATCCATTGATACTGAGTTGTGGTTTATTGTTAGTGAAGGTCCATATGACGCGACTATTGTTGATGAAACTACTCATAGGCTGAGACAAAAAATAAGAAGTGAGTTGACTGTTGAAGATAGAACTCATCTCACTCTAAATGCCAAGGTTATGAATGTTCTATACAGTGCATTAGACTCAAATGAGTCCATTAGAGTCAAAGGCTGCAGATCTGCAAAAAAAATTTGGAATAAACTTAGAGAGATCCATAAGGGAAGCGAGAATGTGAGAGAGTAAAAGAAATCCATTCTGGTCACTAAGTATGAATCTTTTAAGATGGAGTCTCATGAAAACATTGACAAAATGTATTGCAGATTTAATGATCTGATCAAGAATTTAGAGGTGCTTGAGAAGGATCACTCTCTAGGTGAAAAGAACAGAAAAATCCTGAATGCTCTATCAAAGGATTGGGAAAACAAAGTGACTGTCATTGAGGAAGCCAAGGATCTGAATACTTTACCTATTGAATATCTGATTAACTCTCTAACTTCTTACGAACTGAAACTTAAATCTAAGATACAAGATGAAGAAGACACCAAGGTAAGAAAGAGTATTGCTCTGAAAGCATCACAAGATGAAGATGAAACAACCTCACAGGATGGAAATGATTTGGATGGTGATGACAGTGATATTGCACTCATCACACGAGACTTCAAAAGAATATTCAACAAGAGAAGATTCAGGAAAGGCGGATCCAGCAATTCCTTCCCAAATCAGTCTAATAACTTCAGAAACAAAGGGAAACTGGAGTTCAACAAGAAGCAGACTGATAAGTGTTTCGAATGTGGTCAACCAGGACACTATGCAAATGAGTGTCCAATGAAGAAAAAGAAGGAGAACAAGGTTGAATGAAAACCAAAGTTCAACAATTTCTAGATCACCTGGAATGATTGCAACTCAGAAGGTGAAGTTGAGGAAGAAAAGGAATCTGCTCAAGTGACTTTCATGGTCATTGGTGATGATGAGGTAACTACTTGTACTTCCCAAACTGACAGTGACAATGAATCTGATGATGATGTTAATTCATTTTTGGAAAAGATGCACAACAATTTAAAAGAATCTTATATCAGAAACAAAGAACTAAAATAGAAAATTAATTTTCTGATTCAAGACAATGCAAATCTTTTTTGACAAAACAAGTGTCTTAAGCATGAAAATGAAAACCTGAAAAGGACTGAAACTGATGTGCTTGCTGAACTGAACAAAAAGAAAAATTTTTGTGACATACTCATAAGTGAACAATGTAGTCTAAGAAAAAGGATGGATGATTTATTTCAATTGTTACATCATATGAAACAGAACCGTTTTCAAAAGAATGACACTAAACCTCATCTTAACGCTCATCAAATAAGACTGAATCAAAACACAAATGAATTTGTTATCCATAGGAGAAGGCAAGTCAGATTCATTAAACCTGTTCATTTAATTGATCCAATGTCAGTATGCAACTTCTGTTGTCAATTTGGTCACATGAATAGAAACTGTTATGTTAAGAAAAACATGAGAAATGGCATGAGATGCATGTGGATGGTTAGACATAATGCTAACTCTCAAGGACCCAACATGTAAAGGGTACCAAGTATTATCTTGTGGGTTTGTGTATAGGTGAACCTGGATAACATTGCTAAAGAATCAAAATGGTTCATTGATAGTGGATGTTCAAGACATATGACTGGTGATGCATCACAATTCATTAAATTCAAGCCAAAAGCAAGTGAAAAGGTAACATTTGGAGATGATAACAAAGCCAAAACTGTTGGTATTGGTGATATTGGTAAGAATGGTCAAACCTTTATCCACAATGTTCTTCTTGTTGACAATCTGAGCTACAATTTATTAAATGTTAGCCAATTGTGTGATATAAATCTGTTTGTATTGTTCAAGAAGCTTGAATGTCTCATATTTGACTCAAAGTTCAACATTGTTTTCAAAGGAAAAAGAGTTAATGATATCTATGTAGTTGTTCTTGAAAAAATTGATTCCTCCTATCTCAAATATCTCAAAGTAGTAAATGAGAACCCATGGTTATGGCATAGAAGGTTTTGTCACTTAAATATGGATCTGCTAAAAGACATTTCTAAAAAGGATCTTGTTAGAGGTCTCCCAAAAATCAGATTTGAAAAGAACCAGATATGTGATGCTTGCCAATTTGAAAAACAAGTCAATGTATATTTTAAACCCAAGAAATGTGTTCTACTTCAAAGCCACTAGAACTTTTACACCTTGATCTATTCGGTCCTACATAAACTACAAGCCTTGGTGGTAAGAGATTTTATTTTGTTGTTGTTGATGATTATTCCAGATATACATGGGTGATGTTTCTTGCACATAAAGATGATGCTTTCAAGAATTTCGTATCACTGTTTGCTAAAGTTCAGAATTTGATTGGCTTGAAAATTATCAAAATCAGAAGTGATAATAGCACTGAATTTCGTTTTTGTGGCTTTCCAGATTTTTGTGATAACAATGACATTACACATGAGTTCTCTATTGCTAGAGTCCCCCAACAAAATGGAGTTGTACAAAGAAAAAATAGAACTCTCCAAGAGGCTGCTAGAATCATGCTTAGTGAATGCAATTTACCAAAGTATTTTTGGACCGAAACCATAAACACAGCCTGTTATACCATGAACAGAGTTCTCTTAAAACCAATTTTGAACAAAACTTCCTATGAATTCATGTTTGACAAAAAACCTGTTGTTGGTTATTTTAAAGTCTTTGGTTGTAAATGTTTCATTTTGAACATCAAGGAACATCTTGAAAAGTTTGACAAGAAATCTGATGAGAGAATTTTCTTGGGATATTGTGAAAAAAAGAGGTTTCAGAGTTTATAAACGTAGAACACTGGTTATAGAGAAGGCGATACACATTACTTTTGATGAATCTAATGATGACATTTCCATGAGTTGTGGTGAAGATGATGATACAGGTGTTCAAAAAGAATTAAAGAAGTTACCAATCAATGATCATGGCTCTGCTTCACCAGAAACTGATTTAAAGAATGCTGATACTCAAGACAGTCCAGTTGGAGAAATGAATGACAGAGATACCACTACTCCTAATGATCTTCCAAGAACCTGAAAATTTGTCCATAACCATCCCAGGGAGCTTATAATTGGTGATCCATCTGAAAAGGTCAGAACTCGTTCCTCTAGACATCTAGTAGATAATCTTGTTTTAGTATCACACTTTGAACCAAAAAATGTTGTTGATACATTGAATGATGAGCACTAGATTTTAGCTATGGAAGAAGAGTTAATCCAATTTGAAAGAAACAAGGTTTGGACCCTGGTTGCTAGACCACAAGACCATCCTATCATTGGCACAAAGTGGGTTTTTAGAAACAAAATGAATGATAAAGGGGAGGTTGTTAGAAATAAGGCCAGGCTAGTGGCTAAGGGATACACTCAAGAAGAGGAAATAGACTTTGATGAGTCCTTTGCACCTGTAGCTAGACTGGAGTCCATTAAAATGTTTCTAGCATTTGCATGTTTCAAGAATTTTAAATTATTTCACATGGATGTTAAAAGTGCCTTCTTAAATGGCTTTATAGATCAAGAAGTCTATGTTGACCAACCTCCTGGTTTTGAAAATGAATCTTATCCAGATCATGTTTTAAACTCTCAAAAGCTTTATACGGATTAAAACAAGCTCCTAGAGCATGGTATGAACGTTTGAGTGGATTTTTTTTTATTGAAAATGATTTTAAAAGGGGCATTGTAGATACTACACTTTTCACAAAATAAATCTCACGAGATCTTTTAATTGTGCAAATATATGTGGATGATATCATATTTAGTGCTGCTAATGAGAGCTTGTGCAAGAATTTTTCCAACATCATGCAAAAAGAATTTGAAATGAGCATGATGGGAGAATTAAACTTCTTCCTTGAACTCCAAGTGGTTCAAACCCGAGATGGAACGTTTATAAATCAAACAAAATACACCAAGGAGCTGCTAAAAATATTCGAAATGGAGAACTCAAAACCTGTTGGAACACCTATGTGCACATCTACCAAACTTGACAAAGATGAAGAAGGTACAAAAGTTGAGGAAAAGAAGTATAGAGGTATGATTGGAAGTTTACTCTATTTAACTGCCAGTGGGCCTGATATCATGTTTGCTGTATGCTTATGTGCTCGATTTCAATCCTGTCCAAAGGAATTATACTTGAATGCGGTAAAAAGAATTCTTAGATATCTTAAAGAAACCTTAAACTTTGGTTTGTGGTATCCAAAATGTCATGAACTTCCTTTATGTGGATTTTTTGATGCTGACTTCGGTGGTTGTAAAATAGATATAAAAATTACTACTGGTATATGCAACTTTCTTGAAAATTACTTAGTATCTTGGTTTAGTAAAAAATAAAATACTATTTCATTGTCCACTACTGAATCTGAATATGTTGCTGCTGGTACTTGTTGTGCTCAATTGTTATGAATGAAAAACACATTGAATGATTTTGGTTTAGTATATGAATGTGTACCTATGTACTGTGATAACACTAGTGCGATTAATCAGACAAAAAATCCTATTCAACACTCTAGGACTAAGCACATAGATATAAAGCATCATTTCATTCGCGATCTTGTTTCCAAGGGGGTAATCTATGTTCAGTTTGTTTGTTCTAAAGATCAAATCGCTGATATCCTCATAAAAGCTCTTCCACTAGATCAATTTGTGTTCTTGAGAACAAAACTGGGCGTTTCAGAAAAAATATTCTAAGTTTCGTTTCTGGTCAATCTTTATCGGACGTCCGATCAATTGGAACGGACGTCCGACAGTGTTCTTCGTCCCGTTTCAGAAAAGCACTGGTTCGGACGGTTGTGTCGGACGCTTCACTTCGTTCGGACGTTCGACACTCAAAAATTGAGCCTTATATAGCAGTTACCCATCTTCCTCAGTTTATTTTGCTCCACGGTCTCGGACGCAACCTTTCAGTTTTCTCTCATATTTAAAATTCAAATTTCTCTCTCCTCAAATCAAGTTCCAAGAAATTGACTCAACCAACGCCATTACATCTCTATTGTCCGTTAACCACTCATAAAAATCACTCCTAACCCCCAACTACCTCATAGTTCCCAATTTACAGGCGAAATCCTAACTTCTCATAACTTTCTCCTTGCGGCATTTTAGTGCATTCTCATTTGCTCATACTGCATTCTTCGTCTATACACCACGTTCTGTATCAAAAACACATTCATATTGCATCATGGTTAGAATCAGAGGAGGGTCTACTAGTGCCGGATGGTCTTTTAGGCTTAGAGATGAGGACATTGAAATTGTGGAACCATCTACCAAAGCACCTAAAAAGAAGATTGTGACCCGTGGTGGTAAAGTGAAGCAAACTGCCCAAAAAAAATTGGTTTCTCCAACTGCTGAACCATCTGATGAGCAGATGGAAGAGCAGAACTCTGAAGGAAACATAGTTGGTGGAAATGAGGAACCAGAGCGGGCTACCCAGGCTGATGAAACTATCACAAGGTCATCTGGTAAAAGAAAGAGAACTGCAAAAAGAAAGAGCACTTCCCAATCCAAGAAAAAGTAATCTGCTGATCCCTCTGATGATCAGCAGAATGAAGAAAATATTGCTAAGAATCAGGAAACACCTGAACCCTCCACCAGGAAGTCTCCAAGGACAAGGACTGAGCTCAAAATGTTGGGGCATCTGCCACACAAACCTCGAAAGGGAAACGTTCTGGGAAGGATCCAGTATCTCAGCCCGTAACAGAACCCACTTCTCTCCCAAAATTCATTGATGATGAAACCAGAGACAGATTTGTGTTGGTCTCTCAAAAAGGGTTCATCACCCAAAGACTCATCCTTCCCTATGAATTTCGTAAGTTTGATCTTGAACCTGTTATTAAGCTGTTTGAATTCCAAAAATGGGTTCATCTTCTGACCATTCCTAATACCTTTTACCCTGACGTGCTTTATCAATTCTTTGCTAATCTTAGAAAGGGTAACTCACACACAGAACTTATCTCTAGGGTCAACTCTGTGAACATCACATTAACACCTGACATTGTAAATTCTATTTTGAAAACAAAAATTGAAGATGGTTACAAAGAAAAAATTGCAAATTTCTTTTCATATGAGGAATTTCCTTCTGCCTACCATCATTTTTACAATGCTAAACTCATGACCTATTTTCAAACCAAATTCAATACTCCTGCTGAGGCAAGATTAGATGATTTCAGTCCTCAGAATCTGATCATCTTCACCATCATTTCAAATATGTTGGTGCCAACTGATGGCCACAGAACAGATGCAAATAAAATGAAACTCTACCTTTTCTACTGTTTTGTTGAAAAAATCCGCATTGACTTTAGATTTGTGATGTGTAAGTTTCTGTTCAAAATTAGCACAGACAGTCGTAGGAAGCTCTCTTATGGTAAATTTCAGACCCCTATTTTTCCCCATTTTGAAATACCATTTTCTGGAAAATCACCCAAAGACAGTGCTTCAACAGTTTTTTCAAAAACTTATTTTGAAAGGAAGAACTTAAGATTTTTTGATGACCATTGGTGCTATAAGGAGACTATGGCTGATTCTAGAAGGAAAAACTTTTATGAAACCCCTGTCACTCCTAGGACTTCTCGTAATCAGTCAGACTATGTCTCTCCTTTCACCATTCATCCTAGAAAGTCTGCCAGCAAGTCCTTCTCTTCCAATTCTGAGGTCATCTCCTTGCTTGAAGATCTCAAACAGCATGTTATGCTTATTGAAGATGGTCTCATGATGACCATGACCCCTGCCTAACAATCTTCTTTCATTGAAAAAAGGAACCTTCTTGTGCCTCAAATACCTGAAAATAATGAAAATGCTCATCAGAAAGAGCCAAGACCTTAGCCCACAGGGCCAAATACTGGTACTGAGGCCACACCAGCTTCCAGCTCTCAGCCCAAGGATAAAGGCAAGGCTCTAACTATTGAAGAGGCATATGAAAAAGACGATGAAGAAACTGAGCAAGAAGTGGATCCTGAACAGTTTCGTCTGGCCAGGAGGAGGCCTGGATCATCTAAAATCACTATCTAGGCACTGCTAGGTCACTGCACTTTATTTTAGGACTATAATTCATCTTTTGCACTGCAAAACTTTTCGTATGCTATGTACTAAGAGTTGTACTTCTGGTCTGTACAACTGGATATTTTCTACTGTTTATGGATGCTATGACTAAGTGTTTCTGATGTTATCTATTGTGAATGAATGTGTTTGTTATGAATGGATGTGTTTGTTATCTGCAAATCTTTGTTGTCAAATTTTTGTTGCTAATGTTTCTGATGGATCGTGCTGATGTTATCTGATGTTGCTGGTATCAAAATTGATCAAACGAGGCATACCTGTTTTTGTGATGACAAAAAAGGGGAGAATTGGATTAGCACTGATGGTGTAAAGAAACTAGTTAGGGGGAGTCAGTTTTAGGGGGAGTTGCGTTTCTCTTCGTATACTCATGCACTTCGTTAGGGGGAGTTGTAATCCCAGATCGTATACTCATGCACTTCGTTAGGGGGAGTTGTAATCCCAACTCGTATGTCTATTTTTCTTTTTACTCTATCCAAGTGTTCTGTCATCATCAAAAAGGGGGAGATTGTTCATCTCAATTCATATCTTTTGATGATTACAAAACAAACGGATATTACTAATACTTTTTGTAGAGACTCTTTTCAGAAATGACACTAAACAGGTCTGAGGACTTAGAGCAAAAAAAAAGATCAAAAAGGGTGAAAAGTGCTAAGGAAGATGTCGGACACACAAAAGGACGTATGAGTAACTTCCATTGAGTAACTTCGGACATATAAAGAACTCAGACTCGGGCGTCCGAAGAAGACAAGCCAGGGCTTCTACGATTACTAATCACGATCGGACGCTCAACACCTGAGCATCGGACGTCCGACAAGCGTTGCTGCACTTCGGACGCAACACATTGGACGCATCGGCCGTCCGAAGGAATTGAAAAGGAACCTCCAAGTCTGCATCTTACCCTCGGACGCATGGTGAGAGGGGATCAGGCGTCCTAAGAGGTTCAAGAAAATTTCTCGAACTCACTGACCTCGCTCGGACGCATAAAAATGGACTATCGGACGTCCGACAGCACCAACGGCTAGTTGACTCTTCAGATGCCTTCTATCCGTTGACAGTATTAATTGAAGAATTTCTTGGTCTCCTATAAAAGAAACAAAGTGAACCACCTCAGATTAACTTTGTACATCAAGTCTACATCAAATCGTGAGTGATTCGAGTGTTAGAATACTCCAAAAAGAACATTTGTATTCTCAGCTTGTGTAATTTTCTTGTAGCTTTTCAAGTGTGACACAGCTTCTTCAATAGTGTAGCATTGTGAGGGTTATCCGAGTGTTTGTAAAACTTCCTTGCTTGACCAAGTGTGGTTTGGGGCAAGAAGGAAGTGATCATTCCCTTGTACACAAGAAATTGGTTGCAAGATTGTTCAAGTTGAAGTAGCTTGTTATATAAAGTGTTGTTCAAACTCAAGTTGAGTTTGAAACTTGGTTTGTTTCTCTACTTTCATTTACATCTTTACTATATAAACTGTTTATCTCTTCATCTCACGAACACCTGTGCTTTCTTGTAATCTGATCCATTGAGTGATTTTCAAGAAAAGAAGGGTAGGCTTGAAAAAGAGTGACCTATATCTTAGTTGGTTTTAGAAAACCTAATTCACCCCCCCTCTTAGGTTGTTTTCGATCTTTACAGATATACTCGAGTATTACCTTATACGTTGGTGGAGTCTGGCCAACGTCCAGGAGGGGGTGAACGAAATGAAACGAACGAATGAACGAGGGTTTTACTTACAAAAATGTATTTTCAAACGATTGGAGGAATAAGGGGAAATGTCAGGAGAACGAATGAACGAACGAAAGCATGACTCCCTGTGAACCCGTATCCTTTTAATGAATGTGTTATTACCGCGTTCCATTGTAAATGTTTCTTGAATTATTGATACTCTATGTTTAATGTATTGGATTGATTGTTTGATTATGTGTTCGAAACCTCACTGAGCTTTTAACTCATCCCTTTAGTTTTGTTTTCCTTAACAGGGAAGGCGAGCCAGGACGGGAGTTTTGGATAGACTAGCCTAGACTAGTTTCTTGGTTTTCTTTTGTAATGGTTTTCGCCCTAGTGCTTGACACGGGTTAGATGTATGAAGAATTAAGAACCTTTGTATATTTGATGTTTGTACTCTAATGTACATAAGTTTTGCATTAAGTTTTGGATTGTCGTTATATTTATTCCTGTGTTTTATTTCGATTTTAATTGAGAACTGAAGTGAACGACTGAGTCCCGGCGAGAGTTGGGCATGCGGTCCGCCAAACCCTCTGGTTCGCCTTAGGGGGAGGTGAGGCTGTCACAGTTGGTATCAGAGTCAGGTTCGCGTGGTCTCTGCGCGGAGTGAGCCTGGACTGAGTGGTGAATAGGTATGAAGGATTAAGTACTCGTTCGAGCGTAAACTAAGAATTGCGAATGTTATAGGCCTTAAATCTTTCCCGTGGTATCTGAGGATCATAGATAGGTACGTCGGGTAGGAATTTCGATTGTAGATAGTTTACTCTTGGGACTGGCCAGCTCGGGATGTGAATTGTCTTATTTCGGATTTCTTGTGCCCGAGTACTCCAAAGTTGAGGTAGTGTTAAGTACTTGAAAATTGTATTTTGGGAACATGAACAGGTTTTGTCTGGCTAGAATGAGCACAAGAGGTCAATGGATATCTAGTTTGGATAGTAAGTGACGTGAGAGACCGGACGGGGTTATTCAACTGAAACTAGAACGATATCGCCTTTTCTTTTGATTTGTCCTTATATTATTATTATATGATGTTAGTTGGTGTATTTGTGCATATGATTATCTGTCTAATTTGATATGCCTTTGTGTATTTGATCATCTGTTTTCTTGGTATATGGTGTGTTATGTACGTATATGTTTATTTGTGTATTTGGTATGCTGGAATTTGTTACTTTAGTCAATTTACTGTGTTTATTCACTCAATTACCTTTTTGGGGGGAAAAGAAAAGAAAAGAGAGAGGGAAAACATATATATTGACGGGAGACGTAGTCGTGGACGTGGACGTGGCTGTGGGAATAAACGAGCTCAAGAGTCAAGAGAGGAAAGGAAAACAACAGCTGCACAAGAGCAAGGACCAAGGGTTGAAGCCGGGGACCAAATGGCGACGGCAATTCAACAAATGACAAACATTTTAGCAAGGTTGGTGGACCAACAAGGTCAAATACCTGTGAATCAACCTCCGAACCCTGAAATAGGAGAAGATCGGGCTCTTGAGAGGTTTTAGAAGTTTGCTCCTCCGAAATTCCTTGGAGGGTCTGATCCGGATGTAGTCGAACAGTGGTTGGAGGCCATGATCAACATCTTTACAGTTTTGAACTATACCGAACAAAGGCAAGTAAACTTTGTGATATTTCAATTTGAAGGACTGGCCCGAGCATGGTGGAGCGTGATTAAGGCAAAGTGGGAAAGAGAACAAACTGTATAGACATGGGCTAATTTCCTAATGGAATTTAACGAGAAGTATCTCTCACGAGGACGAGTTTATTAGGCTCCGCCAGGGAACTTTAAATGTGGCTGAATATGAAACGAAATTTACCAAACTATCCAAGTTTGCTTTCTAATTAGTGGCCACGGAACCGAGAAGGGTAAGACGATTTATACAGGGATTGAATCTAGAAATTCAAGAAGCACTAGCGGCGGTTCAAGTGAATAGTTTACGGAGGCTCTTGAGAAAACCCAACGAATCGAGAATGCAAAAGCACAGATAAAAGCCTTCCAAAATCGAAAAAGGGGTACACCTGGTAGTGTGACTGAGGAACCAAGTGAATCGATAGTCCTTCCAAAGTGCAGAAAGTGAACTTTTTGTCCCACCCACCATGGACAATAGGGGCGTTAGATAAACGATCTATAAAAAGAAGTCAAGTAGGCCATGGGGAGATTTTTCAAAAAAGCCAACAAGTGGCTTCTTCCTTGACTTGTGGCTACTGTGGAAAGGGCAATCACACTGAGAGTGATTGTTGGAGGAAAGGGCGGAAGTGTTTGATTTGCAGGAGTGGTGACCACCAGGTTAGCAACTGTCCGAGAAAACAATCACGTGAAAGTAGTACCCAACAACTGGAGGGCACTACATCAAAACAAGCGAATGAAAGAGGGAACCGAACAAAAGTACCGGCAAGGGTATATGCTTTAAACAACCAACAAACTCCTAAGCCATCTGAAGGTAAAAATTTTGAGGACGAAATTTCTTAAGGGGGAGAGAGTGTGAGGATCCAAAAATTTTCACATTTTCTCAGCATTATTTTAGTTCTTTGATTATATTTTATACTTTCCTTGGAACTATTGAATTTTCTATGCATTTTTACAAGTAAGTATAGTTTTAAAATCATCTTCCTAATATGAGTTAGTGTACGTTAATTTGAAGTGTATTATTGACGTGGGACCCGCTAGTGCGGTAAATGCGTTATATTTTGGCAACTTGTTGGAGTTTTGTATTAAATGATATTATTTTACAAGGTGCTAGGAGACAATTGAAAGTTAGCTAGATAAATTACCATTGGTAAACAAAAGGATAAGCTTAAAACCCTAAAAGGAGCCAAGTGTCACTAGGCTATTAGAAGTTGGACTTTTGACCAAGATTGGTAACTTTACTAAAATCAGATTTTTGACCAAAATTCATTCATTTTCTTGTCTCCTTTGGCTGAAATTAGTGAGAGAGAAACCAAGAGAGCTTTTCAAGTTCTAGCTTCCAAATTTGCTCAAATCTTGAGTTTCAATCAATCAAATTACAAACTACACCATACAAGTGATCATTATGGAAGGTTAAAGGTGTTGGTGGAGTTGTTTTGGAGGAGGAAAGATTAAACTCCTACCTTTCTTGTGGTTTTAAGATATTTTGCCAAGAACATCCACTTTACTTCAATTAATTGCTTATTAGTGGTTTTTAGTTGCTTTAGATGTTGTTTTGTGGAAGATTTGCACTTGAATGCATGAATTCCAGCTTGGATGATAACCTGCCCTGCTTTTACCCGGTTCTATTTCACCTTATTAGAGGCCGAACTAGCCTTAGTGCAAAACATGAAAGTTGTAGAGAATGATATTTTATAGTTGCCTAAAAAATTTCAGCTCCATCAGAGCAACGTAGCCTATGAAAAGACTGAAATATCCTTGCTACCCTATTTCTGTCCGAAAATGAAAATCAGCCTCTGTAAGTGGTTAGTTTGACCAGGAATATTACCGAATTGGTTGATGATGTCTTCTTAAGAATTATAGCCTTGTATCTTAGCTTTCAAATGGCTTTGGAATTACCGGAATTGGAGTTGTGTGTGCTGAAATATGAGTGAATAAAGCAGGACTGCTAGTTGATTTCTGCAGTGAATTTCGAACTGGAAAATCTGTAGTTATTTTGGTAAATTTGACCTAGTTAGGGTGAGAACTGGATTGAGTGGTCTTCATGAAAGTTGTAGGCCTTTGTCTTAGCTTTTCAACGCCTCCAAGAACGCCTTAAATGGACTTTGGTACCTTGCGATATGGCCATTTAAAGGTAGTACAGTTAATTAGCCAATTAGTTGGAACTTGGTTCTGGGAATTGGGAATTTGACTAGGTTACACTAGAATTTGGACTATGTGGTCTTCATCAAAATTGTAGCCCTCTGTCTTAACTTTGAAATGGTATAAATTACATCTCAATCCGATAAGCGTAGCTTCGGATGTGTCCATTACGCAAAACCCGTCAAATCTGTTTTTTGTTAAACTTCATTTCCGCACATGTTGTTAGCTTGATTTTTGTACTTATATGACTTTGAGCCTATGGAATGACTATTGAAATGAGATGATATTGTGTGTGACTTTGGAAGTGATTGAAGAAAACACTGAAGCCATAAATGGCTGAAAAAATAGGTAAATACAAAGGGCGTGCTGCCCAAATTTTCGCTCGAGGGCTAAGTTTCTATTTGAATTTGTATATTTTCGTTTGGCAAATACTATGACCGTTTTTCATCTTAAAATATGATCCTTCTTCAATTAAAAACTCCAAATGTTTACTTACGCTTACCAAATAAAAAGAAGTGGTTTAGGGTTTTCTTGGGTATTTTATCCTCCCTTTTACATGAATTTCGTTAAGACATTTAGTCTATAATATCTACTTGAATATGAGATGATTTTGAACCATATAAATGATCCCGAAAACAGTATTTCTTAGCCTATCTAGTTGGATTCCGACTTATCTTTGGTTCAAGTGTTTCCATTGGAAAATTTTATAACCCTTTTGAGTTGGGTTTTACGTTTGGACTATGAAACCCTAATTATTTTTGTCCATGGGTCCAAATATTCTCGTTTCACTTTAAAGTGTTTTATACGTTCTACTCATCAATTATCGAGTTCTTTGATTTCACCTAATTGTTTGTGTTAGATGAGCTATAATATTCTTTCTTGTTTAATCTTAGGTTTTCTTGGTGACTAAAGATAATATCCGGAAGGATATTTTGCACGTTGTTTTGCGTATATAGGTGAGTGTTCCTTGTTTGTTATATTTCCTTGACTTATTGGCTTGTTATTATTGATTGATAATGTGTTAAGTGCTTTCAATGATTGTTAAAACGAGATTTCTAGGCGAGTGTGTACTTTATCGCACTCGACCTAAATAAATGTGAAATTTTCAATGATTAAATGATTAAATGCTAGTTGCGTATGAATGTAAGCCGTTTGGCTGAATTGGGCCCTGCCCTTCGTTACCGATCGACTCGAGCCAGAAGCGAACTCGGTCGGGCGATATGGTGACCCTGGGTGTGAACGTTGGTATACTCGAGTATTAGCTTGTAGGTTGGTGGAGTCTGGTCAATGTCCAGGAGGGGGTGAATGAAATGAAACGAACGAACGAACGAGGGTTTTACTTACAAAAATGCATTTTCAAACGATTGGAGGAATAAGGGGAAATGTCAGGGGAACGAATGAACGAACGAAAGCATGGCTCCCTGTGAGCCCGTATCATTTTAATGAATGTGTTATTACCGCTTTCCATTGTAAATGTTTCTTGAATTATTGATACTCTATGTTTAATGTATTGGATTGATTGTTTGGTTATGTGTTCGGAACCTCACTGAGCTTTTAGCTCATCGCTTTAGTTTTGTTTTCCTTAACAGGGAAGGCGAGTCAGGACGGGAGTTTTGGATAGACTAGCCTAGACTAGTTTCTTGGTTTTCTTTTGTAATGGTTCTCGCCCTAGTGCTTGGTACGGGTTGGATGTATGAAGAATTAAGAACCTTTGTATATTCAATGTTTGTACTTTAATGTACATAAGTTTTGCGTTAAGTTTTGGATTGTCGTTATATTTATTCCTGTGTTTTATTTCGATTTTAATTGAGGACTGAAGTGGACAACTGAGTCCCGACGAGAGTTGGGCAGGCGGTCCGCCGAACCCTCTGGTTCGCCTTAGGGGGAGGTGGGGCTGTCACATTTTTTTAGCCAACTTGGCTGAAAATTTGTCTCCCATCTGAGATCCACACAGCTAGTCATGTTCGTAGTGCGGCCAAACTCCGGTTGCCACACATTCGGATGATGATGACTAGCCACAACTACTCCAACTTGATCTCGAACTGAAGAGGTCTTTTTGTCAGCAGGCTCAATAGTTAAGAAAAGCACTGAAGATGCAATTGCTCAACCACCCTGACGGATAGGAACAAGAGACCTATACATCAGTGAAGTGATAGCCCTGACAAACAATTACAACGAATCTATTTTGTATAAATTTTACTTGTTACATAGAAAAATTTTATATTCAACTTTTGTAAATGAATTTTGGATTATATATTTATACTAATTTAGTAGTTACATAAGGTGGTTATTAGTACATATAATACAAAAATATGATTAATTGATTTTTTCTTGTGCAGTTTTTTATTTTCCAGCAATATTTTGACGAATCAACCGAGGCAAAAAAAATTTTTTTTTTGAAGCAGCCCCCTATGTTTTAGAAATGGGAGGGCTATCACATTTAAAAAAAAAAATCTATACCCCTAAGTTTCAAAAAAGCAGGGGGCCATTATTGCTATTTTGGTCCCTGCCCCACTGTGTAAAATATGGTCCCAGAGTTTCAATTCAAACCTTAAAATTTTTTTTTTAAGCATGGTTGTTTCTACAACATGGGGACCATAGATGCAGAAATTGTCCATTGACTAGCCAGATTTGGTCAATTTTTTTAACAATATTCAAAAAAATTGCCTAGGTTCCCCCTAAGCTCAGTTATCCATTACTCCATTCCATCATACAAGTACCATAAAATCTAGCATTATGAACCCGTTTGGATTGCATACTTTGAAAAAAATTCACTGTAGTATTATTTGTAGGATGTGATATATATGAAGTAAAAGATAATTAAAAAAATGAACAAGAATATTCTTACAAAAACATAATTTTTTTTGCAAAAAATGCAATCCAAACAAGGTTGATTATTTTTTTGGTCAAATCTAGTGGAGTGAAGAAGTGTCAAAAGAATTTTCTTTTGACTCGTTAATACATTTCACTGCATGGTGTTAATGTGTTAACTCTTATAATTCACACTAGCCTAATTTCCTTCATCAAGAAAAACTACCGCATTTCATAGTACTAGTTTATTTGTGTGCCGCATGTTGTGCATGAGGGTGTCTAGTTTTTGGTTTTATTGTTGGTGTTGTTTGTGGAATTAAGAGTAGGAGTGTGTCAATTTGGTGATGAGAAGGCTGTAGTTTATAATATATGTACATACATTGCATTCTATCAGTTTGTACATTAGCAAAAGCTATTTACTATAGCGTAGAAAGTTTACATAAAGAACCATAGACAAAAGTAGCAAAAGCTGGTATGTACATTAGCAAAAGTTGGTCATTGGAAAAATAGATGACTTTATGGCACCAAACTGATCTCAAAAGCTGATGCAAAACATAGGGAGGGTGCATGGTTTTAGTTGGTTTTTTGGTGCTTTGGCTGGTCAGTGATTGTTGCTGGTGGATCTCTTTTCTTAGTTGTTGCAGCTTGTGCGATGGTTGGATTGGTTGTGTCTTTGGTTGAATCTTCAGTTGCTATTTGTTGATCAGGTAGGTTTGATGATGAGGCTTCATTGGTTGCTGATGCGGGTGTCTGTGTAGGATCTTCAATTGGTAGGCAAGCCAGAATGTTGTATTTTGCTACAATTGTGTTGCGTAGAGGATGGGTGAATTTCCTGACTTGAAAATGAAATGTGCTCATATGGAGTTTCATATTGATGTCTGCAATGTCTGGAAGTTGGTTCTGTGGACATTGGTTTATGAATGACTATGTGTTTGGTTTGATATATGAGTATTTTGAATAATTATGTATTCTATAAAAGGTAATATTGTTAATGTTGAAAATTACCTTCAGTGCCATGTAGAGTATGTCTTCAGCAGAGATGTTGAGAATGTATTGAGCATGCTGATCTTCAATTTGTGCAGTGATTGTTCCAGTAGTATCAGACAGTTGCACTAAGAACTTGAGCCTGCATTAAATGTTATGGTTTTTGTTATGTTATGATCAGAAAAATATTGTGAATTTTAGTGTGTGAATAAGTTTTTGAATTTACCGTGGTAGTGGTTTTGCAAATGTCATGTTGCAATGACGGCATAAGAAGTTGAAATTTGTTTGAGCTCCAGTTTGTTTTTTGCAATTGGAAGCTGGACAGGTGAGGATATAGAGTCGATGTTGAGGCTGAACTATCTTTGCTTTGGCCTTGATCTAGAATGGCTTTGCCTATAAGATTTCATGTGGTAAAATATTAGATTTTGTTGTGATAGCATTTGTTATTGAATATATTGTATTCTGTACTAATATATGTAGTAGTTGTATCAGATAAGGAGTATTCAGTGCATAGCTGATGTCGTGCATATGCTCTTCAGGAGAAGGTTGGACTGTTTGATGAGCTGCATCATAAAGTTTTTCTGCTAAAACTTGTTCAATTTAAGGTTTATTTGCTTTGGTCCTGTTATATTGTATAGGATGGTGTCAGATTTTGGTAATAATGTGTCTAACAAATAAGTAAGTATTGACTTTGTAAACTTACCAACTTTTGAGTTCCAATGCTTGAGGGATTTGTGGATCAAACAAGATAGCACTCATTGTTTGTGTCTCGACAGATAAGACTGGTATATGATTATTTGAAAAGTTAGTATTATATTTTGTAAAGTAGAGGGTATACTTTACTTTTGTAAGTTTATATGAATTAGGGAAAGATTAACATACCATGTACTGAAGTCACTTTGGCTCTTGTTATAATCAATGTCGGGGATTGATTTAAGATACTCAGAAGGTCCTGTGCTTCAATATCAATGAATTCTGGCCACATTGTAAGTATCATTGGCTTTTGCCTGTATCAATTGTCAATGGTTAATATGACTATTGTGTTGTATTGTACTTTATTAATTTGCATTGTTTTTATACTTACTCTTGATTCAGAATGATGAATTCTTGAATTGTACAATCGCCTCTTTGTCGTGCAATGAAGTGTCGGGGAAGAGCTCCAATGACAGTGCATAGCAGAGCTGAGACAAGAGGATTAACTATTAGTATTGATATGTAAGAATCATTGTAGTAACAATGTAATGAAAATCATTAAAGTGAAGTAGTGCTTATCGGATTTGTATTTGTGTCCATGTACTTATAGAAGTCTCTGAATGGTGTAAAATTGTAGCACTGATCAATTGGATACTGGTTTTCTTGATTTGCTTCTTTGATGAATGTACCTCTGGTCAAGGTTAGTTGAAAAGGTGAAATGCAGTATCTGAAATTTTCTACTATTATAGGCTCCACCTTTGCATTGCCAATGTAGTATGTAGAGTACAAGAGAAGTGCTTCATCTAGAGCTTGTATATCCCTTGTGTATGAGATAGCTTGGATTGTACTTTTCTGTATTTTGTAGTAACAGAGAATAAAAGATAATGAGTGAGTTTTTACTTCTATTTTCTAGAACATTTTCGTTATGTACTTCTTATATGAATAAATTTACCTCCTTATCAAGGAATAGATATTTCTGGAATGTAGTGCTTCCATCTTTACTAATACGAGGAGCTGTTTTCTCAATGAGAATAGTTTTTGCAACCCAGTCTTCTTTTCATTGTGCTATTTCAGTAAAGGGAATGCACAGGGTCTTTTATTTCACTGCAATATTAGCCAACATTTGTGCATAGAGATAAGTATATACAGTGTCAATGGTATAGTGCTGTAAAAAGAGCTGGTCAAAGAATCAATATATAACTAAAGCAGATTTATGAAAAGAACCAAAATGGTAAGCAATGGTAGAAAACATAAACAAAATAATAGAGAAAATGTGAGGAAGTAAGAATTAGCTATTAGCTACTGCTGAAAGCACTTCTTGATAGACAACATTTCGTGTAAAATTGGTGCTTTCTCTTTGTCCGTGTGGTGACTGTATTAGAACTTTAATGTTAGTAGCTATTCGTGCTCTTGACAAAGCAACATAAAGTTGTCCATGGGAAAAAACTAGTTCTATGAGGTAAAGTCCAACATAATCAAGTGTTTGTCCTTGAGTTTTATTAATGGTCATTGCGAAACACAAGCGTAGTGGAAATTGAGTTCTCTTGAACTGTACTGAAGACAATTCATCATCAGAAGCTTGTAATGAAAACAATTTTTCCTGCAAAAGAGTCAAATGCTATCTGTGCTTGAATTATGTTATTCGAAAATTCCTTACAGATTAGGCGTGTACCATTTGATAGGCCCTCACTTGGATTGATGTTCCTGAGAAGCATCACTGGACAGTTCTTTTTGAGTATTAGCTCATGCAAAGGAAGGCCCTTAGGTGTAAGAGAATGCAATATATCTTGATCTTGCAATTGTACTGAAGAGTCTAATGGTTCATCATTGCTGAAGTAGGTTCTCTCTGCTCTTGGAAATTTCATTATCAATTTATGATTAATCTGATGAACAAAGTCATTTCTTGTCATCAATATTGCTCGATTGATGATAGATGATGATGTTGAAGTAATGTACTCCATATTTGGGAACACAGTATCAATCAGAGCATTTATGGAAGTTTCATCATCTTGAAAAGGAATGTTGATTGATTCTGGTATTTGAACTTCATCTTGATCAATAGTTTGTTGTATTCCATCTTCAATTCTCATCAAGAATGTTGAGAAATCTGGATCATGTCTTGCTCTCATATTGACTGTTAATCTAATCTTTTAGAATTTGTTCCATAATTGTGACATGACAAGACTGGTATCTATGATATCTTCTCTGGTACCATGTGTGATTACTGGTAAGGTCTGACGAAAGTCACCACCAAAGACAATGACTTTTCCACCAAATAAATGGCTGTTATTTGTTATGTCTTGTAACATCTTGTCAAGAGCTTCAATTGATTTTCTTTTAGCCATAGTAGCTTTATCCCATATAATGACCTTAGCATCTCTGATTAGCTGAGCCAAGACACTTTGCTTGCTGATGTTGCAGTACTTATGTTGGTCATCATTAATGGGAATTTTGAACCTTGAGTGTGCAGTTCGACCTCCAGGAAGAATGGATGCTGCTACACCTGATGTTGCAGTAGCAAGTGCTATGTAGCCTTGTGATCTTATAGTTGCAAGCAGAGCTTTATAGAGGTAAGTTTTTCCAGTCCCTCCTGGTCCGTCAATGAAAAATGCTTTTGATATGTTGTTGACACAATGTAGTACTTTATCAAAAGCAATTTTCTGCTCTTCATTTAGTTGATATACTGAGAGCAAATCTTCTTCAGGAGTGATGATATATTTTTCTGCTTGAAGTTCTTTTGTGTCCATGTGATTTTGCAGTAGTGTATTTGGTAATAGCTGAAAACCATAGTGTGTGATCTGTTTCCCCATTGCTCTCAAATGCATGTCTATAATCTGCAATACTGTGCCATTGACTACTTCTGCAGATAATGTTTTATTCTGTTGAATGTCTTCAGAAAGAAAATCCTTAAACTTTAGCCACAACTCTTTACAGTTTGGAGGATTGTAGTAGACTAAGATTGTAGTAAACAGATGACAAAGTGAAGATGACATTTGATATAGGACAACCTCTGCTAAACAAATCTCTGCACTATTATCAGTTTGTAATAGACCTAAGAATTCTGCTGCTTCTCTGAAGGATGTAGCAATTTTGCCATTAATCACTTTTAGATCATGAAATGATGTTGGCTTTTTAACATGCTTTAATAAGAGTCTTAAACAGTACCTTTCACCTTCAGAAGGATGAACTCCAGCAATTCTTCCAATTACATCTCTTTGCTGTCGCAATGACCAGTATCTTGACTTAGCATCCCATACGAAATATTGAGGAAAGTCTGTATATAGACAATTCAAATTTTTTGCAAAATGGTCATACTTATTCATCTGAAAGAATTCTGTGAGCATAACTTTTTTCAAATGTGCATTTTTTACAACATCATCAACAGATTGTTGATCTGGAAAAGTGAATAGTTGTTGATTTTCCAGATGTACTGGTAGAGTCATTATAGAGGGATGCATTTCATTAAGATCAAAACTATATATTCTCCACATAGCTTCTGGTGCTGAAATCCATCTGGCTAATTGAAAGTTCTTGATTTCATCAAGCATTTGATTTGCTTCTCCATTGCTGAGCTGATATAGTATCTTGTCACGACCCTTATAGATGTATTTATAAATATACTTAACTACTTGTATAGTAGAACATATCTCTACGTTCATGTGGCAGTCAAATCTGGACAAAAGATATGCATTGTAAGGAACTATGCACTGATTATCCAAATGATGTCCTCGAACCTTGACAATCCTTTTGTTATTAGTTCATCGATAGATTGGATAAGAGTTCTGACCATGTATTGTCGATTCAACAAATTGTTTTGGATACTTATCCTTGCAAATTTCAGTTTTCTGCATACAAGCATGGTTTGGATTTATTTGTCCACAGGGTCCGTGCATCATATGTTGTGCTACTAAAGAGTGCAGATGCTTGTGTATATGAATATCACGTAGCTCAGCAGAAACAATGCGATCGTATGCTTCAGGAGTCAATAACTTAGAGCAATGCTTTAGAATGATAAGAAAATGTGCATGAGGAATATGTGCAAGCTGCAACTTTGCAAAAAATATATTTCTTGAAAAGTTCATTCTTTAACATTTGCAACTTAGCTCGAAAAACTTAGGATACCAGATCAGGCCTATTCTCTGTCTTCTCTATTGGCAACAAAAGCTTCTTGATTTCTAGCCAATTTTTGTTGCAAGTCATTGTTAAAAAAATGTTTGGTTTGCCATACTGCTAAACCAAAGTCATTGCATCTAAATAACGACGCTTCATGTCCCATGGACCACCAATAAAGCTACGAGGCAATATGAATCTTTTACCAACATTTGAGCCGTTGATTTCTCCACTTGACAAGCTATCAAGAAGACCTTGATATGACTCTATCCTGAGGCGATTCTGGTACTGATCATTGTTGAAAAAATCAAGCCGTGATGTTTCAATCTTCACGTACATGTCAACCACATACTGTTGGAGTAGCCTTCCAATATGCAAGAGCATTGATTTGTCTTCAGGTCTAATCTGCAGCTTGTAGCAATAATATTCTCTGCAAGATACATATTTTTGCTTTTTGCTATGCTTTGCTGCAACTGTTTATAGAAAGGTGACTAATTAGGCTCAATATGTAATGACTATAGCTAATGTAAATTGATTTTGAATAGAAATTGTTAATATATGTGATTAATGATACCTTGGTTTTCAGCATGTATAACATCTTCTGCAGTCATGAACATATCTACTGGAATTGTTCTTTCTCCTGGATAGGTTCTACCTGAAGTAGTATTATTTTGTGCACTTGAAAGTTTTTCTATTCCTAGATGCCTTCCTGGTTCTCCATTAGGGAATATAAGTGGATATTGCATTGGATAATAGCAGCCATAATAGTGTTTCACAATCTGAGCATTCCCACTTTTTGAATACATTTGAATGTGTTTGCTATTGGTTTGATCAGAGGTCTGTGATTCTGTCCAAAGAGCATCAACCTGTGAGACTATTGGCTTGTTGTAAACGTGCTAATCAACTATTGGATTTGATTGCAACATTATTCTGTATTCATCTAGATCATGCAAATCTTGTAATCCATGAAAAAATGATGAGTACGGATTTACTTTCAATAGATCAGCCAACATTGCTATCAAATTTTCTCTGAACTTGCCTGATATAGAGAGACGATTTTCCACTTCATGCTCAGTATCATAGAAATACAACTGCAAATTCACTGGCTTTTGACCATCAATAGGAACTAATGGATTTGTAAAATGATACATCTGACCTTGCACTCGAAAGGTATAGATACCATTGTACTTTTTTCCTAATTCCTTATCACAGTACATTCCTATTGAAGTAAAAGCAAACATATTATTATAGCTCCGTACACAATTGCGAAAGTCTATAGCCTCATCATTGTCACTGAGATATAGTAACATCAATTCTCGAGGCATCACAGTTTCAAGGAGTCGAATTTTACCTAATGAACAACAAAAACTAGGAGGCTCTAAGTGAAACTTTTTTGCTCCACAGAGTTTACAAGAAGGAGCTTCTAGTAATATCATTGCTTCTGTAGCAATGTCTTGCAAAATATCTCTTTTCTGTCTTTGACGACGTTGTTGAGATCGCCGAGCAAGTTTTTGAGATCCAAGAGTGCCATTGTTTATTGCTCTACTGCTTGAAGCAATTTGATAACTATCATTGTTTATCCTTGTACTGGTTGAAGGAATGTCAACAGCAGAGCTGTGAATAACATTTGCTGTTTGAGAATTCTATGTACCTAGGAATGATTCTAACTTGCTAGAGGTGAAGACATTATCAGAATTTTGATCCAGACCAATTATACCAAGCTTTGAATTTGAAAGATCAGTTTTTGTTCCTTTTTTCTGATTACATTTTCTTGCTTCTTGTAGAATACCAGATGTTGATTCAATGTATTCAACAGGTATTGATTCTGACTCTGTAAAGTTCAAAATACTATCGGAATTCTGATCTAGATTAATCATAGTAGCTTTTGAACTTGAAGAATCACGCTTTCTTCTCTTTTGCTGATTACGTTTTCCTGATTGTTCTGGAACACCAGATGCTGATTCAATATACTCAGGACAAATTTGCACTGCCGTTAATGCTACAATACAAGTGCCTCTACTAGAATCCCCAACCGCTTCTAACCTAGCAATAGCACGACGCTCTCGTCGTCGTCTATTTCTTTCCTGGTATCGTTCTTGAAGAGTAGCATATTTTCTTTTTGGTGGTATTGTTTATTTGTTAAGCAATAATCATAAGTACACTTATGCAGGAAATTTACTCAGCTCCAGTCTAAGAAAATGTAAAATAAATCATACAAATAAGCATTCAAGTAGAAATAATCAAAACTGATCATAACCAAAGACATCAGTCAAAAGCTTTAATATATCAAACACAAGAACTCAGATAACAAAGTGAAACTAACCGATTAGCCATTGATAATGATCCCTGAACAATATGCACCAAAACCAGACTTCAACAGCTAGCTACAATTCGATACATAGATAAAAAACATAGAAACGAGAGATGAGTAGCTCATTTTATAGGAATCAAACTTCCAGACCACATAGGAATCAAACTTCTAGAGTACAATACGTATACACTTGAACTTATTTGCAGACTTCGAATGGTTCTCTGTTTATGCACTTTCATTTTGACATATACATATATAGAATCCGCACATGCAGCACAAAATGCATAACAATTTTGTAAGTTAAAGCTGCGAACTACTTATCCATAATCATCTAACCTCGAACTGAACTCATATACCATAATTACAATCTAATCCATAAAACATCATGAACTCATACACCACAGCTGCTACTATATAATGCATGAAAGAGACATTTAACATGAAAATAGCTTCATGCATGCAACAAAAAAGATGGAATCGTGACAAAAAGGAATAAAAAGGAACTCGCGGCTAGTTTGAAAGCTGTGACAAAAGAAATGAGCAAAAAGACTACAAAACAGAGCAATTTTGTACTTTATATATATATATATGAATTGCGGAAACTTCATGCATGCAACAAAAGAGATGGAATCATGACAAAAAAGAATAAGAAGGAACTCACCAGTAGTTTCAAAGCTCCGACAAAAGAACTAAGCAAGAAGATTGCAAAAGAGAACAATTTTGCACTTTATATGAACTAAGGAATGTCTAAAGCACATTTGTACCTTGAAGACTCGTTAGTGGACGTTTGCACCGTTTTTAACAGAGACATGCAAGACATGCAACTTCAGAAGCTCCCAATTGCTTCCACGTAAGCTAACAACACCACCGTATATCTTAAGCAAGTCAATCTGTCAAACACCAAAACATAAATGTGAAATTCCATAATTAACCACCTACTGATGGTGCCCATACGGGACCATCACTATTGCACTCATATCAGCCAACTCCCCTTTTTATACTTCTTATGGAATCTTAGTATTCAATATCTTCTCGGTAATATAACCTCAAGCTATTGACCAATGTAAATAGGAAAAACCTAAGTTTGCAATTAATGTCTGCCCAAATAATTTGGTCATCTCAAATTAAGACTAATTATTCATAAGAAAATATTGCATAATATTCTCAGTTTCTGATGCAAAGTAATTTTGAGAAATATGTTGGCATTTCCCCATTATATATAGATCGAAGACCAATTTTTATGCCGGTAGAGCTTGTTGCAAAGACCGGGGGTCAATTTGGGCAACAATCTTCTAGTTGCTTTTTTGGCTCTAAACTATATCTGCATCTTTTTTTTTTTTTTTTTTTTTGCAGCAATGAAAACATTTGTATAATCTACTTTATCTTAATTTAGGGAAAGGGGGAGAAGGAAGTCAAAAACAGTGGTTGATGGGAGGCAAGGTTCGAACGCTTGACTTTCCACCCACAATTAAAGTTTTGGTGGTAACCAAAAGATCAAATAACTGTTATAACTGTTGACGTAGTCACATATTTTTAGCTGGAGTAATTATTAAACATGTAGCGGTAGAGATTACATGGAGATATTACTATTCCATTCTACGTTCTTGTTTAGATTTTGATCAAACTTATATCTATTGACAAAGGTGGTCATATTTCACTTTTCATTCAACATATGTGAGAGTGACTTGTGTAAAAAGTCTTTGGCCACGTAAAAAAAAAGGTTTTTTTTTGTCCTTTTCTCTATTCATTTTCTATCGACCAAGGGATGTGGAAAACGGCCAGGAAGGGCAGTTGATAGAGCCACAGCAGAACGTCTATCCGAGGTAATGAACTCAAGGGGGATGCATTACGGAGGTTGAAAGAGTTCAAGTTTGATAAAATCGTGTCAAGTTTTGATTAAAATAAAGGTGTCCGATCATGGGATAGAGTAAATTTGGCACGGTGACTTTTATCGATTGATGTCTCGGGATCACAGACGTGATTGATCAAGGCGATTTGCAGTATAATACAATTACAATACTAAAATTTGTTTTCAAGGTTCTGAATTATGCAGCTTGAAATATAAGCCAATCTTTCTCGGCTCCGTAGTGCCAAATTGCCAAGGCACTCAATTCGGACATTGGTGGTTTATCATGAAATTGAATGAAAAAATTATAAATATATAATTCGGGAAAAGATGGGCTATTATAAGAAAAGGGTACATATAGGTTAATTGCAATAGAGACTATTACACAAGACAAATATACATACCAAACTGGCTGTCCAACCAAGGAAATCTTCAATTCCTAGCAGGTAAAATATTGCAGTCTACATTTTAGAGTTGACATTTTATGAGCAAAACACATTCTCAACGTCATATATGCTCTACTCTTTGAAGAGCTATCCTAGATTTCAAAACTGCTATATTTAATTTGGAATCCATTGAAATATAGAATGACAACTCAGTTGAACTAGATTAATATAGTTTAGTTGTATTTGTGCGTTAACTTACTCAATTTCTTCGCAAAAGAAAAAGAAGCATACAGAAATTTATTTCCAGCTCGCGGTCTTATAGTTAGTAATAATGAATATCATCACCGATTGCAGTTACAGGGTTCAACGCCTATGTTGTATTAATAATTTTCCTTGTTTTGCAAATTCTGTAATTCATGTACATGATGACAATTTGAAGATTTGGATGATTCAACTCTCGGAATTAATTCGAGAGCATACCATCAATAATTGCAGATCGCAGTGCGAATGCTGTCCAACGTTGTAAGGTTTGTGCTCATTAGTTTGGACTGCAACCATTTAGGCTGTGTTTGTTTAAGGGACAAATTTATGAAACCTCCCCCGACTTTCAGATAATATTTGTATTACTGACCTCCCTAATATTAAAAATAGGTATAATTTCAGAAACCTCTCCTAAGGTTTCTAACAATTTCATTTAGCGAATGTGCAAAAGGGTACTTTTTTAGTGAGATATAATATAACAATATGCACTTTAATATGTACTTTTTTAGCGAATACAAATGACAACAAAAGGGTACTTTTTTAGTGAAAACATATACTCTATCCAAAATGAGTTTTTAAATAATATATTTTGAAATGGGTTGATACTGTTACAAAAAGTTAAGAATAGGGGAGGGAAGTGATATTTTTTAACATTTAGGGGTGCTGAGTGAAATTATTAGACACCTCAAAAGAGGTTTTTGAGATTATCTCTTAAAAATATCATTGACCTCTCGTAAAACTAAATTTTTGTAACAATTCAACCCAAAATCTGAAAAATATGCTTAAAATAGTCATTTGATGAGAGACATTCTATCTGTTTTTTTTTGTCCCATCTTGAATTCTCCACCAAATTGAATTTTAAAATAACGTTAGCATAGGAGGTCTAAAAGTGGGGAGGGGATGGGAAGGAGGGAAGGGGGTTTAAATGCGAAATGGTAAGAATAGTGATTTTTTTTTTTTGTCAATTTTAGTTTTTTTCCAAAATTCTTTTTTCTGACCTATTGGTAGAATAGCTTGGGTAATCTAATATAATGTCAGTATAGGAGGACTTAAAATGTTGGTAATTTAAGAGCAAAAGTAATTTTTACAAAATCTTTTTTTTATTTTATTTCTTTTGTTCCATTTTTCTGCTTTATTTAATTATTAGAATAACAAGGATAGTTTAGTATAAGGTTCACATAGGACAAAAATTTCGAGGGTGGGAGTAGGGATTGTTTGAGTGCAAAAGTAATTCTCAGGATAGGCTTTTTTTTTTGGTCAAAATGAATTTTTTTTCTCCATAGCATTTTTGCCCAAAAAATTGTTAGTATTAGCTAGGTAATTTAATATTAGGTTGGCATAGATGACTAGAAAAAGTGATGTGCATAAAAATAATTTCTTGAATTGCCAACTTTTGTTTTTATATCATTTTTGGTTTTTTCTCTTCTCGATTTCTTTCCCTAAATAATCGTTAGACTAGCGAAGGTGATTTTGTCAATTTCTGTGTTAGGATGGTGACCCTTAGTAACCATGAAAGAGGGGGTAAGCGGTATTTTCTTAAAACCTAAGAGGTAGTATGGATATTGTTAGAAACTTTAGCAAGGTTTTTGAAATTATATCTTTGTTTAATTGGCAGTTTATCTCATAAAACCCTTTGGAAAGACTTCTAAAGATGTTCTTCAATTAATTTTTCACAGGCACATTCTAAATTCTCAACAAAAAAAAAAAAAAAAGCCAAAATCAAGCTAAGCTCTTCACTACAGAGTTTAAGAAGTCATGGAATGCACGAAAAGCAGAACTAATTCCTTTATTTGATTCAAGAGAAGATTTTAAACTCTATAAGTTACAAGAGAAAAAGAAGAAATTGAGAGTCAAATTAGGAATCTCAAGATCATCTAAAAACTAATTTTTGATTTTATAGAGGTTCAAGATGGGCCCCAATCCGTGTAAAGAATACTTGGGCCAACCTCTTATTTAAAATACACTTTAAGTATTGATATGCAACAAACTCCTACCCTTGTTCTCTATATTCTTCTATTGTATTATTATGACCGTGCATGGCCCAAAATGTAATAATCCTCTTAATTAGGTCAACTTTCATATTCTTTATAACTAACTAGGCCGCAGATTAAGACACATATATTAATTAGAGTGCTGAAGCAATTCAAATCAAACGCACATACATTTTGAAATGAGAAGCTTTCCACATTTTCAAAGCACAATGAGATCTTCATTGGCAATTCAAGAAAACAAACTTACTCCATGAAATATATAATTGCCCTCATCGTACAGTTTCTTTAGTCCACATTTTTTGACATTCTGCTTCATGGCATATTTATGTCTCAAGAACGGTCATCATGATTATTATATTCTACAAGATACTTAGAAGTTTTTTTTATAATAAAATAGAATAATTTTATTAATCATGAGATCAAATCTGCAACAAATGTAGAACTAATAAAAGATGGATGGGAGTTTTTCCATATACAAGAATTTAAAAGATTAACAGCATACTTATCAAGGTTATGAGTAGGAACATTAAACGATCTAGAAATCCATGAAACTTCCCAATAAATGAAATCTTGACATAAGACAATACCACCGTCAATCAACAAACCATATAATGAATCATCAGATTCCAAATGGTCCAACATTTTGATGACCTTTTGTGAATCTCCTTTCAAAACAATTTTATTGAAACCCAAATCATGTAGTAATTGAACAACATATTTGCCCGCATATGATTCAACTACGTTTGGTTCCAATATCCCAAGAATTTTTTTGGAAAGTCCAGCAATGAAATTTCTAAGTACAAGATACTTAGAAGTTCAACAGCAATTAAATGCACTGGGAGTTTCTCCAGCTACAGTGTAATCTGATGTAAGCTCAAATACCATTAGGAAAAGTTGTACCAAATATAAAGAGCATAAGTTCATTATTATGGAAATTTTACCAGACGAATTGATAACAATTAATAATTTGTACCATTAACTTGTAGAAACTGGGAATCTGGCATAAACTTTTTAAAAAGAATTATACATGTGGTCAAGGCTGTGCCCGTTATTTTTGCTGCAACCAGTAAAACGAAAACATCAAATACACAATTCAGTCCATTCTATGAAAATGTTGATAGTTAATTTCCATGAGGCTGGAGGCAAACCGGTAGACCCTTGACGGGCACAGGAGATGAATGGATCACTGTCTTTTCAACTGGGATCAATTTTTCCAGCTTGAAGCTTCTCACCACATTGTACATGAAAGCCAGGACTTCCAATCGAGCATACTCCTTCGCTGGGCACATTCGTGGTCCTCCCCCGAAAGGCACAAAAGTATATGGTGCTGGACCACTTCCCTCAAACCTTGATGGATCAAACTTTTCAGGGTCGGGAAAATACTTGGGATTCTTGTGTGTTGTGTGTACAGTCCAAAATGTCTGCAAATTTGTGCATTTATAACACATAGTTAAGATTAACGGAAAGGAACAAATATGTGTGTTGTGATTGAAGCACAAACAAATTTTTGCTTTTATTAGTAAGCTTTGATGATTCAGTCCTTATTAGGCATCGAAATCTCAAAGTCAGCATTGTCCATAGCCAATTACGCAATACCACGTTAAGAAAACGGTGAATTTGTCACTTAAGATTTTGCTTCAATGTCTATATACATACCTTCCATCCCTTTGGAATAGTAAAACCAGCGTAGGTGAAATCCGTGACTGATTCTCTGAAGGCTCCCTGAGCAGGTGGCGTGACACGAAGTGATTCACGGGCAACATTCCAGGAGTACTTCATCTTTTCAATGTCCTCCCAACTCAGTAAATCATTTGGCCCTTTTGTCTTTGCAATTGCCATCATCTCTGTGATCATCAAGCAAAATAGTCATGTGAATAAATAGTTTTAAGTAAATCATATATATTGACCAAATAAATAGTCATGTGAACAAATTTCTGCTTGATACCTCTGTAGACTTCGTTGTAAATGCGTGGAAGCTCAGCAAGGTGTTTCAAGACAAAGGTAACTGCATAGCTGGTGGTCTCGTAGCTAGCCACAAGTAAACCAATTATGTTGTTTGAGATCTCCATTTCACTCATGAACTGGCCATCTTCATCAGTAACAAGAAGCATTCGTGACAAAAGATCGCGTCCTGCTGTTTCGTTGCTTTGCATTAGCTCATTTCTTCTATTCCTGATGATCTTCAGTAGCTCCTCACGAACCGTCTTTCCACCTTCGATTGCACCGTTGTAAGCCGTGCCAGGCAATCAATTGGCACAGAGAACAACATCCCATTAGTAACAAGATGGAAGGGATCGGCCAACCTTTTAATGTGGTCTAGATCTTCAATACTCATGAACAATCGACAAGCCAAATCGAAAGTGTATTTTTTCTATAGAGGGAACACTTTTACTTCACTATTTGGAAACCATTCTTTTTCAATGTGTTCGCGAGCCATAGCATCCATGACGGGAATGTACTGTTTCAGAGCTTCAGGCTTGAGAATATCGTGCATAAAACTACGCTTCAGAGCTGATACCTCCTTCAAGGAATTTTCAACAAATTCAGGGAAGAGCAAAGCTTTCTTCATGGATTGAGGCCACTATGAGGTTAGAAGTTTGTTCTCGTTGGTGAACAGAAATTTGTTCCCTTGTGCACCAAAAAATATTGCCATTCTTTCTCCCATCAAAGAGGTCTGAAATACCTCTGGTGAGCACTTCTCCCTTCTGTCTTTTACGAATTTCTGACTACCTAACAAGGCAGACGGTATATTTTCTCCCAGCATTGGCCATCCGGATGATCCAAGGGGAAGATTCACCCTACCAGAACCGCGCTTGCGAAGGAAGAAGACGAGACCGATAGATAGTAGTTGGGATTCTCTGTGCCACTACTCGGTGCTAAATCTAGTGTCAATTCCACTTATCACGTGATGGTAGAAGAAATTTAAATAAATAGCACATGACAAATTAAATAAACAGGACACTTGGTATAAATATAGAAGTGATACTGAATTGTCACTGAAAAAGTGGCAATGAGGATCCCGTGTGGATAAATAGAGGGAACAGCACAAGAGGCAAAAGGTATTGGACCAAGGTCTCCATTGATTCCTCCTTGGTGCTAAAAACTGAAAGAGGCTATATGGTAGCAGATGACTGAAATGATGAAGCAAGCTAGACTACTTATAGCAGATGAAGGACTAGAAATTATCCTTTGCCGGCATTCAGGAATATTATAAGAACACGAGTCAGCAACAGTGTACTAGAATACAATATTAGGAATCAAGGACTAAAATAATACTGGACTGCAACAACCATGCATTATGAGAACATTAGTCAGCAGAAGTATAATAAGAAAACTATCGCTTGCTCAGATAGGAGAAATTGTACCTTCTGAATTCGGATATTGATTTTGGGACATAACTTATAATGAGTAACAAAATTTATTCTCTTTATGTATATTATTGTCTTAGTGTACAGATCTATCATATAATAGTTCTTAAATTATATGGTGCAATTCGCATCAGTATTGGCAAAAGTCCACTTGTCAGGTGTATATTACTAATGACTTGGTATTTATTCATATAAATTTTAATGTGTAAATTTTATTTTTTTTTTCCTCGTCAACTTAATACATGAGAACAATAACTTGCATGAGTGAATAATAGAGCACAGAACATGTACATAACTAGAAAAATTAGACCAAAGTCCAACTAGACATGCCCCAATTCCCACGTGTTTGATAGTTGACAAAATTTGGGTATTGATCAACAATTTAGCTAATGTGTCGAAACTCCTCTGGTTCATCGTCATTTCTTAGTATGAGACAGAGTATAATAAGTTTGAAATAATATTAAAAAAGAAATTTCAAAATGTAGTATATCGAAATTGGGAGAGATGTTGGGAAACCTACTTTCGATTTTTTCTCTTTGTTGTTACCCAGAGTATATAAATAGCTAGGATATTGCCTTGATTAATAGAATTCTTAGGTTAAAGTTCTAAGGTTGAAAAAGTGTACTGTATCATGGGAATAGTCTTGTGTTTGCATTTCTTTCGTGAAACAATGAAATTTGCCGTCAAGGCAGCAAGTTGATTCTTAGTTTTGACATTTTCTGTTCATGCAAAGTTTAAAAAGTAAAAAATAGTTTAATTTGTTGTAAGAACTGTGGATCAAGCATTCAGGTACTTGATTCTTAGTTTTGGCTTTATATTCTTGGTTTTGACGTTATATCAAATAGTCGACCTGCAAAAAATGACTGAAAATTATAACATTTCTAAACACAAACATGACAATTGGTGGGTCTGAGTGAAGAAACAAAAATGGCATTTACAAAATTAATCATTTTGCCTTTCCTATATGGCATGCCTAGTTGGAGAAAATTATTGGGTTAATGGATAATTGGATTTTACCTATTTTTCCATCTAACTCTCATCCATTTACTTATAAATTCTCTCTCTTCTAACAGCTTCTATCTTTTCTCATAAATTTAAATTATTCCTTTTATCCATATATGGTAACTTTGTTTAGTGTGAATTTAATTGTTATATTGGTAAATTTATTAACTATGATAGAAAGTAATAAATTATTTATGTAAAAATAGATTGCTATATTTTTTCCTTGAACTGAAATGAATATGAGTAGGTATATAGTAATATTCATGGGAAAATTTAACTACTATTTCAAAAGATACCTATTATTTCTTTTATGCATTATACTATTTAATGAATATTATTACATTGCAATAAATTTACTAATAAAAGTTTTTCTAAAGACTAATATGGCACTTAAATATTAGTATATATGAATAATATATATATATATATATGAATATTAGTATATATGAATAATATGGCAGCTTTTCTATTTGAAATATAATAAAATTTCTGATTTATATATGAATAATAAGACTTAATTTAGATGGAAAGTTAAAGTTTAATTTTCATGGTGTGGTGTTCAGGGAAACTCGATCTTTTGGTTTAGGAGTAGTGGGGCATGATCAGCATGGCTTATTTGTTGCGGGATCATTGCAAAGGGAAGCTATTCTAAATCCGAAGCATGTGAAAATGTTGGCAGCGGGCCGCTATTGTTGATATCTTAAACTTGATGACATGCTAGATGAACCATGAATAAAATGTGGCAAAAGTGGTGGACTGATCTAAATTCCTCACCTATATGGTAGTAACCGGACCATTGATAGTGTAAATTATCAATGGTGCTACTAGATGAACCATAATTGTGTCCGTAATAGCCAATACTATTTAAATCAGATGCAGATCTCTCATGAAATATTCCAATTGGCTGATTATAATATCCACTAGTAAAAATACTAGTGAACTTCTGAGGATGGCTAGGTCCACCATGTATGACCTATATTCAAATCATAAGAAGTAGGTCCACCATATAATCCGTATTCAGAGTCATAAGAAGTAGAACCTGCAAGTGATCACTTAAATTCATGTCCTAACCACCTAGTACCCAAACTATTACCAGAATCATAGGCTCCATATGAATGACCTATATGAATCATAGGCTCATGAAATCTAGAATATCTCTTAGAATATGAGTTGTAAAAAGAGTCACCTTCACTCGAAAAATTCAGTTATTTTGCTCAAATGTTGCCACTATGCTTCTATGCCAAGATGATATCCTTGATCAGTATCTTGAATAGCACAATAGTTATCATCCCTTTGAGCCCATAACATGCCACCAGTATATTGGCTATCATGATAGTTACCACGGCTACCACTGACATTTTTTTTGTTGAGATTGTCTTGTGTTTGCCTCTCTATTATCATCATCATTACTACTATCATCTTTTCCACTGCAAGAGGTACGGGTTCCGGAAGATGAAATAGGTTTTGATATAACCTTTTTCTTCCTAGTACTCCTGCATTTGCTCGTAGATACTTGCTCCTTATGCTTCTTTTTTATACTAGTTATGAATTGGGACAAAGGCATACCACTATCATGATCATTATGATGACTTTGTTCTCTCTCTTCACTTTCATTGATGGCTTTATCCAACCAACTTAAATCGTTTTTGTGAATTAATGACGGCTCATTTTCTCGGACCCACTCATCTAATATATCATTTTCATAAAAAATGTGATTTAAATCAATTGGGTTATAAAAATCATCGGTGTTATTTTTGTACATCAAATTCTTCACTTTGAGTCGCATGTTGTAGTGCACGAATAGCAACTTGTGCAATTTTTCAATTGCCAATTAGTTTCGAAGTTTTGTATGTATCAAAGACCACTTACTCCAACTTCTTTCACAGCCAGATGATGTACAAGTTTGACTTAGAACTTTAATTGCAATTTTTCTTAGAGTAGGAGTTTCTTCACCATACATGTTCCACTATTCAGCTATTAAAAACATATAATGCAAAAAATTGTAATTTTAATGATGCGTATATAATAATTATCATTGTAGACACCAAAAATTTTGCTAATTCATTCATTTAATTTTTTTATTTATTTATTTTCATTATTATTGTTATCTTCTATTAAAAAAAGAGAAGACAAAAATAAGAAAAAAGAATGAGAAGTTAAAATCATTTTTAATTGTTTTTTAGGAAAAGTGAAGAAAGAAAAAGAAAAAAAAGAGGAATGAAAAATCATATTTTGTAAAAAAAAAAAAATTTTAACCTCCAGGCAATAGTACAGAAACCTGGAGGTTGTGTTCTTGTTTTTGAGCAATTCTAATTCGTTTTTGCTCCTGGTTTCCTTGCATTCCACGTCTAAACAAGTACAAGGCAGCTAATTTCATCTTGAGACATCTGGAAAATTGATCCAATGGCTCCAAATAAGCCAGTAAGCCACAAAAACCCAGCTCCATCTCCACCTTTGTTCTTAGGGTTTCGGGGTTGGATTTTCATTTAAAAAAAAGCCAGGAAAGAGATTTCCAAAGATAGAGAGGCAAGGAGAGAGTGGCGAAAAAATAGAAAAGAAGGAACAAAAGAAAAGAGAGAAAGGAGAGACCTAGGAGGGAAAGAGGAGCAGAAAAATTTTCTGAAAATTTTTGGAGCCAGGGTTGAGTGTTCAACCCTCTTTCCAATCAAATTCTGATTTCGATTCTGGTCCTTTAGGGTTCGCTTGGGAGTAGATGATTTGGAAAGAAAAGAAGGGGAAAGAAGAGAAAGTGAACATTTCCTTCGTTTGTTAGTTTTTATTAGGAAAGAAAAGAAGAGAAATGGAAGGATTTAAGAGCATAAATAGTAAGTAAAAATTTTCCTCCCAAATTGGAGAGAAATGGAGAGAAAGTTGGAGGAAACTTATGAAAATTTTTTAAAATACCTATTTTATCCTTAAAAATGTCTTCAACAAATATTTAATGACTTTTATATCCAAAACCATTCCACTAATTCTCAAAACTCCCAAACAACACGACAATCCTTCTCTTCTCTTCTCTTCTCTCATAACTTAAGTTTTCCCTTCTTCTCTTTTCTATCCTAAACTCCCAAACTTAGCCTTAGGCGTTTCTTTCATTTCTACGCTATCTACGTTTGTCAAAGAACAATTTTTGTTCAGAAAACTTCTTGAAAAAATGCCAAAATAGCCTTCAAATTCGAGCCTAAAGTTCGGGTTTTCATAGCTCTTCACCAAAATCTGCAACCTGGGTTTTTAATACTTGGTGAATCTTGCTCATCTGCGGATCTCCACGGCGATTTGACTACATAAAGCAGTGAAGGAGGTTAGAAATGATTTTGACTTGGTTTGTTCTCCTAGATTAGTTTCTCCCTCTTTCTTTTGTTCACTGATCTTGCTTCTTCAGTTTCTTTGTTCTTCCTCATTTTCCTATTTCTGCTTCTTTTTGCGTTTTCCTTGTGTTATGTTCTTTTCCATTTGTGTTTCTTTTAGTGTTAGGTTATAAAAACAAAGTATATGAGTTGTAGGATCTTGGTTGTTTGGAAATTGCTTCGTATGATTTCTAGGCAATGAAGACCAGAGTTGCAGAGAATGCTTCGAATAGTTTGAATGGAATCTATGAAAAATTGCAGTTTGGTCCTCTGACTTTTGAACAATGGCTCCAGGGCCCAAAAAGTTGCGTAAAGTGAATCAATCTCCCTTTTTTTAGCTTTCATCCTCTTTTGCATATTTTATGTATATTTTGAGTAAATTATTTCCGATTTTTAGGACATAATTAAGGTTTAAAAATTTTAATCTCCTAATCGGGCTTGTTCTTTTCTTTTCTTTTTTTCTGGGTTTATGAAAATGGTTTGTGAAATGGGTAATGTTATTTTGTTGGGTTGTGGCATATGGGTTTGATTTTAATGTCCTTTGGGTTTTGGCATGGGATTTGTCGCTAAAGCCCAGTATTTCGTTTGGACCAAAAGCCAGTCTAGCCCACTATCCTTTTGAATTTTTTCATTGGGCCAAGGGTTTCTTGCCCAAAGAATAAATGCCCAGTGGCCTTGTTTCTTAAGAAACCTGAAACGAAAAATGCAATCTGGTCCCTTTTTTTGAGCAATTTAACTATGGCTCCAAAAATTTTGGATTGCTATCAATTAGGTCCCTAATTTAATTGTAATTTGGTCCCTAAACTTTATTTTTCTTTAATTTGATCCATAATCTTTGTAATAATTATAATTTGACTCCAAAAGCTTTCTAAATTTTTGCAATTAGGTCCCTGACAACATTAGTTTATCTCCTTTAATTGTTAATCATGCTTCATTTAATTGCATTTAATTAGTAAATTTTAGGGATTGCATGTTTATTTATATTTTTTTTATAATAATGAATTGAATTTGCTATATGTTTACATTTTCTTTTTATTTATTAATTAAATTGGTATCTTGATCATTTTGTTGCTTTTGGAGTATAAATAGGGCAAATCTGACCTCATTTAACAATTATTTCAAGGGAGGTACTTTCTATTATTATTTTAAATTCTTTTATGTCTTCCAATGTGTTTTTTATGCGTAATTGCATGTTTTGAGTGATTTCATTTACTTATTTTTATTCATTTTCAAGTTTTTCATTTATTTTATTGTATTCCATTTAATTTTCGATGAGTATCTGGATGGAATTTAAATGCTAAATTGTAATAGATAGATGCCTAAAAAATATATTTAGCTAGTCTATGTAATGAATAGTTTTTATTTTTGACAAAAATATAATTAGTCAGATGAATGTAATAGTTAGGTTAATATTTTTCAAATTCCTCCCTTTAGATTGTAGTTAGGGTATCAAATATAATAGTTAGGTCTCTATTTATTTGTGTGCTTACATGCTTGTGTGCTTATATGTTTATTCGCTTTGTTTAGAGCTTTTTTATCTAGATATATGTTTATGTTTATGTGCTCTATGTGTTTATTTGTTTTGATTATATTTTACATGATTTATTCATTTATAATAAATGCATGGCGTCACCACATTAGTTCAACGTTAGTTGTTGCCTTCTCCCCGATTTTTCACTAGTCCAACGCTAGTGAGAATTCATAGAAATAGATTAATCCAATGTTAGACTCCTTAAGCCATTTTCGCTCTAGATTTATACCTTTACATGACATTTATCGTATTTCATGCATTTTCCTATTTTTAGGTTAGTTTCATTTGCATGATATTTTCCCTTCTATTATTCTCTTACCCTCTATATGTTTGGACCATATCATTTAGAATTACATCTCATTGAGAAAATTAGAAATAGGTAAGCCCATTTGTTTGATTAGGTTAGGAGAGTTACCCTTCAAATATGGAAAATAAATGAGCGTGGTTTCTCAATCTTAACACGCTCTTTCCCTTTCTATAAGAAGAAAAATTGTGTCACGAATTTTAGCCCCTCCGTACTCGTTATGTTGCATTCCTCTCTCGTAGGTCATATATATTTATATATTATAATTTTTCTTTTTTTCGAGACTCATCTTTTGCATATTTGTGACCTTTTCAAAGAATCACTCTTGGGCATCTCAATTAATGTGATTGATACCAATTAAATTTTGAAAAAACATTTCAATATTTTCTATATCCTTTAAGTCTAAATTTGCATCCATATAGAAGCATCATAATGTGATAAGTTTTATAGGTTAGAATAGAAAATTTTTTGACTAAATCTCACAACTAGCCTTGATTAGATTAAAAGGGTGCCTTAAACGTGAACCTATCAAATTTTTGTCTTTCCTTTCTTCAATTGCGACTCTCGAATTCTTTTCTCTTATTTTCAAAGATCTGGAGTCACCTAAAAAGTGTTTTATTTATTATTTATTTATTTAAAAATATTTTGGGTGACTTGGTATATCTAAACTTAATATCAAATGGCGACTCCTATTTTTTCTTTAGAATTTTTTTTAAACTATTATTTTGGAGCCAAACCGTCACATATTTTAAGTCCCATTTTAAATGTGTTTTCTTTATTTTTTAAAATAAAAAACTCAATTTTTTCAATACATAAATTTTATTTTCAAAAAATAGAGCACGACAACTGGCGACTCCATTGGGGACTTTTAGTGAGTCCAAACACTTGGTTTAGTTGATTTTTTCTTTTTCTAACCTTTTTACATATCACACTGGAATGTTTTAGATTGCATTTTTCTTTTTCTTTTTCTTTTTTAGGATTTTTACATTTCACACACGTAATCATTCCTTGTTATTCGTGTATGCGATGAATGATTTGTTTATTTATTTTCATATTTGTATTGCGCTTTGCATCTTGAATAGGGGATATAGCTACTCTAGAGCTTTCACACATATTTAATACTATTTAATCCCTCCTCTTGAAGGAAGCACTTCATATGTGCATGCATTATATTTATCCTATTTTTTTTTTCATGGGTGCCGTCCCACATTTTCTTATAGGATTAAGATTGATTTCTTTAGGTATGTAGATGGTGTGTTCTGCGCTCATAGCGATACCTAAGGAATCATTCGATCCACTAACTGAAGGCCTTGGGATTGATGACCCTTCGCCTCTCGATCCGAATGTTTGGGAATCTGATATCTTATTAAGTCTAGATACATTAGTGAACCCAATCTCATGCATCTATAATAGAAATCGCCTAGAATAGAGTCAACCTTACCCTATTAGGAACATTAGACATGATGGGAGGGATTCTACCATTTTTTTTCTTTTTTATCTTATATTCCTGTATCATTTTATTGCTCAAACGTGTTATGTATTATTTATCAATTGAACTAATCTCTCTTTGTTTTCTCTCTTGCATTCACAAACCATAGAAATAAGAGTCCTGACATGGTACTCATTTAGGACAGGCCGTCATTTTGTAAAAAGCATGTTTAAATTTTAGTTATTGCAGTAATAATACGTATATATTGCACATTACTTTAGATTTACCCCGACATTTAAATGGGGCACTTATAGATCATATTTCAATTATCGGTATCATGCATCAACTATAGAGGGAATGTTGCATAGGGGATCCCATGTTAGGGATAAACTACCTTTTGTCTCAGATATATAATCCAAGCAAATTTGCACGTTTATATTTTTTGTACCATCCAAAAGGGTAGCGCATAAGGTAAGGTAAGATCCGATCTCTTCCACGATGATGACATTGAAAATGATGGAACAGCTTTTGTACATTGCAATATGAGCCTCTAATATTCACCTTTTGGTTATTTTGTCAAAATTAGTAAAATCCCTTCCGTAAAGGACACTAAGTGGATGAAACTCACAAATGATTCTTCATTGTTGAGATAATAAATATATCAAGGTCAAATCTTGATTTTAAAAGACTCATAGACTAATGTATTGCAACGAAATTTGTGAGATTTGAAACTACAAATGGACGGACAATTCAGTTGATTTTCAAGTAAAACGTCATTTCCATCCAATCCATTTGATCAGTTTATTCACTTTTAGAACAATCAGTCAATTTTTTAATAAATCATCAATTCCATCCAATTCATTTGACCAGTTTATTCTCTTTTAGGGTTTTGATCTATTTGTTCACTGAAAAAACTAGTTGAGACATTGCAATCCTTTCAAGAGTAGATCCTTTTACACTAAATTGCTTTTTAACATCACTTTATGTGTGACAATCCCACCGCACCCAGAGGCGTACCAAAGGGGTTAGCGGACCGTCTGCATAGCTCGCGTTAGGATTCAAGAGCACAAAGCAATAAAACTATATAAATCAAAAAATTTCTATTCACAATATATATACAACCCCAAAAGAGTTCTATTTATATCCTCAAAAGTAGCTATTCAGACCACTACATTACACTATGATAACAACCAGCAGAAAGTAGACCCTAAGGAGGGGTCCTTATACAAATCACCAAAACAAAAAGAAACATCTTAATTGTCCACTATAACCAACGAAAACTCCATATACTAGTGATAGTGCCAAAAGGATCCCCGCGTCGTTCCCTGATAAGAAAAACAAAGAAAAAGGGTAAGGTAGAAACTTAGTAAGTACACAGGGGTAAACGCGTAACTTTTACAATAAGACAAACAATTACGTCACAAAGATGTCAAATCAAAAGTACAAAAATACCAACACAAGTTAAGGATACAGGTTGGCTCTAAAGCCAAATCATGTGCCACGTGTGACCTCCTGTCGACACTCCGTCGCCCACAGATAATGGTCCGTAGAACTCCACTTGTACTTCCACCGTACTCCTTATCACCCTTACTGGCCAGTCACCTCACAAAATTGCTCGAGCAAATTAAACGAACTTGGTTCACAAACTAGGTTCATAAACTTGTGATCTTAATACTAGGTTGGACTGATTTTGACCAAACCCCGGCCGGCTCGAATAGTCCGTCTAGGTCTTAAGATCGGATCTCAAATTCATCATATTTCACAATTCACAGAAAATCACCCCGAGTTACAAGTTCAAGGGGTTCAGTCCCAAAACAAATCATATCCACATATCATGTACAAATATATGCACAAATTAGGGTTTAGGTCGAGTGTGATAAAGTACACTCTCGCCTATGTACCTTTTTATTCACATTAAAATACATAAGCAACTTTTACATCAAAACGGCCTGAATACTTACACAAAGATGAAGTATAGCAAAAATGCGAAAATCCCATCACGTATAACAGTTGTGGGCCCCACTGGCACTGTCTAGCCCGTCACCGCTTGAAATAAAAGATTGCATCACATTACTACACAAACGACTACTAAGAGGCATAAATAAAGCGAATAGCAAAACGGACACAAGCGCGCGGAAACGGCAAACGAAAACGGCCGGCAAAACGGAAACGACCAGATTTGCTGTCCCAAATTGTTTTAACAACAAGTTAGGATAGGAATGTCATATTAGAGTGTATGAGACACTGTTTCGAAGTTAAGAGGACGAGTTACAACTTTCATGAGGCCTTGTTGTTGATCTTGATCTCTATTTTTTAATGTTTACAAAACAATGGATAATACTAATATCTTTTCAAGAAATATTTTCAGTTATAAAACAAATCAGATTTAAAGATTAAGCACATTTGAAAGGGATAAAGTATGCTGAAACTGTCGGATGCTCAAGAAGAAAGGATCGGATGTCTGATACTCATTGCGCAACTTTGGACACTTGAAGAACTCCATCACCGGCCGTCCGATAGGATCCTTCGAAGTCGATGAAACTATCGGACGCTGAATATGTCTCCACCGAACGTCCGATAGAAACAAGATGATTTCTCAAATCTCTTTGTTTGCTGTCGGATGCACAAAGAGCTTGCACCGGACGTTCTAAAGATTTCAAGAAAATTTCTTGAATTCACTGCCTGCGTTTGGACTCACAAAACCAGCCTACCGGACGTCCGACACTCCCAACGGCTAGTTGACTGTTCAGCTACTTTCTATCCGTTGGAAGCATTAATGAAGCACTCTTATAAATAGTGCATGATCAGAAGGTTCAAACAACTTTTGCACACTGAAGATACAAAAGATCTAGAGTGATTTTAATGAGAAAATAATCTTCAAACAAGATTTGTAATTTTAGTGGTGTGAGATTCATTGTAAGTTTTTCATTTGTGAGTGAATACTTCATGAGTGTAGCTCTGTGAGGGTTGTCCTGAGGGATAGTAAAACGTCCTGACTTGATCGAGTGGAGTTCAGGGCAAGAAGGAGGTGAACCTTCTTTTGTACACAAAAGTGATTGTAATTCATCAATTTGAAGTAGTTTGTTTGAATTAACCTACAAGCTCAAGAGGAGTTGGGTAGTTAATTGGTTTGCTATTCTTTCCTTTTTATTTACTTATTGTTACGTTTGAAATCTGTACTTTGTTTATCTCTTCTACTCACAAGCACTTGTGCTTTCTCATCAACTGCTTCATTGTGTGGTCACCTAGAAAAGAGAGTTATTTTCGGGCCTAACAATTGGTATCAGAGCTTGGTCTCCTAGAGATTAAGCTCAATCACTTTGGAGTAAAGATGACAACCAACAATGCTATGTTTTTTGAAGGACATTCTATCATTCGACCATCTATGTTTAATGGGTCAAATTATGTGGGTTGGAAAGAAAGAATGATTATCTTTTTGCAATCTATTGATATTGAATTGTGATTTATTATTAGTGAAGGTCTATATGATGCCTCTCTTATAGATGAAAATACTCATAGATCTAGACAAAAAATAAGAAGTGAATTGACTGCTATAGATAGAACTCATCTCATCTTAAATGCAAAAGTCATGAATGTGTTATATTATGCTTTAGACTCAAATGAATCTATTAGAGTCAAGGGTTGTATGTCTGCTAAAGAAATTTGGGACAAATTTAGAGAAATCCATGAAGGAAGTGAGAATGTGAGAGAACAAAAGAAGTCTATTCTGGTTACCAAGTATGAATCGTTCAAGATGGAATCTCATGAATATATTGATAAGATGTGTTGTAGATTCAATGACCTCATTAAGGACTTAGAGGTGCTGGAAAAGAATACTCTCTAGGTGAGAAAAACAGAAAAATTCTGAATGCTTTATCGAAAGATTGGGAGAGTAAAGTAACTGCCATTGAGGAAGCCAAAGATCTAAATACCTTACCTATTGAATCTCTCATTAATTCACTGATTTCTTATGAGCTAAAACTCAAGTCCAAGGTGCAGGAAGAAGAAGACACAAAAGTGAGAAAGAATATTGCTCTGAAAGCTTCATAAGATGAAGATGATACAGCCTCCGTGAGTGAAGATGACATGGAAGGCGATGATAGTGATATTGCACTCATCACACGAGGTTTCAAAAGAATACTCAACAAGAGGAGATTCAGAAAAGGTGGATCTAGCAATTCCTTCCCGAATCAGTCCAACAACTTGAGAAATAAAGGGAAGCTAGAGTTCAACAAAAAATAAAATGATAAGTGCTTTGAATGCGGCCAACCTGGACACTATGCAAGTGAGTGTCCAGTGATGAAGAAGAAAGAAGGAAGAAAACCAAGATTCAACAACTTCCAGTTCATATGGAATGAATGCAACTCCGATGGTGAAATTGATGAGGAAGAAGAATCTGTTCAATTGGCTTTCATGGCCATTGGAGATGATGAGGTAACATCTTCTAACTCTCAATTTGAAAGTGATGATGAAACTGATGAAGATCTTGAATCTTTCATTATAAAATTGCATGATAGTTTGAAAAAATCTTATGTTAGAAACAAGGAATTAAAATATAAAATTAGTTTTCTTCTTCAAGACAATGCAAATTTTTTCAACAAAATAAAAGGTTGAAAGCTGAAAATAATTATTTCAAAAAGAGTGAGACTGCTTTACACTTTGAACTTGATAGAAAAATAAACCTTTGTAAATTGTTCAAAAAGGAACAAGATGATTTGAAAAGAAGAATGGATGGTCTAAATGAATTGTTTAAACACAAGAACAAGTCTGTTTTCAAAAGAATATGTTGAATTTTAATTCCAAAGAATTTGCTATTTATAAGAGAAGACAAGTAAGATTTATTAAACCTGTTCATGTAAATAACTCATTGATTATGTATAATTTTTTTGTTGTCAAAAAGGTCACATGAAAAGTGATTGCTATGTGAAAAAAATATAAAAAAAGGCATGAAATGCATATGGATAGTTAGACATGATACTATCTCTAACAAGTAGGAGATATTGGTAAGATTGATGAGATTCTTGTTCATAATACTTTTTTGTAATTCTCTTTTGATGTTTCTGATGTCTTGAACTGAATTTTCCTTGATATTTTTGAATACTATTGAATTTATATGATGTCAAAAAGGGAGAGAAAAGAACAATTTCGATCTAATGATGATTTGCTCTCTGTGATATATTGGTATGTTGGTGATTGCTAAATTCTGGTATCATTTCTCTATTTCTTATTTGGAATATTGGATTTTCTGTTATTGTTGCTAGATTACGGTATGAGATTTTCATTCTCATCTTATGATGACAAAAAGGGGGAGAAATGGATGCTATGTGAAAGGGGGAATTATTCTAGAAATGGATGCAATGAGTGAGGGGGAGTTTATGCTCATATGCTCAATCTTTTCCTTCCTTCCATCCATTGCTTTGTCATCATAAAAAAGGGGGAGAATGTTGATCTTGAACCCTATTTTTTTATATTTACAAAATAATGGATAATACTAATATCTTTTCAAGAAATATTTTCAGTTATGAAGCAAATCAGATTTAAAGATTAAGCACATTTGAAAGGGACAAAGTATGCTGAAACTGTCGGACGCTCAAGAAGAAAGGATTGGACGTCCGATACTCATTGCGCAACTTCGGACGCTTAAAGAACTCCATCACCGGCCGTCCGATAGGATCCTTCGAAATCGATGAAACCATCGGACGCTGAATGTGTCTCCACCGGACGTCCGATAGAAACAAGATGATTTCTCAAATCTCTTTGTTTGCTGTCGGATGCACAAAGAGCTTGCACCAGACGTCCTAAAGATTTCAAAAAAATTTCTTTAACTTACTGCCTGCGTTCGGAAGCACAAAATCAGCCTACCAGACGTTCGACACTCCCAACGGCTAGTTGACTGTTCAGCTACTTTCTATCCGTTGGAAGTATTAATGAAACGCTTTCTTGGTCTCCTATAAATAGTGCATGATCAGAAGGTTCAAACAACTTTTGCACACTGAAAATACAAAAGATCTAGAGTGATTTTAGTGAAAAAATACTCTTCAAAGAAGATTTATAGTTTTAGTGGTGTAAGGTTCATTTTAAGCTTTTCATTCGTAAGTGAATACTTCATGAGTGTAGCTCTGTGAAGGGTGTCCTGAGGGATAGTAAAACGTCCTGACTTGACCGAGTGGAGTTCGGGGCCAGGAGGAGGTGAACCTTCCTTTGTACACAAGAGTGATTGTAATTCATCAACTTGAAATAGTTTGTTTGAATTAACCTACAAGCTCAAAAGGAGTTGGGTAGTTAATTGGTTTGCTATTCTTTCCTTTTAATTTACTTATTGTTACATTTGAAATCTGTACTTTGTTTATCTCTTCTACTCACAAGCACTTGTACTTTCTCATCAACTGCTCCATTGTGTGGTCGCCTAGAAAAGAGGGTTGTTTTCGGGCCTAACACCTGTAGTTCAGATCGCAACGGAACTAGGGCAAAAACGCGCAAGACAGTCCCAATTGTTTCAATTCAGGTTACCGAACAGGCCCTGGTTGAACGACCATAATTCATGACTCATAAATTAGAATCAAGAAATTCTAGAGGCGTTGGAAAGCTCATTTATAAGACTATAACTTTTATGTTTTGACCAAAAGGTGAATCAGTACAGAGTATAGAGAAAAATGGGTCCAAAATTCATACACAGAATTGACCGGCTTCAACGGCAGTTCTGGCACCTTACATTGTTTTGGGCATAACTGGAGCTACAGAACTCGGATTTGGACGTGTTTTATACCGTTTTGAAGATAAAATAAAGATCTACAAGTCTTATGAAGACCTCAATACCTAGTTCCTTCGTTAACCAACGTCACCAAATCCCAAATTTTGCTTTGCCATTTGGGTTTCAATTAGAACTCAGGCTACACTATTCGAATTGGGCTAAAATTTTGCAGGCACAATAAGGACTTAAGAAGCTACAACTTTCATGTTTTGGGCAGACTCTGAATCAATACGTAGCACAAAGAAAAATGGAGCCAAAGTTTGGGTTCTGGGCTGCCCTGTTTTCCAGATAGAACGGTTTCGCGTGCCATAAGCGCATGGTTCGTTTCTATAGTTCTCATGCAAGTTTTTTAACCAACTTCATACCAAATAAACACACATAAACCACCTCCTATTTTCCCTACAATAAAACCGAAATTCCTTTCCCAATTTAATCCCAAAACTTACCGAACACTAACCATGATATAGATTCTAATCTCACTAACTCTAACTACTTCAAAACTTAACCAAATCACTAAAGGAAAGCATAAAGTAAGAAACCCTAATTTTTTCTACCCTTGATCAAAATTTCAGCAACATTACCATCAAAATAAACCATGAAATTACTCTATAACCATCATATATTCACCATAAAAAGTTCCAACCACAACAAAAGCATCACTTCACATGGTTTCAAGACTTAATCACCAGGAGTTAACTTTCAAATAAGATGATTTACCTTCAATCAAGCCTTGTTGATAATCAAACCACAACAGTCAAGTGTCCAAGTTGCTACCCTAAGCTCCACAATCGACATGGATGGCTAGAGGTTGATAAATTTTGAAGGAATTTTCTTTTCTCCCTTGCTCTCAATCTCGGCTCTCTCTCTCTCTCTTTTTCCTTTGATGTTTAGTTGGTTAATAATTTAGGTTTCTCTTGTATGTTCTAGACTATGATATAAGTCAAGACCATTAGAGATATTTTCCACCCAACCAATCATATAAAAGATGGTATTTTACTTCCTAGCCCTTGCCACTTTATTTTAGTTTTCTCACACTCTTACCCACAAACATTTAAAAATCTTTCAATTAACTCCATAGGATACAACTTAATCTAGTCCAAAATACTTCATTACACTTAATCATTTCATTAATCACCCTCATTTTTAATCATCCATTCTTAATCATCCCTTATTCCACATAAAAGCAACTCAACAACACATTTTTTTTTAATATGGGCAAAATCAAAGGCTTTAAATCCAACTTAGGGTTTCTAATAGATTATAACACTAGAGGTTTTGCTAGTCTAGCATTTTCTAACCTTTTAAAACCTACTTAACTTTTGAAAAATAAATCGAATCCTATATTTACCTGTACCAAAACACCCACTAGTATATCTAATTTTTAACTACAACTCGAACTTGTGATTAATACAAAAGTTAGGGTTTTATAAATAATCCAAATTAGGGTTTCCTAATAAATTAGTACAAAATAGAACAAAATGCTCTTAATATCACATAATATCGAAATTAATGACTAACCGGGGTCTTACAACCTCCTACTCTTAGAACAATTTCGTTTTCGAAATTAATACCTTTGTTCGTGAACAGAGAATAATACTTCTTTTTCATGTCTTTCTCCACTTCCCAGGTGGCCTCCTCCATATTATGATTTCTCCATAAAATCTTCTCCAAAGGTATCCGTTTATTCCTTAGTTCTTTCACCTTTCGATCCAAAATCTGTACTGGTTGCTCTTCACAGGTGAGGGTTTCATCTAACTTCACGTCCTCAAGGTGTAGAATGTGAGTGGGGTCAGGATGGTATTTCTTGAGTAATGAAACATGGAAGACATTGTGAATTCGGGACATACTGACAAGTAGTTCCAATTGATATGCCACCGCCCCAACTCGTCGTTGAATTTTATACGACCCTATATATCGGGGTTTCAATTTCTTTCCTTTCCTAGCCGAAATAGTCCCCTTTAGGGGTGTAACCTTTAGGAACACCATATCTCCCACCTCAAACTCCAGATCTTTTCTTCGATGATCGGCATAACTTTTCTGCCGGCTCTGAGTTGTTTGTATTTTCTGGCGAATGATTTTGACTTTTTCTATTGCTTCTTCAATCCACGGTACTGTGGTCCAATCCAACATCTTTCTCTCACCTAGTTCATCCCAAAAGATTGGTGAGCGGCACTTGCGCCCATACAAGGTTTCATACTGTGCCATTTGTATGGTAGAGTGATAGCTGTTGTTATAGGTAAACTCGATCAGAGTGAGGTGTTGGCTCCAGTTCCCTCCAAAACTCATAACACATGATCGAAACATGTCCTCAAGGGTTTGTATAGTTCTCTCCGATTGTCCATCTGTCTGATGATGGTAAGCTGTACTTAAGTGAAGTTTAGAGCCCATAGCTTCTTGCATCCTTTGCCAGAATCGTGACACGAAACAGGGATCTCTGTCGGAGACAATACTCACCGGCACTCCATGTAGCCGTATAATTTCATCTAGATATAGCTGAACTAGTTTTTTTACGGAGTACTTCATGTTCACAGGGAGGAAATGGGCCGATTTGGTTAAACGGTCCACAATGATCCACATGGCATCATGTCCTTTTTGTGTCCGTGGTAATCTTGAAACAAAATCCATCGTAATGTTTTTCCACTTCCACTCTAGCACTTCTAAGGGCTGGAGTAACCCTGAGGATTTTTGGTGCTCAGCTTTAATCTGCTGACAAGTTAGACATGTTTGTACAAATTGAGCTACCTCCTTCTTCATACCATCCCACCAATATATACTTTTTCAAATCTTGGTACATTTTTGTCGTACCCGGATGTACAGTATATCGTGATCGGTGAGCTTTTTCCAATATCTCCCTTTTAATGTCTTTATCCTGTGGCACAACCAACCGATTGTGATACCTTAATATCCCACTGAGTTCACATTTAAGTCAGATATCGTCTCTTTTCCAACTTTCTCCTTCCATTTTTGTACTTGAACATCATCCTTCTGAGTTACTTTTATACGAGGTATTAGAGTAGAAGTTATTTTAAGATTGCTAAAAAGCACTGTCGATGATTTGAGTTGCGGATTCCATTCCCCAGCTTATCTAATAACTCCCACCCTTTTACCTGCAAACTGAACACTTGAGCTTTATGGCTAAGAGCATCAGCTACTATATTAACATTTCCTGGATGATACTTAATAGTGCAATCATAATCCTCCAGGAACTCCACCCACCGACGTTGCTTCAATTTTAACTCTTTTTGCGAAAATAAATACTTGAGACTCTTGTGGTCGGTGAATATCTCAAAAGTTATCCCGTACAGATAATGACGCCACTTTTGAAGAGCAAAAACTACGGCTGCTAATTTCAAATCATGGGTGAGATAGTTTTGCTCATGAGATTTCAACTTCCGGGATGCGTACGCTATCACCTGTCCATTTTGCATAAGTACACAGCCTAGACCCATCCGAGACGCATCCATATATACCACAAAATCATCCTTTCCGTTGGGCAATGTCAAAATTGGTGCGAAAGTTAATCGCCCTTTCAACTCTTGAAAGCTGGCCTCACACTTTGAAGTCCAGACAAATTGATTATGAATATTGGTCAAATCCGTTAGAGGTCCAGCTATCTTGAAAAAATCATTAATAAAGCGGCGATAATATCCTGCCTGCCCTAAAAAACTCCTAACTTTCGTTGGACTTTTTGGTCGTTTCCATTCTGTGACCACTTTCACCTTAGCGGGGTCCACCGCTATACCATTTTTTGAAATAACGTGGCTTAAAAAGGATACTTTCTCCAACCAAAACTCACATTTGCTAAATTTAGCATATAATTTGTATTCCTTAAGAGTGTGCAGTACTAGTCTCAAATGTTGTTCATGGTCCTCACGAGTCTTAGAGTAGACCAAAATATCATCGATGAATACCACAACAAATTGGTCCAAATATGGTTTAAAGATACGGTGCATAAGATCCATGAACGCGGTTGGAGCATTGGTCAATCCGAAGGACATGGCAGCAAATTCAAAATGTCCATACCGCGAATTAAAGGCGGTCTTAGGTACATCCTCCCTTCGTATCCTTAACTGGTAATATCCCTGCCGAAAATTCAATTTAGAAAATACAATTGCGCCTTGCAGTTGATCGAATAACTCATCAATAAGTGGCAGGAGATATTTGTTCTTAATGGTGAGATTATTCAACCCTCGGTAGTCAATGCACATTCGTAATCTTCCATTTTTTTTCTTTACAAACAACATCGGGGCTCCCCACGGTGATTCACTTTCCTGTATAAATCCTCGATCCAGCAATTCTTGCAACTGAATTTTCAACTCTCTAAGTTCTGCAGGAGCTATACGATACGGAATTTTCGATATTGGCTCTGCTCCAGGATGCAAATCAATCTTAAATTCTATTTCCCTTTCCGGAGGTAGTGATGTCAGTTCTTCGGGAAACATCTCAGAAAATTCACATACCACCGGTATATTTTCTACTTTCAACTGATCCACCGGAGCATTCATTAACATTGCCAAATAACCTTGTGTCTCCTTGTATAGCAATTTTCGAGCCCGAATCTCAGAGATAAGAGTAAAAGAAGTTAACTTTCTTCGTACATCTAATTGTTATGTGGGCTCACCCGGTATATGAAAGTCAACCTTTTTAGTACGGCAATTCAACCGTGCATAATATTTGGCCAACCAGTCCATTCCTAGAATGATATCATATCCCTTAAAAGAGCTAACTCAATAAGGTCCATCAACAATTTTCGTTCTCCTATCCATACCTCACACCCCTTGTATACTACATTGGCAATTAAACTCTTATTGGTAATAGGAGTTTTTATTTCTAAATCATACGGTAATTTTTCAGTTTTAACATCTACATGACCTATAAATTCAGGGTTTACAAAAGAGTGTGTGGCACCAGAGTCAATTAAGACACTTACGGTACGCAGAAAAAGAGATAGCGTACCTTCGATGACTGCCGAAGGGTCAGTCACCTCTTGTTGACCCATTGCATATACTCTAGCCTGTACTCTAGGTCGATTTCCCCCTACGTTTGTCGGCTTAGTTGTGGTCCCTCCTGTCGGTGGCTTAGGTCCCTCCTTCCGCATCTTAGGGCATTGAGCAATCAGATATTCCGTACTGCTACATTTAAAGCATTTTCATACCGAACTATTTTTCCAACAATTATCGGCAGTGTGATTGCCCCCACAGAAACTACAAGTCTGCTTAATTCCTGTATTCGACTCTCTATGCTTGGTTCCCCTCTGGGGCCCTTGCCCTTCCTGACCCATTCCAACATTACCCCGATTTGGGGTCCCTGCGGGTTGTGGACCACCCGTCCCTCGACCCATCTTAGAAGGTGGTTCGTTTCTCGAACTCGGTCCGGCCATGAAGTTGCTAATGCTAGGTTGCCTCCTTTTCCGATCATGGAAGGGTTTGACTTGTCCCCTGGCAATCTCAATTCTCTGAGCCTTTTCTAGTGCCTGGCTAAACGTGTCCAACTGAGCAGTCGCTAAAGCCTCCTGAATCTCCACATTTAAGTCTTGAATGAAGCGGCGAATTCGCTTCTGCTCTGTTAGTACCAAGTCCGGCGTGAAGCGAGAGAGTTTCGTAAACTGAGTCTCGTATTCCGCCACGCTGGATGTCCCTTGGCGCAGGCGGATAAAATCACCCTCATGTCTCTCTTGTACAATGGGTAGCAAATATTTCTCATTAAATTCCCGTGTAAAATTGACCTATGTCCAGGGGGTCTGTTCCCCCTCCCACTTAGTCTTCATCGCATTCCACCAAGCTCGGGCGGCCCCCTCAAATTGAAAAACAGTGAAAGATATTTGCCGCTCCTCTGAATACCCAAGTGCGGCAAATATATCCAACATGCGATCCAGCCAACCCCCCGCTACGTCAGGGTTGGGCCCATCTATAAATTTCGGGGGTGCAAACTTCTGGAACCGTTCTAAGGCACAGTTCTCTCCCTCGTGATTGCCCGTATTATTTCCAGGGTTCCGGCATTACTCCCCTGGCCCTGACCCTGTTGGTTAACCATCCGTTCTAATAGGTTAGCCATTCGCTGGATGGCTGTAGCTACCTGATCCGGCTCATTGGGGAACTGTAGCTCGTGGTGGTGCCTCTGCGGCCACATCTAGCAGGACCTTACAGTCCAGCATGATTCCCCAGTCCCGCTCTCTCAACTGCCTTTTCATAGCGAAGAGGTGCTGGTATGTGTCTTGGAGCTGGCGACGGAAGGAATCCGTTCACTCCTCTTCCTCGCGTAGGCTCTACTCTAGTTCCCTAATCCACAAAGCCTGTCCATGAGCCACTCCCCTAGCCTCCTCAAGGAGCCTGCCTAGGCGATCGTGCGCCTTGCCTAGGCGACGTCGCTCGTCATCCACAACCAGAACGACCTCATCAGAGTAGCCATACGTATGGCGACACTCGCAGGATCGGTGCGGCATTCGACCAAAGGGTGAATACAAAGTGTAGGGCTTCCCAAACCTCTTTTGATATCGGATCACCCGCCTGCGCAATACCCGATTCACCGAGCCCCCAGCACTCGGAGATCTCGGTCCTGATCTCGATCCCACGCCGCTGGGTCCCGCACCACTAGAACTGTTCGGATCCATACCTACAAAATATTAATTCGTCAGTTCACCGACATTTCAGTTTAAAATAGATCATTCATTTTAAAAGAATCAAATATGCCTAGTGCCTGTCACGGATATCCCGATTACCCAAGTTTCCTAACCTAACCTGTTCTGATACCACCTGTGACGACCCCACCGCACCCAGAGGCATACCAATGGGGTTAACGGACCGTGTGCTTAGCTCGCGCTAGGATTCAAAAGCACAAAGCAATAAAACTATATAAACCAAAAAATTTCTATTCACAATATATATACAACCCCAAAAGAGTTCTTTTTATATCCTCAAAAGTAGCTATTCAGACCACTACCTTACACTATGATAACAACCAGCAGAAAGTAGACCCTAAGGAGGGTTCTTATACAAATCACCAAAACAAAAAGAAACATCTTAATTGTCCACTATGACCAACGAAAACTCCCTATACTAGTGATAGTCCCAAAAGAGTCCCCGCGTCGTTTCCTGATAAGGAAAACAAAGAAAAAGGGTAAGATAGAATCTTAGTAAGTACACTGTAGACACCAAATTTTTGGTGTAATTTCATTTACTATTTATTTTTAGTTTTTTTATTTGTCGTGTTAGTTTTATTCGATTTTTAGTTTTTAGTTTATAGTTTTATTTTTATTTTTAAGTTTTTAGCATAGAATTTCTTGAAATGAAAAAAAAAAAGAGAAAAAGGAAAAATCATGAAAAATGAAAAAAAAGAAAAATCATAAAAAAAAGAAAAAAAAGAAAAGGAAAAGGGAAAAATAGCAATTTTGTTTTATTCATTTCTGCTTAATTTATCTTTTATTTTTGTTTGGTTCATTTAGAAAAAAAGAAAAAGGGGAAAACGATGAAAATGGAAAATGAAAAAAGGGGGAAATGGGATTTTACACTTTGTTGTTTCTAGTTTTTATTTTTTCATCCAATGTTAATTAAGTTGTTTATTATTATTATTATTATTATTATTATTTATTTTTATTTTAATTAATCTTAAAAAAAAAAAAAGAGAAATGCGGCATGAAAGCTGCGTATTGCCACAGCTTGCAAGAAAGGGCTCATCGCAGCCCCTTATCTGCAAAATATAGAAGAGTGTTTAAGGGTTTTAGGGTAGAGGATTCCCATATAAAATAGGAAAAGAAAGGCAGCCGACAGAGAGAGTTAAGGGGGGAGTGAAGGTCGACAACAGCAAAGGAAAAGAAAAGCTACGGAGAAAGCTGAGGGAGAGGTTGACGGCCGCAAATCTGGAAAGAAAAGAAAAAGAAAACAGCGACAGAGTAGAGAGTATAGGGGGAGGTCGGCTGAGAGGTTGAAAAAGGGTGGAAAGAGAGGCTGAAGTAGAGAGGCTAGAGAGGGCTGGGCTGAAAAAGGAAAGAGAGAGAGCCGAGGGATAGGGAGAGCTAGAGAGGTTGGCGGCTAAGAGAGGTGGCTGAAGAAAGAAATCTGGGAAAAAGGGAGGAACCGTGATAAGGATGAGAGGGAGAGAGGGTTATGAGAGACTCTGAAGAACGAACAAGAGAAAGGAGGAGAAAGGGAGAAGGCAAAAGGAGGCGAGAAGGAATCAGCGAGGGAAAGGGAAAATCTTGCCAAAGAAGATTTCGAGCCCAGGCTTGTTCATCGGTCCACTTCATCTCCTCTTTCCGATCATGCTTCAGACCTTTAGGAGGGTTTTTTCATTTCTGCAACATTTGGGATTGCTATGAAGGAGTTTTGTTCAGAAAAAAGTCAGGGAAAACAACTCCAGACCTGTTGAATTGAAGCTTCAAGTCGCGGTTCCATCAGTACCAGCGGGAAATTTTGCAGCTTTCCATCAGTAGTTTTTCGCACGCGAATCTGCTTATCCTACTGCGTCACGATCCGTCGTTCAAAACATCAGGGGTAATCTCAAAATTCTTTTCCGCCATACAAGTTCAGCTTTATGACAGATTTCCTTTTTTCTTTTGTTCTCTGCATTTCGTGTTCCTTATTTGCTGTTTATCTCCATTTCTTTTGTTATAATCTTGCGATAGAGTGTATCATTTGATTTGTTTGATGTTGGGAGTTGTATCTTTAAGTTGTTTTCAGTTCAAAGTTGATGTTTGTTCGGATGTTTTGTCTTGATGAAGTCGCGGTGGGCATAAAACCAGAAAACTGCAAAAAATTGTCGGCTTTATCATTTTTGTCATGTGTGAATTACTCATGCTCACTTGGTTGCTGCTATCCTCTCTTCCCTTCCCTTAGTTGTTATGTGAGTTTTGCTCATTGGTTGTGTGTGGGGTAGGTCAGTAAAACAATAAGTTTTGCATGCTGTTTTGGTACAAAAGCTACGCGAGTGGAGCTGCAATATCTGCGGTAAAACAAACAAAAATTTTTGCATTCCCTTTGCTGTTTTTCTTTCCTGCGGCTACTCACCAAGGTTTCAGCCATCCAAATTCGCTGGTTGATCTTATGTTGGAAAGAGGAATTGGATAAGAGGTGTTGGGTTTGCATGTTTGGGAGTTGAAATACTTGAACTAGGATCAAATGCATGCTGGAAAATAAATTTTAGATTGCCAAACCATTTGTTTGTGTGAGTATGCTTCCAGAATTTTGCATCAGTCCCCTCTACGTTGTTGCTTGTTTGGATGTTGAAGTGATGTGTCTTGTTGTATGGCTTCAAACTATGATTTTATCTGAAAAATCTTCGAGCCAGGCTGCATATTTTGTCCAAAAGCTGCACTTCATCCTCACGCTTTTGCTGTTTTTCTTTTTCTTCCTGCAACTGCTCACATGAACATTTCTGTCCAGAATTTCTGTATCAGTTTCTTCTATGTTTCTGTTTTATTTGGATGGCGGAATCATGTGTCTTATTGTCTAGTTAGAAATCATGATTTCGGTTGGGAAAAGCTTCGAGCAAAGCCATGTGTTTGTATCTGAAACATGAATTTTTTTTTTGAGCAAAGCTTTTTCGCACAACAGGTTTCATTTTCGATAGCAGAAACTGGTTTTGTGCTTGTTATTTGCATGAAATTTCTCCATAAATTGCATTGTTAAGGAATGATAATCAATGCTTGGCTGGATTTAATTCAAAGAGTATTATGTAAAACTCATTGTTGGAAGGTGATTAATGGCCGAAAGCTTTCTTCAATACTGGTTTTGTTGCAGAGAGTATTTTCGGTGATTGCATGAGATTTGCATGGAAAAAGGTTTTCAAAAATTTGCACTTTGCTCCCTCTAGTCTCTAGTAATACTACAAAGGCCCAATTACATTCCATTTTCTTGCAATTAGGTCCTAGGATAGTTGCAATTAGATCCATTGCTTGACTTTTTCTTTGTTTATGGACCTTTAAAGTTCCCAAAATGTTTCATTGGGACTTGAGTGATTGGTTAAGGTACTTTTTGGGTCTTTAGTAGATGCTATATTTGGAAATTGAACGGGTTATTCCGTTTTCGTGGTCTTTAAGCATTTTTTTGAGCTCATTCAAGTTGCAATTAGGTGGGTTTTGATGTTTTTGCTTATACTTTACTTTTAAATTGATGCCTTGACCCCTTTATTGTTTTGAAGCCATTGTCCTTCATTTGCTTACCATTAGGGGAAGGTATAATTTCTTTTATCTTTGTTTGTCTCTCCTATATGATCCAATGTGCTAAGTGAATTGCATGTCTACTTTGTTTTCTTTACATTTCTTTAATTCCTTTCATTCCTTTTATTTACTTTTGCTTTATTAAGTTTTTTCTTTATGGGGTATGTGTACACCTCTTGGCTTGTAATAGATAGGGTTTCGAGGAGCATTCGATGAAGAGCTGTTGAAGACTTGTGCCTAGCTAGCAAATGTAATAGTTAGGGCCTTAATCACCTTATGTGTCTTGCATGTCTATGTGCTATATGTTTAATCGTTTTCTTAGGTTTTGGCATTTAGATATGCATGCTAAGTGTTATGTGCTATGTGACTGACATGTCTACTCGCTTTCCATATCCTTGAATGAATGTGATGGATGAGTGTACGTTTCCGCTAGTCCAACGCTAGTAGGAATTCATAGAATGGGCTAGTCCAACGCTAGACCCTTAGGGATTTCCCTTCGTTAGTACATATTTGCGTGATCATTACATGCCATGCATTTTTTTTAGTTTTGTCATTTTTGCATGCCCCGACCCCCTTTCCCCTCACTTTAGGTCTTGCATCTCATGCTAGTTAGGGTACATTTGCCTGAAGAGTCCCCTTCTGATAAGGGAAACGAGCGAGTGTGGCTACTCGATAGCCTTAGCACGCTAGTTTTGCTTTCTAATCAAAGGGAAAATCGAAGTCGAAAAGTTAGGAGTCATTCCCATACCCGACCTGATGCATTCCTTTAGGTTCATTCATTCTCATTTATCACTTACTCATTTTTTTTCAATTCACATTTCCTCATCACTTTTCCTTTCCTTATTGTTCATTTTGATTTCTACTTCACAAAATTGCACTTAATTACACCTATATGCACTTATCACTATATTTCATACACTTGCACACAAACACTTGGATTTTTCATACAATTTCACACATGAACCTTTTCATACACTGGCACGCAAACACTTGGATTTTTCATACAATTTCACACGTGCACCTTTTTATACACTTGCACACTTGCACTTTAGCTGTCATTTGCATTAATCGACCTCTATAAGGTTTTCCTTTATTGGCCGCCACAATTCATGTGGTTGGGACCAAAAACCTTACAAGAGACATTTTAGAATTTAGGTTTGCATTTTTTCTTTCTTTTTACATTCATGTAGTGCATCCAAATGTAATAAATTCTTTGGTTAAAACAAGAAAAACTTTGATTAAATCCCGCAACTAGCTTTGGCTAGGTCGAAGGGGTGCCTTGGATTTTTATCCTTGCCTTCCCCTTCGTCAAATGTGACTCCCGAAACTTTTTCATTGGTTTACGTGGACTAGGAGTCGTTTAAAAGGGGTTTCTTACAACTTTTTCCTAAAAAATTCATTTTTAGGTGACTTGGTACACCTTAACTCATTACCAAGTGGCGACTCCCATTTTTCCAAAAACCCTTTTTAAACTATAATTTTGGGTCAAATCGTCGCATTTTCAAACCCCCATTTAGACCCATATTTCTTTTTCCAATCATAAATTCAAATACATTTTTTTAAACCATTTTATTTATTTATCAAAAAATGGGGCGCGACAGTTGGCGACTCCACTGGGGACTTGAGAGTCCGAGCAATCGATTTAGTCAAATTCTTTTCTTCTTTTAAACCTTTTTATTTATCACATTGGATGTTTAGGGTTGCATTTTTCCCTTTTCTAGGATTTTTGCATTTCGCGTATCAACTCACTTCCTCACACGTTCGCCTACGATTGTTTTGATGAATGGATGTTTGTATGTGATTCCGCGCTTTGCATTGCATTTGGGAGGGGATTCTACCTTAGAGCCTCGCGTTGGTTCTTGATCCCTCCCCTCCAAACGAGCACAAGCATACGTGCATACGCTTTTATTTATACCCCTCATTTATTTTTCTTTTAGTGGCTTGTCACGCCACTCCACCCTATTAGGATTAGGTGACTCACTTGGACGAGTGATCGCGACACGACGTGCGCGTAGCCCGATCCAAGGGGTCACTCAATCTTTCGCTTAAAGCTTTGGGTTAATAACCTTTAGCTTTTAGTCGAAGGTTGAGATTTGTTTTAGATTCGCCCAGGCGTGTAGCCGTAACACGACGTGTGCGTAGCAACGTCTGGGGAATCGCTCGAGCCACCGACAAAGGGACTTGGGAGTGATGACCTTTAGCCACGAGTCTGAAGGCTTGGGGACCTGAGCTTGTCGAGTCTAGATGCATTAGTGAACCCCAACCTCATGCATCCATTTTAGAATTGCCTAGGGTAGAGTCGACCTTACCCTATTAGGGACACCATGCACGAGGGGAGGGATCCCACCCTCTTTCCTTATTTCTTTGTTGCTTTTGTATCATCTAATTGTCCAACGTGTTATGTGATTATGTGTTGAACTAACGTTTCCTTGTTTCTTATCTTTTGCATTCACAAACGTTAGGAAATAAGAGGTCTGGCATGACCTCCTTTTAGGACCTACCCTTGTAGATAAGCTATTGCACGTTTGAAAATTGTGGTATATTTTGTTCATAAATTAATAATGCCATACCATTTTAGGCCTACCCTGGCAAATAAAGGGTTCTTTAGGTCACATTTCATTTCGAATTGCATTTTTTCTGTTTTGATAAAAATGGCATCATGCATAAACCTTAGAAAGGGAATGCCACATAGGGAATCCCGTGTTTAGGAATAAGCCACCTTGTGTCTCGGATACTTAATCCAGTGAGACTTGCACGTTTACATTTTGTACCATCCAAAGGGGTAGTGCACAAGGTAAGGTAGGATCCGATCATTTTCATAGAGTGATCTTTGGAATATGAGCCTCTAATAATCACTTTTTGGCCATTTTATCAAAAATTGGTAAAAATCCCTTATGTGAAGGACATTAATTTGAAAAAATTCACAAATGATTCCTCCTGTTGAGACGATGAATAAATTGAGGCCAAATCGTGATTTTAGAAGGCTCATAGACTATTTTTTTTTTGAAACCACCAATGGCCGACCGATTCAATCGATCCATTTTTAATCAATTTTGAATAAACCATCGTTTGACCAATTTACCCTTTTTAGGGTCATTTGACCAATTTACCCTTTTTAGGGTCACCTGGTCGATGTTGAATAAATCGTCAATTCATTTGACCAATTTACCCTTTTTAGGGTCATTTGACCAATTTACCCTTTTTAGGGTCACCTGGTCGATTTTGAATAAATCGTCAATTCATTTGACCAATTTACCCTTTTTAGGGTCATTTGACCAATTTACCCTTTTTAGGGTCATTTTTGCATGCCCCGACCCCCTTTCCCCTCACTTTAGGTCTTGCATCTCATGCTAGTTAGGGTACATTTGCCTGAAGAGTCCCCTTCTGATAAGGGAAACGAGCGAGTGTGGCTACTCGATAGCCTTAGCACGCTAGTTTTGCTTTCTAATCAAAGGGAAAATCGAAGTCGAAAAGTTAGGAGTCATTCCCATACCCGACCTGATGCATTCCTTTAGGTTCATTCATTCTCATTTATCACTTACTCATTTTTTTTCAATTCACATTTCCTCATCACTTTTCCTTTCCTTATTGTTCATTTTGATTTCTACTTCACAAAATTGCACTTAATTACACCTATATGCACTTATCACTATATTTCATACACTTGCACACAAACACTTGGATTTTTCATACAATTTCACACATGAACCTTTTCATACACTGGCACGCAAACACTTGGATTTTTCATACAATTTCACACGTGCACCTTTTTATACACTTGCACACTTGCACTTTAGCTGTCATTTGCATTAATCGACCTCTATAAGGTTTTCCTTTATTGGCCGCCACAATTCATGTGGTTGGGACCAAAAACCTTACAAGAGACATTTTAGAATTTAGGTTTGCATTTTTTCTTTCTTTTTACATTCATGTAGTGCATCCAAATGTAATAAATTCTTTGGTTAAAACAAGAAAAACTTTGATTAAATCCCGCAACTAGCCTTGGCTAGGTCGAAGGGGTGCCTTGGATTTTTATCCTTGCCTTTCCCTTCGTCAAATGTGACTCCCGAACCTTTTTCATTGGTTTACGTGGACTAGGAGTCGTTTAAAAGGGGTTTCTTACAACTTTTTCCTAAAAAATTCATTTTTAGGTGACTTGGTACACCTTAACTCATTACCAAGTGGCGACTCCCATTTTTCCAAAAACCCTTTTTAAACTATAATTTTGGGTCAAATCGTCGCATTTTCAAACCCCCATTTAGACCCATATTTCTTTTTCCAATCATAAATTCAAATACATTTTTTTAAACCATTTTATTTATTTATCAAAAAATGGGGCGCGACATACACAAGGGTAAAAGCATAAATTTTACAATAAGGCAAACAATTACGTCACAAAGATGTCGGATCAAAAGTACAAAAATACCAACACGAGTTAATGATACAGGTTGGCTCCAAAGCCAAATCATGTGCCACATGTGACCTCCTGTCGACACTCCGTCGACCACAGATAATGGTCCGTAGAACTCCACTTGTACTTCCACCGTACCTCTTATCACCCTCACTGGCCAGTCACCTCACAAAATGGCTCGAGCAAATTAAACGAACTTGATTCACAAACTTGTGATTTCAAGACTAGGTTGGACTGACTTTGACCAAGCCCCGACCGGTTCGAATAGTCCGTCTAGGTCTTAAGATCGGGTCTCAAATTCATCATATTTCACAATTCACAGAAAATCACCCCGAGCTACAAGCTCAAGGGGTTTAGCCCCAAAACAAATCTTATCCACATATCATGTACAAATATAAGCACAAATTAGGGTTTAGGTCGAGTGTGATAAAGTACACTATCGCCTATGTACCCTTTTATTCACATTAAAACACATAAGCAACTTTTACATCAAAATGGCCTGAATACTTACACAAAGATGAAGTATAGCAAAAATGCGAAGATCCCGTCACGTATAACAGTTAGTGGGCCCCACTTGCACTGTCTAGCCTGTCATTGCCTGAAATAAAAGATTGCATTACATTACTACACAAATGACTACTAAGAGGCACAAATAAAGCGAAACGGCAAAACGGATACGTGCGCGCGGAAACGGCAAATGGAAACGAAAAAGGAAACGGCCGGTAAAACGGAAACCGCCAGATTTGCCGTCCCAAACTGTTTTGACTACAAGTTAGGCTAGAAATGTCATATTAGAGTGTATGAGACATCGTTTCGAAACTAAGAGGACGAGTTACAACTTTCATGAAGACCCTGTAGTCCAGATTGCAATGGAACTAGGGCAAAAATGCGCAAGACAGTCCCAACCGTTGCAATTCAGGTTACCGAACAAGCCCTGGTTGAACAACCATAACTCATGACTCATAAATTGGAATCAATAAATTCCAGAGGTGTTGAAAAGCTCATTTATAAGACTATAACTTTTGTGTTTTGAACAAAAGCTGAATCAGTATAGAGCATAGGGAAAAATGGGTCCAAAGTTCATGCTCAGAACTGACCGGCTTCAACGGCAGTTCTGACACCTTACATTGTTTTGGGCATAACTGGAGCTATGAAACTCGGATTTGGACGCATTGTATACCTTTTTGAAGATAAAATAAAGATCTACAAGTCTTATGAAGACCTCAACACCCCAGTTCCTTCGTTATCAATGTGAACTGAGCATGGTCAGTAGCTAAAACCACAAACGTCACCAAATCCTGAATTTTGCTTTGCCATTTGGGTTTCAATCAAAACTCAGGCTACACTATTCGGATTTGGCTGAAATTTTGCAGGCACAACAAGGACTTATGTTTTGGGTAGACTCTGAATCAATACGTAGCACAAAGAAAAATGAAGCCAAAGTTTGGGTTCTGGACTGCCCTGTTTTCCAGATTGAACGGTTTCACGTGCCACAAGCGCATGGTTCGTTTCTATGGTTCTCATGCAAGTTTTCTAACCAACTTCATACCAAATAAACACACATAACCCACCTCCTATTTGCCCTACAATAAAACCGAAATTCCTTTTCCAATTTAATCCCAAAACTTACCGAACATTGACCATGATATAGATTCTAATCTCACTAACTCTAACTACTTCAAAACTTAACCAAATCACTAAAGGAAAGCATAAAGTAAGAAGCCCTAATTCTTTCTAGCCTTGATCGAAATTTCAGCAACATTACCATCAAAATAAACCATGAAATTACTCTATAACCATCATATATTCACCATAAAAAGTTCCAACCACAACAAAAGCATCACTTCATATGGTTTCAAGACTTAATCACCAGGAGTTAACTTTCAAATAAGATGATTTACCTTCAATCAAGCCTTGTTGATAATCAAACCACAACAATCAAGTGTCCAAGTTGCTACCCTAAGCTCCACAATCGACATGGATGGCTAGAGGTTGATAAACTTTGAAGGAATTTTCTTTTCTCCCTTGCTCTCAATCTCGGCTCTCTCTCTCTCTTTTTCCTTTGATGTTTAGTTGGTTAATAATTTAGGTTTCTCTTGTATGTTCTAGACCATGATATAAGTCAAGACCATTAGAGATATTTCCACCCAACCAATCATATAAAAGATGGTATTTTACTTCCTAGCCCTTGCCACTTTATTTTAGTTTTCTCACACTCTTACCCACAAACATTTAAAAATCTTTCAATTAACTCCATAGGATACAACTTAATCTAGTTCAAAATACTTCATTACACTTAATCATTTCACTAATCACCCTCCTATCTTAATCACCCATTCTTAATCATCCCTTATTCCAGATAAAAGCAACTCAACAACACATTTTTTTTAATATGGGCAAAATCAAAGGCTTTAAATCCAACTTAGGGTTTCTAATAGATTATAACACTAGAGGTTTTGCTAGTCTAGCGTTTTCTAACCTTTTAAAACCTACTTAACTTTTGAAAAATAAATCGAATCCTATACTTACCTGTACCAAAATATCCACTAATATATCTAATTTTTAACTACAACTCGAACTTGCGATTAATACAAAAGCTAGGATTTTATAAATAATCCAAATTAGGGTTTCCTAATAAATTAGTACAAAATAGAACAAAATGCTCTTAATATCACATAATATCGAAATTAATGACTAACCGGGGTCTCACATTATGTATCAATCAAAACAATCATTTCATTCGGACTTTGTCCTCATTTTGTTAGGTCAAACGTCTCTTATTATTCTAATTAACCAAATTCTCAAATAATTTCTCAGTCGAATGTCAGTAAATTGATCGGATCCATCAGGTATTGGATGGTGCCTACCCTAGAAGATTGCATTTTTCATACTAGGCCAACTCTTGGCATAAAAAGGTTACCTTTATAGGACATGCATCCAAAATTTACTCAGATATTTACTAACTCATGTCTTTTACTTTTTTCATAAACTACGGCAATTTGATAGAAAATGCACTCCTGAGCCGATTTCTTTTCCTCATTATCAGGTGCTTTCAAACATAGCTACCCGTAGAAGGCCCATCATTACGCGGTCCAGCAGTCGAGTCTTGAAAAATCATGAAAATATGAGTTTCCATTCGAAGCCGTAGAAGAGATCTACAATAATTCTATCGTCAGATACTGCAAATCTAGGGGCCAATTGAGTGAGATGCTGAACAGATTCAATGAGTTAAGCACAGAAATGGCAGTGTAAATGCGCATGATCGATCAATTGGTTTCAAACAAAACTGGCGATGTCCAAAATAATCATATACCCGTTGATGATAACCAACATGAGTTAGAAAACCCACCATCTCACATGTCCCACAACTAAACCACCTTTGTCCCACCTTTTACAAGTCCACCTGGGGCGCGTCTTTACTTATTCTGTCCCTGGTTTATCATATACATATCCAAACAATATATTCGTCAACTCGACTAGCAGTCAAATTCCCCAAAGTTACCCACAAATCAACTTGAACATCCCATCTAACCCTCAAGAACCCTACCACCCCACCATAGAGCCATTCATGTTAGACATCGCCTTTCAAGAGAAGGCAGAAATTGACAAACCCTCTGCTCCGATTGATAAGAATTTGCTAAAAAGGTTGGACCAATTCGATAAATTCATGAAGAAAAGTCAGGGATTGAACAAACACGAAGGCTTAGATATGATGAGTTGTGCCTTTTTCTGAATATGCAGTTGCCTCTGGGTTTTGAAATCCCAAAATTTAGAAAATATGATGAAACTGGAAACCCCAAGATGCATAACCGAATGTTCGGAAACAAGTTAGAAAAATCAGTGGATGATGAGATCCTACTGGTGCGCTTATTTCCTGAGAGTTTGGAGGGTGATGCTCTGGACTAGTATTCTAATTTGAAACCTGAGGAGATGAAAATGCGATTGGATCTGTCTACAGTTTTTGTGAGGCAGTATGAGTAAATTGCAAACTTGCGCTAACAAAAACAACGCTTGAGGGAACCAAGAGAAAATCATCAAAAGATCATAAGATATATGCTAAAGTTGGAGGAAGTTGACCGCTAAGGTGGAGCCCTAATGATGGAAGAGAAAATTGTCCGCACCTTTATTAAGGCACATGATCCACTACATCTTGAGGAGATTTTTCGTATGATTGGGTGTTCATTTGTGGTAATTGTCAACAAATTCGAAGAATTCTATGAGTTTGTGAAGGCAAGAAAAATTGTTAATGTGTTGGCATGAAGGTACAATTGGAGGCCCTGCAAAATCAAAATAATCCTGAAAAGAAACCTTAGTTTAAGAAAAGGGAAGCAAAAATTGCTTTTGTGTGGAGTCAAGACCCCTTTTTTACAGCAAGATTTCAAAACCACCCTACATACTCACCTCCTTATCCATACTATTCAAACCCCCGACCTGTTTACTACATCACTGCCAACCCTCCTCGTCTCTGACCAAAATACACAAGTACACCGTCACCACTTTTTCAGATTTCTCAACCAAACTTACAAAGTCAACCCCGATCTCTTTATAATCCAAGACCCATTCCACCAAATAACCAAACCTATAACCATACCCAAGCCAGTGAAACTCAAGATCAAAATTAATATCGAACTTTTACCAATTTGGACTGACTTTTCGATCAATTATATGAGTAACTTAAGACTGCTAGCAAGATTGGTGTCGTGCCTCCTAACACCTATCATAGGGATGCCCCTACTGGTTATGATCTCCAAGCCATTTGCGCTTATCATTCTGGGAGTCCTGGTCATTCTACTGTCAATTGTTGGGTATTAAAACATAAAATTCAAACATGATTGACGCGGGAGATATAGTTTTAAGAAAAAGAGGTGAACAAGAACCGAATGTCGGTAAAAATCCTCTCCCTGAGCATAAGGATATGATTGGAGCCATCACCACCAATGAGAAGGTTGAGGTGGGTTTGTCTCAATTGTTCGTCGCAGCCACTTGCGAGGATGAATTGCCGGAGGATATGGAGCTCCCAACAATTCCTGAAGGAATTATGATAAATTAGACTGTTGACTATCTTCCCTCTCGAAGGGAATTTCGATAAAATTAGGATATTGTCTCTGGTTGGAATCTGTATCCAGACGAAATCTTAGACCAAAACTATTTTGTCTTTAATTATTTTTTTCCATTAAGTATCATGTTAATATGTGTTTTGTGTTTTGTTTAAGTGAAGTCCCATTCCCATTGCACAGTTTTGGTAGAGATGCGTTTTTAACTAACATTTTACTTTGTAAAGTACTTGTCCGTAGTCAAGTGTCTATCTGCTCTTTTAAATTCAATGAAATGAAAGATCTTTGTTCATCTTTTTACTTGTTTATTATGTGCATGCTTACTTTGTTTTCAGATGGCCAAAAATAAAATCGTTTGACCCTTTGGATATCACCATTATGAAATTTAATGATTGCAAAGACAATATTTCTCACGAATTTGAAATTCAAAACAATAGTGATAGTGAGGAGGAATCTGAGTCTATTTGAAAAATTCTTGAATAGTATGAAGAGAAACCCAAAATCGAACTTAGAAGAGACAGAAATCATTAACATTAGCACTAAAACGGAGGTTGAGATCCCATTCCTATGCATCTTAATGGAAGCTCAGTTGGAGGAAAGTAAATGGATTAAACAACGATATGAGCAGCTATCTCTGATTGACAAAAAAACGGTTAAATGTCGTTTGCCATGGACAATGTTATCAAAGGCGAATGGCTCATGCTTACAACAAGAAGGTCAAACCTCACCTATTTCAAGAAAGGAATAAGGTACTGAAGCGAATTCTTCTTATTCAAGATGAAGCCAAAGAAAAATTTGCTTCAAATTGGCAGGGACCTTTCATTATTAAGAATGTATTACCTGGAGGAGCATTCATTCTCACAGAGATGGACGGACAAATTTTTCCTCAACCAATCAATTTAGATATGTGTAAAATATTTTTCATCTGATTATGTAATTTTTCTTTTGAGAATGTTACACTGATGCCATCAATCTTGAAACCTATTTTTGAATTGATCCGAAAGGGCGCTTTTCAAAAAATAAAAAGAAATAAGATAAAAAATAAAAAAAAAGTGAGGGAAACTTTAGTGAAAACCAGAAAGGAAGCTAAGGAAGGGTTTTTGAAGCACAAACTAAGCAGTTAATAGAAAGTAGAGGATCAACTGTTAAGAAGCTGGTGACTATGTTCATTTGGATTTCTCCTCATATGGAGGTTTTTTAGCAATACTGAATTTCAGGAAGGAGACATAAGAAGTGGTCAAATGTGACTTTTTTTCATCACAGATAGGCCACTCAAATTTGTATCCAAGTCTCTGAATGATCTTTCATAAACTTAATAAAAGTCATTTTTCTTGTTAAAAATTATTTTTACTCTATTTTTTGTGTCGTTGCATAAAATAATCTTGTTTAAAATTTTTACGTGCTTTCTATTGAATTCGGCTAGGAGACGATCCCCATAATTTATTGTAATGGGTGCATATATGTATGTCTCATGGTATAAGCATGGTTGGTTGAGTACAGATGCAACAAATCAAGAGAGGATTGCACAAGATTTTCAAACCAAACAGTTTCTTGATATCAAAAGACTTATATTCACATGGTTCTCAAAGTTCAAGGAACTGTATAGTGGTGACATTATATTTTGTCGCGATTGTTTTTATTTCCTTTTGCAGGATTGGATGATGCACGTCTTCTTGAAGGAAGAGGGAAAACATCACTTGTTTAGCTAAATCTGATCTACAATGTGGCAAATTTTTTCACAAATGTCATATCTAATTTTATAAGTAAATTTAATATTAGCTTAGAAAAATAACAAACAATCACTTCACATTTTTTTTATTCAAATACATCTTTATGTAACCGTTATTTTGTTGGGTTTGGCTTTTATCCCACCAACCGTTATTTTATTAGGTTTAACCATTTATTTTGTTGGGTTTGAATTTTATCCCACAAACCGTTATTTTGTTGAATTTGGAGTTTATCCCACCAACCGTTTATATCCCACCAACCCTTATTTTGTTGGATTTGAGTTTTATCCCACCAACTGATCATTTTGTTGAACTTGGGATCTATCCCACCAACCGTTGTTGGGTTTGAATTTTATCCAACCAGCCGTTTATTTTGTTAGGGTTGGGTTCTATCCCACCAACCTTTATTTTGCTAGGTTTGGATTTTATCCCACCATTCATTGTTTTGTTGAGTTTGGATTTTATCCCATTAACCGTTTATTTTTTTTTTGATTTGGGTTTTATCCCCCCAACCGTTATGTTGTTGGGTTTGTGTTTCATCCCACGAATTGTTAGTTTGTTGGATTTGGATTTGATCCCATCAACTATCTATTTTGTTGGGTTTGAATTTTATCCCCACAACCATTTATTTTGTTAGAATTGGATTTTATCCAACCAACCGTTATTTTGTTGGGTTTGTCCCACCAACCATTCATTTTGTTGGGATTGGATTTTATCCCACTAACCATTTATTTTGATGGGTTTGGGTTTTATCCTGCAACCGTTATTTTATTGTGTTTGAATTTTGTCCCACCAATCATTTATTTCGTTGGATTTAGATTTTATCCCACCAACTGTTATTTTATTGGATTTGAATTTTATCCTACCAACCGTTTATTTTTGTTGGACTGGAGTTCTATTTCACCAACCTTTCATTTCTTAGGTTCGGATTTTTCAATCCGTTAGGTTTTACTAGTTGTTCGGGTTTAGCCGGTCAATCTAGTTTTTTTTTTTCAAAATAATGTTACAAATTTTCACTTGTTGTTTGGGATTGAATCAGATACTGCTGACGAATTCAAGCACGCACACTAGTTTCACCAATTTCAATTTTATTTAAGAATTTACTTTGTTTGTTTCGATTTAGTTGCAGTTGAAGTGCACAAGTAAGTAATTTGGTGTCTACGTCTTTCTCTTGAATTTCTATGAAACTTAGACAAAGAGGGGCAAATTGTAGACACAAAAAATTTTACTAATTCATTCATTTTATTTTATTTTCATTACTATTATTATTGTTATCTTCTATTAAAAAAAGGGAAGAAAATAGAAGAAAAAAAAGAAAAAAGAAGAGGAATTTATTTAAACAAAATCATTTTTTTATTGTTTTTTAGGAAAAGTGAAGAAAGAAAAAGAAAAAGAAAAAAAAATAGGAATGAAAAATCAGACAGTACTTGCCTCCTCCAGGCAATAGTATAGAAAGCTGGAGGTTGCATTTTTGTTTTTGAGCAATTCTAATTCATTTTTGCTCCTGATTTCCTTGCATTCTACGTCTAAACAAGGCAGCTAATTTCATCTTGAGACACCTGAAAACTGATCCAATGGCTCCAAATGAGTCACAAAAATCCAACTCCATCTCCACCTTTATTCTTAGGATTTGTGATGCAAACATGAAGAACCGGCTCCCTTCTCAATCTATGAAGCATTAGAGGTGGAAGCATTAGAAGCTAGTCTAGTTAGTTATTTCCCTAGTTAGTGTGCCGTTGGTTAAGTAGCCTTAGCAAAGGCTTATGTGTTGATTTAATTGCTATTTTAATTAGTTTAACTATGTAATTGATTTCGGCTAGCTTAGTCTCTTTAAAGAAGCCGAATTAATGTTGGCTTATTAACCAATTAGATGAGTCCAAATAGCATTAGGGTTTCAGTCCAAATAGAATTAGGGTTTGAGTCATTGTAAGGCTATAAATAACCTAGTCTTTTCCAATGTTTTCGGTTTTGAGAGTTTTAATAAAATTTTCCAGAATTTTGTCTTCTTTGAGAGGCGAATTCATTAGCTTGTGAAAGCTAGTTTGAGCATCTTGGCATCGACCTTTTGATGTTCCTTAATTTATCAATCAAGCAACACACTTGATTGTGGCATTTTCTACCTTTGTTTTCACCCTTGAGCAGTCCAAGGTTGAACTCGAATATGTTCCAAAGCAAACATCTCTCTTACAAAGATCTAGGCTTCCGCGCATCAATTCTTGATCTTTTTTTGGAGGATTAAGAAATCACATCAGTTGGTAATCAGAGCCAGTTAAGTAAGAGGTATCACATTATATCCCTTTTATTATTTTTGAGTCAAGTTTTATCATCCAAATCTGTGTTTAGGTCGCTAGGGTTTATTCTAGCAAGTCCGAAATTCTAGTTTTGTGTTTAAAGTTGCTGTCCAAATTTTTCCAGATTTGTTTCATCGTGATTTGTGTCTAGTTTTGTTGTTAATTAGTGTTAGTTGTTTGTGTGTTTGTCTAGAAAAAAATGATAAAAAATATAAATTGCAGCCGCTAGGGTTTCTTGTTCTTCTTGTCGTGTCTCAAGTAGGACTTGTCTCTTGTTGTTGCAATCTGTCCAAAAAATTCAATAGTTAATCTCTACTGATTTTTGTCCAGATTGTAACCTAATTTTGTTGTCAATTGTGTTGTTTTGGTTGTGAAGCAACCCAGCAAAAGTCAAAAAAAAAAGTGTCACATACCTAATCTTCTTGAGTCAATTGCTGGAAAATTTTTCTTGGAGCTGTCCGAACTTGTTTGCCATTGATCCTTGAATTTTTGTGTTGTTTCTTGCAAAACTTAGATTCCAAAATATATTTTGGGAAGTTCTTGGGCTTCTTGAACGAAATTCTTGAAGTTCTTGGATCACCAAAAACTGATTTGGAGGTTCTTGAAACTCTTGTCCCAAACTCTAGGGTTCCTTGAAACTTGAAACAAACTTCAACCTTTCTTGGCAAATCTTGAACTTGATCTTGGATCCAAAAGCAATTGGGACTGAATTTGTGTTTCTTGAACAAAATGAGCTTGAGCAGCAGGAAAAAGAATGAAAAGGAAAAAAAAGGAAAAAGAACCATTGGCTCAAGTTTCCTAATTGTGAAACAAGTCCCAACCTTGAAGTACATCTAATCCTAGATCTTTTTGGATTAGAGTCAGCCAAGAAACCCATTAAACCAAATCCAAATCACCCTCAAACACCCCCAAACCCCCAAATCCAATATCATTTACTTAAGTATTTTTGAATTGTACTATGATTTAATAATGGAATAGATTGACATTCTTCTTGAATAGATATTGTTTCTTCATGTGTTTTAACTGATAAAGCTGTTTTGAAATCTAAAGGGCCTATTCTATAAATATGTTCTATTTTTTCTTCTGGAATTGTCCAATCTGAATTAGTAACAGGCATATGATATTCATGACTTTGTACTATATTATCTTGCTTTGAACTAGATCCTATTTTTAATTGCCTAAGAAATGCAGCCATGTTTTCTATTTATTTAAATTTTTACCTAATCAGGAACAACTGAGCACTATGCCGGGAACATCCTATCCTTAGACTTACCAACGGTCTGACAAGGCATCAAAGTCTTACCAATGATTTCAGTAAAATTTTAAATTAAATATGCAAACATAAATGCATGAATTAGCAAATTTAAAATAGAAAGTAATTCAAATAAGATTTCTTATTAGAATTCACTTTTATTCAAGACATCACTCTTGAACAGGAGTTCAAAAAATTAGAAACGTAAACTTCTTTTCATTGTAAAGCCGTATTCAATTCATTCAAAAGTTATAAAAATGTAGCCAAGTTCTTAATTGTTCATTACTTTACAAAATGATACTTAAAGTAATGACGAAAGGTTAAATTGACCACAGTAGTTAAATTTTCTTGGAACTAAACTAATTTTATGAAGAACTGAAATAAAGTAGTAGTACAAGCATTTGTTATTACCAAAAGGTTTTAGGTGATTTAAGGATAGAACTTTGGAGATCTATATTTTTTGGAAAAAACATTTGAATCTTAAATTTAGGATTTGGGAGAGTAAATGGATAAATGGATGGATCATGGTTTACACTATCCATTTAAATGACATCCATTTAGATCCATTTATTAAATGGTTTTAATTGGATTGGATCAATTTGATCCACTATCCATTTAACTAAAACCATTTATCAACCATTTATCCATTTTGCCACTTCTACTGCTAATTAACTAAAGTTTGGTGAAAACTTTTACGACAAAAATGCCCTCCCCTCGTGCTTTAACTTTAAGTATAAAACAAAGATTAGAAGGCACCCAATTCAATTTCCAAAAACTAAGAAAACCGCCACACCATTGTGAACCAAAATAGCCCTTGTTTCTTGAATCGGTTTAGCAACAAAACTGTGAACCAAATTAGCTGATTTTAAGGGCTGAACTACACCTCATTTGAACACCCTAAAAACTGCAAATACCCTACAAGACACTGCCCAAAACACCAAAGAATAGCAGCTCAAATTTCCAGCAAAAAGTCCATCCTCGATAGAGTTACTTTCTAGGATTCTCGAAATTTCAGCTTTTGAGTCATTAGTTACACCTTGTATCAAATTTATTAGTTTCTTTTCTTGAGTGATACACGCAAGGGAAACACATGAGGGTTTTCATATACTTTGGCATGAGTGAAACACGTAAGGGAGTGCGTGAGGAAATTTTGTTACACTAACCATTTTTTGCAGGTTTCTTTTAAAAATGTCACGTAATGAGGAGATGAATACCCCCATTTTTGGCATTAAGCTCTTGACACAAGCATTAGATAAATTGATGGACCAAAAGTTGGATCAAAGATTTGAAGTTTTGCATGAGCGGATTGATCAATTGGAGAATCCTAAGCATCAATCCAACTTGAGCAAAGGATGAATCGGCTTCATCTAATGATGAGGAGGAGCAAGTTGAAAGGAAGTTAGACAAATCAGTCCAACGCATGCATGCAAGGCTTGATAGAATCGAGAATGAATCTCTCAAGAGGAGGGGTCCCATGAAATCTAACCATGATATAGCTCAAACCGTGAGTTTCGAACCCTCAATGAGGAGATGGATCGCAATCATGCACTAAATGTTTATGAGAAATACAAACGCACTTGTGATGCCTATATGCAGAACCAAAGGAGGACGTGCCAAGCATCCAAAGGGAGTTCATCCTCAACCAAATCAGCTTGTTCCTTTGAGAGGTCTCATGACCATAACTGAGCTAGGAAGCTCAAGAATTCTCGTAATAGGTTGACATATAGTGAGCTAAAGGAAGAAAAGTCGCTCAAAAGGGAAAAGAAGCATATCACACCAATTTCTTTCAAGACCAAACATGGAAGTACATCAGCCATAGTTGAAGAAATTAGTCGAGTATGGGACATATACCGGCACCTCCTACAACAAAAGCAAGAGAAAGCGCGAGTTGTGCTTGCTAATGAAAAGTGTGAGTTTAAAGTTGAGAATGTACTTGAGGTAAAATTTGAGGAGATCATTAAAGAGAAAGTGAGTGAACATTTGAAAGAATTGAGTGAGGAAAAATCCATGAGTGCTTCACCCATAGTGGAAGAAAAGGGGGAAAACAATCATTTATTGCAAAATTTAAGGATGTGAGAAGAGATTCTTATTGCACTAACAATCTTAACTTTTCTTTGTATAGTGCTTCTTGTTTTGTGAAAGGTTAAGCGAAGTGCAATTGCGTTGATTTTAAGTTGTTCAATTCCAACATCCTTTGGAGAATTAACGAGCTTTCATGGAGTTTGTGCTTTAAGTGTGGTATCTCTTTGTCATCACCAAATAATCAATTTCTCACTTCAAGTTGAAGTATTAAAGGGAGTACCTATACTTGAGTCTTGTTCTATAGTTCCTTCTCATTCATCTCATGAAACTCCATTCTTTCTTTCTCAATTTGCTATGAGTTGTAAATCTGGTTTGTTTATTTCTCTTGAAGGATTTGGGGATGATCAAGTGTTACCAACTTTCAAGAATGAAGTGGTGAAGGGAGTACAAGCTGTCCATTTTCAAAAATCACTATTAGTTCATGAAATTGCCTTCCTTATTGTTCCAAATTCTGGTCCGGTATATGATGAAACTTGTTCATTATTTGCAGATTGCAAAGCTGTCCAATTATGCCCAATACCTCCTCAAGAAGTGCAACCAATTCCTAAGCAAACTTTAGAACTTGTTGCTGCCGATTTTGAGCGTTTGCTATCATCAAAGCATTGTGATGCTTCAAACTTAACTCAGCCTCATAAATCTGGAGTTCAAATGTTCATTGTTCTATCTCAAGATGCGCAAGTTGTGCCAAACCAGCAACAACTAGTGATGAAATATACTTTGCACAACTAGATTTGGGATTTTTCTAGCTTCAATGAGCATCATTATGAAGATCCTTATCTTGTGCATGTGAATGGTAAGCTGTTGAGTAGTTTTATACCTACGACTACTAACTATGTGATTTATTATGTAGGTTCCAATGTGAAAATCCATGATCGAAGGTTGATTAGAGAGCTTTGGAATGCAACCTGGAATTTTCACATGCTTTACACAAGCACTTTCCTATCTTGGCGAATGTCTTTGTTTGAGAGCATCATGAAGCTGACCAAACGACATATAACTTGGCTCATGGTACTTCGCCTATTTCCAACATTATTGTCCTCTAAGCGCACTATTGATTTGTGGACAAATCGCTTACAAGAGGAGGGGAATGATGCAAACATGAAGAACCGGCTCCCTTCTCAATCTGTGAAGCATTAGAGGCGGAAGCATTAGAAGCTAGTCTAGTTAGTTATTTCCCTAGTTAGTATGTCGCTAGTTAGTATGCAATTGATTTCGGCCAGCTTAGTCTCTTTAAAGAAGCCGAATTAATGTTGGTTTATTAACCAATTAGATGAGTCCAAATAGCATTAGGGTTTGAATCCAAATAGAATTAGGGTTTGACTCATTGTAAGGCTATGAATAACCTTGTCTTTTCCAATATTTTCGGTTTTGAGAGTTTTAATAAAATTTTCTAGAATTTTGTTTTCTTTGAGAGGCGAATTCATTAGCTTGTGAAAGCTAGTTTGAGCATCTTAGCGTCGATCTTTTGATGTTCCTTAATTTATCAATCAAGCAACACACTTGATTGTGGCATTTTCTACCTTTGTTTTCACCCTTGAGCAGTCCAAGGTTGAACTCGAATCTGTTCCAAACAACCGTCCCTCTTACAAAGATCTAGACTTCCGCACGTCAATTCTTGGTCTTTCTTGGAGGATCAAGAAATCACATCAGTTTGGGGGTTGGATTTTCGTTTAAAATGGCTAAGAAAGAGGTTTTTAAAGATAGAGAGACAAGAATAGAGCGGCCAAAAAAGATAAAAGAAGGAACAAAAGAAAAGAGAGAAAGGAGAGAGTTGAGAGGGAAAGCGGAGCAGAAAAATTTTCTGAAAATTTCTGGAGCCAGGGTTGAGGGTTCAGCCCTTTTTTCGATCGAATTCTCATTTCGATTCTAGTCCTTTAGCCGTTTCTTGTATTTCTACGCTATCTACATTTGTCCAAGAACAACTTTTGTTCAAAAAACTTCTTGAAAAAACCCAATATAGGCTTCAAATTCAAGCCTAAAGTTCGGGTCTGCACAGCTCTTCACCAAAATCTGCAACCTGGGTTTTTGATACTTGGTGAATCTTGGTCACCTGCGGATCTCCACGGCGATTTGACTACATAAAGCAGTGAAGGAGGTTAGAAATGATTTTGACTTGGTTTGTTCTCCTAGATTAGTTTCTCCCTCTTTCTTTTGTTCGCTGATCTTGCTGCTTCAGTTTCTTTGTTCTTCCTCATTTTTCTGTTTCTGCTTCTTTTTGCGTTTTCCTTGTGTTATGTTCTTTTCCATTTGTGTTTCTTTTAGTGTTAGGTTATAAAAAACAAAGTATATGGGTTATAGGATCTTGGTTGTTTGGAAATTGCTTCGTACGATTTCTAGGTAATGAAAACCAGAGTTGCAGAGAATGCTTCGAATAGTTTGCATCGAATCTAAGAAAAATTGCAGTTTGGTCCTTTGACTTTTGAACAATGGCTCCAGCGCCCAAAAAGTTGCGTAAAGTCAATCAAATCTCCCTTTTTTTAGCTTTCATCCTCTTTTGCATATTTTATGTATATTATGAGTAAATTATTTCCGATTTTTATGACATAATTAATGCTTAAAAATTTTAATCTACTTATCTGGCTTGTTCTTTTTTTTTTCTGGGTTTAAGAAAATAGTTTGTGAAATGGGCAATGTTATTTTGTTGGGTTTTTGTATATGGATTTTATTTTATTTTCCTTTGGGTTTTGTCATGGTCTTTATGCCCAAAGCCCAGCATTTCGGTTGGACCAAAAGCCAGGCTTTTTCCTTTTGGATTTTTTCATTGGGCCAAGGGTTTCGAACCCAAAGAATAAATAAAAATGGCCCAATGGCCTTATTTCTTAAGGAGCAGAGACGAAAATTGGAATCTGGTCCCCGTTCTTTTGAGTAATTTTACTATGGGCCTAAAACTTTGGATTTTTTTCAATTAGTCCCTAATTTAATTGTAATTTGATCCCTAAACTTTATTTGTCTTTGATTTTGATCCCTAATCTTTGTAATAATTGTAACGTGACCTCAAATATTTTCTTTATTTTTGCAATTGGGTCCCTAACAACATTAGTTTATCTCCTTTAATTGTTAATCATGCTTCATTTAAATGCATTTAATTAGTAAATTTTAGGGATTGCATGTTTATTTATATTTCTTTATAATAATGAAGTAAATTTGCTATATGTTTACATTTTTCTTTTTATTTTTTAATTAAATTGGTGTCTTGACCATTTTGTTGATTTTGGAGCATAAATAGGGCAAATCCGACCTCATTTAACCATTACTTCAAGGGATGTACCTTCTACTATTATTTTAAATTCTTTTATGTGCTCCAACGTATTCTTTATGTGTAATTCCATGTTTTGAATGCTTTTATTTACTCATTTTTGTTCATTGTCATGTTTATTTATTTATTTTATTTTATTCAATTTAATTTTCGATGACTATTTGGATGGCATTTAAATGCTAAATTGTAATAGATAGATGTCCAAGAAATGTATTTAGCTAGACTGTGTAATGAATAGTTTTTATTTTTGACAAAAGTATAATTAGTTAGATGTATGTAATAGTTAGACTAATATTTTTCAAATTCCCCCCTTTAGATTGTAGTTAGGGCCCCAAATGTAATAGTTGGATCTCTATTTGTTTGTGTACTTGCATGTTTGTGTGCATAAGGCCTTTGCATCTAGATATTATGCTTGTGTGTTAGGGCCCCAAATGCTTGTGTGTTTATTCGCTTTCTTTAAGACTTTTGTATCTAGACATTATGCTTATGTATTACGTGCTCTATGTGTTTTATGTGTTTATTTGTTTTAATTATATTTTACATGATTTATTCATTTATGGTAAATGCATGACTTCACTACACTAGTCCAATGCTACTTGTGGCCTTCTCCCCAATTTTTCACTAATCAAATGCTAGTGAAGATTTATAGAAATGAGTTAGTTCAATACTAGACTCCTTAGGCCGTTTTCATGCTAGATTCATACCTTTGCATGATATTTATCGCATTTCATGCATTTTTGCTATTTTTAGATTATTTTCATTTGCATGATATTTTTCCTATTATTATTCTCTTACCCTCTATATGTTTGGACCATATCATTTAAAATTGCATCTTATTTTGAAAATTAGAAATATGCTAGTCCATTTGCTTGACTAGATTAGAAAAATCACCCTTCAAATATGAAAAATGAATGAGTGTAGTTTCTTAACCTTAATACGCTCTTTTAGCACGATCTTTCCCCCTCTATAAGAAGAAAAATTGTATCACGAATTTTATCCCCCCTCCCGTACCCATTATATTGCATTCCTCTCTCTTAGGCCATGTATATTTATATATTTAATTTTTTTTTCTTTGAGTCTCATTTTTTGCATATTCGTGACCTCTTCAAAGAAGCACTCTTGGGCATCGCAATTAATGTAATTGGTACCAATTAAATTTGAAGAGACATTTCAACATTTTCGATATCTTTTAGGTCTAGATTTGCATCCATATAGAAGCATCCTAATGTGATAAGTTATATAAGTTAGAATAGCAAAATTTTCGACTAAATCTCGCAACTAACCTTGGTTAGGTTGAAAGGGTACCTTAAATTTGAACCTATTAAATCTTTGCCTTCCCTTTCTTCAACTGCTACTCCCGAACTTTTTTCTTTTATTTTCAAAAATCTGAGTTGTCTAAAAATGGTTTTATTTATTATTTATTTATTTAAAAATATTTTAGGTGACTTGGTACACCTAAATTCAATACCAAGTGGCGACTGCTATTTTTTCTTAAAAACGCTTTTTAGACTATTATTTTGGGCTCAAATTGGCGCATATTTTAAGTCCCATTTTAGGTCCTTTTTCTTTATTTTCTAAAATCAAAAACTCAATATTTTCAACACATCAATTTTATTTTCAAAAAATGGAGTGCGACAATCATTAAAATAATGTAATAATGCATAATATAATTTAAGGACAAAATTGTAGTTATGAACCTAATAAAGACCTAGCTACTTCCTTTATTGCAAGTGCTCTTCCAAACTCTCCAATTTTGTTCACGATTGTGTTTATCTTAGGATATCACAAAATTAGAATATTAGTAATTTAAAAATACATAATATAATTTAAGTGAATAAATAATGGCAATTTTGTTTACCTCATTCATTGCTTTTGCTTGCACTTCTAAATCTAGTTCAAGCCTTTTAATTACTTCTTTCAATCCTCTTCTAACTTCACGTGTATTAAATTCACAGGTACCGGAACATTGAAGAGCGGGATTTAAGAAATAGGCTGGGCCAATGACATAAAAAATAGTCAAGTGAGAAAATCTTTAGCACAAAATAATTTGTTTAAAAAATATTTATTTATAAGTGTCAAACATAATTACGTGCTGCATGCAAGTGTTGGTGTAACTGCTTATACCATCTATCATAAATAATATCCCAATACTTTTGATAGTCTTTCTCTACAATTTCTATAGCCATTTTAGCCCTTTCGATTGCCTCATATATGATAGGTAGTGCAGATTTTTTTATCCTGATTGATCACTTTTAAAACTTTCACTAGTGGTTCCATGACTGCACATACCTGCTGAACCCTTTTCCAAAATCTTTCTAACAAATTCAAGTCAGACACTTCAGCAGCTTCTTCCCTTCTTTTAGAACTGCTAGTCTACTTGTGACACTCATTTGAAGTACATATTCATTTCAATTCGGTAGCATGACCAAGAAGACTTTCCGTTGCAATGAATTCGGTAGCAAATCTTGTTATGTCAGGTCGTAGTAACTCTCTATTATTTGTATATGTCTTCATTAGATTAAACACTTTGTCACTATTGTATGTAAAACTAGTAATTCTCCTAACTTGTTTGATGGCATCCTTTATTGACTTCATCTGACCAATGTCTTCTAGAATCAAATCAATACAATGCGCAACACATGGTGACCAAAACAAATGCTTCCTTTTCTTCATCAGTTGCTCCCCGACTGCCTTCATACTAGATTCGCTATCAGTGACAAGTTGTATGATTTTTTCTTCTCCAATGGAATCCACAAGGTTATCCAATAAGGATAAGACAAAGTTTGCAGTCTTTGCCTTATTTGTACAATCGACAGAGCTGTGGTATATCATGTTTCTATCACAATACACCATTAAATTAATGATTGGATGCTTTGTCTGAGTACTTCAACCATCACACATGATTGTGCAGCCATATGTTTTCGATTTTTGTTTAATGGAACTAATGTATTGGTCAACGTCTATCATCTTCTCATTCAGATATTCACCTCCAATTTGTTTACCTGTTGGCCCTTTAATTCCAGGTCTAGCACTAGCCATTGTGTCAATCATTGATTGATAATAAGAACCACTATTAGCTGGATGAAATGGTATGGCATTAAAATGAAAAAATTTTGCAATTGCTTTCCCAACTTTTTTGGCATTTTCTTTGGAAAACAAATTTTTTATTGACTTATTTTTGGAGGGAAACATGTATGGATCAACTCCTTTTGACCCCAAATCTCTTGCCTTGAGCTTAAAATTCTGTGAGAAAATTCTTTTACTTCTAGAGGACAATAGATTAGGTATACTTGAACTATTACTCCCTGCAATGTAGCATATAAAAGATTGTACTATTTTTTATTAAACAAGTCATGTAATCTAAAAATGGTGTATTAATTCTTAGATATTTCTACATACATGCCAGAAGTAAAATCCATAGTTCGCTAACCTTCAGATATAGAATGCCTACATTGCTCTTCCATAAATACCATGTATCCAATTTGTTCCATAGCTAGCTTGTATTACTTTCTTTTCAAAACTTCCATTTCTTCTTCGTTAAGTTCGAAGATATCATCATCGTCATCATCCTCATTTTCAACCAGCAGATTGATGGATTGGCGCAATGATTTTTTTCCCCTTTATATTGCAGCTCTTGCATTCTTACCTTGAATCAAGTGTTTCTTGTCCTACTACATGGCCAATATGTTGTTTCATCCTTGTAATTCCTCCATGTATAATTTTACCACAATAATTGCACTTTGTAACCTTTCTGTCATTACCAATTGGAGTAGCATGATCCCAACCAATGACTTGATTTGGACCCATTTGACACTATCCCTACATTAGTTAAATAATTATAGATGTGATGTTAAACATGTTAATATGCATTATTTAGATAACAATAAAAAAATTTATTATCTAAATATATTAAATATTTTCCGATCAAGTTTAATTATACAAGATAATTTATACTTTCACAATTTGCCCATTTTAATTTTTTTTTGTTTAACGAAATGGAACTTGTAATAAACTCATTATTTTTTTGCCATTTTCTATTTAATTTACCTAAAATCATTTTAACCAACATAATTGAGATACATGAAAATAAATAAAATTACATTTATGATCATTAAAATGTATCCAAATAATGACTATATATTTTCTAACTAAAACTTAGATAAGAAACTATTAATACAAATTAATCATATACTTAATAATATATAAAAAATGCCAAAATGCATTACATAAATTTACAAATATCTAAATATCACATCTGAATACTAAATTCAAAAAAAATTAAAATTGATAAGTTATTTTGAAAGAAGAGGTGGATCTTTTGGCCTTATGCTTGAGTTTAAGATTAGGAGTCTAATCGCTTAATCCCTACATTAGTTAAATAATTATAAATGTGATGTTAAACATGTTAATATGCATTATTTAGATAACAATAAAAAATTTTTATTATCTAAATATATTAAATATTTTCCAATCAAGTTTAATTATACAAGATAATTTATACTTTCACAATTTGCCCACTTCAATTTTTTTTGTTTAACTAAGTTGAACTTGTAATAAACTCTTTTTTCTTGCCATTTTCTATTTAATTTACCTAAAATCATTTTAACCAACATAATTGAGACACATGAAAATAAATAAATTACATTTTTAATGACTATATATTTTCTAGCTAAAACTTAGATAAGAGACTACTAATACAAATTAATCATATACTTAATAATATATAAAAAATGCAAAAATACATTACATAAATTTATGTGACGGCCCCACTTTCCCCTAAGGCGAACCAAAGGGTTCGGCGGACCGCCTGCCAACTCTCGCTAGGACTGCTGAGGCGAAACTCACAAACCCTATAGTACACGCGATAGGACCCAAACAAACGAACAATCGGAGACTACTAAGGTAAGATCATACTTACCATACCATAAAATCTTAATATCTCAAATGAAGACACTTAATAGACAAGGTTAAACACTTACATATATATTTACATCGAAGTCTTTAACAAATTAACTAAACTAAAGTGCAAGCCAAAGTATTCATACAATTAAAAATACAATTCGGGTTTCGATTACAAAAGAGCTTAACAAAATAATATTTATACTAGATCACTCGTGTCTCAAAATCAGGATTTCCAAAAGAAATTCCCTGTAAGGAAAACAAAATTAACAGAAACGGGGTGAGCTTACGCTCAATGAGGTACCAACATAATAGCAGTTTAAAATCATGAAAATTCATATTCAATTAGTCACATAGGCATATTCAATACAAAAATAAACAATCATCTTGAATGGAAAGGATACAGGTGGCTCTCAGGAGCCCAAAATTCTTGTTGCAGTGCTTGATCCAAACCCGTTGGCCCTCCGTCAACGTATGAAGAACAACCATGTCCATAGACTCCACTTTACTAATCGACCAGACCCTTGCCGGCTCGACTCGAATAACTTAGCCACAGGATTTGAGTTCAGAGGTCACAGAAAAGTCGTTGGATACAAGCTTCCAAACGACGTCAGAACAGATACAGATACAGATAACAGATTCAAATTCGCATAGTAAATTGGCATACGAACAGACAAGAGAACGAGTGTGATAAAGTACACCCTCGTCTCGAACAGAATAAACAGATAGTACAGTCATTCATATCACAGATTGCATGTACAGACACCAAGTTAAACAACAAGTGAGGGGAGTGGTACACTCACCGGTTCTAGTACAAATATTTCAAAAGTTTTTACCCAAAGTGGCTTTAATCTCCAAGAAACCCTAAAATAATCAAGATAAAACAATTATAGTTTGCACATCCACAAACCCAGTAAATGGAATGCATAAATAAGGCTCGACTACATGTCGTATGCCTTTTCAGGTTAAGTACGAGTACAAAAGAATAAAAATATGACTTTTGAGTAAAAAGATAACAGTTGGTCCTAGGATTACAAACAACCCCCAAAACCCTTCATTTTTACTAAGATCAACTCAACTTGAAGGAATCGCGTAGCCCTAAAATTTTGGGCAGCATGCCCTCTGTAATTACCTATTTTCCAGCCATTTATGGCTTCATTGTTTTCCTCAATCAAATCCAAATTCACACACAAAATAATCTCATTTCAATAGCTGTTCAATAGGCTCAAAGTCTCACAAGTACAAAATCAAGTTAGGAAAATGTCCGGAAATGAAGTTTAAGTCATACTACAAGAGACAGATTTGACGTTGCTTAGCATATCGGATACAACCAAATCTATGCTTATCGGATTGGGGTGAAATTTATACCGTTTCGAAACTAAGACAAAGTCCTACAACTTTAATGAAGACCATTCAGCCCAGTTCGTGGTGTATCCAAGTCAAAATTTCAATTTATAGAACCAAAATCTCACAATCAAACTAGTTAACTGCACTATGATTAAACGACAATAACTCAGGCTACCGAAGTCCGATTGAGGTCTATCTTAAGGCGTTTCGAAGCCAAGACATATACCTACATTTATTATGAAGGCCTACAAAGCTAAATCATGCATTTTCATGGTAAAAAATGGAAACATCCACGAAAATAGAAAACTGTCCGCGAAATAGGGTTTATGGCAGTCAAGGGTATTTCGATCATTTCACATGCTACAGTGCTCTGATTGGGCTGAAATTTTACAGGTAGATAGTTAACTCAATTTCCAACAACTTTCATGTTTTGGGAAAGGTCTGATTCAGTCTCTAACATGCCCAAATAAATCCAGTCAGAACAGGGCATATTTAAAACCCTAAACCTGGAATTTCCGCACAAAATTGAAATTTTCCGCAAACAATCGTGACTAACATATACAAGCTCCATTTTATACCATAACAGACTATCACACCATGATTAAACCATGATCATCATATAAAATTAGAAAAATCTCCATTAAATCAGAAATTTAACAAACACTACTTAAACCCATGAAGTCTTCCACAAATTAACATGTTAAGCCACTAGAAACCACTAATCTATCCTTATTAAGAACAAAAGGGAAATTTCTTAGCAACTTACCTTTACAACTCAAGAAAGATAGTAGCTTAGGTTTATTTCTCCCAAAACAACTCCACCAATAGCTTTAAACCTCCTTAGTGAGCACTTGTATGGAGTAGATTCAAGTTTAGTTGGTTGAAACTCAAGATTTGAGCAAATTTGGAAGCTAGAAATTGAAGAAGCTTCCTTGTTTTCCTCCTTAGAACAGCCGGCCAAGAGGGATGAAAAATGGAGAAAATTTGATCAAAATTTGGTTTTAGTAAAGGTAAGAAGGTTTGGTCAAAGTCCAACTACGAATCGGATCGTGACACGTGGCACTTTAAATGTTTAAACTTATCTTCTTGTCTCTCCATACTAATTAATCTAACTAACTTCTAATTATCTCCTAACACCTTGTAAAATAATATCTCTTAATACAAAACTTCAACAACTTGTCAAAAATATAACGCATTTACCGCACGAGCGGGTCTCACGTCAATAATACGCTTCAAACTTATCATGACCTAACTCAAACTAAGAAAATGATTTAAAAACTCTATTTACTTATAAAATCTCTGGAAAAATTAGAATAGTGGGGTATAATGAAGAAAGAGCAGGCGAGGAAATAAAATGAATAATATAAAATTAGAAAAATTTACGGGTCCTCACAATTTACAAATATCTAAATATCACATCTGAATACTAAATTCAAAAAAATTTAAAATTGATAAGTTATTTTGAAATAAGATGTGGACGTTTTGGCCTGATGCTTGAAGTTAAGATTAGGAGTCTAGTCCCTTAATTACTTGGGCCAAACTTGGACTTTAAGTGCTTCTAATTTTTCCTTCTATTTTTTTCCTATCTTTGGCTCCTATACAAAAGCCCAACTTCTCCACCATTTAGTGTTGTTCCTCTCAGAGATTTAGCCGTCCCTTTCTTCCTTTTTTTTTTCTATTTCCCTTTCACTCTTTTTTCTCTTTCTTCACAGCCATACAATGAAGAAATTGAAGAACCCCTTCAACTTGCTTTCCCAAACAATCACTCCAGATTTAGTCAATCGCCACCTTCATTCTTTCTTTCCCTTTCCCTTTCCCTCTGTTTTCTCATTCCCTCTCTCCCATCACCCTCTGTTTTTCTCCTATCCTTACTTCACAACCAGATGATGAAGAAATTGAAGAGCCCCTTTAGTTCGCTTCTCCAAATAATCACTCCAGCTACTACTGTCACCCTCATTCATTCTTTTCCTTTTTCCTTTCTCTCTGTTTTCTCCTTCCCTCTCTGCAAACTTGAAGAAATTCCCTCTTTGCAAAAGGCACAGAGAAATTGACGGTATGTTTCTCCCCTTATCTTCCCTTTCCCCTAAATCTTGTCTTTGTGGCTGAAAAAGAAAACAAGAAATCATTGGGGAAAGACTCTTCAACAGCCGTATTGTTGGTACACGGCCTTTTGTAGTTGTAGGGCAATAATTCACTTAGATAATCACACTTTTGTGGCCTTTTGTTTTGTGTTCATGTTTTGTTTGGTTTCAGTAAAAGTAAAAAATGAAAAGGTAAATTATTAGGTGTTTTAGTTACTGTTCATGATTTGACAATTCATATTCGAGTCAAATATGAGATTTTGGCCGTTATCTTGCTACACGGCTCTAACTCGGACAATATCGACTGATTCGGAGCGATTCAAATTAGATATGATATAATCTGCGATTCGGGGATCGGTATCATATTGGTTCCTGCTGTTCCAATTACAACTCGGCTGAGTCGAAGATGACTAGACCGAGTTGGCGAACCATGGTGATAATTGGAAGATGTTGACAAGGAAATTCATTTTTCTAAAGTTTTCCATTGGTCTATGCACTCTTAGCGTTACCTAATTTGGAGGCATAATTAGTGGACAATCTAAGAGAAAATTGTGATGCGCTTTTAAGTGAGATAGCCTTAGGGCCTAATCCTGGAGTCAGGTTTGAGAACTTAGTCATTGTCAAGCTCATGGGACTTAGTTACAAAGTATTGTTAAATAAGGGACTTAATTGTTAATATCAAAAGTTGATAACTGTCATAGAGTTCGTGACAAATATTTGTGATATAGTTAGTTAGTTGATTGAGCTAAATATATAGCTCAAGAAGCATTGTATCGGAATCAGCTTAAGAAATAAGAAATCTGGATCATTCTATTCTTCCCCCCCTCTCTCTCTCTCCCTCTCTTCTTCCTTTTCTTTTTTTAATCCATCGTCTCATTGTTCATTCTTACAACTTACTACTGCATTTGTGGTTAGTTGTAATTCACTCAAAAACTCTAGTTCTTGACAAATTGGTATTCGGAACCTGTCGATTCGTGGCCAATAGAGGAAGTTACCATGGTAGAGAGTACAAGATTCAAGACCTTGGAGGACCAGATCAAAAAGCAAGAAGCTAAGCTACAAGAAGTAGTGGAGGATATGCACAAATGCTAGCTTCAATTTCGTGAAGAAATGGAGGAAAAGAACATATGAATCGAGTCATTAATCATTGGAATGGATTAGAAATTCAATGCACAGTTCAATGGTGAAGATCATGACTAATAAGGAGAAGGGAGGAACTAAAGAACCCTTGTTGCCTACTCCTCCTACACATCACAGGTTGAACATGGGGGTAGAAAATGAGGGCAAGAACTGCGAATTAATAGGTAAAAGCTCATATTACAATTCTCCCAAAGTTGAATTAGTCATGTTCTGTGGTGAGAGACCAAGTGACAAAGTGCAGTAAGTACTTCTTGATTAATAGAATACCTGAGGAACACAAGCTGTTAGTGGTTGAAATGTTTTTAGATGGGAAATCTGATAATTGGTATCAAGAGATTAAATTGGAAAAACCTAACATGAAGTGGTCAAAATTTGAAGAATTACCGTGCCAGAGGTTTACTGGAAGTATTAATCAAGATGTCGTGGAAGATGTCACACCCCATTTTTTGCAACAAAAAATTTTTTACAAAAAATCTATTTTTGATTTAAAAATAAAACAAGTGAAAAATGGCCTAAAATCGGACTTTAAAAATGTGACACTTTGGGCCTAAAATTTAGTCTAAAAGGGTTTTAGAGAGAAAAAAAAGGAATCGTCACTTGGTATTGAGTTTAGGTGTGCCAATTCATCCAAAAATATTCTTGATCAAAAATAAAATAGAACCCTTTTTGACAGCTCCAGGTCTTTGAAAACGAGAGAAAATGAGGTCGGGAGTCAAGGTTGAAGAAAGAGAAGGCAAGGGTTTGATTGACTCAAACCTACGGCACCCTTTCAATCTAATTTAAACTAGTAGCGAGATTTAGTCAAAATTTTCCTAATGTAACCTTTAAATTTATCACATGTGGATGTTTTCTATATGGATGCAAATTTATATTTTAAGAACATATCGAAAAGGGCAAAATGTCCATTTAACATTTAATAGGTACCAATCACATTAATTGCGAATCTCAAAACAATCTCTTGAAGAGGTCACGAGCATGTAAAAATGAGACTAAAAAAATTAAATTATATATAAGTATAAGTAATCAAAGAAAAGGGAATGCAACATAACAAAAACTCGTGACATAATTTTCTTTCTTATAAAGGGGTTAATGGGGTATTTAAACTAAAGAGCCATAATCACCCATTTCCCATATTGGAAAAATGACTCTTCTAACATAGACAAGCAAATGTACTAACTTATTTTTCTAATTTTCTAAATAAGATGCAATTCTAAATGATATAGTTCACACATATAGAGGTTAAGGGAATATTATAAATAGAAAGACCATGCAAATGAGAAAGATTACCTAAAATGGAAAAGATGCATGAAAATGCAATGAATGACACGCAATACATGAATCTAGCGCATGGATGACCTAAGGATCTAGCGTTGAACTAACCATTTCTATAAATTCTCACTAGCATTGAACTAGTAAGTGATCGACAATTTCCTACAAGCGCATAGGGTAGATCATACTAATAATTTTCTTGCAGTATTCCAAGATCGAACCCACAAGGACGAGTTAATTTTCTATTTTAATTATTCTAACAAAATAATAAAATTCAAAGTTGAGGAGTTTTATTTTCTAACTAAAAAAATAAATAATAATCAATTTAAATAAAATAGTGATGAGAAAACAATAGACGCGAGTCTAGGATTTCGGGTTTTAATCCTGAATTTGAGTCAATTATCTAGTTAATTTCTCAATAAACCATGAACGCATCACGCAATTGTATTTTAGATTGTTTCTCGATACATCTAAAGTATGTCTAATTAAATCCTACGTCTCTCTCGAGATTGCAAGCATTCAATTAAACTCTTTAAGAACTTTAGTTATATAAGTGCGTCATACAAATCCCAACCTATACTCGTGATTAGGTTAAGTATATTTATCTATCTAGTACACGGCTGTATCTCTTTTCTCAATTCAATATAAGCCCTAAGAGCATGTCTATGGTGGCCAAACATACATAGATACTTAAATCAAGATAGATAAATCATATAAAAAAGCAAGAGATTAACCTAGAAGAATTAATCAAATTCCTTCACAAAAATCCAAACCCTTGAAACAATTTAGTTCAACATGATTTGGAAATTAAAACTATGAATTCAAAGAGTTGCTATAAAGATAAGAAACAGAGTAAGAAAACTTCTTAGTTGCTTGCTCCAATCTTCTCCTTGCGCGCTCCGTTGATTCGCCTTCATTTGACCTTAATCTCTCCAGAATAATTTATGAAAAGATATTAAAACTAATCTAGACTAATGTTTTCCACCCCTAAAAATGTCCTAAATAGCCCCTATTTATAGTTTCTTAAAGGTTACAAGTGAATCCCTCTTGGATTATGTCTCCTTCAGTTTTAAAACAAGCACGTGCATCGAGACCCGATGAAGATCGGTGATAACACCGGCGATAAGACTGGCACCGAAGTTCTTTCGGATTAAGCCCTCCGCTTCATCAGACCAACATCGACGATATGACTGGCACAAACACTAGCACTGGAATTGGCCTCGCAAACTCTGATTCATTTTCTTTCTTAGCCGTTTTTTATCAACACCTCATCATTTTCCTCTTTTTCCTCTTTCAGTGTTTCTTCACACCGTGTTTTAGCCATTCTCTGTCCAATTGAGTTTTTCACCTATTAGAACAACATAAGAGCAAAATTAAGTAGTTTCTACTCAAGATAAAGCTCAAATAACTTGGTTAACTAGCAACTTATACCTATAAATGCATCACAAATTACGCCCTATCAGATTCCCCTACACTTAATCTATGCTTGTCCTCAAGCACATGAATAAAATCAATTAAATGCAAACAATGGCTATATTCAAGACTATCATCATTAAAGCAACCATTTTAAGCAAGTGTCAACTGCTAATAGTGAAAACCAAAGAGATACTTCTTTGGTTAGCTTTAAAATACCATCAACCCTTTCGACTCTGGCTAACTTAATTAGGAATATAAAATATTTAAAAAGTATTTTCTCGCAAATAGCCCAACTATTAAGCAAAATCTCAAACTTATAACCAAATGGATCCACAGCTATTATTATAATCCACATATTTTTGTTTCTTTTCCCTTTATTTTTCTCTTTGTTTTCTTCAAATTCCCCCACGCTTGACCTTTTTCACATTTTAACAAGGGAAATATGCTCAATTCTTAGCCGTTCAAGTCTTTTGACACGAATTCCAACATTTTTCAAATGAAAGAGCCGGGTTACTCAACTTGTATCGCTAAAGAATCACATACTCATAGTTATCACCACTGTTTGACGCGAAAGCCGACACTTTTAGGTGAACACCCTTGATTATTAGGCAACGACAACTAGTAGAGTACAGTTAAATTAATAAAATAAGCATTTAACGCCAACAATAACATAAAACCTTGCTTCATATCCCATTATCATGGACAACTAAGATTAGTAATTAGGCCAACTTCACAAGAAAAATGCTAAAAAAATATTTACAATGCCTAGAAAAATTAGCCAAATATTGAAAAAGTTCCAAAATATCAAATATTCACCAAAGATGCACTCTATGACAATACCATTTAGTACTTAACACATTTATACGAATAAACTTTAATCTTAATAATATTTGAAATATAAGCCATTGTACATTAAGGAAATCAACAATAGGAACAAAAATTTGAAAAAATTTAACCAAAAATTTCACTTCACTCTTTCTCCCTTCCCCCACACTTAGGACAATATTGTCGTCAATGTTCGGGATGAAATAAATGAATAATAACAAGAAAAGAGTTAAGAGTGAGACTCCTCTGATAACAAATGAATTCCATTGACCAAGCGAAGTGGGAGAGAAGTTGCCATTTACCATCCAATAGTCAAGTTCTGGAAGCCATCCTACCAAACTAAAAGAATAAAAGAACGCTATAAACAAGGGTTAAACTCACCACCAATAACCCAAACTAGAAAGCAATAAAATCCCAAGAAAATAAACACCACCATTAATCCCAAAAACAAGGAAAATATTAAATGAAATTAAAAATAAAGTTGGGTTGCCTCCCGATAAGCGCTAAGTTTTTATGTCTTCAGCCGGACAATGCCGATAATCTCAAAGAGGATGAAATGGTTCAGATATTTGCACATTTTCTAATTTATGTACCCGCAGTACTGCACAACTGCTTACATCAACATTGTGTTTCCGGATCACCGAGGAAAAATATGAGCAATAATCATGCAAAGGCAAAAAACCTATGTCCTGCTCTAAGACATTTTTCACCATACAACTCATTAGTAGCAGCAATATAGGAACAAGATTCCTCATAAGAAGGATACTTTAAGGGTTTAAAAACATTAAATTCTTCTTTCTCTGTACCAACCTTTAGAGTTAATTTTCCTTCAAGTAAATCCATAGTAGCTCCCCTCGTAGCTAAGAATCCTCTACCAAGGATAATAGGTATAGAAATATCTTCCTCCATATAAAAAACAATAAAATCAGTAGGAAAATAAAATTTACCAACTTTAACCAATAGATCTTCTACAATACCCATTGGATAACACACTGAATGATCAGCCAATTGTAGAATCACTTGAGTAGGCACTATGTTGGTAAACTTCAATTTCCTAAAAAATGATAAAGGCATCAAATTAACACTAGAGCCAAGGTCACATAAACATTTATCAACAAGAAGATGTTCAAATTGACAAGGCACAGTAAAACTCCCTGGATCTTTCATCTTAATTAGAAGACGATTTTGGAGTACTGCATTGCATTCCTCAGTAAGGGACACCTCTGCAAAGTCCTTTAACTTCTTTTTATTAGATACTATCTCCTTTAAGAACTTTGCATAAGCAAGGATATTTGCCAAAACTTCGGAGAAAGGCATATTAACTTGTAACTTCTTAAACATATCCACGAACTTTTGATATATCTCATCAGCTGCCTTCTTCTTAAACCTTTGCAGGAAGGGGATAAGTGGCACATAAGTTTTAACTTCTGGCACCTTTATACATTGATCATCTTCACACTTTTTGCCCAAGCCATCATGCTCATCTTCAATTTTTTCAGTTCCATCATCCATTTTAACCTCATTTTTCTTCTCAAGTACCGGCTTTACTTTAGCTTGTGGATCATCCAACACCTTCCCTGAGCGAAGAGTTATTGCCATTGTAGCTTCTTCAGGATTCACCTGAGTAGTACTAGGCAGTTTATCTTGCCCCTTCTCAGTCATTCCCTTCGACAATTGGCCTACTTTTTTCTCAAAACGTGAATAGAAGCTTGTTGAGATTGAGTTATGTGACAGTCCCACTTCCCCCTAATGTGAACTAAAGGGTTCGGTGGACCGCCTGCCTAACTCTCGCGGGGGCTCACTACAGTCCTCAAATAAAAATGAAAAAAATAAGACCACAAGAACAAGTGTAACAAGAATTCCAAACTTAAAACATATACTTATATACATTTCTATCTCAAAAGGAATACAATTCCAATATACAAAGGTTCTCAATTTTTCATACATCCAACTCTTGCCAAGCGCTAGGGCAAGAACCATTACAAAAAAAAATTTAAAGAACTAGACTAGGCTAGTCTATACAGATCTCTCGTCCTTACTCGCATTCCCTGTTAAGGAAAACAAAACTAACGAAATAAGATAAAAGCTCAGTGATAACACATAATCAATTTAAACAAGGACATTAATCATGTAATAACAAGTAATCAAGGAAACATTGACAATATGAAACAATGATAACACATTCATTAAAAAGATACATGCTCACATGGAGCCTTTTGTTCTTTCATTCACCTTCTATTTCATTATTCCTCCAACATTTTAAAATGCATTTTGTAAGTGAAAACCCCTCCATTGACATTGTCACTCGTTCATTCATTTTATTCTTCCCCCTTCTAGACATTGGCCAGACTCCACCCGACAACGTGGTAATACTAGAGTATACCAAACTTTCACTCAGAGTCACCAAATCGCCCGACCGAGTTCGCTTCTGGCTCGAGTCGACTGGCAACGAAGGGCAAGGGTCCAGTTCAGCCACAAGGCTTACATTCATGCACAACTAGCGTATAATCAAGTAATCATTGAAAATTTCACATTTATTTAGGTCGAGTGCCATAAAGTACACACTCGCCTAGCAAAACTCAATTTCAGCAATCATTAAAACATTTAACAGTTAATCAAACATCCACAACAAGTCACATAGTCAATGGAAACATAACGTACAAAGAACACTCACCTATTTAAACAAAATAACGTCCAAAGTTTCCTACCGGATAATACCCTCAATCACCAAGGAACCCTAATAATAACCAAGAGAAAATATTACAGCTAAACCATCCAAAGTTTAGGTGAACCAAAGAAAATCCGAATAACTACTAGTACAAAGTATAAGTATAGTTTTGGAAATGAAAAGAGTACATTTAAACCAAAGGATATGAGTAAAATATTTGTAAAACTTATGCTCGCTCGTAAAATTTTGAAATCTCCATTTGAATCGAAGTGACAAAGAAAACGTATTTCTATTAGTCGTAAATTTCATTTTTCTAAAGGTACAAGTTTCGGCCAAATTTCAGCTTATATACCTCTAATAAAGAAGATTTGAATACCTTAAATGAGTCCAAAGGATATGAGTAAAATATTTGTAAAACTTATGCTTGCTCGTAAAATTTTGAAATCTCCATTTGAATCGAAGTGACAAAGAAAACGTATTTCTATTAGTCGTAAATTTCATTTTTCCAAGGGTACAAGTTTCGGCCAAATTTCAGCTTATATACCTCTAATAAAGAAGATTTGAATACCTTAAATGATTCAAGTTAGTTTCATCCTCAACCATTACTCAAGTCGTGAGTACATCTACCTAACTCTCGAGTGCAAATTTGGACAGCACGCTCTTTGTATTTACCTATTTTCCAGCAGTTTATGACTTTATTATTTTTCTCAACTCAGCCCAAATTCACACATAAACAATCTTAACACAATAGCCCTTCAACTAGGCTCATTGTCATCCAAATACAAGGCAATTCTTGCAAGTAAGCTTCACTTGGAAATTCAAAAATGGTGGCTAAAAACTAAGTACAAGTCTTGACCGCTTTAATTCAGGTAACTTGTTAAAAGAGTAAAACTGTGAGGAAATGAGAGATACATTAGCGATAGAAGTTCAATAGGAGTACATTTGAAGTCAAGGAAGTGGAAAATCAAGGTAAAAGGTTGGAAATAGGCCATCCGAGGTTTAAAAGTCAAGAAGCCCATTTCTCTGCTTCAGGAATCTACCTAGATGAATAGTGACAGTAAACTTTTAAAATTCGCAACTCGAGTTCCACAAGTCGAAAAACTATGAAAGTTATACCATTGTAAAATAGATTTTTAGTACTACCACATCCTAGAAGGCATTTTTCAGAGATTCAAATCACAAATAGGCCAAATATTCGATCCAAGTCAAAAATTCATTTTCCTGAAGAAACATGACATTCAAGCAGGGCAGCCTACTTTGAGGAGTCACGGACAGCAGTACACAGGGAGGAAAAATATGAAATTTGTACAGAACAAAGATCCATGAGTCTAGTTTCAAATGCCACTGACAGCACCTAAATCAGATTTTTCTACACCAAGATATAAGCATTTTACTGAGACTAGTCATTTAAATCCGAAAATCTGGAAACTCATGTTTTTTTACTTGTGAAAAACTCCTTTTTCTCTTTTAAAACCACAAGACTTTTATTCAAACCACCCATACACTTAAGTATGACATTCATACCAGCAAGTTTAACATAATTTAAGTATCAAATTTCAACAAAAACCAAAGGTGAAGCTCGGCTCTTCCTCTCTCCCATTTCGGACAATTTCAAGCTTTCACAAGAGTTACTTCAACTTTATTGCTGCCAATCTCACCTCTAAGCCAGCAATTTGCTACCAAGATCAAAGACAACATGCTGCATGTCATACTAAACAAGAAATATAACATTTATAGCATGACTTCCTAGTGGAAACTCCTCAAAAATTCACACTAAAAAGCTGTAAATTGAGCTCATGTTTCTCCCTCGGTCAAATCTAGAAATTTCATTTTAGCAACCATCAGCTCACATGGATACTATATTTACACCAAGCTTCATCTATCAAAAGGGATTCAAGGATTCCCTAGCAACTTGCAGCAAAACAAGAGCCAAAATCTAGAAAACAAAAGGTCATTCCTAGTTCAATCCAAGCTGGAAAATTTCCAGCAATAAAGCAAGTCTCTACAACCTATTTCTACTTCAATCCAACCTCAACCAAACATACATCAAAAGCCCTCTAAAGTATGTGAAAGAAATTGAAGTTCCAAGTCATATTACCTTGAAAACAAGCTAGAAGTTAACTCCCCTGTTTTGGTCCTTCTATTGGATCAAGCAAGCTGGAAATGGAAGTAAGACACAAGCTTCCTTTCAGTTTTCTCTCTTTGGTTCCTCTTGGCTGAAGTGGAAGCAAAACAAGAGATTTCTTTGTTTTCTCTCCATCTTCTCTTGGTTGGAAGGTTGGAGCAGGAGACAACCGTTTCCTCTCAACTCTCTCTACTCTCTCTCGGCTAAAGTGGGACAAAACAAGAGACTAGTCTTGTTTGTGACACCCCAACTTTTGAGATACTATTGTTTTACGGTTTCTTTAATTTATTTTATTTTAAAACATTATTTTGTTTCAAGGAAGATACTAAAGTTATTTCTTTGGGTTTGATTTAAAACCATATTTTGTTTTAACAGACTAGAAACCCTAAAATTTTAATCAAAAACCCTAGTTACTTGTGACTATGTTTAAATCCCTCATAATTAATTCAAAACCCTAATTTTATTCTATGGAATTGTGAAATTCATCACATTTTTCTTAAAATTCTTTTTATTTTGAAATTATTCATTTAATATGACCCTACTACCGAATCATCCCTTAATAAGTGCAAATGAACCTAAAAAGTACACCAACCAAGTGAGGAAATCAAATTCTAAACCGATTAAAGAGTGAGTTGTGATCTTTGGAAGCTAGGGGAACTAAAATTTTCAAGAGGAGGTGAAGTGGTACTCTTGCAAGCCTTATTTCGAGGTATAAAATCTGATCTATGGCTTTGATCATTTTACTCTTGTTTAAGATGTTAAATAGTTCATGTTTTGGGTTAGATTACAAGTTATACAAGTTGTTGTGATGATTTTTAGATGATATAAGTGAGTTAGGATTTGATAAATTTCTGCCCAAACTTGCTATATGGTTACTATATGTTGAAAATAAGATTATACAAGGGGCTTTGGTAGTGATTGGAACAAGGAATTGAAGAAAGTTCAATTGAAAACCAAAATTTCCAGATTTCTGGAATTTCATGTTTCACTTCTGCCCGGTTCTAGTACCCCATGTTAGAGGCCGAATTGGGCTTGGAATAAAACATCAAAGTTGTAGAGAATGGTATTTTATAGGTGCCTATAAAATTTCAGCTCAATCGGAGTAATGTAGCTTGTGAAAAGACCAAAATACCCTCACTATTTTAAGGTTTTTCCCAATAGTCCGTTTGGTCAGTTTATCCAGTTTATCATGTTTATTCACTAGGATCCGTACTGATTTAGCCTTTTTCCAAAACATGAAAGTTTTAGTACCCTGTCTTACCTTTTCAACTCTACCAAGAACGTCTCAAATGGACCTCGGTAGACTGAGATATGGTCATTTGAATGCAGTACGGTTGATTAGCCGAATAGTTGGAACCAGGTTATATGAACTGGGAATTTGATTAGGTGACCCTGAAAATTTGACTAAGTGCTCTTCATGGAAGTTGTAGGACATCGTCTTAGATTCGAAACGGTATAAGTTACATACTAATCCTATAAGCGTAGCCTCGGATGTGTTATTTCCGCAACCACACGTCAAATCTGTCTTTTGTAACTTCATTCCCGCACTTGTTATCACTTGATTTTTGTTCTTATGTTGTTATGAGCCTATGGAACGGCTATTTACTTGAATCTATGATATGTATGACTTTGGGTTGGATTGAGTAGAAGAAGGAAGCCAAAATGGCTGGAAAATTAGGTAAACACAAAGGGCATGCTGCCGAAATTTACGCTCGAGGACTAGAAGATTATACTTATATTTTGTACTAGTAGTTATTTGGATTTTCTTTAATTTACTTAAACTTTGGAGGGGTTTAACTGTAATATTTTCTCTTGGCTATTATTAGGGTTTTTTGGCGATTGAGAGTGTTATCCGGAAGGATACTTTGGACATTATTTTGCTTAAATAGGTGAGTGTTCTATATACGTTTTGTTTCTATGACTATGAGGATTGTTGTGACTATGTGGTTATTTGTGAACATTTGATTAAATGTTAATTGTTTTCTATGATTTCTAAAATGAACTTTTGCTAGGCGAGTGTGTAATTTATCGCACTCGACCTAAATAAATATGAAATTTTCGGTGATTAAATGTTGAAATACTAGTTGCGCATGAATGTAAGCCTTTTTGGCTGAACGGGGCCCTTGCCCTTGTTACCGATCGACTCGAGCCAGAAGCGGACTCGGTCGGGCGATATGGTGACCTGGGTGAATTTGGTATACTCGAGTATTACTTTGTAGTCCGGCCACGTCCGGATGGGTGGAGTCCGGCCAACGTCCGGAAAGGGATGAATGAACGAACGCAGGCACGAGGGTTTTATTTCTCAAAAAGGAAATTTTCAAATCATTGGAGGAATAAGGGGAAATGTCAAGGGAACGAACGAACGAACAAATAACTCCTCGTGAGCCTGTATCCTTTTAATGAGTGTATTATCATTGCTTTATATGCGACATGTTTTCTGGATTATTTGTTATTACATGATTAATGTCGTTGTCCAATTACTTGTTTTTGTATATAGAATATCACTGAGTTTTTAGCTCACTCCTTTAGTTGTTTTCCTTAACAGGGGAAGGCGAGCAAGGACGGGAGCTCGGTTTAGACTAGCCTAGACTAGTTTTTTTTTATTTTGTAATGGGTCTCGCCCTAGTGCTTGGCACGGGCTGGATGTGTGGTGAACTGAGTACTTTCGTCTATTCGATGTTTGTACTCCCTTTTGGGATAGTAATGCACATAAGTTTTGCGTTAAGTTTGGATCGTCGTTATATTTATTCCCGTGATTTATTTCGATTTTAATTGAGGATTAAAGTGAACGAGTGAGTCCTGGCAAGAGCTGGGCAGACGACCCGCCGAGCCCTTTGGTACGCCCTAGGGGGAAGTGGGGCCGTCACAGGTGGTATCAGAACTTAGGCTTCAGATTCCTGTAGTGTATCCTAGGCTTGAAGTTTAGGATGCCGGACTGTGGGATTTGATTTGATTTGAAAGTTAAGCAATTGAGGGATAAAACCTATAGTTGCTTCGCGTAGTCGCTGCGCAGAGTGAGCGCGGATGAAGTGGCGAATAAGTATGAAGGAGTAAGTGTTTGTTCGAGCATAAGTTATGGATCATAAATGTTATAGGCTTTAAATCTTTCTCATGGTATCTGAGGACCATAGATAGGTACGTCAGGTAGGAATTTCGATTGTAGATAGTTTACTCTTGGGACTGCAGCTCGAGATGTGAATTATTTTATTTCGGATTCTTGTGCCTGAGTACTCCAGAATTGAGGCGCTGCTAAGTACTTGAGACTTGCATTTTGAGAACATGAACAGGCTTTGTCTGGCTAGAGTGAGTACAAGATATCAACGGGCACCTTGGGAAGTGGAGTAAGAAACCGGACGAGGGTGATTTTCACTGAGCGTGGGACTATAAGTTGTGTTTCTTTCATTTTGCCCTTGTATTGTCCCTACATGTCATTTACGTGTGGTATGTGAATACCTACATATATAGTACTTGCTGAACTTGACTTTGTCTAAGTTGAAATGTCCCTTGGTGTATATGACGCATTATATTGTGTATATTTTGGCGTGACTTGTATATATATGTATACATTTTGATCTTTTGATTATTTTGAGTATTCCAACCCTTTAGTTCCTTGATTGGAATTTCGAGGACGAAATTCTTTTAAGGAGGGGAGATTGTGACACCTCAACTTTTGAGATGCTATTGTTTTACGGTTTCTTTAGTTCATTTTATTTTAAAACATTATTTTGTTTCAAGGAAGATACTAAAGTTATTTTTTTGGGTTTGATTTAAAACCTTATTTTGTTTTAACAGACTAGAAACCCTAATAGTTACTTGTGACTATGTTTAAATCCCTCATAATTGACTCAAAACCCTAATTTTATTCTATGAAATTGTGAAATTCATCACATTTTTCTTAAAATTCTTTTTATTTGGAAATTATTCATTTAATATGGCCCTACTACCCAATCATCCCTTAATAAGTGCAAATGAACCTAAAAAGTAGGGTTTCACTTTTCGTTTTCAAGTTGGAGCAAGTTAGGGTTTTTCACGTTTTTCCGTAGTATGATTATTCGGTACCGAGTGAGGATCAAATTTGGTGCTTAAGAGTGACTTTTAGGTGAGAAATAATATGTGATTAAGAGCAATGATATAAAGTTGGTGAATAGGAAGTAAAAATCCTAATACGGGGGATTTAAGGAAAAACAGTGCGAACCGACGTGTACCGGGTACTACCGATTTAACCACCACTTGACCACCACTTTCTTGCCATACAAGCTTATCACTAATTGAGCAAAATATCTTCCCTCTCATGATTACCTATTGACCAACATATGTGGCCCAAAATGCAAGGAAAGAAAGAGAAAATTGTGTGGTTGAGGTTGAGCCAAGTGTTGGCCAACATGTGGACTAAATTAAACCTTATCTCTCCTACCTTCTTATAAGACAAACTAAGCTCTTTCTTCTTCATTTTTTCTTGCTTATGGACGAAATTTTTGAGAGAGAGAAGGGAGAGCAAGAGAAACCATTTTTTTTCTTCTTGATTTGCACCAACCAAGTGAGGAAATCAAATTCTAAACCGATTAAAGAGTGAGTTGTGATCTTTGGAAGCTAGGGGAACTAAAATTTTCAAGAGGAGGTGAAGTGGTACTCTTGCAAGCCTTATTTCGAGGTATAAAATCTGATCTATGGCTTTGATCATTTTACTCTTGTTTAAGATGTTAAATAGTTCATGTTTTGGGTTAGATTACAAGTTATACAAGTTGTTGTGATGATTTTTAGATGATATAAGTGAGTTAGGATTTGATAAATTTCTGCCCAAACTTGCTATATGGTTACTATATGTTGAAAATAAGATTATACAAGGGGCTTTGGTAGTGATTGGAACAAGGAATTGAAGAAAGTTCAATTGAAAACCAAAATTTCCAGATTTCTGGAATTTCATGTTTCACTTCTGCCCGGTTCTAGTACCCCATGTTAGAGGCCGAATTGGGCTTGGAATAAAACATGAAAGTTGTAGAGAATGGTATTTTATAGGTGCCTATAAAATTTCAGCTCAATCGGAGTAATGTAGCTTGTGAAAAGACCAAAATACCCTCACTATTTTAAGGTTTTTCCCAATAGTCCGTTTGGTCAGTTTATCCAGTTTATCATGTTTATTCACTAGGATCCGTACTGATTTAGCCTTTTTCCAAAACATGAAAGTTTTAGTACCCTGTCTTACCTTTTCAACTCTACCAAGAACGTCTCAAATGGACCTCGGTAGACTGAGATATGGTCATTTGAATGCAGTACGGTTGATTAGCCGAATAGTTGGAACCAGGTTATATGAACTGGGAATTTGATTAGGTGACCCTGAAAATTTGACTAAGTGCTCTTCATGGAAGTTGTAGGACATCGTCTTAGATTCGAAACGGTATAAGTTACATACTAATCCTATAAGCGTAGCCTCGGATGTGTTATTTCCGCAACCACACGTCAAATCTGTCTTTTGTAACTTCATTCCCGCACTTGTTATCACTTGATTTTTGTTCTTATGTTGTTATGAGCCTATGGAACGGCTATTTACTTGAATCTATGATATGTATGACTTTGGGTTGGATTGAGTAGAAGAAGGAAGCCAAAATGGCTGGAAAATTAGGTAAACACAAAGGGCATGCTGCCGAAATTTACGCTCGAGGACTAGAAGATTATACTTATATTTTGTACTAGTAGTTATTTGGATTTTCTTTAATTTACTTAAACTTTGGAGGGGTTTAACTGTAATATTTTCTCTTGGCTATTATTAGGGTTTTTTGGCGATTGAGAGTGTTATCCGGAAGGATACTTTGGACATTATTTTGCTTAAATAGGTGAGTGTTCTATATACGTTTTGTTTCTATGACTATGAGGATTGTTGTGACTATGTGGTTATTTGTGAACATTTGATTAAATGTTAATTGTTTTCTATGATTTCTAAAATGAACTTTTGCTAGGCGAGTGTGTAATTTATCGCACTCGACCTAAATAAATATGAAATTTTCGGTGATTAAATGTTGAAATACTAGTTGCGCATGAATGTAAGCCTTTTTGGCTGAACGGGGCCCTTGCCCTTGTTACCGATCGACTCGAGCCAGAAGCGGACTCGGTCGGGCGATATGGTGACCTGGGTGAATTTGGTATACTCGAGTATTACTTTGTAGTCCGGCCACGTCCGGATGGGTGGAGTCCGGCCAACGTCCGGAAAGGGATGAATGAACGAACGCAGGCACGAGGGTTTTATTTCTCAAAAAGGAAATTTTCAAATCATTGGAGGAATAAGGGGAAATGTCAAGGGAACGAACGAACGAACAAATAACTCCTCGTGAGCCTGTATCCTTTTAATGAGTGTATTATCATTGCTTTATATGCGACATGTTTTCTGGATTATTTGTTATTACATGATTAATGTCGTTGTCCAATTACTTGTTTTTGTATATAGAATATCACTGAGTTTTTAGCTCACTCCTTTAGTTGTTTTCCTTAACAGGGGAAGGCGAGCAAGGACGGGAGCTCGGTTTAGACTAGCCTAGACTAGTTTTTTTTTATTTTGTAATGGGTCTCGCCCTAGTGCTTGGCACGGGCTGGATGTGTGGTGAACTGAGTACTTTCGTCTATTCGATGTTTGTACTCCCTTTTGGGATAGTAATGCACATAAGTTTTGCGTTAAGTTTGGATCGTCGTTATATTTATTCCCGTGATTTATTTCGATTTTAATTGAGGATTAAAGTGAACGAGTGAGTCCTGGCAAGAGCTGGGCAGACGACCCGCCGAGCCCTTTGGTACGCCCTAGGGGGAAGTGGGGCCGTCACAGGTGGTATCAGAACTTAGGCTTCAGATTCCTGTAGTGTATCCTAGGCTTGAAGTTTAGGATGCCGGACTGTGGGATTTGATTTGATTTGAAAGTTAAGCAATTGAGGGATAAAACCTATAGTTGCTTCGCGTAGTCGCTGCGCAGAGTGAGCGCGGATGAAGTGGCGAATAAGTATGAAGGAGTAAGTGTTTGTTCGAGCATAAGTTATGGATCATAAATGTTATAGGCTTTAAATCTTTCTCATGGTATCTGAGGACCATAGATAGGTACGTCAGGTAGGAATTTCGATTGTAGATAGTTTACTCTTGGGACTGCAGCTCGAGATGTGAATTATTTTATTTCGGATTCTTGTGCCTGAGTACTCCAGAATTGAGGCGCTGCTAAGTACTTGAGACTTGCATTTTGAGAACATGAACAGGCTTTGTCTGGCTAGAGTGAGTACAAGATATCAACGGGCACCTTGGGAAGTGGAGTAAGAAACCGGACGAGGGTGATTTTCACTGAGCGTGGGACTATAAGTTGTGTTTCTTTCATTTTGCCCTTGTATTGTCCCTACATGTCATTTACGTGTGGTATGTGAATACCTACATATATAGTACTTGCTGAACTTGACTTTGTCTAAGTTGAAATGTCCCTTGGTGTATATGACGCATTATATTGTGTATATTTTGGCGTGACTTGTATATATATGTATACATTTTGATCTTTTGATTATTTTGAGTATTCCAACCCTTTAGTTCCTTGATTGGAATTTCGAGGACGAAATTCTTTTAAGGAGGGGAGATTGTGACACCTCAACTTTTGAGATGCTATTGTTTTACGGTTTCTTTAGTTCATTTTATTTTAAAACATTATTTTGTTTCAAGGAAGATACTAAAGTTATTTTTTTGGGTTTGATTTAAAACCTTATTTTGTTTTAACAGACTAGAAACCCTAATAGTTACTTGTGACTATGTTTAAATCCCTCATAATTGACTCAAAACCCTAATTTTATTCTATGAAATTGTGAAATTCATCACATTTTTCTTAAAATTCTTTTTATTTGGAAATTATTCATTTAATATGGCCCTACTACCCAATCATCCCTTAATAAGTGCAAATGAACCTAAAAAGTAGGGTTTCACTTTTCGTTTTCAAGTTGGAGCAAGTTAGGGTTTTTCACGTTTTTCCGTAGTATGATTATTCGGTACCGAGTGAGGATCAAATTTGGTGCTTAAGAGTGACTTTTAGGTGAGAAATAATATGTGATTAAGAGCAATGATATAAAGTTGGTGAATAGGAAGTAAAAATCCTAATACGGGGGATTTAAGGAAAAACAGTGCGAACCGACGTGTACCGGGTACTACCGATTTAACCACCACTTGACCACCACTTTCTTGCCATACAAGCTTATCACTAATTGAGCAAAATATCTTCCCTCTCATGATTACCTATTGACCAACATATGTGGCCCAAAATGCAAGGAAAGAAAGAGAAAATTGTGTGGTTGAGGTTGAGCCAAGTGTTGGCCAACATGTGGACTAAATTAAACCTTATCTCTCCTACCTTCTTATAAGACAAACTAAGCTCTTTCTTCTTCATTTTTTCTTGCTTATGGACGAAATTTTTGAGAGAGAGAAGGGAGAGCAAGAGAAACCATTTTTTTTCTTCTTGATTTGCACCAACCAAGTGAGGAAATCAAATTCTAAACCGATTAAAGAGTGAGTTGTGATCTTTGGAAGCTAGGGGAACTAAAATTTTCAAGAGGAGGTGAAGTGGTACTCTTGCAAGCCTTATTTCGAGGTATAAAATCTGATCTATGGCTTTGATCATTTTACTCTTGTTTAAGATGTTAAATAGTTCATGTTTTGGGTTAGATTACAAGTTATACAAGTTGTTGTGATGATTTTTAGATGATATAAGTGAGTTAGGATTTGATAAATTTCTGCCCAAACTTGCTATATGGTTACTATATGTTGAAAATAAGATTATACAAGGGGCTTTGGTAGTGATTGGAACAAGGAATTGAAGAAAGTTCAATTGAAAACCAAAATTTCCAGATTTCTGGAATTTCATGTTTCACTTCTGCCCGGTTCTAGTACCCCATGTTAGAGGCCGAATTGGGCTTGGAATAAAACATGAAAGTTGTAGAGAATGGTATTTTATAGGTGCCTATAAAATTTCAGCTCAATCGGAGTAATGTAGCTTGTGAAAAGACCAAAATACCCTCACTATTTTAAGGTTTTTCCCAATAGTCCGTTTGGTCAGTTTATCCAGTTTATCATGTTTATTCACTAGGATCCGTACTGATTTAGCCTTTTTCCAAAACATGAAAGTTTTAGTACCCTGTCTTACCTTTTCAACTCTACCAAGAACGTCTCAAATGGACCTCGGTAGACTGAGATATGGTCATTTGAATGCAGTACGGTTGATTAGCCGAATAGTTGGAACCAGGTTATATGAACTGGGAATTTGATTAGGTGACCCTGAAAATTTGACTAAGTGCTCTTCATGGAAGTTGTAGGACATCGTCTTAGATTCGAAACGGTATAAGTTACATACTAATCCTATAAGCGTAGCCTCGGATGTGTTATTTCCGCAACCACACGTCAAATCTGTCTTTTGTAACTTCATTCCCGCACTTGTTATCACTTGATTTTTGTTCTTATGTTGTTATGAGCCTATGGAACGGCTATTTACTTGAATCTATGATATGTATGACTTTGGGTTGGATTGAGTAGAAGAAGGAAGCCAAAATGGCTGGAAAATTAGGTAAACACAAAGGGCATGCTGCCGAAATTTACGCTCGAGGACTAGAAGATTATACTTATATTTTGTACTAGTAGTTATTTGGATTTTCTTTAATTTACTTAAACTTTGGAGGGGTTTAACTGTAATATTTTCTCTTGGCTATTATTAGGGTTTTTTGGCGATTGAGAGTGTTATCCGGAAGGATACTTTGGACATTATTTTGCTTAAATAGGTGAGTGTTCTATATACGTTTTGTTTCTATGACTATGAGGATTGTTGTGACTATGTGGTTATTTGTGAACATTTGATTAAATGTTAATTGTTTTCTATGATTTCTAAAATGAACTTTTGCTAGGCGAGTGTGTAATTTATCGCACTCGACCTAAATAAATATGAAATTTTCGGTGATTAAATGTTGAAATACTAGTTGCGCATGAATGTAAGCCTTTTTGGCTGAACGGGGCCCTTGCCCTTGTTACCGATCGACTCGAGCCAGAAGCGGACTCGGTCGGGCGATATGGTGACCTGGGTGAATTTGGTATACTCGAGTATTACTTTGTAGTCCGGCCACGTCCGGATGGGTGGAGTCCGGCCAACGTCCGGAAAGGGATGAATGAACGAACGCAGGCACGAGGGTTTTATTTCTCAAAAAGGAAATTTTCAAATCATTGGAGGAATAAGGGGAAATGTCAAGGGAACGAACGAACGAACAAATAACTCCTCGTGAGCCTGTATCCTTTTAATGAGTGTATTATCATTGCTTTATATGCGACATGTTTTCTGGATTATTTGTTATTACATGATTAATGTCGTTGTCCAATTACTTGTTTTTGTATATAGAATATCACTGAGTTTTTAGCTCACTCCTTTAGTTGTTTTCCTTAACAGGGGAAGGCGAGCAAGGACGGGAGCTCGGTTTAGACTAGCCTAGACTAGTTTTTTTTTATTTTGTAATGGGTCTCGCCCTAGTGCTTGGCACGGGCTGGATGTGTGGTGAACTGAGTACTTTCGTCTATTCGATGTTTGTACTCCCTTTTGGGATAGTAATGCACATAAGTTTTGCGTTAAGTTTGGATCGTCGTTATATTTATTCCCGTGATTTATTTCGATTTTAATTGAGGATTAAAGTGAACGAGTGAGTCCTGGCAAGAGCTGGGCAGACGACCCGCCGAGCCCTTTGGTACGCCCTAGGGGGAAGTGGGGCCGTCACAGGTGGTATCAGAACTTAGGCTTCAGATTCCTGTAGTGTATCCTAGGCTTGAAGTTTAGGATGCCGGACTGTGGGATTTGATTTGATTTGAAAGTTAAGCAATTGAGGGATAAAACCTATAGTTGCTTCGCGTAGTCGCTGCGCAGAGTGAGCGCGGATGAAGTGGCGAATAAGTATGAAGGAGTAAGTGTTTGTTCGAGCATAAGTTATGGATCATAAATGTTATAGGCTTTAAATCTTTCTCATGGTATCTGAGGACCATAGATAGGTACGTCAGGTAGGAATTTCGATTGTAGATAGTTTACTCTTGGGACTGCAGCTCGAGATGTGAATTATTTTATTTCGGATTCTTGTGCCTGAGTACTCCAGAATTGAGGCGCTGCTAAGTACTTGAGACTTGCATTTTGAGAACATGAACAGGCTTTGTCTGGCTAGAGTGAGTACAAGATATCAACGGGCACCTTGGGAAGTGGAGTAAGAAACCGGACGAGGGTGATTTTCACTGAGCGTGGGACTATAAGTTGTGTTTCTTTCATTTTGCCCTTGTATTGTCCCTACATGTCATTTACGTGTGGTATGTGAATACCTACATATATAGTACTTGCTGAACTTGACTTTGTCTAAGTTGAAATGTCCCTTGGTGTATATGACGCATTATATTGTGTATATTTTGGCGTGACTTGTATATATATGTATACATTTTGATCTTTTGATTATTTTGAGTATTCCAACCCTTTAGTTCCTTGATTGGAATTTCGAGGACGAAATTCTTTTAAGGAGGGGAGATTGTGACACCTCAACTTTTGAGATGCTATTGTTTTACGGTTTCTTTAGTTCATTTTATTTTAAAACATTATTTTGTTTCAAGGAAGATACTAAAGTTATTTTTTTGGGTTTGATTTAAAACCTTATTTTGTTTTAACAGACTAGAAACCCTAATAGTTACTTGTGACTATGTTTAAATCCCTCATAATTGACTCAAAACCCTAATTTTATTCTATGAAATTGTGAAATTCATCACATTTTTCTTAAAATTCTTTTTATTTGGAAATTATTCATTTAATATGGCCCTACTACCCAATCATCCCTTAATAAGTGCAAATGAACCTAAAAAGTAGGGTTTCACTTTTCGTTTTCAAGTTGGAGCAAGTTAGGGTTTTTCACGTTTTTCCGTAGTATGATTATTCGGTACCGAGTGAGGATCAAATTTGGTGCTTAAGAGTGACTTTTAGGTGAGAAATAATATGTGATTAAGAGCAATGATATAAAGTTGGTGAATAGGAAGTAAAAATCCTAATACGGGGGATTTAAGGAAAAACAGTGCGAACCGACGTGTACCGGGTACTACCGATTTAACCACCACTTGACCACCACTTTCTTGCCATACAAGCTTATCACTAATTGAGCAAAATATCTTCCCTCTCATGATTACCTATTGACCAACATATGTGGCCCAAAATGCAAGGAAAGAAAGAGAAAATTGTGTGGTTGAGGTTGAGCCAAGTGTTGGCCAACATGTGGACTAAATTAAACCTTATCTCTCCTACCTTCTTATAAGACAAACTAAGCTCTTTCTTCTTCATTTTTTCTTGCTTATGGACGAAATTTTTGAGAGAGAGAAGGGAGAGCAAGAGAAACCATTTTTTTTCTTCTTGATTTGCACCAACCAAGTGAGGAAATCAAATTCTAAACCGATTAAAGAGTGAGTTGTGATCTTTGGAAGCTAGGGGAACTAAAATTTTCAAGAGGAGGTGAAGTGGTACTCTTGCAAGCCTTATTTCGAGGTATAAAATCTGATCTATGGCTTTGATCATTTTACTCTTGTTTAAGATGTTAAATAGTTCATGTTTTGGGTTAGATTACAAGTTATACAAGTTGTTGTGATGATTTTTAGATGATATAAGTGAGTTAGGATTTGATAAATTTCTGCCCAAACTTGCTATATGGTTACTATATGTTGAAAATAAGATTATACAAGGGGCTTTGGTAGTGATTGGAACAAGGAATTGAAGAAAGTTCAATTGAAAACCAAAATTTCCAGATTTCTGGAATTTCATGTTTCACTTCTGCCCGGTTCTAGTACCCCATGTTAGAGGCCGAATTGGGCTTGGAATAAAACATGAAAGTTGTAGAGAATGGTATTTTATAGGTGCCTATAAAATTTCAGCTCAATCGGAGTAATGTAGCTTGTGAAAAGACCAAAATACCCTCACTATTTTAAGGTTTTTCCCAATAGTCCGTTTGGTCAGTTTATCCAGTTTATCATGTTTATTCACTAGGATCCGTACTGATTTAGCCTTTTTCCAAAACATGAAAGTTTTAGTACCCTGTCTTACCTTTTCAACTCTACCAAGAACGTCTCAAATGGACCTCGGTAGACTGAGATATGGTCATTTGAATGCAGTACGGTTGATTAGCCGAATAGTTGGAACCAGGTTATATGAACTGGGAATTTGATTAGGTGACCCTGAAAATTTGACTAAGTGCTCTTCATGGAAGTTGTAGGACATCGTCTTAGATTCGAAACGGTATAAGTTACATACTAATCCTATAAGCGTAGCCTCGGATGTGTTATTTCCGCAACCACACGTCAAATCTGTCTTTTGTAACTTCATTCCCGCACTTGTTATCACTTGATTTTTGTTCTTATGTTGTTATGAGCCTATGGAACGGCTATTTACTTGAATCTATGATATGTATGACTTTGGGTTGGATTGAGTAGAAGAAGGAAGCCAAAATGGCTGGAAAATTAGGTAAACACAAAGGGCATGCTGCCGAAATTTACGCTCGAGGACTAGAAGATTATACTTATATTTTGTACTAGTAGTTATTTGGATTTTCTTTAATTTACTTAAACTTTGGAGGGGTTTAACTGTAATATTTTCTCTTGGCTATTATTAGGGTTTTTTGGCGATTGAGAGTGTTATCCGGAAGGATACTTTGGACATTATTTTGCTTAAATAGGTGAGTGTTCTATATACGTTTTGTTTCTATGACTATGAGGATTGTTGTGACTATGTGGTTATTTGTGAACATTTGATTAAATGTTAATTGTTTTCTATGATTTCTAAAATGAACTTTTGCTAGGCGAGTGTGTAATTTATCGCACTCGACCTAAATAAATATGAAATTTTCGGTGATTAAATGTTGAAATACTAGTTGCGCATGAATGTAAGCCTTTTTGGCTGAACGGGGCCCTTGCCCTTGTTACCGATCGACTCGAGCCAGAAGCGGACTCGGTCGGGCGATATGGTGACCTGGGTGAATTTGGTATACTCGAGTATTACTTTGTAGTCCGGCCACGTCCGGATGGGTGGAGTCCGGCCAACGTCCGGAAAGGGATGAATGAACGAACGCAGGCACGAGGGTTTTATTTCTCAAAAAGGAAATTTTCAAATCATTGGAGGAATAAGGGGAAATGTCAAGGGAACGAACGAACGAACAAATAACTCCTCGTGAGCCTGTATCCTTTTAATGAGTGTATTATCATTGCTTTATATGCGACATGTTTTCTGGATTATTTGTTATTACATGATTAATGTCGTTGTCCAATTACTTGTTTTTGTATATAGAATATCACTGAGTTTTTAGCTCACTCCTTTAGTTGTTTTCCTTAACAGGGGAAGGCGAGCAAGGACGGGAGCTCGGTTTAGACTAGCCTAGACTAGTTTTTTTTTATTTTGTAATGGGTCTCGCCCTAGTGCTTGGCACGGGCTGGATGTGTGGTGAACTGAGTACTTTCGTCTATTCGATGTTTGTACTCCCTTTTGGGATAGTAATGCACATAAGTTTTGCGTTAAGTTTGGATCGTCGTTATATTTATTCCCGTGATTTATTTCGATTTTAATTGAGGATTAAAGTGAACGAGTGAGTCCTGGCAAGAGCTGGGCAGACGACCCGCCGAGCCCTTTGGTACGCCCTAGGGGGAAGTGGGGCCGTCACAGGTGGTATCAGAACTTAGGCTTCAGATTCCTGTAGTGTATCCTAGGCTTGAAGTTTAGGATGCCGGACTGTGGGATTTGATTTGATTTGAAAGTTAAGCAATTGAGGGATAAAACCTATAGTTGCTTCGCGTAGTCGCTGCGCAGAGTGAGCGCGGATGAAGTGGCGAATAAGTATGAAGGAGTAAGTGTTTGTTCGAGCATAAGTTATGGATCATAAATGTTATAGGCTTTAAATCTTTCTCATGGTATCTGAGGACCATAGATAGGTACGTCAGGTAGGAATTTCGATTGTAGATAGTTTACTCTTGGGACTGCAGCTCGAGATGTGAATTATTTTATTTCGGATTCTTGTGCCTGAGTACTCCAGAATTGAGGCGCTGCTAAGTACTTGAGACTTGCATTTTGAGAACATGAACAGGCTTTGTCTGGCTAGAGTGAGTACAAGATATCAACGGGCACCTTGGGAAGTGGAGTAAGAAACCGGACGAGGGTGATTTTCACTGAGCGTGGGACTATAAGTTGTGTTTCTTTCATTTTGCCCTTGTATTGTCCCTACATGTCATTTACGTGTGGTATGTGAATACCTACATATATAGTACTTGCTGAACTTGACTTTGTCTAAGTTGAAATGTCCCTTGGTGTATATGACGCATTATATTGTGTATATTTTGGCGTGACTTGTATATATATGTATACATTTTGATCTTTTGATTATTTTGAGTATTCCAACCCTTTAGTTCCTTGATTGGAATTTCGAGGACGAAATTCTTTTAAGGAGGGGAGATTGTGACACCTCAACTTTTGAGATGCTATTGTTTTACGGTTTCTTTAGTTCATTTTATTTTAAAACATTATTTTGTTTCAAGGAAGATACTAAAGTTATTTTTTTGGGTTTGATTTAAAACCTTATTTTGTTTTAACAGACTAGAAACCCTAATAGTTACTTGTGACTATGTTTAAATCCCTCATAATTGACTCAAAACCCTAATTTTATTCTATGAAATTGTGAAATTCATCACATTTTTCTTAAAATTCTTTTTATTTGGAAATTATTCATTTAATATGGCCCTACTACCCAATCATCCCTTAATAAGTGCAAATGAACCTAAAAAGTAGGGTTTCACTTTTCGTTTTCAAGTTGGAGCAAGTTAGGGTTTTTCACGTTTTTCCGTAGTATGATTATTCGGTACCGAGTGAGGATCAAATTTGGTGCTTAAGAGTGACTTTTAGGTGAGAAATAATATGTGATTAAGAGCAATGATATAAAGTTGGTGAATAGGAAGTAAAAATCCTAATACGGGGGATTTAAGGAAAAACAGTGCGAACCGACGTGTACCGGGTACTACCGATTTAACCACCACTTGACCACCACTTTCTTGCCATACAAGCTTATCACTAATTGAGCAAAATATCTTCCCTCTCATGATTACCTATTGACCAACATATGTGGCCCAAAATGCAAGGAAAGAAAGAGAAAATTGTGTGGTTGAGGTTGAGCCAAGTGTTGGCCAACATGTGGACTAAATTAAACCTTATCTCTCCTACCTTCTTATAAGACAAACTAAGCTCTTTCTTCTTCATTTTTTCTTGCTTATGGACGAAATTTTTGAGAGAGAGAAGGGAGAGCAAGAGAAACCATTTTTTTTCTTCTTGATTTGCACCAACCAAGTGAGGAAATCAAATTCTAAACCGATTAAAGAGTGAGTTGTGATCTTTGGAAGCTAGGGGAACTAAAATTTTCAAGAGGAGGTGAAGTGGTACTCTTGCAAGCCTTATTTCGAGGTATAAAATCTGATCTATGGCTTTGATCATTTTACTCTTGTTTAAGATGTTAAATAGTTCATGTTTTGGGTTAGATTACAAGTTATACAAGTTGTTGTGATGATTTTTAGATGATATAAGTGAGTTAGGATTTGATAAATTTCTGCCCAAACTTGCTATATGGTTACTATATGTTGAAAATAAGATTATACAAGGGGCTTTGGTAGTGATTGGAACAAGGAATTGAAGAAAGTTCAATTGAAAACCAAAATTTCCAGATTTCTGGAATTTCATGTTTCACTTCTGCCCGGTTCTAGTACCCCATGTTAGAGGCCGAATTGGGCTTGGAATAAAACATGAAAGTTGTAGAGAATGGTATTTTATAGGTGCCTATAAAATTTCAGCTCAATCGGAGTAATGTAGCTTGTGAAAAGACCAAAATACCCTCACTATTTTAAGGTTTTTCCCAATAGTCCGTTTGGTCAGTTTATCCAGTTTATCATGTTTATTCACTAGGATCCGTACTGATTTAGCCTTTTTCCAAAACATGAAAGTTTTAGTACCCTGTCTTACCTTTTCAACTCTACCAAGAACGTCTCAAATGGACCTCGGTAGACTGAGATATGGTCATTTGAATGCAGTACGGTTGATTAGCCGAATAGTTGGAACCAGGTTATATGAACTGGGAATTTGATTAGGTGACCCTGAAAATTTGACTAAGTGCTCTTCATGGAAGTTGTAGGACATCGTCTTAGATTCGAAACGGTATAAGTTACATACTAATCCTATAAGCGTAGCCTCGGATGTGTTATTTCCGCAACCACACGTCAAATCTGTCTTTTGTAACTTCATTCCCGCACTTGTTATCACTTGATTTTTGTTCTTATGTTGTTATGAGCCTATGGAACGGCTATTTACTTGAATCTATGATATGTATGACTTTGGGTTGGATTGAGTAGAAGAAGGAAGCCAAAATGGCTGGAAAATTAGGTAAACACAAAGGGCATGCTGCCGAAATTTACGCTCGAGGACTAGAAGATTATACTTATATTTTGTACTAGTAGTTATTTGGATTTTCTTTAATTTACTTAAACTTTGGAGGGGTTTAACTGTAATATTTTCTCTTGGCTATTATTAGGGTTTTTTGGCGATTGAGAGTGTTATCCGGAAGGATACTTTGGACATTATTTTGCTTAAATAGGTGAGTGTTCTATATACGTTTTGTTTCTATGACTATGAGGATTGTTGTGACTATGTGGTTATTTGTGAACATTTGATTAAATGTTAATTGTTTTCTATGATTTCTAAAATGAACTTTTGCTAGGCGAGTGTGTAATTTATCGCACTCGACCTAAATAAATATGAAATTTTCGGTGATTAAATGTTGAAATACTAGTTGCGCATGAATGTAAGCCTTTTTGGCTGAACGGGGCCCTTGCCCTTGTTACCGATCGACTCGAGCCAGAAGCGGACTCGGTCGGGCGATATGGTGACCTGGGTGAATTTGGTATACTCGAGTATTACTTTGTAGTCCGGCCACGTCCGGATGGGTGGAGTCCGGCCAACGTCCGGAAAGGGATGAATGAACGAACGCAGGCACGAGGGTTTTATTTCTCAAAAAGGAAATTTTCAAATCATTGGAGGAATAAGGGGAAATGTCAAGGGAACGAACGAACGAACAAATAACTCCTCGTGAGCCTGTATCCTTTTAATGAGTGTATTATCATTGCTTTATATGCGACATGTTTTCTGGATTATTTGTTATTACATGATTAATGTCGTTGTCCAATTACTTGTTTTTGTATATAGAATATCACTGAGTTTTTAGCTCACTCCTTTAGTTGTTTTCCTTAACAGGGGAAGGCGAGCAAGGACGGGAGCTCGGTTTAGACTAGCCTAGACTAGTTTTTTTTTATTTTGTAATGGGTCTCGCCCTAGTGCTTGGCACGGGCTGGATGTGTGGTGAACTGAGTACTTTCGTCTATTCGATGTTTGTACTCCCTTTTGGGATAGTAATGCACATAAGTTTTGCGTTAAGTTTGGATCGTCGTTATATTTATTCCCGTGATTTATTTCGATTTTAATTGAGGATTAAAGTGAACGAGTGAGTCCTGGCAAGAGCTGGGCAGACGACCCGCCGAGCCCTTTGGTACGCCCTAGGGGGAAGTGGGGCCGTCACAGGTGGTATCAGAACTTAGGCTTCAGATTCCTGTAGTGTATCCTAGGCTTGAAGTTTAGGATGCCGGACTGTGGGATTTGATTTGATTTGAAAGTTAAGCAATTGAGGGATAAAACCTATAGTTGCTTCGCGTAGTCGCTGCGCAGAGTGAGCGCGGATGAAGTGGCGAATAAGTATGAAGGAGTAAGTGTTTGTTCGAGCATAAGTTATGGATCATAAATGTTATAGGCTTTAAATCTTTCTCATGGTATCTGAGGACCATAGATAGGTACGTCAGGTAGGAATTTCGATTGTAGATAGTTTACTCTTGGGACTGCAGCTCGAGATGTGAATTATTTTATTTCGGATTCTTGTGCCTGAGTACTCCAGAATTGAGGCGCTGCTAAGTACTTGAGACTTGCATTTTGAGAACATGAACAGGCTTTGTCTGGCTAGAGTGAGTACAAGATATCAACGGGCACCTTGGGAAGTGGAGTAAGAAACCGGACGAGGGTGATTTTCACTGAGCGTGGGACTATAAGTTGTGTTTCTTTCATTTTGCCCTTGTATTGTCCCTACATGTCATTTACGTGTGGTATGTGAATACCTACATATATAGTACTTGCTGAACTTGACTTTGTCTAAGTTGAAATGTCCCTTGGTGTATATGACGCATTATATTGTGTATATTTTGGCGTGACTTGTATATATATGTATACATTTTGATCTTTTGATTATTTTGAGTATTCCAACCCTTTAGTTCCTTGATTGGAATTTCGAGGACGAAATTCTTTTAAGGAGGGGAGATTGTGACACCTCAACTTTTGAGATGCTATTGTTTTACGGTTTCTTTAGTTCATTTTATTTTAAAACATTATTTTGTTTCAAGGAAGATACTAAAGTTATTTTTTTGGGTTTGATTTAAAACCTTATTTTGTTTTAACAGACTAGAAACCCTAATAGTTACTTGTGACTATGTTTAAATCCCTCATAATTGACTCAAAACCCTAATTTTATTCTATGAAATTGTGAAATTCATCACATTTTTCTTAAAATTCTTTTTATTTGGAAATTATTCATTTAATATGGCCCTACTACCCAATCATCCCTTAATAAGTGCAAATGAACCTAAAAAGTAGGGTTTCACTTTTCGTTTTCAAGTTGGAGCAAGTTAGGGTTTTTCACGTTTTTCCGTAGTATGATTATTCGGTACCGAGTGAGGATCAAATTTGGTGCTTAAGAGTGACTTTTAGGTGAGAAATAATATGTGATTAAGAGCAATGATATAAAGTTGGTGAATAGGAAGTAAAAATCCTAATACGGGGGATTTAAGGAAAAACAGTGCGAACCGACGTGTACCGGGTACTACCGATTTAACCACCACTTGACCACCACTTTCTTGCCATACAAGCTTATCACTAATTGAGCAAAATATCTTCCCTCTCATGATTACCTATTGACCAACATATGTGGCCCAAAATGCAAGGAAAGAAAGAGAAAATTGTGTGGTTGAGGTTGAGCCAAGTGTTGGCCAACATGTGGACTAAATTAAACCTTATCTCTCCTACCTTCTTATAAGACAAACTAAGCTCTTTCTTCTTCATTTTTTCTTGCTTATGGACGAAATTTTTGAGAGAGAGAAGGGAGAGCAAGAGAAACCATTTTTTTTCTTCTTGATTTGCACCAACCAAGTGAGGAAATCAAATTCTAAACCGATTAAAGAGTGAGTTGTGATCTTTGGAAGCTAGGGGAACTAAAATTTTCAAGAGGAGGTGAAGTGGTACTCTTGCAAGCCTTATTTCGAGGTATAAAATCTGATCTATGGCTTTGATCATTTTACTCTTGTTTAAGATGTTAAATAGTTCATGTTTTGGGTTAGATTACAAGTTATACAAGTTGTTGTGATGATTTTTAGATGATATAAGTGAGTTAGGATTTGATAAATTTCTGCCCAAACTTGCTATATGGTTACTATATGTTGAAAATAAGATTATACAAGGGGCTTTGGTAGTGATTGGAACAAGGAATTGAAGAAAGTTCAATTGAAAACCAAAATTTCCAGATTTCTGGAATTTCATGTTTCACTTCTGCCCGGTTCTAGTACCCCATGTTAGAGGCCGAATTGGGCTTGGAATAAAACATGAAAGTTGTAGAGAATGGTATTTTATAGGTGCCTATAAAATTTCAGCTCAATCGGAGTAATGTAGCTTGTGAAAAGACCAAAATACCCTCACTATTTTAAGGTTTTTCCCAATAGTCCGTTTGGTCAGTTTATCCAGTTTATCATGTTTATTCACTAGGATCCGTACTGATTTAGCCTTTTTCCAAAACATGAAAGTTTTAGTACCCTGTCTTACCTTTTCAACTCTACCAAGAACGTCTCAAATGGACCTCGGTAGACTGAGATATGGTCATTTGAATGCAGTACGGTTGATTAGCCGAATAGTTGGAACCAGGTTATATGAACTGGGAATTTGATTAGGTGACCCTGAAAATTTGACTAAGTGCTCTTCATGGAAGTTGTAGGACATCGTCTTAGATTCGAAACGGTATAAGTTACATACTAATCCTATAAGCGTAGCCTCGGATGTGTTATTTCCGCAACCACACGTCAAATCTGTCTTTTGTAACTTCATTCCCGCACTTGTTATCACTTGATTTTTGTTCTTATGTTGTTATGAGCCTATGGAACGGCTATTTACTTGAATCTATGATATGTATGACTTTGGGTTGGATTGAGTAGAAGAAGGAAGCCAAAATGGCTGGAAAATTAGGTAAACACAAAGGGCATGCTGCCGAAATTTACGCTCGAGGACTAGAAGATTATACTTATATTTTGTACTAGTAGTTATTTGGATTTTCTTTAATTTACTTAAACTTTGGAGGGGTTTAACTGTAATATTTTCTCTTGGCTATTATTAGGGTTTTTTGGCGATTGAGAGTGTTATCCGGAAGGATACTTTGGACATTATTTTGCTTAAATAGGTGAGTGTTCTATATACGTTTTGTTTCTATGACTATGAGGATTGTTGTGACTATGTGGTTATTTGTGAACATTTGATTAAATGTTAATTGTTTTCTATGATTTCTAAAATGAACTTTTGCTAGGCGAGTGTGTAATTTATCGCACTCGACCTAAATAAATATGAAATTTTCGGTGATTAAATGTTGAAATACTAGTTGCGCATGAATGTAAGCCTTTTTGGCTGAACGGGGCCCTTGCCCTTGTTACCGATCGACTCGAGCCAGAAGCGGACTCGGTCGGGCGATATGGTGACCTGGGTGAATTTGGTATACTCGAGTATTACTTTGTAGTCCGGCCACGTCCGGATGGGTGGAGTCCGGCCAACGTCCGGAAAGGGATGAATGAACGAACGCAGGCACGAGGGTTTTATTTCTCAAAAAGGAAATTTTCAAATCATTGGAGGAATAAGGGGAAATGTCAAGGGAACGAACGAACGAACAAATAACTCCTCGTGAGCCTGTATCCTTTTAATGAGTGTATTATCATTGCTTTATATGCGACATGTTTTCTGGATTATTTGTTATTACATGATTAATGTCGTTGTCCAATTACTTGTTTTTGTATATAGAATATCACTGAGTTTTTAGCTCACTCCTTTAGTTGTTTTCCTTAACAGGGGAAGGCGAGCAAGGACGGGAGCTCGGTTTAGACTAGCCTAGACTAGTTTTTTTTTATTTTGTAATGGGTCTCGCCCTAGTGCTTGGCACGGGCTGGATGTGTGGTGAACTGAGTACTTTCGTCTATTCGATGTTTGTACTCCCTTTTGGGATAGTAATGCACATAAGTTTTGCGTTAAGTTTGGATCGTCGTTATATTTATTCCCGTGATTTATTTCGATTTTAATTGAGGATTAAAGTGAACGAGTGAGTCCTGGCAAGAGCTGGGCAGACGACCCGCCGAGCCCTTTGGTACGCCCTAGGGGGAAGTGGGGCCGTCACAGGTGGTATCAGAACTTAGGCTTCAGATTCCTGTAGTGTATCCTAGGCTTGAAGTTTAGGATGCCGGACTGTGGGATTTGATTTGATTTGAAAGTTAAGCAATTGAGGGATAAAACCTATAGTTGCTTCGCGTAGTCGCTGCGCAGAGTGAGCGCGGATGAAGTGGCGAATAAGTATGAAGGAGTAAGTGTTTGTTCGAGCATAAGTTATGGATCATAAATGTTATAGGCTTTAAATCTTTCTCATGGTATCTGAGGACCATAGATAGGTACGTCAGGTAGGAATTTCGATTGTAGATAGTTTACTCTTGGGACTGCAGCTCGAGATGTGAATTATTTTATTTCGGATTCTTGTGCCTGAGTACTCCAGAATTGAGGCGCTGCTAAGTACTTGAGACTTGCATTTTGAGAACATGAACAGGCTTTGTCTGGCTAGAGTGAGTACAAGATATCAACGGGCACCTTGGGAAGTGGAGTAAGAAACCGGACGAGGGTGATTTTCACTGAGCGTGGGACTATAAGTTGTGTTTCTTTCATTTTGCCCTTGTATTGTCCCTACATGTCATTTACGTGTGGTATGTGAATACCTACATATATAGTACTTGCTGAACTTGACTTTGTCTAAGTTGAAATGTCCCTTGGTGTATATGACGCATTATATTGTGTATATTTTGGCGTGACTTGTATATATATGTATACATTTTGATCTTTTGATTATTTTGAGTATTCCAACCCTTTAGTTCCTTGATTGGAATTTCGAGGACGAAATTCTTTTAAGGAGGGGAGATTGTGACACCTCAACTTTTGAGATGCTATTGTTTTACGGTTTCTTTAGTTCATTTTATTTTAAAACATTATTTTGTTTCAAGGAAGATACTAAAGTTATTTTTTTGGGTTTGATTTAAAACCTTATTTTGTTTTAACAGACTAGAAACCCTAATAGTTACTTGTGACTATGTTTAAATCCCTCATAATTGACTCAAAACCCTAATTTTATTCTATGAAATTGTGAAATTCATCACATTTTTCTTAAAATTCTTTTTATTTGGAAATTATTCATTTAATATGGCCCTACTACCCAATCATCCCTTAATAAGTGCAAATGAACCTAAAAAGTAGGGTTTCACTTTTCGTTTTCAAGTTGGAGCAAGTTAGGGTTTTTCACGTTTTTCCGTAGTATGATTATTCGGTACCGAGTGAGGATCAAATTTGGTGCTTAAGAGTGACTTTTAGGTGAGAAATAATATGTGATTAAGAGCAATGATATAAAGTTGGTGAATAGGAAGTAAAAATCCTAATACGGGGGATTTAAGGAAAAACAGTGCGAACCGACGTGTACCGGGTACTACCGATTTAACCACCACTTGACCACCACTTTCTTGCCATACAAGCTTATCACTAATTGAGCAAAATATCTTCCCTCTCATGATTACCTATTGACCAACATATGTGGCCCAAAATGCAAGGAAAGAAAGAGAAAATTGTGTGGTTGAGGTTGAGCCAAGTGTTGGCCAACATGTGGACTAAATTAAACCTTATCTCTCCTACCTTCTTATAAGACAAACTAAGCTCTTTCTTCTTCATTTTTTCTTGCTTATGGACGAAATTTTTGAGAGAGAGAAGGGAGAGCAAGAGAAACCATTTTTTTTCTTCTTGATTTGCACCAACCAAGTGAGGAAATCAAATTCTAAACCGATTAAAGAGTGAGTTGTGATCTTTGGAAGCTAGGGGAACTAAAATTTTCAAGAGGAGGTGAAGTGGTACTCTTGCAAGCCTTATTTCGAGGTATAAAATCTGATCTATGGCTTTGATCATTTTACTCTTGTTTAAGATGTTAAATAGTTCATGTTTTGGGTTAGATTACAAGTTATACAAGTTGTTGTGATGATTTTTAGATGATATAAGTGAGTTAGGATTTGATAAATTTCTGCCCAAACTTGCTATATGGTTACTATATGTTGAAAATAAGATTATACAAGGGGCTTTGGTAGTGATTGGAACAAGGAATTGAAGAAAGTTCAATTGAAAACCAAAATTTCCAGATTTCTGGAATTTCATGTTTCACTTCTGCCCGGTTCTAGTACCCCATGTTAGAGGCCGAATTGGGCTTGGAATAAAACATGAAAGTTGTAGAGAATGGTATTTTATAGGTGCCTATAAAATTTCAGCTCAATCGGAGTAATGTAGCTTGTGAAAAGACCAAAATACCCTCACTATTTTAAGGTTTTTCCCAATAGTCCGTTTGGTCAGTTTATCCAGTTTATCATGTTTATTCACTAGGATCCGTACTGATTTAGCCTTTTTCCAAAACATGAAAGTTTTAGTACCCTGTCTTACCTTTTCAACTCTACCAAGAACGTCTCAAATGGACCTCGGTAGACTGAGATATGGTCATTTGAATGCAGTACGGTTGATTAGCCGAATAGTTGGAACCAGGTTATATGAACTGGGAATTTGATTAGGTGACCCTGAAAATTTGACTAAGTGCTCTTCATGGAAGTTGTAGGACATCGTCTTAGATTCGAAACGGTATAAGTTACATACTAATCCTATAAGCGTAGCCTCGGATGTGTTATTTCCGCAACCACACGTCAAATCTGTCTTTTGTAACTTCATTCCCGCACTTGTTATCACTTGATTTTTGTTCTTATGTTGTTATGAGCCTATGGAACGGCTATTTACTTGAATCTATGATATGTATGACTTTGGGTTGGATTGAGTAGAAGAAGGAAGCCAAAATGGCTGGAAAATTAGGTAAACACAAAGGGCATGCTGCCGAAATTTACGCTCGAGGACTAGAAGATTATACTTATATTTTGTACTAGTAGTTATTTGGATTTTCTTTAATTTACTTAAACTTTGGAGGGGTTTAACTGTAATATTTTCTCTTGGCTATTATTAGGGTTTTTTGGCGATTGAGAGTGTTATCCGGAAGGATACTTTGGACATTATTTTGCTTAAATAGGTGAGTGTTCTATATACGTTTTGTTTCTATGACTATGAGGATTGTTGTGACTATGTGGTTATTTGTGAACATTTGATTAAATGTTAATTGTTTTCTATGATTTCTAAAATGAACTTTTGCTAGGCGAGTGTGTAATTTATCGCACTCGACCTAAATAAATATGAAATTTTCGGTGATTAAATGTTGAAATACTAGTTGCGCATGAATGTAAGCCTTTTTGGCTGAACGGGGCCCTTGCCCTTGTTACCGATCGACTCGAGCCAGAAGCGGACTCGGTCGGGCGATATGGTGACCTGGGTGAATTTGGTATACTCGAGTATTACTTTGTAGTCCGGCCACGTCCGGATGGGTGGAGTCCGGCCAACGTCCGGAAAGGGATGAATGAACGAACGCAGGCACGAGGGTTTTATTTCTCAAAAAGGAAATTTTCAAATCATTGGAGGAATAAGGGGAAATGTCAAGGGAACGAACGAACGAACAAATAACTCCTCGTGAGCCTGTATCCTTTTAATGAGTGTATTATCATTGCTTTATATGCGACATGTTTTCTGGATTATTTGTTATTACATGATTAATGTCGTTGTCCAATTACTTGTTTTTGTATATAGAATATCACTGAGTTTTTAGCTCACTCCTTTAGTTGTTTTCCTTAACAGGGGAAGGCGAGCAAGGACGGGAGCTCGGTTTAGACTAGCCTAGACTAGTTTTTTTTTATTTTGTAATGGGTCTCGCCCTAGTGCTTGGCACGGGCTGGATGTGTGGTGAACTGAGTACTTTCGTCTATTCGATGTTTGTACTCCCTTTTGGGATAGTAATGCACATAAGTTTTGCGTTAAGTTTGGATCGTCGTTATATTTATTCCCGTGATTTATTTCGATTTTAATTGAGGATTAAAGTGAACGAGTGAGTCCTGGCAAGAGCTGGGCAGACGACCCGCCGAGCCCTTTGGTACGCCCTAGGGGGAAGTGGGGCCGTCACAGGTGGTATCAGAACTTAGGCTTCAGATTCCTGTAGTGTATCCTAGGCTTGAAGTTTAGGATGCCGGACTGTGGGATTTGATTTGATTTGAAAGTTAAGCAATTGAGGGATAAAACCTATAGTTGCTTCGCGTAGTCGCTGCGCAGAGTGAGCGCGGATGAAGTGGCGAATAAGTATGAAGGAGTAAGTGTTTGTTCGAGCATAAGTTATGGATCATAAATGTTATAGGCTTTAAATCTTTCTCATGGTATCTGAGGACCATAGATAGGTACGTCAGGTAGGAATTTCGATTGTAGATAGTTTACTCTTGGGACTGCAGCTCGAGATGTGAATTATTTTATTTCGGATTCTTGTGCCTGAGTACTCCAGAATTGAGGCGCTGCTAAGTACTTGAGACTTGCATTTTGAGAACATGAACAGGCTTTGTCTGGCTAGAGTGAGTACAAGATATCAACGGGCACCTTGGGAAGTGGAGTAAGAAACCGGACGAGGGTGATTTTCACTGAGCGTGGGACTATAAGTTGTGTTTCTTTCATTTTGCCCTTGTATTGTCCCTACATGTCATTTACGTGTGGTATGTGAATACCTACATATATAGTACTTGCTGAACTTGACTTTGTCTAAGTTGAAATGTCCCTTGGTGTATATGACGCATTATATTGTGTATATTTTGGCGTGACTTGTATATATATGTATACATTTTGATCTTTTGATTATTTTGAGTATTCCAACCCTTTAGTTCCTTGATTGGAATTTCGAGGACGAAATTCTTTTAAGGAGGGGAGATTGTGACACCTCAACTTTTGAGATGCTATTGTTTTACGGTTTCTTTAGTTCATTTTATTTTAAAACATTATTTTGTTTCAAGGAAGATACTAAAGTTATTTTTTTGGGTTTGATTTAAAACCTTATTTTGTTTTAACAGACTAGAAACCCTAATAGTTACTTGTGACTATGTTTAAATCCCTCATAATTGACTCAAAACCCTAATTTTATTCTATGAAATTGTGAAATTCATCACATTTTTCTTAAAATTCTTTTTATTTGGAAATTATTCATTTAATATGGCCCTACTACCCAATCATCCCTTAATAAGTGCAAATGAACCTAAAAAGTAGGGTTTCACTTTTCGTTTTCAAGTTGGAGCAAGTTAGGGTTTTTCACGTTTTTCCGTAGTATGATTATTCGGTACCGAGTGAGGATCAAATTTGGTGCTTAAGAGTGACTTTTAGGTGAGAAATAATATGTGATTAAGAGCAATGATATAAAGTTGGTGAATAGGAAGTAAAAATCCTAATACGGGGGATTTAAGGAAAAACAGTGCGAACCGACGTGTACCGGGTACTACCGATTTAACCACCACTTGACCACCACTTTCTTGCCATACAAGCTTATCACTAATTGAGCAAAATATCTTCCCTCTCATGATTACCTATTGACCAACATATGTGGCCCAAAATGCAAGGAAAGAAAGAGAAAATTGTGTGGTTGAGGTTGAGCCAAGTGTTGGCCAACATGTGGACTAAATTAAACCTTATCTCTCCTACCTTCTTATAAGACAAACTAAGCTCTTTCTTCTTCATTTTTTCTTGCTTATGGACGAAATTTTTGAGAGAGAGAAGGGAGAGCAAGAGAAACCATTTTTTTTCTTCTTGATTTGCACCAACCAAGTGAGGAAATCAAATTCTAAACCGATTAAAGAGTGAGTTGTGATCTTTGGAAGCTAGGGGAACTAAAATTTTCAAGAGGAGGTGAAGTGGTACTCTTGCAAGCCTTATTTCGAGGTATAAAATCTGATCTATGGCTTTGATCATTTTACTCTTGTTTAAGATGTTAAATAGTTCATGTTTTGGGTTAGATTACAAGTTATACAAGTTGTTGTGATGATTTTTAGATGATATAAGTGAGTTAGGATTTGATAAATTTCTGCCCAAACTTGCTATATGGTTACTATATGTTGAAAATAAGATTATACAAGGGGCTTTGGTAGTGATTGGAACAAGGAATTGAAGAAAGTTCAATTGAAAACCAAAATTTCCAGATTTCTGGAATTTCATGTTTCACTTCTGCCCGGTTCTAGTACCCCATGTTAGAGGCCGAATTGGGCTTGGAATAAAACATGAAAGTTGTAGAGAATGGTATTTTATAGGTGCCTATAAAATTTCAGCTCAATCGGAGTAATGTAGCTTGTGAAAAGACCAAAATACCCTCACTATTTTAAGGTTTTTCCCAATAGTCCGTTTGGTCAGTTTATCCAGTTTATCATGTTTATTCACTAGGATCCGTACTGATTTAGCCTTTTTCCAAAACATGAAAGTTTTAGTACCCTGTCTTACCTTTTCAACTCTACCAAGAACGTCTCAAATGGACCTCGGTAGACTGAGATATGGTCATTTGAATGCAGTACGGTTGATTAGCCGAATAGTTGGAACCAGGTTATATGAACTGGGAATTTGATTAGGTGACCCTGAAAATTTGACTAAGTGCTCTTCATGGAAGTTGTAGGACATCGTCTTAGATTCGAAACGGTATAAGTTACATACTAATCCTATAAGCGTAGCCTCGGATGTGTTATTTCCGCAACCACACGTCAAATCTGTCTTTTGTAACTTCATTCCCGCACTTGTTATCACTTGATTTTTGTTCTTATGTTGTTATGAGCCTATGGAACGGCTATTTACTTGAATCTATGATATGTATGACTTTGGGTTGGATTGAGTAGAAGAAGGAAGCCAAAATGGCTGGAAAATTAGGTAAACACAAAGGGCATGCTGCCGAAATTTACGCTCGAGGACTAGAAGATTATACTTATATTTTGTACTAGTAGTTATTTGGATTTTCTTTAATTTACTTAAACTTTGGAGGGGTTTAACTGTAATATTTTCTCTTGGCTATTATTAGGGTTTTTTGGCGATTGAGAGTGTTATCCGGAAGGATACTTTGGACATTATTTTGCTTAAATAGGTGAGTGTTCTATATACGTTTTGTTTCTATGACTATGAGGATTGTTGTGACTATGTGGTTATTTGTGAACATTTGATTAAATGTTAATTGTTTTCTATGATTTCTAAAATGAACTTTTGCTAGGCGAGTGTGTAATTTATCGCACTCGACCTAAATAAATATGAAATTTTCGGTGATTAAATGTTGAAATACTAGTTGCGCATGAATGTAAGCCTTTTTGGCTGAACGGGGCCCTTGCCCTTGTTACCGATCGACTCGAGCCAGAAGCGGACTCGGTCGGGCGATATGGTGACCTGGGTGAATTTGGTATACTCGAGTATTACTTTGTAGTCCGGCCACGTCCGGATGGGTGGAGTCCGGCCAACGTCCGGAAAGGGATGAATGAACGAACGCAGGCACGAGGGTTTTATTTCTCAAAAAGGAAATTTTCAAATCATTGGAGGAATAAGGGGAAATGTCAAGGGAACGAACGAACGAACAAATAACTCCTCGTGAGCCTGTATCCTTTTAATGAGTGTATTATCATTGCTTTATATGCGACATGTTTTCTGGATTATTTGTTATTACATGATTAATGTCGTTGTCCAATTACTTGTTTTTGTATATAGAATATCACTGAGTTTTTAGCTCACTCCTTTAGTTGTTTTCCTTAACAGGGGAAGGCGAGCAAGGACGGGAGCTCGGTTTAGACTAGCCTAGACTAGTTTTTTTTTATTTTGTAATGGGTCTCGCCCTAGTGCTTGGCACGGGCTGGATGTGTGGTGAACTGAGTACTTTCGTCTATTCGATGTTTGTACTCCCTTTTGGGATAGTAATGCACATAAGTTTTGCGTTAAGTTTGGATCGTCGTTATATTTATTCCCGTGATTTATTTCGATTTTAATTGAGGATTAAAGTGAACGAGTGAGTCCTGGCAAGAGCTGGGCAGACGACCCGCCGAGCCCTTTGGTACGCCCTAGGGGGAAGTGGGGCCGTCACAGGTGGTATCAGAACTTAGGCTTCAGATTCCTGTAGTGTATCCTAGGCTTGAAGTTTAGGATGCCGGACTGTGGGATTTGATTTGATTTGAAAGTTAAGCAATTGAGGGATAAAACCTATAGTTGCTTCGCGTAGTCGCTGCGCAGAGTGAGCGCGGATGAAGTGGCGAATAAGTATGAAGGAGTAAGTGTTTGTTCGAGCATAAGTTATGGATCATAAATGTTATAGGCTTTAAATCTTTCTCATGGTATCTGAGGACCATAGATAGGTACGTCAGGTAGGAATTTCGATTGTAGATAGTTTACTCTTGGGACTGCAGCTCGAGATGTGAATTATTTTATTTCGGATTCTTGTGCCTGAGTACTCCAGAATTGAGGCGCTGCTAAGTACTTGAGACTTGCATTTTGAGAACATGAACAGGCTTTGTCTGGCTAGAGTGAGTACAAGATATCAACGGGCACCTTGGGAAGTGGAGTAAGAAACCGGACGAGGGTGATTTTCACTGAGCGTGGGACTATAAGTTGTGTTTCTTTCATTTTGCCCTTGTATTGTCCCTACATGTCATTTACGTGTGGTATGTGAATACCTACATATATAGTACTTGCTGAACTTGACTTTGTCTAAGTTGAAATGTCCCTTGGTGTATATGACGCATTATATTGTGTATATTTTGGCGTGACTTGTATATATATGTATACATTTTGATCTTTTGATTATTTTGAGTATTCCAACCCTTTAGTTCCTTGATTGGAATTTCGAGGACGAAATTCTTTTAAGGAGGGGAGATTGTGACACCTCAACTTTTGAGATGCTATTGTTTTACGGTTTCTTTAGTTCATTTTATTTTAAAACATTATTTTGTTTCAAGGAAGATACTAAAGTTATTTTTTTGGGTTTGATTTAAAACCTTATTTTGTTTTAACAGACTAGAAACCCTAATAGTTACTTGTGACTATGTTTAAATCCCTCATAATTGACTCAAAACCCTAATTTTATTCTATGAAATTGTGAAATTCATCACATTTTTCTTAAAATTCTTTTTATTTGGAAATTATTCATTTAATATGGCCCTACTACCCAATCATCCCTTAATAAGTGCAAATGAACCTAAAAAGTAGGGTTTCACTTTTCGTTTTCAAGTTGGAGCAAGTTAGGGTTTTTCACGTTTTTCCGTAGTATGATTATTCGGTACCGAGTGAGGATCAAATTTGGTGCTTAAGAGTGACTTTTAGGTGAGAAATAATATGTGATTAAGAGCAATGATATAAAGTTGGTGAATAGGAAGTAAAAATCCTAATACGGGGGATTTAAGGAAAAACAGTGCGAACCGACGTGTACCGGGTACTACCGATTTAACCACCACTTGACCACCACTTTCTTGCCATACAAGCTTATCACTAATTGAGCAAAATATCTTCCCTCTCATGATTACCTATTGACCAACATATGTGGCCCAAAATGCAAGGAAAGAAAGAGAAAATTGTGTGGTTGAGGTTGAGCCAAGTGTTGGCCAACATGTGGACTAAATTAAACCTTATCTCTCCTACCTTCTTATAAGACAAACTAAGCTCTTTCTTCTTCATTTTTTCTTGCTTATGGACGAAATTTTTGAGAGAGAGAAGGGAGAGCAAGAGAAACCATTTTTTTTCTTCTTGATTTGCACCAACCAAGTGAGGAAATCAAATTCTAAACCGATTAAAGAGTGAGTTGTGATCTTTGGAAGCTAGGGGAACTAAAATTTTCAAGAGGAGGTGAAGTGGTACTCTTGCAAGCCTTATTTCGAGGTATAAAATCTGATCTATGGCTTTGATCATTTTACTCTTGTTTAAGATGTTAAATAGTTCATGTTTTGGGTTAGATTACAAGTTATACAAGTTGTTGTGATGATTTTTAGATGATATAAGTGAGTTAGGATTTGATAAATTTCTGCCCAAACTTGCTATATGGTTACTATATGTTGAAAATAAGATTATACAAGGGGCTTTGGTAGTGATTGGAACAAGGAATTGAAGAAAGTTCAATTGAAAACCAAAATTTCCAGATTTCTGGAATTTCATGTTTCACTTCTGCCCGGTTCTAGTACCCCATGTTAGAGGCCGAATTGGGCTTGGAATAAAACATGAAAGTTGTAGAGAATGGTATTTTATAGGTGCCTATAAAATTTCAGCTCAATCGGAGTAATGTAGCTTGTGAAAAGACCAAAATACCCTCACTATTTTAAGGTTTTTCCCAATAGTCCGTTTGGTCAGTTTATCCAGTTTATCATGTTTATTCACTAGGATCCGTACTGATTTAGCCTTTTTCCAAAACATGAAAGTTTTAGTACCCTGTCTTACCTTTTCAACTCTACCAAGAACGTCTCAAATGGACCTCGGTAGACTGAGATATGGTCATTTGAATGCAGTACGGTTGATTAGCCGAATAGTTGGAACCAGGTTATATGAACTGGGAATTTGATTAGGTGACCCTGAAAATTTGACTAAGTGCTCTTCATGGAAGTTGTAGGACATCGTCTTAGATTCGAAACGGTATAAGTTACATACTAATCCTATAAGCGTAGCCTCGGATGTGTTATTTCCGCAACCACACGTCAAATCTGTCTTTTGTAACTTCATTCCCGCACTTGTTATCACTTGATTTTTGTTCTTATGTTGTTATGAGCCTATGGAACGGCTATTTACTTGAATCTATGATATGTATGACTTTGGGTTGGATTGAGTAGAAGAAGGAAGCCAAAATGGCTGGAAAATTAGGTAAACACAAAGGGCATGCTGCCGAAATTTACGCTCGAGGACTAGAAGATTATACTTATATTTTGTACTAGTAGTTATTTGGATTTTCTTTAATTTACTTAAACTTTGGAGGGGTTTAACTGTAATATTTTCTCTTGGCTATTATTAGGGTTTTTTGGCGATTGAGAGTGTTATCCGGAAGGATACTTTGGACATTATTTTGCTTAAATAGGTGAGTGTTCTATATACGTTTTGTTTCTATGACTATGAGGATTGTTGTGACTATGTGGTTATTTGTGAACATTTGATTAAATGTTAATTGTTTTCTATGATTTCTAAAATGAACTTTTGCTAGGCGAGTGTGTAATTTATCGCACTCGACCTAAATAAATATGAAATTTTCGGTGATTAAATGTTGAAATACTAGTTGCGCATGAATGTAAGCCTTTTTGGCTGAACGGGGCCCTTGCCCTTGTTACCGATCGACTCGAGCCAGAAGCGGACTCGGTCGGGCGATATGGTGACCTGGGTGAATTTGGTATACTCGAGTATTACTTTGTAGTCCGGCCACGTCCGGATGGGTGGAGTCCGGCCAACGTCCGGAAAGGGATGAATGAACGAACGCAGGCACGAGGGTTTTATTTCTCAAAAAGGAAATTTTCAAATCATTGGAGGAATAAGGGGAAATGTCAAGGGAACGAACGAACGAACAAATAACTCCTCGTGAGCCTGTATCCTTTTAATGAGTGTATTATCATTGCTTTATATGCGACATGTTTTTTGGATTATTTGTTATTACATGATTAATGTCGTTGTCCAATTACTTGTTTTTGTATATAGAATATCACTGAGTTTTTAGCTCACTCCTTTAGTTGTTTTCCTTAACAGGGGAAGGCGAGCAAGGACGGGAGCTCGGTTTAGACTAGCCTAGACTAGTTTTTTTTTATTTTGTAATGGGTCTCGCCCTAGTGCTTGGCACGGGCTGGATGTGTGGTGAACTGAGTACTTTCGTCTATTCGATGTTTGTACTCCCTTTTGGGATAGTAATGCACATAAGTTTTGCGTTAAGTTTGGATCGTCGTTATATTTATTCCCGTGATTTATTTCGATTTTAATTGAGGATTAAAGTGAACGAGTGAGTCCTGGCAAGAGCTGGGCAGACGACCCGCCGACCCCTTTGGTACGCCCTAGGGGGAAGTGGGGCCGTCACAGGTGGTATCAGAACTTAGGCTTCAGATTCCTGTAGTGTATCCTAGGCTTGAAGTTTAGGATGCCGGACTGTGGGATTTGATTTGATTTGAAAGTTAAGCAATTGAGGGATAAAACCTATAGTTGCTTCGCGTAGTCGCTGCGCAGAGTGAGCGCGGATGAAGTGGCGAATAAGTATGAAGGAGTAAGTGTTTGTTCGAGCATAAGTTATGGATCATAAATGTTATAGGCTTTAAATCTTTCTCATGGTATCTGAGGACCATAGATAGGTACGTCAGGTAGGAATTTCGATTGTAGATAGTTTACTCTTGGGACTGCAGCTCGAGATGTGAATTATTTTATTTCGGATTCTTGTGCCTGAGTACTCCAGAATTGAACTTGAGACTTGCATTTTGAGAACATGAACAGGCTTTGTCTGGCTAGAGTGAGTACAAGATATCAACGGGCACCTTGGGAAGTGGAGTAAGAAACCGGACGAGGGTGATTTTCACTGAGCGTGGGACTATAAGTTGTGTTTCTTTCATTTTGCCCTTGTATTGTCCCTACATGTCATTTACGTGTGATATGTGAATACCTACATATATAGTACTTGCTGAACTTGACTTTGTCTAAGTTGAAATGTCCCTTGGTGTATATGACGCATTATATTGTGTATATTTTGGCGTGACTTGTATATATATGTATACATTTTGATCTTTTGATTATTTTGAGTATTCCAACCCTTTAGTTCCTTGATTGGAATTTCGAGGACGAAATTCTTTTAAGGAGGGGAGATTGTGACACCTCAACTTTTGAGATGCTATTGTTTTACGGTTTCTTTAGTTCATTTTATTTTAAAACATTATTTTGTTTCAAGGAAGATACTAAAGTTATTTTTTTTGGTTTGATTTAAAACTTTATTTTGTTTTAACAGACTAGAAACCCTAATAGTTACTTGTGACTATGTTTAAATCCCTCATAATTGACTCAAAACCCTAATTTTATTCTATGAAATTGTGAAATTCATCACATTTTTCTTAAAATTCTTTTTATTTGGAAATTATTCATTTAATATGGCCCTACTACCCAATCATCCCTTAATAAGTGCAAATGAACCTAAAAAGTAGGGTTTCACTTTTCGTTTTCAAGTTGGAGCAAGTTAGGGTTTTTCACGTTTTTCCGTAGTATGATTATTCGGTACCGAGTGAGGATCAAATTTGGTGCTTAAGAGTGACTTTTAGGTGAGAAATAATATGTGATTAAGAGCAATGATATAAAGTTGGTGAATAGGAAGTAAAAATCCTAATACGGGGGATTTAAGGAAAAACAGTGCGAACCGACGTGTACCGGGTACTACCGATTTAACCACCACTTGACCACCACTTTCTTGCCATACAAGCTTATCACTAATTGAGCAAAATATCTTCCCTCTCATGATTACCTATTGACCAACATATGTGGCCCAAAATGCAAGGAAAGAAAGAGAAAATTGTGTGGTTGAGGTTGAGCCAAGTGTTGGCCAACATGTGGACTAAATTAAACCTTATCTCTCCTACCTTCTTATAAGACAAACTAAGCTCTTTCTTCTTCATTTTTTCTTGCTTATGGACGAAATTTTTGAGAGAGAGAAGGGAGAGCAAGAGAAACCATTTTTTTTCTTCTTGATTTGCACCAACCAAGTGAGGAAATCAAATTCTAAACCGATTAAAGAGTGAGTTGTGATCTTTGGAAGCTAGGGGAACTAAAATTTTCAAGAGGAGGTGAAGTGGTACTCTTGCAAGCCTTCTTTTGAGGTATAAAATCTGATCTATGGCTTTGATCATTTTACTCTTGTTTAAGATGTTAAATAGTTCATGTTTTGGGTTAGATTACAAGTTATACAAGTTGTTGTGATGATTTTTAGATGATATAAGTGAGTTAGGATTTGATAAATTTCTGCCCAAACTTGCTATATGGTTACTATATGTTGAAAATAAGATTATACAAGGGGATTTGGTAGTGATTGGAACAGGAATTGAAGAAAGTTCAATTGAAAACCAAAATTTCCAGATTTCTGGAATTTCATGTTTCACTTCTGCCCGGTTTTAGTACCCCATGTTAGAGGCCGAATTGGGCTTGGCATAAAACATGAAAGTTGTATAGAATGGTAATTTATAGGTGCTTATAAAATTTCAGCTCAATCGGAACAATATAGCCTGTGAAAAGACCAAAATACCCTCACTGTTTTAAGGTTTTTCCCAATAGTCTGTTTGGTCAGTTTATCCAGTTTATCATGTTTATTCACTAGGATCCGTACTGATTTAGCCTTTTTTCAAAACATTAAAGTTTTAGTACCCTGTCTTAGCTTTTCAACGCTACCAAGAACGTCTCAAATGGACCTCGGTAGACTGAGATATGGTCATTTGAATGCAGTATGGTTGATTAGCCGAATAGTTGGAACCAGGTTATATGAACTGGGAATTTGATTAGGTTACCCTGAAAATTTGACTAAGTACTCTTCATAGAAGTTGTAGGACTTCGTCTTAGCTTCGAAACGGTATAAGTTACATACTAATTCGATAAGCGTAGTCTCGGATGTGTTCTTTCCGTAACCACACGTCAAATCTGTCTTTTGTAACTTCATTCCCGCACTTGTTATCACTTGATTTTTGTTCTTATGTTGTTATGAGCCTATGGAACGGCTATTTACTTGAATCTATGATATGTATGACTTTGTGCTGGATTGAGTAGAAGAAGGAAGCCAAAATGGCTGGAAAATTAGGTAAACACAAAGGGCATGCTGCCGAAATTTACGCTCGAGGACTAGAAGATTATACTTATATTTCGTGCTAGTAGTTATTTGGATTTTCTTTAGTTTACTTAAACTTTGGAGGGGTTTAACTGTAATATTTTCTCTTGGCTATTATTAGGGTTTCTTGGCGATTGAGAGTGTTATCCGGAAGGATACTTTGGACATTATTTTGTTTAAATAGGTGAGTGTTCTATATACGTTTTGTTTCTATGACTATGAGGATTGTTGTGACTATGTGGTTATTTGTGAACATTTGATTAAATGTTAATTGTTTTCTATGATTTCTAAAATGAACTTTTGCTAGGCGAGTGTGTACTTTATCGCACTCAACCTAAATAAATATGAAATTTTCGGTGATTAAATGTTGAAATACTTGTTGCGCATGAATGTAAGCCTTTTTGGCTGAACGGGGCCCTTGCCCTTGTTACCGATCGACTCGAGCCAGAAGCGGACTCGGTCGGGCGATATGGTGACCTGGGTGAATTTGGTATACTCGAGTATTACCTTGTAATCCGGCCACGTCCGGATGGGTGGAGTCCGGCCAACGTCCGGAAAGGGATGAATGAACGAATGCAGGCACGAGGGTTTTACTTCTCAAAAAGGAAATTTTCAAATCATTGGAGGAATAAGGGGAAATGTCAAGGGAACGAACGAACGAACAAATAGCTCCTCGTGAGCCTGTATCCTTTTAATGAGTGTATTATCATTGCTTTATATGGGACATGTTTTCTGGATTATTTGTTATTACATGATTAATGTCCTTGTCCAATTACTTGTTTTTGTATATAGAATATCACTGAGTTTTTAGCTCACCCCTTTAGTTGTTTTCCTTAACAGGGGAAGGCGAGCAAGGACGGGAGCTCGGTTTAGACTAGCCTAGACTAGTTTTTTTTTTTTTATTTTGTAATGGTTCTCGCCCTAGTGCTTGGCACGGGCTGGATGTGTGGTGAACTGAGAACCTTCGTGTATTCGATGTTTGTACTCTCTTTTGGGATAGTAATGTACATAAGTTTTGCGTTAAGTTTGGATCGTCGTTATATTTATTCCCGTGATTTATTTCGATTTTAATTGAGGATTAAAGTGAACGAGTGAGTCCTGGCGAGAGCTGGGCAGACGACCCGCCGAACCCTTTGGTACGCCCTAGGGGGAAGTGGGGCCGTCACATTGTTTGTTTTGTTTTTTTTTCTCACGGTAGTTAAACCGAAGAAAAGAAACAAGAGGAACTAAATTTGGGTTGGTCCACTTTTGCATGCTACTTGGACTTGGTCAAAAATGGAGGCAATGGAGAAACATGTCTCTCTCGGTTGAGAAATTGGAGCAAGACAAGGGAAAAAAAATCCTGCAGCTTTCCTTGACTTTTTCCTACTCTCTTGGCTGGAAAAATGAAGAAGAAATATCTCTCACCTCCCCTCTCTCTGGAACCGGCCAAAGCAAGAGAAAAAAAAATGAGGAATAGGGCTGCATGAAGCTTCAATTAGATAGACATAACTCTAGTCTTGGTCAAGGTTGGTCAAGAGTTATTCTAACAATTACCCCTCACTTCTATATTCTCATGTTATGTTCCTACTAATTTCTTATTCTAGTGTTAATTTCTATAAAGGTTGATCCAACACTAATATAGGGTACATCCAAGTTATTTAATCACAAGAAACAAGTAACAAGTAAACACAACACCTTCAATTCTAAAACAAAAGCATAAAATACCCAATAAATTTCGGGCTCTCACAGTTATTTGCTCCAATTTCTGTATGTATTGAAACATCATATTTTCAACACTTGGTTTCTTTCCTTGAGCAAGCGAAGGTAGATATTGAGATCCCTGCGACTGACCTGGGAACCCAGGCGGTCCCATAGGGGTGATCCCTTGATTTCTCCATGATAAATTAGGGACATTTCTCCATCCCTCATTATATATATTAGAAAAGAGATCATTCATTTGAGAACATGGCTCTAAAGATTGAGTTTTGCTTTTTAGCAACAATTGCATTTGATGCATTTGACAACTCAATTCGGTCACTTGTGAATCCAAATCCTTAGAAGTAGACACTTCATGGACATTTACTCTTTTACCTCGACTTGCCTTTTGTTGAGAGTTACTAGCAAGTAACTCAAATATTGCAATCAATTCTTCCAGAGTCTTATCACCAATGTACCCTTTTACTGCAGAATCTACCATGTTTTGAGTCGTGAAAGTCAAGCCATCATAGAAAAATTGCACTTGTAGAGCCAATGGATACTGGTGATGAGGACATTGAGCAAATAGCAACTTATACTGTTCCCAAGCTTCGTGAATGGGCTCTCCCTCCATTCGAGTAAAGGAGTAAATTTTGTGACGGCCCCACCTCCCCCTAAGGCAAACCAGAGGGCTCGGTGGACCGCCTGCTCAACTCTCACCAGGACTCACTCACTCGTATCATGTGCATACATCCATAGACAATAAGTAACACATCCACTTCAACTTAATATATACATTGATACTCAAATAAAAGATAAAAAAAAACTTCTACACACCAGAAGTCTCCAAGGTGATTACAATTCGAGTACAATCAACCCTAGTCGGGTACTAGCGTTAGTACATATTCAAAATTCAAAATAACTAGGCTATGCTAGTCTATACATGTCTCATGCCTCGCTCGTACCCCCTGTAAGGAAAACAAATGGCGTGGAATGAGCTAACAGCCCAATGAGGTTCCAAATAACCAATTGATCATTATTTAAACATGTAAGTATCACGTAGTAAAGTAGTGAGCATGAAAAGTTCATAAAGTTGAACAATACGACTTCAAGTAGCAAATCTCAAGTGAGCGAGTGTAAAAGTTTTCAGAAGAAACGATAATTCAATAAATAATAATCACTCCAAAGTATAAGGATACGGATGGCTCTCAAGAGCCAAATTCCCATCGCATTATCAGGGCTTGATCAGGTAATAGTTGACACTCCGTCAACCTTCAAGTAAGTAACCAATCTAGTAGAGCACCACTTAACGCCAATCTCCGTTCACTGATCAACCCCCTTACCGGGCCCGAACGCCAAACATGAATGAAAGTGGTAATACTCGAGTATACCGTTTTGCCGAGGAGATACACTCCACTCGACATTACTAGTTACCCAGGGTTTGTTATCTAATCGACCAAGCCCTTGCCGGTTCAACTCGATTAACTAGCCACAGGGTTTCTAGGATTCCAGACAAGATGAAATTTGTATGCAAGTATAGCATTTCAAGTGAAATCATGGAACAATAGCAAATTTGATTAGGGCAAGTGCGATAAAGTACACTCTTGCCCTAATATTTCACGTATATAACATGTAATCACATTGGTCACGTATCAAATACAAGTATTAAGTGCAATTCAATATTTGAAAGCACTCACCAAAAGATATAGTGCCGTTACTGGTCACTTTCAGGTTGTACTCCAGGTTCGGAGTCCAAATCTGCGATAAAACTCAGTTTGAGAATTTTGAAACATGACTAAGATTCAAAACTTAGACGTTTCATTCAATAAGAATCAAGAAATTGAAATTCACTTGAAGAATAGTCACAAAATGGTTGCTCGCTTTTCAAACTGAAAATTTTTGTAACATGTATACTTGGAAATAACTCTTGAGTCGAAAGTGCAAGGAAAATGGGTTTATAGTGGTTATTACCGCTTTTCCTAAGGGTACAAGTTCGGCTAGATTCTAACGTATAACCATCGATAACCAAAGTTACAAAAGTCCTAGAGGGTTCAAGTGATATTCATTCTTAACCCTTACTCAAGTTGCAAGTGTATCTCTCTAGTCTTCGAACGTGAATTTGGGCAGCATGCCCTTTGTGTTTACCTAATTTTTCAGCCATTTTGGCTTCATTATTTTTCTCATTCAAACCCAAAAGTACACACACAACAATCTAACTTCAATAGCCGTCCAATAGACTCAAGACAATACGAGGACAAAAGTTCAAGTTAATAACAAGTGCGGAAATGATATTAAACAAAACAGATTTGATGGGTTTTTGCGGAAATGTCACAACTGATACTACGCTTATCGGATTGGTGTACAACTTATACTGTTTCGAAGCTAAGACATAGGGCTACAATGTTCATGGAGATCCCTTAGTCCAATTTCCAGTGTAACCTGGTCAAATTCCCAAATTACAGAGCCAACTTCCAACATACGGCTAATTAACTGCACTGCACTAGAATGGTCATATCTCAGGCTACCAAGGTCCGTTTAAGGTGTTATTGGAGGCGTTTAAAAGCTAAGGCAGGGTACTAAAACTTCCATGTTTTGGAAAATAGCTAAATTAGTACGGATCCTAGTGAATAAACATGATAAACTGGATGAACTGACTAAAATGGAACACTGGAAACATCCTAAAATAGTGAGGGTATTTTGGTCTTTTCACAAGCTACGTTGCTCCGATTGAGCTGAAATTTTGTAGGAACCTATAAAATACCATACTCTACAATTTTCATGTTTTATATCAAGCCTAATTCGGCCTCTAACATGGTGCAATAAAACCGGTCAGAATAGAGCTGAAATTTTCCGGAAACCTGGAATTTTGGGATTCAATGTAACCTTTCTTGATTTCTTGCTCCAATCATCACCACAACCACTTATATAAGCTGAAATACAACATATATTAACCATACAGCAAGTCTAGGCAGAAAATCATCAAACCCTAACTTACATTCATCACCTCAAATTCATCCCAACAACTTGGATAACTACTAATCTAACCAAACTATGAGGTATATAACAACTTAAGCGAGAAATAAAAGAACCAAAGCCATGGTCAGACCTTATACCTCGATAAAAGAAGCTTGCAAGAGTAATACTCCACCTCCTCTTGAAATTTTTGGTTCCCCTAGCTTCCCAAAGTCACAACTCACAAATTAATCGGTTTAGAATTTTGTTTCCTCACTTGGATGATGCAAATCAAGATGAAATGATGAAACTCTTGCTCTCTCTTTCTCTCTCTCTCTTGAGCTCGACCAAAACAGAAAGAAATGAAGGAAAATGAGCTGAAATGGAATATAAGAAGACAAGACAAAAGGTTTGTCAAGAAACCATAGGTGAGTGACACTTGTCACCACCAAAGCCATCCAAATTTCTCTTTCTTTTCCTTGCATTTTGGGCCACATATTTCAGTCACATGGCTGAGGATGAGGGGGGGATATTTTGCAAAAATATCAAGGATATGTGGTAGTAAGAAAGTGGTGGTCAAGTGGTGGGTTCAATCGGTAGTGATCGATACCCGTCGGTGTGACGCGTTTTCTCTTAAATCGCGTATACTAGGGTTTTTAGCTTATAATCACTAACTTATTATTATCACTTCTAGTCATATGATATTTCCTCATCCAAATGTCACTTTTTCCTACCAAATTTGATTCTCACTCCGTATCGAATAATCATACTACGGAAAAATGCAAAAACCCCTAATTTGCTCTTAACTTGGAAACGAAAAGTGAAACCCTACCTCCTAGGTTCATTTGCACCTATCGTGGGGTGATTAAGTAGTAAGGCTATTCTAAATTATTAATTTCCAAATACAAGGGTATTTTTAAGAAAAACATGAGAGGTTTTACAATTCCATAAATTGAATTTAGGGTTTCAGTTGAAATATGAAAAATTTGAGGAAACGGCCAGTCACAAGTGAAACTAGGGTTTTTATTAGACTTTTAGGGTTTCTAGTCTGTTAAAACAAACAAGGTTTTAAATTCAACCCAAAGAAATAACTTTAGTATCTTCTTTTGAAACAAAATAATGATTTAAAATAAAAATCAACTAAAGAAATCGTAATATCCTCTTTGAGACTAAACAAAGAAAAATCCTAAAAGTTGGGGTATCACAAATTTTGTTCCTTAGATCAATAGTTTTCTGCGGAGAGTAGTACTTGGTCATAAAGATATTGTAAACATCTTCCCAAGTTCTCAAAGATCCCTGAGGTAAGTTTAGCAGCCAAGATTTAGCACGGTCCTTGAGGCAGTAGGGAAAACACCTCATCTGCAAATCATCTTCTGATATCCCACTCAATGAAAAAGTCTCAACCACAGAGTAAAATTCTCGGATAAAAGATAGTGGGTCTTCATTAGATAGACCGTGAAAAGTAGGAAGCATATTAAAATGAAAGGTTTTGAGCTCGTAATTCCTAGCCCTATCACTTAGTTGGATACAATGTGGGAAAGCTGCTATCACAGGATGTTGGATGTCCCTCAAATGAAGTCTAGCAGGTGGAGCTGGTAGTGGATTTTGATTATTAGGAATGTTCAAAGTCATCTTAAACCAAGGTACCTAAGCAAGAAAAACAAAAACAAAAGTGAAGAAATAAAAATAAAAATAAAAGACAAAATAACAAAATAACTAAAGTTGAAAAACTTAGCGTCGTCCTCGGCAACGATGCCAAAATCTTGATCGACAATTTCCTACAAGTGTACAGGATCGATCATAATAATAATTTACCTAGAGTATTTCAGGATCGAACCTGCAAGGATGAGTTAATTTTCTACTTTAATTATTCTAACAAAATAATAAAATTCAAATTCAAGAAAATAATAATAATCAATTTAAATAAAATAATGGTGAGAAAACAATAGACGTGAGTCTAGGATTTCAGGTTTTAATCCAAAATTTGAGTCAATTATCCAGTTAATTTCTTAATAAACCATGAATGTATCATACAATTGTATTTTAGATTATCTCTCGATACATCTAAAGTGTGTTTAATTAAATCCTATGTCTCTCTCGAGATCGCAAGTATTCAATTAAACTCTTTAAGAACTTTAGTGATATAAGTGCGTCAAACAAATCCTCACTTACTCTCGTGATTAGGTTAAGTATATTTATCTATCTAGTGCACGGCTGTATCTCCTTTCTCAATTCAATACAAGCCCTAAGAGCATGTTTATGGTGGCCAAACATAAACATGTAATTAAATCAAGATAGATAAATTATAGAAAAAGCAAGAGATTAAACTAGAAGAATTAATCAAATTCCTTCACAAAAACCCTAACCCTAGAAACAATTTAGTTCAACATGATTTGGAAATTAAAACTATGAATTCAAAGAGTTGCTACAAAGATAAGAAACAAAGTAAGAAAACTTCTCAATTGCTTGCTCCAATCTTCTCCTTGCACCCTCCATTGATTCGCTTTCATTTGACCTTGATCTCTCCAGAATAATCTATGAAAAGATGTTAAAACTAACCTAGACTAATGTTTTCCACCCCTAAAAATGTCCTACACAGCCCATATTTATAGTTTTTAAAAGGTTACAAGTGAATCCCCCTTGGATTAAGTATCTTTCAATTTTAAAACAAATGCGTGCGGCAAGACCCGATAAAGATGGGCGATAACACCAGGGATAAGACCGGCGCCGGAGTTCCTTCAGGTTTTAGCCCTCCGCTTCATCAGACCAATACCAGTGATAAGACCGATGCAAACACCGGCACCAAAATTGGCCTCACAAACACTGATTCATTTTCTTTCTTAGCCGTTTCTGATCAACACCTCGTCATTTTTCTCTTTTCCCTCTTTCAGTGTTTTTTCGCACCATGTTTTAGCCATTCTCTCTCCAATTGAGCTTTTCACCTATTAGAACAATATAAGAGTAAAATTAAATAGTTTCTACTCAAAATAAAGCTCAAATAACATGGTTAATTAGCAATTTATACCTATAAATTTACCACAAATTACACCCCATCAGTAAGGAAACAAAAGGAAAAACCACAACTAGCGTTAAGCTAGTGTGGTGATGTTACATGTTCATAATACATAATAAAATAAATAAAGTATGAATTAAAACAAGTAAACACATAAGAGCATATAGAACACATAACACATAAGCAAAAGATCTAGATGCAAAAATCTTAAGAAAAGCGCATAAAACACATAAGCATGTAAGACACATAAACATACAAAAGCTATCTATTACAATGGGGGATCTAACTACAATGTAAAAATGGGAAAATATAATAAAATAAATCTATCTATCTTATATATTATATTTAGGGACCTAACTGCAATCTAAAATGAGAAAATATAATAAAATAAACCTATTTATCCTATCTATTACATTTCTCCATATATTACAATTTTTGTAAAAATAAATAAAAATATTACCTATCTATTACATCCTGAGACATTCAAGTACCCCCCAAATAATTATAAAAATTAAGTAAACAAACATAAAAAAATTGAATAAAAATTTGAAATAAACAAATAACAAAAATATGTAAAAACATATAAATATACATGAGCGCAAAAGAATATATAATTGAAATTTAAAAGATAACAGGGATACCTCCCTTTTGATGTGGTGATTAAATGAGGTAAAGTTGCCCTATTTATACTCAAAATCAAAAAAAGATCACGGCACCAATTTAATTGAAAAAATATATATAAAAAAGAAGTACCAAATTCACATTATTATGTTAGAAAATATAAATAAACTCAAATACTCAAAAATACAATTTAAATGCATGCAAGAGAAGTATAATTAACAACTAAAGGAAGGGAACAATTTTAATTAAGGAATAAAAAACTATTAGAGACCAAATTGAAAAAATAGAAAGTTTTTGGGGTCAAAATATAATTTTATAAAAATTAGAGGTGAAAGTTGAATAAAGATAAAGTTTATGGGTCAAAATGCAATTAAATTAAGGGTCAAAATAAAAAATCTAAAATTTCTGGACTAGAATAAAATTAGTCAGAAGATTAGGGGCCAAATTGCAAAAATTATTTCTAATTTGGGCAAAATATGAAGAAGCAAAATTGAGCTATAATTTTTTTTTTTTTTTTTTTTTTTGTCAATTGGGCCGGACTACTCTTACCCAAAAGAAAAACACAGGCTAATCCATAAAAAAAACAAAAAAGCAAAATCCATTGAACAAAGTTTAAATATAGTGAAAATATTGGGCTAAACATGAAAGCCAGTCCAAACCCAATAAGAAATAAAAAAAAAACATGTCCTAACAAAAAAATAAATTCCCAACTCACTCTAATTTTTCTTTCCTTTTTCTTTCTTCTTCTTCTTCCGTTCTTTTCTTCTTCTTCTCTTGTGGATTGTTAGATAGGATTTGAGGATCAAGTCTTGAGAGCATTTGTGATTATATAATGCCAAAATTTAATTTTAAAGGAAATTGAAAATCATGTCACATTACAATGTTGGTAAAGTGCCCATTTTGTAAAGTCCATTTTGTTTAGCATTTGAAACTTTCATCAATAATCCATGTTATTCCACTATAGCGGTAATGGCAAAAAATTGTGGAACTATTAGAGTATTACTTGAATTATTATTTGGAATAATTGCTATAATACTTTTGTGATATAATGTATTTGAGATAAAAATATAATTTAAAATATAGGATTTGAGGATCAAGTCTTGAGAGCATTTGTGATTGTATAATGCCAAAATTTAATTTTAAAGGAAATTGAAAATCGTGTCACATTACAATGTTGGTAAAGTGCCCAATTTGTGAAGTCCATTTTGTTTAGCATTTGAAACTTTCATCAATAATCCATGTTATTCTAGTATAGCGGTAATGGCAAAAAATTGTGGAACTATTAAAGTATTACTTGAAGTATTATTTGAAATAATTACTATAGCACGTTTGTGATATGATATATGTGAGATAAAAATATAATTGAAAATATAAAAAAATAGATTGAAAAATATGTTTATAATGCAAATGAAATATTGTGTTAAATATCTCATCTATCCAAACACACTCATACATTTCCTTGAAACTATTAAATCTCTACGGCTGCTAGCAACACGCTACTACGTAAGTCTCAATCTTCAAGAGTATCAGATATTTGCCTATTCAACAAATGACAACTTTTGTACAAATATAGAAGTTGACCTTTGATAAAAAAAAAAATGACAACTTTTGGATAAAAAAAAAAAGAAATAGTGATAGCTTTTTAGTCCTTCATAGCTATTCACCGAAATTTGTTTACTAGTGCAGCTGCTTTCGATTAGATGACAGATTTTATTTTCAATCTTGGCACCGCCCAATTTGGTCCATAAAATATTAAAGAGGGTTAAGCCACCCGGACAACTAAGGAGATAAATGAATCTCGGTAGCGGGTAAAGTTTACTCCAGCACATTTAGCATTATGGAGAGCAAATTTTCTTATGCTTATGCTGTTTCCACAATACCATCCACATTTTTGGTACAACTATTTTCTTATTATTTCAATTGATTAAAGATTGTTCCAAGAAATATTAGGATACTTTTATATATAAGTAATACAAGATCAAAGATATGTACCCTATTAAACACTCATTTATGAATAGAATAGCTCCATTAATAACTAATGAACAACAAAATGATTCATCTAATGTACAAACAAATCTTATAAAGGATTTATAAATCAATTTTTTCAGGAATACAAAGTTATTTCATGACATCATCATATTTCTAACGAATTTTTGTTTATTTGATGAGACCTATTTCAATTTCATCCTTTTATCCGAAAGAGATGTTAACAAACCATCAACAACATCAAGGACCTCATTACCAGTACTACATTTGATGAATTATGGAGGGAGGAACTCACTGCGGTCTAAAATGTCTTGCGAACGGATTTTAACCCCCAAATTACTAAGAATATAGGAAACAGGATGGCATAAACTATTTTAGGGTCAATGGCACTTTGCACCCGTCAATTATCTTTAATTGGATTTTATGCCCTAATACTTCATTTCAGCAATTAACTACCATCAATTTTTTATGTTTAACGATCCACAACATTAAATTAAATTCTCACAAATTAAAGCAGTTTTAGATCTGTGAAAAGACCTTGTATATCCTGGTTATTCTTTTTCTCCAATATTTTCTTTGATAAATCACTAATAAATGAAATTTTGGCTTTCTAACTGATAAGTGACTAATTTACGTAATAATTGTATGACATTTTATATTATTTTTAGTCACTTTGGGTATATTACTGGAAGAAAATGAATTATTTTGGCTATAATTGGTGAAAAATGCTTTTAAGTAATTAAATGAGGTTTTTATCGCTTTTTACTTGGATTTTGTGCATTTTGACAGTTTTAACACATTTTCGTATTTTGGCTATAACTTGAGCTACAATGATCGGATTGAGATGCTTTTTAAACCAATTTGAAGATAAGAGATAGATCTACAACTTTGGTGAAAATATCTGAATCCAGTTTGAAGGTTTTCTAGGTCAAAAAGCCGAATTACAGTAGCTAATTTCAATTGGTCGAAGCTGAAATAGGATAGTGAGCAATCAAGCGTATTTCGGTTATTTCTCAGCCTGCACAGATCCAAATGAGGTGATTCTTGATGCATTGGAAAACTAACTCAAAGAGCTACAAGTTTTGTGTTTTGGTCAAGAGTTAAATCAGCTTTTATCATCAAGAAACATTCAGCTGAAGTTGACGCAAAATCGGAACAGAGCTGGAAATTGAACAAAAGTGCACCAAAATGTCACTGTAGCAATCCGATCGAAACTTGGCCGGATTTGTGGCCGGATTGTGGTTAGAGAAGGCTGCTCTTTATGGGAAAAAATTATTTTTACCTCCAACAAGTCACATGCAATGCCAGACATGTGAGAACTACTTTGCAGCTGTAAAAGGGTGGTGTAGGCCTCATTTTCTTGACTTCTTTCATCTTTATATAGCCAAAACTTGCAAGATTCAAGGAGGATCATACGAGAGAACTTGGACTGCAAAAATATAGCTCTTCCATTTTTCTTAGTGTAGGATAGTTGTTTAGATAGTTCATCCAGTCTTGTTCATTAGCTAGGCAAAGATGAAGATGGAGGATGAAGAAGGCAAGGAGATGAACTCATGTGACAAGGGTTACATTCCTTCCAAACTCTTTATCTTTTGTACTTGATTCCAAGTTTAGTTAATATACAAGTTCTGGATTTTGTATTCAATATGTGTCTTTAAAGTTTATGCCTTGGGTTTGGTTGAACTTTCTATGATTGTTAGTGTTTATTATTTGGTTATTTGATCGCTATGATTTGAGCAAGTTATTTAACGCTTTTGCCCTGTAAATCATGATTAATCTGGTACCACTAATTGTGATTATCTAAGGTGTTGTTTCTGCAATGAAAATTGAGATTTGACACTGGTTCAAGAAGTTCTAAACATACGAAGTACACTCACAAGAGTAGAGGTGCACCTATATGGTTTTAGTGATTAATTTCATGTAATTTCATTGAAAAAATGAGCTTGTAGCTAATTTCATAACCATGAGAATAGGTATGGATTAGTTATAATTATAGTTGATTCACTACGAAAGTAAGTTTCATATGTATAAGAAAATTACACCATAACTAGTCTAGATAGTAGTATTCAATGATCCAAATATAGCACTTGCATGAGTAGTTAGGAATATCACAACCTAAGGACCTTTCATTTGTTATTTTCTTGCATAAGTTCAGTAGGTTTTACTTTTTATAATTCATTGATAGTCTAAATAATAGAGAAGGTTTAGTAGTGCAGGTAATTGGTCAATCTTCCTCACGGGATCGACCCGATATATACCCTAAACTACTAGTTGACCTGTCTACTTGCAGTGAAACGAATGTAAATCGGATTTTTTAACTTGTACGTATAGCAAAACCCGATCAAGTTTTTGGCGCCGTTGCCGGGGAAGATTTGGCAATATCGGTGTGAAGAGCAACTTTATTAGTTTAGACATTTTAGTAGTTATAGTGTGAATTTTATTTTCTGTTATTTTAGTGTTTATTGTGTATATGTGTTTTATAACCTATTCTTTTTACTAATCTTGCTCTTAAGTTGTTTAAAAGCAATTTTAGGTGATGAGGAGGATAGATTAATTTGGAGGACAATGCTTGAGAAGTGGAAGATTGGCAATGGATGGTTACCAAGTGCCAAGCTTCTTCAACAAAGGTAACCAGGAATTTACTGAATGCATGTCTTTTAAAGATGGTTTAAGATGCTTAAAGGCTAAATTTGATGTTATGATGCTACAAGTTCAAATGGACACAATTATGCATGAAATTGAGCAAGGGAGTAATGTTAATATTTTTAATTCTTATCATGTGATTTGTGACTTGTGTGGAGGTTATCATGCTAGTAATACATGTATGCAAGTACAAAATGTGGATTATTATGATGAATTAGAGCATTACAATCCTTGTTTTGATCGATATAGTGCTAATTGGAGTAATTCTTCTGCTTATGGTTGGGATAATCAATGTACATATAGTGATTATCCATATTCTTATGGTTACCAACGTGAAAGTGTCCAATATGAATCAAAATCATCTTGGGAGTTGGCAATAGAGAAGTTAGCTAATGCACCTCTACCTTGGGAATTAGGAAGTGAACTATTAGCTAATGATTCTAATGCATCTTGGGAGCTAGCTGTAGAAAATTTTTCTAATCAATTTGAAAAGGTAGCAAATGCAACTTCTGACCGTTTTGATAGGATTGAGGAAAGAACAGATGGATTAACTTCTCACTTTGGTAGAATGCAGCAATTGAAAAGGTAGCAAATGCAACTTCTGACCGTTTTGATAGGATTGAGGAAAGAACAGATGGATTAACTTCTCACTTTGGTAGAATGCAGCAATTGAATGCATTATGGGAAGCTATTTCCTCTAATAATTTGCCAAAAGATCCTAGCATGAATGGTGGGAATGTTGTATGTGAAAATGGGTTGCATTTTGATCAAAATGATGATTCTAACTTGTGTTTCAATGAGAAAATGTTCATTTCACATAATAATGTCTTTGGAGCTAACTTTGAATCTCAAGAGGTGAGTTTTAATGACTCATTTTTCATCCCTCTTAAGGAGTGTATAAAAAGTACAGGTTTTAAAGATATTCCTACCCAAGGTACTCTTATGGCATTTCCTTTGGTGAATTCTCAAGTGGTGCATATTCAAGGTAATATCTATGAAACACTTGGGATAGGTAAGTCACTTTCATTTCTCACATTATTAGATCATGTGGCTTTTGCTATAAAGTCACCATTTAATGATCCACCACGTCCAAAAATGGTGGATTATTCGTTAACTAAAGCTCCTTAATAATGACGTGATATAGTCAAGCTAATGACTATAAAGAAGTGTTAGTTGGGAGGCAACCCAACGATTTCTTATTTTTAGTAAGTTCTAGTTGTTTAACCAGCGTTTTTGTGTGTTTTGTAGGTGGCAATGGCAAGGGTTCACGCAAATGATTTCAATGACAAAAGTGTCTATATTGAGGCAAAAAGGGAGTTTTCATGTTCAATTGCTGCATTTCATGCATTTAAAGTGTTTCATGTTAAAATTATAATCATGCATGATCATGCTAAACTTGGATTTTATTTAAAGAATATGAAAGCAAGTGGATACTAGTAGAATGCGAAAGATTGGCCAAGCAAATTTGGAGGAAAAACTACAGAAAACAGCTTTTTCTGCAGCAAATCTGGCCATAAATCCGGCCAAATATTGGCCGGATTGAAGGCCGGATAGTCAGGGGAGAAAGAAAAATTTTTTCGGGCTCACTGGCCAGAACCCGGCCGGATTGTAAAAAAAAAAAAAATTCTGGCTAGAATCCCTCCAGCAATCCCTCCACGAATCCCTCCAATTTCTGGCCGGATTATGAACAGTAACCAGCGTAAGATGAATCCGTTTCATGGATTCCTCACAATTTTTCTCCCTTCTTCTTCAACCCAACTCACACACTAACACCTCAAACACACACCACTCACTACAACACCACTTTTCACCATTTAATCTACAAATGACCTTCACCAAATCACTTTCTCCCATCCTCTAGAGTGAATTTCATAGTTCATATTCTTTCAAAAACAACTCTAAAGTGGGTTCAAGCTTACCATTAGTTAATGTTCTACCTTCTTGAAATCACTCAATTGAGGTCAAAGTGGAGTAAGTTTCTTGGGGTTTTCACATCATATTCATCACTTAACATCACCAAACCAATTTGAGGTAACAATTCTTCACCTAACTTTGTTATTTGAATTTTGCCATGATTGAATATTTTCTATTTTTAGGCAAATTTTATATGTGAAGTTAGGTGTATTTATTTGAGCTTGTTGATGCTATTGGTGATTGTTAGTGATAAATAAATTTTGTGATTTGCATTTATTGTATTTATTTGGTGAATTATTGCTAGTTTTATGTTAATTTGGCTTGGTAACAAAGTTGCATATTAAGTAGCCAAATGTAGCATTTTAATTAGCTTAGTGGGAGTTTTTGATATTCATGTGAGGAATTTAGATTACCTAACGAATGAAAAGGTGCTTGATTGAATGATTTCTTGAATTCTTAGATAATTCTAAAAGAAGAGTTGAATTGAAGATGGTGTTAATTGATGAAATTCATAAATGCACTTACAATTTTTGTGGTTCAATAGTTTTTTGTATTTCATGAATTCTCACAAAAGTCATTTATATTTTGGTTTGGTGTGTTTGCCTCCATTTTGAGATTACTTTTGTAATTGAGGGAATTTGATCATTGATGACAAACTGTATAAATGGAACTTACTTTGTTTATGATGGTGGGTTTATTTTGTGAAATTAGCTTCCCTTTTCTTTGGATACTAGTGCATATATTTTGTCGCGCCCCATTTTTGATAAATAAATAAAATGGTTGAAAAATGTATTTTTTTGTGATTGGAAAATGAATTGTGATTTAGAAGAAAAAATGGGTCTAAATGGGGGGTTGAAAATGCGACGATTTGACCCAAAATTATAGTTTAAAAAGGGTTTGAAATAAAAATTGGAGTCGCCACTTGGTAATGAGTTAAGGTGTACCAAATCACCAAAAAAATGAATTTTTAAAAGAAAAATAGGAAAAAGTAGTAAGAAACCCCTTTTAAACGACTCCTAGTCCACGTAAACCAAAGAAAAAGGTTCGGGAGTCACATTTGACAAAGGGGAAGGCAAGGATAAAAATCCAAGGCACCCCTTCGACCTAGCCAAGGCTAGTTGCGTGATTTAATCAAAGATTTTCTTGTTTTAACCAAAGAATTTATTACATTTGGATGCACTACATGAATGCAAACCCTAGACCTAGGGGTATTGGGGGAAATTTCTCTTCAAAGGTTGAGTGGTGCCAATCACATTAATTGTGAAGCCCAACAACGATCCTTTGAAGGAGTCATGAATAATGCGAGTGGGATGCAAATGAATGGAATGCATGTATGTAATGTGAGGGCATGAGTTTGAAAAAGCAATAAAAGACAATAATGTGTAAGTGAGAGTGTGCACGTGAGTGGGCAAGGTGCAGTATGTGAAATGATAATATGGAGTGCATGTGTGCAAGTAGTGACAAAAGTGCTCGTGTGCAAGTGAAAATATAAAGGTGCACGTGTGCAAAATGGGAGGAAAAATGAAAGTGTGATGAGGGTATAAAATGGTAGAGTGGATTTAAAAATGCATGAGCCTAGGGAATTCATGCATATTGGGTACGGGGGGACCTAAATTGTGACTCAATTTGCCCTTTTATAGAGGGAATACAAGCGTGCTAAGGTTTAGAAAAAGCCACACTCGTCTATATCCCATATTTAAGGGGACTCTCAAGCAAATGAACCCTATAACTAGCATGAAATGCAAAAATCCTAAAATGGAGGGAAAAGGGGTTCGAGGGGCATGCAAAATGATAAAACTAAAAAGAATGCATGACATGTAATGAATATGCAAACATGTACTAACGAGGGGAAGTCCCTAAGGGTCTAGCATTGGACTAGTTCATTCTATGAATTCCGACTAGCGTTGGACTAGTGGAAACGTACATTCATCCATCACATTCATTCAGGCTATGGAAAGCAAGTAGACATGCCAAACACTTATAAACACATAGCACATAACATTTAGCATGCTCGACTAGATGCAAGGCCCTAACAAAGCAAATTAACACGTAGCAACTAAGCATGCAAGACACATAAGGCAATTAAAGCCCTAACTATTACATTTGCTAGCTAGGCACATGACTTCGATAGGTCTTCATTGAATGCTCCTCCAAGCCCTATCTATTACAAGCCAAGAGGTGTACACATACCCCATTAAAGAATAACTTAAATAAAAGTAAAAGTAGATGAAATAAATGCAAGGAATTAAGGAAAGGCTAAGAAAGCAAAGTAGACATGTATTTCTCACGTAGCACGTTGGTTCACATAAGAGAGACAAAAAAAGATAAAAGAAGTTATACCTCCCTTGAGTTGATGCCTTAAACGGAATGAAATCACTTATTTATCCTCCAAAATAAAAGAAATGGTCAATGTACCAATTTATTTGGAAAAATTAAAGAAAATAAGCAAACACAAGCTCACTTGGTCACAAAACCCCTAAAGTCATGACTGAATTGCAATTGAAACAAAGCATAGTAATTAATTGAAACAAACATGCAATAAAGTTGTAAAATTAAAACTACCAAGGACCAAATTGATGAAATTATTCAATTAACTGGGCCCTAGTTGAGTTATCCAAGAAACAAGGGACTAGACTGCAATTTTGAGAATATTTTCATGCAAAACACGCAGAATGCTTCCTTTCTCATTGCTGGTTTCTGCAAATTTCAGTTACAACCTTTCATCCATTTCATCATGCAAACAAATTCACCAAACCAAGATTTTAACTATCAATCATCAACTAAACATGAAATTTTGTTGCAGGATTGAAGCAAAGAATTGGAGTTGACCGAAAGGAAAAGGAAAACAAAAAATGCAGCAAGGTTCTCTGCAAATTTTCATGCTAAACTTCTGCTATCTCGCATTGGCAGACTCACTAACCTCTCAAATCGAAAACCAACTTCAAGTTCTTGTCATGCATGCAAGGAAATGACAAAAATCAGAAACACTAAAGATCTTTATGCAAACAAAAGTGCGGACAAGGTTTTCTGCCAAGGGAAAATATACAAAAAATGCAGCAGCTACAAAGACTTTCCACAGTTCCGACCTGCTGCCATTTCACTTTCAGATTCAAACATATGCTTCAATTAAACTTTCTAGACTGAACATCAAACACTTTGAATCCAAACAGTAAAATCGTTGGCAATTAACATCCAAATCATGCAAAGGAAACCCCAGGATAGGATCACTAAGCCTTAGAGCTTCCTCCTATTTGGTTTCCTTTCATTGCAGCATTTCTGGTTGCTGAAGCCTCTGCAATTCTTGCACTTCCCCACAAATTAAAAAACAGCTTTTCAAACACAATTAAATCCAAACAAACTACCACACATTCTTCTTATTTTTGCATCATGAAACTTGTAGATTGAAACACCAAAAGTTGGACACGAAAGCATGTAAAATCTGGACAAAACATTCGTGTGACAGTGGTTTAGCAACCTGGAATTCACTTTTTCATTAAGCATCCGCATATGGTTCAAGCATTTCAGCTTCCCCAAACATGCAAACCCAACACCCTTTGCCCAATTTATATCATCAAGTAGGTAATGAAAGCCTCTTGGTGGACTGGGTTGTTACAGGCAAGGAAAACAGCAAGAGGAAACACACGGATGAACTACGACCTGCTAAAGTTTACTCAAAAACTCTTCATGGATGCCAAATCCATTGCTTACATGCCAATATATTATGTCCGTTCCCATCCCAACAAAAACATGCAACTCACATGTATTACTACCAAAAGAAACAGCACAAAAGAAAGACATACCAATCCATAAGACAACAGGGCAATTTTATTGACACTAGATAGCAAAATTTTGGTAAAACTCGAAACTAACCATGCGACAAGGGACTGCTGCAACGAGCTAAAACTCGAGCTCGTTGCCGTTTTCCCGCAATCTTGACTTCACGGACGCATCAGAGATAAAGGGAACCTCTAGACAGACTTCTAAAAAAAATCATCAAGTTTTGACACTAAGCATGCGAGTGAGAGCAAAAACTGGATTCACATGGTTTCAAAGTCACGGTTTTATCAAGCTCAGGTGAGTTTCAAACTTTCCAACTCAAACCAGAAACTGATAATCACTTCAACATGGAGAACAAAGACTGAAACGATAAAGTAAAGCCCACATATTCATCAAGACTTCATTTTCTTCTCCTAATTCATATCGACACAAAAATCTGAGTCAACAGGAACATGGAATCGGCAGGAACAGGGATAGGAACAGGGAATGAAAGTGCCGACCAGAAACAGGAAATGAAGACAGAAACCAAATATAATTCTGTGTATGTATAGAGGAGAAAGATGAAAAGAAGAGGTTACCTGACAGATCTTGTCTTGAGGAAAATGGAGACCGGAATTCAGAAGGGACCTGCAACTGGCTTTGATGAAGGCAGTGCAAAATCTGGAATTTTTCTGGCCCTTCCCGTTGCTCCCTTTGCCGTTTTTCTATTGACGCTTTCAAACCTAACCCCCTCTCTTTTCACTTTGTTCTCAGTCGGTCACTCCCTAATCTCTCCTCTCAATTTTCTTAGCCGCCATCCTCCCTGGAATCCTCTGCATTTTCTTCTCCTCTCCCTTTTGCTCTCGGCTTCAGCCACTACTAAATCTTTCTATTGTTTCCTTTCTTTTCTGCCCAGAAACTCTCGCCGCTAATCCTTTTCCTCTCAGACTTCAGCCCCTCCCTTTCTCTGTTTTCTCCTCCAGCCGTCCACTGCCCAAATTCAACCTTGCTTTCTCTTGCTTTTAGTTTTTCTTCCCGTTAGCTCCCTCAACTCCTCCTGCGGCTGCTGCTTTTTTTTCTTTTTATATCAATTCCCCAACCTCCTAAACCCTGCTCTCAATGGCCAGCAATCAACCTCCTCTCAGCCTCTTATCTTGGCCATCCGATGGGCATGTACCACTCTTCTTTGCAAGCTGCCAAAATACGCAGCTTGCATGCTTCCTTTTTTTTTAAAGTATAATATAAATAACAATAAAAACAAAATAATAATTCAAACAAACTTAAACTTATATAAAATGTATAAAATTAATAACCAAAAGATAAAAAGCTAAGATTTTCCTCTTTTTCCTTTCTTCTTTTTCCTTTTTTTTCATTTTTCAATTTTTCATCATTTTTTCATTTTTAAATAATGAAACTAAATCTGAAACAACTACAACATATATTTTGAACGCCTTTCTTTTTTTTTTACTTTTTCTTTATGATTTTTCTTTTTTTTCATTTTTTCATGATTTTCCTTTTTCTCTTTTTTTTTCATTCATTTTTCCTTTTTCTCTTTTTTTTTCCAAGAAATTCTATGCTAAAAACTTAAAAAATAAACTATAAACTATAAACTAAAAACTAAAAATCGAATAAAACTAACACGACAAATAAAAAACTAAAAATAAACAGTAAATGAAATTACACCAAAAATTTGGTGTCTACATATTTGATTAGCAAAGATTAGTTTATTTCATGTTTTTATCCCTTGAACATTGTATGGTTCCACATGCTTGATCATTTTACCTTTTTCCTTGAATTGCATGTTTTCTTCTTGTTGATTGCAACATTTATTTTTAAGAAATTGATTTGTTTTGATTTTGTCTTTTTCAGAGTGCAATAATTGAACTCTCCATTCTTTCCTAAATAAGGTTGGAAATTCATCACGTGGACATGGATTCGGATTGCGCAAGTTCAAATGAGCAGTATTTTCTTTTACTCTTTATTCATTTTCCTTTTCTCACATTGAGAACAATGCGAAGTTTAAGTGCGGGGGAGGAAAATACTGGACTTCCATTTACTTGCCATGTGATGATATTTTGTGGATTTAAATGATTAGAAATGTTGGAATTGTGTTTGAAATACTTGCCATGTGGATAATTTGCTTGAAAATGGGTTTGTTGACAGGGAGTTTCATTCATTTCTAAGGGCAAACTCTGTCAAAATTTTTCTAAAGTCTTTTCTAACATTTCATTATGGCCCAAAAACTCTTCAAATTTTTGCAATTTTATTCAAAAAGGGCTAATGTGTTCCAACTTTAAATGTCTAATTCTTCCATTTGTTGAAATGTTATATGTATTTTGAAAGATTAAATCCTCATTTAACTTGGAAATGATTATTATGCAATTAGGATTTTTGCAGTTTAGAAAGTATATCCGGCAAAGTAGGGAGAATTATGCCTATAATTTTGCATTTTGAATGAGATTTCTTCTCTTTACTTAATTTTGTAAGTGATTGATATAGTCAATAAAAACTATACTCTTCCTCTGATTATTCTTATATATTTTCTAAGAGGGAATATCTATTTATTGTCTTTATTTTTGAACAAAGAAGAAAAGAAAAGAAAAGAAAAAGATAAAAAAAGAGAATAAGAGTTTTTCTTCTACTCCAATGATTCTCGTACCGAGTAACTGGGGGTTGGCATCTACAAATGTCAATTTTTGCGTAAAAAGGTATTTGAATTAAGAGTATGCATAGCAACTTAAATAAATGAAATATTGAGTAACCGGAGATCTTCACCTAAAAGTGTCGATTTTCGCGTAAAAAGGCATTTTCACTATTTAAGTAAAATTAGTGTGAATAAATCCCTCTTAGTTGTAAAATAAAAAAAAAGGATGATTATAGGAGGAGGAATGCTATAAATTGATTATGTGATTTACTTATTTGTGAAATTAGGTTCGGGTAAGAGATTAAATTTAACTTATTGAATTTAGGGCATAATTATCTTTCCTTTACTTGATATTATAAGTATTTAGTGTAATTTAAATAATTGTATAATGATTATTGTCCAAGTCTTGAGGAATTAAATTTGACAAAGTGCATATATTGTTTCACCTCTTGAATCATTGTGGTTGATTATGTGTGGATTGCTTGAGGACAAGCAATGATTTAAGTGTGGGGGAGTTTGATAAGTGACCAATTTGAAGATAAGAGATAGATCTACAACTTTGGTGAAGACATCTGAATCCAGTTTGAAGGTTTTCCAGGTCAAAAAGCCAAATTATAATAGCTAATTTCTATTAGTCGAAGCTGAAACAGGGCAGTGAGCAATCAGGGGTATTTCGGTCATTTCTCAGCCTACACAGATCCAAATGAGGTGATTCTTGATGCATTGGAAAGCTACTCAAAGGGATACAAGTTTATGTTTTGGTCAAGAGCTAAATCAGCTTTTATCGTCAAGAAACATTCAGTTGAAGTTGACGCAAAATTGGAGCAGAGCTGGAAATTGAACAAAAGTGCACCAAAATGTCACTGTAGCAATCCGGCCGGAACTTGGCCGGATTTCTGTTAGAGAAGGCTGCTCTTTACGTGGAAAACTTATTTTCAGCTCCAACAAGTCACATGCAATGCCAGACATGTGAGAACTACTTTGTAGCTGTAAAAGGGTGGTGTAGGCCCCATTTTCTTGACTTCTTTCATCTTTATATAGCCAAAACTTGCAAGATTCAAGGAGGATCATACGGGAGAACTTGGACTGCAAAAATGTAGGTCTTCCATTTTTCTTAGTGTAGGATAGTAGTTTAGACAGTTCATCCAGTCTTGTTTATTAGCTAGGCAAAGATGAAGATGGAGGATGAAGAAGGCAAGGAGATGAATTCATGTGACAAGGGTTACATTCCTTCCAAACTCTTTATCTTTTGTACTTGATTTCAAGTTTAGTTAATATACAAGTTCTGGATTTTGTATTCAATATGTGTCTTTAAAGTTTATGCCTTGGGTTTGGTTGAACTTTCTATGATTGTTAGTGTTTATTATTTGGTTATTTGATCGCTATGATTTGAGCAAGTTATTTAACGCTTTTGCCCTGTAAATCATGATTAATCTGGTACCATTAATTGTGATTATCTAAGGTGTTGTTTCTGCAATGAAAATTGAGATTTGACACTGGTTCAAGAAGTTCTAAACATACGAAGTACACTCACAAGAGTAGAGGTGCACCTATGTGGTTTTAGTGATTAATTTCATATAATTTCATTGAAGAAATGAACTTGTAGCTAATTTAATAACCATGAGAATAGGTATGGATTAGTTATAATTATAGTTGATTCACTACGAAAGTAAATTTCATATGTATAAGAAAATTACACCATAACTAGTCTAGATAGTAGTATTCAATGATCCAAATATAGCACTTGCATGAGTAGTTAGGAATATCACAACCTAAGGACCTTTCATTTGTTATTTTCTTGCATAAGTTCAGTAGGTTTTACTTGTTATAATTCATTAATAGTCTAAATAATAGAGAAGGTTTAGTAGTACCGGTAATTGTTCAATCTTTCTCGCGAGATCGACCCGATATATACCCTAAACTACTAGTTGACCTGTATACTTGCAGTGAAATGGGTGTAAATCGGATTTTTTAACTTGTACGTATAGCAAAACTGTGAGGCCCCAGTTCGTTCTACGTTGATATATTCATTAATTGGGCGGTAACGTTTGGTTTTGGGAGTATTTCGAAAACCCTAAGTAGGGATTAAGATTTAAACCCTAAGTTCCGGTTAAGATTGAAAACCCGTTTTTTCTACATTTTCTTTATTAGAAAATTCCCCAGATAATTTTTATGAGTAAATATAGTTTTTAGATGATTTTTCTAGTATTGGTTAGATTTTGAGAAATTAAGAACGTATATCGGACGTGGGACCCACTAGTGCGAAAAGTTCGGAAAAATTTGGCCAATTAGGTTAAATTCCGGATACTGTGTAAAATTTATCGGGTGTTAAGAGATAAGTAGAGAGTGAGATATGATTGATGTGAGAGAGAAAAGAAAGGATAGGAATGCATTAATGGTGGTGACAAGTGTCACCATTTCATTGGAGAAGACTTAAGAATTATTATTCACTTTCTTGACTTTTTTGACCAAATGTTAAATATCTTAAAAATTCATTAAAATTTCCTCATTCTTTCTTCACCATAGCCGGCCCTCTCAAGCTCCACAAGGAAGGAAATTTCTTCAACTTTCAAGCTTCTACTTGGTGCAAATCATCCAAAAACATTTGTTAGATCCAATTCCACTCCATAAAATCTTTCCTTTTTGTGATAGTGAGTGCTTTAGTGAAGCTTGTTTGAAGGTTTAAGGTGTCCAACATCCTCCTCTCTCTTGTTTCTTGGTAAGTGAGGCTTGAAACACCCTACTACACCTAATGATGCTTATGTTATGCTTATTGGTGATTCAAGTGCTGAAATTTCTGGTTTTTATCTTGGTTTGGAGTGATTTGGTGAAGTTTTCCATTTTATGATGATTTTTCTGGTTTAATTGGATTATGATGGTGTGGTTGTTTGTGATGATTGGCAATGGACTATAATGGCTCTAGTGGATGTGAAATGTGGACAAATGCAACCAATTTTGGATTTGGTGTGAAAATTGCAAAGCTAGGGTTCTTAAATCCCCAATTCTGTCCGGTTTTGGATCATAGGGTTAGAGGCCGAATTTGACTTTGCTCAAAACATGAAAGTTGTAGGTATTGATGTGATTGAGATTCCTGCAAAATTTCAGGTCATTTAGATTAATGTAGAATGAGTTATGACGAAATTACTGTAGCTGTTCTGCTTTGGACAGAATGCGAAAACTGCGATAGTAATTGGCCATTTTGACTGGTTTTGGTTTGGATTTTGAAGTTGGTGTCTTCTGATGAAATGTAGCAGGATGTCTTAGCTAACATATGCCTTTGGAATTTCGGCATTTGGACTTGTATAGACTAAGTTATAGTAATTACAGTTTTGTGTGATTTGCAAACCTGTTTTGGTAATTCTGGTATAGTATTTGGCATTTTCGACCTAGTTAAGCTAGGAACTGGATTGAGTGACCTTCTACATTGTTGTACTCCTGTTTCTTAGCTTCGAAACGGTGGGTCTTACACCCCCATCTGATAACCGTAGTGAATTTGGTGCCATTACCGCATATTAAGGTCAAATACGGTTTGTGATCCTGTTTTGCAATTCTGGTATAGTGTCTTACATTTTTGACCTTGTTACATTCAAAATTGGATAAAGTTTCCTTCTTCAACATTGTATTCCCTTAAGTCCTGGATATCCCTGTAAATTTTCAGGTTAAACGGGTTAGTATATCCTGAGCTATAAACGAAATACTCAGACCTGTTTTGACCAGCAAATTCTGTTACGTTTTTGGAAAGTTTACGACTGGAACTTTGGCTTCACATTTGACTGGGTTACAAGCTGTTTGGGCTTGCGACCAAAACACCAAACTTATAGCCTTATATCAGAGCTTTCTAACGCCCTTGGAATTTCATGAATCGGATTTATAAAACCTGAGATATAGTCGAGCAAACAAGGCCTGCCCGTGAAAATGACCAGAAATCTGTTTTGGTCCTGATGACCAATTTCCGTTCCGAATTTGGATTGCCGACCTTCATGAAAGTTGTTTCATTTGGAATGAACTATCTAACTGCCAATTTTCAGCTCTTTTGACCATGTGTAGCATAGAAAACAGTTAGCACTCAAAACTGACCATTTGTGCATTGGCCAGATTTCGTAAGTGATTGTGTTTGGTTCATTTGGGACTAAAGCCTCCAGTTTCAGTTCTGGATGTCTTCATAACAGTTGTTGTTCATCCTTTAAGCTTCGATATGGCATCTCATACGCCTTAATCCGATATTCGTAGCTCAACTTATGAGTAAACTAGAAACGAGTGTCAAATCTGCCGTTTCCGTTTCCGTCTGTCATATTTACGTGCGCGCGTGTTGTTTTGCCGTTTTGCTTGTTTTGGGCATGTTAGTGGCCGTTTGTGATAAAATCTTCTATTTCAGACAGCGGTGAGCTAGGCGGAGCCGGTGGGGCCCACTACTAGCGAACGCGCGAAGCGATTTTGCTTCCGTACTACTTTTGGTATTTTGAGTAAGTATTCAGGCCGGTTTGGTGTGTTTTCTTTGCTATGTGTTTGAGATATGTGAAAAGGGCAGTTAGGCGAGGGTGTACTTTATCGCACTCGACCTAAACCCTAATTTGAATGTATAATTGTACTTGGCATATGTATATGAACCTTTTGGAACCAAAACCCTTGAGCTTGTGGCTCGGGGCGACTTTCGAATAAAGTTTGTGAAGTTTGCAAAGTTTGTGATTTTGAATAATTTTGTGAAGTTTGTGAGTTTGGGGCGAACTCTTGACCTGGTTGGACTATTCGAGCCGGTTAGGGCTTGGTCGAAGGCAGTCCAACTTAGTCTGAGGTCACCAAGTTTGTAGGTTCATTTTATGAACCAATTTTGTGAATCCGGTTCACCGAGAAGGTGACCAAGTTTGTGACCCGAGCTTGTGACTCAAGCTCAAGTTTGTGATTTCGTTCGCCCGGGCAAGTTTGTGAGGTGACTGGCCAGTGAGGGTGATAAGGTGTCGGTGGGTGTACAAGTGAAGTTCTACGGACTATTATTTGCAGTCGACGGAGTGTCGGCAGGAGATCACGCATGGCACATGAGTTGGCTTTGGAGCCACCTGTATCCTTATTATGTGATGTTACTTTTCTGCTTTTGCTTTACTCTTATTGTGTAACTGTTACGTGAAATTTATGCTTTCGCCCCTGTTTACTTACTAAGCATATAGCTTACCCCATTCCTTTTGTTTTCCTTAGCAGGGGCCGACGCGGGGACTTTTGGCTCGTATACTAGTATAGTTAGATTGGCTTGTAATAGTTGAACAGTTAGGATGTTTGTTTTTGTTCTGGTGGTTTGACTCGATACTTTTGGAGAATGTAATTATAACTCTTTTGGGGTTGTATATATTGTATTTAGTGCTCTTTCGAACTTTAAGTTTTGAGTTCTGGCGCGAGCTAGGCAGGCGGCCCGCCGATACCCTTGGGTTCGCCCTTGGGAGAAGTGGGGTCGTCACAAAAACCCCGTCACTAACCTTTGAACAGATTTTCTCATTCAAAGCTATCCACTTTGGTTTGACGATTACTCTCCATGATATTGATTGTCCTTTGCACTTGGAGACAGATTTTTTTTTTTTTTTTGAAGACAGATATTTTATTAGGCTACCCATTTTCCGGTTTTAGTTTTTCTTTTTCTTCAAGAAAAAAGTCGGTTAAAGATTATTAATGTTGAATCTACAAGTTAATGTATAATGGCTGATAACATGTCCTCCACAGTAACGTACACTGATTGCGCACGCCCACAGAAAACAAATGCAATAGTTTCTATATTCTAAGTTTTGTATGATAGTACTAACTAGACGTCTAAGTTCTACCAAGATTGCTTTCCACAATACCATGTTTAGGAGAGTATCATACATATATTGGTCCGGCAAAATTTTTATTTTTTGGGGAAAATATGGGTTGACTTTTAATCCTCCAATTATTAGGTGTATATTTTTGCCATTTGAACTTGTAAAAGTGTATGCCGCCCTTCACTCTTTTGGTTAGAGATAATTTCAGAAACCTCTCCTGAGATCTATGTTAATATCATTTGGCACTTTTGAAGTTTCAAAAATATCACTTAACTCCCATATTAGTGAGATGAGACCATTACACCTCTCCTTAGTCTATGATAATATCATTTGGCACCTTTGAAGTTTTAAAAATATTGCTTAACACCCATATTAGTGAGATGGGGGCCATTAATAACTATTATAGTGAATGAATTTAAAAATTATCTTCATTACTTTAACAATTTTTAGGCAAAACACTATGAAAAATATTTTTTTAGGTAAAATGTGTAAACCTTATATTATAATCAAATTGATAGAAAATTCAATATAAAATAACACAAAAGGGTAGGATTGGTAGAAAAATATTCTTGTTAAATGATTAAATTAAGAATATTTAATGATACAAGGGTGAGATTGTAACAAAATGTATGATTTTAGCAAAGGTTAGTGATATTTTAAAACTTTAGAGGTGCTAAGTAATATTAATATAAATCTTGGGGAGCTTGCTAAATGATCCCCTTTGGATTATATTTTTTGAAGAGTTTTTGGAGAAAAAATTACTGTAGCATTTTTTTTTTGGTAAAACATGATGCATGTGAGGTAAAAAGATAATTGAAAAATGTAAGAAGAATTATTCTCATAAAATTCTAAAAGATTTTTCTATAAAAAATGCAATCCAAACAAGGCCGTCTAGCATATAGTATATCAATAGTAGTGCTAGTGATCATAATTTGCTAATCCGAATGTCAACCAATTCAGCCATAAAGGAAGCAACAAATAATCAATGGTTTCTTATTTATGATAAGCACAGAGGAGAACAGTTAATTATCAACAGAAAAAGGGACCCTGCAATTTTATTAGTGTAGTTGGCAAAAATCAAACGCCCTCGTCCTAACTATACGTCCAAGTAGTATCGTTGGTAAAAAAGAAAAAGCATAAATGGCCGTGCTGGACACAATAGATTTACTTCCAAGTTTCAGAAATTTTCTTTTGGGTCATATAGATTTGTCTTGATATAAATATCGGAAAAAGCCAAACTCTTTTTTTTTTCCCTGCCCAAAAAACTTTGACTACCTAATTAACTATACCTTTTGGAAGTGGTGAGGTAAAATCGAATGTTTTATAGTTATCATTGATAAACTCTAGCTAGTGCAATTCACATTGGAACGTGCAATTTTCGTTCTACAAAAACACTAGAGGCATTCCTATATCTTTTTTTGTTTAAACTAACCAGAATCACTTGCCACAATGGTATAACTTGAAAGACTTGAGGAAAAATTTTGAACCGACAAAGAACTACTAGTACTTATAATGGATTTTGAACCCACAAAGAACTCAATTTTGAATCCAATGGTTTATGTTTCGTTAATTAAGTTGTCTATGTGTAAACTTGTAGATCTTATTGTTTATGTGTTTACCTGTTCTTACTAGACTTATACATCAAAAAAGAAATTGAGTTTTGGTTCAAATCATAAGAAATTATGGGCATCCAACGTGCAATGAGTTTGAAGTTGAACCTCTTTAATTAATTACAGGACTTATGTTTAATTAACTATTGTTGACTCAGTAACTGGCCGTGATTTTATTCCATCTATGGTTTATGGAAGGAACATTCGGGGCCATGATTTTAGGGGAATGTTCTGCGCAGTATTGACAGTCAACTCAAAAGTTGTATCAGCTGCGATCTTCCGGATTTTGGGACAGGATATAGCAGAACTCCCTCAAGTTGCAAGTAAAAGTTGCCATCAAGGCAAGGGATACTTTCAACTGCTGTTTTCCTGTATCGAGAAATTGATGGCATTTCTGAAGATAAGAAGTTTAGTGCTCCCTGCTGCTGATGAAGCAGAATCAATATGGACTGAAAAGTTTGGTTTTAAAAAGATTTCACATGATCAGCTTGTTAATTACAAAAACACCTGTTGGGAAATGATGAGTTTCAAAGGGACTTCTATGCTGGAAAAAATGGTTCCCAAATGTCGGATCAAGCATCAAGATGGTCAAGCTGATACCGTTTCTGATGTTCCCATACAGTGATTCATCAAAATGGATCATTTTCAGCATTTGACAGAGCTTGTGCCGCAGATAAGATGCAGCAGGACTTGAAAAATGCGCTTGTTTGGGCTTCGGTAACTGGGATTGACTGAAAATGGATGGATTTTTGAATCGCAGTAAATTGATTTTTAGCAAAGACCAGCAATGATGGGATTTAATAAGAAAAGAAAAGAAAGTGGAAGGAAGGAATACTTTTCTTTCGTTTAAGAGTTTACTTGAGATAGAAAACAAAGGATTTGATTTGATTTGAAGGGATTCATTTGCTGCTACAGTTGGAAAACCTTTCCGTCCACTTATGAGCTGATTTTAACAGAAAGTTGAAGAAAGTTTACAAATTTTTTAAAAAGCATCAATTGTGTTTTTAAATGAATACTAAGCAAAATTTTAATGATTTATATATATCCAAAATCACTCCATTTCTTTCCTAAACTCCTAAATAACATCAAAATCACTTCCATTTTTTTCTCTTCTTTTCTTTTCTTTCATAACTTCTCATCTTTTCTTTTCTATCAAACTAGCCACAACAGTCCTTAAATTTCTTATATTTTGGATTTTTTAATTTAATCCAGCAGCCTTGTTCTTATCAGGGTGGAGAGCAATAGCTAATTTCCTATACTGTTTCTTTATTTTCTCATCAATCACACCAACCAAGGATCTCATACCAGTCCACTTCTCCATTCACTTTGTCTCAGAAGCAGCATATATATATCAAGCGTCTCTAGAAACTGCGAAAGACCCTCTAGTTCAGGAAACAGGCTTTGAGCCTTGGAAGCAAATCTCATAGCTCCTCGTATATCATTCTCTGCCAACTTTTGCTCTGCCATTTCTTTCGTCCCTGGCAAATTGCCCCATCTTTATTACATTCCAAATCCACAGGCCAGGAATAAAAGATTTTGCTGGATACAAAAACATGTTTCACTCGTAGTTTCACTTCATTTTTTGTTGTATTGCAAAGTTTTTTTTTTTTCATAGAGGTTACTCCAAAATTCAAATATTTTGTTAAACTAATATTGCGTTGTGAATACTGCTGTGGCACGCAATGCGCACGATCAAATGTGACAAAGTAGACATTGCTGCTTACAGATCTTTTCATTCTAAACCATGTCCATAGTTATATTATTATCCAGGATTAATATTGTTCTATGAAAATCTCATTCAACAAAATTTCTTAGGTAGCTTAGTTTGTTGGAGATTATGTGTTAAAGATTTGTGTCATAGTTTATCAAGCCGTTGGTTGATTCTATGTGATAGCACAATAATAGAAGTTAATCTACCAAAAAAAAAAGCAATAATAGAAATTAAAGGTATTACCTACTAACTAGAATAAGGTTTACTATAGTCCTACTCTTTTATGCTTCTTCCTCAGACATGCAAAGATTGGTTATTTGTACTATTTCAGTAACCATGAGACATGCGCCGACCACTTCTAACATGCTTTCTAGTTTCTACCCGTTCTTGAAGGAAAGGAAACAAGATGTCAGTTGATGGAGCAACTAAGCCAAAGATAAGTTCTGTGCGCGGTGTCTAGAAAGGATGCAATGACAATAATTAGAGCACGGGACCATTACAATCCAAAAAAATGTAAAGAATGATGATAGAATAAGTGAGTTCAAATTTTGGACTCTGTTAAATGAATTTTCAGCTTTCGTTAATTGAGTTGGGTATGTGTAATCTTGTTGGTCTTGTTGTTTATGTGTTTAGCTGTTCTTAGTTAACGGGGTTCAACTTCTGCAATTTCACAAAAATCAAAAAGGGATAATCTCACAAACCTCCCTTGAGGTTTATAACAATTGTAGGCAGTACCCTTCATGTTTAAAAAATTGTAAAAACCTCCCTCAAAAAATAGGCTGGGGCTCACTTTGCTTGTGCAAGCAAAAAATTACCATGGATAATCCTAAGATGCCCTTAGGTGATTATCCTCTACAAAAACAAAGCTTCTTAGTAATGTTAAACTCAAAATATTACTTACATATGTTGAAAAAGTTCTCTAGCAAGTTTGTTTCTATCCCCTAAAAGTAAAAAATATTGATAACTACATGACCCCAAAAAAAAGGGATACTAATTGAGTAAGAATCTTTTCAGAGAGGACACTAGACTTTTTTGTTTATTCCCAAATTACTATTATATTGAGTAAGATTGAGTTGAGGTAATATGGGAATTTATGACAAGATTGAACTTTATTGCTCTTGCTCTTCTTTATTCTTTTAGAACTTTTTTTGATGGGTTTATTAAATTTAGTTTAAAATCATATTACTTCCCTTCATGAAGACTTTAAGTTCAATATAGGATGAAGGTCTTTTTTTTTTTGTCATTTTACACCATAAGGGAAGGTATGTATAATTTTTCCAACTTGAAGGATACTGTCTACAATTGTCTTAAATCCTAGGGAAGGTTTGTGAAATTATCCCAAACTAAAAACCTTCAACGTCTTGGAGTTGAAAACGATGCAAGAGTCATCTTCAGGTTTGTCTTTTAGACAACTAGTATACATATAACTTTTATAATCTAATTTTGCCTTTATAATTTTCTCAAGTAGGAATTAGTACAAAAGAGAAATTTTAGTTCTGTTACGTCCGCCAATTCTTTGTTTGTCAAAAGCTATACAGCTTCGTATAAATTAGCTATTTTTAAAAGTGTTTTTGAAAAATTTTACTGTAACAATGTAAATTAAAAACTTCTCTGTTTGTCAAAAACTTCCTTTTTATTTATTTATTTATTTTTTGGATTTTTTAAAATTTAATCCAACAGCGTTGTTCTTATCAAGGTAGAGAGCAACAGCCAATTTCCTATAATTTTCTTGATTGTCTCATCAAACACACCGACCATGGATCTCATACCCGTCCACTTCTCCATTCACTTTTGTCTCAGAGGCAGCATATATATCAAGTGTCTCTAGAAACTGTGAAACACCCTCTAGTCCAGGAAACAAGCTTTGAGCCTTGGAAGCAAATCTCATAGCTCCTCATATATCCTTCTCTGCCAACTTTTGCACTGCCATTTCTTTCGCCCCTAGCAAATTGCCCTATCTTTATTACATTCCATTTTCACAAGCCAGGAATAAAAGATTTTGCTGGTACAAAAACATGTTACCCTCGTAGTTTCACTTCATTTTTTGTGGTATCGCAAAGATTTTTTTTCTTTTTTGGTCATAGAGGTTTACTCCAAAATTCAGATCTTTTGTTAAAGTAACATTGCATTGTGAATACTGCTGGGCACGCGATGCGCACGATCAACTGCGACAAAGTATACATAAGTACTTGCGGATCTTTTCGTTCTAAGCCATGTTCATAGTTATATTATCATCTAGGATTAATATTGTTCTATGAAAATATCATTCAACAAAATTTCTTAGGTAGCTTATTAGTTTGTTAGAGATTATGGATTAAAGACTTGTGTCATCGTTTATCAAGCTCTTGGTTGATTCTATGTGATAGCTAAGTATAGAAATTAATCTACCCGAAAAAGAAACCAATAATAGAAATTAAAGGTATTACCTGCTAACTAGAATAAAGTTTACTATAGTCCTACTTTTTTGTCCTTCTTCCTGAGACATGTTAAGATTGGTAATTTGTACTATTTCAGTAACCAATGAGACATGCCCGCTTCTAACATGCTTTCTAGTTTCTACCGTTCTTGAAGGAAAGGAAACAAGATGTTAGTTGATGGAGAAACTATGCCAAAGGTAAGTTCCGCGGTGTCTACAAAGGGTGCAATGACGTTAATTAGAGGGTGAGATTATTACAATCCAAAAAAGTGTCAGAATGATAGGATAAGTGAGTTTAAATTTTGGACCCCATTAAGCGAATTACATCTATCAAACTCCTCTGCTGTGTAGCTCATATTTCTTTGAAACTTATTAATCACCTCCCTGTAATGGTGAGGAAAAGAAAAAAAAAAAAGAAGAGAAGAAAAAGACGAGAAAAGTTTTACATTGTATAACTTGGTATATTGTATAACTTTGTTTTCACATAATTAAAGAGTAAATTGATAGTACTATATAACAACAAAAGAAAATTTTCAAAGTACATAGATAATTACCTAGTATAGTGACCTAGGAAGTTTTGATTTAGTAACTAATGTTGAGATACCAGAATTTAAACATTTTGGGCTCAAATTTTTTTTCTCCATCCCCGCTTCTTATATCTCACTCTTCCCTTGTTTGGGAAATAATTAAAAACAAATAATTATCTAGTGTTGTGAAGAAGTACATGCCTAGCTAGCCTTTATAAAATTTGCAAGGATGAGATTCTACTGCACTAAATTTAGTTGTAGCCTTAAACTCAAATGCCGAAAATTTTTCTAACTCTGTTCATTTGTTTCAACCAATACTTTGAGTTGTTAATTAGGTATATATTTCGTGAAAATTAATTTGTCTTCGAAATTTCAATTCTGATTTACATACATGAATCATTGACAGGTTTTTTTTATATAAGTGCAAGTTTAATTTCAATTTATACCCGTTGACTGCAAGTATACAAGCCAAACTAGTAGTTTAGCGCATTAATCGGGTCGATCCCACGAGAAACAATGTCCATAAGTACTAGGTCCTTATTTTCTCTATTATTTAGACTTATAATGAGATTGAGCAGAAAAACTATATTTGCTACTGTCTATAATCTGATTTAATAAATGCAAGTCACAATTGGAGAAAATTCACTAATGACTTGAATCTAGGGATGTAGATTCCACTTATGGCACAAAAGATCCAAATGAATGAATTTAACACTTGTTACTACTCTTGTTTAACTAGGGATTCATTTCCAAAATTGCCAAAATTTCATTCTCAAGATAATAAGGTTTAGAACAGTCTAGATTTCTCTAATCTCTTGATTAAAACTAAAACTGCTCTTGTTCATGCATGAAATGTAAAATTAATCCACTTGAATGTATTCCTATTCTCATGAACCTACAACTCAAGCTCTACTCATGTTATTCCATTATTATTACCAATTCTCATTGAGTAATAACAACAAATGACCTGCTAATGGTGATCAAACAACAAGAAGTAATCAATCTGCACAAGAAGACAAGTTAATACAAGATACAACAAGTGTAAATCACATTCAATTCATATCACTTAGCCATAAGTTTCATCTACTCCCTAGATATAGAAATTTAGTTACCCATGAATGATATAACAATCAAACTCATAAGTTCATTAATGAAAAACAGCATAAGTTACAAGTACAAGAAGGATAAAGAAAAGCTTAGCCAAGTTAATGGTGAAACCCTCAAAATTCTGCTATGTCTTGCACTAGATGATTACAAGATGAAGTCTCCAAGTGCTCCTTGCAAGAATTTGCTAGCTAGAGAGAATGTGTTCTACCAAAAAATTGGTCTCCGTATCTCTTCAGACTTCTCCTTGTTTTTCTGCATAAAAACTGCTCAAAAGCTCCTTTTCACTAGTCAAATTTCCACCTCTGGATTCCCAAATCTAAAATTTGTTAACATAGTCAATAACAAATGTTTTTGACTTGACAATAGGCCATCTCTTCCGCCCTTTATCTTCTAAAGCATGTGCAACCGAATTCCCTTGCTAAATATAGATAGAAAGTAGTATGAACACAAGAGAAATGGCTGAGCAAATTGCAGAATTTTGGCTACAAAACGCGACTTGACAAAACGCGGCTTTAAGCCACGTTTTCATGACTCGCGTTTTCAACTCTATGCTTTTGGCCTCGCTTCAGATATGATTTTATCTATGATAGAGACCGAACTAGCCTTTGTACAAAACACAAAAGTTGTAGGCCTTTGAATTAGATTTACAATGCTTCAAGAATCATCCAAATCGGAGATCTATGGACTGAGATAAGATCAAAATACTATCACCTAGTCAAACCCCTGTTTCAGTCTCGTCCATAGAATGCAGCTTCTGTATTTTGACTTTTTGTTCATGAAAGCAGTAGAATTGGATTTCGATGTCTTTGTACCAAATGTAGGTCTACCTCTTAGATTTAAAATGGTATAAAGATCATCTCAATCTGATATGTGTAGCTCCAGGTATAGTCGAAATACGAAAACGTGTCAGGGTTGTTTTCACTTGCATTTCTTCAATTCACTTCATTCATCACCAATTATCCACTTTTCACTTCAGTTGACATCCTTTGGTGATTGAATCATTAATCCTACATGAAAATGAGGTTTTTACAATTAAAATCAATAGAAATGCAATGTTAGACACTTTAACATAAAATGTAGATTTAACCTAATTATTTTAGTTATAAACAAGATTAAACTACTAAAATTAACTGATAAAATACACTTAAAAACACGTAAAATATACTCTTATCAAATACTCCCACACTTGAACCATTGCTTGTCCTCAAGCAATTTAGAAATACAAACCAACAATGATTTAAAATATTTTGAAGATAATTATACGTGCTTAAGTATACTTCATTTCCTCAAAACAAGGTAAATAACTATTATGTGATTTTTCTTTAATTCTCAATTACTCATAATATCAGGCAAAGAAGAGCCAAGTATACCATAATTATACTAATTCAACTCAATTTCTCAATTTTACCCAATTTTATAAGCAAGCAACTTATATAATCAATAAAGATGCTAACTAATCTCATGATCAACTTCTTATTTTTCTTAAAGAGGGATTTTTTCTTTTTACATAGTTAAATACTACTTAAGTTGTGAGAATGCCTTTTGACACGAAGATCAACATTTTTAGATGAAAATCGCCGGTTACTCAACATTTCACGTATTCAAGTTGCTTTTCATACTCTTAATTGGAATACCGTTTTACACGAAAGTTGACATTTGTAGATGAAAACTCCTGGTTACTAAGTACAAGAACCATTGGAGTAGAATAATTTTTTTCTTTTTTTTTATTTATACATATAGAGAAATAATAAAATTCCCTCTAAAGAATAATCATGAGAAGAGTATGACACTTATTGACCATATTAATTTCTTAACTTATAAAATAAAATAAAAAGAAGAAAATTTATCAAATATGCAAAATGTAGGCATAATTTTCTCCCATTTACTAGATATACTTTCCTACAAATGTAAAAATTATAATCACATAATTGTCATTTCCAAGTTAAATGAGAAAAGAAGTTTCAAAACCACACATATTTATTTCAAAAGGATAATTGACAAAATTTTATTTGTTTATTATGATTATTATATATATATGTATAAGGTTTTGGAAAAATTTTGACAGAGTCTCCCCTTAAAAGTGGACTAAACTCCCTGCCAGCAAACCCAAAATAGACAACATATAAGTCAAGTAATATTTTAAACTACTTGTCCACACATTAAACATAAAAACTACTAAAAGTACCATACATTTCTTCCCCCACACTTAGAATACACATTGTCCTCAATGTGTAGGGAAAGAAAAGAAACAAAGGAAAGGAACAAGTGACTCCCCAATTGAGATGGCTGCGGTCCAGTGAAGCCTTGAATCATGAACCATTGACCGATCAACCATCTACAATCAACGATCTACTAGTAACTGCCACAAGTTCCAATATTGAAAATAAGCAATGTAAGTTAGACATTCTAAAAAACAAAAGATGAACAATAACAAGCAAACAAACAAACAAAAGATGAACAAAAGGGGCGGCCTCAATCATCCTCTTCATCACCATCCATGGGAGGTGGACGTATTCCGAGATGAACTTCAATGTGGATCAGGCGAGTGTCCACTCTAGCTAAATGATGCTCAAGGTCATCCAAGCGACCAAAGAGCTGCTGCCAATTGGTTTGTACCGGAGGAGGAGGAGGTGCCGCAGTAGAGGGTCCAGCTTCCTCTCGACCATGTCTAGCCTTCTGCCTCTGCTTTTGAACAGGTCGAGGAATTTCTCCTGTGCCAATACCAAGTCGACGTAGAGTAGAAACCGATAATTCAGCACTTGATGTAACATACTCTCGCCTCATGCCTTCCTACTGAACTTCAAAAAATGGAAAGATCAAAGTAACTAGACGAGGAAATGATAATTTGAAAGACGTCGTCTTACGCCTCGCTGTAGACCGAATGTGGCTAATGATGATGTTCGGTAGGGAAATTCAAGCATAGTGAGAATTCTGATTACGGAACATGTAGTCAAGGAAGTAGATGTCACTCTTACGGACCTCCGTGTGCCACATCTTTTTGGGAATGACATTGTGAGCCATCATATAAATAAGGAGACGATGGCGAGGTTCGAAAACATTTGCCAATATAGTCTCCTTCCTCGTAGAGCGAAAAGGTTGGTACTCAAGACCAAACCTAGCCATTGCCAACGATGGATCCCACTTCCTATTTGGGGGAACAAACTCCATCTTCAAGTCGATCGCCCGGCCTTGATCACTACATCCCAAAATCCCAGCCAGGCACTCGCGTGACAAGATTATACGTCTTCCTCGCACCCAAGACTCAACCATTTCACCACTGTGGCGCGCCTTACTCTCAATGTTGGCATAGAACTCTCGCGCCAATTCGGGATAATAATGATTAGGTAGGGTGAGAATCGCAGCCCAGCCAAGCTGAGCAAAAGCCTCCGAGATGCGATGCACCATCTCAACCTCTGGACTAACGTGCATCTCGAACAAGAACTCCAAATTAGCATGTTCCTCATGCTCCTCTTGATTCCTGTGAGTATTGAATCTAACACTGTCAAAAACAGATGTTCCCACGCCACGAGAGGTGCCCTCACTGAGCTGTCGGCTAACTGGTGGAGGAGAAGGTGATGTCCCCTTCTCAGTTATTTCCATCTCCTCATTAATCTCCCTCTCATCACTGCTGGAGGAGGAATATATCACTCTGCTTCCCCTTCTCATAGTACCTAATGCAAAGAATGCAATTAGCCACATATACTAGGACACAGTTCATAATTTGGCAATAAATATCCTGAATTGATCCAAATAATCCTAAAATTCATTTCTTAAAGCTATAAATCATCCAATAACTTACTTATAGGACCATACAAGAAGAAACATTTTTCTATGCCAAAAATTGACCAAAATTACCAATTTAAGCAAGATATGTAACAAGTATAACTCAATCAGTGAAAAAAGCATCACTCATGATTATAGCAATCTATAATTAACAACGATAATGTGCAATTAGCTATAACCATAGTTAGCCAAAAATTCAACTAATTAACTCACAAATTCAACCAAATTGCTCATTATAAACAATGCACATACTAAAACATCATCAACTAGCCATTCTTAACCATAATCATTAATCACCAACGGCTTAAAAACACTTTAATCCAACTTTTTCAATTTAGCCAAATATAGCAATTAAAAAAAATTAAAGAACGATTAATCATCAAATTGCTATATTGAGCATGTAATCATGCATAAATAACCTTAATAAGCATCAATGAGGTCAAAAACATCACTATACATCATCACAAATTCGAAATTAAAAAATGTCAAAAAGCTCAGGAAATTAAAAAAATATGAACTTTGAAATACGAAGTTTTGATGAAGAAACTTACCTCAATCACATAGAAGATGTTTGGTGATGCTAAATATGTGAAAAGTCCTATGAAACACCTTCCAATTGACCTCCAATTGAAGAAATTAGAATTAAAAAACGCTAACCTTCAATCTCTTTAAAACCGATTTTTAGGTGTTTTTGTTGGATTTTAATCGATTAAAAAGGTTGTATAATGCTCTAAAGGTGTTGGGTTTATGTTTTTTTAGCAAGGATATGGAACAAAAATGAAGATTGGTGAATTGGGGGTGAAAGGATGAAGAGAAACGCGGCTGGAAATGGAAGAGAAAATGATATAATTGAAGCAGAAATCGTGTTTTAAGCTTTGGCCAAGGATGGAAAACGCGGCTCCACAAAACGCGCCTTTGAGTCGCGTTTTGTGTTGAGTCGCGTTTTCAGTGTAAATTTTGCAGGTTCCAAAACGCGACATAGCAAAAAAACGCGACTTGAAGTCGCGTATTCGAAGGCACGTTTTGTCCTTCTGGAATAGGCTTGAAAACGCGACTTCCTTAAAACGCAACTTCAAGTCGCGTTTTGAAGCGCGTTTGCTTTGGTTCAGATGTAAAATTGAAAACGTGACTTACTGGCGTGTTTTCTAGAAAAGCACGTTTTCTTCTGCGAAAATATGCACAAATGCAACTTTTTGAATAATTACTAATGGTACCCCAATTTCCCAAAATGCATCATAGATCATTTGTTTACAAATTTTATCAATGTACACACATGTAAAACAATGAAAACATGCATTTTACCCCTTTTTAATGGATCAAATACACCTTTAACGCAAATCAAGGGGTTGAGCTGCTTGATCAAACTTCGCCTTTTTCACCTCAAATGGTTATCTTTGCTTCCGTTTACCAACCTTGTGACACACAAACAACAACTTAACTTAAATACATGTATTAAACACAAAATCACTCCAAATTAACACATATAACTTAAACATTGGGTTGCCTCCCAATTACCGCTTTTGTTTATAGTCATTGACTCGATTCAAAGGTTGAATTCTCAAATTGAAGCAAAATCATCCAAGTGACATATGAGTCCCTTGGGGACGATTTCACCCACTAAATAGGGTTTTAATCTTTGTCCATTCACCTTAAACCTTTCATTTCTTGAATTTGCCACTTCAACAGCTCCATAAGGGAATACTTGAGTAACATCAAATGGTCCCGGCCACCTTGACTTCAATTTCCCTGGAAACAATCTTAGGCGTGAGTTGAATAAAAGACTTTTTGCCCTACCTGGAATTGTTTAGAAATAATATGCTTATCATGCCAATATTTGATCTTTTCTTTATAAATTTTAGCATTTCATAAGCATGTGGCCGATGTTCCTCCAATTTACTTAACTCAAATAGCCTCCTTCCACCTACAAGATTAAAATCCATATTAATTGCGTTAATAGCCAAATAAGCTTTATGTTCAATCTCTACAGGTAAGTGACAAGTTTTTGCATAGATTAAACGATACGGCGACATCCCTAAGGGTGTCTTAAATGCTGTTCGGTAAGCCCATAGTGCATCATCTAACTTTGTAGCCCAATCTTTGCATGACTTGTTCACTGGTTTCTTTAAGATGAGCTTTATCTCTCAATTAGCTAGTTCCGCTTGTTCGTTGGCTTGAGGATGGTACAGGAGTGATGTTTTGTGTCTACAGCCATATTTAACAATAAGGAATCCAGTTGTTTGTTACAGAAATGTTTTCTTTCATCACTTATTATGGCCTTAGGTATACCAAACCTGCAAAAAATGTTCTTTTTAAGGAATCGGAGTACAACCTTAGAGTCATTAGTAGGTGAAGCAATTGCCTCTATCCATTTAGAAACATAATCCACTGCGACTAAGATGTACATATTATTAAAAGAACTAGGGAATGATCCCATAAAATCTATACCTCACACATCAAATAACTCAACCTCCGAAAAGGTAGTTAGGGGGCATTTCATTTTTACGAGATATATTTCCACCTCTTTTGCATGCATCACAACTTTTAACATATTTTCTAACATCTTGGTACATAGTTGGTGAATAAAATTCTGATTGTCATACCTTTGCCACAGTTTTTGAAGTGCTAAAATGACCACCTATTTCAAGGTTATGACAGTGATATAAAACATTATGTACCTCATTTTTGGAAATACATCTGCGCACTATACTATCGGCACAATGTCTATATAGCAATGGTTCTTTCCAAAAGTAACTTTTGACGTCATGCAAGAATTTATTCTTTTCATGATAATTAAATCCTTTTAGAATCTCTCCACTTACCAAATAATTAGCAAAATCTGTATACCATGGAGAATTGATAATTGCTAGGACAAACTCATCTGGAAATTCTCTTGAATAGGAACTTGGTCATTGATTGGGATATATTCCAAGCGTGATAGATGATCCGTCACTAGATTCTCTGTTCCCTTTTTATCTTTTATCTCCACATCAAATTCCTGCAATAAAAGAATCCACTGAATTAGTCTAGATTTTGCATCTTTCTTATGTAGCAAGTATTTAAGAGTCGAATGGTCTGTATATATGATAACTTTAGATCCTACTAATAGGATCTAAATTTATCTAAAGCAAATATCACCGCCAATAGCTTCTTTTTCGTTGTTGCATAATTGAGTTGTACCTCATTTAGCAATTTGCTAGCATAATAGATGACGTGCAACCTTCCTTCTTTCTTTTGCCCCAAAACTGCTCCAACCGCATAGTCACTTACATCGCACATCAATTCAAATGGTAGTGATTTGAGGACTTGTAAAATTCTTGATATTTTCCTTAAAAATCCCCTCTTATTTGGCAATTATTACTTTATAATAACCTTACTACCCAATCACCCCACAATAAGTGCAAATGAACATAGAATTAAGGGTTTTCCCTTTCGTTTTGAAATTATCGCAAATTAGGGTTTTTACGCCTTTTCGTAGTGTGACTATTCGGTACGGAGTGTGTATCAAATTTGGTGATTAAGAGTGAGTTTTAGATGATATTAAGTGTGTGATTAGAAGTGATAGTAATAAGTTAGTGAATTATAAGATAAAACCTTAGTATACGCGATTTAAGGAAAATCGGCTCGAACCGACGGGTATCGTTCACTACCGATTGAACACACCACTTGATCACCACTTTCTTACCATGAAACATCATTGAAATTAGTGCAAAATATCAGCCCCTTTCTTAGCTCGTAGTGGCTGAAATTATTGACTAGAAAAACACAATGAAAGGAAAAAATTTGAGAGTTAATCTCATGGCGACAAGTAGCGGTCATCCAAAGGTTGTTGACCAACCAATTTCTTCCATATTTATCATCAAAAATCACTCACATTGATCCTTATTTTAGCATTCCAGCCGTGAGCTTTGAAGGAGAGAGCAAGAGGAAGAAAACTCTATTTCATCTTGAGCTTAATCCATGTGAGTGAGAAATTAAGAAAACTAAATCGATTAACTTCTCAATTAGGAGCTTAGGAAGCTTGGGGAGCTAAATTTTTCAAGAAGAGGTGAAGGATATCTCTTGCAAGCCTTTTATTGAGGTATTATGGCTGTTCATCTTCCTCCTTTCCCTTAGTCTTGTTGAAGTTATGTAGTAACTTGTATTCTTGCCTTGTGATACCTAGTTATGGGGTGTTGATACTTGTGGTACTGAAATTTTGAGTTAGGGTTTTGAATGGTTCGCTTATATTTCTAGTTGTTTGGATGGTATATGGAGTATAAAATCTTGTATAGGAAGTTGTAGTAGTGGTTTAAGCTAGAAAGATGAAGTTTACACTTTAAAATCACTAAATTCCATATTTGGATTTTCATCTTACCCTATTCTGACCGGTTTTGTTTAGCAATGATGGAGGCCGAATTAGACTTAGATGTTTTATAGCTGCCTACAAAATTTCAACTCAATCCGAGCACTGTAGCACGTGAAAAGACAAAAATACCCTTGACTGCCATAGGTAGAGCTCTGTGGACAGTTTTGACATTTCACCATTTTAGCCGCATTTTTTTCACCTTGATCCATATTTAATTAGCATTTGGTCAAAACACAAAAGTTGTAGTGCTATGTTTTAGCTTTCCAACGCCTCTAAAAACGCCTCAATCGGACTTTTGTAGTCTACGTTATTGTCAGTTGAATGCAGTGCTGTTAACCAGCCTGATGGTGAAATTCTGGTTCTGTAAACGATGAATTTGACTTGGATACACTATGAACTGGATTGAGTTGTCTTCACCAAAGTTGTAACCCTTTGTCTTAGATTCGAAATGGTATAAATTGTACCCCAATCCGATAAGCGTAGCTTCGGTTGTGACCGATACGCTAAGAGACGTCGAACCTAATTTTTTTTTCTTTTTGCCTTAAACCTTATTTCTGGTTATTTCTGTAGCATGGTTTTGTAATTGTATGACGTTGAACCTATTGAATGGCTATTGTAATGAGACTCTTTGCGTGTGATTTTGGGACTGATTGAGGAAAAGAATGAAGCCATAAATGGTTGAAAAATGGGTAAATGCAAAGGGCGTGCTGTCCAAATTTGCGCTCGAGGGCTAGGTAGATATACTCGTGATTTGCGTAAGAATTTGAGAATGAATACCACTTGAACCATCTAGGATATTTGCGTCTTCTTTTATCGTGGTATATAAGTTAGAACTTGGCCGACCTTGTACCCTTGGGAAAATGGAATTAACAACTAATAGAAATACGTTTTTCCTCTTCTTTCGACTCAAATGGTATTTTCAGGTATAATTGTTACCAAGTCTCACAATTTGAAAAGTGAGCAAGAGTTTTACGAATATTCTCTAAATGAATTTCAATTACTTGATTCTTGTTAAACGAAACGTTTAAGTTTCGAATCTTAGTCGATTTTCAAAGTTCTTAAACAATGTTTTATCGCATATTTGGACTCTAAAGCAGGAGTACAACCTAGACGTGATCACTAGAAGCACTACATTTTGGTGAGTGTTTCCAAATATCTAATTAAACTTGACTTTTGTATTTAACACTTGACCAATGTGATTACATGATACTAGTGATATCCATTCTAAGCTTAGCAGTCTTGCTCGGTGGAAAATACTTATTCAAGAATGCTCTTGATAAATCATCCCATGTGGTGAAAATGTTAGGAGCATGAGAGTGTAGCCAAAGTTTTGCCTTATCTCTCAATGAAAATGGGAACAATCTTAGCCTTATAGTATCATCACTAAGTCCATTCATTTTAATTGTATCACATATTTCCAAGAATGTAGTTAAGTGTGAGTTAGGATCTTCTACTGCATTACCTCCAAATTGAGATTGTTGAATCATTTGGATAAGTGATGTTTAATCTCAAAATTGTTAACATTTTCCGTAGGCCTTGCTATGCTTGTTTGAGATTCTTGTGTTCCCGGTAGAACAAAATCTCGTAGAGCTCGCCTATTTGCTTCATTTTCTGCCATTTTTTCTTCAAATGGTAGCTCTATTAAGATTTCCTCTATCGGTTGCCAAACCTCTTGTTCCTCTTGTTGTGGTATATGCCTCCTTTGTCTACGTAGTGTCCTCTCAATTTCTGGATCGAAAGGTGCAACTTTCCGAGATGTCCAGTGCATACACTACAAACAGAAATAGGAGAGATTATGCAGCTTCAATTGTCTACAATTGATTAAAATACAAAATTAACTATAGACAACTTAACTAATAAAAATAAAACTGTCTAAATTAATAGAGATTATTAGACCATAATATTACCGCTCCCCGGCAACAGGGGCAAAAACTTCATGGGTTTTTGATATAAGTGCAAGTTTAATTCCAATTTATACCCAATGACTGCAAGTATACAAGTCAAACTAGTAGTTTAGCGCATTAATCGGGTCGATCCCACGAGGAGCAATGTCTATAAGTACTAGGTCCTTATTTTCTCTATTATTTAGACTTATAATGAGATTGAGCAGAAAAATTATATTTGCTACTGTCTATAATCTGATTTAATAAATGCAAGTCACATTTGGAGAAAATTCACTAAAGACTTGAATCTAGAGATGTAGATTCCACTTATGGTACAAAAGATCCAAATGAATGAATTTAACACTTGTTACTACTCTTGTTTAACTAGGGATTCATTTCCAAAATTGTCAAAATTTCATTCTCAAGATAATAAGGTTTAGAACAGTCTAGATTTCTCTAATCTCTTGATTAAAACTAAAATTGCCCTTGTTCATGCATGAAATGTAAAATTAATCCACTTGAATGTATTCCTATTCTCATGAACCTACAACTCAAGCTCTACTCATGTTATTCCATTATTATTACCAATTCTCATTGAGTAATAACAACTAATGACCTGCTAATGGTGATCAAACAACAACAAGTAATCAATCTGCACAAGAAGACAAGTTAATACAAGATACAACAAGTGTAAATCACATTCAATTCATATCACTTGGCCATAAGATTCATCTACTCCCTAGATATAGAAATTTAGTTACCCATGAAAGATATAACAATCAAACTCATAACTTCATTAATGAAAAACATCATAAGTTACATGTACAAGAAGGATAAAGAAAAGCTTAGCCAAGTTAATGGTGAAACCCTCAAAATTCTGCTATATCTTGCACTAGATAATTACAAGATGAAGTCTCCAAGTGCTCCTTGCAAGAATTTGCTAGCTAGAGAGAATGTGTTCTACCAGAAAATTGGTCTCCGTATCTCTTCAGACTTCTCCTTGTTTTTCTGCATAAAAACTGCTCAAAAGCTCCTTTCCACTAGTCAAATTTCCACCTCTGGATTCCCAAATCTAAAATTTGTTAAGATAGTCAATAACAAATGTTATTGACTTGACAATAGGCCATCTTTTCTGCCCTTTATCTTCTGAAGCATGTACAACCGAATTCCGTTGCTAAATATAACTAGAAAGTAGTATGAACACAATAGAAATGGATGAGCAAATTGCAGAATTTTGGCTACAAAATGCAACTTGACAAAACGCGGCTTTAAGCCACGTTTCAACGACTGGCGTTTTCAACTCTATGCTTTTGGCCTCGCTTCAGCTATGATTTTATCTATGATAGAGGCCGAACTAGCCTTTGTACAAAACACAAAGTTGTAGCCTTTGAATTAGATTTACAATGCTTCAAGAATCATCCAAATCGGAGATCTATGGACTGAGATATGATCAAAATACTATCACCTGGTCAAACCCCTGTTTCAGTCTCGTCCATAGAATGTAGCTTCTGTATTTCGACTTTTTGTTCATGAAAGCAGCAGAATTGGATTTCGATGTCTTTGTACCAAATGTAGGTCTACCTCATATATTTAACATGCTGTAAAGATCACCTCAATCTGATATGTGTAGCTCCAGATATAGTCGAAATACGAAAACGTGTCAGGGTTGTTTTCACTTGCATTTCTTCAATTCACTTCATTCATCACCAATTATCCACTTTTCACTTCAGTTGACATCCTTTGGTGATTGAATCATTAATCCTACATGAAAATGAGGTTTTTACCATTAAAATCAATAGAAATGCAATGTTAGACACTTTAACATAAAATGCAGATGTGACCTAATTATTTTAGTTATAAACAAGATTAAACTACTAAAATTAACTGATAAAATACACTTAAAAACACGTAAAATATACTCTTATCAAATATTCCCACACTTGAACCATTGCTTGTCCTCAAGCAATTTAGAAATACAAACCAACAATGATTTAAAATATTTTGAAGATAATTATACGTGCTTAAGTATACTTCATTTCCTCAAAACAAGGCAAATAACTATTATGTGATTTTTCTTTAATTCTCAATTACTCATAATATCAGGCAAAGAAGAGCCAAGTATACCATAATTATACTAATTCAACTCAATTTCTCATTTTTACCCAATTTTATAAGCAAGCAACTTATATCATCAATAAAGATGCTAACTAATCTCATGATCAACTTCTTATTTTTCTTAAAGAGAGATTTATTCTTTTACATAGTTAAATACTACTTAAGTTGTGATGCCTTTTGACACGAAAATCAACATTTTTAGATGAAATCGCCGATTACTCAACATTTCACGTATTCAAGTTGCTTTTCATACTCTTAATTGGAATACCGTTTTACACGAAAGTTGACATTTGTAGATGAAGACTCCTGGTTACTAAGTACAAGAACCATTGGAGTAGAATAATTTTTTTCTTTTTTTTATTTATACATATAGAGAAATAATAAAATTCCCTCTAAAGAATAATCATGAGAAGAGTATGACACTTATTGACCATATTAATTTCTTAACTTATAAAATCAAATAAAAAGAAGAAAATTTATCAAATATGCAAAATGTAGGCATAATTTCTCCCATTTACTAGATATACTTTCCTACAAATGTAAAAATTATAATCACATAATTGTCATTTCCAAGTTAAATGAGAAAAGAAGTTTCAAAACCACACATATTTATTTCAAAAGGATAATTGACAAAATTTTATTTGTTTACTATGATTATTATATATATATATGTATAAGGTTTTGGAAAAATTTTGACAGAGTCTCCCCTTAAAAGTGGACTAAACTCCCTGCCAGCAAACCCAAAATAGACAACATATAAGTCAAGTAATATTTTAAACTACTTGTCCACACATTAAACATAAAAACTACTAAAAGTACCATACATTTCTTCCCCCACACTTAGAATACACATTGTCCTCAATGTGTAGGGAAAGAAAAGAAACAAAGGAAAGGAACAAGTGACTCCCCAATTGAGATGGCTGCGGTCCAGTGAAGCCTTGAATCATGAACCATTGACCGATCAACCATCTACAATCAACGATCTACTAGTAACTGCCACAAGTTCCAATATTGAAAATAAGCAATGTAAGTTAGACATTCTAAAAAACAAAAGATGAACAATAACAAGCAAACAAACAAACAAAAGATGAACAAAATGGGCGGCCTCAATCATCCTCTTCATCGCCATCCATGGGAGGTGGACGTATTCCGAGATGAACTTCAATGTGGTTCAAGCGAGTGTCCACTCTAGCTAAATGATGCTCAAGGTCATCCAAGCGACCAAAGAGCTGCTGCCAATTGGTTTGTACCGGAGGAGGAGGAGGTGCTGCAGTAGAGGGTCCAGCTTCCTCTCGACCATGTCTAGCCTTCTGTCTTCGCTCTTTAACAGGTCGAGGAATTTCTCCTGTGCCAATACCAAGTCGACGTAGAGTAGAAACCGATAATTCAGCACTTGATGTAACATACTCTCGCCTCATGCCTTCCAACTGAACTTCAAAAAATGGAAATATCAAAGTAAGTAGCCGAGGAAATGATAATTTGAAAGACGTCTTCTTACGCTTCGCCGTAGACCGAATGTGGCTAATGATGATGTTCGGTAGGGAAATTCATGCATAGTGAGAATTCTGGTTATGGAACATGTAGTCAAGGAAGTAGATGTCACTCTTACGGACCTCCGTGTGCCACATCTTTTTGGGAATGACATTGTGAGCCATCATATAAATAAGGAGACGATGGCGAGGTTTGAAAACATTTGCCAATAGTCTCCTTCCTCGTAGAGCGAAAAGGTTGGTATTCAAGACCAAACCTAGCCATTGCCAACGATGGATCCCACTTCCTATTTGGGGGAACAAACTCCTTCTTCAAGTCGATCGCCTGGCCTTGATCACTACATCCCAAAATCCCAGCCAGGCGCTCGTGTGACAAGATTATACGTCTTCCTCGCACCCAAGACTCAACCATTTCACCACTGTGGCGCGCCTTACTCTCAATGTTGGCATAGAACTCTCGCGCCAATTCTGGATAATAATGATTAGGTAGGGTGAGAATCGCAGCCCAGCCAAGCTGAGCAAAAGCCTCCGAGATGCGATGCACCATCTCAACCTCTGGACTAACGTGCATCTCGAACAAGAACTCCAAATTAGCATGTTCCTCATGCTCCTCTTGATTCCTGTGAGTATTGAATCTAACACTGTCAAAAACAGATGTTCCCACGCCACGAGAGGTGCCCTCACTGAGCTGTCGGCTAACTGGTGGAGGAGAAGGTGACGTCCCCTCCTCAGTTACTTCCATCTCCTCATTAATCTCCCTCTCATCGCTGCTGGAGGAGGAATATATCACTCTGCTTCCCCTTCTCATAGTACCTAATGCAAAGAATGCAATTAGCCACATGCACTAGGACACAGTTCATAATTTGGCAATAAATATCCTGAATTGATCCAAATAATCCTAAAATTCATTTCTTAAAGCTATAAATCATCCAATAACTTACTTATAGGACCATACAAGAAGAAACATTTTTTATGCCAAAAATTGACCGAAATTACCAATTTAAGCAAGATATGTAACAAGTATAACTCAATCAGTGAAAAAAGTATCACTCATGATTATAGCAATCTATAATTAACAACGATAATGTGCAATTAGCTATAACCATGGTTAGGCAAAAATTCAACTAATTAATTCACAAATTCAACCAAATTGCTCACTATAAACAATGCACATACTAAAACATCATCAACTAGCCATTCTTAACCATAATCATTAATCACCAACGGCTTAAAAACACTTTAATCCAACTTTTTTAATTTAGCCAAATATAGCAATTTAAAAAAATTAAAGAACGATTAATCATCAAATTGCTATATTGAGCATGTAATCATGCATAAATAACCTTAATAAGCATCAATGAGGTAAAAAAACATCACTATACATCATCACAAATTCGAAATTAAAAAATGTCAAAAAGCTCAGGAAAGTAAAAAAATATGAACTTTTGAAATACGAAGTTTTGATGAAGAAACTTACCTCAATCACATAGAAGGATGTTTGGTGATGCTAAATATGTGAAAAGTCCTATGAAACATCTTCCAATTGACCTCCAATTGAAGAAATTAGAATTAAAAGACCCTAACCTTCAATCTCTTTAAAACCGATTTTTAGGTGTTTTTGTTGGATTTTAATATGTTAAAAAGGTTGTATGATGCTCTAAAGGTGTTGGGTTTATGTTTTTTAGCAAGGATATAGAACAAAAATGAAGATTGGTGAATTGGGGGTGAAAGGATGAAGAGAAACGCGGCTGGAAATGGAAGAGAAAATGATATAATTGAAGCAGAAATCGTGTTTTAAGCTTTGGCCAAGGATGGAAAATGCGGCTCCACAAAACGCACCTTTGAGTCGCGTTTTGTGTTGAGTCGCGTTTTCAGTGTAAATTTTGCAGGTTCCAAAACGCGACTTAGGACTAAAACGCGATTTGAAATTGCGTATTCGAAGGCACGTTTTGTCCTTCTAGAATAGGCTTGAAAACGCGACTTACTTAAAACGCAACTTCAAGTCGCGTTTTGAAGCGCGTTTGCTTTGGTTCAGATGTAAAATTGAAAACGTGACTTACTGGCGTGTTTTCTAGAAAAGCACGTTTTCTTCTGCAAAAATATGCACAAATGCAACTTTTTGAATAATTACTAATGGTACCCCAATTTCCCAAAATGCATCATAGATCATTTGTTTACAAATTTTATCAATGTACACACATGTAAAACAATGAAAACATGCATTTTACCCCTTTTTAATGGATCAAATACACCTTTAACGTAAATCAAGGGGTTCAGCTGCTTGATCAAACTTCGCCTTTTTCACCTCAAATGGTTATCTTTGCTTCCGTATACCAACCCTGCGACACACAAACAACAACTTAACTTAAATACATGTATTAAACACAAAATCACTCCAAATTAACACATATAACTTAAACATTGGGTTGCCTCCCAATTACCGCTTTTGTTTATAGTCATTGGCTCGATTCAAAGGTTGAATTCTCAAATTGAAGCAAAATCATCCAAGTGACATATGAGTCCCTTGGGGACGATTTCACCCACTAAATAGGGTTTTAATCTTTGTCCATTCACCTTAAACCTTTCATTTCTTGAATTTGCCACTTCAACAGCTCCATAAGGGAATACTTGAGTAACATCAAATGGTCCCGGCCACCTTGACTTCAATTTCCCTGGAAACAATCTTAGGCGTGAGTTGAATAAAAGACTTTTTGCCCTACCTGGAATTGTTTAGAAATAATATGCTTATCATGCCAATATTTGATCTTTTCTTTATAAATTTTAGCATTTCATAAGCATGTGGCCGATGTTCCTCCAATTTACTTAACTCAAATAGCCTCCTTCCACCTACAAGATTAAAATCCATATTAATTGCGTTAATAGCCAAATAAGCTTTATGTTCAATCTCTACAGGTAAGTGACAAGTTTTTGCATAGATTAAACGATACGGCGACATCCCTAAGGGTGTCTTAAATGCTGTTCGGTAAGCCCATAGTGCATCATCTAACTTTGTAGCCCAATCTTTGCATGACTTGTTCACTGGTTTCTTTAAGATGAGCTTTATCTCTCAATTAGCTAGTTCCGCTTGTTCGTTGGCTTGAGGATGGTACAGGAGTGATGTTTTGTGTCTACAGCCATTTTTAACAATAAGGAATCCAGTTGTTTGTTACAGAAATGTTTTCTTTCATCACTTATTATGGCCTTAGGTATACCAAACCTGCAAAAAATGTTCTTTTTAAGGAATCGGAGTACAACCTTAGAGTTATTAGTAGGGGAAGCAATTGCCTCTATCCATTTAGAAACATAATCCACTGCGACTAAGATGTACATATTATTAAAAGAACTAGGGAATGGTCCCATAAAATCTATACCTCACACATCAAATAACTCAACCTCCGAAAAGGTAGTTAGGGGACATTTCATTTTTACGAAATATATTTCCACCTCTTTGGCATGCATCACAACTTTTAACATATTTTCTAACATCTTGGTACATAGTTGGTGAATAAAATTCTGATTGCCATACCTTTGCCACAGTTTTTGAAGTGCTAAAATGACCACCTATTTCAAGGTTATGACAGTGATATAAAACATTATGTACCTCATTTTTGGAAATACATCTGCGCACTATACTATCGGCACAATGTCTATATAGCAATGGTTCTTTCCAAAAGTAACTTTTGACGTCATGCAAGAATTTATTCTTTTCATGATAATTAAATCCCTTTAGAATCTCTCCACTTACCAAATAATTAGCAAAATCTATATACCATGGAGAATTGATAATTGCTAGGACAAACTCATCTGGAAAATTCTCTTGAATAGGAACTTGGTCATTGATTGGGATATATTCCAAGCGTGATAGATGATCCGTCACTAGATTCTCCGTTCCCTTTTTGTCTTTTATCTCCACATCAAATTCCTGTAATAAAAGAATCCACCGAATTAGTCTAGATTTTGCATCTTTCTTATGTAGCAAGTATTTAAGAGCCGAATGGTCTGTATATATGATAACTTTAGATCCTACTAAATAGGATCTAAATTTATCTAAAGCAAATATCACCGCCAATAGCTTCTTTTTCGTTGTTGCATAATTGAGTTGTACCTCATTTAGCAATTTGCTAGCATAATAGATGACGTGCAACCTTCCTTTTTTCTTTTGCCCCAAAACTGCTCCAACCGCATTGTCACTTGCATCACACATCAATTCAAATGGTAGTGATGTGAGGACTTGTAAAATTCCTGATATTTTCCTTAAAATTCCCTTTGATTTGGCAATTATTACTTTATAATAACCTTACTACCCAATCACCCCACAATAAGTGCAAATGAATATAGAATTAAGGATTTTCCCTTTCGTTTTCAAATTATCGTAAATTAGGATTTTTTTCGTAGTGTGACTATTCGGTACGGAATGTGTATCAAATTTGGTGATTAAGAGTGAGTTTTAGATGATATTAAGTGTGTGATTAGAAGTGATAATAATAATTTAGTGAATTATTAGATAAAACCTTAGTATATGCGATTTAAGGAAAATTGGTTTGAACCGACGGGTATCTTTCACTACCGATTGAACACACCCCTTGATCACCACTTTCTTACCGTGAAACATCATTAAAATTAGTGCAAAATATCAGCCCCTTTCTTAGCTCATAGTGGCTGAAATTATTGACTAGAAAAACACAATGAAAGGAAAAAATTTGAGAGTTAATCTCCTGGCGACAAGTGGCGGTCATCCAAAGGTTGTTGACCAACCAATTTCTTCCATATTTATCATCAAAAATCACTCACATTGATCCTTATTTCAGCATTCCAGCCGTGAGCTTTGAGGGAGAGAGAAAGAGGAAGAAAACTCTATTTCATCTTGAGCTTAATTCATGTGAGTGAGAAATCAAGAAAACTAAATCGATTAAATTCTCAATTAGGAGCTTAGGAAGCTTGGGGAGCTAAATTTTTCAAGGAGAGGTGAAGGATATCTCTTGCAAGCCTTTTATTGAGGTATTATGTCTGTTCATCTTCCTCCTTTCCTTTAGTCTTGTTGAAGTTATGCAGTAACTTGTATTCTTGCCTTGTGATACCTAGTTAAGGGGTTTTGATGCTTGTGGTGCTGAAATTTTGAGTTAGGGTTTTGAATGGTTCACTTATATTTCTTGTTGTTTGGATGGTATATGGTGTATATAATCTTGTATAGGAAGTTGTAGTAGTGGTTTAAACTAGAAAGGTGAAGTTTACACTTTAAAATCACTAAATTCCAGATTTGGGTTTTCATCTTAGCCTGTTCTGACCTGTTTTGTTTGGCAATGATGGAGGCCGAATTAGACTTAGTTCAAACCATGAAAGTTGTAGACAATGGTGTTTTTTATCTGCCTACAAAATTTCCGCTCAATCCAAGCACTGTAGCACATGGAAAGATAAAAATACCCTTGACTGCCATAGGTAGAGCTCTGTGGACAGTTTTGACAGTTCACCATTTTAGCCGCGTTTTTTTCACCTTGATCCATATTTAATTAGTATTTAGCCAAAACACAAAAGTTGTAGTGATATGTTTTAGCTTTCCAATGCCTCTAAAAATACCTCAATCAAACTTTTGTATCCTGAGTTATTGTCATTTGAATGGAGTGCTATTAACCAGCCTGATGGTAAAATTCTGGTTTTGTAAATGATGAATTTGACTTGGATACACTATGATCTGGATTGAGTAGTCTTCACAAACATTGTAGCCCTTTGTCTTAGCTTCGAAATGGTTTAAATTGTACCCCAATCCGATAAGCATAGTCTCGGTTGTGACCGATACGCTAAGAGACGTCAAACCTGTTTTTTTTTTCTTTTTGCCTTAAAGCTTATTTCCGGTCATTTCTGTAGCATGTTTTTGTAATTGTATGACGTTGAGCCTATTGAATGGCTATTGTAGTGAGACTCTTTGCGTGTGATTTTGGGACTGATTGAGGAAAAGAATGAAGCCATAAATGGCTGAAAAATAGGTAAACACAAAGGGCGTGCTGCCCAAATTTGCGCTCGAGGGCTAGGTAGATATACTCGCGATTTGCTTAAGGATTTGAGAATGAATACCACTTGAACCATCTAGGATATTTGCGTCTTCTTTTATCGAGGTATATAAGTTAGAACTTGGCTGACCTTGTACCCTTGGGAAAATGGAAATAACAACTAATAAAAATACGTTTTTCCTCGTTCTTTCGACTCAAATGGTATTTCCAGGTATAATTGTTACCAAGTCTCACAATTTGAAAAGCGAGCAAGAAACAAAACCGTTTTCAAACGAATGACGCAAAACCTCATTTTGGTACTCATCAGAAAAGGCTGAATCATAGTGCAAATGAATTTGCTATGCATAGGAAAAGGCAAATCAGATTTATTAAACCTATTCATTTGAATAATTCATTGACTATGTGTAGCTTCTGTTGTCAATTTGGCCACATATAAAGCAATTGTTATGTTAAACAAAACATGAGATATGTCATGAGATGCATGTGGATGGTTAGACATAATGCTAACTCTCAAGGACCCAAAAAGTAAAGGGTACCAAATATTATCTTGTGGATTTTTGTGTGGGTGAACCTGGTAAATATTGTTAAGGAATCAAGTGGTTCATAGATAGTGGATGCTCAAGACATATGACTGGCGATCCATCACAGTTTATCAAACTCAAGGCAAAAGCAAGTGGAAAGGTAACATTTGGAGATGACAACAAAGCCAAAACTATTGGAATTGGTGATGTTGGTAAGAATGGTCAAACCTTTGTTCACAATGTTCTTTTAGTTGACAATTTGAGCTATAACTTGTTAAGTGTTAGTCAATTGTGTGATAGTGTGACAGCCCCACTTCCCCCTAAGGCGAACCCAAGGGGTTAGCGGACTACCTGCCCAACTCTCGCCAGAACTAACGGGACAGTTTAAAGCGATCTAAAACGTTTCGGAACATACACGCACGCATAAACAAGTGAAAATCACAAAATAAAAAAAATGAAAATCGGAGCTGAACATGAATAGTAACCGACACGTCAGAATCCGGCCGGAATCTGGCCAGAGAACAAGGCCGGATTTCCCAAAAATCCTAGGGCAATCCGGCCAATTTCTGGCCGGATTCTTTGTGAGAGCCTTGAAAAAAAGTACATATATATATATACATACATATTGCATCTACATTTTAGACTCATAATAAATTTTATTATTATTTGTTCTTCAATAAGCATGTAAAAAATAATTTTTAGATTTCAAATAATTCAATTGTGCCAAAATATTAAATTATTTGATTTTTGCCAAGTTAATATAATATTTCTTGATGTAGGTTATTTTATTGCTTTGATTTTAATTCTTTGGATACCGATAGCTAATTTTAAGTGTAATAACGTTAAGTGTCAACGGGAACCTAGAATTAAGACGAAATCGATTTTAGGTCGAAACCTTTATAATTATACTTAGGACGTTAAATCTCGATAATTGAATTTTTGCGAGATTAGTATACTAGTAAGCTACCAAATTTCATTTGGGGTAAAATTTTGGAGTTAGTTTACGAATGAAGACTTAGGTGGAAGGTTGAACAAGTTGTTAAAAGACCGAAATAGCCTTCCTCCATTTCAAATTAACCACGCAGCCATGGAAACTCCTAGAACAAGCTTCAAATCCAAACATTTTCAGCATGCCGGTCCCATTCTTCACACTTAACATTCCTTATTGTCGGTTCCATTCCCCACTATCACACTCTACTATATCAACTACCACCCACCACAACACTTCCATTTCATTTGCTTATTCCACACTTCCATTTCTTTTTTTCTGCCGCAAGCCGAAAGTGAAGTGAGAAAGAGAGAGAGCCGAGCCTTTTACTCTTTTCCTTTCTGTCCGAAAGCTAGGAACAAAAAAAGAGAGACTTGCTGCTCATTCTTCACTCCATCCGTGAGCTGGTGAAGAGGATCGAGAGCCAAACTTCCTCCATTCTAGTCGCAAGTTTGAGCAAGGGAGAGGGAGAGCTGGCGGACTGCAATTCTGGACTGCCGAGAGGAAAGAAATATTTCAGCTGCTTGTTGTGTGATTTGAGCCTTAAGCTGAGGTAAATTCTGGACTTAGACTAGATGATTATAGGTTGATAAAGTTGTTTAGGGGCATGCATGTAAGGGTGGTGCGGTTGGATGATAAATTAAGTCACAAGAAATCTGATTTTTGAATGAAATTGAAGCTGCCGAGAGTTTGAGCTGGAATTGCAGCTTTAATTTGTTAATTTGAGATAATCTAAGCCTAGTTGTGTATTTAGCTAACTAAAAACTGGATGATTATGCTTTGCATGAGGTTAATCAGCTGGGAGAAAGTCAGAAAATTGAAGGGATACAAAATCTGCTTGCATGCAAGCTAACCGAGAAGGATCAAATGAATTTCTGGTTGGATGATAACTTTTGATGTTGTCCGAACTTGGTTTGGATCAAAAATGATAGATAGCTGATGATTTTGACAATGCATGTTAGTTTAGCAAGGGAATAACAAGTTTTAACCGAAGGAAAAATCTGTTAAAGAGGAAAAACTTGGAACAGGATTGAAGTGCATGAACCAGGAGTTATTATCTAATGTTGCAGCCTGTGATTAGTGTAAAACTGGAAACTAATGGTAGATTTTGCATGTAATACGTTGGTCTCTGTTGTTTGAGAGGTTTAGTTGAAGAAAACTTGGGGAAAGTTGGATTATGGATGGAAACCAAGGGAAGTTTTCTGCTGCAAAATTTTCCAGCTTATCCGAGTGAGAAACTGGACAGATTCCTAGCTGTTTTCATGATTTTTGGCCTTGATTATCTATGTTAAACTGTAATAGATGATATATAAGAGCTTGGTCTGAACATGCATGAAAAATTTGAGCATGAACTGAAGAGATTATTAGAGAGAAAAATTGTGTTAAGATTGCTGCTATAATTCTGGAAAAAAATGCTGAGGGAGGAAAACTGAGAGATGAACCAGTGTTGTTCTGATTTTCCTTGGCGGCAATCTTGTGTGCTTGCTGAGGGTACTCTGTAGTTTAGCAACCAACTCTTGCATGTGGATTTTAACTAACAAAAATGGAGCAATCTGTTGAGAGAGAGAAGGACAGCCAAGAGAGAAGAAAAAAAAATAGACTGATCAGTTTTCTTTTCCTCTAAGTGAGCTGCACCATCTTTTGTGTTCTGTACAAGGCTAATTTGTAGTTTAATAAACGTGGTTAACATGTCTAGTTGGGATTTTGGGATAAAAACTTGGAAGGAGGAACTTGAGTGAAACGGCAAACATTGGACCGATATATACATAGCTAAGGGATTGCTTAAAAGCTGTGATGGTTAAGACTGATTTGTGTGCATAGTTTGCACAAAACATTGGTTACAATTAAATGTTTCTTATCATAATTCATGTTAGATTAAATGTAAGTTAAGTAGTTGATGATTTAATCAAGTAAAAAAAAATGAAGTTATTGGATGAAAACTTGAAGTTTTGTTGCTAAATTTATGTAGATAGGTTGTATGGCAATGAGTTAAAACTTATTTGATATTTTAGAAACTCTAAAGTAATTTGTTATGGCCGTATTCATGAAATGACTTCTAATTGCTTAAAATTGGCTTTCTTAGTAATTCCTACCTTTCTTGTGGTTTTAAGGTATTTTGCCAAGAACATCCTCTTTACTTCAATTAATTGCTTATTAGTGGTTTTTAGTTGTTTTAGATGTTGTTTTGTGGAAGATTAGCACTTGAATGCATGAATTCCAGATTAGGGTTTCACTAACCACTATTCTGCCCGTTTCTATTTGACCAGGTTAGAAGTCGAATTGGCCTTAGCACAAAACATGAAAGTTGTAGAGAATGATGTTTTCTAGTTACCTGTAAATTTTCAACTCAATCTGAGCTCGGTAGCCTGTGAAAAGACCGAAATACCCCTGCTATCCTGTTTCTATCCGAGAATAGTAATCAGCTTTGGTAATTGGGTAGTTTGACTGGGAATACTACCGATTTGGTTGTTGATATCTTCTTAGGAATTATAGCCTTGTATCGTAGCTTTCAAATGGCTTTAGAATCACTTGAATTGGAGTTGTATATGCTGAGATAATTCGGAAATACCCAGACTGGTCTAGATAGGAGTTCAGCGAACAGGGTTGTCTTTTCACCCAATCTGACCGTGACCTTTCACCATGATCCTTACCGAATTAGATTTTGGCCAAAACATGAAAGTTGTACCCAATGGTATAAACTAGTAGCCTACAAAATTTCAGCTTGATCCGACCACTGTAGCATGTGAAATGACCGAAATACCCTTGACTGTCCATGAAACCTGTTTCGCGCCCAGAATTCTGTTTTGTGTAGTTTTCCATTTTTGATCATGAAAATGCATGATTTGGCCATGGATGTCTTCATAAGAAATGTAGGGTTGTGTTTTAGCTTCGAAACACCATAAGATACACTTCAATCGGACTTCGGTAGCCTGAATTATTGTTGTTTAACAATTGTGCGGTTAGCCAACCTGTTTGTGAGATTCTGGTTTCATATATGTCAATTTTGACCTAGTTGTACTATGAACTGGACTGATCGACCTTCTGTAACATTGTAGCCCTATCTCTTAGCTTCGAAACAGTGGGTCTTACAACTCCATCCGATAATCGTAGTGCCAATGGTGCCAAAACCGCTAATGACATCAAATCTATTTTGGGTTTTAGGGCTTGGATTCGGGCAAGATAATGGTATATGACGGATGGGTTCTGAGCCGTGGAGGTGAGTGACCCTAAACTGTTTCCAAAGTTACTTATGAACCGTTTATTGCACTATTTACTTGATTGCATATCATGAGTGCTTGCATGTGGCCCATGACATGTTTTGGCTTAAATGGGTACTTGGAATTCGTGTGCTGAACACCAACGTCTCCACCTCTGTGTACTGTTCATCTGGAGCAAATGGCTCCCCCTCTGATTGTTTACTGTTAAATGTTTGTTTGGAGAATTGGGTGTTTAAGTACAACGATTTCACTGGCTCACGAGAGCAATAAATGTACATTTGATCTTGGAATCATGGCATCACTGAAATGAACGATTGTGAAACTGATTTGCTTACTGGTTTTATTGGTTACTCGCTGAGCTTTTAGCTCACCCCAAAAACTATTTTATTCCCCTCCATAGGGCTCGTGGCGAAGGAAGGACTTGTAGTACTTGTGCACGTGTATGGATGGCCTAAACTTTGTACAATTTTGGATTTGGAATTATTTTATATATATTTGGGATTAGTTTCCGCTGCATTTGTGACATGTAATTATTGGAGATGGATGTGTATTTGTGGACCATTTGATGTATACTTGAGATTTGTATTGTATTTATTTGAGGACTGTAGTGAACGACTGAGTCCAGGCGAGAGTTGGGCAGGCGGCCCGCCGAACCCTGGGGTACGCCCTAGGGGGAGGTGGGGCCGTCACAAGAAGGATGTTGCCCGCCAATGGATCTGATGAGGTCAGAGCCGATGCAGCTGGTCCAACTCATCATCCCCGCCGAGTCCGCTCACCTCACCACAGATTACCTTGGCGAACTCGGCCTTGTTCAATTTGAAGACTTGAATGCTGAAAAGAGTCCATTCCGACAGACATACACAACTCAGATAAGAAGATGTCTATCCAAGCAAGGGAGCAAGCAAGAAAGGCTTCGGCAAGAAACAGAGGCTGCGAAAAACAGAGCAGCCGAAGCTGCTGCACTAGCGAGGAGCCACCACCCCCACCTCGTCGGAGTCCACCGCCATCGGCAAATCTTTGCCGAGAAAATATATGCGGTAAGAGATCCTTTTTCTTTGAAATTCATTTTTCTGTTCAAGTTCATATTTTTAAGCTTAAAACAGAGGATGATTTCTTGAATTTTCTTTGTGGATTGTCCACAATTTTGACCGAGCATGCTTTATGGATTGGTTGGGATATTTTGTTTTGTTTTCTGACAAAAATTTTTGGGCTAGTTATGGCATCAATTGAACAAAAATCACTGAATTTTTCAATACCCGTCTGGTGTTCGATGAAATGCTCGATTGAAACCCATAGTTTATCTCCTTTTGGTGTCTCCCACTCATGTGACGTATATAATTTCTGTTGTGTAAGAGTAATTTGATTGGGTTTGCTGATAATTTTTGGGACGGATTATAACATCAATTAGGCAAAAGGACAGTGAAATCTTAATGTCTATTTTTATGATTCAACGAAATGTCACATTAGAAATTCTTCCTGAAAGCGATTCATCTGCAGTTTTATGTGAGGAAAATGAACAAGTCATCAAGTTCAGTTCCTTTCCTCACATTTGAGAATTTTTGGTGCATTGCTGCCTTACATTTTGCCGTTCCTTTCGCTTCCATCATATGAATTCGAATTAAGGTTGGGAGGGGAATTCTTGTGGGTTTCATTGTCTGATTGAGAATGCTTGGAATTGAAACTAAATTTCTGATGTTGCTGACCGAAAGAAAGCTGAAATGCGGTCTGATGTTGAGCTCATTTGGAGAAGATGATTAATTTATAACTCTCGTCCCCAGTTTCCCCCTTTCTTTGTGATTTAACCCCAAAGTTTTTAGGACTCCAAATTTGACCCTAAGACTTTTATAAAGGCTTTCAATTGGGTCCTTGCTACAATTTACAAATTGATCCTTGAGCTTTATCTTTCCTTCAATTTTTGCCCCAAAAGTTCTGGAAATTGTGATTAGACCCTAAAACTTTCTGATATTTGCAATTTAGTCCTTGGCAGCTTTAATTTTGTAACTTCATTCCTTGCTTACTTCAATTAACCACCATGTTTTGTTTAAATTGCACTTAATTCATAATTTTAAGGGCTTTATAACCAAGTGAGTTTGTGTCTTGCATATTTTCTCTAATTTTTCCAAATAAATTGGTACCTTGATCTTTTCTTTTATTTTGGAGGGTAAATAAGTGGTTTCACTCCGTTGGGGCCCCAATTCAGGGGAGGTACACCCTAATCCCTTATTTCTTACTTTATTTAACTCTACGTGCCCTATGTGACTTTACATGTTTGATTGTATGCCTCTTGAATGTTTTTTTATTCATTCCATTTATTTATTCATTTGCTTTATTGGCTTTATATGTTTATTTTTAGTTCAATTTGATCATTCGAAAGGCACATGAATGCCAAATTTGTAATAGTTAGGTATTTATTTTAATTATTTATTTATTTCCCCTTTTTATATTTGTAGTAGGGCTCCCCGAATGTAATAGTTAGGGTTTTATTCGCTTTATTTGTTTTGTGTGATTTACATGCTTACGTGCTATGTGTTACCGCTTTTTTAGAGCATTGCATCTAGATAAGCATGCTTATGTGAATATGTGCTATGTGAAACTATGTGCCTCGCATGTCTATTTGCTTTGATATTATATCTGATTATGTGAATGGGATGCACGTTGCCGTGGCTAGTCCAATGCTAGTCATGGTCTTTTCCCCCTCGAACTCTCACAAGTCCAATGCTTGTGAATGAGCGTTAATAAAGGGCTAGTCCAATGTTAGACCCAATAGGGCCGTCCCCCTCGCTAGTTCATAATTGCATGCCTTCATTACATTTCATGCATTTTAGTAGTTTCACCTTTTGCATGCTCCCCTAACCTTTGCCCTACACATTTAGGGCTGCATTCTCATTTTAGACTAGTTCATTTGCTTGCATAAGTTAGGGAGTAACCCCTTGGATATAGGATATGGACGAGTTTGGCTTTTCTAGCCTTAGCACGCTCGTATTCTCTCTATTAAAGGGAATATTGGAGTCACGAACATTAGTTCCCCGCACCCGATATGATGCATTCCTTTAGGTTATACACATTTGTATATTATTATTTTCTTTACTTTTCCTTTCTTTCGAATCTCATGACTTGCATTATTCGTGACCTCTTCAAAGAGTCCCTATTGGGCGTCACAATTAATGTGATTGGCACCATTCGAGCTTTGAAGCGATATTTTGACCCCCCGACACCCTCCTAGGTCTAGGGTTTTCATTCATATATAACATCCAAATGTGATAAATTTTTAGGTTAAAATAAGAAAATTTTTGACTAAATCGCGCAACTAGCCTTGGCTAGGTTGAAAGGGTGCCTTGGGTTCTTATCCTTGCCTTCCCTTTCTTCAAATGTGACTCCCGAATCTTTTTCTCTGATTTTCGTAGACTTGGAGTCGTTTAAAAAGGGTTTTTCTACTTTTTTCTTTAAAAATTCATTTTTAGGTGACTTGATACACCTTAACTCTATACCAAGTGGCGACTCCATTTTTCATCCAAAAACCCTTTTTAAACTATATTTTGGGTCAAATCGTCGCATTTTCAAGTCCCATTTAGACCCATGCTTTTCCATAAAAAAAAATTCATTTCCCAATCAAAAATCGAATCAAAAGTCATTTGTTCTAAACTCGTCTTTTTATTTTTCTTTATTTAAAAAATGGGGCGCGACAGCTGGCGACTCCACTGGGGAGGTTTAAACAATGAATTGAATTTTTACCTGGGAGTAGTTCAAACTTTTGTACCAAGAGGGAGATTTGATCTCTGTAGCTGAAGCGATAGCTGATGTTGTTTCTTATGATCAAACTTTGCCAATAACATTATCACTTCGTCTTTGCTTACTGGGGAGCATTTTCTGGCATCGATTTGGGTGTAAAAAGGAGAGTGGTTGTTTCATTTGTAAACGCAACGTTCCTGCAAGAAAAGAAGAAATAATGGACTTGCCACCATCATTTGATTCGATTTGCCTTGAGAATCGTGTAAACATGAGTCTTGTGATGCTTTTGCCTTTGTTCTGCGGCGTCTGGCTTAGTCAAACTTGTAATTTTGAAACCTTTCAATTCTTGAGACTGATAAAGTACGTATTTACCACGTCACCAAATCTATGTAGCAGCTTTGTTGCATTTTACTCACTTCAATAGATGATTGAATCCCCTATCCTTGCACAAACCTTAGGGTTTATCATCAATTCGAATCCAATGGTGAAAGAATGATGCATGAAAAATTTGTCATATAAAAATCAATGATATATGCAAGATGATTTCCTATGTCAGGCAAAGATGAGCATGCAAAAGAATGTAGACAACCACAAGCAGTCGAACGCAAATACTCGAGAGAAACCAAGAGGTTTATAAAGATACATTTTGCAAAAGAATATTTGTAAAGAAAAATACAAATTTGGCCAACGAATATCATGTTCAAGCCTTTGGATATATTTGCTTCGGAATTCGATTCTGGCAGAAGTATCACAAACATGAGGAAAAGTTTAAATGAACCAGGTCACCAGCTGTTCCTTCTCGTGCTCGTCTGTTGAGAAAACCTGCCTTGGCGCCCTTTCGGGTTTTCACCAAGGTTGCACCCACCCTTTTTTGTTTTTGCTTTGACCTTTCTTTTTTTTTTTTTTCGAGGCGCCCTTTCGGGTTTTCACCTAAAGCACAATGAAATATCTCGACCATGATAGACTCAGAAACATGAGTTAAAGATTTCTGGCATCAGTAAAATGCACTTCCCTTGTGAGATTAGGCGAAGGCATTATGGACATCACTTGCCAGTTGATTAACAAATTTCCTAATAGAAATACCACAAGTGACGAAAGCCAGGACTTTGGGCTTTGTAATGAGGTCAGGTGGGGTGTTTTTCAAGAAAAGTTGAGGCTTGAAAGCAAATTTTGATGCGAGGCGTGAAATAACTTGAGATTGCACTATTTTGAAATCGTCTCCAATTTTGAACGAAACTGAGGAAAATTTGCCCCAGTTTGATCGAATTTTCTCTCTTTGCATTTTCTTCATCTTTTTTTCAAAATTGAAGCCCAGGTAGAATAAATTTTTCCTATTTAGGGTTCTCTCTTTTGGTTCAGCATTTTTACCTTTCCCCTTTCTTTTGGAAAATTCTTCAATCTCCTTCCCCAATGTGGGGTGCGATCATAGGTGCTTTGAAAAGAACCACCGATTTTAGCTCAAATGAGGATGCAAGGGGTAAAACAGTGCTTAGGTTGTAGAAATGATGGCCAAAATATCATTCTTACACCTCATGACAACCAAAGTAAGGAAATGGTCATTGAAAAATTTCCAATGTAGGGTAGTGATAATTAAGGCTCTTATTTGAAACGAAATCATTCTTTCAAAGGCTCGAATGTGAGAGCAAATGATACAATCTATATGGATAGAGAAACGAACGCTTGAAATATCATTCCCAAATTTCCAAAATAAACAAGGATAATGCACATTTTTGCTTTCACTTAGATGTGAATTGAATATAATTAGACACAATGGACATTTTTCAAACAAAGATTACCCCAATTTGTAATTTATCAATCAATGTGACTGGTTTTATTTTGGAGTTAAGAGAAAGAGAAAAGGTATCTCATTGGGTCTTTTGAGTGACCGCTCACCTTTTTTTTTTTTTTTTTTAAACTCTGAGCACTCTTATTGTATAGCTCGGATCACCAATTGAGTGTACGTAAGGATTTTAGAAAGCATACACTCGTGAAATTTCAGGCTGGAGGTTGAGGAAATCTCAATTTGATTTTATTTCTTAAAATTCATCAGGAAATCTCTAATGATCAAGATACAAAATCAAATGTACATGAATATACAAAACAATAATTGTCCAAAAACTTTATTGCTGAAAAAGTTTAAAACAAAATTGCTCATTCAATTATAATACAAATGAGAAGAGAAAAACTTCTAAAGAGCTCCACATATACACTTTTCGTCTCTCTTTCTTTTGGGACAAAAATGTATTAACAAGTCAAATATACAGAATTTTTCTTTGAAAAACAATTATGAAATCTCTCAGAGGCTTTAGCCTAGAGCTTTTAGATGGATCTTCCATGTTTTCATTGTAGGATCTGCCCAAGAATCAAATAATACTTGTAGTTCTCAAATTTTAGCAGACATAGAAAAATATTTTCACCTTATTAAAACATTTTTTATAAATGCATGGGAGGGGGGAAAAATAAAAGAAAAAATACCCAGAATTAGTAAGCAAAATTGTAAAATCGGTATACATGTCCTATGGGGGAGCCCTTTTATGCCAAGGGTAGGCCTAGAATGAAAATGCAATCCTCTAGGGTAGGCACTATACAATACCTGATGTATCCGATCAATTGATTGAGTGAAAAATAATTTGAAAAATTTGATCAATTGGAATGAGAAGAGACATTTGTCCTAAAAAAATGAGAACAAAGTTCGAATAGATTGCTTGCTTCGATCGACGCATGATGTGCCAAAAGGGGTAAAATGGTCAAATTCATTGAATGAAATTTGATTATTTATTGAAAATTGAATAGATAACCCTAAAAATGAATTAAACTAATCAAATGAATTGAATGAAATCAATTGATCAAACAGATCGAGTGAAATGAGGATTTATTCAAATTCAACCGAATTGTCCTAAAAAATAGGTAAACTAGTCAAATGGATCGGACGAAATTGATGACTTATTCAAAATCAATAAGATTACCCTAAAAATGGGTAAACCAATCAAATGAATTGAATGAAATTTAATTTATCCAAAATTAATCAAATCACCCTAAAAAGGGTAGATTGGTCAAATGGATTGAATGAAACTTGATTTATTCCAAATCGGTTCGATCGCCCTAAAAATGGGTGAATTGGCCAAATGAATGAAATGGAGTTAATGATTTATTCAAAAATCGACCAGATCACCCAAAAAGGGTATTGGTCAAATGAATTGAATGAAATTGATGGTTTATTTCAAAAATTGATTGAATTGTCTACCCATTGGTAATTTTCAAAAATTCATTGCCATGCATTAGTCCATGAGCCTCCTAAAATCAAGATTTGGCCGCAATATATTTATTGTCTCAATAGTGAGGAATTATTTGTGAATTTCTTCAAATTAAGGTCCTTTAAGCAAGGGATTTTTACCGACTTTGATAAAATGGCCAAAAGATGATTGTTAGACGCTCATATTCCAAAGATTGCTCTATGAAAATGATCAGATCCTACCTTACCTTGTGCACTACCCCTTTGGATAATACAAAATGTAAACGTGCAAGTCTTATTGGATTATATATTCGAGACACATGGCGGTTTATTCCTAATACGGGATCCCCTAAATGGCATTCCCTCTAAGGTGGATGCATGATGCCAGTGTATTAAAGCGATAAAACATGCAATTCGAAATGAAATATGACCTAAGGAACCCTTTATACGCCACGGTAGGCCTACAATGATATGCCATTATTAATTTACGAATGAAATATACCAAAATTTCTAAACGCGCAATAGCCTATCTATAAGGGTAGGTCCTAAAAGAGAATCATGCCAGACCTCTTATTTTCCTAACGTTTGTGAATGCAAAAGACAAGAGACAATGAAACGTTAGTTCAACACATAATCACATAACACGTTGGACAATTAGATGATATAAAAAGCAACAAAGACAAATAAGAAAAGAGGGGTGAGATCCCTCCCCTCGTGCCTAATGTCCTTAATAGGGTAAGGTCGACTCTACCCTAGGCAATTCTAATATGGATGCATGAGGTTTGGCTCACTAATGCATCTAGACTCAATAAGGCTTCGGCTCCCAAACCTTCAGACCTAAAGGCGAAGGGTCATCACTCCCAGGGCCTTCGATCGGCGGCTCGAATAATCCCTTAGGTAGCGCTATGGGCGCAGAGCACACCATCCGCCTACTCAAGGCAATCGATCCTAATCCTACAAGAAGGTGTGGGAAATGCCCACGAAAAAAGAGAAAAATTGGGTGACTAAAACTAGGCATACACGTATGAAGTGCTTCGTTTGGAGGAAAGGGATCGAGAACCAACGCGAGACTCTAAGGTAATATTCCCCCACCCAAATGCAATGCAAAGCGCGAGATCACATCACATAAATCATTCATCCATCAAATCAATCGTACGCAAATGTGTGAGGAAGTGAGTTGATACGCGCGAGATGCAAAATCCTAAAAAGGAAAAATGCGACCCTAAACATCCAAATGCGATCTTCGGTGCATTTCTTATTTTGAAAATTAATGCAACTGCTACTCATGAAAGAAGTAGCGTGATTGATTCGAAATTTCCAAATGTATCACAAAAAATCTGCCCCAGTGTGGGCTTATTTTGTGAAATCTCACAAACAAATAAAAACTTTGCCCCAGTGTGGGCCCATTTGATTGCAAAAATTGGTTTGGATGCCTCTCCATTTATTTGAATAAAGCAAGAAACTGTGTTTCCTGTATAATGTGAAGAAAATTGAACGTCTTGTTTAAACTCATACAGAAAATGTCATGATGAATTTCTCAAAATAATGCCAAATTACAAAAGATTTCTTCCTCACTTTAGCATTGATGCTTTGGGTAATGGGTCACCATTTCTTGTTGGCTCATCTTTTAGGATCAGTCAAGTGGCTTTATTTCTAATTTTTGAGGTGGCTAAGGAAATGGGAGAAGTCAAGATTTGTCTTGTTCTTGTGCCCAAAATTGTATGTAAACCATTCAATATCACATCATAGTGAAAACAAAGAGTTTGTCACCCTCATTTCTTAAGAAAACTTAGTCAACATACAAGCTTTAAGCTTGCAACATATGGGTAGAAACGATAGCTAAACATATGAAAACTGGTTATACCCTTATGATCACAAATGATTGATGGATTTCTTATGAGCGTAATCCTTACTTCGAGTTGTCATGAGGGATAAGTCAGCGATGGATTTTATGAGCTTGTAATGTAGCTTGAAAACGATAGTTAAAGAATAAGACTTTCAAGGACATTGCACTGAAGATCGCATTTTTCCAAAATTGCCCCTATTTTGAACTCAAAGATCTTAGATTTTGTTTGACTTTTTATCATTACTCAACAGGGACTTCAACATCGAATCTTTTTGCATTTTTCTTTTGCATTTGTTTTTCTTTTTTCTTTTCAAATGTGTCCTTGTGAGTTTTCACACGAAGAGCAGTGTCAACCTCACACCTAATCAATTCAGAAATACATCTAAAAAATTCCTTTGCATGAGCATCACTTGCCAATTAGAAAATTTCTTGACAGAGATATTGCAAAGAACAGAAGTCAGGACTTCCGATTTTTGTAATGGGGTCAGGTGAGGTGCTTGGAAAAGGTTAAGGCTTGAAAGCAAACTTCAAAAGTGGTTTAAATGATCTGAGATCGCATTATTGCGCCAACCCTACTTTAGGGTTAAATCAAAAATTGCCCCAATTTATTCTCAATTGAGGCTCTTTTCTCTTTCATTTTGTTCTCTTTTTCGGCTTTCTGCCATTCTTTTGGACTTTTCAAAAAATTTGCCACAGTTTATGCTCAACCGAGATTCTCTTTTCTTTTTTTTTCTTTTGATTTTTTTGCTTTATCACTTTTCACCTCTTGGGACTTTTTTTTCTTTTTCAACTAAAACTTGCCCCAGTGTGGGGTTTGCGATTCTCAGAGGTTGCCAAACGAAGTAATTTATTCTAAAGGCTCAAAAGGGATAACTAGAGATAGAATGTTTGATTGGAAAAGAAGAGGGTCTGACTTTTAATCCGTTCCTTACATTAACTCTGAAAGGAAAATTTTCATTAATACGAGATTTTTGCATGTACCTGAATTAACTGACTGAGGAAGACTCTCGCTCATCCACATCTGTGAAACATGGGTGATTCGCCGGACACCCTTCCTTCTTTTTTCTCTTTCTCTCTTTTCTTCTCTTTTTTCCTCAAAATTGAAGCCCAGGTAGAATCAAGTTTCTCCAATTTGTGATTTCCTTTTTTCTTTTAATTTTAGCATTTTTTTCCCCTTTTGCGAAAATTCTCCAATCTCCCTCCCCAATGTGGGGTGCGATCGTAGGTGCTTTTGAAAAGAACCACCACACATTGTATCAAATCAATACAAAGAGATAAAGCAATAAAAGGAACAGCGTGATTGATTCGAAATTCTCATGATTTTAAATTTTATTCGGGTCAGTCCCATGATTTCAAATTTTATTCGGGTCAGTCCCATGATTTTAAGTTTTATTCGGGTCAGTCCCATGCTTTTAAATTTTGTTCGGTTCAGTCCCGTTTTAAATTTCATGTCTGGGTCAGTCCCATTTTAAAATTTTGTCAAAGGGGTCAGTCCCCATTTATAAAGTGTCCGTCGTTCGAGACATTCGCAGCCGAATGACACAGGTGAGTATTTGGTGTCTACTTCTTTGTCTCAAGTTTTTCCAAAACTCAGACAAAGAGGGGCAAACTGTAGACACCAAATTTTTGATTTCTTAGTTTAATTAATTTAATAGGTTTATTTGTTTCAATTCTAGGGTTTTATTTTTATTTTATTTTTATTTTTGTCCTCATACTAATTTTAAAAAAAAAGAGAAAAGAGAAAAGAAAAAAAAGAGAAATGAAAATGATGGAAATGGAAAGAAAAAGTGACGGGCTCATGTACCATGAGGAGCATAGCATCAAAACCCTTCCTTATTTTTTTTCCTGCAAAAGGCAGATACACAAAATTTTCTGGGGCTCCATTGTTTACTTAATTTTCTCCTCCGTCTGATGATCCCAACAAAAGACACTTGGCTCGATCTAAGGTTTATCAAAAAACATGAAAATCTAAGGCTGTAAAAAAATGCAAAAACAAGATGGAGTTTTTCCGTGCCTTGGATACTAGGGTTCAGGAGAGAGTTTCTGATACAAAAAAGCTGGGAAAGAAACGCAGCCAGGGGCATCGGGGGACGGCTAGGTTTTAGAAAAGCAACAAAAGGAAAAGGGGGAGAGCGGAGAGTTGTGACGGCTGGAGAGAAAAACGCAGAAAAAGCTCACGGGGGGATTCCAGGGAGAAGGACGGCTAAAAATAGAAAACAAAGAAAAACGCGAGAGAGAGTAGAAGGAGGAGGGGTGACGGTTGAATCTGGGGAAGAGAGGAAAAGTGCAGCGGACTAAGAAAAAACAGAGCTAAGAAGGAAGATAGAGAGAGACATAGAGAAGAATCGAGAAGGGGGATGTAGATGATGGCAGAGCGGCGTGGAGGAGGATGTTGCCCGCCAATGGATCTGATGAGGTCAGAGCCGATGCATCTGGTCCAACTCATCATCCCCGCCGAGTCCGCTCACCTCACCACAGATTACCTTGGCGAACTCGGCCTTGTTCAATTTGAAGACTTGAATGCTGAAAAGAGTCCATTCCGGCAGACATACGCAACTCAGATAAGAAGATGTCTATCCAAGCAAGGGAGCAAGCAAGAAAGGCTTCGGCAAGAAACAGAGGCTGCGAAAAACAGAGCAGCCGGAGCTGCTGCACTAACGAGGAGCCACCACCCCCACCTCGTCGGAGTCCACCGCCATCGGTAAATCTTTGCCGAGAAAATATATGCGGTAAGAGATCCTTTTTCTTTGAAATTCATTTTTCTGTTCAAGTTCATATTTTTTAAGCTTAAAACAGAGGATGATTTCTTGAATTTTCTTTGTGGCTTGTCCACAATTTTGACCGAGCATGCTTTATGGATTGGTTGGGATATTTTGTTTTGTTTTCTGACAAAAATTTTTGGGCTAGTTATGGCATCAATTGAACAAAAATCACTGAATTTTTCAATACCCGTCTGGTGTTCGATGAAATGCTCGATTGAAACCCATAGTTTATCTCCTTTTGGTGTCTACCACTCATGTGACGTATATAATTTCTGTTGTGTAAGAGTAATTTGATTGGGTTTGCTGATAATTTTTGGGACGGATTATAACATCAATTAGGCAAAAGGACAGTGAAATCTTAATGTCTATTTTTATGATTCAACGAAATGTCACATTAGAAATTCTTCCTGAAAGCGATTCATCTGTAGTTTTATGTGAGGAAAATGAACAAGTCATCAAGTTCAGTTCCTTTCCTCACATTTGAGAATTTTTGGTGCATTGCTGCCTTACATTTTGCCGTTCCTTTCGCTTCCATCATATGAATTCGAATTAAGGTTGGGAGGGGAATTCTTGTGGGTTTCATTGTCTGATTGAGAATGCTTGGAATTGAAACTAAATTTCTGATGTTGCTGACCGAAAGAAAGCTGAAATGCGGTCTGATGTTGAGCTCATTTGGAGAAGATGATTAATTTATAACTCTCGTCCCCAGTTTCCCCCTTTCTTTGTGATTTAACCCCAAAGTTTTTAGGACTCCAAATTTGACCCTAAGACCTTTATAAAGGCTTTCAATTGGGTCCTTGCTACAATTTACAAATTGATCCTTGAGCTTTATCTTTCCTTCAATTTTGCCCCAAAAGTTCTGGAAATTGTGATTAGACCCTAAAACTTTCTGATATTTGCAATTTAGTCCTTGGCAGCTTTAATTTTGTAACTTCATTGCTTGCTTACTTCAATTAACCACCATGTTTTGTTTAAATTGCACTTAATTCATAATTTTAAGGGCTTTATAACCAAGTGAGTTTGTGTCTTGCATATTTTCTTTAATTTTTCCAAATAAATTGGTACCTTGATCTTTTCTTTTATTTTGGAGGGTAAATAAGTGGTTTCACTCCGTTGGGGCCCCAATTCAAGGGAGGTATACCCTAATCCCTTATTTCTTACTTTATTTGACTCTACGTGCCCTATGTGACTTTACATGTTTGATTGTATGCCTCTTGAATGTTTTTTTATTCATTCCATTTATTTATTCATTTGCTTTATTGGCTTTATATGTTTATTTTTAGTTCAATTTGATCATTCGAAAGGCACATGAATGCCAAATTTGTAATAGTTAGGTATTTATTTTAATTATTTATTTATTTCCCCTTTTTAGATTTGTAGTAGGGCTCCCCGAATGTAATAGTTAGGGTTTTATTCGCTTTATTTGTTTTGTGTGATGTACATGCTTACGTGCTATGTGTTACCGCTTTCTTAGGGCATTGCATCTAGATAAGCATGCTTATGTGAAAATGTGCTATGTGAAACTATGTGCCTCGCATGTCTATTTGCTTTGATATTATATCTGATTATGTGAATGGGATGCACGTTGTCGTGGCTTGTCCAATGCTAGTCATGGTCTTTTCCCCCTCGAACTCTCACAAGTCCAATGCTTGTGAATGAGCGTTAATAAAGGGCTAGTCCAATGCTAGACCCAATAGGGCCGTCCGCCTCGCTAGTTCATAATTGCATGCCTTCATTACATTTCATGCATTTTAGTAGTTTCACCTTTTGCATGCTCCCCTAACCTTTGCCCTACACATTTAGGGCTGCATTCTCATTTTAGACTAGTTCATTTGCTTGCATAAGTTAGGGAGTAACCCCTTGGATATGGGATATGGACGAGTTTGACTTTTCTAATCTTAGCACGCTCGTATTCTCTCTATTAAAGGGAACATTCGAGTCACGAACATTAGTTCCCCGCACCCGATATGATGCCTTCCTTTAGGTTATACACATTTGTATATTATTATTTTCTTTACTTTTCCTTTCTTTCGAATCTCATGACTTGCATTATTCGTGACCTCTTCAAAGAGTCCCTATTGGGCGTCACAATTAATGTGATTGGCACCATTCGAGCTTTGAAGAGATATTTTGACCCCCCGACACCCTCCTAGGTCTAGGGTTTGCATTCATATATAACATCCAAATGTAATAAATTTTTAGGTTAAAATAAGAAAATCTTTGACTAAATCGTGCAACTAGCCTTGGCTAGGTTGAAAGGGTGCCTTGGATTCTTATCCTTGCCTTCCCTTTCTTCAAATGTGACTCCCGAATCTTTTTCTCTGATTTTCGTAGACTTGGAGTCGTTTAAAAAGGATTTTTCTACTTTTTTCTTTAAAAATTCATTTTTAGGTGACTTGGTACACTTTAACTCTATACCAAGTGGCGACTCCATTTTTCATTTAAAAACCCTTTTTAAACTATATTTTGGATCAAATCGTCGCATTTTCAAGTCCCATTTAGACCTATGCTTTTCCATAATCAAAAATTCATTTTTCAATCAAAAATCGAATCAAAAGTCATTTGTTCTAAACTCGTCTTTTTATTTTTCTTTATTTAAAAAATGGGGCGCGACAGCTGGCGACTCCACTGGGGACTTAGAGAGTCCGAGCAAATTTGATTTAGTCAATCTTTTTCTTCCTTTAACCTTTTTTATATATCGCATTTGGATGTTTAGGGTCGCATTTTTCCTCTTTAGGATTTTGCATCTCGCGCGTATCAACTCACTCCCTCACACATTTGCGTACGATTGATTTGATGGATGAATGATTTATGTGATGTGATCTCGCGCTTTGCATTGCATTTGGGAGGGGGGATATTACCTTAGAGCCTCGCATTAGTTCTCGATCCCTCCCCTCCAAACGAAGCATTTCATACGTGCATGCCTAGTTTTAGTCACCCCATTTTTCTCTTTTTTCGTGGGCGTTTCCCACACCTCTTTGTAGGATTAGGATCGATTGCCTTGGGTAGGCGGATGGTGTGCTCTGCGCCCATAGCGCTACCTAAGGGATCACTCGAGCCGCCGATCGAAGGCCCTGGGAGTGATGACCCTTCGCCTTTAGGTCTGAAAGCTTGGGAGCCGAAGCCTTATTGAGTCTAGATGCATTAGTGAGCCAAACCTCATGCATCCATATTAGAATTACCTAGGGTAGAGTCGACCTTACCCTATTAGGGACACTAGGCACGAAGGGAGGGATCTCACCCCTCTTTCCTTATTTATCTTTGCTGCTTTTTATATCATCTAATTGTCCAACGTGTTATGTGATTATGTGTTGAACTGACGTTTCCTTGTCTCTTGTCTTTTGCATTCACAAACATTAGGAAATAAGAGGTCTGGCATGATCCTCTTTTAGGACCTGCCCTTATAGATAGACTATTGCACGTTTAGAAATTCTGGTATATTTCATTCGTAAATTAATGGCATATCATTTTAGGCCTACCCTGGCATATAAAGGGTTCCTTAGGTCATATTTCATTTCGAATTGCATGTTTTATCGCTTTAATACACTGGCATCATGCATCCACCTTAGAGGAAATGCCATTTAGGGGATCCCGTATTAGGAATGAATGGCCCTGTGTCTCGGATATTTAATCCAATAAAACTTGCACGTTTACATTTTGTACCATCCGAAGGGGTAGTGCACGAGGTAAGGTAGGATCTGATCTTTCGAAGACGGCAAAGCAATTTTTGAACATTAGAATATGAGCATCTAACAATCATCTTTTGGACATTGTCAACATAGTTGGTAAAAATCCCTTGCTTAAAGGACATTGACTTGAAGAAATTCACAAATAATTCCTCACTATTGAGACGATAAATAAATTGAGGCCAGAATTTGATTTTAAGAGGCTCATAGACTAATGCATCGCAATGATTTTCTTGAAACTACTAATGGGTAGACAATTCGATCAATTTTTTGAATAAATCATCAATTTCTTTCAATCCATTGGACCATTTTATTCATCAATTTCATCCAATCCATTTTGTCAATTCATTCAATTTTATGGCAATCTAATCATTTTTGAATAAATCATTAACCCCATTTTATTCATTTGGCCGATTCACCCATTTTTAGGGCAATCAAATCGATTTTGAATAAATCAAGTTTCATTCAATCCATTTGACCAATCTACCCTTTTTTTAGGGTGATCCGATCAATTTTGAATAAATCAAATCTCATTCAATTCATTTGACCAGTTTACCTATTTTTAGGGCAATTCGGTTAATTCTGAATAAATCATTATTTCACTCGATCTGTTTGGTCAATTGATTTCATTCAATTCATTTGATTAGTTTAATTCATTTTTAGGGTTATACATTCAATTTTGAATAAATAATTAAATTTCATTCAATGCATTTGACCATTTTACCCTTTTAAGGTAATCTAGTCAATTTTGAATAAATCATCAATTTCATCTTATCCATTTGACTTGTTTATTCCCTTTAGGGTTTAAGTTTAAGGTTCACTGAATAAATTAGCCAAGACATTGCCATCCTTTCAAGAGTAAGCTCCCTTTCACATATCATATGTTGATCAAAGCAAGCAATCCATTCGGACTTTGTTCTCATTTTTTTCAAACAAATGTCTCTTCTCACTCCAATTGGCCAAGTTTTCAAATCATTTTTTTTCACTCAATCAGTTGATCGGATTCATCAGGTATGGTATAGTGCCTACCCTAGAAGATTGCATTTTCATACTAGGCCTACTCTTGGCATAAAAGGGCTCCAACATAGGACATGCATACCAATTTTGTAGTTTTACCTACTAACTCGGGGTATTTTTCTTTTGTTTCCCCCCTCCCCTGCATTCACAAAAATGCTTTAATAAGGTGAAAATATTTTCCTATGTCTGCTAAAATTTGAGAACTACAAATATTATTTGATTCTTGGGCAGATCCTACAATAAAAACATAGAAGATCCATCTAAAAGCTCTAGGCTAAAGTCTCTGAGAGATTTTGTAATTATTTTTCAAAGGAAAATTCTGTTTATTTGATTTTGTTAATACATTTTTTTCCAAAAGGAAAGAAGACAAAAGTATGTATGGGGAGCACTGTAGAAGTTTTTGTCTTCTCATTTGTATTATAATTGAACGAGAAATTTTGTTTTAAACTTTTTCAGCAATAAAGTTTTAGACAATTATTGTTTTGTATATAATCATGTACATTTCATTCTTTCTTTTGCTCATTGGAGATTTCATGATGAATTTTAAGAAATAAAACCAAGTTGAGATTTTTGCAACCTCTTGTCCGGAAATTCACAAGATTAGTGATCCAAACTGTACAATAAGAGTGCCCAGAATTAAAAAGAAGCCACTCAAACTGATCGGTCACTCAAAAGGCCCAATGAGATACCTTTTCTCCTTCACAAAAGCACCCCAAAATAAAATCAGTCACATTGATTGATAAATTGCAAATTGGGGCAACCTTGGCTTGAAAATGCCAACTGTGTCCAATTACATTCAATTTACATCTCAGTGAAAGCAAAATGGTGCATTATCCTCGTTTGTTTTGAAATTTTGAAATGATACTTCAAGCGTTCGATTCTCTATCCATACAGATTTTATCATTTGCTCTCCCATTTGAGCCTCTAAAAAGAATAATTTCGTTTTCAAATAAGAGCCTTAATGATCACTACCCTACATTGGAAAATTTTCAAAAGGGAATGGATTCTCAATGAGCAATTCGTTACTTTGGTTGTCATGAAGCGTAAGAATGATGTTTTGGCCATCGTTTCTACAATCTAAACACTGTTTTACCCCTTGCATCCTCATTTGAGCTAAAATCAGTGGTTCTTTTCAAAGCACCTATGATCACACCCCACATTGGGGAAAGAGATTGGAGAATTTTCCCAAAAAGGAGAAAAAGCAAAATGCTAAAATTAAAAGAAAGAGAGAACCTCGAATGGGAAAATTTATTCTACCTGGGCTTCAATTTTGAGAAAAAAAAAGAGGAAAAAAGGAAAAAGGAAAAAGAGAGAAAAGAAAAGAGAGAAAGATAAAAGAAAGAAAAGTTGTCCGGCGGATCCTCTATGTTTCACGGATGTGGATGAACGGAAGTCATCCTCGGTTAATTGATTCAGATGCATGAAAAAAAAAATTCGCATTAATGAAAATTTTCCTTTCAGAGTTGATGTAAGGAGCGGAATAAAAGTCAGACCCTCTTCTTTTCCAATCAAACATTCTATCTCTAGTTATCCCTTTTGAGCCTTCAGAATAAATTACTTCGTTTGGCAACCTCTGAGAATCGCAAACCCTACACTGGGGCAAGTTTGACTTGAAAAAGAAAGAAAAGTCCCAAGAGGTGAAAAGTGATAAAGCAACGAAATCGAAAGAAAAAGGAAAAAAGAGAACCTTGGTTGAGCATAAACTGGGGCAAATTTTGGAAAAGTTCAAAAGAATGGCAGAAGGCTGAAAAAAGAGAACAAAATGAAAGAGAAAAGAGCCTCAATTGAGAATAAACTGGGGCATATTATGATTTAACCCTAAAAGAGGGTTGATGCAATAATGCGATCTCTGATCATTTAAACCACTTTCAGAAATTCACCTTCAAACCTTAACTTTTCTAAGCACCCCACCTGACCCCATTACAAAAGCTGAAAGCCCTGACTTATGTTCTTTGCAATATCTCTATCAAGAAATTTTCTAATTGGCAAGTGATGCTCATATACTGATGCCGAGAAATTTTTTAGATGTATTTCTGAATTCATTAGATGAGGTTGACACTGCTCATCATGTGAAAATCCGTAAGGGCACATTTGAAAAGAAAAGAAAAGGCAAACAAAATGAATGCAAAGAAAAATGCAAAAAGATTCGACGCTGAAGTCCCTGGTGAATGATGAGAAAATGCAAACAAAGTCTAAGATCTTTAAGTTCAAAATAGAGGCAATTTTGGAAAAAATGCGATCTTCGGTGCAATATCCTTGAAAGTCTTATTCTTTAACTATCGTTTTCAAGCCGCATTATAAGCTTATAAAGTCCATCACTGACTTATCCTTCATGGCAACCCAAAGTGAGGATTATGCTCATAAGAAGTGTGACAGCCCCACCTTCCCCTAAGGCGAACCAAAGAGGTTAGCGGACTGCCTGCCCAGCTCTCGCCAGGACTAACGGTGCAGTATAAAGCGATCTATCACGTTTGAAACTTATAACGCGCGCAACAAGGCAAAAGGGCAAAATATCCCAAAATAAAAGAAACGAACTCCAGAGTCGGCCATGAATAGTAACCGACCCGTCCGAAACCCAACCAAGCATCGAAATACATATACAACATAACATTAGCCATTTACAAGCCACAACGGCAAGCCAAAACCATTCACTAAGGAAGTACATATTCGATTTGCCTATCAAAAGGAAATGAACCCGTTATACATTAGGGTTTCACTTCAAGAGCAATACAAAAGACATTTACATGCTCAATTCGGCAATTGACTATCCAATCCATTCTCAAAAGTAATTATCACCCTGTAAGGAAAACAAATAACACGGAATGAGCTAAAGCCCAGTGGTATACCACCCAAAGCAATCAAAGTCATATAAGAATGAACTTTCATTTAAAGTGCACAATTAAGCAATGAAGCAAAACGGTAAAAGGATACGGTCGGCTCTCAAGAGCCCATTTCCACGCTTGCAATCTTGATCCAACCTCATTGACTCTCCGTCAATGTTAAAAGTACCAAACCGTAGACCACCCTTTACTTCCAATCCTTCCACCTAACATACCCCAACCGGGCCCGCACTTCATTTCAGTAGTTTTTGGTAATACTCGAGTTTACCGGAACCAAGGGTCTCATTACCACAAGGTTCCCCAGTACAGTCCCCGTGGCAATTCAATCTTCACGACCAAGCCCTCGCCGGCTCGATCCAATTGACTACCAAACGGGGTTGAGCTCAGTAATGCAGTAAGGCCGTTGGACATCGTCCAAACGACATCAATTCAGTTTCCATGAAATGGAATTCACCAACCAATATATCAAGTTCAGTAATGCAATAAAACGGTAGCCATTCAGTGACAATATCAAAAGAGGTGAGGGCGGTCAAGTACACCCTCACCTTAATCAATTCCAATATGCAAGTAAGCCTTCAAGGCATCACATAAACATTTAGCAAAGCCACATAGTAACCATTTAGTGAGTAGTATACTCACCAAGTGAGAAAGTGGTGTTTCATACACCGTGGTCACCAAGACGTCGTGAGCTATCGTCACGCCCTAGAATCACGCAACAAATGCAATGAGACTCGATAACGAGTCATATAGCAATGCTAAACACAACCCCAATAGGGTTTCATATGCATAAATGAGCATAATAGCAAACCAGAAATTAGAAAATGGCCTTAGTCTTGGCCCCCAAATAGAAAACTGTTTTGCCCTTATTATGTGGTAATGGTGTAAAATTCTCTACGGTTATCGGATGGGGGTGTAAGACCCACCGTTTCGAAACTATGAAACAGGGATACAACAATGTAGAAGGTCACTCAATCCAGTTCCTAGCTTAACTAGTTCGAAAATGCCAAATACTATACCAGAATTACCAAAACAGGTTTGCAAAACACAGAAAACTGTAATCGGTATATCTCAGTCCATACAAGTCCAAATGCCGAAATTCCAAAGGCATAAGTTAGCTAAGTCATCCAGCTACATTTCATCAGAAGACACCAACTCCAAAATCCAAACCAATTCCAGTCAAAATAGCCAATTACTATCGCAGTTTTCGCATTCTGTCCAAAGCAGAACAGCTACAGTAATTTCGTCATAACTCATTCTACATTAATCCAAATGACCTGAAATTTTACAGGCACCTCAAACACATCAATACCTAAAACTTTCATGTTTTGATCAAAGTCAAATTCGGCCTCTAACCCTATGATCCAAAACCGGACAGAATTGGGGATTTAAGAACCCTAACTTTCCAAATTTCACTCTCAATCCAAAATTGATTGCATTTATCATCAATTCACACTCACTAGAGTCATTTTCAACCTTTACAATTCATCATACAAGGCCACAACATCCCATTCATATTCAAATCAAGAAACAAATCATATATTTCAACACTCATGCCACCATTAAGCACAAAATAACCATCATTAACTATAGGGGAGAGGTTGAAGCATCACTCACCTAATAACAAGAGAGAGGAAGATGATGGGCACCTTAGCTCTTCCAAAAAGTTTCAATAAACCAACCAATATCACCAAAAGAAAAGATTGTATGGAGTAAAACTAACTTAAACACTTGATTTGGTGGATTTTGGACCAATTGGAAGCTTGAAAAATGATGAAGTTCTCCTCCTTCTTGAGCTTGGGATGGTCGGCCAACACAAGGTAAGAAATGGTGAATTTTTATGATTTTTGAAGTATTTAACACTTAGTCAAAAAAATAGTCAAAAGTATGAATAGTGTTTCTTAAGTCCTAACCAATAAGAAGGTGACATGTGGCACCTTATTCAATGCATTCCTATCCTTTCTTTCCTCTCTCACATCAATCATTTCACACACTCTACTTATCATTTAACACCCGATAAATTTTACACAGTATCCGAAACTTAACCTTATTGGCCGAATTTTTTCGAACTTTCGCACTAGTGGGTCCCACGTCCACTATTTACTCTTAATTTTCTAAAATTTCTCCAATGCTAGAAAAATCATCTTAAAACTATAATTGCTCATAAAATCCACTAAGAAAATATTTCTAAGCCAGAAAATGCAGAAAACATGCAATTAAGGGGAAATAAACCCTAGGAAAATAATTAGGGTTTTACGGGTTCTCACAAGAAGTCAATCATTTGTGATCATAAGGGTATAACTAGTTTTCACATGTTTAGCTATCGTTTCTACCTGTATTCACATGTTTAGCTATCGTTTCTACCCATATTGTTGCAAGCTTATAAAGCTTATATGTTGACTAGATTTCCTTAAAAAATGAGGGTGACAAACTCTTTGCTTTCACTAAGATGTGGTATTGAAGGGATTACATACAATTTGGGCACAAGAATAAGACAAACCTTGACCTCCCATTTCCAAATCAGAAATAACACCCCACTTGATTGGTCCTGAAAGATGAGCCAACAAGAAGTGGTGACCCGCTACTCTAAGCACAGATGCTAAAAGTGAGGAAGAAATCTTCTGTAATTTGGTGTTATTCTGAGAGATTCATCATGAAATTTCTGAATAGGTTCAAACTCAACGTTCAAATTTCTTCACATTATACATATGATTATTTTCTAAGTTTTAGAAAGTGCGATTTCTCTTTGTTCAAATAAATGGGGAATCATCTGAACAAATTTTTGCAATCAAAGGAGCCCACACCGAGGCAAATTTTTTTTATTTGTGAGATTTCATGAAATAAGCCCACACAGGGGGCAAATTTTTTATAGTCCATTTGAGGATTTCATCAAAAAGTCAAGCAAGACTTTCAAATCAATCACACTGCTCTTTCCATGAGTAGTAGTTGCAATGTTTTAAAATAAAGTGCATGTTGTACTTTGGCAAGCCTCTGTGCAGGTACTCATGGCTGAAATCGACGAAGAAGCGTAAGTCAGAATCTTACGAATCAAGGCCTCAAGGAGGAGCAACCATGCCGTAATGCAAATTGTCGCGCCTCACTTTTTGAATGTGTGTGAATAGTGTGTGGGATATGTTTGTGAACGTGTGTGAAAGTGAAAATAAAAGGCCGTGGGATTGTGAAATGCGACAGTTTGGCCAAACAAAGAGTTTTAGATAGAAAAGGAGTCGCCACTTGGTATAGAGTTAGGGTGTACCAAGTCACCCAAAAAAGTGATTTTTGGAAAAGAAAAGTAAACAAACCCTTTTTAAAGAATTTTAGGTCTACGGAACCAAAGAAAGGGATCGGGGGTCACATTTGATGAGGGAAAAGGCAAAGCCTAAGGTGTGAGAACCCTGAAAATATATATAAACCAGTGCATGTTTCATTTGCATTTCTTTTATTCCTTAATAATTTCTAGTATTACTTTTACTTGTTCGCAATTAAGTACGTAAAAATAGGTTTATGTGAAAAAAAAATATAATTTTCCTAAGTTATGAAATTTCTTGGTTTTGCTAGACTAAATTAATATCTTTAGAGTTAGATTATATTTTTCGCCTTAACATAAAATGTTAGAATACTTAAATTCATTTATGCAAAATTAATGATACTTGAGCCGATTAATCTTATTACTTTAAAATAAATTACTCGAAACTCAATGATTAATTCCAATTAGTTGCTAGCATTATAGGTTAAAAGGAAATTTTTCATGGTAAGACGAAATCAATGAATTTTAGATAAATATTATACAAGTATGCGAAACATACTCAAGGCATGAAATTACGATAATTAAAGTCTTGCATGACTAGTGTATAATTAGGCTTTCAAATCACACTTGGGGATAACTTTTGGAGTTAAGTTAGAATGGAGAATTTAAGTAGAGGTTAGGAAGCAAAGTGAAAAGACTAAAATGCCCTTACAACCACAACATTTCCATGCAAAACCAAACAATCCCTCTGACAGCATTACAATCACCGCACCATCCGACCAATAGGAATTTTAACCATCTCAACACTCAATCTCTTCTCAAAACAGCGGCACCATACCTCTTCCTCTTCATTTCATATTCCAAACCACCACTGCACTTCTACTCTGCCTTGCTATTGTCGACAAAGGGAGAGAGTGAGGGAGAGCCGCACTCTACAAATCGAGAGAGGGAAATTCGCGAGCTGCAAAACAAACTTTCTGGTTCTGTCTGTAAGTTGAAGGAAGAGAGGGAGAGGTCGTGCGTGAGTCTCATCCGTTTCCCTTTCAACCTCCACCAGCTGCAACCATCTTCACCGCAACACCATTCCAGTTGCAACCATCTTCACCGCAACACCACTCCAGCTGCAAACCAAAAATCAGGACCAGATAGTGTGCGCGAGCCGAGAGAGGAAAATTTCATAGCTTTCTTGTGCGTGAGCTGAGTTCCTAGCTGAGGTAAATTCGAGTCTTAGAATAGTTATTTGCTGGTAGATGAAGCTGTATCAGGGCTTGCATTTGTTGTTTGTGCAGTCGGATGATGAAATCAAAGTTGTGGAAAAATCTGTTTTGGAAGTAAAAATTTCTGCCGAGAATCTGACTGGATTAATGCCACTTAATTTGGTCTAATTTTGCTGTTTTGAGCCTCTAACCATGTTTAACTAGTAAATTTCAAGATGATTAAACTCTGCATGTGGATACTTAACGGGTTTAACTCAGGAAAAAAAAATAAAGATGAACAAGAAACCTGCTACATGCAAGATCATCCGAGAGTAGTTGTAGGAATTTCTGGATTTGTAGATGTTTATGGCTGCTGACCGAACCTGTTCTGAACTGGATATGATAAGTAAATCCTTTAGGTGGCTTTGCATGTTGATTTGTGTTATTGGATGATTTCATTAGAAGCATAAGACACCTTGATTTGGAAAGAAATGGACTGCCGAGTAACTGAAATGAAAAGGCAGCACTAATCTGTTTATTTGGTAACAATTTAAACTGGTGAATGTGATTACCTCACTAATAATAAGGTAATTAAGTCTTGCATAAGGCTAAGTAGCTCGGCTAACCAAGAAAATAAAATGAAAACAGAAAATTTCTTCATGCAAGTTCATCCGTGACTAGCTGGACAGATTTCTGGATTTTTGGGATGTTGAAGTTGTTATTCGAATTCGATTTTGAACCAGAAATGTTAATTAGCTAGCCAAAGGTTCACATGACGAATTTGAGAATCTAAAACCATGTTTTAGCCAAAGAAAAGTTGGATTTATAAAACCCTAAGTGCTGGAAAAGTGTTGATAGCCGAGGGGTATGAACCAGAATTTTCAGTTTGTCTTTGGAAATTTTAATTGGTTTCTGGAAATTTACTTTATTTTTCCCTTGGAATATAATGGTTTAGAAATACATAAGAGATGTAAATTTTAAGTTGTGTAAGTTGTATAGCAATGAAATATTGGATATATTGAAAGATGGAACCAAAAATGTTGGTATATAAATGCTGGAATTTCTTTTGTGATAGCCGAAGGTTGGGTTAGAATCTCAGCTTGGTTTTGAAATGTTTCTTTGAAACCTAATGGTTGGAAATGCATGGAATATGTTGTTTTAGAGTTCTATAAGAAATGTATGGATGGTTTGAATAAAAACCTTATGGTGTTAAAAGAGAAAAAGGAGTTTTTCACAAGTGAAAAATGAGTTTCCAGATTTTCGGATTTCACTGACCAGTCTCAGTAAAATGCTTATATCTTGGTGTAGGAAAATCCGTTTAAGGTGCCGTTAGTGGCATTTGAAACTAGAATCATGGGCCTTTGTTTTGTAGAAATTTCATATTTTTCCTCCATGTGTACTGCTGTCCGTGACTCCTCAAAGTAGGCTGTCCTGCTGGAATGTCCTGTTTCTTCATGAAACTGAATTTTTGACTTGGATCGAACATTTAGCTTATTTGTGGTTTGAATTCTTGATTGAATTGTGGTTGGAAGTGATTGATGTTTGTCAAGGGCTAATGATTGATGAAGCCCTTGGCCATTTGAATGATTTTATAAATATTAAAGTGTGATGAACTTTAATTGCTGGAAATTCTTGGAGGCCTTACCTTCGTTTTTATTTAGTTAAGATGTGATATGAGCTTGCCAAAACCAAGTGCTAATGGTTGACGAAGCCTTGGTCATTCATTTTATTCTTGATCAGAATTGAATCTGTGGAAATCTAGGGCTAATGATTGATGAAGCCCTAGTGAGATTTCTATTGGAAATGTTAGTTTGTTATATTGTTGAATCTGAAATATTACGTGCTTGCAAATCGGATTCGTAAGAAATCCGTTTTGGTCCTGTGAACTTGAGAAAGTTTTAAGCAAGCTATTTAAATATATCTTCACTCTTGTATGGTGCGATAAAACTTAGCACTGTATGTTAAAGTTAGAAACTTCGTGTAGGGATTTTCTAAACCTTGCCAACTCGATATTTCTTCCTTCAAGCTTAAACTAGCCTTATTACCTTTAGAAAATGATTTCCCTATTTTCTAAAACTCTAGGCTTTGTTTTACTTCTTTTCTTTTCTCTAAGAATTGTTCTTGGCTAGTTGACTATAGGAAAAGTTCCAAAATACGAGTTTTAATAATTTTAGTTAAAAGCATAGAAACTTGCTCGGCGAGAAACCTTATTTTAGGTAAAATAGTTTTAATGACAAATTTTGCATGTACCGTAACTTTAAAGAAATCTTTCAAAGTATCTTTCTAGCCCTGAAATCAAGTGGTTTGTCGACTTATTTCAAGAAAATAATACTAGTTACCCTTTTATAAGGAAAAGTATTTCCAGGAAAACTATAAGAAACATTTTTTTTCTACTTTTGTCAAACTTCCACCCAAGTAGATTTTTGAAATTACTTTGAGAAGGTTAACTAGTAAAATATTAGATAATCCACAATACGTACAAGCTTAAAAATTGAATAGAGGACTTATAGTTTCAAATTTTGATTTTTAAGATATTGCGAGGACGCGGAATTCGATTCCCAACTTGATATCTGAACTTCACTCTTGGTGAGTGTCCCTACCTGTTCTATGCTTACTTGGTTAAAGTGCTTTCTTGACTCGATATGTGATAATTTGCAAAACTAGTTTTTGATCCATCGAAGTGAGCTGTGTGTACTTTATCGCACTAGCCGTTCGAGTGGTGACTTGCGCGAAACATATTTCTCATGAATCCTTGAATCTAAATGTAGTTGCGTCATTGGGTGAATCCCTCGACTTCTGAATCCAACTACGAAAATGTCGCTGGGTAAATCCCTCGACCAATTTCCTGAGGGTATACTAAAGTATACTGCTCCCAATTATCTAAGGGTATACGCAAGTATACTGCTTCCAATTATCTAAGGGTATATCTCGAGTATACTGCTTCCTTAGTCGGTGTTCGAGCCCGGGACAGGGGTATGAATGGTGACGGGTTAGGTAACAAAATGAGACACTCTACGTGGATCATAAGTAGTGAGAGTTGACGGAGGGTCAACTACGATAAATGGTGATCAAGCGAGGAAAATGGCTCCTGAGAGCCCATGAATCCTACCTTGTGCTGTTATACGTTTTCCTAACTGTTCAATTTGGTTAAGTTATTACTCGCTGTTTGATTTACGTGATTGCATGTTTTGGGGCACCACTGAGTTTTAGCTCACCCAACGTTATTTTTTTTCCTTAACAGGTTCTGGAAATTGAAAGTTTTGAAACTTACTCATGTTTTCTTTTTGGAATGTATTTGAATACTATGACTTATTTTGTGGGCTGTAATGCGTTAATTGGGATAATGTACTTTTATTTTGGATTGCCACTTGAAATTGGAAAATGTGTAAACCCTAATTCGAGTGTTTGGCTTGTAAGTTTGTATTAGTGATGTATGTAATTATCTATCCGGATTGGTACGACTTTATACCTTGGTATGTAGCACGTGGGACGTTTTAAGAAATTCGATTGGCTATTTTAAATCACTGCTATCTCTGAAGTTAATGTGGTTTTAGTGACGGTCTTCTTCGGGAAAATTGTTTTGTAATAGATCAGGTTATTCTTCGAAAGGATTTGGGTTAGAATGCTTGCGTGAGTCCTGGCGAGAGTTGGGCAGACGGCCCGCCAACCCTTTGGTTCGCCTTAGGGGGAAGTGGGGTCGCCACAGGTGGTATCAGAGCCTAGGTTAGAAAAGTTATTTGAAAGACATATTAGGTGTGTTAGAAACCCTAATCCTCTCTAGGAATAAGAATTGAGACCATTAGAAATACCTTAAGTAATATACGATCCGGTTAGCTATTTAAGTTCTAACCTTTAAGTATGGATTATTTTGCAGGTATGGAGAATGGTAACGGCCATGCTAATGGTAGTAGCGAGGCTAATGGACATGTAGAGCCGCTAAGATCCATTTCCTATAGGCCTCGAGGTGGAGGAGACCGAGTTCGATACTCACCTGCTGATAGGCACCCTAGATGCCAGTGTAGAGCCACGTACGCGTATCCCAACGCCTTGGTGTTATCCCTTGATGATGAGCGCCGTCACTTGTGGGACACTAACCACACCTTGACCCAGGATGTGGAGGAGCTGAGTATCATGGTGGATACCCAGTTCGACCGCATAGCCGATTTGGAGATTAGGCTAGCTACTGAGCATAATATGCTGGAGGCTGCTCGTTTGGAGATAGAGCGACAGAGGTCTAGGGTGACCCGACTAGCTGAGGGGATCCGTGATAGGAGTGCTGGCATCAGGGCTGATGCTGCTATGCTAATGGACGAGGCCATTAGTTACCTTCAGGGTAACGAGCAGGCAGGCGCGGAGGAGGATCCAGAGGAGGATCCGGCTGAGGACGTTGCTCCTGATAGCCCTGCTGAGGGTTAGATTAGGTTGACTTGATAGTATTAGATATGTAGGACCAGAAAAAGGGACATTAGTCAAGTCATCAAATTTTGTCTAGGTGAATGACTTGCTTCCGAGGCACCATATCCCTAATTTTTGTTTAAGGGATTATCTGTATGTATTTTTGCTAACTTATGTGCCTTACTTTTGGAAATGTTCCAACTTGTTAATTGTATGACTGTTCCGCAGAAATATATGTTAAGTGTTTCATTTCCTTTTCCTCCACTTCCATGTTGATTTTAATCACATAAAGAATCATAATAATTAAATATAAATAAAATTTTTGCCTAATTGTCTTACCCTTCAGTAATAGGCATAATTAGGCCATGGATCGCCAAGTGATAGGAAGGAGCCGTGGGAGACCCACTAGACAACACCCGGAAGTAGGTGGTGATAGGGAACCCGAGGTCAATCGAGACCAAGGGCAAGAGGGAGTGGCCGGAGATCAAGTGGCCACCGCAATTAACCGTATTACTGACGTCTTATAGCGTTTGACTGAACATCAAGCCTCTGGGCCAGTGCACCGCCAAGGAGGCCCAACCGATTCCGAGGATTGGGCACTGGAGAGGTTTCTGAAGTTTGGACCTCCTAAATTCTACTGAGGACCCGAACCGGAGATAGCTGAGGGATGGTGGGAGAGAATCTCCGACATCTTCGCAGCTTTAAATTACACGGAAGAGCGACAGGTGACTTTCGCCGCATTCCAGTTTGAGGGAGCTGCTCGCTCCTGGTGGAATCTGGTTAGGATTAACTGGGACAGGAATCATACTCCAAGGACTTGGGCAAACTTCACAAGGGAGTTCAATGCCAAATTTCTTCCACCTCTCATCCAAGAGAAGAGAGAGGATGACTTCCTAAAATGTAAGCAAGGGGCGATGAGTGTTGCCGAATATGAAGTCCAGTTCACAAAGCTATCCCGTTTTGCTCCTGAATTGGTAACCACGGAGCAAAGGCGAGTCAGAAGGTTTGTGCAGGGACTGAATGTAGAAGTACAGGAAGGTTTAGCTGCCGTGAGGATAGATACTTTTGCAGATGTCGTCGAAAAAGCCCAAAGAGTTGAAGTAGTTAGGGCTCAAGTGAAATCTTTTCAGGCCAAGTGGGCCGAGGAACCAGTGGAGTGACTAGTCCTGGAGCACCACGAGGCGCACAAGCAAAAGGAACCGGGGCAAGGAATACAGGGGGACGAAATAATGGAACTAGAGTGGGACCGATTGGAAGGGGGCAACCTAGGAATACCTCGCAAGGAGGCCGAACAATAATTCCCCAAGCGAATTGTGCATATTGTAAGAAACCTGGCCATACTATAGATGGTTGCTGGAAGAAACAAGGAAAGTTTTTGAGATGCGGAAGTAGCGAGCACCAAATTTCTAGATGTCCAAAAATGCAGGAAGGGAGTACTCCAAACGCTAGACCAAACACTTCTGGAGAGAGCCGGCCAACAGTCCCTGCCAGGGTGTATGCTATAGATGACCAACCTGTACCTGATTCCTCGGAAGTCGTGGAAGGTACTCTCCCCATTTTTCATCGATTAGCTAAAGTGTTAATTGACCCTGGTGCAACTCATTCATTCGTAAATCCATCATTTATGTCGGGAATAGATGTGAGACGTGTTAGATTACCCTTCGATCTTGAAGTTAGGACACCAATGGGTAATAAGAAGATAATCGCTAGCTTAGCCTATAAGAATTGTGAATTCTGGATTGGAGAGCGTAAAATGCTAGTGGATCTAATCAGTCTGGACATAAAGAGGTACGATGTTATCATAGGAATGGATTTCCTAGGCCAGTATCATGCTAAGCTTGATTGCCGAGCGAAAGTGGTAGAATTCTATATACCTGGAGAAGCAACCCTGAGGTTAGATGTTAAGGGTAGGTTAGCATCATCTGCTATGATCTCAGGAATACGGGCGAGGAAAATGTTGTCAAAAGGAGCTCAAGGTTTCTTAGCCTTCTTGATTAATGCTCCCAGTGATCAAGTGAAGTTAGAAGATGTACCAGTGGTACGGGAATTTCCAGATGTGTTCCCCGAAGAACTAAAGACCTTACCGCCGGAGAGAGAAGTGGAGTTTAAAATTGACTTGGTGCTTGGAACGGCTCCAATCTCTAAGACTCCGTACCGTATGGCTCCTGCCGAGCTAAAGGAGTTGAAAATCCAACTGCAAGACCTCTTGGAGAAAGGTTTTGTGAAGGAGAGTGATTCACCATAGGGAGCACCCGTTCTATTTGTTAAGAAAAAGGACGGAAGCTTGAGTTATGTATCGATTACCGAGGGTTAAATGAGATTACAATTAAGAATAAATACCCTCTACCGTTGATAGATAGTTTGTTCAACCAACTGCAAGGGTCAGTAGTTTTCTCTAAGCTGGATTTGAGGCAAGGGTATTATCAGTTAAAGATTAAGAAGGAGGATATACCCAAGACTGCTTTTAGTACGAGATATGGACATTTTGAGTTCGCAGTCATGCCTTTTGGTTTAACTAATGCACCAGCGGCATTCATGGATTTAATGCAGAGAGTCTTTAAGAAGTATCTGGATCAATTTGTAGTGGTTTTCATCGATGATATCTTGATATACTCTAAGACTCGAGAGAAACATGTTAAGCACTTGGAGATAGTCTTGCAAATATTAAGGGAGCAGAAACTGTATGCCAAATTCAGCAAGTGTGAGTTTTGGCTGGATGAAATATCTTTTCTAGGGTATAAAGTTTCCAAGGAGGGAATTGCCGTGGATCCGGCAAAAGTTGAGGCCGTTATGAATTGGAAGCAGCCAGAAAACCCAACTGAAGTTAGAAGTTTCTTGGGATTAGCAGGGTATTATAGGTGATTTATCAAGGATTTTTCGAAGATTGCTGGACCCATGACCGAGCTAACCAAGAAAGGGAATAGGTTCATTTGGACTCCGAAGTGCGAGTCAAATTTTCAGGAATTAAAGAAGCGTTTAACATCCGCTCCTGTTTTGGTGTTACCTGACGGAGGCGAAGGTTACGCCGTGTACTCCAATGCTTCTGGAGAAGGTCTAGGATGTGTTTTAATGCAAAATGGCAAAGTGATTGCCTACGCTTCCAGGAGACTGAAGCCTCACGAACAAAACTACCCAACTCATGACCTAGAGTTAGCAGCAGTGATTTTCGCCTTAAAGAAATGGAGACACTACTTGTATGGTGTGACTTTTGAGGTTTATACGGACCATAAGAGCCTCAAGTATTTGTTCTCCCAGAAGGAACTAAATTTGAGACAAAGGCGATGGGTAGAATTTCTGGAAGATTACGACTGTTCAATTAACTACCACCCAGGAAAAGCTAATGTGGTAGCTGACGCACTAAGTAGAAAGACCCAAGTAGCAGGGTTAATGGTTAAAGAGTGGGACATGTTAGAGGAAATAAGTGGTTGGAACCCTCGCTTGGAGAAACTGAAGATATTATTTGGGAACTTATCGTTAAAATCACCATTACTAGAGCGTATTAAAGAGGCCCAGAAAACGGACCCTATGATTCAGAAGAATTTGGAGAAAGTGCAAAAAGGGGAAACCCTAGATTTTAAATTAGGGTCTGAAGGTGTATTGAGGTTCCGAGATCGAATTGTGATTCCGGCAGATGAAGAGATAAGAAAAGAAATTTTAGAAGAATCACATCGATCGAAATATACCATACACCCAGGTGTGACCAAGATGTATCATGATGTGAAGGGATTATACTGGTGGGAAGGTTTGAAAAAGGACGTGGCAGAGTTTGTACAGAGATGCTTAATCTACCAACAAGTAAAAGCTGAGCATCAGAAGCCCTCTGGTTTATTGCAACCGTTAGAAATCCCTGAATGGAAATGGGAACATATCACAATGGATTTTGTAACGGGATTGCCTAGAAGTCAAAAAGGATTCGATGCAATTTGGGTAATAGTTGACCGACTCACTAAATCTGCACATTTCCTACCCGTAAGCATGAGCTTTTCTTTGGAAAAACTGGTCAAGTTGTACACAGAAGAGATCCTAAGATTACATGGTATCCCTGTAAGTATCGTGTCTGATCGAGACCCAAGATTTGTCTCACGTTTTTGGCAGAAATTTCAGGAGTCTTTGGGGACCAAGTTGAAATTTAGTACTGCTTACCATCCCCAAACCGACGGGCAGTCGGAAAGAACAATTCAAACTTTGGAGGATCTGCTGAGGTCGTGTATATTGGATTTTGGAGGTAAATGGAGTAAATATATGACCTTAGTAGAATTTGCGTATATCAACGGTTATCAATCCTCAATTCAAATGGCACCTTACGAAGCGTTGTATGGGAGAAGGTGTCGATCTCCGATTAACTGAGATGAAATAGGAGAGAAGAAGATTCTAGATCCAACAGCGATACCTTGGATAGAAGAAGCCCAGAAGAAATTGAAACTAATTAGAGAAAGGCTTCAAACCGCCCAGAGTAGACAAAAGAGCTACGTCGACACAAGGAGGAAAGATTTGGAATTCGAAGTATGAGACAAGGTCTTCCTAAGAATTAAACCCTTGAAGGGCGGAGTAGTGTCTAAGAGAGGTAAGAAGTTAAAGCCAAGGTATATCGGATCTTTCGAAATTTTGAAGCGAGTTGGGAATGTAGCATATCAGCTGAAGTTACCCGCAAGCATGGCTAAGGTTCACGATGTATTTCACGTTTCCATGCTTAAGAAATATTATTCCGACCCAAGTCATGTGCTGCCACTGGAGGGAATTGAGGTGGATGAGACGTTAACGTATGAAGAAGGACCAGTCAAGATTTTGGAAAGAGAAGTAAAGGAGCTAAGAAATAAGAAAATTCCTTTGGTGAAGATTCTATGGAGAAATCATGGACTTGAGGAAGCAACTTGGGAATTAGAAGAGGAAATGCAGAAAAAGTACCCTGATTTATTTCCTTAGAAAGTGTGAATTTTGAGGACAAAATTCTTTGTAAGGAGGGGAGGATGTGAGAACCCTGAAAATATATATAAACCAGTGCATATTTCATTTGCATTTCTTTTATTCCTTAATAATTTCTAGCATTACTTTTACTTGTTCGCAATTAAGTACGTAAAAATAGGTTTATGTGAAAAATAATATAATTTTTCTAAGTTATGAAATTTCTTGGTTTTGCTAGACTAAATTAATATCTTTAGAGTTAGATTAAATTTTTCGCCTTAACATAAAATGTTAGAATACTTAAATTCCTTTATGCAAAATTAATGATACTTGAGCCGATTAATCTTATTACTTTAAAATAAATTACTCGAAACTCAATGATTAATTCCAAATAGTTGCTAGCATTATAGGTTAAAAAGGAAATTTTTCACGGTAAGACGAAATCAATGAATTTTAGATAAATATTATACAAGTATGCGAAACATACTCAAGGCATGAAATTACGATAATTAAAGTCTTGCATGACTAGTGTATAATTAGGCTTTCAAATCACACTTGGGGATAATTTTTGGAGTTAAGTTAGAATGGAGAATTTAAGTAGAGGTTAGGAAGCAAAGTGAAAAGACTAAAATGCCCTTACAACCACAACATTTCCATGCAAAACCAAACAATCCCTCTGACAGCATTACAATCACCGCACCATCCGACCAATAGGAATTTTAACTATCTCAACACTCAATCTCTTCTCAAAACAGCGGCACCATACCTCTTCCTCTTCATTTCATATTCCAAACCACCACTGCACTTCTACTCTGCCTTGCTATTGTCGACAAAGGGAGAGAGTGAGGGAGAGCCGCACTCTACAAACCGAGAGAGGGAAATCCGCAAGCTGCAAAACAAACTTTCTGGTTCTGTCCGTAAGTTGAAGGAAGAGAGGGAGAGGTCGTGCGTGAGTCTCATCCGTTTCCCTTTCAACCTCCACCAGCTGCAACCATCTTCACCGCAACACCATTCCAGCTGCAACCATCTTCACCGCAACACCATTCCAGCTGCAACCATCTTCACCGCAACACCACTCCAGCTGCAAACCAAAAATCAGGACCAGATAGTGTGCGCGAGCCGAGAGAGGAAAATTTCATAGCTTTCTTGTGCGTGAGCTGAGTTCCTAGCTGAGGTAAATTCGAGTCTTAGAATAGCTATTTGCTGGTAGATAAAGCTGTATCAGGGCTTGCATGTGTTGTTTGTGCAGTCGGATGATGAAATCAAAGTTGTGGAAAAATCTGTTTTGGAAGTAAAAATTTCTGCCGAGAATCTGACTGGATTAATGCCACTTAATTTGGTCTAATTTTGCTGTTTTGAGCCTCTAACCATGTTTAACTAGTAAATTTCAAGATGATTAAACTCTGCATGTGGATACTTAACGGGTTTAACTCAGAAAAAAAAAATAAAGATGAACAAGAAACTTGCTACATGCAAGATCATCCGAGAGTAGTTGTAGGAATTTCTGGATTTGTAGATGTTTATGGCTGCTGACCAAACCTGTTCTGAACTGGATATGATAAGTAAATCCTTTAGGTGGCTTTGCATGTTGATTTGTGTGTATTGGATGATTTCATTAGAAGCATAAGACACCTTGATTTGGAAAGAAATGGACTGCCGAGTAACTGAAATGAAAAGGCAGCACTAATCTGTTTATTTGGTAACAATTTAAACTGGTGAATGTGATTACCTCACTAATAATAAGGTAATTAAGTCTTGCATGAGGCTAAGTAGCTCGGCTAACCAAGAAAATAAAATGAAAACAGAAAATTTCTTCATGCAAGTTCATCCGTGACTAGCTGGACAGATTTCTGGATTTTTGGGATGTTGAAGTTGTTATTCGAATTCGATTTTGAACCAGAAATGTTAATTAGTTAGCCAAAGGTTCACATGACGAATTTGAGAATCTAAAACCATGTTTTAGCCAAAGAAAAGTTGGATTTATAAAACCCTAAATGCTGCAAAAGTGTTGATAGCCGAGGGGTATGAACCAGAATTTTCAGTTTGTCTTTGGAAATTTTAATTGGTTTCTGGAAATTTACTTTATTTTTTCCTTGGAATATAATGGTTTAGAAATACATAAGAGATGTAAATTTTAAGTTGTGTAAGTTGTATAGCAATGAAATATTGGATATATTGAAAGATGGAACCAAAAATGTTGGTATATAAATGCTGGAATTTCTTTTGTGATAGCCGAAGGTTGGGTTAGAATCTCAGCTTGGTTTTGAAATGTTTCTTTGAAACCTAATGGTTGGAAATGCATGGAATATGTTGTTTTAGAGTTCTATAAGAAATGTATGGATGGTTTGAATAAAAACCTTATGGTGTTAAAAGAGAAAAAGGAGTTTTTCACAAGTGAAAAATGAGTTTCCAGATTTTCGGATTTCACTGACCAGTCTCAGTAAAATGCTTATATCTTGGTGTAGGAAAATCCGTTTAAGGTACCGTCAATGGCATTTGAAACTAGAATCATGGGCCTTTGTTTTGTAGAAATTTCATATTTTTCCTCCATGTGTACTGCTGTCCGTGACTCCTCAAAGTAGGCTGTCCTGCTGGAATGTCCTGTTTCTTCATGAAACTGAATTTTTGACTTGGATCGAACATTTAGCTTATTTGTGGTTTGAATTGTGGTTGGAAGTGATTGATGTTTGTCAAGGGCTAATGATTGATGAAGCCCTTGGCCATTTGAATGATTTTATAAATATTAAAGGGTGATGAACTTTAATTGCTGGAAATTCTTGGAGGCCTTACCTTCGTTTTTATTTAGTTGATATGTGATATGAGCTTGCCAAAACCAAGTGCTAATGGTTGACGAAGCCTTGGTCATTCATTTTATTCTTGATCAGAATTGAATCTGTGGAAATCTAGGGCTAATGATTGATGAAGCCCTAGTGAGATTTCTATTGGAAATGTTAGTTTGTTATATTGTTGAATCTGAAATATTACGTGCTTGCAAATCGGATTCGTAAGAAATCCGTTTTGGTCCTGTGAACTTGAGAAAGTTTTAAGCAAGCTATTTAAATATATCTTCACTCTAGTATGGTGCGATAAAACTTAGCACTGTATGTTAAAGTTAGAAACTTCGTGTAGGGATTTTCTAAACCTTGCCAACTCGATATTTCTTCCTTCAAGCTTAAACTAGCCTTATTACCTTTAGAAAATGATTTCCCTATTTTCTAAAACTCTAGGCTTTGTTTTACTTCTTTTCTTTTCTCTAAGAATTGTTCTTGGCTAGTTGACTATAGGAAAAGTTCCAAAATACGAGTTTTAATAATTTTAGTTAAAAGCATAGAAACTTGCTCGGCGAGAAACCTTATTTTAGGTAAAATAGTTTTAATGACAAATTTTGCATGTACCGTAACTTTAAAGAAATTTTTCAAAGTATCTTTCTAACCCTGATATCAAGTGATTTGTCGACTTATTTCAAGAAAATAATACTAGTTACCCTTTTATAAGGAAAAGTATCTTCAGGAAAACTATAAGAAACATTTTTTTTCTACTTTTGTCAAACTTCCACCCAAGTAGATTTTTGAAATTACTTTGAGAAGGTTAACTAGTAAAATATTAGATAATCCACAATACGTACAAGCTTAAAAATTGAATAGAGGACTTATAGTTTCAAAATTTGGTTTTTAGGATATTGCGAGGACGTGGAATTCGATTCCCAACTTGATATCTGAACTTCACTCTTGGTGAGTGTCCCTGCCTGTTCTATGCTTACTTGGTTAAAGTGCTTTCTTGACTCGATATGTGATAATTTGCAAAACTAGTTTTTGATCCATCGAAGTGAGCTGTGTGTACTTTATCGCACTAGCCGTTCGAGTGGTGACTTGCGCGAAACATATTTCTCATGAATCCTTGAATCTAAATGTAGTTGCATCGTTGGGTGAATCCCTCGACTTCTGAATCCAACTACGGAAATGTCGCTGGGTGAATCCCTCGACCAATTTCCTGAGGGTATACTAAAGTATACTGCTTCCAATTATCTAAGGGTATATCTCGAGTATACTGCTTCCTTAGTCGGTGTTCGGGCCTGGGACAGGGGTATGAATGGTGACGGGTTAGGTAACAAAATGAGACACTCTACTTGGATCATAAGTAGTGGGAGTTGACGGAGGGTCAACTACGATAAATGGTGATCAAGCGAGGAAAATGACTCCTGAGAGCCCATGTATCCTACCTTGTGCTGTTATACGTTTTCCTAACTGTTCAATTTGGTTAAGTTATTACTCGCTGTTTGATTTACGTGATTGCATGTTTTGGGGCACCACTGAGTTTTAGCTCACCCCACGTTATTTGTTTTTCTTAACAGGTTCTGGAAATTGAAAGCTTTGAAACTTACTCATGTTTTCCTTTTGGAATGTATTTGAATACTATGACTTATTTTGTGGGCTGTAATGCGTTAATTGGGATAATGTACTTTTATTTTGGATTGCCACTTGAAGCTGGAAAATGTGTAAACCCTAATTCGAGTGTTTGGTTTGTAAGTTTGTATTAGTGATGTATGTAATTATCTATCCGGATTGGTACGACTTTATACCTTGGTATGTAGCACGTGGGACGTTTTAAGAGCTTCGATTGGCTATTTTAAATCACTGCTATCTCTGAAGTTAAAGTGGTTTTAGTGATGGTCTTCTTCGGGAAAATTGTTTTGTAATAGATCAGGTTATTCTTCGAAAGGATTTGGGTTAGAATGCTTGCGTGAGTCCTGGCGAGAGTTGGGCAGACGGCCCGCCAACCCTTTGGTTCGCTTTAGGGGGAAGTGGGGTCGCCACATAAGGCACTCCCTTACCCTAGCCAAAGCTAGTTGCGTGACTTAGTCCTTCTTTTCCTAATTCTTCTACCCAAAATATGTGTTGTATGTTGGATGTGACTAATGGATATGAAAAAAAATGCAATCCTAAATCTAAAAATGTTTCTTATGAGGCTTTTTGGTTCCAACCACATGAATTGTGATGGCCAGTAAGGAAAGCCCTCATAGAAATCATGAATAATGCAAATGAATACTCAAGTATGAGTGTAAGTGTGCAAATGTAAGAAAAGTGCAAGTGTGTCAATTGAGAAAATGAAGGTGTGTGTGTGCCAATTGAGAAAATAAAGGTGTTTGTGTGCAAGTGGATGAAAATATGGTATAATAGTAGTAAATGCATATAAGTGCAACTATGTGCAATTTGTGAGGTAGAAAATAAATAAGTAATAGGAAAAAAAGAAAAATGTACGAACATGGCATGTGGATTGAGAAAAATATAAGTAGTGAAAGAATGTGGATAAAGAAAGTGAGGATATGATAAGAATGAGAGTGTATGAACCTAGAGGAATGCATCAAGTCGGGTACGGGAATGACTCATAACTTCACGATTTTAATTTTCCCTTTGATTAGAAGGAAGAACTAGCATGCTAAGGTTATTTTGTAGCCACACTCGCTCGTTTCCCTTACCGAAAGGGGACTCCCAAGCAAATGTACCCTATAACTAGCATGAAGATGCAAAAACCCAAAATGAAGGGGAAAAGGTTGGAGGAGCATGCCAAATGATAAAAAACTAAGAAAAATGCATGGAATGTAATGAAACATACAAAAAATGCACTAGCGAGAGGGACGGGCCTAATGGGTCTAGCATTGGACTAACCCTTCACTAAATTCTCACTAGCGTTGGACTAGTGAGAAAATCGGAACAAAGCGCCACAACTAGCGTTGGACTAGTGTGGACTCGAGGAAGGGACCACAACTAGCATTGGACTAGTGTGGTGTCGTCCATATTCATTACAAATCAAATAAATCATGTAAAGGCTAATAAAGCAAATAAACACATAAATCACATGTAGCACATAACACATAAGCATGGTATCTAGATGCAAGACCCTAAGAAAGCAAGTAACAAGTAGCACGTAAGCATGCAAATCACATAGGGCAAATAAAGCAAAGGAAGCCCTATCTATTACAAAGGGGGATGCCTACTACAATCTAAAGGGGAAACGGAATAAAATAAATAAAATAAATACCTAACTATTACAAATTTGGCATTCAAGTGCCTTCGAATGACTTGCTAATTCAAAAGACGAAATAAAAAGAAAGTGAAATAGGCAATTAGACATAAAATGAAAAGCGAATTAAAGCATGCATATTCACACATAACATTTAGGAGCACGTAGGAGAAATAAAATCAAGAAAAATAGAGGTTACCTCCCTTGCAATGGAAATGAAATGAAGGGAATGTTAGCTTCAAAACAATAAAAAGGGTCAAGGCACCTCAAATAGCGGGATAAACATGAAATTGAACCATTGAAAGCATTTAAACAACTAAACAGTCCATGATTCAAAAAATTAGGGTTCGATTGAAAGGAAAAAGGAAGTTTGAGGGATCAATTTGATTGGCTTTTTCAATTACTCGGGCCAAATTAGCATTATGGGAGACTTGAGAGGTTAAAGTGTAAATTCTTCTTTTGGTTTTCATTCATGCATACGTAGAAGGCTGAAATTTCTGCAACTAACTAAAAATGAAACCCGCTGCCTTTTTCAGAACAGCAAGTTCCGCAACCTAAAGTGCAAGTCTGCTACATTTGGCTTCCAAATTCGAATTTCAGATTCAGATAGACAAAGTTTGTTTGAGACCTCTTCAGCCAAACCTCACATAAACTTCAAGTCCTAGACCCAAACATGATTTGTACAATTCCCACGGAAGAGTTTTAGGCCAAAAAGACAAAAACAAAAACAAAGATGCAGTCGAGGAGCTTTTATCATATACTCGCAACGGCACATTAAACATTCAACCAAGAACATTCCACTTCTTTAACCAAACACTGAGATCATCACCAAGGAGTCAGACAAGCTATGCTTATGAACAAGACACTTTAATTCCTCCATGCATCAAAACCCAAACAAGAAAAACTGAACAAATAGCGCATGGTGCTTACTTCTCCTGATCTTCAAGACTATGTTTTCCCTAAATGCAGCCTTCATAGCATATTGTTCATGTTATCTCAAATAAGCAATAAACAACAGCAAGAAAGTCTAACCAACTACCACTTCAACGACCCAATAGAAAAGAAAAGGACCCTTCCAAGCTGCTGCAACATGCCAAGAGACCTCAGCTTGTTGCAGCAGATTTTTAGGCACAACTCTTAAACACAAAAGCATTCTAAAAACAGGTGAAAAGGCTCATCAAACATTCTTCCTAGTTTTCAACATGAAATTCTTAAAACTGAAACACAAAATTCAGAAAGAAATAGCGTGCCAAACTAGAAACAAAATTTCTGCAATTTCGCTGCTATGGAATTCATACCCAACCCAGGTAACAAAAATCCAAGCAAAACATCAAGTTTTAGACCAAAACATGAAGATTAGGGGGCCCCAAGCATCAAGATTCAATCTTGGTACATTTGACATCAAATTTGTGCCATAAAACCTGAGCTATTATCGCATAAGATGAGAGGGGAAAAATGCAGCAAAAGAAAAGAAACACAGGCTAGATTCGGACAATGTTTGGCCAAGATTCATTAGACACTTTTAACATACTTTGATGAACACCATAGCCATTAAAATACATGCGGAAAACACTAGGAAAAAGAACGCACTTGTGGATGAGCTTAAACCAATCGAAAATAATTTCCAAAGCATTAAAAGACCAGCGAAAACTCCATGGATTCATCATATACCCCATAGAAAAACATAAATCTCTATCCCTCCAAATCCAGGCCAAACCCACACATTGATTGTCAAGCGAAAGAGCAGGAAACAATAGAAAACCTAATGGAACTTCAACAAGAATCAGCGAAAGTTAATCAGGGAAACAAACAAAGAGAAGCCTTGCTTAGCACGCACACATGGATTACAACCCTTCTTCTTTCCCTCAAACCCAACCAGATTCGCAAATACGACTCGCATGGAGGACGAAAACAGGTGTAAAGGCCAAACTTTCAGCAATCTATCATAACCCAGCAGCTTATGAACAAATTCCAGAGTAAAAAATGTTACCTTTAGCTTCTGATCATAGCTTGATGTAATCCAAAGATGAAGCCTTTGTTCTCCGTCTCTCCCGCAGCTGCTTCTCTTTCTCTCTGGTCTCCTCAGAAACGGTAGCCTTTTCTTTTGCATGCGTTTTCCCATTTTCTTCCTAGCTTTCTTTCACTTGCTGCAATCCTTCGGTTCCTCTCTCCTCTCGGTTCCGGCTCCTTTCTCTCTAGCCCTCCAACGCTACTCCAGTCCTCTCTTCCTTTTTCTTTTGCCGTCAAAACTTCTCTAAAACCCTCTCGCCGTTCCTCTCCTATCTTTCCTCTATCACCCCCTTGGCTGCATTTCTCCTTTTCTCAAAACCCTCGCAGTTCTCCCCCAAAAACCCCTGCTCTCAGCCGTCACCTCTCCCCCCCTCTTTCTTTTTGCTTCATGGCTTTATATAGACATCAGCCACCCCTCAGACCTAGCATCTACGGTCCCCTCTTTTCTGCATTTTTCTGTGATCGTCCGGGAGCCCTTGGATGGCTTTTGCTTCCTGAAATTTTAGTTGCCGGATGAAGGGTCGGATGGGCTCGTACCATGCCAATCTAATGGAGCAAAATATTGGGCAAAAATGACCGGAAAACCCACTGGACAAAACTGCATTTTTTGTTTCTTGCATGCTGCTATCTCCGCGTTCTTTTTTTTTTTTATAAATAATTCAATGAAAACAAAAATAATATTTTAAATAAAAATCAGATTATAATAAAAAAACTCGGAATAAAAGATAAAAATAAAATTCCTAACAACAAATGATGTTTGATTAATGATTTTCTTTTTTTCTGTCTTTTTTTTTCCTTTTTTCCTTTTTTTCAGTTAGTATTACGCTAAAATGGCTAAAAAATGAAAAACTAAAAACTAAAAGTAAATAAAAACTAACATGATAAATAAAAATAAATAGAAAAGGAAATTACACTAAAAATTTGGTGTCTACACAAATCAATTGATCGGTTGCACAATAATTGGTGGAAGTTTGGGCAAATTATTTTTGAAAAGATTCTCAAAAATCAAACTTGAATTTAATTTCTTGTTCCTTGACAAATTTCAATTTCTTGTTGATGAAATTTCAGCGCCCGCTGCGCACCCTTTCATTTCCCATTCTTGACAACCACATTTAATTCACTGATTTCTCCACCGTTAGCATCGAGTCTATCTCACTAACGTGTGTGGTTCTGTTCTTCTACCACTGTTAGCATTGAGTTTATCTCACTGACGTGTGTGTTTTAATTCTCACGGCAGGCTCGAGTGTAATCCCACTGACCGATTATCCAAGGCAGACTCGGGTGTAATCCCACTGACCAATTTGTCAAAGGCAGGCTCGGGTTTAATCCCACTGACCAATTCATCATATTGGGGCAAATTTTTGGATAATTTTTCGAGCAAGTCTTATACAGTTTCTTCATACATACCAGCATTTCTTTTATTTTGCCACTAAACATGGGTCAGTCCCACTAGTGTGCATTTTATGTTTCATTGCCACTGAACATGGGTCAGTTCCACCAGTGAGCATTTCATTTTTATTGCCGCTAAACATGGGTCAGTCCCACTAGCGTGCATTCCATTTTCATTGCCACTAAACATGGGTCAGTCCCACTAGTGTGCATTTTATGTTTCATTGCCACTGAACATGGGTCAGTCCCACCAGTGAGCATTTCAGTTTCATTGCCGCTAAACATGGGTCAGTCCCACTAGCGTGCATTCCATTTTCATTGCCACTATACATGGGTCAGTCCCACTAGTGTGCATTTCATGTTTCATTGCCACTGAAGATGGGTCAGTCCCACCAGTGACCATTTCATTTTCATTGTCGCTAAACATGGGTCAGTCCCACTAGCGTGCATTTTATTTTTTTTGCCACTAAACATGGGTCGGTCCCACTAGTGTGCACTTTATTTTCATCGCCACTGAACATGGGTCAGTCCCACCAGTGAGCATTTCATTTCCTCTGCCACTGAACATGGGTTAGTCCCACCAGTGAGCATTTTATTTTCTTTGCCACTAAACATGGGTTAGTCCCACTAGTGAGCACTTAAATTTTGTTCGGGCCAGTCCCATGATTTTAAATTTTATTCGGGCCAGTCCCATGATTTCAAATTTTATTCGGGTCAGTCCCATGATTTTAAGTTTTATTCGGGTCAGTCCCATGCTTTTAAATTTTGTTCGGGTCAGTCCCGTTTTAAATTTCTTGTCTGGGTCAGTCCCATTTTAAAATTTTGTCAAAGGGGTCAGTCCCCATTTCTAAAGTGTCCGTCGTTCGAGACGTTCGCAGCCGAATGACACAGGTGAGTATTTGGTGTCTACTTCTTTGTCTCAAGTTTTTCCAAAACTCAGACAAAGAGGGGCAAACTATAGACACCAAATTTTTGATTTCTTAGTTTTATTTGTTTAATTAATTTAATAGGTTTATTTGTTTCAATTCTAGGGTTTTATTTTTATTTTATTTTTATTTTTGTCCTCATACTAATTTTAAAGAGAAAAGAGAAAAGAAAAAAAAAGAAATGAAAATGATGGAAATGGAAAGAAAAAGTGACGGGCTCATGTACCATGAGGAGCATAGCATCAAAACCCTTCCTTATTTTTTTCCTGCAAAAGGCAGATACACAAAATTTTCTGGGGCTCCATTGTTTACTCAATTTTCTCCTCCGTCTGATGATCCCAACAGAAGACACTTGGCTCGATCTAAGGTTTATCAAAAAACATGAAAATCTAAGGCTGTAAAAAAATGCAAAAACAAGATGGAGTTTTTCCGTGCCTTGGATGCTAGGGTTCAGGAGAGAGTTTCTGATACAAAAAAGCTGGGAAAGAAACGCAGCCAGGGGCATCGGGGGACGGCTAGGTTTTAGAAAAGCAACAAAAGGAAAAGGGGGAGAGGGGAGAGTTGTGACGGCTGGAGAAAAAAACGCAGAAAAAGCTCACGGGGGGATTCCAGGGAGAAGGACAGCTAAAAACAGAAAACAAAGGAAAACGCGAGAGAGAGTAGAAGGAGGAGGGGTGACTGCAGAATCTGGGGAAGAGAGGAAAAGTGCGGCGGACTAAGAAAAAACAGAGCTAAGAAGGAAGATAGAGAGAGACATAGAGAAGAATCGAGAAGGGGGATGTAGATGATGGCAGAGCGGCGTGGAGGAGGATGTTGCCCGCCAATGGATCTGATGAGGTCAGAGCCGATGCAACTGGTCCAACTCATCATCCCCGCCGAGTCCCCTCACCTCACCACAAATTACCTTGGTGAACTCGGCCTTGTTCAATTTGAAGACTTGAATGCTGAAAAGAGTCCATTCCGGCAGACATACGCAACTCAGATAAGAAGATGTCTATCCAAGCAAGGGAGCAAGCAAGAAAGGCTTTGGCAAGAAACAGAGGCTGCGAAAAACAGAGCAGCCGAAGCTGCTGCACTAGCGAGGAGCCACCACCCCCACCTCGTCGGAGTCCACCGCCATCGGCAAATCTTTTCTGAGAAAATATATGCGGTAAGAGATCCTTTTTCTTTGAAATTCATTTTTTTGTTCAAGTTCATATTTTTTAAGCTTAAAACAGAGGATGATTTCTTGAATTTTCTTTGTGGATTGTCCACAATTTTGACCGAGCATGCTTTATGGATTGGTTGGGATATTTTGTTTTGTTTTCTGACAAAACTTTTTGGGCTAGTTATGGCATCAATTGAACAAAAATCACTGAATTTTTCAATACCCATCTGGTGTTCGATGAAATGCTCGATTGAAACCCATAGTTTATCTCCTTTTGGTGTCTCCCACTCATGTGACGTATATAATTTCTGTTGTGTAAGAGTAATTTGATTGGGTTTGCTGATAATTTTTGGGACGGATTATAACATCAATTAGGCAAAAGGACAGTGAAATCTTAATGTCTATTTTTATGATTCAACGAAATGTCACATTAGAAATTCTTCCTGAAAGCGATTCATCTGCAGTTTTATGTGAGGAAAATGAACAAGTCATCAAGTTCAGTTCCTTTCCTCACATTTGAGAATTTTTGGTGCATTGCTGCCTTACATTTTGCCGTTCCTTTCGCTTCCATCATATGAATTCGAATTAAGGTTGGGAGGGGAATTCTTGTGGGTTTCATTGTCTGATTGAAAATGCTTGGAATTGAAACTAAATTTCTGATGTTGCTGACCGAAAGAAAGCTGAAATGCGGTCTGATGTTGAGCTCATTTGGAGAAGATGATTAATTTATAACTCTCGTCCCCAGTTTCCCCCTTTCTTTGTGATTTAACCCCAAAGTTTTTAGGACTCCAAATTTGACCCTAAGACTTTTATAAAGGCTTTCAATTGGGTCCTTGCTACAATTTACAAATTGATCCTTGAGCTTTATCTTTCCTTCAATTTTTGCCCCAAAAGTTCTGGAAATTGTGATTAGACCCTAAAACTTTCTGATATTTGCAATTTAGTCCTTCGCAGCTTTAATTTTGTAACTTCATTGCTTGCTTACTTCAATTAACCACCATGTTTTGTTTAAATTGCACTTAATTCATAATTTTAAGGGCTTTATAACCAAGTGAGTTTGTGTCTTGCATATTTTCTCTAATTTTTCCAAATAAATTGGTACCTTGATCTTTTCTTTTATTTTGGAGGGTAAATAAGTGGTTTCACTCCGTTGGGGCCCCAATTCAAGGGAGGTACACCCTAATCCCTTATTTCTTACTTTATTTGACTCTACGTGCCCTATGTGACTTTACATGTTTGATTGTATGCCTCTTGAATGTTTTTTTATTCATTCCATTTATTTATTCATTTGCTTTATTGGCTTTATATGTTTATTTTTAGTTCAATTTGATCATTCGAAAGGCACATGAATGCCAAATTTGTAATAGTTAGGTATTTATTTTAATTATTTATTTATTTCCCCTTTTTAGATTTGTAGTAGGGCTCCCTGAATGTAATGGTTAGGGTTTTATTCGCTTTATTTGTTTTGTGTGATTTACATGCTTACGTGCTATGTGTTACCGCTTTCTTAGGGCCTTGCATCTAGATAAGCATGCTTATGTGAATATGTGCTATGTGAAACTATGTGCCTCGCATGTCTATTTGCTTTGATATTATATCTGATTATGTGAATGGGATGCACGTTGCCGTGGCTAGTCCAATGCTAGTCATGGTCTTTTCCCCCTCGAACTCTCACAAGTCCAATGCTTGTGAATGAGCGTTAATAAAGGGCTAGTCCAATGCTAGACCCAATAGGGCCGTCCCCCTCGCTAGTTCATAATTGCATGCCTTCATTACATTTCATGCATTTTAGTAGTTTCACATTTTGCATGCTCCCCTAACCTTTGCCCTACACATTTAGGGCTGCATTCTCATTTTAGACTAGTTCATTTGCTTGCATAAGTTAGGGAGTAACCCCTTGGATATGGGATATGGACGAGTTTGGCTTTTCTAGCTTTAGCACGCTCGTATTCTCTCTATTAAAGGGAACATTGGAGTCACGAACATTAGTTCCCCGCACCCGATATGATGCATTCCTTTAGGTTATACACATTTGTATATTATTATTTTCTTTACTTTTCCTTTCTTTCGAATCTCATGACTTGCATTATTCGTGACCTCTTCAAAGAGTCCCTATTAGGCGTCACAATTAATGTGATTGGCACCATTCGAGCTTTGAAGAGATATTTTGACCCCCCGACACCCTCCTAGGTCTAGGGTTTGCATTCATATATAACATCCAAACGTGATAAAATTTTAGGTTAAAATAAGAAAATCTTTGACTAAATCGTGCAACTAGCCTTGGCTAGGTTGAAAGGGTGCCTTGGATTCTTATCCTTGCCTTCCCTTTCTTCAAATGTGACTCCCGAATCTTTTTCTCTGATTTTCGTAGATTTGGAGTCGTTTAAAAAGGGTTTTTCTACTTTTTTCTTTAAAAATTCATTTTTAGGTGACTTGGTACACCTTAACTCTATACCAAGTGGCGACTTTATTTTTCATTCAAAAACCCTTTTTAAACTATATTTTGGGTCAAATCGTCGCATTTTCAAGTCCCATTTTGACCCATGCTTTTCCATAATCAAAAATTCATTTTCCAATAAAAAATCGAATCAAAAGTCATTTGTTCTAAACTCGTCTTTTTATTTTTCTTTATTTAAAAAATGGGGCGCGACAGGTATGTTAGTATCAAGTTCATGCACATTCAGAGCTACTTCTTTGCTAACAAGCATAAGAAACGGCTGCTCATCCCTCATTAATTTCCTCACTTTCTTGACTTTTATCAGGAGCATTTGTTTTCCCTCGGATTTTACCTCCCTTGTCGAGCTATCTATAGCCTTTTTCCTCTCTTTTTTTGCCTTGGCTTTCTCATTTTCTTTCTTTTTTGCACTATACTTCTCAAACTCTTGTTGCAATTTCAATTGGTCCTCATGCACTTGTTTTGGGAAAAGGGGAGCTAGGGTGACTTTCGTACTATTGTACAAGAAGCTATACTTGTTAGTCACACCATCAAAAGTTACCTGCCTATCAAACTGCCACAGCCTGCCTAGTATAATGTGTCTAGCCTGCATAGGAACTACATCACATAATACTTCATTAGAATAGTTATGAATTTGGAAGGATATAAGAACATGTTTGGTTACTCGAATCTCCCCAGAATTGTTGAGCCATTGGAGTTTGTAGAGTCGCGAGTGATCCCTCGTAGGCAGCTTCAAGGTGTCCACCATGAGTGAACTAGCTACATTTGTGCAGCTCCCCACTATCAATAATCATACTACAAAGTGCTTGGTTGACGAAGCACCTAGTGTAGAAGGTGTTCTCCCGTTGAAGCTCGTCCTCCTTAACACGTGCAGTTAATGCCCTCCTTGCAACCAAGGCGGTCCCAAAATGACCCTCGGGTGCACTAAATTCCTCATCATTTGGTGACTCACCATCACTACCTCCTTCAAGGGCTGGCATGCCTTCGTACTCGGCTTCGTTCTCACTCATGATCTCGCCATTTTGCATCATAATCATAATCCTTTGATTGGAACATTGACTAGCAATATGCCCTCTACCTTGGCATTTGAAGCATCGAGTATCACGAGCTCTAGTTTGTACCCTAGGCTCCTCAAATTTTGGAGTAGAAGAGGGTTGTTTACCAACACTAGAATTACCCACCTTACCTCCCTCGAATCTCGGCTTTGGTGTATGAGCATTTGGCGAAGGCCGAGAATCATTCCGTGGTTGGTAGAGTAGGTGGTATTGCCAAAATTCGATCAAGTATTACCCCTCCTCTTGAGCCTTTGCTCGACCTTAATGGCCTTGTCAACAAGCTCATGCAACTCCATGTAGTGTTGAAGTTCCACTCGTTCAGCAATATCGGGTCTTAACCCGTTTAGGAATCTCGCCATTGTTGCTTCGGGATCCTCTTGTACATCCGCCCTAAGCATCAGGACCTCCATCTCCTTATGGTACTCATCCACACTCCGGCTGCCCTGAACTAAGAGTTGTAATCGGTAGTACAAATCCCTAGTATAGTGTCCAAGTACAAATCGGGTGCGCATCATGGCTCAAAGTTCGGGCTATGGAATGAGTTCGGGTAGCCCACTTCTCCTTCTAGACTTCTTGATTTGGTCCCACCAAACCATAGCGTACTCAGTGATTTCCATGGTTGCCAACTATACCTTTTGCACCTCGGTGTAGTTTTGGCAAGAAAAGACTATTTTGATCTTGGATAACCATTCGAAAAAGGCCTTGGGATTGGACCGTCCTTTGAATTTTGGGATTTTCATTTTGATTCCCTTGAACACGTCAGTAGGTCCAGTTTGGTTCCTTTGCCTTGGTCGAAAATGAGGTTCCTTGTTGTCATTATTATGATTGGAACCATCGGACTCCTCCACGTCCCTTTGTCTTCGCGTGAACTTAGACGTTTTTGGTGTTCTAGACGCTCGGAGTTGCAGCAATTCATCTTGAATTGGTTCTAGCATGCGTTGGAAACGCCTTTCCATTTGCTCCATCATCTTTTCAAAGTCCATGGGGCGGGATACTCCTTCGTTTCTACTAGACATGGAGTCTCGAGTGTACCTGTAAGGGTTAGTAGCAAAGAAACGGAAAAAAGGAAAAAAAATGTTTGTCTCCTTTTTTCTCTTTTTTTTTTCTTTTTTTCACTTCACTCCCTAAGTGTATACTCTCACACTCGTGTATGGTCACTCAAATCACTCTAATGAGCTCACCAAAGATTTTCTCACAACCTCTTGCAAACCTTGAAGAAATTAGAATTCCTCAAGTGCTCACGTTTAGCTCAAAAAAAATCAAGTTCACGCTAGAATTTGAGGTTCGTAAGAGTGGAGATTCTCTTGGAAAACAAAATTAAGACACTAAGAATGGAGTGGTAGAATATATTCAGGAATAAAAATTGGAAAAAGAATGGACACTAAAGCTACAAAAAAAATTAAGAAGGACACTCAAAAGCTCTAACCGACAAGGAGGATGGTCCTTTTGCTTTGCTGGATTTTCTTGGAATGTTTACCCTATCCTAACCGACTCAAGGTGCTGGCTAGATTTTGCAGAGGTGCTGTTATTACCTAGGATAACTCTAGGGAAATGTACGGCCACAAAAATTTGAGACAAGTGAATGTTAAGAGTCACTTGGTCTTGTCGGACTCCTTTGGTTTTAGAAACCAATTGGGTTTAGGAAACTTTGTGGCTGTTTCCCTTCTTCTCTTTTTTTTTTGTTTTTGATGTTCAGCTAATTGGATCCTTTCCTAAGTGCTTGAGAAGGGTACCAAGATTGGTGATAAGTATGGTCAAGCGGTGGCTACGAATTAGGAGACAAGATGAAGTTGGAAGCCCCGTCGGTTTTAGGAGCCAATCAGGTTTGGAGGTTTGTAGTGGCTGTTCCCTCCTTTTTTTTCCCTTTTCTAGCTGTTCAACCAACTAGGTTTCTCTTCCCAAGTGCTCTAGGATTGTACAACAACTAAGATATAAACTTCCCTCTGGCTGCTAACTCACAACGGAGCACGGACAGCAACCCAGATGACGACTAAGCAACTTCGGATGAACACAGGCTTAGGTTACCCAGAATTTCCCAAGTTTGTCCAAGTTGAGGTGCGGTCTGTTTGATGATTTTTTTTTTTTGGCAATCAGGTAGGCTACGTTTTGGTTCCCCAAATGGGTCAAGGTTCAGCTCCAGGTAGAGACCAACCTTTAACAATCAAGAGTTGTAAACCAAACACAAAATTTCCAGCAAATAGCTTCAAGAATATCGCTGCAAATTTCCAGATTTCAAAGGATCAAGAACCTCTTCAAGAGCTCCAAGAAACCGTGAAATTTTGCTTACGAAATTCAAGAACAAGGTACCAATATTCTCCTAGATAATGAATAACTAAGACATGGACTAAGAACAACTTTAGAACCAATCACAACTCGACAAAGAGACACAAGCAAAATTTGGGAACTTTCAAAGTGGCAACTTCGCGACTTGGAAGGAGACACCGACCAGAATTTTCTTGCCCCCTTTAATTTTTTTTTTAACTCAAGTTTGGCACTTAATCACGAAGGCAATAGACAACAAAAGCTGAACAATAGACACGCACAAACAATAAGGAGACAATTCGGTCAGGTTGGCCCATGCAAGGAAACAATATCAAGTGTGGCAAGACAGAAGTTCCTATGACTATTAGCACCGTTTGATACTTTAATTTGCTAGTCCCAAGCGGTGGATATAACAACAGCAAGACACGACCAGATTTTATCACACAATACCCAACAGAAATTGGCAATAACAAGACACGGACAGATTGACCAAGCTTCAATAGAAACACCAATAAGGACGTGACTCTAAGAACACCAGTGGGTTTTTTTTTGGCTGGGCTAACCGAATAAGAAACAAGACAAGGCACACATACGAATTGAAGGCACGACAAGAGGGATAAAATGATGTTACCAACAAGCTAGCTCTGATGCCAGCTGATACGAATCTCGTTGGAGAAAGAGATTCGCGACCCAAGATCGCTTGTTGGATTTGAGATTGATGTCCATGGAAGGTAGCAGCGGAAACCCTACGACCCTTCTAATCCCCGTGACTACAAACTTGTTGATATTATCTCAACCCGTAATCAAACGAATTAACGAACCTCAGGCAAGTGTAGAAGGCGCCACAATTTCAAGTGCGATTCTTGAATTGATAAGCCGAACAAGAACACTAGAGTGTAACTCTAAGTTGTTCAAGGGTAGCTCGAAAGTTATGGAGAAAACTCTCTCATGTATTTTATGATATAAGTGTCTACCCTTTATTGATGTAATGTAGTGCCTTATATAGGCTACAAGTAAAAAACCCTAATCTAGTAAGGAAAAGGACTAAAGGTGTGGTGGATATGGGCCCTAATAAGTGACGAAAAGGGAAACGGAAGCTACGGGCTCAACCCTCGACGGGTTGGACCTTACGTGGGCTTTCCTTCCTAGGCAACCCACTCTAGCAAATAATAATGAACAAAATAACAATCCTACCCTTGGCGATTTTACGTGCAACATGCACTTAGTCAATTATTCAAGCTATTCAACTAATGTAGAAATAACTGACTATGATGCTAAAATGGAAACTAGGGATTGGCAACAACCCTAATCCTCAGGTGTAGCTTCAATGCTCATTACCGGACCGCGATCACCTTCACTTGAGTGTATGAATCTTTCAAAGGACTTATGTATGGCCAGAATAAGTATATTGAGTTGCTCACGAAATCTCTTCGCGTGAGCCCTAGTAATGGATCCGCTTGGAACTTTACGCGATCCTCAACCTCTGGGTCACTCAAGCCATTGTTGGCGTGCCCACGTACCATGATGCTATCATCACTCTCTGCTGGATGATCTCAAAAAACATATCCTACTTGTTGAAAATGGCTTGATGATGACCATGACTTCTGATCAACAAGCCACCTTCATTGCCAAAAGGAATCTGTTTGTACTTCCATTCCTCCAGAAAATGAAAATGCATACCAAAAGGAGTCTAGAACTGAGCCAACCACTGAGGCTACCCCAGAATACCGTGCCTCCAGTTCTCAACCATAGGACAAGGGAAAAGCTTCGGCAACTGAAAAAGAGACTAAAGAGGGTGATGAAGATGCGGGTGAGGACACTAAGGAAGAAAACCCTGCCCAGTTTCACCTGGCTAGAAAAAGGCTTGGATCCTCAAAGATCACCATATAGGCACTACTAGGCTACTGCACTTCATGATTAGGATAATAGTTCATATTAGGTTTTTGCATCTTTTGCACTTAAAAACATTTGTTGTGCTCTGTCTTAAGGATTTTACTCCTCTACTGCTCTGTAAAACTAATTAATTATCCTTTATGTTGAATGTTGCTTATTTCAGTCTATCTGCAAATATTAGTTTCGGGTTGATAATGTTTTGGTTTTGGTTCTGAATTGATGGTGTTGCTGTGTTCTGCCAATATTAGTTTTGCTAAATTCAGCTTGGATGTGTGTTGCTGATAATACCTGGTGACAATGTTGGTGAGCCAATGTATTGGTAATATGGATAATTTTACTGGTTGATTCAATGATGACAAAAAGGGGGAGATATGGATATGCAATCTATATGTGAGGAGGAGTCATTTTAAGGGGGAGTTGTGATTATTTTGAAGGGAAGTTGTGAATACTCCCTGAATGCATTAAATTAGGGGGAGCTGTTCCTAAAACCTTTTTTATTCCATCAATTGTTTTGTCATCATCAAAAAGGGCGAGATTGTTTATCTCAAACTGTAACTTTTGATGATTACAAAAAATGGATGTTACTAATATTCTCCGATTAGATCTTTCCAGAATTGGAGCAGAACAGGTTCAAAGGCTAACATATGCTGAAATAGCTGTCGGATGCACATAAACACTGCATCGGCCATCCGACAACAATTGAGTAATTTCGGACTCATGAAGAACTCACGCTCGGACGTCCGAAAATGATAAGCCAAGTCCTCTAAACTAATTGACCTTGAGCGGATGTATAACACCTGAGTACCGGACGTCCGATAAACGTTGCGACACTTCGGACTCAAAACATTGGAGGCACCGGACATCCGAATGAATTGAAGGAGAATTCCCAGTTTTACATCATACCTTCGGACGCATATTCTGGAGGTACCGGACGTCCTAAATATTTCAAAAAAACTTCTTGAACTCACTGCCTGCGTTTGGACGCAGAAAACTAGCCTACCGGACATCCGACACCACCCACAGCTAGTTGACTCTTCAGCTGCCTTCTATCCGTTAGTAGCATTAATTGAAGAATTTTTTGGTCCCTTATCAAAAGAAAAAAGTCAACCACTCCAAACAACTTTCGCACATTGAGACTACATCAAATCTTGAGTGATTCAAGTGTGAGAATACTCTTTAAATAAGATTTGTACTCTTAGTTATGGAACTTTCAATAAGCTTTTCAAGTGTGTTTCTATTTCTTCAATAGTGTAGCTTTGTGAGGGTTATCCGAGTGATAGTAAAGCTTTCGTGCTTGACCAAGTACGGCTTGGGACGAGGAGGAAGTGATCCTTCTTTTATACACAAGAGATTGGTTGTAAGTTGATCAATTTGAAGAAACTTGCTATATAAAGTGGTATTCAAATTCAAGTGGAGTTTGAAACTTGGTTTGCTATTCTATCCTTTTATTTGCCGTCTTGCAATATAAATTGTCTATCTCTTCTACTCCCAAGCACTTGTGCTTCCTCATTAATTGCTTTATTGTGTGGTCCTTTAGAAAAAGAGGGCAAGTTCTCAAAAAGTGACTCATTTTTTGGTCAGTTTTTAAACCACCTAATTCATCCCCCCTTTTAAGTTGTCTTTGATCCTTACACCAAACCCTTGTCGGTTCGACTCAATTAACTAGCCAGTAGGGTTTGGGTCCCAAAGAAGTCGATGAGATATCATTTCCAATCGACTAAATCAAAATAAAAGTATGGAGACGAGAATGAGAGGCACTTCCTACTCACATTGAGTGTGGTACATGCTGTCACTCAGCACTTACAAGTCAAGCACAAGTATATCAAGTCAAATGCAATAATAAACACGTATATATATCATTTTAGGGCAAGTGCGATAAAGTACACTCTTACCCGATCAAACAAATTACATATTATTAAATCACATTGGTCAAGTATTGAAAATAAGTGTCCAATTCAATCAGGTATTTGGAAGCACTCACCAAAAGATGCGGTGCCTTTACGGGTTACGTTCGGGTATTACTTCGTGTGTGGAGTCCAAATCTGTGATAAAACATTGTTTAAGAGCTTTTGAAAGTAACTAAGGTTTGAAACTTAAGCTTTCGTTTAACAGAATCACATAATTGAAACTTATTTCGAGAATATTTGTAAAATCATGCTCGCTCTTAAAATGGTGAAACTTTAAAGTGATTAACCTTTGAAATTTGAAACTAACATATTTCTATTAGTCGTTACTTTCATTTTACAAGGGTACAAGTTTCGGTCGAATTCTAATTTATATACCTCTATGAAATAAAATTTGAATATCCTAGACGATTCAAGAGATATTCGTTCCGGAATTCGTACTCAAGTCGCGAGTACCTTTACCTAACCATTGAGTGTAAATTTGGGCAGCACGCCCTTTGTGTTTACTTATTTTTCAGCCATTTATGACTTCATTATTTTTCACAATTCAGGCCCAAAACACATATAAATAATCTCATCACAATATTCATTCAATAGGCTCAAAATCATCCAAGTATAATAATCCAATCGGAAATCAAGTTTTGAAGGTAAAAGACTAAATGGCAGATTTGACGTCTCTTAGCGTTTTGGTCACAACTGACGCTACACTTATCAGATTGGGGTGAATTTTATACCATTTCGAAGCTAAGACAAAGGGTCACAACTTTCATGAAGACAACTTAACCCATTTTACAATTGATCTAGGTTGAATTTGCAAATTACACAACCAAAATGTCCTTGTCAGTATAGTTGTCAGTACTGAATTCAAATGGCAATAATTCAGGCTACACAATTATGTTTGAGATGTTTTTAGATGCGTTGGAAAGCTGAAACCTAGAGTTAAACTTTCATGTTTCGGCCAAATGCTGATTTGATACAGATCAAAGTGAAAAACGAAGCCAAACATGTGAAATCTCAAAACTGTCCGCAAAATGAGGCTTTTGGCAGTCAGGGGTATTTCGATCATGTCACATGCTACAGTGATTAGATCGAGTTGAAATTTTATAAGAAATTATAAAATACCGTTTCCTACAACTTTCATGTTTTAACCTAAGCCTGATTCAGTCTCTAACATACACGAATAAAACTGGTCAGAACAGAGCAGTTTCACTCCTTAAATCTGGAATTTAGTGCATTCAAGATCTAACCTTCACATTTCTAGCTTAAACCACTACTTCAACTTCCTATACAAGATTATAGACATCATATTCTATCTAAACAAGAAGAAATACCACTGAACAATTCAAAACCCTAACTCACAAATCCACCAAAATCATCACAACTACTTAAATAGCTATCATTAGCCAAGTATTTAAGTTGCTATACAAACTTAACCAAGATTAAGGGAAAGATAATGGAAAAACAGCCTTCATACCTTGCTAATGATGCTTTCAAGAGAAACCTCAACCTTTCCTTCCAAAGTTTCACCACACAAAGCTTCTTAAGAACTAAAGGGAGAGTTTAATCGGTTTAGATTTTGGATTTTCACTCAAATTAAGCTAAAAATCAAGATGGAAATTGAATGATTTCTTCCCTATTTTCTCTCTCAAATTCACAGTTGGAATGTGCAGAAATGGAGGCTGAAATGAAGCTTCAAGAAGGTTAAGATGATAGGAATTCATTTGGGTCAAAATTGGACAAGTGTCACCTTTTGATTGGAAGTCAATTTTTTTCTTTTCTCTCTTGTTTTTAGTTCAAAATTTCGGCTGCATTAAGAAGATATTTAGGTCTGATTTTGTTCAATTAATAACAAGTAGATTAAGATAATAAAGTAGTGTTCAAGTGGTGTACTCACTCGGTAACAAACGGTACACTTCGATTCACACCGTTTTTTCTTAATTCGCGTATACTAGGGTTTTAACTTATAATTCACTAACTTATTATTACCACTTCTAATCACACACTTAATATCATCTAAAACTCACTCTTTAATCACTAAATTTATACATAGTCTATACCGATTGATTACATTACTAAAATACGTAAAAACTTGAATTTACGCTAACTACGAACCTAAATGAAAAACCCTTGATTCTAGGGTGAATTGCAATTCTTAAGGGGGTAAATGAGTAGTAAAGCTTTTGTAAGGTAATAAATTCCAAATAAAAGAGAATTTTAAGAAAAATATAAGGATATTTTCCAATCGTCACAGTACGTGTTGACTTAAAAGTTAGAAAAGACTAATTTAGGAGGAAATGAAATGAGTGAACTTGGACAATTATTTCACCTTTAAGACTAAACCTCAACCTTAATTAATTTTGGTTTTAACTTGAATTGTTAGGTAGATTTTATACAATATTATTGTGCTTGAACTTGACTAAATTATACTAAAGTGAACCATATATGTACTTTGGGTAGGTTCTAACGATTAAATTTAGTACAATCAACTTAGAATTGGGATTGGGGATGAAAGTAACTGCAATTAGTGACTATTCCTAGAATTATACCATAATCATAGTACTTGAAATTTGTCTCAGGAACTACTAGTGGGCATGAAAGCAATCTCGGACTAAGTGAGTCTTTTTGGATTTGTGTGTCTAAACTGCTTATGTTTTACTTAAGTGAAGTTATGTGATAAATGTGCTTATTATGAAATACGGAATATTGCTAGTGATTCATTGTAAAGTGTATCTCAATTATCCCTCGCCTTCTAAGTCGGGGGTGTACTTTATCGCACTCAATTTAGTTGAATTTGAAGGTTAATAATTAACCAAATGTTACTGTAAGTGTGCATGAATGTAAGCCGTATGGGTACTTTACTACATCGATTGACTTGGGCCCCAAAACCCTCTGTTCAATGGACTATTCGAACCAGCAAAGGGCTTGGTCTGATAGAATGGTAGCTTTGGGTAAGGGTTTCGGTATATTACCTTCAAGTTTAGAGATTATTGAACTGATTAATGAATGTAGGGGATTGTTTATTGTTTTAGAGGATATATAGGGATGATTGTGGTAGAGTGTGCAGTGATGTTGAAATGACTCCAAGAAGGAGCTTGTATCCTTTTATATTGAATGACTTATTATATTATGAAGTGTATAGTATTATATAAGTGGCTCCTAATGAGCACCGTGTGAGACCCCGAAATTTTACTTGTCTTTATAGCTCATATTTTAACTTACTAGCCTTAGATTCTTGGTTGTTTTAATGGTCGAATTTGAGCCAAGGGAGTGAATTTTGTTAAGAAAAGTTTCATAATCTCAAGTTGTTAGAAAATCTAGAAATTTTCGCAGGAGGCTCTGCGCAGCTTTGGGAAATTGGTTGTAATTTCGTATAGGAAAGTCAGAATTGAGTTTCATTTATTGTGTTTGAAACTAGACTCATAGTGCTTCCTATGGTGTAAAATTTAGGATTTGATTCAATTTCTATAAATTCCAAAAAATTGGCAAATTTGACTGAAAATTCTGCCTTGCACAAGTAACAATAGGAATGTTGTAGTAGCTTATGGCTCAATTTGGACCAACTTATGAACTGAATCTCTTTGAGGTGTCTTCTAAAGACTATTACCATTTGAAGTCTAGTTTTTAACAGGCCAAGTTGTATAAATTTTTGATATTTATAACTCAAGTTATGATTTTTCTAAAGGAAGGGCATAGGTTAGGATGTTTTGTGCATACTAGGGTTTTTGGTGTGTCTTTGGTGCATTTTGGTAGTGTGATCACTTGGTGAGGTGTGTGTACTAAATTTGGTGGTTAAGAGTGAGTTTTAGATAAGAAAAAGTATGTGATTAGAAGTGATAATAATAAGTTAGTGAACCATAAGTAAAAACACAAGTACGTGCGAGTTAAGGAAAATAGGTTTGAACCGACGTGCACCGTTTGCTATCGAGTGAGTACACCACTTGAACATTATTTTATTACCTTAATCTTCTTATTTTTAATTGAGCTAATTAACCCATAAGTCAGCCACCATTATTGACTAAGGAAAAGGAAGAAAAGAAAACAAAAACAAAGAAAGATCTTGAGCGACAAGTGTCGGCAATCCAACGGTTGTTTGACTAAGACATGTTTCTTTCTTCTTATCTTTCTTCTTGGTCAATTTTGCTTCATTTCTTACTAGCTTAGCCGAAATTTTGGAGAGGGAAAGAGAGAAAACAAACTTCAGCTCCAACCTTAGATTTTGCCTTGTTTGAGAGAAATCACCTAATCCAAATCGATTAAATTTTCATTTTAGTACTTAGGAAGATTTGTGTGGTAAAAGTTGTGGAAGAAAGGGGTGTGGTTCTCACCTACATGCACTTTTTGGAAGGTACCATGGCTGTCTTTCCTTTTTCTTATTCTTGCTAGACTTTGGATAGAAACTCTTAATCTTGGATTACGACAGTTAATTAGTGAGTTGTGCATGGTATGGTGGAATGTTTAGTTGGGGTTTACATTTTCAGTCTTGATTATGGTTATCTACCTATCAATTGATGTTATTGAGCTAGTACTTGATGGTTTTGATGATAGAGTATGTGACAGCCCTACCTCCCCCTAAAACGAATCAAAGGGTTCGGTGGACTGCCTGCTCAACTCTCCCCGGGACTCACTGCAGTCCTCAAATAGATATGAAAAAAACATAAGACCACAAAAACAAGTGTAACAATAATTCCAAATTTAAAACATATACTTATATACATTTCTATCTCAAAAGGAATACAACTCCAATATACAAAGGTTCTCAATTCTTCATACATCCAACCCTTGCCAAGCGCTAGGGCGAGAACCATTACAAAATTCAAAAGAACTAGACTAGGCTAGTCTGTACAGATCTCTCGTCCTTGCTCGCATCCCCTGTTAAGGAAAACAAAACTAATGGAATGAGATAAAAGCTCAGTGAGGTTCCAGACACATAATCAACTTAAACAACGACATTAGTCATGTAATAACAAGTAATCAAATTACAATATAAAGCAATGATAACACATTCATTAAAAGGATATACGCTCACAGGCAGACTTTCGTTCTTTCATTCACCTTTCATTTCCTTATTCCTCCAATCATTTTAAAATGCATTTTGTAAGTGAAAACTCCTCCATTGACATTGTCACTCGTTCATTCATTTCATTCTTCCCCCTTCTGGACATTGGCCAGACTCCACCCGACAACGTGGTAATACTCGAGTATACAAAACTTTCACCCAGGGTCGCCAAATCGCCCGACCGAATCTGCTTCTGACTCGAGTCGACCGGCAGCGAAGGACAAGGGCCCAGTTCAGCCAAAAGACTTACATTCATGCACAACTAACATTTAATCACTTAAACATTGAAAATGTCACATTTCATTTAGGTCGAGTACGATAAAGTACACACTCGCCTAACTAAATTCATTTTTAACAAACATTTATCATGTAATCAAATATCTACCACAACAAATCATATAGTTAATGGAAACATAACAAACAAAGAGCACTCACATATTTACGCAAAATAACGTCCAAAGGAACCCTCCAGTTAACAACCTCAATCACCAAGGAATCCTAAGAGCAACCAAGAAAACACATTATGGTTCTATCATCAAAGATTTAGGTGAATCGAAGAAAATCTGAATAATTACTAGGAAAATGTATATAAATATGAGTTTCAAAGTGAAAAGAGTACATTTAGATCAAAGGACATGAGTAACTAAGAGTTTCCCCAAACCAACCACAAAACTATACCGAAAAAAAAGGTTTTTAGAAAATTCCCTCGGAAAACAAATGAACAGTGTCACGTCACAATCCGGCCAGAACTTGGTCGGATATTCGGCCAGATTCTCGGCCCGATTCAAGGCAGTAAGCAATCCGGCCAAGACTTGGCCAGATACACAGCCAGATATGAAAAAGCATTTGTTTCAAATTTTCGGAAAGCTTTTTGTTTGGCTCGAAACTAACACATATGCAAAGAAATAACGTATAACAAGTGTTTTGGATAAAATCATATGAAAAGGAAGATAAACAAACCCTAAATTCACACCTAAAGCCTCGCTTGATAAAGTTAGGTTTTGCGGCCGAGAAACGCTATACAACTCTTCTTTGTTTCGGAAAGAAAATGAGTAAATATTTGAAGTTCAAAACTTGACATTTGTATCTAAGTATCATGTTTAAAACGGTTGTCAAATTCACCATGCGAAAATGTACAAGTTCAAATGAAATCTAACTCAAATAACACCATTAAAGTGGACCTAAGTATATCCAAACAAAATAAGTCCAAAGCATCACAAAATCACATTTTCAATATCACTTTTACTCACTCAAACTTCAAGACAATAAACGGACGGCATTTCCCCCTAATTTATTCACTTTCCATCCTACAATCAAACACCAAATCTCATCCCAATTCAACCACAATTTCACATACAAATCATAGGCGATAAAATACACCTTTTGGTATAATAACCACAACTGAAGCTACACTTATCGGATTGAAACGAATCTTATGACGTTTCGAAGCCAAGACATATACCTACATTCCTTATGAAGACCTCCAAAGCCAAATCATGCATTTCTATGGTCAAAATCGAAATCTCAAAGAGGACAGAAAACTATCCATGAAACAAGACTTATGGGCAGTAAAGGAAATTTCGGTCATTTCACAAGTTACAGTGCTCCAATTGAGCTGAAATTTTTCCAATAGCTAGCTAACTCAAATACCAACAACTTTCGTGTTTTGAGCAAGGGCTGATCCAGTCTCTCTCAAGGACGAATACACAGTACAAAAACAGGGCAGATTTGAAATCCTAAAACTGAAATTTAACATAACTCTAGCTTAAACCATGAAATCTTCCACAAAACAACATCTATAACAACTATAAGCCACTAATTAGCAATTAATTGAAGTAAAGAGGAAGTTCTTGGTAAAATACCTTGGAAACTCAAGAAAAATGGTTGCTTAGTATCTTTCCTCCCACAATCACTCCACCAACTCCTTTAAGTTTCTTAGTTGAGCACTTGTATGGTGTAGTTTCCAATTTAGTTGGCTAGAACTCAAGATTTGAGTAAGTTTGGAAGCTAAATATGAAGAACTCTCTCTTGTTTCTCTCCTCAAGTGGTTTGGCCAAGAAGCAAGAAAAATGAAGGAATTTTTTGGTCAAAATTTGATTTTAGAAAAGTTAAATAAGCTTGGTCAAAAATCCAACATCCAATGAGGTAGTGACACTTGGCCTTTCTAGTGTTTAAAGCTTATCTTCTTTCTTTCAATGGTTAATCCATCTAGCTAATCTCTGATCATCTCCTAGCACCTTGTAAAATAATAACACTTAGCACAAAAATCATTTAATCACCAAAATTTTATCGCACTAGCGGGTCCCACGTCTATAACGCGTTTCAAATTTAATGTACACTAACTTATACTAGAAAAATGATTTAAAACTATACTTGTAAGGTCTAAAGACAACCTAAGAGGGGGGTGAATTAGGTTGATTAAAATCTTAATCGAATCTAAGCACTTTTTCTTTAATAAAAATTTACCTTCTTTTCTAGTAATGATCAACCATGTAGATTAGAAGAAGAGAGCAATGTTGATTAGAAAAACAAGTATAGATAAGCAATAAGAATTTTATTAAACAAAAAGAATAAGATAGAATATCAAACCGATTGTCTACCAAGCTTTTCTCAAACTTGAAGACCAATCACTAGGTTGAGCAACTTCTCTTTGATGAAAGATGATCAACTAGATGTACAATGGAGGGAGCACTTCCTCCTTGCCCTAAGTCTCACTTAGTCAAGCTAAGAAGTTTTACAATCACTCAGATAACCCTCAACAAAGCTACACTAATGAAATTTTCAACCACAAAAGAAATGCTCACAAGAAATTCACACCACTTGGAGAACAAATCTAGCTTTGGAGACTATTTTCTAGCTAAAATATCTCTTGAGATCTTGTAAACAAAGTGTGCAAAAGTCCTCGTCAGGTTCAGAAACGATTGTATTTGAAAGGAACAAAAAATGAGCTTCATTAATGCTTCCAACGGATAGAAGGCAGATGAAGAGTCAACTAGCCGTTGGGGCTATCGGACGTCCGACGGATTAGTCATCGTTCGATCTTATCGTCCGAAAATCAGCCAAGTTATTGTTCGGACGTCCGATGGTGTATCATCGTCCGACAGCAATGCGTCCGATCGTCGTCAGAGAGTTGGCAAGTCATTTTGGAATTTTTCGGACGTCCGACGCGGTTGGTGTGCGTCCGAAATGTGCGTCCGATCCTTCCGGACGTCCAATCCTTCCGAATGAGCGTCCGACAGAGCTTCCTTCTTGATGTTCTTTATCCTTTCGGACGTCCGACATGAGTGTCTTGTTTTTGTTTCTTCTTTTGGTTGATTTTCATTTCTTGACATATTCGTACCTGATTCTTTGATAGGCGAAAAACACTTATATTTGAATAGAGTTAGATAAACATTTCAAAGTACTTTGTGATCATCAAAACCAAGAATAACATTCTCCCCCTTTTTGATGATGACAAAACAATGGTTTGAAATGAGATTTGATGATTGCAATATAAGCTCCCCCTTTCTCAATTGACAAGAACTTCCCCTTACTAAGTGGATCATAGAGCAAAAATTTTGAAAAACTCCCCCTCACTTGGCTACCCAACCGAATTAATCAATTATCCAAAAACATAACAATTAAGCAGCCAACATCCAACATTTTACCAATTCAATCCATCAGCCAACCCAATTTCAATTAAATCATCAATCAATCCAATCCAGTCCTCTCCCCCTTTTTGTCATCACAAAAGGGCAATCAATCACATCCACAAAACATTCATCAATCATATCACGGAGAACCAATAACAAAAACATTCATCACATCCACACATTCATCATTCAAAATACTTAAACATCCATCCACATATTCATAACCATTACAGCTATAATCATCCATCAAAAAAAATACTACAAGAACACAACATAAACATGAGCATAACATCTTCATATCCATTGTTGAACACCACAAACACTAGAAACACATGAAATAGACAAACAAAATGCAAATGTCCTAAATGGTGAACTATGTGGATCCAGGTGTTCTTCGAGAGAGCTGATATTGGGAGAGGTCCTCCTCTTCAGTTTCTTCATCATCTTCAGCAGCTTCTTCAATTGGTGCCTTGCCTTTATCTGATGTGAAAGGGCCATGAGGAGTCACAGGAATTGATGAGTTCGGATCTGGAATTGATGAACTTGGATCAGTGGGGCGTGGCACTTTGCCATGTGAAACTTCCTCAACCACAGGTGGGGGAAAAAGAAGGTTCTTTTTGTCTAGGAAGGCTGTTTGTTGCTCAGAGGACATGGTGAACATTAGACCATGTTCCAGAAGAAGAACATGCTGTTTGAGTTCACGAAGGAGCTCAATCACTTCATCATTGGAGGAGGAAGATGTCTTAGTGGTAGACTTCCTGGGGTGAATGGGAGTGAGTGCAACAGATGAAGGATTATGTAGTGGATCATGTGCAGCCTTAGACCTAGATTTACTAGATGATGCCCCCTTATAAGCCCATAGATTATCCTTAAAAACAAGATTTTTTCTTTCAAAATATCCTTTGGTAAAGGCATAAGAAGATGCTTCTTTGGGACAAACACCTAGAATTGGTACTTTGTAAAACTCAAAAATCTTTTGAAGAAACTTTCCACAAGATAATTTTCTACGAGAATCAGTGGCATAGCGAAGTAAAAACTTGCACATGACAAAATCAAAATCAATACGAATCTTTTCTCGAAAACAGTAAAAAAGATACAACTCCATTTTGTTTGCATCAGTTCTATGCCCATCAGTAGGCACAAGCAGGTTTGAAATGATTGAAAAGGCAATTAGATTCACAGGGGCAAGATCATTCAGTTTAGCATCAGCAGGGGAAGAAAAACTTCTTTTAAAATAAGTCAACATCTTAGCCCCATCAAAATGATTATCAGCAGTAGGGTGCTCTTCATAGGAAAAGAAATTTGTAATTTTATCCTTGCATCCACGTTCAATAGTAGTATTTAAGATGGCATTCACAGTTTCAGAATCCAAAACTAAGTCTACCCCATTAACCCTGGACATAATCTCAGTTTGGTCAATACCTTTCATAAGATTGGCAAAGAATTGATACAGCATTTCAGGGTAATAAACATTGGGCATAGAAATGAGATGTGACCATTTCTGGAAAGCAAACAGACTCAGAATGGATTCTAAACCTATGTGGCGAAATTCAGAAGAATTTACAGTGCGTTGAGGGATGACACCTTTCTGGGATATCCAAGAGTGTTTGTCTTTTGCAGCATCATCAAAGAATGTAGGGAGTGTGGTTGATTTTGGAGGCGGTTGAGATGAGGTTCCCTGTCCAGATTCCGGCTGAGAGGTGGGTTGTGGTGTAGGCCGTGACATTTGACCCTTTACAGCTCCTCTCTTGAAGCGTTTGGATGAACGTTTGACCGTAGGAAGATCATCATCCTCATCCCTGAGTGGATGCTTGCGTCCGGCAGTAACCTTCCCTCCTCTTAGATTCACCATTGTGCGAAATGTGTGGAATGAAGGATGTAAATGATGCACACAGTAGTATGGAAGTGAATCACATAGAAATTTTGGAACAAAAAGGCCTTGAAGAAGATTGGACAGAGAGGTTATGAGAAAATAGGGTTTTGAGAAAAATTTGAGAATTTGCGAAATGTTAAGCGATTCGGTGAAATGATCAGGAGAGACGAATTGCAATCGATCAGGAAAAATTTTGGTTGAGTCAATTTGGGAATGAGAGTTTCAGAATGGTATGAATTTGAGAGTGAGAGACGAGAGAGTTTTCGTCCGAGAGGAAATAGAAGAAGAAGAGTTTGAAGCAAATGAGGAAGAAGGTTATTTTAAAAAATGTACCGTTGCACTGTCAGACGGCCGAACGAAGTCGTGCATCCGACAGTTTCGTCCGAACAGGTGCATTCTGGAAAATAGTTGAAGAACATCATCGGACGTCCGTTCATCCTCTTTCGGACGTCCGAAGACTATGAAAAATTTTAAGAAGATTTTTCGATTATCCCTAATTTTGATCTTAGATGAATGAACTGATCTAATGGCAAAGCTTTTGTAAAAATATCAGCAAATTGATCTTTAGAACACACGTAATTTACACAAATTTTACCTTTTTGAACAAGATCACGAATAAAGTGGTACTTTATATCTATATGTTTTGTCCTAGAATGCTGAATAGAATTTTTGGTCAGATTTATAGCACTAGTGTTATCACAGAATATAGGCATGCAGTCATATAACAATCCAAAATCATTCAAGGTATGCTTCATCCATAAAAGTTGAGCACAACATGCACTAGCGGCAATATATTCCGCTTCGGTTGTAGACAAACTGATTGCATTTTGCTTTTTGCTAAACCATGAAACTAAGCAATTACCAAGAAAGTGACAAGTTCCACTAGTACTTTTTCTGTCCACACGAAAACCACCAAAATCCGCATCAGAATAGCCATATAGAGCAAATTCACAAGATCTAGCATACCAAAGACCATAGTCTAATGTACCTTTCAAATACCTAAAAATTCTTTTAACAGCATTTAAATGTGATTCTTTTGGACAAGATTGAAATCTAGCACACAAACAAACAGCAAACATAATATCAGGTCTACTTGAGGTTAAATAGAGTAGGCTTCCGATCATACCTCTATAGTGCTTTTCATCCACATGATTACCTTCTTCATCTTTGTCAAGTTTTGTAGAAGTGCACATTGGAGTTCCAACTTGCTTTGAGTCCTCCATGCCAAATCTTTTCAGCAATTCCTTGGTATATTTTGCTTGATTTATAAAAATTCCCTCAAGGACTTGATGTATTTGAAGTCCAAGAAAGAAATTTAATTCTCCCATCATACTCATTTCAAATTCATTTTGCATAGTGGTGGAAAAATCCTTGCATAGATACTCATTAGTAGCACCAAAAATAATATCATCTACATATATTTGCACAATAAAAAGATCATTTAACACTTGTTTAGTAAAAAGTGTGGTGTCCACAATACCTCTTTTGAAACCATTTTCAATCAAGAAACCACTTAATCTTTCATACCAAGCTCTTGGAGCCTGTTTTAAACCATATAATGCTTTAGATAGTTTAAACACATGACCTGGAAATTTTGTATTTTCAAAACCGGGGGGTTGATCAACATATACTTCTTGATCAATAAAACCATTTAAAAAGGCACTTTTAACATCCATTTGAAACCTTTGAAGTAAGCAAAAGCAAGAAGCATTCTAATAGATTCTAATCTAGTTACGGGAGCAAATGTTTCATCAAAATCAATTCATTCATCTTGTGCATATCCTTTAGCAACTAATCTGGCTTTATTTCTTACAACAACACCTTTATCATCCAATTTATTTCTAAATATCCACTTCGTACCAATGATAGGTTGATTGTGAGGTCTATCAACAAGTGTCCAAACCTTATTTCTCTCGAATTGATTAAGTTCCTCTTGCATTGCCAAAATCCAGTTTTCATCCTTTAAGGCATCATTGATATTTTTTGGTTCAAAAAGAGAAACTAAAGCAAAATTGTCTATCAATTTTCTAGATGAGGAAGGAGTCTTTACCTTCTCGGATGGATCACCAATTATAAGCTCTCTTGGATAATTTTGGCTAAATTTCCAAGTATTTGGAAGGTCTTTGAATGAATCATCATTCTTGTCTTCATCTCCCTTTTCTTGATCATTATGAGCTTCATCCACCATTTCCATTGCTGCTGGTTTAGAATTTCCTTCATCACCAATTGTCAGCTTTTCCATTCCTTCAAGAACGCCTATATCATCATTCTCACACGAACTTTTGGAATTATCATCATTAGTTTCATCAAATGTTATGTGAATGGCTTCTTCTATTACAAGAGTCCTTCTATTAAAGACTCTATATCCTCTTTTGTTCTCACAATATCTCAAAAATATTCCTTCATCAGATTTTTTCTCAAACTTACCAAGATGTTCCTTTAGATTTAAAATAAAACATTTACAACCAAAGACTTTGAAATATCCAACCGTAGGTTTCTTATCAAAAATCAGTTCATAAGATGTTTTATTCAAAATGGGTCTCAAAAGGATTCTATTCATCACATAACATGCAGTGTTTACCGCTTCAGCCCAAAGGTATTTTGGCAAACTACATTCACTTAACATAGTTCTAGCAGCCTCTTGTAGTGTCCTATTTTTCCTTTCTACAACACCATTTTGTTGTGGAGTTTTTACAATAGAAAACTCATGAGTTATGCCATTATGATCACAAAATTCTAGAAAACCACAATACTTGAATTCCGTTCCATTATCACTTCTAATCCTAACAATTTTTAAACCAAGCAGATTTTGCACTTTAGCAAACAATGAAGTGAAATTCTTGAAGGCATCATCCTTATGAGCAAGAAATATTACCCAAGTATATCTAGAATAATCATCCACAATCACAAAACAGTATTTCTTACCTCCCAAACTAGTGATTTGAGTAGGACCAAATAAGTCAAGATGCAAGAGTTCTAAAGGTTTAGAAGTTGATACACACTTCTTTGGTTTAAAAGAAACTTTTGTTTGCTTTCCAAATTGACATGCATCACAAATTTTATCCTTTTCAAAACTGATTTTTGGCAAGCCTCTAACCAGCTCCTTTTTCGAAATTTCCTTTAGTAATTTCATGTTAAAATGACAAAGTCTCCTATGCCACAACCAAGGATCTTCATTTGAAGCTTTAAGACATTTGAAACTAGATGAATCAATTTTATCAAGAATCACAATATATATGTCGTTAAACCTCTTACCTTTGAACACAACATTATATTTGGAATCAAGCACAATGCATTCATGCTTTTTAAACAACACATTCAAGTTTTTATCACACAATTGACTAACACTAAGCAAGTTATAACCTAAATTATCAACTAAGAGCACATTATGAACAAATGTTTCACCATCCTTACCAACATCACCTATTCCAATTGTCTTAACTTTCACATCATCACCAAATGTCACCTTTCCACTTATTTTGATTTCAGCTTTATGAACAAAGAGGGATCACCGGTCATATGCCTAGAGCAGCCACTATCAATAAACCATTTGGACTTGTTTGAGCCTTTTTCCTGAAAAGAGAGAGTGTTTGGTACCCTTTAACTTTTGGGTCCTCAAAAGTTAGCATTGTGCCTAACTACCCACATGCATTTCATCCCTTTGTTCAGATTTCTTTTCACATAGCAATCTCCTTTCAAATGCCCTTTTTGACAACAAAAACCACACAAAATGGAAGAGTCCTTAACATGTAATGGTTTGACATATCTTAATCCACTTCTTCTATATGTTGTGAAACCATGTGCATTTTTGTTGTGTGCTAATGTTCTTTGATGAGTAGTAAGAAAGATAGATGACATGTTCTTTTTGAGAAAATCTTTCTTTCTTGCTTTCAAAGTCTCATCCAAGTTGTCCATTCTTTTCTTCAAATCACCATGTCTTTCCTTCAGCATTTCACAAATACTTGTCTTTCTATCAAGCTCATTTTGAACATCACATCCGGCTCTTACAAGACATTCATTGTTAGTCTTTAGTTGTTTATTTTGTTGAAAAAAACTTGTATTTTCTTGAATGAGAAAAGCAATTTTCTGTTTTAGCTGCTTGTTTTTATCATAAGATTTCTTCAAGGCATTATGTAATTTTTCAACAAAGGATTCAAGATCATCATCTTCTTCATCATCACTTTCAGATTGAGAGTGTGTGGAAGTTACCTCATTATTTCCAATAGTCATGAAGGCCATTTGAGCTGATTCTTCCTCTTCTTCAACTTCCCTTTCGGAGTTGCATTCATTCCAAGTAATTTGGAAGTTGTTGAATCTTGGCTTTCGATCAACTTTCTCATCTTTCATCTTCTTCATGGGGCATTCGTTTGCATAGTGTCCAGGCTGTCCACATTCATAGCATTTGTCCACTTGCTTCTTGTTGAATTCTTGTTTTCCTTTGTTCCTTGCATTTGATGAATAATTTTGAAATTGATTGCTAGGTCCTCCCCTTCTAAACTTCCTTTTATTCAAGATTCTCTTGAAACCTCTTGTGATGAGAGCAAGATCATTATCATCACCATCTGAGTCTTCATCATTCAAGTGAGCTGGATCATCTTCACCTTGAGTAGTCTTTAGAGCAATGTTTATCTTTGCTCTAGCATCCTCTTCCTCCTACACTTTAGATTTCAGTTTCAACTCATAAGAGGTTAGTGAGTTAATGAGAGATTCAATAGGCACAGAATTTAAATCCTTATCCTCCTCTATTGCACTCATTTTATTTTCCCGTTCTTTGCCCAATGCATTGAGAATTTTCCTGTTCTTCTCTCCCAAGGTGTACTCTTTGCCCAACACCTCGAGATCTTTGATCAAGTTATTGAACCTGCAATACATTTTGTCAATATCCTCAAGAGATTCAATTTTAAATGATTCATACTTTGTGACCAAGATAGCCTTTTTCTGTTCTCTCACGTTGTCACCACCCTCATGGATTTCTCTTAACTTATCCCACATTTCTTTGACCGATTTACAACCTTTTACTCTAATTGATTCATTTGAATCTAAGGCACTATAAAGAACATTCATGACCTTGGCATTCAATGTGAGGTTAGTCCTATCTTGAGCATTCATTTCAGCTCTCATTTTTGGCCAAAGCAAACCTGTATCTGCATCAAGAAAGTTAGCTTCATGCGGTCCTTCACTCACAATAAACCATAGCTCAATATCAATAGATTGCAAAAAGATAACTATCCTTTCTTTCCAGCTAACATAATTGGAGCCACTAAACATGGGAGGCCTAGTAACAGATTGCCCCTCAACAAACATAGCATGACTGGTTGTCATCTTTACTCCAAGCCGCTTGAGTTTAATCTCTAGGAGACCAAGCTCTGATACCAATTGTAAGGTCCAAAGACAACCTAAGAGGGGGGTGAATTAGGTTGATTAAAATCTTAATCGAATTTAAGCACTTTTTCTTTAATAAAAATTTACCTTTTTTTCTAGTAATGATCAACCATGTAGATTAGAAGAAGAGAGCAATGTTGATTAGAAAAACAAGTATAGATAAGCAATAAGAATTTTATTAAACAAAAAGAATAAGATAGAATATCAAACCGATTGTCTACCAAGCTTTCCTCAAACTTCAAGACCAACCACTAGGTTGAGCAACTTCTCTTTGATGAAAGATGATCAACTAGATGTACAATGGAGGGAGCACTTCCTCCTTGCCCTAAGCCTCACTTAGTCAAGCTAAGAAGTTTTACAATCACTCAGATAACCCTCAACAAAGCTACACTAATGAAACTTTCAACCACAAAAGAAATGCTCACAAGAAATTCACACCACTTGGAGAACAAATCTAGCTTTGGAGACTATTTTCTAGCTAAAATATCTCTTGAGATCTTGTAAACAAAGTGTGCAAAAGTCCTCCTCAGGTTCAGAAATGATTGTATTTGAAAGGAACCAAAAATGAGCTTCATTAATGCTTCCAACGGATAGAAGGCAGATGAAGAGTCAACTAGCCGTTGGGGCTGTCGGACGTCCGACGGATTAGTTATCGTCCGATCCTATCGTCCGAAAATCAGCCAAGTTATTGTTCGGACGTCTGATGGTGTATCATCGTCCGACAGCAATGCGTCCGATCGTCGTTAGAGAGTTGGCAAGTCATTTTGAAATTTTTCGGACGTCCGACGCGGTTGGTGTGCGTCCGAGGTATGCGTCCGATCCTTCCGGACGTCCAATGCTTCCGAATGAGCGTCCGACAGAGCTTCCTTCTTGATGTTCTTTATCCTTTCGGACGTCCGATAGATTCCTTTCGGACGTCCGACATGAGTGTCCTGTTTTTGCTTCTTCTTTTGGTTGATTTTCATTTCTTGACATATTCGTACCTGATTCTTTGATAGGCGAAAAACACTTATATTTGAAGAGAGTTAGATAAACATTTCAAAGTATTTTGTGATCATCAAAACCAAGAATAATAATACTTGCTTATAAAAATGCATAGAAACTTTAATATTTTGAAAGCAAGTATAAAAATGTAGGCAAAAATAAAATAATGCCTAGAAAATATGAAAATTTTCGGGTTCTCACATTCTCTCCTCCTTAAGAAATTTCATCCTCGAAATTTTTATCTTCAGATGACTCTGGAGTTTATTGGTTGTCTAAGGCATATACCTTTGCCAGTACTTTTGTTTGATTCTCTCTTTCATTCACTTGTTTCGGTTTGGTTCCATCTAGTGGTTGAGTACTATTCCCCCTAGGCTGCTTCATCAGGCAACTACTAATTTGGTGATGGCTACTCCCACAAATCAAACATTTTCGTCCTTTCCTCTAACACTCATTCTTAGTATGATTTGCCTTTCCACAATATCCGCAGGCCAGGTAAGAAGCCACTTTTTGGCTTTCTTGAGAAATTTTCCCATGACCTATTTGACTTTCTTTGGTCGATCTTTCATCTAGTGCTCCTAATGTCCATAATGGGCGGGGTGAAGAGTTCACTTTTTGTAATTAGAAGGTGCTATTTTTCCCTTCATTCCTCAGATACACTACTAGATGCAGCCTTTTTCCGTGTTCGGAAGGCTTTTACCTATGCCTTTGTATTTTCAATCTTTTGGGTTTTCTCAAGAGCTTCCGTAAAGGTATTAACCTGAACCGCCGCTAAGGCTTCCTGGATTTCTAGATTCAATCCTTGTATGAACCGTCTCACTCTTCTCCGCTCTGTGGCCACCAATTCAAAAGCAAACTTGGACAGTTTAGTAAATTTAGTGTCATATTTGGCCACACTCTGGGTTCCCTGACGTAACCCAATAAACTCGTCCTCTCTCCTTTCTTGGACTAAAGATGGGAGATGCTTCTCGTTAAATTCCCTCACAAAGTTTGCCCACGTCCATACCGTCTGTTCTCTTTCCCACTTGGCCCTAATTACATTCCACCACGCTCGGGCTGGTCCTTCGAATTGAAACACAACAAAGTTCACTTGTCTTTGCTCTGTGTAGTTCAAAGCCATGAAGATGTTAATAATTGCCTCCAACCACTGTTCATCTATATCCGGATCAGGCTCTCCATGAAATTTCAGAGGTAGAAACTTTTGAAACCTCTCAAGAGCCCTATCCTCTCCTATCTCAGGATTCCGGGGTTGATTCACTGGCATTTGGCCTTGTTGATCTATCAGTCGTGCTAGGATATTTGTTATTTGTTGTATCGCCGTCGCCATTTGATCTCCGGCCTCAACTCTCGGTCCATGTTCTTGCTCGGCCACTGTTTCTCTTTCTTCTCTCGGTTCTTGAACTCGCTTAGTCCTACGGCCACGACCACGTTCTCGACTATGTCTCCCTTCCATACCCTTTTCTTTTTTTTCTCTCTTTTTTTTTTCAAAAGATGATTTAGTATATAACAAAGTAAATTGACTAAAACAATAAGATATAACACATCAAATACACAAGGAGACATATACACGATATAATACACCATATACACAAAGAGACATTTCAATTAGACAAATAGTCAAAGGCAGCAAGTATTATACATGTAGGTATTAACATACCACAGGCAAAAGATACGTAGGAACAATGCAAGGGCAAAACGAAAGAAAACGTGACTTGTCATCCCACACTCAGTTAAAATCACGCCCGTCTGGTCTCTTATTTCATTTTCTATCCGAACTAGGCGCCCGTTGATCTTGTGTATTCACTCTAGCCAAATATTAGCCCGTTCATGTTCCCAAAAATAAAAATCTCAAATATTTAGTATCACTCTCAACTCTGGAATACTCAGGTACAAGAATCTAAAATAAGATAATTTACATCTCGAACTGGCCAGTCCCAAGAGTAAATTACCTACAATCGAGATTCCTACTTGACGTTCCTATCTATTGTCCTCAAATACCATGATAACGATTTAAAACCTATAACAATTCATGATTCATAGCTTATGCTCAAAAGAGCACTTAATCCTTCATACTTATTCATAAAATCAGGACCATAACACCACTTGGTCCAATTTCATTCCGCGCAGAGACCACACGAAATGGCTCTGATACCACCTGTGACAGCCCCACCTCCCCCTAAGGCGAACCAAAGGGTTCGGTGGACCGCTTGCCCAACTCTCGCCGGGACTCACTACTGTCCTCAAATAGATTTGAAAAACACATAAGACCACAAGAACAAGTGTAACAATAATTTCAAACTTAAAACATATACTTATATACATTTCCATCTCAAAAGAAATACAACTCAAATATACAAAGGTTCTCAATTCTTCATACATCCAACCCTTGCCAAGCGCTAGGGCGAGAACCATTACAAAATTCAAAAGAACTAGACTAGGCTAGTCTGTACAGATCTCTCATCCTTGCTCACATCCCATGTTAAGGAAAACAAAACTAACGGAATGAGCTAAAAGTTCAGTGAGGTTCTAGACACATAATCAATTTAAACAAGGACATTAGTCATGTAATACCAAGTAATCAAATTACAATATAAAGCAATGATAACACATTTATTAAAAGGATACACGCTCACATGGAGCCTTTCATTCTTTCATTCACCTTTCATTTCCTTATTCCTTCAATCATTTTAAAATGCATTTTGTAAGTGAAAACTCCTCCATTGACATTGTCATTCGTTCATTCATTTCATTTTTCCCCCTTCTGAACATTGGTCAGACTCCACCTGACAACGTAGTAATACTCGAGTATACCAAACTTTCACCCAGGGTCACCAAATCGCCTGACGGAGTCCGCTTCTGGCTCGAGTTGACCGGCAATGAAGGACAATGGCCCAGTTCAGCCAAAAGGCTTACATTCATGCACAACTAACATTTAATCACTTAAACATTAAAAATGTCACATTTTATTTAGGTCGAGTACGATAAAGTACACACTCGCCTAGCAAAATTCATTTTTAATAAACATTTATCATGTAATCTGTTATTCTTGGTTTTGATGATCACAAAGTTCTTTGAAATGTTTATCTAACTCTCTTCAAATACAAGTGTTTTTGCCTATCAAAGAATCAGGTACGAATATGTCAAGAAATGAAAATCAACCAAAAGAAGAAGCAAAAACAGGACACTCATGTCGGACGTCCGAAAGGAATCTGTCGGACGTCCGAAAGGAATCTGTCGGACGTCCGAAAGGATCGGACGCACATCGACCATGTCGGACGTCCGAAAAATTCCAAGGTGACTTGCCAACTCTCTGACGACGATCGGACGCATTGCTGTCGAACGATGACACACCATCGGACGTCCGAACAATAACTTGGCTGATTTTCGGACGATGGTTTCGGACAATGACTAATTCGTCGGACGTCCGACAGCCCTAATAGCTACTTGACTCTTCATCTGCCTTCTATCCGTTGGAAGCATTAATGAAGCTCATTTTTTATTCCTTTTAAATACAAGAGGTCCAAAACCTGTCAGGAACTTTTGCACATTTTGTTTACAAGATCTCAAGAGATATTTTAACTAGAAAATAGGCTCCAAAGCGAGATTTGTTTTAAAGTGGTGTGAATTTCTGGTGAGCATTTCTTTTATGGTTGAAAGTTTCTTTAGTGTAGCTTTGTTGAGGGTTATCTGAGTGATTGTAAAACTTCTTAGCTTGACTAAGTGAGGCTTAGGGCAAGGAGGAAGAGCTCCCTCCATTGTACATCTAGTTGATCATCTTTCATCAAAGAGAAGTTGCTCAACCTAGTGATTGGTCTTCAAGTTTGAGGAAAGCTTGGTAGACAATCGGTTTGATATTCTATCTTATTCTTTTTGTTTAATTAAGATTCTCATTGCTTATCTATACTTGTTTTTCTAATCAACATTGCTCTCTTTTTCTAATCTACTTGGTTGATCATTACTAGAAAAGAAGGTAAATTTTTATTAAAAAAAAGTGCATAAATTCGATTAAGATTTTAATCAACCTAATTCACCCCCCCTCTTAGGTTGTCTTTGGACCTTACATAATCAAATATCTACCACAACAAATCATATAGTTAATGGAAACATAACAAACAAAGAACACTCACCTATTTACACAAAATAACGTCCAAAGGAACCCTCCGGGTAACAATCTCGATCACCACGGAACCCTAAGAGTAACCGAAAAAATACATTATGGTTCTACCATCAAAGATTTAGGTGAATCGAAGAAAATTTGAATAATTACTAAGAAAATGTATAAATATGAGTTTTAAAATGAAAAGAGTACATTTAGATTAAAGGACTTGAGTAACTAAGAGTTTCCCAAAACCAACCACAAAACTATACTGAAAAAAAAAGTTTTTAGAAAATTCCCTCGAAAAACAAATGAACAGTGTCATGTCACAATCCGGCCAGAACTTGACCGGATATGCGGCCGGATTCTCGGCCGAATTCAAGGCAGTGAGCAATCCCAATTTTTTTTCTTCTTCCCCAGTCAATCTTGGCCGGATACACAGCCAGATATGAAAAAACATTTGTTTCAAAATTTCGCAAAGCTTTTTGTTTGGCTCGAAACTAACACATATGCAAAGAAATAATGCATAACAAGTGTTTTGGGTAAAATCAAATGAAAAGGAAGATAAACAAACCCTAAATTCACACCTAAAGCCTCGCTTGATAAAGTTAGGTTTTGCAGCCGAGAAACCCTATACAACTCTTCTTTATTTCGGAAAGAAAATGAGTAAATATTTGAAGTTCAAAACTTGACATTTGTATCTAAGTATCATGTTTAAAATGGTTGTCACATTCACCATGCGAAAATGTACAAGTTCAAATGAAATCTAGCTCCAATAACACCATTAAAGTAGACCTATGTATGTCCAAGCAAAGTAAGCCCAAAGCATCACAAAATCACATTTCCAATGTCGCGCCCCATTTTTTGATAAATAAATAAATGGTTTAAAAATGTATTTTTTGATTCAATTTGTGATTGGAAAATGAATTGTGATTTAAAAGAAAAATGGGTCTAAATGGGGGTTTGAGAATGCGACGATTTGACCCAAAATTATAGTTTAAAAAGGGTTTTTTGAAATAAAAAATCGGAGTCACCACTTGGTAATGAGTTAAGGTGTACCAAGTCACCTAAAAATGAATTTTTAAAGAAAAATAGGAAAAAGTAGTAAGAAACCCCTTTTAAACGACTCCTAATCCACGTAAACCAACGAAAAAGGTTCGGGAGCCACATTTGACGAAGGGGAAGGCGAGGATACAATCCAAGGCACCCCTTTGACCTAGCCAAGGCTAGTTGCGTGATTTAATCAAAGATTTTCTCGTTTTAACCAAAGAATTTATTACATTTGGATGTACTACATGAATGCAAATCCTAGACCTAGGGGTATTGGGGGAAATTTCTCTTCAAAGGTTGAGTGGTGCCAATCACATTAATTGTGAAGCCCAATAATGACCCTTTGGAGAGGTCACACGTAATCCTAAATGACGTAAAAATGAGTGGAATGAATGCATGCCATGTGAAAATGTGAGTTTGTGTGAAGTGAAAAATGATAAAAACAAGAGTGTGTAAGTGGAAGTGTGCAAATGTATTTACAAGGTAAGGTGAGTAAAGAATGATGATGTGAAAATAACGTAAAGTGCATGTATGCGAGTGATATGGTATAAAATGTAAGTGGTTGAGTGAAAACGTGCAAAAGTAGTGTGAAATGAGAATGTGGAAAAAGGGTTAGAATATAAAGTAGAAGTGTATGTAATAGCGAATGAGTAAAATGCATGAATCCTATAGGAATGCATCAAGACGGGAACGGGGAGTTCTAACTTTGTGACTTTAATTTTTCCTTTGATTAGAAGGGAGAACTAGCGTGCTAAGGCTATTTTGTAGCCACACTCGCTCGTTTCCCTTATCGAAAGGGGACTCTTCAAGCAAATGTACCCTATAACTAGCATGAGGTGCAAAAATCCTAAAATGAGGGGAAAAGGGGTTCGAGGAGCATGCCAAATGATAAAAACTAAGAAAAATGCATGAAATGTAGTGAACATGCAAATATGATAAATTCTTTGGTTAAAACGAGAAAATCTTTGATTAAATCACGCAACTAGCCTTGGCTAAATCAAAGGGGTGCCTTGGATTGTATCCTTGCCTTCCCCTTCGTCAAATGTGGCTCCCGAACCTTTTTCGTTGGTTTACGTAGATTAGGAGTCGTTTAAAAGGGGTTTCTTACTACTTTTTCCTATTTTTCTTTAAAAATTCATTTTTAGGTGACTTGGTACACCTTAACTCATTACCAAGTGGCGACTCCGATTTTTTATTTCAAAAAACCCTTTTTAAACTATAATTTTGGGTCAAATCGTCGCATTCTCAAACCCCCATTTAGACCTATTTTTCTTTTAAATCACAATTCATTTTCCAATCACAAATTGAATCAAAAAATACATTTTTAAACCATTTATTTATTTATCAAAAAAAATGGGGCGCGACAGTTGGCGACTCCACTGGGGACATTTGAGAGTCCGAGCAAATTTGATTTAATCAACCTTTTTCTTCTTTTAACCTTTTCATATATCACATTTGGGTGCTTTAGGGTTGCATTTTTCCTTTTTAGGATTTTGCATTTCGCGCGTATTAATTACTCCCTCACTCATATATGTATGATTGATTGTTTGGATGTATGTTTACTTGTTTATCTCGCGCTTGCATTGCATTTAGGGGGGGTGTGTCACCTTTAGAGCCTCGCATGGTTCTCAACCCCTTCCCTCAAAATAGGGAACACTTCATACGTGCACGTTTATTTATTGTTATCCCATTTTATTTTATTTTCGTGGGCGTTTCCCACACCGCCTTGTAGGATTAGGATCGATCGCCTTGGGTAGGCGGATGGTGTGCGCCCATAGCGCTACCTAAGGGATCACTCGAGCCACCGATCAAAGGCCTTGGGAGTGATGACCCTTGGCCTTTGGGTCTGAAGGCTTGGGGACCTTTTAAGCCTTATCGAGTCTAGTCACATTAGTGAGCCCCAGCCTCATGCATCCATGTTAGAATTTTCCTAGGTTAGAGTCAGCCTCACCCTCTTTTAAGCACATTAGGCACGAGGGAAGGGGTTCCACCCCTTTTATTGCTTTCATTGTATTTCTTTTCTTAATTGGTCCCAATGTGTTATGTGTACTATCAATTGCACTAATCATTCTTTTGTTTTCTTGGCTTGCATTCATGTGCCTTGGCAATAAGAGGACTCTTTGGTACTCTTTTAGTGACTCACCCACTAGATAACTCACATGTTTAAATTTCAGTTATTACACTTAATTTTCAATAAATACATTTCATTTTAGACCTTTTCCCCCGATGCATTATTTATGTCCTTTAGGCTATGTTTGTCACATATTTACATCGCTTTAATAAATGACATCATGCATAACCCTAGAAAGGGAATGCCATTTAGGGGATCCCGTGTTAGGAATAAACCACCTTGTGTCTCGGATACTTAATCCAAGGAGACTTGCACGTTTACATTTTTGTATCATCCAAAAGGGTTAGTGCACAAGGTAAGGTGGGATCCGATCATTTTCATAAAGCGATCCTTGGAATATGAGCATCTAATAATCACTTTTTGGCCATTTTATCAAAATTGGTAAAATTCCCTTGCGCAAAGGACATTAATTTGAAGAAATTCACAAATGATTCCTCCTATTGAGACGATAAATAAATTGAGGCCAAAATTTGATTTTTAGAAGGTCATAGACTAATGCACTTCAATAATTTTGAAATAACCAATGGCCGGACGATTCAACCAATCCATTTTGCCGATTCATTCGATAAATCGTCAATTCATTTGACCAATTTACCATTTTTAGGGTCATTTGACCAATTTACCCTTTTTAGGGTCATCCGGTCGATTTTGAATAAATCGTCAATTCATTTGACCAATTTACCCTTTTTAGGGTCATTCGGCCAATTTTTGAATAATCACTAATTCAATTTCATTCATTTGACCAATTTACCCTTTTAGGGCGATCTGGTCAATTTTGAATAAATTCTCGATTTCATTCAATTCATTTGATCAATTTCCTTTTTAGGATGATCCGATCCATTTTTGAATAAAATTTTCAATTTCATTCGATCAAGTTCCTTTTTTTAGGATGATCCGGTCAATTTTGAGTAAGTTTTTAAATTTTACTCAATTCATTTGACCCGTTTCCCTTTTTAGGGTAATGCGGTCGATTTTAAATAAATTTCATTCAACCCGTTTGTCGCGCCCCATTTTTTGATAAATAAATAAATGGTTAAAAAATGTTTTTTTTTATTCAATTTGTGATTGGAAAATAAATTGTGATTTAAAAGAAAAAATGGGTCTAAATGGGGTTTTGAGAATGCGACGATTTGACCCAAAATGTAGTTTAAAAAGGGTTTTTGAAATCAAAATTGGAGTCACCACTTGGTAATGACTTAAGGTGTACCAAGTCACCTAAAAAATGAATTTTTAAAGAAAAATAGGAAAAAGTAGTAAGAAACCCCTTTTAAACGACTCCTAGTCCACGTAAACCAACGAAAAAGGTTCGGGAGTCACATTTGACAAAGGGGAAGGCAAGGATAAAATCCAAGGCACCCCTTTGACCTAGCCAAGGCTAGTTGCATGATTTAATCAAAGATTTTCTTGTTTTAACCAAAGAATTTATTACATTTGGATGCACTACATGGATGCAAACCCAAGACCTAGGGGTATTGGGGGAAATTTCTCTTCAAAGGTTGAGTAGTGCCAATCACATTAATTGTGAAGTCCAATAACGATCCTTTGAAGAAGTCACGAATAATGCGAGTGGGATGCAAATGAATGGAATGCATGTATGCAATGTGAAGGCATGAGTTTGAAAAAGTAATAAAAGACAATAATGTGTAAGTGAGAGTGTGCACGTGAGTGGGCAAGGTGCGGTATGTGAAATGATAATATGGAGTGCATGTGTGCAAGTAATGACAAAAGTGCTCGTGTGCAAGTGAAAATATAAAGGTGCACATGTGCAAGATGAAAGTGTGATAAGAGTATAAAATGGTAGAGTGGATGCATGATCCTAGGGAATGTATGCATATTGGGTACGGGGAGACCTAAATCGTGACTCAATTTGCCCTTTTATAGAGGGAATACAAGCGTGCTAAGGCTTAGAAAAAGCCACACTCGTCTATATCCCATATTTAAGGGGACTCTCAAGCAAATGAACCCTATAACTAGCATGAAATGCAAAAATCCTAAAATGGAGGGAAAAGGGGTTCGAGAGGCATGCAAAATGATAAAACTAAAAAGAATGCATGATATGTAATGAACATGCAAACATGTACTATCGAGGGGAAATGGCTTATTGGGTCTAGCATTGGACTAGCCCTTTCTATGAATTTCTACTAGCATTGGACTTGTGGAAACGGAACAATGAACCACAACTAGCGTTGGACTAGTGTGGTGACGGGAAAGGGGGCCACAACTAGCATAGGACTAGTGTGGTGACGTCCATTCATCCATCACATTCATTCATGACTATAAAAAGCGAGTAGACATGCGAATCACTTATAAACACGTAGCACATAACACTTAGCATGCTTGACTAGATGCAAGGACCTAATAAAGCGATTAAACACGTAGCAACGAAAGCAAGCAATGAACTTATTACATTTGCTAACTAAAACAAAGGGGGGAAAGGAAAAATGGACAAGAAAGCTCGCCAAGCCCTATCTATTACAAGACAAGAGGTGTACACATACCCTATAATGAATAACTTAAATAAAAGTAAAAGTAGATGAAATAAATGCAAGGAATTAAGGGAAGGCAAGAAAAGCGAAGTAGACATGTATATTCACATAACACGTAGGAGCACGTAGGAGAGACACAAAAAGGGATAAAAGAAATTATACCGCCCCCTTTGAATGGTGTCCAAATGAAAGAGAAATGGCTTCAAAACAATAAAAGGGTCACGGTACCTCAAATAGTAAAGTATAACAAAGTCACCAAATCTCTCCTAATTGCCATTTAAATGAATTCAAATATACATAGCTTCCAATAAAGGGATCCACCAAAGACCCAATTGCAAGCATTAATCAACCATGCAAAGACAATTGAAACATTTTAGAAAACTTTGAAAGTCAAAGAGCGAGAAAAAGGCCAAAGCCCATTTATTTCAGAAAATTCAAGAAAATAGGCGAACACAAGCTCATTTGAACACAAAGTTCTTAAACTCTTGTATTAAGCATCACCTTAGCAAAACATGGTAACTAATGAAGGCAAACAAGCAATTGAATTGAAACATTAATGCTACCGAAGACTCAATTGTGAACACTTAACCAAGCATTCAAGCTCAATCAAACACTTTTAGGAACTTCAAAGGTCCAAAGGCAAAGAGAAGGTGGAGGAATGGTTCAATTTGCAAATACCTTAGGACTCAATTGCAAACCAAGGATCCAATTGTCAACATTAAACAACCATTCGAATTCAATTGAAACATTCAAGAACTTCAAAGGTCTAAGGGCAAAGAAAAAGTCAAGTAATGGCTCAAAATTTAATTATTCTAGGACCTATTTGCAAGAAAACTAGAACATGCTTGGGCTTTTGTGGAACATGGAGAAGCTTGAGGGATTAAATTGATTAAGTATTCCAATTACTTGGGCCATAGTGAGTCAAGAGAGGACTTGGGGGGGGTAAAGAGCAATTTCAGAATCACTTCATGCATGCAACGTAGAAGATCCATTTTTCTACACCATTTCTGCCGTGAATTTCCTTCCATTTCATCATGCAAATATGTTCATCAAATGCCAGGATTTCTACTATCAATCATTGACTAAACATGCAATGAAACAAGAATTGAAGCTGACCCTCAAGGGTAAAAATTAAACAGCAAAAGAAGGGAAAAAAAAAAGATGCAGCAGGTCTCTCTGCAATTCAAAGAGCCCAGCCACAATCTTCATTTCTTAGTTGCAGGCTTTAGCCTCAAGTGCCGATCCATCATCCAGCTTTTCAACTTGACATTAAAACAGCACACAATCCAAACACAGCTATCATGCAATCTTCCTACTTTGCACCATGAAACTTGTAAATTTAGACATCAATGGTCGGACAACACGCATGCAAAAACTGAACAGCATTTGGGCAAGAGAATGGTGCTAGCAAGCATGAGAGTGACTATTTCATGCACCACAAAAGAAATTTGAGGTATGAAAGACAGAGCTGAGTCATTACAAGAAGATCATAAGCAAGGAAATCAAGGAGATCCGATCATATCAAGCATGCTAGCTTCGGCAAGATATTCTGCAATTCATAGTTACAATGCTGCCGCAACTTTCTGCTGCAATTCTTGGCTAACCCAAACATTACTATTGACTCAATCAACGACAACTTAGAATGAAATAACAAGTTCACCACGCATGCTTTCCATTTTTACCATGAAGCCTTAGGCGTTAACATATGAGAAACCGGAGGAAATCATGCAACTTTAGAAGATTTCTGAAACTTATCTAATGCCTTTACACTTAGCAAACTCACGCGGCAGCAACAAATTTTAACAGCAAAGCAACAAGGATTCACCTCCAAGTTTATTATCAAGACATGGTTGAAACACACAAAAGAAAAGACATCTGAACTGGGGGGAAAAGCTTGCCCAGACATGTTCATCTCATAGTTACAAATTTCTGAACTTTCCATCAAACCGACGGCATAACAGACCAACCCAACAACTTGGAGCAAAAAAAAAATGTTCATCAAACATTAACCATCAGATTTCGTTTCTCAAATCAAGATTAACAACGGATTTTTAACACAACACCCAATCCATCGGACTACTAAGGCAGCAAAACAACAACGTATGTTCATAAACAAAACGTAGCAGAAATTTCAGGCCGATTCAATGAAAGTCTGGTTTGTGAGAGAAGTAAAAAAAAAAAAAAGGAATTACCTTTGACGTCTTTCGGAGCAGATTTCTCCCTTCCTCCCTCCCAACAAGCCCCAGCCGTCAGAAACCTTCAGAATTTTCACTCAACCGTAGCTGTCATTTCTTCAAAAATCTTCCCCGTAGCTTCCTCGCCTTCCTCCTATTCGTTTCAGTTTCTGTCCAACACCTCCGCCGCTATCTCTCTTTGGCCAGCTCTTGGCGTTGCTCTTTTTGTTTTTCTTCTTAGCTTTTCCTTACAGCCCTTCGCCCTGTTCTCCCTCTCTTGCTCAGATTTTCTCTTGTTCAATCCCCCGCTGCCCTCCTCTCTGTTTTTCTTTTCTGTTTTCCGATCTCCAGCCCTCACTCAATGCCTCTCTCTATCTGCCCCCCAAAACTCTCTCAGCCGTCAACCTCTCCGTCACTCTCCCTGCTCAACTTTCTCTCTGGATTTTCTAGCCGTCAACTCTCTCTTGGGTCCTCTCCCTCAAGACTCCGGCATTTTTTGTTTCCCTTCCCTTTCCTCAGCTATCACCTCCCCTCTCTCTTTCCAGCTTTCAGCCGTTGTTTCTCTTTCTTGTGGCTCCCTAAAAACCCTCTTTCCTTGCGGCTCTCTTCTCTCTTACTATTTATACTAGCCCTCTAGCCCTAAAACAACTCAGCCATCCTCTCCATATTGCAGCTAAGGGCTCCCCGAGTCCTTCCTTGCAAAGCTGCAAAAAATGCAGCTTGCATGCCGTGACTGTTGTTGTTGTTGTTGTTTTTTTTTTTTTGTTTGTTTTTTTTCTTTTTTTTTTCAACTTAATAATTTAACAAAAATAATAGTAAAACTAAATAATAATAAAACAACAATTTTAATCAAAATAAACAAACTAAAAAAAATAACAAAGTTACCATTTTCAATCTTTTTCTTTCATTTTTCCATTTTTCATCATTTTTCTTTTTTCCTTCCTTTTTTCTTTTTTCATGATTTTTCCCTTTTTCCTTTTTCATGATTTTTCTATGGTAAAACTTAAAAATAAAATAAAAACTAGGAACTAAAAAACTAAAAAGCAACCACGACAAATGAGAATAAAAAGTAAAAGAAATTACACCAAAAATTTGGTGTCTACACCGTTTGACCAATTAGAGTTTCAATGTCGAATTCCAAATTGGGAAATCTAGTCGATTTTTTTTTGAAAAAACCATCCATTGCATCCAGCCATTTGATCAGTTGGAGTTGTGACCCGTGCTTCACTGAAAAATTTGTCAACGAATTCCGATCTCTTCGATAGGAAGTTTGTCAAGGTCAAACCCGTGCGTTTTTGCAAATTCTTGTATCAATCAAAAGTGATCAATCCATTCGGACGTTGATCTCATTTTTACAAATGTCTCTCGTCACTCCAATTGACCAAATTTTTCAAAGAATTATTTTTCACTCAATGAGTTGATCAGATCCATCAGGTATGGTATAGTGCCTATCCTAGAGGATTGCATTTTCATACTAGGCCTACCCTTGGCACAAAAAGGGTCCCCCCATAGGACATGCATACCGATTTTATATTCTTTCTTACTAACTCAGGGTATTTTTGAATAAAATTTTCAATTTCATTCGATCAAGTTCCTTTTTTTAGGATGATCCGGTCAATTTTGAGTAAGTTTTTAAATTTTACTCAATTCATTTGACCCGTTTCCCTTTTTAGGGTAATGCGATCGATTTTAAATAAATTTCATTCAACCCGTTTGACCAATTAGAGTTTCAATGTCGAATTCCAAATTGGGAAATCTAGTCGATTTTTTTTTGAAAAAACCATCCATTGCATCCAGCCATTTGATCAGTTGGAGTTGTGACCCGTGCTTCACTGAAAAATTTTTCAACGAATTCCGATCTCTTCGATAGGAAGTTTGTCAAGGTCAAACCCGTGCGTCTTTGCAAATTCTTGTATCGATCAAAAGTGATCAATCCATTCGGACGTTGATCTCATTTTTACAAATGTCTCTCGTCACTCCAATTGACCAAATTTTTCAAAGAATTATTTTTCACTCAATGAGTTGATCAGATCCATCAGGTATGGTATAGTGCCTATCCTAGAGGATTGCATTTTCATGCTAGGCCTACCCTTGGCACAAAAAGGGTCCCCCCATAGGACATGCATACCGATTTTATATTCTTTCTTACTAACTCAGGGTATTTTTCTTTTGTTTTCCCCTCCCTTGCATTCATAAAAATGTTTCAATAAGGCGAAAATATTCTTCTATATCTGATAATTTTGATCCAATAAAGCTTGAAGATTACAAGTATTACTTGATTCTTGGGCAGACATTGCCACGAAAACATAAATGATTTATCTGGAAGCTCTATGCTAAAGCCTCTGAGAGATGTTGTAATTGTCTTCCAAAGGGAAATTCTGTTTATTTGATTTGTTAATACATTTTGTTCCAAAAGAAAAAGAGATGAAAAGTGTATATGAGGACCCCTTTACAAGTTTCTCTTTTCTCATTTGTATCATAATTGAATGAGGAATTTTGTTTCAAACTGTTTCAGCAATAAAATTTTTGGACAATTATTGTTTTGTGTATATTTATGTACATTTCATCCTTTATTCTTACTCATTGGAGATTTTCATGATGAATTTTGAGAAATAAAACCAAATTGAGATTTTTTCAACCTCCAACCTGAAAATTCACAAATGTGTGCTTCCTAAAATCCTTACACTAGATTGGTGATCCGAGTTATACAATAAAAGTGCTCAAAAATTGAAAAGAGGTCACTCAAAAGGCCCCATAAGATATCTTTTCTCCTTTACTTAACCCCAAAATAAAATCAGTCACGTTGATTGATAAATTGCAAATTGGAGCAACTTTTTGCTTGCAAATGCCCATTGGTTTAACCAGATTCAATTCACATCTAAGTGAAAGCAAAATTGTGCATTATTCTTGTTTGTTTTAAAAATTTGGAATGATACTTTGAGCATTCGTTTCTCTACCTATACACATTTTATCATTTGCTCTCCCATTTGAGCCTTTGAAAGAATAATTTCGTTTCAAGTAGGAGCCCTAATGATCACTACCCTTTATTGAAAAATTTTCAAAAAGGGGGAATGGATTTTCAAGGACCATTTCGTTATTTTGGTTGTCATGAGGTGTAAGAATGATACTTTGGCCGTCATTTCTACAACCTAAACACTGATCATGCCTTGCATCCTCATTTGAGCTAAAAATTGGTGGTTCTTTTCGAGTGCACATATGATCGCACCCCACATTGGGGAAGGAGATTGGGGATTTTTGGAAAAGAAAAAGAGAGAAGGGGAAAAGCAAAAATGCTAGAATAAGGAGGGAATCACAAATTGGGGAAATTTGATTCCACTTGGGTTCCAATTTTCGAAAAGAAAGAAAAGGAAGAGATTTGTCCGCACGGACCACCTATGTTTCACAAATATGGATGAACAATGGTCTTCCTCAGACAGTTAATTCAGATACATGCAAAAAATTTCCCATTAACGAAAGTTTCCTTTCAGAGTTATTGTAAGGGACGGAGCAAAAGTCAGGCTCTCTTCTTTTCCAATCAAACATTCTATCCCTAGTTATCCCTTTTGAGCCATCAGAATAAATTATTTCGTTTGGCAACCCCTGAGAATCGCAAACCCCACACTGGGGGCAAGTTTGAATTGAAAAGGAAAAAAGTTTCAAGAAGTGAAAAGTGAAAAGTCACAAAATCAAAAGACAAAAGAAGAAAAGAGAACCTCAGTTCAAAAATAAACTGGGGCAAAATTTTGAAGAATGGCAGAAGGCCGAAAAATCAAAAGAAGAAAGAAAATGAAAGAGAAAAAGCCTCAATTGAACATAAACTGAGGCAAATTCTGATTTAGCCCTAAAATAGGGTTGGTGCAACAATGCGATCTCAGATTCTTCAAACCATTTTTAAAATCTACCTTCAAGCCTTAACTTTTCTAAAACACCACACCTGACCCTATTACAAAAACCGAAAGTCCTGACTTCTGTTCTTTGCAATGGCCCTGTCAAGAAAATTTCTGATACTGGAAAATTTTAGCTGTATTTCTGAATTGCTTGAGTATGGTGGCTGATGCTACTCACCATGGAAAACCCACCAGATCAAAGAAAAGAAAACGCAAAAGCAAAACGGAAAAGTGAAATACAAAAGATTTGATGGTGAAGTCCCTATTGAGTCATCAAACAAAGTGGAGAATCTTCGAATTTAAAATAGGGGCAATTTTGGAAAAGAAAAATGCGATCTGTGGTGCATTGTCCTTGAAAGTCTTATCCTTCAACTATCGTTTCAAGCCCACATTACAAGCTAATAAAGTCCATCGTTAACTTATTCCTTCATGACAATCCAAAGTGAGAATTATAGGGAATCCATCAATCATTTGTGATCATAAGGGTATAACCAATTTTCGCATGTTTAGCTATCGTTCCTACCCTTTTGTTGCAAGTTTAAAGCTTATATGTTGACTCAATTTTCTTAAACAAGGGTGACAAACTCTCTGCTTTCACTAAGTGTGATGTTGAATCGATTATAGTTTTGAGCACCAAAATAAGACAAATCTTGACCTCCCATTTCCTTCAGCCACTTCCAAATAAAAAATAAAGTCACTTGATTGGTCCTGACAGATGAACCAACAAGAAATGGTGACCCATTACCTAAAGCAGTGATGCTAAAGTGGGAAGAAATCTTTCGTAATTTGGCATTATTTTGAGAAATTCATCATGAAATTTGCTATATGAGTTTAAGCAAGACATTTCAATTTTCTTCACATGCTATGTTAGGAAAAGCAATTGCTTACTTTGTTATGGAGAGTCATTCAAAACAAATTTTTTGCAATTAAATAGGCCCACATTGGGGCAAATTTTCATTTGAGAGATTTTGCAAAATAGCCCACACTGGGGCAAAATTTTTTGTAATACATTTGAGGATGTCAAAACCAATCACGTTGCTCTTTTCAAATAAGAAATTTGAATGCATGTCATACTTTGGCAAGCCCCCTGTGCAGGTATTCATAGTTGAAATCAACGAAAGAGCATCTGATGATGTGGAAGGCCGATGCCGAAGAAAGAGAAGAAAGAAGGGAAAAGGGCCCTACACTCGGGGCAAATTATTTTTGAAAAGATTCTCTCAAAATCAAAAAAAAAATCAGAAAATTTCAAAAGTCAAAAATCAAGTTCAAATTCTTGTTTCTTGGAAAATCAAATTTAATTGCTTGTTTTTTTGGCAAATCAAACTCAATTTCTTGACCAATTGGATGGTAGGACTGGGTTTTATCCCACTGACCATTCGCAAAAGCACGTTGGGCCTGGATTTCGTGCCGCCAACTTCACAAGTTCACGTTGGGCCTGGATTTCGTGCCACCAACATTCCAAACATCACGTTGGGCCTGGATTTCGTGCCGCCAACTTCACAAGTTCACGTTGGGCCTGGATTTCGTGCCGCCAACATTCCAAACATCACGTTGGGCCTGGACTTCGTGCCGCTAACTTCACAAGTTCACGTTGGGCCTGGATTTCGTGCCGCCAACATTCCAAACATCACGTTGGGCCTGGATTTCGTGCCGCTAACTTCACAAGTTCACGTTGGTCCTGGATTTCGTGCCGCCAACATTCCAAACATCACGTTGGGCCTGGATTTCGTGCCGCCAACATTTCATTGGCCAAGCTCGGGTTTAATCCCACTGACCAATTCATCACACTGAGGCAAATTATTTCGACAAGTCTCTCCCAGTCAGAAAAAATCAAAAATAAAAAAAAAATAAATCAAAAAAAATAAAAAAATCAAAGTCAAAAATCAAATCAAGTTCATCACGGCAGGCTTGGGTTTGATCCCACTGTCCGATTGTCAAGGCATTTCATTTTCATTGCCACTGGAGCGTGAGGTGAGTCCCGCCAGTGAGCATTTCATTTTCACAGCTACTGGAGCTGGGTTTGTCCCGCCAGTAAGCATTTCATTTTCATTGCTACTAGAGCTAGGTTTGTCCCGCCAGTGAGCATTTCATTTTCACAGCCGCTGGAGCGTGAGGTGAGTCCCGCCAGTGAGCATTTCATTTACCCCGCCGCTAGCCGTGGGTCAGTCCCACCAGCGTGCGTCCCGTTTAAATTCTGTTCGGGTCAGTCCCGTTTAAATTCTGGTTCGGGTCAGTCCCGTTTAAATTCTGTTCGGGTCGGTCCCGTTTAAATTCTGGTTCGGGTCAGTCCCGTTCAAATTCTGTTCGGGTCAGTCCCGTTTAAATTTCCTGTCAGGGGTCAGTCCCCATCATTTGATTAATTCGTAGCCGAATAACGCAGGTAAGTATTTGGTGTCTATTTCTTTGTCTCAAGTTTTTCCAAAACTCAGACAAAGAGGGGCAAACTGTAGACACCAAATTTTTGACTTTATTTTTCATTATTAGTTTTATTGATGTTTATTTTAGTTTGGTTTTACTAATCTCATTTTTAGGCATTTTAGGAAAAAAAAAAGAAGAAAAAGCATTCAAAAATATGATTTAGTCGTTTGTAATTTAAATTTAATGCTTTCTTGAAAGTGAAAAAAAAGAAAAAAGTGAAAAATGATGAAAAATGAAAAATGAAAGAAAAAGATTGAAAATGGCAATTTTGTTGTTTTAGTTTGTTTATTTTGATGTAAAATTGTTGTTTTTTATTACTTAGTTTTTATTATCATTTTTATTAAAAAAAAAAAAAAAAGCAAATACGCGACATTGTTGCTGCGTTTTCCGCAGCTTTGCAAGGAGGGGCTCAGGAGACCTTGGGCTGCAAATATAGCAGAATTAGCTGAGGGTTTTAGGGTTGCGCTGGATATAAAAGGAAAGAGCAGCCGCAACAGATGAGAGGATGGGAGAGATAGTAGAACATCAAAGGGAAAGGAAAGGCTGGGTGGTTTTTTCGGGGAGAGAACTGGAAATGAGAGGGTAGAAAGAAAGGGTTTCAACCGTGAGGTTTTTGAGGGAGGACGGAAGGGATCTAGAGGAAGCTTTTGCAGAGAGGACGGCTGATTCTGTGAAGGTTGAAAGACTGGAGAAAGAGCATCGAGTAACGTCTGGGCTGATAAAAAGCCAGAGAGAGGAGGGGTTTGGAGTGAGGATACGTGAGCGGATGAAACAAGAGAGAGCTGCGGGAGGGCTGATGAAGCAAGAAAGTGGCGGTTGGAAGGTTGGAGAGTAAAAGGAACCTGGGTTTGGCAGCCGAGAGTAGAGGTATGAGACGGCTAGAAACCAGGAAAGCGGGGGAAAGCAAAAGAGGGAGGAAGGATCTGGAAAAGGAGGAGAGAGCCGAGAGATAGAGAGCTAAGAGTGAGGGGTGGCTGCTTGAGCAAAGAAGGAAAAAACAATGAGAGAGAAAGCTGGAGTAGAGGAAGAAGATCTGAATCAGAAAGGAAAGCTTCGGCAAGAAAACCAGAAAAGGAAAAACGCAAGGAATTCCTCTGCGAAACCCGCAACAAAGCTGATCTTTCAACCTGCCTTCGCAAAGATTTTCTTCCCCGACCCAACTTTATTCGTGAAGCCATCAATTTCTGTTCAATCTACAAGGTGATGGGAGCGATTTCTGTTCAGACATCTGGAGGGAAACACCACTGGAGGCTCATCAAATCTGGCCACAAACTGGCGCCTTCATCAATCTTGGAGCACCAGCGATGAAGCTTGCGACTTCATTTCTGGAATCAGTGCGACTTATTGGAAGGCTTCCATGGTCAATCTGCTTTGAAAAGGGTTCAAGGTAACCTTAAGCTCTTCCTTGGGTATTAATACAGTTGTTTCACGAGAACCCGAGTCCAAAAAGCATGAATCTTGGACTATTTTTGCTGCCGGTTTGGCTTCATGATTTTTTATCATGTTTTGCTTCTTGATGTTTCCCTGGTTGTTGTTTGTTTTGTGCCTCTTTAGTGTTAGATACGGGTGCCTAAGTTCAGTATTTTGTTTTGTTTGGATTTGGTTTTATGTGATCTTTGAGTTGTTGAGCCACGGAAGTTGCGGACAGCAGCAATAAAATTGCAGAAAAGTTTCCTACTTTGATCGTTTTTACAAACTTAGAGTTAGGTTTTTGTTTAGACTAGGAACCATGAAATGTTGGAGTTGCTTTCTTCGTATCTTTGCTGCATTATTCATATTCATTTGCTTCATGTTTAGCTGGTTTGCAACCTGTGTTTTTCTTTTTTTTGGTTGGTAAGCTGAGTGCATATCTTGAAAAAAATCTTGGTTTTACATTGTTAAGTACATGTTTCTGAATTCACACGAGCTTCTGATTTTTTTTGCCAAAGGTTTTGTTTAGAACTTGCAGAATGTCTTTTCCGTTGCTTTGCTGCCTTTCTGGTCTGGTTAATTTAATTGAATCTTCTAGGATAGATGGTAATGTTAATGACAATAAGATGAAGTCCTAGCACTTGGTTTTGATTGTCCAAATTAGTAGAGCTAGTTTGAGTTCTTTGCACACAAATGTAACTAAGCTGAAGTAAGAAGAAGGCAAAAGGCTGCTGCAGTCTGTTTTGCTGATTTCTTTTCCGCAACCACTCGCCAAGCTTTGGCCATCCTAATTTGCTAGTTAATCTTGTGAGAAAAGGGGAAATGGGTGAGTGGTGTTGAGTTTGCATGTTTGAGTCTCAAAAACACTAAAATCATATGCGATGCTTGCTGGAAAATTGAACATTAGCTTGCCGAAAGTCTTACTTTGATGCATGATGTAGTCTTGTTTTATCTCTTTATTTCTCCTTTTTGGCTCTAAGATCTAGTACTTTCTGAGCGTGTTAATGGATCAATCAGTTTTCATTTGGCTTGATTGCATGAATGTATTTAAATTGGAAAAAGAAATTGCATGAGAATGGTTGTGGAAGGAAAGAATTTTTTGCTGAAGCTGCAAAATTGTTATTGCAGAAGTTTTCCTTCGTATTAATTTGCATGGGTTGCATGAAAAGTTCCCATAACTTACACTTTGACCCCTTGATTTGTGTTTTATCTTACTATGGCCCAACCATGTTCTATTTTCTTGCCATTAAGTCCTAAGTTAATTGCAATTTGCACCGTTATTTGGCCTTTTCTTATTTTCGGGACCTTTGAAGTCCTTAAATGTTTCAATTTGACTTGAATGGTTGATTAATATTTGCAAATTGGTCCTTGATAGTTTTAATTTTTGCAACTTCATTGTTTGTTTGATTCCAATTAGCCACCTTGCTCTGTTTAAATTGCACTTCATGCATGAATTTAAGAGCTTTATGACCATGTGAGCCCGTGTTTGCATGTTTTATTTAATTTTCACAAATAAATTGGTACCTTGACCATTTCTTTTATTTTGGAGGATAAATAAGCCATTTTTCTTTCATTTGGGCACCATTCCAAGGGAGGTATAACTTCTTTTATCTTTTTTGTTTCTCTCCTATGTGATCCAACGTGCTAAGTGAGAATTGCATGCCTACTTGCTTCCTTTGCCTTTCCTTAATTCCTTTCATTTATTTCATTTTTACTTTTGCTTTTTATTTAAGTTATTTTTTTCTATGGGGTATGTGTACACCTCTTGGCTTGTAATAGATAGGGCTTGGAGGAGCACTTGATGAAGACCTATTGAAAACGTGTGCCTAGCTAGCAAATGTAATAGGTCCATTAGTTTGATTGGTCGCTTTTTTGTGGCAATGTGTTAATTTGCTTTATTAGGCTTTTGCATCTAGTCGAGCATGCTAAGTGTTATGTGCTACGTGTTTACGAGTGTTGGCATGTCTACTCGCTTTCCATAGCCATGAATGAATGTGATGGATGAATGTACCTTTCCACTAGTCCAACGCTAGTAGGAATTCATAGAATGGGCTAGTCCAACGCTAGACCCAATAGGCCGTCCCCCTTTTGTTAGTGCATATTTGCATGTTCACTACATTTCATGCATTTTTCTTAGTTTTTATCATTTGGCATGCTCCTCGAACCCCTTTTCCCCTCATTTTAGGATTTTTGCACCTCATGCTAGTTATAGGGTATATTTGCTTGAAGAGTCCCCTTTCGATAAGGGAAACGAGCGAGTGTGGCTACAAAATAGCCTTAACACGCTAGTTCTCCCTTCCAATCAAAGGGAAAATTAAAGTCACAAAGTTAGAACTCCCCGTTCCCGTCTTGATGCATTCCTATAGGATTCATGCATTTTACTCATTCGCTATCACATATGTCGCGCCCCATTTTTTGATAAATAAATAAATGGTTTAAAAAATGTATTTTTTGATTCAATTTGTGATTGGAAAATGAATTGTGATTTAAAAGAAAAGTGGGTCGAAATGGGGATTTGAGAATGCGACGATTTGACCCAAAATTATAGTTTAAAAAGGGTTTTTTGAAATAAAAAATTGGAGTCGCCACTTGGTAATGAGTTAAGGTGTACCAAGTCACCTAAAAATGAATTTTTAAAGAAAAAATAGGAAAAAGTAGTAAGAAACCCCTTTTAAACGACTCCTAGTCCACGTAATCCAAAGAAAAAGGTTCAGGAGTCACATTTGACAAAGGGGAAGGCAAGGATAAGATCCAAGGCACCCCTTTGACCTAGCCAAGGCTAGTTGCATGATTTAATCAAAGATTTTCTTGTTTTAACCAAAGAATTTATTACATTTGGATGCACTACATGAATGCAAACCCTAGACCTAGGGGTATTGGGGGAAATTTCTCTTCAAAGGTTTAATGGTGCCAATCACATTAATTGTGAAGCCCAATAACGATCCTTTGAAGAAGTCACGAATAATGCGAGTGGGATGCAAATGAATGGAATGCATGTATGCAATGTGAGGACATGAGTTTGAAAAAGTAATAAAAGACAATAAATATGTAAATGAAAATGTGCACGTGAGTGGGTAAGGTACGGTATGTGAAATGATAATATGAAGTGCATGTGTGCAAGTGATGATAAAAGGGTTCGTGTGCAAGTGAAGAAACATAAAGGTGCACGTGTGCAAAATGGGAGGAAAAATGAAAGTGTGATGAGGGTATAAAATGGTAGAGTGGATTTAAAAATGCATGAGCCTAGGGAATTCATGCATATTGGGTACGGGGAGACCTAAATCGTGACTCAATTTGCCCTTTTATAGAGGGAATACAAGCGTGCTAAGGCTTAGAAAAAGCCACACTCGTCTATATCCCATATTTAAGGGGACTCTCAAGCAAATGAACCCTATAACTAGCATGAGATGCAAAAGCCCTAAAATGGAGGGAAAAGGGTTTCGAGGGGCATGCAAAATGATAAAACTAAAAAAAATGCATGACATGTAATGAACATGCAAACATGTACTAACGAGGGGAAATCCCTAAGGGTCTAGCGTTGGACTAGCTCATTCTATGAATTCCGACTAGCGTTGGACTAGTAGAAACGTACATTCTTCCATCACGTTCATTCATGGCTATGGAAAGCGAGTAGACATGCCAAACACTCATAAACACATAGCACATAACATTTAGCATGCTCGACTAGATGCAAGGCCCTAACAAAGCAAATTAACACGTAGCAACTAAGCATGCAAGACACATAAGACAATTAAAGCCCTAACTATTACATTTGCTAGCTAGGCACATGACTTCGATAGGTCTTCATTGAATGCTCCTCCAAACCCTATCTATTACATTAGGGAGACCCTACTACAATCTAAAAGGGGGAAAAGGAATAAAATAATTAAATCGCTAACTATTACAAGCCAAGAGTTGTACACATACCCCATAAAGAATAACTTAAATAAAAAGCAAAAGTAAATGACATAAATAAAAGAAATTAAAGAAAGGCTAGGAAAGCAAAGTAGACATGTATTTCTCACGTAGCACGTTGGTTCACATAGGAGAGACAAGAAAGATAAAAGAAGTTATACCTCTCTTGAGTTGAAGCTCTAACGTAGTGAAGTTACTAATGTACCCTCCAAAATAATAAAAGGGTCAAGGTACCACAAATAGTAAAGTATGACAAAGTCACCAAAGAAAAGGGTGGCTTGGGCTAAGACTATCAAAACAAAAAGGTAATAAGACAAATCGGAATCCATCAAACATTGAATGTTTCCTCAGTTTGCAACTTCGAAATGATCAAATAATATATGAATTCCAAACAAAGGTGGAACATTGATCAAATTTCTAAAATAGCAAAACGCCTAAAGCCCCAAAAGCAATCATTAATCAACCAATCAAGGTCAATTGAAACGTTTTAAAAACTTTAAAAGTCCAAGAGCAAGAAAAAGCCAAGTAAAGGTTAAAATGCAACTACTTCAGGACCTGATTGCAAGATTTTGTAATGTAATTGGGCCATAGTGCAACAAAGGGGGACTTGGGGGATTAAAGTGCAAATTCTGGAAATGTTTCATGCAAGTTTCATGCAAAATGACAAACCAGATTTTTTGCTATAAAGCATTCGGCAACTGGGGCAGATTTCTGAAATTTTTCAATGCAATTTTTCCATCCCAAACACAGCTAAAACTTTAAACGAACAATGCCACTTTGACTTTAACAACAACCATCACCAAACTAAGCATCCAAATAAGCCAAAGACATGGGAGGAAATCACACCAATGCCTGGAGAAAAGTCCAGCAGACATTCGGCAAACTGGACAGAACAAAAAGAAAAGTTTTGCTGCAATTTTCTGCTGCAACTTCCGCATGCTCCAATTCATGTGTACTTCACATCAAACAGATTGCACCAAGCTCATGGGTTTATTAACTCAAATCAATAAAAACCTCAACCCATTTAGTTAGCATAATCTGGACAAGGTTCTTGATGTGCCAAAAGGAGAAGAAACACGCAATAACAAGGGAAAACATGAAACCAGAATCTTTAAGAGCTAAACTTTGCTTTGTCTAATACAATTTCCTTTTCCAAGAACATCTAACAATTTCGGCCAAACAACTGGAAACAAGATGTCACAAAACTTTCATTTCATCTTTTCAGCAGCCAAATGAAACAAGCAAAAGATGTCTAAAACCAATTTCAAGAGCTGTTGTTGGACCAGAAAGAACCATAAATGTGAGAAACGAAGTGCGGCTTTTCTTGTTTTAAACAAAAATTCCAAATAGCATCTTGACAGAAATCCAATGTTAAAGTATTTCATTGGATAGATTAAAGCAATAAAAGTGACTCAAACACACACCAGCGGCAAAAAATATGCATCAAGAGATGCTACAAGCACCCGTGTCTCTAGATCCCAAGGGAAAGTGAAATTGCATCAGAGGCATGAAGATACCCAACGGCAAACATGCTTACAATCTACTATCATAGGAATCCAATGTTAACAGACCGCAGCTTGAACCAGCAAAAGAAGGTACCATAAAACAGCAAATAAAACCCAAGCTTAGGAAGAAAAGATTACCTGCAATGCTTTCTTCCTCTTCCGAAGGTGATGACAACGGCATGAAATGGAGATAACTCTACTCCTTGCAATAGACAGCGGCTGCAAAGGCTTCTCGTCCCCTGCCTCACAAAGTTCTCTTTTTCCTAAAAACTCTTCTCCTGATTTTCTTCCTTAGCCATGGAACTTTCCTCCCAGATTTCAGCCGTCAAAAGCCTCTTGCCTTCTCGCTCAACTCAGCCGCAAGTCTGACTTTTTCTCGTCCCTTTTGCCGTCGCCTCTAATTTCTCACCGTAGCTCTCTTACATTTCTTCCTCCTGGTTGTGGTTTCTTCTTTTCAACCCTAGCCCCTCATCCGATTCTATTCTCAGCAAGTTTTTGTGGTTTTTGCTCTCTCAAAAACCTCCTTAAACCGGGCCGCCAACTATCTCCGTCCCTCTCTTTTCTCCCTTCGGAGTTTTTTCCTTTCCAAGTTTCTTTCTCTGCTTAGCCGTCACCTCCCATGTCCCTTGCGGCTCCCTTTTCTTTTCTTTTTATATGGGTCTCTCCAATCCCTAAAACCCAGTCCTCCTTCTGCAATTTGCAGCCAAGGGGCTGCCGAACCTTTCCTTTGCAAGTCGCGGCAGCTCGCATGCCGCGGATCAATTTTTCCCTTTTTTTTTTTTGCAACAACATTAAAAATAACAGAAATAAATAACAAAAAACACTTTAATTAATATTGGATGAAAAATAAACTAGAAACAACAAAAAATGCAATTTCCAAATTCCTCTTTTTCATTTTCCATTTTCATCGTTTTTTTTTTCATTTTTTCAAAGAATAAAACAAAAATGATTAAAACATATATATATTTTTTGAATGTTTTCCTTTTCCTTTTTTTTTTCTTTTTCTAGAAACTCTACGCTAAACTTAAAAACTTATAAAACAAAAACTAAAAACTAAAAATTAAAAAACCAAAAAGTGAATAAAACTAATATGACAAATAAAAATAAATAGCAAATGAACTAGACAAACTAAAAGGGCAAAATGAGTAAAACTAAAATGAAATAACAACTAAAAGTGCAAAACAAACGATAATGAACTAAAAATGCAAACAATCTAAAACAAAAATTATGAAATAGATGCAACATACAAATTATTTAAAATTTGGTGTCTACAGTTTGCCCCTCTTTGTCTGAGTTTTGAAAAAACTTGAGACAAAGAAGTAGACACCAAATACTTACCTGTGTTATTCGGCAGTGAATGATTCCACGATAGCCGCCCTTGAAACAAGGACTGACCTCCTTATCCAAATGTTGAAATGGGATTGACCTAAACAGGAAATTAAAACGGGACTGATCCGAACAGATTTTAAACGGGACTGATCCGAACAGAATTTAAACGGGACTGACCCGAACAGAACTTAAACGGGACTGACCCGAACAGAATTTAAACGGGACTGACCCGAACAGAATTTAAACGGGACTGACCCGAACAGAATTTAAAGTCATGAATTGAAGTGAGATGGAGTCTTAGTGGGATTGACCCATGTTTATTGGTGATGTAAATGAAAAAAGTGAAATGAAATGTTAATGAGACTGACCCATGTTTGTTAGTGATGCAAATGAAATGCTCACTGGCGGGACTAACCCACGACTAGTGGCAGGGTAAAATGAAATGCTCACTAGTGGGACAAACCCAACGGCTAGTGACGAATGCCAATGAAAGGCACACTAGTGGGACAAATCCAACGGCTAGTGGCGATGAAAATAAAAGGCGCACTAGTGGGACACACCCAACGGCTAGTGGCAATGAAAATGAAAGGCTCACCAGTGGGACAAACCCAACGGCTGGTGGCAATGAAAATGAAAGGCTCACCAGTGGGACAAACCCAACGGCTGGTGGCAAATGCAATTAAAAGGCACACTAGTGGGACAAACTCAACGGCTAGCGGCGATGAAAACGAAAGGCTCACCAGTGGGACAAACCCAACGACTGGTGGCAAATGCAATTAACAGGCTCACCAGTGGGACAAACCCAACGGCTGGTGGCAAATGCAATTAAAAGGCACACTAGTGGGACAAACCCAACGGCTAGCGGCGATGAAAATGAAAGGCTCACCAGTGGGACAAACCCAACGGCTGGTGGCAAATGCAATTAAAAGGCACACTAGTGGGACAAATCCAACGACTAGCGGCGATGAAAATGAAAGGCTCACCAGTGGGACAAACCCAACGGCTGGTGGCAATGAAAATGAAAGGCTCACCAGTGGGACAAACCCAACGGCTGGTGGCAAATGCAATTAAAAGGCATACTAGTGGGACAAATCCAACGGCTAGTGGTGATGAAAATGAAAGGCTCACCAGTGGGACAAACCCAACGGCTGGCGGCGATGAAAATGAAATGCTTACTGGCGGGACAAACCCAGCTCCAGTAGCAATGAAAATGAAAACCTTGACAATCGGACAGTGGGATTAAACCCAAGCCTGTCGTGATGAAACTTGATTTGTTTTTTGATTGATGATTTTCTTTTCTTTTTGCTTTTCTTTTGACTTTTGAGAATCTTTCCAAAAAATTAATTTGCCCTAGTATGGTGAATTTTTGCAATTTGAGTCCAAAGTTGACTTTGTATCGCCATGCTGTTGCACCTTTTGATCAAATTTGCTTGCAACATTTTCGATCTACCTTTGTTTACCGGAGGACTCTTTCCGACATCGATTCCGGTGCGAAGTGTGATTACTTTCATCTGTGCCCGCAATTTTCTGCAAATGAGAAAAAACAAAAGAAATTGCCATCATCATTTGATCCGTTTTCCTTTGAGAATCGTGTAAACATGAGTCTTTCGACGCCTTTATCAACCTTTGCTGTGGCATCTGATTGAGTTGGATTTCTCACCCTAAGGCTTTTCCGATTTTCAAACTGACCAGGTATATGTTTTGCCATATTATGAAGTTTGTGTAGCTGGCTTGGCTGGATTTCAACTGTTTCCAGAGGATGACTGAATCCAAGTATACTTTTTGAAATAAACCACAGGGATTGTCATTTACCACAATTCAACGATAAAAAAAATGAGGTATGCAAGAAAATTCACATGTCATGTAAGAACGAATATGCACAAGAATGCACGCATAACCATTCATGCCTAAATTCTACAAAAATGCCATGAATGAAAGTAATTTGGAAAAAATGAGCTCCCTAAGAATGTATTTACAAAAGAATATTTTTACAAAATGACACAGCTTTTGGCCAACAGATGTCATATTCAAATCTCTGGATATCTTAGCTCTGGAATTCAATGATGCCAGAGGTATGACAAAAATGAGAAGAAATCTAAATGGACCAAACCACCAGTTGTTCCTCTTTGTGCTTGCTCATTGCAGAAACCTACCTTGGCGCCCATTCGAGTTTTCACCAAGGTTGCCCCCCACCCTCTTTGTTGGTTTTTTCTTTTTTTTTTGATTTTTTTGATTTTTCCTGACTGAGAGAGACTTGTCGAAATAATTTGCCCCAGTGTGATGAATTGGTCAGTAGGATTAAACCCGAGCCTGCCAAGGTTGGCGGGATAAAACCCAGTTCCAACGTGATGAGCGGTCAGCGGGATAGAACCCGAGCCTGCCAAGGTCGGAGGGATAAAACCCATGCCCAACGAAAGTAAAGGCGGTCAGTGGGATAAAACCCGAGCCTGCCGAGGTCGGAGGGATAAAACCCGTGCCAAACGAAAATAAAAGCGGTCAGTGGGATAAAACCCGAGCCTGCCGAGGTCGGAGGGATAAAACCCATGCCCAACGAAAATAAAAGCGGTCAAGAAATTGAATTTGATTTTCCAAGAAACAAGAATTTGAACTTGATTTTTTATTTTGACTTTTGAATTTTTCTGATTTTTGGAGAAAATCTTTTTCAAAAATAATTTGCCCCCATTATAGGGCCGCTTTTTCCTTCTTTCTTCTCTTTCTTCGGCATCGGTCTTCCACATCGCCAGATGCTCTTTCATCGATGTCAACTATGAATACCTGCACAGGGGGCTTACATGCACTCAAATTTTCATGAAAAGGGCAGCATGATTGATTTGAAAAATGCATTATTTGATTCTTTGAACGAAATTCTCAATTGGACTACAAAAATATTTGCCCCTGCGTGGGCTTATTTTGCGAAATTTTGCAAATAAAAATTTTGCCCTAGTGTGGGCCCATTTGATTGCAAAAATTGGTTTGGATGCTTCTCCATTTATTTGAACAGGGTAAGCAATTGCTTTTCCTAACATATCATGTGAAGAAAATTGAATGTCTTGCTTAAACTCATATAGCACATTCCATGATGAATTTCTTGAAATAATGCCAAATTACGAAAGATTTCTTCCCCACTTTAGCATCAAGGCTTTGGGTGATGGGCCACCATTTCTGGTTAGTTCATCTTTCAGGACCAATCAAGTGAATTTATTTTTGAAATGGCTAAGGAAATGGGAGGTCAGAATTTGTCTGGTTCTTGTGCCCAAAATTGTAATGCATTCAACATCACATCTTAGTGAAAGCAAATAGTTTGTCCATTCTTATTTTCAAGAAAACTTAGTCAACATACAAGCTTTCTAGGCTTGTAACGTATGGACATAAGTGATAGCTAAACATGTGGAAACGGGTTATACCCTTATGATCACAAATGATTTGATGAATTTCTTATGAGCATGATACTCACTTTGGATTGTCATGAAGGAATAAGTCAACGATGGACTTTGTTAGCTTGTAATGTGGCTTGAAAACGATAGTTAAAGAATAACACTTTCAAGGACATAGCACCGAAGATCGCATTTTCCCAAAATTGCCCCTATTTTGAACTCGAAGATTCTGAACTTTGTTTGATCACTCAATAGGGACTTCACCATCGAATCCTTTGTATTTCATTTTTCCTTTTTGCTTTTCCATTTTCTTTTCTTTGATCTGGTGGGTTTTCCATGATGAGTAGCGTCAACCTCATACTCAAGCAATTCAGAAATACAGCTAAAATTTTCCGGCATCAGAAATTTTCTTGACAGGGCCATTGCAAAGAACAAAAGTCAGGACTTTCGACTTTTGTAATGGGGTCAGGTGGGATGCTTAGAAAAGTTAAGGCTTGAAAGCGGATTTCAAAAGTGGTTTAAAGAATCTGAGATCGCATTGTTACGCCAACCCTATTTTAGGGTTAAATCAGAATTTGCCCCAGTTTATGCTCAATTGAGGCTTTTTCTCTTTCATTTTCTTTCTTCTTTTGATTTTTTTCGGCCTTTTGCCGTTCTTTGAACTTTCACAAAATTTGCTCCAGTTTGTTTTTTGAACTGAGGTTCTCTTTTCTTTTGTCTTTTGATTTTGTGGCTTTTCACTTTTTCACTTCTTGAAATTTTCATTTTCAACTCAAACTTGCCCCAGTGTGGGGTTTGCGATTCTCAGGGGTTGCCAAATGAAGTATTTTATTCTGAAGGCTCAAAAGGGATAATTAGGGATAGAATGTTTGATTGGAAGAGAAGAGGTTCTGACTTTCCATTCCGTTCCTTACAATAACTCTGAAAGGAAACTTTCGTTAATGGGAAATTTCTGGCATGTATCTGAATTAACTGATTGAGGAAGACCCTTGTTCATCCATATTTGTGAAACATAGGCGATCCACGCGGACAAAACTTTTTTTTTTTTTTTTTTGAATTGGACCCCAAATGGAATCAAATTTCCCCAATTTGCGGTTCCCTCCTTATTCTAGCATTTTTGCTTTTCTCCTTTTTGGAAAATTCTGCAATCTCCCTCCCCAATGCGGGGTACGATCGTAAGTGCTTTGAAAAGAACCACCAATTTTAGCTCAAATGAGGATGCAAGGGATGACCAGTGTTTAGGTTGTAGAAACGACGGCCAAAGTATCATTCTTACACCTGATGACAACCAAAGTAACGAAATGATCATTGAAAATCCATTCCCTTTTTGATATTTGAAAATTTTCCAATATAGGGTAGTGATCATTAGGGCTCTTATTTGAAACGAAATTACTCTTTCAAAGGCTCAAATGGGAGAGCAAATGATAAAATGTGTGTAAGTAGAGAAACGAATGCTCAAAGTATCATTCCAAATTTTCAAAACAAACAAGAATAATGCACATTTTTGCTTTCACTTAGATGTGAACTGAATCGGTTAAACACAATGGATATTTTCAAGCAAAGATGGCCCCAATTTATCAATCAATGTGACTGATTTTATTTTGGGGCCAAATGAAGGAGAAAAGGAATCTCATAGGGCTTTTTGAGTGACATCTTTTAATTCTGAGCACTCTTATTGTGAATTTTCAGGCAGGAGGTTGAAAAAATCCCAATTTAGTCTTATTTCTTAAAATTCATCATGAAATCTCCAATGAATAAGAATACAGAATGAAATGTACATAAATATACACAAAACAATGATTGTCCAAAAATTTTATTGTTGAAAAAGTTTGAAACAAAATTTCTCATTCAATTACGATACAAATGAGAAGAGAGAAACTTGTAAAGAGCTCCACATATACACTTTTTGTCTCCTTTTCTTTTTGGAACAAAATGTATTAACAAATCAAATATACAAAATTTTCCTTTGGAAATAATTACAAAATCTCTCAGATGCTTTAGCGTAGAGCTTCCGGATAGATCTTTTATGTTTTCATTGTAGGATCTGCCCAAAAATCACACAATACTTGCAATTTTGACACCTTATTAGACCAGAAGTGTCATCAGATATAGAAAAATATTTTCCCTTTTATTGAAGTGTTTTTTATGAATACAAGGGAAGGGGGGAAAACAAAAGAAAAATACCCTGAGTTAGTAAGAAAGAATATAAAATCGGTATGCATGTCCTATGGGGGGACCCTTTTTGTGCCAAGGGTAGGCCTAACATGAAAATGCAATCCGCTAGAATAGGCACTATACAATGCCCGATGGATCCGATCAACTCATGGAGTGAAAAATAATTTGAAAAATTTGGCCCATTGGAATGAGAAGAGACGTTGGTCAAAATGAGGACCTCGTCCGAAGGGATTGATCACTTTTGATCGATACAAGAACTTGCAAAAAACGTACGGGTTTGACCTTGACGAACTTCCTATCGAAGAGATTGGAATTCGTTGACAAAATTTCTTCGGTAAAGCGCGGGTCAAAACCCCAACTGATCAAATGGCTGGATGCAATGGATGGTTTTCCCAAAATCGACTAGGTTTTCCAATTTGAAATTCGACCTGGAAACCCTAATTGGTCAAACGGGTTGAATGAATTTGACAATTTATTTAAAATTAACCGAATTACCCTAAAAAGGGAAACGGGTCAAATGAATTGAGTGAAGTTTAAAAACTTACTCAAAATTGACCGAATCATCCTAAAAAAGGAACTTGGTCAAACGAATGAAATTGAAAATTTTATTCAAAATGGACCGGATCATCCTGAAAAATGAAATTGGTTAAATGAATTGAATAAAATCGAGAATTTATTCAAAATTGACCGGATCGCCCTAAAAGGGTAAATTGGTCAAATGAATTTGAATGAAATCAAAAATTTATTCAAAATTGACCGGGTCGCCTTAAAAAAGGAACTTGATCAAATGAATTTGAATGAGTTCGAGAATTTATTCAAAATTGACCAGATCGCCCTAAAAGGGTAAATTGGTCCAGTGAATTTATGAAATTGATGATTTATCGAAAATCGACAAAATTGCCCTAACTAATCAAATGAATTGAATGAAATTGGTGATTTATTCAAAGATCGACCAGATTGCCCTAAAAATGGGTGAATTAGCCAAATGAAATGAAGATTTATTCAAAAATCGACCGGATAACCCTAAAAAGGGTAAATTGGTCAAATTGATGATTTATTCAAAAATCGACCGGATGACCCTAAAAAGGGTAAATTGGTCAAATGAATTGACGATTTATTCAAAATCGACCAGGTAACCCTAAAAAGGGTAAATTGGTCAAATGAATTGATGATTTATTCAAAAATCGACCAGGTGACCCTAAAAAGGATAAATTGGTCAAATGAATTGATGATTTATTGAATGAATTGGCAAAATGGATTGGTTGAATTGTCCGGCCATTGGTTATTTCAAAATTATTGAGGTGCATTAGTCTATGACCTTCTAAAAATCAAATTTTGGCCTCAATTTATTTATCATCTCAATAGGAGGAATCATTTGTGAATTTCTTCAAATTAATGTCCTTCACGCAAGGGATTTTTACCAATTTTTGATAAAATGGCCAAAAAGTGATTATTAGATGCTCATATTCCAAAGATCACTCTATGAAAATAATCGGATCCCACCTTACCTTGTGCACTACCCCTTTGGATGGTACAAAATGTAAACGTGCAAGTCTCACTGGATTAAGTATCCGAGACACAAGGTGGCTTATTCCTAAACACGGGATTCCCTATGTGGCATTCCCTTTCTATGGTTTATGCATGATGCCATTTATTAAAGCGATGTAAATATATGACAACTATGGCCAAAAGGACATAAATAATACATCAGGGGGAAAAGGTCTAAAAATGAAATGTATTTATTGAAAATCAAATGTAATAACTGAAATTTAAACATGTGAGTCATCTAGTGGGTAAGTCACTAAAAGAGTGCCAAAGAGGCCTCTTATTGCTAAGGCACATGAATGCAAGCCAAGAAAATAAGAAATGGTTAGTGCAATTGATAGTACACATAAGGGGTGGAACCCCTTCCCTCGTGCCTAATGTGCTTAAAAGAGGGTAAGGCTGACTCTAAACTAGGAAAATTCTAACATGGATGCATGAGGCTGGGGTTCACTAATGCAACTAGACTCGATAAGGCTTCGGCTCCCAAGCCTTCAGACCTAAAGGCAAAGGGTCATCACTCCCAAGACCTTCGATCGGTGGCTCAAGTGATCCCTTAGGTAGCGCTATGGACGCAGTGCACACCATCCGCCTACCCAAGGCAATCAATCCTAATCCTACAAGGCGGTGTGGGATAGCGCCCACGAAAAATAAAATAAAATGGGATAACAATAAGTAAACGTGCACGTATGAAGTGTTTCCTATTTTGAGGGAAAGGGTTGAGAACCCACGCGAGACTCTAAAGGTGACACACCCCCCCCAAATGCAATGCAAGCGCGAGATAAACAAGTAAACATACATCCAATCAACCAATCAATACATTCATGAGCGAGGGAGTAGTTTGAGACGCGTGAAATGCAAAATCCTAAAAGAGGAAAAAATGCAACCCTAAAACACCCAAATGTGATATATGAAAAGGTTAAAAGAAGAAAAAGGTTGATTAAATCAAATTTGCTCGGACTCTCGAAGGTCCCCAGTGGAGTCGCCAACTGTCGGGCCCCATTTTTTGATAAATAAATAAATGGTTTAAAAAATGTATTTTTTGATTCAATTTGTGATTGGAAAATGAATTGTGATTTAAAAGAAAAGTGGGTCTAAATGGGGATTTGAGAATGCGACGATTTGACCCAAAATTATAGTTTAAAAAGGGTTTTTTGAAATAAAAAATTGGAGTCGCCACTTGGTAATGAGTTAAGGTGTACCAAGTCACCTAAAAATGAATTTTTAAAGAAAAAATAGGAAAAAGTAGTAAGAAACCCCTTTTAAACGACTCCTAGTCCACGTAATCCAAAGAAAAAGGTTTGGGAGTCCCATTTGACAAAGGGGAAGGCAAGGATAAGATCCAAGGCACCCCTTTGACCTAGCCAAGGCTAGTTGCATGATTTAATCAAAGATTTTCTTGTTTTAACCAAAGAATTTATTACATTTGGATGCACTACATGAATGCAAACCCTAGACCTAGGGGTATTGGGGGAAATTTCTCTTCAAAGGTTTAATGGTGCCAATCACATTAATTGTGAAGCCCAATAACGATCCTTTGAAGAAGTCACGAATAATGCGAGTGGGATGCAAATGAATGGAATGCATGTATGCAATGTGAGGACATGAGTTTGAAAAAGTAATAAAAGACAATAAATATGTAAATGAAAATGTGCACGTGAGTGGGTAAGGTACGGTATGTGAAATGATAATATGAAGTGCATGTGTGCAAGTGATGATAAAAGGGTTCGTGTGCAAGTGAAGAAACATAAAGGTGCACGTGTGCAAAATGGGAGGAAAAATGAAAGTGTGATGAGGGTATAAAATAGTAGAGTGGATTTAAAAATGAATGAGCCTAGGGAATTCATGCATATTGGGTACGGGGAGACCTAAATCGTGACTCAATTTGCCCTTTTATAGAGGGAATACAAGCGTGCTAAGGCTTAGAAAAAGCCACACTCGTCTATATCCCATATTTAAGGGGACTCTCAAGCAAATGAACCCTATAACTAGCATGAGATGCAAAAGCCCTAAAATGGAGGGAAAAGGGTTTCGAGGGGCATGCAAAATGATAAAACTAAAAAAAATGCATGACATGTAATGAACATGCAAACATGTACTAACGAGGGGAAATCCCTAAGGGTCTAGCGTTGGACTAGCCCATTCTATGAATTCCGACTAGCGTTGGACTAGTGGAAACGTACATTCATCCATCACGTTCATTCATGGCTATGGAAAGCGAGTAGACATGCCAAACACTCATAAACAAATAGCACATAACATTTAGCATGCTCGACTAGATGCAAGGCCCTAACAAAGCAAATTAACACGTAGCAACTAAGCATGCAAGACACATAAGACAATTAAAGCCCTAACTATTACATTTGCTAGCTAGGCACATGACTTCGATAGGTCTTCATTGAATGCTCCTCCAAACCCTATCTATTACATTAGGGAGACCCTACTACAATCTAAAAGGGGGAAAAGGAATAAAATAATTAAATCGCTAACTATTACAAGCCAAGAGTTGTACACATACCCCATAAAGAATAACTTAAATAAAAAGCAAAAGTAAATGACATAAATAAAAGAAATTAAAGAAAGGCTAGGAAAGCAAAGTAGACATGTATTTCTCACGTAGCACGTTGGTTCACATAGGAGAGACAAGAAAGATAAAAGAAGTTATACCTCTCTTGAGTTGAAGCTCTAACGTAGTGAAGTTACTAATGTACCCTCCAAAATAATAAAAGGGTCAAGGTACCACAAATAGTAAAGTATGACAAAGTCACCAAAGAAAAGGGTGGCTTGGGCTAAGACTATCAAAACAAAAAGGTAATAAGACAAATCGGAATCCATCAAACATTGAATGTTTCCTCAGTTTGCAACTTCGAAATGATCAAATAATATATGAATTCCAAACAAAGGTGGAACATTGATCAAATTTCTAAAATAGCAAAACGCCTAAAGCCCCAAAAGCAATCATTAATCAACCAATCAAGGTCAATTGAAACGTTTTAAAAACTTTAAAAGTCCAAGAGCAAGAAAAAGCCAAGTAAAGGTTAAAATGCAACTACTTCAGGACCTGATTGCAAGATTTTGTAATGTAATTGGGCCATAGTGCAACAAAGGGGGACTTGGGGGATTAAAGTGCAAATTCTGGAAATGTTTCATGCAAGTTTCATGCAAAATGACAAACCAGATTTTTTGCTATAAAGCATTCGGCAACTGGGGCAGATTTCTGAAATTTTTCAATGCAATTTTTCCATCCCAAACACAGCTAAAACTTTAAACGAACAATGCCACTTTGACTTTAACAACAACCATCACCAAACTAAGCATCCAAATAAGCCAAAGACATGGGAGGAAATCACACCAATGCCTGGAGAAAAGTCCAGCAGACATTCGGCAAACTGGACAGAACAAAAAGAAAAGTTTTGCTGCAATTTTCTGCTGCAACTTCCGCATGCTCCAATTCATGTGTACTTCACATCAAACAGATTGCACCAAGCTCATGGGTTTATTAACTCAAATCAATAAAAACCTCAACCCATTTAGTTAGCATAATCTGGACAAGGTTCTTGATGTGCCAAAAGGAGAAGAAACACGCAATAACAATGGAAAACATGAAACCAGAATCTTTAAGAGCTAATCTTTGCTTTGTCTAATACAATTTCCTTTTCCAAGAACATCTAACAATTTCGGCCAAACAACTGGAAACAAGATGTCACAAAACTTTCATTTCATCTTTTCAGCAGCCAAATGAAACAAGCAAAAGATGTCTAAAACCAATTTCAAGACCTGTTGTTGGACCAGAAAGAACCATAAACGTGAGAAACGAAGTGCGGCTTTTCTTGTTTTAAACAAAAATTCCAAATAGCATCTTGACAGAAATCCAATGTTAAAGTATTTCATTGGATAGATTAAAGCAATAAAAGTGACTCAAACACACACCAGCGGCAAAAAATATGCATCAAGAGATGCTACAAGCACCCGTGTCTCTAGATCCCAAGGGAAAGTGAAATTGCAGCAGAGGCATGAAGATACCCAACGGCAAACATGCTTACAATCTACTATCATAGGAATCCAATGTTAACAGACCGCAGCTTGAACCAGCAAAAGAAGGTACCATAAAACAGCAAATAAAACCCAAGCTTAGGAAGAAAAGATTACCTGCAATGCTTTCTTCCTCTTCCGAAGGTGATGACAACAGCATGAAATGGAGATAACTCTACTCCTTGCAATAGACAGCGGCTGCAAAGGCTTCTCGTCCCCTGCCTCACAAAGTTCTCTTTTTCCTAAAAACTCTTCTCCTGATTTTCTTCCTTAGCCACGGAACTTTCCCCCCAGATTTCAGCCGTCAAAAGCCTCTTGCCTTCTCGCTCAACTCAGCCGCAAGTCTGACTTTTTCTCGTCCCTTTTGCCGTCGCCTCCAATTTCTCACCGTAGCTCTCTTACATTTCTTCCTCCTGGTTGTGGTTTCTTCTTTTCTACCCTAGCCCCTCATCCGATTCTTTTCTCAGCAAGTTTTTGTGGTTTTTGCTCTCTCAAAAACCTCCTTAAACCGGGCCGCCAACTATCTCCGTCCCTCTCTTTTCTCCCTTCGGAGTTTTTTCCTTTCCAAGTTTCTTTCTCTGCTTAGCCGTCACCTCCCATGTCCCTTGCGGCTCCCTTTTCTTTTCTTTTTATATGGGCCTCTCCAATCCCTAAAACCCAGTCCTCCTTCTGCAATTTGCAGCCAAGGGGCTGCCGAACCTTTCCTTTGCAAGTCGCGGCAGCTCGCATGCCGCGGATCAATTTTTCCCTTTTTTTTTTTTGCAACAACATTAAAAATAACAGAAATAAATAACAAAAAACACTTTAATTAATATTGGATGAAAAATAAACTAGAAACAACAAAAAATGCAATTTCCAAATTCCTCTTTTTCATTTTCCATTTTCATCGTTTTTTTTTCATTTTTTCAAAGAATAAAACAAAAATGATTAAAACATATATATATTTTTTGAATGTTTTCCTTTTCCCTTTTTTTTCTTTTTCTAGAAACTCTACGCTAAACTTAAAAACTTATAAAACAAAAACTAAAAACTAAAAATTAAAAAACTAAAAAGTGAATAAAACTAATATGACAAATAAAAATAAATAGCAAATGAACTAGACAAACTAAAAGGGCAAAATGAGTAAAACTAAAATGAAATAACAACTAAAAGTGCAAAACAAACGATAATGAACTAAAAATGCAAACAATCTAAAACAAAAATTATGAAATAGATGCAACATACAAATTATTTAAAATTTGGTGTCTACAACATACACTTCTACTTTATTTTCTAACCCTTTTTCCACATTCTCATTTCACACTACTTTTGCACGTTTTCACTCAACCACTTACATTTTATACCATATCACTCGCATACATGCACTTTACGTTATTTTCACATCATCATTCTTTACTCACCTTACCTTGTAAATACATTTGCACACTTCCACTTACACACTCTTGTTTTTATCATTTTTCACTTCACACAAACTCACATTTTCACATGGCATGCATTCATTCCACTCATTTTTACGTCATTTAGGATTACGTGTGACCTCTCCAAAGGGTCATTATTGGGCTTCACAATTAATGTGATTGGCACCACTCAACCTTTGAAGAGAAATTTCCCCCAATACCCCTAGGTCTATGATTTGCATTCATGTAGTACATCCAAATGTAATAAATTCTTTGGTTAAAACGAGAAAATCTTTGATTAAATCACGCAACTAGCCTTGGCTAGGTCAAAGGGGTGCCTTGGATTGTATCCTTGCCTTCCCCTTCGTCAAATGTGGCTCCCGAACCTTTTTCGTTGGTTTACGTAGATTAGGAGTCGTTTAAAAGGGGTTTCTTACTACTTTTTCCTATTTTTCTTTAAAAATTCATTTTTAGGTGACTTGGTACACCTTAACTCATTACCAAGTGGCGACTCCGATTTTTTATTTCAAAAAACCCTTTTTAAACTATAATTTTGGATCAAATCGTCGCATTCTCAAACCCCCATTTAGACCCATTTTTCTTTTAAATCACAATTCATTTTCCAATCACAAATTGAATCAAAAAATACATTTTTAAACCATTTATTTATTTATCAAAAAAATGGGGCGCGACATCCAATATCTCTTTTACTCACTCAAACTTCAAGACAATAAACGGACAGCATTTCCCCTTAATTTCTTCACTTTCCATCCTACAATCAAACACCAAATCTCATCCCAATTCAACCACAATTTCACATACAAATCATAGGCGATAAAATACACCTTTCGGTATAACAACCACAACTGAATCTACACTTATCGGATTGAAACGAATCTTATGGCGTTTCGAAGAAAAGACATATACCTACATTCCTTATGAACACCTCCAAAGCCAAATAATGCATTTTCATGGTCAAAATCGAAATCTCAAAGAGGACAGAAAACTGTCTGTGAAACAAGACTTGTGGGCAGTCAAGGGAATTTCGGTGATTTCACAAGTTACAGTGCTCCAATTGAGCTGAAATTTTTCCAGTAGCTAGCTAACTCAAATACCAACAACTTTAATGTTTTGAGCAAGGGCTGATTCGGTCTCTCTCAAGGACAAATACACAGTACAAAAACAGGGCAGATTTGAAATCCTAAAACTGAAATTTAACATAACTCTAGCTCAAACTATGAAATCTTCCACAAAACAACATCTATAACAACTATAAGCCACTAATTTGCAATTAATTGAAGTAAAGAGGAAGTTCTTGGTAAAATACCTTGAAAATTCAAGAAAAATGGTAGCTTAGTATCTTTCCTCCCACAATCACTCCACCAACTCCTTTAAACTTCCTAGTTGAGCACTTGTATGGTGTAGTTCCAATTTAGTTGGCTAGAACTCAAGATTTGAGTAAGTGTGGAAGCTAAATATGAAGAACTCTCTCTTGTTTCTCTCCTCAAGTGGTTCGGCCAAGAAGCAAGAAAAATGAAGGAATTTTTTGGTCAAAATTTGATTTTAAAAAAGTTAAATAAGCTTGGTCAAAAATCCAACATCCAACGAGGTAGTGACTGTGACGCCCCCACTTCTCCTTAAGGCAAACCAAAGGGTATCCGCGGGATGTCTGCCCAACTCTCGCCAGGACTCACTACATTCCACAATTCACAAGCTCGGAATACCTCAATAATACTTCAAATAATTTCAATACATAATAAAAGTACTCCAAAATATCTCACACTTACAATTAATCAGCTCTCAAGCTTAATACATCACAAAAAAATATTTACTACAGCCATCTGCTGTAATACAACTTAAAGTCTTCAAAAGAAGGCAATCTAGTACTATTCACGTGCACTCTTGGTCTCGAACCCTGTTAAAGAAACCCAAAATGTGGGATGAGCTACACAGCCCAGTGAGGTTCCAAGACACTTTAGCAGTTCTAATAAATCAAGTAATTGAGCATACTGCATGTATGGTTCAAGGTTGCACATTGGCATATTAACATGAGACAATAATTATTGTACAAGTAATTTGAGCATATCACAGGTATGGCACATTTGCATGAAACGGTTATCATTATATAAAATAAACACACATTGAAGGATATGGTGTTCCAGTGGAACCATGTCGGTCATCTGCACCTTATGACTTCCGATCCCCACGGTACGGTCTGGCCATCGCCTTATCCCTCCAGTGGTAATACTCGAGTATACTGAAACGGTGGCCCAGGGTTCCAACCTACCCGACCGAACCCAGTCTTGACTCGAGTAGGTCAGTAACCAAGGGCAGAGCCCAAGTTCAGTTTAGAGCTTACAACATGCACAAGTAATCAAATAACTTGGCTAATGGTAAAAATTTATTCTTTTGGTAGGTCGAGTGAGATAAAGTACACACTCGCCTTAAAATGATGGACAATTCCATATGAGCAATTACTAGCAACAATTAACACATAAACACATAAGCAATATTTGATAATTTCATGTGAACATGTAATTTACGGTAATCAAGTAATCAAGTAAGTAGGTAGTCAAATAGATTAGAAAACAGTAAGTAAACACGATTAACGGTAAACAGTAAACGGTTAACGGTAGTAATTACGGTTAATTGGTAGACATATGTTATTTTAATAGGCCGCCTTTGGCCGTGTCCCACTATTACCATGTAAGAGTCGAGGAGATTCACTCCAACCGACTTATGCAGCCATTGCACGATTAATCATTTAAACACATCACATAAATATGCAATTCAAGTATTTCATGGCGAGTAATTGAAGTATATGCACTTCAAGTATTTCATGTCGAGTAATTCAAGTAGTCACGTAAACATGCTCTTCAAGCATTTCATGTCGAGTAATTCAAGTAGTCATGTAAATATACTCTTCAAGCATTTCATGTTGAGTGATTCAAGTATATGCACTTCAAGTATTTCATGTCGGGTAATTCAAGTATACCCCATCACGTAAATATGCTCTTTAAGCATTTTTTTTATCGAGTAATTCAAGTAGTCATGAAAATATGCTCTTCAAGCATTTCATGTCGAGTAATCGAAATATATGCACTTCAAGTATTTCATGTTGAGTAATTCAAGTATACCTTACTTAAATATGCATGAGTATGGTAAATACTTAACATGTAGCACTTAACACTTAATGATCATGGGATAAACACATCATGGACTTTTCAAATTACGTACTCCTATATAGAACACCCACCTATTCCAAACAAGTGAGTATATGCTCGAACAAGTGTTTAGGCGTCTGCTTCGAGTTCCTCTTGAAGGTCCCTTTGAGCGCCTGAGCAAATAACGATTAACTATTATACACTATCACTTAGAATTCCCTACTTATCGAGAAGATTGTACTAGTGTTCATTCTAAGGAGAATTCATAAATTGAGCCTTAGTCATTCATAATCGAGGCTCGGAAGTGGCATTCAAAAACACAAGAAAAATCTGATTTTCGCCTTTGAAATCAAGTGTAAAACAGTCTAGCGATATCGGAGGAAAATGGAGAGTTTGAAACCCTCAATTTCCTTTAAGTTCGGAAATTTCAGATTCGACAAGCAAACTTTGAAAAATCAGATCTCACTCTCTATGAGTCCAAAATTGGAAAACTTGGTACCATTGGAAACTACATCTAAAGTACTAAAAGTTTCTAGAAAACACTTTTCCATGATTCCAAATGGATGACATTCAAAAGTTGGCTCAAAGTTACTGCTTTAGAATACCAAGACAGTTTCAAGGTTGGTTTTTGGGCAACTTTGGAAATTTGGTAAAATTCACACGTTGCAAACCAGCCTCCGAAATTTGTAACTAAATTAGAGTTACAATCAAAGTTTAAAACAAAACAAGCGGAGCAAGAATCAAAGTCTTGAGCACCAAGATATGGTATTTCAAAGTTAGTGAAAATGTGAAACTGTTAAGTAAATTCCAAGTTTAATTCACAAATTTGGGACTTTGATCGAACATCGACATGGACTCGGAATGGCACCAAATTTGGCAGTATTATCCTACCATATAAGGGCTATTCCTCTACCAAATTTCGGAGGAAAATTCATCCGTAAAGTTAGTTAACGAAATCACTAAAATCCCAAGAAGTTCCTCGGCAAATCTGCCTTGGACTTCCGTTTTTCCATTTTCAAAACGTTTGGCCAATAAAACACCTCAAACATGGTTCATTTCAATAGATAATGTCTAAGATATTTCCAAGGTACATTTGATAGGTGATTAACTGTGACGCCCCGAAAAAAAGAGTGTGAGAACCCGTAAAAAACCCTAATATTTTTCCTAGGGTTTTAGTTCCTTTAATTGCATAATTTTTGCATTTCTGGCTTAGAAATATTATCTGGGTGGATTTATGAGCAATTATAGTTTTAAAATGATTTTTCTAGCATTGGTGAGTTTTTAGAAAATTAAGAATAAATATCGGACGTGGGACCCGCTAGTGCGAAAAGTTCGGAAAAATTCGGCCAGTTAGGTTAAGTTTTGGATATTGGGTTTAATTTACCGGATGTTAAGAGATAATTAGAGGTTGCTTAGATGGTTAATGATGGAGAGACAAAAGGATAAGTGTTACAATTAAAAGGTGCTAGGTGTCGCGACCCGATTGGAGTTGGACTTTGACTTAACTTTCTTACCTTTACTAAATACCAAAATTTGACCAAAAATATCCCATTTCTTCTTCCTTCTTGGCTGAACACTTGAGAGAAAGAAAGAGAGGAAAAGTTTCATCTTCAACTTCAAATCCAAGCCGAATCTTAAGTTCCAACCATTGGGAACTCAAATTACTCCATACAAAGTGCTAGTTAAGGAAGATTAGGAACTTGAATGGAAGGATTTTTGGAGGACAAAGCCTAAGCTCCTACCTTTCTTGTGGTTTTAAGGTATTTTGCCAAGAACATCCTCTTTACTTCAATTAATTGCTTATTAGTGATTTTTAGTTGTTTTAGATGTTGTTTTGTGGAAGATTAGCACTTGAATGCATGAATTCCAGATTAGGCTTTCACTAACCCCTATTCTGCCCGTTTCTGTTTGACCAGGTTAGAGGCCGAATTGGCCTTAGCACAAAACATGCAAGTTGTAGAGAATGATGTTTTCTAGTTACCTGTAAATTTTCAGCTCAATCTGAGCTCGGTAGCCTGTGAAAAGACCGAAATACCCCTGCTATCCTGTTTCTATCCGAGAATAGTAATCAGCTTTGGTAATTGGGTAGTTTGACTGGGAATACTACCGATTTGGTTGTTGATGTCTTCTTAGGAATTATACCCTTGTATCGTAGCTTTCTAATGGCTTTGGAATTACCTGAATTGGAGTTGTGTGTGCTGAGATATGAGTGAATAAAGCAGGACTGCTAGTTGATTTCTGCAGTGAATTTCGAACTGGAAAATCTGGAGTTGTTTTGGAAAATTTGACCTAGTTAGGGTGAGAACTGGACTGAGTGGTCTTCATGAAAGTTGTAGGGAATGATATTTTAGAGGCGGCTACAAAATTTCAGGTCAATCGGAGTAGTGTAGAATGAGAAAAGTCGAAATTACTATTGCTGTTCTGGTTTTACCCGAAATGGAGAATTGCGCCTGTAATTGGTTGTTTTGGCTGGAATTGCTTCCGAATTGGTTGTTGGGGTCTTCTGATGCAATTTAACCCTGTTTCTTAGCTATCATCTGGTTTTGGAATTTCTGGATTTGGACTTGTAGAGCCTGAGTTATGATGTTTCCGCTAGAATGCATTTTGGTGAATCTGTTTTACATTTTTGATGTGGTATCTTGCATTTTTGACCTGTTTGCACTCAAAACTGGATTGAGTGACCTTGTACATTGTTGTAGCCCTATCTCTTAGCTTCGAAACGGTGGGTCTTACACCTTCATCCGACAATCGTAGCGCCTTTGGTACCATTACCGCAAAATGACGTCAAAACCTGTTTTTCTGGTTTTGAGCTTAACTTTCATTTCCGGACTTTTTCCTAGCTTGACTTGTCTTTGTACTACTTGGACCTTGCTGAATGGCTATTGGATGAACTTGTTGTTGTGTGTGTACCTTTGGGACTGGCTGAGGAAATAATGAAGCCATGATGGCTGGAAAAGTAAGCAAATTTGGGGGAAGTGCTGTCCGAACTTTTAAAGGACTTGTTTGCATTGAGTTTGTGATCTAAGACTTGGATTTGAGCAAGGCAATGATATATGATGGATGATTCTGAGCCATGGAGGTGAGTGACCTCAAACTACTTCTAAAGTTATTTATGAACCGTTTCTTACATTATTTACTTTTGAACTGTTTCCAAAGTTACTTTTGAAAGGTTTTCTTGCATATCATGTGTGCTGGCATTTGAGTGTGCCTTGTTTGCTATATTTCTTGACTTCATGACTTGTATTTTGGTTGATAACGTGTTAAGCGCTTATAATGATTTCCAAAACGAGTTTTCGAGGCGAGTGTGTACTTATCGCACTCGACCTCGATAAATGTGAAATTTTCGATTGAAATGTTACTTGCGCATGAATGTAAGCCTTTTGGGCTGAACTGGCCATTGCCCCTTGTTACCGGTCGTCTTGAGCCAGAAGCGGACTCGGTCAGGCGATTAGGAACTTGGGTGAACGTTTGGTATACTCGAGTATTACCTATGTAGGCTGGTGGAGCCTGGCCAAAAGCCAGGGACGGGGTGAATGAAATGAAATGAATGACCAAATGAGCGAGGAAATGTCAGGAGAATGAATGTATCCTTTCATGAATGTTACTATCGCTTTCCATTGTAAATGTTTCTTGAATTATTGATAATCCATATTTACTGTTTTGCAAATGATGTAGTTGTTTCCGGATTTATCATTTAATTTATGACAACATTGCTATATGACATCATTGAAATGAACTATTGTGAAACCGATTTGATTAATGATTTTCTGGTTACTCGCTAAGCTTTTAGCTCACCCCAAAAACTATTTTATTCCCCTCCACAGGGCTCGTGGCGAATGAAGGACTTGTAGTACTTGTGCACGTGTATGGATGGCCTAAATTTTGTACAATTTTGGATTTGAAATTATTTTATGTATATTTGGGATTAGTTTCCGCTGCATTTGTGACATGTAATTATTGGAGACGGATGTGTATTTGTAGACCATTTGATGTATACTTGAGATTTGTATTGTATTTATTTGAGGACTGTAGTGAACGACTGAGTCCCGGCGAGAGTTGGACAGGCGGCCCGCCGAACCCTGGGGTACGCCCTAGGGGGAGGTGGGGCCGTCACATTAACACCAAAAATTTCGGATAACAAACCCCAAACTAAGATTAGTCAAAGATCAGTCCAAAATGAAGAATTTCATAACTGAGTCAGTTTCAAACTTTGCCCACAACTTACTCAATTCAACTCAGAATTGAGTGCGATTGGTGGCGTTGGAAAACACATTCATAAAGATACAATTTCTTAGAAGAAACAATTTCCGAAATCTGTCCACAACTAGCCCCAATTTGAGCATCAAGTTGTAGTTCCTGTTCTGCTTTCCAGTGAACCCGAGAAACAAAACAGTCAAGTTCAAATGAGTGGTATGGTTTGCTCAAGTGGAATCAGGATATATATTTTATACCATTGGAAAGCTGGGAATGTCTAGTTTCCAGTGCCACAAACGGTACTCAATTCCGATATCGTAGTAAAAGGATATAGCCGAAACAAAATGACTGCCTGGGCAATCTGGGAAAATTTTCCAGATTTGGTGAACTTTGGAATTCAACACATTTGACCAACCAAATCATGTTATTTTTCATTGAAACTTTCTACACAACTCATATAGCATGTATACATCATAAAAAAGTCATTAGAACCTCAAAAAACTTGCACAAAAGTGCACGAAATTCATAAGGGCAGAATCAGAATATTTTTGCTCTTCACCTCCTTTGAGTTTCCTTTCATCAATACAACTTATTTCCACTAATTTAAGTACTAAACCAACATTAATAACATCAAAACTCATGAAATCAGTCCTCAAGTCATTGTGGGAGTTCATAGAGTCCACACACCAAAATCCAACATAAATAAAGCTACCCACATGGAAATACAAGCTTATAAGTGCAATACTACTTCCATAAACTAAGATTCAAGGGATTGATCGTCATTACCTCCTTAGATGATCAAGATCAGAAATTTTTGTTCACTTTGAGCCCTAAGAAAACCGTGGAAATGAAGCTTTCTTCTTAGCTTAAGTGAATCTAAGTTGTTTGCAAGTTGTAGTTAAATTTTGGAGTGAAATGGTGAAAGATTTGTGCAAGAAATGAAGAAGAAATGGATGAAGCAGGTTTGGTTCTTGGCTCTTGGTGTTGCACGGCTGATAAGAGCTGGAGAGAGAGGGATTTTGGTCTGAAATGAGGCTTCCAAAGGAAGCTTTAATGTGTGGCTACAATTCACTCGAAAGTCAACTCTCTCTCCCGCGTGCATGCGCGCGTTTCGTGCTCGTTTCTTCTCGGGTTTGTTTCACTAGTGCATTAAACCTCCAATGCACTTGTATTCATACTATTATAATTCACTCTTAATAGTCTAGAATAAATTCCTTAATTCTCCAATTAACCGCTCCGACTCGATATACGTGAATTTTCAATTTTTACGCGCTACGGCGAAACCTCTAAGAAATTCTTATAACGATAGTACTACTACTAATACTTGAGTACTTAAACCTAAAAATACCTATTTTTAAGACTGATGTATAAGTCTCCAATTTTTCAAACTCACTGTATCCCTAAATTGATCACTGTGTCGAAAACGCGTATTCATTATTCTCACTACACGAGTTTCCAAAAATTAATTTCTATAACAAGTCATTTTAAAGATACATGAAAGTCATAGTTCCATGTAATTGGCTCTAAAAAGGTTGAAAAATAATATTCGAGGCAAACAGGCAATTAAATATTTAAATAAACTTGTAAAGGAGTTTAAAGTAAATAAATTCTTTTCGAGTCCTCACGACTTTTCTTAATCTACTATTGATCATTCTCATTTTTTCAAAATTAATATACCCTTAATTCAAATATAGTCTCGAAAAACGTGTACTTGTTGTTCCGAACTAAACGAGTTTTTGAAAAGTAATTTTTCTAACAAAACACTTTAAAAACATAAAAGAGGCGTTTTTTCATATAAATGGATTTTAAATAGTCGAATTAAATAATTAATTAAGCCAGTAAAATAAAATAAAATAAAGAAAATTTCGGGTCTTCATAGTGACACTTGGCCTTTCTAGTGTTTAAAACTTATCTCCTTTCTTCCAATGGTTAATCTATCTAACTAACCTCTAATCATCTCCTAACACCTTATAAAATAATAACACTTAGCACAAAAATCACTTAATCACCAAAATTTTATCACATTAGCGAGTCCCACGTTTATAACGCGTTTCAAATTTAACGTACACTAACTTATACTAGGAAAATGATTTAAAACTATACTTGCTTATTGCTTATAAAAATGCAAAGAAACTTTAATATTTTAAGGCAAGTATAAAAATGTAGGCAAAATAAAATAATGCCTAGAAAATGTGAAAATTTTCGGCTTCTCACAGAGTACTTGTTAGATATGAATTTCTAGAGTAAAAGTTCAAATTCCAGAAATTTGAAGCCACTCTGTTCTGTTCTGACCTGTTTAATTCGTCCATGTTAAAGGCCGAATCAGGCCTAGGTCAAAACATGAAAGTTGTAGGGAATGAAGTTATATAGCTTCCTGTTAAATTTCAGCTCAATCATATCACTGTAGCATGTGAAATGATAAAATTACCCCTGACTGTCAAATGAACTGTTTCGCGGACAGTTTTCTATTTTCTCTGAGATTGCACCTTTTGACCTTGAAAATGAACGAACTGGCTGTCTATGTCTTCATAATACTTGTAGTTCTCTATCTTAGTTTCGAAACGGTATAAAGTGTACCTCAAACCGATAGGCGTAGCTTTAGTTGTGACTGAAACACCAAGAGACATCAAACCTGCTATTTTCTTGTGTGTCCTTAAACTTGGTTTCTAGTCGCATTACTAGTATTGTTTTGTAATTGAATGACATTAAACCTAGTTGAAGGGCTATTGTGGTAACATTGCTTGTGTGTGACTTTGGGGCTGATTTGAGGAAAACAATGAAGTCATTAATTGTAACAGCCCCACCTTCCCCTAAGGCGAACCAAAGGGGTTGGCGGACTGCCTGCCCAGCTCTCGCCAGGACTACGGATCAGTTTACGTCAATCTAATACGTTCCGGAACTTACCAATGCGCGCAACCAAGTCAAAATCACAAAATAAAAAAAAATGAAAAAACGCGCTGATGACGAACAATGCCGGCCACGTCAGAATCCGGATACTAGGCCGAGAGTAGCCAAAATTTTTCCCTTTGCCGTTTGAAATATGAGTTGATCCGAAATCCAACCAAATATCAACCAAACATATATACATTGAAACGTAACATTTACAAGCCAAAACGGTATATCAAAACGATTCATCATGGATATACATATTCGGTTTGCCAATCAAAAGAAAGTGAACCCAAGACACATTAGGGTTTCATTCAAGGAGCCATTCAAAATATACATGTACATGAGCTCCATTTGGCAACCAACAAGTATGACTTTTCCCAAAAGTGATCATTTTCCTGTAAGGAAAACAAATGGAACGGAATGAGTTTAAGCCCAGTGAGTTACTACCACATAAGCATCTAAGATCACATAAGCATAACCGTTCAGTACAAGTATGAGAATAAGAAGCAAAACAAATCAGTAAAAGGATACGGACGGCTCTCAAGAGCCCATTTCCACGCTTACAGTCTTGATCCAACCTCATTGACCCTCCGTCAATGTTAAGAGTACCAAACTGTAGACCTCACTTCACTTCCATTCCTTCCACCCAACATTCCCCAACCGGGCCCGCACTCCAATCAGTAGCTTTTGGTAATACTCGAGTTTACCGGAACCAAGAGTCTCATTACTACAAGGTTCCCCAGTACAGTCCCCGTGGCATGTCAATTTTCACGACCAAGCCCTCGCCGGCTCGATTCAATTGACTACCAATGGGGTTGAGCTCAGTAATACAGTAAGGCCGTTGGATACTCGTCCAAACGACACCAAATCAGTTTTCCATGAATGGAATTCAATATCTCATATATCAAGTGCAGTCTTTCAGTGAAACGGTAAACAGTCATTAACGGTATCACAAGGGGTGAGGGCGGTCAAGTACACCCTCACCTCAATCAATTCCAATGGCCAAATAAGCCTTTAAGGCATCAAATTCACATATAGCAAAGCCACATTGTAACATTTAAGTGAGTAGTATACTCACCAACCAAGCAAATGGTGTTTCATGCACCGTCGTCACAAGAACGTCGTGAACTACCGTCACGCCCTAGAACACGCAAACAAATACAATGAGACTCGATAACGAGTCATAAAGCAATGCCAATCACAACCCCAATAGGGTTTCATATACATATACAAGCATCATAGGTAACCAGAAATTCAAGAAATGGCATTAGCTTTGGCCCTGAATAAAAACAGTTTTGTCCTTATTTTGCGGTAATGGCACCAATTTCACTACGATTATCGGATGAGGGTGTAAGACCCACCGTTTCGAAGCTAAGAACCAGGGATACAACAATGTAGAAGGTCACTCAGTCCAATTCCTATCACAACCAGGTCAAATATGCAAGACACTAAACCAGAACAACAAAAATAGGTTTACAAACTTCATCCTGCTGTAATCAGTACAACTCAGTCTGTACAGGTCCAAATTCGGAAATTCCAAAGGCATATGGTAGCTAAGACATCAAGCTACATTTCATCAGAAGACCTCAACAACCAAATCCAAAGCAATTCCAGTCAAAACAGCCAATTACAGGCGCAGTTCTGCCATCCTGATGAACCCAGAACAGCAATAGTAATTTCGACATTTCTCACTCTACACTACTCCAAATGACCTGAAAGTTTACAGGCACTCAAACACATCAATACCTACAACTTTCATGTTTTAAGCAAAGGCCAATTCGGCCTCTAACCATATGATACAAAACTGGACAGAAAAGGGGGTTATGAAACCCTAACTTTTCACATTTCCTTCCAAATCCAAAATTGGTTGCAATTACCAATCATTTACACCTACTAGAGTCATTAAACATCATTCCCAACCATCATGGACAGCCACAACATCATGATCAAATTAAACCAGAAAAATCACCACTAAATTGAAAACTTCACCAAGTCATCCAAAAGCAAGAAATAAACCACAAATTTCATCACTTTAGCTTCCACTAAGCACAACTCAAGCTTCATTAAGTATAGGGGAAGTTCATTCACCACTCACCTAGTAAACAAGAGAGGGAGAGTTATTGATCACCTTAGCTTCCTCAAAAAACTTCACCAAATCACTTACTAGCACCAAATGGAGGGATTTTATGGAGTAGAAACAAGTTTAAGCAATTGGTTTGGAGGATTTGAGCTAGATGTTAGCTAAAATTTTGAAGAGTTCTCTTCCTTCCTTTGCTCTAGAGATTCGGTCAAGAGGGTGAAGACAAGAGTGAATTTTTGTGATTTTTTTGAGATATTTATTCAATTGGTAAGACAAGTCAAAAAGTGAATAGTTGTCAACAAGTGCACCCAATGGCCATGTGACACTTGTCACTCCATAAATGCAAGTCTATCCTTCTTTTTCCCTCTCACATCAATCACTTCACATCCTCTACTTATCTCTTAAAACTCGATAAATTCCAACCAGTATCCGAAACTTAACCTTATTGGCCGAATTTTTCCGAACTTTTCGCACTAGTGGGTCCCACGTCCGTTATATATCCTTAATTTTCCAATACTAGAAAAATCATCTAAAAACTATAATTACTCCTTAAAATATCTGGAAAATTTTCCTACTAAAGAAAAATGCAGAAAACAAACCATTAAATAAATAAAACCCTAGAAAATGGGAAAAGTACGGGTTCTCACATTAATGGCTGAAAACTAGCTAAATACAAGGGGGATGCCACCCAAAAATTTTCACTCGAGGACTAGGAATGTGTACTTGTGATTTGAGCAAAGAATTGAGCTTGAATTGAACTCGACTTGTCTAGGGTATTCGAGTTTTCTTTCGTAGAGGTATATAAACTAAAATTTGGCCGAGACTCATACCCTCGGACAAGTGAAAGTAGCGACCCTTCAAAACATGATTTCCTCGATTTGTCATACCAAGTGTGATTTTTAAATTATGAATTACTTCTTTATCGAAACTAAAAGAGAGAGCATGAATTTTCAAGAGTTTGAGAAGTCATATGACTACTATTTAAACAAGTTCCATTTACTTGATCTTCTTGAAGCGAAACTTCTATGTTTCGAATCCTAGTGGATTTTAAACTTTTAAATGATATTGTATCACAGATTGGACTCCAACCAAGGAGTTACACTTGAATGTGATTTTGACAAGCACTAAATCTTTGGTGATTGCTTCCAAATACCTGATTGAACTTGACACTTGTTTTCAATACTTGACCAATGTTATTGAATGATATGTGATTGGTATGGTAGGGTAAGGGTGTACTTTATCGCACTTGCCCTAATGAGATATGTACTTGTTTATTGTTGCCATTGATTTGATATACTTCTGCTTGACTTGTAAGTGTTGAGAGGCAGCATGTACCATACTCAATCTGAGTGGGAGGTGCCTCTCATTCTTGTTTCCGTACTTTTATCTTGATTCATTCGATTGGAGATATTATCTCATCGAATTCTTGGGGACCCATACCCTACTGGCTAGTTAATCGAGTCGAGCTGGCAAGGGCTTAGTCGATTAGATAACGAACCATGGGTATGTAGTGTTATCGAGTGGAGTGTTATCTCCTCGACTAATCGGTATACTCGTGTATTACCACCAGTGTTTAGTTGGTGTTCGGGCCCGGTAAGGGGGTTGAATGGTGGACGGATTGGTGTTAAGAGAAGTATTATTGGATTGGTTACTTTAATTGAAAGTTGACGGAGTGTCAACTAATACTTGATCAAGCTCTGATGAAGCAATGGGAATTTGGCTCCTGAGAACCATCTATATCCTTATAGTTTGATTGTTATTTGTAGTGTTATTGTTTCTTTTAAAAAAAAATTTTACACTTGCTCATATTGAGATTTGCTACTTGAAGTGTTATTGCTCACTTTTATGAACTTGTTATGCTCGCTATTTTGCTACGTTGATATTTGTACTTTTAAATAATGGTCAACTTGCTATTTGGAACCTCACTGGATTTTTAGCTCATTCCACGCCATTTGTTTTTCCTTACAGGGGGTACGAGCGAGGCGTGAGACTTGTACAAGCTAGCAAATTCTAGGTTTTGGATTTTACAATTGTACTCGTGCTAGCACCCGACTAGGGTTGATTGTACTTGATTTGTAAATACTTTAATGTATTTGGACGTGTATAAGTCTTATAAATGGATTTGAGCATCAATGTATATATTAAGTTTGAAATTGCTATTTCATTTCTTTTCTATGGTCGTGATATCTTTTCTCGAGTTAAGCGTGAGTGAGTCCTGATGAGAGCTGGGCAGGCGGTCCACTAAACTTTGGGGTATGCCCTAGGGGGAGATGGGGTCATCACAGATGGTATCAGAGCTCTTATCGAGCTCATGCTCGGAGAGAGTTCTCAAACTGTGGGGATTGGCTTATCAAGTGTGGAACAATTGTCTATTGTTGGTAACATTAGATATGTATGTTTGGTAGGAATTTCAAAAGTGGTTGATTACCTTTGAGCCTGGCCAGCTCGAGTGGTGAATTATCATATTTTCGGATTCTTGTACACGAGTACCAAAGAGTGATCCCTTTATGATAAGTTAATATCTCGAGTAATATTAGGATAAGTTTAGATGGCAAAATCCAAGGCACGGGGAATGCGAATAGTCTGAACTTGGGATATATTGAAGATATTAGTGAGAATTGGGACCCTTAGTATGCAAGTGTACATACCTGGTTGCACTTCTTCAAGTTTTGATTAAGTGCAGTGCCTGATCAATACCTGGGGTTAATGTCCCATTTGGTATGTGACTATATATATAAGGAGAGTGTTTTATTTTAAATGTGCTCTATTCTTTTCACTTTATGATTTGGACATGTTTTTACTGAACTTTATATCTACTTTATTTTGCTTATACCTCTATAGTCTATTTTTGTTTTTTTTCAAAAAAGGCATGGAGGGTAGTACGTGTCTGGAGATTTAATTGTAGTCATGAGAGGAGATGTACTTTGGAGATTATTTGCCAATGCATAGTGTTTTATTTCACGATTTAGCAAGAGTAGTAACCAAGTTCCATAGTTACGAATTTTCCTTTTCATCAAGTTCCTAAATTTATATCACTTTGCACAATTTGACACCTTCATTGAACTTCCTTAGTATATTAACTTAGCCATTACGTCGGTGAGATTTTCTCTCTAGGTAAGTTTGTGGCAATACTATGAGTAAGAGAAAGCCACTTAGGAATTGGAGGAAAATCCTGTAACATCAAGTTTTGTGCGAGTAAAGGTTCGAATTTCGAGGACAAAATTCTTTTAAGGGGAAGAGAGTGTGAAACCCCGAAATTTTACTTGTCTTTATAGCTCTTATTTGAACTTACTAGCCTTAGATTCTTGGTTGTTTTAATGGTTGAATTTGAGCCAAATGAGTGAATTGGTTGTAAGTTCGTATAGGAAAGTCAGAATTGAGTTCCGTTTGTTGCGTTTGAAACTAGACTTATAGTGCTTCCTATGGTATAAAATTTAGGATTTGATTCAATCTCTATAAATTCCAAAAAATTGGCAAATTTGACTGAAAATTCTGCCTTGCACAAGTAACAGTAGGAATGTTGTAGTAGCTTATGACTCAATTTGGACCAACTTATGAACTGAATCTCTTTGAGGTGTCTTCTAAAGACTATTAGCATTTGAAGTCTAGTTTTTAATAGGCCAAGTTGTATAAATTTTTTATATTTATAACTCAAGTTATGATTTTTCTAAAGGAAGGGCATAGGTTAGGATTTTTTGTGCATACTAGGGTTTTTGGTGTGTCTTTGGTGCATTTTGGTAGTGTGATCACTTGGTGAGGTGTGCGTACTAAATTTGGTGGTTAAGAGTGAGTTTAAAATAAGAAAAAGTGTGTAATTAGAAGTGATAATAATAAGTTAGTGAACCATAAGTAAAAACACAAGTACGTGCGAGTTAAGGAAAATAGGCTTGAACTGACGTGCACCGTTTGCTACCAAGTGAGTACACCACTTGAACATTATTTTATTACCTTAATCTTCTTGTTTTTAATTGAGCTAATTAACCCATAAGTCAGCCACCATTATTGACTAAGAAAAAGAAAGAAAACAAAACAAAAACAAAGAAAGATCTTGAGCGACAAGTGTCAGCAATCCAACGGTTGTGTGACTATGACAAGTTTCTTTCTTCTTATCTTTCTTCTTGGCCAATTTTGCTTCATTTCTTACTAGCTTGGCCGAAATTTTGGAGAGAGAAAGAGAGAAAACAATCTTTAGCTCCAACCTTAGATTTTGCCTTGTTCGAGAGAAATCACCAATCCAAACCGATTAAACTTTCATTTTAGTACTTAGGAAGCTTTGTGTGATAAAACTTGTGGAAGAAAAGGGTGTGGTTCTCACCTACAAGCACTTTTTGGAAGGTACCATGGCTGTCTTTCCTTTTTCTCTCCTTAATCTTGCTAAAGTTTTGATAGAAACTCTTAATCTTGGGTTACGACAGTTAATTAGTGAGTTGTGCATGGTATGGTGGAATGTTTAGCTAGGTTTACATTTTCAGCCTTGATTATGGTTATCTACCTATCAATTGATGTTATTGAGCTAGTATTTGATGGTTTTGATGATAGAGTACTTGTTAGATATGAATTTCTAGATTAAAAGTTCAAATTCCAGAAATTTGAAACCACTATGTTCTGTTCTGACCTGTTTAATTCGTCCATGTTAGATGTCGAATCAGGCCTAGGTCAAAACATGTAAGTTGTAGGGAATGCAGTTATATAGCTGCTTGTAAAATTTTAGCTCAATTGTATCACTGTAGTATATGAAATGATAAAATTACCCCGACTTCTAAATGCACTGTTTCGCGGACAGTTTTCTGTTTTCTCTGAGATTGCACCTTTTGACCTTGAACATGAATGAACTGGCTGTCTATGTCTTCATAAGACTTGTATTTCTCTGTCTTAGCTTCAAAACGGTATAAATTTTACCCCAAACCGATAGGCCATAGTTTTAGTTGTAACCGAAACGTCAAGAGACGTCAAACTTGCTGTTTTGTTATGTGTCCTTAAACTTGGTTTCCGGTCGCATTACAAGTATTGTTTTGTAACTGAATGACATTAATCCTAGTTGAAGGGCTATTGTGGTAACATTACTTGTGTGTGACTTTGGGGCCGATTTGAGGAAAACAATGAAGCCATTAATGACTGGAAACTAGCTAAATACAAGGAGCATGCCGCCCAAATTTTCACTCGAGAACTAGGAGTGTGTACTTGTGATTTGAGCAAAGAATTGAGGTTGAATTGAACTCGGTTTGTCTAGGGTATTCGAGTCTTCTTTCGTAGAGGCATATAAACTAAAATTTGGCCGAGACTCGTACCCTTGGACAAGTGAAAGTAGCGACCCTTCAAAACATGATTTTCTCGATTTGTCATACCAAGTGTGATTTTTAAAGTATGAATCACTTCTTTATCGAAACTAAAAGAGCAAGTATGAATTTTCGAGAGTTTGAGAAGTCATATGACTACTACTTAAACAAGTTCCATTTACTTGATTTTCTTGAAGTGAAACTTCTATATTTCGAATCCTAGTGGATTTCAAACTCTTAAATGATATTGTATCACAGATTTGGACTCCAACCAAGGAGTTACACCTGAATGTGATTTTGACAAGCACTAAATCTTTGGTGAGTGCTTCCAAATACCTGATTGAACTTGACACTTATTTTCAATACTTGACCAATGTGATCGAATGATATGTGATTGGTATGGTCGGGTAAGGGTGTACTTTATCGCACTTGCCCTAATGAGATATGTACTTGTTTATTATTGCCATTGATTTGATATACTTGTGCTTGAGTTGTAAGTGCTGAGCGGTAGCATGTACCATACTCAATCTGAGTGGGAGGTGCCTCTCATTCCTATTTTCGTACTTTTATCTTGATTCATTCGATTGGAGATGTTATCTCATCGAATTCTTGGGGACCCAAACCCTACTGGCTAGTTAATCGAGTCGAACCAGCAAGGATTTGGTCGATTAGATAACGAACCATAGGTATCTAGTGTTATTGAGTGGAGTGTTATCTTCTCGACTAATCGGTATACTCGAGTATTACTGCTACTGTTTAGTTGGTGTTTGGGCCCGGTAAGGGGGTTGAATGGTGGATGGATTGGTGTTAAGCAAAGTACTATTGGATTGGTTACTTTACTTGAAAGTTGACGGAGTGTCAACTAATACTTGATCAAGCTCTGGTGAAGCAATGGGAATTTGGCTCCTGAGAGCCATCTGCATCCTTGTACTTTGATTGCTATTTGTAGTGTTATCATTTCTTTTAGAAAAGAATTTTACACTCGCTCATTTTGAGATTTGTTACTTGAAGTGCTATTGCTCACTTTTATGAACTTGTTATATTGGCTATTTTGCTACGTTGATATTTGTACTTTTAAACAATGGTCATCTTGTTATTTGGAATCTCACTGGGGTTTTACCTCATTTCCCGCCATTTGTTTTTCCTTACAGGGGGTACGAGCGAAGTGTGAGACTTGTACAGGCTAGCAAAGTCTAGGTTTTGGATTTTACAATTGTACTCACGCTAGCACCCGACTAGGGTTGATTATACTTAGGTTGTAAACACTTTAACGTATTTGGATATGTATAAGCCTTGTAGCTGGATTTGAGCATCAATGTATATATTAAGTTTGAAATTGTTGTTTCATTTCTTTTCTACGGTCATGATATCTTTTCTTGAGTTAAGCGTGAGTGAGTCCTGGCGAGAGATGGGCAGGCGGTCTGCTAAACCTTCGGGTACGCCCTAGGGGGAGCTGGGGTCGTCACACACCGTATCCTTTTGAAAGTGACTATATAGTGAAGTGTTCTTTATTCGCTTAATTTTACTGGTTTAAGTGTTTATTGAATGTTGCTTGTTTGGGAAACCTTACTGGGCGTAAGCTCATCCCCTCAACTTTGTTTTCCTTATAGGAGTTGAGGTTGGAAGAAGCGTCAAGTAGAGATAGATGGTTTCAGGTAGACAAATTTGTATATCGCTATTTAAAACTTGTATTTTGTTTCTTTTAACAGACGAATTTACATTCTAGTCTAGTTGGCTATATACTTAAGATTGAATGTGCGGTTGTTTAATTGAAATTGTGAGAACCCGTAATTTTCATTTTCTAGGTTTTAGAATTTTTCATGGCTTGTTTTCTACATTTTCGTGATTAGAAAATTTTTTATATAATTTTAAGGAGCAGATATAGTTTTTAGATGATTTTTCTAGTATCGAATAGATTTTGAGAAATTAAGAACGTATACCGGACGTGGGACCCACTAGTGCGAAAAGTTCGGCAAATTTCGACCAACTAGGTTAAGTTTTGGATACTGAAATTATTTTATCAGGTGTTATGAGATATTTAGAGGTTGCAATTTGGATTGATATGAGAGAGACAAGTTAGGTAGATATTTAATTAAAGGTGACAAGTGTCACCATGTGATTGGGCTTACCTTAAGACTTTCTTACCATTGACTTAAATAACCAAAAATGACCCAAAAATCTTCCAAAAATCTCCAAGAAGAGCTGGCCCTCTCTTGCTCTCTTTCTCTCTCTCTTACTCCAAGCATAAGGAAGAAAACACTTCAATCTTGTCCCAAATCATCAAAACTAACCATCCAACCTTGAAATTTCTCCATAAAACCTCTTCAATAGCTAAGATAAGGTGGATTTGTGGAGTTGTTTGGAAAGATAAGGTGGTCAATAGCTCTCTCTCTCTTGTTTTAAAGGTAAGTTGTGAAGAACCACCCTCCTTCTTTAATTGATGCTTAAATCATGCTTAGTGGTTGTATAAGATGCAAATTTATGGATTAAATCTTGATTTTGGTTGAATTGGTGAAGTTTTATTATTTTTGAGGAATTTTCTGTTTTAATATGAGCATGATTGTGTGGTCATGTATGATGATTGGAAATGATGTTTAATGACTCTAGGAAGTGGGAAAAGTGATTAATTGCAACCAATTTCTGTTTTGGACCAAAAATTGAAAAGTGAGGGTTTTGTGATGAACATTCTGTCCGAATTTTTAGGTCATATATAGAGGCCGAATTGGCCTTTTCTCAAAACATGAAAGTTGTAGGGAATGACATTTTAGAGGTGCCTACAAAATTCCAGGTCAATCGGAGTAGTGTAGAGTGAGATAAGTCGAAATTACTATTGCTGTTCTGGTTTTACCCGAAATTGGGATTTGCGACTGTAATTGGTTGTTTTGGCTGGAATTGCTTCCGAATTGGTTGTTGAGGCCTTCTGATGAAATTTATCCCTGTTTCTTAGCTTTCATATGGTTTTGGAATTTCTGGATTTGGACTTGTAGAGCCTGAGTTATGATGTTTCCGCTAGAATGCGTTTTGGTGAATCTGTTTTACGTTGTTGATGAAGTATCTTGCATTTTGACCTGTTTGCACTCAAAACTGGGTTGAGTGACCTTCTGTGATGTTGTAGCCCTGTCTTTTAGCTTCGAGATGGTGGGTCTTGCACCCTCATCCGATAATCGTAGTGCATTTGGTGCTATTACCGCAAAGTAAAGTCAAAACCTGTTTTTTTTTCAGGGCCAAAGTTAATTGCATGTTCGAAATTTCTGGTTTCCTTTAATGTTTGTATATGTTTATGGAACCCTATTGGGGTCATATTTGGCATTGGTTTATGACTCGTTATCGAGTCTCCTTGTATTTGTTTGCATGTTTTAGGGATTGTTTTCATTCCGGTCATTTCCTAGGTAACTTTTGTACTTGTACTACTTTGAGTCTAGTGAACGGCTTTTGGGAAATGAGATGAATTTTGTGTGAGATGTTGAGACTGATTTGAGGAATTAATGAAGCCATGATGGCTGGAAAATAGGTAAACACAAGGGATATGCTGCCGAATTTTACTTAAAGGCTAGTTGGATTTACTTGTGATTTGAGCGAAGGGCTTTTGGGTTGTTTGCGCTTAGGTCTTTATGTTACCTTTTCGTTTCCAAGAAAATCATGTTTTCCACCCTTGCATTACTATTTATTTGGCAAGGCGTACGACGTGTAGTCGAGCCTCACTTGTACATTCCGTTCACTCGATTTTGGATATGAAACCTTCAATTGGTTTATTTTGATTATTTTAGGCTTTCTTGGCGATTAAAGCCAATCCGAAGTGAAAACTTTTGAGGTATCTGTACTTGAATCGGTGAGTGTACCACTCCCCTCCATTGCTGTTTAACTTGATTTCTGCTCTGCAATCTGTTTAATTTGTCTGAGACGAGGGTGTACTTTATCACACTCGTTCTCTTGTCTGTTCATATGCCAATTTACTATGCAAAAATTGAATCTGTTATTTGTATATGTTCGGACGTCGTTTGGAGGTTAGTATCCAACGACCTTTCTGTGACCTATGAGCTCAAATCCTGTGGCTAAATTATTCGAGTCGGGCCGGCAAGGGCCTGGACGATTAGATAACGAACCACGGTAGTCTGTTTTGGGATCTTTGGGTATTGAGACCCTTGATTCCGGGTATACTCGAGTATTACCATTTTTGTTCGTTTGAGGTGAGCGGGCCCGGTAAAGGGGTGTTTGGTGGACGGAATTCGGTGCGAAGTGGGTTTACGGACGCGTTGGTTCTATATACGTTGACAGAGAGTCAACCGGTTTGGATCAAGTACTGCGCTGGAAATTTGGCTCCTGAGAGCCACCTGTATCCTTCCTATGTGAATCATTAGTTACTTTACTTTACATCTGGCATGTGTATCTGATTTGTTAAATGTGAAATGTTATGATTTTTCTGCTATATGTTGGTACCTCATTGAGTGCAAGCTCACCCCTTTCTGTTCCTTTTTGTTTTCCTTACAGGAAAATAAATACTTTTGGACTGGATTTGACAAATGGCTGCCAAATTGAGCTAGTTGAACATATCTTTTGTATAGCTCATGTATTAAAATCCTAAATGTACTTTTGGGAACTGTTTTCCTTTTGATTTGGCAAACCAGACATGTATCCACTTTTGAATACTTTTGTATGCCACTTTGGCTTGTAAATGCTAAGTTTCAAGATGGGAATGTTTGCTTGGTAGTTGGTTGGGTTCCCGCGTTGGTAAGTTTCGGGATGTGTTAGCTCGTTCTATATCGACCCGTTAGTCCTGGCGAGAGTTGGGCAGGCGGTCCGCCGAACCTTTTGGTTCGCCTTAGGGTAAGGTGGGGCTGTCAAAGAAATGTTATCTCTCAAATTAATATGAGTGAGTGAGCCCGGGTGAGAACCCGACAGGCGGTCCGCTAACCCTTAGGGTATGCCCAGGAGTAGGTGGAGTCGTCACATCAAAACCCTTGATTTACTTTATAATTCTAAAGTTTCAAACTACTTTATTTTAATAAAAGTTACAAATATTAAATTTTTATTAAAACAATTAAATTATTTTATTAATATTTTATATAAATATATATTAAATTATTTTATTAAAAAATCTATAAATTAAGGGGTGTTTTGATCATTAAAATAGTAATCCTACCTCGTCCAATCTCCAACCAAACCCTGGATAGGATTATTTTCCAACATATCCTATCCAACCCAGAACCAACCAAACATTAGATAATTTTGATTATTTATCTAAGGATGACTCAATTCAAGATTAATAATCTTAAAATGTGTCATCCCATCTCATCTGGTCCGTGAACCTAACAGACCCAAAGAGAAAATGTTCCCAAAGTTTGTTTCATTGATTAAAATAATTGTTACTGGATTTTTAGTTGTAGTTGTAGGCACAACTTCATTGTGGTGGAGAATGTCATCCTTGTTGATTAAAATTGCTATTGTGGACAAATACAAAAGTAGTTGAAGTTCTATGAATTTTCTCTCCTTTTCCCGTCCCTTTTCTTTGAAAATTGAGTCACAATTAATCAAACTTTTGCTCAGCTATGCTTATCTCTTATGGCCTTGTACTTGTTTGTTTCAAATTTTGCAAAATCTGATTATGAAAAGTGATTATCGAAAATAATCAGAATTAGCAAAATTTACTTTTCAGTTGACTATGAATTTTACCTTTTTTGACTTTTACAAAATCTATAATCTGAACACACAAATAAACAAAACATCTCAAAAATTGATTGTCTAAAATTAGAATTTATAATTGTTGGTGTATTTTAATAAAATAGTTAAATTCTCAATTGAAGGTGTAAGTTACAAGGAAAATAAATTGGTAAAATTTTCTACAATTTATAGGTGTTTGAATGGTTTTGACTAAAGACTTATTATATGAAATTATGGCTTTTCAATTACAATAAGCTTTTGTAACTTACAATACAAATTTCACTGTGTTTTGAATGGCCAATAATTTCAGCATTTACTTGGCGTCTTATGAGTATTGTAGGTTATGTTTGTCTAACTTTTCTTCATCTATAAATATGCATAGTTAAGATAGAAAAAGGAAAACAACAACTCATGTTTTGTGAGCTACAATTCATAAGAGAAAAACTATCTATTCCTTTGTTATTTTCTATTTTATAGATCGGCAAGAAAAGCCGGTGTTAGCAGAGCTACACTCTCTTAGTTATGTAGACTAATGAGAGTGACTGCAAGTGTGGTTGGGTTGTTGTATCCTTGGGGGTGACAAGTTGGAGATTCTGTTGTACCGGAATTGATTCTTTCGTAGAGGCTTGAATCACCTTAAAGAAAGCGAGATATCCATACCTCAACCCTCCACATTTGTGCATTATTATATTATTATTTTACCTATTTTATTATAATTAATTTTATAATTGTTATAATTATTATTATAACTATTGTTGATTTTGTTATTTAACATTTGTATTTTTATTCTAGTGGAACAACAATTTTAGGGTGATTCAGATCAAGATGGAGTTCAACTTATAAGTCCTTACTATCAACTCAAATGACTTGAGTAGTCTACCTATGGTCATGAAAATATGAGAAGATCTCAACCAATGAGTTATATTAAGTATAAATGTGAGGACCCCAAAATTTTCTTAATTTTATCTTATTTTACTGGCTTATTTAAATATTTATTCATCTGTTTTCTTCAAATAATTTATTTCAACCAATTTAAATCCATTTACATGGAACAATGCCTTACTTATATTTTTAAAACGTTCCGTTAGCAAATTTAATTTTCGGAGGCTTGTTTAATAAGATATAGCGAATACACGTTTTCGAGACAACATTCGATCCGAGAGTGCAATGCTCTTGGAGATTTGAGGACTCATGTTTCATTCTTAAAATAGTTATTTTTATAATTATTTACCCTAGTATTAGTTAGTTATATTATTGTTACATGAATCGTTTTTAAATTTCGCCTTATCGTGCGCGAATCAGAAGTTCGCGTATTTCGAGCCAGAACGGTTAAACGGAGATTTAAGAAATTTATTCTAGACTACTAAGAGTGAAGAATTATAGTATTAAAGGAATTACATTAGAAGATTAGTGCACAAGTGAAACAAACCCGAGAGAAATCGGGGGTATGATACCCACGCGCGCACTATTCCTAGTTGACTTTTGCTCAAATTTTGGCCACAAATCCCTCAATCTTCCGAAGGAAGATTCACATAACAAACCTTTCTTTTATCTCTCATCTTGGCCGGCCAAAAACAACAAGGGAAGAAGGAACAAAGCTCACCATTTTTACTCCAAATTCTTGCTACCATTTCACCTCAAATTTCCCATACAACTCACATATCACTTGGAGAACAACTTTAGCTTGGAGGAGGACACCTTCTTGCATGTTTTCCTGGGAGAATTTTGGTCCAAAATTTTTGGTTTCTTCACAAAGCAAAGAGGTAGCCTTCATCAACCTTGACCCTTTCCATTTTCTTCAAAGATTGGAGCTTTATTTGCAAGGGTTTGCAACGCTAAGCATAGATTAGGCTAGCGGACTTGAGGTGTTTAATTTCTTGATTTAAATGTTAGGCTAGCGGTCTTGTGGTGACCTCTAGGTAGCGGGCTTGAGGTGTAATAGCTTGAATATGATTGTTATGTGTGTAGATGAAAAGATTATGGTGAGAAATAAAGGAAAGGCCAAGGAAAATTGCGCAGGAATGCTAGCCGAATCTGTCCTGTTATTGCCTTGCCTATATTTTGAATTTTTGATGCTCAAATGACTGTGAAACTGATGTATATATGTTGTATATGTTGTGTAGAAAGTTTCTACCAAATATCATTTGAATTGGTTGAGCAAAATTTGAGATTTCAAAAATTGAAGAAACCTGGAAAATGTGTTCAGGCAGTCTGAACAGTACCATTTTGATCGAAAATAACTCTTTGTTACAAAGTCAAAATCGAGTGCCATTTGTGGCATTTGAAACTAGACATTTGTAGCTTTCTAGTGGTATAAAATTCACTTTCTAGTTAGAAATGAGTGAGCAGTAGTGATTCGGCAAATTTTGATGTCTTGTTCTGATGATCTATCCGAGAGAAAGGTAGAGGCTGCATTTTGTTGCTCTATTTCTCTCACTTATGAATTGATTCTGAAAATGATTTGTTCTAATGAAATGTATCCTTATGATTCTAGTTTCCGACTCCATCAACTATTCTCAATTCCAAGTTGAATTGAGTGAAATATGGTTCAATTTCCAAAACTGCGGCAAAGCTGGAAAACTCTTCCTTTTGCTGGCCGACTGGTTTAGTTGTTTGTGAAATGTTTTATTTTGAAATTTTGATGTCAACCAACTATCAATTTCTTATGAAATGTTTCTTAGACCTTGGTTTCATAAATGAACCAAAATGAAACTAATTTCATGGTGCAATGTGTTTGAAAAGGAAAAGAAAACAAGAAGACAGATTTGCTTTAAGAATTTCCTAAACTTTGATAGTTTTGTTAACTACCTTCCCGTACGAGTTTTTATGTAAAATATGATAGAGGTGTAGTCCTCATATGGAGGTTGAATTGTACCAAATTTGGTGTTATTCTAAGACCATTTTGATACCCAGATGATGTCCCAAAATTTACTTTCAAATCTGGAAAATTCACTGTTTAGTAGTGGAAATTTACCGACTTTAAACTGCTATATCTTGATACTCGAAACTCCGAATTTAGTTATGTTTATTGTGTTTGGAACTGTTGTTGTGTTACGAATTTCAAAGGTTAGTTCACTTTCTGTGAATTTTTCCATCTTGTAAGCTTAAATCAGCCACTTTGAGCTAAAATTTGAATATCTTCCGTTTAGAATAATGGAAAAGTGTCTTCTAAGAATTTTTAGAACTTTGAATCTAGTTTCCAATAGTACAAAGTTTTCCATTTTGGACCTACTGAGTGAAAGATCTGAAATTTCAAAGATTGTCACTTAAAACTGAATTTTACCTACTTGTTGGGAAATGAGTTTTTAGAAACTCTTCCCTATCCTTTGATGTTGATTGACCGTTTTAAACTTGATTTCATGAAGGAAATCAATTTTTCTTGTGTTATTAAACACCACTTTTGAGCCTCGATTTTCAAATAATTAACGCTCTCTTTCATGACATTTTCTTAGTATTGTAACAGTGTACAATCTTCCTTGTTAGCAAGGGGTTTGTAAGTAATAGTGTGTGATATTCAATTATTATTTGCTCAGGCGCTCTAAGGGACCTTCAAGAGGATCTTGAAGTGGACGCCTAAAAGCTTGTTTGCGCTTACTCCCTTATTTTGATTGGTAAGTGTCAAGTGTATGACTTTGTTGCTAAGCATTTGACTTGCTTCTTATCCTTTATGTGAATTTGGAATTTTAGAGACGAGTGTGTACTTTACCGCACTTGTTCTCTTTCAAATGAAATTATATTCAAAATTTTATTATGTGAATCCATATTCGTCCTGTGCAAAGTGATGTGGATGTGATTCGTATTTGTGATTCATATATGTGATTCACATTTTGAATCGTCGATTAGAGTGTTGTCCATCGACTTATATTCGTATTCGTATTCAGGGGATGCCCAAACTTGTTGACTAGCTTTGCGAATCGAGCCAATAGGGGCTTGATCGATAAGCTTAGCAAATCATGAGATATTCGTAAAGCATGATCTATTGGAGAGATCTTGCTTGGCATACTCGCGTAGTATTGCCATGAAATACTCGAGTAATATCAAAACTTTGATGAGTGGGCCCGGTAAGAGGGTGTAAAGGTGACAGAATTTGAAGGAAGTGGTGAATCTACAGGATTTGATATTATGTGGTTGACGGAGTGTCAACATGGAATTGATCAAGACCTTGACTCGACTACGTGGAATTTAGCTCCTAAGAGCTACAGTATTCTTGAATTGTTTCTGCTTATTTTTGCTACTTGAAATGTTAATTACTCGAACTTTACAGCTTCACTTACTGTATAATTGTTGTGATTACTTGGACTATGTGCTTGCATATGTGTTTCTTGGCCTCACGAGCATTCGCTCACCTTGTTAGATTTGTTTTCCTTAACAGGAGCTGGAATTGAAGGAATTATAGAGAAGTCTACTTGGTAGATGTTTGATTAGAATTTTGAATGTATTCGTCTAGACAACTTTTGGAGGTTGTATATATTGGGAATGAGATGTACTTTTGGTATCTTGTAATATAAGACTTGAATGTTTATTAAGGAAGTGAACTTTCATTATATCTTCGACTTTTAGTATCGATAGTTACCCTTAAGTTTGAATTGAATTTGTGCTGAGTCCCGGTGAGAGTTGGGCAGGCATCCCGCCGATACACTTTGGTTCGCCTTAGGGAAAATTGAGGGCATTATAGTTGGCATCAGAGTCTAGGTTTTAGATCTTTGTAATGTATCTTAGATTAAAAGTTTAGGATGCCGGACTGTTAGAGCTGTTAATCGAGCCGAGTCGAGCCGAGTATTTGGCTGCCGAGCTCGACTCGAGTTTAATTCGAGCCGAGCTTGACTCGAGCTCGTTAAGAAAACGAGCTTTAAAATGTGTTCGAACTCGACTCGTTAAATGTACATGTGGCTCGAGCTCGAGCTCGAGCTCGACTCGTTTATCACAAACGAGTCGAGCTTCACGAGCTCGAGCTCGAGCTCGTGCAAATTAACATTAATAATAATCTATAATTTTTAATTTATATAATTTTGATTTCTAAAATGACAAATATACCCTTCATTAACGAGCTCTAACGAGCTACTCGAGTATCAAACGAGCCGAGCTTACTCGGCTCGTTAACTAAACGAGCATGTTTCGAGCTCGAGCTCGACTCGTTAACCAAAATTAACGAGCCGAGCTCGAGCCTTAACGAGCCGAGCTCTAACGAGCTTTCGAGCTACTTGATTGGCTTAACAGCTCTACGGACTGTGGTTAAAGAGAATTGGTACTCGAGAGTTTCTTAACCGGCATTGGTGGAAAATGGACTAGGTTTGAGATCTATTTGGGAGATATATTAGAGACCTTATCTCTAAGAATAGAAATGAGATACCTTAGTTATACCCTAAGTAATATTTGAGCGAGTTAGTGACTCTAAGTTTCTAACCTGAAAATTGTGGTTGTTTTGCAGGGATGGAGAATGAAAATGGGGAACCTGCTGCTAATGGTAATGGTCAGGATAATGGCCATGTGGAGGCCCTTAGGTCTATTTACTATCGAGCATAGGGTGGAGGAGCTCGTGTGCATTACTTACCTTCTACTAGGTTTTCTCGATGTATCTGTAGGGTGACTTACGCTTATCCGAATGACCTCGTATTTGCTATTGACGATGAGCGTCGCCAGTTGGTGAATACCAATAGTGCTCTACTTCAGGAGGTAGAGGAGCTGAACCTTATGGTGAACGCTCAGAATAACAGGATTGCGGAGTTGGAGGGGATATTAGTGGACGAGGTGGCTAGGACTGAGGCCGCCCGTAATGAGTTTCAGAGGGCTAGAGCCGATTTACTAGGATAGGCGAGGAGGTCCGTGATCGGGTTTTCGGGATCTTGGCCGATGCTGCTATGCTGATTGATAAGGTGATGGAGGTTATATAGAGTCCAATTCAGGAGGAGCCTCTTGAGGAGGACCCGGAGGAAAATCCTAAGGAGGAGGTTCTGCCTGATAGTTCTACTGTGGATTAGACTAGAGTGATGACTCACTTTTGACTTTTGTAGCTAGAAATAGTTGGGGTGATGCTAGTGCAAAGGCCATTGTATTTTGCTTAACTGTGTGGCCTATTTTGAAGCACTTAGCTCTAATTTTGTCGTACATGACTAAAAGTACTTTTGTGGCATCTATGTGCCGTATTTTTGTAAATACCCCATGACTTGCTAATTGTATAAACTTTAAAGTGTAAATACATGTGAATTATTGTTATTTCTGATGTTTTCAAATTGGCTTGTATATCAAGTATTTTCTTGCACAATTATTTTATTTCTTGCACTAGGCTTAACTAGGATTATGGACGGACGAATGAGTGGTCGAGGTCGTGGGCGAGGAACTAGGCAAACCCAACCTCAAGGGGATGATCAGGGATCGGCAACTGGACTGATCCAAGGACAAGAGAATCTAGAGGGTAACCAAGTGGCTACTGCCATTAATAGGATTACTAATATCCTTGAACGATTAGCTGAGAGATAGGGTCCAGGGCCACTTAACGAATCCGGGGCCCAGGATAGAGGGGAAAATAGAGCCTTGGAGAGGTTTCTAAAATTTAACCCGTCTAACTTCACTGAGGAACTTGACCTCGAGTTAGCGGAGAATTGGCTAGAGAGAATGACCAACATTTTTACCGTCCTAGACTATACAGAAGAGAGACGAGTGAGCTTTACTGCCTTTCAGTTTGAGGGCGTCGCACGTGCTTGGTAGGACTTGATAAGGGGAAAGTGGGAAAGAGCGCAGACCCCTTGGATCTGGGAACACTTTACTCGAGAGTTTAATGAGAAATTCCTCCCGCTCTTGATTCAAGAGAAAAGGGAGGACGAATTCATAAAATTGAGGCAAGGAACTTCTAGTGTGGCCGAATATGAAGGAAAATTTACAAAGTTCTCCAAGTACGCTCCAGAATTGGTAACTAATGAACGGAGGAGGATAAGACGCTTTGTACAAGGACTTAACGTGGAGATTCAAGAGGGGTTAGCAGCAGTCCAAATCTCTACGTTCACTGAAGTTTTAGAGAAAGTGTAGAGAGTCGAAAGTGCAAGGCTGCAAGTTAAAGACTTTCATGCCAAGAAAAGAGGCACTCCTAGTGACCCTCCTAGACAGGCAGATAAGGGTGCCCCACCTTTTAAAAAGGAAAAAGGAATGGGAAGAGTAGAGTCAACCAGTACACCAAAAAGGACTCAATCAAGAGGAGGCCACAATGGACGAGGTCAATCGAGAGGAACACCACCAAGTAGTCAAGCTGTGGCTTCTCAAGTTGTTTGTGGTTATTGTGGCAAGCTCAACCATACGGAGAATGAGTGCTGGAGGAAAATGGGAAGGTGCTTGTATTGTGGTAGTATCGAGCACCAGATGTCGAAATGCCCAACCGTATCAAAAGAAGGAGGTAGTACTCAAAGGCCTGAAAAGTCAGCCTCTAAGCAGTCTAGTGCTGGTGGAAGTCGATCTAAAGCACCGGCTAGGGTTTATGCATTGGACTATCAATAGATTTCCAATTCCACTAAGGTCATAGGAGGTATGATTCTTGTTTTCATTGCTTAGCAATGATTCTAAGTGACCCTGATACGACACACTTTTTTTTGGACTCTAGATTTAGGAGTGAGGTACACATGAGGCCGATTAAGTTACCCTATTACTTGGAAGTTAAAACGCCTACTGGGGAAAATCAAAGTTTGATCGCTAATTGGATGGATAGAAACTATGAGATATGTGTTGGAAAGTGTAAGTTATTGATTGAGCTGATAAGCCTAATTATTAAAGGGTATGATATTATCCTAAGTGTGAATTTCGAGGACGAAATTCTTTTTGAGGGAAGGATGAGAGGATCCGAAAATTTTCTTAATTTTATTTTACTGGCCTATTTAAATATTTATTCACCCGTTTTCTTTGAATAATTTATTTCAACCAATTTAAATCCATTTACATGAAACAATGCCTTAATTATGTTTTTAAAACGTTTTGTCAGCAAATTTAATTTTCAGAGACTCGTTTAGTAAGAAATAGCGACGTTTAGTAAGAAATAGCGAATACACATTGTGAGAACCCTGAAAAAATATATATAATTATCGATGCATATTTCATTTGCATTTCTAATTCTTTAATAATTTTAGCATTATAACTACTTGTTTTTAAATAAGAGAAGTGTAAGGATAATTTCTATGTAATAAATAATATAATTGTGCCAAATATTAAATTATTCGGTTTTGTTATACTAAATTAATATTTCTCAAGTTAGATTAATTCTATTGCTTTAAAATAAATTCTTTGAATTCCGATAGCTAATCTTAAGCGTTAATAATGATTAAGTGTTAACAGGAACCTTAGCATCAAGGCGAAGTCGATATATTTTAGACAAAACCATTACAAGTACATTTAGTATACTTAGGACGTTAAAATCTCGATAATCGAATCTTTGCGAGATTAGTATATTATTAGGCATTCAAATTATTTTTGGGGATATTTTTTGGAATTAAGTTAGAATTAAGGACTTAAGTGGTCATTAGGAGTAAAAGTGAAAAGTCTAAACTACCCCTCACTATATTCCAAATTACCATGCAACCCAAAACATTTTCATACAGCATGATCCCTCACCACTCTTTCGGCCAATGCAAAACTTCACCATCTCAACACTCAACCCTCACAAACACTCAGCCTCCCTCTCAAAACCGCGGCATCCATCCTTCTTCCTCTTCATTTCTGTATCACAAACCACCACCGCACTCCACCTTCACCCGTGAGTATCGACAGAGAGAGAGAGAGTGAGCGGGAGAGTGAGCAGTAGCTTCATCCGAGAGCTGCAATCCGTGAGCTGCAGCGACTCTGCTGCTGTCCGTAAGTCTGAGGAAGGAAAGGAAAAGCTGTGCGTAAGTCCCACCCATTCTGCACTTCCATTTCTACCAGCTGCAATCAATTTTCCAGCCACAATAACCACCAGCTCCACCGTCTGCCACAGCCAAGCGAACCAACACCCTAGTCGCACGCGAGCCGAGAGCGAGAAAGAAAAGAAAAAAAAAATTTCAGTTCCCTTGTGCGTAAGCTAAGCCTGCTGTTGAGGTAACGTTCGGATCTAGAACACCTGATTAGAGGTTGATTGAGCTAATTAGGAGCATGAATGTTGAATTTATGCGTTGGATGATGATCTAGAAAAGAAAAGAAACCTGATGTGCGCTGAATGTGGGTTTGCCGAGACTGTTTTGGATTAATGCCGAGCTAATCAGTGTAACTCTGGATAATCTGAGTTTGCATTGTTGATTAAGTAACTAATTACTAACTAATTAAACTGTTTAAAGCTTTGCATGTTGACCTTAGACCATCGGATGATGAATTTAGAGAAGAAGAAAAAAATTTCTGATGTGCGCACATTTGGACTGCCGAGACTGATTAAGAAATGTTGTGCTTAATTTGTTTAATTTCGACAATCTGAGGTTATAATCCTAATTATCCAAGTGAAGATAAAATGTTAAAGGACATGCATGTTGAGTTATGCGATTGGACGATGGAATTAGGAACTTGGGAAAATTCTGATTTAGTGAAATGGAATTTTTGTGAACCAGAAATCTGAAATACAGTTGTAATCTGCTTAAATTTGATAATCTGAGCCTGTATTGGTGATTATCCGACTAATCACTAGGTGATTAACCTGGCTATGGCTTGCATGTTGAAGTTGAGTATCTAAAACACTAATTTAGCTGAGGAAAAATTTGATATAAGAACAATGCGCTGCTGGATAAGAATTTTTTTTTTTGTTTTGGCCATGAAAGTGAAACTGAAAACTTTGAGGCTCATAAATATTGTTCAAGCTTGATTTTGAACTGAAAACGTTTGTTAGTAACTTAGTATTTGCATGGTAAATTTGATTACTTAAAACTCTAAACTAGTCAAGGAAAAATTTGATTCAAGACTATTGAATTGCTGGAAACTTGTTGGTTAACCAAGGGTGGAATAAAGAAATTTTTTTTCCAGACTTTCTCTTGTGCATTTTGGGTTCTAAAATTGTTGCTTTACACCGTAAAATATTTATTATTCATTGATTCCACTCTAGAACCTACGAAAGAGGGACGTGCATGTGAAGTTTGGGGTGTCAATTTGATCTTGTTATGGCTAAAATGGTGAGATGGAAATTTTTGGTATTTTTGAATAACAATTGCTGGAAAAATGTGTAACTTGCACTTGTTTATTAACCATGAAAATTTGGTTAAAACCTTAGATAAGATCGTGTTACAAGTCTTGTCTTTGCATATGTATACATGCTAGAGGTTTTAAACGCTTGAAATTATGGATTATAATGCAATAAGAAATAATTGTTGGACGCTAAGGGCTAATGATTGATGAAGCCCTTGGCTAGTGGAATAACTGTTATATGCAGTTCAGTTCAGATAAAATTAACTGCTGAAGTTACTTGTTAGTATTTATATTTGATTGGAAAAACCCTTGTGGTTTAGTTGATGGAAGTGTTTGGAAGCTTTGCAGTTATTTTGCTCAGTTGTGATTTGAAATAGTGTTAAACACCAAGGGCTAATGATTGACGAAGCGCTAGTGACAATGTTAATTTAAACGTGACTTTTGCAAAATTGACAGAGCTGAAATATTACGTGCTTGTGAACCGGAATCAAAAGAATTCCATTTCGACCTTGTGAATTCCAGAAAGTTTTGAGTAAAGCTTTTCAAATACATCTTCGTCTAGTGTTAAACGATAAAACTTAGTATCGTACTTTAAAATTGGAAATGCTTGTGTAGGGATTTCCTACACCTTGCCAACTTGATATTTTTTTTTCTTCCCTTTAGTTAAATTAATCTTATTCCTTGTAGGAAAATGACTTTTCTAGTTCTAAACCCTAGGCTTCGTATTACTTCCTCGGCAATTTTCTAGTTCTAAAAACGTAGAAACTTGCTCGGCAAGAAACTTTATTTTAGGTAAAATAGTTTTAGTGACAATTTTTGCAAGAACCGTAGCTTTAAAGAAATTTTTCAAAGTATCTTTCTAGCTTTGATATTAAGTGGTTCGTCGACTTATTTCAAGAAAATAATACTAGTTACCCTTTTATAAGGAAAAGTATCTCAAGGAAAACTATAAGAAACATTTTTTCTACTTTTGTCAAGTTTCAACCTAAGTAGATTTTTGAAATTACTATGAGAAAGTAAACTAGTGATATATTAGATAATCCTCTATACGTATAAGCTTGAAAACTGAATAGAAAACTTTTAGTTTCAAAATTTGGTATTTTAGGATATTGCGAGGACGCGGAATTCGATTCCCAACTTGACATCTGAACTTCACTCTTGGTGAGTGTCCCTGCTTGTTCTATGCCTACTTGATTAAAGTGCTTTCTTGACTTGATATGTGATAATTGGATAATGGTTTTCTGATCCATCGAAGTGAGCGGTGTACTTTATCACACTAGCCTTTCGAGCGGTAACTTGTGTGAAATATTTTAGTGAATCCAAGTGTTGTGACGTCGCTGGGTGAATCCCTCGACCAATTTCCTGAGGGTATACGCAAGTATACTGCTCCCAATTTCCTGAGGGTATACGCAAGTATACTGCTCCCAATTTCCTAAGGGTATATCTCGAGTATACTGCTTCCTTTATTTTGTCGTGCGGGCCCGGAGCTGGGGTATGTCTGGTGGCCGGAGTAAGAAAAATAAGAGAATCTACATGGACCGTAAGTAGTGAGAGTTGACGGAGGGTCAACTACGATAACTTTTGATCAAGCGAGGCAAATGGCTCCTGAGAGCCCCTGTATCCTACCTTGTGCTGTTATACGCTTTCCTAGTTGTTTACTTCAGTTGAAATCAATATGTGTTAGTTGTTTTATTTAATTGCATGTTTTGGGGCACCACTGAGCTTTAACTCACCCCATGTTTATTTGTTTTCCTTGACAGGTTCTGGCGATTAAAAGCCTTAGAACGTGTCCGTGTTTATTTTTGGATATAAGTGAATACTATGACTTCTTTTGTGGGTTGTATTGTGTTCCTGACTTGAATAATGTACTTTTAATTTTGGAATTGTCACTTGAAGTTGGAAAATGTGTAAACCCTAATTCGAGCGTTTGGCTTGTAAGTTTGTATTAGTGATGTATGTAATTATCTATCCGGATTTGTACGACTCTACACCTTGGTATGTAGCACGTGGGACGTAAGAGCCGTCGATTGGCTATTTTAAATCACTGCTATCTCTGAAGTTAATGTGGTTTTAGTAACTGGCCATTTTGGGAGGATTGATATTGTAATAGTTTAGGATATTCTTCGCAAGGATTTGGGTTAGATTGCTTGTGTGAGTCCTGGCGAGAGCTAGGCAGACGGCCCGCCAACCCTCTGGTTCGCTTTAGGGGGAAGTGGGGTCACCATAGGTGGTATCAGAGCTCCTATCGAGCTCGTGCCGGGAGAGGATTCTCGGATTGTTGGGATTGGCTTGTTAAGTGTGGAGCAAAAGTTTATAATTGGGGATATTAGATGCGTATGTTGGGTAGGAATATCACATATAGGCGATTTACTCTTGGGACTGGCCAGTCTGAGATGTGAATTATCCTATTGTTGGATTCTTGTACCCGAATACCAGATATTTCATTCAATGGTGTATTTGCAAATTGGGAAGAATTTAGTATATTGCATTATGAGGTGACTAGAAAGCATGATTAAATTTGGAAAAGTGAATCGAAAGGACCAAGTCTAGCTTTTGAACGTTAAAGGTGAAGAGCCAATAGTGAGATCTTGAAGATTAGTGCCAATTCTATACTTAAGATGAATAATTTTGCTAGTCATTCAATGGTAAGTGGAATATATGCCATCTTTTACCCAAAATATTGGTTTAGACATAGAGATTGAGCGAAATCGTAGTTTAAGTAAGAACTATGCAGTTGTGAATAGCTATAAACCTTGAGGAGAGTTTTTAAAATTGAGGTGAGATGAGTTTGACGAATTTGCCATGTGAGGTGAATTTTCGACGACATTGTGGCTCCTTAAATTTTGTTGGAGAATTATTTGGGGCTATTGTATGAAATGTTTGAGATCAATTGGAATACTCAAGAGCCATTGATGTATAGTGTGCCTTACTTTTAATTCTAGTGAAGAGTTGTGATTTTGGATGAAAAATTTGAAAGAATTTACTGAAAAATCTGTTGAGCTGGCCAAGTGTGGGAGGAGGAATTTTCCAACTTAGCCGATGATGGATCTTTTGATTTTGAGTGGGTAATTGGATGAAATATGGCTAGAAAATCCTGTTGTATACTCAGTACAATCTTTATTTAGTGTTGCATGCAAGTTTTCCTGGTGAAAACTTGATCACAAGGGCTAAAATGGGAATAAAATGACTGATTGACTGTATATTGGCTTGATAACCTGGCTGATGGAGTATTAGCTGAGATTTTGGTTTAAAACTGGAATTTGATGAGACGTTTTTGCTGGATTTCAAAGCTACATGGTCTTATTGCAAAGTTTATGTGAATGCATGTCGAATTTGGTTGATGTTGATGTGTTAATTGAAATTTTGGTGAAGATACATAGCTGGAAATCTCAACTTTGAACCCGAGAATGTTGTTGTGTTTTCTCAAGCTTAGATTTCATCTTGTAACCTGAAATTCATGAATATATTGATAAAAAAAAAAAAAAAACATCCCCACTCCGCTGTTTTACTCTGTATATTGTGGTTGTCCTGATCTGGGAGGAAATAATTGAATCTTAGAGAAAGAAATGGCAGCTGGTCGAGCATGCAGAACTGTTTTGGCAGATTTGGGATTGATTGGATGATTTCGATTGTATTTCTGAAATTTTCTGGAAATTTTAGCTAAGTCTTAACCAAAAACAATCTATAATAGAATGATAGTAAAATGTACCTTAAATTTGAGGAAGTTCAGCAAGAAAATAGCAAACTAAAGGGGAGAAACTTGACTACCTATTGTTGAAAAACTATTTCGAACCATTCTAAAACAAGTGCTTAGATTTTGAGTTTAACTTTGAATTCTAAAATCAAACTTGAACCAAAAACTGACTAAAACCTCTTCAAACTATCTTATAACAGTTTTACTTGTGAAATTCATCCAAAATATAGGATAAAATCAAGGAAGTTCATATGAATACTAAGCTGCCAATCTCTAGGAAATTTATCAACTTTGAACTTTGATTTCTAAAAAGACCTTTAGGACCTAGATTCCAACTTTCATAAGAAAACGTAAGTTGTAGCTACCACTTAATCACTTTAATTGACTATATTTTGACAAAATATAGAATTTTAAGGCTTAAAGGGTTTAATTTACCTAAACTTTGGAACTAGGAGTTACTAGAATAAGATAAGTACTAAGATTTCCTCAAAACTCTATGTATGCATTTAAACATCTTGGGTCATACATATAGGTTATATGGCTATGAGGTAAAACTGCAATTGTATGCATGCATAACTGATTATTACATATTGTATATCGACTCGTTGTGAGAAATATAGAGCTTAAGGAGCGTTAATGTCAGGTTTATAATGCTATCTTAGGTGAAGGATGTTTAATTGAGTATAACGCGCAGATAAATTGTAAATTAAAGTAGTTGAATCTTTATATACTTTGGGAAGTATGTGAAAACCCTAGAAAATTTTTGTGTAAACCATGCCTATATTATTTCCATTTTCGCCATTAAAATTATTGTATACCAATTCATAGATTAACTAAATGTTTCAATTTAAAACTTATAAAACAAATTGTACGAACTAAATAAGAGCATGGTGTATACCGTAATGGGTATGAATTAAACATATGTTAGTGCTAAGCAACTTGGGAACTGGAAGAGGAGATGCAGAGAAAATACCACAAATTATTTCTTTAGAAGGTAAGAATTTTGAGGATAAAATTCATTTAAGGGGGGGAGGATGTGAGAACCCTGAAAATATATATATAATTATCGATGCATATTTCATTTGCATTTCTAATTCTTTAATAATTTTAGCATTATAACTACTTGTTTTTAAATAAGAGAAGTGTAAGGATAATTTCTATGTAATAAATAGTATAATTGTGCCAAATATTAAATTATTCGGTTTTGTGATACTAAATTAATATTTCTCAAGTTAGATTAATTCTATTGCTTTAAAATAAATTCTTTGAATTCCGATGGCTAATCTTAAGAGTTAATAATGATTAAGTGTTAACGGGAACCTTAGCATCAAGGCGAACTCGATATATTTTAGACAAAACCATTACAAGTACACTTAGTATGCTTAGGACGTTAAAATCTCGATAATCGAATCTTTGCGAGATTAGTATATTATTAGGCATTCAAATTATTTTTGGGGATAATTTTTGGAATTAAGTTAGAATTAAGGACTTAAGTGGTCATTAGGAGGAAAAGTGAAAAGTCTAAACTACCCCTCACTATATTCCAAATTACCATGCAACCCAAAACATTTTCAGACAGCATGATCCCTCACCACTCTTTCGGCCAATGCACAACTTCACCATCTCAACACTCAACCCTCACAAACACTCAACCTCCCTCTCAAAACCGCGGCATCCATCCTTCTTCCTCTTCATTTCTGTATCACAAACCACCACCGCACTCCACCTTCACCCGTGAGTATCGACAGAGAGAGAGAGAGTGAGCGGGAGAGTGAGCAGCAGCTTCATCCGAGAGCTGCAATCCGTGAGCTGCAGCGACTCTGCTGCTGTCCGTAAGTCTGAGGAAGGAAAGGAAAAGCTGTGCGTAAGTCCCACCCATTCTGCAATTCCATTTCTACCAGCTGCAATCAATTTTCCAGCCGCAATAACCACCAGCTCCACCGTCTGCCACAGCCAAGCGAACCAACACCCTAGTCGCACGCGAGCCGAGAGCGAGAAAGAAAAGAAAAAAAAATTTTCAGTTCCCTTGTGCGTAAGCTAAGCCTGCTGTTGAGGTAACGTTCGGATCTAGAACACCTGATTAGAGGTTGATTGAGCTAATTAGGAGCATGAATGTTGAATTTATGCGTTGGATGATGATCTAGAAAAGAAAAGAAACCTGATGTGCGCTGAATGTGGGTTTGCCGAGACTGTTTTGGATTAATGCCGAGCTAATCTGTGTAACTCTGGATAATCTGAGTTTGCATTGTTGATTAAGTAACTAATTACTAACTAATTAAACTGTTTAAAGCTTTGCATGTTGACCTTAGACCATCGGATGATGAATTTAGAGAAGAAGAAAAAAATTTCTGATGTGCGCACATTTGGACTGCCGAGACTGATTAAGAAATGTTGTGCTTAATTTGTTTAATTTCGACAATCTGAGGTTATAATCCTAATTATCCAAGTGAAGATAAAATGTTTAAGGACATGCATGTTGAGTTATGCGATTGGACGATGGAATTAGGAACTTGGGAAAATTCTGATTTAGTGAAATGGAATTTTTGTGAACCAGAAATCTGAAATACAGTTGTAATCTGCTTAAATTTGATAATCTGAGCCTGTATTGGTGATTATCCGACTAATCACTAGGTGATTAACCTGGCTATGGCTTGCATGTTGAAGTTGAGTATCTAAAACACTAATTTAGCTGAGGAAAAATTTGATATAAGAACAATGACCTGCTGGATAACAATTTTTTTTTTTTGTTTTGGCCGTGAAAGTGAAACTGAAAACTTTGAGGCTCATAAATATTGTTCAAGCTTGATTTTGAACTGAAAACGTTTGTTAGTAACTTAGTATTTGCATGGTAAATTTGATTACTTAAAACTCTAAACTAGTCAAGGAAAAATTTGATTCAAGACTATTGAATTGCTGGAAACTTGTTGGTTAACCAAGGGTGGAATAAAGAAATTTTTTTTCCAGACTTTCTCTTGTGCATTTTGGGTTCTAAAATTGTTGCTTTACACCGTAAAATATTTATTATTCATTGATTCCACTCTAGAACCTACGAAAGAGGGACGTGCATGTGAAGTTTGGGGTGTCAATTTGATCTTGTTATGGCTAAAATGGTGAGATGGAAATTTTTGGTATTTTTGAATAACAATTGCTAGAAAAATGTGTAACTTGCACTTGTTTATTAACCATGAAAATTTGGTTAAAACCCTAGATAAGATCGTGTTACAAGTCTTGTCTTTGCATATGTATACATGCTAGAGGTTTTAAACGCTTGAAATTATGGATTATAATGCAATAAGAAATAATTGTTGGACGCTAAGGGCCAATGATTGATGAAGCCCTTGGCTAGTGGAATAACTGTTATATGCAGTTCAGTTCAGATAAAATTAACTGCTGAAGTTACTTGTTAGTATTTATATTTGATTGGAAAAACCCTTGTGGTTTAGTTGATGGAAGTGTTTGGAAGCTTTGCAGTTATTTTGCTCAGTTGTGATTTGAAATAGTGTTAAACACCAAGGGCTAATGATTGACGATACCCTAGTGACAATGTTAATTTAAATGTGACTTTTGCAAAATTGACAGAGCTGAAATATTACGTGCTTGTGAACCGGAATCGAAAGAATTCCATTTCGACCTTGTGAATTCTAGAAAGTTTTGAGTAAAGCTTTTCAAATACATCTTCGTCTAGTGTTACACGATAAAACTTAGTATCGTACTTTAAAATTGGAAATGCTGTTCTGATGAATTGTAGTCTTTTGAATCTAGTTTTTAACGCCACAAACCATTCCCAATTCCAACCTGTATTGAGTAAGTTATGGTCCAAGTACCAAACTGCAGCAAATCTGGAAAACCCTCTTTCCATGCTAGCCGACTGGTTTGGTTGCTTGTGAGAGGTTTTGTTTTGAGATTTTGATGTCAACCAACTAACAATTGCCTATGAAATGTTTCTTGGACCTTGTTTTCACAAATGACCTAAAAATTGGACTGATTTCATAATACAAAGTGTTTGAAAAGGAAAGAGAAGCTTGAGTTGGTAGATTTGTTTTGAAAATTTCACAAACTTTAGTTGTTTTGTTAACTGCCTTCCCACGTGAGTTTTTGCGTGAAATTTGGTAGAGATATAGTTCATATATGGAATATTTAGTGTACCAAATTTGGTGTATTTTTAATGCCGATTCGATGGCCAAATAATACTTTGAATATAGCCTTTCAAATCTGGAAAATAACTGAACAGTTTATAAAATGCGACCAACTTTGAGCTGCTATATCTCAATGCTCAAAACTCTGATTTCAGTTATGTCTATTGTGTTTTAAACCTTGGTTGGAATTCTAATTGATTTAGAAATTTCAGAGGCTAGTTCACTTTCTGTGAATTTTACCAAATTTCCAAATTTTCCCGAAAACTAGGACTGAAACTGTCTTGTAGTACAAATCAGCCATTTTAAGCTGAATTTGAGTGTCCTCCATTTAGAATCTTGGAAAAGTGTCTTCTAGGAACTTTTAGTACTTTGTAATAAGATTCCAACGGTATAAAATTTCCAATTTTGGACCTACGGAATGCAAGATATGATTTTTCAAAAATTGCTCCTTAAAACTGAAATTTTCGAACTTGATGAGAAATATGTTTTGGAAACTTTTCTCTACCCTTTGATAATGATTGATCGTTTTAAACTCGATTTTGTGAAGAAAATCAGTTTTTCTTGTGCTAATAAATCCTCACTTTTGAACCTTTGTTTTGAGTGGTTAAGGTTCGTGTTTGAGGTATCAACTAGTCAAATTAAGTGTGCCTTCTTTCTTGATTAATAGGTGATTGTGAGTGAGAAATATTTGTTAATTGTCCAGGCGCTCAAGGAGATTTCGAAAGGAATCTCGGTGCGGACACCTAAAGCTTTGTTTGCTCACTTATTTTGAATCGGTGAGTGTCAAGTGCATGACTTGTTGTGTTTAATTGATTTATCTGCTTATATACGTGAATATCACCTAATGAAACGAGTGTGTACTTTATCCCACTCGCTCTCCTTTACTCGAACTTTACTTATACTAAACTTGATTTTCAAAGTCGATTGGAGGGAATCTCGTCGGCCAAAATATATATATACTTGTTTACGTGTGCAAGTCATGTTGTCGTGCGTGTCGTGTTGTCGAGTGGAGTGAACCTCCTCGACTTATGGGGATACCCAATTCTCTTAGCCAATCTTGCAACTCGAGCCGGCACGGGCTTGGTTGAGAAGCTGGATAAACCAAGAGAATAACAAAACAAAACTTGATCTTTTGAGATCTTGTTCGGCATACTCGTAGAGTATCGCCTTTTTCGTGCGTGTTTGGTTACGGATCCGAGAGGGTGGAATGTTGGCTGGAGGTAGTAAGTGGAGCTTCTACGGACTTCAAAACCTACCCGGGTGACGGAGTGTCAACTCGTGGAGATAGTGGATCGAGCATTGGCAAAGCATGTGGAAATTAGCTCCTAATGTAGACACCAAATTTTTAGTGTAGTTTTATTTACTATTATTTTTATTTTTTATGTTAGTTTTTATTTACTTTTAGTCTTTATTTTTATTTTTAAGTCATTTTAGCATAGAATTTATCGGACCAAAGAAAATCATTCACAAAAATATGCTTTAGTTATTTTAGATTCAAGTTCATTGTTATTTAATTAAAAAAGAAGGAAAAGAAAAAGAATAAAAAAGGAAAATCAATACACGAAAAAAAAAGGTTTAGCATTTCATTTTTTTTTATGTTTTTATGCCTAGTTTTGCTCATTTTATTCGATTTTACTTAAGTTGTTATGTTTCTTTATATTTTGTTTATTATTAATTAACTGAAAAAGAAAAAAAAACTGTTTCATGCAAGAATCCAATCGGATGGCCAAGTGAGAAGGGTTGAGCTGAGGTTTGCTTGTGACCATTGAAATGAGGGTTTAAGGTCTTCCACTTGATGTAAAAAGGCTGGGAAAAGAGCCGCAGCCAAGGAGGGAACTAAGAGTGAGGTACAGCGGCTGGGGTTTGGAAGTAGAGGTAAACAGGCTGAGAAAGAAAGCTAAGGGAAGCGTCGGACAGAGCAAAAAGAAAATAGCAAAGGAAAGAAAACAAAGAGTGAATAGCGGCGGAGGAAAGAGCGAGAGAGATAGGAGATCGAGGGTGGCGTTCGGCTGCACAAGAGGAAGAACCAAGTGAGAAAAACTGAGGGAAGGCAAGGTGAAGTGAGGTTTCGGCTAGAGGAAGGAAACCGAGAAAACAAGAGAGCAGAAACCCAGAGCCTGGAATATCAAGCTTGCGTTTTTTTTACTGAAAACTGCAAATTCATCTCCTTCGATCACTGGTGGAGCGTATTCAATCTCTTGCGGATTCTCCAGCGCCGAAATTTCTGCAGTAAAGACTTTGGCTTGCAACCTCAGATTTAAATTTTGCTATCCTCAGATCCCTCACGTTTAACTAGCGTTTCCCAGCATTAAAGGTAACTCTTTTATCTTTTTCCGCTCATACCTCATCAGACTTGAAAAAAATAGTTGAAATCTTTGCCGCCATGCTTGCTGTTGCATTTTTCAGCTTTCCTTCCTTCCTATTTGTGATTAGGTAGGAAAAGAGGATTGTTGAATCTTTGATCTTGCGTCATCACTTGTTTATTTTGTTGGGTTGAGGCCCCTATGGGGTTAGACCATGAATCCGTGGGTCTTGCTGTGGATTATTGCTGTTCTCATGCGTTGAACAAATTTCTGAAGTTGCAGAATATGGTTGATTCATTGAGTTGCATAGTTTTGGTTTGTTGCTTGCTGTAGTGTCGACAAATCCTTTTCCTTTCTTCAGTTGCTGGGGTTTTCTCTTGTTTGTGGTTCTTGACTTGCTTCTGTTTGATTGGGATGGCCTGTCTATGTGTACCGCAAGTTTCACTCCTTTCTTTGCTGCATTTCTGGTCTAATTGATTTGATTGGATCTTCTAGGATAGATGATCATGTTAATGAAAATGGGATAAAATCCTAGCACTTGGGTTTGGTTGTCCAATAGAGTTTGTTTTTGAGTTTCTTGCGCACAAACATATCCAAGGTGAAGTAAAATAAAAAGCTGCGTTCATCCTTATGACTTGCTGTGTTCTTTCCCGCAACAGCCTCACCAAATGGGTTTGCCACCCAATTTGCTATGTGATCTTGTGTTAGAAAGAGGAAGTTGAATCGCTGGTGTTGATTTTGTGTGTTGTTGGTCCAAAGGCACATAGATTAGGCTCGAATGTTTGCTGGAAATCAAGTTCCCGTAATGGCCGAAAAATGCAGAATGTTGCTCTTCGATGCATGCATGATCATGTTACCAAAATTGCACTTTGCTCCCCTTAGCTTCTATCCATGCTTCTGTGGCCCATAAGATTGAAAGATTAATCAATTTTGTCTCTTTAACATGTTATTTTTCCTTGGTATACTTTCATGTGATTTGTGGACAGATTCTTCATGAATTTTAGGATGAATTTGAAGGTTTAATACTTTTTTTTTTGGATTTATGGTTTTGATTTGAATTTTTTAGTGGAATTTTGGGACTTTTGTTGTTTAACTATAGAAAATGGGCTTGTATTCATTTTTGGTGAATTTTAGCATTGGATTGTTATCGGCTTCATCTTAAGCCCTTAATTTACTTTATTTTAGACCCCTAATATTTGTAATAATAATAAATGGATCCCTCGAACTTCTTTAATTCTTTCCAATGGGTCCTTGTTTGTTTCAAATTGACGAATATGAGTTGTTTAGTTTATTTGAATGCTTTGAATGATTCAATTTCATGTTTATTTCCATTTTTTGTGATTATTTTGTTAATTAAAGTGGTGCCTTGACCCTTTTATTGTTTTGAAGCTAATATTTCATTCATTTCATTACCATTGCAAGGGAGGTAACCTCTATCCCCTTCATTTTATTTCTCCTACGTGCTCCTACGTGTTATGTGTGAATATGCATGCTTTAATTCGCTTTTCATTTTATTAATGTTTAATTGCCTGTTTCGTTTTCTTTTTATTTCGCCTTCTTTTATTGGCAAGTCATTTGAGGGCATTTGAACCCCAATTTGTAATAGTTAGGTTTTGGCGCCTCTCTTGAAGACATGTCTTAGCTAGCCAATGTAATAGTTAGGATTTTACTTTTCTAAGTCTTCTCCCTTTAGATTGTAGTAGGCATCCCCTTTTGTAATAGATAGGGCTTGTGTGCTATGTGTTTGTGTGTGCCTATATACCTATGTGTTTAATCGCTTTCCCTAAGATTCTGCATCTAGACAAGCATGCTTATGTGTTACGTGCTATGTGAAACTATGTGTTTTGCGTGCCTATTTGCTTTTAGTATTATATCTGATTATGTGGATAGAATGTACATTACCGTGGCTAGTCCAATGCTAGTCATGGTCTTCCCTTCGAGCTCTTACAAGTCCAATGCTTGTGAGCGAACGTGAGTTGAGGGCTAGTCCAACGCTAGATCCTTAGGAACCCTCCGCACGTTAGATCATGATTGTGTGATAAAAATCACTTCATCTCATGCATATTTTCACTTTTTAAGGTCTTTTATCATTTTTTGCATGACATCCCTCCTTATACGTATATCCATTTCCCCATATTTTCCCTTATATGTATATTACTTACCCCTTTGTATGAAACATGACCTTAGACTTGCATTTCATCTAAGCATTAGACCTAAGTTAGTACATGTGCTTGATTAGACTATTAACCATCCCTTGGATATGAGATATGGACGAGTTTGGCTTTTCTAGCCTTAGCACGCTCGTATTCCCTCTATTAAAGGGAACATTGAGAGTCACGAGTGTAAGTCCCCCGCACCCATTATGATGCATTCCTTTAGGACATACACATTTGTATATTATTATTTTTTTTACTTTTTCTTTCTTTCGAGTCTCATGACGTGCATTATTCGTGACTTCTTCGAAAAGTCTTTATTGGGCATCACAATTAATGTGATTGGCACCAATTGAGCTTTGAAGAGAAATTTCGACCCTCGATACCCTCTTAGGTCTAGGGTTTGCATTCATATAGTACATCCAAATGTGATAAATCTTTAGGTTAAAATAAGAAAATCTTTGACTAAATAACGCAACTAGCCTTGGCTAGGTTGAAAGGGTGTCTTGGATTCTTATCCTTACCTTCCCTTTCTTCAAATGTGACTCCCGAATCTTTTTCTCTGATTTTCGTAGACTTGGAGTCGTTTAAAAAGGGTTTTCTACCTTTTTCTTTAAAAATTTATTTTTTAGGTGACTTGGTATACCTTAACTCTATACCAAGTGACGACTCCATTCTTCATTCAAAAAAAAAAAAACCCTTTGCAAACTATATTTTGGGTCAAATCGTCGCATTTTCAAGTCCCATTTAGACCCATATTTTTCATTTTCTTTTTAAATCAAAAATTCACTTTCCAATCAAAAATTGAATCAAAAACTATTTTTCTAAACTCGTCCTTTATTTTTCTTATTAAAAATGGGGCGCGACAGTTGGCGACTCCACTGGGGATTTAGAGAGTCCGAGCAAATTTGATTTAGTCGATCTTTTTTTTTTAACCTTTTCATATATCGCATTTGGATGTTTAGGGTTGCATTTTTCCTTTTTTAGGATTTCTGCATTTTGTAGACACCAAATTTTAGCTCAAATTCATTTACTCTTTATTTCTTAGTTTTTTGTTTTTGTCATGTTTGTTTTATTCATTTTTAGTTTTTAGTTTTTTTAGTTTTCATGTCATTATTTTATTTTTAAGCTTTTAGGATGGAATTTCTCAAAAGAAAAAGAAAACAATGGAAAAATCATGAAAAAGAAAAAAGGAAAAATCATGGAAAAAGAGAAAAAAGGAAAATTGGTCACAAAAATACGTTCAAATTCAATCTTTTGGCATTTTAGTTATTTTTATTAAGTTATTTTGAGAAAAGAAAAAAGAAAAGAAAAAAGGGAAAAATGAAGAAAATTTGAAAAATGGACATTTTTGTTGTTTTTATTTGTTTAGTTTGTTTTTATTATTATTATTATTACATGGTTTTGTCATTTTGTTATTTTTGTTTTTATTATATATTATTTATATTATGTATTTATATTAAAAAAAAAAAAAAACGCACGGCATGCAAGCTGCGTATTTGTCGCAGCTTGCAAGGGAGGACCGAACGGCTCCTTTAGCTGCAATTTCAGGAAAGATGTGTGAGGGTTTTAGGGCTCCCATATAAATAGAAAAAGAGGATTCAGCCGCAAGGAGGGAGTTACTAGGGAGAGGGGATAGAAAGGATAGAAAACAGACGGCAAAAGGTTTGAGAAGGAAGGAGAGTTTTGGAGAAAGGGGGGTTTTAGAGAGAAAGGAACGGCTGAAAATCTAGGGGGAGAAAGAGTAAACGGCAAAAGAAAACATCATAGAGAGACGGACGGCTGCAAGGATCTGGAGAAAGGAAAGAAATCTGGGAAAAGTCCGAAAGAGAGTTTGGGGTGGCGGCGGAGAGCTTGACAGCTTGGTGAGAGGAAAGGGAAATAGCAAAGAGGGGGCATCGAGTGACTGCGGCAAAGATTTGGAAAGGCTAGTGACGGTTGGGAAGTTGGTTGGACGGCTGAAACCAGAAGGAGACCGAAAGAAACCCCAAGCAGCGACTTCATCAGACTCTGCAATCGATTTCTTCATCACCCAAGCTGAAGCTTCAAACCCAAAGGTGGTCAACAGGTAGCTTTCCACCCGTTTCTGTGTCTATTTCCATTTCCTATGAAATCTGGTCTGCGTAATTAGAGTTCCTGGAGTCTTGCACTGAGTTCTTGATCGCTAAAGTAAAGCTTGGTGTTTTGGATGATTTTTGCGTGACAGCATGCTGTTTTCTTGTGTTCATTGGGGTTTGCAAGTAAAGTTGTTCCCTTCCTTCGATGTTTTTCTGTGTTTTGAGTATAGCCAGGCCTGATAACGTTTTGTTTTTCTTACCAACCATTTTGTTTCCAAAATCTGAAGCCAACTTTGTCCGTTTTTTTTGGCATTCCATCTAACACTTTTCGTTTCGTGGTTGGGTTTTGATATTTGAGGAAGGTTGGGTTTTTGTTTCTGTTTTGGTTGAGGAGTGCGTTGGTTTGGCCTGCTTTCTCCCAGATCGATCAATGAGTGAGGATTATGTGGGTTGGGGCTGATGAGATAACAAATTGTTAGAGTTTTCATACGGACCTAAATTGCATGGAATGAGCTGCGCAGTTCACAGCAGAATTTCTGCTGCAATTTCATCTTTTCGGCCAGATTGCGTTTTCCTTCTTTTTGCCTTTGTTTGTTTTTACCGTAGCTGTGGCTGTTCAGTCTAGGTAATGTCTAGTCTTGTGCTACTTTGGCTGAAATACCTGAATTGGGATCCAATGCTTGCTGGAAAATGAATGATTGAAGTTGTCAAACCAGTGTTGCACGCATGTTTATTCCAGAAATTTGCATGATATCTTCTTGGGTTTCTTGTTTGTTTGGATTATGATGGTGGTTTAGTTGTGGGCTTGGTCTAAAGTTGTGACGTTGAGTTTAATTACATCTAATCAAGGTTGTGATAAGAATCTGAGTTTATAAGAAAATTGCTGCAAAGTTGTTTGGCCGGAAACATTGCTGAAGCTGAAACCTTTTATTGTTGCTTGCATGTTATTTCAGACCTGAATATAATGTTTTTCTGGGTTGTTTGCTTGCTTGGATCATGGTTGCTCAAGCCAAAGTTGTTTGTTGCTTAATCTTGGTCGAAGTTATGTATTTGAACCAGAAAATTTGAGTTAGTTTGCAAGTAAAAATGCAGCAGATTTCACTTTCAGCTATAGCAGTTTTCATTCTTCAATGTTTGCATGTTCATTCTTCAATGTTTGAATGATTTCCACCTTTGTCTTTGCTGATTTGGGATGTTAAACTTATGTTTTTACTGTCTAAGTTTAAAGTTTTGGATGTTAGCTTTGGTTAAGGTATGTGATTGGATGTGGAGTTGGCATTTGGGAGTGAAACATGAAGGAAATGCAGCTGAATTGGCGCAGAAATGAAAGGCTTCTACGTGTTTTGCATGCATGGATAATTTCAGAATTGTCTCTTAACCCCCCCAAGTCTCCCCTTGTTCTACTATGACCCACAAATTTGAGAAAGCTAATCAATTGGGTCCCTGTGATTTTTGCAGCAATGCATTATGGCCCAATTACATTCCAATGTCTTGCAATTAGGTTCTAAGGTGTTTGCATTTGAATCATTAATTGATCTTTATTATTTCTGGGACCTTTGAAGCTCTTTGATGATTCATTTTGACGTTGATTGTGATTGATTAGTGGTCGTTATTGGGTCCTAGAAATGCAAGTTTAAACCATTCATGGACTTTCATTCACTCTTGGATTCTTGAGATATGATGTTTGCTTGGATTTTAATTTTTACTTGGGGACCTTTGAGTTTTTAAATGCTTCAATTAGGTTCAAATGATTTGAGTAGTGCTTGCATTTGGGTTTTTAGTAGATGTTATGCTTGGGGATTGGATGATCATGCTTTTTGCCTTGGTCTTTAAGTAGTTTTGACTTCATTGAGTTGCAATTGAGGGAAAGTTTGATGTTTGGTGGATTCAAATTATTTAGTTTATATCTTATCACTAAATTGGTGCATTAATCTTTTGTTTTTGGTGATTTTAGCCTAAGTTAGTCTTTTCTTGGGTGACTCTAGCCAAGTTGAGTTTGTTTACTTCCTTAGTATCACCAACGGGGAGGTATAATCTCTTTTACCCCTTTTGTTTCTCTCCTATGTGGACAAATGTGCTAATTGAAATTTGCATGTGTACTTGCTTTCCTAGCCTCTCCTTATTTCCTTTCAGTTATTTCATTTACTTTTGATTTTTATTAATGGGGTATGTGTACACCTCTTGGCTTGTAATAGATAGGGCGTAGCAAGTAATTTGGTCCATTTTCCCTTTCCCTTTTGTTTTAGTTAGCAAATGTAATGGTTGCATGCCTATGTGTTATATGTTAAATGCTTTATTAGGATTTTGCATCTAGTCAAGCATGCTAAATGTTATGTGCTACGTGTTTATAAGTGATTCGCATGTCTACTCGCTTTTTGTAGTGTGGATGAATGGAATGGATGAATGTACGTCACCACACTAGTCCAACGCTAGTTGTGGCTTCTTTTATCGTTTCCACTAGTCCAACGCTAGTCGGAATTCATAGGAGGGGCTAGTCCAATGCTAGACCCAATAGGTTTTTTTTTCCTTTTTCATGAAGTGCATGATCACCACATATCACGCATTTTTCCTTAGTTTATCATTTGGTATGTTCCTCAAACCCCTTCCCCTTCACTTTAGGACTTGCATCTCATGCTAGTTAGGGTTCATTTGCGTGAAAATCCCCTCTTGATAAGGGAAACGAGCGAGTGTGACTACTCGATAGCCTTAGCACGCTAGTTTCGCCTTCTAATCAAAGGGAAAATAGAAGTCGAAAAGTTAGGAGTCAACCCCCCGTACCTGACTTGTTGCATTCCTCTAGGGTCATACTTTCATTTTTATCATCTACATACTCTTTTAACCACATTTTTTCACATTTCTCAAAACCATACTTTCTCACTACATTTTTCCTATCACGCGCTCATTTTCACCTCACAAATGGAATTCCACTTTACCTTATATATCTATTATTCTATTTTCACACACTTGCACACAAACACTTGGATTTTTCATACAATTTCACACATGCACCTTTTCATACACTTGCACACAAACACTTGGATTTTTCATACAATTTCACACGTTCACCTTTTTATACACTTGCACACTTGCACTTTAGCCATCATTTGCATTAATCGACCTCTATAAGGTTTTCCTTTATTGGCCGCCACAATTCATGTGGTTGGGACCAAAAACCTTACAAGAGACATTTTAGAATTTAGGTTTGCATTTTTCCTTCATTTTGCATTCATGTAGTGCATCCAAATGTAATAAATTCTTTGGTTAAAATAAGAAAATCTTTGATTAAATCATGCAACTAGCCTTGGCTAGGTCAAAGGGGTGCCTTGGATTTTATCCTTGCCTTCCCCTTTGTCAAATGTGACTCCCGAACCTTTTTCTCTGGTTTACGTAGACTAGGAGTCGTTTAAAAAAGGTTTCTCACTACTTTTTCCTATTTTTCTTAAAAAATACATTTTTTAGGTGACTTGGTACACCTTAACTCATTACCAAGTGGCGACTCCGTATTTAGTTTTAAAAACCCTTTTAAACTATAATTTTGGGTCAAATTGTCGCATTCTCAAAACCCCATTTAGACCCATTTTTCTTTTAAATCATGATTCATTTTCCAATCACAAAATACATTTTTTTAAACCAATTTATTTATTTATCAAAAAATGGGGCGCGACACATTTCACGCGTATCAACTCACTCCCTCACCTATTTGCGTACGATTGGTTTGATGGATGGATGGTTTATTTATGTAATCTCGCGCCTTGCATTGCATTTGGGTGGGGGGATATTACCCTAGAGCCTCGTATTGGTTCTTGATCCCTCGCCTCAAAAATAAGAAGCACTTCATACGTGCACGTATAGTTTTATTTACCATATTTTTTCTTTATCGTGGGCGCTATCCCACATCTCCCTGTAGGAATAGGATCGATTTCCTTAGATAGGCGGATGGTGTGCACTGCGCCCATAGCGATGCCTAAGGGATCACTCGAGCCACCGACCGAAGGCCCTGGGAGTGATGACCCTTCGCCTTTAGGTCTGAAGGCTTGGGAGCTGAAGCCTTATCGAGTCTAGATGCATTAGTGAGCCAAACCTCATGCATCCATATTAGAATTGCCTAGGGTAGAATCGACCTTACCCTATTAAGGACACTAGGCACGAGGGGAGGGATCTCACCCTTCTTTTCTTATTTATCTTTGTTGCTTTTTATATCATCTAATTGTCCAACGTGTTATGTGATTATGTGTTGAACTAACGTTTCCTTGTTTCTTATCTTTTGCATTCATCAATATTAGAAAATAAGAGATCTGCCATGATCCTCTTTTAGGACCTACCCTTATAGATAGGCTATTGCACGTTTAGAAATTCTGGTATATTTCATTAGTAAATTAATAATGGCATATCATTTTAGGCCTACCCTAGCATATAAAGGGTTCTTTAGGTCACGTTTTCATTTAAATTGCATGTTTTATTGCTTTAATAAACGGGCATCATGCATCCACTTTAAAAGGGAATGTCATTTAGGGGATCCCGTGCTAGGAATAAACCGCCCTGTGTTTCGGATATATAATCCAATGAGACTTGCACGTTTATATTTTTTGTACTATCCGAAAGAGTAGTGCACGAGGTAAGGTAGGATCCGATCTTTTCGAAGACGACAAAGCCATTTTTGCACATTAGATTATGAGCATTTAACAATCATCTTTTAGCCATTTTTAACATAGTTGGTAAAAATCCCTTGCTTAAAGGACATTAATTTGAAGAAATTCACAAATGATTCCTCATTTTTTAGATGATAAATAAATTGAGACCAAATTTTGATTTTAGAAGGCTCATAGACTAATGCATCGCAATAAATTTTTGAAACTACCAGTGGATAGATTGATTTTTTAATAAGCTATCAATTCCATTCAATCCATTGGACCATTTTATTCATCGATTTCATCCAGTCCATTTTATCAATTTGTTCATTTTTAGGGCAACTTAATCGATTTTGAATTCATTTGATTAGTTTACCCATTCTTAGAGCAATCTTATCGATTTTGAATAAATCATCAATTTCGTCCGATCCATTTGACCAGTTTACCTATTTTAAGGGCAATTCGGTCGATTTTGAATAAATCATCATTTTCCTCGATCTGCTTGATCAATTGATTTCATTCAGTTCATTTGATTAGTTCAATTCATTTTTAGGGTTATCCATTCAATTTTGAATAAATAATCAAATTTCATTCAATACATTTGACCATTTTACCCTTTTTTAAGGTAATCTAGTCAATTTTGAATAAATAATCAATTTCATCTTATCCATTTGACCCGTTTTTTCCCCTTTAGGGTTTAAGTCTAAGGTTCACTAAATAAATTAATCGAGACATTGCAATCTCTTTTACACATCATATCATGTGTTGATCAAAGTAAGAAATCCATTCGGACTTTGTCCTCATTTTTAGGACAAATGTCTCTTCTCACTCCAATTGGTCAAACTTTTTCAAATTATTTTTCACTCAATCAGTTGATCGGATTCATCAGGTGTTGTATGGTGCCTACCCTAGAGGATTGCATTTTCATGCTAGGCCTACCCTTGGCATAAAAGGGTTCCCCCATAGGACATGCATATCGATTTTATAGTCTTGCTTACTAACTCAGGGTATTTTTTCTTTTGTTTTTCCCCCTCTCCTGCATTCATAAAAATGCTTTAACAAGGAGAAAATATTTTTTCTATATCTGCTAGAATTTGAATATTACAAGTATTACTTGATTCTTGGGCAGGTCTTGCAATAAAAACATGAAGAATCTATCTGGAAGCGTTAGGCTAAAACCTCTTAGAGACTTTATAATTGTTTTTCAAAGGGAAATTCTGTTTATTTGATTTGTTAATACATTTTGGTTCCAAAAGAAAGGGAGACAAAAAGTGTGTATGTGGGGTTTTTTTAGAAGTTTTCTCTTCTCATTTGTATTATAATTGAACGAGAAATTTTGTTTTAAACTTTTTCAGCAATAAAGTTTGTAGACAATTATTGTTTTGTATATATTCATGTACATTTCATTCTTTTACTCATTGGAGATTTCATGATGAATTTTGAGAAATTAAATTAAATTGAGATTTCCTCAACCTCCAGTCGAAAAATTCACAAGTGTATGCTTTCTAAAATCCTTGCGTACACTAGATTGGTGATCCGAGCTACGCAATAAGAGTGCTCAAAAGAAAAAAGTGAACGGTCACTCAAAAAGTCCACTGAGATACCTTTCTCCTTCATTTAATCCCAAAATAAAATCAGTCACATTGATTGATAAATTGTAAATTGGGGCAATCTTTGCTTGAAAAATGTTCACTGTGTCTAATTATATTCAACTCACATTTAAGTGAAAGCAAAAAATGTGCATTATTCTTGTTTGTTTTGAAATTTTGGAATGATACTTCGAGCGTTCGTTTCTCTACCCATACAGATTTTATCATTTGCTCTTCCATTTGAGCCTTTGAAAGAATAATTTCGTTTCAAACAAGAGCCTTAATGATCACTACCTTACATTGGAAAATTCTTAGATATCAAAAAGGGAGTGGATTTTCAATGACCATTTCGTTACTTGGGTTGTCATGAGGTGTAAGAATGATGTTTTGGCCATCGTTTCTACAACGTAAATACTATTTATTCCTTGCATCCTCATTTGAGCTAAAATGGGTGGTTCTTTTCAAAAGCACTTACGATCGAACCCCACACCAGGGAAGGAGATTGGAGAATTTTCCAAAAGGGAGAAAAAGTAAAAATGCTAAAATTAAAAGAAAAGAGGGAATCACAAATTGGAGAAATTTGATTCTAGTTGGGCTTCAATTTTGGAAAAAAAAAAAGAAAAGAAAAGAGAGAAAGAGAAAAGAAGAAGGAAGAGTGTCCGCCAAATCACCTATGCTTCACAGATATGGATGAATGGGAGTCATCCTCAGTTAATTAATTCAGGTACATGCAAGAAATTTCGCATTAATGAAAGTTTCCTTTCAGAGTTAATGTAAGGAACAGAATGAAAAGTTAGGCCCTCTTCTTTTTCAATCAAACATTCTATCTCTAGTTATCCCTTTTGAGCTTTCAGAATAAGTTACTTCGTTTGGCAACCCCTGAGGATCGCAAACCCCACACTGGGGTAAGTTTGAGTTGAAAATGAAAGAAAAGTCCCAAGAGGTGAAAATTGATAAAACAACAAAATCAAAAGAAAAAAAAAAGAGAACCTCGGTTGTGCATAAATTGGGGCAAATTTTTGGAAAAATTCAAAAGAATGGCAGAAGGCCGAAAAAAGAGAACAAAATGAAAGAGAAAAGAGCCTCAATTAAGAATAAACTGGGGCAAGTTCTGATTTAACCCTAAAATAGGGTTGGCGCAATAATGCGATCTCAGGTCATTCAAACCGCTTTTGAAATCTGCTTTCAAGTCTTAACCTTTCTAAGCACCCCACCTGACTCCATTACAAAAGCCGGAAGCCCTGACTTTTGTTTTTTGCAATATCTCTATCGAGAAATTTTTTAAATTAATTGGCAAGTGATGCTCATATACTGATGTCAGGAAAATTTTTAAATGCATTTCTGAATTGATTAGCTGTGAAGTTGACAGTACTTATCATCTGAAAATCCGCTAGGGCACCTTTGAAAAGAAAAGAAAAGGAAAAAGCAAAATTAAATATAAAGGAAATGAAATGATTTGATGGTGAAAGTCACCAAATCTAAGATCTTTGAGTTCAAAATTGGGGCAATTTTGGAAAAATGTGATCTTCTGTGCAACGTCCTTGAAAGTCTTATTCTTTAACTATCGTTTTTCAAGCCACATTACAAGCTCATAAAGTCCATCGTTGACTTATCCTTCATGACAACTCAAAGTGAGGATTATGCTTCTGAGGAATTCATTAATCATTTGTGATCATAAGGCTATAACCTGTTTACACATATTTAGCTATCGTTTCTACCCATACGTTACAAGCCTAGAAAACTTGTATGTTGACTAAGTTTTCTTAAGAAACGAGGGTGACAAACTATTTGCTTTCACTAAGATGTGATATTGAATAGATTACATACAATTTGGGCACAAGAACAAGACAGATCCTAACCTCTCATTTTTCCTTAGCCATCTCAAAAGCAGAAATAACACGCATTTGATTGGTCCTGAAAGATGAGTTAACAAGGAGTGGTGACCCATTACCTTAAGCATTGATGCTAAAGTGGGAAGGAAATCTTTTGTAATTTGAAATTATTCTAAGAAATTCATCATGAATTTTTCTGTATGAGTTTAAGCAAGACACTTAGATTTCCTCACATTATATGTTATGAAACACAGTTTCTTACTTTATCTAAATGGAGGGTCATCCAAACAAAATTTTTTCAATCAAATGGGCCCACACTGGGGCAATTTCTTTTATTTGTGAGATTTCACAAAATAAGCCCACACTGGGGCAAAATTTTTATAATACATTTGAGGATTTCAAATCAATCACGATGCTCCTTTCATGAGTAATAGTTGCATCAATTTTAAAATAAGAAATTTAAGTGCATATTGCACTTTGGTGACCCCCCTGTGCAGGTATTCATGGCTGAACATAGTGAAGAAGCATCCAGTGTTATGGAAGGTCGATACTGGGAAAAGAGAAGAAAGAAGAAAGAAGGAAAAAGGCCCTACATTGGGGCAAATTTTTGTTGAAAAGATTCTCACGAGAAGATCGAAAAAAAAAACAAAAAAAAATCAATAAATCAAAAAATCAAAAATCAAAAAAATAAAAAAAATCAAATTCAATTTCTTATTTCTTGAAAAATCAAATTAAATTCTTGTTGGCAATATCTCAGCGTATGCCGCGCACCCTTCTATTCCCCCCTTTTCTTGACAACCACACTTAATTTCTTGACCAATTGGATGGCAGGATTGGGTCTTATCCCACTAACCATTCACAAATATCACGTTGGGCCTGGACTTTATGCTGCCAACATCACGTTCGGTCTGGATTTTGTGTCGGCAACATCACGTTGGCATGGACTTTATGCCGCCAACATCACAAACATCACGTTGGGCCTGGACTTTATGCCGCCAATATCACGTTGAGCCTGAATTTTGTGCTGCCAACATCACGTTGGGCCTGGACTTTATACCGCCAACATTACAGAAATCACGTTGGCCCTGGACTTTATGCCGCCAACATCACGTTGGATCTGGATTTCGTGCCGCCAATATCACAGAAATCACTTTGGGTCTGGATTTTATGCCGTCAACATCACGTTGGGCCTGGACTTTATGCCGCCAACATCACGTTGGGCCTGGATTTTGTACCGCCAATATCACAAAAATCACGTTGGGTCTGAATTTTATGCCGCCAACATCACAAAAATCACGTTGGGCCTGGACTTTGTGCCGCCAACATTCCATTGGGTTTGGATTTTGTGCAACCAAAGCAGGCTCGGGTTTAATCCCATTAACCAAATCTCAAGGCAGGCTCGGGTTTAATCCCACTGACCAATTCATCACATTGGGGCAAATCTTTGGATAATTTTTCAAGCAAGTCTTATACAGTTTCTGCATACATACCAGCATTTCATTTTCATTGCCACTAGCCGTTGGGTCAGTCCCACTAGTGTGTGTGAGGACTCGCAAATTTCTTGTATTTTTCTCAAAAATACCCTTTTATTTGAAAATTATTATTTGTCAAAGCCCACTACCCAATTATTTCACAATAAGTGTAAGTAAACCTAGAGAATAGGGTTTTACGCTTCGATTTCAAGTTTGGAGCAAAATTAGGGTTTTCACGATTTTTCGCCGGATGAATTTTCGGTACAGAGTAAGGATTAAATTTGAGGATTAAAAGTGACTTTTAAGTGAGAAATAATATGTGATTGGTAGCAATGATATAAAGTTAGTGAATGGGAAGTAAAAACCCTAGTACGTGAGTTTTTAAGAAAAACGGCGCGAACCGGCGGGTCCCGCGCACTACCGATTGAACGCACCACTTGACCACCACTTTCTTACCCTACAAGTTCATTGATACTTGAGCAAAATATCTTCTTATATTACAGCTAAGGCTGACCAAAACTAGTGGCCAGAAAAGAAGGAAAAGAAAGAGAAAAAAAGAAAGGTGGTGGTGGCGACAAGTGTCGCCACCTAAGAGCATCTTGACCAAGACACTTTGGCATCTTACTTAACCAATTTTTTCACCTTTCCTCTCCATATTTCTGCTGCTGGCCGAACCAAAGAGTGTGAGAAAGTGAGAGAAAGAAAAAAAACATTCCATCTTCTTGATTTGCTACAACTAAGTGAGGAATTCCAATTCCAAACCGATTAAAGTGGAGGTTGTGAGTTGGGAAGCTTGAGGAACCAAGAAATTTCAAAGGGAGTGAACTATCACTCACCCAAGTCTTGCTTTAGAGGTACAAATCTGGTCATGATCCTTGTTGCTTAAATTTTGGGTTTAAGATGATTTTTAGCTTAAGTTTTGGCTTAATTTCATGATTATGCAAGTGGTTGTTATGAATTTTGGGATGAATAAGCAAGCTAGGGTTTCATAGCTCTCTGCCTAAACTTGTTGTATGATTTTAAATGTTGTAATTAAGGTTATATAAGGTTGTTTGGTGGTGATTAGAACCAGAAATTTGAGAAAATTCCACTAGAAACTGAAAATTTCAGAATTCTGGAAAATTGTTCTTCTATTCTGTCCGGTTTTGTAGCCCTATGTTAGAGGCCGAATTGGCCTTAGGTCAAAGAAGGAAAGTTGTATATAATAGTATTTTATAGGTGCCTACAAAATTTCAGCTCAATCGGAGTAACGTAAGACATGAAAAGTCCAAAATACCCTTACTATTTTAAGTATTTCCCAAGCAGTCCGTGTGATCAGTTAAGTCCAGTTTATCACATTTTTCGACTAGGATCCATTCTGATTTAGCTTTTTGCCAAAACATGAAAGTTGTGTATTCTGAATTAGCTTTCAAATGCCTCTAAGAACACCTGATTTGGACTTGTGTACTCTGAGATATGTCCATTACAGTGTTCTGCGTTTAAACAGCCGACGAATTGGTTTCTGGTTTAGTAATTTGAGAATTTAACTAAGTTACATTAGGAAATGGACTAAGTGACCTTCATGAATGTTGTACCTCTGTGTCTTAGCTTCGGAACGGCATAGGTTTCGTCTCAATCCGATAAGCGTAGCTTCGGATATGTTATTTCCGCATTCGTACGTCAAATCTGTCTTGTGCTAAGTTGAATTTCTGCACTTGTGATTGTTGTAATTCTTATTCTTATGATATTGTGAGCCTATGGAACGGCTCTTGACTTGAATTGCTTATGTGTGATGTTGGGTTGTGGTTGAGGAAAAATAATGAAGCCAAAATGGCTGAAAAATTAGGTAAACACAAAGGGCGTGCTGCCCAAATTTTCGCTCGAGGGCTAGGTTTCTATTTGAATTTGTATACTTTTGTTTGGCCAATACCATGACCGATTTTCCATTTTAAAACATGATTGTTCATCCTGGGATTCAAACAACCCTCTTCTTACTTGAAAGTCATCTTTACACGTTTTACTCCTAATTAGTCGGGTTTCTTTGTTTCCCATAAATGTTTTGCTCGATAAACTGTAATATGTTCTCTTGTTCAACCTTAGGTTTCATTGGTGACTAAGGGTAATATACGGAAGGATATTTTGCACGTTATTTTGTATATCTAGGTGAGTGTTCCTTATTTGATTCTATGGCTTGTTGTTATCATTTGCTAATGTGTTAAGTGCTTTTAATGATTTCCAAAACGAGCTTTCTAGGCGAGTGTGTACTTTATCGCACTTGACCTAAATAACTGTGCAATTTTCAAGGATTTAATGATTGAAATGTTACTTGCGCAAGAATGTAAGCCTTTTGGGCTGAACTGGCCATTGCCCCTTGTTACCGGTCATCTCGAGCCAGAAGCGGACTCGGTCGGGCGATTAGGGACTTGGGTGAACGTTTGGTATACTCGAGTATTACCCTGTAGGTTGGTGGAGACTGGCCAACGGCCAGGACGGGGGTGAATGAATGAATGAACGAACGAACGAACGAACGAGGGTTTATTGATAAACGAAAAATGCATTTTCAAATGATTGGAGGAATAAGGGGAAATGTCAGGAGAACGAATGAACGAATTGCTCCTTGTGAGCCGTATCCTTTTAATGAATGTTACTATTGCTTTCCATTGTAAATGTTTCTTGAATTATTGATACTCCATGTTTAATGTATTGATTTGATTGTTTGATTGTTTGATTATCTGTTTGGAACCTCACTGAGCTTTTAGCTCACCCCTTTAGTTTTGTTTTCCTTAACAGGGGACGGCGAGCAGGATGAGAGCATAGACTAGCCTAGTCTAGGTCTTTTGTTTCTTCTGTAATGGTTCTCGCGCTAGTGCTTGGCACTGGCTAGTTGTATGGTGAAGTGAGAACCTTTGTACATTTGATGGTTGTACTTCCTTTTGAGATAGCAATGTATATAAGTTCCACTTTAAGTTTGGATTGCTGCCCTATTTATTCTTGTGATTTGTTCTAGATTTGATTAAAGAACGACTGAGTCCCGGCGAGAGTTGGGCAGGCGGCCCGCCGAACCCTCTGGTACGCCTTAGGGGGAGGTGGGGTCGTTACAGTGTGCATTTCATTATCATTGCCACTGAACATGGGTCAGTCCCACCAGTGAGCATTTCATCATCATTTGCCGCTAAACATGGGTCAATCCCACTAGTGTGCATTTCCGTTTTAAATTTTATTCGGGTCAATCCCATGGTTTAAATTTTATTCGGATCAGTCCCATAATTTTAAAGTTTGTTCGGTTCAGTCCCATGATTTAAATTTTATTCGGGTCAGTCCCATGATTTTAAATTTGTTCGGGTCAGTCCCATGATTTAAAGTTTGTTCGGGTCAGTCCCATGATTTAGAGTTTGTTCGGGTCAGTCCCATGATTTAAATTTTATTTGGATCAGTCCCATGATTTAAATTTTATTCGAGTCAGTCCCATTATTTAAATTTTGTTCGGGTCAGTCCCATGATTTTAAGTTTGTTCGGGTCAGTCCCATGATTTTAATGTTTGTTCGGGTCAGTCCCATGATTTTAAATTTTGTTCGGATCAATCCCATGATTTAAATTTTATTTGAGTCAGTCCCATGATTTAAATTTTATTCGGGTCAGTCCCATGATTTAAATTTTGTTCGGATCAGTCCCACGATTTTAAAGTTTGTTCGGGTCAGTCCCATGATTTAAATTTTATTCGGGTCAGTCCCATGATTTTAAAGTTTGTTCGGGTCAGTTCCATGATTTAAAATTTATTCAGGTCAGTCGCACGATTTAAAGTTTGTTCGGGTCAGTCCCATGATTTAAATTTTGTTCGGATCAGTCCCACGATTTTAAAGTTTGTTCGGGTCAGTCCCATGATTTAAATTTTATTCGGATCAGTCCCATGATTTTAAAGTTTGTTCGGGTCAGTTCCATGATTTAAAATTTATTCAGGTCAGTCCCACGATTTAAAGTTTGTTCGGGTCAATCCCATGATTTAAAGTTTGGTCGGGTCAGTCCCATGATTTTAAATTTGTACGGGTCAGTCCCATGATTTTAAATTTTATTCGGATCAGTCCCATGATTTTAAATTTGTTTGGGTTAGTCCCATGATTTTGTTCGGGTCAGTCCCATAATTTTGTTCGGGTCAGTCCCATGATTAATTTCCTATTCGGATCAGTCCCATGATTAATTTCTTGTTCGGGCCAGTCCCATGTTTAAATTCTTGTTTGGGTCAGTCCCGTTTAAATTTTCTGTTCGGGTTAGTCCCGTTTAAATTTTCTGTTCGGGTAAGTCCATTTTAAATGCCTTGTCCGGGTCAGTCCCATTTTAAATTCTTGTTTGGGTCAGTTCCATTTTAAAATTTTTTTAAAGGGGTCAATCCTCAGTCGCTTGAGTAGTTTGCAGCCGAATAACACAGGTGAATATTTGGTGTCTACTTCTTTGTCTCAATTTTTTCCAAAACTCAGACAAAGAGGGGCAAACTGTAGACACCAAATTTTTAGTGTAATTTTATTTACTATTATTTTTATTTTTTATGTTAGTTTTTATTTACTTTTAGTCTTTTATTTTTATTTTTAAGTCATTTTAGCATAGAATTTATCGGAACAAAGAAAATCATTCACAAAAATATGCTTTAGTTATTTTAGATTCAAGTTCATTGTTATTTAATTAAAAAAGAAGGAAAAGAAAAAGAATAAAAAAGGAAAATCAATACACAAAAAAAAAAGGTTTAGCATTTCATTTTTTTTATCTTTTTATTCCTAGTTTTGCTCATTTTATTCGATTTTACTTAAGTTGTTATGTTTCTTTATATTTTGTTTATTATTAATTAACTGAAAAAGAAAAAAAACAGTTTCATGCAAGAATCCAATCGGATGGCCAAGTGAGAAGGGTTGAGCTGAGGTTTGCTTGTGACCATTGAAATGAGGGTTTAAGGTCTTCCACTTGATATAAAAAGGTTGGGAAAAGAGCCGCAGCCAAGGAGGGAACTAAGAGTGAGGTACAGCGGCTGGGGTTTGGAAGTAGAGGTAAACGGGCTGAGAAAGAAAGCTAAGGGGAGAGTGGGACAGAGCAAAAAGAAAACAGCAAAGGAAAGAAAACAGAGAGTGAATAGCGGCAGAGGAAAGAGCGAGAGAGATAGGAGATCGAGGGTGGCGTTCGGCTGCACAAGAGGAAGAACCAAGCGAGGAAAACTGAGGGAAGGCAAGGTGAAGTGAGGTTTCGGCTAGAGGAAGGAAACCGAGAAAACAAGAGAGAAGAAACCCAGAGCCTAGAATATCAGGTTTGCATTTTTTTTTACTGAAGACTACAAATTCATCTCCTTCGATCGCTGGTGGAGCTTATTCAATCTCTTGCGGATTCTCCAGCGCCGAAATTTCTGCAGTAAAGACTTTGGCTTGCAACCTCAGATTTAAATCTTGCTATCCTCAGATCCCTCACGTTTAACAAGTGTTTCCTAGCATTAAAGGTAACTCTTTTATCTTTTTCCGCTCATACCTCATCAGACTTGAAAAAAATAGTTGAAATCTTTGCCGCCATGCTTGCTGTTGCATTTTTCAGCTTTCCTTCCTTCCTGTTTGTGATTTGGTAGGAAAAGAGGATTGTTGAATCTTTGATCTTGCGTCATCGCTTGTTTATTTTGTTGGGTTGAGGCCCCTATGGGGTTAGACCATGAATCCGTGGGTCTTGCTGTGGATTATTGCTGTTCTCATGCGTTGAACAAATTTCTGAAGTTGCAGAATATGGTTGATTCGTTGAGTTGCATAGTTTTGGTTTGTTGCTTGCTGTAGTGTCGACAAATCCTTTTCCTTTCTTCGGTTGCTGGGGTTTTCGCTTGTTTGTGGTTCTTGACTTGCTTCTGTTTGATTGGGATGGCCTGTCTATGTGTACCGCAAGTTTCACTCCTTTCTTTGCTGCATTTCTGGTCTAATTGATTTGATTGGATCTTCTAGGATAGATGATCATGTTAATGACAATGGGATAAAATCCTAGCACTTGGGTTTGGTTGTCCAATAGAGTTTGTTTTTGAGTTTCTTGCGCACAAACATATCCAAGCTGAAGTAAAATAAAAAGCTACGTTCATCCTTATGACTTGCTGTGTTCTTTCCCGCAACAGCCTCACCAAATGGGTTTGCCACCTAATTTGCTATGTGATCTTGTGTTAGAAAGAGGAAGTTGAATCGCTGGTGTTGATTTTGTGTGTTGTTGGTCCAAAGGCACATAGATTAGGCTCGAATGTTTGCTGGAAATCAAGTTCCCGTAATGGCCGAAAAATGCAGAATGTTGCTCTTCGATGCATGCATGATCATGTTACCAAAATTGCACTTTGCTCCCCTTAGCTTCTATCTATGCTTCTATGGCCCATACGATTGAAAGATTAATCAATTTTGTCTCTTTAACATGTTATTTTTCCTTGGTATACTTTCATGTGATTTGTGGACAGATTCTTCATGAATTTTAGGATGAATTTGAAGGTTTAATAATTTTTTTTTGGATTTATGGTTTTGATTTGAATTTTTTAGTGGAATTTTGGGACTTTTGTTGTTTAACTATAGAAAATGGGCTTGTATTTGTTTTTGGTGAATTTTAGCATTGGATTGTTATCGGCTTCATCTTAAGCCCTTAATTTACTTTATTTTAGACCCCTAATATTTGTAATAATAATAAATGGATCCCTCGAACTTCTTTAATTCTTTCCAATGGGTCCTTGTTTGTTTCAAATTGACGAATATGAGTTGTTTAGTTTATTTGAATGCTTTGAATGATTCAATTTCATGTTTATTTCCATTTCTTGTGATTATTTTGTTAATTAAAGTGGTGCATTGACCCTTTTATTGTTTTGAAGCTAATATTTCCTTCATTTCATTACCATTGCAAGGGAGATAACCTCTATCCCCTTGATTTTATTTCTCCTACGTGCTCCTACGTGTTATGTGTGAATATGCATGCTTTAATTCGCTTTTCATTTTATTAATGTTTAATTGCCTGTTTCGTTTTCTTTTTATTTCGCCCTCTTTTATTGGCAAGTCATTTGAGGGCATTTGAACCCCAATTTGTAATAGCTAGGTTTTGGCGCCTCTCTTGAAGACATGTCTTAGCTAGCCAATGTAATAGTTAGGATTTTACTTTTCTAAGTCTTCTCCCTTTAGATTGTAGTAGGCATCCCCTTTTGTGTGCCTATATACCTATGTGTTTAATCGCTTTCCCTAGGATTCTGCATCTAGACAAGCATGGTTATGTGTTACGTGCTATGTGAAACTATGTGTTTTGCATGCCTATTTGCTTTTAGTATTATATCTGATTATGTGGATAGAATGTACGTTACCGTGGCTAGTCCAATGCTAGTCATGGTCTTCCCTTCGAGCACTTACAAGTCCAATGCTTGTGAGCGAACGTGAGTTGAGGGCTAGTCCAACGCTAGATCCTTAGGAACCCTCCGCATGTTAGATCATGATTGTGTGATAAAAATCACTTCATCTCATGCATATTTTCACTTTTTAAGGTCTTTTATCATTTTTTGCATGACATCCCTCCTTATACGTATATCCATTTCCCCATATTTTCCCTTATATGTATATTGCTTACCCCTTTGTATGAAACATGACCTTAGACTTGCATTTCATCTAAGCATTAGACCTAGGTTAGTACATGTGCTTGATTAAACTATTAACCATCCCTTGGATATGGGATATGGATGAGTTTGGATTTTCTAGCCTTAGCACGCTCGTATTCCCTCTATTAAAGGGAACATTGAGAGTCACGAGTGTAAGTCCCCCGCACCCATTATGATGCATTCCTTTAGGACATACACATTTGTATATTATTATTTTCTTTACTTTTTCTTTCTTTCGAGTCTCATGACGTGCATTATTCGTGACTTCTTCGAAGAGTCTTTATTGGGCATCACAATTAATGTGATTGGCACCAATTGAGTTTTGAAGAGAAATTTCGACCCCCGATACCCTCTTAGGTCTAGGGTTTGCATTCATATAGTACATCCAAATGTGATAAATCTTTAGATTAAAATAAAAAAATCTTTGACTAAATCGCGCAACTAGCCTTGGTTAGGTTGAAAGGGTGCCTTGGATTCTTATTCTTGCCTTCTCTTTCTTCAAATGTGACTCCCAAATCTTTTTCTCTGATTTTTGTAGATTTGGAGTCGTTTAAAAAGGGTTTTCTACTTTTTTCTTTAAAAATTCATTTTTAGGTGATTTGGTACACCTTAACTCTATACCAAGTGGCGACTCCATTCTTCATTTAAAAAAAAACCCTTTGCAAACTATATTTTGGGTCAAATCGTCGCATTTTCAAGTCCCATTTCGATCCATGTTTTTCATTTTCTTTTTAAATCAAAAATTCACTATCCAATCAAAAATTGAATCAAAAACTATTTTTCTAAACTCGTCTTTTATTTTTCTTATTAAAAATGGGACGCGACACCTGAGAGCTCTTGTATCCTACTCAAGTGTGTTTAAATTGTTAATCGTGAATTACTTGACTTTATCGCTTTATTTATGGCATAAATGTTATTGATAATTGAACTACGTGCTTGCATGACTTTCTTGGTCTCACTGAGTATTGGCTCATTCCATTAGTTTGTTTTCCTTAACAGGAACCGAAATGGAAGAAGTTAAGGAAATGCTGACTTGAGACACTTTTGTATTAGTGTTTTGATTGTAATCGACTAGACACTTTTGGATGTTGTATATTTTCGGGAAAGTGATTATAAATTTGAAATTGTGATGTAAGATTGAATATTTATGTATAAAAATGATTTTGTACCTTTATTCCGACTTTCATTGTTAGTATTAGAATTTAAATTTGAATTGGAATTGTCTCGAGTCCTGGCGAGAGTTGGGTAGAATCCCGCGGATACCCTTGGATTCGGTCTTGGGAGACGTGGGGGCGTCACAGTTAGTATCAGAGCCTAGGTTTTGAATCTTTGTAGTGTATCTTAGACTAACGATTTAGGATGCCGGACTATGGGATTGGTTGGAAAGTTAAGTGACTACTTGTAGGGATGAAATTCAAAGCCTAAGTTTCGAGATCTATTTGGGGGAATGTGTTGGAGACTTTAGCCTTGAGAATAAGAATGAAATAACTTAGTTATTCCTTAAGCGATGTTTGAGCGTGTTAGTGACTTTAAGTTTCTGACCTGAAAAATTGTGATTATTTTGCAGGGATGGATAATGGAAATAGACATGCCGCTAATAGTAACGATCATGTTAATAGCCATGTAGAGCCCCTTAGACCTATTTACTACCGAGCTCGTGGTGGAGGAACTCATGTGCGCTACTCGCCTGCTACTAGGTACCCTTGATGTCTGTGTTGGGTGACGTACGCGTACCCTAATGGCTTAGTACTGGCCCTTGACGACCAGCGTCGTCAGTTGGTGGATACCAATAGAGATCTACCTTAGGAGGTTGAGGAGCTGAGCCATATGGTGAACGCTCAGAGTGATAGGATTACAGAACTGGAGGGGACAGTAGTGGACGAGAGGGCTAGGACTGAGGCCACCTGTGATGAGGTTCGGAGAGTTAGAGCTTGACTCATTAGGATAGTCGAGGAGGTCTGGGATCGGGCTTCCGGGATTCTAGCTGACACCTCCATGCTGATTGATGAGGTGATAGATACAGTACAGAGTCCAGTCCCTGAGGGCACTGAGGAGGATCTGGAGGAGGACCCTGAGGAGGAAATTCCACCTGATAGACCTACCGTGGACTAGACTTAGAGTGACAGACTTTTGACTTTTGGTTAGAAAATAGTTGGGGTGATGCTAGTGCCAAAACCATTGTATTTTTATTTGACTGTGTGGCCTACTTTTGAGGCATTTGATTTTACTTTGGTCATATGTGACTAAAAGTACTTTTATGGCACCTATGCGCTATATTTTTGTAATACCCCATGACTTGCTAATTGTATGAATTTCAAGGTATTAATGTATATAAATTATTGTTATTTCTAATGTTTTCATGATTGGTCCTTGTTCTAAGCATTTCCTTACGTAATTACTTTTATTTCCTGCGCTAGGCATAACTAGGATTATGGATGGACGAAAGAGTGGTAGAGACCGTGGGCGAGGGTCTAGACAAAACCAACCTTAAGGGGATGAACAAGGATCGGCAATTGGACCGACTCAGGGACAAGAGAATGTTGAGGTAACCAAGTGGCTACTGCCATTAATAGAATGACTGATATCCTTGAACGGTTAGCTGAAAGACAAGGTCCAGGACCACTTAACCAACCTAGGGGATAGGATAGAGGGGAAGATAGAGCTTTGGAGAGATTTCTGAAATTTAATCAGCCTAAGTTTATTGGAAGACCTGACCCCAAATTAGCGGAGAATTGGTTAGAAAGAATGACCAATATTTTAGCCGCCCTAGATTATGCGGAGGAGAGACGAGTGATTTTTGCTGTCTTTTCAGTTTGAGGATGCAACACGCATTTGGTGGGCTATGATAAGGGAAAAATGGGAAAGAGCACAAACCCCTTGGATCTGGAAAAATCTTTTAAGAGAGTTTAATGAGAAGCTTCTCCCGCCCTTGATTCAAGAAAAACGGGAGAACAAATTCATCAAAGTGAAGCAGGGGGCGCTAGTGTGGCTGAGTATGAAAGGAAATTTATTAAACTTTCTAAGTACGCCCCGGAATTGGTAGCCACTGAGAGGAGAAGGATAAGGTGATTTGTACAGGGACTTAATGTGGAGATTCAAGAGAGGTTAGCAGTGGTCCAAATCTCTGCTTTCATCGAAGCCTAGAGAAGGCGCAGAGAGTCGAAAGTGCAAGGCTGCAAGTTAAGAATTTTCATACCAAGAAAAGGGGCACTCCTAGTCATCTTGTTGGACAAGCAGATAAGGGTGCCCCACCTTCTATAAAGGAAAAAGGAATGGGAGGAGTAGGACATCTAGTACACCAAAAAAGATTCAATCAAGAGAATACCACAATGGACGAGGTCAATCGAGGGAGACATCTCCAAGTGGTCAGGCCGTGACTCCTCAAGTTATTTGTGGTTATTGTCGTAAACCTAGCCATACAGAGAATGAGTGCTGGAAGAAATCAGGAAAGTATTTGTATTGTAGCAGCACTGAACATCAGATCGCGAACTGTCCTAGTATACCGAAGGAAGGAGGTAATGCTCAACGGCCAGACAAGTCGGTATCTAAACAATCTAGTGGTGGAGAAAGTCGATCTAAAGCACCAACTAGGATGCGAGGACTCGAAAAATTTTCTTATTTTCATTGAATATTATTGGTTTATTTAAAAATTTATTCACTCATTTTCTCCGAATTATTTATTTCGACCATTTTAAATCCATTTATATGCAAAAATGCCTCTTTTATGCTTTTTTAAAGGGTTTTGTTGAAAAATTTACTTTTCGAAAACTCGTTTAGTTAGGAACAACAAGTACACGTTTTTCAAGACTATATTTGAATTGAGAGTGTATTAATTTTGGAGAATTAAAAATGATCAATAGTAGACCAAGAAAAGTTAATTGAGAGATTAGAGGTGAGTGAGTTAAATTTAAGCTGATACAGCTCACGCGTCGGTGGCTTCCGAAAGAAGCGCTAATATAAAATAATTAGAAATTTGAGAAATTAATACTAGACTCATGAGAGAACTCATGTTTTTACTTCTAAAATAGTTATTTTTATGTTCAAGTACTCAAGTATTAGTTAGTAATACTATCGTTGTGAGAATTTCTTAGAAATTTCACTCTATCACGGACAAATAGGAAGTACGCGTTTTCGGGCGCGCGATTAATTGAAGGACTTTGGACATATATTTTTAGACTATTAAGAGTGAATAATAATAGTGTTAACGGAAGTGCATTAGAGGTTTAGTGCACAAGTGAAACAAACCCGAGAGGAAACAGGCACGAAATGCGCGTGCGCGCGCACTATTGGAGGGTTGAATTTTGGAGTAATTTTGGCCATAAACTCTTAGGCTTCCTGTAGACACCAAATTTTTGATTTTTTAACTCTATTTGTTTGATTAATTTAATCTTAGCTTTATTTGTTTCAATTCTAGGATTTTTATTTTATTTTATTTTTTGTTCTAGTTTATTTTATTTTATTGTTTATTTTGGTCTTCATACTAAATTTCAAAAAAAAAAAGAAAGAGAAAAAGAAAAATTGACAAGTGGAAACTTGCATATGGGACAAGTGCCCCTTCTTATTTTTTAACAACACATCACCTAGGTGGCAAGGGGTTTAGACACTTGTAGGATAGGGATTTTGAAAAGAAAAAAAAAAAGAAAAAGGATTGGGGATGACCGGAAAAGGAAAAAAAGAAAGAAAAGGGCCGCGGATGAAAACAAGGGTTTTGTTTGAGGCTAGATGAAAAACAGAAGAAAAGAAAGAAACAGAGGGGACGGACTGAAAAATGGGGTTGAAGGCAATTGAGAGAGTTGAGAGCTGAGGGAGAGGAAACTCAGAAGGGCGGCTAGGGTTTTGAGAGATAGTTTTGGACAGCTGAGAGTGAGACGGCAGCTACGAGCTTGAGAAAAGGAATTAAGGGAAGAAAAAGGTCTGGAGGGCTGATGAAATAAGGGAGGCTTCGGTGAGAGAGAAAGAAACAGGGAGCTTGGTGTGGAAAAGGAAAAAATTGAGAGTAAGGAACGAGAACCTACGGGCTGTGGTGAGAAAGAAAAATAGAAAGAGGGAGGCTGGCAGCTGAGTCAAGGGAGCTAAAAAAAAACTGACTAAGAAAAAGCTAAGGGGAAGAGACAGAGGGGCTTAGCGAAAGGAAAAGGAAAACAGGGGAGCGTCGTCTCGGGGCGGCGCAACAAGGAGGAGGAAGAAAAGACTATCGGGCAAGAAAACAAGAAAAGGGAGAGGGCAACAAAAAGAAAAGAAAGAAAGAACGCAAGGGAAAAACAAGGAGGAAAGCCGAGAGGAAAGCTACGAAGAAAAAAGAAACAGAGCAAGAGTAAAAAAGAGGGTTGAGGGCAAGGAGAAAGGGGGTTGAAAAGGAAGCCGCGGCGGTAGGAGAGGCGATGGAGATAAGGAGGGATTCAGAGACGAGGCAGAAAGGGAACGAAAAAAGAAAAAGCAAAAGAAAAGCCTGGGGAATTTTGGGAGCAACCGGAAAAGGAAAAATGAAAACCAGGAGGGGAGAAAAATCTGAAAAAGAAAGGGGCTGGGTAAGAGAGTCAAGGGCTGCTTCGGCAAGAAAAACAGGGCAAAAGAGAACTGACGGGCAAGAAAGAAAAAGTGGGAAAAGAGAGCCAAAGTGATAAACAAAAGACTAAGAAAGAAATGGTAGCAGCAGTAGCATCACCACCACTTTCCTCCTTGCTGCCATCCTCGAGACCATCTAACTGGAACCGCCTCTGCTCAAGCAGGAGCACTGTAAGTTGTCCATTATTTCTTTAAAATTTCAGTTCTGATCAAGCTCTCGAAACAGGCTGCCATGACTATGTTTGTTGCAAATTTTCTGTTATTTGTTGATGATTTTTTGAATACACGTGTTTTGTGGGTCAATTGGACTGAATTTCCCTGGTTTTCTGACAATCTGGGGGCTGGTTATAGCATCAATTGAGGCGAGAATCTGTGATTTTCGTTATGCCCGTTAGTTGTTTGAAGAAATGTTCAAACGAAGGTTTTGAGTCAGAAGAAGAAAGCTTCGAGTCTGATTTGCATGTTCTAGAAATTCTGTTGACCAGATTTGAGATAGTTGATGTTCTTGCTAGAAGGTTTGTTTCTTATTAAAATGGCATGCCATGGTTGTATTGATGTTCTTTGTATTGATTGTGCAACAAATCAGAGTGATAACATAGCTGAAAATTTGTGGAATTCTCAAGGCATTAGAAGTTGCGGACAGTTTTTTTTTTCCACTGTTGGGTCCTCCCCTGCTTCGCACATTCTTGTCTTGGTGGCTGAAATGGGGTAGTTTAATTTACTCTCTTGATGTTAGTTGTTGGTCAGTTCATGCTAGAAGGATATGTAGGAAATTTTTGTTGTTTGATTCAAGTTGAGTTTGACTGAAATAGCTAACTTGCGGTTTGAATATGTAATTTGATAAGCTACCATAGTGAGCAAAGGAAAAGTTGCAGAATGTTGTTTTGATGTTTGCATGCTCTTTTGTCTGACTTTTTGGGTTTAAATTTAGAGGTTTCATGTTGCAAAGTAAAGGTTTAGGTAGTAGCTTTGTTTGTTCAAGTTCAAGTTAGATTTGATTGTGTTTGTGAGTTGGGTTTGTAAATTGCCGAGTTGCAGAAGCTCTTGTCTAATGAGGAAGAAACCTGTTCTTCGTAAACTTGCTTGGGTTTTTCCAAAAGAATTGCGATTTAACCCCTCAACTTCTGTCCAATTTCATTGTGGCCCAAAATCTGAAAAATCGAACTAATTTTGCCCTTTTAAGCTTGTCGCGCCCCATTTTTTGAAAATAAAAACGAGTTTAGAAAAATGTGGCTTTTGATTCAATTTTTGATTGAGAAAATGTATTATTTGATTTAAAATAAAATGAAAAAACATGGGTCTAAATGGGACTTGAAAATGTGACGATTTGACCCAAAATATAGTTTAAAAAAAAGGTTTTTGAATGAAAAATGGAGTCGCCACTTGGTATAGAGTTAAGGTGTACCAAGTCACCTAAAAATGAATTTTAAAGGAAAAAAGTAGAAAACCCTTTTTAAACGACTCCAAGCTTACGAAAATCAGAGAAAAAGATTCGGGAGTCACATTTGAAGAAAGGGAAGGCAAGGATAAGAATCCAAGGCACCCTTTCAACCTAGCCAAGGCTAGTTGCGCGATTTAGTCAAAGATTTTTTTTTATTTTAACCTAAAAATTTATCAAATTTGGATGTTCTATATGAATGCAAACCCTAAACCTAGGAGGGTGTCGGGAGGTCGAAATGTATCTTCAAAACTTGCTTGGTACCAATCACATTAATTGTGACGCCTAATAAAGACTCTTCGAAGAAGTCACGAATAATGCAAGTCATGAGACTCGAAAGAAAGGAAAAGTAAAGAAAATAATAATATACAAATGTGTATGATCTAAAGGAATGCATCATAACGGGTGCGGGGGACGTATACTCGTGACTTTCAATGTTCCCTTTAATAGAGGGAATACGAGCGTGTTAAGGCTAGAAAAGCCAAACTCGTCCATATCCCATATCCAAGGGGTTTTGCTCTAATTTAATCAAGCAAATATTCTAACCTAGGTCTAATACTTAGATGAAATGCAAGTCTAATGTATGTTTCATGCAAAGGGGTAGGTAATATACATATAAGGGAAAATATGAGGGAAGGGATATACATATAAGGAGGGATGTCATACAAAAATAATAAAAGCCCTAAAAATATGCATGAAATGAAGTGGTTTTATCACACAATCATGATCTAACGTGCGGATGGTTCCTAAGAGTCTAGCGTTGGACTAGCCCATATCTAGAATTTCCCACTAGCATTGGACTAGTGAGAAAGGTCGAAACAAAGGGCCACAAGTAGCGTTGGACTAGTGTGGACTCGAGAAATTGACCACAACTAGCATTGGACTAGTGTGGTGACGTCACACATTAGCTACACTCAAATAAATCATGTAAGACCTACTAAAAGCATGTAAACACGTAATCACATATAGCACATAACACATAAGCATGCTTGTCTAAATGCATAATCCTAGGGAAAGCGATTAAACACATAGGCATATAAGCACACACAAACACATAGCACGCAAGCCTTATCTATTACAAAGGGGGGATGCCTACTACAATCTAAGGGGGGAAACGGAATAAAATAAATAAAATAACTACCTAACTATTACAAATTCGGCATTCAAGTGTCTTCGAATGACTTGCTAATTAAAAAAAATGAAATAAAAAGAAAGCGAAATAGGCAATTAATCATAAAATGAAAAGCGAATTAAAACATGCATATTTGCACATAACACGTAGGAGCACGTAGGAGAAATAAACTCAAAGAGATAGAGGTTACCTCCCTTTCAATGGTAACAAAATGAAGGAAAAATTATCTTCAAAACAATAAAACGGTCAAGGTACCACTTTAATTGAGAAAAATTAAAAGAAATGTGCAAATACAAAGTTCACTTGATCATAAAGCCCCTAAAATCATGAATTAAATGCAATTGAAACAAAACGTAGTAGTTAATTGAAGCAAACAAGCAATGAAGTTGTAAAATTAAAATTACCAAGGACCAAATTGAGGAAATTATTCAATCGATTAGGTCATAGCAGCATTAGTTAGAAGCCAAGGGGTCAAAGTACAGTTATTGAAAGTTTTTCATGCAAGAACATGCAAATGCTTCAGGCAACACCGAACCAAGCCTTCTTTGTTTCTGCAATTCGGCACTTCACAAAAAAAACAACTTTCAAACACAATTAAATCCAAATAAACTACCACACATTCCTCTTATTTTTGCATCATGAAACTTGTAGATTGAAACACCAAAAGTCGGATAATAAACATGAAAAATCTGAACAGTTTAAGCGACTTCATGCAAAGCTTGCAAAACATTTCTGCAACATTGAAATCTTACGAGATGTGATCTTCCTTTCAATTAGGCACCACTTAGCGTTTCAATCAAACCAAAAGAAAATTGGAATCAAAATCTCGAAAACACAAGGCTTGCTTTTCATTTTCAACATAAAGACTCAAGAAAATCATGCAAATCTGGAAGTAAAAACTGCAACTTCCAATGATGGCATTCAGGACACACGCAGCCCAACAAAATTCAAGTGAACGGCAATCTCTTCGAACCAAAACAACACCTTATACATCCTATCGTCAAAACCTAGCCATAAATTATGCATTCCCAGAATTCTCTAACCCAGATTGCGCCCAAAACAACGAAAGAAAACAACCATGAACCCTCACGGACCCATCAGCTAAACCTATAGAAAAGATCTCACACTTCCATCCCCCAAAAACCAGATCAAAACTACGGGTCATACCCACTTAGCTTCACGGAAGAAAGATAGCATGAAAATTGACAGCTTCTGGGGTTCATATCAAAATACAAACAAGCATCAATCTATCAATAATCATCAAGTTTTGGTTCAAAGAGAATGACAAACTCCATTCTTAACACAAAACTTCAGCAACTAAATACAAAAATCTAGTCTTGTGCGGGAAAACGAAACAGAGAAAGAAGAGACAAACTGTCACAGAGAGCAAGCCTTGGATTGATATATTTTACACGTTACTTAACGCAAAACATGAATCAAAGCTTCTCCCCCTTTTTATCAGATGCACAAATAGCAAGTACCAGGAAGGAAGAAAATGAAAGAACACGGCAATATCCGTAGCAACAGAGATTCTGAAACTTATGATGTAGACCCCATAACTCATGAACATAAAGGATGGAAAGATTTCCTTTAGCCTTTAAAGAATCAAAACCAGATCCAGGTCCTTGCGCAAACAGATCCCTGCGAAACCCTTGTTTTCCTCACTGTCCAAGGTTTCCCTTGCTTGCTTCACTCTTACTCGAAATCGTTTTCTTCCTCCTTCGTTCCTGAGGCTCCCGCCAGCTTTTCCCTTCAGTTCTCTGCCCAGATCTCTTCCTTCTCAACCTAAAAGCTTGTCCTTTTTACCGTTCGTTTCTCTCCTTTTCTCCTAAGCTCTCCGCTCACTTTCTTAGTTTTTACAGCCGTCCAAAGCCTCTCGGTTTTTTTTTTCTTTTTTTTTCTTTCCCCGACAGTTTTCTCCCTTTCTCAACCTCTCAGCTCTCTCTAGTTTTCTTAGTTTCCTCCGCCGCTGTTCTCTCTTTTCCCTCAAACCTCAGCCCTTTCAACCGTCCCCTTTTTTTTCATCATTTGTTCCCCCAAAAACCCTTGCTCTCAGCCGTCACCTCTTTCCTTTTATATGGCCCTAGAAAACTAAACCCTCTCAACGATGGTTTGGATGAAGTCGGCTGCATTTTGGGGAACCATCTGATGGTTCTTGATGCTCAACCATTGAGATTTCTGGATTAAGCCAGGTGGTCTGTACTATAGCCATCGAACGGAGCCAAAACCTAAATAGCCGAGAAATGCAGCTGCAAATCCTTTTTACTGCAGCCGAAACCAAAACGTGGATTTTTCCCCTTTTTTTTTAATCACTTAATTAATCAACAATACAAAATGATAATTTAAATTTAAATAAAAAGCACAAAACTAGTAACGAAAGATAAAAATCAAACTAAGATTTTTCACGTGCTTGATTAATGATTTTTTTCTTTTTTTTTCAATTAATAAACAATAAAAGAAATAAAACTCATTTTTCATGCCTAATTTTTCTTTTGACAAATTTTGTGCTAAAAATTTTACAATAAAAATAAACAGCTAAAAGGGCAAAAAAAAAACGAATACAAAACTGAAAACTAAAAATAAAAATAATAGATAATAATGATCTAAAATGCTATAAAAATGCAAACAGTCTAAACAAAAATCATGAAATTAACAAATAAAAATAGATAGGAATTATCACTAAAACAGAAATAAAAAGCATACAAATTATTTAAAAATTTGGTGTCTACAGTTTGCCCCTCTTTGTCTGAGTTTTTGAAAAAACTTGAGACAAAGAAGTAGACACCAAATACTTACCTATGTTATTCGGCTGCAAACTAATCAAGCGACTGAGGACTGACCCCTTTAACAAAAATTTTAAAATGGGACTGACCCAGACGAGAATTTTAACACAAAAAATTTAATCGGGACTGACCCGAATAGGAAATTTAAAATTGAGACTGACCCGAAACAGGAAATTTAAACGGGATTGACCCGAACAGAAAATTTAAAATCGGGACTGACCCGAGACAGGAAATTTAAAATCGGGACTGACCCGAGACGGAAAATTTAAACGGGACTGACCCGAACAGAAAATTTAAAATCGGGACTGATCCGAGACAGGAAATTTAAAAGGGATTGACCCGAACAGAAAATTTAAATTCGGGACTGACCCCAACATGAAATTTAAAATCGGGACTGACCCGAGCGGACTGACCCCAACATAAAATTTAAAATCGGGACTGACCCCAACATAAAATTTAAATTCGGAACTGACCCGAGGGGACTGACCCCAAAAAAAAATTTAAAATCGGGACTGACCCCAACATGAAATTTAAAATCGAGACTGACCCGAGGGGACTGACCCCAATATGAAATTTAAATCAGAGAAATTCCGGTATACTTACCTGAAAATAGCCTCAATTCAAAATTTTCATTTTCGAGGTTGCGTTTCTGCTTCTGAGCTAAAGGTTGATTCTACACCATCGTTTTGTTGTGCCTTTGATCAAACCTGCTTGCAACTTGGCCGATCTGCCTTTGTTTGTTGGAAACTTTCGATACTGACTTGAGTGCGAGATGTTATTGTTTTCCTCTATGCATGAGATTTTCCTGCAGAAGAGAAAGAATAAGGAAATTGCCACCATCATTTGACCCGGTTCCCTTTGAGAATCGTGTAAACATGAGTCCTTTGATGTCTTTGTCCAATTCGGCTGTAGTATCTGATTTAGTTGGATTTATTACTTCAAAGGCTCTCTGATTCTTCTCAGACCGACCGGGAATGCCTTCAACCATATTATGAGATCTGTGTAACGGGCTCCGTTGAATCATGACCATTTCCAAAGATGACTGAATCCGAACGTATGCTTTGCACAAACCATGGGGATTGTCATTTATTAAAGCTCACTGATTAGAAGAAATGATGTATGATAAAATCACATGTCATGCCAGGATGAATATACAAAAGGATGCGAACAATCATGCCTAAACCCATGAAAATGTCATGAATACAAATATTTGAGAAAAAATGAACTTCATAGGAATGTATTTGCAAAAGAATATCTATTCAAAGTGAGACAGTTTGTGGCTAACAGACGCCATATTCGAATCTCTGGATATCCTTGTTCCGGAATTCAATATTGACAGAAGTGGTACAAAACGAAAAGAAATCCAAATGAATCAAGTCACCAGCTGTTACTCCTCGTGTTCGCTCATTGCAGAACCCTACCTTGGCGCCCTTTCGGATTTTCACCAAGGTTGCCCCCACCCTTTTTGCTTCTTGTTTTTGTTTGTTTTTTTTCTTTTTTCTTTTTTTCTTTTTTTTTGTTTTTTTTGTTTTTTTTGTTTTTTATTTTTCTCTTTTTTTTTTGTTTTTTTTTTGTTTTTTTTTGAGGTGCCCTTTCGGGTTTTCACCTAAGGAACAATGGAAAAATTCGACCATGATCGACTCAAGAATATGAGTTGAAGATTGCTGGCATCAGTAAAATGCGCTTCCCTTATAAGTTTAGGTGAAGGCATTATGGACATCACTTGCCAGTTGATTAGCGAATTTCCTAATAGAAATATAGCAAGTGACGAAAGCCAGGACTTTTGGGCTTTTGTAATGAGGTCAGGTGGGGTGTTTCAAGAAAAGTTAAGGCTTGAAAGCAATTTGTTCTTATAAAAGGTGAAACAACCTGAGATTGCATCATTTGAAATCATCTCCAATTTCAAACGAAACTGGGGAAAATTTGCCCCAGTTTGATTGAATTCTCTCTCTTTGTATTTTTCATTGCATTTTCCTCACTTTTGCATTTTTCTTCAAAAAACTAAATTTGCCCCAGTGTGGGTTTTTTTTTCCTTCTGATAATCTTTTTTCAAAATGAACTTGCCCCAGTGTGGGGTTTGCAATTCTCAGAGGCTGCCAAACGAAAATTATGGTTCTGATAGCTCAAAGGGGATGACTAGGGATGAAATGTTTTGATTGGAAAGGAAGAGGGCCTGACTTTTGCCTCGTCTCTTGCGCGATCTCCTAAAAGAAATTTGCATAATCAAATAAAGAACTTCTTACACATGTCTGAGTTGATAGGTTGAGGGAATGTTTGTCCATCCATCTCTGCCAAAATGAGTGCTCTGCTAGGTAATACCTTTTGAACAATGAATGACCCTTGCCAATTTGGAGCAAATTTGCCTTTGGCCTCATCTTGCACTGGCAAAATCCGCTTCAGCACTTTGTCGCCTTCCTCAAATATTCACAAATGGACTTTCTTGTTGTAGGCCCGGGCCATGCATTTTTGGTAACATTGCCCATGACAAATAGCATTAAGACGCTTTTCATCAATCAAGGACAGTTGTTCAAAACGCTGTTTTATCCAATCAGCCTCTTTCAACTTGGTCTCCATTAAAACCCGCAATGAAGGGATTTCGACCTCGGCAGGTAGCACAGCTTCCATTCCATACATGAGCGAGTAGGGTGTTGTCCCGGTTGATGTTCGGATAGAAGTCCGATACGCCATTAGTGCATAAGGGAGCTTTTCATGCCAGTCACGATGTTTTTCAGTCATCTTGCGAATGATCTTCTTCAAATTCTTGTTTGCGGCTTCCACGGCTCCATTCATCTGTGGTCTATAGATGGCAGAGTTGCGATGTCTGATTTTAAACTGTTCGCATAGCCCATCCACCATATAATTGTTGAGATTCTTAGCATTGTCTGTAATCAATGTTTCTGGTACCCCAAATCGGCATATGATGTGATCCCTTAAAAAATTCGCCACCACCTTCTTAGTCACATGCTTGAATGATTCAGCTTCTACCCATTTGGTGAAATACTCAATTGCCACCAATATAAACCGATGCCCATTTGAAGCAGGAGGGTCAATTGTGCCGATCACATCCATACCCCACATTGAGCAGGGCCACGGAGCAATCATGCTATGCAATTCGGTGGGAGAAGCACGTATAACGTCGCCATGCACTTGACATTTAATACATCTCCGGACAAAATCTATGCAGTCGCGTTCCATTGTAAGCCGAAAATACCCGATTCTCATAATCTTCTTTGCTAACAAATGTCCATTCATGTGAGGTCCGCAGACGCCGCTATGCACCTCTTTCATCATGTATTGAGCTTCATCTTCATCGATGCACCTTAAGAGGTTCAAATCTGAGGTCCTTTTGTATAATACCTCTCCGCTTAAGAAAAACTTCGAGGCCATTCTACGCAGGAAAACCTTGTCTTTTGCATTAGCTCCCGGAGGGTAAACCCTGGTTTTGATGAATTCCTTAATATCATTGTACCAAGGGCTTTTGCCAGAAGAATTGTCTATGACCCAACAATGAGCAGGCTTATTTTGGAGTTGAATCCGGATAGGCTCGATTCCCAATTCATCTGGATATTGTATCATAGAAGATAAGGTGGCCAAGGCATCTGCAAATGCATTTCGGGCTCGTGGGAGATGTCTGAATTCCAAACTTTGAAATTGTCTAGCCAGATCGAGCAAATTACAATGGTATGGCAAGATTTTGGAATCTTTGGTTATCCATTGTTTCAGCGTTTGGTGCACAAGTAAATCTGAATCATTGAAGGCTATCAACTCTTTAACTTCCATTTTCAAAGCCATTTTAGGACAAAAAATACAGGCTTCATACTCGGCCATATTGTTTGTACAGGCGAATTGCAATTTAGCAGCTCCGGGGTAATGCTTTCCTTCTGGAGATACAAGAACTGCTCTGATTCCAGCTCCGAAAGAATTAGCGGCACCATCAAAAAACAACCTCCATTCAGGGCACCGCTCGCTCATATCTTTTATGACACCAACAAATAAAACCTTTTCAACAGGGAAATAGGTATGAAGCGGTTGATACTCATCGTCTCTTGGATTTTTTGCCAAATGATCAGCTATAGCTTGCCCCTTGACGGCCTTTTGCGAAGTGAAAACAATATCAAACTCTGAAAGAACCATCTGCCATTTGGCCAGACGCCCAGTTGGCATCGGCTTTTCCAAGAGGTATTTCAAAGGATCGGAACGGGATATGAGATAAGTGGTATGACTTAGCAGGTAGTGTCTCAACTTTTGAGCTGCCCAGGCCAATGCACAGCAGCTTTTCTCAATAAATGAATAATGAGCCTCATACTGGGTGAGTTTCTTGCTAAGATAGTAGATGGGCTGTTCTTTCCTTCCGAAATCATCGTGTTGTCCCAGAACACAACCCACTGCTCCGTCGAGTACGGATAAATACATGATCAAAGGCCGGCCTGGTTTGGGTGGCACTAGGACCGGAGGGTGCAGCAAATAATCTTTAATCTTGTCAAAAGTCTGTTGGCACTCCTCATTCCAATGCAATGACACATTCTTTTTTAGCAACTTGAATAATGGTTCACACGTCGCGGTCAATTGGGCAATGACTCTTCCAATGAAATTAATTTTCCCCAAGAAACTTTCTGCGTTTTCGGCACTGGCATGTCTCGAATTGCCTTGATCTTTACCGGGTCTATCTCTATGCCCTTTTTGCTGACGATGAATCCCAACAGCTTACCAGCTGGCGCTCCAAAGGCGCATTTTGCCGGATTTAACTTTAAATTGTACTTTCGCAACCTTTCAAATAACTTTCTTAAATCAATCAAATGGTCCTCGGCTTTCTTGAATTTGATTATAATGTCATCCACGTAGACCTCCATCTCCTGGTGGATCATATCATGAAACAAAGTAGTCATAGTCCTTTGATAAGTAACTCCGGCATTCTTTAAACCAAATGGCATTACTCGATAGTAAAAGGTGCCCCAAGGGGTGATAAATGCAGTCTTTTCTCTATCCTCTTCAGCCATTAAGATCTGATGGTATCCAGCAAAACAATCACAGAAAGATTCAATTTCGCGTCCGGCAGTGTTGTCTAGAATGATGTGGATATTGGGCAAAGGAAAATCATCTTTTGGACTGGCTTTGTTGAGATCCCTATAATCAACACAAACTCGTACTTCTCCATTTTTCTTTGGAACAGGAACTGGGTTTGAGAGCCAAACGGGGTAATGGGATACAATGATAATGTTAGTCTTAAGTTGCTTTTCAATTTGCTCTTTTATTTTGAGGCTCATGTCTGGTTTGAATTTATGGGGCCTTTGTTTTACTGGTGGAAAAGCTGGGTTTGTAGGTAATCTGTGCACCACTACATCCGTCGAAATGCCAGTCATATCATCATAAGACCATGCGAACACATCTTGAAATATAGACAAAAATTCAATCATCTCCTCTTTCTGCTTTTTGTTCAAATGAATGCTGATTTGTATCTCTTTAACCTCAGTCTCAATGCCAACATTGACAATTTCTGTTTCTTCTAGGTTCGGTTTAGGTTTCTCCTCATATTGTTCAAGATCTTTTGAAAAAGAATCAAACACTTCCTCACTATCACTCTCGTCTTGTAATTCAGATTGCATAACTTCCAAGTCGTGAGTGATATAAAGATTGTCATCATTGGATTCCAGAACAGTGATATCCATAGGGTCAAATAATTTTATTTTTGGCCATCTGAAAGAATTAAAAAATTCGAGACAATAAGCAAATAGACACATGAATGAATGGCATGATAAAACAAACTATGCACTTTCATAAAACTTCAAATCAAAGCGGAAACAAGCTTAAGACATAAGTGCAAAAGATGCTTTCATTGAACTATTTACATATGCAAGAAAAAGTTTTCATGAACTTTAATAAATGACAACCCCCTGTACATTTACCGAAACTCCTTTTGCATAGGAAAGTATTCGGCGGTCCAGTTGTGTATAGCTCCTTCGGGAATGTCTGGGAATTCGGCATCATCTGACGGGCCATTTTCGGATATTGCTCCCACAAACAAATGAGTCAAGCTTGTCTCCACTTCATCAATTGGGCTAAATTCAGATGTAATGACTTCAGCTGGCTTTGGAAAGGTATAGCGTAACGGCGGAATGTCTAGCGCACCTAACTTGCCTTCCTTTTCTGCCCTTTTGCGCGCTTTCATCTATTGTATATCTCTGGCAGTCGGACGGAATCCCAACCCAAATTGGTCCTTCTTTTCAATGAGTTCCACGGGCTTCAGAATGCCTTGCAGATTGCATCCCAATCCCTTATCAAATTCATATCTTCCACGAATCATTTCCTTGGCCATCATAACACTGGCCGCTGGCAAAACCCTTTCGTCTTTTGACTCCTCGCTCGTTCTCCAACTCACAGAGACAGTATCAGCTGTACGATAAGAAGACACTGAAGCATTTCGATTACCATCCTCCTCAGGCTCAGAATCAGCGATTACAATGCAATTTTCTTTAGTAAAAATGGTTACCAGCTGGTCGTTCACCACAAATTTCAGCACTTGATGCAGGGAAGAGGGTACAGCGCCCGAGCTATGGATCCACGGCCGTCCGAGCAAAACATTATAGACACTAGGAAAATGCATAACTTGGCAAGCTATCTGAAATTGAGCGGGCCCCATTTCGACCACCAAATTTACTTCTCCTAGGGACTCTCTTTGGGCTCCGTCAAATCCTCGAACTACGGTCTCTGAGGGTTTTAGTTTGACATCTTGCAGCCCTAATTTCACCAACGTGCTCCAAGGACAAATATTAAGGGCAGACCCATTGTCGATCAGTACCTTAGGCAACATTCTTCCATTGCACCTCACAGCTACATACAAGGCCTTGTTATGACCAGTTCCTTCGGCAGGCAACTCTTCATCAGAAAAGGTTATTTGTTTGGAAGTCAGTACATTCCCAACTATGTGCGAGAAATTGTCAATCGAAATATCCTTGGGAATACGAGCCTTAGTCAACACTTCAAGTAATGCATTCCTATGCAAGTCTGAGGTGAAAAGCAAGTCTAGGATAGAAATCTGGGCAAGCATTTTGTTCAGTTGCTCAACCACATTGTATTCGCTTCTCTTAAGCCTTTTGAGAAAATCCCACGCTTCTTTTTCGGTCACTGCAGGTTTGGTAGTCGGTTCACAATTGCTTCCTTGGACTGGGGCACTAGCGGCGGAGGGACTGGTAATCCTCCCTGACCTCATAACAACAGACACTTCTTCCTTCAAAACTGGTTTTCCTCCGATTTGCAAAACGGGCTCACTATAATTCCACGGCACTTGTCGTAGGCTTAAAACTGGCGCTTGTTCTGGGAATTCAATTACTACAGGTTCTAAGGCCGCACTTTCAGATGGGGTTAGGTCTAAAATGAAGGGCATTTTGTCTTCCTCATACGATGCCTCCTCTATCACAAATGGTTGGTCCATTATCCCAAATACTTCTGTCTTATTTGACACGCTTCGGACAAGCTCCTCAAATTCCTCATCATCCATAATAACTCCTACAGTATCAGTGTGCTCCGGCAAGGGGTTCTTGCTCACATTCGGTCCTTGCTCTTCTCTCTTCCTAACCACGATTTCCCCTGCTTCCAACATGTCTTGAACCTTATGTTTAAGGAGTCGACAATTGGCCGTGGAGTGACCGGGTGCTCCGGAATGATAAGCACAAGTAGCCTGTGGATTATACCCAACTGGCATGCCATACGGGTAAGTTGGAGGGGGAATCACGCCTATTTTACCGGCAGCCTTTAATTGTTCATACAACAGATCCAAAGGGCTGCCAAGGTTGGTGAATGTTCGGGTGTGATTTTGATTGTAGGCTTCAGTAAGTTGGGGATAGTTATAGGTGGGTCTGTTCAGTGGGGGAGCTCTTTGATGGTAAGGGGGTCGAGGACGAGTTTGTTAAAAGCTAGGTTGGGATATTTGGAAAGGGGCCGTAGGCGGGTTGGCGTAGTTTGGACGAGGTCGGGGGTGCGAGATATTGGTACTGTAGACAGGGTAAGGGCTTGGATAGTTGGGATACGGTGAATAGGTTGGTTGATGTTGAAATCGGGGTTTTGGTATAGGGTTTTGATCCCAGATGAAGGCAGTTTCCCCCTCTTTCTTTTTAAATTGCGGCTTTTTCCCACTACTCCCTTGTCCTTGTAAAGCATCCAACTGCATTTTGAGAGCGGAGACATTAACTATCTTCCCACCTCTTACAAAGTCATCGTACTCTTCAAGCTTATTGACAATGGCGGCGAACGAACATCCAGTCATGCGAAAAATTTCTTCAAAGTACGGCGGATCATGTGCTTTAATGAACGTGCGTATGATTTCGTCCTCGGTCATTGGTGGCTCGACTTTTGCAGCTATTTTCCTCCATCTCTTGGCATAAGTCTTGTGATCCTCAGAGGGCTTTCTTTTTGTTCCCTCCAACGTGGTTCGTGTCGGAGCCAACTCGCAGTTATACTCGTACTGCCTTACAAAAGCACTGGATAAGTCAATCTAGGTTTTTACTTCTTCGGGCTTCAGATTGGAGTACCAGTCAAGTGCATCCCCTTCCAGACTTTCGGGGAACAACCTTAAAGGCAAATTCTCGTCATCTACCGGCTTTCCCAACTTCTTAGCAAATAGTCGGAGGTGTGTTTTGGGATTACCCGTCCTGTCATACTTGTTAAATTTAGGAGTTTTGAATCCCTCAGGCAACTGTACATTCGGAAAAAGGCAAAGCTCATCGTAATCCAAGACTCCTTGCTTGTTCAACCCCTGACTTTTCCTCATAAATTCATCAAAACGGTCAAGGCGCTTAAGCAACTTCATATCAACGGGAGCGGAAGATTCCCCCATTTCTGGCTTGGTTTGAACAGTATGGTCTGGCAGGAATGGCTCAGCAGTAGGGTGGTAAAAGGTATGTGGCTCAGGTGGTATATTTGATGTGACGTGGGGTTGTGGACCTCGCATATGAGTAGGAAAAATTGGAGGATTAAGGGGGTAAGTGTATGGCAAGTTTGTGGTAGGATAGGTGAAAGTTTCTTCGGGTGGAATAGGAAAGGATGGAGTAACAGTGGCTTGAGTCGAAGGTATGACAAATGGCTCTTGCTCAGGCTGTCTAGCGGGCACGGGCTCGGGTTGAACTCTGCTACTGATAAGCTCGTCAATCGATTTCCTTTGGGTCGCCATCTCGGTAGCCATCTCTCTAAATTTAGTAAGCATTTCGGTCAGCTGAACCCCCAAACTCGTAGTCTCAGGTTGGGCGGTAGTAGCAGACCTGTCGGATTGTTCCGGTTGTGAACTCATGTTTACACGACTCCTCTGAGCTCGACTACGGGATCGCGTTATGATGGGGTTTCGACGAGAAGCTATGTTTAAATATTACCTGAAAATATGAAATGACTTGTCTTTAGATCTTAGCCCCGGCTTAGCTTTTTTAAAAAAAATAAAATAAAGAAAAAAAGAAAAAGACAAGAGTTAGTAAATATCCAAAAAATTCGAATGCATGTCCTATTGGGGGACCCTTTTTGTGCCAAGGGTAGGCCTAATATGATGCGATACCTTCGGGGTAAAATTCCAGTTTCAAACCTGTAAGTAAATATAAAAGTAGGAATTCTCATTAAAAAATGGATAAACTCAATCCTTCTTTACAACGTCATTGATGGTTCGACTGACCATTTGTCGCGCCCCATTTTTTGATAAATAAATAAATGGTTTAAAAATGTATTTTTTGTGATTGGAAAATGAATTGTGATTTAAAAGAAAAAATGGGTCTAAATGGGGGGTTGAGAATGCGACGATTTGACCCAAAATTATAGTTTAAAAAGGGTTTTTAAAATAAAAATTGGAGTCGCCACTTGGTAATGAGTTAAGGTGTACCAAGTCACCTAAAAATGAATTTTTAAAGAAAAAATAGGAAAAAGTAGTAAGAAACCCCTTTTAAACGACTCCTAGTCCACGTAAACCAAAGAAAAAGGTTCGGGAGTCACATTTGACAAAGGGGAAGGCAAGGATAAAATCCAAGGCACCCCTTTGACCTAGCCAAGGCTAGTTGCATGATTTAATCAAAGATTTTCTTGTTTTAACCAAAGAATTTATTACATTTGGATGCATTACATGAATGCAAACCCTAGACCTAAGGGTATTGGGGAAATTTCTCTTCAAAGGTTGAGTGGTGCCAATCACATTAATTGTGAAGCCCAATAACGATCTTTTGAAGAAGTCACGAATAATGCGAGTGGAATGCAAATGAATGGAATGCATGTATGCAATGTGAGGACATGAGTTTGAAAAAGTAATAAAAGACAATAAATATGTAAATGAAAATGTGCACGTGAGTGGGTAAGGTACGGTATGTGAAGTGATAATATGAAGTGCATGTGTGCAAGTGATGATAAAAGTGTTCGTGTGACGACCCCACTTCTCCCAAGGGCGAACCCAAGAGTATCGGCGGGCCGCCTGCCTAGCTCGCACCAGGACTCAAAACTTAAAGCAATAAAACTAGATAAATCGAAAGAGCACTTTATACAATATATACAACCACCATAAGTTCTATTTACAGCTTCAAGAGTATCGAGTCAACCCACTCTAATATACTATTACCACAACCAGCAGAAGATAGACCCTAAGAAGGGTACTTATACAAACCACCAAAACAAAGAAACAAACATACTATATGTCCAACTATTACAATCAAACCTAACTAGACTAGTGTACGTGCCAAAAGTCCCCGCATCGGCCCCTGCTAAGGAAAACAAAAGGAAAGGGGTAAGCTATATGCTTAGTAAGTAAACAGGGGCGAAAGCGTAAATTTCACATTACAACAGTTACACAGTAAGAGTAAAGCAAAAGCAGAAAAGTAACATCACATAATAAGGATACAGATGGCTCCAAAGCCAAGTCATGTGCTATGCGTGATCTCCTGTCGACACTCCGTCGACCAAAAATAAGGTCCGTAGAACTTCACTTGTACACCCACCGACACCTTATCACCCTCACTGGCCAGTCACCTCACAAACTTGCCCGGGCGAACGAAATCACAAACTTGAGCTTGAGTCACAAGCTCGGGTCACAAACTTGGTCACCTTCTCGGTGAACCGGATTCACAAAATTGGTTCATAACTTGAACCTACAAACTTGGTGACCTCAGACTAAGTTGGACTGACTTCGACCAAGCCCTAACCGGCCCGAATAGTCCATCTAGGTCATGAGTTCAACCTCAAACTCACAAACTTCACAAAATTTATTCAAAAGTCACCCCGAGCCACAAGCTCGAGGGGTTTAGTTCCAAAATGATTCATATACATATGTCATGTACAAATATGAGCACAAACTAGGGTTTAGGTCGAGTGCGATAAAGTACACCCTCGCCTAAGTACCCTTTTCATACATATCGAAACGCATAAGCAACTAACACACAAAAGCGGCCTGAATACTTACACAACGAACAAAAGAGCAAAATACGAAATTCGTGCCGCGAGGAGTTGCTAGTAGGCCCCACCGGCTCCACCTAGCTCACAAACGTCTAAAATAGAAGATTGTGTCACAATATATCACAAACGGCTACTAACATACTTAAAACAAGCAAAACGACAAAATCGGCACATACGAGTGCGGAAACGGCACACGGAAACGGGAATGGCGGCCTAGCCATTTTGCCGTCAAAACTGTTTTGAGCCTAATCGAAGCTATGAGTGTCGGATCAAGGTACATGAGGTACCATTATGAAGCTAAGAGACAGGGTTACAATATTGTAGAAGGTCACTCAACCAAGTTTCGAGTGCAAATAGGTCAAAAGGCAAGATACTATATCAAAAACGTAAAACAGATTCACCAAAACGCATTCCAGCGGAAACATCATTACTCAGGCTCTACAAGTCCAAATCCAAAAATTCCAAAGGCATATGGTAGCTAATACATCAAGCTACATTTCATCAGAAGACCTCAAAGGCCAAATCGTGCATTTTCATGATCGAAAATGGAAGACTACACGAAAACAGAAATCTGGGCACGAAACAGGTTTCAAAAACAGTCAAGGGTATTGCGGTCATTTCACATGATACAGTGGTCAGATCAAGCTGAACATTTACAGGTAACTATTTTATAGCCTTGGCTACAACTTTCATGTTTTGGCCAAAATCTAATTCGGTGAGGATCAGGGTGAAAAGTCACGGTCCAATTGAGTGAAAAGGCAACCCTGTTCGCAGCACCCCTTCCCAGGCCAGTCTCAGTATTTCTGACCTTTCTCACTCCAGACTACTCTAATTGACCTGACATTTTACAGGCACCTTTAAAACATCAATACCTACAACTTTTATGTTTTAAACAAAGGCCAATTCGGCCTCTAACCATATGATACAAAACCGGACAGAAAAGAGGGCAAAATTTTCCAGATTCTGGAATTTTCAATTTTCAATGCAACCTTCCTTGATTTCTTACTTCCAACACTACCAAAACCCCTTATATAACCTTAATTACAACATATATTAACCATACACCAAGTTGGGCAGCAAATCATCAAACCCTAGTTCATATAACCAAAAGGGAAAAACTCCCAAAACATGATAGCATCCATTATTCACCACCAAATTTGAGTTGCTAAGCTAATTTACACAAGATTCAAAAGATCAAAGACCATGATCAGATTTCATACCTCAAAGACAAGCTTGGATGAGTGATAATCAACCCCCTTGGAAAATTTCTGGTTCTCCTAGCTTCCCAAGCTTCCAAACTTACAATCAATCGGTTTAGTTTTCTTGTTGCTCACTTAAATGGATCAAACTCAAGATGGATTGGAGTTTCTTTCTCTTGGTTTTTCTCCCTCTCACTCTCGGCCAAGACAAGCAGAAATGAAGAAGAAATGCAGTCCAAGGAAAGATAAGAAAGCAAGAAAGAAAATATCAAACAAGGACCCAATAGAGTTGTGACAAGTGTCACCACCATAGCCAAGCATTTTTCTCTTTCTTCCCTTACATTTTTAGGCCACAAATTTGGGTCAAACTAGCTGGCAATTGGTAGATATTTTGCTCAAGAGTCAACAAGCTTGTATGGGAAGAAAGTGGTAGTCAATTGGTGCGTTCAAACGGTAGTGCGCGGGACCCGCCGGTTCGCGCCGTTTCTCTTAAAAACACACGTACTAGGGTTTTTACCTCCTATTCATTAACCTTATCTCATTGCTCCTAATCAAATATTATTTCTCACTTAAAAGTCACTTTTAATCACCAAATTTGATCCTTGTTCCGTACCGAAAATTCATCCGGTGAAAATCGCCAAAAACCCTAATTCACTCTTAACTTAGAATTGAAAAGTGAACCCCTACTTCCTAGGTTCATTTACACTTATTGTGGAGTGACTGGGTTGTATGGCCATAGTAATTGAATAATTTCCAAATAAAAGGCCTTTTTAAGAAAAACGTGAGGAATTTTACAATTCCAGTAATTAAAATTAGGGTTTTCCATCAAAATATGAGATATTTGAGAAAAGCGATTAGTCACAAGTAGATTAGGGTTTTCGATTAAAATTTAGGGTTTCTAGTCTTTTGGAACAAAATAAGGTTTTAAATCAAACCCAAAGAAATAACTTTAGTATCTTCCTTGAAACAAAATAATGTTTTAAAATAAAATGAACTAAAGAAACCGTAAAACAATAGCATCTTAAAAGTTCGGGTGTCACAATCTCCACTCCTTAAAAGAATTTCGTCCTCGAAATTCCAACTTGCACTAATCAGATCAAATAATCCTCGAAAGCAGTCAAGTACTAAGAATTTCCAATCCTATTTATCACTTAACATCGAGCCAACATGTAGCTAAACTAGTAACCAAATAGAACATGCAAAAGGGCTGGGTTCAACTAACTAACATGGCTTAGGTTCAAGTCAGAAATTTCTCAGGTTGGAAATATTACCCCTAGCGGTGCTTGAAAGCACAGCAGGCAATGCCTCAAAATTTCAACCACACGAGTAGTAGCCGGTCGACAACCACACAAGTACGAATAAGTTCAAAAGCCGGGTTCAAACAAATAAATTCAAAAATTATGCTCAAATATACATATTTTTACAAAGTCACACTAAAAATATACAAGTTATCCGACATCCGGTCGGAGCAGAATCCATTATTTACATGAGCACTACGGCTTCAAAAATGTAGTCAATCACCGGGTAACAAAAGAAACCAGGCATACTGGTTATAACAAAATAAACATGTCAGATATAACAAAATAAACATATCCGATAGTCAAAAGGAAATCCCATCAACGGCCTACGCGCCTCCCCTACGGAACCTACCTAATCCACCAGCACCGCCCCGGCGGCCCTAGAGTGCAAACCTAAAGAATAGGTCCAAATAACTAACTTCAATATTAAGTAAGAAACTAGTCGATTCACACTGGGACTGGCCATCTCCAAGTGCAATCAACTCAATCCCCACTTTGCCTTATGGAAAAAAAGTCAAATATCAAAATCTTAGCATTCAATATTTACCTTAATAGCCAAGTATCCCACAGTCCGGCATCCTAAACTTCATGCCTAGGATACACTACAGAGATCGGAAGCCTAAGCTCTGATACCAACTGTGACGACCCCACTTCTCCCAAGGGCGAACCCAAGAGTATCGGCGGGCCGCCTGCCTAGCTCGCGCCAGGACTCAAAACTTAAAGCAATAAAACTAGATAAATCGAAAGAGCACTTTATACAATATATACAACCACCATAAGTTCTATTTACAGCTTCAAGAGTATCGAGTCAACCCACTCTAATATACTATTACCACAACCAGCAGAAGATAGACCCTAAGAAGGGTACTTATACAAACCACCAAAACAAAGAAACAAACATACTATATGTCCAACTATTACAATCAAACCTAACTAGACTAGTGTACGTGCCAAAAGTCCCCGCATCGGCCCCTGCTAAGGAAAACAAAAGGAAAGGGGTAAGCTATATGCTTAGTAAGTAAACAGGGGCGAAAGCGTAAATTTCACATTACAACAGTTACACAGTAAGAGTAAAGCAAAAGCAGAAAAGTAACATCACATAATAAGGATACAGATGGCTCCAAAGCCAAGTCATGTGCCATGCGTGATCTCCTGTCGACACTCCGTCGACCAAAAATAAGGTCCGTAGAACTTCACTTGTACACGCACCGACACCTTATCACCCTCACTGGCCAGTCACCTCACAAACTTGCCCGGACGAACGAAATCACAAACTTGAGCTTGAGTCACAAGCTCGGGTCACAAACTTGGTCACCTTCTCGGTGAACCGGATTCACAAAATTGGTTCATAACATGAACCTACAAACTTGGTGACCTCAGACTAAGTTGGACTGACTTCGACCAAGCCCTAACCGGCCCGAATAGTCCATCTAGGTCATGAGTTCAACCTCAAACTCACAAACTTCACAAAATTTATTCAAAAGTCACCCCGAGCCACAAGCTCGAGGGGTTTAGTTCCAAAATGATTCATATACATATGTCATGTACAAATATGAGCACAAACTAGGGTTTAGGTCGAGTGCGATAAAGTACACCCTCGCCTAAGTACCCTTTTCGTACATATCGAAACGCATAAGCAACTAACACACAAAAGCGGCCTGAATACTTACACAACGAACAAAAGAGCAAAATACGAAATTCGTGCCGCGAGGAGTAGCTAGTAGGCCCCACCGGCTCCACCTAGCTCACAAACGTCTGAAATAGAAGATTGTGTCACAATATATCACAAATGGCTACTAACATACTTAAAACAAGCAAAACGACAAAATCGGCACATACGAGTGCGGAAACGGCACACGGAAACGGGAATGGCGGCCTAGCCATTTTGCCGTCAAAACTGTTTTGAGCCTAATCGAAGCTATGAGTGTCGGATCAAGGTACATGAGGTACCATTACGAAGCTAAGAGACAGGGTTACAATATTGTAGAAGGTCACTCAACCAAGTTTCGAGTGCAAATAGGTCAAAAGGCAAGATACTATATCAAAAACGTAAAACAGATTCACCAAAACGCATTCCAGCGGAAACATCATTACTCAGGCTCTACAAGTCCAAATCCAGAAATTCCAAAGGCATATGGTAGCTAATACATCAAGCTACATTTCATCAGAAGACCTCAAAGGCCAAATCGTGCATTTTCATGATCGAAAATGGAAGACTACACGAAAACAGAAATCTGGGCACGAAACAGGTTTCAAAAACAGTCAAGGGTATTTCGGTCATTTCACATGATACAGTTGTCGGATCAAGCTGAAAATTTACAGGCAACTATTTTATAGCCTTGGCTACAACTTTCATGTTTTGGCCAAAATCTAATTCGGTGAGGATCAGGGTGAAAAGTCACGGTCCAATTGAGTGAAAAGGCAACCCTGTTCGCAGCACCCCTTCCCAGGCCAGTCTCAGTATTTCTGACCTTTCTCACTCCACACTACTCCAATTGACCTGAAATTTTACAGGCACCTTTAAAACATCAATACCTACAACTTTCATGTTTTAAACAAAGGCCAATTCGGCCTCTAACCATATGATACAAAACCAGACAGAAAAGAGGGCAAAATTTTCCAGATTCTGGAATTTTCAATTTTCAATGCAACCTTCCTTGATTTCTTACTTCCAACACTACCAAAACCCCTTATATAACCTTAATTACAACATATATTAACCATACACCAAGTTGGGCAGCAAATCATCAAACCCTAGTTCATATAACCAAAAGGGAAAAACTCCCAAAACATGATAGCATCCATTATTCACCACCAAATTTGAGTTGCTAAGCTAATTTACACAAGATTCAAAAGATCAAAGACCATGATCAGATTTCATACCTCAAAGACAAGCTTGGATGAGTGATAATCAACCCCCTTGGAAAATTTCTGGTTCTCCTAGCTTCCCAAGCTTCCAAACTTACAATCAATCGGTTTAGTTTTCTTGTTGCTCACTTAAATGGATCAAACTCAAGATGGATTGGAGTTTCTTTCTCTTGGTTTTTCTCCCTCTCACTCTCGGCCAAGACAAGCAGAAATGAAGAAGAAATGCAGTCCAAGGAAAGATAAGAAAGCAAGAAAGAAAATATCAAACAAGGACCCAATAGAGTTGTGACAAGTGTCACCACCATAGCCAAGCATTTTTCTCTTTCTTCCCTTACATTTTTAGGCCACAAATTTCGGTCAAACTAGCTGGCAATTGGTAGATATTTTGCTCAAGAGTCAACAAGCTTGTATGGGAAGAAAGTGGTAGTCAATTGGTGCGTTCAAACGGTAGTGCGCGGGACCCGCCGGTTCGCGCCGTTTCTCTTAAAAACACACGTACTAGGGTTTTTACCTCCTATTCATTAACCTTATCTCATTGCTCCTAATCAAATATTATTTCTCACTTAAAAGTCACTTTTAATCACCAAATTTGATCCTTGTTCCGTACCGAAAATTCATACGGCGAAAATCGCCAAAAACCCTAATTCACTCTTAACTTTGAATTGAAAAGTGAACCCCTACTTCCTAGGTTCATTTACACTTATTGTGGAGTGACTGGGTTGTATGGCCATAGTAATTGAATAATTTCCACATAAAAGGCCTTTTTAAGAAAAACGTGAGGAATTTTACAATTCCAGTAATTAAAATTAGGGTTTTCCATCAAAATATGAGATATTTGAGAAAAGCGATTAGTCACAAGTAGATTAGGGTTTTCGATTAAAATTTAGGGTTTCTAGTCTTTTGGAACAAAATAAGGTTTTAAATCAAACCCAAAGAAATAACTTTAGTATCTTCCTTGAAACAAAATAATGTTTTAAAATAAAATGAACTAAAGAAACCGTAAAACAATAGCATCTTAAAAGTTGGGGTGTCACAGTTCGTGTGCAAGTGAAGAAACATAAATGTGCACGTGTGCAAAATGAGGAGGAAAAAGATGAAAGTGTGATGAGGGTATAAAATGGTAGAGTGGATTTAAAAATGCATGAGCCTAGGGAGTTCATGCATATTGGGTACGGGGAGACCTAAATCGTGACTCAATTTGCCCTTTTATAGAGGGAATACAAGCGTGCTAAGGCTTAGGAAAAAGCCACACTCGTCTATATCCCATATTTAAGGGGACTCTCAAGCAAATGAACCCTATAACTAGCATGAGATGCAAAAGCCCTAAAATGAAGGGAAAAGGGTTTCGAGGAACATGCCAAATGATAAACTAAGAAAAATGCATGACATGTAATGAACACGTAAATATGTACTAACGAGGGGAAATCCCTAAGGGTCTAGCGTTGGACTAGCCCATTCTATGAATTCCTACTAGCGTTGGACTAGCGGAAACGTACATTCATCCATCACATTCATTCAGGGATATGGAAAGCGAGTAGACATGTCAATCACATAGCACATAATACTTAGCATGCATATCTAGATGCCAAAACCTAAGAAAGCGATTAAACATATAGCACATAGACATGCAAGACACATAAGGTAATTGAGGCCCTAACTATTACATTTGCTAGCTAGGCACATGACTTCGATAGGTCTTCATTGAATGCTCCTCCAAGCCCTATCTATTACATTAGGGAAACCCTACTACAATCTAAAAGGGGGAAAAGGAATAAAATAATTAAATCCCTAACTATTACAAGCCAAGAGGTGTACACATACCCCATTAAAAGAATAACTTAATGAAAGCAAAAGTAAATAAAATAAATGAACTAAAGACAAGCTAGGAAAGCAAGTTAGACATGCGATTCTCACTTAGCACATTGTATCACATAGGAGAGACAAAAAGATAAAAGAGATTATACCTTCCCCCTTTTGTGATGTTAATAAGGTAGAGAGGTCCCAACTTAGGCTAAAACCATCAAACAAAGGATTAATGCACCAATTTAATAGTAAAACGTAAACAAAACAAATTGAATCCACCAAATCATCAAATCATTCCTCAATTACAACTTAATGGAGTCAAAAGTTAATTAAAGATCAAGAAATCGGAATGACCTATTTAACTCACAAGTATAGCATCTACCAAGGACCCAAAAACAAACATTTCTCAATCCTTTGAATCCAATTGAAACACTCAAGAACCCAAAAGTCCCTAAGTAAATAACAAAAGGCCAAAACGGTTCAAATTGCAATCAACTTAGGACTTAATTGCAAAATTAACAAAGCTTTTGTACCAAATCATAATTATCACAAAGATTCGGGGTCCCAATTAAAGAAGAACAGAGTTAGGGATCTATTTGCAATCAAATTAAAGACCCGATTGAAAGAAATTGAAAGTTTATAGGGCTATAGTGCAACAAAGGGGACTTGGGGGGCTGAAGAGGTAATTTTTGGAAATCAATTACATGCATGCAGTCAGCAAATTTCTGCTGAAATTGAAACCATTCCTTCGGCCATTTCTGCCATGACCAATATGCACAAACTTCAGCAACTTCAAGCAAATTTTCGGCACAATGGTTCGGCCAATTATTGTCTAGATGGACAACAAACATTCAATCACAACTCAAATATTTTAGACCCGAACACCCCAAGACCAATCTAAGCATCTTAACCCATCATTTAAACGTTCAAACAAACCAAAAATGTAGAAAAGAAAAACATGCAAAGGCTGGAAAATTTTCACGCAAAAATGGCTTTGAGCTTCGGCAACCAATGCTTCTGAGCTTCGGCGCACCGCATGGCAAATTTATATAATCACCTCAAACCATGGACCCAATCTCAAATTATTATTAGGCTTATCATGCATCCAAAACAAAATGAGAAAGATTTCTAGGCTAACTTCATGTAAGCTACTAAAAAAAATAAAACTTTCGGCAATCAAATCTGTCGGCAAATTCTGGAAATTTTCTGCAATTTCCAGCATTCAACCAGGCAGAAAAACAGCCGTGCATCATGACTTCAAAAATGGAAATGCAATTCTTCCCATTACTTCCGCAAGACTCAAACCAATACAAGTCATGCAATGAACATATTCGGCAAAACTAAAATCCATTTTCCAGCCACTATTTTCCTTTCCTAATCTACAATGGAATTCAAGACATATGTAGCCCACAAAACTCAAACAAAAGGCGACCTCTTGAACCAAAACAACACCCTACACATCCTATCATCAAGACTCAACCATAAACCAAGCATTTCCTAGAACTCTCTTACCCATATTACACACAAAGACCAGCAAAATAACAGCCGTGAACTCTTGTGAACCCATCAGCTAGACCACAAAACATCCATCCCCAAACAGACCCAACCTAACGAAAAGCGAGAACCATCTGCTCTAGCTGTACACAAACACAGAAATACAGCGAAAAAGGAACAATTTTGGTTGGTGAAACGCAAGTGAATGCAAGGAAATAACAACTGTTTCGCAAAAATCATTCAAAAGCACCGAGTTTTACTTTGGTAATGTAAAAATCCAGAATCTCTAACTATGCCAACCAGATTTCTCATGAAATGGAAATAGACAAAGAAAAAGAGAGAAAAATTAATTACCAGTTCACCGTTTTTGGACCTGGAATTTCAGCTTGGGTTCTACTCCGATGACGAAACCAGAACTAAACGTTCAGCCTTGGATCTCCTCTTTCCCTTGTTTTTTCTCAAACCTCTCGGTTCCTCATCCTTTTAAACCTCTATCTCTCGGTCTCTCCTTTTTATTTTCTTACTCTATCTCCCCAAGTCCCTTTTTCATCCAAACCTTGCTGATATCCTTTCTTCCTTCTAGCCGTCTCACAGAAGCTTGCTCAGTTTTCTTTCTTTTGTTTTGCCAACTTGCGGCCGTCAACCTCTCTTACCTCTTTCTCTCTCCTTCTCAGCTAAAACCTAGCCAACCCCTTCTAGATTCATCCTCCCCTCCAGGTGTCCTAGACACCTGGCCTCTTATGCTAAATTTTTTACCCCCCGAAGGACCTCCTGAAATCTCGTTTTCAAGCTGCGGCAAAAACGCAGCTTTTATGCCGCGTATTGGCTACTTTTTTCTTTTTTTTTTCTTTTTTTTTGAAACTAGTAATTTAATTACAAATAATAAAATTAAAACAAAAACAACAATTCAAGTAATATTAAACAAAAATAAACAATAAAAAATAATAAACAACAAAGTTGTGATTTTTCAATTTCCATTTTCATCATTTTTCACTTTTTTTTCCTTTTTTCTTCCAAGAAAGCATTGAATTTAAGTTACAAACAACTAAATCATATTTTTTGAATGCTTTTCCCTTTCCTTTTTCCTTTTTTCAAGAAATTCTATGCTAAAAACTTAAAAATAAAAATAAAACTAGAAACTAAAACTAAAAAATGAATAAAACTAACACTACAAATAGAAACAAAAAAAAATAAAAAGAAAATGAAATTACACCAAAAATTTGGTGTCTACACCATTCTTACAAAATCTTCATGCCTAGCTAGTTTAGTGTGTTGGGATTCCCTAGAACTCCCAATGCTAAGTTTCCGAATCTCATCTTGGATTTTATCAAATGCACCCAATGCCTTTTCTAATTTCTCGATCTTCCTTGCCTCTTTCTTCAATTGTGAGCGGGCGTCTTCCAATGCTTGATCGGCCACCATGATCTGCAACTGATGATCCTCCAATTCTTTCCTCAATTTCTCATTCTGCTCCTCGAGGCTAATGGAGACCAACGGTGCCCTTTCTCTTCCTTGTTCCATCATTGATTTGATCCATTCGTTGTACTCCAAGACGACCTTAGGCTCTACCTTATTCACTTGGTCCAAATGCAGGTTGTCCAAACTACACAGATTCCCCCAAGATTCCAGCACCATACTCCGGCACTCAGCAATTGTATTGAGTTCGATGCTTCCCGCTCCTTGTATGGTTGGCACTCGCTGCGGATACCCAAACTGTCTCATAACTCGTTGTGGCACATACATAATCAATCCACTGGTGCTTGCTAACGGTATGAAGCCAAGTTGTGTAGTCTTGAAAGCTGGATCCTTTACTTTCGTCCAATCAAGAACCCATTGTATCTTATCCGAAGTTAAAGCATTGAATTCCTGAATAAACAAACTTGGAGACGCTATTCGATAGTATTTTCTAACCCTTTCTCGGTGCGACTCAACCCAATTTGCTGTTGGAAGGCATGGTCCCAATGGATTTAGCGCTCTTTTTGACAGATGTTCCATGGCCCATATTTGAAGTACCAGGTTGGATGCATAGAAAAATCCTCTCTTCTTTCGGCATTCAGTAACAGCGGCGAAGATGTCAGCAATAATAACGGGTACTAGGGTGGGAGTTTTTCCTTTAATTCCCACGAACACACTCTGAACCATGTTGATCATTGAGAAAATAACTTTTCCATGCTTTTGCGAAAACAGGAGTAGATTAATCAGGGTTATCCCAAAAGTTTGTACTCGTTTCTCTTCCCACTGCTCTCTACTAATGAAGAAGTCCTCGTGGTGATGATCATAGGCTTCCTTTTCCCCAAATCGCTTGTATAAGAATTCCAGCGGGCATGACCTCGCGTCCGGGTGTTGGTTCATGCTAAACTGTTTCAACCCCAAGAACCTACAAAATTGTTCTCGGGTGCCATTCATTGGGTATACCATAGGGTGACCTTTCCCAGGCATTTGAAACAATCCTTCTATTTCCTCCAGGGTTGGCGTTAATTCACACTCTCCAAATCGGAAAACAGAGCCGTCCGGATCCCAGAACTTGAGCAAAGCTTGGACAATAGCTACATTCGAGGTTATGTTCAGGAGACTAGGTAAATGTCCTATATGCTGGAAAAGTCTATTCACTTCATGTGCCATATTGTTCTTCCAATCTACCAGCTCACGAGGTATCTGATTAAGCATTCTACACGGAGCCATCTGGGAGGAAATTCACTTTAGTACCTTACCTCAGGATTTTACCCCTTAGGTAATACAGAAATAGTAAACGTGTAAGTCCCATTGGATTAAATATCCGAGACATGTGGCGGCTTATTCCTAAACACGGGATCGCCTATGTGGCATTCCCTTTCTATGGCCTATGCGTGATGCCAGTTTATTAAAGTAGTAAAATATGCAATTCGAAATGAAACGTGACCTAAGGAACCCTTTATTTGCCCGGGTAGGTCTAAAATGGTATGGCATTATTAATTTATGAACGAAATATACCACAATTTTTTAAACGTGAGATAGCCTATCTACAAGGGTAGGTCCTAAAAGAAGGTCATGCCAGACCTTTTATCTCATAATGTTTGTGAATGCAAAGGCAAGAAACAAGAAAAGTTAGCTCAACACATAATCACACAACACATTGGACAATTAGATGACATAAAAAGCAACAAAGATAAATAAGGAAAGAGGGGTAGAATCCCTCCCCTCGTGCCTAGTGTCCATAATAGGGTAAGGTCGACTCTACCCTAGGCAATTCTAATATGGATGCATGAGGTTTAGTTCACTAATGCATCTAGACTCGATAAAACTTCAGCTCCCAAGCCTTCAGACCTAAAGGCGAAGGGTCATCACTCCCAGGGCCTTCGGTCGGTGGCTCGAGTGATCCCTTAGGTAGCGCTATGGGCGCAGAGCACACCATCCGCCTACCCAAGGCAATCGATCCTAATTCTACAAGGAGGTGTGGGAAACGCCCACGAAAAAAGAAAAAAAATGGGGTAAATAAGACTATGCATGCACGTATGAGGTGCTTTCTTATTGAGGGGAGGGATTGTACCATTATATGCGGTCGAAGGTTCTAGGGTGACTACTCCCCACCCAAATGCAATGCAAAACGCGAGATCACATCACATAAATTATTCATCCATCAAATCAATCGTACGCAAACGTGTGAGGGAAATACGCGCGAAATGCAAAAAACCCTAAAAAAAGGAAAAATACAACCCTAAACATCCAAATGCGATATATGAAAAGGTTAAAAGTAGAAAAGGTCGACTAAATCGGATGCTCGGACCCTCTAAGTCCCTAGTGGAGTCGCCAACTGCCGCGCCCCATTTTTTGAAAATAAAAGACGAGTTTAGAAAAATGTGGCTTTTGATTCAATTTTTGATTGAGAAAATGTATTATTTGATTTAAAAGAAAATGAAAAAATATGGGTCTAAATGGGTCTTGAAAATGCGACGATTTGACCCAAAATATAGTTTAAAAAAAGGGTTTTTGAATGAAAAATGGAGTCGCCACTTGGTATAGAGTTAAGGTGTAACAAGTCACCTAAAAATGAATTTTAAAGGAAAAAAGTAGAAAACCCTTTTTAAACGACTCCAAACCTACGAAAATCAGAGAAAAAGATTTGGGAGTCACATTTGAAGAAAGGGAAGGCAAGGATAAGAATCCAAGGCACCCTTTCAACCTAGCCAAGGCTAGTTGCGCGATTTAGTCAAAGATTTTTTTTATTTTAACCTAAAAATTTATCACATTTGGATGTTCTATATGAATGCAAACCCTAAACCTAGGAGGGTGTTGGGAGGTCGAAATGTATCTTCAAAGCTTGCTTGGTACCAATCACATTAATTGTGACGCCCAATAAAGACTTTTCGAAGAAGTCACGAATAATGCAAGTCATGAGACTCGAAAGAAAGGAAAAGTAAAGAAAATAATAATATACAAATGTGTATGACCTAAAGGAATGCATCATAATGGGTGCGGGGGACGTATACTTGTGACTTTCAATGTTCCCTTTAATAGATGGAATACGAGCGTGCTAAGGCTAGAAAAGCCAAACTCGTCCATATCCCATATCCAAGGGATTTTGCCCTAATTTAATCAAGCAAATGTTCTAACCTAGGTCCAATACTTAGATGAAATGCAAGTCTAATGTATGTTTCATGCAAAGGGTAGGTAATATACATATAAGGGAAAATATGAGGGAAGGGATATACATATAAGGAGGGATGTCATACAAAAATAATAAAAGCCCTGAAAATATGCATGAAATGAAGTGGTTTTATCACACAATCATGATCTAACGTGCGGATGGTTCCTAAGGGTCTAGCGTTGGACTAACCCATGTCTAGAATTTTCCACTAGCATTGGACTAGTGAGAAAGGTCGAAACAAAGGGCCACAACTAGCGTTGGACTAGTGTGGACTCGAGAAATTGACCACAACTAGCATTGGACTAGTGTGGTGACGTCACACATTAGTTACACTCAAATAAATCATGTAAGACCTACTAAAAGCATGTAAACACGTAATCACATATAGCACATAACACATAAGCATGCTTGTCTAAATGCATAATCCTAGGGAAAGCAATTAAACACATAGGCATATAAGCACACACAAACACATAGCACGCAAGCCTTATCTATTACAAAGGGGGGGATGCCTACTACAATCTAAGGGGGGAAACGGAATAAAATAAATAAAATAACTACCTAACTATTACAAATTCGGCATTCAAGTGCCTTTGAATGACTTGCTAATTAAAAAAAATGAAATAAAAAGAAAGCAAAATAGGCAATTAATCATAAAATGAAAAGCGAATTAAAACATGCATGTTTGCACATAACACGTAGGAGCACGTAGGAGAAATAAACTCAAAGAGATAGAGGTTACCTCCCTTTCAATGGTAATGAAATGAAGGAAAAATTATCTTCAAAACAATAAAACGGTCAAGGTACCACTTTAATTGAGAAAAATTAAAAGAAATGTGCAAATACAAAGTTCACTTGATCATAAAGTGTGAGAACCCGTAAAACCCTAATATTTTTCCTAGGGTTTATTACCCCTTAATTGCATAATTTTTGTATTTTCTGGCTTAGAAATATTTTTCTGGTAGATTTTATGAGCAGTTCTAGTTTCTAGATGATTTTTCTAGCATTGGTGAATTTTTAGAAAATTAAGGATATATAATGTACGTGGGACCCACTAGTGCGAAAAGTTCGGAAAAATTCGGCCAATAAGGTTAAGTTTTGAATACTGTGTAAAATTTATCGGGTGTTAAGAGATAAGTAGGGTGTGTGAAATGATTGATGTGAGAGAGAAAAGAAAGGATAGGAATGCATTTATGAGAGTGACAAGTGTCACTCTACCATTGGGTTTGACATAAGAAACACTATTCATACTTTTGACTATTTTTGACTAAGTGTTAAATACTTCAAAAAAATCATAAAATTCACCATCTCTTACCTCTTGTTGGCCGGCCATCCCAAGCTCAAGAAGGAAGAAACTCCATCAACTTTCAAGCTTCCACTTGGTTCAATCTTCCACAAACAAGAGCCTAAACTAGATTCCACTCCATAAAATCCTTTCTTCTAGTGCTAGTAAGTGTCTTAGTGAAGTTTGTTTGAAGGTCTAAGGTGTCCAACATCTCTACATCTCTTGTTCTTAGGTAAGTGATGTTTGACTACTCCCTTACACTTAATGATGGTTATTTTGTGCCTAATGGTGGCTTGAGTGATGGAATGTGTGATTTATTTCTTGATTTGAAGTGTTTTGGTGAAGTTTTCAATTTTATGATGAATTTTCTGGTTTAATATGAATGGGATGTTGTGGCTATCTTTGATGATTGGCAATGGACTATAATGACTCTTGTAGGTGTGAATTGTTGATAATTGCAACCAATTTTGGATTTGGAGTGAATTGAGAAAAGTTAGGGTTCATAATCCCCTAATTCTGTCTGGTTTTAGATCATAGGGTTAGAGGCCGAATTGGACTTTGCTCAAAACATGAAAGTTGTAGGTATTGATGTGTTTGAGGTGCCTGTACAATTTCAGGTCATTTGGATTAGTGTAGAGTGAGTTATGTCGGAATTACTGTAGCTGTTCTGCTTTGGTCAGAATGCGAAAACTGCGTTGGTATTTGGATATTTTGGCTGGAATCACTTTGGATTTGGATGTTGGTGTCTTCTGATGAAATGTAGCTGGATGTCTTAGCTATCATATGCCTTTGGAATTTCGGCATTTGGACTTGTATAGACTGAGTTATACCGATTACAGTTTTGTGTGTTTTGCAAACCTGTTTTGGTAATTTTGGTTTGGTATTTTGCATATTTGACCTAGTTGTGTTAGGAACTGGATTGAGTGGCCTTCTACATTGTTGTAGCCCTGTTTCTTGGATTCGAAACGGTGGGTCTTACACCCCCATCCGATAGTCGTAGGGAAATTGACGCCATTACCGCAAAATAAGGGCAAAACAGTTTTTCTATTCGGGGCCAAGACTAATGCTATTTCTAATTTCAGGTTTGCTATCATGCTTATTTATGCATATGGAACCCTATTGGGATTGTGTTTAGCATTGTTTTGTGACTCTTTCTCGAGTCTCATTGTATGTGTTACATGTTTTAGGGCGTGACGGTAGCTCACGACGTCTTGGTGATCGTGGTGCATGAAACACCACTTACTTGGTTGGTGAGTATACTACTCACTTACTTGTTATAATATGGCTTTGCTCTATGTGTATTTGATGACTTGAAGGCTTAATTGGTTATTGGAAGTGATTGAGGTGAGGGTGTACTTGACCGCCCTCACCCCTTGTGATTTCATTCATGGCTATTTACCGTATTACTGTAATACTGCACTGGTTATATGGTACATTGAATTCCATTCATGGAAACTGAATTGGTGTCGTTTGGGCGATTGTCCAACGGCCTTACTGTATTACTGAGCTCAACCCCGTTTGGTAGTCAATTGGATCGAGCCGGTGAGGGCTTGGTCGTGAAAATTGTCATGCCACGGGGACTGTACTGAGGAACCTTGTAGTAATGAGACTCTCGGTTCCGGTAAACTCGAGTATTACCAAAATGACTGAATGGAGTGCGGGCCCGGTTGGGGTATGATGGGTGGAAGGATGGAATTTAAGCGAGGTCTACGGTTGTTTGGTACTTTTAAAAATTGACGGAGGGTCAATGAGGTTGGATCAAGATTGCAAGCGTGGAAATGGGCTCTTGAGAGCCGACCGTATCCTTTCACTGATATGCCTTACTTCGAAATTGCATACTTGAATTGAATGGTTATGCTTATGTGATCTTAACTGCTATTGTGATAGTTGCTCACTGGCTTTAGCTCATTCCGTGTCATTTGTTTTCCTTACAGGAAAATGAAACTTTTGGAAAAGATTGTGATAGTTGGATGACAAGTTGAGCTCTTGTACATGTATTTTTGAATAGCTCCTTGAGGGTAAAAACCCTAAGTGTTTTGTTTCCACCAATGTATGGTGTGTAAATGGCTTTTGGTACATGTATGAACTAGACGAATATCTTGGTTTGCCGTTTGGCTTGTAAATGTTGATTTCCAATGTATATATATGCTTGGCCGTGGTTTGGATAAATTTCGGCTTCGATTTTCATTTTTTTTTATTTTGTAATTTTGACTTGTTTGCGTGCAATGGTAAGTTCCGGAACGTAATAGATCGACGTAAATTGAACTGTTAGTCCTGTCGAGAGTTGGGCAGGCAGTCCGCTAACCTCTTTGGTTCGCCTTAGGGGAAGGTGGGGCTATCACAGGTGGTATCAGAGCCTAGGTTTGAATTAGCCTGGGTGTTATAGGAATGCTTGATCTGAGGGTTTATTGTTTATGGTTTTTAAGTTTATTGATGCTTATTTACACTTTTGGTGTAGGATGGACAGATCCAGTGGACCTAGTGATGGCCCTACGGCCAAGCGACCCTGTGTAGCGCTTCCGATGATTAAGTACCAGATCCGGCCAAAGGGGGCCGTTCTACGTTGGAGTCCGGCTAATCGCCGTAGACACTGCGAGTACCGCCACACTTATGCTTACCCGAATGCCCTCGTTTTGGCGGTTGTGAAGGAAAGGAAGGAGCTGGCAAAAGCAAATGCCAAGCTTGAGATTGAGGTGAATCAGCTGAGGGCGGCCAACGAGGGGCAAGCTAAGAGGATCGAGGGGCTGAAGTACGATGTACTAGAGGCTGAGGATAGAGTTGATGATCTCTGTGCCCAGCTTAGGGAGGCACGTGAGCGTGAGTCTAAGAGGGCTCGAAAGGTGAGGAATCGAGCCGCTGCAATCCTGAACCTCTGTTCGGAGGTAGTGGAGGGAGTGAGCGACGAGGACTCCTGTGCGGGGTCCGAGGCTGGGGAGGAGTCTACCCCGTCGCCTGGGTCCCAGACCCCGGCAACTGATTAGGCCTTGATCTTTAGGCATCTTTTGGGATAGTGGTGGTTTTGGTATGTACATAGGGATAGGGATAGAGCCTTAGCTAACCGTTTTGGATGTAGAGTTAGCTACGTGTAAATTTCTTTTGATAGGCCTATCCTCGGGAGGATCGTTTATGTACGTATGTGCCTTGGCCGTACTTGACTGACTGATTGTATATATGTGTTTGACTTGTATATATGTGTGTTTGTGCTTATGTTTGGACTGTATAAATGTGTTATTGTGCAAAGTTTACGTGTTACTTATATGTCTTGTTATTACTGTGGTTTAGAATTCTTGCCTAGACCAAGTATACCTTATGGAAGGAACACGAAGTGGTCGGGGACGCGGGCGCGGTATTAGACAACCCATACCGATTAGGGAAACGGGGGAAGCTTCTACTGGACCCAATCCTGGACCGCAATTAGATCCGAATGTACAAATAGCTGCCGCTATGCAGCAAATGACCAATTTACTAGCACAAGTAGTCCAACAACAGGGCCAGAACCCAAACCCTAACCCAGGAAACCCTGGCCATCATATTGAGAGCGAAGATAGAGCTCTAGAACGTTTTCAAAAGTTTTCCCCGCCAAAGTTTGTTGGGGGACCCGACCCTGATGTTGCTGAGAAATGGCTTGAGAAGATGGTAGACATTTTTGCAGCTCTACACTACCCAGACGAATGGCAGGTGACTTTTGCCGTGTTTCAACTTGAAGAGGCTGCCCGTTCCTGGTGGAACGTAATTAGGCAGAAATGGGAGCGGGAGCAGACGCCTAGGACTTGGGTGAACTTCATCCGAGAATCTAATGCAAAGTTTTTCCCTCCTCTAGTCCCGGAGAGGAAGGAGGACGAGTTTATCCGGCTCCGGCAAGGGGCTCAGACTGTGGCGGAATATGAGAGTCAGTTCACCCGCCTGTCCAAATTCGCGCCTGAGCTAATCATGACTGAGCAAAGACGAATTAGGCGCTTTATTCAGGGTTTGAATGTTGAGATCCAGAAAGACCTCGCGGCGGCTCAAATCACTACGTTTAACGAGGCAATGGAAAAAGCCCAACGAGTAGAAAGTGCACGGCTGCAGGTCCGAAACTTCCAGGCTAAGAAGCGTGGTTTTCCTGGGAGTATATCTGGACAAGGTGAGAAGAGCACTCCCTCTAAGTTTGGACGAGGAACGGATGGTGGTCGACATTCTGGGTCAAGCAGAGGGACTCCATTCAGGGGTGGTCAAGCTGGGCGAGAACAAAGGGGCAATGTTCAGAGTGGCTCGGCTTCGGCACCTCGTGGTCCCTGCGGGCATTGTGAAAAAGCAAACCACACCGAGGATAATTGCTGGAGGAAACAGGGTAAGTGCCTGCAGTGTGGAAGTGCGGACCATCAACTAGTTACTTGTCCGGTCCTAAAACAAGACGGAAAGGGGAGTCAACTACCGCCGAGGACCAATACTGGACCAGCCAAGGGAGACGGATCCAAACCTAAGGTGCCAGCTAGGGTGTATTCCTTAGAGCCCCATCAGGTCCCAGAGTCTTCGGAGGTGGTGGAAGGTACGATCCCTATTTTCCACCACTTTGCCAAAGTTTTAATTGATTCTGGTGCCACTCATTTGTTTGTTAACCCTGATTTCATGTGTGGCATCGATATAAAACCTGCTAACTTACCATATGACCTAGAAATTAGTACACCTACGGGGAATCAACGTTTGGTGACTAGTATGGTTTATAGGGATTGTGATGTATGGGTAGGTGAAAGGAGATTTTTAGGAGACCTGATTAGCTTGTCCATTAAGGGGTACGATGTGATTCTGGGTATGGACTTGGCTAGCCAAATATAACGCCCAACTGGATTGTAAAACGAAAATAGTAGAATTTCGCATTCCTGGTGAGGCAACCTTAAGGTTGGATGTAAGGGGTAGGTTAGCTTCGTCTGCTCTAATTTCGGGCATTCGAGCTAGGAAACTGATAAGTAGAGAGGCGCAAGGTTTTTTGGCCTTTTTAATTAATACCCCTACGGATAAGTTAAACATGGAAGATGTGGCCGTAGTGAGAGAATTTCCGGATGTATTTCCTGATGAGTTAGTAGCTTTACCTCTGGAAAGAGAGATAGAATTCCGAATAGATCTTTTACCTGGAACTGCACCTATCTCAAAAACCCCTTACAGAATGGCGCCTGCAGAACTTAAGGAACTTAAGTTGCAATTGCAAGATCTTTTGGAGCGGGGTTTCATTCACGAGAGTGAGTCTCCTTGGGGAGCTCCTGTTCTATTTGTAAAGAAAAAGGACGGGACCTTGAGAATGTGTATTGACTATAGGGGGCTGAACAACGTTACGATCAAGAATAAATATCCACTGCCCCACATTGATGAGTTGTTCGACCAGCTGCAAGGAGCAGTGGTCTTCTCCAAGTTAGACCTCCGACAAGGATACTACCAGTTGTTGATTAGGAAGGAGGACATTCCGAAAACTGCTTTCAATTCAAGATACGGGCATTACGAGTTTGCCGTTATGCCCTTTGGACTGACCAATGCTCCCGCCGCCTTCATGGACCTAATGCATAGGGTTTTCAAACCCTATCTAGACCGATTTGTCGTTGTGTTCATTGATGACATTTTGGTCTACTCTAAGACACGTGAGGAGCATGAGGAGCATTTGAGGGTGGTATTGCAGACATTGAGGGAACATCAGTTGTACGCCAAGTTTAGTAAATGTGAGTTCTGGTTGGAGAAAGTAGCATTTTTGGGTCATGTGATCTCCCACGAAGGTATTTCGGTGGACCCGGCGAAGGTTGAGGCCGTGACAAATTGGAAGAGGCCAGAAACCCCCACGGAAATTCGTAGTTTTTTAGGGCTAGTTGGGTACTACCGACGGTTTATTAAAGATTTTTCCAAACTAGCAGGACCTCTAACTGACTTGACAAAGAAGCATGACCAGTTTATCTGGAACGGCCGATGCGAAACAAGTTTTCAGGAATTAAAGAAAAGATTGACCATGGCTCCGGTACTGGTCTTGCCAAATGGAGTGGACGGGTTTGCAGTATATGCGGACGCGTCGCGAGAGGGATTGGGATGTGTATTGATGCAGAACCGGAATGTGATTGCTTTCGCCTCTAGGAAATTGAAGCTTCACGAGCAGAACTACCCGACTCACGATCTGGAATTAGCCGCAGTTGTCTTTGCACTGAAAAAGTGGAGGCATTACCGATATGGGGAGACTTTCGAAGTGTATTCGGATCACAAAAGTCTTAGATACCTCTTTTCCCAGAAGGAACTAAACATGAGGCAACGAAGGTGGATGGAATTTCTGGAAGATTACGACTGTACAATCAATTACCATCCGGGAAAGGCAAATGTGGTAGCAGATGACTTGAGTCGTAAGGTGCAAGTAGCAGGGCTAATGATTAAGGAGTGGGATTTGCTAGAATCCGTGTGCGAGTGGAAACCCTGTCTAGGGAGCCATAAGGTGATATTTAGCAATGTTAGGGTTACCTCCACTCTACTGGAACGTATTAAAGAGGCACAAAAAGAAGATTTGATGGTACAGAAATGGAGAGAGAAAGTGGATAAGGGAGAAACTATGGACTTTAATTTGAGTCCTGAGGGTATTTTAAAATATCGGAACCGAATAGTGGTACCGAAGGTGGAGTCGTTGAAAATGGAGATTCTGGAGGAAGCCCATCGGTCCAAGTATACAATCCATCCGGGTAGCAGCAAAATGTATCAGGACCTGAAAGGAACCTATTGGTGGGACAATATGAAGAAGGAAATCGCTCAGTACGTGCAGAAATGTCTCATTTGCCAACAGGTGAAAGCAGAGCATAAAAAACCATCGGGTTTGTTACAACCCTTGGAGATACCCGAATGGAAGTGGGAAAACATTACAATGGACTTTGTTTCAGGATTACCAAGGACGCAAAGGGGACATGATGCCGTTTGGGTGATCGTTGATCGATTAACCAAATCGGCCCATTTCTTGCCGGTGAACATGAAGTATTCAATGGACAAGTTGGCCCGACTATACATGGATGAGATAGTAAGACTGCACGGTGTTCCTATAAGCATCGTCTCCGATCGGGATCCACGGTTTGTATCTCGGTTTTGGCAGAAGTTTCAAGAAACCCTGGGGACGAAACTCAATTTGAGCACGACCTATCATCCTCAGACGGATGGACAGTCAGAGCGGACGATTCAAACTCTCGAGGACATGTTACGAACGTGCATTCTGGACTTTGGAGGCAACTGGGGTCAGCACATGACCTTAGTAGAGTTCGCGTACAACAATAGCTTCCATTCGTCGATTCAAATGGCTCCGTATGAAGCTCTCTATGGACGCAAGTGCCGGTCACCGATTTACTGGGACGAAGTTGGCGAAAAGAAAGCACTGGACCCGGCAACTATTCCATGGATGGAAGAGGCTCACGAGAAGGTCAAGTTGATACGGCAACGAATCCAAACAGCTCAAAGCCGACAAAAGAGCTACGCTGATAAACGAAGAAAAGACTTGGAGTTTGAAGTTGGAGACTACGTATTTCTCAAAATCACACCCTTACGAAGTCTTACAACGGGTAAAGGAAAGAAGCTTCAACCGCGGTACGTCGGACCCTACAAGATCCTTCAGAGGGTTGGAGCGGTCGCGTATCGATTGGAACTGCCATCCAGTCTATCTCGAATCCATGATGTATTTCACGTCTCGATGTTAAAGAAGTATCATCCAGACCCATCCCATGTATTGCAATCGGAGGAGATTGAAGTGGACGAATCACTGGCCTATGAAGAGAAACCGGTCCAAGTGCTCGATCGAAAAGTCAAAGAGCTCAGAAACAAGCGGATTCCGCTAGTGAAGGTGCTATGGAGAAACCACGGAGTTGAGGAGGCTACCTGGGAGATGGAAGAGGAAATGCGAAAGAAATACCCAAACCTTTTCGGGAATTAAGGTGAGAAATTTTGAGGACGAAATTCTTTTAAGAGGGGAGAGTGTGAGAACCCGTAAAACCCTAATATTTTTCCTAGGGTTTATTACCCCTTAATTGCATAATTTTTGTATTTTCTGGCTTAGAAATATTTTTCTGGTAGATTTTATGAGCAGTTCTAGTTTCTAGATGATTTTTCTAGCATTGGTGAATTTTTAGAAAATTAAGGATATATAATGGACGTGGGACCCACTAGTGCGAAAAGTTCGGAAAAAATTCGGCCAATAAGGTTAAGTTTTGGATACTGTGTAAAATTTATCGGGTGTTAAAAGATAAGTAGGGTGTGTGAAATGATTGATGTGAGAGAGAAAAGAAAGGATAGGAATGCATTTATGAGAGTGACAAGTGTCACTCTACCATTGGGTTTGACATAAGAAACACTATTCATACTTTTGACTATTTTTGACTAAGTGTTAAATACTTCAAAAAAATCATAAAATTCACCATCTCTTACCTCTTGTTGGCCGGCCATCCCAAGCTCAAGAATGAAGAAACTCCATCAACTTTCAAGCTTCCACTTGGTTCAATCTTCCACAAACAAGAGCCTAAACTAGATTCCACTCCATAAAATCCTTTTTTCTAGTGCTAGTAAGTGTCTTAGTGAAGTTTGTTTGAAGGTCTAAGGTGGCCAACATCTCTACATCTCTTGTTCTTAGGTAAGTGATGTTTGACTACTCCCTTACACTTAATGATGGTTATTTTGTGCCTTATGGTGGCTTGAGTGATGGAATGTGTGATTTATTTCTTGATTTGAAGTGTTTTGGTGAAGTTTTCAATTTTATGATGAATTTTCTGGTTTAATATGAATGGGATGTTGTGGCTATCTTTGACGATTGGAAATGGACAATAATGACTCTTGTAGGTGTGAATTGTTGATAATTGCAACCAATTTTGGATTTGGAGTGAATTGAGAAAAGTTAGGGTTCATAATCCCCTAATTCTGTCCGGTTTTAGATCATAGGGTTAGAGGCCGAATTGGACTTTTCTCAAAACATGACAGTTTTAGGTATTGATGTGTTTGAGGTGCCTGTAAAATTTCAGGTCATTTGGATTAGTGTAGAGTGAGTTATGTCGGAATTACTGTAGCTGTTCTGCTTTGGTCAGAATGCGAAAACTGCGTTGGTATTTGGCTATTTTGGCTGGAATCACTTTGGATTTGGATGTTGCTGTCTTCTGATGAAATGTAGCTGAATGTCTTAGCTATCATATGCCTTTGGAATTTCGGCATTTGGACTTGTATAGACTGAGTTATACCGATTACAGTTTTGTGTGTTTTGCAAACCTGTTTTGGTAATTCTGGTTTGGTATTTTGCATATTTGACCTAGTTGTGTTAGGAACTGGATTGAGTGGCCTTCTACATTGTTGTAGCCCTGTTTCTTGGATTCGAAATGGTGGGTCTTACACCCCCATCCGATAGTCGTAGGGAAATTGACGCAATTACCGCAAAATAAGGGCAAAACAGTTTTTCTATTCGGGGCCAAGACTAATGCTATTTCTAATTTCAGGTTTGCTATCATGCTTATTTATGCATATGGAACCCTATTGGGATTGTGTTTAGCATTGTTTTGTGACTCTTTCTCGAGTCTCATTGTATGTGTTACATGTTTTAGGGCGTGACGGTAGCTCACGACGTCTTGGTGATCGTGGTGCATGAAACACCACTTACTTGGTTGGTGAGTATACTACTCACTTACTTGTTATAATATGGCTTTGCTCTATGTGTATTTGATGACTTGAAGGCTTAATTGGTTATTGGAAGTGATTGAGGTGAGGGTGTACTTGACCGCCCTCACCCCTTGTGATTTCATTCATGGCTATTTACCGTATTACTGTAATACTGCACTGGTTATATGGTACATTGAATTCCATTCATGGAAACTGAATTAGTGTCGTTTGGGCGATTGTCCAACGGCCTTACTGTATTACTGAGCTCAACCCCGTTTGGTAGTCAATTGGATCGAGCCGGCGAGGGCTTGGTCGTGAAAATTGTCATGCCACGGGGACTGTACTGAGGAACCTTGTAGTAATGAGACTCTCGGTTCCGGTAAACTCGAGTATTACCAAAATGACTGAATGGAGTGCGGGCCCGGTTGGGGTATGATGGGTTGAAGGATGGAAGTTAAGCGAGGTCTACGGTTGTTTGGTACTCTTAAAAATTGAAGGAGGGTCAATGAGGTTGGATCAAGATTGCAAGCGTGGAAATGGACTCTTGAGAGCCGACCGTATCCTTTCACTGATATGCCTTACTTCGAAATTGCATACTTGAATTGAATTGTTATGCTTATGTGATCTTAACTGCTATTGTGATAGTTGCTCACTGGCTTTAGCTCATTCCGTGTCATTTGTTTTCCTTACAGGAAAATGAAACTTTTGGAAAAGATTGTGATAGTTGGATGACAAGTTGAGTTCTTGTACATGTATTTTTGAATAGCTCCTTGAGGGTAAAAACCCTAAGTGTTTTGTTTCCACCAATGTATGGTGTGTAAATGGCTTTTGGTACATGTATGAACTAGACGAATATCTTGGTTTGCCGTTTGGCTTGTAAATGTTGATTTCCAATGCATATATATGCTTGGCCGTGGTTTGGATAAATTTCGGCTTCGATTTTCATTTTTTTTTATTTTGTGATTTTGACTTGTTTGCGTGCAATGGTAAGTTCCGGAACGTAATAGATCGACGTAAACTGAACTGTTAGTCCTGGCGAGAGTTGGGCAGGCAGTCCGCTAACCTCTTTGGTTCGCCTTAGGGGAAGGTGGGGCTGTCACATAAAGCCCCTAAAATCATGAATTAAATGCAATTGAAACAAAACGTAGTAGTTAATTGAAGCAAACAAGCAATGAAGATGTAAAATTAAAATTACCAAGGACCAAATTGAGGAAATTATTCAATTGATTGGGTCATAGCAACATTAATTAGAAGCCAAGGGGTCAAAGTGCAGTTATTGAAAGTTTTTCATGCAAGATCATGCAAATGCTTCAGGCAACACCGAACCAAGCCTTCTTTGTTTCTGCAATTCGGCACTTCACAAAAAAAACAGCTTTCAAACACAATTAAATCCAAACAAACTACCACACATTCCTCTTCTTTTTGCATCCTGAAACTTGTAGATTGAAACACCAAAAGTCGGATAATAAACATGAAAAATATGAACAGTTTAAGTGACTTCATGCAAAGCTTGCAAAACATTTCTGCAACATTGAAATCTTACGAGCTGTGATCTTCCTTTCAATTAGGCACCACTTAGCGTTTCAATCAAACCAAAAGAAAACTGGAATCAAAATCTCGAAAACACAAGGCTTGCTTTTCATTTTCAACATAAAGACTCAAGAAAATCATGCAAATCTAGAAGTAAAAACTGCAACTTCCAATGATGGCATTCAGGACACACGCAGCCCAACAAAATTCAAGCGAACGGCAATCTCTTCGAACCAAAACAATACCTTATACGTCCTATCATCAAAACCCAGCCATAAATTATCCATTCCCAGAATTCTCTAACCCAGATTGCGCCCAAAACAACCAAAGAAAACAACCATGAACCCTCACGGACCCATCAGCTAAACCTATAGAAAAGATCTCACACTTCCATCCCCCAAAAACCAGATCAAAACTATGGGTCATACCCACTTAGCTTCACGGAAGAAAGATAGCATGAAAATTGACAGCTTCTAGGGTTCATATCAAAATACAAACAAGCATCAATCTACCAATAATCATCAAGTTTTGGCTCAAAGAGAATGACAAACTCCATTCTTAACACAAAACTTTAGCAACTAAATACAAAAATCTAGTCTTGTGCGGGAAAACGAAACAGAGAAAGAAGAGACAAACTGTCACAGAGAGCAAGCCTTGGATTGATATATTTTACACGTTACTTAACGCAAAACATGAATCAAAGCTTCTCCCCCTTTTTATCAGATGCACAAATAGCAAGTACCAGGAAGAAAGAAAATGAAAGAACACGGCAATATCCGTAGCAGCAGAGATTCTGAAACTTATGATGTAGACCCCATAACTCATGAACATAAAGGATGGAAAGATTACCTTTAGCCTTTAAAGAATCAAAACCAGATCCAGGTCCTTGCGCAAACAGATCCCTGCGAAACCCTTGTTTTCCTCACTGTCCAAGGTTTCCCTTGCTTGCTTCACTCTTACCCGAAATCGTTTTCTTCCTCCTTCGTTCCTGAGGCTCCCGCCAGCTTTTCCCTTCAGTTCTCTGCCCAGATCTCTTCCTTCTCAACCTAAAAGCTTGTCTTTTTTACCGTTCGTTTCTCTCCTTTTTCCTAAGCTCTCCGCTCACTTTCTTAGTTTTTACAGCCGTCCAAAGTCTCTCGGTTTTTCTTTTGTTTTTTTTCTTTCCCCGACAGTTTTCTCCCTTTCTCAACCTCTCAGCTCTCTCTAGTTTTCTTAGTTTCCTCCGCCGTTGTTCTCTCTTTTCCCTCAAACCTCAGCCCTTTCAACCATCCCATTTTTTTCATCATTTGTTCCCCCAAAAACCCTTGCTCTCAGCCGTCACCTCTTTCCTTTTATATGGCCCTAGAAAACTAAACCCTCTCAACGATGGTTTGGATGAAGTCGGCTGCATTTTGGGGAACCATCTGATGGTTCTTGATGCTCAACCATTGAGATTTCTGGATTAAGCCAGGTGGTCTGTACTATGACCATCAAACGGAGCCAAAACCTAAATAGCCGAGAAATGCAGCTGCAAATCCTTTCTACTGCAGCCGAAACCAAAACGTGGATTTTTCCCCCTTTTTTTTTTAATCACTTAATTAATCAACAATACAAAATGATAATTTAAATTTAAATAAAAAGCACAAAACTAGTAACGAAAGATAAAAATCAAACTAAGATTTTTCCCGTGCTTGATTAATGATTTTTTTCTTTTTTTTTCAATTAATAAACAATAAAAGAAATAAAACACATTTTTCATGCCTAATTTTTCTTTTGACAAATTTTGTGCTAAAAATTTTACAATAAAAATAAATAGCTAAAAGGGCAAAAAAAACGAATACAAAACTGAAAACTAAAAATAAAAATAATAGATAATAATGATCTAAAATGCTATAAAAATGCAAACAGTCTAAACAAAAATCATGAAATTAACAAATAAAAATAGATAGGAATTATCACTAAAACAGAAATAAAAAGCATACAAATTATTTAAAAATTTGGTGTCTACAAAGCTTAATTCTATGTTTGCCCTATTTTATGTGACTTTTTGGGATAAATTAATTCTGGGATTTAGATCATAATTGTGGCTTAATAATTGATTTACTAATCTTGTTGGGTTTAGTTTTGGTTTAGGTTGGGTAATAATTTTTTGCTTGGATTTGTAAAAATGGTTTTAGTTTATTTTTGTTGGGTTTCTGACTTGGGCTTAGGAAGATAGAGCCCAACACTTTGGGTTGGGTTTTAGGATTGGGTTTGTGATTAATTTAATTGGATTCAATTGGTAAGAACAATTACGCTAGCCCGCTCTCTTTGCCTTGGACTTTCGTTTGGGTTTGGGTAGCTTTGGCCCAAGCAATAAATAAAATGGCCCAATGACCTGTTTGGTTAAGAATCTGGTCATGGAATTTGCAAATCAGCCCCTGGGTTTTTCCTTAACTCTACTGTGGCCCTCAAAGCTTTCAATTTCTTTCGATTAGGTCCTTAATTCAATTGCAAATAGGTCCCTAAACTTTATTTTTCTTTAATTTTGACCCCAAAACTTTGTTAATGTTTGTAATCTAATCTTTTATTCTTTTGACTTATTGAATGTGGGTTGTTTATATGATTTAATTGATTCAATTTCACAATTCAATTTTATCTTTTATGATTATTTGTTAATTAAATTGATGCCTTGACCTTTTCTTTGTATTTTGGAGGGTAAATAAGTGACTTCACTTCATTAGAGCCCCAACTCAAGGGAGGTACACCCTATCCCTTATTTCGACTTATTTGGTCCTATGTGCACTTATGTGAAATTACATGTGAAATTGCATGCTTCTTTTTCTTTTTGAATATTCTCATTATATTTGTTCATTTAGTTACTTTATTTGTTTTAATTTTGTATATTTATTTTAATTTAATTTGTAATTATTTGGGAGGGCAATTAAATGCCACAATTGTAATATTTAGGTTATTATATCATTTTATTCCTTCCCCCCCTTCAGATTGTCGTAGGGTTCCCCGAATGTAATAGTTAGGGATTTATTTGCTTTATTTGCCTTGTGTGTTTTTGCATGCCTATATGTTATGTGTTACTCGCTTTCCTAGGGTCTTGCATCTAGACATCGTGCTTATGTGTTATGTGCTATATGTAATTTATGTGTTTATTTGCTTCATTATACTTTATCTGATTTCTTAGACTGTAATAAATGCATGTTATCACACTAGTCCAATGCTAGCTATGATTCCTTTCCCATCACCACACTAGTCCAACGCTAGTTGTGGTTCTTTGTTCCGATTTCCCACTAGTCCAATGCTAGTGAGGATCCATAGACATGGGCTAGTCCAATGCTAGACCCTTAGGGACTTCCCTCGTTAGATCATGTTTGTATGATTACATTACACTTCATGCATATTTTGCCACTTTTTAGGATCTTTATCATTTTCACATAATATTTCCCCTAATAAAATATCCCTTACCCCATGTTCCCCTTGTATATATATTCCTTATTCCTTTGTATGAAAACATGACATTAGACTTGCATTTCATTTAGGAAAATAGGGATAGATTAGTGCATTTTGCTTAATTAGATTAGGGAAACCCCTTATGTGAGGCCCCAGTTCGTTCTACGTTGATATATTCATTAATTGGGCGGTAACGTTTGGTTTTGGGAGTATTTCGAAAACCCTAAGTAGGGATTAAGATTTAAACCCTCAGTTCCAGTTAAGATTGAAAACCCGTTTTCCTACATTTTCTTTATTAGAAAATTCCCCAGATAATTTTTATTGAGTAACTAGAGTTTTTAGATGATTTTTCTAGTATTAGTTAGTTTTTGAGAAATTAAGAACGTATATCGGACGTGGGACCCACTAGTGCGAAAAGTTCGGAAAAATTCGGCCGATTAGGTTAAGTTTCGGATACTGGGTTTAATTTACCGGGTGTTAAGAGATAAGTAGAGGTTGCAATTTGGATTGATATGAGAGAGAAAAGTTAGGTAGATATTTAATAAAAGGTGACAAGTGTCACCATAAGATTTAATCTTACCATAAGACCACTATTCACCTTTTTCTATTTTGACCAAATAAATCACCAAAAATAACCAAAAATTCCTCATTCTTTTCTCCCTCTTGGCCGACTCTCTCTCCAAGCAAAAGAAGAAAAACCTCTCTCAATTCCTTGCTCTAATCTTGCCCAAATCAACAACTTAACCGTTTAATCTTGAACTTACTCCATAAAACCTCTCCTATTAGTGTTAGTAAGTTGTTTAGTGAAGCTTTTTGGAAGAGCTAAGGTGACCAACATCTTCCTCTCTCTTGTTTCTTGGTAAGTGAGGCTTGAACCACCCTACTACACCTAATCATGCTTATGTTATGCTTATTGGTGATTCAAGTGCTGAAATTTCTGGTTTTTATCTTGGTTTGGAGTGATTTGGTGAAGTTTTCTATTTTATGATGATTTTTCTGGTTTAATTGGATTATGATGGTGTGGTTGTTTATGATGATTGGAAATGGTATATAATGATTCTAGAGGGTGGAAAAAGTGGAAGATTTCAAGTAATTTCTGTTTTGGAAGAAATCTGGAAAAATTAGGGTTCTTGGTTCTTCATTCTGTCCGAAATTTTGGTCATAGATAGAGGCCGAATTGGCCTTGGCTTAAAACATGAAAGTTGTAGATAATGAGATTTTATAGGTGTCTGTAAAATTTCAGGTCAATCGGAGTAGCGTAGAGTGAGAAAAGTCGAATTTACCCTTGCTGTTCTGGTTTTGGCCGAATGTAAGAACTGCGATTGTAATTGGTTGTTTTGGTTGGGATTGCTTCTGAATTGGTTGTTATGGTCTTCTGATGAAATGTAGCCTTAAATCGTAGCTTTCATATGGCTTTGGAATCTCGGAATTTGGACTTAGGTAGCCTGTTTTATGATGTTTGTGCTAGAATACATTTTGTGAATCTGTTTTTGCGATGCTGGTGTAGTATCTTGCATTTTTGACCTAGTTACACTCGAAACTGGATTGAGTGGCCTTCTTCAACATTGTAGCTTCTTAGGTCCTGAATCTACTTGTAAAATTTCAGGTCAAACGGATTAGTGTATCCTGAGTTATGGACAAAACCATCAGGCCTGTTTTAGACGTTCGTTTGTGTACGTTTTGAATTTCAGTTTCTGACCGTGGGTTTTTCTGTATTGATCCCATTTGATCTGGGTGTCGACTCCTTCATAAGAAATTTAGATGTTGGTCTCAGCTTCGAAACGGTATAAAGTACGTCGGAATCCGAGTTCCGTAGCTTCTGTTATGACCCAAACAATATAGATCGTCAGAACTGCCTTGTATCTGGACAGTTCTGACGGGTATTTTGGCACTCGATTTTCGTTCTATTCTGAGTGGATTCAGATCTTGGCCAAAACATCAAAGTTTTAGCCTTATGTTTCAGCTTTCTAACGCCTCTGGAATTTCTTGATTTCGATTTCTGAGCCGTGAGTTACGGCCTTGCAAACAGGGCCTGTTTGGTAAACCGCAATGAAACAGCTGGCACTGTTTCGTGCATTTTTGACCTATACCTATTGAGATCTGGGTTGAGATACCTAAATTAAAGTTGTAGCTCTTCCTTTTAGCTTCGAAACGGTGTCTCACCAGATCCGACACTCCTAGCCTAACTTTTGACCAAAACGGTTTGAGATGGCAGATCTGGCCGTCCCGTTTGCCGTTTCCGCACTGGCGCGTGCCAATTTTGCCGTTTTGCTTGTTTTAAGTACGTTAGTGGCCGTTTGTGATATATTATGACACAATCTTCTATTTCAGACAATGGTGAGTTAGGCGGAGCCGGTGGGGCCCACTACTAGCGAACACGCGCGAAGCGATTTTGCTTTAGTACTACTTTTGTATATTGGGTAAGTATTCAGGCCAGTTTGGTGTGTTTTCTTTGCTATGTGTTTGAGATATGTGAAAAGGGCACTTAGGCGAGGGTGTACTTTATCGCACTCGACCTAAACCCTAATTTGAATGTATAATTGTACTTGGCATATGTATATGAACCTTTTGGAACCAAAACCCTTGAGCTTGTGGCTCGGGGCGACTTTCGAATAAAGTTTGTGAAGTTTGCAAAGTTTGTGATTTGAATAATTTTGTGAAGTTTGTGAGTTTGGGGCGAACTCTTGAGCTGGTTGGACTATTCGAGCCGGTTAGGGCTTGGTCGAAGGCAGTCCAACTTAGTCTGAGGTCACCAAGTTTGTAGGTTCATGTTATGAACCAATTTTGTGAATCCGGTTCACCGAGAAGGTGACCAAGTTTGTGACCCGAGCTTGTGACTCAAGCTTAAGTTTGTGATTTCGTTCGCCCGGGCAAGTTTGTGAGGTGACTGGCCAGTGAGGGTGATAAGGTGTCGGTGGGTGCACAAGTGAAGTTCTACGGACTATTATTTGTGGTCGACGGAGTGTCGGCAGGAGATCATGCATGGCACATGAATTGGCTTTGGAGCCACCCGTATCCTTATTATATGATGTTGTTCTTTTCTGCTTTTGCTTTACTCTTATTGTGTAACTGTTACGTGAAATTTATGCTTTCGCCCCTGTTTACTTACTAAGCATATAGCTTACCCCATTCCTTTTGTTTTCCTTAGCAGGGGCCGACGCGGGGACTTTTGGCTCGTATACTAGTATAGTTAGTTTGGCTTGTAATAGTTGAACAGTTAGGATGTTTGTTTTTGTTTTGGTGGTTTGACTCGATACTTTTGGAGAATGTAATTATAACTCTTTTGGGATTGTATATATTGTATTTAGTGCTCTTTCGAACTTTAAGTTTTGAGTCCTGGCGCGAGCTAGGCAGGCGGCCCGCCGATACCCTTGGGTTCGCCCTTGGGAGAAGTGGGGTCGTCACAGTTGGTATCAGAGCTTAGGCTTCAGATCTCTGTAGTGTATCCTAGGCTGAAAGTTTAGGATGCCGGACTGTGGGATTTGATTTTATTTGAAAGTTAAGCAATTGAGGGATAAAACCTATAGCTGCTTCGCGTGGTCTCTGCGCGGGGTGAGCCTGGATGAAGTGGTGAATAAGTATGAAGGACTAGATGCTCGGTCAAGCATAAGTTATGGATCATAAATGTTATAGGCCTTAAATCTTTCTCATGGTATCTGAGGACCATAGGTAGGTTCGTCAGGTAGGAATTTCGATTGTAGATAGTTTACTCTTGGGACTGCAGCTTGAGATGTGAATTATCTTATTTCGGATTCTTGTGCCTGAGTACTCCAGAGTTGAGGCGCTGCTAAGTACTTGAGATTTGCATTTTGGGGAACATGAACAAGCTTTGTCTGGCTAGAGTGAGTACAAGAGATCAACGGGCACTTTGGGAAGTGGAGTAAGAAACCGGACGAGGGTGGTTTTCACTGAGTGTGGGACGACAAGTCGCGTTTCTTTCATTTGCCCTTGTATTGTCCCTACATGTCATTTACTTGTGGTATGTTAATACCTGCATCTATAGTACTTGCTGCACTTGACTTTGTCTAACTTGAAATGTCTCTTGGTGTATATGGTGCATTATATTGCGTACATTTTGGCGTGACTTGTATATATATGTACACCTTTTGATCTTTTGATTATTTCGAGTTTTTCAACCCTTAGCTCGTTGATTGCAATTTCGAGGACGAAATTGTCCTAAGTGGGGGAGATTGTGAGGCCCCAGTTCGTTCTACGTTGATATATTCATTAATTGGGCGGTAACGTTTGGTTTTGGGAGTATTTTGAAAGCCCTAAGTAGGGATTAAGATTTAAACCCTCAGTTCCAGTTAAGATTGAAAACCCGTTTTCCTACATTTTCTTTATTAGAAAATTCCCCAGATAATTTTTATTGAGTAACTAGAGTTTTTAGATGATTTTTCTAGTATTAGTTAGTTTTTGAGAAATTAAGAACGTATATCGGACGTGGGACCCACTAGTGTGAAAAGTTCGGAAAAATTTGACCGATTAGGTTAAGTTTCGGATACTGGGTTTAATTTACCGGGTGTTAAGAGATAAGTAGAGGTTGCAATTTGGATTGATATGAGAGAGAAAAGTTAGGTAGATATTTAATAAAAGGTGACAAGTGTCACCATAAGATTTAATCTTACCATAAGACCACTATTCACCTTTTTCTATTTTGACCAAATAAATCACCAAAAATAACCAAAAATTCCTCATTCTTTTCTCCCTCTTGGCCGACTCTCTCTCCAAGCAAAAGAAGAAAAACCTCTCTCAATTCCTTGCTCTAATCTTGCCCAAATCAACAACTTAACCGTTTAATCTTGAACTTACTCCATAAAACCTCTCCTATTAGTGTTAGTAAGTTGTTTAGTGAAGTTTTTTGGAAGAGCTAAGGTGACCAACATCTTCCTCTCTCTTGTTTCTTGGTAAGTGAGGCTTGAACCACCCTACTACACCTAATGATGCTTATGTTATGCTTATTGGTGATTCAAGTGCTGAAATTTCTGGTTTTTATCTTGGTTTGGAGTGATTTGGTGAAGTTTTCTATTTTATGATGATTTTTCTGGTTTAATTGGATTATGATGGTGTGGTTGTTTACGATGATTGGAAATGGTATATAATGATTCTAGAGGGTGGAAAAAGTGGAAGATTTCAAGTAATTTCTGTTTTGGAAGAAATCTGGAAAAATTAGGGTTCTTGGTTCTTCATTCTGTCCGAAAATTTTGGTCATAGATAGAGGCCGAATTGGCCTTGGCTTAAAACATGAAAGTTGTAGGTAATGAGATTTTATAGGTGTCTGTAAAATTTCAGGTCAATCGGCGTAGCGTAGAGTGAGAAAAGTCGAATTTACCCTTGCTGTTCTGGTTTTGGCCGAATGTAAGAACTGCGATTGTAATTGGTTGTTTTGGTTGGGATTGCTTCTGAATTGGTTGTTATGGTCTTCTGATGAGATGTAGCCTTAAATCTTAGCTTTCATATGGCTTTGGAATCTCGGAATTTGGACTTAGGTAGCCTGTTTTATGATGTTTGTGCTAGAATACATTTTGTGAATCTGTTTTTGCGATGCTGGTGTAGTATCATGCATTTTTGACCTAGTTACACTCGAAACTGGATTGAGTGGCCTTCTTCAACATTGTAACTTCTTAGGTCTTGAATCTACTTGTAAAATTTCAGGTCAAACGGATTAGTGTATCCTGAGTTATGGACAAAACCATCAGGCCTGTTTTAGACGTTCGTTTGTGTACGTTTTGAATTTCAGTTTCTGACCGTGGGTTTTTCCGTATTGATCCCATTCGATCTGGGTGTCAACTCCTTCATAAGAAATTTAGATCTTGGTCTCATTTTCGAAACGGTATAAAGTACATCGGAATCCGAGTTCCGTAGCTTCTGTTATGACCCAAACAATATAGATCGTCAGAACTGCCTTGTATCTGGACAGTTCTGACGGGTATTTTGGCACTCGATTTTCGTTCTATTCTGAGTGGATTCAGATCTTGGCCAAAACATCAAAGTTTTATCCTTATGTTTCAGCTTTCTAACGCCTCTGGAATTTCTTGATTTCGATTTCTGAGCCGTGAGTTACGGCCTTGCAAACAGGGCCTGTTTGGTAAACCGCAATGAAACAGCTGGCACTGTTTCATGCATTTTTGACCTATATCTATTGAGATCTGGGTTGAGATACCTAAATTAAAGTTGTAGCTCTTCCTTTTAGCTTCGAAACGGTGTCTCACCCACCTTGATCCGACACTCCTAGCCTAACTTTTGACCAAAACGGTTTGAGATGGCAGATCTGGCCGTCCCGTTTGCCGTTTCCGCACTGGCGCGTGCCATTTTTGCCGTTTTGCTTGTTTTAACTACGTTAGTGGCCGTTTGTGATATATTATGACACAATCTTCTATTTCAGACAATGGTGAGCTAGGCGGAGCCGGTGGGGCCCACTACTAGCGAACACGCGCGAAGCGATTTTGCTTTAGTACTACTTTTGTATATTGGGTAAGTATTCAGGCCAGTTTGGTGTGTTTTCTTTGCTATGTGTTTGAGATATGTGAAAAGGGCACTTAGGCGAGGGTGTACTTTATCGCACTCGACCTAAACCCTAATTTGAATGTATAATTGTACTTGGCATATGTATATGAACCTTTTGGAACCAAAACCCTTGAGCTTGTGGCTCGGGGCGACTTTCGAATAAAGTTTGTGAAGTTTGCAAAGTTTGTGATTTTGAATAATTTTGTGAAGTTTGTGAGTTTGGGGCGAACTCTTGACCTGGTTGGACTATTCGAGGCGGTTAGGGCTTGGTCGAAGGCAGTCCAACTTAGTCTGAGGTCACCAAGTTTGTAGGTTCATGTTATGAACCAATTTTGTGAATCCGGTTCATCGAGAAGGGGACCAAGTTTGTGACCCGAGCTTGTGACTCAAGCTCAAGTTTGTGATTTCGTTCGCCCGGGCAAGTTTGTGAGGTGACTGGCCAGTGAGGGTGATAAGGTGTCGGTGGGTGCACAAGTGAAGTTCTACGGACTATTATTTGTGGTCGACGGAGTGTCGGCAGGAGATCATGCATGGCACATGAATTGGCTTTGGAGCCACCCGTATCCTTATTATATGATGTTGTTCTTTTCTGCTTTTGCTTTACTCTTATTGTGTAACTGTTACGTGAAATTTATGCTTTCGCCCCTGTTTACTTACTAAGCATATAGCTTACCCCATTCCTTTTGTTTTCCTTAGCAGGGGCCGACGCGGGGACTTTTGGCTCGTATACTAGTATAGTTAGTTTGGCTTGTAATAGTTGAACAGTTAGGATGTTTGTTTTTGTTTTGGTGGTTTGACTCGATACTTTTGGAGAATGTAATTATAACTCTTTTGGGATTGTATATATTGTATTTAGTGCTCTTTCGAACTTTAAGTTTTGAGTCCTGGCGCGAGCTAGGCAGGCGGCCCGCCGATACCCTTGGGTTCGCCCTTGGGAGAAGTGGGGTCGTCACACCTTGGATATGGGATATGGACGAGTTTGGCTTCTCTAGCCTTAGCATGCTCGTATTCCCTCTATTAGAGGGAACGTTGAAAGTCATGAGTATAAATTCCTCGCATCCATTATGATGCATTCCTTTAGGTCATACACATTTGTATATTATTATTTTCTTTACTTTTTCTTTCTTTCGAGTCTCATGACTTGCATTATTCGTGACTTCTTCGAAGAGTTTTTATTGGGCGTCACAATTAATGTGATTGGTACCAAATAAGTTTTGAAAATACATTTCGACCCCCCGACACCCTCCTAGGTCTAGGGTATGCATTCATATAGTACATCCAAATGTGATAAATCTTAAGGTTAAAATAAGAAAATCTTTGACTAAATCGCGCAACTAGCCTTGGCTAGGTTGAAAGGGTGCCTTGGATTCTTATCCTGCCTTCCCTTTCTTCAAATGTGATTCCCGAATCTTTTTCTCTAATTTTCGTAGACTTGGAGTCGTTTAAAAAGGGTTTTTCTACTTTTTTCTTAAAAAATTCATTTTTAGGTGACTTGGTACACCTTAACTCTATACCAAGTGGCGATTCTATTTTTCATTCAAAAACCCTTTTTAAACTATATTTTAGGTCAAATCGTCGCATTTTCAACTCCCATTTAGACCCATTTTTTTGTCATTTTCTTCTTAAATCAAAAATTCATTTTCCAATCAAAAATTGAATCAAAAGCCATTTTTTCTAAACTCGTCTTTTATTTTTCTTCTTTAAAAATGGGGTGCGACAGTTGGCGACTCCACTGGGGACTTTGAGAGTCCGAGCAAATTTGATTTAGTCAATCTTTTTCTTCTTTTAACCTTTTTATATATCGCATTTGGATGTTTAGAGTTGCATTTTTCCTTTTTAGGATTTTTACATTTCACGCGTATCAACTCACTCCCTTACCCATTTCGTACGATTGATGTGTTGGATGGATGGTTTATTTATATTTATCCCGCGCTTTGCATTGCATTTGGGTGGGGATACTACCCTAGAGTCTCGCGTTGGTTCTCGATCCCTCCCTCCAAAAAGGAGCACTAGCATACGTGCATACGCTTTATTTATCCCTCCTTTATTTTTCTTTTAGTGGCTTGTCATGCCACTCCACCCTATTAGGATTTTAGGCGACCCATTTGGACGTGTGATAGCGACACGACGTGTGCGTAGCATGATCCGAGGGGTCATTCAATCTTCCGCTTTACGCTGTGGGTTAATAGCCTTTAGCTTTTAGTCGAAGGTTAAGAATTTTTTATAGATTCACTCAGACATGTAGCCGTGACACGATGTGTGCGTAGCAATGTCTGGGGAATCGCTCGAGCCACCGACAAAGAACCTTGTGATTGATGACCCTTGGTTTCCAAATCTGAAGGCTCAGGGACCTAAAACCTGTCGAGTTTAGATGCATTAGTGAGCCAATACCTCATGCATCCATGATAGTTTACCTAGGGTAGAGTCTGCCTTACCCTATTAGGGACACCATTCACGACGGGAGGGATCCAACCCCTCTATTCCTTTTATTGTTTTATCTCTTTGTATTGTTTTGCTGTAAATGTGTTATGTGTATTTGTCTGATTGAACTAACTTTTCGTGGCTTTTGTCTCCATTGCATTCATAAGCTTAGAAAATAAGAGTCCTGGCATGGTAATCTCTAGGAGCCTACCCTATTTGATGTGACACGTTTAAAATTTAATGTTTTGCATTTGCACCATGAATCCATGTCATTTTAGACTCACCCTGGCATACCAAAAGGGGTTCCCTTTAGGTCACGTATTGCATATTTACGTGCTTTTATAAAATGGCATCATGCATAAACCCTAGAAAGGGAATGCCATTTAGGGAATCCCGTGATAGAAATAAACCATCTCGTGTCTCGGATATTTAATCCAAGAAGACTTGCACGTTTACATTTTGTACCATCCAAAGGGGTAGTACACAAGATAAGGTAGGATCCGATCATTTTCATAGAGCGATCTTTGGAATATGAGCATCTAACAATCATCTTTTGGCCATTTTAAACAAAATTGGTAAAAAAATTCTCTCGCGTAAAGGACATTAATTTGAAAAAATTCACAAATGATTCCTCATTGTTGAGATGACAAATATAGAGGCTAAATCTTGATTTTAGGAGGCTCATAGACTAACGCATTGCAATGATTTTTTTTGAAACTACCAATAGGTAGACAATTCAATCGATTTTTGAATAAACCATCAATTCCATTCAATCCATTTGACCAATTTATTCATCCCATTCTTTTTGTTAAATCATTCATTTTTGGGACAATATAGTCATTTTTTGAATAAAATCATTGACTCCACTTGATCCATTCATTCATTTTAGGACCATTCGATCGATTTTTCAACAATTTCATTCATTTCGTCTGACCAATTTACCCTTTTTAGGGTGATCCGGTCGATTTTTGAATAAATCATCAATTTCATTCAATTCATTTGACCAATTTACCCTTTTTAGGGTGATCTGGTCGATTTTTTAATAAATCATCAATTTCAATCAATTCATTTGACCAATTTATCCTTTTTAGGGTGATCTGGTCGATTTTTGAATAAATCATCAATATTATTTAATTCATTTAACCAATTTACCTTTTTTAGGGTGATCGAGTCATTTTCGAATAAATCTTCAAGTTCATTCAATCTATCTATTTTTAGAGCAATCCAGCAAAATTTATCAATTTCATTCGATCCATTTGACCAATTAGGGTTTCTATGTCAAATCTAGAATTGGAACGACTAGTTGTTTTTAAGAAAATCACCCATTACATTCATTTCATTTGGATAGATTAGGGTTTCGACCCATGTTAAAAAATGTCCAATATCAAGTTCGTCAAAATTAAATTGATTTGTACGAATTCCTGTGCCAACCAAAACCATTCCTTCATTTAGAGGTTTCCTGCTGTTCAATTGACCCAAAATTTTCAAATTGCTTTCCAACCAACTGTCAATCAGTTGATCGCATTCATCAAGTATTGTATGGTGCCTACTCTAAAGGATTGCATTTTCATGCTAGGCCTACCCTTGGCATAAAAGGGCTCCCCCATAGGACATGCATACTGATTTTGTAGTCTTACCTACTAACTCTGAGTATTTTTCTTTTGTTTTTCCCCCTCTCCTGCATTCATAAAAATGCTTTAATAAGGTGAAAATATTTTTCTATGTCTGCTAAAATTTGAGAACTACAAGTATTATTTGATTCTTGGGCAGATCCTACAATGAAAACATGGAAGATCCATCAGAAGGCTCTAGGCTAAAGTCTCTGAGAGATTTTGTAATTATTTTTCAAAGGAAAATTCTGTTTATTTGATTTTGTTAATACATTTTTGGCCCAAAAGAAAAGGAGACAAAAAGTGTATATATGTGGAGCTCTTTAGAAGTTTTTTTCTTCTCATTTGTATTATAATTAAACAATAAATTTTGTTTTAAACTTTTTCAGCAATAAAGTTTTAGACAATTATTGTTTTCTATATAATCATGTACATTTCATTCTTTCTTTTTCTTATTGGAGATTTCATGATGAATTTTAAGAAATAAGACTAAATTGAGATTTTTCAATCTCTAGCCTGAAAATTCACTAGATTGGTGATCCAAACTATACAATAAGAGTTCTCAGAATCAAAAGAGATCACTCAAAAGACCCAATGCGATACCTTTTTCTCCTTCACTGTACAATTCATATTTTTGCCCGTTTCTATTAACCCCATAATAAAATCAGTCACATTGATTGATAAATTGCAAATTGGAACAATCTTTGCTTGAAAATGCCCATTGTGTCTAATCAGATTCAATCCACATCTAAGTGAAAGCAAAATGTGCATTATTCTTGTTTCTTTTGAAAATTTGGAATGATACTTCAAGTGTTCATTTCTCTATCTATACAGATTTTATCATTTGCTCTCCCATTTGAGCCTTTAAAAGAATAATTTCGTTTCAAATGAGAGCCTTAATGATCATTACCCTGCATCGGAAGATTTTCAAATATCAAAAGGGAGTGGATTCCCAATGAGTGTTTCGTTATTTTGGTTGTCATGAAGCGTAAGAATGATGCTTTGGTCATCGTTTCTACAACCTAAACACTATTTACCCCTTGCATCCTCCTTTGAACTAAAAATGGGTGGTTCTTTTCGCTGCACCTATGATCGCACCCCACATTGGGGAAGGAGATGAGGAAATTTTGCAAGAAAAAGAGAAAAGGCAAAAATTAAAAGAAAATAGGGAATTGCAAATTGGGAAAATTTGATTATATCTGGGCTTCAATTTTGAAAAAGATAAGAAAAAGGAAGAGTTTTGTCCGGCGAATCACCTATGTTTCATAGATATAGATGAACAGGAGTCTTCCTCAGTCAATTAATTCAGATGCAGGCAAGAAATTTCGCATTAATGAAAGTTTCCTTTCAGGATTAATGTAAGGAACAGAACAAAGTCAAGCCCTCTTCCTGTTCAATCAAACATTCTATCCCTAGTTGTCCCTTTTGAGACTTCAGAATAAAATATTTCGTTTGGCAACTCCTGAGAATCGCAAACCCCACATTGGAGCAAGTTTGAGTTGGAAAAAAGAAAAGTCCCAAGAGGTGAAAAGTGATAAAGCAACAAAAGCAAAAAAAAAAAAAAGAAGAAAGGAGGCAAAAAAAAAAAAAAAAAGAACCTCGGTTGAGCATAAATTGGGGCAAATTTTTGGAAAAGTTCAAAAGAATGGCAGAAGGCTGAAAAAGAAAACAAAATGAAAGAGAAAAGAGCCTCAATTGAGAATAAATTGGGGCAAGTTCGATTTAACTCTAAAAGAGGGTTAATACAATAATGCGATCTCAGATCATTCAAACCACTTTTGAAAATCCGCTTTCAAGCCTCAACCGTTCTAAGCACCCTACCAGACCCCATTACAAAAGGCGAAAGTCCTGACTTCTGTTTCTTTGCAATATCTCTGTCAAGAAATTTCTAATTGGCAAGTGATGCTCATATACTGATGCCAAGGAATTTTTAAATGTATCTGAATTGATTAAGTGTGAAGTTGACACTGCTCTTCATTTGAAAATCCACCAGGGCACCTGTCGCGCCCCATTTTAAAATTAAATATAAAAACGGCTTATGAAAAATGGATTGTTGATTTATTTGATTAAAGAATGAGTTTTTGAAAAATGAATGAAAAGGGCCTACGAATGGGGTTTAAAAGTGCGACGATTTGGGCCCAAAAAATATAGTTTAAAAAGGGTTTTTGAATGGAAAATGGAGTCGCCACTTGGTATTGAGTTGAGGTGTACCAAGTCACCCTAAAATGAATTTTAAAGGAAAAAGTACAAAACCCTTTTTAAACGACTCCAAGTCTACAAAAATCAGAGAAAAAGATTCGGGAGTCACATTTGAAGAAAGGGAAGGCAAGGATAAGAATCCAAGGCACCCTTCCAACCTAGCCAAGGCTAGTTGCGTGATTTAGTCAAAGGTTTTTCTAATTTTAACCTAATGATTTATCACATTTGGATGACTATATGAATGCAAACCCTAGACCTAAAAGGGTATCGGGGGGGTCGAAATTTTTCTTCAAAACTCGAATGGTGCCACTCGCATTAATTGCGATGCCCAATAAAACTCTTCGAAGAAGTCAAGAATTTATGCAAGGCTATGAGACTCTAAGAAGAAAAATAAATAAAATAAAATAATTATACAAATACAAATATAAGTGACCTAAAGGAATGCATCATGTCGGGTACGGGGCTACTATTCGTGACTCGATTTTCCCTTTAATAGAGGGAATACGAGCGTGCTAAAGCTAGAAAAGCCAAACTCGTCCATATCCCATATCCAAGGGGTATTTCCTATCTAATCAAGCAAATGCACTACTCTAATTCTATTCCCTAAATGAAATGCAAGTCTAATGTCATGTTTCATGCAAAGGAGTAAGTAACGTACATATAAGGGAAAATATGGGGGAAGTGATATATGTATAAGGAGGGAATACGGGATAGGGGATGTACATATATAAGAAAAGTGCCATGCAACATGGTAAAGATCCTAAAAGGTGGAAAATATGCATGAAATGAAGTGATTTTATCATACAACCATGATCTAATGCTCGAGGGGCTCCTAAGGGTCTAGCATTGGACTAGCCCATGTCTATGGATCCTCACTAGCATTGGACTAGTGGGAAATCGGAACAAAAGGGCCACAACTAGCATTGGACTAGTGTGGTGACGAGAAAAAGGACCACAACTAGCGTTGGACTAGTGCGGTGACGTCACACATTCATTACAATCAAATAAATCATGTAAAGTATAATAAAGCAAATAAACACGTAAATCACATAAACCACATAGCACGTAAGCATGATATCTAGATGCAAGACCCTAGGAAAGCGAGTAACACGTAGCACGTAAGCATGCAAATCACACAGAACGAATAAAGCAAGGAAAGCACTGTCTATTACATTCGGGGGAAGCCTACTACAATCTAAAGGGGGAAACGTAATAAAATAAATAAAATAAATACCTAACTATTACAAATTTGGCATTCAAGTGCCTTCAAATCACTTGCTAATTAAACAAGACGAAATAAATAGAAAGTGAAATAGGCAATTAACATAAAATGAAAAGCGAATTAAAGCATGCATATTCACACATAACACGTAGGAGCACGTAGGAGAAATAAAATCAAGAAAATAGAAGTTACCTCCCTTGCAATGGTAATGAAATGAAGGAAATATTAGCTTCAAAACCCTCCAAAGCAAAGAAAGGGTCAAGGCATCTCAAATAACCAGATAAACATGAAGTTGGATCATTGAAAGCATTTAAATAACTAAATAGTCCATGATTCACAAAATTAGGCTCCAATTGAAAGGAAAAAGAAAGTTTAAGGGATCAATTTGATTAATTTTTTAATTGCTTGGGCCATAGTAGCATAAAAGGAGACTTGTAGGGTTGAAATGCAATTTTTGAAAACATTTTCATGCATGCAAACCAAAACTTGCGGCAAAAGCTGTAGTGATTTTCCTTCTGCCATTTTTGCAATATGCGGCATTTGATAGCCAAACAAATATATCATTGGCAAGCATCAACTTCTAAACAAGACACAAGACCCAATTCATCTCAGAATAACAAAAAATGTGAGCTAACACTCAAAAGAAAGAAAAAATAATCGTGGAAGAGCAAGAAACTCAGCCACGAACTCCCTGCGAAATCTAAGTTCAGTGCTTCCTAATGGCTTGAAAGTGCAACCATATATGTATAAAAAAAAATGCAGCAGAGCTATATTTATCATCTATTTGCAACGGCCAACTAAAACTTTCAACAACAACAAAAGAAACACATCCCACTCTTCAACCTTACACTGAAATCATCATAGAGAAACAGGACATAGGCTACGCTTATGAGCAAGAAACTTCAGCTCTTCCAGTCATTGAACCTAGACAAGAAATGGATACTAATTGCATAGTTAACATTCCCCTCAGGTTCAAAACTAATTGATAGCTGATATGTTTATGACACAACAATCAAACAACAGACAAAAGGAACATGTTAACCAAACCACAAGTTCAGCAAACAAAAGGGAGCAACAACTATCCGCATGTACTGCTGCAATAAGCCGAAAATTTTTCATGCGTATCGCAGCAGATTTTGTGCTTGTAACTTCAGCCAAACAAGAGGACCACAAATTCCATGAGCAAATTTTAAACAGAGTTTCATTTTCCTAATACTCTGACTGAACATTTCCTAAACTGAAACAAACACAGTCATGCTAGTTCCATGAATAACAGCAGTGAATCAAAAAGGAAGACAAACAATGTAGCCAAGACGACATGGACGACGCTGCAGCGGATTTTTCTGTTATGGGCTTTCTAAACACATTTCTAACTCCAGGTGTTGTTCATGGTATTTCACTCAATTATAGATAACAAAACAATCAAGGTCAAATGAGTCACAGCTTCAGCAAAACAAAGGAAAAGAAGCCGACATGTCTGAACTGCTGCAACAAGTCGAAAGATTCAATCTTGTTGCAGCAAACTCTCAACCTAAGGACCCAAGAACAAAAGGCCAAACTCACAAAAGGAACCTCAACATCAGTCATCAAAGCACCGAACAACATCCAGGCTTCTCACAGTCTCATCATCTTAAACAGATTCACACAGTAAAACGCATACAAGAGAGAAAGCTTCAGTACTCCATGAATCCAACGACTAAAAACAGGTAAAGCTATTACCTTTACGCCCTTCAAGAGCCAAATAGGAACTGAAATGATCGATAACAGGACCTTCGTTCGATTGAAAATCTCCTCTTTCTGCTTGCTGCTACTCCTTTGTTCCTCCTTTGCTTCGGTGAAGAGCTGCTGGTGACGATGGAAGGCTGGCGGTAGTGAAGGTTCGCACTCCCAGTAGCGATCCCCTGCTTGGCCTTCTCGTTTCGCCCTATCTATCACTCTCCCTTTTGCTCTCGGCTGTTTCACATACTCTTTTTCTCTCCTTTCCCTCGCTTATTTTCTTAGTTCTCTCGCTGCCCAGATTCTCTGGCTTTTTCTCTCAGACTTCTGGCCCTCTCACTCAAACTCAGCCGCCCCTTTCTTTTTTCAGCCGTCAACTCCCCAGCCCCTCTAGATCCTTAGCTCCCTTTTTATATCAGACTCCAACCCTAAAATCTCATCTCGATGGTTCATAAACAGCTTCAGGTCACCGTTTCTCTCTCAGCCATCGGATTGGCCTCAACTTCTAAATTGCTTTTTGGCTTGTCGATGAAAGCCAGGTGTAACAGTACTAACATGATCGAAGGGAGCTAAAAAAACAAGGAAAAGAACTGAAAGAAAAATGCAGCTGCAAACTTGCGGCTTTGTTTTCTGCTAATATGATATTAAGGAGAAGCAGAGAGCGTGCCTAGCAAACGCGCGTGAGTTTTTTTTTTTTTTTTTAACAATGAATCCTTTAATTAAACAAAAACTAAAATCAACCGAAATAATAATTTAAGTAAACAATCGAATGAAATGAACAAAAACAAGGAATAAAAGATAAAAAAGCCTAGATTTTCTTTTTGAGTGACGATTTTCCTTTTTTCAATTTTTCAATTTTCCTTTTATTTTCACTAATTCCCATTAATTTAGGATAAACAAACAACAAAATTCATTGATTGAATCTAAAGAGTTAAAGTATATTTTTGTGAGTAATTTTCTTTCTTTTTTTTTTAAATCAAAATTAAGCGACTGATTAAGAAATAAATAAAAAAAACTTAGTATCTAAAATGCTAAAAAGATGTCTAAACTAAAACCCTGAGATTAATAAGTAAAAAACAAAAACTAACAATTAAAAAATAAAAGTAAAATAAATAAAAATGAAATAAGTAAAAATTTGGTGTCTACAGTTTGCCCCTCTTTGTCTGAGTTTCGACGAAACTTAAGACAAAGAAGTGGACACCAAATACTTATCTGTGTTATTCCGCTGTGAGTTGGAACATGTAAACTCAAAAGGTCAGTGGGATGAATACCCGAGCCTGCTTTCAATCGGTCAGTGGGATCCATACCCGAGCCTGTCTTCATTCTTCATTTGGTCAGTGGGATGAATACCCGAGCCTGCTTTTAATTGGTCAGTGGGATCCATACCCGAGCCTGCCTTCATTCTTCATTTGGTCAGTGGGATGAATATCCGAGCCTGCTTTCATTCTTCATTTGGTCAGTGGGATGAATACCCGAGCCTGCTTTCAATCGGTCAGTGGGATCCATACCCTAGCCTGCCTTCATTCTTCATTTGGTCTGTTCACATAAAACTCTCGTAGACTTTTGAGAAAAAGATAAACAACTTCCTCTAAAATTGCCCCAATGTGATGCTTATTGGATTGTCAGACCTGCAAGAAAAGGAATAATGATAGATAATACCGCCACCATCCAATCAACCTCTTCTTCAAGAAAAGTGTAAACATGAGCATTTTGGGCTTCTCTTTTGACGAAGCGAGCACTTCAAACCGACCCTGCAAACAATATCAAATTCCCATAATTCCTCATATTTAACCAATAGGCCAGTTAGTATCCACTTTCTTCGATAAATCATAGGTATTGCCATTTGATAGAACGAAAGAGACAAATGTGACCATGCAACACATGAAAAACATTCAAATTGAACATGATGAAAAATTCTTAACAATATAAACACCATCCTCCACTTTTATTGCATGAAAAATCATTTCAAATAGATAAGCTTGTATACTCAAATTTTGTGTTTTATAAATTGAACATTTAAGTTCTCAAACTAAATGCCACTTTTGACCCTTTGGATATCAATCTTCGGAAGTTCAAATGCTTGATAACAGAATCACAACGTAAGGAGAATTTCCAATGAACTAAGTCACCAGCTCTTCAGATCCAAACTCACTTTTCCTTATGAAACCCTACCTTAGCGCCCTTTCGGGTTTTCACTAAGGTTGCCCCCGCCTATTGTTTTTTTTTCTTTTTTTCTTTTTCTTTTTCTTTTTCTTTTCTCTTTTTTCTTTTTCTTTTAAGGTGCCCTTGCGGGTTTTCACTTAACAAACAAATCTTGTCTGTCGCCCATATTAATCCAGAAATGTGTTTGAAGAAATAATGGCATCAGTATACAACTCTTCCCTTGCAAAATAGGTGAAGATGTTTTTGACATCATGTGCCACTTGATTAGAAATCGTCCTAAAAAGGTAATATAACGAACAGAAGTTAGGACTTTTAGGTTTTTGTAATGGGGTCTGGTGGGGTGCTTAGAAAAGGTTAAGGCTTGAAAGCGGATTTCAAACGTGGTTTACATGATCTGAGATCGCATTGTTACGCCAATCCTATTTTTAGGGTTAAATCAAAACCTGCCCTAATTTATTCTCAACTGAAGCTCTTTTCTCTTTCATCTTCTTCGCTCTCCGTTTTTCTTTTTTTTTTTTGAAACCCCTCATCTTTTTCTTAACTTTTTTAACTCAAAACTTGCCCAGTGTGGGGTTTGCGATTCTTAGTGGTTGTCAAACGAAATGATTTGCTCTGAAGGCTCAAAAAGGGATAACTAGGGATAGAATGTTTGATTGGAAAGGAAGAAGGCCTGACTTTTCATTCTATTCTTTACATTAACCTTAGAAGGAAAATTTCATTTATCATATGAAAAATTTCTTACACATATCTGAATTGATTGGTTGAGGGAACACTTGCCCATCCATTTCTGCAAGAATGAGCGCTCCTCCGGGCAAAACTTTCTGGACAATAAAAGGGCCTTGCCAATTTGGTGCAAATTTCCCTTTAGCTTCCTCTTGTACTGGCAAAATGTGTTTCAAAACTTTATCTCCTTCTGTGAATATTCGTGGTCTAACCCGCTTATTGTAAGCACGGGCTACCCTCTTTTGATAACACTGACCATGACAAATGGCATTTAACCTTTTCTCATTGATTAAAGACAACTGCTCATGACGTTGTTGAATCCACTCAGCCTCCTCCAGTTTGGCCTCCATTAAAATGCGCAACGAAGGGATTTCGACTTCGGCTGGCAAAATTGCTTCCATTCCGTACATGAGATTGTAGGGAGTTTCCCCAGTAGAAGTCCGAATAGCAGTTCTATATGCCATTAATGCATAAGGGAGCTTCTCGTGCCAATCACGGTGTCTCTCAATCATCTTACGGATTATTTTCTTCAAGTTCTTATTTGCAGCCTCTACTGCTCCATTCATCTGTGGTCTATAAATAGAGGAGTTTCGATGCTTGATTTTGAACTGTTCGCACAAACCATCCACCATGTCATTGTTGAGATTTTTGGCATTATCAGTGATTAATGTCTCCGGCACTCCAAAACGACAAATGATATGCTTTCTTAGAAAGTCCGTCACCACCTTCTTAGTCACATGCTTTTAAGATTCAGCTTCAACCCACTTGGTGAAGTATTCAATTGCCACTAGAATAAGTCGATGCCCATTTGAAGTGGGAGGGTCAATGGTTCCAATCACATCCATGCCCCACATTGAACATGGCCAGGGAGCAGTCATACTGTGTAATTCTGTAGGGGGAGTGCGTATAACATCTCCATGCAGTTGACACTTGATGCATTTCCTAACAAAAACTACACAATCATGCTCCATAGTAAGCCAAAAGTGTCCGGTCCTCATGATATTCTTTGCTAATAAGTGGCCATTCATATGTGATCCACATACTCCACTATGTACTTCTTTCATCAGGTATTCTGCTTCGTCCTCATCAACACACCTCAGAAGGCCCAAATCCGATGTTCTTTTGTATACCACCTCTCCATTCAAGAAGAATTTAGATGATAATCTGTGCAAGAAGCTTTTGGCAGTCACATCGGCCTCAGGAGGGTAGGACCCTGTTTTGAGAAATTCCTTAATGTCACTGTACCAGGGACGGCCATCGGGGGATTTTTCCACAACTAGGCAATGAGCAGGTTTTTCTTGCAAGTGAATGTGGATAGGTTCAATTACCAACTCGTCTGGATGTTGAATCATCGAAGATAAGGTGGCCAGTGCATCGGCAAAGACATTTCTGACACGTGGAATGTGCCGAAATTCCAAACTCCTAAATTTATTTGCTAACTCCAGTAAGTTGCAATGATAAGGCAAGAATTTTAAATCCCGAGTGATCCACTCCTTGAGAGTCTGATGTACAAGCAAATCTGAATCGCTGAACACTAGTAAATCCCTAATCTCCATTTCTAACGCCATTTTTAACCCAAAAATGCAAGCTTCATATTCAGCCATATTGTTAGTACAGAAAAATTGGAGTTTGGCCGAACCAGGGTAATGCTTTCCTTCAGGCGATACTAGAACAGCTCCAATACTGGCCCCGAACGAATTTGACGCACCGTCAAAGAACAATCTCCACTCTGGGCATTGATCATTCATAACTTCTGCTATACCCACGAACAGGGCCTCCTCATCCGGAAAATAAGTGTGAAGCGGTTGATAATCATCTTTCAGTGGATTTTCAACCAAATGGTCTGCCACAGCCTGGCCCTTGATTGCCTTTTGTGTAGTAAAAATAATGTCAAATTTCGAAAGAATCATCTGCCATTTTGCCATACGCCCAGTTGGCATAGGCTTTCCCAACAGATATTTCAAAGGGTCGGAGCGGGAAATGAGGTAAGTAGTATGACTGAGCAAGTAATGCCTCAGCTTTTGAGTGGCCCAAGCTAAGGCACAGCAACTTCTCTCAAGAAAAGAATAGTTGGCCTCATACGCAGTGAACTTCTTACTGAGGTAATAGATGGCTTGCTCCCTCTTCCCCGATTCGTCGTGTTGTCCCAATACACATCCCATAGCTTCGTCCAACACCGATAGATACATGATCAAAGGTCGCCCGGGTTTGGGTGGCACTAAAACCGGGGGGTGTAACAAATAGTCTTTAATTTTATCAAACGCATGCTGGCACTCTTTACTCCAATGTAGTGGCACATTTTTCTTCAATAACTTGAACAAAGGCTCACATGTGTGGGTCAACTGAGCGATGAATCTCCCAATAAAATTAATCTTCCCTAAAAAGCTCTTCACGTCCTTTTGCGTTCTTGGCACTGGCATCTCACGAATGGCTTTAATTTTTGCCGGGTCTATCTCTATACCTTTCTTACTGACAATGAATCCCAATAACTTTCCGGCAGGGGCCCCGAATGCACACTTTGCAGGGTTTAGTTTCAAATCATATTTTCTCAATCTTTCAAATAACCTTTCCAAGTCAATCAAGTGATCCTCCGCTCTCTCGGATTTGATAATGATATCGTCCACATAAACCTCCATCTCCTTATGAATCATATCGCGGAACAGGGTGGTCATAGTCCTTTGATAGGTGGCGCCGGCATTTTTCAATCCAAATGGCATTACTCGGTAGCAAAATGTCCCCCAGGGCATGATAAAAGCAGTTTTTTCCCTGTCCTCCTCGGCCATTAAGATTTGGTGATACCCGGCAAAACAATCAGCAAATGATGCGATCTCATGTCCTGCGGTATTGTCTAGGAGAATATGGATGTTTGGCAACGGAAAGTCATCTTTCGGGCTTGCTTTATTAAGATCCCTGTAATCAACACAGACTCGCACTTCTCCACTTTTCTTCGGAACAGGTACAGGGTTTGAAAGCCAAATGGGATAATGAGACACCATAATAATTCTAGCATTGAGCTGCTTCTCGATTTGCTCTTTAATTTTGAGGCTCATATCTGGCTTAAACTTGCGAGGTTTTTGCTTCACTGGCGGAAAATTTGGATCAGTTGGCAATCGATGGACCACTATATCTGTTGCAATTCCAGGCATATCATCATAGGACCAGGCAAATACATCTTGAAACATGGTCAAAAACTCAATCATCTCTTTTCTCTGTTTCTTATTCAAATGAACGCTAATTTTTATCCCCTTAACCTCAGTCTCAGTGCCAATATTAACAACTTTTGTTTCTTCTAAGTTCGGTTTGGATTTCTCCTCATATTGTTCAAGATCCTTTAATACAGACTCAGATTCTTCCTCGTTATCGCTCTCGTTTTGAATTTCGAATTCCAAAATTTCAAAGTCGTGAGGGATATCGAGATCACAATCATCAAATTCCAGAATAGTGATATCCAAAGGGTCAATGTGCTTTATTTTTGGCCATCTGAAAAAAAATCAAATAAATACAATAGTAAGTAAGTTAAAACAATTTTGGAAAATAAACACTATGCATTTCATTGAAATTCAAAGTAAAGGATAACATCATGACATGCTACTTAACAAGAAATTTAACGCAAGATTTGCATTGGAAAACACTTGATTAACAACTATTTACAAACTTGAAAGACAAAAGATAAGCAATGTGAACGATTTGTCTCGTGTCGTCCAAAGGCAACCCTCTAATTTACCGAAATTCCCTGCAGGAGGGAAGGAGATCACTGGTCCAGTTTTTCATTGCTTCAATAGGCACCTCTGGAAATCCTGGATCCTCCAATGGCTCCTCTTCAGCAGCAACCCCCACAAATAGCTCAGATAATCCAACATCTACTGCCTCGATCGGGTCCACTTCAGATCTAATCACCTCCGATGGATAAGGAAAAGTGCAGTATAACGGTGGGATGCTCATGATAAGATGCTTTCCTTCTTTTTCTGCCCTCTTACGATTTATCATTTCTTTCTTATCCTTGGCCGTAGGTTGAAACCCTAATCCGAAGGTATCCTTCTTTCCTTGAAGTTCTATTGGCTCCAAGACCCCTTGTAGGTTGCGCCCAAGGCCCTTGCCTATTTCATAACCTCCTCGAATCAGCTCTTTGGCCATCATAACACTGGCTTCAGGTAAATTCATTTCCACTGCCGCCATGTCCTTAGATGCCCTACCCACCGAAACAATGTCAGCTACATGGTGATGGGAAACTAGAGCTTTTGTGATACCCCAAATTTTAGGATACTATTTTTGTTTAATCTCAAAGAAAGGATTAAGGTTTCATTATTTTATTTTTGTCTTAAAACATTGTTTTATTTTATAACAAGACTAGAAACCTTACTTGTACTTTAAAACCCTAGTTTACTTGTGACTAGTAGGTTATGTTTAAATCCCTCATATTTGACTCAAAACCCTAATTTTACTCTATGGAATTGTAAAATTCATCACACTTTTCTTAAAATTCCTTTTATTTGGAAATTATTCATTTAATAAGATCCTACTACTCAATCATTCTTCAATAAGTGCAAATGAACCTAAAAAGTAGGGTTTCACTCTTCGTTTTCAAGATTGGAGCAAATTAGGGTTTTCGCGATTTTTCGCCGGATGATTTTTCGGTACGGAGCAAGGATCAAATTTGGTGCTTAAGAGTGACTTTTGGATGAGGAAATATTATATGATTTGAAGTGATAATAATAAGTGTGACAGCCCCACCTTCCCCTAAGGCGTACCAAAGGAGTTAGCAGACTGGCTGCCCAACTCTCGCCAGGACTACTAAAACGGTCAAACACTAACTCAAGTCGTTCGGGAAAATATTGGCGCGCTTAATCAACCCAATAAATGAGAAACGGGAAAACAAAAGGCAAAACGTAAAGCGAATAGTGGCTGCCACGTCACAATCCGCCAAGATCCCATTGATTACAAGAAATTTCCAACAATCACTGAAAAGAGTATATACAAGCCAAGTACAATCCATTGGATAGGAATACACCCTATTACAAACCACTTTTGTATGGTTACAAGCCAAAAGAAAACATTTAAATCCAAGTACAACAAAGGTTCCAACTATTGAGGAGCTATACAAAATCTCTCAACTAGCTCCACTCAACTTACTCATCACAGTCAAAAGTCCAAAAGATAATTCCCTGTAAGGAAAACAAAATTTACGAAGTGAGCTTTCGCCCAATGAGGTACTGTCACGTACATATACCAAGATCACATAAACTCAAGAGCATTCAGTCCAAATACGTTCGTCAAGTAAGTAAAAGCAATAACACCCAAATGTAAGGAATAAAAGGATACGGATGGCTCTCAAGAGCCCTTTTCCTCTTTTGCCATACTTGATCTCATCTCATTGACTCTCCGTCAATGTATACCAGGTAATCATGACCGTAGACCCCTCTTTACTCCAATTATCCGTCCACCTCACTTTCCCCTTACCGGGCCCGAACACCACACAGTACAGAATTGGTATTACTCGAGTAAACCGGAATCTAGGGTCTCATACCCAAAGATTCTCAAATACAGTCCCCATGGCTTGTCAAATGTCCCCGACCAAGTCCTTACTGGCTCGAGTCCATTGACTTCCAATGAGGTAGAGCTCAAAGTAAACAGTACAGATCCAGAGTTACATTAAGGATCGGCATCCAAGCGACACCAAATCAAATACAGTCAAGAGTATTCCAGTTATATCATAACCAAACAAGTAGGCCAGAGAGTACGAGAGTGGTAAAGTACACCCTCGCCTCACCTAGTCCAAACAATCATCACAACTAGTCCAAAACACAGAATTCAAGTATAAGAAAGCCACGGAATAACAAATATGTGAGTAGTACACTCACCAAGTCAAACAAAGTAATTTCACAAGTTTTCGCCCGACGTGAGCCTCGGATCACCGGCACGCCCTATAATAATCAAGAAAGTACAATTAAGACTCAAACACGAGTCGAATACCTTTTAATAGGAACTATTAAGGTAAAACCCAAATATAGCTTGGAAATGAAAAATACATAATATTTAGGGTTAAAAGTAGAAACAACCCTAAAATTATTCATTTCTAGTCAATCTCAACCCAACTCACAAGGATCCAATGCCCTAGACACTCGGACAGCATTTCCCCTAAAATTTCAGCTTTTCCAACCTACAAGACACCAATAAAAACCATCCAACACAACCACAAGCACCCAAACAATTCATAAGGCATTCAATATACTTCATTAGGGTCACAATACCCCTCAATAATAGCCAATTAGAAGCTCAACAATCAACCATAGCAAAGCCCCAATTGAAACCCTAAATCTGAAATTTTTCGCACAAGCGGCAATTTCCGCAATTAACTACAATTAACGCACAAGTGAGCTATAAAACACCATTTGGAACCACCAAATCAAACCCAATCATATCCATCATATGAAACCAGAAAAATTCCAAGAAAAATCAGAAAATTAGGAAACTTCACTCCAATCCACCAAATCTTCCGTACAATCACGTATATAGCTACTATAAGGCACCATTTGGCCAAAATTAGAAACAAAAGATGAGTTCCAAGCAATATACCTTAGATCTTCAAGAAAGGTTGAAGCTTAGAGAGTTTTCTTCCAAAATAACACCACCAAGGTCTTCAAACACTCCAAGCAAAGTGATTTTACGGACTAATTCAAGAAACAATCGGTTGATTTTCGAGATTGAAGCAAGATTAGAAGATGGAAGTTGAAGAATTTTCTCCCTTTGCTAGCAAGAGAGGTTCGGCAATGAGGAGGTGAAGAATGAAGAGGTTTTGGTCAAATTTGGACTTTTATGTAATGACAAAGAAAGTTAGGCAAAGTTAGGTAAGCTTGGTCCAACCACATTTGGACACGTGGCACCTTGTTTTGTTTAGTGTTATCCTCTTGTCCCTCCAGAGTTAATCCATCTAGGTAACCTCTAATCATCTCCTAACACCTAGTAATGAAATCCCTTTATGAACAATTTAACCGAATTGGTCGAATTTCTCTCACTAAATGCACTAGCGGGTCCCACGTCCAAAATACGTTCCAAATTTCTCACGAACTACCTTATACTAGAAAAATGATTTAAAAACTATATTTACTGATAAAATATTGATAAAAGTAATATAGTAAAGAAAATACAAGAAAACGGTGCACAGGAATAAAATAATAAATAAATAAATAAATTTTTTTTTCTCTGGGTTCTCACAATAAGTTAGTGATTAGAAAGTAAAAACCCTAGTATACACGATTTAAGAACAATCGGCTCAAACCGACGGGTACCGTTTGTTATCGGGTAAACACACCATTTGACCCATGCTTTATTACCTTAATCTTCTCATTTTATTTAAGCTAATTAACCCTCAAAATATCTCATACATCAGCCACAATATTTGACCAAGAGAAATGAGAGAAAATGCTAGAAAGAAAACAAGTGTCAAGGCATCTATGGAAGTTGGACTTTGACCAACTTGTCTTAACCTTCATAAAACAGAAATTTGACCAAAATTTCCTCATTTCTTCCCCTTTTCTTAGTCTTGGTCGAAATTCTTGAGAGGAAAAACAAGAGATGAAAAAACTTCACCTTGCACCTCAATTTCAACCCTCAATCTTGAGTTTCAACCGATAATCTTGCAAATTCCTCCACAAAAGTTGATCTCCAAGGAAGTTTAAGGGTTTTGGTGGAGTGATTTGGGAAGAGGAAGGTCTTGGCAGCTTCTTGATATAGGGATTAAGGTGAATTTGGTAAGAAACTTCCCTCTACTTCTTATATGTGTGAACTAGAAGCTTAAAGTTATAGTTTTGATGGATTTATGGGGAAAATTTCATGAGTTCAATGGTATGTTGGGATGTTTAACTAGGGTTTATATTTTCAGCCTTGATTATGGTTATCTACCTCTTAATTGATGTTATTGAGCTAGTAATTGGTGGGTTTGATGATAGAGCACTTGTTAGATATGAATTTATAGAGTAAAGGTGCAAATTTCAGAATTTGGAAACCAAGCTACCCTGTTCTGTCCGATTTTAGTGCTCCATGTTAGAGGCTGAATTGGCCTTGGCTTAAAACATGAAAGTTGTAGTGAATTATATTTTAGAGGTGCCTACAAATTTTCAGGTCAATCGGAGTAGCGTAGAATGAGAAACGTCGAAATTACCCTTGCTATCCCGGTTTAACCCGAATGTAAGAATTTGCGCCTGTAATTGGTTGTTTTGGCTGGAATTGATTCAGAATTGGTTGTTAAGGTCTTCTGACGAAATGTAGCCCTGTTTCTAAGCTTTCGGATGGCTTTGGAATTTCTGGATTTGGACTTAAGTAGGCTGAGTTATGCTGTTTGCAGCAGAATGCATTTTGTGAATCTATTTTTCTAGTTCTAGTATAGTATCTTGCATTTTTGACCTTGTTACACTCCAGGCTGGACAAAGTTGCCTTCTTAAACATTGTAGACCCTTAAATCCTGAATATGCCTGTAAAATTTCAGGTCAATCGGATTAGTGTATCCTGAGTTATAGACAAAACACTCAGGCCTGTTTTAGACATTAGTTTGTGCTACGTTTTGAAATCAGCCTCTGACGGTGCATTTTTCCGTTTTGATCCCGTATGAACTTGGTGTCAACTCCTTCATAAGAAATGTAGATCTTGGTTTTGGCTTCGAAACGGTATAAAGTGCGGCGAAATCCGAGTTCCGTAGCTCCTGTTATGACCAAAACAATATCGATCGTCAGAACTGCCTTGTATCTGGACAGTTCTGATGGGTACATTGAAACTCAATTTTCATTCTGTTCTGAGTGCATTCAGGTCTTGGCCAAAACATCAAAGTTTTATCCTTATGTCTCAGATTTCTAATGCCTTTGGAATTTCCTGATTTGGATTTGTGAGCTGGGAGTTACGGTCCAGCAAACATACCCTGTCCGTTACTCTAGAGTGCGAATTCCTGGAACGGTTTTCTATACTTTCGACCTATTTCCGTTTAGATCCGGATTGAGGTGTCTTCATGAAAATTGTAACCCTTCCCCTTAGCTTCGTAACGGTACCTCATGTACCTTGATCCGACACTCATAGCCTCAATTAGACTCAAAACAGTTTTGACTGCAAAGCGATTAGGTTATCATTTCCAATTTCCGTATGCCGTTTCCGCACTTTTATGTGCCGATTTTGCCGTTTTGCTTGTTTTAAGTATGTTAGTAGCCGTTTATGATATTAAGTGATGCAATCTTCTATTTCAGACGGTGGTGAGCTAGGTGGAGCCGGTGGGGCCTACTAGCTACTCTTCGCGACGCGAATTTCGTCATTTTGTTATCCTTGTTCATTGTGTAAGTATTCAGGCCGCTCTTACGTGTTAGTTGCTTATGTGTTTCGATATGTATGAAAAGGGTACCTAGGCGAGGGTGTACTTTATCGTACTCGATCTACACCCTAGTTTGCGCACATATTTGTACATGACATATGTATATGAATCATTTTGGAACTAAACCCCTTGAGCTTGTGGCTCGGGGTGACTTTTGAATAAATTTTGTGAAGTTTGTGAGTTTGGGGCCCGATCTCATGACCTAGATGGACTATTCGAGCCGGTTAGGGATTGGTCGAAGTCAGTCCAACCTGGTTGAGGTCACCAAGTTTGTGAATCCGGTTCACCGATTATGTGGACCAAGTTTGTGACCCGAGCTTGTGACTCAAGCTCAAGTTTGTGATTTCGTTCGCTCGAGCAAGTTTGTGAGGTGACTGGCCAGTGAGGGTGATAAGGTGTTAGGTGGGAGTACAAGTGGAGTTCTACGGACCTTGTTTATGGTCGACGGAGTGTCGGCAGGAGGTCACGCATGGCAAACTACTTGGCTTTGGAGCAACCTGTATCCTTTCTTTGTATTGTTACTTTTGCACTTGACTTGACACTTTTGTGAAATAGTTGCTTATCTAAATGTGAAATTTATGATTTTACCCCTGTTTACTTACTAAGCATACAGCTTATCCCGTTCCATTTGTTTTCCTTAGCAGGGGGCCGACGCGGGGATCGCTCGGGAAGGTGGTTAGATTTTGAGCTATAGAATACTTGAATTTGTATTTGTTAAAAGTTGACGAGTAAGATGTATATAGTTGGCATGGTGGTTGTAGTTATCAGTTTTTCTAGGTTTTACTTTCTGGTACTCGTGATATGTAATTCTTGGAGAATTGGATGTAATACTTGAGATTTATTTTATACTTCATTGGAGGACTGTAGTGAGTGAGTGAGTCCCGGCGAGAGCTGGGCAGGCGACCCGCCGAACCCTTTGGTACGCCTTAGGGGGAGGTGGGGCCGTCACAAGTGGTATCAGAGTTTAGGCTTCAGATCTCTGTAGTGTATCCTAGGCTAAAGTTTAGGATGCTGGACTGTGGGATTTGATTTGATTTGATGTGATTTGAAGGTTAAGCAATTGAGGGATAAAACCTATAGCTGCTTCGCGTGGTCTCTGCGCAGAGTGAGCCTGGATGAAGTGGCGAATAAGTATGAAGGACTAAGTGTTCGTTCGAGCATAAGTTATGGATCATAAATGTTATAGGCCTTAAATCTTTCTCATGGTATCTGAGGACCATAGATATGTACGTCAGGTAGGAATTTCGATTGTAGATAGTTTACTCTTGGGACTGCAGCTCGAGATGTGAATTATCTTATTTCGGATTCTTGTGCCTGAGTACTCCAGAGTTTAGGCGCTGCTAAGTACTTGAGACTAGCATTTTGGGAACATGAACAGGCTTTGTCTGGCTAGAGTGAGTACAAGATATCAACGGGCACCTTGGGAAGTGGAGCAAGAAACAGGACGGGGGTGGTTTCACTGAGTGTGGGACGACAAGTCGCGTTTCTTTCATTTTACCCTTGCATTGTCCCTACATGTCATTTTCTTGTGGTATGTTAATACTTACATATATAGTACTTACTGCACTTGACTTTGTCTAACTTGAAATGTCCCTTGGTGTATATGATGCATTATATTGTGTATATTTTGGCGTGACTTGTATATATATGTACACCTTTTGATCTTGTGATTATTTCGGGTATTCCAACCCTTAGCTCGTTGATTGCAATTTCGAGGACGAAATTCTTTGAAGAAGGGGAGATTGTGATACCCCAAATTTTAGGATACTATTTTTGTTTAATCTCAAGGAAAGGATTAAGGTTTCTTTATTTTATTTTTGTCTTAAAACATTGTTTTATTTTATAACAAGACTAGAAACCTTACTTGTACTTTAAAACCCTAGTTTACTTGTGACTAGTAGGTTATGTTTAAATCCCTCATATTTGACTCAAAACCCTAATTTTATTTTATGAAATTGTAAAATTCATCACACTTTTCTTAAAATTCCTTTTATTTGGAAATTATTCATTTAATATGATCCTACTACTCAATCATTCTTCAATAAGTGCAAATGAACCTAGAAAGTAGGGTTTCACTCTTCGTTTTCAAGATTGGAGCAAATTAGGGTTTTCGCGATTTTTCGCCGGATGATTTTTCGGTACGGAGCAAGGATCAAATTTGGTACTTAAGAGTGACTTTTGGATGAGGAAATATTATATGATTTGAAGTGATAATAATAAGTTAGTGATTAGAAAGTGAAAACCCTAGTATACGCGATTTAAGAAAAATCGGCTCAAACCAACGGGTACCGTTTGTTATCGGGTAAACACACCACTTGACCCATACTTTATTACCTAAATCTTCTCATTTTATTTAAGCTAATTAACCCTCAAAATATCTCATACATCAGCCACAATATTTGACCAAGAGAAATGAGAGAAAATGCTAGAAAGAAAACAAGTGTCAAGGCATCTATGGAAGTTGGACTTTGACCAACTTGTCTTAACCTTCATAAAACAGAAATTTGACCAAAATTTCCTCATTTCTTCCCCTTTTCTTAGTCTTGGTCGAAATTCTTGAGAGGAAAAACAAGAGATGAAAAAACTTCACCTTGCACCTCAATTTCAACCCTCAATCTTGAGTTTCAACCGATAATCTTGCAAATTCCTCCACAAAAGTTGATCTCCAAGGAAGCTTAAGGGTTTTGGTGGAGTGATTTGGGAAGAGGAAGGTCTTGGCAACTTCTTGATATAGGGATTAAGGTGAATTTGGTAAGAAACTTCCCTCTACTTCTTATATGTGTGAACCAGAAACTTAAAGTTATAGTTTTGATGGATTTATGGGGAAAATTTCATGGGTTCAATGGTATGTTGGGATGTTTAACTAGGGTTTATATTTTCAGCCTTGATTATGGTTATCTACCTCTTAATTGATGTTATTGAGCTAGTAATTGGTAGGTTTGATGATAGAGCACTTGTTAGATATGAATTTATAGAGTAAAGGTGCAAATTTCAGAATTTGGAAACCAAGCTACCCTGTTCTGTCCGATTTTAGTGCTCCATGTTAGAGGCTGAATTGGCCTTGGCTTAAAACATGAAAGTTGTAGTGAATTATATTTTAGAGGTTCCTACAAAATTTCAGGTCAATCGGAGTAGCGTAGAATGAGAAAGGTCGAAATTACCCTTGCTGTCCTGGTTTTGCCCGAATGTAAGAATTTGCGCCTGTAATTGGTTGTTTTGGCTGGAATTGCTTCAGAATTGGTTTTTAAGGTCTTATGATGAAATGTAACCCTGTTTCTAAGCTTTCGGATGGCTTTGGAATTTCTGGATTTGGACTTAAGTAGGCTGAGTTATGCTGTTTGCAGCAGAATGCATTTTGTGAATCTATTTTTCCAGTTCTGGTATAGTATCTTGCATTTTTTACCTTGTTACACTCCAGGCTGGACAAAGTTACCTTCTTAAACATTGTAGCCCCTTAAATCCTGAATATGCCTGTAAAATTTCAGGTCAAACGGATTAGTGTATCCTGAGTTATAGACAAAACACTCAGGCCTGTTTTAGACATTAGTTTGTGCTACGTTTTGAAATCAGCCTCTGACCGTGCATTTTTCCGTTTTGATCCCGTACGATCTGAGTGTCAACTCCTTCAAAAGAAATGTAGATCTTGGTTTTTGCTTCGAAACGGTATAAAGTGCGGCGAAATCCGAGTTCCGTAGCTCCTGTTATGACCAAAACAATATCGATCGTCAGAACTGCCTTGTATCTGGACAGTTCTGATGGGTACATTGGCACTCAATTTTCATTCTGTTCTGAGTGGATTCAGGTCTTGGCCAAAACATCAAAGTTTTATCCTTATGTCTCAGCTTTATAATGCCTTTGGAATTTCCTGATTTGGATTTGTGAGCTGGGAGTTACGGTCCAGCAAACATACCCTGTCCGTTACTCTAGAGTGCGAATTCCTGGAACGGTTTTCTATACTTTCGACCTATTTCCGTTTAGATCCGGATTGAGGTGTCTTCATGAAAATTGTAACCCTTCCCCTTAGCTTCGTAACGGTACCTCATGTACCTTGATCCGACACTCGTAGCCTCAATTAGACTCAAAACAGTTTTGACGGCAAAGCGATTAGGTTATCATTTCCAATTTCCGTATGCCGTTTCCGCACTTTTATGTGCCGATTTTGCCGTTTTGCTTGTTTTAAGTATGTTAGTAGCCGTTTATGATATTAAGTGACGCAATCTTCTATTTCAGACGGTGGTGAGCTAGGTGGAGCCGGTGGGGCCTACTAGCTACTCTTCGCGACGCGAATTTCGTCATTTTGTTATCCTTGTTCATTGTGTAAGTATTCAGGCCGCTCTTACGTGTTAGTTGCTTATGTGTTTCGATATGTATGAAAAGGGTACCTAGGCGAGGGTGTACTTTATCGTACTCGATCTACACCCTAGTTTGCGCACATATTTGTACATGACATATGTATATGAATCATTTTGGAACTAAACCCCTTGAGCTTGTGGCTCGGGGTGACTTTTGAATAAATTTTGTGAAGTTTGTGAGTTTGGGGCCCGATCTCATGACCTAGATGGACTATTCGAGCCGGTTAGGGATTGGTCGAAGTCAGTCCAACCTGGTTGAGGTCACCAAGTTTGTGAATCCGGTTCACCGATTATGTGGACCAAGTTTGTGACCCGAGCTTGTGACTCAAGCTCAAGTTTGTGATTTCGTTCGCTCGAGCAAGTTTGTGAGGTGACTGGCCAGTGAGGGTGATAAGGTGTTAGGTGGGAGTACAAGTGGAGTTCTACGGACCTTGTTTACGGTCGACGGAGTGTCGGCAGGAGGTCACGCATGGCAAACTACTTGGCTTTGGAGCCAACCTGTATCCTTTCTTTGTATTGTTACTTTTGCACTTGACTTGACACTTTTGTGAAATAGTTGCTTATCTAAATGTGAAATTTATGATTTTACCCCTGTTTACTTACTAAGCATACAGCTTACCCCGTTCCATTTGTTTTCCTTAGCAGGGGGCCGACGCGGGGATCGCTCGGGAAGGTGGTTAGATTTTGAGCTATAGAATACTTGAATTTGTATTTGTTAAAAGTTGACGAGTAAGATGTATATAGTTGGCGTGGTGGTTGTAGTTATCAGTTTTTCTAGGTTTTACTTTCTGGTACTCGTGATATGTAATTCTTGGAGAATTGGATGTAATACTTGAGATTTATTTTATACTTCATTGGAGGACTGTAGTGAGTGAGTGAGTCCCGGCGAGAGCTGGGCAGGCGACCCGCCGAACCCTTTGGTACGCCTTAGGGGGAGGTGGGGCCGTCACAAGTGGTATCAGAGTTTAGGTTTCAGATCTCTGTAGTGTATCCTAGGCTAAAGTTTAGGATGCTGGACTGTGGGATTTGATTTGATTTGATGTGATTTGAAGGTTAAGCAATTGAGGGATAAAACCTATAGCTGCTTCGCGTGGTCTCTGCGCAGAGTGAGCCTGGATGAAGTGGCGAATAAGTATGAAGGACTAAGTGTTCGTTCGAGCATAAGTTATGGATCATAAATGTTATAGGCCTTAAATCTTTCTCATGGTATCTGAGGACCATAGATAGGTACGTCAGGTAGAAATTTCGATTGTAGATAGTTTACTCTTGGGACTGCAGCTCGAGATGTGAATTATCTTATTTCGGATTCTTGTGCCTGAGTACTCCAGAGTTTAGGCGCTGCTAAGTACTTGAGACTAGCATTTTGGGAACATGAACAGGCTTTGTCTGGCTAGAGTGAGTACAAGATATCAACGGGCACCTTGGGAAGTGGAGCAAGAAACAGGACGGGGGTGGTTTCACTGAGTGTGGGACGACAAGTCGCGTTTCTTTCATTTTGCCCTTGCATTGTCCCTACATGTCATTTACTTGTGGTATGTTAATACTTACATATATAGTGTAGACACCAAATTTTAGCTCAAGTTCATTTACTCTTTGTTTCTTAGTTTTTTGTTTTTGTCATGTTTGTTTTATTCATTTTTAGTTTTTAGTTTTTTGTTAGTTTTCATGTCATTATTTTATTTTTAAGCTTTTAGGATGGAATTTCTCAAAAGAAAAAGAAAACAATGGAAAAAATCATGAAAAAAGAGAAAAAGGGAAAATTGGTCACAAAAATACGTTCAAATTCAATCTTTTGGCACTTTAGTTATTTTTATTAAGTTATTTTGAGAAAAGAAAAGAAAAAAGAAAAAAAGGGGAAAAATGAAGAAAATTTGAAAAATGGACATTTTTGTTGTTTTTATTTGTTTAGTTTGTTTTTTTATTTTATTTATTTGTTTTCATTATTATTACATAGTTTTGTCATTTTGTTATTATTATTATTATTTATATTCTGTATTTATTGAGTTAAAAAAAAAAAAAAAAAAGCTGCGTGCATGCAAGCTGCATTTTTTGCAGCTTGCAAAGGAACTTTGAGGCAGCTCCTTAGCTGCAAATACAGAGGAAGTTGTTAAGGGTTTAGGAGGGGGCGGGGCTCCCATATAAATAGAAAGAGAAAGGGTAGCCGCAAGGGGAGTTTCTGGGGAGAGAGAAAGAAGTGACGGCAGGAAAAATCTGGAAGAGGGGATAGGATCGGCAAAAAAGGAAAAATTAAGAGAGCCTACGGGGGAGTATCTGATGGCAAGGGAAGCAAGGAGGTTTTGGTAACAATGGCTGAGAGTCTAGTGACGGCTGGAAAGGGGTAACCAAGAAAGGGAGAGAAAAGGGAGGCTTTTTTACGGCAGAAAGGGAACCGGCAAAGGAGCGAAGAGGGAGAGTAACGGCTGGGTTCAATGAGATAGAAAAACAGAAAGGAAGCCAAGAGTTTTTGGAAGAAATGAAGGAAAAATAGCAAAAGAAAGAGAGCAATCTGCTGCTGTTCATCGAGGATCAGGAGAACAAGGAGCCGAAGTCACCTCAGTCCATCATAACTTGCGGATTCTCACCGAGAGAGAGAGCTGTAAGCTATCCTGTTCCTTCTCTTTTTTGTTTTAAGCACAGATTTCTGAAGTTCTAGAAGCACATCTTCCATATATTGATTCTTTGGTTCTTCTAGCAAATATCTGAAACTGCAAAGACAATCCAATGGCCACGATATGTAATCTGATGAACTAATGGGTTGCATTTTGGTTTTTCGTTTTTGTCTGTAATTTGGGCCTGACGAATTCTAAGGTGGGCAAAGTACAAGATTTGGGTTTGGTTGTTGTTTTGTCTTGAGAGTTGGGCGTTTGTTTGATTTTGATATGAAAACCCAGAACTCGAAACCAATGAATGAATCTGGGTTCCTGCAAGTCCCTCAATTCAGATTTTTCCTTTAGATGTTCAGCACCACATTTTGGTATGGGTTTCTTTGCCGTGATTTGGTAAAAGATGTATATTTTGTTGGCTTGGAATTGATTTGCATCATGTGAATGTGTGGTAATGGAACCCGTAGGTGATAATGAATACACAAGCTGTAAAACAAATTTCAGGTTGCCATTTTTTTACATGAGTGTTTTTCCAGAATTTTACATCAGTTCTTTCCATGTTTGAGTTCCTTCTCATGTCTTGTTTGCTTAGTTCAAAGTTTGGATGTTAGATCAAGAAAATTTTGGTTAAGGCGTATGTTTGAATATGAATCTGGTCTTGGAAAATGAAACTAAGAAAAGTTACAGCTAGTTTTGTTGCTAAAAAGGCTTCATCAATTGCCGAAACTTGCTGTTGCAGAAATTGTCTTCGAGTTGCATGAACTTTTGGGGGTGTTTTCTGCTCTTTTTATTGCATGGTTCAGCTGTGTTGTGTTTATCAAAGTGTTTAGTTGTAAAATGGTGATTGAGGGATGGTCTTTGCTGGCTTTTGTTTGAAGTCTTCTATGAAACCTGCATTTGAAAGCTTAAAGTTGCAAAAAACTCTGGATTAATGTTGCAGCAGAAAATTTGCTTCGTTATTTTGCAGGTTCCTTTTGTTTGATTGATTCTTTTGTTGCATTATAAAGTGAGTAGATCAGGTGGTGGCTTGTTGTTTTGTACGAACTGCATTTGATTTAGTCCAAAAGCTTAAGGAAGTTCACAAATGAAAAATGGAAAAGAGATAGCTGCGTAGTTCATGTTGCAGAAATAAGAACAAAGTCTTTCCTACGTAGATGCATGCAAAATAGCTGTAAAAAATTGCACTTTAAACCCTCAAGTTTCCCCTTATGTCACTATGACCCAGAAATTGAATAATTTCATCAATTTGGTCCTTGATAGTTTTAATTTTTACAACTTCATTACTTGTTTGCTTTAATTAGCTACCATGCTTTGCTTAAATTGCACTTAAGTCACAATTTTAAAGGTTTTATGATCAATTGAGCTTGTGTTTGCACATTTTCTTTAATTTTCCCAAATAAATTGGTACCTTGATCATTTCTTTTATTTTGGAGGATGAATAAGTGATTTCACTCCATTTAAGGCATCAACTCAAGGGGGCGGTATAATTTCTTTTATCCCTTTTTGTGTCTCTCCTATGTGAACCAACGTGTTAAGTGAATTGCATGCCTACTTTGCTTTCCTAGCTTTTCTTTAATTCCTTTTACTTATGTCATTTACTTTTTGTTTTCATTAAGTTATTCTTTTAATGGGGTATGTGTACACCTTTTGGCTTGTAATAGATAGGGCTTTGGCGAGCAATTTGGTCCATTCTCCCTCTTCCCCCTTTTGTTTTAGTTAGTGAATGTAATAGGTTCATTAGCTTGGTTGCATGCCTATGTGTTACGTGTTACTTGCTTTATTAGGTTCTTGCATCTAGTCGAGCATGCTAAGTGTTACGTGCTACGTGTTTATGAATGTTTGGCATGTCTACTTGCTTTCCATAGCTATGAATGAATGTGATGGATAAATGCACGTCACACACTAGTCCAACGCTAGTTGTGACCCCCTTTTCCGTTACCGCACTAGTCCAACGCTAGTTGTGGTCCCTTGTTACGTTCCACTAGTCCAACGCTAGTAGGAACTCATAGAAAGGGCTAGTCCAACGCTAGACCCAATAGGTCCATTTCCTTTTCATTCGTGCATAGTTTGCATGTTCACTACATATCATGCAATTTTCCTTAGTTTTATCATTTGGCATGCTCCTCTAAACCTTTCCCCTTCACTTTAGGTCTTGCATTTCATGCTAGTTAGGGTACATTTGCTTGAAGTGTCCCCTCCGATAAGGGAAACGAGCGAGTGTGGCTACTCGATAGCCTTAGCACGCTAGTTTTGCCTTCTAATCAAAGGGAAAATCGAAGTCGAAAAAGTTAGGAGTCATTCCCATACCCGACCTGATACATTCCTTTAGGTTCATTCATTCTCAATTTTTCACTTACTCACTTTTTCAATTCACATTTCCTCATTACTTTTCCTTTCCTTATTGATCAATTTTGGTTTCTACTTCACAAAATTGCACTTAATTACGATCTATATACACTTATCACTATATTTCATACACTTGCACACAAACACTTGGATTTCCATACAATTGCACACATGCACCTTTTTCTACACTTGCACACTTACACTTGAATCATCATTTGCATTAATCGACCTCTATAAGGTTTTCTTTCATTGGCCGCCACAATTCATGTGGTTGGGACCAAAAACCTTACAAGAGACATCGTAGAATCTAGGATTTTGCATTTCATGTAGCACATCCAAATGTAATAAATTCTTTGGTTAAAACAAGAAAATCTTTGATTAAATCACGCAACTGGCCTTGGCTAGGTCAAAGGGGTGCCTTGGATTGTATCCTTGCCTTCCCCTTTGTCAAATGTGACTCCCGAACCTTTTTCCTTGGTTTACGTGGACTAGGAGTCGTTTAAAAGGGGTTTCTTACTAATTTTTTCTCATTTTTCTTAAAAAATTCATTTTTAGGTGACTTGGTACACCTTAACTCATTACCAAGTGGCGACTCCGATTTTTATTTCAAAAACCCTTTTTAAACTATATTTTTGGGTCAAATCGTCGCATTCTCAAACCCCCATTTAGACCCATTTTTCTTTTAAATCACAATTCATTTTCCAATCACAAATTGAATCAAAAAAATACATTTTTTAAACCATTTATTTATTTATCAAAAAATGGGGCGCGACAGTTGGCGACTCCACTGGGGAAGCGAGAGTCCGAGCAATCGATTTAGTCAAATTCTTTTCTTCTTTTAAACCTTTTTATTTATCACATTGGTTGTTTAGGGTTGCATTTTTCCCTTTTCTAGGATTTTTGCATTTCGCGTATCAACTCACTTCCTCACACGTTCGCCTACGATTGTTTTGATGAATGGATGTTTGTATGTGATTCCGCGCTTTGCATTGCATTTGGGAGGGGATTCTACCTTAGAGCCTCGCGTGGGTTCTCGATCCCTCCCCTCCAAAACGTGCACTATCATACGCGCATACGCTTTATTATTCATCCCTCTTTATTTTCTTTTTAGTGGCTTGTCACGCCACTCCACCCTAGTAGGATTAGGAGACCCACTTGGACGTGTGATCGTGGCACGACGTGTGCGTAGCACGATCCAATGGGTCACTCGATCTTCCGCTTTAAACTTTGGGTTAATAGCCTTTAGTTTTTAGTCGAAGGTTGAGGATTTTTATAGATTCACTCAAACATGCAGCCGTAACACGACGTGTGCGTAGCGGTGTTTGGGGAATCGCTCGAGCCACCGACAAAGGGCCTTGGGAGTGATGACCTTTGGCCACGAGTCTGAAGGCTTGGGGACCTGAGCTTGTCGAGTCTAGATGTATTAGCGAACCCCAACCTCATGCATCCATTTTAGAATTGCCTAGGGTAGAGTCGACCTTACCCTATTAGGGACACCATGCACGAGGGGAGGGATCCCACCCTCTTTCCTTATTTCTTTGTTGCTTTTGTATCATCTAATTGTCCAACGTGTTATGTGATTATGTGCTGAACTAACGTTTCCTTGTTTCTTATCTTTCGCATTCACAAACGTTAGGAAATAAGAGGTCTGGCATGACCTCCTTTTAGGACCTATCCTTGTAGATAGGATATTGCACGTTTGAAAATTGTGGTATATTTTGTTCATAAATTAACAATGCCATACCATTTTAGGCCAATCCTGGCAAATGAAGGGCTCCTTAGGTCACGTTTCCATTTCAAATTGCATGTTTTATCGCTTTAATAAACTGGCATCACGCATCAACCATAGAAGGGAATGCCATTTAGGGGATCCCGTGTTAGGAATAAGCCACCTTGTGTCTCGGATGCTTAATCCAACGAGACTTGCACGTTTACATTTTGTACCATCCAAAGGGGTAGTGCACAAGGTAAGGTAGGATCCAATCATTTTCATAGAGTGATTTTTGGAATATGAACGTCTAATAATCACTTTTTGGCCATTTTATCAAACTTGGTAAAAATCCCTTGCGTAAAGGACATTAACTTGAAGAAATTCACAAATAATGCCTCCTATTGAGACAATAAATAAATTGAGGCCAAATCGTGATTTTAGAAGGCTCATAGACTAATTTTTTGAAGCCACCAATGGCCGGACGATTCAATCGATCCATTTTTATCAATTCATAATCAATTTTGAATAAACCATTCATTTAACCAATTTACCCTTTTTAGGGTCTTTTGACCAATTTACCCTTTTTAGGGTCATCCGGTCGATTTTGAATAAATCATCAGTTCATTTGACCAATTTGCCCTTTTTAGGGTGATTTGACCAATTTACCCTTTTTAGGGTCATCCGGTCGATTTTGAATAAATCGTCAATTCATTTGACCAATTTACCCTTTTTAGGGTCATTCGGCCGATTTTGAATAAATCACTAATTCAGTTTCATTCATTTGGCCAATCTACCCATTTTTAGGGCAACCGAGCCGATTTTGAATAAGTCAAGTTTCGTTCAATTTATTTGATCAATTTAACCTTTTTAGGGTGATCTGATTAATTTTGGATAAATTAAATTTCATTCAATTCATTTGACCTGTTTCCCTTTTTAGGGTAATTCGGTCGATTTTAAATAAATGGTCAATTTCATTCAATCCATTTGACCAATCAGGGTTTCAGTGTCGAATTTCAAATTGGGAAACCTAGTCGATTTTGAAGAAAACCGTCCATTGCATCCAATCACTTGATCAATTAGGGTTTTGACCCATAATTCACTGAGAAATTTTATCAACGAATTCCAATCTCTTTGATAGGAAGTTCGTCAAGGTCAAACCCGTGCGTTTTTGCAAAATCTTGTATCCATCAAAAGTGATCAATTCCTTCGGACGAGGTCCTCATTTTGACCAACGTCTCTTCTCATTCCAATGGGCCAAATTTTTCAAATTATTTCTCACTCAATGAGTTGATCAGATCCATCAGGTATTGTATAGTGCCTATCCTAGAGGATTGCATTTTCATGCTAGGCCTACCCTTGGCACAAAAAGGGTCCCCCCATAGGACATGCATACCGGTTTTATATTCTTGTTTACTAACTCTGGGTATTTTTCTTTTGTTTTCCCCCTCCCCTGCATTCATAAAAATGTTTCAATAAGACGAAAATATTCTTCTATATCTGATGATAATTTTAATCCAATAAGGTTTGAAAACTGCAAGTGTTATTTGATTCTTGGGCAGATCTTATAATGAAAACACAAAAGATCTATCTGGAAGCTCTACGCTAAAGCATCTGAGAGATGTTGTAATTGTTTGCCAAAGGAAAATTCTGTTTACTTGATTTGTTAATACATTTTGTTCCAAAAAGAAAAGGAGACAAAAAGTGTATATGTGGAGCTCTTTACAAGTTTCTCTCTTCTCATTTGTATCATAATTGAACGAGAAATTTTGTTTCAAATTGTTTTCAGCAATAAAATTTTTGGACAATTATTGTCTTGTGTATATGTACATTTCATTCTTTATTCTTACTCATTAGAGATTCCATGATGAATTTTGGAAAAATAAAACTAAATTGAGATTTTTTTCAACCTCCTGCCTGAAAATTCACAATAAGAGTGCTCAGAATTAAAAGATGTCACTCAAAAGGCCCTATGAGATTCCTTTTCTCCTTCACTTAACCCCAGAATAAAATCAGTCACATTGATTGATAATTTGCAAATTGGGGCCATCTTCGCTTGAAAATATCCATTGTGTTTAACCGATTCAATTCACATCTAAGTGAAAGCAAAATTGTGCATTATTCTTGTTTGTTTTGAAAATTTGGAATGATACTTTGAGCATTCGTTTCTCTACCTATACACATTTTATCATTTGCTCTCCCATTTGAGCCTTTGAAAGAATATTTTCGTTTCAAATAAGAGTCTTGATGATCACTACCCTTTATTGGAAAATTTTCAAATATCAAAAAGGGGAATGGATTTTCAATGACCATTTCACTACTTTGGTTGTCATGAGGTGTAAGAATGATACTTTGGTCATCGTTTCTACAACCTAAACACCATTTATCCCTTGCATCCTCATTTGAGCTAAAAATTGGTGGTTCTTTTCGAGTGCACATATGATTGCACCCCACATTGGGGAAGGAGATTGGGGAATTTTAAAAAAAGAAAAAAAAAAGAAAAAGGGGAAAGGGAACCGCGAATTGGAGAAATTTGATTCCATTTGGGTTCCAATTTTTGGAAAAAAGGAAGAGTTTTGTCCACGTGGATCGCCTATGTCTCACAAATATGGATGAACAAGGGTCTTCCTCAGTCAGTAATTCAGATACATGCAAAAAAATTTTGCATTAACGAAAGTTTCCTTTCAGAGTTATTGTAAGGAACGGATTAAAAGTCAGGCCCTCTTCTTTTCCGATCAAGCATTCTATCCCTAGTTATCCCTTTTGAGCCTTCAGAATAAATTGCTTCGTTTGGCAACCTCTGAGAATCGCAAACCCCACACTGGGGCAAGTTTGCAAAAGAAAGGGAAGTCCCAAAAAGTGAAAAGTGATAATGCAACAAAATCAAAACCAAAAGAAGAAAAGAGAACCTCAGTTCAAAAATAAACTGGGGCAAATTTTGTGAAAGTTCAAAAATGGCAGAAGGCCGAAAAATCAGAAAAAAAAAGAAAGAAAATGAAAGAAAGAAAATGAAAGAGAAAAGCCTCAATTGAGCACAAACTGGGGCAAATTCTGATTTAACCCTAAAATAGGGTTGGCGTAACAATGCGATCTCAGATTCTTTAAGCCACTCTTGAAATCCGCCTTCAAGCCTTAACTTTTCTAAAGCACCCCACCTGACCCCATTACAAAAGCCGCAAGTCCTGACTTCTGTTCTTTGCAATGGCCCTGTCAAGAAAATTTCTGATGCCGGAAAATTTTAGCTGTATTTCTGAATTGCTTGGGTATGGGGTTGGCGCTACTCACCATATGAAAATCCACCAAGTTGAGGGAAAGGAAAAAGAGGCAAAAAGCAAAGCAAGAAAAGTAAATGCAAGGAAAAATGCAGAAAAATTCGACGCTGAAGTCCCTGGGGAATGATGAGAAAATCCTAACAAAGTCTGAAATCTTCGAGTTCAAAATAGGGGCAATTTTGGGAAAATGCGATCTTCGGTGCTATGTCCTTGAAAGTTTTATTCTTTAGCTATCGTTTTCAAGCCACATTACAAGCTAACAAAGTCCATCGTTGACTTATTCCTTCATGACAATCCAAAGTAAGGATCATGCTCATAAGAAATTCATCAAATCATTTGTGATCATAAGGGTATAACCCGTTTCCACATGTTTAGCTATCACTTCTGCCCATACGTTGCATGCCTAGAAAGCTTGTATGTTGACTAAGTTTTCTTGAAAAATAAGGGTGACAAACTCTTTGCTTTCACTAAGATGTGGTATTAAAGGAATTACAATTTTGGGCACAAGAACCAAACAAATCTCATCTTCTCATTTCCCTTAACCCCCTCAAAAATCAGATCACTTGATTGGTCCTGACAGATGAACCAACAAGAAATGGTGACCCATTACCTAAAGCATTGATGCTAAAGTGGGGAAGAAATCTTTCGTAATTTGGCATTATTTTGAGAAATTCATCATGGAATGTGCTATATCAGTTTAAGCAAGACATTCAATTTTCTTCATGTTAGGAAAAGCAATTGCTTACCCTGTGCAAATAAATGGAGAAGCATCCAAACTAATTTTTGCAATCAAATGGGCCCACACTGGGGCAAAATTTTTATTTGCAAAATTCCGCAAAATAAGCCCACACAGGGGCAAATATTTTTGTAGTCCAATTGAGAATTTCGTTCAAAGAATCAAATAATGCATTTTTCAAATCAATCACGCTGCCCTTTTCATGAAAATTTGAGTGCATGTAAGCCCCTGTGCAGGTATTCATAGTTGACATCGACGAAAGAGCATCTGGTGATGTGGAAGACCGATGCCGAAGAAAGAGAAGAAAGGCGTAAAAAGCGACCCTATAATGGGGGCAAATTATTTTGAAAAATTTTTTTTTCCAAAAATCAGAAAAATTCAAAAGTCAAAATCAAGTTCAAATTCTGGTTTCTTGGAAAATCAAATTCAATTTCTTGACCGCTTTTATTAATTGGGACCGGGTTTTATCCCGCCAATCTCGGCAGGACCGGATTTTATCCCGCTGACCGCTTACCTCGGCAGGACCGGGTTCTATCCCGCTGACCGCTTTATCTACGTTGGGACCGGGTTTTATCCCGCCAATCTCGGCAGGACCGGGTTCTATCCCGCTGACCGTTTTATCACGTTGGGACCGGGTTTTATCCCGCCAACCTCGGCAGGACCGGGTTCTATCCCGCTGACCGTCCACACCCCGTCAGTCTCAGATGTTATCCCACCGACCAATTCATCATACTGGGGCAAATTATCTTTGGAAAGTTTCTCAAGAAAAAAATCAAAAAAAAATCAATAAATCAATAAATCAAAAAAAATCAATAAATCAAAAAAATCAAAAATCAAATCAAGTTCATCACGGCAGGTTCGGGTTTGATCCCACTGTCCGATTGTCAAAGCATGTTATTTTCATTGCTATTGGAGCTGGATTTGTCCCGCCAGTAAGAATTTCATTTTTCTGTTCGGGTCTATCCCGTGGGTCTATCCCATTTACGTTTCTGTTTGGGTCTATCCCATTTTACGTTTCTGTTTGGGTCTATCCCATTTTACATTTTCTGTTTGGGTCTATCCCATTTTACATTTTCGGTTCGGGTCTATCCCGTGGGTCTATCCCAATTTTATATTTCTGTTCGGGTCAGTCCCGTTTAAATCCTGTCTCGGGTCAGTCCCGATTTTAAAAATTTCCTGTTAGGGGTCAGTCCCCATCGTTTGAGTAATTCGCAGCCGAATAACACAGGTAAGTATTTGGTGTCTACTTCTTTGTCTCAAGTTTTTTCAAAACTCAGACAAAGAGAGGCAAACTGTAGACACCAAATTTTAGCTCAAGTTCATTTACTCTTTGTTTCTTAGTTTTTTGTTTTTGTCATGTTTGTTTTATTCATTTTTAGTTTTTAGTTTTTTTTTTAGTTTTCATGTCATTTTTTATTTTGAAGCTTTTAGGATGGAATTTCTCAAAAGAAAAAGAAAACAATGGAAAAAATCATGAAAAAAGAGAAAAAGGGAAAATTGGTCACAAAAATACGTTCAAATTCAATCTTTTGGCACTTTAGTTATTTTATTAAGTTATTTTGAGAAAAGAAAAGAAAAAAGAAAAAAAGGGGAAAAATGAAGAAAATTTGAAAAATGGACATTTTTGTTGTTTTTATTTGTTTAGTTTGTTTTTTAATTTTATTTATTTGTTTTCATTATTATTACATAGTTTTGTCATTTTTTTTTTATTATTATTATTTATATTCTGTATTTATTGAGTTAAAAAAAAAAAAAAAAAGCTGCGTGCATGCAAGCTGCATTTTTTGCAGCTTGCAAAGGAACTTTGAGGCAGCTCCTTAGCTGCAAATACAGAGGAAGTTGTTAAGGGTTTAGGAGGGGGCGGGGCTCCCATATAAATAGAAAGAGAAAGGGTAGCCGCAAGGGGAGTTTCTGGGGAGAGAGAAAGAAGTGACGGCAGGAAAAATCTGGAAGAGGGGATAGGATCGGCAAAAAAGGAAAAATTAAGAGAGCCTACGGGGGAGTATCTGATGGCAAGGGAAGCAAGGAGGTTTTGGTAACAATGGCTGAGAGTCTAGTGACGGCTGGAAAGGGGTAACCAAGAAAGGGAGAGAAAAGGGAGGCTTTTTGACGACAGAAAGGGAACCGGCAAAGGAGCGAAGAGGGAGAGTAACGGCTGGGTTCAATGAGATAGAAAAACAGAAAGGAAGCCAAGAGTTTTTGGAAGAAATGAAGGAAAAATAGCAAAAGAAAGAGAGCAATCTGCTGCTGTTCATCGAGGATCAGGAGAACAAGGAGCCGAAGTCACCTCAGTCCATCATAACTTGCGGATTCTCACCGAGAGAGAGAGCTATAAGCTATCCTGTTCCTTCTCTTTTTTTTTTTAAGCACAGATTTCTGAAGTTCTAGAAGCACATCTTCCATATATTGATTCTTTGGTTCTTCTAGCAAATATCTGAAACTGCAAAGACAATCCAATGGCCACGATATGTAATCTGATGAACTAATGGGTTGCATTTTGGTTTTTCGTTTTTGTCTGTAATTTGGGCTTGACGAATTCTAAGGTGGGCAAAGTACAAGATTTGGGTTTGGTTGTTGTTTTGTCTTGAGAGTTGGGCGTTTGTTTGATTTTGATATGAAAACCCAGAACTCGAAACCAATGAATGAATCTGGGTTCCTGCAAGTCCCTCAATTCAGATTTTTCCTTTAGATGTTCAGCACCACATTTTGGTATGGGTTTCTTTGCCGTGATTTGGTAAAAGATGTATATTTTGTTGGCTTGGAATTGATTTGCATCATGTGAATGTGTGGTAATGGAACCCGTAGGTGATAATGAATACACAAGCTGTAAAACAAATTTCAGGTTGCCATTTTTTTTACATGAGTGTTTTTCCAGAATTTTACATCAGTTCTTTCCATGTTTGAGTTCCTTCTCATGTCTTGTTTGCTTAGTTCAAAGTTTGGATGTTAGATCAAGAAAATTTTGGTTAAGGCGTATGTTTGAATATGAATCTGGTCTTGGAAAATGAAACTAAGAAAAGTTGCAGCTAGTTTTGTTGCTAAAAAGGCTTCATCAATTGCCGAAACTTGCTGTTGCAGAAATTGTCTTCGAGTTGCATGAACTTTTGGGGGTGTTTTCTGCTCTTTTTATTGCATGGTTCAGCTGTGTTGTGTTTATCAAAGTGTTTAGTTGTAAAATGGTGATTGAGGGATGGTCTTTGCTGGCTTTTGTTTGAAGTCTTCTATGAAACCTGCATTTGAAAGCTTAAAGTTGCAAAAAACTCTGGATTAATGTTGCAGCAGAAAATTTGCTTCGTTATTTTGCAGGCTCCTTTTGTTTGATTGATTCTTTTGTTGCATTATAAAGTGAGTAGATCAGGTGGTGGCTTGTTGTTTTGTACGAACTGCATTTGATTTAGTCCAAAAGCTTAAGGAAGTTCACAAATGAAAAATGGAAAAGAGATAGCTGCGTAGTTCATGTTGCAGAAATAAGAACAAAGTCTTTCCTACGTAGATGCATGCAAAATAGCTGTAAAAAATTGCACTTTAAACCCTCAAGTTTCCCCTTATGTCACTATGACCCAGAAATTGAATAATTTCATCAATTTGGTCCTTGATAGTTTTAATTTTTACAACTTCATTACTTGTTTGCTTTAATTAGCTACCATGCTTTGCTTAAATTGCACTTAAGTCACAATTTTAAAGGTTTTATGATCAATTGAGCTTGTGTTTGCACATTTTCTTTAATTTTCCCAAATAAATTGGTACCTTGATCATTTCTTTTATTTTGGAGGATGAATAAGTGATTTCACTCCATTTAAGGCATCAACTCAAGGGGGCGGTATAATTTCTTTTATCCCTTTTTGTGTCTCTCCTATGTGAACCAACGTGTTAAGTGAATTGCATGCCTACTTTGCTTTCCTAGCTTTTCTTTAATTCCTTTTACTTATGTCATTTACTTTTTGTTTTCATTAAGTTATTCTTTTAATGGGGTATGTGTACACCTTTTGGCTTGTAATAGATAGGGCTTTGGCGAGCAATTTGGTCCATTCTCCCTCTTCCCCCTTTTGTTTTAGTTAGTGAATGTAATAGGTTCATTAGCTTGGTTGCATGCCTATGTGTTACGTGTTACTTGCTTTATTAGGTTCTTGCATCTAGTCGAGCATGCTAAGTGTTACGTGCTACGTGTTTATGAATGTTTGGCATGTCTACTTGCTTTCCATAGCTATGAATGAATGTGATGGATAAATGCACGTCACACACTAGTCCAACGCTAGTTGTGACCCCCTTTTCCGTTACCGCACTAGTCCAACGCTAGTTGTGGTCCCTTGTTACGTTCCACTAGTCCAACGCTAGTAGGAACTCATAGAAAGGGCTAGTCCAACGCTAGACCCAATAGGTCCATTTCCTTTTCATTCGTGCATAGTTTGCATGTTCACTACATATCATGCAATTTTCCTTAGTTTTATCATTTGGCATGCTCCTCTAAACCTTTCCCCTTCACTTTAGGTCTTGCATTTCATGCTAGTTAGGGTACATTTGCTTGAAGTGTCCCCTCCGATAAGGGAAACGAGCGAGTGTGGCTACTCGATAGCCTTAGCACGCTAGTTTTGCCTTCTAATCAAAGGGAAAATCGAAGTCGAAAAAGTTAGGAGTCATTCCCATACCCGACCTGATACATTCCTTTAGGTTCATTCATTCTCAATTTTTCACTTACTCACTTTTTCAATTCACATTTCCTCATTACTTTTCCTTTCCTTATTGATCAATTTTGGTTTCTACTTCACAAAATTGCACTTAATTACGATCTATATACACTTATCACTATATTTCATACACTTGCACACAAACACTTGGATTTCCATACAATTGCACACATGCACCTTTTTCTACACTTGCACACTTACACTTGAATCATCATTTGCATTAATCGACCTCTATAAGGTTTTCTTTCATTGGCCGCCACAATTCATGTGGTTGGGACCAAAAACCTTACAAGAGACATCGTAGAATCTAGGATTTTGCATTTCATGTAGCACATCCAAATGTAATAAATTCTTTGGTTAAAACAAGAAAATCTTTGATTAAATCACGCAACTGGCCTTGGCTAGGTCAAAGGGGTGCCTTGGATTGTATCCTTGCCTTCCCCTTTGTCAAATGTGACTCCCGAACCTTTTTCCTTGGTTTACGTGGACTAGGAGTCGTTTAAAAGGGGTTTCTTACTAATTTTTTCTCATTTTTCTTAAAAAATTCATTTTTAGGTGACTTGGTACACCTTAACTCATTACCAAGTGGCGACTCCGATTTTTATTTCAAAAACCCTTTTTAAACTATATTTTTGGGTCAAATCGTCGCATTCTCAAACCCCCATTTAGACCCATTTTTCTTTTAAATCACAATTCATTTTCCAATCACAAATTGAATCAAAAAAATACATTTTTTAAACCATTTATTTATTTATCAAAAAATGGGGCGCGACATATAGTACTTACTGCACTTGACTTTGTCTAACTTGAAATGTCCCTTGGTGTATATGATGCATTATATTGTGTATATTTTGGCGTGACTTGTATATATATGTACACCTTTTGATCTTTTGATTATTTCGGGTATTCCAACCCTTAGCTCGTTGATTGCAATTTCGAGGACGAAATTCTTTGAAGAAGGGGAGATTGTGATACCCCAAATTTTAGGATACTATTTTTGTTTAATCTCAAAGAAAGGATTAAGGTTTCTTTATTTTATTTTTGTCTTAAAACATTGTTTTATTTTATAACAAGACTAGAAACCTTACTTGTACTTTAAAACCCTAGTTTACTTGTGACTAGTAGGTTATGTTTAAATCCCTCATATTTGACTCAAAACCCTAATTTTATTTTATGGAATTGTAAAATTCATCACACTTTTCTTAAAATTCCTTTTATTTGGAAATTATTCATTTAATATGATCCTACTACTCAATCATTCTTCAATAAGTGCAAATGAACCTAGAAAGTAGGGTTTCACTCTTCGTTTTCAAGATTGGAGCAAATTAGGGTTTTCGCGATTTTTCGCCGGATGATTTTTCGGTACGGAGCAAGGATCAAATTTGGTACTTAAGAGTGACTTTTGGATGAGGAAATATTATATGATTTGAAGTGATAATAATAAGTTAGTGATTAGAAAGTGAAAACCCTAGTATACGCGATTTAAGAAAAATCGGCTCAAACCAACGGGTACCGTTTGTTATCGGGTAAACACACCACTTGACCCATACTTTATTACCTAAATCTTCTCATTTTATTTAAGCTAATTAACCCTCAAAATATCTCATACATCAGCCACAATATTTGACCAAGAGAAATGAGAGAAAATGCTAGAAAGAAAACAATTGTCAAGGCATCTATGGAAGTTGGACTTTGACCAACTTGTCTTAACCTTCATAAAACAGAAATTTGACCAAAATTTCCTCATTTCTTCCCCTTTTCTTAGTCTTGGTCGAAATTCTTGAGAGGAAAAACAAGAGATGAAAAAACTTCACCTTGCACCTCAATTTCAACCCTCAATCTTGAGTTTCAACCGATAATCTTGCAAATTCCTCCACAAAAGTTGATCTCCAAGGAAGCTTAAGGGTTTTGGTGGAGTGATTTGGGAAGAGGAAGGTCTTGGCAACTTCTTGATATAGGGATTAAGGTGAATTTGGTAAGAAACTTCCCTCTACTTCTTATATGTGTGAACCAGAAACTTAAAGTTATAGTTTTGATGGATTTATGGGGAAAATTTCATGGGTTCAATGGTATGTTGGGATGTTTAACTAGGGTTTATATTTTCAGCCTTGATTATGGTTATCTACCTCTTAATTGATGTTATTGAGCTAGTAATTGGTTGGTTTGATGATAGAGCACTTGTTAGATATGAATTTATAGAGTAAAGGTGCAAATTTCAGAATTTGGAAACCAAGCTACCCTGTTCTGTCCGATTTTAGTGCTCCATGTTAGAGGCTGAATTGGCCTTGGTTTAAAACATGAAAGTTGTAGTGAATTATATTTTAGAGGTTCCTACAAAATTTCAGGTCAATCGGAGTAGCGTAGAATGAGAAAGGTCGAAATTACCCTTGCTGTCCTGGTTTTACCCGAATGTAAGAATTTGCGCCTGTAATTGGTTGTTTTGGCTGGAATTGCTTCAGAATTGGTTGTTAAGGTCTTATGATGAAATGTAACCCTGTTTCTAAGCTTTCGGATGGATTTGGAATTTCTGGATTTGGACTTAAGTAGGCTGAGTTATGCTGTTTGCAGCAGAATGCATTTTGTGAATCTATTTTTCCAGTTCTGGTATAGTATCTTGCATTTTTTACCTTGTTACACTCCAGGCTGGACAAAGTTACCTTCTTAAACATTGTAGCCCCTTAAATCCTGAATATGCCTGTAAAATTTTAGGTCAAACGGATTAGTGTATCCTGAGTTATAGACAAAACACTCAGGCCTGTTTTAGACATTAGTTTGTGCTACGTTTTGAAATCAGCCTCTGACCGTGCATTTTTCCGTTTTGATCCCGTACGATCTGGGTGTCAACTCCTTCATAAGAAATGTAGATCTTGGTTTTGGCTTCGAAACGGTATAAAGTGCGGCGAAATCCGAGTTCCGTAGCTCCTGTTATGACCAAAACAATATCGATCGTCAGAACTGCCTTGTATCTGGACAGTTCTGATGGGTACATTGACACTCAATTTTCATTCTGTTCTGAGTGGATTCAGGTCTTGGCCAAAACATCAAAGTTTTATCCTTATGTCTCAGCTTTCTAATGCCTTTGGAATTTCCTGATTTGGATTTGTGAGCTGGGAGTTACGGTCCAGCAAACATACCCTGTCCGTTACTCTAGAGTGCGAATTCCTGGAACGGTTTTCTATACTTTCGACCTATTTCCGTTTAGATCCGGATTGAGGTGTCTTCATGAAAATTGTAACCCTTCCCCTTAGTTTCGTAACGGTACCTCATGTACCTTGATCCGACACTCGTAGCCTCAATTAGACTCAAAACAGTTTTGACGGCAAAGCGATTAGGTTATCATTTCCAATTTCCGTATGCCGTTTCCGCACTTTTATGTGCCGATTTTGTCGTTTTGCTTGTTTTAAGTATGTTAGTAGCCGTTTATGATATTAAGTGACGTAATCTTCTATTTCAGACGGTGGTGAGCTAGGTGGAGCCGGTGGGGCCTACTAGCTACTCTTCGCGACGCGAATTTCGTCATTTTGTTATCCTTGTTCATTGTGTAAGTATTCAGGCCGCTCTTACGTGTTAGTTGCTTATGTGTTTCGATATGTATGAAAAGGGTACCTAGGCGAGGGTGTACTTTATCGCACTCGATCTACACCCTAGTTTGCGCACATATTTGTACGTGACATGTGTATATGAATCATTTTGGAACTAAACCCCTTGAGCTTGTGGCTCGGGGTGACTTTTGAATAAATTTTGCGAAGTTTGTGAGTTTGGGGCCTGATCTCATGACCTAGATGGACTATTCGAGCCGGTTAGGGATTGGTCGAAGTCAGTCCAACCTGGTTGAGGTCACCAAGTTTGTGAATCCGGTTCACCGATTATGTGGACCAAGTTTGTGACCCAAGCTTGTGACTCAAGCCCAAGTTTGTGATTTCGTTCGCTCGAGCAAGTTTGTGAGGTGACTGGCCAGTGAGGGTGATAAGGTGTTAGGTGGGAGTACAAGTGGAGTTCTACGGACCTTGTTTATGGTCGACGGAGTGTCGGCAGGAGGTCACGCATGGCAAACTACTTGGCTTTGGAGCCAACCTGTATCCTTTCTTTGTATTGTTACTTTTGCACTTGTGTGAGGACCTAGTCCGTTCGTACGTTGAGATTAGGGTTATTCATTATTTTGCACGGTTAAATTAAGGTTTTAGGGCTAAGGAGAAACCCTAATCTCGGCCAAGATTGAAAACCCTAACTTTGCTTACGATAAAACCTTAGTTTATGCGGTATTCTAGTGTGTGTTTTGGCACAAGAAGAAATAGGATTCGTTATAGTTTACAGAGGTTTAACAAGTTTGAAAATGGTTGGCAAACTCTGGATTAGCAAACCTCTAGTGTTACAATGTTAGAAAGCTTAAGTGGAGTTTTATTTATCGCCCGTCTTTTCCACATTTTTTTTATTAGAAAAATTCTCCAGGATAATTTTCATGAGTAAATATGGGTTTTAGATGATTTTTCTAGTATTGGTTAGATTTTGAGAAATTAAGAACGTATATCGGACGTGGGACCCACTAGTGCGAAAAGTTCGGAAAAATTCGGCCAATTAGGTTAAATTCCGGATACTGTGTAAAATTTATCGGGTGTTAAGAGATAAGTAGAGAGTGAGATATGATTGATGTGAGAGAGAAAAGAAAGGATAGGAATGCATTAATGGTGGTGACAAGTGTCACCATTTCATTGGAGAAGACTTAAGAATTACTATTCACTTTCTTGACTTTTTTTGACCAAAAGATTAAATATCAAAAATTGCACAAAATTCACCATTTTGCACCCTTGATGGCCGGCCCTCTCCAAGCAAGAAGAAAGACAAAACTCTTCAACATTCTAGCAAACTCCTAGCTCAAATCAACTAAACCACTTGTTTAACTTAGTTTTCACTCCATAAAATTCTTCCTTCTAGAGCTAGTAAGTTGTTTGGTGAACTTTGTTTGAAGGATTAAGGTACCCAACATCTTCCTCTCTCTTGGTTCTTTGTAAGTGAAGCTTGAAACACCCTACTACACTTAATGAAGCTTAAGTTATGCTTATTAGTGATTAGAGTGCTGAAATTTCTGGTTTTAATCTTGGTTTGAAGTGATTTGGTGAAGTTTTCCATTTTATGATGATTTTTCTGGTTTAATTGGATTATGATGGTGTGGTTGTTTGTGATGATTGGCAATGGACTATAATGACTCTTGTAGGTGTGAATTGTTGCTAAATGCAACTAATTTTGGATTTGGATGGAAAATGGAAAGTTAGGGTTCTTAAATCCCCAATTCTTTCCGGTTTTGGATCATAGGGTTAGAGGCCTAATTTGACTTTGCTCAAAACATGAAAGTTGTAGGTATTGATATGATTGAGATGCCTGCAAAATTTCAGGTCATTTGGATGAGTGTGGAGTGAGTTATGCCGTTTCTACTGTAGCTGTTCTGCATTGAGCAGAATGCGAAAACTGCGATAGTAATTGGCCATTTTGACTGGAATTGATTTGGATTTTGGAGTTGATTTCTTCTGATGAAATGTAGCTGGATGTCTTAGGTAACTTATGCCTTTGGAATTTCGGCATTTGGACTTGTATGGACTGAGATATACCGATTATAGTTTTCTGCATTTTGCAAACCTGTTTTGGTAATTCTGGATTTGTATTTTGCATATTTGACCTAGTTGTGCTAGGGTTTGGACTGAGTGGCCTTCTACATTGTTGTAGCCCTGTTTCTTAGCTTCGAAACGGTGGGTCTTACACCCCCATCCGATAACCGTAGTGAATTTGGTGCCATTACCGCATATTGAGGTCAAATACGGTTTGTGATCCTGTTTTGCAATTCTGGTATAGTGTCTTGCATTTTTGACCTTGTTACATTCAAAATTGGACAAAGTTTCCTTCTTCAACATTGTAGCCCCTTAAGTCCTAGATATCCCTGTAAATTTTCAGGTTAAACGGATTAGTATATCCTGAGCTATAAACGAAATACTCAGACCTGTTTTGACCGTCAAATTCTGTTACGTTTTTGGACAGTTTATGACTGGAACTTTGGCTTCACATTTGACTGGGTTACAAGCTGTTTGGGCTTGCGACCAAAACACCAAACTTATAACCCTATATCAGAGCTTTCTAACGCCCTTGGAATTTCATGAATCGGATTTATAAAACCTGAGATATAGCCGAGCAAACAAGGCCTGCCCGTGAAAATGACCAGAAATCTGTTTTGGTCCTGATGACCAATTTTCGTTCCGAATTTGGATTACTGACCTTCATGAAAGTTGTTCCATTTGGAATGAACTATCTAACTGCCAATTTTCAGCTCTTTTGACCATGTGTAGCATAGAAAACAGTTTGCACTCAAAACTGACCATTTGTGCATTAGCCAGATTTCGTAAGTGATTGTGTTTGGTTCATTTGGGACTAAAGCCTCCAGTTTCAGTTCTGGATGTCTTCATAACAGTTGTTGTTCATCTTTTAAGCTTCGATATGGCATCTCATACGCCTTAATCCGATATTCGTAGCTCAACTTATGAGTAAACTAGAAACGAGTGTCAAATCTGCCGTTTCCGCTAACGGCCGTCTCCGTTTCCGTTCGTCATATTTACGTGCGCGCGTGCCGTTTTTGCCGTTTTGCTTGTTTTAGGCACGATAGTAGTCGTTTGCGATATTATGTGACACAATCTTCTATTTCAGACGGAGGTGAGCTGGGCGGAACTGGTGGGGCCCACTACTAGCTGTTCATTTCGATCCGACTTCGTACTTTTGCTATTTCAGTTCTGTGTAAGTATTCAGGCCGCTTTTGTGTGTTCGTTGCTTATGTGTTTTGATTTGTATGAAGAGGGTACCTAGGCGAGGGTGTACTTTATCGCACTCGACCTAGACCCTAATTTGCGCACATATCTGTACATGGCATATGTATATGAACCTTTTGGAACCAAAACCCTCGAGCTTGTGGCTCGGGGCGACTTTCGAATAAAGTTTGTGAAGTTTGCAAAGTTTGTGATTTTGAATAATTTTGTGAAGTTTGTGAGTTTGGGGCGAACTCTTGACCTGGTTGGACTATTCGAGCCGGTTAGGGCTTGGTCGAAGGCAGTCCAACTTAGTCTGAGGTCACCAAGTTTGTACGTTCATGTTATGAACCAATTTTGTGAATCCGGTTCACCGAGAAGATGACCAAGTTTGTGACCCGAGCTTGGGACTCAAGCTCAAGTTTGTGATTTCGTTCGCCCGGGCAAGTTTGTGAGGTGACTGGCCAGTGAGGGTGATAAGGTGTCGGTGGGTGTACAAGTGAAGTTCTACGGACTATTATTTGTGGTCGACGGAGTGTCGGCAGGAGATCATGCATGGCACATGAATTGGCTTTGGAGCCACCCGTATCCTTATTATGTGATGTTGTTCTTTTCTGCTTTTGCTTTACTCTTAATGTGTAATTGTTGCTACATGAATTTACGCTTTCGCCCCTGTTTACTTACTAAGCATGTAGCTTACCCCATTCCTTTTGTTTTCCTTAGCAGGGGCCGACGCGGGGACTTTTGGCTCGTATACTAGTATAGTAAGATTGGCTTGTAATAGTTGAACAGTTAGGATGTTTGTTTTTGTTTTGGTGGTTTGACTCGATACTTTTGGAGAATGTAATTATAACTCTTTTGGGGTTGTATATAGTACTCTTTTGAATTTTCTGGCTTTGATTGTTTTAAGTTTTAAGTCCTGGCGTGAGCTAGGCAGGCGGCCCGCCGATACCCTTGGGTTCGCCCTTGGGAGAAGTGGGGTCGTTACAACTTGACTTGACAATTTTGTGAAATAGTTGCTTATCTAAATGTGAAATTTATGATTTTACCCCTGTTTACTTACTAAGCATACAGCTTACCCCGTTCCATTTGTTTTCCTTAGCAGGGGGCCGACGCGGGGATCGCTCGGGAAGGTGGTTAGATTTTGAGCTATAGAATACTTGAATTTGTATTTGTTAAAAGTTGACGAGTAAGATGTATATAGTTGGCGTGGTGGTTGTAGTTATTAGTTTTTCTAGGTTTTACTTTCTGGTACTCGTGATATGTAATTCTTGGAGAATTGGATGTAATACTTGAGATTTATTTTATACTTCATTGGAGGACTGTAGTGAGTGAGTGAGTCCCGGCGAGAGCTGGGCAGGCGACCCGCCGAACCCTTTGGTACGCCTTAGGGGGAGGTGGGGCCGTCACAAGTGGTATCAGAGTTTAGGCTTCAGATCTCTGTAGTGTATCCTAGGCTAAAGTTTAGGATGCTGGACTGTGGGATTTGATTTGATTTGATGTGATTTGAAGGTTAAGCAATTGAGGGATAAAACCTATAGCTGCTTCGCGTGGTCTCTGCGCAGAGTGAGCCTGGATGAAGTGGCGAATAAGTATGAAGGACTAAGTGTTCGTTCGAGCATAAGTTATGGATCATAAATGTTATAGGCCTTAAATCTTTCTCATGGTATCTGAGGACCATAGATAGGTACGTCAGGTAGGAATTTCGATTGTAGATAGTTTACTCTTGGGACTGCAGCTCGAGATGTGAATTATCTTATTTCGGATTCTTGTGCCTGAGTACTCCAGAGTTTAGGCGCTGCTAAGTACTTGAGACTAGCATTTTGGGAACATGAACAGGCTTTGTCTGGCTAGAGTGAGTACAAGATATCAACGGGCACCTTGGGAAGTGGAGCAAGAAACAGGACGGGGGTGGTTTCACTGAGTGTGGGACGACAAGTCGCGTTTCTTTCATTTTGCCCTTGCATTGTCCCTACATGTCATTTACTTGTGGTATGTTAATACTTACATATATAGTACTTACTGCACTTGACTTTGTCTAACTTGAAATGTCCCTTGGTGTATATGATACATTATATTGTGTATATTTTGGCGTGACTTGTATATATATGTACACCTTTTGATCTTTTGATTATTTCGGGTATTCCAACCCTTAGCTCGTTGATTGCAATTTCGAGGACGAAATTCTTTGAAGAAGGGGAGATTGTGATACCCCAAATTTTAGGATACTATTTTTGTTTAATCTCAAAGAAAGGATTAAGGTTTCTTTATTTTATTTTTGTCTTAAAACATTGTTTTATTTTATAACAAGACTAGAAACCTTACTTGTACTTTAAAACCCTAGTTTACTTGTGACTAGTAGGTTATGTTTAAATCCCTCATATTTGACTCAAAACCCTAATTTTATTTTATGGAATTGTAAAATTCATCACACTTTTCTTAAAATTCCTTTTATTTGGAAATTATTCATTTAATATGATCCTACTACTCAATCATTCTTCAATAAGTGCAAATGAACCTAGAAAGTAGGGTTTCACTCTTCGTTTTCAAGATTGGAGCAAATTAGGGTTTTCGCGATTTTTCGCCGGATGATTTTTCGGTACGGAGCAAGGATCAAATTTGGTACTTAAGAGTGACTTTTGGATGAGGAAATATTATATGATTTGAAGTGATAATAATAAGTTAGTGATTAGAAAGTGAAAACCCTAGTATACGCGATTTAAGAAAAATCGGCTCAAACCAACGGGTACCGTTTGTTATCGGGTAAACACACCACTTGACCCATACTTTATTACCTAAATCTTCTCATTTTATTTAAGCTAATTAACCCTCAAAATATCTCATACATCAGCCACAATATTTGACCAAGAGAAATGAGAGAAAATGCTAGAAAGAAAACAAGTGTCAAGGCATCTATGGAAGTTGGACTTTGACCAACTTGTCTTAACCTTCATAAAACAGAAATTTGACCAAAATTTCCTCATTTCTTCCCCTTTTCTTAGTCTTGGTCGAAATTCTTGAGAGGAAAAACAAGAGATGAAAAAACTTCACCTTGCACCTCAATTTCAACCCTCAATCTTGAGTTTCAACCGATAATCTTGCAAATTCCTCCACAAAAGTTGATCTCCAAGGAAGCTTAAGGGTTTTGGTGGAGTGATTTGGGAAGAGGAAGGTCTTGGCAACTTCTTGATATAGGGATTAAGGTGAATTTGGTAAGAAACTTCCCTCTACTTCTTATATGTGTGAACCAGAAACTTAAAGTTATAGTTTTGATGGATTTATGGGGAAAATTTCATGGGTTCAATGGTATGTTGGGATGTTTAACTAGGGTTTATATTTTCAGCCTTGATTATGGTTATCTACCTCTTAATTGATGTTATTGAGCTAGTAATTGGTTGGTTTGATGATAGAGCACTTGTTAGATATGAATTTATAGAATAAAGGTGCAAATTTCAGAATTTGGAAACCAAGCTGCCCTGTTCTGTCCGATTTTAGTGCTCCATGTTAGAGGCTGAATTGGCCTTGGCTTAAAACATGAAAGTTGTAGTGAATTGTATTTTAGAGGTTTCTACAAAATTTCAGGTCAATCGGAGTAGCGTAGAATGAGAAAGGTCGAAATTACCCTTGCTGTCCTGGTTTTACCCGAATGTAAGAATTTGCGCCTGTAATTGGTTGTTTTGGCTGGAATTGCTTCAGAATTAGTTGTTAAGGTCTTATGATGAAATGTAACCCTGTTTCTAAGCTTTCGGATGGCTTTGGAATTTCTGGATTTGGACTTAAGTAGGCTGAGTTATGCTGTTTGCAGCAGAATGCATTTTGTGAATCTATTTTTCCAGTTCTGGTATAGTATCTTGCATTTTTTACCTTGTTACACTCCAGGCTGGACAAAGTTACCTTCTTAAACATTGTAGCCCCTTAAATCCTGAATATGCCTGTAAAATTTTAGGTCAAACGGATTAGTGTATCCTGAGTTATAGACAAAACACTCAGGCCTGTTTTAGACATTAGTTTGTGCTACGTTTTGAAATCAGCCTCTGACCGTGCATTTTTCCGTTTTGATCCCGTACGATCTGGGTGTCAACTCCTTCATAATAAATGTAGATCTTGGTTTTGGCTTTGAAATGGTATAAAGTGCGGCGAAATCCGAGTTCCGTAGCTCCTGTTATGACCAAAACAATATCGATCGTCAGAACTACCTTGTATCTGGACAGTTCTGATGGGTACATTGACACTCAATTTTCATTCTGTTCTGAGTAGATTCAGGTCTTGGCCAAAACATCAAAGTTTTATCCTTATGTCTCAGCTTTCTAATGCCTTTGGAATTTCCTGATTTGGATTTGTGAGCTGGGAGTTACGGTCCAGCAAACATACCCTGTCCGTTACTCTAGAGTGCGAATTCCTGGAACGGTTTTCTATACTTTCGACCTATTTCCGTTTAGATCCGGATTGAGGTGTCTTCATGAAAATTGTAACCCTTCCCCTTAGTTTCGTAACGGTACCTCATGTACCTTGATCCGACACTCGTAGCCTCAATTAGACTCAAAACAGTTTTGAAGGCAAAGCGATTAGGTTATCATTTCCAATTTCCGTATGCCGTTTCCGCACTTTTATGTGCCGATTTTGCCGTTTTGCTTGTTTTAAGTATGTTAGTAGCCGTTTATGATATTAAGTGACGCAATCTTCTATTTCAGACGGTGGTGAGCTAGGTGGAGCCGGTGGGGCCTACTAGCTACTCTTCGCGACGCGAATTTCGTCATTTTGTTATCCTTGTTCATTGTGTAAGTATTCAGGCCGCTCTTACGTGTTAGTTGCTTATGTGTTTCGATATGTATGAAAAGGGTACCTAGGCGAGGGTGTACTTTATCGCACTCGATCTACACCCTAGTTTGCGCACATATTTGTACGTGACATATGTATATGAATCATTTTGGAACTAAACCCCTTGAGCTTGTGGCTCGGGGTGACTTTTGAATAAATTTTGTGAAGTTTGTGAGTTTGGGGCCCGATCTCATGACCTAGATGGACTATTCGAGCCAGTTAGGGATTGGTCGAAGTCAGTCCAACTTGGTTGAGGTCACCAAGTTTGTGAATCCGGTTCACCGATTATGTGGACCAAGTTTGTGACCCGAGCTTGTGACTCAAGCTCAAGTTTGTGATTTCGTTCGCTCGAGCATGTTTGTGAGGTGACTGGCCAGTGAGGGTGATAAGGTGTTAGGTGGGAGTACAAGTGGAGTTCTACGGACCTTGTTTATGGTCGACGGAATGTCGGCAGGAGGTCACGCATGGCAAACTACTTGGCTTTGGAGCCAACCTGTATCCTTTCTTTGTATTGTTACTTTTGCACTTGACTTGACACTTTTGTGAAATAGTTGCTTATCTAAATGTGAAATTTATGATTTTACCCCTGTTTACTTACTAAGCATATAGTTTACCCCGTTCCATTTGTTTTCCTTAGCAGGAGGCCGACGTGGGGATCGCTCGGGAAGGTGGTTAGATTTTGAGTTATAGAATACTTGAATTTGTATTTGTTAAAAGTTGACGAGTAAGATGTATATAGTTGGCGTGGTGGTTGTAGTTATCAGTTTTTCTAGGTTTTACTTTCTGGTACTCGTGATATGTAATTCTTGGAGAATTGGATGTAATACTTGAGATTTATTTTATACTTCATTGGAGGACTGTAGTGAGTGAGTGAGTCCCGGCGAGAGTTGGGCAGGTGACCCGCCGATGCTTTTGGTACGCCTTAGGGAGAGGTGTGGCCGTCACAGCTTTTCTATCGCCATCATCTTCCAATGCTGGATTAACGATCATAGTGCAATCCTCCTCAGCAAATATCGTAATCAACTGGCCATTCACCACAAATCTTAACATTTGATGGAGTGAAGAAGGTATAGCGCCTGAAGTATGAATCCAAGGCCGTCCGAGAAGAACATTATAAACACTCGAGAAGTCCATGACTTGGCACATAACTTGAAACTGGGCAGGTCCGATTTCCAGCACTAAATCCACTTCCCCCATTGATTTCCTTTTTGCGCCATCAAATCCTCTCACCACAATGGCAGACGGCCGAAGTTTAGCTTCCTAAAATCCCAATTTAACCAAAGTATTCCAAGGACAGATATTAAGAGCAGATCCATTGTCTATCAAGACCCTTGGCAATAACTTCCCATTACAACGAACTGAGATATACAATGCTTTATTGTGTCCAATTCCATCCGAAGTCAAATCTTCATCAGAAAAAGAAATTTGATTTGAAGCCAAAACATGCTCGACTACATGAGTGAATTTATCCACAGGAATATTCGTAGGCACTTGAGCCTCAGTTAGGACCTTGAGTAAAGCTTCTCGATGAAGTTCCGAGGTTAGAAGCAAATTCAATATAGAAACTTGAGCGGACATCTTGTCCAATTGCTCAACCACCTTATACTCAATTTTCTTCAGCATCTTAAGGAAATTGAAGGCCTCTTCATCAGTCACAGTTGGTTTTGTCAGAACAGCATTTTCTTTCGCTTTTGAGGGCTCATCAACTGCGGGTTCCCCTATAATTCTTCCAGATCTAGTAACAGTATCCACTTCCTTTCTAGGCCCCTTTTCTCCTCCAATTAATAGCGTGGGCTCGTTATAATTCCATGGGACCTCTTGCAGATTAAGAATAGGAGGTTGCTCAGGCAATTCAAGTACCACCAGCTTCGAAGGCTCACATTCGAAAGGCACCATTTCCAAAATAAACGGACTCGTATTTTTCTTGACTTCATAAGCTTCTTCCTCCAATATGAATGGTTCTTCAATGACCCTTACTGTCTCAGCTTCATCCATAATAAATTGTGTAGGTTCCTCAATCTCTTCATCAATAGTAATAACTCCCATGGTATCCTTGTGTGTAGGAAGAGGATTTTTGCTAACATTTGGACCTTGTTCCTCCCTCCTCCTCAGGACTATGTCTCCAGCATCAATCATATCTTGAATTTTATGCTTAAGTGCCCAACAGTTGACAGTTGAATGTCCAGGGGCTCCCGAATGATAAACACAAAACGACTGAGGATCATAACCAATAGGAAATCCCTTGGAATAGGTCTTAGGGGGTACCGTACCAATCTTCCCAGCAGTTTTTAATTGCTCATACAATTGGTCAACGGGCCGACCTAGATTGGTGAAGGTTCGGTATGGGGTTGGATTTTGGGTGTCACTGGTTTATTGATAGTGGTAACTTGGGTTGGCGGGTGGAATAGGTTTTGGGTTGAAAGGAGGGCGAGGTCTAATTTGAAAGTTTGGTGGGGGAATGTGAAATGGTGTTGATGGTGTGTTTGGGTAATTTGGTCGAGGACGGCGATGGTTGATAGTGGTATTATAAACAGGGCGAGGGCGTGGTTGGTATAAGTAACGAGGTGAGTAGGTGGGATTTTGTTGGTATCTAGGCCGGGAAGAAGAGCCCTGGTCCCAAACAAAAGAGGCTTCCTCGTCTTTCTTCTTAAATTGAGACCTCTTACTACTGCTATTTTGGCTTTGCATGGCTTCCAACTGTGACTTTAAAGCTGAAATATTAATAATTTTCCCTACTCTCATAAACTCGTCATATTCTTCCAATTTATTAACAATCTCTGCAAAGGAACACCCTGTCATTCGAAAAATCTCCTCAAAGTAAGGCGGGTCATGAGCTTTGATGAACGTGCGAACAATCTCGTTTTCAGACATGGGGGGCTCCACCTTGGCGGCCAATTTCCTCCATCTCTTCGCATATGCCTTATGGTCCTCCGATGGTTTCCTCTTAGTCCCCTCCAATGTGGTCCTCGTCGGAGCGAGCTCGTAATTGTATTCATACTGCCTCACAAAAGCGGTTGACAAATCCAGCCAAGATCTCATATCCTCAGGCTTCAAATTGGAATACCAATCCAACGCTTCGCCTTCTAGACTCTCGGGAAATAAGCGTACCGGCAGATTCTCATCGTTTATTGGCCTCCCTAGAATGTTTACAAACATTTGAAGGTGAGTCTTGGGATTCCCCGTTCCATCGTACTTGGTAAATTTGGGTGCTTTGAAACCCACCGGCAATTGCATATCCGGGAACAGGCATAGTTCGTTGTAGTCTAGACCTCCTTACTGGCTCACATCTTGGTTTTTCCTTATAAACTCCTCAAACCGATCTAATCTCTTTAGCAAATTCTTGTCCACTGGTGCGGATGACTCCCCGGTTTCAGCTTTCCCTTGAGCGGCGGTATCTAGGGTGAATGGCTCAGCGGTGGAGTAATAATGAGGTCCCTGTGGTTCGAATGGTATGCTCATAGTAATTGGCGAGTAATTTTGGGAAATTTGGACATGAGGAGGGTTAGGTTGGATGTGAGGTGCATAAGCAGGTTGTGGGCCATGAGTGGGATAAGTAAAGGCTTCCTCAGGTGGGTTTATGACTTGTGAAGTAACAGAGGTTTGAATATAAGGTAAGAATATGGGTTGAGGTTCAGATTGGCCAGGGGGTAAGAGCTCATGTTGTTCACCGCTAGCACCACTAGCTACCAATTGATCGATTACACGCCGTTGGGCCATCATTTCAACGCTTAGCTCATTAAATCGATTGAGAACTTCGCTCAGCTGAGCTCCCAGATTTGCCAAATCAGTTGATGATGTCGTTGCGGGCCTATCAGATGGTTCTGGATGGGTACTGATGTTTACACTTTCTCTTGAAGCTCGGCTATGTGATCGGGTGATAATGGGGCTTCTTCGGGTAGTTATGTTTAAATATTACCTGAAAATATGAAAGGACTTGCCTTTAGATCTTAACCTTGGCTTAGCTTTTCCAACAAAATAAAAATAAGAAAAAGAAAAAGACAAGAGTTAGTAAATATCCAAAAAATTCGGATGCATGTCCTATTGGAGAGCCCTTTTATGCCAAGGGTGGGCCTAACATAATGCTATACCTTCGGGGTAAAATTTCAATTTCTAACCTGTAAATGAATATAAAAACAGGAATTCTCATTAATTATGGATAAACTCAATCCTTCTTTACAATCTCATTGATGGTTCGACTGACCATTCTTACAAAATCTTCATGTCTAGCTAGTCTAGTGTGTTGGGATTCCCTAGAACTCCCGATGCTAAGTTTCCGAATCTCATCTTGGATTTTGCCAAATGCACTCAATGCCTTTTCCAATTTCTCGGTTTTGCTTGCCTCTTTCTTCAATTATGATCAGGCGTCTTCCAGCGCTTGATCTGCCACCATGATCTGCAACTGATGATCCTCCAATTCTTTCCTCAATCTCTCATTCTGCTCTTCGAGACTAACGGCGACCAACGATACCCTTTCTCTTCCTTGTTCTATTATCGATTTGATCCAGTCGTTGTACTCTAAGATGACCTTAGGCTCTGCTTTGTTCACTTGGTCCAAATGTAGGTTGTCCAAACTACACAGATTCCCCCAAGCTTCCAGCACCATACTCCGGCACTCAGCGACTGTATTGAGTTCGATGCTTCCCAATCCTTGTACAGTAGGCACTCTCTGCGGATACCCAAACTGTCTCATAACTCGTTGTGGCACGTACATAATCAATCCACTGGTGCTCGCTAACGGGATGAAGCCAAATTGTGTAGTCTTGAAAGTCGGATCCCTTACTTTCGTCCAATCGAGAACCCATTGTATCTTATCCGAAGTTAAAGCATTGAATTCCTGAATAAACAAACTTGGAGACGCTATTCGATAGTATCTTCTAACCCTTTCTCGGTGCGACTCGACCCAATTTGCTGTTGGAAGACATGACCCCAATGGATTTAGCGCTTTTTTTGACAGATGTTCCATGGCCCACATTTGAAGCACCAGGTTGGATGCATAGAAAAATCCCCTCTTCTTTTGGCATTCGGTAACAGCGGTGAAGATATCAGCGATGATGATAGGCACCAAAGTAGGGGTCTTTTCCTTAATTCCTAGAAACACACTTTGCATCATGTTGACTGTTGAAAATGTAACCTTCCCATGCTTTTGCGGGAATAATAGTAGACTGGTCAAGGCTAGTCCAAAGACTTGGACTCGCCTTCCTTCCCACTCCTCTTTGCTAATGAAGAAGTCATCATGGTGTCGATCATAAGAGTCCCTTCCCCCAAATCGTTCGTACAAGAACTCCAGTGGACATGATTTTGCGTCCGGGTGCTGGTCCATACTAGCTCGTCCTAACCCTAGAAATTTGCAAAACTGCTCTCTTGTTCCACTAGTTGGGTACACCATAGGGCTACCTTTTCCAGGCATTCGCAACAATCCTTCTATTTCCTCTAGAGTGAGTGTTAACTCGCATTCCCCAAATCGAAAAACGGAGCCTTTAGGATCCCAATACTCAAGTAGTGCTTGAATGATTGCTATGTTTGGGGTTATGTTCAAAAGACTCGGTAGATGCCCTATGTACGGGAACAATCGGTTCACTTCATGTGCCATGTTGTTCTTCCAATCTATCAGCTCACGAGGTATATGGTTTAACATTCGGCATGGAGTCATCTGAGGAAGAATTCACTTTTTAGTACCTTACCTTGGAAATTTACCCCTTAGGCCAAACAAAATTGTAAACATGCAAGTCTTGTTGGATTAAATATCCGAGACACAGGGCGATTTATTCCTAGCACGGGATCCCCTAAATGGCATTCCCTTCTAAGGTGGATGCATGATGCCAATTTATTAAAGCAATAAAACATGCAATTTAAATGAAAACGTGACCTAAGGAGCCCTTTATATGCCAGGGTAGGCCTAAAAATGACATGCCATTATTAATTTATGAATGAAATATACCAGAATTTCTAAACGTGCAATAGCCTATCTATATGGGTAGGTCCTAAAAGAGGATCATGCCAGACCTCTTATTTTCCTAACGTTTGTGAATGCAAAAGACAAGAGACAAGGAAACGTTAGTTCAACACATAATCACATAACACGTTGAACAATTAAATGATATAAAAAGCAACGAAGATAAGTAAGGAAAAAGGGTAGGACCCCTCCCCTCGTGCATAGTGTCCTTGATAGGGTAAGGTCGACTCTACCCTAGGCAATTCTAGTATGGATGCATGAGGCTGGGGCTCACTAATGCATCTAGACTCGATAAGGCTTCGGCTCCCAAGCCTTCAGACCTAAAAGCGAAGGGTCATCACTCCCAGGGCCTTCGATCGATGGCTCGAGTGATCCCTTAGGTAGCGCTATGGGCGCAGAGCACACCATCCGCCTACCCAAGGCAATCAATCCTAATCCTACAAGAAGGTGTGGGATGGCGCCCACGAAAAAGAAAAAAAAGGGTAAATAAAACTATACATGCACGTATGAAGTGCTTCGTTTGGAGGGGAGGGATCGAGAACCAACGCGAGACTCTAAGGTCATATCTCCCACCCAAATGCAATGCAAAGCGCAGGATCACATAAATAAACCATCCATCCATCACATCAATCGTACGTAAAAGGGTAAGGGATTGAGTTGATACGCAAAATCCTAAAAAGGAAAAATGCAATCCTAGACATCCAAATGAAAATGTTAAAAGAAGAAAAAGATTGACTAAATCAAATTTGCTCGGACTCTCAAGGTCCCCAGTGGAGTCGCCAGCTGTCGCGCCCCATTTTAAAATAAAATATAAAAACGGTTTATGAAAAATGGATTGTTGATTTATTTGATTAAAGAATGAGTTTTTGAAAAATGAATGAAAAGGGCCTACGAATGGGGTTTAAAAGTGCGATGATTTGGGCCCAAAAAATATAGTTTAAAAAGGGTTTTTGAATGGAAAATGGAGTCGCCACTTGGTATTGAGTTGAGGTGTACCAAGTCACCCTAAAATGAATTTTAAAGGAAAAAGTACAAAACCCTTTTTAAATGACTCCAAGTCTACAAAAATCAGAGAAAAAGATTCGGGAGTCACATTTGAAGAAAGGGAAGGCAAGGATAAGAATCCAAGGCACCCTTCCAACCTAGCCAAGGCTAATTGCGTGATTTAGTCAAAGGTTTTTCTAATTTTAACCTAATGATTGATCACATTTGGATGACTATATGAATGCAAACCCTAGACCTAAAAGGGTATCGGGGGGGTCGAAATTTTTCTTCAAAGCTCGAATGGTGCCACTCGCATTAATTGCGATGCCCAATAAAACTCTTCGAAGAAGTCAAGAATTTATGCAAGACTATGAGACTCTAAGAAGAAAAATAAATAAAATAAAATAATTATACAAATACAAATATAAGTGACCTAAAGGAATGCATCATGTCGGGTACGGGGCTACTATTCGTGACTCGATTTTCCCTTTAATAGAGGGAATACGAGCGTGCTAAGGCTAGAAAAGCCAAACTCGTCCATATCCCATATCCAAGGGGTATTTCCTATCTAATCAAGCAAATGCACTACCCTAATTCTATTCCCTAAATGAAATGCAAGTCTAATGTCATGTTTCATGCAAAGAGTAAGTAATATACATATAAGGGAAAATATGGGGGAAGGGATATATGTATAAGGAGGGAATACGGGATAGGGGATGTACATATATAAGAAAAGTGCCATGCAACATGGTAAAGATCCTAAAAGGTGGAAAATATGCATGAAATGAAGTGATTTTATCATACAACCATGATCTAACGCTCGAGGGGCTCCTAAGGGTCTAGCATTGGATTAGCCCATGTCTATGGATCCTCACTAGCATTGGACTAGTGGGAAATCGGAACAAAAGGGCCACAACTAGCATTGGACTAGTGTGGTGACGAGAAAAAGGACCACAACTAGCGTTGGACTAGTGCGGTGACGTCACACATTCATTACAATCAAATAAATCATGTAAAGTATAATAAAGCAAATAAACACGTAAATCACATAAACCACATAGCACGTAAGCATGATATCTAGATGCAAGACCCTAGGAAAGCGAGTAACACGTAGCACGTAAGCATGCAAATCACACAGAACGAATAAAGCAAGGAAAGCACTGTCTATTACATTCGGGGGAAGCCTACTACAATCTAAGGGGGGGAAACGTAATAAAATAAATAAAATAAATACCTAACTATTACAAATTTGGCATTCAAGCGCCTTCAAATCACTTGCTAATTAAACAAGATGAAATAAATAGAAAGCGAAATAGGCAATTAAACATAAAATGAAAAGCGAATTAAAGCATGCATATTCACACATAACACGTAGGAGCACGTAGGAGAAATAAAATCAAGAAAATAGAGGTTACCTCCCTTGCAATGGTAATGAAATGAAGGAAATATTAGCTTCAAAACCCTCCAAAAGCAAAGAAAGGGTCAAGGCATCTCAAATAACCAGATAAACATGAAGTTGGATCATTGAAAGCATTTAAATAACTAAACAGTCCATGATTCACAAAATTAGGCTCCAATTGAAAGGAAAAAGAAAGTTTAAGGGATCAATTTGATTAATTTTTAATTGCTTGGGCCATAGTAGCATAAAAGGAGACTTGTAGGGTTGAAATGCAATTTTTGAAAACATTTTCATGCATGCAAACCAAAACTTGCGGCAAAAGCTGTAGTGATTTTCCTTCTGCCATTTTTGCAATATGCGGCATTTGATAGCCAAACAAATATATCATTGGCAAGCATCAACTTCTAAACAAGACACAAGACCCAATTCATCTTAGAATAACAAAAAATGTGAGCTAACACTCAAAAGACAGAAAAAAGAATCGTGGAAGAGCAAGAAACTCAGCCACGAACTCCCTGCGAAATCTAAGTTCAGTGCTTCCTAATGGCTTGAAAGTGCAACCATATATGTATAAAAAAAAAAAATGCAGCAGAGCTATATTTATCATCTATTTGCAATGGCCAACTAAAACTTTCAACAACAACAAAAGAAACACAACCCACTCTTCAACCTAACACTGAAATCATCATAGAGAAATAGGACATAGGCTACGCTTATGAGCAAGAAACTTCAGCTCTTCCAGTCATTGAACCTAGACAAGAAATGGATACTAATTGCATAGTTAACATTCCCCTCAGGTTCAAAACTAATTGATAGCTGATATGTTTATGACATAACAGTCAAACAACAGACAAAAGGAACATGTTAACCAAACCACAAGTTCAGCAAACAAAAGGGAGCAACAACTATCCGCATGTACTGCTGCAATAAGCCGAAAATTTTTCATGCGTATCGCAGCAGCTTTTGCGCTTGTAACTTCAGCCAAACAAGAGGACCACAAATTCCATGAGCAAATTTTAAACAGAGTTTCATTTTCCTAATACTCTGACTGAACATTTCCTAAACTGAAATAAACACAGTCATGCTAGTTCCATGAATAACAGCAGCGAATAAAAAAGGAAGACAAACAATGTAGCCAAGACGACATGGACGACGCTGCAGCGGATTTTTCTGTTATGGGCTTTCTAAACACGTTTCTAACTCTAGGTGTTGTTCATGGTATTTCACTCAATTATAGATAACAAAACAATCAAGGTAAAACGAGTCACAGCTTCAGCAAAACAAAGGAAAAGAAGCCGACATGTCTGAACTGCTGCAACAAGTTGAAAGATTCAATCTTGTTGCAGCAAACTCTCAACCTAAGGACCCAAGAACAAAAGGCCAAACTCACAAAAGGAACCTCAACATCAGTCATCAAAGCACCGAACAACATCCAGACTTCTCACAGTCTCATCATCTTAAATAGATTCACACAGTAAAATGCATACAAGAGAGAAAGCTTCAGTACTCCATGAATCGAACGACTAAAAACAGGTAAAGCTATTACCTTTACGCCCTTCAAGAGCCAAATAGGAACTGAAATGATCGATAACAGGACCTTCGTTCGATTGAAAATCTCCTCTTTCTGCTTGCTGCTACTCCTTTGTTCCTCCTTTGCTTCGGTGAAGAGCTGCTGGTGGCGATGGAAGGCTGGCGGTAGTGAAGGTTCGCAGTCCCAGTAGCGATCCCCTGCTTGGCCTTCTCGTTTCCCCCTATCTATCACTCTCCCTTTTGCTCTCAGCTGTTTCACATACTCTTTTCATCTCCTTTCCCTCGCTTATTTTCTTAGTTCTCTCGCTGCCCAGATTTTCTGGCTTTTTCTCTCAGACTTCTGGCCCTCTCACTCAAACTCAGCCGCCCCTTTTTTTTTTTCAGCCGTCAACTCCCCAACCCCTCTAGATCCTTAGCTCCCTTTTTATATCAGACTCCAACCCTAAAATCTCATCTCGATGGTTCATAAACAACTTCAGGTCACCGTTTCTCTCTCAACCATCGGATTGGCCTCAACTTCTAAATTGCTTTTTGGCTTGTCGATGAAAGCCAGGTGTAACAGTACTAACATGATCGAAGGGAGCTAAAAAAACAAGGAAAAAAACTGAAAGAAAATGCAGCTGCAAACTTGCGGCTTTGTTTTCTGCTAATATGATATTAAGGAGAAGCAGAGAGCGTGCCTAGCACACGCGCGTGAGTTTTTTTTTTTTTTTTTTAACAATGAATCCTTTAATTAAACAAAAACTAAAATCAACCGAAATAATAATTTAAGTAAACAATCGAATGAAATGAACAAAAACAAGGAATAAAAGATAAAAGAGCCTAGATTTTCTTTTTGAGTGACGATTTTCCTTCTTTTAATTTTTCAATTTTCCTTTTATTTTCACTAATTCCCATTAATTTAGGATAAACAAACAACAAAATTCATTGATTGAATCTAAAGAGTTAAAGTATATTTTTGTGAGTAATTTTCTTTTTTTTTTAAATCAAAATTAAGCGACTGATTAAGAAATAAATAAAAAAAACTTAGTATCTAAAAAGCTAAAAAGATGTCTAAACTAAAACCCTGAGATTAATAAGTAAAAAACAAAAACTAACAATTAAAAAATAAAAGTAAAATAAATAAAAATGAAATAAGTAAAAATTTGGTGTCTACAGCACCTTTAAAAAGAAAGGAAAAGAAAAGCAAAGAAAATAAATGCAAAGGAAATGCAAAAGTTTCGATGCTGAAAGTCCCCATTAAGTGACAATAAAAGTCAGTCAAAGTTCAGGATCTTGGAGTCCAGAATTAGGGGGCAATTTTGGAAAAATGCGATCTTCAGTGCAATGTCCTTGATAATTTTATTCCTTTAACTATCGGTTTCAAGCCACATTACAAGCTCATAAAGTCCATCGTGGACTTATCCTTCATGACAACTCGAAGTAAGAATTATGCTTCCGAGAAATCCATCAATCATTTGTGATCTTAAGATTATAACCTGTTTGCACATGTTTAGCTATCGTTTCTGTCCACATGTTACTAGCCTAGAAAGCTTATATGTGACTAAATTTTCTTAAGAAATAGGGGTGACATACTATTTGCTTTCACTAAGATGTGATGTTGAATGGATTACATATCATTGGAGCACAAGAATAAGATAGATCCTAACCTCCCATTTTTCTTAGCCATCTCAAAAGCAGAAATAACACCCACTTGATTTGTCCTGAAAGATGAGTTAACAAGAGGTGGTGACCCATTACCCTAAGCATCAATGCTAAAGTAGGGAAGGAATTTTTTAAATTTGGTATTATTTTGAGAAGTTCATCATGAAATTTTCTGTTAGAAAGCACAGTTTCTTACTTTGTCCCAATAAATGGAGAGTCATCCAAGCAAATTTTTGCAATTAAATGGTCCCACACTAGGGCAAATTTTCATTTGAGAGATTTTACAAAATGAGCCCACACAGGGGCAAATTTTTTTATTGTGAGATTTCACAAAAATAAGCCCACATTGGGGCAGATTTTTTTTGTAATACATTTGAGAGTTTCGAGTTAATCACGCTGCTCTTTTCATGAGTAGTAGTTGCATTAATTTTCAAAATAAGAAATTTAAGTGTATATTGTACTTTGGTGATCCTCCTGTGCAGGTATTCATGACTGAACATAATGAAGAAACATCCAGTGATGTGGAAGGCCGATACTGGAAAAAGAGAAATAAGAAGAAACAAGAAGAAAGAAGGAAAAGGCCCTACACTGAACCAAATTTTTGTTGAAAAGATTTTCTCGAAAAGATCAAAGAAAAAGATCAATCAAAAATCAAGAAATCAAAAAATCAAAAATCAAAAAGTCAGAAAAAAAAATCAAGTTTAATTTCTTGTTTCTTGACAAATCAAATTTCTTTTTGCCAAATGGAATGGAAGGCTCTGGTGTTGATCCCACTGACCAATTGACCAAGTTCGGCAGGCTCGGGTATTGATCCCACTGACCAATTGACCAAGTTCGGCAGGCTCAGGTGTTGATTCCACTGACCAATTGACCAAGTCCGACAGGCTCGAGTGTTGATCCCACTGACCGACCAATCATCAAGGCAGGCTCGGGTGCTATCCCACTGACTAACCGATTATCAAGGCAGGCTCGGGTGCTGGTCCCACTGACCAATTGACCAATCGAAGGCAGGCTCGGGTACTATCCCACTGACCGACCAATCATCAAGGCAGGCTCGGGTGTCTAACATACGAATACTTAAGCGCTCCTCCGAATACTTAAGCGCGGCAAATATGTCTAACATACGATCCATCCAGCCCTCGACTAGGTCAGGATTAGGTCCACCTATAAACTTAGGAGGTGTAAATTTCTAGAACCTTTCTAAAGCACGGTCCTCTCCCTCATGATTACCCGGATTATGTCCCGGATTATGTCCAGGATTCCCAGTACTGCTCCCCTGGCCCTGCTGATTTGTCATTCGCTCTAGTAGATCGGCCATCCGCTGGATGGCTGTAGCGACTTGATCCGGCCCATTTCCATTATTTCCTTCAGAGCCTCGGCCTTGCTCTCCAGCTCTACTTTGACCACCGGAGTCCATTTAGGGGCACAAGTCTATAGATCGGAACATTACATATACTTATTATCCAGACTATGAACAAAAGTACGGACGTAAAGCGTATGCACAAAAAACACACAAAAGATAAGTTCAAAATGCTACTCAAATATATACATATTTTTACAAAGTCACACCAAAAGATTTACAGATTACCGACCTCCAGTCGGTACAAAACCCAATGTACACATGAGCACCGGCTCCAAAAATCTAGTCAGTCAACCAAATAACAAAAGAAAGTGGTGATGCCAGTTCTAACAAAAGTAATCCACTAACTAAACAAAAGTACAAAAGCGACCCTAAACGCCTCCCCTAGGCCCCAGGTTCCCAACGGAACCTAACATGTCCACCTCGTCCATCATCTCTGGACCGGTGGCTCGTGGCGGTGCCTCCGTGGCCATATCTAGGATGACCTCGCAGTTCATCGAAATACTCCGAACCCTCTCCTTCAGTTGCCTCTTCATAGCGAAGAGGTGCTGATGTGTGACGCCCCGAAAAAAATGAGTTTGAGAACCCGGAAATTTTCTAATTTTCTAGGGTTCATTTTTTTTAATCGCCCGTCTTTTCTACATTTTCTTGATTAGAAAAATTCCCCAGATAAAGTTTATGAGCAAAAATAGTTTTAAAATGATTTTACTAGTATCGGTTAGTTTTTGAGAAATTAAAAGCGTATTTTGGACGTGGGACCCGCTAGTGCGGTAAATGCATTATATTTTTGACAACTTGTAGGAATTTTGTATTGAGTGATATTATTTTACAAGGTGTTAAGATATTTGTCTTGGAGAGACAAGAAGATAATCTCAAGCTTAAAGGGTGACAAGTGTCACCTTGTTATTGAAGGTTGGACTTTGATATTTGACCATCTTACTACCTTTACCAAATAAGTACCAAATTGATTCAAAAATTACCTTCATTCTTCATCATCTTGGCTGAGCTTCACAAGGAGAAACGAAAGGAAAGCTTTCATCTTACTTCTTCATTTCTTGCTCCAATCAAACAATTTAACCGATTAAACTTGGATTTGCTCCATAAAAACCTTTCTCTTGGTAGTATTAAGGTGTGTAGTGAAGTGGTTTGAGAAGCAAATGTGCTAAGTTGGGTCTTTTCTTGGGTTTGTAAGGTAAGTGACTAAGGAACCTTTCCTTTGATCTTGATAATGTTCAATTAGTGATTGGTGGTGGTTGAATAAGTGATTTTATGGTTGATTTCCTGATTTTGGTTGAAAATGACGAAGTTTTATTATTTTTGGGATTTTTCTGTTTTCATATGGATATGATTATGGGGTCATGTATGATGATTGTAAATGATATTTAATGACTCTAGGAGGTGGAAAGTGTGATTAATTGCAACCAATTTCTGTTTTGGACCAAAAATTGAAAAGTGAGGGTTTTGTGATGAACATTCTGTCCGAATTTTTAGGTCCTAGATAGAGGCCGAATTGGCCTTTGCTTAAAACATGAAAGTTGTAGGGAATGACATTTTAGAGGTGCTTACAAAATTTCAGGTCAATCGGAGTAGCGTAGAGTGAGAAAAGTTGAAATTACTATTGCTGTTCTGGTTTACCCGAAATTGGGATTTGCGACTGTAATTGGTTGTTTTGGCTGGAATTGCTTCCGAATTGGATGTTGAGACCTTCTGATAAAATTTAGCCATGTTTCTTAGCTTTCAGCTGGTTTTGGAATTTCTGGATTTGGACTTGGAGAGCCTGAGTTATGATGTTTCCGCTAGAATGCGTTCTGTGAATCTGTTTTTTGTGATTCTGGTATAGTATCTTGCATTTTTGACCCGGTTACACTCGAAACTGGGTTGAGTGACCTTCTGGAATATTGTAGCCCTATCTCTTAGTTTCGAAACGGTGGGTCTTGTACCTTCATCCGACAATCGTAGCGGCTTTGGTACCATTACCGCAAAATGATGTCAAAGCTATTTTTCTGGTTTGAGCTTAACTTTCATTTCTAGACTTTTTCCTAGCTTGACTTGTCTTTGTACTACTTGGAGCTTGCTGAATGACTATCGGATGAACTTGTTGTTGTGTGTGTACCTTTGGGACTGGTTGACGAAATAATGAAGCCATGATGGCTGGAAAAGTAAGCAAATTTAGGGGAAGTGCTGTCCGAACTTTTAAAGGACTTGTTTACATTGAGTTTGTGATCTAAGACTTGGATTTGAGCAAGGCAATGTTATATGATGGATGATTTCTGAGCCATGGAGGTGAGTGACCCCAAACTATTGTTAAAGCTTCTTATGAAATGTTTCTTGCATTATTTTCTGGATTGCATTTCATGCGTGCTTGCATGTGAATTTATGATATGATTTTGGCTTCAATGAGTACTTGGGGAGTCTTGTGCTGAACACCAACGTCTCCTCCGTTTGTTTATGTTCATGTTCATCTGGAGCTCAAAAAGGGGCTCCCTCTCAATGTTAATGTTAATATTATATGATCTATTTGAGCGTTGGGTGTTCAAGTGCAATGATTTCACCAGCTCATGAGAGCAATAAACGCACATTTGATCTCTGAATCATGACATCATCAAAATGATCGAAATGCATTATTGTGAAATATATTTGATTTCTGATTTTACTGGTTACTCGCTGAGTTTCTAGCTCACCCCAAAACTATTTTATTCCCCTCCACAGGGCTCGTGGCGAAGGAAGGCTTGTTGTGATTTTATTGTTGTGGAATTCCTCTTGTATAAGAATTGGGATCATGGATCAGAGTGGCGCAGTGGAAGCGTGGACGCTTCGCTTTTGATATGTAAATGTTGGACCATGTGATGTATATTTGAGATTTTTATTGTAATATATTTGAGAATTGTAGTGATCGACTAAGTCCCGGCGAGAGCTGGGCAGGCGACCCGCCGAACCCTCTGGTTCGCCCTAGGGGGAGGTGGGGCCGTCACAGTTGGTATCAGAGCTTAGGTTTCAGATCTCTATATTGTATCCTAGGCTTGAAATTTAGGATGCCGGACTGTGGGTTTGGTTTGCAATATTAGTGATTCTTGCGGGATATCTCGACTTGATTGGTATAAGATGGAATGTCGAGGACGACATTCTTTTAAGGAGGGGAGTTTGTGACGCCCCGAAAAAAATGAGTTTGAGAACCCGGAAATTTTCTAATTTTCTAGGGTTTATTTTTTTTAATCGCCCGTCTTTTCTACATTTTCTTGATTAGAAAAATTCCCCAGATAAAGTTTATGAGCAAAAATAATTTTAAAATGATTTTACTAGTATCGGTTAGTTTTTGAGAAATTAAAAGTGTATTTTGGACGTGGGACCCGCTAGTGCGGTAAATGCATTATATTTTTGACAACTTGTAGGAATTTTGTATTGAGTGATATTATTTTACAAGGTGTTAAGATATTTGTCTTGGAGAGACAAGAAGATAATCTCAAGCTTAAAGGGTGACAAGTGTCACCTTGTTATTGAAGGTTGGACTTTGATATTTGACCATCTTACTACCTTTACCAAATAAGTACCAAATTGATTCAAAAATTACCTTCATTCTTCATCATCTTGGCTGAGCTTCACAAGGAGAAACGAAAGGAAAGCTTTCATATTACTTCTTCATTTCTTGCTCCAATCAAACAATTTAACCGATTAAACTTGGATTTGCTCCATAAAAACCTTTCTCTTGGTAGTATTAAGGTGTGTAGTGAAGTGGTTTGAGAAGCAAATGTGCTAAGTTGGGTCTTTTCTTGGGTTTGTAAGGTAAGTGACTAAGGAACCTTTCCTTTGATCTTGATAATGTTCAATTAGTGATTGGTGGTGGTTGAATAAGTGATTTTATGGTTGATTTCCTGATTTTGGTTGAAAATGACGAAGTTTTATTATTTTTGGGATTTTTCTGTTTTCATATGGATATGATTATGGGGTCATGTATGATGATTGTAAATGATGTTTAATGACTCTAGGAGGTGGAAAAAGTGATTAATTGCAACCAATTTCTGTTTTGGACCAAAAATTGAAAAGTGAGGGTTTTGTGATGAACATTCTGTCCGAATTTTTAGGTCCTAGATAGAGGCCGAATTGGCCTTTTCTTAAAACATAAAGGTTGTAGGGAATGACATTTTAGAGGTGCTTACAAAATTTCAGGTCAATCGGAGTAGCGTAGAGTGAGAAAAGTCGAAATTACTATTGCTGTTCTGGTTTATCCGAAATTGGGATTTGCAACTGTAATTGGTTGTTTTGGCTGGAATTACTTCCGAATTGGATGTTGAGACCTTCTGATAAAATTTATCCCTGTTTCTTAGCTTTCAGCTGGTTTTGGAATTTCTGGATTTGGACTTGGAGAGCCTGAGTTATGATGTTTCCGCTAGAATGCGTTCTGTGAATCTGTTTTTTGTGATTCTGGTATAGTATCTTGCATTTTTGACCCGGTTACACTCGAAACTGGGTTGAGTGACCTTCTGGAATATTGTAGCCCTATCTCTTAGTTTCGAAACGGTGGGTCTTGTACCTTCATCCGACAATCGTAGCGCCTTTGGTACCATTACCGTAAAATGATGTCAAAGCTATTTTTCTGGTTTGAGCTTAACTTTCATTTCTAGACTTTTTCCTAGCTTGACTTGTCTTTGTACTACTTGGAGCTTGCTGAATGACTATCGGATGAACTTGTTGTTGTGTGTGTACCTTTGGGACTGGTTGACGAAATAATGAAGCCATGATGGCTGGAAAAGTAAGCAAATTTAGGGGAAGTGCTGTCCGAACTTTTAAAGGACTTGTTTACATTGAGTTTGTGATCTAAGACTTGGATTTGAGCAAGGCAATGTTATATGATGGATGATTTCTGAGCCATGGAGGTGAGTGACCCCAAACTATTGTTAAAGCTTCTTATGAAATGTTTCTTGCATTATTTTCTGGATTGCATTTCATGCGTGCTTGCATGTGAATTTATGATATGATTTTGGCTTCAATGAGTACTTGGGGAGTCTTGTGCTGAACACCAACGTCTCCTCCGTTTGTTTATGTTCATGTTCATCTGGAGCTCAAAAAGGGGCTCCCTCTCAATGTTAATGTTAATATTATATGATCTATTTGAGCGTTGGGTGTTCAAGTGCAATGATTTCACCAGCTCATAAGAGCAATAAACGTACATTTGATCTCTGAATCATGACATCATCAAAATTATCGAAATGCATTATTGTGAAATATATTTGATTTCTGATTTTACTGGTTACTCGCTGAGCTTCTAGCTCACCCCAAAACTATTTTATTCCCCTCCACAGGGCTCGTGGCGAAGGAAGGCTTGTTGTGATTTTATTGTTGTGGAATTCCTCTTGTATAAGAATTGGGATCATGGATCAGAGTGGCGCAGTGGAAGCGTGGACGCTTCGCTTTTGATATGTAAATGTTGGACCATGTGATGTATATTTGAGATTTTTATTGTAATATATTTGAGGATTGTAGTGATCGACTGAGTCCCGGCGAGAGTTGGGCAGGCGGCCCGCCGAACCCTCTCCTGACGGCGTAAAGCGTCCGCCCTATGCATCTCATTTCGGAGACCCCGCTCCAAGTCCCTAATGTGCATCGCCTGCCCGTGGCCAACCTCTCTGGCCTCCTCTAGCTGACTAATCAGGCGGCGTCGCTCATCGTCCGCTGCCAGGACGACCTCGTCAGGGTAACCGTACGTATACCAACACCCACAAGGTCGGTGTGACACCTGACCAAAAGGGGAGTACAAAGTGTAAGGCTCTCCCGGTCTCTGCCGATAACGGATCGCCCGCTTACGCATCGCTCAATCCACTAGGCCCCTCGCGCACGGAGGTCTCGGTCCCACGCCACTAGGTCCCGCACCACTCGAACTGCCCGGATACATAACTACAAAACATTAATTCGTCAGTTCACCGGCATTTCAGCTTAAAGTATATCATTCAACTTAAAAGAATCAAATATGCCTAGTGCCTATCGCGTATGTCCCACTTGCCCAAGTCCTCTAACCTAGGCGCTCTGATACCACCTGTGACGAGCCCACTTCTCCCAAGGGCGAACCCAAGGGTATCGGCGGGCCGCCTGCCTAACTCGCGCTAGGACTCAAAACTTAAAACAATGAAAGCTAGAATAATCCAAAAGAGTACTATGCATAAAACTAGATAAATCGAAAGAGCACTATATACAACATATACAACCCCGCAAGTGTTCGAATTACATTCTCCAAAAGTATCTACTCATACCATTACATCCTTATAATTATAACCAAAACCAAAGAGTAGACCCTAGGGAGGGTCCTTATACAAACCACCACAACAAAAACAAACATCCTAATTGTTCAACTATTACAAGCAAACCTAACTATACTCAGTTTATGTGCCAAAAGTCCTCGCGTTGGCCCCTGCTAAGGAAAACAAAAGGAAATGGGTAAGCTATATGCTTAGTAAGTAAACAGGGGGAAAATCGTAAATTTCACGTAACAACAGTTACACAGTAAGAGTAAAGCAAAAGCAGAAAAGTGACATCACATAATAAGGATACAGGTGGCTCCAAAGCCAAATCGTTTGCCATGCGTGACCTCCTGCCGACACTCCGTCGATCACAAATAATGGTCCGTAGAACTCCACTTGTATTCCCACCGTACACCTTATCACCCTCACTGGCCAGACACCTCACAAACTTGCTCAAGCGAACGAAATTGAGCTTGGTTCACAAGCTCGGGTCACAAACTTGGTCCACATAATCGGTGAACCGGATTCACAAACTTGGTGACCTCAAACCAGGTTGGACTGACTTCGACCAGGCCCTAACCGGCTCGAATAGTCCATCTAGGTCATGAGATCGGGCCCCAAACTCACAAACTTCACAAAATTTACTCAAAAGTCACCCCGAGCGACAAGCTCATGGGGTTTGGTTCCAAAATGATTCATATACATATGCCATGTACAAACATGTGCGTAAATTAGGGTTTAGGTCGAGTGCGATAAAGTACACCCTCGCCTAGGTACCCTTTTCATACATATCAAAACACATAAACAACTAACACATAAGAGCGGCCTGAATACTTACACAACGAATAAAAGAGCAAAAGTTCGAAATTTGTACCGCGAGGAGTATCTAGTAGGCCCCACCGGCTCCACCTAACTCACCAACGTCTGAAATAGAAGATTGTGTCACAATATATCACAAACGGCTACTAACATATTTAAAAAAAGCAAAACGACAAAATTGGCACATGCAAGTGCGGAAACGGCATACGGAAACGGGAATGGCGGCCTAGCCGTTTTACTGTCAAAACTGTTTTGAACACAATCAAAGTTACAAGTGTTGGATCAAGGTACATGAGATAGCGTTGCGAAGCTAAGAGAAAAATCTATAACTTTCATGAAGACACCTAAAATCGGATCTGAACAGAGATGGGTCGAAAGTATAGAAAACCGTTCGAGGAATTCGCACTCTAGAGTAACGGACAGGGTATGTTTGCTGGACCATAACTCCCAGCTCACAAATCCAAAGCAAGAAATTCCAAAGGCATTAGAAATCTGAGACATAAAGCTAATACTTTGATGTTTTGGTCAAGACCTGAATCCACTCAGAACAGAACGAAATTTGAGTGTCAAAGTACCCGTCAGAACTGTCCAGACTCAAAGGCAGTTCTGACGATCGATCTTGTTTTGGTCATAACCGGAGCTACGGAACTCGGATTTCAACGCACTTTATACCGTTTCGAAACTAAAATTAAGATCGACATTTCTTATGGAGGAGTCAACACCCAGATTGTACGTTATCAAAACGGAAAAATGCACGGTCAGAGGCTGATTTCAAAACGCTGCACAAGTAATGTCTAAAACAGGCCTGAGTTTTTTGTCTATAACTCAGGATACACTAATCCGTTTGACCTGAAATTTTACAGGCATATTCAGGACTTATAATGCTACAACTTTCATGTTTTGAGGAACTTCTGAATCCATATGTAACATCAAGAAAAATGAAGCCAAAGTTCGGATGCTGAACTGCCCAAGTTTTCCAGATTTGCCGGTTTTGCGCGCCGCAACCACACAGTCCGTTTTTATGATTCTTATACAAGTTTTTCTAACCAATTTGATACCAAACATCCATAGGTATATCAACCTAGGAGTGGTCTGAAATTCTGTCCTTATTTTACCACAAAATTACCAAACACTAACCAAAATCCCTGTCCTCACTTCATATTCACTAATGAAAGTCAATTAGCCAAACCCTAACTCACTAGTCATTAGCCAAGCCAAACTAATCTAATGGAGTCTAGGGTTTCATAATCAAAATCTGATTTTACCAAAATCTAACCATACAAGAACAATCAACACACCACAAATTCCATCTACAAGTCAATTTCTCAATCAAAGCAACTAAGGAAAGCACTAAGCAAGAAGCCTTAATTTTTTCTCTTTTGACCGAATTTCCAACAGCCACAAAACACTAAAATTAACCATGAAACTTCAATATAAACATCAAATCCACTATACAAATCCATAATCACAACAAAATACATCACTTCCATAGCTTAAAGATTAAAAACTCCAAAATTTGTCTTTCAAAAAAGATGGCATACCTTCAAATGAGTTTCGTGGATGGTCAAACTTCAACAATCAAGCTTCTAAGTTGTTCCCTCAAGCTTCAAAGGCAAGATGAAAGGCTAGAAGATGAAGAACTTGAAGAATTTCATTCCTCTCTTTGCTCTCTCAATCTCGGCTCCCCTCTCTCTTTTTTTCTCCAAGTTTTGTTTTTTTTTTGTCTTGTGATTATCTTATAATCTTAAGGTAATAAATAGTCAAAGACAATAGGAGATATTTTTAGGCCAACCAATCACATAAAAATGCTTTATTTGCCTTTTAAACCCTTGCACTTCAACCTAGCTTTTATTCTACTCTTGCCCTCAAACATTTGATAATCGTTCAATTAACTGCATAGGTCATAACTTAATCTAATCTAAAACATGTAATCACACTTAATTACTTTACTAATCACTCTCTTATCTTAATCACCTATATTTAAACATACTTTTTCCATAATAAAAACAATTAAACAACAACCTTTAGAACATTGGCAAAATTAGGGTTTTTAAACCCATCTTAAGCTTTCTAATAAATTATAACACTATTGGTTTGCTAATCTAGGATTTGCTAACCAATTCAAACTTGCTAAACCTTTGTAAACTAAAACAAATCCTAGATTTACTTATGCCAAAACACACACTAGAACACCGAATATAAATTATAGTTCGAACTTACGAATAATAATACATAAACTAGGGTTTTCAATCTTAACCAAGATTAGGGTTCTCTCCTTAGCCCTAAAAACCTAATATCAACTTACGGACTGACTGGGGCCTTACATTGTAGCTTCATGGTTATTGTTGTGGTTTGAGTTTAAATGTTGGAGTGGGCTCTATGAAATCCCACAATGGATATATTGGACTGATATGATGATAACGAATGTTGTTTGAGGTAATTATGTGTTAAACAAGAGGATATTAGTTAGAAAAGTTAAAGGAAAACTGAAGGAAATTTTCGTAGGAAGCTAACCGAATTCTGCCCTGTTATTTCTGTGCACTTAGTTCGAATTTGTGGTGATCAAATGATTGTACAACTGATGTATATATGTTGTGTGTGGTGTAAATAAAGTTTCTACCAAAAATCATTTGGATTGGTAGGATAAAAACTGAATTTTGGCAAGAACAAAATCTGGAAAACGTGTAGCAGTGGTCCTTTGGCAGTGTTCTTTGAACGAACATATATTTCTGCTCGGACGTTGGAATTAAGTGCCATTAGCGGCATTCAAAACTAAACATCTGTAATTTTCTAACAGTGTATATGCACCTTCTAATTCGAACCGAGTGATCTGTAGTGATTGAGCAAAGTCTGCTATCTTGTTTCATTGTCAAACCGAGAGAAAGCTAGAAGCTGAAATTTGTGGCTCTATTTTCTCTCACTTGCCAACTGAATTTTCGAATGAGTTGTTCTAATGAATTGTACCCTTTTGAATGTAGTTTTCAATGCCACCAACCATTCCCAATTCCAACTTGTATTGAGTGAGTTATGGTCCAAGTCCCAAACTGTAGCAAATCTGGAAAACCCTCTTTTCATGCTGGCTGACTGGTTTGGTTCCTTGTGACAGGTTTTATTTTGAGATTTTAATGTCAACCAACTAACAATTGCTTATGAAATTTTTCTTGGACCTTGATTTCACAAATGACTCAAAAATTGGACTGATTTCATGATACAAAGTGTTTGAAAAGAAAAGAGAAGCTTGAGTTGACAGATTTGTTTTGAAAATTTCACAAACTTCAGTCATTTTGTTAACTGCCTTCCCACGTGATTTTTTGCATGAAATTTGGTATTTAGTGTACCGAATTTGGTGTATTTTCAATGCCGATTCGATGGCCAAATAATACTTCAAAGATAGCCTTTCAAATCTGGAAAATGACTAAACCGATTATAAAATGCAACCAATTTTGAGCTGCTATATCTCACTGCTCAAAACTCCGATTTCATTTCCATTTGTTGTGTTTTAAACCTTGGTTGGATGAGTTACAAATTTTAGAGACTAGTTCACTTTCTGTGAATTTTACCGACTTTCCAAAGTTCGCTGAAAACTAGGACTGAAACTGTCTTGTAGTACGAATTACCCACTTTATGCTGAAATTTGAGTGTCTTCCATTTAGAATCTTGGAAATGTATCTTCTAGCAAATTTTAGTACTTTGAAACAAGATTCCAACGGTATAAAATTTTCCAATTTTGGACCTACGGATTGTAAGATATGATTTTTCAAAAATTGTTCCTTAAAACTGAAATTTTCGAACTTGATGAGAAATGAGTTTTGGAAACTTTTATCTATCCTTTGATAATGATTGATCATTTTAAACTCGATTTCATGAAGGAAATTAGTTTTTCTTGTGCTAATAAATCCTCACTTTTGAACCTTTGTTTTGAGTGGTTAAGGTTCGTGTTTGAGGTATCAACTAGTCAAATTAAGTGTGCCTTCTTTCTTGATTAATACGTGATTGTGAGTGAGAAATATTTATTAATTGTCCAGGCGCTCAAGGAGATTTTGAAGGGAATCTCGGTGCGGACACCTAAAGCTTTGTTTGCTCACTTATTTTGAATCGGTGAATGTCAAGTGCATGACTTATTGTGTTTACTTGATTTATTTGCTTATATACGTGAATATCACCTGACGAGACGAGTGTGTACTTTATCGCACTCGCTCTCCTTTACTCGAACTTTACTTACATTAAACTTGATTTTCAAAGTCGATTGGAGTGAATCTCGTCGGCCAATATATATATATACTTGTTTACATGTGCATGTCGTGTTGTCGTGCGTGTCGTGTTGTCGAGTGGAGTGAACCTCCTCGACTTATGGGGATGCCCAATTCTCTTAGCCAATCTTGCAACTTGAGCCGGCATGGGCTTGGTCGAGAAGCTGGATAAACCAAGAGAATAACAAAACAAGACTTGATCTTTTGAGATCTTGTTCGGTATACTCGTTGGGTATCGCCTTTTTCGTGCGTGTTTGGTTACGGGCCTGAGAGGGTGGAATGTTGGCTGGAGATAGTAAGTGGAGCTTCTACGGATTTCAAAACCTATCCGGATAACGAAGTGTCAACTCGTGGAAGTAGTGGATCGAGCATTGGCAAAGTATGTGGAAATTAGCTCCGGAGAGCTCTTGTATCCTATTCAAGTGTGTTTAAATTGTTAATCGTGAATTACTTGACTTTATCGCTTTATTTATGACATAAATGTTATTGATACTTAAACTACATGCTTGCATGACTTTTTTGGCCTCACTGAGTATTGGCTCATCCCATTAGTTTGTTTTCCTTAACGGGAACCAGAATGGAAGAAATTAAGGAAATGCCGACTTGAGGCACTTTTGTATTAATGTTTTGATTGTAATCGACTAGACACTTTTGGGTGTTGTATATTTTGGGGAAAGTGATTGTAAATTTGAAATTGTGATGTAAGATTGAATATTTATGTATGGAAATGACTTCGTACCTTTATTCCGACTTTTATTGTTAGCATTAGACTTTAAGTTTGAATTGGAATTGTCTCGAGTCTTGGCGAGAATTGGGTAGACGTCCCGCAGATACCCTTGGGTTCGCTCTTGGGAGAAGTGGGGGCATCACACCAAATCTCTACGTTCATCGAAATCTTAGAGAAAGCGCAGAGAGTCGAAAGTGCAAGGCTGCAGGTTAGAGACTTTCATGCCAAGAAAAGAGGCTCTCCTAGTAACTCTTTTGGACAGGCAGATGGGGTGCCCCACCTTTTAAAAAGGAAAAAGGAACGGGAAGAGTAGAGACAACCAGTACACCAAAAGAGACTCAATCAAGAGGAGGTCACAATGGACGAGGTCAATCGAGAGGAACACCTCTAAGTGGTCAAGCTGTGGCTCCTCAAGTTGTTCGTGGTTATTGTGGCAAGTTCAACCATACGGAGAATGAGTGCCGGAGGAAAATGGGAAGGTGCTTGTATTGTGGTAGTATCGAGCACCAGATATCGAAATGCCCAACCGTACCAAAAGAAGGAGGTAGTACTCAAAGGCCTAAAAAGTCAGCCTCTAAGCGGTTTAATGCTGGGGGAAGTCGATCTAAAGCATCGGTTAGGGTTTATGCATTCGACTATCAACAGATTTCCAATTCCACTAAGGTCATAGGAGGTATGATTCTTGTTTTCATTGCTTAGCTAAAGTTCTAAGTGACCCTGATACGACACCCTCTTTTTCGGATCCTAGATTTAGGAGTGAGGTACACGTGAGGCCGATTAAGTTACTCCATGACTTGAAAGTTAAAACGTCTATTGGGGAAAATCAAAGTTTGATCGCTAATTGGATGGATAGAAACTATGAGATATGAGTTGGAGAGTGTAAGTTATTAATTGAGCTGATAAGCCTAATTATTCAAGGGTATGATATTATCCTAGATGTGAATTTCGAGAACGAAATTCTTTTTAAGGAGGGAAGTATATGAGGACCCGAAAATTTTCTTAATTTTATCTTATTTTATTGGTTTATTTAAATATTTATTCACCCGTTTTTTTTTGAATAATTTATTTCAACCAATTTAAATCCATTTACATGGAACAATGCCTTACTTATATTTTTAAAACGTTCCGTTAGCATATTTAATTTTCGGAGGCTCGTTTTGTAAGAAATAGAAATACACGTTTTTCGAGACAATATTCGATCCGAGAGTGCAATGATCTTGGAGATTTGAGGACTCATGTTTCATTCTTAAAATAGTTATTTTTATGATTATTTACCCTAGTATTAGTTAGTTACATTATTGTTACATGAATCATTTTTAAATTTCGCCTTATCGCGCTCGAATCGGAAGTTCACATATTTTGAGCCGGAACGGTTAAACGGAGATTTAAGAAATTTATTCTAAACTACTAAGAGTGAAGAATTATAGTATTAAAGGAATTACATTATAGGATTAGTGCACAAGTGAAACAAACCTGAGAGAAATCGGTGGTACAATACCCGCGCGCATACACTATTTTTAGTTGACTTTTGCTTAAATTTTGGCCACAAATCCCTCAATCTTCCAAAGAAAGATTCACACAGCAAACCTCTCTTTTCTCTCTCATCTTGCCCGGCCAAAAATAGTAAGGGAAGAAGGAAGAAAGCTCACCACTTTACTCCAAATTCTTGCTACAATTTCACCTCAAATTTCCCATACAACTCATATATCACTTGGAGAGCAACTTTAGCTTGGAGGAGGACACCTTCTTGCAGGTTTTCTTGGGAGAATTTCGGTCAAAAATTTTTGGTTTTTTCACAAAGCAAAGAGGTAGCCTTCATCAACCTTGAACCTTTCCATTTTCTTCAAAGATTGGAGCTTTATTTGCAAGGGTTTGCAATCCTAAGCATGGATTAGGCTAGCGGACTTGAGGTGTTTAATTTCTTGCTTTAAATATTAGGATAGCGGTCTTGTGGTGACCTCTAGATAGCGGTCTTGAGGTGTAATTACTTCAATATGATTGTTATGTGTGTAGATGAAAAGATTATGGTGAGAAATGAAGGAAAGGCCAAAGGAAAATTGCGCAGGAATGCTGGCCGAATCTGTCCTGTTATTGCCTTGCCTATATTTTGAATTTTTTATGCTCAAATGACCATGAAACTGATGTATATATGTTGTATATGGTGTGTAGAAAGTTTCTACCAAAAAACATTTGAATTGGTTGAGCAAAATTTGAGATTTCGAAAATTGAAGAAACCTGGAAAACGTGTTCAGGCAGTCTGAACAGTACCATTTTGATCGAACATATACTCTTTGTACAAAAGTCAAAATCGAGTGCCATTTGTGGCATTTGAAACTAGACACTTGTAGCTTTCCAACGGTATAAAATCCTCTTTCTAGTTCGAAATGAGTGAGCCTAGTGATTTGGCAAAGTTTGATGTACTGTTTTGATGGTCTATCCGAGAGAAAGGTAGAGGCTGCATTTTGTGGCTCTATTTTCTCTCACTTATGAATTGATTCTGAAAATGATTTGTTCTAATAAAATGTAGCCTTATGATTCTAGTTTCTAACGTCACCAACTATTCTCAATTCTAAGTTGAATTGAGTGAAATATGGTTCAATTTCCAAACTGCGGCAAAGCTGGAAAACCCTTCCTTTTGCTAGCCGACTGGTTTAGTTGTTTGTGAAATGTTTTATTTTGAATTTTGATGTCAACCAACTATTAATTTCCTACAAAATTTTTCTTGGACCTTGGTTTCACAAATGAACCAAAATGAGACTGATTTCATGGTGCAAAGTGTTTGAAAAGGAAAAGAAAACAAGAAGACAGATTTGCTTTAAGAATTTTCTAAACTTTGATAGTTTTGTTAACTACCTTCCCGTACGAGTTTTTACATAAAATTTGATAGAGGAGTAATTCTCATATGGAAGTTGAATTGTACCAAATTTAGTTTTATTCTAAGACCATTTTGATACCCAGATGATGTCCCAAAGTTTACTTTCAAATCTGGAAAATTCACTGTTTAGTAGTGGAAATTTACCAAATTAAAACTACTATATCCTGATACTCGAGACTCCAAATTTAGTTCTATTTATCGTGTTCAAAACCCTGTTTGTAACTCTTGTTGTGTTATGAATTTCAAAGGCTAGTTCACTTTCTATGAATTTTTTCGAATTTCCAAAGTTTACCGAAAAACATGACTGAAACTGTCTTGTATGCTTAAATCAGCCATTTTGATCTGAAATTTGAATGTCTTCCATTTAGAATATTGAAAAAGTGTCTTCTAGGAACTTTTAGAACTTTGAATCTAGTTTCCAACAATACAAAGTTTTCCAATTTGGACCTACTGAGTGAAAGTTCTGAAATTTCAAAGATTGTCACTTAAAACTGAATTTTACTGACTTGTTGGGAAATGAGTTTTTGGAAACTCTTCCATATTCTTTGATATTGATTGACCGTTTTAAACTTGATTTCATTAAGGAAATCAATTTTTCTTGTGTTATTAAACACCACTTTTGAGCCTCGATTTTCGAATAATTAAGGCTCTCTTTCGTGACATTTTCTTAGTATTGTAACAGTGTACAATCTTCCTTGTTAGGAAGGGGTTTATAAGTAATAGTGTGTGATAATTAATTATTATTTGCTCAAGCGCTCTAGGGGACCTTCAAAAGGATCTTGAAGTGAACGCCTAAAAGCTTGTTTGCGCACTTACTCCTTTATTTTGATTAATAAGTGTCAAGTGCATGAATTTGTTGCTAAGTGTTTGACTTGCTTCTTATCCGTTATGTGAATTTGGAATTTTAGAGACAAGTATGTACTTTACCGCACTCGTTCTCTTTCAAATGAAATTATATTCGAATTTTTGTTATGTGAATTCATATTCACCTTGTGCGAAGTGATATGGATGTGATTCGTATTTGTGATTTGCATTTTGAATTGTCGATTGGAGCGCTGCCCATCGACTTATATTTGTATTCATATTCATATTCATATTCGGGGGACACCCAAACTCGTTGGCTAGCTTTGCGAATCGAGTCAGCAGGGGCTTGGTCGATAAGTTTAGCAAACCATGAGATATTCGTAAAGCATGATCTATTGGAAAGATCTTGCTTGGCATACTCGCGTAGTATTGCAATGATATACTCGAGTAATATCAAAACATTGATGAGCGGGCCCGGTAAGGGGGTGTAAATATGACGGGATTCGAAGAAATGGTGAATCTACAGGATTTGATACTATGTGGTTGACGGAGTGTCAACATGGAATTGATCAAGACCTTGACTCGACTACGTGGAATTTAGCTCCTGAGAGTTACAATATCTTTGAATTGTTTCTGCTTACTTTTCCTACTTGAAATGTTAATTACTTGAACTTTACCGCTTCACTTAGTATAATTGTTGTGATTACTTGGACTACGTGCTTGCATGTGTGTTTCTTGGCCTCACAAGTATTCGCTCATCACGTTAGATTTATTTTCCTTAACAGGAGCTGGAATGGAAGGAATTATGGAGAAGTCTACTTGGTCGACGTTTGATTAGAATTTTGAATGTATTTGTCTAGACAACTTTTAAAGATTGTATATATTGGGAATGAGATGTACTTTTGGTATCTTGTAATGTAAGACTTGAATGTTTATTAAGGAAGTGAACTTTCATTATATCTTCAACTTTTAGTATCGATAGTTACCCTTAAATTTGAATTGAATTTGTATCACGTCCTTACGAGAGTTGGGCAGGCGTCCTGCCGATACTCTTTGATTCGTCTTAGGGAAAAGTGGGGGCGTTACAATAAAAGAATATTTGTGAAGAAAAAATCAGCAAAAAGGGAAGTTGTTGAATTCCATTGTTTGAATTACTTATTATATAATTCTTCTAATGAAGCTCATATCTTTTATGAAATTTTTTATCCTATTGAAAATATGGCATCAAAGAAATAGATCAAGGGAGTTCAAATTGCTAAACAACTACAAGTTGCTACAACATTACACAACTTGCAATCATGCATTTTGAAAGAAATTTCAAAGGTGCCTTCTTAACAAGTAAAAAATGAATTCTTATTTCTTCCAATGGGCAAGCAGGTAAGCAACTTGATGACTTGATCTATTGAACAGTTTATGTATAACCAAATTAACCTAGATAAATTTGGTTTGTGTGATATGACCATATTATTGGAACCCTTGATTTGATAAAAGAAATTCATACTAGTTGTGTAATGTCCACATTTCATGCTCCCAAGTTATGCTAGTATGCAAATTTTACTCCATCCTTCTCACAATGATGGGCATGATCAATTGAGCTATTTACTTGGATTTATGAATTCTAATAGATGTATACTCCATTCATTGCGTATACAATAAGAAGTTGTATAATATCTTGTGTCAAGTTGAATTTAAAGCAGCACCATAAATTCTTTAACATGTGTTATAAGAATTTTGCTATTACTTATGTGTTTGATAAGCTAATGAATATGTGTGACTTTAAAAGATGAAGATTATATTGTTTTGTGGATATATATGTGATTGATTGTCAAAGAATTATAGGGAGTAAGCAAGCTATGGTCATCCCATCTATATTGAATTACTTTGAGTGGAATATCTTTTTTCTAGGCTTGTGAAAGCTTCCAAAAATGCAGGTCCTATTGCATACTATCAATGAATGTGCTTATAGAATTTGTTAGCCACAATGACAAACATTTGTGTTTTTTCAAACTCTATCAGCTTAGTGTATATCTGATATCATGGGGTATTTTATTTGATATACTTTGTAATTTGTGAAAGTCATGTTATGACTCATAGACTTCAATCTATATTTGGTGAATCTTATGAGATTGATGTAAAATTAGAAATAGTGGGGGTATTTTATTTGCATTAAATTAATGCAAAGAATTAGATTAATTACTTGACGATATTCAATTAAATGACATGGATCTATATTTTGAAAAATATATATTCAAATCTCATGTGATACCATGTTATAATTGCAACTTGCGGTATGAATTTTAAAGTTGCAATTAAGTGCAATATTAAATGACATTGAGTATCATATTTTTGGATTTCTTAATTCTTTCTTTGAGTTTGTGGAGATGGACACATATTCAAAAATGTGACTATAACGTGAAGGCACTTGAAGTATGTATTTCATATTCTTGCGAAAAGAAATTATATGGAAAATCCATATAATGGTAAATATGGTTCCTAGTAGGTTTATGGAATACTGGCCTACTAGATGAAATTGAGAATCATTGAGAAATAAAGTAGCTCCTAGTAGTAAACTAATGATCATCTATGTCAATGATTTCCAGTGAGACTACAGGCTACTAGGATGAAAAAAATTGAAAAACATTAAGCTTTCACTTGAAGTGTATATAATTGCTTGTATGGCAATTATGTGAGAAATATTCTCACAAAATATTGGTGTTATTACAGTATTATTGTGATCCTTGATGAAAATAATTTGACTCGAGTGTCAATGAGATCGTATGTTTGTTTATGTTTTGTGATGATAGTGAATAGCTTAAGCTTGAGGCAAAGATATGATAAACCATGAGAGAGGTGTGACTAAAGTCCATGAATCGTAAATCACATGTAAGGATACCTAATCTAATGATTGGAGATTCTAAGAGTTAGGTTCAAAGGGAAAAACGAATTATATGGTCATTTGAAATGGGTATGCACAAATTTTGATAAGTATGGTCCATTCCTATGGTATATGTGCATACATCCTGTAACGGAAGAAAGGTTGAGCTATATTACTCTTAATAAAATCTATAGCTCCTATGAGTGGGGTGTTTGAGTTACGGGAGCACTCTTGATGGATTTCACCTACTTAAATGTTATGGGTGGGCCCGCCCTGAAGAGAATTAGGACTTGTTCTCTTGTACACTCATGAAAAAACTGAGATTGAGCACAAGGCCGTAAAGTGCTAGCTTTATTAGCTCATGAGAACACCTAGACTATTGTGTGTATAAGGTGATATCCAATATCCCAAAAGCAACCATCATTCAATACCGAAATTCACTATTAGCTCTAGTATTGGAAATTACTATGACACTAAATATAGGTTCAAGGCATTGATACCTATATTATGCATGTTAGTCCTTCCTTGCCATAAAATATTATACTATTTTATTTTATTAAAATAAGTGGGGGATTGTTGGAGTATTTTAATAAAATAGTTAAATTCTCAATTGAAGATGTAAGTTATAAGGAAAATAAATTGGTAAAATTTTTTGCAATTTATAGGTGTTTGAATGGTTTTGACTAAAGACTTATTATACGAAATTATGGTTTTTCAATTACAATAAATTTTGGTAACTTATAATACAAATTTCAATGTGTTTTGAATGGCCAATAATTTCAGCATTTACTTGGTATCTTACTTGTGAGGATTCGCAAATTTACTTATTTTAAATTCCTATTACTAACTTATTTAAATAATTAATTGCCCGTTTACTACGAATATTTTATTTCAACCTTTTTGGATCCAATTATATGGAACCATGACTTACTTATATTTTTAAAATGACTCGTTTCAAAATTTAATTTTTGAAAACTCGTTAGGTGAGAATAGTGAATACACAATTGGAGTTAATAATCGATTTGAGGATACAATAAACTTGAAAAATTGGAGACTCATACATTAGTCTTGAAATAGGTATTTTTATGTTTAAGTGTTAATTATTAGTTAGTGATACAATCGTTATAAGAATTTCTTGAAAATTCCACTTTATCGCGCACAAATCGGAAGTACGCATTTTCACGTGCGCGATTAATTGAGGGACTTTAGACCTTTATTTTTAGACTATTAAGAGTGAATAATAATAGTATGATTGCAAGTGCATTAGAGGTTTAGTGCACAAGTGAAACAAACTCGAGAGGAATCGGGCACGAAACGCGCCCGAACGCGCACTATTCCTAGTTGACTTTTGGGACACTTTTGGCCATACATTTAAGCTTCTCAAGGAAGCTTTATTTTCAGCACAACTCTCTCTCTCTCTCTCTTCGCTCAAACAGCCGGCCATCCAAGGAAGGAAAAGAACCAACATTTTTCTTCATTTCACTCCTTAAAACTCACCCAAATCATCTCAAAATCTACACACAACTAGCAAATCACTTGGTGATCAAGCTAAGCTAGGAAAGGAGCTTCATATCATGATTTTTCTTGAGCTTAAAGTGACCGAAATTTTCTGCCTTAATCATCTAAGAAGGTATACAACGATCAACCTCATAATTCTTGATTTATGGAAGTTATATTGCACTTATGAGCTCATAGATTCATATGAGTAGCTTTATATTGTTGGAAATCTTGTGAGTGGGCTCTATAAAATCCCACATTGGCTTGATGAACTGATTTGATGGGATTTGATGTTGTTTATGTTGGATTAGTGCTTAATCTAGTGAAAATAGGTGGTGTTGTGAAAGATAGCTCAAAGGAAGTGAAAAGGAAATTTTTGCCGTTTCTGCCCCTGCCATTGCCGTGCACTTAGGTGTACTTTCTTGTGGTCCTATTGACTTGTTTTTGGTGAATGTGTAATATAGGTTGTGTATAAAGTTTCCTCAAAAATTTACATGATTTGGATAGGTAAATGTTGAGATTTCAAAATTCTACCAAAACTGGAATTGTGTCCCGTATTACTCTAGCAGTGATTTTGTTTCGGCCATAACTCTTTACTCCGACGTCAAAATTGAGTGACGTTTGTGGAACTAGAAATTAGACATTTCCAGTTTTCCAATGGTATAAAATTCATGCCTTGATTCCACCTAAGTGAGCCGTACCAACCTTGTAAATTTGCTTGTTCTGTTTCTCGTCTGTACTGAAAGCTCTATTTTGTGTTGCGACTTGATGCTCAAATATGAGCTAGTTGTGGATAGAATTTTAAAATGATTCCTCTAATAAATTGTAGCCTTATGAATATAGTTTTCAACGCCATTGACTATGCCCAATTCCGAGTTGAATTGAGTGAGATGTGGTCAAATTTCAAAACTGTCTTTGTGAAAGAAAACCCTAATTCTGGACTGATCTATAGCTAATCTTGATTTGGGACTTTTTATTCGAAATCCTCAGTGTTAATCACCTATCAAATGTATTTTCGATGTTTCCTAGATTTTGTCTTCATAAATGAATCTTGCTCGAGGAATTCTCATTGGCCAAATGTTTGAGAAAAGGAAAACTAAAGTACAAGGCAGAAATGCCTTGGAAATTTTTGGAACTTCAATGGTTTTGTTAACTGATTTCCCGTACGAGTTTTTGCATGAAATTTACAGAGGAATAGCTCTTAGATGGTAGTGTAATACTGCTAACTTTTGTGGCATTCCAAATTCATTTAGTTGCTCAACTAAAGTACCAAAGCTCAAGCTTTAAACCTAGAAAACCCCTGTTTGAGGAGGAAATTTCAGTGACTTTGAGCCATTATATCTTGGTGCTCAAAACTCCAATTCTTGTTCCGCTTGTTGTGTTGAAAATTTTGATTGTAAATCTAATTGAGTTCCAAATTTTAGTGGCTAATCCACATTGTGTGAATTTTGCCGAATTTCCAAACTTTGCCGAAAATCAACCCAAATCTGTCTTGGCATTCCAAAACAGCCACTTTGAGCCATATTTTGAATATCTTCCATTTGGAATCATGAAAAGATGTCTTCTAGGAACTTTTAGTACTTTGGAAGTAGTTTCCAATGGTATTAAATTTTTCAATTTTGGACTTTCAGAGAATGAGTTATGATTTTTCCAAGAATGCCCCTAAATTCGATAATTCTTGACCTTTTGAAAAATTTTCACGTGGGAAGAATTTCAAAGAATCTGGCCATATATCCGGCCAGGAACTGGCCGGATAGTTGGCCAAATTGAAAAAAATCTGACTGGACATAAATCCGGCTGGACATCGGACCATAAATCCGGCTGGACATCGGACCATAAATCCGGCTGGACATCGGCCCTGGCCGGATAGTTGGCCAAATTGAAAAAAATCTGACTGGACATAAATCCGGCTGGACATCGGACCATAAATCCGGCTGGACATCGGACCATAAATCCGGCTCAAATCCGGCCATAAATTCGGCTGGACATCCGACCAGTTCTTGGTCGGATTGTCACGTGTCCCTTCTTAGTCCAGCTTCGATCGTTCGTTTGGAAAATAATTTACATGATTTCATACCTACTTACTTCCATCCAATAATTTTAAGGGCAAAAATTAGATTTTCTTGTATTCTTGGACCCCACTTTAAAACCTTGGTTTACAAGAAGATTTTAGGCTCGTCTTTATGATATTTTCTAGATTGTACATGTGTGTGATCTTCCATGATATTTGGGATTTATAAGTGATAGTTTATTATCAATTACTCAGGCACCCAAGAGGACCTTCAAGAGGATCCCACGGTGGATGCCTGAACCTTCAAGTGGACACACATCCTTGTTTTCTTGTATTGGTGAGTGTCAAGTGTATGAGCACTTGATACATGCTTAACTGTTATAGATGATTAGAGATTTTGAAAATGGAGTCGAGTGTGTACTTTACCGCACTCGTTCTCATTTGAAACGAACGAACCATGAATGACTTGATTGAATGAATTGAATAATTGAGATATATTGAATGCTTGAATGAAATGAAATGATATGCTATGGCTGCATACGTCGCCGGAGTGAATCTCCTCGACTCATAATTGTACATGGGGGACGCCCAACTCTCACTGGCCAACATTGGACTCTAGCCAGCATGGGCTTGGTCGGGCTCCTTGGTGAACCATGAGAATACGTAAGTTTGACCTATTGAGAGGCCTTGTTTGGCATACTCGAGCAGTATCGCTTCAAATAAATGACAGGCGGGCCCGGTGCAGGGGTATGTAATGGTAAAGGGGGGCATAATAAGTGTGGTTCTACGGACTATAACCTACCCGATTGACAGAGTATCAATTCATGGAGGTTCTTGATCGTACAAGTGGAAAATAACTCCTGAGAGCCCCTATATTCTTGAATTATTTCTGTTTACTTTTCTTGCTCGAATTGTCATTTACTTGAGTATTATTGTTTTACTCGTTAATTGGCATTGTTACTTGAACAATGTGCTTGCATGTGTGTTCTTGGCCTCACGAGCGATTGCTTGCCCTGTAGATTTGTTTTCCTTAACAGGATTGGACTTGGAGTAAGACTCGAAGAAACCCATGGGATGTACTTTTGTTTTAGGGTTTCAATGTATTTGACTAGACCTCTTGGTTGTGTATATTTTGGAACTGATGTATCTTTTGAGAACCCGATGTAAGGACTGGAGGTTGTTATATATTGTTAAGTTCGATCGTTTCCGCACTTTCTTACTTTACTTCGTAGTAATGACTAGTATTGTATTAAACTTGAATGCGAATTGTACCGAGTCCTGACGAGAGTAGGGCAGGCATCCCGCAGATACCCTTTGGTTCGCCTTAGGGAGAAGTGGGGGCGTCACAGTTGGTATCAGAGCGTTAGGCTGGAGATCTATTTGGGAGTTATACTAGAAATTTTACCCTTAAGATTTGAGATAGATGACTAAGTCATACTTTAAGTTATAGTTGGACAAGTTAGTGACTAAGTTAGTCATGCCTTAAGTGACATTCGTGCAAGCTAGTGATTAAGTTTCTAACCTGAAAAATGTGATTGTTTTGCAGGGATGGATAATGGAAACGGGAATCCGGCAGCTAATGGGAATGGCCATACTAATGGTCACATAGAGCCTCCTAGGCCTATTTACTACCGAGCTCTTGGTGAAGGGACTCGAGTGCTCTACTCGCCTTCTGATAGATACCCTCGTTATTCGTGTAGGTTGACTTTTGCCTACCCGAACCACCTTGTGCTAGCCTTGAATGACGAGCGTCGTCAGTTGGTGAACACCAACCTAGATTTACAGGTGGAGGTAGACGAACTGAGACAAATGGTTAGTGCTCAGGGAGAGAGGATTGGGGAGCTTGAGGAGGTTCTGGAGGGCGAGGTGGCTACTGCTGCTGTTATTCGTGAGGAACTCTAGAGGACTAGGGCTCAACTCACTAAATTAGGTGAGGATGTCCGTGATCGGGCTTTCGGGATCCTGGCTGATGCCACAGAGATGATAGATGGGTTGATGGATATTGTCCAGAGCTTAGATCAGGAGGAGGATCCTGAGGAGGAGATTTCCCCTAGTAGTCCTATTGTGGACTAGGTCTAGACTGATTGACCTTTTGACCATTTTGACTGGTACAGTTAGGATTAGTTGGGGTGATGCGAGTGCTAAGGCCATTGTATTTTGCATGACTGTGTGGCCTACTTTTGAGACACTTGATTTTGCTTTAGTCTTACATGACTGAAAGTACTCTTGTGGCACCTGTGTGCTATATTTTTGTGATTTCTCCCATGACTTGCCAATTGTATGGATCTTGACATACTAATGAATGTAAATTATTATATTTCTAATGTCTTCTTGACTAGTTCTTGTGTGACGGCCCCACCTCCCCCCAGGGCGTACCCCAGGGTTCGGCGGGTCGCCTGCCCAACTCTCACCGGGACTCACTCACTACAAACCTCAAACAAAATGTAATATAAATCTCAAATATACATCAAACTCTCCAATAATTACATATCACAAATGCAGTGGAAACTAATTCCCAACTATACATAAAATGATTCCAAATCCAAACTGTACAAGATATATGCCATCCAGTCATGTGAATAAGTACTACAAGCCTTTCCTTCGCCACGAGCCCTGTGGAGGGGAATAAAATAGTTTTGGGGTGAGTTAGAAGCTCAGTGAATAACCAATAAAATCCAGAAATCAAATAAGCTTTACAATCATTTATTTCAATGATGTCATGAATCGGTAATCAAATGTACGTTTATTGCTCCCATGAGCCAGTGAAATCATTGTACTTAAACACCCAACGCTCAAAAAGATCTTTTATCGCTAACGTTAACCAGTAAGAGGGAGCAACGTTGGTGCTCCAGATCATGTCACGAACTCACGAAAGTGGTGGAGACGTTGGCTCCAGGTAAATAGTAGAGGAGACGTTGGTGTTCAGGACAAGACTCCCCAAGAACTCATTTAAGCCAAATCATTTCATGGACTCACATGCCGGCACACACATGATATGCAAACGAGTAAATAATGCAAGAAACACTTCGTAAGTAACTTTGGAAATAGTTTAGGGTCACTCACCTCCACGGCTCAGAAACCATCCATCATATATCATTACCTTGCCCGAGTCCAAGCTCTAAATCACAAACTCAAAGCGATCATACATTCTCAAAGTTCGGACAGCATTTCCTCATAAATGCTTCATTTCCAACATACAATATTTTACCAATCACACATACGATTAATAAGCAATAAAATATATCCAATTAGGCCAAAATATCCCTCAATCAAAGCTAATTAGAAGCTTAAGAGCCACCATTAGAAAAACCCCTAATTAAACCCTAGAAACCGGAATTCATTCCCTCAAGCGTAAATTTGGGCAGCATGCCCTTTGTATTTTTGCTATTTCCAGCCATTTTGGCTTCATTATTTTTCTCATTCAAACCCAAAGATGCACACACAACAATCTAACTTCAATAGCCGTCCAATAGGCTCAAGACAACACAAGGACAAAATTCAAGTTAAGAACAAGTGCAGAAATGAGCCTTAGCAAAAGACAGATTTGATAGGGTTTTGTGGAAAGGATACATTCGAGGCTACGCTTATCGGATCAAAGTGCAACTTATACCGTTTCGAAGCTAAGACATAGGGCTACAATGTTCATGAAGATCACTTAGTCCAATTTCCAGTGTAACCCAGGAAATTTCCCACTTTACAGAACCAGAATCCAACTAGTCGGCTAATCAACCATACTACATTGAAATGGTCATATCTCAGGCTACCAAAGTCCGTTGAGGGCGTTCTTGGAGGTGTTGAAAAGCTAAGTCAGGTTACTAAAAATTTCATGTTTTCAAAAATGGCTAAATCAGCACGGATCATAATGAATAAACACGGTTAACTGGATGAACTGTCCAAAACGGAGCACTGGAAACATCCTAGGGCAGTGAGGGTATTTTAGTCTTTTCATAGGCTACGTTGCTCCGATTGAGTTGAAATTTTGTAGGAAACCATTAAATGTCATTCTATACAACTTTCATGTTTTATTCTAAGCCTAATTCGGCCTCTAACATGATGCAATAAAACCGGACAGAACAATGCTGAAATTTTCCAGAAATCTGGAATTTTTTATTTCAATGATAACTTTCTTCATTTCTTGCCTCAATCCACCACTACAACCTCCTATATAAGTTTAGATACAACACATCTCATCCATATAGCAAGTATAGGTAGAAATCATCAAACCCTAACTTACATATATCACCTTAAAAAAATCATCACAACAACTTGTATCACAACTAATCTAACCAAAACATGAATTATATATCATCTTAATCAAAAATAAAAGAATCACAGCTGTGGGTTAGACCTTATACCTCAACAAAAGAAGCTTGTAAGAGTAATACTTCACCTCCTCTTGAAATTTCTGGTTCCCTTAGCTTCCCAAGCTTTCAACTCACACTTTAATCGGTTTAGAATTTTAATTCCTCACTTGGATGGCTCAACTCAAGAAGAAGGAAGTTGATTTCTTGCTCTCTTTCTCTCCTCTCTTGTCTCAGCCAAGCAGCAGAAAAATGAAGAAGAAAGGCTACTCCAAGGTGTTAAGAAGGCAAGAAAAATAAATCAACCAAAGAGCCATAGGGTGGTGACACTTGTCACCACCAAAGCCAACCAAAATTTCTCTTTCTTTCCTTGCATTTTTTGCCTTACAATTTCGGTCAAAGCTAGCTGGAAATAAGGAGATATTTTACTCAAGTATTAATGAGCTCATGTGGTAAAAAAGTGGCGGTCAAGTGGTGCGGTCAATCGGTAGTGATCGATACTCGTCGGTTTGCACCGTTTTTCCTTAAATCACACATATTAGGGTTTTTACTTCCTATTCACTAACTTTATGTCATTGCTTCTAATCACATATTATTTCTCACCCAAAAGTCACTCTTAAGCACCAAATTTGATCCTTACTTCGTACCGAATAATTACACTACGGATACACGTGAAAACCCTAACTTGCTCCAACTTGAAAACGAAAAGTGAAACCCTACTTTTTAGGTTCATTTGCACCTATTGAGGAATGATTGGGTAGTAGAGCCATAGTAAATGAATAATTTTCAAATAAAAGACAAAACGTGAGGAATTTTACAATTCCAGTGAAAAAATTAGGGTTTCAATTAAAATATGAGGGATTTAAGAAACCTGTTGGTCACAAGTAAATTAGGGTTTCAATCAAGTAAACTAGGTTTTTTTTTTTTTAGAATTTAGGGTTTAAAGAAGTCGGGGTATCACATCTTGCTTTCGATATTTTCCCCGGATAATTGATTTATCTCTTGCACTAGGCATGCCTAGGATAATGGAATGACGAAGGAGTGGTCGAGGCTGTGGGCGAGGGACTAGACAGGCCCAACCTCATGGAGATGACCAGGGATCGGCAACTGGACCGACCCAGGGACAAGAAAATATTAAGGGTAATCAAGTGGCTACTGCCATTAATAGGATGACTGATATCCTAGAGCGTTTGGCTGATAGACAAGGTCCTGGACCACTTAATCAACCTGGGGGACAGGATAGAGGAGAGGATAGAGCCTTAGAAAGGTTTTTGAAGTTTAATCCGCCTAAGTTTATTGGTGAACCCGATCCTGAGATAGCGGAGAATTGGTTGGAGAGAATGACCAATATATTCGCCGTCTTAGACTATACCGAGGATAGACGAGTGAATTTTACTGCCTTCCAATTTGAGGAAGTGGCTCTTACTTGGTGGGACATGATAAAAGGAAAATGGGAGAGAGTTCAAACCCCTTGGACTTGGGAAAATTTTACTAGGGAATTCAATGAAAAATTTCTTCCTTCTTTAATTCAAGAAAAGAGGGAGGATGAATTTATCAAATTGAAACAAGAGACCCTTAGTGTAGCAGAGTACGAAGGAAAATTTACTAAACTTTCTAAATAGGCCCATGAATTGGTGACCAATGAGCGGAAAAGGATAAAGCAGTTTGTACAGGGTTTAATGTGGAAATCCAGGAAGACTTGGCCGCAGCCCAAATCTCTACATTTACTGAGGCTTTAGAGAAAGTGCAAAGGGTTGAGAGTGCGAGAATGCAAGTTAAGAACTTTCATAATAGGAAGAGAAACTTTTCTAGTCGTACTTCTGGACAGATTAGTAAGAGTTCACAACCTTCCAAAATTGGAAGAGGAATGGGAGGAATAAGGACTGCTGCAGCTTCTAGGGGAGCTTTATCCAGAAGAGGTCGTAGTGGGCCGTTTTAAGTTAAGGGAGTGCCTTCTAGTGGTTCGGCAGTGACCCCTCAAGTTACTTGTGGATACTGTGGTAAACCCAACCATTCTGAGAATGACTATTGGAGGAAGTCTGGAAAATGTCTATTTTGTGGTAGCGCTGAACACCAAGTCGCGAGACCAGTGCTGGAGGATCAGCAAATAGGAGGTAATATCAAAAGCCAAAAAAATCAACCTCTAACCAGACCAGTGCTGGAGGAAGCCGACCAAAGGTACCGACTAGGGTTTATGCATTGGACCATCAGCAAATACCCGATGCAACTGAGGTGGTTGAAAGTACGATTCCTATCTTTCACCGATTAGCTAGGCTTTTAATTGATATGGGTGCGACACATTCCTTTGTAACCCCTAATTTCATGGACGGAATAGATTTGAAGTCAATTAAATTACCTTATGACTTGGAGGTTAGAACGCCTACTGGGAATCAAAGTGTAATAGCTAACTTGGTGTATAGGGATTGTGAGATATGGATTAGAGAACGGAAATTAATGGCCGATCTGATAGATTTAGCGATTAAGAGGTATGATGTGATTCTAGAAATGGACTGGTTAGCCCGTTACAATATCCAGTTGAACTGTAAGACGAAGATAGTAGAATTGTGCATTCCGGGAGAGGCAACCTTTAAACTGGATGTAAGGGGTAGATTAGCCTCATTTGCACTTATCTCAGGGATCCGAGTTAGGAAAATGTTAAGTAAGGGAGTTCAGGGATATTTGGCTTTTTTAATCAACACTTCTAGTAATAAAGTGAGATTGGAGGATATGCCTATAGTGAAAGAGTTCCCAGATGTTTTTCCTGCAGAATTGGAGTCTTTACCCCCAAAAAGAGAAATAGCTTTTAAGATTGACGTGCTCCAGGAGTAGCACCTATCTCTAAAACGCCATATAGGATGGCTCCAACTGAGTTGAAAGAATTGAAGTTACAATTGAAGGACTTGTTGGAACGGGATTTTATAAAAAAGAGTTGGGAGCCCAGTCTTATTTGTTAAGAAGAAAGATGGGAGTTTAAAATTGTGCATAGATTACCGAGGTTTGAATGATGTCACCGTTATGAATAAGTACCCGTTGCCCCACATTGATGAATTGTTTGACCAATTGCAAGGGGCGGTAGTATTCTCCAAGTTACATTTGAGATAGAGTTATTATCAATTGAGGATTTTGGAGAAAAATATATCCAAGACTGCTTTTAACTCGAGGTATGGGCATTTTGAGTTTGTTGTAATGCCATTTGGGTTAACGAATGCACCTGCTGCTTTTATGGATTTGATGCATAGAGTCTTTAAGTCTTATCTGGATCATTTTGTGGTGGTCTTTATTGATGATATTTTGGTGTACTCTAAGAATGTGAAGGATCATGAGAAGCACCTGATGTGACGGCCCCACCTCCCCCTAAGGCGAACCAGAGGGTTCGGCGGACCGCCTGCCCAGCTCTCGCCGGGACTCAGTCGCTCACTACAGTCCTCAACCCAATTACAATATAAATCTCAAAATTACATCAAATTCTCCAATGATTACATATTACAAATGCAGCGGAAACTGATTCCAATCGTGGAACGTATACTTACATCCATATCAATTGCAAATATTTATACAAGACCAACTCATACATAAAATAGATCCAAACTTAAACTGTACACGATATAAGCCATCCAGTCCCGTGAATAAGCACTCCAAGCTTTTCTTCGCCTTGAGCCCTGTGGAGGGGAATAAAATAGTTTTTGGGGTGAGCTAAAAGCTCAGCGAGTAACCAATAAAATCAGTAATCAATTCAGTTTCACAGTCGTTCATTTCAGTGATGTCATGATTTCAAGATCAAATGTACATTTATTGCTCTCGTGAGCCAGCGAAATCGTTGTACTTAAACACCCAACGCTCCAAACAAACATTAAACAGTAAACAGTCAGTGGGGGAGCCATTTCCTCTAGATGAACAGTACACAGAGGTGGAGACGTTGGTGTTCAGCACACGAATTCCAAGCACTCATTTAAGCCAAAACATGTCATGGGCCACATGCAAGCACTCATGATATGCAATCAAGTAAATAGTGCAAGAAACGGTTCATAAGAAGCTTTAACAATAGTTTGGGGTCACTCACCTCCACGGCTCAGAAACCATCCATCATATAACATTGCCTTGCTCAAATCCAAGCCTTAGATCACAAACCCAATGCAAACAAGTCCCTTCAAAGTTCGGACAACACTTCCCCGACATGTGCTAACTTTTCCACCCATCATGGCTTCATTATTACTTTAGCCAGTCCCAAAGTCACACAAATAAGTTCATCTAATATCCATTCAGCAAGCTCCAAGTAGTACAAAGACAAGTCAAGCTAGGGAAAAGTCCGGAAATGAAAGTTAAGCTCAAAACCAGAAAAACAGTTTTGACGTCATTTTACGGTAATGGTACCAAAGGCGCTACGATTGTCGGATGAAGGTGAAAGACCCACCGTTTCGAAGCTAAGAGTCAGGGCTACAATATTGCAGAAGGTCACTCAACCCAGTTTCGAGTGCAAACAGGTCAAAAAGGCAAGATACCACATCAAAAACGTAAAACAGATCCACCAAAACGCATTCTAGCGGAAACATCATAACTCAGGCTCTACAAGTCCAAATCCAGAAATTCCAAAGTCATATGGTAGCTAATACATCAAGCTACATTTCATCAGAAGACCTCAAAGGCCAAATCGTGCATTTTCATGATCGAAAATGGAAGACAACACGAAAACAAAAATCTGGGCGCGAAACAGGTTTCAAAAACAGTCAAGGGTATTTCGGTCATTTCACATGATACGGTGGTCGGATCAAGCTGAAAATTTACAGGAAACTATTTTATAGCCTTGGCTACAACTTTCATGTTTTGGCCAAAATCTAATTCGGTGAGAATCAGGGTGTAAGGTCACGGTCAAATTGAGTGAAAAGGCAACCCTGTTCGCAGCACCCCTTCCCAGACCAGTCTCAGTATTTCTGACATTTCTCACTCCACACTACTCCAATTGACCTGAAATTTTACAGGAACCTTTAAAACATCAATACCTACAACTTTCATGTTTTAAGCCAAGGCCAATTCGGCCTATAACCATGAGATACAAAACCGGACAGAATTGGGGATATAAAACCCTAACTTTCTCAAATTCCTTCCAAACCCAAAATTAGTTGCAATTACCAATCATTTACACCTACTAGAGTTATTAAACATCATTTCCAACCATCATGGACAGCCACAACATCAAGATCAAATTAAACCAGAAAAATCATCAATAAATCAAAAACTTCACCAATTCATCTCAAACCAAGAAATAAACCACAAATTTCAGCACTTTAGCTCCCACTAGGCATAACTTAAGCTTCATTAAGTGTAGGAGGAAGTTCAATCACCACTCACCTTAACAATAGAAGAGAGAGAACAACTAGGCACCTTAACCTTCCAAATAACTCCACCAAGAGCTCCAATCTTCCTTAGCTAGCAAGTTTTATGGAGTGATTTGCAATTTAATCGGTTGGAACTCAAGATTTGAGCAAGAATTGACGTTGAAGTTGAAGAAACTCTCTCTTGTTCTTTCCTCACCAAAAATTTCGGCCAAGACAATAAAAATGGAAGAAATTGGGTCAAAATTTGGTTTAGTAAAGGTTAAGACAAGTCCAAGTCAAAGTCAAGGTCCAATGTTTCAAGGACAAATGGCATCCAAGGGTTAATCCTCATCTTGTGTGTCTTCCAATGGTTAATCCTTCTAGATAACCTCTAATCATTTCTTAATACCTTGTAAAATAATAACACTTAGCACACAATTCACTTAGTCACCAAAATTATATCACACTAGCGGGTCCCACGTTCAAAATAAGCTTTTAATTTCTCAAAAACTAACCGATACTAGAAAAATCATTTTAAAACTATTTTTGCTCATAAACTTTATCCGGGAAATTTTTCTAATCAAGAAAATGTAGAAAAGGCGGGCGTTAAAAAAAATAAACCCTAGAAAATTAGAAAATTTCTGGGTTCTCAAACTCATTTTTTTCGGAGCGTCACAATCTCCCCTCCTTAAAAGAATGTCATCCTCGACATTCCATCTTGTACCAATCAAGTCAAGACATCCCGCAAAAATCTCTCAAGAGTCAAATCAAACCCACAGTCCGGCATCCTAAACTTCAAGCCTAGGATACACTACAGAGATCTGAAGCCTAAGCTCTGATACCAACTGTGACGGCCCCACCTCCCCCTAAGGCGAACCAGAGGGTTCGGCGGACCGCCTGCCCAGCTCTCGCCGGGACTCAGTCGCTCACTACAGTCCTCAACCCAATTACAATATAAATCTCAAAATTACATCAAATTCTCCAATGATTACATATTACAAATGCAGCGGAAACTGATTCCAATCGTGGAACGTATACTTACATCCATATCAATTGCAAATATTTATACAAGACCAACTCATACATAAAATAGATCCAAACTTAAACTGTACACGATATAAGCCATCCAGTCCCGTGAATAAGCACTCCAAGCTTTTCTTCGCCTTGAGCCCTGTGGAGGGGAATAAAATAGTTTTTGGGGTGAGCTAAAAGCTCAGCGAGTAACCAATAAAATCAGTAATCAATTCAGTTTCACAGTCGTTCATTTCAGTGATGTCATGATTTCAAGATCTAATGTACATTTATTGCTCTCGTGAGCCAGCGAAATCGTTGTACTTAAACACCCAACGCTCCAAACAAACATTAAACAGTAAACAGTCAGTGGGGGAGCCATTTCCTCTAGATGAACAGTACACAGAGGTGGAGACGTTGGTGTTCAGCACACGAATTCCAAGCACTCATTTAAGCCAAAACATGTCATGGGCCACATGCAAGCACTCATGATATGCAATCAAGTAAATAGTGCAAGAAACGGTTCATAAGAAGCTTTAACAATAGTTTGGGGTCACTCACCTCCACGGCTCAGAAACCATCCATCATATAACATTGCCTTGCTCAAATCCAAGCCTTAGATCACAAACCCAATGCAAACAAGTCCCTTCAAAGTTCGGACAACACTTCCCCGACATGTGCTAACTTTTCCACCCATCATGGCTTCATTATTACTTTAGCCAGTCCCAAAGTCACACAAATAAGTTCATCTAATATCCATTCAGCAAGCTCCAAGTAGTACAAAGACAAGTCAAGCTAGGGAAAAGTCCGGAAATGAAAGTTAAGCTCAAAACCAGAAAAACAGTTTTGACGTCATTTTACGGTAATGGTACCAAAGGCGCTACGATTGTCGGATGAAGGTGAAAGACCCACCGTTTCGAAGCTAAGAGTCAGGGCTACAATATTGCAGAAGGTCACTCAACCCAGTTTCGAGTGCAAACAGGTCAAAAAGGCAAGATACCACATCAAAAACGTAAAACAGATCCACCAAAACGCATTCTAGCGGAAACATCATAACTCAGGCTCTACAAGTCCAAATCCAGAAATTCCAAAGTCATATGGTAGCTAATACATCAAGCTACATTTCATCAGAAGACCTCAAAGGCCAAATCGTGCATTTTCATGATCGAAAATGGAAGACAACACGAAAACAAAAATCTGGGCGCGAAACAGGTTTCAAAAACAGTCAAGGGTATTTCGGTCATTTCACATGATACGGTGGTCGGATCAAGCTGAAAATTTACAGGAAACTATTTTATAGCCTTGGCTACAACTTTCATGTTTTGGCCAAAATCTAATTCGGTGAGAATCAGGGTGTAAGGTCACGGTCAAATTGAGTGAAAAGGCAACCCTGTTCGCAGCACCCCTTCCCAGACCAGTCTCAGTATTTCTGACATTTCTCACTCCACACTACTCCAATTGACCTGAAATTTTACAGGAACCTTTAAAACATCAATACCTACAACTTTCATGTTTTAAGCCAAGGCCAATTCGGCCTATAACCATGAGATACAAAACCGGACAGAATTGGGGATATAAAACCCTAACTTTCTCAAATTCCTTCCAAACCCAAAATTAGTTGCAATTACCAATCATTTACACCTACTAGAGTTATTAAACATCATTTCCAACCATCATGGACAGCCACAACATCAAGATCAAATTAAACCAGAAAAATCATCAATAAATCAAAAACTTCACCAATTCATCTCAAACCAAGAAATAAACCACAAATTTCAGCACTTTAGCTCCCACTAGGCATAACTTAAGCTTCATTAAGTGTAGGAGGAAGTTCAATCACCACTCACCTTAACAATAGAAGAGAGAGAACAACTAGGCACCTTAACCTTCCAAATAACTCCACCAAGAGCTCCAATCTTCCTTAGCTAGCAAGTTTTATGGAGTGATTTGCAATTTAATCGGTTGGAACTCAAGATTTGAGCAAGAATTGACGTTGAAGTTGAAGAAACTCTCTCTTGTTCTTTCCTCACCAAAAATTTCGGCCAAGACAATAAAAATGGAAGAAATTGGGTCAAAATTTGGTTTAGTAAAGGTTAAGACAAGTCCAAGTCAAAGTCAAGGTCCAATGTTTCAAGGACAAATGGCATCCAAGGGTTAATCCTCATCTTGTGTGTCTTCCAATGGTTAATCCTTCTAGATAACCTCTAATCATTTCTTAATACCTTGTAAAATAATAACACTTAGCACACAATTCACTTAGTCACCAAAATTATATCACACTAGCGGGTCCCACGTTCAAAATAAGCTTTTAATTTCTCAAAAACTAACCGATACTAGAAAAATCATTTTAAAACTATTTTTGCTCATAAACTTTATCCGGGAAATTTTTCTAATCAAGAAAATGTAGAAAAGGCGGGCGTTAAAAAAAATAAACCCTAGAAAATTAGAAAATTTCTGGGTTCTCAAACTCATTTTTTTCGGAGCGTCACAATCTCCCCTCCTTAAAAGAATGTCATCCTCGACATTCCATCTTGTACCAATCAAGTCAAGACATCCCGCAAAAATCTCTCAAGAGTCAAATCAAACCCGCAGTCCGGCATCCTAAACTTCAAGCCTAGGATACACTACAGAGATCTGAAGCCTAAGCTCTGATACCAACTGTGACGGCCCCACCTCCCCCTAAGGCGAACCAGAGGGTTCGGCGGACCGCCTGCCCAGCTCTCGCCGGGACTCAATCGCTCACTACAGTCCTCAACCCAATTACAATATAAATCTCAAAATTACATCAAATTCTCCAATGATTACATATTACAAATGCAGCGGAAACTGATTCCAATCGTGGAACGTATACTTACATCCATATCAATTGCAAATATTTATACAAGACCAACTCATACATAAAATAGATCCAAACTTAAACTGTACACGATATAAGCCATCCAGTCCCGTGAATAAGCACTCCAAGCTTTTCTTCGCCTTGAGCCCTGTGGAGGGGAATAAAATAGTTTTTGGGGTGAGCTAAAAGCTCAGCGAGTAACCAATAAAATCAGTAATCAATTCAGTTTCACAGTCGTTCATTTCAGTGATGTCATGATTTCAAGATCAAATGTACATTTATTGCTCTCGGAGCCAGCGAAATCGTTGTACTTAAACACCCAACGCTCCAAACAAACATTAAACAGTAAACAGTCAGTGGGGGAGCCATTTGCTCCAGATGAACAGTACACAGAGGTGGAGACGTTGGTGTTCAGCACACAAATTCCAAGCACTCATTTAAGCCAAAACATGTCATGGGTCACATGCAAGCACTCATGATATGCAATCAAGTAAATAGTGCAAGAAACGGTTCATAAGAAGCTTTAACAATAGTTTGGGGTCACTCACCTCCACGGCTCAGAAACCATCCATCATATAACATTGCCTTGCTCAAATCCAAGCCTTAGATCACAAACCCAATGCAAACAAGTCCCTTCAAAGTTCGGACAGCACTTCCCCTACATTTGCTAACTTTTCCAGCCATCATGGCTTCATTATTACTTTAGCCAGTCCCAAAGTCACACAAATAAGTTCATCTAATATCCATTCAGCAAGCTCCAAGTAGTACAAAGACAAGTCAAGCTAGGGAAAAGTCCGGAAATGAAAGTTAAGCTCAAAACCAGAAAAACAGTTTTGACGTCATTTTGCGGTAATGGTACCAAAGGCGCTACGATTGTCGGATGAAGGTGAAAGACCCACCGTTTCGAAGCTAAGAGTCAGGGCTACAATATTGCAGAAGGTCACTCAACCCAGTTTCGAGTGCAAACAGGTCAAAAAGGCAAGATACCACATCAAAAACGTAAAACAGATCCACCAAAACGCATTCTAGCGGAAACATCATAACTCAGGCTCTACAAGTCCAAATCCAGAAATTCCAAAGTCATATGGTAGCTAATACATCAAGCTACATTTCATCAGAAGACCTCAAAGGCCAAATCGTGCATTTTCATGATCGAAAATGGAAGACTACACGAAAACAAAAATCTGGGCACGAAACAGGTTTCAAAAACAGTCAAGGGTATTTCGGTCATTTCACATGCTACATTAGTCGGATCAAGCTGAAAATTTACAGGAAACTATTTTATAGCCTTGGCTACAACTTTCATGTTTTGGTCAAAATCTAATTCGGTGAGAATCAGGGTGAAAGGTCACGGTCAAATTGAGTGAAAAGGCAACCCTGTTCGCAGCACCCCTTCCCAGACCAGTCTCAGTATTTCCGACATTTCTCACTCCACACTACTCCAATTGACCTGAAATTTTACAGGCACCTTTAAAACATCAATACCTACAACTTTCATGTTTTAAGCCAAGGCCAATTCGGCCTCTAACCATGAGATACAAAACCGGACAGAATTGGGGATATAAAACCCTAACTTTCTCAAATTCCTTCCAAACCCAAAATTGGTTGCAATTACCAATCATTTACACCTACTAGAGTTATTAAACATCATTTCCAACCATCATGGACAGCCACAACATCATGATCAAATTAAACCAGAAAAATCATCAATAAATCAAAAACTTCACCAATTCATCTCAAACCAAGAAATAAACCACAAATTTCAGCACTTTAGCTCCCACTAGGCATAACTTAAGCTTCATTAAGTGTAGGAGGAAGTTCAATCACCACTCACCTTAACAATAGAAGAGAGAGAACAACTAGGCACCTTAACCTTCCAAATAACTCCACCAAGAGCTCCAATCTTCCTTAGCTAGCAAGTTTTATGGAGTGATTTGCAATTTAATCGGTTGGAACTCAAGATTTGAGCAAGAATTGAAGTTGAAGTTGAAGAAACTCTCTCTTGTTCTTTCCTCACCAAAAATTTCGGCCAAGACAATAAAAATGGAAGAAATTGGGTCAAAATTTGGTTTAGTAAAGGTTAAGACAAGTCCAAGTCAAAGTCAAGGTCCAATGTTTCAAGGACAAATGGCATCCAAGGGTTAATCCTCATCTTGTTGTCTTCCAATGGTTAATCCTTCTAGATAACCTCTAATCATTTCTTAATACCTTGTAAAATAATAACACTTAGCACACAATTCACTTAGTCACCAAAATTATATCACACTAGCGGGTCCCACATTCAAAATACGCTTTTAATTTCTCAAAAACTAACCGATACTAGAAAAATCATTTTAAAACTATTTTTGCTCATAAACTTTATCTGGGAAATTTTTCTAATCAAGAAAATGTAGAAAAGGCGGGCGTTAAAAAAAATAAACCCTAGAAAATTAGAAAATTTCTGGGTTCTCAAACTCATTTTTTTCGGAGCGTAACAATCTCCCCTCCTTAAAAGAATGTCGTCCTCGACATTCCATCTTGTACCAATCAAGTCAAGACATCCCGCAAAAATCTCTCAAGAGTCAAATCAAACCCGCAGTCCGGCATCCTAAACTTCAAGCCTAGGATACACTACAGAGATCTGAAACCTAAGCTCTGATACCAACTGTGACGGCCCCACCTCCCCCTAAGGCGAACCAGAGGGTTCGGCGGACCGCCTGCCCAGCTCTCGCCGGGACTCAGTCGCTCACTACAGTCCTCAACCCAATTACAATATAAATCTCAAAATTACATCAAATTCTCCAATGATTACATATTACAAATGCAGCGGAAACTGATTCCAATCGTGGAACGTATACTTATATCCATATCAATTGCAAATATTTATACAAGACCAACTCATACATAAAATAGATCCAAACTTAAACTGTACACGATATAAGCCATCCAGTCCCGTGAATAAGCACTCCAAGCTTTTCTTCGCCTTGAGCCCTGTGGAGGGGAATAAAATAGTTTTTGGGGTGAGCTAAAAGCTCAGCGAGTAACCAATAAAATCGGTAATCAATTCAGTTTCACAGTCGTTCATTTCAGTGATGTCATGATTTCAAGATCAAATGTACATTTATTGCTCTCGTGAGCCAGGGAAATCGTTGTACTTAAACACCCAACGCTTCAAACAAACATTAAACAGTAAACAGTCAGTGGGGGAGCCATTTGCTCCAGATGAACAGTACACAGAGGTGGAGACGTTGGTGTTCAGCACACGAATTCCAAGCACTCATTTAAGCCAAAACATGTCATGGGCCACATGCAAGCACTCATGATATGCAATCAAGTAAATAGTGCAAGAAACGGTTCATAAGAAGTATTAACAATAGTTTGGGGTCACTCACCTCCACGGCTCAGAAACCATCCATCATATAACATTGCCTTGCTCAAATCCAAGCCTTAGATCACAAACCCAATGCAAACAAGTCCCTTCAAAGTTCGGACAGCACTTCCCCTACATTTGCTAACTTTTCCAGCCATCATGGCTTCACTATTACTTTAGCCAGTCACAAAGTCACACAAATAAGTTCATCTAATATCCATTCAGCAAGCTCCAAGTAGTACAAAGACAAGTCAAGCTAGGGAAAAGTCCGGAAATGAAAGTTAAGCTCAAAACCAGAAAAACAGTTTTGACGTCATTTTGCGGTAATGGTACCAAAGGCGTTACGATTGTCGGATGAAGGTGAAAGACCCACCGTTTCGAAGCTAAGAGTCAGGGCTACAATATTACAGAAGGTCACTCAACCCAGTTTCGAGTGCAAACAGGTCAAAAAGGCAAGATACCACATCAAAAACGTAAAACAGATCCACCAAAACGCATTCTAGCGGAAACATCATAACTCAGGCTCTACAAGTCCAAATCCAGAAATTCCAAAGTCATATGGTAGCTAATACATCAAGCTACATTTCATCAGAAGACCTCAAAGGCCAAATCGTGCATTTTCATGATCGAAAATGGAAGACTACACGAAAACAAAAATCTGGGCACGAAACAGGTTTCAAAAACAGTCAAGGGTATTTCGGTCATTTCACATGCTACAGTTGTCAGATCAAGCTGAAAATTTACAGGAAACTATTTTATAGCCTTGGCTACAACTTTCATGTTTTGGCCAAAATCTAATTCGGTGAGAATCAGGGTGAAAGGTCACGGTCAAATTGAGTGAAAAGGCAACCCTGTTCGCAGCACCCCTTCCCAGACCAGTCTCAGTATTTCCGACATTTCTCACTCCACACTACTCCAATTGATCTAAAATTTTACAGGCACCTTTAAAACATCAATACCTACAACTTTCATGTTTTAAGCCAAGGCCAATTCGGCCTCTAACCATGAGATTCAAAACCGGACAGAATTGGGGATATAAAACCCTAACTTTCTCAAATTCCTTCCAAACCCAAAATTGGTTGCAATTACCAATCATTTACACCTACTAGAGTTATTAAACATCATTTCCAACCATCATGGACAGCCACAACATCATGATCAAATTAAACCAGAAAAATCATCAATAAATCAAAAACTTCACCAATTCATCTCAAACCAAGAAATAAACCACAAATTTCAGCACTTTAGCTCCCACTAGGCATAACTTAAGCTTCATTAAGTGTAGGAGGAAGTTCAATCACCACTCACCTTAACAATAGAAGAGAGAGAACAACTAGGCACCTTAACCTTCCAAATAACTCCACCAAGAGCTCCAATCTTCCTTAGCTAGCAAGTTTTATGGAGTGATTTGCAATTTAATCGGTTGGAACTCAAGATTTGAGCAAGAATTGAAGTTGAAGTTGAAGAAACTCTCTCTTGTTCTTTCCTCACCAAAAATTTCGGCCAAGACAATAAAAATGGAAGAAATTGGGTCAAAATTTGGTTTAGTAAAGGTTAAGACAAGTCCAAGTCAAAGTCAAGGTCCAATGTTTCAAGGACAAATGGCATCCAAGGGTTAATCCTCATCTTGTTGTCTTCCAATGGTTAATCCTTCTAGATAACCTCTAATCATTTCTTAATACCTTGTAAAATAATAACACTTAGCACACAATTCACTTAGTCACCAAAATTATATCACACTAGCGGGTCCCACATTCAAAATACGCTTTTAATTTCTCAAAAACTAACCGATACTAGAAAAATCATTTTAAAACTATTTTTGCTCATAAACTTTATCTGGGAAATTTTTCTAATCAAGAAAATGTAGAAAAGGCGGGCGTTAAAAAAAATAAACCCTAGAAAATTAGAAAATTTCTGGGTTCTCAAACTCATTTTTTTCGGAGCGTAACAATCTCCCCTCCTTAAAAGAATGTCGTCCTCGACATTCCATCTTGTACCAATCAAGTCAAGACATCCCGCAAAAATCTCTCAAGAGTCAAATCAAACCCGCAGTCCGGCATCCTAAACTTCAAGCCTAGGATACACTACAGAGATCTGAAACCTAAGCTCTGATACCAACTGTGACGGCCCCACCTCCCCCTAAGGCGAACCAGAGGGTTCGGCGGACCGCCTGCCCAGCTCTCGCCGGGACTCAGTCGCTCACTACAGTCCTCAACCCAATTACAATATAAATCTCAAAATTACATCAAATTCTCCAATGATTACATATTACAAATGCAGCGGAAACTGATTCCAATCGTGGAACGTATACTTATATCCATATCAATTGCAAATATTTATACAAGACCAACTCATACATAAAATAGATCCAAACTTAAACTGTACACGATATAAGCCATCCAGTCCCGTGAATAAGCACTCCAAGCTTTTCTTCGCCTTGAGCCCTGTGGAGGGGAATAAAATAGTTTTTGGGGTGAGCTAAAAGCTCAGCGAGTAACCAATAAAATCGGTAATCAATTCAGTTTCACAGTCGTTCATTTCAGTGATGTCATGATTTCAAGATCAAATGTACATTTATTGCTCTCGTGAGCCAGGGAAATCGTTGTACTTAAACACCCAACGCTTCAAACAAACATTAAACAGTAAACAGTCAGTGGGGGAGCCATTTGCTCCAGATGAACAGTACACAGAGGTGGAGACGTTGGTGTTCAGCACACGAATTCCAAGCACTCATTTAAGCCAAAACATGTCATGGGCCACATGCAAGCACTCATGATATGCAATCAAGTAAATAGTGCAAGAAACGGTTCATAAGAAGTATTAACAATAGTTTGGGGTCACTCACCTCCACGGCTCAGAAACCATCCATCATATAACATTGCCTTGCTCAAATCCAAGCCTTAGATCACAAACCCAATGCAAACAAGTCCCTTCAAAGTTCGGACAGCACTTCCCCTACATTTGCTAACTTTTCCAGCCATCATGGCTTCACTATTACTTTAGCCAGTCACAAAGTCACACAAATAAGTTCATCTAATATCCATTCAGCAAGCTCCAAGTAGTACAAAGACAAGTCAAGCTAGGGAAAAGTCCGGAAATGAAAGTTAAGCTCAAAACCAGAAAAACAGTTTTGACGTCATTTTGCGGTAATGGTACCAAAGGCGTTACGATTGTCGGATGAAGGTGAAAGACCCACCGTTTCGAAGCTAAGAGTCAGGGCTACAATATTACAGAAGGTCACTCAACCCAGTTTCGAGTGCAAACAGGTCAAAAAGGCAAGATACCACATCAAAAACGTAAAACAGATCCACCAAAACGCATTCTAGCGGAAACATCATAACTCAGGCTCTACAAGTCCAAATCCAGAAATTCCAAAGTCATATGGTAGCTAATACATCAAGCTACATTTCATCAGAAGACCTCAAAGGCCAAATCGTGCATTTTCATGATCGAAAATGGAAGACTACACGAAAACAAAAATCTGGGCACGAAACAGGTTTCAAAAACAGTCAAGGGTATTTCGGTCATTTCACATGCTACAGTTGTCAGATCAAGCTGAAAATTTACAGGAAACTATTTTATAGCCTTGGCTACAACTTTCATGTTTTGGCCAAAATCTAATTCGGTGAGAATCAGGGTGAAAGGTCACGGTCAAATTGAGTGAAAAGGCAACCCTGTTCGCAGCACCCCTTCCCAGACCAGTCTCAGTATTTCCGACATTTCTCACTCCACACTACTCCAATTGATCTAAAATTTTACAGGCACCTTTAAAACATCAATACCTACAACTTTCATGTTTTAAGCCAAGGCCAATTCGGCCTCTAACCATGAGATTCAAAACCGGACAGAATTGGGGATATAAAACCCTAACTTTCTCAAATTCCTTCCAAACCCAAAATTGGTTGCAATTACCAATCATTTACACCTACTAGAGTTATTAAACATCATTTCCAACCATCATGGACAGCCACAACATCATGATCAAATTAAACCAGAAAAATCATCAATAAATCAAAAACTTCACCAATTCATCTCAAACCAAGAAATAAACCACAAATTTCAGCACTTTAGCTCCCACTAGGCATAACTTAAGCTTCATTAAGTGTAGGAGGAAGTTCAATCACCACTCACCTTAACAATAGAAGAGAGAGAACAACTAGGCACCTTAACCTTCCAAATAACTCCACCAAGAGCTCCAATCTTCCTTAGCTAGCAAGTTTTATGGAGTGATTTGCAATTTAATCGGTTGGAACTCAAGATTTGAGCAAGAATTGAAGTTGAAGTTGAAGAAACTCTCTCTTGTTCTTTCCTCACCAAAAATTTCGGCCAAGACAATAAAAATGGAAGAAATTGGGTCAAAATTTGGTTTAGTAAAGGTTAAGACAAGTCCAAGTCAAAGTCAAGGTCCAATGTTTCAAGGACAAATGGCATCCAAGGGTTAATCCTCATCTTGTTGTCTTCCAATGGTTAATCCTTCTAGATAACCTCTAATCATTTCTTAATACCTTGTAAAATAATAACACTTAGCACACAATTCACTTAGTCACCAAAATTATATCACACTAGCGGGTCCCACATTCAAAATACGCTTTTAATTTCTCAAAAACTAACCGATACTAGAAAAATCATTTTAAAACTATTTTTGCTCATAAACTTTATCTGGAAAATTTTTCTAATCAAGAAAATGTAGAAAAGGCGGGCGTTAAAAAAAATAAACCCTAGAAAATTAGAAAATTTCTGGGTTCTCAAACTCATTTTTTTCGGAGCGTAACAATCTCCCCTCCTTAAAAGAATGTCGTCCTCGACATTCCATCTTGTACCAATCAAGTCAAGACATCCCGCAAAAATCTCTCAAGAGTCAAATCAAACCCGCAGTCCGGCATCCTAAACTTCAAGCCTAGGATACACTACAGAGATCTGAAACCTAAGCTCTGATACCAACTGTGACGGCCCCACCTCCCCCTAAGGCGAACCAGAGGGTTCGGCGGACCGCCTGCCCAGCTCTCGCCGGGACTCAGTCGCTCACTACAGTCCTCAACCCAATTACAATATAAATCTCAAAATTACATCAAATTCTCCAATGATTACATATTACAAATGCAGCGGAAACTGATTCCAATCGTGGAACGTATACTTATATCCATATCAATTGCAAATATTTATACAAGACCAACTCATACATAAAATAGATCCAAACTTAAACTGTACACGATATAAGCCATCCAGTCCCGTGAATAAGCACTCCAAGCTTTTCTTCGCCTTGAGCCCTGTGGAGGGGAATAAAATAGTTTTTGGGGTGAGCTAAAAGCTCAGCGAGTAACCAATAAAATCGGTAATCAATTCAGTTTCACAGTCGTTCATTTCAGTGATGTCATGATTTCAAGATCAAATGTACATTTATTGCTCTCGTGAGCCAGGGAAATCGTTGTACTTAAACACCCAACGCTTCAAACAAACATTAAACAGTAAACAGTCAGTGGGGGAGCCATTTGCTCCAGATGAACAGTACACAGAGGTGGAGACGTTGGTGTTCAGCACACGAATTCCAAGCACTCATTTAAGCCAAAACATGTCATGGGCCACATGCAAGCACTCATGATATGCAATCAAGTAAATAGTGCAAGAAACGGTTCATAAGAAGTATTAACAATAGTTTGGGGTCACTCACCTCCACGGCTCAGAAACCATCCATCATATAACATTGCCTTGCTCAAATCCAAGCCTTAGATCACAAACCCAATGCAAACAAGTCCCTTCAAAGTTCGGACAGCACTTCCCCTACATTTGCTAACTTTTCCAGCCATCATGGCTTCACTATTACTTTAGCCAGTCACAAAGTCACACAAATAAGTTCATCTAATATCCATTCAGCAAGCTCCAAGTAGTACAAAGACAAGTCAAGCTAGGGAAAAGTCCGGAAATGAAAGTTAAGCTCAAAACCAGAAAAACAGTTTTGACGTCATTTTGCGGTAATGGTACCAAAGGCGTTACGATTGTCGGATGAAGGTGAAAGACCCACCGTTTCGAAGCTAAGAGTCAGGGCTACAATATTACAGAAGGTCACTCAACCCAGTTTCGAGTGCAAACAGGTCAAAAAGGCAAGATACCACATCAAAAACGTAAAACAGATCCACCAAAACGCATTCTAGCGGAAACATCATAACTCAGGCTCTACAAGTCCAAATCCAGAAATTCCAAAGTCATATGGTAGCTAATACATCAAGCTACATTTCATCAGAAGACCTCAAAGGCCAAATCGTGCATTTTCATGATCGAAAATGGAAGACTACACGAAAACAAAAATCTGGGCACGAAACAGGTTTCAAAAACAGTCAAGGGTATTTCGGTCATTTCACATGCTACAGTTGTCAGATCAAGCTGAAAATTTACAGGAAACTATTTTATAGCCTTGGCTACAACTTTCATGTTTTGGCCAAAATCTAATTCGGTGAGAATCAGGGTGAAAGGTCACGGTCAAATTGAGTGAAAAGGCAACCCTGTTCGCAGCACCCCTTCCCAGACCAGTCTCAGTATTTCCGACATTTCTCACTCCACACTACTCCAATTGATCTAAAATTTTACAGGCACCTTTAAAACATCAATACCTACAACTTTCATGTTTTAAGCCAAGGCCAATTCGGCCTCTAACCATGAGATTCAAAACCGGACAGAATTGGGGATATAAAACCCTAACTTTCTCAAATTCCTTCCAAACCCAAAATTGGTTGCAATTACCAATCATTTACACCTACTAGAGTTATTAAACATCATTTCCAACCATCATGGACAGCCACAACATCATGATCAAATTAAACCAGAAAAATCATCAATAAATCAAAAACTTCACCAATTCATCTCAAACCAAGAAATAAACCACAAATTTCAGCACTTTAGCTCCCACTAGGCATAACTTAAGCTTCATTAAGTGTAGGAGGAAGTTCAATCACCACTCACCTTAACAATAGAAGAGAGAGAACAACTAGGCACCTTAACCTTCCAAATAACTCCACCAAGAGCTCCAATCTTCCTTAGCTAGCAAGTTTTATGGAGTGATTTGCAATTTAATCGGTTGGAACTCAAGATTTGAGCAAGAATTGAAGTTGAAGTTGAAGAAACTCTCTCTTGTTCTTTCCTCACCAAAAATTTCGGCCAAGACAATAAAAATGGAAGAAATTGGGTCAAAATTTGGTTTAGTAAAGGTTAAGACAAGTCCAAGTCAAAGTCAAGGTCCAATGTTTCAAGGACAAATGGCATCCAAGGGTTAATCCTCATCTTGTTGTCTTCCAATGGTTAATCCTTCTAGATAACCTCTAATCATTTCTTAATACCTTGTAAAATAATAACACTTAGCACACAATTCACTTAGTCACCAAAATTATATCACACTAGCGGGTCCCACATTCAAAATACGCTTTTAATTTCTCAAAAACTAACCGATACTAGAAAAATCATTTTAAAACTTTTTTTGCTCATAAACTTTATCTGGGAAATTTTTCTAATCAAGAAAATGTAGAAAAGGCGGGCGTTAAAAAAAATAAACCCTAGAAAATTAGAAAATTTCTGGGTTCTCAAACTCATTTTTTTCAGAGCGTCACAATCTCCCCTCCTTAAAAGAATGTCGTCCTCGACATTCCATCTTGTACCAATCAAGTCAAGACATCCCGCAAAAATCTCTCAAGAGTCAAATCAAACCCACAGTCCGGCATCCTAAACTTCAAGCCTAGGATACACTACAGAGATCTGAAACCTAAGCTCTGATACCAACTGTGACGGCCCCACCTCCCCCTAAGGCGAACCAGAGGGTTCGGCGGACCGCCTGCCCAGCTCTCGCCGGGACTCAGTCGCTCACTACAGTCCTCAACCCAATTACAATATAAATCTCAAAATTACATCAAATTCTCCAATGATTACATATTACAAATGCAGCGGAAACTGATTCCAATCGTGGAACGTATACTTACATCCATATCAATTGCAAATATTTATACAAGACCAACTCATACATAAAATAGATCCAAACTTAAACTGTACACGATATAAGCCATCCAGTCCCGTGAATAAGCACTCCAAGCTTTTCTTCGTCTTGAGCCCTGTGAAGGGGAATAAAATAGTTTTTGGGGTGAGCTAAAAGCTCAGCGAGTAACCAATAAAATCAGTAATCAATTCAGTTTCACAGTCGTTCATTTCAGTGATGTCATGATTTCAAGATCAAATGTACATTTATTGCTCTCGTGAGCCAGCGAAATCGTTGTACTTAAACACCCAATGCTCCAAACAAACATTAAACAGTAAACAGTCAGTGGGGGAGCCATTTGCTCCAGATGAACAGTACACAGAGGTGGAGACGTTGGTGTTCAGCACACGAATTCCAAGCACTCATTTAAGCCAAAACATGTCATGGGCCACATGCAAGCACTCATGATATGCAATCAAGTAAATAGTGCAAGAAACGGTTCATAAGAAGCTTTAACAATAGTTTGGGGTCACTCACCTCCACGGCTCAGAAACCATCCATCATATAACATTGCCTTGCTCAAATCCAAGCCTTAGATCACAAACCCAATGCAAACAAGTCCCTTCAAAGTTCGGACAGCACTTCCCCTACATTTGCTAACTTTTCCAGCCATCATGGCTTCATTATTACTTTAACCAGTCCCAAAGTCACACAAATAAGTTCATCTAATATCCATTCAGCAAGCTCCAAGTAGTACAAAGACAAGTCAAGCTAGGGAAAAGTCCGGAAATGAAAGTTAAGCTCAAAACCAGAAAAACAGTTTTGACGTCATTTTGCGGTAATGGTCCCAAAGGCGCTACGATTGTCGGATGAAGGTGAAAGACCCACCGTTTCGAAGCTAAGAGTCAGGGCTACAATATTACAGAAGGTCACTCAACCCAGTTTCGAGTGCAAACAGGTCAAAAAGGCAAGATACCACATCAAAAACGTAAAACAGATCCACCAAAACGCATTCTAGCGGAAACATCATAACTCAGGCTCTACAAGTCCAAATCCAGAAATTCCAAAGTCATATGGTAGCTAATACATCAAGCTACATTTCATCAGAAGACCTCAAAGGCCAAATCGTGCATTTTCATGATCGAAAATGGAAGACTACACGAAAACAAAAATCTGGGCGCGAAACAGGTTTCAAAAACAGTCAAGGGTATTTCGGTCATTTCACATGTTACAGTGGTCGGATCAATCTGAAAATTTACAGGAAACTATTTTATAGCCTTGGCTACAACTTTCATGTTTTGGCCAAAATCTAATTCGGTGAGAATCAGGGTGAAAGGTCACGGTCAAATTGAGTGAAAAGGCAACCCTGTTCGCAGCACCCCTTCCCAGACCAGTCTCAGTATTTCCGACATTTCTCACTCCACACTACTCCAATTGACCTGAAATTTTACAGGAACCTTTAAAACATCAATACCTACAACTTTCATGTTTTAAGTCAAGGCCAATTCGGCCTCTAACCATGAGATACAAAACCAGACAAAATTGGGGATATAAAACCCTAACTTTCTCAAATTCCTTCCAAACCCAAAATTGGTTGCAATTACCAATCATTTACACCTACTAGAGTTATTAAACATCATTTCCAACCATCATGGACAGCCACAACATCATGATCAAATTAAACCAGAAAAATCATCAATAAATCAAAAACTTCACCAATTCATCTCAAACCAAGAAATAAACCACAAATTTCAGCACTTTAGCTCCCACTAGGTATAACTTAAGCTTCATTAAGTGTAGGAGGAAGTTCAATCACCACTCACCTTAACAATAGAAGAGAGAGAACAACTAGGCACCTTAACCTTCCAAATAACTCCACCAAGAGCTCCAATCTTCCTTAGCTAGCAAGTTTTATGGAGTGATTTGCAATTTAATCGGTTGGAACTCAAGATTTGAGCAAGAATTGAAGTTGAAGTTGAAGAAACTCTCTCTTGTTCTTTCCTCACCAAAAATTTCGGCCAAGACAATAAAAATGGAAGAAATTGGGTCAAAATTTGGTTTAGTAAAGGTTAAGACAAGTCCAAGTCAAAGTCAAGGTCCAATGTTTCAAGGACAAATGGCATCCAAGGGTTAATCCTCATCTTGTTGTCTTCCAATGGTTAATGTGACGCCCCACATCTCCCTAAGGCGGACCAAAGGGTATCCTCGGACGCCTGCCCAGCTCACGCCAGGACTCAAGCAATTCCATTCAATTCCAAACCGAACTAATCACTTCGATGAGAACAATATGAATACAATAATGCGGAAGCGTTCAACTTAATAAGTCACTTAATGTACAACCAGTACATCGGTAAATCATGAAACGACTTAAATTCAAAGTACACATCAGGGCCCAAACTTTTCAAGTTTACAATTTCCAAAAGTACAGCCCAAACCAGGGCCTAGTCAAACTATATATAACAGGAGTCTTAACAGAATTCAACGGATGGTTTCTCCATATTTCTCCAAGAGTCGGTCCTGTTAAGGAAAACAAAACTATAGGGTGAGCTAAACGCTCGTGAGGCCAAGAACACACATGCAAGCACGTAATCAAATAACAATCCCAACTTTAATAAATAAAGCCATGTCTTTTCAATAATCAATCTATCAAACAGGAAAAGTAATCAGAAACAATTCAAGGATATAGTAGCTCTCAGGAGCTAAGTCCCACTCGATCTGTCGATGTCATTCGTATACTTTCCCGCATTGACCCTCCTGTCAACCGGGTCGGTATTTCCATTTCCGTAGATCACCACTTTCTTCCCTCCGTCCACCGTACACCCCAAGGGCCCACAAGTCTATTTTTAGGGCGATACTCGACGAGTATGCCAAGCAAGACCTCTTATTAGGTCGAGCTTATAATCTCATGGCTCGCCCAAGTTCCCGACCAAGCCCATTGCCGGCTCGAGTCTAAGGACGGCCTATGAGTTTGGGCGTCCCCCATTCATTTGGTAGTCGAGGAGATTCACTCCAACGACACAATCATTCATGACATGACATTGCATTTCATTCATTCATTCAATACATTTCATTCATTCATTCATTCATTTGAAATTAGAACGAGTGCGATAAAGTACGCACCCGCCCTTATTTTTAAAACTCCCAACAAGTATCACAATAGCAAGTATCAAATTCATACACTTGACACTCACCGAGCAATTCAATAAGAATTATTTTCTGGGAGTTCAAGTGTCCGCGGTGAGATCCTCTTGAAGGTCTCCTTGCGCGCCTGACAATTAAATGGCGAAATCATACAATTAACCCACTTATCAGGAAGATTGTACACTAGTACAACCTAAGAATTATTTTGCAAAAAGGAACCTCAATTACACGTAAATCGAGGTTCAACTTGCCTTTTATCATGTACAATATTATTTGAGTTTCGATCATGAAATTCGTAAACAAAACGTTTAAGAACATCAAAAGAATAAAGAGTTTTTGAAAAACTCTATTTCTTTGAAGTTGGAAAATTTTTCAGTTTTACGATAAATCTTTGAAAAATCGTAACTCGCTCGATATAAGTCGAGAATTGGAAAACTTTATACCGTTGGAAACCTCTTAGAGAGTACTATAAGTTCCTAGAAGACACTTTTCCATGAATCGAAGTGGAAAGTGGTCAAAAATGAGCTTGAAGATGCAGGATTGGTTCACAAGGCAGAATGAAGTTGGTTTTTGGCCAACTTTGAAAATTCGGCACGATTCGCACGTTGCAAACCGGCCTCTGAAATTTTCAGCTCAATTAGTGTTGCAAGTGAAGTGTATGACAAAACAAGCGTATCAAGAATCGGAGTCTCGAGCACCGAGATACGGTAGCCCGAAGTTGAGCAAATTCAAGACTGGATGAGAATTTTCCAGATTTGAACCTCTAACTTTAGTAATTCAATTGGTATCGAAACGAACTTGAATCGGCACCAAAATTGGCAGTATTTCAATACTATATGGAAAGTATCTCTCTATCGAATTTCGGGGAAAAATACCTTCGGCAAGGTAGTTAATGAGCCAACCGAAGTTCAAGAAAAATCCTAAGGCAATCTGCCTTGGACCTTCATTTTCCAAATTTCCAATCGTTTAACCAAGAAAGTTATCCAACCATGGTTCATTTGTGAAATAAGGGTCTAAGATATACCCATGATACCTTTGGTAAGTGTTTAATATCAAAAACATCAACTAACAAGTTCACTCCGAGATTTTGTTCCAAACCAGTCCAAACATTAGGGTTTTCCAAAACAGAGCAGTCCACTTGTTTTAGTCACAACTCAGTCAATATAGCTCGAAATTGAGCATGGCTTACGCCGTTGGAAAATACATTCATAGATTTAAAATATCATAGAAGAAATCGTTTCCAAATTCGGCACCCATCTGGTTCAAATTCGGGCATCAAGTTGCAGCCTGCACACTTCATTCCAGATGAACAGAGTGACAGGACAGCGAACTTAAAAAATTTGGTTCGGCCTGCTCACAAAGACTCAGAACGTGCATTATATACCAAATTAAAGCTAGGAATGTCTAGTTTCAAATGCCACCGACGGCACATGATTTCGACATCCGAGGACAGAGTTATGGCCAAATTACTACTGCTGGTCAGAGCATACGCGAATCAGTTTTCCAGATTTGCTGGTTTCGAACAAAAATTCATTTGCCCATTCAAACCTCATTATTTTTCAATGAAATTTTTCACACATCTAATACATCCTACAAACATCCAATTCAAGCAATTAAACCATTAAAAATTGGCCTGGAAATGGCCGAACATGGCAGGGGCAAAATCGGAAAGTTTAGCTTCTTACACCCAATGAAGTTTCCACTAATTACCCATCACTAATGCATCATTAAAATCACTAAACCAACAATATAATCACCATCAATCATCACATCAGCAACAACAACCCAAGTGTGGGAATTCCAAGAGCCCAGAATCACATTTTTACACCATAAACAAGTAACTAAGTGCATGCATGAGCTTAATCTTGTCATATAATCTCCAAAAGATAAGAATCCAAGGGTTGATCATTACCTACTCCTTTGGTTTGCAAGGTCAGAATTTTCGGCCCTCTTGAAGCTCCAAGAAACCGTGAAAGCTCCCTTCCTCCTTAGCTAGATGTAGTCTCCAAGTGGTTTGCTAAGAGATCTCCAAGTTTGGTGTGATTTGGGTGGATTTTGGTGCATGGATTGAAGATGAAAAATGAAAACAATGGAGAGCTCTTCTCCTTCTTGTTGTTCGGCCAAGTGAGGTGAAGAGAGAGAGAGTGCTGATGCAATTGGCTTCCAAAGGAAGATTCTTTGTGTGGTGCAAAATGCACCTCAAAGTCAACTTGAAATAGTGCAATTTAGGGTGCGTTTGGACTCGATTTTTCTCGCACGTTTGGTTCACTAGTGCACTAAACCTCCAATGCATATATATTCTTGTAATTATTATTCACTCTTAATTGTCCCGAAATAAGGGTCTAAAGTCCTTCAATTGAAGTCGCGCGTGTGAAAACGCGTACCGTCAAATTTTTCCGCTATAACGCGGAACTTTCGAAAAATTCTTATAACGATTGCACTACTAACTATCACTTGAATATTTATTCATAAAATTACCTATTTTAGGACCCTAGTACAAGTCTCCAATATTCCAAGCTTATTGGGCTACTACGCGGATAAAATCTCCAAGTACTATTCACTATTTTTACTAAACGCGCTCTAGGAAATTAATTTCGAAACGAATCATTTTAAAAATATAACGAAGTTATATTATCACTTATTTAGGTCTAATAAGACTAGAAAATATTCCTTGGAAATGAAATCCAATTAAATAATTTATTAAGCCATAAATTAGGCATAAAATAATAGTTTTTGCGAGTCCTCACATCCTCTCCCCCTTAAGAAAATTTCGTCCTCGAAATTTACCTTGGTCGGTGAACAAGTCTGGATACTTCTCCCTGATTGTCTCTTCAACTTCCCATGTCGCTTCCTCTACTCCATGGCTCTTCCATAAAACTTTCACTAGTGGTATCTGCTTGTTCCTCAATTCCTTCACCTTTCGATCCAGAAGTTTTACCGGTCTCTCCTCATAGGTCAGGGTTTCATCAATCTCAATATTCTCCGGTTGTAAAACATGAGAGGGGTCTGGATGATACTTCTTAAGCATGGACACATGAAACACATTATGGATACGAGATAAACTCGGTGGTAATTCCAGCTTATAGGCTACATTCCCAACTCGCTGAATAATCTTATAAGGCCCTACAAACCTTGGTTGTAATTTCTTCCCTTTTCTGGACATCAAACTTGCTTTTAAAGGCGTAATCTTGAGAAATACCATATCTCCAACAGTGAACTCCAAATCCTTCCTCCGATTGTCGGCATAACTCTTTTGTCTACTCTGAGCGGTTTGAATTCTTTGCCGTACCAATTTCACCTTTTCATTGGCCTCCTCAATCCAAGATACAGTAGTCGTGTCTAAGATTTTCCGTTCACCTACTTCATCCCAACAAATGGGGGATCTACACTTCCGACCATAAAGTGCCTCATACGGAGCCATTTGAATAGAAGAGTGGAAACTATTGTTATAGGCAAATTCCACTAAAGTCAAGAACTTACTCCAATTCTCTCCAAAGTCCAGTACACAAGTCCTCAACATGTCCTCAAGAGTTTGAATCGTTCTTTCAGATTGTCCATCAGTCTGGGGATGATAGGTGGTACTAAAGTTCAACTTAGTCCCCAACACTTCTTGCATCTTTTGCCAAAACCTCGAAACAAATCTTGGATCTCTATCCGACACAATACTCACAGGTATACCATGTAGTCTGATGATCTCATCCAAGTATAATCTGGCCAACTTCTCCAATGGATATTTCATATTAATCGGCAGAAAATGAGCCGATTTAGTCAATCTATCCACTATCACCCAAATGGCATCATGGCCTCTCTGTGTCCTTGGTAAACCTGATACAAAGTCCATGGTAACATTTTCCCATTTCCACTCAGGTATTTCTAGAGGTTGCAAAAGCCCAGATGGTTTCTGATGTTCGGCTTTAACCTGTTGACAAACCAAGCATGTCTGAACAAATTGGGCAATTTCCTTCTTCATATTTTTCCACCAATAAAGACCTTTCAAGTCTTGGTACATTTTATTCCCTCCTGGATGTACTGTAAACTTTGATCGGTGGGCTTCTTCCAAAATTTCTTTTCTAAGCCCTTCGTCCTTTGGCATAACCATCCGATTTCGAAATCTTAATATTCCATCTGATCTCGAAGTGAAATCGGTCTGGTCTCCCATCTTGACTTTCTCCACCAACTTTCGCATTTCAGGGTCCTTTTCCTGAGATTCCTTAATACGTTCCAATAAAGTGGAGGTTATCACAATGTTCCCCAAAATCACTTTCCTTGGTTCTAATCGGGGATTCCAATAGCTAACTTCCTCCAACAATCGAAATTCCTTAACCATCAATCCAGCCATTTGTACCTGACGGCTCAAAGCATCGGCCACTACATTGGCCTTCCCAGGATGGTACTTAATAATGCAGTCATAATCTTCTAGAAATTCCATCCATCTACGTTGCCTCAAATTCAGTTCCTTCTGAGAAAATAAGTACTTAAGGCTTTTGTGATCTGTAAAAACCTCAAATGTCACTTCGTATAAATAGTGTCTCCATTTCTTCAAAGCAAAGACCACAGCCGCTAACTCCAAATCATGGGTCGGATAATTTCCTTCATGCGGTTTTAACTTTCGGGAGGCATAAGCTATCACTTTATCATTTTGCATCAAAACACATCCCAAACCTTCCTTAGATGCATCGGTGTAAACCACAAAACTATCATGTCCATTTGGTAGAGCTAGAACAGGCGCTCTAGTCAACCGTCTTTTCAACTCCTGAAAACTTCCTTCACACTTAGAACTCCAAATAAACTTTCCATTTTTCTTGGTCAACTCAGTCATAGGTCCAGCGATTTTCGAAAAATCCTGGATGAATCTCCGGTAATACCCTGCTAATCCAAAAAAAAACTCCGAACTTCCGTTGGGTTTTCCGGTCGTTTCCATTTCGAAACAGCTTCCACTTTAGCTGGATCCACTTTAATCCCATCCTTAGAAATTATGTGTCCTAAGAAAGTCACCTCCTTTAGCCAAAATTCACACTTGCTAAACTCAGCATATAATTGATGTTCCCTCAAGATTTGTAAAACAATTCTCAAATGTTTCTCATGATCTTTCACATTCTTAGAATACACCAAAATGTCATCAATGAAGATCACCCCAAATTGATTCAAGTAAGGCTTAAAAATCCTATGCATTAAATCCATGAAAGCGACAGGTGCATTGGTTAACCCAAAAGGCATTACTGCAAACTCGAAGTGCCCATACCTCGAGTTAAAAGCAGTCTTAGGTATGTCCTTTTCCAAAATCCTCAATTGATAGTAACCTTGCCTTAGATCCAACTTTGAAAACACTACCGCCCCTTGCAGTTGGTCAAACAGTTCATCAATGTGGGGTAGTGGGTATTTATTCTTAACCGTAACATCATTTAAGCCTCGATAATCTATACATAACCTCAAACTCCCATCTTTCTTCTTTACAAACAAAACTGGAGCTCCCCACGGGGAATCACTCTCTCGTATAAAACCCCGTTCCAACAAATCCTGTAATTGTAACTTCAACTCCTTCAACTCAGCCGGAGCCATCCTGTATGGTGTCCTTGATATAGGTGCTGTTCCCGGAGCTAAATCAATTTTAAAAGCTATTTCCCGTTCCGGGGGTAGAGACTCCAATTCTTCAGGAAAAACATCAGAAAATTCTTTCACTATCGGTGTGTCCTCCAGATTCACCTTATCGCTAGGGGTATTAATAAGAAAAGCCAAATACTTCAGGTTCATGGTGTATGAGTACGAACAAAAGTATAAGTTCAAGTTCAAGTGCAAGTTCAAGTTCAAATTCAAGGGTCATGAGTACGAGTGAGAACACACTGGCCTAACCTCTGTCCAGCAATTCACATTCTTAAACAGTCACAAAATTCAAGTCCACATTCCATATATTCAGTCAAATTAGGTCCATTGAGGATACGCAAGAGCACACTAGCCTAAACAGGTTCAAGTCTCAAGTAAGCTCAGTCTAATCGGTTTCAGGCAGTTCGAGTTCTCTTACCAACCCACTGCAATACTTTCGGAGTTCAAACTTCCTAAGATTGAAATACTGGCACAGAACCAATCATAACATATGTTGCGCACTAGAAAAGCTCACCAAGTTTCTAGCTAGGTTAATCCATTATACACTAGTAGATCGGATCTTCGGGTTTATGTTCGATTCATATTCGGTACTAGGGACCTATTAAATTATATGAAACTGTCTATCAATTTGTCTCACAAGTACAGGGTTGTCTAAGCCCTCGGTCACGGTCCCCTTTTCTCGTTCCTGCTACCCTACTTAAGAAAAGTCTATAAGCACAGGAAAAGGCATAACTAAGCATAAAGAGCACATTGCGTATACAAGTTGCAAACACATTTAAAATCAGGTCATGATTCATTACATGTATCAAAAGTTATAGCACGGTTAGAAGTTACAAAACAAGACCAATATGTCCAATATTGCACATAGGCAATTAAGTGCCACAAAAGTATAGAAGTACATACAAGCAGGATACAAAAGGCCTCACAGCGTGCACTACCCCTTTCTAGGTCCATAGTTAAACCAAAGGGGTCCAGACATCACTAATTTCAATCAGATCACACGCCTTTACGAAATTAGATCCAATAAAGCCATAACGCAAGCTAAAACCAAGATTATCCATTCGGAGTTCAAAATCTTTAATAACCAGCCACCAGTCGGAACACCATTATCTCCAAAAATAACCAGTCTTAGGGTTTTGTAATTAAAGTTTCAAGCTCCAAGTTCAAACCCAAGAATAAGTACAACTTGCTACCTTACGTGTCAAATGGAAACCAAATCAATTCACACTAACTTGTACTCTTGAATGCAGTTGCTCTATATCTCAAAGTTGCCTCAGTCCGTACATTTAAAATTGGCTCACTCTTCTTGAAAGTCAAGAATTTTAAAACATAAGAAGAGTATTTCAAGTAATCAGAAATCTTATCAAGTTCAGGATTCACATTATTAAACATAAGCTTGCCATTCTTTCGAAAACTCAGGATATATATATATATTTTTCTTCGTGTAAAGCATGGACAAATTCAAGTGTGAGATTACACCAATATACAATCAAGGGAAAAACTTAGTTTAGAAAATGTAAATCTTGTATTAACCCATCATATACAAAGTTCAACAACTCATTAGTTATTCACAAATTTTCAAATTTGAAATTCAAGTAAAACTCACCTTTTTACCAAAATCGGAAAATTACACATATTTAAAGCATATATATCTTATTTCCACTCATCGCTTACAAATAAAACTAGTACATCCTAGTTTTTCTTTAAATTTTCAAAGCAGAATTTCTTTAGAAGATATGTGGGCGGAAAATGCATTTTATTCCTTTGTACTTTTATCTTGGTTCAAAATCATCACACATGGAGTTTGACTATCAAATCTCGGTCTCTTATCCTCCATAGCCAGTACTAATAATTATCTCAATTCTTTCCACACTTACAAATATAATGATAATTCAAATTCATCCAATCTTTCACTTCAAATCTCTCTTCCCATATCTTCCTTCAATATAACATCACCTAATTCCTCAGTTTCTTCTGCAAGTCCCAAATAAGAACTCCCGAATAATCAATTTCTTTAGCCCCTAAGATACAATAGATCCTTGTTCACATAATATCCAAATTAATCCCACAGTCAAGCATCCTAAACTTTAAGCCTAGGATACGCTACAGAGATCTGAAGCCTAAGCTCTGATACCAACTGTGACGCCCCACATCTCCCTAAGGCGAACCAAAGGGTATCCTCGGACGCCTGCCCAGCTCACGCCAGGACTCAAGCAATTCCATTCAATTCCAAACCGAACTAATCACTTCGATGAGAACAATATGAATACAATAATGCGGAAGCGTTCAACTTAATAAGTCACTTAATGTACAACCAGTACATCGGTAAATCATGAAACGACTTAAATTCAAAGTACACATCAGGGCCCAAACTTTTCAAGTTTACAATTTCCAAAAGTACAACCCAAACCAGGGCCTAGTCAAACTATATATAACAGGAGTCTTAACAGAATCCAACGGATGGTTTCTCCATATTTCTCCAAGAGTCGGTCCTGTTAAGGAAAACAAAACTATAGGGTGAGCTAAACGCTCGTGAGGCCAAGAACACACATGCAAGCACGTAATCAAATAACAATCCCAACTTTAATAAATAAAGCCATGTCTTTTCAATAATCAATCTATCAAACAGGAAAAGTAATCAGAAACAATTCAAGGATATAGTAGCTCTCAGGAGCTAAGTCCCACTCGATCTGTCGATGTCATTCGTATACTTTCCCGCATTGACCCTCCTGTCAACCGGGTCGGTATTTCCATTTCCGTAGATCACCACTTTCTTCCCTCCGTCCACCATACACCCCAAGGGCCCACAAGTCTATTTTTAGGGCGATACTCGACGAGTATGCCAAGCAAGACCTCTTATTAGGTCGAGCTTATAATCTCATGGCTCACCCAAGTTCCCGACCAAGCCCATTGCCGGCTCGAGTCTAAGGACAGCCTATGAGTTTGGGCGTCCCCCATTCATTTGGTAGTCGAGGAGATTCACTCCAACGACACAATCATTCATGACATGACATTGCATTTCATTCATTCATTCATTCATTTGAAATTAGAACGAGTGCGATAAAGTACGCACCCGCCCTTATTTTTAAAACTCCCAACAAGTATCACAATAGCAAGTATCAAATTCATACACTTGACACTCACCGAGCAATTCAATAAGAATTATTTTCTGGGAGTTCAAGTGTCCGCGGTGAGATCCTCTTGAAGGTCTCCTTGCGCGCCTGACAATTAAATGGCGAAATCATACAATTAACCCACTTATCAGGAAGATTGTACACTAGTACAACCTAAGAATTATTTTGCAAAAAGGAACCTCAATTACACGTAAATCGAGGTTCAACTTGCCTTTTATCATGTACAATATTATTTGAGTTTCGATCATGAAATTCGTAAACAAAACGTTTAAGAACATCAAAAGAATAAAGAGTTTTTGAAAAACTCTATTTCTTTGAAGTTGGAAAATTTTTCAGTTTTACGATAAATCTTTGAAAAATCGTAACTCGCTCGATATAAGTCGAGAATTGGAAAACTTTATACCGTTGGAAACCTCTTAGAGAGTACTATAAGTTCCTAGAAGACACTTTTCCATGAATCGAAGTGGAAAGTGGTCAAAAATGAGCTTGAAGATGCAGGATTGGTTCACAAGGCAGAATGAAGTTGGTTTTTGGCCAACTTTGAAAATTCGGCACGATTCGCACGTTGCAAACCGGCCTCTGAAATTTTCAGCTCAATTAGTGTTGCAAGTGAAGTGTATGACAAAACAAGCGGATCAAGAATCGGAGTCTCGAGCACCGAGATACGGTAGCCCGAAGTTGAGCAAATTCAAGACTGGATGAGAATTTTCCAGATTTGAACCTCTAACTTTAGTAATTCAATTGGTATCGAAACGAACTTGAATCGGCACCAAAATTGGCAGTATTTCAATACTATATGGAAAGTATCTCTCTATCGAATTTCGGGGAAAAATACCTTCGGCAAGGTAGTTAATGAGCCAACCGAAGTTCAAGAAAAATCCTAAGGCAATCTGCCTTGGACCTTCATTTTCCAAATTTCCAATCGTTTAACCAAGAAAGTTATCCAACCATGGTTCATTTGTGAAATAAGGGTCTAAGATATACCCATGATACCTTTGGTAAGTGTTTAATATCAAAAACATCAACTAACAAGTTCACTCCGAGATTTTGTTCCAAACCAGTCCAAACATTAGGGTTTTCCAAAACAGAGCAGTCCACTTGTTTTAGTCACAACTCAGTCAATATAGCTCGAAATTGAGCATGGCTTACGCCGTTGGAAAATACATTCATAGAGTTAAAATATCATAGAAGAAATCGTTTCCAAATTCGGCACCCATCTGGTTCAAATTCGGGCATCAAGTTGCAGCCTGCACACTTCATTCCAGATGAACAGAGTGACAGGACAGCGAACTTAAAAAATTTGGTTCGGCCTGCTCACAAAGACTCAGAACGTGCATTATATACCAAATTAAAGCTAGGAATGTCTAGTTTCAAATGCCACCGACGGCACATGATTTCGACATCCGAGGACAGAGTTATGGCCAAATTACTACTGCTGGTCAGAGCATACGCGAATCAGTTTTCCAGATTTGCTGGTTTCGAACAAAAATTCATTTGCCCATTCAAACCTCATTATTTTTCAATGAAATTTTTCACACATCTAATACATCCTACAAACATCCAATTCAAGCAATTAAACCATTAAAAATTGGCCTGGAAATGGCCGAACATGGCAGGGGCAAAATCGGAAAGTTTAGCTTCTTACACCCAATGAAGTTTCCACTAATTACCCATCACTAATGCATCATTAAAATCACTAAACCAACAATATAATCACCATCAATCATCACATCAGCAACAACAACCCAAGTGTGGGAATTCCAAGAGCCCAGAATCACATTTTTACACCATAAACAAGTAACTAAGTGCATGCATGAGCTTAATCTTGTCATATAATCTCCAAAAGATAAGAATCCAAGGGTTGATCATTACCTACTCCTTTGGTTTGCAAGGTCAGAATTTTCGGCCCTCTTGAAGCTCCAAGAAACCGTGAAAGCTCCCTTCCTCCTTAGCTAGATGTAGTCTCCAAGTGGTTTGCTAAGAGATCTCCAAGTTTGGTGTGATTTGGGTGGATTTTGGTGCATGGATTGAAGATGAAAAATGAAAACAATGGAGAGCTCTTCTCCTTCTTGTTGTTCGGCCAAGTGAGGTGAAGAGAGAGAGAGTGCTGATGCAATTGGCTTCCAAAGGAAGATTCTTTGTGTGGTGCAAAATGCACCTCAAAGTCAACTTGAAATAGTGCAATTTAGGGTGCGTTTGGACTCGATTTTTCTCGCACGTTTGGTTCACTAGTGCACTAAACCTCCAATGCATATATATTCTTGTAATTATTATTCACTCTTAATTGTCCCGAAATAAGGGTCTAAAGTCCTTCAATTGAAGTCGCGCGTGTGAAAACGCGTACCGTCAAATTTTTCCGCTATAACGCGGAACTTTCGAAAAATTCTTATAACGATTGCACTACTAACTATCACTTGAATATTTATTCATAAAATTACCTATTTTAGGACCCTAGTACAAGTCTCCAATATTCCAAGCTTATTGGGCTACTACGCGGATAAAATCTCCAAGTACTATTCACTATTTTTACTAAACGCGCTCTAGGAAATTAATTTCGAAACGAATCATTTTAAAAATATAACGAAGTTATATTATCACTTATTTAGGTCTAATAAGACTAGAAAATATTCCTTGGAAATGAAATCCAATTAAATAATTTATTAAGCCATAAATTAGGCATAAAATAATAGTTTTTGCGAGTCCTCACAGTTAATCCTTCTAGATAACCTCTAATCATTTCTTAATACCTTGTAAAATAATAACACTTAGCACACAATTCACTTAGTCACCAAAATTATATCACACTAGCGGGTCCCACGTTCAAAATACGCTTTTAATTTCTCAAAAACTAACCGATACTAGAAAAATCATTTTAAAACTATTTTTGCTCATAAACTTTATCCGGGAAATTTTTCTAATCAAGAAAATGTAGAAAAGGCGGGCGTTAAAAAAAATAAACCCTAGAAAATTAGAAAATTTCTGGGTTCTCAAACTCATTTTTTTCGGAGCGTCACACCAGAGAATTGTTTTGCAAACCCTGAGGGAACACCAATTGTATGCTAAGTTTAGCAAGTGTGAATTTTGGTTGAAAGAGGTGACATTCTTGGGTACATAATTTCTAAAGATGGGATAAAAGTGGATCCAGCTAAAGTTGAAACTGTTTCAAAGTGAAAACAACTTGAAAACCCTACTGAGGTTCGAAATTTAATAGGGTTAGCAAAGTATTACTGGAGATTCATTAAGGATTTTTCTAGAATTGCTGGACCCATGACTAAGTTGACCAAGAAAAGTGAAAAGTTTATATGGAGTCCTAAGTGTGAGGACAGTTTCCAAGAGTTAAAGAGACGTTTAACAAGAGCGCCTGTGTTAGCTCTCCGAATGTGAAAGATAGCTTTGTGGTCTACACAGATGCTTCTAAGGAAGGTTTGGGATATGTTTTAATGCAAAATGACAAAGTGATAGCATATGCCTCTAGAAAATTGAAACTGCATGAAGGAAATTACCCGACTCATGACTTGGAGTTAACGGCTGTGGTATTTGCTTTGAAGAAATAGAGACATTACCTGTATGGAGTGACATTTGAGGTTTTTACTGACCACAAAAGTCTTAAATATTTGTTTTCCCAAAAGGAGCTGAATTTAAAGCAACGTAGGTGGATGAAATTTTTGGAAGATTATGATTGCACGATAAAGTACCATCTAGGAAAGGCCAATGTAGTGGCCGATACTTTAAGTCGTCAAGTGCAAGTGGCTGGATTGATGATTAAGGAATTTCACTTGTTAGAAGAAGTCAGTTATTAGAATCCTAAACTTGAGCCGAGGAAAGTAATTTTTGGAAATATTGCCATAAATTCCACTTTGTTGGAACATATTAAAGAAACTTAGGAAAAAGACCCTGAAGTGCAAAAGTGGGTGGAGAAAGTCAAAAAGGAAGAAAAGTCAGATTTTAATTTTGGATTGAATGGTATATTGAGGTTTCGGAATCGGATAATAGTGTCAAAAGATGAAGAGCTTAAGAAGGAAATTTTGGAAGAGACACATCGATCGAAGTTTACGGTACATCCTGGAGGAAATAAAATGTACCAAGATTTAAAAAGTTTGTTTTGGTAGGAGAGCATGAAGAAGGAAATTGCCCAATTTGTCCAGACCTATTTAATTTGCCAACAGGTTAAGGCTGAACATCAGAAACCGTCCGGACTTTTGTAACCTTTAGAGATACCTGAGCGGAAATGGGAGAACATCGCTATGAATTTTGTATCAGAACTACCCAGGATACAAAGAGGCCATGATGCTATTTGGGTAATAGTAGATCGACTGACCAAATCAAATCATTTTCTGCCGATTAATATGGAGTACCCATTGGAGAAGTTAGCTAAGTTGTATTTGGATGAAATTATCAAATTACATAGAATACCTGTAAGTATTGTGTCCGATAGAGGCCCTGAAATTTGTTTCGAGGTTTTGGCAAAAGATGCAGGAAGAGTTGGGGACTAAATTGAATTTTAGTACTACTTACCATCCCCAAACTGATAGGCAGTCTGAGAGGACGATTCAAACCCTTGAGAATATGTTGAGGACTTGTATTTTGGATTTTGGGGAGAATTGGAGCAAATATTTAACACTGGTGGAATTTGCCTATAGCAATAGCTTTCACTCTTCTATTCAAATGGCTCCGTATGAAGCACTTTATGGTCGGAAGTTTAGATCTCTGATTTGTTGGGATGAAGTGGGTGAACAAAAAATCTTAGACCCGACTACAGTGTCTTGAATTAAGAAAACTAATGAGAAAGTGAAGTTAGTACGACAGAGGATTCAGACCGCACAAAGTCGTCAAAAGAGTTATGCAGATAATCGGAGGAAGGACTTAGAATTTGCGGTTGGAGATCTAGTGTTTCTTAAGATTACATCTCTGAAAGCAAGTTTAATGTCTGGAAAAGGAAAGAACTTACAACCGATATTCGTAGGGCCGTACAAGATTATCCAACGTGTAGGAGATGTGGCCTATAAGTTGGAATTGCCACCGAGTTTGTCTCGGATTCACAACGTGTTCCACATGTCTATGCTTAAGAAATATCATCCAAACCCTTCTCACATTTTGCATCCGGAAAGTATTGAAATTGATGAGACTTTGACCTATGAGGAGAAACCGGTAAAACTTCTGGATCGTAAGGTGAAAGAACTGAGGAATAAACGGATATCGTTGGTAAAAGTTCTTTGGAGGAATCATGGAATAGAGGAAGTAACATGGGAAGTCGAAGAAGCAATTCGAGAAAAGTATCCAAACCTGTTTACCGATCAAAGTAAATTTCGAGAACAAAATTTTCTTAAGGGGGAGAGGATGTGAGGATTCGCAAATTTACCTATTTTAAATTCCTATTACTAGTTTATTTAAATAATTAATTGCCCGTTTACTCTGAATATTTTATTTCAACCTTTTTGGACCCAATTACATGGAACTATGACTTACTTATATTTTTAAAATGACTCGTTTCAAAATTTAATTTTTGAAAACTCGTTAGGTGAGAATAGTGAATACGTATTTGGAGTCAATAATCGATTCGAAAATACGATAAGATTGAAAAATTGAAAACTTGTACATTAGTCTTGAAATAGGTATTTTTATGTTTAAATATTCAATTATTAGTTAGTGAAACTATCGTTATAAGAATTTCTTGAAAATTCCACTTTATCGCGCACAAATCGGAAGTACGCATTTTCGCGTGCGTGATTAATTGAGGGACTTTAAACCTTTATTTTTAAATTATTAAGAGTGAATAATAATAGTATGACTGGAAGTACATTAGAGGTTTAGTGCACAAGTGAAACAAATCTGAGAGGAATCGGGCACGAAAGACGCGCGAACGTGCACTATTCCTAGTTGACTTTTGGGATACTTTTGGCCATACATTTAAGCTTCTCAAGGAAGCTTTATTTTCAGCACAACTCTCTCTCTCTCTCTCTCTCTTCACTCAAACAGCCGGCCATCCAAGGAAGGAAAAAAACCAACATTTTTCTTCATTTCACTTCTCAAAACTCACCCAAATCATCTCAAAATTTACACACAGCTTGCAAATCAATTGGTCATCAAGCTAAGCTAGGAAAGGAGCTTCGTCTCACAATTTTTCTTGAGCTTAAAGTGACCGAAATTTTTTGTCTTAATCATCTAAGAAGGTATACAACGATCAACCTTTTAATTCTTGATTTATAGAAGTTATATTGCACTTATGAGCTCATAGATTCACATGAGTAGCTTTATATTGTAGGAAATTTTGTGAGTGGGCTCTATGAAATTCCACATTGGTTTGATGAACTGATTTGATGGGATTTGATGTTTTTATGTTGGATTAGTGCTTAATCTAGTGAAAATAGGTAGTGTTGTGAAAGATAGTTCAAAGGAAACGAAAAGGAAATTTTTACCGTTTCTGCCCCTGCTATTGCCGTACTCTTTGGTGTACTTTATTGTGGTCCAATCGACTTGTTTTTGGTGTAAATGTGTACTATAGGTTGTGTATAGAGTTTCCTAAAAAATATATGTGATTTGGATAGGTAAATGTTGAGATTTCGAAATTCTACCAAAACAAGAATTGTGTCCCGTATTACTCTAGCAGTGGTATTGTTTCGGCCATAACTCTTTACTCCAACTTTGAAATTGAGTGCCGTTTGTGGAAATAGAAATTTCTAGTTTTCTAATGGTATAAAATGCATGCCCTGATTCCACCTGAGTGATCCGTATCAACCTTGTAAATTTGCCTGTTCTGTTTCTCGTCTGTACTGAAAGCTCTGTTCTATGCTGCGACTTGATGCTCAAATATGAGCTAGTTGTGGATAGAATTTTAAAATAATTCTTTCTAAGAAATTGTAGCTTTATGAATGTAGTTTTCAACGCCATTGACCACGCCCAATTCCTAGTTGAATTGAGTGAGATGTGGTCGAAATTTAAAACTATTTTCGTGAAAGAAAACCCTAATTCTGGACTGATCTATAGCTAATCTTGATTTGGGACTTGTTATTCGAAATTCTCGGTGTTAATCACCTATCAAACATATTTTGGATGTTTTTTAGACTTTGCCTTCATAAATGAATCATGCTCAAGGAATTCTCATTGGCCAAATGTTTGAGAAAAGGAAAACTAAAGTACAAGGCAGATTTGCCTTGGAAATTTTTGGAACTTCAATGGTTTTGTTAACTGACTTCCTGTGCGAGTTTTTGCATGAAAATTTACAGAGGAATAGCCCTTATATGATAATATAATACTGCTAACTTTGGTGCCATTCCAAGTTCATTTAGATGATCAACTAAAGTACCAAAGCTCAAGCTTTAAACCTGGAAAACCCCTGTTTGAGGAGGAAATTTCAGTGATTTTGAGCCACTATATCTTTGTGCTCAAAACTCCAATTCTTGTTCAGCTTATTGTGTTGAAAACTTTGTTTGCAATTCTAATTGAGTTCCTAATTTCAGACGCTAGTTCGCATTGTGTGAATTTTGCCGAATTTTCAAACTTTGCCAAAAATCAACCCAAATCTGTCTTGGCATTCCAAAACAGCCACTTTGAGCCAAATTTTGAATATCTTCCATTTGAACGAACCATGAATGACTTGATTGAATGAATTGAATGATTGAGATATATTGAATGCTTGAATGAAATGAAATGATTTGCTATGGCTGCATACGGCGTTGAAATGAATCTCTTCGACTCATAATTGTACATAGGGGATGCCCAACTCTCACTGGCCAACCTTGGATTCGAGCCGGCATGGGCTTGGTCAAGCTCCTTGATGAACCATGAGAATACGTAAGCTTGACCTATTGAGAGGTCTTGCTTGGCATACTCGAGTAGTATCGCCTTAAATAAATGACAAGCGGGCCTGGTGCAGGGGTATGTAATGGTGAACGGGAACATGATAAGTGCGGTTCTACGGACTATAACCTACCCGATTGACGGAGTGTCAATTCGTGGAGGTTCTTGATCGTGTAGGTGGACAATAGCTCCTGTGAGCTCCTATATCTTTGAATTGTTTCTGTTTACTTGTCTTGCTCGAATTGTCATTTACTTGAGTATTATTGTTTTACTCGTTAATTGGGATTGTTACTTGGACATTGTGCTTGCATGTGTGCTCTTGGCCTCACTAGCAATTGCTCACCCTGTAGATTTGTTTTTCTTAACAGGATTGGATTTGGAGTAAGACTCAAAGAAACCCATGGGATGTACTTTTGTTTTAAGGTTTCAATGTATTTGACTAGACCTCTTGGTTGTGTATATTTTGAACTGATGTAGCTTTTGAGAACCCGATGTAAGGACTGGATGGTTGTTATATATTGTTAAGTTCGATCGTTTCCGCACTTTCTTACTTTACTTCGTGGTAATGACTAGTATTGTATTAAGTTTGAATGAAAATTGTACTGAGTCCTGGCGAGAGTTGGGCAGGCGTCCCGTGGATACCCTTTGGTTCGCCTTAGGGAGAAGTGGGGGCATCACATTACTAGTAGTGTAGGTTATGTTTGTTTGACTTTTCTTCATCCATAAATATGCATAGTTGAGATAGAAAAAGGAAAACAACAACTTATGTTTTGCGAGCTACAATTCAAAAGAGAAAAACTATCTACTCCTTTGTTATTTTCTATCTCATAGATTAGTAAGAAAATCCGGTGTTAGTGGAGCTATACTTTCTTAGTTGTGCAGACTAGTGAGAGTGAAACAAGTGTGGTTGGGCTGTTGTATCTTGAGGCTGACAAGTTGGAGATTTTGCTGCACTGAAATTGATTCTTCCACAGAGGCTTAAATTACCTTAATGGAAACAAGATATCCGTGCCTCAACCTTCCACATTTGTGTATTATTATATTATAATTAATTTTATAATTGTTATAATTATTATTATAACTATTATTGATTTTGTTATTTAGCATTTTATTTTTATTCTAGCAGAACAACAATCACGTAAAATAATCAATCGAGAAGAAGCCGTAACTATATAAAGTTGAATTAATCTCTATGAATTCAAATCTAAGAGGGCTGGCACACGCAGAGCGCACGTGGTCATAGTCCTATAGATGGCATTACGGGGCACTTATTTTGTTGGTCTTGTAGACAAACTTCGAAACTCTGGTGGATAATCCTGTTTGCATGTATCGTCTTCGTTCTATTTGCCAAAATTTATTTAAAGGTACAATAAACTCAAAGTTTAACTGGTGAACCACCTTTTATTTTGAGATTCAGAAATGAAGAAAACTTAAGGTAGATTCCATTAACTTAAGCTAAGCAATTAACATCAGAAGGTGATATATCATGGAAGAAAGAGAGAGCTCAAGGCTTCAGGGATGCAATTGAAACCCCAAAATATAGGACTTCACATTTCTTGATACCATTGTTCCCTCCATAAAAGCTTTTTCACAAATGTGTGAGACCTAGGCCACTTATGTAATTTTGGTTTCCTTTTTCCTCCAGATTAATGTATGTCTAGAATTTTATAAAATCCTAATATACTACGAACGGGATATTTTAGAGTCTCTAGGGGCAAAGTGGATCTTTTGCTTCAAGTTTCTAGTATTACCAAAAGATAAAAAGTGTCAACATTACCGAGTTTCTTTTAGGGTCAAAAGCACTAAGACACTCTATTTACAATTTCGCTTTTAATGTTATTTTTATTGCACTTTTCCTCTTGATTAACATTCAACACAAAAAGTCAAACAAAAATATATTAATGATCTCAAAATAACAATTAGTAGAACCAATATTTGAAAAGAAGATCCATTTTTTTAGCTAAAGTAATGTCCTTGAATGCTTAGCCTGGAGTTCTCCCCTACTTTGTCTGGGTGATTTCCATTTTGCGAGCTTCAAAGACCAGATTTTGGGGTGGACTCGGAATGGCCTTGATTTTTCCCATCAGTGATGAACGATTATCCATTTGTTCTTCTTCCTCTACCTGTTCAAAATAGTTAAGCACATCAAACCTAGACCCAGTATGCATGGTCTGCTCCTTAGGATGGCTTTGGTTACTTTGATTTTTTTCCTGATGGTTTTTCCGTTTCGCTACTTGTATCCAGTTACTGCTCCCTCCAATCCCATTGGATTTTGGGCGAAACTCCTTTTGGTTAGGCCCACTCTTTTCAAGACCATTATTTGGCCCTGCCCCAGTTGGTTGTTGATTTGGGCCTAATGGCGTATTCCAATCTACTTTCTATTCTTGTACCGGACCTGATGGCTTCCTCCTGCTCTGACCCAAATTCGTGAGCATCCATGGACCAAAGGGGTTGGATTCGGATCCACCTTCTTCACTCGCCAATCCCTTGCCCTTGTTTATCTGCGCTACTTCTTCTTCTTGCTGTTTATTTGGGCATTTTTCTGAATTATGTCCACATTTCCCACATTCAAAACAGTTCAAATGGAGCCCTTCATACTCCAATTTTTGCAGCTGGTCATCAATCCATTAAGGGTTTAGCCAGATCTACTTCTATGCAAACTCTGGCATATTTTCCCCTCAAGACTATGGCACTTTGCTCATCTATCTTGATTCATTTTCCCAATAGATTACCAAGTTTCATTAGGAAGTTTTCTGAATAATATTCTTCAAGCAACCCTGGAGGCGAACCCATACCATTGTCGTCTCTACATTATCCCTATCAGTTCAGAACCCGGGTCTCCATTTGCTTACCGTCACATAATGCCCCTGGACTACCCAAGGACCTTCATACATGACCCTGTGATAGTCTGCTTTGGATCCAAACCTCACGAGGAAAAATCCTCCCGCCAGATCTACCAATTCAAATTCATATTGGAGTTTCCATTGTTCACTCAGTTTGAGTTCCATATTCTTGTACCCCATTGATCTGCCAAACACTTTTAAGATAAGACATTTCCTCTAATGGTTGCAGTTAGCCTTTCTCTCCTCCAAGGAAGAGTTGATCCTGGGAAATTTTGAAGGCTCTTTCTCCACCCCTCCTTTTTAATTGGGCAGCGCAAGGTCGTCCTCCATGCCTCCTTCATCATCCGAACCTTCATAAAAAGGTGCCGCTTGGTTTGCTCGCTTTAGTACTTCTGAGAAAGATTTTGCACCCAGATCTCCGTGAGTGGTGCTCTAATTGAGTTCTACTGATTTAGTGAGAAACCCGGCTGCGGGCTTAAATTTTCTACCTTTTCTCCATTCGGCTTCCGTTTGAACTTCTTCACTGTTCATTGGTTGATGTCAACGTCAATTGGGTGATTTGTTGGGTTTGGATCTAGTTTTTCATTCTCCATCTCCAAGTGAGTTTCTAGAGAGAGAAAGAGCTTTTTCTAGAGAGAGAAACTACCATATCTTTTAATCGCTCAAGATTTGATAGCAACTAGCCAAAAAAAAGGCCAGATTTTGCTCAACTACCTATTGATGTTTTTTTCATGTTATTTTCTCTTTATGTTTTTGGGTTTTTTTTTATATAAGTGACAAACAAATCCATTTAATTAAATTTATTCACACCTGTTCATGAATAGTTAAATATGGGTATTTTAAGTTTTTATTTATGAGTATAAATGAATTACCCAACAATACTCATTTAATAAATGAGTATAATTGGATAATCTACCAAATTCAATTAAACCATTTAAAATTGTCTTCTCCAAAACTTCTCTTTTCTCCCACCTATTCAGAAGAAATTTGAGGCATGCGTTTGATTATTGAACTTATTGTTGGAAACCTTTGTAACAGCCCCACCTTCCCCTAAGGCGAACCAAAGGGGTTAGCGAACTGCCTGCCCAGCTCTCGCCAGGACTAACGGTACAGTTTACGTCGTTCTATTACGTTCCGAAACATACCAAAGCGTGCAAACAAGTCAAAATCACTAAATAATAAAAAAAATGAAAATCGAAGCCGGAATGAATAGTGCAGGACACGTCAGAATCCGGCCGGAATCTGGCCGGATTTTCGGCCGGATACAAGGCCGAGAGCAACTCAATTTTTTTCAAAAACCCATTCAATCCGGCCGGCAATCCGGCCAAGATTCTGGCCGGATTGTCTGGCCGGATACCGGCCAGAGAGCAACTGGCCGGATTTCTTTTTTTTTTCCAAGCAATCCGGCCTTCAATCCGGCCAGTTTCTGGCCGGATTCCTGGCCGGATTCGGCACTGTTCATCTTCGCCAAATTTTTTTTTCTTTTCCGTTTGAAAGTCGTGTCACTCCGAAATCCAACCAAACATCATCCAAACATAAATATACATTGAATTTCAACATTTACAACCATAGTGGCAGGCCAAAACCATTCATTAAGGAAGTACATATTCGGTTTGCCTATCAAAAGGAAATGAACCCGTTACACATTAGGGTTTCATTTCAAGAGCTATACAAAAGACATTTACATGCTCAACTTGGCAATTAACTATCCAACCCATTCCCAAAAGTAATTATATCCCTGTAAGGAAAACAAATAACACGGAATGAGCTAAAGCCCAGTGAGCAACTACCATAATAACAGTTAAGATCACATAAGCATAACCATTCAATTCAAGTATGCAATTTCGAAGTAAAGCAAATCAGTGAAAGGATACGGTCGGCTCTCAAGAGCCCATTTCCACGCTTGCAATCTTGATCCAACCTCATTGACCCTCCGTCAATGTTAAGAATACCAAACCGTAGACCTCACTTTACTTCCATTCCTTCCACCCAACATACCCCAACCGGGCCCGCACTCCAATTCAGTAGCTTTTGGTAATACTCGAGTATACCGGAACCAAGAGTCTCATTACTACAAGGTTCCCTAGTACAGTCCCCGTGGCATGACAATTTTCACGACCAAGCCCTCGCCGGCTCGATCCAATTGACTACCGAACGGGGTTGAGCTCAGTAATACAGTAAAGCCGTTGGATACTCGTCCAAACGACACCAAATCAGTTTCCATGCATGGAATTCAGTATCTCATATAACAATTGCAGTATTTCAGTAAAACAGTAAATAGCCATGAAGGAAATTACAAGGGGTGAGGGCGGTCAAGTACACCCTCACCTCAATCACTTCCAATAACCAATTAAGCCTTCAAGGCATCAAATACACATGGAACAAAGCCACATTATAACAAGTAAGTGAGTAGTATACTCACTAAGCAATTAAGTGCTATGTCATGCACTTCCGTCAGGGGAATGTCGTGAACCACCGTCACGCCCTAGAACACATAAGCAAGTACAATGAGACTCAATAACGAGTCATAAAGCAATGCCAATCACAACCCCAATAGGGTTTCATAAGCATATACAAGCATTATGGCAAACCAGAAATTCAAACAACGGCTTTAGCCTTGGCCCTGAAAAAAAAACTATTTTGTCCTTACTTTGCGGTAATGGCGTCAATTTCACTACAATTATCGGATGGGGGTGTAAGACCCACCGTTTCGAAGCTATGAAACAGGGCTACAACAATGTAGAAGGTCACTCAATCCAGTTCCTAGCTTAACTAGGTCAAAAATGCCAAATACTAAACCAGAATGACCAAAACAGGTTTGCAAATCACACAAAACTGTAATTACTATAACTCAGTCGATATAGGTCCAAATGCCGAAATTCCAAAGGCATATGGTAGCTAAGACATCCAGCTACATTTCATCAGAAGACACCAACTTCAAAATCCAAACCAATTCCAGTCAAAATAGCCAAATACCAACGCAGTTTTCGCATTCTGTCCAAAGCAGAACAGCTACAGTAATTTCGACATAACTCACTCTACACTAAGCCAAATGGCCTGAAATTTTACAGACACCTCAAAATCATCAATAACTACAACTTTCATGTTTTGAGCAAAGTCCAATTCGGCCTCTAACCCTATGATCCAAAACCGGACAGAATTAGGGATTTATGAACCCTAACTTTCCATTTTTCCATCCAAATCCAAAATTGATTGCATTTATCAACAATTCACACCTACTAGAGTCATTTTAAACCATTACCATTCATCATACAAGGCCACAACATCAAGATCATATTAAACCAGAAAATTCATCATAAATTGGAAAATTCCACCAAATCACTCCAAATAAAGAAATAAATCACATATTCCATCACTCATGCCACCATTAAGCACAAAATAAGCATCATTAGAGGTAGTAGGGTGTTCAAGCATCACTTACCAAGAAATCAAGAGAGAGAGGGATGTTGGCCACCTTAGACCTTCAAACAAACTTCACTAAGACACTTACTAGCACTAGAAGGAAAGATTTTATGGAGTGGAACCTAGTGTAGGCTTTTGTTCTTGGAAGATTGAGTGAAATGGAAGCTTGAAAGTTGAAGAAATTTCCTTCCTTCTTGAGCTAGGAGGGCCGGCCAACATGGAGAAGAAAATTGTTGATTTTTGGGCAATTTTGAGATATTTAATCCTTTGGTCAAAAAAGTCAAGAAAGTGAATAGTAATTCTTAAAGTCCAACCAATGAGAATGTGACACTTGTCACCTCATTAAATGCATTCCTATCCTTTCTTTCTTCTCTCACATCAATCATTTCACACACTCTACTTATCTATTAACACCCGATAAATTTTACACAGTATCCGGATTTTAACCTAATTGGCCGAATTTTTCCGAACTTTTCGCACTAGTGGGTCCCACGTCCAATATACATTCTTAATTTTCTAAAACTCACCAATGCTAGAAAAAATCAACTAAAAACTATAATTACGCATAAAATCTACCAGAAAAATATTTCTAAACCAGAAAATGCAAAATTTATGCAATTAAGGGAACTAAAACCCTAGGAAAAATAATTAGGGTTTTACGGGTTCTCACAACCTTCATGCATTAATGTTGTTGAAACTTTGTATATAGTGGACTGTTTTATTTTTTAGTCTTAACAAATATTTGATGCATTTTTTACAGAGATAGATATCCTACTTGATTTTTTTGTAGATTCTTCATTTTATCATGACGTTAACTAATTTTATTTCATTTAATATTATTATTTGTTAGTTTTATTTTATCATTTTATTTTCTCGTAGTTTATTAACTTGCTCATTTTTTAACATTACCAATTTTTGACAAGCTTTAGTCTCCTTTCCTACTTTTTTAAAATGAAATTTTAAATTGATACATAAAAAAATGCTAGGGGTTCAAAATTTTTGAATTAACTTTTTATGTTAACTTTCATATTATTTAGTTCAAATTTTATATTCTTATTGTTCAATTATTAAATAGTATGTAATTTTGTGATATAAAGCACGGATGAAAAATAATTGGTAAATAGATTTATTGAGTATTATAAGTAAATATTTAAAACTAATGATGGGTGCAAAGAGTGGTGTAAATTAATAATTTGGTTTGCAAAATGAATTTAAATGAGTTTATAAAAAGTTAAAATAAATGGGTAATTGAGTTACCGAATTCATTTTTTGATTTATCCATTTATACCTATCTAATTAAATGAGTATAAATGGATTGATTCACTTATATCTATTATCCGTTTCAACTCGTCCAAACCCGCTCAAATCACCCATTTTGACACCTCTATTTGTACTGCATAACCGAGAGTTTTATATAAAAATGTCGACTTTCGCGTAAAAAGGTACTTGAATTAGGAGTAGTTGAGTGACTTGAGTATAGAAGTGTTGAGTAACCAAGAGTCCTCACCTTAAAGTATCGATTTTCGCGTCAAAAGACACTTTCATAACTTAAGTATTTGTTCATAGTTTGTATGAATAATTCTTTCTTTAACCTTGAGATTTGAGGAAAAGAAGATTGTAGGAGAGTATTAATTATCTTTTGATTGTATGAGTTGCTTATTTATGGAGTTAGGTTAGGCTAAGAGATTGAATTGAACATGGCAAAATTCGAGTATAATTGTCTCTTCTTTAATAGATATTATGAGTATTTAGTATAATTTGAATAATTGCATAATATGGGATTGAAATTCGAGTATAATTGATTACTGAGTTATGTGATTTGAAATTAAAAGAGCATATTATTTGGCTAGACACTTGAATCATTGCTTGTGCAGTTGTTGATATTGCTTGAGGATAAGTAATGATTTAAGTGTGGGGGAGTTGATAATGGCTAAATTTGTGATCTTTTTGAATGTGTTTCATTTTTTTTAGTCAATTTGTAAGATTAATTGGTATAAGTTGTTCATTTGTGTCTTTTATTTTTCACCTTAAGTTGATAGATGAATTAGTTGTGATTTTGTCATTTTACTTGCAAAATCTCTTTGTTTTTGTAGGTAAAACAATCAAATTCAATTGGAAGTGAAATGGTGATCTAATAAAGCAAGGATTAGATGTTTGAGAAGTCACAACAATGTCTAAAAGAGGTGGTGCAATTCAAGGATGTTTCTTAAAAAAAAAATAGAAACCCTTGAGGGTTACGTTGCAGATTCCACTTGGGATTATAGGCAGAATGTTCATTTCGCAAAGAATCACATGCTCTGCATAATACCTGGAAGAATCCCTCGAGGGATTCATGACGCTACAAGTTGCCAACTTGTATGACTTCTGTTTTTTTCTCCATCTTTGACAAGACAAAAATGGACAATTTGTACCGACTTTTGGAGAATTTAGAAACTTCTTTTTTTGACTCTTAACAAGGAAGAAACACATTGTTGAGGGGAGAGATTAGTTCTTGACAAGCAGTAGAACTTTTCCTTCTCTTTCCTCTCTAGATTAGTTTTAGTATGTAGTTTTTGTGACGCCCCCACTTCTCCCAAGGGCGAAGCCAAGGGTATCCGCGGAACGCCTGCCCAACTCTCGCCAAGACTCAAAACAATTCAATTCAAACTTAACGATACATATCAAATAATACAAGACTAAAATGAAGAGAAGTCGCTTCCTTAACTGAATATCCAAATCTTACATATGTTCTCAAAAGATACATCAAGTCCCAAAATACAACCATTAAAAATCCACTAACATTTGCAACCAAGATTCCAATCAAAAGTATAAGCTAGTCGGCATTTCCAAAATCTTTCAATCCAACCTGTTAAGGAAAACAAATCTACGGGGTGAGCGATTGTTCGTGAACACAAGAAACACACATGCAAGCACGTAATCCAAGTAACAATCACAATTTAGCAAGTAAATCAGCAGTATTCAAGTAAATAACAATTCGAGTGAGAAAAGTAAACAAAAACAATTCAAGAATATAGGAGCTCTCAGGAGCTAAGTTACACTTGTTTCGCCAATGCTCGATCAATTACCTCCCCGCGGTGACACTCCATCAACAGGGTCGGCATTTCGTCCATAGTAACTTCACTTACCCGTTCCCACTACTACAAAAATGTCGTTTTATGACATTTAAAAGCGTCATTATAGCTCGATGTAATGACGTTTGATCTATAATGACACTCTGCTAGAAACGTCGTCCATTCCAGCGTCACTATAAGTTTTATGACAGTTATATGAGTCCTAATTTGTAGTTCTGTTAGCATTTATAAACGTCATTATTTATCATTTTAATGACACTTTAAAATGACAAGAAATGTTAGAGAAAAGTTAAGGTTATATGAGTCTAAAGTGATACTCGATGCCTGTCATATATTGGATCTGTCTTGACACTTCTACTATGTAAGTACAATAAGATATTATGACACATTTGTAGTATAAGTAGAATGAAATATTATGACACTTTTATGGTGTAACTAGATTAGGTTGTTCTGACACTTGTTAACATGAAATTTTGTGAATATTATGAATTGTAAAAATCGAAGTAGTGACACTTTTAAGTGTCAATACATCATTTTGCATTAGCCCTGTATACCATCTGGATTTTTATACCTAAAAGCAGAATCACATTTCATCCTTCCTGCATAATATAGATTCTAATTTATGGAATAATAAAGTTATTAGTACCACCTTATAAAGGAAAACCAAGGTGATTTACATTTTCATAGTAATTAGTGCAATGCAATAAGCCAAACTGGTGCAAAAGTACATCATCCAAGCAACTTACATGGCTGCTATGTCAACAAATTACATGCCAATTCAGAGATTTTTCAACGGTTATGAGTATTGCAATAGCATTGCCAATACATATCAAAGAAGCAATAGTTCAACAAGAACTCAACGAAAAACGCATTGACAATGTCTTCAAAAAATAGCCATTTGACCCAAGGATCCTTTAGTTTTCTTCAAGATTCACCTACAAGTGTCATAAACCAAGAAATAGGAGTTAAAATCACATATACAACTCTTTATCATTCTCCACAGGCACATTCACATGGATTTCACACCAATGTGATCCCAAAGGTGTGTCACCAACTTCAGCAGTTGGATCCAAATTTCTAACCACTCCAATAGCACAAATTTTGTTCGAATCAACCATACTTCTTATTGTAACTTTATCCCCAACCTTGAAAACAAATTTTATAAAACATATAACCACATATAAGAGAGCAAGTCTTGAACAGATATTCACTTCATAGTACCACAAGATACAACCCAAAATGACAGCCATAACAAGTACCAATACCAAAATCCAATCCATTACGAACATGTTCATGAAAACCATTTGTGAAAGCAGCTGTACACACCAAATTTTTAGATATTCTGTATTTTATTTTATTTATTTTTGTCCTAATTTTATTTCTTTGTTATTTTAGTAATAATTCTTATCTAATTTCATGATTTTAGTTTTGGACTTTTGGTAATTTTTAGATTATTATGGTCTATTATTTTTATTTTTATTTTGGTATTGTTTTGTATTCGTTTTCACCCTTTTAACTATTTATTTTTATTGTAAGATTGTTTTTAGCATAGAATTTGTCAAAAAGAGAAAATTATTCTGAAAAATATGTTTTATTTTCTTTTCACTATTTATTAATAGGAAAAAGAGAAAAGAAAAGAAAATCATTAATCAAATATAAATTGTTGTTAGTCATTTTATTTTTTATTCCGAGTTTTCTTCTTATTATCTGATTTTTATTTAAAATATTATTATTGTTTATTTTTTAAATTAAGTAAAAAAAAAGAGGAAAAGTCCATGCATGCGGCAAATGCACATACCCATCGGAGGGCCCTAGGATGCCCAGAAAAAACCTCCACTCTCATCCTCACCTTTCAGGTGAAAGTTTGAGAGTATGTGTTTTGGTATAAATAGAACAAAAACGCAGCTTTTGGAGAGAGGACGGCTGGTGGAGTAAGGAGAAACAAGAGAACAAGAGAGAACTTTGGGAGGGCCGTAAGAAAGGAAGCGAAAACCTGAGGGAAAATGGGGAGAGAGAGTGAAAAGAAGAGCCGTGGGAGGAGCCAATAGATCCGAGAAAGAGGAGTTTCAAAATTGAAAACCCAGTCTAAGGTTTCTTCATCGGAGTCGGCGGCTGATCTCTTAGCCCAGACTGAAGCTTCAAGTCCAAAGGCGAAACAGGTAGTCTCCAACTCTTGTTCTTGTCTATTTTCCTTTCATATGGAATCTGGTCTATGTAACCAGAGATCCTAGGCTTTTACTTGCGTTTGGATGTTGAATTACTGGAGTAAAGTTTGATGCTTGGATGTGTTGGGAGACAGTTTGTCGTTTTTCTTGCATCCATTTCCATTTCATCAACCAAAGTTGTTTCCTTTTTGCTGTTTTCTGTGTTGGGCATAGCCAGGGCTGATGGCACTTGTTTTTTTTTATTACCATTTTGTTTCTAAGATCTGGAGTCAATTCTGTCTTTCCTTTTGCACTTCATCCGACACTCTAGTTTCATATCAGGATTGTGATATTCAAAGGAAGTTAAGTTTTATTCCTGTTGGGGCTGAGAAACCCGTAGGTTTGGTCTGATTTGTTGGGGGCGGAAGTCTGGGGTCTGACTTCCATGGTTTGTTTTGCTTGTGCGCAATCTGGGTTGGAGTAGTTCAGAATTTTTTTATATTAGCTGAATTGTCTTTCCTTTTTACCTCTCCTTAGTTCCAAGCTCCTATGGTTGATAATTGAACGAATAAACTAGATTTTGTTTAAGTTGGGATGCATAAATTTAGATAGGCTGGAAAGGGTAAAACGGAATTAGAATGGTTACGGAAAACATGCGGGCTTCATTGCAGAAAGCTCCTTTATAACCTCACATGAAAAAGCTGCATTTCGTTCTGCATGTTTTGCTGTTTTCCCTCTGCCCCGTAATGGCCCTAAAGCTGGGTTTCCTCACTTTGTTTGCATGATCACCTTGGGCTTTGTTCAGCCTTGGCCATCTTTCTGAGTCGCTAATGAGCTGCGAATTTGCAGCAGGAAATTGCAGCAAGAATGGGCTGGTTTACTTTGTTATTGTAGAAATGTTTTTCCCATTCCCTCATCTTTGTTGTCGTATGTCTTGCTGGTTTCCCGTTGTTGAATCTTCAGCAAACGTTGCATTAGAGTTTGACATGTTAATGGTTTGAGTCTTGTGGATTTAGTAGACAAGCTTACATGTTTCTTTTGAGTCCATGTTCATGGCTGTCTTCCTGCGCATATAGGAGCCGAAACATTGCAAAAACGAATCCATGAATGAGTTTAAGCTTGCTAGTGTCATAGTTTCCTTTCGTTTACATGTTAAAGCTCTGCCCCAAATTTTCCTGAGCTACGTGGGTCGCTAAATGATTTCAGTTGCAGAATGTTTTCTTCGTGGTTGCTGCATTTTATTTTCGGTGGTTGTGAGTAGATCTTTTGGGGTATAGATGATTGTGTTTGAGGTTAACAGCATGCGTTAAAGGTCATGGCATTGGGAGGTTTAATGGAAGAATCCATAGACTTATTGGCTTTGTTTCACAAGCATGTTTCGATTTTTTTTAAGTAAATTGCAGAAGAGAAATGTTGGCTGGAAAATTGCAGAAGCATATGTTTCGTAGTTTTCCATGCTTGCATGGGAAATGTTTTCAAAATTGCATGTTTGACCCCCTAATACTTGTTTAATGCTGCTATGGCCCACAAAGATGTAAAAGTTAATCAATTTTGTCATCTTAATATGCCCTTTTCTCTTTAATATGTCTTGATTTGTTTTTGGGTAGATTCTTGAGGAGTTGTAGGGTGAATTTGATGGGTCATTCCACTTTCTTGATAATTATGCATTCTGTGACTTCATTGGAGTTGCAAATTGGGAGGAATTTTGGAGATTTTGTTTATATTTTATTACTTAATTGGTGCCTTGACCCCTTTGTTGTTTTGAAGATAATATCTCATTTATTCGATTTCCATTGCAAGGGAGGTAACCTCTATTTTCTTGATTTTGTTTCTCCTACGTTCTCCTACGTGTTATGTGTGAATATGCATGCTTTAATTCACTTTTCATTTTATGACTAATTGCCTATTTCGCTTTCTTTTATTTCGTCTTTTTAAATAGCAAGTCATTTGAAGGCACTTGAATGCCAAAGTTGTAATAGTTAGGTATTTATTTTATTTATTTTGTTCCGTTTCCCCCTTAGATTGTAGTAGGTATCCCCCTTTGTAATAGATAGGGCTTATGTGCTATGTGCTTGTGTGTTTCTTAGGCCTTTGCATCTAGATATGCATGCTTACGTGTTATGTGAATTACGTGCTCACATGCTTACTTGTTTTAACTATGCCTACTTACTTGTATATATATGGTGAATGCAAATGCACGTTACTGTGGCTAGTCCAATGCTAGTCATGGTCTTCCTCCCGAGCCCTCACAAGTCCAATGCTTGTGAGAGAGCGTTAGATATGGGCTAGTCTAATGCTAGGCCCTTCGGAACCCTCCGACGCTAGATCATGTTTGTATGACTACATTACATTTTCATGCATATTTTTCGCTTTTTAGGGTTTTTTTTTTCATTTTGCGTGACGTCCCTCCTTATACGTATATCCCTTCCCCATATTCTCCCGTATATATATTACTTACCCCTTTGTATGAAACATGACATTAGACTTGCATTCCCATTTAAGAATTAGAAACTAGATTAATACATTTGCTTGATTAGGCTAGGAAAGAACCCTTGGATATGGGATATGGACGAATTTGGCTTTTCTAGCCTTAGCACGCTCGTATTCTCTCTATTAAAGGGAACATTGAAAGTCACGAGTATAAGTCCCCCGCACCCATTATGATGCATTCCTTTAGGTCATATACATTTGTATATTATTATTTTCTTTACTTTTTCTTTCTTTCGAGTCTCATGACTTGCATTATTCGTGACTTTTTCGAAAAATCTTTATTGGGCGTCACGATTAATGTGATTGGCACAAATTAAGCTTTGAAGATACATTTCGACCCTCTAAAACACCCTCCTAGGTCTAGGGTATGCATTCATATAGTACATCCAAACGTGATAAATCTTTAGGTTAAAATGGGAAAATCTTTGACTAAATCGCGCAACTAGCCTTGGCTAGGTTGAAAGGGTGCCTTGGATTCTTATCCTTGCCTTCCCTTTCTTCAAATGTGACTCTCGAATCTTTTTCTCTGATTTTCGTAGACTTGGAGTCGTTTAAAAAGGGTTTTCTACATTTTTTCTTTAAAAATTCATTTTTGGGTGACTTGGTACACCTTAACTCTATATCAAGTGGCGAATCCGATTTCAATTCAAAAAACCCTTTTTAAACTATTATTTTGGGTCAAAACGTCGCATTTTCAAGTCCCATTTAGACCCGTATTTTCATTCTCTTTGTAAATAAAAAATTCATTTTCAAATCAAAAATCGAATCAAAAACCATTTTTCCTAAACTCGCCATTTTTTTATTTTTCTTTATTTAAAAAATGGGGCGTGACAGTTGGTGACTCCACTAGGGACTTAGAGGGTCCGAGCACTTGATTTAGTCAATCTTTTTCTTTTTTTAACCTTTTTATATATCGCATTTGGATATTAGGGTTGCATTTTTTCTTTTTAGGATTTTTGCATTTCGCGTGTATCAACTCACTCCCTCACACATTTGCGTACGTTTGATTTGATGGATGAATGATTTATGTGATGTGATCTCGCGCTTTGCATTGCATTTGGGTGGGAGGATATTACCTTAGAGTCTCGCGTTGGTTTTTGATCCCTCCCCTCCAAACGAAACACTTCATACGTGCATGCCTAGTTTTAGTCACCCTATTTTTTCTCTTTTTCGTGGGCGTTTCCCACACCTCCTTGTAGGATTAGGATCGATTGCCTTGGGTAGGCGGATGGTGTGCTCTGCGCCCATAGCGCTACCTAAGGGATCACTCGAGCCACCGATCGAAGGCCCTGGGAGTGATGACCCTTCGCCTTTAGGTCTGAAGGCTTGGGAGCCGAAGCCTTATTGAGTCTAGATGCATTAGCGAGCCAAACCTCTTGCATCCATATTAGAATTACCTAGGGTAGAGTCGGCCTTACCCGATTTAGGACACTATGCACAAGGGGAGGGATCTCACCTCTCTTTTCCTTATTTATCTTTGTTGCTTTTATATCATCTAATTGTGCAACGTGTTATGTGATTATGTGTTGAACTAACGTTTCCTTGTTTCTTATCTTTTGCATTCACAAACATTAGGAAATAAGAGGTCTGACATGATCCTCTTTTAGGACCTACCCTTATAGATAGGCTATTGCACGTTTAAGAAATTTTGGTATATTTGTTCATAAATTATGTTATTCTTGGTTTTGATGATCACAAAAGTTTGTTTATACAGACCAAGAAAGTGAACACCTTGATCAGGTCTGTTGGAACAAAGAAAGCATATGTTCGTTTATCTCCTGACTACGTTGCTTTGGATGTGGCAAACAAGATTGGAATAATATGAATGAATTTAGTCATTGTTTTGTTTCGATCAAAGATATTGTCTTTTAAGTATGTCTAGTTTGTCATTCTTGGTACTTTGAAATATTTGTCTAACCTTCTTCAAATACAAGTGTTTTTTGTCCATCCAAGAATCAGGTTCAAATATGTCATGAAATGCAAAACAACCAAAATGAGAAGCAAAAACAGGACAATCAGGTCGGACGGCCGAAAGGAAACTGTCGGACGTCCGAAAAGATAAAGAACATCAGGAAGAAAGCACCGTCGGACGCTCACATGGAAGCATCGGACGTCCGGAAGGATCGGACGCTTGCCATCGGACGCTCATCAACCGCATCGGACGTCCGAAAAATTCCAAGATAACTTGCTAGCTCTCGGCCCAAGGTCGGACGCTGTGCTGTCGGACGACAAAAAACTTATCGGACGTCCGAACCTCAACTTGGCTATCATCGGACGATTGGTTCGGACGATGATTCGATCGTCGGACGTCCGACAGCCCCAACGGCTAGTTGACTCTTCAGCTGCCTTCTATCCGTTGGAAGCATTGATGAAGCCCATTTCTGGATCCCTTTAAAATCAAACTGGTCTGAACCAAGAAAAAGACTTTTGCACACTTTGTTTACAAGTTCTCAAGAGATATTTTAGCTAGAAAATAGTCTCCAAAGCAGATTTGTATTAAAGTGGTGTGAATTTCTGTTGAGCATTTCTTTTGTGGTTGAAAGGATCTTTAGTGTAGCTTTGTTGAGGGTTTTCTGAGTGATTGTAAAACTTCTTAGCTTGACTAAGTGAGGCTTAGGGCAAGGAGGAAGTGCTCCCTCCATTGTACATCTAGTTGATCTTCTTTCATCAAAGAGAAGTTGCTCTTCCTAGTGTTTGGTCTTCAAGTTTGAGGATAGCTTGGTAGACACCTGGTTTGATTCCCTATTTTACTTTTCTGTTTAATAAAATTCTCATTGCTTTTCTATACTTATTTTTCTGATCAATATTGCTCCTGTCTTCTAATCTACTTGGTTAATCATTACTAGAAAAGAAGGTAAATTTTTATTAAAGAAAAAGTGCATAAATTTGGTTAGGATTTTAATCAACCCAATTCACCCCCCCTCTTGGTTGTCTTTGGGACTTACAATTGGTATCAGAGCTTGGTCTCCTTGAGATTAAGCTCTAACGGCTTGGAGTAAAGATGACAACCAGTCATGCTATGTTTGTTGAGGGGCAATCTGTTACTAGGCCTCCCATGTTCAGTGGCTCTAACTATGTTAGCTAGAAAGAACGGATGATTATCTTTTTGCAATCTATTGATATTGAACTATGGTTTATTGTGAGTGAAGGACCGCAAGAAGCTAACTTTCTTGATGCAGATACAGGGTTGCTTCGGCCAAAAACAAGAGTTGAAATGAATGCTCAAGATAGGACTAACCTCACATTGAATGCCAAGGCCATGAATATTATTTATAGTGCCCTAGATTCAAATGAATCAATCAGAGTAAAAGGCTGCAAATCGGCTAAAGAAATATGGGATAAACTAAGAGAAATCCATGAGAGTGGTGACAATGTGAAAGAACAGAAAAAGGCCATCTTGGTCACGAAATATGAATCATTTAAAATTGAACCTCTTGAGGATATTGACAAAATGTATTGCAGGTTCACTGACTTGATCAAAGATCTCGAGGCGTTGGGCAAAGAGTACACCTTGGGAGAGAAGAACAGGAAAATTCTCAATGCCTTGGGCAAAGAATGGGAAAATAAAGTGACTGCAATAGAGGAGGCCAAGGATTTAAGTTCTGTGCCTATTGAATCTATCATTAACTCACTAACCTCTTATGAGTTGAAACTGAAATCTAAAGTGCAGGAGGAAGAGGATGCTAGAGCAAAGAGAAACATTGCTCTAAAGACTACTCAAGGTGAAGATGATACAGCTCACTTGGATGATGAAGACTCAGATGGTGATGATAATGATCTTGCTCTCATCACCAGAGGCTTCAAGAGAATCTTGAATAAAAGAAAGTTTAGAAGGGGAGGACCTAGCAATCATTTCCAGAATCAGCCATCTATCACAAAGTACAAAGGAAAACAAGATTTCAACAAAAAACAGTTGGACAAATGCTTCGAATGTGGACAGCCTGGACACTATGCAAACGAATGCCCCATGAAGAAGATGAAAGATGGAAAAGCTGATCGGAAGCCAAGATTCAACAACTTTCAGATTACTTGGAATGATTGCAACTCCGAAGGGGAAGTTGAAGAAGAGGAAGAATCAGCTCAAATGGCCTTCATGGCTATTGGAAATAATGAGGTAACTTCCACACACTCTCAATCTGAAAGTGATAATGATGAAGATGATGATCTTGAATCTTTTGTTGAAAAACTGCATAATGCCTTGAAGGAATCCTATGATAAAAACAAGCAGTTAAAACAGAAAATGGCTTTTCTCATTCAAGAAAATGCAAGTCTTTTTCAACAAAATAAACAACTAAAGACCGACAATGAAAGTCTAGTGAGAGCCGGATGTAATATTCAAGATGAACTTGATAGAAAGACAAATATTTGTGAAATGCTGAAGGAAAGACAGGGTGATTTGAAAAAAAGAATGGACAACTTGGATGAAACTTTGAAAGCAAGAAAGCAGGAGTTTAGCAAAAGGAATATGTTATTTACCCATCCTACTACTATTCAAAGAACATTTGCACACAACAAAATTGCACATGATTTCACAACAAATAGAAGAGGTGGATTGAGATATATCAAACCAGTACATGTTAAGGACTCTTCCATTATGTGTGGTTTTTGTTGTCAAAGAGGGCATTTGAAAGGTAATTGCTATGTGAAAAGAAATCTGAACAAAGGGATGAAGTGCATGTGGTTAGTTAGATACAATGCTAACTATTATGGACCCAAAAATTAAAAAGGGTACCAAACACCTTTTCTTTTCAGGAAAAATGCTCAAACAAGTCCAAATGGTTCATTGATAGCGGCTGCTCAAGGCACATGACCGGTGATCCTTCCTTGTTCATAAAGCTGAAATCAAAATCAAGTGGAAAGGTAACATTTGGTGTTGATGTGAAAGCTAAGACAATTGGAATAGGTGATGTTGGTAAGGATGGTGAAACTTTTGTTCATAATGTGCTCTTGGTTGATAATTTAGGTTATAACTTGCTTAGTGTTAGTCAATTGTGTGATAAAGACTTGTATGTGTTGTTTAAAAAGCATGAATGCATTGTACTTGATTCCAAATATAATGTTGTGTTTAAAGATAAGAGGTTTAATGACATATATATTGTGATTCTCGATAAAGTTGATTCTTCTAGCTTAAAATGTCTTAAAGCTTCAAATGAAGATCCTTGGTTGTGGCATAGAAGACTTTGTCATTTTAACATGGATTTACTAAAGGAAATTTCGAAAAAGGAGTTGGTTAGAGGCTTGCCAAAAATTAGTTTTGATAAGGACAAAATATGTGATGCATGTCAATTTGGGAAGCAAACTAAAATTTCTTTTAAACCAAAAATGTGTGTATCTACTTCAAAACCTTTGGAACTCTTGCATCTTGATTTATTTGGTCCCACTCAAATCACTAGCTTGGGAGGTAAGAAATATTGTTTTGTAATTGTTGATGATTATTCTAGATACACTTGGGTGATATTTCTTGCTCATAAAGATGATGCCTTCAAGAATTTTACTTCAATGTTTGCTAAAGTGCAAAATCTGCTTGGGTTAAAAATTGTTAGGATTAGAAGTGATAATGGGACGGAATTCAAGTATTGTGGTTTTCCAGAATTTTGTGATCATAATGGTATAACACATGAGTTTTCTATTGCAAGGACTCCACAGCAAAATGGTGTTGTAGAAAGGAAAAATAGGACTCTCCAAGAGGCTGCTAGAACTATGTTGAATGAATGCAGGTTGCCTAAATATCTTTGGGCTGAAGCGGTAAACACCGCATGTTATGTGATGAACAGAATCCTCTTGAGACCTATTTTGAAGAAAACTTCTTATGAACTGATTTTTGATAAGAAACCTACGGTTGGTTATTTCAAAGCATTTGGTTGTAAATGTTTTATTTTGAATCTAAAGGAACATCTTGGTAAGTTTGACAAAAAATCTGATGAAGGAATATTTTTGGGGTATTGTGAGAATAAAAGAGGATATAGAGTTTTTAATAGAAGAACACTTGTGATTGAAGAAGCTATACATATAACATTTGATGAACCCAATGATGATAATTCCAAAAGTTTGTGTGAGGATGATGATGTAGGTGTTCGAGAAGGAATGGAAAAACTATCAATTGGAAATGAAGGAAGTTCTAAACCAGCAGCAACTGAAATGGAAAATGAAGTTCATAATGATCAAGAAGTGGAAGATGAAGACAAAAATGATGATCCACTCAAAGATCTTCCCAAGGCTTGGAAATTCAGCCAAAATCATCCAAAAGAGCTTATAATTGGTGATCCATCCGAGAAGGTAAACACTCGTTCCTCATCTAGAAAATTGATTGACAATTTTGCTTTAGTTTCTCTTTTTGAACCCAAAAATGTCAATGATGCTTTAAAGGATGAAAACTGGATTTTGGCAATGCAAGAGGAACTTAATCAATTTGAGAAAAATGAAGTTTGGACACTTGTTGATAGACCTCAAAATCAACCTATCATTGGCACAAAGTGGATTTTTAGAAATAAGTTGGATGATAAAGGTGTTGTTGTAAGAAATAAAGCCAGATTAGTTGCTAAAGGATATGCACAAGAAGAAGGCATTGATTTTGATGAAACATTTGCTCCCGTAGCAAGATTAGAATCTATTAGAATGCTTCTTGCTTTTGCTTGCTTCAAAGGTTTCAAATTGTTTCAAATGGATGTTAAAAGTGCCTTTTTAAATGGTTTTATTGATCAAGAAGTGTATGTGGATCAACCCCCCGGTTTTGAAAATACAAAATTTCCAAGTCATGTGTTTAAACTTTCTAAAGCTTTATATGGTTTAAAGCAGACTCCAAGAGTTTGGTATGAAAGATTAAGTGGGTTCTTGATTGAAAAAGGTTTCAAAAGAGGTATTGTGGACACCACACTGTTTACTAATCATGTGTTGAATGACCTTCTTATTGTGCAAATATATGTTGATGATATTATTTTTGGTGCTACTAATGAGTATCTATGTAAGGAATTTTCCACCACTATGCAAAATGAATTTGAAATGAGTATGATGGGAGAATTAAATTTCTTCCTTGGACTTCAAATACATCAAGCTCTTGAGGGAATTTTTATAAATCAAGCAAAGTATACCAAGGAATTACTGAAAAGGTTTGGCATGGAGGACTCAAAGCAAGTTGGAACTCCAATGTGCACTTCTACAAAGCTTGACAAAGATGAAGAAGGTAATCATGTGGATGAAAAGCATTATAGAGGTATGATCGGAAGCTTACTTTATTTAACTGCAAGTAGACCGGATATCATGTTTGCTGTTTGCTTATGTGCTAGATTTCAATCGTGTCCAAAAGAATCACATTTGAATGCTGTAAAAAGAATTTTTAGGTATTTGAAAGGTACATTAGACTATGGTCTTTGGTATGCTAAATCCAGTGAGTTTGCACTATATGGTTTATTCGGATGCTGATTTTGGAGGGTGTCGTGTAGATAGAAAGAGTACTAGTGGATCTTGTCACTTTCTTGGAAATTGTTTAGTCTCTTGGTTTAGCAAGAAACAAAATGCAATCTCATTGTCTACAACCGAAGCGGAATATATTGCCGCTAGTGCATGTTGTGCTCAACTTTTATGGATGAAGCATACCCTGAATGACTATGGATTGTTGTATGACTGCATGCCTGTATTCTGTGATAATACTAGTGCTATAAATTTGACCAAAAATCCTATTCAGCATTTTAGGACAAAGCATATTGAAATAAAGCACCACTTTATTCGTGATCTTGTTCAAAAAGGTGAAATTTGTGTAAATTATGTTTGTTCTAAAGATCAATTTGCTGATATTTTTACAAAAGCTTTGCCATTAGATCAATTCATTCATCTAAGATCAAAATTAGGAATGTTCGAAAAATCATCATAAATTTTTCATTGCCTTCGGACGTCCGAAAGAGGATGAACGGACGTCCGATGATGTTCTTCAGCCATTTTCCAGATTGCGCCTGTTCGGACGCAGCTGTCGGACGCACAACTTCGTTCGGCCGTCCGATAGTGCAACGGCTCATTTTTTAAAACTACTTTCTTCCTCATTTGCTTCAGACTTTTCCTATTCTATTTCCTCTCGGACGAAAACCCTCTCATCTCTCACTCTCAAATTCACATCATTCTGAGACCCTCATTTCAAAATTGACTCAACCAAAACAGTTCCTGATCAATTGCGAGTCATTTTTCCTGATCATTTCACGGAATCATCTATCATTTCACAAATTCCCAAATTTTCCTCTAAACCCTACATTCTTATAACCGCTCTGACAAATCTTGTTCAAACCCTTTTTTGTCCAAAAATTTCTGTGCGATTCACTTCCTTACTACTGTGTGCATCATTTGCATCCTGCATTCCATACATTTCACACAATGGTGAATCTTAGAGGAGGAAAAGTTACTGCCGGACGCAAGCATCCACTCAGGGATGAAGATGAGGATCTTCCTACTGTCAAACGGACATCCAAACGCTTCAAAAGGGGAGTTATCAAGGGTCAAATGTCACGGCCTACCCCACAACCCTCATCTCAGCCTGAATCTGGTCAGGGAACATCTTCTCAACCGCCTCCAAAATCAGCCACTCTCCCTACTTTCTTTGATGATACGGCGAAAGAAAAATACTCCTGGATATCCCAGAAGGGTATCATTCCTCAACGAACTGTAAACCCCTCTGAATTTCGCTCCATAGGTTTAGATTCCATTCTGAGTCTATTTGCTTTTCAAAAATGGTCTCATCTGATCTCTATACCCAATGTCTACTATCCTGAAATGCTGCATCAATTTTTTGCAAATCTTAGGAAAGGCACGGATGAAACTGAGATCATGTCCAGGGTAAATGGGGTAGACATACTCTTTGATTCTGATACTGTGAATTCAATTTTAAATACTACCATTGAACGTTTATGCAAAGATAAAGTTGCTAATTTCTTTTCATATGAAGAGCTCCCTACTACTGCTAATCATTTTGATGGGACAAAAATGTTAACTTATTTCAAAAGAAGTTTTTCCTCACCCATTGATGCTAAACTAAATGATCTTGCTCCGGTGAATCTTATTGCCTTTTCAATCATTTCAAACCTACTTGTACCCACTGATGGACACAGAACTGATGCAAATAAAATGGAGTTGTATCTGTTTTATTGTTTTCGAGAAAAAATTCGCATTGATTTTGGGTTTGTCATGTGCAAGTTTTTACTTCGTTACACCACTGATTCTCGCAGAAAATTGTCTTATGGCAAGTTTCTTCAAAAGATTTTTGAGTTTTACAAAGTTCCAACTCTAGGTGTTTGTCCAAAAGAAGCATCTTCATCTTCAAGTAATGAAGTAATTGAGCTTCTTAATGAACTCAAACAGCATGTTCTTCTTCTAGAACATGGCCTAATGCTCACCATGTCTTCTGAGCAACAAACTGCCTTTCTTGACAAAAAGAACCTTCTTTTTCCTCCACCTGTGGTTGAGGAAGTCTCACATGTCAAAGAACCTAGAACCACTGATCCAGGTTCATCTGTTCCAGATCCGAATCCATCAACTCCTGTGACTCCTCATGGCCCTTCCACATCAGACAAAGGCAAGGCACCAGTTGTAGAAGCTGCTGAAGATGATGAAGAAACTGAAGAGGAGGATCTCGACCAATATCAGCTTTCTCGGAGGACACCTGGATCCACTTAGATCATCATTTAGGACATTTGCATTTTGTTTGTCTCTTTTAGGTGTTTGTGGAATTCAACAATGAATATGTTATGTAATGGATATTCTAAGTTTCTTTTGGTGTGTTTTGATGGATGTTCTAAGTACTGTGATGTAACATAATGGATATTCTTGTTTATTTTTTAAGTCATCTGATGTTTAAGTACTGGTGGTCTAAGTATCTTGATGGATGTTATTGGTGATGTTTAAGTACTGGTGATGTTTGTCTATTCTGCTTGTGTGAATGGAATGAATTGTTTTTGGTTTGCATTTGTGGATAAGATGTATTTGTGTATAAGATGGATGTTTTTGGTTTGCCCTTTTGTGATGACAAAAAGGGGGAGAGATCTGATTGATGATTGATATGTTGGATTTGATGATGTTGGATATGTTGAATTGATTGATGGTTTAATTAAAATTGGATTTTGATGATGGATTGAACTGGTAATATGTTGGTTGTGAGTTGCTTAATTGTCATGTTTTTGGAACTCGGTTGGGCAGCCTAGTGAGGGGGAGGTTTTCAAATTTTTTATGATTCACTAAGAAAGGGGGAGTTCTAGTCTATTTAGAAAGGGGGAGTTTTCATTGCAATCAATCAAAATTCATTTCAAACTTTTGTTTTGTCATCATCAAAAAGGGGGAGAATGTTATTCTTGGTTTTGATGATCACGAAAGTTTGTTTATACAGACCAAGAAAGTGAACACCTTGATCAGGTCTGTTGGAACAAAGAAAGCATATGTTCGTTTATCTCCTGACTACGTTGCTTTGGATGTGGCAAACAAGATTGGAATAATATGAATGAATTTAGTCATTGTTTTGTTTCGATCAAAGATATTGTCTTTTAAGTATGTCTAGTTTGTCATTCTTGGTACTTTGAAATATTTGTCTAACCTTCTTCAAATACAAGTGTTTTTTGTCCATCCAAGAATCAGGTTCAAATATGTCATGAAATGCAAAACAACCAAAATGAGAAGCAAAAACAGGACAATCAGGTCGGACGGCCGAAAGGAAACTGTCGGACGTCCGAAAAGATAAAGAACATCAGGAAGAAAGCACCGTCGGACGCTCACATGGAAGCATCGGACGTCCGGAAGGATCGGACGCTTGCCATCGGACGCTCATCAACCGCATCGGACGTCCGAAAAATTCCAAGATAACTTGCTAGCTCTCGGCCCAAGGTCGGACGCTGTGCTGTCCGACGACAAAAAACTTATCGGACGTCCGAACCTCAACTTGGCTATCATCGGACGATTGGTTCGGACGATGATTCGATCGTCGGACGTCCGACAGCCCCAACGGCTAGTTGACTCTTCAGCTGCCTTCTATCCGTTGGAAGCATTGATGAAGCCCATTTCTGGATCCCTTTAAAATCAAACTGGTCTGAACCAAGAAAAAGACTTTTGCACACTTTGTTTACAAGTTCTCAAGAGATATTTTAGCTAGAAAATAGTCTCCAAAGCAGATTTGTATTAAAGTGGTGTGAATTTCTGTTGAGCATTTCTTTTGTGGTTGAAAGGATCTTTAGTGTAGCTTTGTTGAGGGTTTTCTGAGTGATTGTAAAACTTCTTAGCTTGACTAAGTGAGGCTTAGGGCAAGGAGGAAGTGCTCCCTCCATTGTACATCTAGTTGATCTTCTTTCATCAAAGAGAAGTTGCTCTTCCTAGTGTTTGGTCTTCAAGTTTGAGGATAGCTTGGTAGACACCTGGTTTGATTCCCTATTTTACTTTTCTGTTTAATAAAATTCTCATTGCTTTTCTATACTTATTTTTCCGATCAATATTGCTCCTGTCTTCTAATCTACTTGGTTAATCATTACTAGAAAAGAAGGTAAATTTTTATTAAAGAAAAAGTGCATAAATTTGGTTAGGATTTTAATCAACCCAATTCACCCCCCCTCTTGGTTGTCTTTGGGACTTACAAATTAATAATGCCATATCGTTGTAGGCCTATCCTAGCAAATAAAGGGTTCCTTAGGTCGTGTTTCCTTTCAAATTGCATGTTTTACTGCTTTAATAAACTGGCATCACGCATAAACCATAGAAAGGGAAGGCCATATAGGGAATCCCGTCTTAGGAAACAAGCCATCACATGTCTCGGATATTTAATCCAATGAGACTTGCATGTTTACTATTTCTGTATAACCTAAGGGGTAAAATCCCACGGTAAGGTACTAAAAGTGAATTTCCATCCCAAATGGCTCCATGTAGAATGCTAAATCGGATACCTTGTGAGCTGATAGATTGGAAGAACAATATGGCACACGAAGTGAATAGACTTTTTCAGTATATAGGACACTTGCCTAGTCTCCTAAACATAACCCCGAACGTAGCCATTGTCCAAGCTTTGCTCGAGTTCTGGGATCCAGACGGCTCCGTTTTCCGATTTGGAGAGTGCGAATTAACACCAACCCTGGAGGAAATAGAAGGATTGTTGCAAGTACCTGGGAAAGGTCACCCTATGGTATACCCAACGAATGGCACCAGAGAACAATTTTGTAGGTTCTTAGGGTTGAAACAGTTTAGCATGAACCAACACCCGGACGCGAGGTCATGCCCGCTGGAGTTCTTGTACACGCGATTCGGGGAAAAGGAAGCTTATGACCATCACCACGAGGATTTCTTCATTAGTAGAGAGCAGTGGGAGGAGAAACGAGTGCAAGCCTTTGGAATAACCCTGATTAATCTACTCCTGTTTCCGCAAAGGCATGGAAAAGTTATTTTTTCAACGGTCAACATGGTTCAGAGTGTGTTTTTGGGAATTAAAGGAAAAACCCCCCACCCTAGTATCCATTATCATTGCCGACATCTTCGCCGCTGTTACCGAATGCCAAAAGAAGAGAGGGTTTTTCTACGCATCCAACTTGGTACTTCAGATATGGGTCATGGAACATCTACATCTATCAAAAAGAGCGCTAAATCCATTGGGATCATGCCTTCCAACAGCAAATTGGGTTGAGTCGCACCTAGAAAGGGTTAGAAAATACTATCGAATAGCGTCTTCAAGTTTGTTTATTCAGGAATTCAATGCTTTAACTTCGGATAAGATACAATGGGTTCTTGATTGGACGAAAGTAAAGGATCCAGCTTTCAAGACTACACAACTTGGCTTCATACCGTTAGCAAGCACCAGTGGATTGATTATGCATGTGCCACAACGAGTTATGAGACAGTTTGGGTATCCGCAGCGAGTGCCAACCATACAAGGATTGGGAAGCATCGAACTCAATACAGTTGCTGAGTGCCGGAGTATGGTGCTGGAATCTTGGGGGAATCTGTGTAGTTTGGACAACCTGCATTTGGACCAAGTGAATAAAGTAGAGCTTAAGGTCATCTTGGAGTACAACGACTGGATTAAATCGATAATAGAACAAGGAAGAGAAAGGGTGCTGTTGGTCGCCATTAGTCTCGAAGAGCAGAATGAGAAATTAAGGAAAGAATTGGAGGATCATCAGTTGCAGATCATGGTGACCGATCAAGCGCTGGAGGGTGCCCGATTACAATTGAAGAAAGAGGCAAGCAAAACTGAGAAATTGGGAAAGGCATTGAATGCATTTAGTAAAATCCAAGATGAGATTCGGAAGCTTAGCATCGGGAGTTCTAGGGAATCCCAACACACTAGACTAGCTAGACATGAAGATTTTGTAAGAATGGTCAGTCGAACCATCAATGAGATTGTAAAGAAGGATTGAATTTATCCATAATTAATGAGAATTCCTGCTTTTATATTCACTTACAGGTTTGAAATTGAGATTTTACCCCGAAGGCATAGCATCACGTTAGGCCCAACATTGGCATAAAAAGGGCTCCCCAATAGGACATGCATCCGAATTTTTTGGATATTTACTAACTCTTGTCTTTTTCTTTTTTTTTTATTTTATTTTTTTTGGGAAAGCTATGCCAGGTCTAAAATCTAAAGGCAAGCCGTTTCATATTTTCAGGTAATATTTAATCATAACTTTTCATCGAAACCCCATCATAACACGATCCCGTAGTCAAGCCCAGAGGAGTCGTGTAAACATGAGTTCACAGCCGGAATCATCGGACAGGTATGCTACAACAGCTCAACCCGAAACCGCAAATTTGGGAGTCCAGTTAACCGAAATGTTGGCTAAGTTTAGCGAGATGACGACCGAGATGGCGACCCAAAGGAAATTGATTGATCAGCTTATCAGTGGTGGTGTTCAACCCGAATCCGCACCTGTCAATCAACCAGAGCCAAAACCATTTGTCATACCCCCGACTCAAACTACTGTTATTTCACCTTTCCCTATTTCAACTGAAGAAACTTTCACCTATACCACTACAAATTTGCCATACACCTACCCTCCTAATCCTTCCTTTCTTCCTACTCACACACAAATTCCACCACCTCAAGTCACTTCGAACGTACTTCCTGAGTAGTATACTTTTTATCCCACCGCTGCAGAGCCATTACTAACAGACCCTACTGTCCAAGCCAAACCAGAAATAGGAGAGTCTTCTGCTCCTGTTGATATGAAGTTGCTCAAGCGTCTGGATCGTTTTGATGAATTTATGAGAAAAAGTCAAGGGTTAAATAAGCAAGGAGTGCTGGATTATGATGAGCGTTGTCTGTTTCCAAATGTGCAGTTGCCTGAGGGGTTCAAAACCCCTAAATTTAACAAGTACGATGGGACGGGTAATCCCAAAACACACCTCCGACTGTTTGCCAACAAGTTGGGAAAGCCCGTAGACGATGAGAATTTGCCTCTAAGGTTGTTCCCAGAAAGTTTGGAGGGGGATGCACTCGACTGGTATTCCAACCTGAAACCCGAAGAAGTAAAGACCTGGCTGGACTTGTCCAATGCTTTTGTGAGGCAATACGAGTATAACTGCGAGCTGGCTCCGACAAGAACCACGTTGGAAGGAACAAAGAGAAAACCCTCTGAAGACCATAAGACTTATGCCAAGAGATGGAGAAAAATAGCTACAAAGGTCGAGCCACCAATGACTGAGGATGAAATCATTCGCACTTTCATTAAAGCTCATGATCCGCCGTACTTCGAAGAAATTTTTCGCATGACCGGATGTTCGTTTGCTGCTATCGTCAATAAGCTTGAAGAGTACGATGACTTTGTAAGAGCTGAAAAAATTGTTAATGTCTCTGCCCTCAAATCGCAGTTGGATGCTTCACAAGGACAAGGGAGTAGTGGGAAAAAGCCGCAATTTAAGAAGAAAGAGGGGGAAGCTGCCTTTATCTGGGACCAAAACCCTACACCAAGACCCAGATTTCAACATAAACCAGCATATTCACCGCCTTATCCTTACTATTCAAATCCTCACCCTGTCTATAACACCAATATCTCCCACCCCCGACCTCGCCCAAATTACGCCAACCCACCTACGGTCCCTTTTCAAATATTTCAACCTAACTTTCAACAAATTCGACCCAGACCTCCCTACAACCCAAGATTTCCCCCACCAAACAGACCTACCTATAACTATCCTCAACCCGCTGATACCTACAATCAAAATCGTACCCGAACGTTCACCAATCTAGGCAGGCCTTTGGACCAGTTGTATGAACAATTGAAGGCTGCCGGTAAGATAGGCGTGATTCCCCCTCCCACATATCCTTATGGCATGCCTGCCGGGTATAATCCCCAGGCTACTTGTGCTTATCATTCAGGAGCACCTGGTCACTCTACTGCCAATTGTCGACTCCTTAAGCATAAAGTTCAAGACATGCTTGAAGCAGGGAAAATTGTGATTAGGAAAAGAGAAGAACAAGGACCGAACGTGAGCAAGAATCCTTTGCCAGAACACACTGATACCGTCGGAGTTATTATGGATGATGAGGAATTCAAAAAGCTTGTCCGAAGCATGTCAAGTGAAATCGAAGTGTTTGGAATAATGGATCAACCTTTTGTAATAGAAGAAGCGTCGTATGAGGAAGACAAAAAACCCTTCATTTTAGACCTAACCCCATCTGAAAGTGCGGTTTTAGAACCTGTGATAATTGAGTTCCCAGAACAAATGCCAGTTTTTAGCTTACAGCAAGTACCATGGAATTATAGTAAGCCCATTTTGCATATTGGAGGCAAACCAGTTTTGATGGAAGAAGCGTCTGTTAGTGCCCCAGTCCAAGGAAGCAATTGTGAACCGACTACCAAACCTGCAGTGACCGAAAGAGAAGCATGGGATTTTCTCAAGAGGCTTAAGAGAAGCGAATACAATGTGGTTGAGCAATTGAACAAAATGTCTGCCCAAATTTCTATCCTAGACTTGCTTTTCACCTCAGACTTGCATAGGGATGCATTACTTGAAGTGTTGACTAAGGCTCGTATTCCCAAGGATATTTCGGTTGACAATTTCTCGCACATAGTTGGGAATGTACTGACTTCCAAACAAATCACCTTTTCTGATGAAGAGCTGCCTGCGGAAGGAACTGGTCATAACAAGGCCTTGTATGTAGCTGTGAGGTGCAATGGAAAAATGTTGCCTAAGGTACTGATCGACAATGGGTCTGCCCTTAATATTTGTCCTTGGAGTACGTTGGTGAAATTAGGGCTGCAAGATGTCAAACTAAAGCCCTCAGAGACCGTAGTTCGAGGATTTGACGGAGCCCAAAGGGAGTCCCTAGGAGAAGCAAATTTGGTGGTCGAAATGGGGCCCACTCAATTTCAGATAGCCTGCCAAGTTATGCATTTTCCTAGTGTCTATAATGTTTTGCTTGGACGTCCGTGGATCCATAGCTCGGGCGCTGTCCCCTCTTCCCTGTATCAAGTGCTGAAATTTGTGGTGAACGACCAACTAATAACCATTTTTGCTGAAGAAGATTGCATTGTAATCGCTGATTCCGAGCCTGAGGAGGATGGTAACCGAAATGTTTCAGTGTCTTCTTATCGTACAGCTGATATTGTCTCTGTGAGTTGGATAACAAGCGAGGAGTCAAGAGACGAAAGAGTTATGCCAGCGGCCGATGTTATGATGGCCAAAGAAATGATTCGCGGAGGATATGAATTCGGTAAGGGATTGGGACGCGATCTACAAGGTATTCTGAAGCCCGTGGAACTCATTGAAAAGAAGGACCTATTTGGTTTGGGATTCCGTCCGACTGCCAGAGATATACAAGAGATGAAAGCACGCAAGAAGGCAGAAAAAGATGGCAAGTTAGGTGCTTTAGACATTCCACCACTACGCTATACCTTTCCAAAGCTGGCTGAAGTCATTACATCTGAGTTTAGCCCAATTGACGAAGTAGAGACGAGCCTGACTCATTTGTTTGTGGGAGCAATAAACGAAGACGGTCCGTCAGATGAAGTCGAATTCCCAGACATTCCCCAAGGAGCTATACACAACTGGATCGCCGAGTACTTCCCCATGCGAAAGGAGTTTCGATAAATCTACAGAGGGTTGTCATTTACTAAAGTTCATGAAAACTTTTCTTGCATATGTAAATAGTTCAATGAAAGCATCTTTTGCACTTATGTTTTAGCTTGTTTCCGCTTTGATTTGAAGCTTTATGAAAGTGTATAGTTTGTTTTATCATGCCATTCATTTGCGTGTTTTAATTGCTTATTACCTTGAATTTCTTAATTCTTTCAGATGGCCAAAAATAAAATTATTTGACCCTATGGATATCACTATTCTGGAATTCAATGATGGCAATCTCTATATCACTCACGACTTGGAAGTTATGGAATCCGAAATTCAAAACGAGAGTGATAATGAGGAAGTGTTTGATTCTTTTTCAAAAGATCTTGAACAATATGAGGAGAGATCCAAACTGAACTTAGAAGAAACAGAGATTGTTAACATTGGCACTAAGACTGAGGCCAAGGAAATAAAGATTAGTACACATTTGAATGAAAGGCAGAAAAAGGAGATGATTGAGTTCTTGTCCCTATTTCAAGATGTATTTGCATGGTCTTATGACGATATGACTGGCATTTCGACCGATGTAGTGGTGCACAGATTGCCTACAGACCCAAAATTTTCACCCGTGAAGCAAAAGCCCCGTAAATTCAAACCAGACATGAGCCTCAAGATAAAGGAACAAATTGAAAAGCAGCTTAAGACCAATATCATCATTGTATCTCATTACCCTGTTTGGCTCTCGAATCCAGTCCCTGTTCCAAAGAAGAGTGGAGAAGTGCGAGTTTGTGTTGATTATAGAGACCTTAATAAAGGCAGTCCTAAGGATGACTTTCCTTTACCAAACATCCACATCATTTTAGACAACACTGCCGGGCATGAAATTGAATCTTTTTGTGATTGTTTTGCTGGATACCATCAGATCTTAATGCCCGAAGAGGATAGAGAAAAAACTGCTTTTATCACCCCTTGGGGCACATTCTGCTATCGAGTAATGCCGTTTGGTTTAAAGAATGCTGGAGCTACTTATCAAAGGACTATGACTACTTTGTTTCACGATATGATCCACAAGGAGATGGAGGTTTATGTGGATGACATTATAATCAAGTCCAAGAAAGCAGAAAACCATTTGATTGATCTAAGAAAGTTGTTTGAAAGGTTGCGAAAGTACAATTTGAAACTAAATCCTGCAAAATGCGCCTTCGGAGCACCAACTGGTAAATTGTTAGGATTCATTGTCAGCAAAAAGGGCATAGAGATAGACCCGGCAAAGATCAAGGCAATTCGAGACATGCCGGTGCCAAAAACGCAGAAAGATGTGAAAAGTTTTTTGGGGAAGATTAATTTCATTGGAAGATTCATTGCCCAATTAACAGCTACGTGTGAGCCACTATTCAAGTTGTTAAAAAAGAATGTGTCGTTGCATTGGAATGAAGAGTGCCAACAAGCTTTTGACAAAATTAAGGATTATTTACTGCATCCTCCAGTCCTAGTGCCACCCAAATCAGGCCGACCTTTGATCATGTACTTATCCATGCTCGACGGAGCAATAGGTTGTGTTCTAGGACAACACGATGATTCCGGAAGGAAAGAGCAAGCCATCTACTATCTTAGCAAGAAATTCACTCAGTATGAGGCTCATTATTCATTTATTGAGAAAAGCTGCTGTACATTGGCTTGGGTAACTCAAAAGTTGAGACACTACCTGTTAAGTCACACCACTTATCTCATATCCCGCTTTGATTCTTTAAAATACCTCTTGGAGAAGCCGATGCTAACTGGGCGTCTGGCCAAATGGCAGATGATTCTTTCGGAGTTTGATATTGTTTTTACTTCGCAAAAGGCCGTCAAGGGACAAGCTATAGCTGATCATATGGCGGAAAATCCAAACGATGATGACTATCAACCGCTCCATACTTATTTTCCCGATGAGGAGGTTTTACTTGTTGGTACCGCAGAAGATATGAGTGAATCGTGCCCTGAATGGAGGTTGTTTTTCGATGGTGCCGCTAATTCTTTCGGAGCTGGAATCGGAGCAGTTCTTGTATCTCCAGAGGGGAAGCATTACCCTGGGGCTGCTAAATTGCAATTTACCTGCACAAACAATATGGCTGACTATGAAGCCTGTATATTTGGTCTTAAAATGGCTTTGGAAATGGAAGTTAAAGAGTTGATAGCCTTCAGTGATTCAGATTTACTGGTGCACCAAACGTTGAAACAATGGATAACCAAAGATTCTAAGATCTTGCCCTACCATTGTAGTTTGCTCACTCTTGCTAGACAATTTCAAAGTTTGGAATTCAGAAATCTCCCACGAGCCCGAAATATATTTGCTGATGCTTTGGCCACCTTATCTTCTATGATACAATATCCAGACGAACTAGGAATCGAGTCTATCCGGATCCAACTCCAAGCCAAGCCTGCTCATTGTTGGGTTGTAGTCAAAACATCTGGCAATAGTCCTTGGTACAATGATATTAAGGAGTTCATCAAAATCGGATCTTACCCTCCAGAAGCTAGTACAAATGACAAAGGTTTCCTGCGCAGAATGGCCTCGAAGTTTTTCTTAAATGGAGAGGTGTTGTACAAAAGGATCTCAGATTTGAACCTTTTAAGGTGCATTGATGAAGATGAAGCTCAATACATGATGAAAGAGGTACATAGCGGTGTTTGTGGACCTCACATGAATGGACATTTGTTAGCCAAGAAAATCATGAGAACTGGGTACTTTTGGCTTACCATGGAGCGCGATTGCATAGATTTTGTCCGTAGATTAATTAAATGTCAAGTGCATGGTGATGTTATACGCGCTCCTCCCACCGAATTGCATAGCATGATTGCCCCATGGCCCTGCTCAATGTGGGTATGGACGTGATTGGCACAATTGACCCTCCGGCTTCAAATGGACATCGATTTATATTGGTGGCAATTGAGTATTTTACCAAGTGGGTCGAAGCGGAATCATTTAAGCATGTGACAAAGAAGGTGGTGGCAAATTTCTTAAGAGATCATATTATATGCCGATTTGGGGTGCCAGAAACATTGATTACAGACAATGCCAAGAATCTCAACAATGATGTGGTGGATTGGCTATGCGAACAGTTCAAAATCAGACATCGCAACTCTGCCATCTATAGACCGCAGATGAATGGAGCTGTGGAGGCTGCAAACAAGAAGTTGAAGAAGATCATTCGCAAAATGACTGAAAAGCATCGTGACTGGCATGAAAATCTCCCTTATGCACTGATGGCGTATCGGACTTCTATCCGAACATCAACTGGGGCAACACCCTACTCGCTTATGTATGGAATGGAAGCTGTGCTACCTGCCGAGGTTGAAATTCCTTCATTACGGGTTCTAATGGAGACCAAGTTGGAAGAGATTGATTGGATAAAACAGCGTCATGAACAACTATCTCTGATTGATGAAAAACGGTTTAATACTATTTGTCATGGCCAATGTTACCAAAAATGTATGGCCAGGGCCTACAACAAGAAGGTCCATTTGCGTACATTTGAGGAAGGCGACAAAGTGCTGAAGCGGATTTTGCCAGTGCAAGATGAGGCCAAAGGCAAATTTGCTCCAAATTGGCAAGGGCCATTCATTGTTCAAAAGGTGTTACCAGGCGGAGCACTCATTTTGGCAGAGATGGATGTGCAGACATTCCCTCAACCTATCAACTCAGACATGTGTAAGAAATTCTTTATTTGATTCTGTAAATTCCTTTTAGAAGTCACGCAAGTGACGAAACAAAAGTCAGGCCATCTTCCTTTCCAATCAAAATGTTTCATCCCTAGTCATCCCCTTTGAGCTATCAGAACAATAATTTTCGTTTGGCAGCCCCTGAGAATTGCAAACCCCACACTGGGGCAAATTTATTTTGAAAGAGAAATGAAAAAGAAGAAAGAAGAAAGAACCCTCACACTGGGACAAATTTAGTTTAAAAAGAAAATACAAAAGTGAGGAAAATGCAATGAAAATGCAAAGAGAGAAATCCTAATCAAACTAGGGCAAATTTTCCTCAGTCTTGCTCAAAATTGAAGAAGATTTCAAAATGATGCAATCTCAGGTTATTCCACACTTAAAAAAAAAGAGAAAAAGGAAAAATTGTTGCTTTCAAGCCTCAACTTTCTTGAAAACACCCCACCTGACCTCATTACAAAAGCCCAAAAGTCCTGGCTTTCGTCGCTGGCTGTATTTCTATTAGGAAATTCGCTAATCAACTGGCAAGTGATGTCCGTAATGCCTTCACCTAAACTTATAAGGGAAGTACATTTTACTGATGCCAGCGATCTTCAACTCATATTCCTGAGTCGATCGTGGTCGAGCTTTTCCATTGTTCCTTAGGTGAAAACCCGAAAGGGCACCTAAAAAAAAAAAGAAGAAGAAGAAAAGAAGAAAAAAAGAAAAAGAAAAGAAAAGAAAAAGTAAAAGAAAAGAAAAGAAGAAAAACAAGGGTGGGGGCAACCCTGGTGAAAACCCGAAAGGGCGCCAGGGTAGGGTTCTGCAATGAGCGAGCATGAGGAGGAACAGCCGGTGACTTAGTTCATTTGGATTTTTCCTCATTTTTGTAATACTTCTGCCAACGTTGAATTCCAGAACAAAGATATCCAGAGATTCGAATATGACATCTGTTGGCCGAAAGCTATATCATTTTGTAAAAAGATTTCTTTGCAAATACATCCTTAGGAAGCTCATTTTTCCAAATCGATTGCATTCATGGCATTTTATTGGCTTTAAGCACAAATAGTCATGTTTATATTCTTTTGCATATTCATCCTTGCATGACATGTAAATTTATCATACATAATTTTTTTTTTCTAATCATTGAGCTTTAATAAATGACAATTCCCCACAGTTTGTGCAAAGCATACGTTCGGATTCAGTCATCTTTGGAAATGGTCGTGATTCAACGGAGCTAGTTACACAGATCTCATAATATGGCTGAAGGCATTCCCGGTCGGTTTGAGAAGAATCAGAGAGCTTTTGAAGTAATAAATCCAACTAATCAGATACTACAGCCAAATTGGACAAAGGCATCAAAGGACTCATGTTTACACGAATCTCAAAGGGAACCGGGTCAAATGATGGTGGCAATTTCCTTATTCTCTTTCTTCTGCAGGAAAATCTCACGCATAGAGGAAAACAATAACATCTCGAACTCAAGTCAGTATCGAAAGTTTCCAACAGACAAAGGCCGATCGGACAAGTTGCATGCAGGTTTGATCAAAGGCACAACAAAACGATGGTGTAGAATCAACCTTTAGCTCAGAAGCAGAAACGTAACCTCGAAAATGAAAATTTTGAATTGAGGCTATTTTCAGGTAAGCATACCGGAACTTCTCTGATTTAAATTCAATGTTGGGGTCAGTCCCCTCGAGTCAGTCCCGATTTTAAATTTCATGTTGGGGTCAGTCCCGATTTTAAATTTCCTGTCCGGGTCAGTCCCGTTTAAATTCCCTGTTTCAGGTCAGTCCCGATTTTAAATTCCCTGTCCGGGTTAGGCCCGTTTAAATTTCCTGTTTCGGGTCAGTTCCGATTTTAAATTTCTTGTCTGGGTCAGTCCCATTTCAAAAATTTGTCAAAGGGGTCAGCCCTCATTTCTAAAGCGTCCATCGTTCGAGACGTTTTCGCAGCCAAATAACACAGGTGAGTATTTGGTGTCTACTTCTTTGTCTCAAGTTTTTCCAAAACTCAGACAAAGAGGGGCAAACCGTAGACACCAAATTTTTAGATATTCTGTATTTTATTTATTTTTTTCCTAATTTTATTTCTTTGTTATTTTAGTAATAATTCTTATCTAATTTCATAATTTTAGTTTTGGACTTTTGGTATTTTTTGGATTATTATGGTCTATTATTTTTATTTTTATTTTGGTTTTATTTTGTATTCGTTTTCACCCTTTTAACTATTTATTTTTATTGTAAGATTGTTTTTAGCATAGAATTTGTCAAAAAGAGAAAATTATTCTGAAAAATATGTTTTATTTTCTTTTCACTATTTATTAATCGGAAAAAGAGAAAAAGAAAAGAAAATCATTAATCAAACATAAATTGTTGTTAGTCATTTTATTTTTTATTCCGAGTTTTCTTCTTATTATCTGATTTTTATTTAAAATATTATTATTGTTTATTTTTTAAATTAAGTAAAAAAAAAAGAGGAAAAGTCCATGCATGCGGCAGATGCACATACCCATCGGAGGGCCCTAGGATGCCCAGAAAAAACCTCCACTCTCATCCTCACCTTTCAGGTGAGGGTTTGAGAGTATGTGTTTTGGTATAAATAAAACAAAAACACAGCTTTTGGAGAGAGGACGGCTGGTGGAGTAAGGAGAAACAAGAGAACAAGAGAGAACTTTGGGAGGGCCGTAAGAAAGGAAGCGAAAATCTGAGGGAAAATGGGGAGAGAGAGAGTGAAAAGAAGAGCCGTGGGAGGAGCCAATAGATCCGAGAAAGAGGAGTTTCAAAATTGAAAACCCAGTCTAAGGTTTCTTCATCGGAGTCGGCGGCAGATCTCTTCATCGAGCCCAGACTGAAGCTTCAAGTCCAAAGGCGAAACAGGTAGTCTCCAACCCTTGTTCTTGTCTATTTTCCTTTCATATGGAATCTGGTCTGTGTAACCAGAGATCCTGGGCTTTTACTTGCGTTTGGATGTTGAATTACTGGAGTAAAGTTTGATGCTTGGATGTGTTGGGAGACAGTTTGTTGTTTTTCTTGCATCCATTTCCATTTCATCAACCAAAGTTGTTTCCTTTTCGCTGTTTTCTGTGTTGGGCATAGCCAGGGCTGATGGCACTTGTTTTTTTTATTACCATTTTGTTTCTAAGATCTGGAGTCAATTCTGTCTTTCCTTTTGCACTTCATTCGACACTCTGATTTCATATCAGGATTGTGATATTCGAAGGAAGTTAAGTTTTATTCCTGTTGGGGCTGAGAAACCCGTAGGTTTGGTCTGATTTGTTGGGGGCGGAAGTCTGGGGTCTGACTTGCATGATTTGTTTTGCTTGTGCACAATCTGGGTTGGAGTAGTTCAGAATTTTTTTATATTAGCTGAGTTGTCTTTCCTTTTTACCTCTCCTTAGTTCCAAGCTCCTATGGTTGATAATTGAACGAATAAACTAGATTTTGTTTAAGTTGGGATGCATAAATTTAGATAGGCTGGAAAGGGTAAAACGGAATTAGAATGGTTACGGAAAACATGCGGGCTTCATTGCAGAAAGCTCCTTTATAACCTCGCATGAAAAAGCTGCATTTCGTTCTGCATGTTTTGCTGTTTTCCCTCTGCCCCGTAATGGCCCTAAAGCTGGGTTTCCTCACTTTGTTTGCATGATCACCTTGGGCTTTGTTCAGCCTTGGCCATCTTTCTAAGTCGCTAATGAGCTGCGAATTTGCAGCAGGAAATTGCAGCAAGAATGGGCTGGTTTACTTTGTTATTGTAGAAATGTTTTTCCCATTCCCTCATCTTTGTTGTCGTATGTCTTGCTGGTTTCCCGTTGTTGAATCTTCAGCAAACGTTGCATTAGAGTTTGACATGTTAATGGTTTGAGTCTTGTGGATTTAGTAGACAAGCTTACATGTTTCTTTTGAGTCCATGTTCATGGTTGTCTTCCTGCGCATATAGGAGCCGAAACATTGCAAAAACGAATCCATGAATGAGTTTAAGCTTGCTAGTGTCATAGTTTCCTTTCGTTTACATGTTAAAGCTCTGCCCCAAATTTTCCTGAGCTACGTGGGTCGCTAAATGATTTCAGTTGCAGAATGTTTTCTTCGTGGTTGCTGCATTTTATTTTCGGTTGTTGTGAGTAGATCTTTTGGGGTATAGATGATTGTGTTTGAGGTTAACTGCATGCGTTAAAGGTCATGGCATTGGGAGGTTTAATGGATGAATCCATAGACTTATTGGCTTTGTTTCACAAGCATGTTTCGGTTTTTTTTAAGTAAATTGCAGAAGAGAAATGTTGGCTGGAAAATTGCAGAAGCATATGTTTCGTAGTTTTGCATGCTTGCATGGGAAATGTTTTCAAAATTGCATGTTTGACCCCCTAATACTTGTTTTGTAATGCTGCTATGGCCCACAAAGCTGTAAAAGTTAATCAATTTTGTCATCTTAATATGCCCTTTTCTCTTTAATATGTCTTGATTCGTTTTTGGGTAGATTCTTAAGGAGTTGTAGGGTGAATTTGATGGGTCATTCCACTTTCTTGATAATTATGCATTCTGTGACTTCATTGGAGTTGCAAATTGGGAGGAATTTTGGAGATTTTGTTTATATTTTATTAGTTAATTGGTGCCTTGACCCCTTTGTTGTTTTGAAGATAATATCTCATTTACTCGATTTCCATTGCAAGGGAGGTAACCTCTATTTTCTTAATTTTGTTTCTCCTACGTGCTCCTACGTGTTATGTGTGAATATGCATGCTTTAATTCGCTTTTCATTTTATGACTAATTGCCTATTTCGCATTCTTTTATTTCGTTTTTTTAATTAGCAAGTCATTTGAAGGCACTTGAATGCCAAAGTTGTAATAGTTAGGTATTTATTTTGTTTATTTTGTTCCGTTTCCCCCTTAGATTGTAGTAGGTATCCCCCTTTGTAATAGATAGGGCTTATGCGCTATGTGCTTGTGTGTGCCTATGTGTTTATCACTTTCTTAGGCCTTTGCATCTAGATATGCATGCTTACGTGTTATGTGAATTACGTGCTCACATGCTTACTTGCTTTAACTATGCCTACTTACTTGTATATATATAGTGAATGCAAATGCACGTTACCGTGGCTAGTCCAATGCTAGTCATGGTCTTCCCCCCGAGCCCTCACAAGTCCAATGCTTGTGAGAGAGCGTTAGATATGGGCTAGTCCAATGCTAGGCCCTTAGGAACCCTCCGACGCTAGATCATGTTTGTTTGACTACATTATATTCTCATGCATATTTTTCGCTTTTTAGGGTTTTTTTCATTTTGCGTGACGTCCCTCCTTATACGTATATCCCTTCCCCATATTCTCCCGTATATATATTACTTACCCCTTTGTATGAAACATGACATTAGACTTGCATTCCCATTTAAGAATTAGAAACTAGGTTAGTACATTTGCTTGATTAGGCTAGGAAAGAACCCTTGGATATGGGATATGGACGAGTTTGGCTTTTCTAGCCTTAGCACGCTCGTATTCTCTCTATTAAAGGGAACATTGAAAGTCACGAGTATAAGTCCCCCGCACCCATTATGATGCATTCCTTTAGGTCATATACATTTGTATATTATTATTTTCTTTACTTTTTCTTTCTTTCGAGTCTCATGACTTGCATTATTCGTGACTTCTTCGAAGAATCTTTATTGGGCGTCACGATTAATGTGATTGTGTGAGAACCCGTATTTTTGCATTTTCTAGGTTTATTATTTTTCATGACTTGTTTTCTGCATTTTTGTGCTTAGGAAAAATTTCTAGATAATTTTAAGGAGCAGATATAATTTTTAGATGATTTTTCTAGTATCGAATAGTTTTTGAGAAATTAAGAGCGTATACCGGACGTGCGACCCACTAGTGCGAAAAGTTTGGAAAAATTCGGCCAACTAGGTTAAGTTTTGGATACTGGGTTTAATTTATCGGGTGTTATGAGATATTTAGAGGTTACTTAGATGAATTATTATTGGAGAGACAAGAAGATAAGATTAAAGCTTAGAGGTGTCAAGTGTCACAAACCCATTGGATGTTGAATTTGACCAAGACTTTTCTAACTTTACTAAAACCAATTTGGACCCAATTTCTCTCCATTTTAGCTTGTCTTGGACAAAATTTTGAGAGAAAAAGAGAGAGAAAATCCATCATCTTGCACTTCAATTCTTGTCCAAATCTTGAGTTCCAACCGATTAAATTGCAAATCACTCCATAAAACTTGCTAGCTAAGGAAGATTGAAGCTATTGGTGGAGTTTGTGACGACCCCACTTCTCCCAAGGGCGAACCCAAGGGTATCGGCGGGCCGCCTGCCAAGCTCGTGCCAGGACTCAAAACTTAAAGTTCGAAAGAGCACTAAAAACAATATATACAATCCCAAAAGAGTTATAATTACATTCTCCAAAAGTATCGAGTCAAACCACCAAAACAAAAACAAACAGCCTAACTGTTCAACTATTACAAGCCAATCTTACTATACTAGTATACGAGCCAAAAGTCCCCGCGTCAGCCCCTGCTAAGGAAAACAAAAGGAATGGGGTAAGCTATATGCTTAGTAAGTAAACAGGGGCGAAAGCATAAATTTCACGTAACAGTTACACAATAAGAGTAAAGCAAAAGCAGAAAAGTAACATCACATAATAAGGATACAGGTGGCTCCAAAGCCAACTAATGTGCCATGCGTGATCTCCTGCCGACACTCCGTCGACTGCAAATAATAGTCTGTAGAACTTCACTTGTACACCCACCGACACCTTATCACCCTCACTGGCCAGTCACCTCACAAACTTGCCCGGGCGAACGAAATCACAAACTTGAGCTTGAGTCACAAGCTCGGGTCACAAACTTGGTCACTTTCTCGGTGAACCGGATTCACAAAATTGGTTCATAACATGAACCTACAAACTTGGTGACCTCAGACTAAGTTGGACTGCCTTCGACCAAGCCCTTACCGGCTCGAATAGTCCAACCAGGTCAAGAGTTCGCCCCAAACTCACAAACTTCACAAAATTATTCAAAATCACAAACTTTGCAAACTTCACAAACTTTATTCGAAAGTCGCCCCGAGCCACAAGCTCAAGGGTTTTGGTTCCAAAAGGTTCATATACATATGCCAAGTACAATTATACATTCAAATTAGGGTTTAGGTCGAGTGCGATAAAGTACACCCTCGCCTAAGTGCCCTTTTCACATATCTCAAACACATAGCAAAGAAAACACACCAAACTGGCCTGAATACTTACCCAGAAACTGAAATAGCAAAAGTACGAAGTCGAATCGAAATGAACAGCTAGTAGTGGGCCCCACCAGTTCCGCCCAGCTCACCACCGTCTGAAATAGAAGATTGTGTCACATAATATCGCAAACGACTACTATCGTGCCTAAAACAAGCAAAACGGCAAAACGGCACGCGCGCACGTAAATATGACGAACGGAAAAGGAGACGGCCGTTAGCGGAAACGGCAGATTTGACACTCGTTTCTAGTTTACTCATAAGTTGAGCTACGAATATCGGATTAAGGCGTATGACGCCATATCGAAGCTTAAAGGATGAACAACAACTGTTATGAAGACATCCAGAACTGAAACTGGAGGCTTTAGTCCCAAATGAACCAAACACAATCACTTACGAAATCTGGCCAATGCACAAATGGTCAGTTTTGAGTGCAAACTGTTTTCTATGCTACACATGGTCAAAAGAGCTGAAAATTGGCAGTTAGATAGTTCATTCCAAATGGAACAACTTTCATGAAGGTCGGCAATCCAAATTCGGAACGAAAATTGGTCATCAGGACCAAAACAGATTTCTGGTCATTTTCACGAGCAGGCCTTGTTTGCTCGGCTATATCTCAGGTTTTATAAATCCGATTCATGAAATTCCAAGGGCGTTAGAAAGCTCTGCTATAGGGCTATAAGTTTGGTGTTTTGGTCGGGAGCCCAAACAGCTTGTAACTCAGTCAAATGTGAAGCCAAAGTTCCAGCCATAAACTTTCCAAAAACGTACCAGAATCACAAACCGTATTTGACCTCAATATGCGGTAATGGCACCAAATTCACTACGGTTATCGGATGGGGGTGTAAGACCCACCGTTTCGAAGCTAAGAAACAGGAGTACAACAATTTAGAAGGCCACTCAGTCCAGTTCCTAGCACAACTAGGTCAAATGTGCCAAATACTAAACCAGATTCACCAAAACAGGTTTGCAAAACACAGAAAACTGTATTCGGTATATCTCAGTCCATACAAGTCCAAATGCTGAAATTCCAACGGCATAAGTTAGCTAAGACATCCAGCTACATTTCATCAGAAGACACAAACATCCAAATCCAAACCAATTCCAGTCAAAATGGCCAATTACCAGTACAATTTTCGCATTCTGTCCAAAGCAGAACAGCTACAGTAATTTGGTCATATCTCATTCTACATTAATCCAAATGACCTGAAATTTTACAGACACCTCCAACACATCAATACCTACAACTTTTATGTTTTGAGCAAAGTCAAATTCGGCCTCTAACCCTATGATCCAAAACCGGACAGAATTAGGGTTTTATGAACCCTAGCTTTTCATTTTCCAATCCAAATCCATAATTGGTTGCATTTATCCACAATTCACACCCACTAGAGTCATTATAGTCCATTACCATTCATCATACAAGGCCACAACATCCCATTCATATTAAACCAGAAAATTCATCATAAAATGGAAAACTTCACCAAATCACTCCAAACCAAGATAAAACCAGAAATTTCAGCACTTTAATCACTAATAAGCATAACTTAAGCTTCATTAAGTGCAAGAGTATGTTAAATCATCACTTACCTAGTATACAAGAGAAGAGGAGTTGTAGACCACCTTAGCTCTTCCAAACAAATCCACAAAATAACTCACAACCACCACTTGAAGATGTTTTATGGAGCAAAATCAAGGTTGGATGGTTGGTTTGATGATTTGGAACAAGATTGAAGTGTTTCTTCTTTGTACTTGGAGCAAGAGAGAGAGAAAGAGAGAGAGGAGAGAGCCGGCCACAAGGTGCAAGAAAAATGGTGATTTTTGAGCAATTTTTGGATATTTAATCTTTTGGTCAAAAAAGTCAAGAAAGTGAATAGTAATTCTTAAGTCTTCTCCAATGAAATGGTGACACTTGTCACCACCATTAATGCATTCCTATCCTTTCTTTTCTCTCTCACATCAATCATATCTCACTCTCTACTTATCTCTTAACACCCGATAAATTTTACACAGTATCCGGAATTTAACCTAATTGGCCGAATTTTTCCGAACTTTTCGCACTAGTGGGCCCCACGTCCGATATACGTTCTTAATTTCTCAAAATCTAACCAATACTAGAAAAATCATCTAAAAACTATATTTACTCATAAAAATTATCTGGGGAATTTTCTAATAAAGAAAATGTAGGAAAACGGGTTTTCAATCTTAACCGAAACTTAGGGTTTAAATCTTAATCCCTACTTAGGGTTTTCGAAATACTCCCAAAACCAAACGTTACCGCCCAATTAATGAATATATCAACGTAGAACGAACTGGGGCCTCACAGAGTTGTTTTGGAAGAAAAATCCCTAAGCCATCACCTTTCTTGATATTTCAAGGTATCATGTCTAGCCATCCTTTCTTTGTTCTTGATTTTGTTAAATTAATGACTTGTGATAGCTAAAGAGATGTTTTAGTGGAAAATTTCTGACTTGAATGCAAAAATTTCCAGTTAGGGTTTCATTTCCTCAATTCTGTCCATTTCTGTTTGACCAGGTTAGAGGCCGATTTGGCCTTAGCCCAAAACATGAAAGTTGTAGAGAATGATGTTTCCTAGTTACCTATAAATGTTCAGCTCAATCTGAGCTCAGTAGCCTGTGAAAAGACCTAAATACCCCTGCTATCCTGTTTCTATCCGAGAATAGTAATCAGCTTTGGTAATTGGGTAGTTTGACTGGGAATACTACCGATTTGGTTGTTGATGTCTTCTTAAGAATTATAGCCTTGTATCTTAGCTTTCAAATGGCTTTGGAATCACTTGAATTGGAGTTGTATATGCTGAGATAATTCGGAAATACCGAGACTGGTCTAGGAAGGGGTGCTGCGAACAGGGTTGCCTTTTCACCCAATTTGACCGTGACTTTTCACCCTGAACCTTACCGAATTAGGGGCTTGTTTGGAAGTGAAGTTTTTGGCCAAGTTTTTTAGCTACTAGTTTTTTAACAACTTTTGCTACAGGAACCCAAAAAAACTTATCAAAGTTTTTTACCTACACACTTCAAAATAATACACAAAAAACTTTCCCTTCAACTTTTCTTCTTCTTTTTTCTCCCCCACCCAACCGGCCACCACCTCCACCACCGCTTCCGGTGCCGGTAACTATTCCGGCCAACTTTTGCCGGCCTTTCTTTCTTTTTTTTTTCTCTCCCTCCCCTCCCCCTTTGACCGATATGTTAGTTTCCAAAATCTCTTTTTTCTTTTTTTTTTCTTTCTCCCTCCCCCCTCCCCTCTTTCCCTCTGCCTTTCCCCGCCACCTTCCCCCTCCCGCAGCTTGGGGAGAAGAAAAATTGCAAAAAAAAAAATTAAAAAAGATTGAAATTAAAAAAGATTCTGCCGATGCTAACTGCACCAGCAGTAACGACGAGGAGGGTTCTCGAGAATTTGCAGTCAAGAAGCCAAGAGCCCTCCTGTCTTTAGACCTGAATATTCTGGCCACCCCAGACCAACCTGAATCTTCCGGCCGCCCTCCTGTTCGATTGCGGGCAGAGGGAGAGGGAGCTTTTGCAGGGGTGGGGGAGGGGGTTGCGGGCAGAGGAGAGCGACGGGGGAGCTTTTGCAGGGGGCGGCGGATTTAACTTTTGCAGGGGGTGGCGGGGGAGGGGGAGGGAGGAGGGGCGGCGGGGAAGGGAGTTTCGGGAAAAGGGACAGGGGAGGGGGAAGGGCAGGGGTTGGCAGAGGAAAGGGCGGGGGTGGCCGAGGGAAAGGGCAGGAGGGTGGCGGGGGAAGGGGGTCGCGGTGGCAAGGGGGGAAGGGGCACAGGGGGTTGGCGGGAGGGAGGGGGTCACGGTGGCAGAGGGGAGGTGGCGGGAGGAGAAGGGGAAAGGGAGGAGAGGGGTGGTGGGCGTGAGCTGCTGGGAGGTAACGGGGAGGAAAGAAAGAAAGAAAGAAGAAGAAGAAGAGAGGAAAGAAAAGAAAAAGGAAAGAAAGAAGAGAAAAAGAAAAAGAAAGAAAAAAAAAAAGAAAAGGAAAAAAAATTTTCACTCTACAAAAACTTCTACAAAATTTTGCACCTTACAAAAAAATTTTTCACCTTATAAAAACTTCTACAAATTTTTTTCAAAAACTTCTACAGTGCACTACAGTAAAGTTTTAGACAAACTCCCAAAAAACTCAGGTTCCAAACTGGCCCTAGATTTTGGCCAAAACATGAAAGTTGTAGCCAAGGCTATAAACTAGTTGCCTACAAATTTTCAGCTTGATCTGACCACTGTATCATGTGAAATGACCGAAATACCCTTGACTGTTTTCGAAACCTGTTTCGCGCCAGATTTCTGTTTTTGTGTAGTCTTCCATTTTTGACCATGAAAATGCACGATTTGGCCTTTGAGGTCTTCTGATGAAATTTATCCCTGTTTCTTAGTGTTCCGCTGGTTTTGGAATTTCTGGATTTGGACTTGGAGAGCCTGAGTTATGATGTTTCCGCTAGAATGCGTTTTGGTGAATCTGTTTTACGTTTTTGATGTAGTATCTTGCATTTTTGACCTGTTTGCACTCAAAATTGGGTTGAGTGACCTTCTGTGATATTGTAGCCCTGTCATTTAGCTTCGAAACGGTGGGTCTTGCACCTTCATCCAATAATCGTGGTGCCTTTGGTGCTATTACCGCAAAAAGAGGTCAAAACTGTTTTTTTTCAGGGCCAAAGCTAATTGCATTTCCGAATTTTCTGGTTTCCTCTAATGCTTATATATGCTTATGGAACCCTATTGTGATCGTGTTGGCATTGGTTTATGACTTGTAATCGAGTCTTCTTGTGCTTATTGGAATATTCTAGGGCTTGACTTTTATTTCCGGTCATTTTCCTAGCTAACTTTTGTACTTGGATAACCTTGAGCCTATTGAACGGCTGTGGTGATGAATGTATATTGAGTATGACTTTGGGAGTTGATTGAGGAAAATAATGAAGCCGTGATGGCTGGAAAAGTAAGAAATTTAGGGGAAGTGTTGTCCAATTTTCTAGGCCGATTGGTTCTTTTCAGTTTGAATTGGCTTGTGATAGAAATGAAGGGCTTTTGGGTTGTTGAACCTAGGTCTTCATGTTACCTTTTTGTTCCCAAAAAAATCATGTTTTGTACTCTTGAATTAGTAATTATTTGGCGAGGCATACGACTAGTAGTCGAGTCTCACATGTGCACTCTGTTTACCCGATTCTGAATGTGAAACCTTCATTTAGTTTACTTTGATTATTTTAGGGTTTCTTGTCGATTAAAGCCAATCCGAAGTGAAAACTTTTGAGGTATCTGTACTTGAAACGGTGAGTGTACCACTCCCCTTATTTGATACTTAACTTGATTTCTGTACTTGCCATCTGTGATCTGAATAACTATACTATCTGTTTATTCTGTTTGAGACGAGGGTGTACTTTATCACACTCGTTCTCTTGTCTGTTCATATGCCAATTTTGATGCAAATCTGAATCTGTATCTGTATCTGCTATCTGTATCTGTATCTGTATCTGTTCGGGCGTCGTTTGGAAACTTGTAACCAACGACCTTTCTGTGACCTGTGAGCTCAAATCCTGTGGCTAAATTATTCAAGTCGGGCCGGCAAGGGCCTGGACGATTAGATAACGAACCACGGTAGTCTGTTTTGGGATCTTTGGGTATTGAGACTCTTGGTTCCGGGTATACTCGAGTATTACCATTTCTGTTCCGTTGAGGTGAGTGGGCCCGGTAAAGGGGTGTTTCGTGGACGGAATTTGGTGTAAAGTGGAGTCTACGGACGCGTTGGTTCTATATACGATGACGGAGAGTCATCCGACTTGGATCAAGTACGACACTGGAAAACTGGCTCCTGAGAGCCACCTGTATCCTTCCTATTTGAGTCCTTGTGTTTACTTGTTTTACTTTATAGCGGGCATGTGTATCTGATTTGTAAAACGTGAAATGCCATGATTTTACTGCTACATGTTTGGTACCTCATAGAGCATAAGCTCACCCCCTTCCCGTTATCTTTGTTTTCCTTACAGGGAACCACTTTTGGGGCTAAGGTGTTTCGAAGCACGAGTCGAGCTAGTTTTAATATATTTTTGTAAAGCTCCTCGATTGTTGGAAAACCCTAAATGTTTTTTTTTATCCGATGTTTTCGCTTGGTTGGTAAACTTATTAAGATGTACATATTAAAGTGTTTTCTCAATTTTAAGTGAAATTTGTATTTCGGAATGTACATTCTTTCATGCCATAATGGGTGTTTGTACCTGGTTGGATGATGATGGCGTGGCAGCTGCCCGTCCAATTCGATTTGATTCTTGAAATTTTATTCCGCTTTTGTTTGAGTGAACGACTGAGTTCCGGCGAGAGTTGGGCAGGCAGTCCGCTAACCTCTTTGGTTCGCCTTAGGGAAAAGTGGGGCTGTCACAGATTGGCACCAATTAAGTTTTGAAGATACATTTCGACCCTCTAAAACACCCTCCTAGGTCTAGGGTATGCATTCATATAGTACATCCAAACGTGATAAATTTTTAGGTTAAAATGGGAAAATCTTTGACTAAATCGCGCAACTAGCCTTGGCTAGGTTGAAAGGGTGCCTTGGATTCTTATCCTTGCCTTCCCTTTCTTCAAATGTGACTCCCGAATCTTTTTCTCTGATTTTCGTAGACTTGGAGTCGTTTAAAAAGGGTTTTTTACATTTTTTCTTTAAAAATTCATTTTGGGTGACTTGGTACACCTTAACTCTATACCAAGTGGCGACTCCGATTTCAATTCAAAAAACCCTTTTTAAACTATTATTTTGGGTCAAAACGTCGCATTTTCAAGTCCCATTTAGACCCGTATTTTCATTCTCTTTGTAAATCAAAAATTCATTTTCAAATCAAAAATCGAATCAAAAACCATTTTTCCTAAACTCGCCATTTTTTTTATTTTTCTTTATTTAAAAAATGGGGCGCGACAGCAGCATCTAAAGAAAGTCATAATTGAACTGTTTATTACCTTTATTCGCTGAAAAATAGCATTTGATGACTGTGAAGTAGATCTTTACTGAGATGGCGAACTTTGTCCTCGTGATCTTCCTTGTTGAATTGATTCTAGTTGCTGAATTCTTCGCTCCATTTTTGACATCGCAGCGCTTTGTTCCATAACCAAGCGAAAACATGTTGAACGACTTGGTATGTCACCCCACAAATCAGCTTGTGTAACTCCTAAACCATATGTACGAACTCTTCCACTCCTTTCTTCACCCATTACTTTTGCAAACACATCATTCCTACTCACACTATCTTCTTCTCCTTCTGGTAGTTGATTTTTTAAGCTTTCCATCTCCTCCTAAAATTAACAATTCAAAGTTACTATATTCTCGTTCTTATTGTAACAGAAAAAGCCTGTTTATGAATGAAGGGAATACACAGCAATAACATACCATTTCTTCCCCAACTTCATAACTAGATGGCACTCCATTAGAATTAGTGTAGCATATGGTGAACATATCTGCTCTAGAAAGAGAATGCCCAATCTCTTTTTCCTACATATAATAGTGGTCACACCTACATCCCACAATTCCTTCAACTCCGCTATAAGAGATTGAAGGTAAACATCAATGTTATTCCCAGGTGCATATGGACCAGGAATGAGTAGTGACAACATAAAGTATGGTTGTTTCATGCACATCCATGATGGCAAATTATAAGGCATCAGTACTACCGGCCATGTACTATGGTTCACATTCATATTTTTAAATGGATTAAATCTGTGGCGACTCCACTTCCCCCTGAGGCGAACCAAAGGGTTGGCGGGCCGTCTGCCCAACTCTCGCCAGGACTCACGCAAGCATTCTAACCCGAAATCCTTTCGAAGAATAACCTAATCTATTACAAAACAATTTTTCCCAAAAAAAAAAAAGATCATCCCTAAAGCCACATTAACTTCAGAGATAGCAGAGATAAAATAACCAATCGAGACCCTTAAACGTCCTACGTGCTATGTACCAAAGATATAAAGTCGTACCAATCCGGATAGATAAATACATAAATCCCAAATACAAACTTACAAGCCAAGCAATCGAATTAGGGTTTACACATTTTCCAGCTTCAAGTGGCAATCAAAAAGAAAGTACATTATCCCAAATAACGCATTACAGCCCACAAAATAAGTCATAGTATTCAAATACAATCTAAAAGGAAAACATAAGTAAGCATCCAGCTTTCAGTTTCCAGAACATGTTAAGGAAAACAATAAACGTGGGGTGAGCTAAAGCTCAGTGGTGCCCCAAAACATGCAATCACGTAATAACAAACAGCGGTTAATAACTTAGCAAATTTAAACAGTTAGGAAAGCGTATAACAGCACAAGGTAGGATACATGGGCTCTCAGGAGCCATTTTCCTCGCTTGATCACCATTTATCGTAGTTGACCCTCTGTCAACTCTCACTACTTATAATCCATGTAGAGCGTCTCATTTTGATACCTAACCCGTCACCATTCATACCCCTGTCCCGGGCCCGCACACCGACTAAGGACGCAGTATACTCGAGATATACCCGTAGATACAAGGAAGCAGTATACTTGCGTATACCCTTAGATAATTGAGAGGAGTATACTTAATATACCCTCAGGAAATTGGTCGAGGGATTCACCCAGCGACATTTCCGTAGTTGGATTCAGGAGTCGAGGGATTCACCCAACGACGCAACTACATTTCGATTCAAGGATTCAGGAGAAAAATGTTTTTGCACAAGTCACCACTCGAACGGCTAGTGCGATAAAGTACACACAGCTCATTTCGATGGATCAAAAACCAGTTTTGCAAATTATCACATATCGAGTCAAGAAAGTACTTTAAACAGGTAAACATAGAACAGGCAGGGACACTCACCAAGAGTGGAGTTCAGATATCAAGTTGGGAATCGAATTCCGTGTCCTCGCAATATCCTAAAAACCAAATTTTGAAACTATAAGTTTCTATTCAGTTTTTAAGCTTATACACATCGAGGTTTATCTAATATATTACGAGTTTACTTTCCCATAGTAATTTCAAGAATCTACTTAGGTTGAAACTTGACAAAAGTAGTAGAAATGTTTCTTATAGTTTTCCTTGAGATACTTTTCTTAATGAAAGGGTAACTAGTATTATTTTCTTGAAATAAGTTGACAAACTACTTAATATCAAAGCTGGGAAAGATACTTGAAGAATTTCTTTAAAGTTACGGTTCTTGCAAAAATTGTCACCAGAACTATTTTACCTAAAATAAAGTTTCTTGCCAAACAAGTTTCTACATATGAATTCAAGTTATTAAAAACTCGTATTTTGGAACTTTTCCTACAGACAACTATCCAAGGCAGGTACCAGGGGCAGAAAAGGGAGTAATACGTAGTCTAGGGTTTTTCGAACTAGAAGAGTCATTTTCCTATAAGGAATAAGATTAATTTAACCAAAGGAATAAAATATCGAGTCGGCAAGGTGTAGGAAATCCCTACACGAGCATTTCAAATTTTAAAGTACGATACTAAGTTTTATCGTTTAACACTAGACAAAGATATATTTGAAAAGCTTTACTCAAAGCTTTCTAGAATTCACTGGGTCGAAACGAGTTTCACAAGCACGCAATATTTCAGCTCTATAAATTTTGCAACAATCACATTTAATTTAACAGTGTCACTAGGGCTTCGTCAATCATTAGCCCTAGGTTTTAACAGATTCATTTTCAATTGAAACGAAATATATAACCAAGGCTTCGTCAATCATTAGCTCTTGGTTTTTGGCAAACTCATAGCACATCTCAACTTAGACGAAATAAATATGTCAGCTCCAAACAAGTCCAGCAGTTCAATTTCACCACACTTAAACACTTATATAAAATCATTCAAATGGCTAAGGGATTCATCAATCATTAGCCCTTAGCATCCAACAATTATTTCTTGTAGCAATAAAGTTAGAATTTCAAGTGTTTAAGTTCACTGACAAGCACTTGAACATGGAGCAAGATTTGTAACAACATTTTTGTTCAAGATTGCAGCAAAATTTCATCACACTTAGCCAAATGCAAATTAAACACTTCTCAATAATTTATATTCCCACGATTATCCATTCCCAAAATCGATAATTTAATCACACCAATCCGGTCGTGATAAACTCAATTGGTCACTCAAAGTTTCACATGCACGGCCCTCTTAACATGCTCTAAAGTGAGGTCAATAAGCATGAAACATTCTATAGCTCAAAACAGAAATTTTAGAACTAAAATTTCGCCAAGAGAAATCTGGAAAAAAATTTCCTTTACTACTTCCATCATTTTGACTGAAAGTTTCCCAGCAGTTACACTTCATCAATTCGATTCAAACTTCCAAAATCTCAACTGTTTCATAGCTAAACAACTTATATATCTTAAAATACACCTTTTTCCTGCATTTCGAAACCATTATATGCCAAGGAAAATATTCAAAAATCAACCTGTGAATTCCGAAAACAATTTAATATTTTCAGCTCAAACACTTGGTTAACTAAATTTTTCCAGCAGCCATTGATCTTATATTAAAATTTTCCCTTGGCTAAATTATTGCGTTAGGTGCTCCATTTTGGCATGCAAATATTTAGCTAGGTAAGAATCGCTTCCAGCTCGAAATTAAATCCAAACAATAGCTATAATCCTCAAAGTTTCCAGGTTCGAACTAACATTTCCCAACTCAAGTTTCACGGCTTATTACAGCAGCATGCATGGTTAGATTAACTGATTAGTTATCCGTTTTAATTCCAAAATCAGATTTTAATTCAGCATCAAGTTCGGACAGTTTCAAGAGAAAGAAAAACAGGTTATCACTTGACCAAAAATGTTCCCACTTCTCCTCGGACAGCCCGCATGCAAACAGATTTTATATCTCTTAAATTTTCTTGTTTGATCACCACTAATTAACATCGTGCAAGGCATAATTAACCAGATCTAATCCAAAGTTAGGTTCGGTCATCTTCAAGAGAGAAAACATCAATCAGAATTTTATTTCCTTCCTCTCGGATGGCTTGCATGCAACCGATCCTGTTCTACTTCAATCTTCTGGATTAATCAGAGCTATGCAGCCTCATGCAAAGCATAATCATCCCATTTATAATTAGCTAAACGTATATCTAAGTTCAGATTGCATCGAATTAGCAGATTAAAGCTACAAATTTCCAGCTTAGCTCTCGGCCGTTCCTATTTCTTTCATAATCAGAATTTTCTCAAGCTCCTAATTCCTCAATCCATCATCCGAAGGCATAGAGCTAACATGCATGTCCATAGCTGACCTCACTTGCCTATAATCAGCTAATATCAGTTCAGAAATTACCTCAAATGGAGTACACACACACGGTTAGCAGCAGAAATTATTTTCCTCCCTTCGGCAGTCCAGAAAAAAATGCAGACCGCTAGCTCTGCCTCTCCCTCTCTCCCTTGCTCTGGCTTGCAGCTGGATGAAGGAAATCTGGTCTCAAGCTCTTCACCAGCTCACGGATAGAAGACAGAATGAATCGCAAGTCCCTCTCTTCCCTCTCTAGCTTACGGACAGAAAGAAAAGAAACAAGAAGCTCGGCTCTCCCTCACTCTCACTCTCGGCTTGCAGAGTGCAGCTCTCTCTCTCTCTCTCTCTCTCTCGGTCGATGATTACAAGGTGAGGAAATGTTGTTGTGGTTTGGGGCTGAGGTAAAAATGGAGAGGAAATGGAGATGAATGGCAGATAAGGTGCCGCGGTTTGTGATATGAGACGATGAGGAAGTATTGTGGTGCCGTGGTTTTAGATGTGAAATGGGGGTAATGGTATAAGGTGCCGCGGTTTTAGGAGTAGAGGTTTCGTGTATTAAAATCGGTTGCATATAGAATTGGTGATAGTTGCGGTAATTGAACTTGCGGTCAGAGGTTTTGTTTGGTTTGCATGGAAAGGTAAGGGCATTTTAGTCTTTTCACTTTGCTCCCTAACCTCAACTTAATTCTCAATTCTAACTTAATTCCAAAAATTATCCCCAAGTGTGATTTGAACGCCTAATTATACACTAGTATACTTAAACCATTTTTATCGAATATTTATCGATTACAATTTAATATTAAGGTTCCTAGTAATTCCTAACATTATTTAGCGATTAAATTAGTTATCAGAATTTTCAATTATTATTTCTCGAGAATTAGAGTTAGTCTAACTCGAAATTTATCGATTTAGTAATATAAAGTCAAGTGAAATAATAATTTAATACAAGTGTGTCAGTTTGCACATAAAAATTATTTTTACGCACTTATTGCGAAAACAAAGAAAGATAAGGATATATTTATCGAATTTTCACGCATTAAGTATGTTTAGTATATTAGAATCATATTTATCTAAAATTCATTGGTTTTCATCTTAACGCGGAAATTCCTATTAACATTTAACATTATTAACGATTAAAACTAGTTATCGGAAATCAAAGAATTTATTTATAGTAATAGAATTAATCTAACTCAAGAAATATTAATTTAGTATAGCAAAACCGAATAATTCAATATTGGGCACAATTATATTATTTATTACATATAAATTATCTTTACACTTTTATTTCAAAACAATTAATTACAATACTAGAATTCAAAAAAAAATTTAATTGTTAGATCAATGAAATAGTTTACCATCGAAATATGAAGTTAATGTAACAAAACTAAGAAGTTTGGTAGTCTAGCACAATTCTTTTATTTTGCACATAACGTTTATTTCTACGTGCTTATTTAAAAACAATTGGACTTAGTGCTAAAATTTATTAAAGAATTAAAATGCAAATAAAATATGCACTGATATTTATATGTCTATTTTCAGGGTTCTCACAAAATCCATCAGAAGCTAAACCCAATCTGACATTACAAGAATCTTTTGCAAATTCGGGATTTTGGTAATCAAATGATTGTCAAATTGGAGTATCTGCAGGATGTCTCATGCGACCATCCTTAGTACGGCCCTCGACATGCCATTTCATGAAAGATGTTGTTTTAGATGACATGAACAGACGCTGCAATCTGGGTTTAAGAGAAAAGTGCCACAAAACCTTGTGGGGAACTTTTCTTTTTTCACCAATAGGATCATCCTTTGTTGGCACCCACCGTAGATGTTTACAAGTGTCACATTTTATCTTTGATTCATCTTTTCCCCAATACAATGTGCAATCATTAGGACATGCATCATATTTTTCATATCCAAGTCCTACTTCTTTCATTATTTTTTTTGCCTCATAATAAGAATTGGGTAGATTTACACCTTCTGGGAGTGCTTGCCTCAACAAATCAAGAATTATATTAAATACAGAATCGAGCATTTTGTTGAGACATTTAATATGTAACAAACGGACCAGAAAAGATAGTTTAGAGAATTGCGGGCAATCTGGATAAAGGGGCTGCTTCGAATCATTTATTAAATTGTAGAATTTTTCTGCATCAATATTCGGCTGTTCTGTTTCTAATCTTTCTCCCATATCTAGGTCCTGGTTTAGAACTCCTAATGCATCTTGTAACAACCCCTGCATATCATCTATGGGATTGAGTGGTGGAACTTCATTTGATGAACCATGTGAAGATGTATGATGCAAATTCGAAGATAGCTCTCCATGAGCTAACCATTGAGTATATCCCTTAATAAACCCTTTCCATATCAAGTGTGATTTGGCCTGCTCTCTCGTGACAAATACCCCATTCCCACACCTAATGCATGGCTTAAAATCATCTCCCCTATACTTCCATTTGTAAATGCAAAATCAAGAAAATCTTCTAAACCAGTTTTATACTCATCACTTGATCATGACATACTCATCCATCTTTTATCCATATTCATATAGATTCTAATTATAAAAAAAAATTCATTAGCATCTACAAGATAATTCTACCTAAACTATTACTGATTTTTACATCAAACATTTACTTAGATAAGAAAACTAATTTCAACGAGATTAATAGAAGACACAAATCACTCATGGAATATTACAACAGTAAAGCTACCAAAAGGAAGCTTTTTAAAAGAATTTTACCAACCCAAAAAATGCTGTTTTTAATGCAATTTACTATCTAAGCCTATCAAACTTCAAAACAAATCAATTTGATTAAGTGAGACAACAAGAATGAAGAAAATATTGCAGCCTACAAAGAAATTCAGGACTGCACCTGTGACGGCCCCACCTCCCCCTAAGGCGTACCAAAGGGTTCGGCGGGTCGCCTGCCCAACTCTCGCCGGGACTCACTCACTACAAACCTAAAACAAAATGCAATATAAATCTCAAATTTATATCAAATTCTCCAAGAATTACATATCACATACATCCACTCAAGTCCAAACGTTCATACAAACCCTAATCACAACTATTACACATAAGGAAATCCAAATTCAAACCATCCATGAGATAATCCATCCATTCACGTGAATAAGTACTACAAGCCTTCCTTCGCCACGAGCCCTGTCGAGGGGAATAAAAATAGTTTTGGAGTGAGCTAGAAGCTCAGCGAGTAACCAGTAAAATCAGTAATCAAATATATTTCAGAATCGTTCATTTCAATGATGTCATGAATCAAAATCCAACGTACAGTTATTGCTCCCATGAGCCAATGAAATCACTGCACTTAAACACCCAACGCTCAAAAGATCCAGTAACAGACATACAGAAATAAGGAGCCATTTGCTCCAAACGAACAGAGGTGGAGACATCGGCTCCAAGTACATAGTGGTGGAGACGTTGGTGTTCAGCATAAGACTCCCCAAGACCTCATTTAAGCCAAAGCATTTCATGGACTCACATGCCGGCACACATGATATGCAAACGAGTAAATAATGCAAGAAACACTTCGTAAGTAACTTTGGAAACAGTTTAGGGTCACTCACCTCCACGGCTCAGAAACCATCCATCATATATCATTGCATTGCCCAAATCCAAGCCCTTCAACTCAAACTCAAAGCAATAAAATGCTTTCAAAGATCGGACAGCATTTCCCCTTAATTTTCTTACTTTTCCATCCTACAAGCAACACCAATTCATCATAAATCAACCACATACATATCATAGACTATCAAATACACCTTTCGGCACAAGATCCATAACTGAAGCTACCCTTACCGGATTGAAACGAATCTTATGGAGTTTCGAAGCCAGGACATAAACCTACAACTTTCATGAAGACCACTCAGTCCAGTTCTGTGAGGCCCCAGTCCGTTCGTAAGCTGATATGAGGGTTATTAGTTAATCGGTGGGGTGGAATTTGGGTTTTAAGGCTAAGGAGAAAAACCCTAACCTCGGTTAAGGTTGAAAACCCTAGTTTATTTTATTAGAAAGTTTAAGTGGGGTTTTTTTTTATCGCCCGCCTTTTCTACATTTTTTTCTTTATTAGAACTTTCCCCAGATAATTCTTATGAGTAAATATAGGTTTTAGATGATTTTTCTGGTATCGGTTAGTTTTTGAGAAATTAAGGATATATAACGGACGTGGGACCCGCTAGTGCGAAAAGTTCCGAAAAATTCGGCCAATTAGGTTAAGTTCCGGACACTAGGTGAAATTTATCGGGTGTTAAGAGATAAGTAGAGGTTGTGATGTGATTGATGTGAGAGAGAAAAAGGATAGAGATGCTTTAAATGGAGTGACAAGTGTCACTATCTCATTGGTTGGACTTGTTGGACAACTATTCACCTTTTTGACTTTTTACCATTTAGTTAAAATATCTCAAAAAATTACCAAAAATTCACTCTTTCCTCCTCCCTCTTGGCCGGCCATCTTGAGCAAAGAAGAAAGAAAACTCTTTCAATTTCTAGCTTCCATCTAGCTCAAATCTTCCAAAACAATCACATAAACTTGTTTCTACTCCATAAAATCTCTTCATTAGGTGTTAGTTAGTAGTTTGGTGAAGTGTTTGGAGAAGCTAAGGCGTCAAGCATGTGACGGCCCCACCTCCCCCTAAGGCGAACCAGAGGGTTCGGCGGGTCGCCTGCCCAGCTCTCGCCGGGACTCAGTCGTTCACTACAATCCTCAAATGAATTACAATATAAATCTCAAATATACATCACATGGTCCACAAACATACATCCAAGTCTCCAATAATTACATGTCATAAGCGAAGCGGAAACGATTCTCAACTATACATAAAATGATTTCAAATCCAAATTATACAAGATATATGCCATCCAGTCACGTGAACAAGTACTACAAGTCCTTCCTTCGCCACGAGCCCTGTGGAGGGGAATAAAATATTTTTGGGGTGAGCTAGAAGCTCAGCGAGTAACCATTAACATCATTAATCAAATCGGTTTCACAATAGTTCATTTCAATGATGTCATAAATCAAATGATAAGTCCAGAAAGAATTACAACATTTACAATACATTAAAATGGAGTATCAATAATTCAAGGAACATTTACAATGGAAAGCGATAGTAACATTCATTAAAAGGATACGTGTGAGGCCCCAGTCCGTTCGTAAGTCGATATTAGGATTTTATGGCTAGGAAGGAAACCCTAATTCGGTTAAGTTTGAAAATCCTAGTTTATGTATTATTATTATAAGGTTCAAGCTATAATTTATATTCGGTATTCTAGTGTGTGCCTTGACATAGGTAAATATAGGATTTGTTTTAAGTACAAAGGTTTAGTAAGTTTGAATGATTAGCAAACCTCTAGTGTTACAATATTAGAAAGCTTAAGTGGAGTTTTATTTATCGCCCATTTTTTCCACATTTTCTTTCTTAGAAAAATTTTCAGGATAATTTTTATGAGTAAATATGGGTTTTAGATGATTTTTCTAGTATCGGTTAGTTTTTGAGAAATTAAGAACGTATATCGGACGTGGGACCCACTAGTGCGATAAGTTCGAAAAAATTCGGCCAAATAGGTTAAATTCCGGATACTGTGTGAAATTTATCGGGTGTGAAGAGATATTTATAGGTATTATATGGATGAGAGTGGAGAGAGACAAAGTGATAGGGATGTATTAAATGGGGTGACAAGTGTCACCATAAGATTTAATCTTACCATTTGACCACTATTCATGCCTTTACCATTTAATATCAAAAATTGACCCAAAATTCACCATTTCTTCCTCTTCTTGTGGCCGACCAACACCAAGCAAAAGGAAAGGAAAAGCTCTCCAAATTTCATGCTCCAATCTTGCACAAATCAACAAACTAACCGATTAAACTTGAAAACTCTCCATAAAATCCCTTAAGTGAGTGATAGTGAGTTGTGTGGTGAAGTTGTTTGGAAGCTTAAGGTGCTAAGTGGTCTCTCTTCTTTGGTTCTAAGGTGAGTGACTATGGAACCCCTCTCTTCTATCTAAAGATGCTTAATTAATGACTTGTGGTGGTTATAAGTGTGATTTGGTGGACTATTTCTTGATTTTAGTTAAGATTGATGAAGTTTTCTATTTATTTGGGATTTTTGCTGGTTGCATATGATTTATATTATGTGGCTATGTATGATGATTGGAAATGATTGAGAATGAAGCTAGTTGGTGTGAATGGTAGTTAATTGTAAGAAATTTCTGTTTTGGAAGAGAAATTGGAAATTAGGGTTTCTTTGTTCTTCAATTCTGTCCAGTTTTGTATCTCATGTTTAGAGGCTGAATTGGCCTTGGCTTAAAACATGAAAGTTGTAGGTATTGATGTGTTTAAGGTGTCTGTAAAAGTTTAGGTCATTTGAAGTAGTGTAGAATGAGATAAGTCGAAATTACTGTTGCTGTTCTGGGTTCATCAGGATGAAGAAACTGCGCCTGTAATGCGCTATTTTGACTGGGATTGCTTTGGAATTAGTTGTTATGGTCTTCTAATGAAATGTATCCCTGTTTCTAAGCTTTCGGATGGCTTTGGAATTTCTGGATTTGGACTTGTGTAGGCTGAGTTATGATGTTTGTACTAGAATACGGTTTGTGAACCTGTTTTACGATTCTGGTATAGTATCTTGCATTTTTGACCTTGTTACATTCAAAAATGGACAAATTTTCCTTCTTCAACATTGTATCCCCTTAAGTCCTGGATATTCCTGTAAATTTTCTGGTTAAACGGATTAGTATATCCTGAGTTATAAACGAAATACTCAGACCTGTTTTGACCGTCAAATTCTGTTACGTTTTTGGAAGTTTCTGACCGTGACTTTTCGATTTTGATCGAGTACGATCTGGGTGTTGACTTCTTCATAAGAAATGTAGATCTTGGTCACAGCTTCGAAACGCTATAAAGTACGTCAAAATCCGAGTCCCGTAGATCTAGTTATGATTAAAATAAGAATGCATGTCAGAACTGTTTTTATATCCGGACAGTTTACGACTGGAACTTTGGCTTCACATTTGACTAGGTTACAAGCTGTTTGGGCTTGCGACCAAAACACCAAACTTATAACTCTATATCAGAGCTTTCTAACACCCTTGGAATTTCATGAATCGGATTTATAAAACTTGAGATATAGCCGAGCAAATAAGGCCTACCCGTGAAAATGACCATTTTCTGGTCAGATCTGTTTTGGTCCTGATGACCAATTTCCGTTCTGAATTTGGATTGCCGACCTTCATGAAAGTTGTTCCATTTGGAATGAACCATCTAACTGCCAATTTTCAGCTCTTTTGACCATGTGTAACATAGAAAACAGTTTGCACTCAAAACTGACCATTTGTGCATTGGCCAGATTTCGTAAGTGATTGTGTTTGGTTCATTTGGGACTGAAGCCTCCAGTTTCAGTTTTGGATGTCTTAATAACAATTGTTGTTCATCCTTTAAGCTTCGATATGGTGTCTCATACGCCTTAATCCGATATTCGTAGCTCAACTTATGAGTAAACTAGAAACGAGTGTCAAATCTGCCGTTTCCGGTAACGGCCGTTTCCGTTTCCGTCCATCATATTTACGTGCGCGCGTGCCGTTTTGCCGTTTTGCTCGTTTTAGGCACGATAGTAGCCGTTTGCGATATTATGTGACACAATCTTCTGTTTCAGACGGTGGTGAGCTGGGCGGAACTGGTGGGGCCCACTACTAGCTGTTCATTTCGATCCGACTTCGTACTTTTGCTATTTCAGTTACTGAGTAAGTATTCAGGCCAGTTTGGTGTGTTTTCCTTGCTATGTGTTTGAGATGTGTGAAAAGGGTACTTAGGCGAGGGTGTACTTTATCGCACTCGACCTCAACCCTAATTTGAATGTATAATTGTACTTGGCATATGTATATGAACCTTTTGGGACCAAAACCCTTGAGCTTGTGGCTCGGGGCGACTTTCGAGTAAAGTTTGTGAAGTTTTCAAAGTTTGTGAGTTCGTGGGCCCGATCTAAGACCTGTATGGACTATTCGAGCTGGTTAGAGCTTGGTCGAAGTCAGTCCAACTTAGTCTGAGGTCACCAAGTTTGTAGGTTCATGTTATGAACCAATTTTGTGAATCCGGTTCACCGAGAAGGTGACCAAGTTTGTGAACCGAGCTTGCGCAGCAAGTTCAATTTCGTTCGTTCGGGCAAGTTTGTGAGGTGACTGGCCAGTGAGGGTGTTAAGGTGTCCGGTGGGTGTATAAGTGAAGTTCTACGGACCTTATTTATGGTCGACGGAGTGTCGACAGGAGATCACGCATAGCAAATGACTTGGCTTTGGAGCCATCTGTATCCTTATCATGTGATGTTATTTTTTTTTCTGCTTTTGCTTTACTCTTACTGTGTAAATGTGGTTACGTGAAATTTACGCTTTTACCCCCTGTTTACTTACTAAGCTTCTAGCTTACCCCGTTTCTTTTGTTTTCCTTAGCAGGGGCCGACGCGGGGATTTTGGCACTTACACTAGTATAGTTAAGTTTGTTTGTAATAGACGGACAGTTAGTATGTTTGTTTTAATTTTGGTGGTTTGTATAAGGACCCTCCTTAGGGTCTATCTCCTACTGGTTGTGGTGATAGTGTATTAGAATGGTTTGACTCGCGACTTTTGAAGATGTAAATATAACTTTTGGGATTGTATATATTGTATATAGCGCACTTTCGATTTATCTAGTTTTATTGCTTTATGTTTTGAGTCCTGGCGCGAGCTAGGCAGGCGGCCCGCCGATACCCTTGGGTTCGCCCTTGGGAGAAGTGGGGTCGTCACAATACGGGCTCACATGGAGCTATTCGTTTGTTCGTTCGTTCCCCTGACATTTCCCCTTATTCCTCCAATCGTTTGAAAATACATTTTTTTGTAAGTAGAATCCCTCGTTCATCCTTTTGTTCGTTCATTCCCTTTTCCGGACGTTGACCGGACTCCACCCATCTGACCATTGGCCGGACTCCACCCATCCGAACGTAGCCGGACTACAAGATAATACTCGAGTATACCAAATTCACCCAGGGTCACCATATCGCCCGATCGAGTCCGCTTCTGGCTCGAGTCGATCGGTAACAAAGGGCAGTGGCCAATTCAGCCAAACGGCTTACATTCATGCGCAACTAGCATTTCAATAATAAAATCCTTGAAAACTGCACAGTTATTTAGGTCGAGTGTGATAAAGTACACACTCGCCTAGAAAGCTCGTTTTGGAAATCATTCAAAGCACTTAACACGTTATCAATCAATAATACAAGTCATGAAGTCAAGAAAATATAGCAAATAAGGAACACTCGCATGCAAGCACGCATGATATGCAAGAAAACAGTTCAAAAGTAACTTTTGAAACAGTTTAAAGGTAAATAATGCAAGAAAACGGTACAAAAGTAACTTTGGAAACAGCTCAAAAGTAAATAATGCAGGAAACGGTTCATAAATAACTTCAGAAATAGTTTGAGGTCACTCACCTCCTTGGCTCAGAAATCATCCATCGTATAACATTGCCTTGCTCAAATCCAAGTCTTAGATCACAAACTCAGTGCAAACAAGTCCCTTCAAAGTTCGGACAGCACTTCCCCTAAATTTGCTTACTTTTCCAGCCATCATGGCTTCATTATTTCCTCAGCCAATCCCAAAGGTACACACACAACAACAAGTTTATCCAATAGCCATTCAGCAAGCTCCAAGTAGTACAAAAACAAGTCAAGCTAGGAAAAAGTCCGGAAATGAAAGTGAAGCTCAAAACCAGAAAAATAGGTTTTGACGTCATTTTACGGTAATGGTACCAAAGGCGCTACGATTGTCAGATGAAGGTGTAAGATACACCGTTTCGAAACTAAGAGATAGGGCTACAATATTCCAGAAGGTCACTCAACCCAGTTTCGAGTGTAACCAGGTCAAAAATGCAAGATACTACACCAGAATCACAAAAACAGATTCACAGAACGCATTCTAGCGGAAACATCATACCTCAGGCTCTCCAAGTCCAAATCCAGAAATTCCAAAACCAGATGATAGCTAAGAAATAGGGCTAAATTTCATCAGAAGGCCTCAACAACTAATTCGGAAGAAATCCTGACCAAAACAACCAATTACAGGCGCAATTCTTACATTCGGGTAAAACCAGAACAGCAATAGTAATTTCGACTTTTCCCACTCTACGCTACTCCAATTGACCTGAAATTTTGAAGGTACCTCTAAAATATCATTCCCTACAACTTTCATGTTTTAAACCAAGGCCAATTACGCCTCTAACTAGGAGCACTAAAACCAGACAGAATGTTCCTTCACAAAACCTAATTTTCTGAAATTTCTTCCAAAACAGAAATTGATTGCAATTGTTCACTTTTTCCACCTTCTAGAATCATTATATACCATTTCCAATCATCATAGATAGCCACACAGCCATGCTTATATTAAAACAGAAAAATCCCCAAAAATAATAAAACTTCATCACTTCAACCACAAATCAAGAAATAATCCATAATATTGCATCTCATACCACCACCAATCATGAATTGAACATCATTAGAGGAAGGAGAGGGGTCCTTCACAACTCACCTTAGCAATACAAGAGATAGAGCAACTAGTCACCTTAGCTTTCCAAACAACTCCACAAAACACCTCAAGACCACTTAGCAAAGAGATTTTATGGAATGATTTGGAGTTTTATTGGTTGGATTTGAAGATTGAGCAAGAAATAGAAGGAAGAAATTGATAGCTTTTCTTTCTTTTGCTCTCCAATAAATTCGGCCAAGAAGCTTGCAAAATGAAGAGATTTTTGGTCAATTTTAATTAAATGGTAAAGTTATGAATAGTAGTCAAACTCAAGACTAAATCTTATGGTGACACTTGTCACCTTTTGGTTCAAAACTTATCTTTTTGTCTCTTCACTACAAATATCTTAACACCTTGTAAAATAATATCACTTAATACAAAATTCCAACAAGTTGTCAAAAATATAAAGCATTTACCGCACTTGCGGGTCCCACGTTCAAAATACGCTCTTAATTTCTCAAAAACTAACCGATACTAGAAAAATCATTTTAAAACTATCTTTGCTCATAAACTTTATCTGGGGAATTTTTCTAATCAAGAAAATGCAGAAAATGCGGGCGATTAAAAAAAATTAAACCCTAGAAAATTAGAAAATTTTCGGGTTCTCACTCTCATTCTTTTCGGGGCGTCACAAAGCAACTCTCTCTCTCTTGTTTTACTAGGTGAGTAGTGAATGAACCTTCTCCTTCATCTAATGAAGCTTAATTGATGCCTAGTGATAGTTGAAGTGATGAATTTTGTGGTTTATTTCTTGCTTTTGGATGAATTGATGAAGTTTTCAATTTATTGGTGATTATTCTGGTTTAATATGATTATGATGGTGTGGCTATCTATGATGATTGAAAATGATGTTTAATAACTCTAGTAGGTGTAAATGATTGATAATTGCAAGCAATTTTTGGTTTGGAAGAAAATTTGGAAGACTAGGGTTTCATATCCCTCATTTCTGTCCGGTTTTGTATCTCATGGTTAGAGGCCGAATTGTCCTTGGCTTAAAACATAAACGTTGTAGGTATTGATGTGTTAGAGGTGCCTGTAAATGTTTAGGTCAATTGGAGTAGTGTAGAATGAGAAAAGTCGAAATTACTGTTGCTGTTCTGGATTCATCCGAATGTAAGAATTACGTCTGAAATTGGTTGTTTTGGCTGGAATTTCTTTGGAATTGGATGTTGAGGTCTTCTGATGAAATGTATCCCCTTAAGTTCTAAATATTCCTGTAAAATTTCAGGTCAAACGGAGTAGTGTATTCTGAGTTATAGACAGAACACTCAGGCCTGTTTTAGACATTAGTTTGTGTACGTTTTGAATTTCAGCTTCTGACCGTGGGTTTTCCGTTTTTATCGCATACGATCTGGGTGTCAACTCCTTCATAAGAAATGTAGATCTTGGTCTCAGCTTCGAAACGGTATAAAGTGCATCAAAATCCGAGTTCCGTAGCTTCCGTTATGACCAAAACAAGATTGATCGTCAGAACTGCCTTGTATCTGGACAGTTCTGACGGGTACTTTGGCACTCAATTTTCGTTCTGTTCTGAGTGGATTCAGGTCTTGGCCAAAATATCAAAGTTTTAGCCTTATGTCTCAGCTTTCTAATGTTTGGACTTGTGAGCTAGAAGTTATGGTCCAGTAAACAGACCCTGTCTGTCATTCAAAATGCAAACTTCTGGTACCGTTTTCCATGATTTCGACTTGTGTTGATTCGGATCTAGTTTAAGGTGTCTTCATGAGAATTGTAGGCCTTCCTCATAGCTTCGAAAGGGTGTCTCGTTCACCTTGATCCGATATTCCTAGCCTAACTTTTGATCAAAACGGTTTGAGATGGCCGATTTGGCTGTTTCCGTTTGCCGTTCCGCGCGAGCGCGTGTGCCGATTTTTACCGTTTTGCTTGTTTTGGATCTGTTAGTAGCCGTTTGTGATATAATGTGATAAAATCTTCTATTTCAGACAGTGGTGAGATAGGCGGAGCCGGTAGGGCCCACTACTAGCGAACACGCGCGAAGCGATTTTGCTTTAGTACTACTTTTGGTATTTTGAGTAAGTATTCAGGCCGCTCTTGTGTATTCGTTTATGTGTTTCGATTTGTATGAAGAGGGTACCTAGGCGAGAGTGTACTTTATCGCACTCGACCTAGACCCTAATTTGCGCACATATCTGTACCTAGCTTGTGTATATGAGCAATTTTGGAACTAAAACCCTTGAGCTTGTGGCTCAGGGTAACTTTTGAATAATTTTGTGAAATTTGTGAGTTTGGGGCTGATCTCAATACCTCGAGGGACTATTCGAGCCGGTTAGGGCTTGGTCGAAGTCAGTCCAACTTGGATTGAGATCACCAAGTTTGTGAATCCGGTTCACCGAGTTGTGAACCAAGTTTGTGACCCGAGCTTGTGACTCAAGCTCAAGTTTGTAATTTCATTCACCCGGGCAAGTTTGTGAGGTGACTGGCCAGTGAGAGTGATAAGGTGTCCGGTGGGTGTACAAGTGAAGTTCTACGGACCTTATTTATGGTCGACGGAGTGTCGACAGGAGATCACGCATGGCAAATGACTTGGCTTTGGAGCCATATGTATCCTTATCATGTGATGTTATTTTTCTACTTTTGCTTTACTCCTACTGTGTAAATGTGGTTACGTGAAATTTACGTTTTTACCCTTGTTTACTTACTAAGCTTCTAGCTTACCCCGTTTCCTTTGTTTTCCTTAGCAGGGGACGACGCGGGGAACTTTGGGACTCTGCCGTTAGTATAGTTAGGCCTCGTTTGTAATAGTTGGATAGTTAGGATGTTTGTTTTTGTTCTGGTGGTTTGTATAAGGACCCTCCTTAGGGTCTACCTTCTACTGGTTGTTGTTGTAGTATATTAGAGAGGTTTGACTTGATGCTTTTGAAGATGTAAATAGAACTTTTGGTGGTTGTATATATTTTAAACAGTTCTCTTTTGGTTAATATCGTTTTATTAGTTTTGTGTTTCGAATCCTGGAGCGAGCTAGGCATGCGTCCCGCCGATACCCTAGGGTTCGCCCTTGAGAGAAGCGGGGGCGTCACAAGTTCTCACTCTAACTAAGTCAAATTTACCAAAACAACTCCAAATTTTCCAGTTCGAAATTCACTGCGGAAATCAACTAGCAGTCCTGCTTTATTCACTAATATCTCAGCACACACAACTCCAATTCAAGTAATTCCAAAGCCATTAGAAAGCTAAGACACAAAGCTAGAATTCGTAAGAAGACATCAACAACCAAAGTAGTAGTATTCCTGGTCAAAACAACCAATTACAGAAGCTGATTAGCATGTTCGGATAGAAACAGGGCAGCAGGGGTATTTCGGTCTTTTCACAGGTTACATTACTCCGATTGAGCTGAAATTTTTTAGGAAACTATAAAACATCATTATATACAACTTTCATGTTTTGTGCTAAGGCTAATTCGGCCTCTAACATAGGCAAACAGAAACGGGCAGAACTGAAAACAAGATTTCCTAAAATCTGGAATTTTCTCAAACCACCATAGAAATCACCAAATCTTCCACAAAACCACATCTAAAACAACTAAAAACCACTAATAAGAAATTAATTGAAGTAAAGAGGATGTTCTTGGCAAAATACCTTAAAACCACAAGAAAGGTAGGAGCTTGATGGTTCTTTCTTCAAAATAACTCCACCAAGATCTTGAAACACCCTTAGCAAGTCACCTTTGTGGACAAATTCAAGATTTAATTGGTTGGTTTGCAAGATCTAAGCAAGAAATAAAGAATAAAAGTTGAAGGTTTCTTTCTTTTCTCTCCCTAAGGAGTTTAGCCAAGAGAGCTTAAAATGAAGAAATAAATTGGCCAAAACTAGCTTTAAAAAGGTAAAATATCTTGGTCAAAAGTCCAAGAGTGAATAGGATGGTGACACTTGTCACCTTTTGGTTTAAAACTTATATTTTTGTCTCTCCAATACTAATCCATGTAGGTAACATCTAATTATCTCTTAGCACGTTGTAAAATAATATCATTTAATACAAACTCCAACAAGTTGTCAAAAATATATCGCATTTACCGCACTAGCGGGTCCCACGTTGATAATACACTTCAAACTTAACGTGGACTAACTTGTATCAAGGAAATGATTTGAAAACTATATTTCCTTATAAAAATGTATAAGAAATGAATATATTGGAAAAAGGCATAAAATTATAGACAAGGAAAAAAAATAATGTCTCGAAAATATATAAAAATTTTCGGGTTCTCACACTCATTCTTTCGGGGCGTCACAAACTCCCCTCCTTAAAAGAATGTCGTCCTCGACATTCCAACTTATACTAATCAAGTCGAGACATCCCTCAAGAATCACTAATAATTCAAACCAAACCCACAGTCCGGCATCCTAAACTTCAAGCCTAGGATACACTACAGGAATCTGAAGCCTAAGCTCTGATACCACCGTGACGGCCCCACCTCCCCCTAAGGCATACCAAAAGGTTCGGCGGGTCGCCTGCCCAACTCTCGCCGGGACTCACTCACTACAAACCTCAAACAAAATGCAATATAAATCTCAAATTTATATCAAATTCTCCAAGAATTACATATCACATACATCCACTCAAGTCCAAACGTTCATACAAACCCTAATCACAACTATTACACATAAGGAAACCCAAATTCAAACCATCCATGAGATAATCCATCCATTCACGTGAATAAGTACTACAAGCCTTCCTTCACCACGAGCCCTGTGGAGGGGAATAAAAATAGTTTTGGGGTGAGTTAGAAGCTCAGCGAGTAAGCAGTAAAATCAATAATCAAATATATTTCAGAATCGTTCATTTCAATGATGTCATGAATCAAAATCCAACGTACAGTTATTGCTCTCATGAGCCAGTGAAATCATTGCACTTAAACACCCAACGCTCAAAAGATCCAGTAACAGACATACAGAAATAAGGAGCCATTTGCTCCAAACGAACAGAGGTGGAGACATCGGCTCCAAGTACATAGTGGTGGAGACGTTGGTGTTCAGCACAAGACTCCCCAAGACCTCATTTAAGCCAAAGCATTTCATGGACTCACATGCCGGCACACATGATATGCAAACGAGTAAATAATGCAAGAAACACTTCGTAAGTAATTTTGGAAACAGTTTAGGGTTACTCACCTCCACGGCTCAGAAACCATCCATCATGTATCATTGCATTGCCCAAATCCAAGCCCTTCAACTCAAACTCAAAGCAATAAAATGCTTTCAAAGATCGGACAGCATTTTCCCTTAATTTCCTTACTTTTCCATCCTACAAGCAACACCAATTCATCATAAATCAACCACATACATATCATAGACTATCAAATACACCTTTCGGCACAAGATCCATAACTGAAGCTACCCTTATCGGATTGAAACGAATCTTATGGAGTTTCGAAGCCAGGACATAAACCTACAACTTTCATGAAGACCACTCAGCCTATTTCTCACCCTAATAGGTCAAATTTACCAAAACAACTCCAGATTTTCCAGTTCAAAATTCACTGCAGAAATCAACTAGCAGTCCTGCTTTATTCACTAATATCTCAGCACACACAACTCCAATTCAGGTAATTCCAAAGCCATTAGAAAGCTAAGACACAAGGCTAGAATTCGTAAGAAGACATCAACAACCAAAGTAGTAGTATTCCTGGTCAAAACAACCAATTACAGAAGCTGATTAGCATGTTCGGATAGAAACAGGATAGCAGGGGTATTTCGGTCTTTTCACAGGCTACATTACTCCGATTGAGCTGAAATTTTGTAGGAAACTATAAAACATCATTATCTACAACTTTCATGTTTTGTTCTAAGGCTAATTCGGCCTCTAACATAGGAAAACAGAAACGGGCAGAACTGAAAACAGGATTTCCTAAAATCTGGAATTTTCTCAAACCACCATAGAAATCACCAAATCTTCCACAAAACCACATCTAAAACAACTAAAAACCACTAATAAGAAATTAATTGAAGTAAAGAGGATGTTCTTGGCAAAATACCTTAAAACCACAAGAAAGGTTCAGCTTGATGGTTCCTTCTTCAAAATAACTCCACCAAGACCTTGAAACACCCTTAGCAAGTCACCTTTGTGGACAAATTCAAGATTTAATCGGTTGGTTTGCAAGATCTAAGCAAGAAATGAAGAATAAAAGTTGAAGGTTTCTTTCTTTTCTCTCCCTAAGGAGTTCAGCCAAGAGAGCTTAAAATGAAGAAATAAATTGGCCAAAACTAGTTTTAAAAAGGTAAAATATCTTGGTCAAAAGTCCAAGAGTGAATAGGATGGTGACACTTGTTACCTTTTGGTTTAAAACTTATCTTTTTGTCTCTCCAATACTAATCCATGTAGGTAACATCTAATTATCTCTTAGCACCTTGTAAAATAATATCATTTAATACAAAACTTCAACAAGTTGTCAAAAATATATCGCATTTACCGCACTAGCGGGTCCCACGTTGATAATACACTTCAAATTTAACGTGGACTAACTTGTATCAAGGAAATGATTTGAAAACTATATTTCCTTATAAAAATGTATAAGAAATGAATATATTGAAAAAGGCATAAAATTATAGACAAGGAAACAAAATAATGTCTCGAAAATATATAAAAATTTTTGGGTTCTCAAACTCATTCTTTCGAGGTGTCACAGCACCCATTGACAGTACAACCCATGGTGGGGTGACTTCATTGATTAGGCCTGATTTTCATAATTTCTTTATTAGTTGTTAGTTTATGCATGCACTGATTTTCTTTCTTAATTTAATTTAATGGCTACTAGCAAAGGAAAAGGCAAGATTCATTGGGATTTAGGCACTTAACTAAATATATGATCATTGACTGCCACAAAATTTTGATTCAATCCAACAGCAATATATGTGCGTGCGTTTGTGTGTGAGAAACTTAATATGAATAGTTACACCAAATCATACAATATGATCAAACTTAATAAGTCATAACTTGATATGATCAAGTCAACTAATAGTTGCACCAAATGAAGAGGACTATATATATATATATATCAATGGTTAATACTCTCTGCTTATTACCACCTTCCCAGCAAGTGACCTATTCGTGCTCCAATGGTTAGTCACAAAATCATGTTAAGAGGCTTTAGATGGATTAAACTCTAGTCTTTGTCATAAAAGCAAAATTTTCTTTTATTTGCCTTAATCAGAAATAAACATTCCGTGATAGAAAAGTACAACATTTGAGACTTATAAAAGTACCTAAGCAAAATAGAAAAGAACCAAGTAAAGAATCTGTCAAAATTTGCTAAATGGTGATGATTATGTTAAGCTAACGATATTGGCATTTTTGAATAAAATTACATGCTACATTTCTAGTCCCTAAATGCCTAATTTTTATGGTAATCTTTAATTTCTGAATTAGTATGATAAACCACAGCATCATTTCATCACAAAAACCTATCACATTTTCACTTTCACTTCTAGTATTGCAGCTTATAAAGCCTATCGCATTTTCACTTCTTGACTTTTAAAATTTGAATATGCTCACAATCTCTGCTATTCTCTGCTTCAAACACCAACAAAGTCATGCCACTACTACCAGAAGATGGAAAAATAGAAAATAAATACTACTGCTGCTATTACTAAAGCTACATTTTGACTACCCAGTCACAAAGACGGGAATGGAATATCCAGGTGTTCTAGACTTTTGAGTAATAAGAACTAATCCAAAAGTATCAAAACAGAATGATATCAAAAAGAAAGACAGCAAAAGTTCAATTCTAGATTGTGAGACACAAACTATCGAACAAATGGTAGGCACAATGATGCTATGTATGTAAGATGCACTTTGCATTAGAATCCTATGGGCAGAGCATTCTATATCAAGTTCAAAAAGAGCAGCACCCAAATTTACTGCGAGTTGGGTGATGATTTTTAGTAAGTCACTTGGCCGAGTAAGGCACCGCCTGGGCACCCCCTCCATCACCCATCTCACTCCTGCCTCATTTCCCACGCAGTCCCCGGAGAAGAAAAAAAGCAATAAAAAAAAGCTATCAATTTTGTCTAAAATGTATAGGTTACCTGGTAGTAATCTTCCTTCAGATGTTCCTTCAATGTTGTAAGTAGATGTTCCTTCAGATGTAGGTTCGGTTGTGAGAGAGGTGAAGGATTTTGGTTTTTTAAGAGAGAGTTAACCTGATAGAAGGTTTTAGGATGAAAAGAGTAAAGTTCATTGCACATTGGCGTACTTAGAATTTTTCCCAAAAAAAAAATGGCGCTGAAGTGTAGCGCCATTCCCTTTCCCGCTTTTGTTTTTTCCTTTTCACATCTATTTGGACAAGTTAAAGTGATACGACATCGTACTCGTCATTTTCTTTGTCACTTTAATGACGTTCCCTACTGTATGTTACATTAACTTTCTGTTGTGACACTTTTAGTAAAATGTCATATTAAATGTGTGACTAAAGGTCATTTTTGTAGTAGTGTCCCCGTTCACCATTACATACCCTAGTGCTGGGCCCGCTCTTCTTTTATATAAGGTGATACTACTCGAGTATGCGAAGCAAGATCTCTCGATAGATCAAGCTTATGTTTTTCTCATGGCTTAACAAGATTCCTGACCAAACCCATGCCGGCTCGAGTTCAAGGTCGGCCAATGAGATTTGGGCATCCCCCACTATTACCACTAAGAGTCGAGGAGATTCACTCCATTCGACTTATGCAATCATAGCATAAATAATTAGTGAAACACTTCACTTAAATATTCACTTCAACTAATTCACTTCACGTAATTCAAATACATTTCACTTAAATGAGAACGAGTGCGATAAAGTACACACTTGACTTGGCATTTTCACAATATCCAATCACTAATAACAATCAAGCACGTAACACTTTTTCACACACTTGACACTCACCAATCAAAAACAAGGAAGTACTGCCCAATTGAGAGTTTAGGCGCCCACTGTGAGATCCTCTAGAAGGTCCCCTTGAGTGCCTGAGCAAATAATAATTAACTATCACACACTATTGCTTATAAGTCTCTTGTTAACAACGAGATCTTACACTTGTACAATCTAAAAAAAATATCATGGAATTGAGATTTACTTGCTCAAAATTCAAGGTTCAAAAGTGAGGATTTATTAACAAAAGAAAAACTGATTTCCTTCACGAAATCGAGTTTAAAACGATCAATCATTATCAAAGGGTAGAGAAAAGTTTCCAAAAACTCATTTCTCATCAAGTTCGAAAATTTCAATTTTAAGGAGAAATTTTTGAAAAATCATATTTTACACTCCTTAGGTCCAAAATTGGAAAATCTTATGCCATTGGAATCTTGTTTCAAAGTATTAAAAGTTCCTAGAAGACATTTTTGCAAGATTCTAAACGGAAAACATTCAAATTTCGGTAAACTTTGGAAATTCGGCAAAATTCACAGAAAGTGAACTAGCCTCTGAAATTAGTAACTCAATTAGAATTCCAACTAAGGTTTAAAACACAATAAACGGAACTAAAATCAAAGTTTTGAGCATTGATATATATAGCAGATCAAAGTTGGTCGCATTTTATGAACCGTTCAGTCATTTTCCAGATTTGAAAGGCTATCTTTGAAGTATTATTTGGCCATCGAATTGGCATTGAAAATACACCAAATTCGCTACACTAAATCATCCATATATGAACTATATCGCTACCAAATTTCACACAAAAACTCACGTGGGAAGGCAGTTAACAAAATGACTGAAGTTTGTGAAATTTTCAAAACAAATCTGCCAACTCAAGCTTCTCTTTCCTTTTCAAATGCTTCATATCATGAAATCAGTCCAATTTTTGGGTTATGAAACATTTCATAAGCAATTTGTAGTTGGTTGACATTAAAATCTCAAAATAAAACCTCTCACAAGCAACCAAACCAGTCAGCCAGCATGAAAAGAGGGTTTTCCAGATTTGCTGCAGTTCGGGAATTGGACAATATCTCACTCAATAGAGGTTGGAATTGGAAATGGTTAGTGGCATTGGAAACTACATTCAAAAGGCTATAATTCATTAGAACAACTCATTTTGAAATTCAGTTGGCAAGTGAGAGAGAATAGAGCCACAAGTTGCAGCTTCTAGCTTTCCCTCGGTTTGACAATGAAACAGGACAGCAGACTTTACTCAATCACTACAGATGACTCGGTTCGAATTCGAAGGTGCATACACCGTTAGAAAATTACAGATGTCTAGTTTTGAATGCCACTGATGGCACTCAATTCCGATGTCCGGGCAGAGAGATATGTTCATTCAAAAAACACTGCCAGAGGACCACTGTTACACATTTTTCAGATTTGAAAATTTTCGAAATTTCAACTTTTACCCAACCAAATCAAGTGATTTTTAGTGAAAATTTTCCATACATCCTATACAACATATCTACATCAAATTCAAGGTCATTTGAGCATCAAAAATTTGAATCAAAGCTTCAAGAAAAACAGGGTAGATCTTTGGTGTGAGAACCCATAAAAACCCTAATCTTTTCCTAGGGTTTATTTGCCCTTTTGGTCTGGATTTGGCAAATGGCTGCCAAATTGAGCTAGTTGAACATATCTTTTGTATAGCTCATGTATTAAAACCCTAAGTGTACTTTTGGGGCGTTTTCTCTTTTGATTTGGCAAACCGTGTATATGTATTAACTTTTGAAAACTTTTGAATGTCCTTTTGGATTGTAATCGCTAAAGTTCAGATGTGAATGTTTGCGTGCTCTTTCGGTTGGGTTTTGACGGGTCGGTTACTATTCATGACCGACTCCGGATTTCATTTTTTTTTATTTTGGGTTATTTTACCATTTTGACCTGTTTACGCTCGTTTGTAAGTTTCGGATCGCTATAGATAGTTCTAGTCTGCCTCGTTAGTCCTGGCGAGAGCTGGGCAGGCAGTCCGCTAACCCCTTTGGTTCGCCTTAGGGGAAAGTGGGGATGTCACATTTGGCTTCTTCCTATACAATTTTCTTTTGGTTTTCCTTTTACTATACTAGCAAATCTCATCTTGTTTAACACATAATTACCTCAAAAAACATTCATTATCACCATATCAGTCCAATATATCCATTGTGGGATTTCATAGAGCCCACTCCAACCATTTAAATTCAAACAACAACAATAATAATGAAGCTACAAGCTTCCTAGCAAAGATCAACCCACTAAAACCAAGATTAGATGGTTGGATGATTACCTCCTACTCCTTTGAGTGAAACCAAAAATTTTGCACCTCCAAGACCCAAGAAAAATCGTGAAAAAGATGTCCTCCATGAAGATGTTCTCGACTCGTGTGACGACCCCACTTCTCCCAAGGGCGAACCCAAGGGTATCGGCGGGCCGCCTGCCTAGCTCGCGCCAGGACTCAAACCTTAAAGCGATAAAAACCAGAAAATCCAAAAGAGTACCTTACATACTATATACAAATCCCAAAAAGGTTATAATTACATTCTCCAAAAGTACCTGCTCAAACTATTACACCCTTATAATTACAACCAAAACTAAAAGGTAGACCCTAAGGAGGGTCCTTATACAAACTACCACAATAAAAACAAACATCCTAATTGTCCAACTATGACAAACCAATACTAGTGTAAGTGCCCATAAGTCCCCGCGTCGGCCCCTGCTAAGGAAAACAAAAGGAACGGGGTAAGCTATATGGTTAGTAAGTAAACAAGGGCAAAAGCGTAAATGTCACGTAACCACAGTTACTCAATAAGAGTAAAGCAAAAGCAGAAAAGTAACATCACATAATAAGGATACAGGTGGCTCCAAAGCCAAGTCGTTGCCATGCGTGACCTCCTGTCGACACTCCGTCGACCATACATAAGGTCCGTAGAACTCCACTTGTACACCCACCGAACACCTTATCACCCTCACTGGCCAGTCACCTCACAAACTTGCCCAGGCGAACGAAATCACAAACTTGAGCTTGAGTCACAAGCTCGGGTCACAAAATTGGTTCACATACTCAGCGAACCGGGTTCACAAACTTGGTGACCTCAAACCAAGTTGGACTGACTTCGACCAAGCCCTAACCGGCTCGAATAGTCCATCTAGGTATTGAGTTCAACCTCAAACTCACAAAATTCACAAAATTATTCAAAAGTCACCCTGAGCCACCAGCTCAAGGGTTTTAGTTCCAAAATTACTCATATACATAAGCCATGTACAAATATGTGTGCAAATTAGGGTTTAGAGCGAGTGCGATAAAGTACACCCTCGTCTAAGTACCCTCTTCATACATATCGAAACACATAAGCAACTAACATACAAAAGCGGCCTGAATACTTACTCCAAATACAAAAGTAGTACAAAAGCGGAAATCACTTCGTTGGTTGGCTAGTAGTGGGCCCCACCGGCTCCGCCTAATTCACCACCGTCTGAAATCGAAGATTGTGTCACAATATATCACAAACAGCTACTCACACACGTAAAACAAGCAAAACGGCAAAATTGGCACGCGCAAGTGCGAAAACGGCAAAAAGGGGCACACGCGCGCGCGCGGAACGGCAAACGGGACGGCCAAATCGGCCATCTTAAACCGTTTTGGTCGAAAGTTAGGCTAGGAGTGTCGGATCAAGGTGAGCGAGATACCATTTCGAAGCTAAGAGGAAGGGCTACAATTCTCATGAAGACATCTCAACCCAGATCTCAATAGGTATAGGTCAAAAAGGCACGAAATAGTGCCAGCTGTTTCATGGCAAGTTACCAAAGATGCCCTGTTTGCAAGGCCGTAACTCACGGCTCAGAAATCGAAATCAAGAAATTCCAAAGGCGTTAGAAATCTGAGACATAAGGCTAAAACTTTGATGTTTTGGCCAAGACCTGAATCCACTCAGAACAGAACGAAAATCGAGTGTCAACGTACCCGTCAGAACTGTCCAAATACAAGGCAGTTCTGACGAGCGTTATTGTTTTGATCATAACAGGAGCTACGGAACTCGGTTTTCAACGTACTTTATACCGTTTCGAAGCTGAGACCAAGATCTAAATTTATTATGAAGGAGTCGATACCCAGATCGTATGGAATCAGAACGGAAAAATGCACGGCAGAAACTGAAATGCAAAACGTACACAAACGGACGTCTAAAACAGGTCTGAGGGTTTTGTCTATAACTCGGAATACATTAATCCGTTTGACCTGAAATTTTACAGGTAGATTCAGCACTTAAAAGGCTACAACGTTGAAGAAGGCCACTTAACCCAGTTTCGAGTGTAACTAGGTCAAAACTGTAAGATACTAAACCAGAATTGTAAAACAGGTGAACAAACCGCAACCTGGTGCAAACAGCATAACTCAGCCTACTTAAGTCCAAATTCAGAAATTTCAAAGGCATACGAAAGCTTAGAAACAAGGCTACATTTCATCAGAAGACTAGAACAACCAATTCTGAAGTTATCCTATCCAAAATCACCAATTACAAGTGCAGTTCTTACATTCGGACAAAACCAGAACAGCAAGGGTATTTTCGACTTTTCTCACTCTACGCTACTCCGATTGACCTGAAATTTTACAGGCACCTATAAAATGTCATTTCCTACAACTTTCATGTTTTAAGCCAAGGCCAATTCAGCCTCTATATAGGACCAAAATATTCGGACAGAATGAAGAACCAAGAAACCCCAATTTTCCAGATTTCATTCAAAACAGAAATCACTTGCAATCTTCCACTTTTTCCACCATCTAGCATCATTACATACCATTTCCAACCATCATATATAGCCACACAATCATGCTTATATTAAAACAGGAAAAATCCCAATAAATATAAAACTTCACTAAATCATCCACAAATCAAGATATAAACCATAATTTTTCATCTCTTAACACCACTAAGCATGAATTAAGCTTCATTAGGTGAAGGAGAGAGTTCATTCATTACTCACCTAGTAAAACAAGAGAGAGGGAGTTGCTTGTCACCTTAGCTTCCACAAACACTTCACCAATCAACTTACTAATACCAAATGAAGAGGTTTTATGGAAGGAATTCAAGATTAACCGGTTAGTTTATGAGATTGAGCAAGATTAGGACAAGGAATTGAGAGAGATTTTTCTTTCTTCCTTTGGAGAGAATTTCGGCCAAGAGAGAGAAAAGAATGAGGAAGATTAAGCTTCATTTGTCTTATAAGAAGGTTGGAAAAAATAAGAATTAATTCTAGCCACAAGTTTGGTTAACACTTGGTTGAATCACAACCACACAATTTTCTCTCTCTTGTTGCATTTTGAACCACTAATTTTCGGCCAATAAGAAGCTAAGAGGGGGGAAGATATTTTGCTCTATTAGTGGTAAACTTGCATGGCAAGTAAGTGGTGGTCAATTGGTGCGTTCAATCGGTAATGCGCGGGACCCGCCGGTTCGCGCCGTTTTTTCTTAAAACACACGTACTAGGGTTTTTACTTCCTATTCACTAATCTTATCTTATTGCTCCTAATTACATATTATTTCTCACTTAAAAGTCACTTTTAATCACCAAATTTGATCCTTTTTCCGTACCAAAATTTCATCCGGCGAAAATCACAAAAAACCCTAATTTTGCTCCAATGCTGAAACCGAAGAGTGAAACCCTACTTTCTAGGCTCACTTGCACTTATTATGGAATAATTGGATAGTAGGGCTTTAAATCTTAATTCCTACATAGGGTTTTCGAAATACTCCTAAAACCAAACGTTACCGCCCAGCTAATGAATATATCAACGTAGAACGGACTGGGGCCTCACAACTCGGCATTTTCACAATATCCAATCACTAATAACAATCAAGCACGTAGCACTTTTTCACACACTTGACACTCACCAATCAAAAACAAGGAAGTACTGCCCAATTGAGAGTTTACGCGTTCACTGTGAGATCCTCTGGAAGGTTCTCTTGAGTGCCTGAGCAAATAATAATTAACTATCACACATTATCGCTTATAAGTCTCTTGTTAAGAAAGAGATTGTACACTTGTACAATCTAAGAAAATGTCATGGAATTGAGCTTTATTTGCTCAAAATTCAAGGTTCAAAAGTGAGGATTTATTAACACAAGAAAAACTGATTTCCTTCATGAAATTGAGTTTAAAACAATCAATCATTATCAAAGGGTAGAGAAAAGTTTCCAAAAACTCATTTCTCATCAAGTTCGAAAATTTCAATTTTAAGGAGAAATCTTTGAAAAATCATATCTTGCACTCCTTAAGTCCAAAATTGGAAAATCTTATGCCGTTGGAATCTTGTTTCAAAGTATTAAAAGTTCCTAGAAGACACTTTTCCAAGATTTTAAACAGAAGACATTCAAATTTCATCTTAAAGTGGCTGATTCGCACTACAAGACAGTTTCAGTCCTAGTTTTCGGCAAACTTTGGAAATTCGGTAAAATTCACAGAAAGTGAACTAGCCTCTGAAATTTGTAAATCAATTAGAATTCCAACTAAGGTTTAAAACACAATAAACGGAACTGAAATTGGAGTTTTGAGCATTGATATATATAGCAGCTCAAAGTTGGTCGCATTTTATAAACCATTTAGTCATTTTCCAGATTTGAAAGGCTATCTTTGACGTATTATTTGGCCATCGAATTGGCATTATGAATACACCAAATTTGGTACACCAAATCTTCCAAATATGAACTATATCTCTACCAAATTTCACACAAAAACTCACGTGGGAAAGCAGTTAACAAAATGACTGAAGTTTGTGAAATTTTCAAAACAAATCTGCCAACTCAAGCTTCTCTTTTCTTTTCAAACACTTTATATCATGAAATCAGTCCAATTTTTAGGTCATTTATGAAACCAAGGTTCAAGAAAAATTTCATAAGCAATTTTTAGTTGGTTGACATCAAAATCTCAAAATAAAACCTATCACAAGCAACCAAACCAGTCGGCCAGCATGAAAAGAGGGTTTTCCAGATTTGCTGCAGTTCGGGAATTGGATTATACCTCACTCAATATAGGTTTGAATTGGGAATGGTTGGTGGCGTTGGAAACTACATTCAAAAGGCTATAATTTATTAGAACAACTCATTTTGAAATTCAGTTGGCAAGTGAGAGAAAATAGAACCAAAAATTGCAGCTTCTAGCTTTCCCTTGGTTTGACAATGAAACAGGATAGCAGACTTTGCTCAACCACTACAGATGACTCGGTTTGAATTAGAAGGTGTATATATATTGTTAGAAAATTACGAATGTCTAGTTTTGAATGCCATTGACGGCACTCAATTCCGATGTCCGGACAGATAGATATGTTCGTTCAAAGAACACTGACAGAGGACCACTATTACACGTTTTCCAGATTTGAAAATTTTCGAAATTTCAAATTTTACCCAACCAAATCAAGTGATTTTTGGTGAAAACTTTCCATGCATCCTACACAACATATCTACATCAGATTCAAGGTCATTTAAGCATAAAAAATTCAAATCAAATCTTCAAGAAAAACAGGGCAGATCTTCAGCTTCTTCCTATACAATTTTCCTTTGGTTTTCCTTTCACTTTCCCAACAACTCTCATTTTGTTTAACACATAATTACATCAAACAGCATTCATTATCACCATATCAATCCAATATATATATTGTGGGATTTCATAGAACCCACTCCTGTAACAGCCCCACCTCCCCCTAAGGCGAACCAAAGGGTTCGGTGTGATACCCCGACTTCTTTAAACCCTAAATTCTAAAAAAAAAGCCTAGTTTACTTGATTGAAACCCTAATTTACTTGTGACCAACAGGTTTTTTTAAATCCCTCATATTTTAATTGAAACCCTAATTTTTTCACTGGAATTGTAAAATTCCTCACGTTTTGCCTTTTATTTGAAAATTATTCATTTACTATGGCTCTACTACCCAATCATTCCTCAATAGGTGAAAATGAACCTAGGAAGTAGGGTTTCACTTTTCGTTTCCAAGTTAAGAGCGAATTAGGATTTGACGTTTTTCCGTAGTATGATTATTCGGTACGAAGTAGCGATCAAATTTGGTGCTTAAGAGTGACTTTTGGGTGAGAAATAATATGTGATTAGGAGCAATGATATAAAGTTAGTGAATAGGAAGTAAAAACCCTAGTACGCGTGATTTAAGGAAAAACGGTGCGAACCGACGGGTACCGTTTGTTACCGGGTAAACAAACCACTTGACCCATACTTTATTACCTTAATCTTCTCATTTTATTTCAGCTAATTAACCCTCAAATTATCTCATACATCAGCCACAATATTTGACCAAGAAAACAAGAGAGAAAAGAAAAAAATTGACTTCCAATCCAAGGGTGACATTTGTCCACTTTGACCCAACTTACTTCCTATAATTTTAACCTTCTTGAAGCTTCAATTGAGCCCCATTTCCAGCCCTCCAGCCGTGAGAGTGAGAGAGAAAACAAGAGAAAGAAAGCTCTAATTCCATCTTGGGTTTTGTTTGATTTAGTGAGAAAACAAGAAAACTAAACCGATTAACTTGCAAATTGAAAGCTTGGGAAGCTAAGGGAACTAGAAATTTCAAGAGGAGGTGAAGTATTACTCTTGCAAGCTTCATTTTTTGAGGTATTTTCTGCCTATACATGCTATATAGATGATATATGTTGTATCTAAGCTTATATAGGAGGTTGTGGTGCTGGATTGAGGCAAGAAATGAAGAAAGTTTCATTGAATCCCAAAAATTCCAGATTTCTGGAAAATTTCAGCCTTGTTCTGTCCGATTTTATTGTATCATGTTAGAGGCCGAATTAGGCTTAGAATAAAACATGAAAGTTGTAGAGAATAATATTTTATAGGTACCTACAAAATTTCAACTCAATCGGAAAAACGTACCCTATGAAAAGACCAAAATACCCTCGCTGCCCTAGGATATTTCCAGTGATCCGTTTTAGACAATTCATCTAGTTGGCTGCATCTGTTCACTATGATCCGTGCTGATTTAGACATTTTCCAAAACATGAAAGTTTTAGCACCCTGTCTTAGATTTTTAAAGCCTCCAAGAACTCCTTAAACGGACTTTGGTAGCCTGAGATATGACCGTTTAAATGAAGTATGGTTAATTAGCCGATTTGTTGGAACCTAGTTCGGTGAACTGCGAATTTGACTGGGTTACACTGGAAATTTGACTAAGTGATCTTCATTAAAGTTGTATCTTCTTATGTCCTGAATATTCCTACCAAATTTCAGGTCAAATGGATTAGAGTAGCCTGAGTTATGGCCAAAATAGTCGCATCTATTCTAAACTCAGAATTCTACCGCGTTTCTTGTTTTAGCCTCTGACCATGTTCTGTCCGTTTTGATAACGTACGAACTGGGTGTTGACCTCTTCATAAGAAATATAGATCTTGGTCTTCGTTCGCTCGAGCAAGTTTGTGAGGTGACTGGCCAGTGAGGGTGATAAGGTGTTAGATGGGTGTACAAATGGAGTTCAACGGACCTTATTTGTGATCGACGGAGTGTCGGCAGGAGGTCACACATGGCAAACGACTTGGCTTTGGAGCCAACCTGTATCCTTCATTTGTATTGTTATTTTTGCACTTGACTTGATATTTTGCGAAATAGTTGTTTATTTAAATGTGAAATTTACGCTTTTACCCCATTTACTTACTAAGCATATAGCTTACCCCGTTTCCTTTGTTTTCCTTAGCAAGGGAAGACGCGGGGGACTCCTTGGCACATTCACTAGTATAGTTAGGTGTGCTTGTAATGGTTGAATAATTAAGATGTTTATCCTTATTTTAGTGATCTGTATAAGGACCCTTCTTCGGGTTATTTTCTGATTTTGGTCATGATCATAAGGTGAGGTAATAGTTGGATAACTTCTTTTGAAGATGTATATCGTACTCTTTTGGTTTATCTAGCTTTTATTGCTTTAAGTTTTGAGTCCTGGCGCGAGCTGGGCAGGCGACCCGCTGAACCCTGGGGTACGCCCTAGGGGGAAGTAAGGCCGTCACATTCGGCGGATCGCCTGCCCAACTCTCACCGGGACTCACTCACACACTACAGTCTTCAAATAAATTACAATATATATCTCAAATATTATATCAAATTCTCCATGAATTACATACCACAAGTGAAGCGAATACTAGTTCCCGAGCGTGGAACATACACATACACTCGTTCAATCCCAAACATTTATACAAACCCAACTATTACACAAGATGAATCTAAAACTCAAAGTATATAGGAGATAATCCATCTGTAGACACCAAATTTTTGGTGTAATTTCATGTACTTTTTATTTTGTAGTTTTAGTTTTATTCGTTTTTAGTTTCTAGTTTTATTTTTATTTTTAAGTTTTTATCATAGAATTTCTTGAAAAAAAGGAAAAAAGAAAAAAAAATTCAAAAAATATGATTTAGTCGTTTGTAATTTAAATTCAATGCTTTCTTGAAAGTGAAAAAAAGAAAAAAATGAAAAATGAAAGAAAAAGATTGAAAATGGCAATTTTGTTGTTTTAGTTTGTTTATTTTGATGTAAAATTGTTGTTTTTATTACTTAGTTTTTATTATCATTTTTGTTAAATTACCTTTAAAAAAAAAGAAAGAAAACAAAGAAAACAAGCCGCGGCATGCAAGCTGCGTTTTTTTTTCCGCAGCTTGCAAAGAAGGACTTGGCAGCCCTTTGGCTGCAATTTCAGAGGAAGTGGCTGGGGGTTTTAGGGTTGAATGTCCCATATAAATAGAAAAAGAAAGAGAGCCGCAACAGGGAGTTTTGGGGAGAGAGGATTGACGGCTAAAAAACTGAAGTTTTGGGAGATAGAGAGAGAGAGAGAGATCGAGCGACGGCTGCGCAGGAGAAAAACTGAGAGAGGGGAGCGACTAGGGTTTTAGAAGGAAAAGAACGCAGCTTTGTGGCGGCTGAAAAAAAAAGACTGAAAGAGAGGGAGCATACGGGGAAGAGGTTGGATAACAGCTGGGTTGAACAAGGGAAAAAGGAAGTTGGGGTGAGATTGAGAGAGGAAGAACTGAGCAGGAAGAAGCGAACAGCTAAGGGAAGAAATACAGAAAATTAGAGAAGGGGACAAGAGGCTAGAAAAGAAACCAACGAGAGAGGTTGACGGGGGAGAGTTAGATAAAAACAGCGGCAAAGGGAAGAGGTTTTTGTAACAACGGCAAAAGAGAGCGATCAAGAGAAAGGCTTGGGACGGCTGGAAAATCAGAAGACTGGCGGCTGAAGGAAGCAGAGCAACGAACTTCGGGCAGTGGCAGGGAAGAGAGCTTCGGTATCAACAACCGAAAGGGAAAAGAAATTACAGAGCATCCGCAACATCAAAGGATCCCAACGTCGATATTGACTGAAGTGGTGGAGCTGTCATTTTTGCAGCTACTCTCCATCTACTGCCGTGCACTCCATCACCACCGGCAAAATCTTCACCAAGGCCGTGAGCTGCAAGACAAGAAGAAGAAAGCTTCGGGTAATGACGGAAGAAAAATCGCAGGAATCTCTTTTGTAAAAGTTCAGCCTGGCTGATGAACTGGCCTACTTTAGGACCAGATTCCCGTTTTGATTCAAGCCTTCTGAAGGATCTTTTGATTTCTGCACACTCTTGGGAGGCCATAGAGGAAATCTCGTTCACAAATCTCTGGGAAAAGATCCCAAGAAGACCGCTAAATCAAGAGCCAAAGTGGCGGCTTCATCAGCGCGAAGTTCTGCGGCGGCGACGTCCGCGACTTCATTTCTGGAATCAGCAGCGCTTCCTGGCATTTTCCACTCTCAACGAAACCCGTAATCACCCTCATCTTGGTGTAACTTGTTTGGAGAAGTTCGCGTGAATGGAGCTGCAAAGTTGCAGCAGAAAATTGCAGGTAGCCATCTGTTTCTTTATCTTGTTTTGGTTTGTTTTCTTGGAAATCTGGTTGAAGCAAATGATCATGGCACTCCATTGCAGTCTTCTCATTTTCTTCCTCTCCCCCTCCTCCTAAGTTATTGCGTTCCAGTTGAGTGTTGAATCCATTGGGCTGTTTTATACAAATGCATTTGGGATAAATGGAAAAGTGACCGAAAGAATGGTAGCTGGAAAATTTGCAGAATGCATGGTTTTCTTTGTGTCTCTTGCATGAGTTTCATCCTATGTTTTGATTGCTTAGATGTTAAAATTCTATACTCGGTTGTTCAGTTAGAGTTTTTGATGTTTGGTGGGTAGAGTTTAGATCAAAATTGAGCATGCGAATTGAAACTTGCATTTGGAATTTGAAATTGCAGCAAAGGTGTTTGGCCGAAAATGTTGCAGAAAGCTGCTTGCTTCGATGCTTTGCGTGCATGCTGTCATCTTATTTCTTTCCTTTGTTGTTGTGCTTATTGTTGTGCAAACACTCAAGTAGCCCAGAATTGCTGTTGTTTAATTGGATTCACCGCAAGTTTCCTCCTTTGACACCATTGCTGCATTTTTTTGTTTTCCTTCACCGAAGTTTGGCTGTGGGAATCATTAAAGTTGAATGATCATACATGCATTTAAGGATTGGAGATTTGTGTGATGTCTAGTTTAAAAGGTCTTGGTTAAATTTTGTGCATTTGGAATATGAAATCCAAGTTTGGAAGTAAAAATGCAGCATGCCTACACTGTCGGTTGCTGAATTTCCCAAGTAAAAAAAACCAGGAGCTATCCAAATGTTGCATGCCCCTTTTGGCCAACTTTTGGTGTTTAAATCTAAATTTATGTTTGCAAAGTGAGAGGATAAGATAGCGGTCTTGTTTTTCTAAGGGTGAATCTTGTTAAGAGTTGCGGGTAGCTTGCTATTCTAAAAATTGCAGCAGAGATATTTAGTTGGAAGTTGCAGAATTTTAAGCCTCACGTAGCTGCATGTTTTTGCATGAAAATAATTTCTGAAAATTGAACTTTGGCCCCCCAAGTCTCCCTTTGTTTCACTATGACCCAACCAATTGAATGATTTCCTCAATTTGATCCTTGGCAGCTCTAATTTTACAGCTTTTCATTGCTTGTTTGCTTCAAGTAACTACCATGCTTTGTTTAAATTACACTTAATGCATGAATTTAAGAGCTTTATGGCCATGTGAACCCGTGTTTGCATGTTTTCTTTAATTTTCCCAAATAAATTGGTACCTTAATCATTTCTTTTATTTTGGAGGATAAATAAGTGACTTCACCCCATTAGAGCTCCATTTCAAGGGAGGTATAATTTCTTTTATCCTTTTTTGTCTCTCCTATGTGATCCAATGTGTTAAGTGAGAATTGCATGTCTACTTTGTTTTCATTGCTTTTCCTTAATCTCTTTCATTTATTTCATTTACTTTTGCTTTTAATTAAGTTATTCTTTTATGGGGTATGTGTACACCTCTTGGCTTGTAATAGATAGGGTTTGGAGGAGCATTTGATGAAGACCTATTGAAGACGTGTGCCTAGCTAGCAAATGTAATAGGTCCATTAGCTTAATTGCTTGCTTTTGTTGCTATGTGTTAATTTGCTTTATTAGGTTTTTGCATCTAGTCGAGCATGCTAAGTGTTATGTGCTATGTGTTTACGAGTGTTTGGCATGTCTACTTGCTTTCTATAGCCATGGATGAATGTGATGGATGAATGTATGTCACCACACTAGTCCAACGCTAGTTGTGGCTCATTTATAGAAAGGGCTAGTCCAATGCTAGACCCAATAGGTCATTCCCCTTTCATTAGTGCATACTTGCATGTTCACTACATTTCATGCATTTTTCTTAGTTTTATCATTTGGCATGCTCCTCGAACCCTTTTTCCCCTCATTTTAGGATTTTTGCACATCATGCTAGTTATAGGGTACATTTGCTTGAAGAGTCCCCTTTCGATAAGGGAAACGAGCGAGTGTGGCTATGAAATAGCCTTAGCACGCTAGTTCTCCTTTCTAATCAAAGGGAAAATTGAAGTCACAAAGTTAGGACTCCCCGTTCCCGTCTTGATGCATTCCTATAGGATTCATGCATTTTACTCATTCGCTATCACATACACTCCTACTTTATATTCTAACCTGTTATTCTTGGTTTTGATGATCACAAAAGTTTGTTTATACAGACCAAGAAAGTGAACACTTTGATCAGGTCTGTTGGAACAAAGAAAGCATATGTTCGTTTATCTCCTGACTACGTTGCTTTGGATGTGGCAAACAAGATTGGAATAATATGAATGAATTTAGTCATTGTTTTGTTTTCGATCAAAGATATTGTCTTTTAAGTATGTCTAGTTTGTCATTCTTGGTACTTTGCAATATTTGTCTAACCTTCCTCAAATACAAGTGTTTTTTGTCTATCCAAGAATCAGGTTCAAATATGTCATGAAATGTAAAACAACCAAAATGAGAAGCAAAAACAGGACAATCAGGTCGGACGGCCGAAAGGAAACTGTCGGACGTCCGAAAAGATAAAGAACATCAGGAAGGAAGCACCGTCGGACGCTCACATGGAAGCATCGGACGTCCGGAAGGATCGGACGCTTGCCATCGGACGCTAATCAACCGCATCGGATGTCCGAAAAATTCCAAGATAACTTGCTAGCTCTCGGCCCAAGGTCGGACGCTGTGCTGTCGGACGACAAAGAACTTATCGGACGTCCGAACCTCAACTTGGCTATCATCGGACGATTGGTTCGGACGATGATTCGATCGTCGGACGTCCGACAGCCCCAACGGCTAGTTGACTCTTCAGCTGCCTTCTATCCGTTGGAAGCATTGATGAAGCCCATTTCTGGATCCCTTTAAAATCAAACTGGTCTGAACGAAGTAGGGACTTTTGCTCACTTTGTTTACAAGTTCTCAAGAGATATTTTAGCTAGAAAATAGTCTCCAAAGCAGATTTGTATTAAAGTGGTGTGAATTTCTGTTGAGCATTTCTTTTGTGGTTGAAAGGATCTTTAGTGTAGCTTTGTTGAGGGTTTTCTGAGTGATTGTAAAACTTCCTAACTTGACTAAGTGAGGCTTAGGGCAAGGAGGAAGAGCTCCCTCCATTGTACATCTAGTTGATCTTCGTTCATCAAAGAGAAGTTGCTCTTCCTAGTGTTTGGTCTTCAAGTTTGGGTAAAGCTTGGTAGACACTTGGTTTGTTTCTCTATTTTATATTTCTGTTTAATAAAATCTTCATTGCTTATCTATACTTGCTTCTCTGATTAATATTGCTATTGTCTTCTAATCTACTTGGTTGATCATTACTAAAAAGGAAGGTAAATTTTCATTAAAGAAAAAGTGCATAAACTTGGTTAAGATTTTAATCAACCAATTCACCCCCCCTCTTGGTTGTCTGTGGGACTTACAATTGGTATCAGAGCTTGGTCTCCTTGAGATTAAGCTCTAACGGCTTGGAGTAAAGATGACAACCAGTCATGCTATGTTTGTTGAGGGGCAATCTGTTACTAGGCCTCCCATGTTCAGTGGCTCTAACTATGTTAGCTGGAAAGAACGAATGATTATCTTTTTGCAATCTATCGAAATTGAACTATGGTTTATTGTGAGTGAAGGACCGCATGAAGCTAACTTTCTTGATGCAGATACAGGGTTGCTTCGGCCAAAAACAAGAGTTGAAATGAATGCTCAAGATAGGACTAACCTCACATTGAATGCCAAGGCCATGAATGTTATTTATAGTGCCCTAGATTCAAATGAATCAATCAGAGTAAAAGGCTGCAAATCGGCTAAAGAAATGTGGGATAAACTAAGAGAAATCCATGAGGGTGGTGACAATGTGAAAGAACAGAAAAAGGCCATCTTGGTCACGAAATATGAATCATTTAAAATTGAACCTCTTGAGGATATTGACAAAATGTATTGCAGGTTCACTGACTTGATCAAAGATCTCGAGGCGTTGGGCAAAGAGTACACCTTGGGAGAGAAGAACAGGAAAATTCTCAATGCCTTGGGCAAAGAATGGGAAGATAAAGTGACAGCAATAGAGGAGGCCAAGGATTTAAGTTCTGTGCCTATTGAATCTATCATTAACTCACTAACCACTTATGAGTTGAAACTGAAATCTAAAGTGCAGGAGGAAGAGGATGCTAGAGCAAAGAGAAACATTGCTCTAAAGACTACTCAAGGTGAAGATGATTCTGCTCATCTGGATGATGAAGACTCGGATGGTGATGATAATGATCTTGCTCTCATCACCAGAGGCTTCAAAAGAATCCTGAATAAAAGAAAGTTTAGAAGGGGAGGACCTAGCAATCAATTCCAGAATCAGCCATCTATCGCAAAGTATAAAGGTAAACAAGATTTCAACAAGAAACAGTTGGACAAATGCTTCGAATGTGGACAGATTGGACATTATGCAAACGAATGCCCCATGAAGAAGATGAAAGATGGAAAAGCTGATCGAAAGCCAAGATTCAACAATTTTCAGATTACTTGGAATGAATGCAACTCCGAAGGGGAAGTTGAAGAAGAAGAAGAATCTGCTCAAATGGCCTTCATGGCTATTGGAAATAATGAGGTAACCTCCACACACTCTCAATCTGAAAGTGATAATGATGAAGATGATGATCTTGAATCTTTTGTTGAAAAACTGCATAATGCCTTGAAGGAATCCTATGATAAAAACAAGCAGTTAAAACAGAAAATGGCTTTTCTCATTCAAGAAAATGCAAGTCTTTTTCAACAAAATAAACAACTAAAGACCGACAATGAAAGTCTAGTAAGAGCTGGATGTAATGTTCAAGGTGAGCTTGATAGAAAGACAAATATTTGTGAAATGCTGAAGGAAAGACATGGTGATTTGAAAAAAAAGGATGGACAGCTTGGATGAGAATTTGAAAGCAAGAAAGCAGGAGCTTAACAAAAGGAACATGTTATCTACACATCCTACTACTTTTCAAAGAACATTTGCACACAACAAAATTGCACATGGTTTCACAACATATAGAAGAGGTGAATTAAGATATGTCAAACCAGTACATGTTAAGGACTCTTCCATTATGTGTGTTTTTTGTTGTCAAAGAGGGCATTTGAAAAGTAATTGCTATGTGAAAAGAAATCTGAACAAAGGGATGAAGTGCATGTGGTTAGTTAGATACAATGCTAACTATTATGGACCCAAAAATTAAAAAGGGGTACCAAACACGTTATCTTTTCAGGATAAAGGATCAAACAAGTCAAAATGGTTTATTGATAGCGGCTGCTCAAGGCACATGACCGGTGATCCTTCCTTGTTCATAAAGCTGAAATCAAAATCAAGTGGAAAGGTAACATTTGGTGATGATGTGAAAGCTAAGACAATTGGAATAGGTGATGTTGGTAAGGATGGTGAAACTTTTGTTCATAATGTGCTCTTGGTTGATAACTTAGGTTATAACTTGCTTAGTGTTAGTCAACTGTGTGATAAAGACTTGTATGTGTTATTTAAAAAGCATGAATGCATTGTACTTGATTCCAAATATAATGTTGTGTTCAAAGGTAAGAGGTTTAATGACATATATATTGTGATTCTTGATAAAGTTGATTCTTCTAGCTTAAAATGTCTTAAAGCTTCAAATGAAGATTCTTGGTTGTGGCATAGAAGACTTTGTCATTTTAACATGGATTTACTAAAGGAAATTTCGAAAAAGGAGTTGGTTAGAGGCTTGCCAAAAATTAGTTTTGATAAGGACAAAATATGTGATGCATGTCAATTTGGGAAGTAAACTAAAATTTCTTTTAAACCAAAAATGTGTGTATCTACTTCAAAACCTTTGGAACTCTTGCATCTTGATTTATTTGGTCCCACTCAAATCACTAGCTTGGGAGGTAAAAAATATTGTTTTGTAATTGTTGATGATTATTCCAGATACACTTGGGTGATATTTCTTGCTCATAAAGATGATGCCTTCAAGAATTTTACTTCAATGTTTGCTAAAGTGCAAAATCTGCTTGGGTTAAAAATTGTTAGGATTAGAAGTGATAATGGGACGGAATTCAAGTATTGTGGTTTTCCAGAATTTTGTGATCATAATGGTATAACACATGAGTTTTCTATTGCAAGGACTCCACAGCAAAATGGTGTTGTAGAAAGGAAAAACAGGACTCTCCAAGAGGCTGCTAGAACTATGTTGAATGAATGTAGGTTGCCTAAATATCTTTGGGCGGAAGCGGTAAACACTGCATGTTATGTGATGAATAGAATACTCTTGAGACCTATTTTAAAGAAAACTCCTTATGAGCTGATTTTTGATAAGAAACCTACGGTTGGTTATTTCAAAGTATTTGGTTGTAAATGTTTTATTTTGAATCTAAAGGAACATCTTGGTAAGTTTGACAAAAAATCTGATGAAGGAATATTTTTGGGGTATTGTGAGAATAAAAGAGGATATAGAGTTTTTAATAGAAGGACACTTGTGATTGAAGAAGCTATACATATAACATTTGATGAAGCCAATGATGATAATTCCAAAAGTTTGTGTGAGGATGATGATGTAGGTGTTCGAGAAGGAATGGAAAAGCTATCAATTGGAAATGAAGGAAGTTCTGAACCAGCAGCAACTGAAATGGAAAATGAAGTTCATAATGATCAAGAAGAGGAAGATGAAGACAAAAATGATGATCCACTCAAAGATCTTCCCAAGGCTTGGAAATTCAACCAAAATCATCCAAAAGAGCTTATAATTGGTGATCCATCCGAGAAGGTAAACACTCGTTCCTCATCTAGAAAATTGATTGATAATTTTGCTTTATTTTCTCTTTTTGAACCCAAAAATATCAATGATGCTTTAAAGGATGAAAATTGGATTTTTGTTATGCAAGAGGAACTTAATCAATTTGAGAGAAATGAAGTTTGGACACTTGTTGATAGACCTCAAAATCAACCTATCATTGGCACAAAGTGGATTTTTAGAAATAAGTTGGATGATAAAGGTGTTGTTGTAAGAAATAAAGCCAGATTAGTTGCTAAAGGATATGCACAAGAAGAAGGAATAGATTTTGATGAAACATTTGCTCCCGTAGCAAGATTAAGGCTCCAAGAGCTTGGTATGAAAGATTAAGTGGGTTCTTGATTGAAAAAGGTTTCAAAAGAGGTATTGTGGACACCACACTTTTTACTAAGCATGTGTTGAATGACCTTCTCATTGTGCAAATATATGTTGATGATATTATCTTTGGTGCTACTAATGAGTATCTATGTAAGGAGTTTTCCACCACTATGCAAAATGAATTTGAAATGAGTATGATGGGAGAATTAAATTTCTTCCTTGGACTTCAAATACATCAAACTCTTGAGGGAATCTTTATCAATCAAGCAAAGTATACCAAGGAATTACTGAAAAGGTTTGGCATGGAGGACTCAAAGCAAGTTGGAACTCCAATGTGCACTTCTACAAAGCTTGACAAAGATGAAGAAGGTAATCATGTGGATGAAAAGCATTATAGAGGTATGATCGGAAGCTTACTCTATTTAACTGCAAGTAGACCTGATATTATGTTTGCAGTTTGCTTGTGTGCTAGATTTCAATCGTGTCCAAAAGAATCACATTTGAATGCTGTAAAAAGAATTTTTAGGTATTTGAAAGGTACATTAGACTATGGTCTTTGGTATGCTAAATCCAGTGAGTTTGCACTATATGGTTATTCGGATGCTGATTTTGGAGGGTGTCGTGTAGATAGAAAGAGTACTAGTGGATCTTGTCACTTTCTTGGAAATTCTTTAGTCTCTTGGTTTAGCAAGAAACAAAATGCAATCTCATTGTCTACAACCGAAGCAGAATATATTGCCGCTAGTGCATGTTGTGCTCAACTTTTATGGATGAAGCATACCCTGAATGACTATGGATTGTTGTATGACTGCATGCCTGTATTCTGTGATAATACTAGTGCTATAAATTTGACCAAAAATCCTATTCAGCATTCTAGGACAAAGCATATTGAAATAAAGCACCACTTTATTCGTGATCTTGTTCAAAAAGGTGAAATTTGTGTAAATTATGTTAGTTCTAAAGATCAATTTGCTGATATTTTTACAAAAGCTTTGCCATTAGATCAATTCATTCATCTAAGATCAAAATTAGGAATGTTCGAAAAATCATCATAAATTTTTCATTGCCTTCGGACGTCCGAAAGAGGATGAACGGACGTCCGATGATGTTCTTCAGCCATTTTCCAGATTGCACCTGTTCGGACGCAGCTGTCGGACGCACAACTTCGTTCGGCCGTCCGACAGTGCAACGGCTCATTTTTTAAAATAACTTTCTTCCTTATTTGCTTCAGTCTCTTCCTATTCTATCTCCTCTCGAACGAAAACCCTCTCTTCTCTCACTCTCAAATTCGTACCATTCTGTAGCTACCATTCCCAAATTGACTCAACCAAAACATTTCCCCATCGTTTGCGTTTCATTTCTCCTGATCATTTCACCAAACTGAGTAACACTTCGCAAATCCCCAAATTTTCCTCACAACCCTACTCTTGCATAACCGCTCTGTCAAATCTCGTTCAAGGTGTTTTTGTCCCAAAATTTCTGTGCGATTCACTTCCCTACTGTTGTGTGCATCATTTGCATCCTCCATTCCACACATTTAGAACAATGGTGAATCTAAGGGGAGGAAAAGTTACTGCCGGACGCAAGCATCCACTCAGGGATGAGGATGAGAATCTTCCTACTGTCAAACGGACATCCAAACGCTTCAAAAGGGGAGCTATCAAGGGTCAAATGTCACGACCTACTCCACAACCCACTTCTCAACCAGAATCTGGACAGGGGACCTCTTCTCAACCGCCTCCTAAATCAGTCCCTCTCCCTCCATTCTTTGATGATGCTGCGAAAGACAAATACGCCTGGATATCTCAGAAGGGTGTCATCCCTCAAAGAACTGTAAACCCCTCTGAATTTCGTTCCATAGGTTTAGAATCCATTCTAAGTCTATTTGATTTCCAGAAATGGTCGCATCTCATTTCCATGCCCAATGTCTACTATCCTGATATGCTGCATCAATTTTTTGCTAACCTTAGGAAAGGAACTGACCAAACTGAGATCATGTCTAGGGTAAATGGGGTAGACCTAATCTTTGATTCTGATACTGTGAATTCCATTTTAAAGACTACCATTGAACGTTCGTGCAAAGATAAGGTTGCTAATTTCTTTTCTTATGAAGAGCTTCCTACTGCTGCAAATCATTTTGATGGGACAAAAATGTTAACTTATTTCAAAAGAAGTTTTTCTTCACCTGCTGATGCTAAGTTGAATGATTTGGCTCCTGTGAATTTGATTGCCTTTTCTATCATTTCAAACTTGCTTGTGCCCACTGATGGCCATAGAACTGATGCAAACAAAATGGAGCTGTATCTTTTTTACTGTTTTCGAGAAAAAATTCGGATTGATTTTGGCTTTGTCATGTGCAAGTTTTTACTTCGCTATGCTACTGACTCTCAAAGAAAACTATCCTATGGGAAGTTTCTTCAAAAGATTTTTGAATTTTACAAAGTTCCAATTCTAGGTGTTTGTCCCAAAGAAGCATCTTCTTATGCTTTTACCAGAGCATATTTTGAAAGGAAAAATCTTATTTTTAAAGATAATCTGTGGGCATATAAGGGGGCATCATCTAGTGAACAAAGATCTAAGACTGTACATGATTCTTCACCCATTTCACTCACTCCCATTCACCCTAGGAAGTCTACCACTAAAGCATCTTCCTCTTCCAGTAATGAGGTAATTGAGCTTTTTCATGAACTCAAACAGCATGTTCTTCTTCTAGAACATGGCCTAATGCTCACCATGTCTTCTGAGCAACAAGCTGCCTTTCTTGATAAAAAGAACCTTCTTTTTCCTCCACCTGTGGTTGAGGAAGTCTCACATGACAAAGAACCTCGAACCACTGATCCAGGTTCATCAGTTCCAGATCCGAATCCATCAACTCCTGTGACTCCTCATGGCCCTTCCACATCAGACAAAGGCAAGGCACCAATTGAAGAAGCTACTGAAGATGATGAAGAAACTGATGAGGAAGACCTCTCTCAATATCAGCTCTCTCGGAGGACTCCTGGATCCACTTAGTTCATCATTTAGGACATTTGCATTCTGTTTGTCTCTTTTATGTGTTTGTGGTATTCAACAATGAATATGTATTGTAATGGATATTTTAAGTTTCTTTTGGTATGATCTGGTGGATGTTTAAGTACTGTTTTGATGAATGTCTAAATATTTTGATGAATGATTGTCTATTCTGCTTGTGTGAATGTAATGAATTTGTGGATTGTATGATTGTCTATTGAATATGATTGTTTATTTTAAGTACTGTTTTGATGGATGTGTTGGATGGTGTCGCCAGGATGTTGATTTGTGAACTTGTGTAAATTTGTGACTGTGTGGATGACAAAAAGGGATGTTGATGTTGATGTGATTGGTTGCCCTTTTGTGATGACAAAAAGGGGGAGATGGTATAATGATTGGATTGAGTGATGATTGGTGATTGATGATTAGTGATGTTAGGATATGTTGGATTGATTGTTTAAATTTGGATTGGCTGATATGCTTAATTGTTTAATGTTTAATTGTTTAACTCGGATGGGCAGCCAAGTGAGGGGGAGGTTTTTCAAAATTTTTAAATTTTAGGATTCACTAAGACAGGGGGAGTTTTCATTTCAATCATCAATTTCATTTCAAACTTTTGTTTTGTCATCATCAAAAAGGGGGAGAATGTTATTCTTGGTTTTGATGATCACAAAAGTTTGTTTATACAGACCAAGAAAGTGAACACTTTGATCAGGTCTGTTGGAACAAAGAAAGCATATGTTCGTTTATCTCCTGACTACGTTGCTTTGGATGTGGCAAACAAGATTGGAATAATATGAATGAATTTAGTCATTGTTTTGTTTTCGATCAAAGATATTGTCTTTTAAGTATGTCTAGTTTGTCATTCTTGGTACTTTGCAATATTTGTCTAACCTTCCTCAAATACAAGTGTTTTTTGTCTATCCAAGAATCAGGTTCAAATATGTCATGAAATGTAAAACAACCAAAATGAGAAGCAAAAACAGGACAATCAGGTCGGACGGCCGAAAGGAAACTGTCGGACGTCCGAAAAGATAAAGAACATCAGGAAGGAAGCACCGTCGGACGCTCACATGGAAGCATCGGACGTCCGGAAGGATCGGACGCTTGCCATCGGACGCTAATCAACCGCATCGGACGTCCGAAAAATTCCAAGATAACTTGCTAGCTCTCGGCACAAGGTCGGACGCTGTGCTGTCGGACGACAAAGAACTTATCGGACGTCCGAACCTCAACTTGGCTATCATCGGACGATTGGTTCGGACGATGATTCGATCGTCGGACGTCCGACAGCCCCAACGGCTAGTTGACTCTTCAGCTGCCTTCTATCCGTTGGAAGCATTGATGAAGCCCATTTCTGGATCCCTTTAAAATCAAACTGGTCTGAACGAAGTAGGGACTTTTGCTCACTTTGTTTACAAGTTCTCAAGAGATATTTTAGCTAGAAAATAGTCTCCAAAGCAGATTTGTATTAAAGTGGTGTGAATTTCTGTTGAGCATTTCTTTTGTGGTTGAAAGGATCTTTAGTGTAGCTTTGTTGAGGGTTTTCTGAGTGATTGTAAAACTTCCTAGCTTGACTAAGTGAGGCTTAGGGCAAGGAGGAAGAGCTCCCTCCATTGTACATCTAGTTGATCTTCGTTCATCAAAGAGAAGTTGCTCTTCCTAGTGTTTGGTCTTCAAGTTTGGGTAAAGCTTGGTAGACACTTGGTTTGTTTCTCTATTTTATATTTCTGTTTAATAAAATCTTCATTGCTTATCTATACTTGCTTCTCTGATTAATATTGCTATTGTCTTCTAATCTACTTGGTTGATCATTACTAAAAAGGAAGGTAAATTTTCATTAAAGAAAAAGTGCATAAACTTGGTTAAGATTTTAATCAACCAATTCACCCCCCCTCTTGGTTGTCTGTGGGACTTACATAACCCTTTTTCCACATTCTCACTTCACACTACTTTAATTTTGCACGTTTTTACTCAACTACTTACACTTTATAATATCACTCGCACACATGCACTTTATGTTATCTCACATACATTTTCACATTTTTACTTTACTCACCTTGTCTTGTACATCTATTTGCACACTTCCACTTACACACTCTTGTTTTTATCACTTTTTCACTTCACACAAACTCACATTTTCACATGGCATGCATTCATTTCACCCATTTTTACGTCATTTAGGATTATATGTGACCTCTCCAAAGAATCATTATTGGGCTTCACAATTAATGTGATTGGCATCACTCAAGCTTTGGAGAGAAATTTTGCCCCCAATACCCCTAGGTCTAGGGTTTGCATTCATGTAGTACATCCAAATGTAATAAATTCTTTGGTTAAAACACGAAAATCTTTGATTAAATCACGCAACTAGCCTTGGTTAGGTCGAAGGGGTGCCTTGGATTTTATCCTTGCCTTCCCCTTCGTCAAATGTGACTCCCGAACCTTTTTCGTTGGTTTACGTGGACTAGGAGTCGTTTAAAAGGGGTTTCTTACTACTTTTTCCTATTTTTCTTTAAAAATTCATTTTTAGGTGACTTGGTACACCTTAACTCATTACCAAGTGGCGACTCCGATTTTTTATTTCAAAAACCCTTTTTAAACTATAATTTTGGGTCAAATCGTCGCATTCTCAAACTCCCATTTAGACCCATTTTTGTTTTAAATCACAATTCATTTTCCAATCACAAATTGAATCAAAAAATACAGTTTTTTAAACCATTTATTTATTTATCAAAAAATGGGGCGCGACAGTTGGCGACTCCACTGGGGAAGTTCGAGAGTCCGAGCAAATTTGATTTAATCAACATTTTTCTTCTTTTAACCTTTTCATATATCACATTTGGGTGTTTTAGGGTTGCATTTTTTCCTTTTTTAGGATTTTGCATTTCACGTGTATCCAACTACTCTCTCGCTCGCGAATGTATGATTGGTTGATTGGATGTATGTTTACTTGCTTATCTCGCGCTTGCATTACATTTGGGGGATATGTGTCACCTTAGAGCCTCGCGTTGGTTCTTGATCCCTCCCCTCTAAACGAGCACTAGCATACGTGCATACGCTTTAATTTTTCACCCCTCATTTATTTTTCTTTTAGTGGCTTGTCACGCCACTCCACCCTATTAGGATTTTAGGCGACCCACTTGGACATGTGATCGTGACACGACGTGTGCGTAGCATGATCCGAGGGGTCACTCGATCTTCCGCTTTAAACTTTAGGTTAATGACCTATTAGTTTTTAGTCGAAGGTTGAGAATTCTTTTTAGATTCGCCCAGACGTGCAGCCGTGATACGACGTGTGCGTAGCAACGTCTGGGGAATCGCTCGAGCCACCGACAAGGAACGTTGGGAGTGATGACCTTTGGTTTCCAAGTCTGAAGGCTCGGGGACCTGAGCTTATCGAGTCTAGATGCATTAGCGAACCCCAGCCTCATGCATCCATATTAGAATTGCCTAGGGTAGAGTCGACCTCACCCTAAATTAGGAACACCATTCACGAGGGGAGGGATCCCACCCCCTTTCCTTATATATCTTTGTTGCTTTTTAATTGTCCAACGTGTTATGTGATTATGTGTTATGAACTAACGTTTCCTTGTTTCTTATCTTTTGCATTCACAAACATTAGGAAATAAGAGGTCTGGCATGACCTCCTTTTAGGACCTACCCTTGTAGATAGGCTATTGCACGTTTGAAAATTGTGGTATATTTTGTTCATAAATTAATAATGCCATACCATTTTAGGCCTACCCTGGCAAATAAAGGGTTCCTTAGGTCACGTTTCATTTCGAATTGCATATTTACATCGATTTAATAAATGGCATCATGCATAACCCTAGAAAGGGAATGCCATTTAGGGGATCCCGTGTCAGGAATAAACCACCTTGTGTCTCGGATACTTAATCCAAAGAGACTTGCACGTTTACATTTTGTACCATCCAAAGGGGTAGTGCACAAGGTAAGGTAGGATCCGATCATTTACATAGAGCGATCTTTGAAATATGAGCATCTAATAATCACTTTTTGGCCATTTCATCAAAAATTGGTAAAAATCCCTGGCGCAAAGGACATTAATTTGAAGAAATTCACAAATGATTCCTCCTATTGAGACAATAAATAAATTGAGGCCAAAATTTGATTTTAGAAGGCTCATAGACTAATGCATCAAGCCATTCAGTCCATTGGATCATTTGATTCCTCAATTTCATCCAGTCCATTTTATCAATTTGTTCATTTTAGGGCAACCTAGTCGATTTTGAATTCATTTGACTAATTTATCCATTTTAGGGCAATCTAGTCGATTTTTGAATAAGATCACCAATTTCGTTCAATTCATTTGATTAGTTTACCCCTTTTTAGGGCGATTCGGTCAATTTTGAATAAATTCTCGATTTCATTCAACTCATTTGACCAATTTCTTTTTAGGATGATCCGGTCAATTTTGAATAAAATTCTCAATTTCATTCAGTTTCATTTGATCAAGTTCCTTTTTTAGGATGATCCGATCAATTTTGAGTAAGTTATTAAATTTCACTCAATTCATTTGACCCGTTTCCCATTTTAGGGTAATCCGGTCGATTTTAAATAAATTGTCAATTTCAACCCATTTGACCAATTAAGGTTTCAAGATCGAATTTCAAATTGGGAAACCTAGTCGGTTTTTGAGAAAACCATTCATTGCATTTAGCCGTTTGATCAGTTGGAGTTTTGACCCATGCTCACTGAGAAAATTTGTCACTGAATTCCAATCTCTTCGATAGGAAGTTCGTCAAGGTCAAACCCGTGCATTTGTGATCAATTCATTCGGACATTGTCCTTATTTTGACAAATGTCTTTCGTCTCTCCAATTGACCAAATTCTTCAAAATTATTTTTCACTTAATGAGTTGATCGGATCCATCAGGTATTGTATAGTGCCTACTCTGGAGGATTGCATTTTCATGCTAGGCCTACCCTTGGCATAAAAGGGTTCTCCCATAGGACATGCATACCGATTTTATATTCTTATTTACTAACTCTGGGTATTTTTTCTTTTTCCCCCTCCCCCTTGCATTCATAAGAATATTTCAATAAGGCGAAAACATTTTTCTATATCTGATGATAATTTTGATTCTTGGGTATACCCTACAATGTGAATTCAAAAATTCATTTGAAAGCGCTTGTGCAAAACATCTAAGGGATTTCACTACCCAAAGAAAATGGGGCTATTAAGAGAGAAAAGTGTGTATACACGTGTAAAGGAGTTCTTTAGAATTTTTCTCATATGTATTGCTTTTAAAATTTTCAAACATTGGCATTGATGAAGCTTTTATTCAGACAATTATTGTTTTGTATGTATATTCATGTACATTTCATTGTTTATTTTGGCTCATTGGAGATTTCATAATGAATTTTAAGAAATAAGACTAAATTGGGATTTGTTTTCAACCTCCAGCCTGAAAAATTCGCAAGTGTATGCTTTCTAAAATCCTTGTGTACACTAGATTGGTGGTCTGAGCTACACAATAAGAGTGCTCAAAATTAAAAGAGGTCACTCAAAAGGCCCAATGAGATACTTTTTTCTCCTTCACTGTACAATTCATATTTTTGCCCACTTCTATTAGCCCAGAATAAAATCAGTCACATTGATTAATGAATTGCAAGTTGGCGCAATCTTTGCTTGAGAAATGTCCACTGTGTCTAATTATATTCAACTCACATCTAAGTGAAAGCAAAAATGTGCATTATTCTTGTTTGCTTTGAAAATTTGGAATGATACTTTGAGCATTCTTTTCTCTACCTATACATATTTTATCATTTGCTCTCCCATTTGAGCCTTTGAAAGAATAATTTCGTTTCAAATAAGAGCCCTAATGATCACTACCCTACATGGAAAATTTTCAAATATCAAAAAGGGGAATGGATTTTCAATGAGCATTGCGTTACGTTGATTGTCATGAAGTGTAAGAATGATGCTTTGGCCGTCATTTCTACAACCTAAACACTAATCATCCCTTGCATCCTCATTTGAGCTAAAATGGGTGGTTCTTTTCAAAAGCACCTACGATCGCACCCCACTTTGGGGAGGGAGATTGCAGAATTTTCCAAAAAGGGGAAAAGCAAAAAATTCTAGAATAAGGAGGGAACCGCCAATTGGGGAAATTTGATTCCACTTGGGTTCCAATTTTCGAAAAAGAAGAAAAGGAAGAGATTTGTCCGCACGGACCGCTTATGTTTCATAGATATGAACGAGCAAGAGTCTTCCTCAGTCAATTAATTCAGATATATGCCAGAAATTTCCCATTAATGAAAGTTTCCTTTCAGAGTTATGGTAAGGGACAGGATAAAAGTCAGGCCCTCTTCTTTTCCAATCAAGCATTCTATCCCTAATTATCCCTTTTGAGCCATCAGAATAAATTATTTCGTTTGGCAACCCCTGAGAATCGCAAACCCCACACTGGGGGCAAGTTTGAATTGAAAAGGAAAAAGTTTCAAGAAGTGAAAAAGTGAAAAGCCACAAAATCAAAAGACAAAAGAAGAAAAGAGAACCTCAGTTCACAAATAAACTGGGGTAAATTTTGTCAAATTTCAAAAGAATGGCAGAAGGCCGAAAAATCAAAAGAAGAAAGAAAATGAAAGAGAAAAGCCTCAATTGAGCATAAACTCTGGGGCAAATTCTGATTTAATCCTAAAAATAGGGTTGGCACAACAATGCGATCTCAGATTACTTAAACCACTCTTGAAATCTGCCTTCAACCCTTAACTTTTCTAAATACCCCACCTGACCCCATTACAAAAGCCGAAAGTCCTGACTTCTGTTCTTTACAATGGCCCTGTCAAGAAAATTTCTAATGCCGGAAAATTTTAGCTGTATTTTTGAATTGCCTTGGTATTAGGTTGATACTGCTCTTCATGTGAAACCCCGCGAGGGCACTTTTGAAAAAGGGGGGGAAAGGAAAAAGAAAAAACGAGCGAAATGAATGCAAAAGAAAAATGCAAAAAGATTTGATGCTGAAAGACCCTGTTGAGTGATGATAAAAAGTCAAACAAAGTCCGAGATCTTTGAGTTCAAAATAGGGGGAATTTTGAGGAAAACGCGATCTTCGGTGCAATGTTCTTGAAAATTATTTCCTTCAACTATCATTTCAAGCCACATTACAAGCTAATAAAGTCCATAGTTGACTTATTCCTTCATGACAATCCAAAGTGAGGATTATGCTCGTAAGAAATCCATCAATCATTCATGATCATGGGGGTATAAGCAGCTTTCACAGGTTTAGCTATCGCTTCTACCCATTTTGTTGCAAGCCTACAAAGCTTATACGTTGACTAAGTTTTCTTAAGAAATAAGGGTGACAAACTCTTTGCTTTCACTAAGATGTGGTATTGAATGGATTGCGTACAATTTGGGCACAGAAATATGACAAATCCTGACCTCTCATTTTCCTTAGCCACCTCAAAATCAGAAATAAAATCACTTGATTGGTCCTGAAGATAAGCCAACTGGAAATGGTGACCCATTACCTAAAGCAGTGATGCTAAAGTGGGGAAGAAATCTTTCGTAATTTGGCATTATTTTGAGAAATTCATCATGAAATTTGTTATATGAGTTTAAGCAAGACATTTCAATTTTCTTCACATGCTATGTTAGGAAAAGCAATTGCTTACTTTGTTCAAATAAATGGAGAGTCATTCAAAACAAATTTTTTGCAATTAAATAGGCCCACATTGGGACAAATTTTCATTTGAGAGATTTTGCAAAATAGCCCACACTGGGGCAAAATTTTTTGATGATGTCAAACCAATCACGCTGCGCTTTTCAAATATGAAATTCAAGTGCATGTCATACTTTGGTAAAGCCCTCTGTGCAGGTATTTATGACCGAAATCGACGAAAAGCATTTTGGTGATATGGAAGGCCGATGCCGAAGAAAGAGAAGAAAGAAGGGAAAAGGGCCCTACACTGGGGGCAAATTATTTTTGAAAAAGATTCTCTCGAAAAATCAGGAAAATTCAAAAGCCAAAAAAAAAAAATCAAGTTCAAATTCTTGTTTCTTGGAAAGTCAAATTTAATTTCTTGTTTCTTGACAAATCAAATTCAATTTCTTGACCAATTGGATGGCAGACTCGGGTTTAATCCCACTAACCATTCACCAACATTCCAAAAATCACGTTGGGACCGGGTTTTATCCCGCCAACCTCGGCAGGACCGGGTTTTATCCCGCTGACCGCTTTAATCACGTTGGGACCGGGTTTTATCCCGCCAACCTCGGCAGGGCCGGGTTTTATCCCGCTAACCGCTTTAATCACGTTGGTACTGGGTTTCATCCCGCCAACCTCGGCAGGACCGGGTTCTATCCCGCTGACCGTTCATATTTCGTTGGGACCGGGTTTTATCCCGCCAACCTTGGCAGGATCGGATTTAATCCCACTGACCAATTCATCACATTGGGGCAAATTATTTCGACAAGTCTCTCTCAATCAAAAAATCAAAAATAAAAAAAAATCAAAAAAATCAAAAAAAACAAAAAATCAAAAATCAAAAAATCAAAAAACAAATCAAGTTCATCACGGCAGGCTCGGGTTTGATCTCACTGTCCGATTGTAAACATTTTATTTTCATTGCTATTGGAGCTGGGTTTGTCCCGCCAGTAAGCATTTTATTTTCATTGCTATTGGAGCTGGGTTTGTCCCGCCGGTAAGCATTTCATTTTCATTACTATTTGAGCTGGGTTTGTCCCATTTTCACTGGGGCTGGGTTTGTCCCGCCAGTAAGCATTTCATTTTCATAGCCACTGGAGCGTGAGGTTAGTCCCGCCAGTGAGTATTTCATTTTCATAGCCACTGGAGCATTTCATTTTCATAGCCACTGGAGCGTGAGGTTAGTCCCGCCAGTGAGCATTTCATTTTCACAGCCGCTGGAGCGTGAGGTGAGTCCCGCCAGTAAGCATTTCATTTACCCCGCCGCTAGCCGTGGGTCAGTCCCACTAGCGTGCATCCCATGATTTTCATTTTATTCGGGCCAGTCCCATGATTTTCATTTTTATTCGGGCCAATCCCATGATTTTTATTTTCTTCGGGGCAGTCCCATGATTTTCATTTAATTCGGGTCAGTCCCATGATTTTCATTTTTATTCGGGCCAGTCCCATGATTTTCGTTTTATTCGGGTCAGTCCCATGATTTAAAGTTTATTCGGGTCAGTCCCATGATTAAAAGCTTGTTCGAGTCAGTCCCATGATTTTCATTTAATTCGGGTCAGTCCCATGATTTTCATTTTTATTCGGGCCAGTCCCATGATTTTCGTTTTATTCGGGTCAGTCCCATGATTTAAAGCTTATTCGGGTCAGTCCCATAATTAAAAGCTTGTTCGGGTCAATCCCATGATTTTCATTTTATTCGGGTCAGTCTCATGATTTTCATTTTATTCGGGCCAATCCCATGATTTCGTTTTATTCGGGTCTGTCCCATGATTTAAAGCTTATTCGGGTCAGTCCCATGATTAAAAGCTTGTTCGGGTCAGTCCCATGATTTTCATTTTATTCGGGTCAGTCCCATGATTTTCATTTTGTTCGGACCAGTCCCATGATTTAAAACTTATTCGGGTCAGTCCCATGATTAAAAACTTGTTCGGGTCAGTCCCATGATTTTCATTTTATTCGGGCCAGTCCCTTGATTTTCATTTTATTCGGGTCTATCCCGTTTTAAATTTCCTGTTCGGGTCAGTCCCGTTTAAATTCCTATTCGGGTCAGTCCCGTTTAAATTTCTGTTCGGGTCAGTCCCGTTTTAAATTCCTGTTCGGACCAGTCCCGTTTAAATTTCTGTTTCGGGTCAGTCCCGATTAAAATTTTCTGTTTAATTTTCTTGTCTGGGTCAGTCCCATTTCAAAAATTTTTGTCAAAAGGGGTAAATCCTCATTCCTAGAGTGTCAGTCGTTCAAGTTTAATGCAGCCGAATAATGCAGGTAACTATTTGGTGTCTACTTCTTTGTCTCAAGTTTTTTCAAAACTCAGACAAAGAGGGGCAAACTGTAGACACCAAATTTTTGGTGTAATTTCATGTACTTTTTATTTTTAGTTTTTTATTTTGTAGTGTTAGTTTTATTCGTTTTTTAGTTTTTAGTTTCTAGTTTTATTTTTATTTTTAAGTTTTTATCATAGAATTTCTTGAAGAAGAGGAAAAAAGAAAAAAAAACATTCAAAAAATATGATTTAGTCGTTTGTAATTTAAATTCAATGCTTTCTTGAAAGTGAAAAAAAGAAAAATAATGAAAAATGATGAAAAAATGAAAAATGAAAGAAAAAGATTGAAAATGGCAATTTTGTTGTTTTAGTTTGTTTATTTTGATGTAAAATTGTTGTTTTTATTACTTAGTTTTTATTATCATTTTTGTTAAATTACCTTTTAAAAAAAAACAAAGAAAACAAGCCGCGGCATGCAAGCTGCGTTTTTTTTTCCGCAGCTTGCAAAGAAGGACTTGGCAGCCCTTTGGCTGCAATTTCAGAGGAAGTGGCTGGGGTTTTAGGGTTGAATGTCCCATATAAATAGAAAAAGAAAGAGAGCCGCAACAGGGAGTTTTGGGGAGAGAGGATTGACGGCTAAAAAACTGAAGTTTTGGGAGATAGAGAGAGAGAGAGAGAGAGATCGAGCGACGGTTGCGCAGGAGAAAAACTGAGAGAGGGGAGCGACTAGGGTTTTAGAAGGAAAAGAATGCAGCTTTGTGGCGGCTGAAAAAAAAAGACTGAAAGAGAGGGAGCATACGGGGAAGAGGTTGGATAACGGCTGGGTTGAACAAGGGAAAAAGGAAGTTGGGGTGAGATTGAGAGAGGAAGAACTGAGCAGGAAGAAGCGAACAGCTGAGGGAAGAAATACAGAAAATTAGAGAAGGGGACAGGAGGCTAGAAAAGAAACCAACGAGAGAGGTTGACGGGGGAGAGTTAGATAAAAACAGCGGCAAAGGGAAGAGGTTTTTGTAACAACGGCAAAAGAGAGCGATCAAGAGAAAGGCTTGGGACGGCTGGAAAATCAGAAGACTGGCGGCTGAAGGAAGCAGAGCAACGAACTTCGGGCAGTGTCAGGGAAGAGAGCTTCGGTATCAGCAACCGAAAGGGAAAAGAAATTACAGAGCATCCGCAACATCAAAGGATCCCAACGTCGATATTGACTGAAGTGGTGGAGCTGTCATTTCTGCAGCTACTCTCCATCTACTGCCGTGCACTCCATCACCACCGGCAAAATCTTCACCAAGGCCGTGAGCTGCAAGACAAGAAGAAGAAAGCTTCGGGTAATGACGGAAGAAAAATCGCAGGAATCTCTTCTGTAAAAGTTCAGCCTGGCTGATGAACTGGCCTACTTTAGGACCAGATTCCCGTTTTGATTCAAGCCTTCTGAAGGATCTTTTGATTTCTGCACACTCTTGGGAGGCCATAGAGGAAATCTCGTTCACAAATCTCTGGGAAAAGATCCCAGGAAGACCGCTAAATCAAGAGCCAAAGTGGCGACTTCATCAGCGCGAAGTTCTGCGGCGGCGACGTCCGCGACTTCATTTCTGGAATCAGCAGCGCTTCCTGGCATTTTCCACTCTCAACGAAACCCGTAATCACCCTCAGCTTGGTGCAACTTGTTTGGAGAAGTTCGTGTGAATGGAGCTGCAAAGTTGCAGCAGAAAATTGCAGGTAGCCATCAGTTTCTTTATCTTGTTTTGGTTTGTTTTCTTGGAAATCTGGTTGAAGCAAATGATCATGGCACTCCATTGCAGTCTTCTCATTTTCTTCCTCTCCCCTTCCTCCTAAGTTATTGCGTTCCAGTTGAGTGTTGAATCCATTGGGCTGTTTTATACAAATGCATTTGGGATAAATGGAAAAGTGACCGAAAGAATGGTAGCTGGAAAATTTGCAGAATGCATGGTTTTCTTTGTGTCTCTTGCATGAGTTTCATCCTATGTTTTGATTGCTTAGATGTTAAAATTCTATACTCGGTTGTTCAGTTAGAGTTTTTGATGTTTGGTGGGTAGAGTTTAGATCAAAATTGAGCATGCGAATTGAAACTTGCATTTGGAATTTGAAATTGCAGCAAAGGTGTTTGGCCGAAAATGTTGCAGAAAGCTGCTTGCTTCGATGCTTTGCGTGCATGCTGTCATCTTATTTCTTTCCTTTGTTGTTGTGCTTATTGTTGTGCAAACACTCAAGTAGCCCAGAATTGCTGTTGTTTAATTGGATTCACCGCAAGTTTCCTCCTTTGACACCATTGCTGCATTTTTTTGTTTTCCTTCACCGAAGTTTGGCTGTGGGAATCATTAAAGTTGAATGATCATACATGCATTTAAGGATTGGAGATTTGTGTGATGTCTAGTTTAAAAGGTCTTGGTTAAATTTTGTGCATTTGGAATATGAAATCCAAGTTTGGAAGTAAAAATGCAGCATGCCTACACTGTCGGTTGCTGAATTTCCCAAGTAAAAAAAACCAGGAGCTATCCAAATGTTGCATGCCCCTTTTGGCCAACTTTTGGTGTTTAAATCTAAATTTATGTTTGCAAAGTGAGAGGATAAGATAGCGGTCTTGTTTTTCTAAGGGTGAATCTTGTTAAGAGTTGCGGGTAGCTTGCTATTCTAAAAATTGCAGCAGAGATATTTAGTTGGAAGTTGCAGAATTTTAAGCCTCACGTAGCTGCATGTTTTTGCATGAAAATAATTTCTGAAAATTGAACTTTGGCCCCCCAAGTCTCCCTTTGTTTCACTATGACCCAACCAATTGAATGATTTCCTCAATTTGATCCTTGGCAGCTCTAATTTTACAGCTTTTCATTGCTTGTTTGCTTCAAGTAACTACCATGCTTTGTTTAAATTACACTTAATGCATGAATTTAAGAGCTTTATGGCCATGTGAACCCGTGTTTGCATGTTTTCTTTAATTTTCCCAAATAAATTGGTACCTTGACCATTTCTTTTATTTTGGAGGATAAATAAGTGACTTCACCCCATTAGAGCTCCATTTCAAGGGAGGTATAATTTTTTTTATCCTTTTTTGTCTCTCCTATGTGATCCAATGTGCTAAGTGAGAATTGCATGTCTACTTTGTTTTCATTGCTTTTCCTTAATCTCTTTCATTTATTTCATTTACTTTTGCTTTTAATTAAGTTATTCTTTTATGGGGTATGTGTACACCTCTTGGCTTGTAATAGATAGGGTTTGGAGGAGCATTTGATGAAGACCTATTGAAGACGTGTGCCTAGCTAGCAAATGTAATAGGTCCATTAGCTTAATTGCTTGCTTTTGTTGCTATGTGTTAATTTGCTTTATTAGGTTTTTGCATCTAGTCGAGCATGCTAAGTGTTATGTGCTATGTGTTTATGAGTGTTTGGCATGTCTACTTGCTTTCTATAGCCATGGATGAATGTGATGGATGAATGTATGTCACCACACTAGTCCAACGCTAGTTGTGGCTCATTTATAGAAAGGGCTAGTCCAATGCTAGACCCAATAGGCCATCCCCCTTTCATTAGTGCATACTTGCATGTTCACTACATTTCATGCATTTTTCTTAGTTTTATCATTTGGCATGCTCCTCGAACCCTTTTTCCCCTCATTTTAGGATTTTTGCACCTCATGCTAGTTATAGGGTACATTTGCTTGAAGAGTCCCCTTTCGATAAGGGAAACGAGCGAGTGTGGCCACGAAATAGCCTTAGCACGCTAGTTCTCCTTTCTAATCAAAGGGAAAATTGAAGTCACAAAGTTAGGACTCCCCGTTCCCGTCTTGATGCATTCCTATAGGATTCATGCATTTTACTCATTCGCTATCACATACACTCCTACTTTATATTCTAACCCTTTTTCCACATTCTCACTTCACACTACTTTAATTTTGCACGTTTTTACTCAACTACTTACACTTTATAATATCACTCGCACACATGCACTTTATGTTATCTCACATACATTTTCACATTTTTACTTTACTCACCTTGTCTTGTACATCTATTTGCACACTTCCACTTACACACTCTTGTTTTTATCACTTTTTCACTTCACACAAACTCACATTTTCACATGGCATGCATTCATTTCACCTATTTTTACGTCATTTAGGATTATATGTGACCTCTCCAAAGAATCATTATTGGGCTTCACAATTAATGTGATTGGCATCACTCAAGCTTTGGAGAGAAATTTTGCCCCCAATACCCCTAGGTCTAGGGTTTGCATTCATGTAGTACATCCAAATGTAATAAATTCTTTGGTTAAAACAAGAAAATCTTTGATTAAATCACGCAACTAGCCTTGGCTAGGTCGAAGGGGTGCCTTGGATTTTATCCTTGCCTTCCCCTTCGTCAAATGTGACTCCCGAACCTTTTTCGTTGGTTTACGTGGACTAGGAGTCGTTTAAAAGGGGTTTCTTACTACTTTTTCCTATTTTTTCTTTAAAAATTCATTTTTAGGTGACTTGGTACACTTTAACTCATTACCAAGTGGCGACTCCGATTTTTTATTTCAAAAACCCTTTTTAAACTATAATTTTGGGTCAAATTATCGCATTCTCAAACCCCCATTTAGACCCATTTTTCTTTTAAATCACAATTCATTTTCCAATCACAAATTGAATCAAAAAATACAGTTTTTTAAACCATTTATTTATTTATCAAAAAATGGGGCGCGACACCATCCGGTCACATGACTAAGTACTACAAGCACTTCCTTCACCTCGAGCCCTGTGGAGGGGGAAAAATATTTTGGGGTGAGCTAGAAACTCAGCGAGTGTTCAGTAAAATCAGTAATCAAATACGTTTCACAATAGTTCATTTCAATGATATCATGAATCAGTAATCAAATGTACGTTTATTGTTTTTGTGAGCCAGTGAAATCATAGTACTTAGACTTCCAACGCTCAAATAGATCCAGTAACAGTGAAACGGGAATAGGGAGCCATTTGTGCTCCAAATAAACAGTAAACAGTGGCAGAGGCGTTGGGTCTAAGCACAAGACTTCCCAAGAACTCAATGGAGCCAAAACATGTCATGAACCACATGCAAACACTCATGATATGAAATCGAGTAACAATGTAAGAAATAGTTCAAGAGTAACTTTGAAACAATTTTGGAATCACTCACCAACTACAACTCATGATCCTCATCCATCATAGACAGTTTCGTGGATCAAACTCAAGCCCTTCAACTCAAACTCAAAGCAATCAAATGCTTTCAAAGATCGGACAACATTTCCCCTTAATTTCTTTCTTTTCCATCCTACAAGACATTACAAATCACATCTCAACTCAATCACAATTACACATACAAATCATAAGCTATTAAATACTCTTAATTAGGGTCACAACACCCTTTACATACAACCATTAGATAGCTCCATAATTAATCACAACAAAGCCCCAAATTAGAAACCCTAATCTGAACTTTAACCCCACAAGCGGAAATTTTTTTGCAACTAGAATATATATGCTTCATCTTACACCTAACCAGCTATCATTCCATGGCCCAACATTAATTATCACATAAGAGAAGAAAAATCACCAATAAATCTGAAATTTATCAAACTCTACTTTCAACCATGAAATCTTCCACAATACAACATATTTAGCTACTATAAGTCACTAATTTACCACTATTAGAACAAAATGGGAATTTGCCAAGTAAGGTACCTTATAAACTGAAGAAAGATAAGGGCTTAGAGCTTTTTTTACAAGAATCACTCCACCAATACCTTTGTTCCTCCTTAGATAACACTCTTATAGTAGGGTTTGTGATTTTATCGGTTGAAACTCCAAATTTTGTCAAGAAATGGAAGGACAAAGTGAAGGCTCTCTCTTGGTTTTTCTTCTCACAATGGCCAGCCAACATGCAAAAGAAATGAAGATGATTTTGGTCAATTTTGGTATTTGGTAAAGGTGATGAATAGTAAGTCAAAATCCACCCTCCATTGGTTTCATGAGACTTTGCCCTATTAGGGTTTAATCTAATCCTCTTATCTTCCAATGGTTAACCTATCTAGTTAACCTCTAATTATCTCCTAACACCTTGTAAAATAATATCTCTCAATACGAAACTTAACCTAGTCGTCAAAATTTTATCGCACTCACCGCACTAGCGGGTCCCACGTCCTTAATACACTTCCAAATTAACCCGAACTAACTTATACTAGAAAAATGGTTGGAAAACTATATTCACTTATAAAATGTCTAGAAAATTAAGGTAGTAAAATAAAATAAAGAAAATGCATGAAAAGGAATAGAATTAAATGATATAAAATAAGGAAAATTTTACGGGTCCTCACACTCTCTCCCCCTTAAAAAAATTCCGTCCTTGAAATTTTCTTACCACCAGGATCTATAAAATCTAATGTAAACTATGGATCGTACCTTCTACATCCTCAGACAAGTCAGGGGCTTGATATGACTCTAGGGAATACACCCGAGTCGACACCTTCGGTTCAGTCCCTTCCCCCTTCGACTGGTTAGAGTTGGTTTTGGTTGATTGTCGATTCCCACTTCTTTCTCGAGATAGGCCCGGGCAATTAGCGATTTGATGATTTGCACTCCCGCAACGTAGACATTTTCTTCCTTTCTTCCAGCAGACATCCTCCGTGTGATTCGGCTTTCCACAATACCCACAGGGACCATGGGAAGCAGAGCCTGAGCCTCTCTGTGAAGTATCATTTGACATTCTAGGAAATCTTAACCCTCCAATTCCCTTTCCGAACTTGGGAGGTGTACTCGTATCCTCTTATCCCATGCTACTTTCAGGAATAGCTCTTTTCCTCGCCTGAAAGGTTCTAACTTGTAACCCTGCATTTTCAACTCGTTGAGCTTTTTCCATCGCGTCACTGAAGGCACTCAGTTGGGCTACGGCTAGATCCTTCTAAATCTCAACATTTAAGCCCTGTACAAAATGCCTTATCCTCCTTTGCTCAGTCACAATTAGCTCGGAAGCGAACTTAGACAACCTAGTGAACTGACTCTCATATTCGGCAACAGTCTGAGCTCCCTGTCAAAGCCTAATGAACTCATCTTCTTTCTTTTCTTGAATTAGGGGTGGGAAATACTTCGCGTTGAACTCTATCATGAAGTTTTCCCACGTCCTCAGTGTTTGTGCTCTTTCCCATTTCAATATTATTACATTCCACCAAGAACGGGCTGCTCCCTCCAGTTGGAAGACAGCAAATGCCACCTATCTCTCCTTAGTATAGTGCAATGCCGTAAAAATATCAATCATCTTTTCTAACCACCGCTAGGCCATATTAGGGTTTCGTCCTCCAAGGAATTTCGGTGGGGAGAACTTCTGAAATCGTTCGAGGGCCCTATCTTCCCCCTCTATATGGTTACCAGGGTTTTCAGGTTGAGGAATAGGGTTTTGGCCCTGATGCTCTACTACGTGAGCTAAAAGATCAGTCATGCGCTGGATAGCCGCAGCTACCTGAATGTTAGGATCCACTCCAGGTTCAGGGTTAGGTTCAGGCATTGGTTCCCGATTTCCCCCTTCATTTGAGGGTTGCCGACAGCCACGGCCCCGACCTCGTCTACTACAAGTTCCTTCCATTGGATTAACTAATCAAGGCTCGAGGCGTGAATACAATATACAAACTAGCGAGGTCAGTCAGGCAGATATACATATAATACGTCCGCATCAATTCAAAAGCAAATATACATATAACACGACTATATCAAACAAATCACATAGTAACAATTAGTCAGATACAAGCAAAGGAAATCCTATGGAAGTAAGGGGGTCATTCCATAGTACACACTACGAACTAGACCAAGAGTACAAAAGCAACTAACGAAAAATTTTTTCCCCATTTCCCCTAGGGTTCCATCCATAATCCACAAGAATATCACAATTTATATCTTAGGCAGGGTTAATCATCCTTAGTGATCCCTGACATATATATAAATTTCTGTAGAATCAAATTTCTAATTCGCCCAAGTCCTTTATAACCTAGACTTTTATCCCTTTTCGTATTCAGGTACAATTATCCAAAATAAGATAATTCACCACTCGAGCTGGTCAGTCCCAAGAGTAAATCATCTACATTTATAATTCCTACCTGACATACGTATCTATAGCCTCCAAGTACCAGAATAATGTTTTGAACCCTATAATACACCGTAATTCATAAGTTATGCTTAAAAGAGTATTTAGTCCCTTACACTCATTCAGATGAGCGAGACCACAACACCACTTGACCCCAAACTCACTCCGCGCAGAGACCACGTGAAGCGGCTCTGATACCAACTGTGACAGCCCCACCTCCCCCTAAGGCGAATCAAAGGGTTCGGCGGACCGCCTGCTCAGCTCTCGCCGGGACTCACTCACATACTGCAGTCTTCAAATAAATTACAATATACATCTCAAATATTACATTAAATTCTCCATGAATTACATACCACAAGTGAAGCGAATACTAGTTCCCGAGCATGGAACGTACACATACACTCGTTCAATCCCAAACATTCATACAAACCCAACTATTACACAAGATGAATCTAAAACTCAAAGTATACAGGAGATAATCCATCCGGTCACATGACTAAGTACTACAAACACTTCCTTCACCTCGAGCCCTGTGGAGGGGGAAAAATATTTTGGGATGAGCTAGAAGCTCAGTGAGTGTTCAGTAAAATCAGTAATCAAATACGTTTCACAATAGTTCATTTCAATGATACCATGAATCAGTAATCAAATGTACGTCTATTGCTCTTGTGAGCCAGTGAAATCATGGTACTTAGACTTCCAACGCTCAAATAGATCCAGTAACAGTGAAACAGGAATATGGAGCCATTTGTGCTCCAAATAAACAGTAAACTGTGGTGGAGACGTTGATTCTAAGTACAAGACTTCCCAAGAACTCAATGGAGCCAAAACATGTCATAAACCACATGCAAACACTCATGATATGAAATCGAGTAACAATGCAAGAAATAGTTCAAGAGTAATTTTGAAACAGTTTTGGAATCTGTGAGGACCTGAAAATTTTTTTATTTATCGAATATTACAAGTTTACTTAAATATTTATTTACTCATTTTCTCCGAATTATTTATTTTGATCATTTAAAATCCATTTATATGGAACAACGCCACTTTTATATTTTTAAAGCGTTTTGTTGGAAAATTCACTTTTCAAAAATTCGTTTAATTCGGAACAATGAATGCACGTCTTTCGAAACCATACTTGAAATGAGAGTATATTAATACTGGAGAATTAAGAATGATCAATAGTAGATTAAGAAAGGTTAATTGAGGAATTAATGCTCGACTTATGTGAGGACTCGCAAAATTTTCTATTTTAAATTCCTATTACTAGCTCATTTAAATATTTTATTGGCCGTTTGCTCCAAATATTTTATTTCAATATTTTATACTCAATTACATAGAATTATGGCTCACATGTATTTTAAATGACTTGATTCCAAAATTTATTTTTCGAAAGTTCATCTAGTGAGAATAGTGAATACGCGTTTGGTGACAATAGCTGATTTGAGAGGACAGTGAGCTTGGAAAATTGGAGACTTGTACATTAGTCTTAAAATAGGTATTTTTATATTTAAGTGTTTAAGTATTAGATAGTGATACTATCGTTATAAGAATTTCTTGAAAATTTCACTTTATAGCGCATAAATCGGAAGTACGCGTTTTCACGCGCGCGATTATTGAGGGACTTAAGACCTTTATTTTAGACTATTAAGAGTGAATAATAATAGTATGAATAGAAGTGCATTAGAGGTTTAGTGCACAAGTGAAACAAACCCGAGAGGAAACGAGCACGAAACGCGTTCGTTGGCGCACTATCCTTAGTTGACTTTTGGGGCATTTTTGGCCACACATTCTTAAGCTTCTCATTGACGCATCACACCAGATCAAAACCCTTCTATTTATCACCTCAAAGTGGTGCTGCAAACCTTTCTTTCTCTCCTCAAAACAGCCGTGCAACCAAGGAGGAAAAGAACCAAGAAATCTCCTTCATTTCACCACCCAAAGCTTCACCAAATCACTCCAAAATTTAACTACAACTTGCTAACCACTTGGTGATCATCTTAAGTTACAAAAAGGGAATACTTTCCCTGGTTTTCTTGGGCTAAGGAGGACCAAAAATTTCTGCCTCGAATATCTAGCAAAGTAAGTGATGATTAAACCTTGAAAACTTGATTTATGGGAGTAGTATTGCACTTATAAGCTTGTATATTTATGTGGGTAACTTTATTTATGATGGAAAGTGTTGTGTGGGCTCTATGAACTCCCACTATGGTTGGATAGACTGATTTGTTGTGTTTTGATGGTATCAATGTTGGTTTAGTGCTTAAACTAGTGGAATAATATTGTATTGTTGGTAGAAACTCAAAGGGGAGTGAAGGTGAAAATTTTCCAATTCTACCCTTATGTTGTCCGTGACCCTTAGGGTTATTTTTTGTGGTTCTAATGGCTTATTTATGATGTATATATGTTGTGTGGGTTATGTAAAAAGTTTCATCAAAAAATAATGTGATTTGGGTGGCCAAACATTGTGATTTCGGAAGTTCGGCAAATCTGGAAATTTTCCCATCACTGCCCTGGCAGTGTTTTTCAAACGGCCATAACTTTTTACTCTGATGTCAAATTCGAGTGCCGTTTGTGGCACTGGAAACTAGACATTTCCAGATTTCCATAGTATAAAATGTACATTCTGATTCCACCTGAGTAGTCCGTACCAATTGTTTAAACAGGACTGTCCTGTTTCACATCTACACTAGGAGCTCTGTTTTGAGCAGTGAATTGATGCTCAAATGTGAGCTAGTTGTGGACAGATTTTGAAAATGATTTCTTTTAAGAAATTGTAGCCTTATGAATTTAGTTTTCAAATCCACCATCCATGCTCAATTCCGAGTTGAATTGAGTAACTTATGACCAGATTTCGAAACCAACTTTGTAGGCGAAAACCCTCGTTTTGGACAGGTTGTAACCAATATTGATTTGGGACTTGTTATTTTGAAAGTCTTGGTGTAAATCACCTACCAAACCAAACACATCTTGGATGGTTATTAGACCTTGTCTACACCAATGAACCATGTTTGAGGAAATTTCCTTGGCCAAATGCTTGAAAACGGAAAAACGGAAGTTCAAGGCAGGTTGGCCTTGGAACTTCTTGGGACTTTGGTGGTTTTGTTAACCGACTTTCCATTTGTATTTTTCTATGAAATTTTACAGAGAAATAGTCCTTATATGGTAGTATTATACTGGTAATTTTGGTGCCATTCCGAGTCCGTTTCGCTGCTCAACTTAACTTCCAAAGTTCATTATTTGAGTTTGGAAAACCTTTGTTTAACAAAGAAATTTTAGTAAATTTGAGCTACCATATCTTGGTGCTCAAAACTCAGATTCTTGATCCTCTTATTGTGTCTTAAACCTAGCTTACAACTCAAATTGAGTTACAAATTTCAGAGGCTGGTTTGTACTGTGCGAATTTTGCCGAATTACCAAACTTTGCCGAAAACCAACCCCAAAATAGCAACTTTGAGCCAATTTTTGAATACCTTCTGTTTGGAATCATGGAAAATTGTCTTCTAAGAACTTTTAGTACATTCTAAGAAGTTTCCAAAAGTACCAAGTTTTCCAATTTTGGACTTGTAAAGAGTGATATACGATTTTTTAAAGATTTCGTATCAAAACTGAAATTTTCAAATCTTAAGGAAATGGAGTTTTTCGAATTCTCCTTATTCCTTCGATATTACTTGAACGTTTTATACTTGATTTCAAAGATGAAAACTCGATTGCTCTTGTGTTTTAAAACCCCATCTTTGAGCCTCGATTTACGAATAATTAGGGTTCATTTTCATGAGATTTTCTTAGATTGTACCCTAGTACAATCTTCTTCGATAATTGGGGTTTATAAGTCATAAGTGTATAATAGATAACTATTGTTTGCTTAAGGCCTCAAGGAGACCTTCACGAGGATCTCGAGAGGACCACCTAAAGGCTTGTTTATGCACTCATTCTCATATTTTGTTTGGTGAGTGTCAAGTGCATGAATTTGTTGCTAAAGTGGTTAACTGTTTCTTGTCTGTTATGTGAATTTCAAATTTTGAGACGAGTGTGTACTTTACTGCACTCGTTCTCTTTCAAATGAAAATATATTCGAATTTTGCTATGTGAATTCATATCCAACTTGTACATGGTAATGTGGATGTGATTCGTATTTGTGATTTGTATATCTGATCCGTATTTGTTATTCCTGTTTGGAATCGTGAATTTGAGCGTTGCTCATCAACTTATATTCGTATTCGTATTCGGGGGACGCCCAAACTCGTTGGCTAACTTTGCGAATCGAGCCAGCTTGGGCTTGGTCGATAAACTTAGCAAACCATGAGATATTCGTAGAGCATGATCTATTGGAGAGATCTTGCTCGGCATTACTCGTGAAGTATTACCATGATATACTCGAGTAGTATCAAAAATTTGATGAGCGGGCCTGGTAAGGGGGTGTAACAGTGACGGGGTTCGAAGAAAAGTACTGTATCTACGGATTTGATACTTATGTGGTTGACGAAGTGTCAACGTGAGATGTGATCAAGATTTCGACTCGACTACGTGGAATTTAGCTCCTGAGAGCTACAGTATTCTTGAATTGTTTATGTTTATTTTTCCTATTCGAAATGTGAATTATTCGAACTTTATAGCTTTACTTACTATGTAATTTGTGACTACTTGGATTATGTATTTACATGTGTGCTTGTTGGCCTCACTGAGTATTGGCTCATCCCATTAGTTTGTTTTCCTTAACAGGTTGGATTGGAAGATTTTGGAAAAGCCGACTAGATTATACTTTTGATTGAAATCTGGGTTGTAAATGTTTAGTCGACTTTTAATGGTTGTATTTTGGGACTTGATGTATCTTTTATGAACATGATGTAAGATTTGAATATTTAGTTAAGGAAGCGACTTTTCTTCATTTTGTCTTGTAGTATTTGGTATGTATCGTTAAGTTCGATTTGAATTGTCTTGAGTCCTGGCGAAAGCTATGCAGGCGTCCCGCGGATACCCTTGGGCTCACCCTTGGGAGAAGTGGGGGCGTCACAGTTGGTATCAGAGCTTAGGCTTTAGATCTCTATAGTGTATCCTAGGTTTAAAAGTTTAGGATGCCGGACTGTGGAACTAGTTGGGAAGTTAAGTGACAGCTTGTGAAAATGAAAACTAGAACCTAGGTTTAAATTAGTGGATGGCAAGGAGTCTTGATCTTGTGTGATACATGTGGGATAGTATGAAATGATCATATCTAGTTCATTGAATATATCTGGACCTACATGAGCTTTTACTTTTAAGGGTAAGCTATGGGAGGTAAGGGTGATATTAAATTGTCTCGGAGACGCATTACGGTGGTCCATTATCGAGAAAGACCTAAGGGAGCGTTGGAGAGATAATCCAATTCACAGAACTAGGACTTCATGTGATTTTCAAAGGATTTGCTCGCACCCAAATAATGGGGTGTTAATAGTGATTGATCATTAAAAGTGGCTATCCGAGGAAACTAGGGTGATTCGAGCGATAATCGAGAACTGAGGGCAATTGCGGATGCCTAGACTACTAGAATTCCTGAAGTGGAGATTGAGATACTTACGGAGCGAGGAAGACAAAGGCTCCTTGTGAGAAGCTTTAAATAGCTAAGAATCGACTTGTTAAGGTAGTGTCCGAAATTCAAGACAGGATGGATAAGTCGATGGCTGGGTGTGTTATCTTGGTTGAACAAATGGAGAATGACAAGATATTCGATAAGGGACATGAGATCTAAAACTCCTAGTGCTAGAAATGAAAATGATCCTACGGAGGTAATTAAGACTTTTGACTCCACCAATTACTAAGCCAGTGACTTAGTCTACTTTAATGGCTTTGTCAAAGCGGTCGGGGTGATGCTTACTCAAAGGCTATTGCATTTCCTGTTTTGTTTGATTATGTTTACTACCTTGTGAAACAATTGAATGTTACTCATAAGACACTTGATTTTATTACTTCATGATTTCAAATCTATAATTGGGTTGTACACATTTGCGATTATTTCGGTGTCTTCCCTTTTTATTCTTGTATTTGTTTGGCATGATTAAAGTGTCACTTTTCAAACTTCGTATATGTGCACTCGTTTTATGGCATGCCTTTGTGAATGTTAAAATTAAGAACGGCCAAAGAAGTGAAAAGGGGCCGAGGGCGAGGGGTTAAGCAATCCCAAGTTCATGGGGAATAATTAGTACCCATGGCTATGAAGGGATCCTAGTAGTGAAAATTCTATGAGTGAGGATGATTTTGACTCCACTCGAGGGATAGAGTCTGTACTTTTACTTTAATCTACACTAACAACTTTGGAGGTTATGATCTTTTGAAAAAGGGAAAAGTCTTTTGTTATTTTTGTATCTTGGCAACTTGACACGTTGTGGTATAATCTTATTTGTTTTCCTTTTCCTTTTGAAATGATTTGATAAATCTATCCTGATCTGATGCAACTATTACGATTTTCCATGACATATGGAGATGTACCTTGCTTTTGATTGATTTCATGGTTTATATGTATATATACACTTTGCCCTACACCTTTAGATTGATAATAAGACATGAACAGTAGTAGACGTGATCGAGAGTGTACATAAGAGGGTAGGCAAACTTGAGATCTTGGAGATGATCAGGGATCGTGACCAAATCGAAAACTTGGTGTTGAAGTTGGGACCTAATGTTTGATTGCCAATTTGATATATTAAGATTGTGAGACTTGGGTTAGTGAAAGGGAATATTTGATAGATTTGATGAGCCTAATGATTGAGGGATCAGATATCATATTTGGAATGGAAGCTTGAGACTATATATAGATTATCGAGACTTGAACGATGTGACCATTAAGAGCAAATACTCCATTGCCTCACATAGCCGAGGATTTTGATCAATAGCTAGGAGCAGTGAATAAGGAATTTAAAGTAGAGTTATGACTAATTGGGAATCCTAGGAACTGATGTGCTTAAGACCACTTCCGATTCAAGATAGGGATGCTTGAAGTTGCAGTTATGCCCTTTGGATTGACAAATGCACTAGTAGCAATTATAACCTAAATGCATCGGGGTTTTAAATCGTAGTTGGATTAATCTGTGGTGGCATTCATTGATAGTATATCGGTATACTCTAAAGTATGAGAAGAGCACGAAAAATATCTGATGATAGTTTTACAAACTCCGAGAAAAATGCCAACTTTCATTAAGTTCAATAAACGTGAGTTCGATTGGAAGAAATAGCCTTTCTAGATTATACAATATCTAAGAAAGGAATTGTTATTGACTCAGCTAAAGTAAAAGCTGTAAGTGCCCGGTGCAACCCAATGAGTACAAACAATTTCACAATGATGCACTAGGATATATCAAATTTAAGCACAATAAAGAAAACTTAATTAAAGAGAAAAGATAAGAAATGCAAACCAAATATCAATCCAATAGCCTCTTCAATTGATGGCGATGCTAATCAAGATGTACAAGTGAAGGCTCACTCCTTCCTCACCCCAAACACACTTTGGTTGAGTCAAGGAGTTTTACAACAATTCTAGTTAACCCTCAACAACCTACACTTGAAAGATCACTCACCCAATTAAGAACTATTTTATACAAATGAGGCAACCTTCACCAAGGTTTTACCACTACAAGTGATAGGTTCACCTTCACCAAGGTTTTACTCCTCCTAGAGAATAACCTTCACTTGAGCAACCTCACAACCCAACTTTCCCAACCCCTTATACAACCAACAAAGAATCTTTCTACTCAAAAATCTCACTTGTAAGCTTGTATTTTGTGTTGGCAAAAGTCCCTTGTCTTCTTGTTCTTTGGGGTTTTTATAGAAGGTGAGAAATGACTCCAAAAGGCTCTCCAACGGTCAAATATTAAATGCTGTCAAAACTAGCCGTTGGCCTGTCGGACGTCCGAACCACCTGTCGAACGTCCGAACCCTGCGTCCAAACCACCTGTCGGACGTCCGAACCCTGCGTCCGACCGTCGTCAGAGAGTCATCAAATCTTTGCGAAATTTCTCGGACGTCCGATGCGATCGATGTGCGTCCGATGCGTGCGTCCGTTGATGTTCTTCATCCTTTCGGACGTCCGATAGCTTCCTTTCGGACGTCCCACATGAGTGCCCTGTTTTTGCTTCTTCTTTTATGCCACAAGAATCTGTTCTAACAAATTACTCACATAAAAACATTAGCCCAAATCTACATTTTGGTTTGTTAATCATCAAAACCAAGGATTGATCGACCAAGGTCAACAATCTCCCCCTTTTTGATGATGACAAACAAAATGAAGATTTCTTTTATCAAATAAGTTCAAATAAAGCTCCCCCTTAGAAAGTGCCAACATACAAAGAAATTTCAATAAATCCTACTCCCCCTTTTGGCATCAATCAAAAAAAAAAACAACAAACTCCCCCTTTATTTTTCAAATCAAGACCATATTGAATATCAAAATTTTCAATTGTACTTACAACCATATAGCACTTCTTGGATCAAATCTTCATGATGTACCTAAATATGAGAAATTTCATTTGGTACCCTTTCTTTATAGGGTCATTGGGAGTTAATACGACATGATCTAGCAATCCACTTGAATTTCATGCCTTTTCTCATATTTTTCTTTACATAGCAATCATTTTGCATATGTCCAAATTTGCAACAAAAGTGACACATGATAGAAGTATTTTGCACATAGGTGGATTTAATGCAACTAATTTTCTTACTTCTTATCATAGCAAACTTATTTGTGCCTTGAAAAGATTTGCTTTCTTTTGTTTGAGAAAACTTTTGTTTTTCATTTTGGAGAAACTCGTTCAAGTCATTAATTCTTTTCTTTAACAAATTTTGTTCCTCCAACATTTTTTCATAAAACTTTGTTTTCTCTTCCAACTTCCTTTTCAAATTATTTTTGCAATCAAAAACACCTTTTTGATTTTTTAAATCATCATTTTCCATTCTCAAACATTTGTTTTCTTGAAAAAGTTTGGAGTTTTCTTCCAACAAATCATTTATTTTTGTTTTCAAATCTTTATTTTTAGCATAGGATTTTCTCAAACTTTTATGCATTTTAATCATAAGAATTTTCACATCATCATCTTCATTATCTTCATCACAAGAAGAGTGATAAGAACTTACCTCATCTTCTCCAACGGCCATTAGTGCCATTTGGGCCAACTCTTCTTTTTCTCTTTTTGAATTGCATTCATCCCATGTAATTTTGCAATCTCCTCTTGAACATCTATTGTTGAAGGTCTTCTTGGAACTTTTGATGTGAGGAGTTGTATCATTGTCCACTTCCATGATTTCATTACCCATGAAGGATGGGTTATCCCCCACTTGAGATGCTTTAAAAGCTATGCCTCTCTTATACATTCTTGCATTTTCTTCCTCTTGCACTTTGAATTTCAGCTTTAATTCATAAGAGGTTAGGGTATTCACAAGAGATTCAATGGACATAGAATTTAAATCCTTTGCCTCTTCTATAGCATTTATTTTGTTTTCCCATTCTTTTGGCAAGGCATTCAAAATCTTTCTATTTTTCTCACCCAAAGAATATTCTTTTCCAAGCAATTTAAGATCTTCAATAATGTCACAAAATCTACTACACATCTTATCAACATTTTCAAGAGGATGCATTTTGAAAAATTCATATTGAGAAACAAGCAAAGATTTCTTTTGTTCTTTAATATCTTGGTTACCTTCATGAAATATACACAATTTATCCCAAATATCTTTAGCTGATTTACAACCTTTAATCCTACTAGATTCATTTACATCTAATGCATTGTACAATATACACATGGCCTTGGCATTCAAAGAAAGATATCTCTTGTCTTTTTCATTCAATTCTTGTCTAGTCTTTAATCTACTCAAATTGGTGGTAGAGTCAACTATTCTAGCTTCATAAGGACCATCTTCTACCACATACCATAATTCAATATAAACGGATTGTAAGAAAATCATCATTCTTTGTTTCCACATGCTAAAATGAGAACCATTAAACATAGGTGGTCTATCAATAGATTGCCCTTCTAAAAAAGAAACTTTTATGGTTGCCATGATCTTTACTCTAAGCGGTTAAGCTTGATCAAAAGAGACCAAGCTCTGATACCAATTGTAAATGCCCGGTGCAACCCAATGAGTACAAACAATTTCACAATGATGCACTAGGATATATCAAATTTAAGCACAATAAAGAAAACTTAATTAAAGAGAAAAGATAAGAAATGCAAACCAAATATCAATCCAATAGCCTCTTCAATTGATGGCGATGCTAACCAAGATGTACAAGTGAAGGCTCACTCCTTCCTCACCCCAAACACACTTTGGTTGAGCCAAAGAGTTTTACAACAATTCTAGTTAACCCTCAACAACCTACACTTGAAAGATCACTCACCCAATTAAGAACTATTTTATACAAATGAGGCAACCTTCACCAAGGTTTTACCACTACAAGTGATAGGTTCACCTTCACCAAGGTTTTACTCCTCCTAGAGAATAACCTTCACTTGAGCAACCTCACAACCCAACTTTCCCAACCCCTTATACAACCAACAAAGAATCTTTCTACTCAAAAATCTCACTTGTAAGCTTGTATTTTGTGTTGGCAAAAGTCCCTTGTCTTCTTGTGCTTTGGGGTTTTTATAGAAGGTGAGAAATGACTCCAAAAGGCTCTCCAACGGTCAAATATTAAATGCTGTCAAAACTAGCCGTTGGCCTGTCGGACGTCCGAACCACCTGTCGAACGTCCGAACCCTGCGTCCAAACCACCTGTCGGACGTCCGAACCCTGCGTCCGACCGTCGTCAGAGAGTCATCAAATCTTTGCGAAATTTCTCGGACGTCCGATGCGATCGATGTGCGTCCGATGCGTGCGTCCGTTGATGTTCTTCATCCTTTCGGACGTCCGATAGCTTCCTTTCGGACGTCCCACATGAGTGCCCTGTTTTTGCTTCTTCTTTTATGCCACAAGAATCTGTTCTAACAAATTACTCACATAAAAACATTAGCCCAAATCTACATTTTGGTTTGTTAATCATCAAAACCAAGGATTGATCGACCAAGGTCAACAATCTCCCCCTTTTTGATGATGACAAACAAAATGAAGATTTCTTTTATCAAATAAGTTCAAATAAAGCTCCCCCTTAGAAAGTGCCAACATACAAAGAAATTTCAATAAATCCTACTCCCCCTTTTGGCATCAATCAAAAAAAAAAACAACAAACTCCCCCTTTATTTTTCAAATCAAGACCATATTGAATATCAAAATTTTCAATTGTACTTACAACCATATAGCACTTCTTGGATCAAATCTTCATGATGTACCTAAATATGAGAAATTTCATTTGGTACCCTTTCTTTATAGGGTCATTGGGAGTTAATACGACATGATCTAGCAATCCACTTGAATTTCATGCCTTTTCTCATATTTTTCTTTACATAGCAATCATTTTGCATATGTCCAAATTTGCAACAAAAGTGACACATGATAGAAGTATTTTGCACATAGGTGGATTTAATGCAACTAATTTTCTTACTTCTTATCATAGCAAACTTATTTGTGCCTTGAAAAGATTTGCTTTCTTTTGTTTGAGAAAACTTTTGTTTTTCATTTTGGAGAAACTCGTTCAAGTCATTAATTCTTTTCTTTAACAAATTTTGTTCCTCCAACATTTTTTCATAAAACTTTGTTTTCTCTTCCAACTTCCTTTTCAAATTATTTTTGCAATCAAAAACACCTTTTTGATTTTTTAAATCATCATTTTCCATTCTCAAACATTTGTTTTCTTGAAAAAGTTTGGAGTTTTCTTCCAACAAATCATTTATTTTTGTTTTCAAATCTTTATTTTTAGCATAGGATTTTCTCAAACTTTTATGCATTTTAATCATAAGAATTTTCACATCATCATCTTCATTATCTTCATCACAAGAAGAGTGATAAGAACTTACCTCATCTTCTCCAACGGCCATTAGTGCCATTTGGGCCAACTCTTCTTTTTCTCTTTTTGAATTGCATTCATCCCATGTAATTTTGCAATCTCCTCTTGAACATCTATTGTTGAAGGTCTTCTTGGAACTTTTGATGTGAGGAGTTGTATCATTGTCCACTTCCATGATTTCATTACCCATGAAGGATGGGTTATCCCCCACTTGAGATGCTTTAAAAGCTATGCCTCTCTTATACATTCTTGCATTTTCTTCCTCTTGCACTTTGAATTTCAGCTTTAATTCATAAGAGGTTAGGGTATTCACAAGAGATTCAATGGACATAGAATTTAAATCCTTTGCCTCTTCTATAGCATTTATTTTGTTTTCCCATTCTTTTGGCAAGGCATTCAAAATCTTTCTATTTTTCTCACCCAAAGAATATTCTTTTCCAAGCAATTTAAGATCTTCAATAATGTCACAAAATCTACTACACATCTTATCAACATTTTCAAGAGGATGCATTTTGAAAAATTCATATTGAGAAACAAGCAAAGATTTCTTTTGTTCTTTAATATCTTGGTTACCTTCATGAAATATACACAATTTATCCCAAATATCTTTAGCTGATTTACAACCTTTAATCCTACTAGATTCATTTACATCTAATGCATTGTACAATATACACATGGCCTTGGCATTCAAAGAAAGATATCTCTTGTCTTTTTCATTCAATTCTTGTCTAGTCTTTAATCTACTCAAATTGGTGGTAGAGTCAACTATTCTAGCTTCATAAGGACCATCTTCTACCACATACCATAATTCAATATAAACGGATTGTAAGAAAATCATCATTCTTTGTTTCCACATGCTAAAATGAGAACCATTAAACATAGGTGGTCTATCAATAGATTGCCCTTCTAAAAAAGAAACTTTTATGGTTGCCATGATCTTTACTCTAAGCGGTTAAGCTTGATCAAAAGAGACCAAGCTCTGATACCAATTGTAAATGCCCGGTGCAACCCAATGAGTACAAACAATTTCACAATGATGCACTAGGATATATCAAATTTAAGCACAATAAAGAAAACTTAATTAAAGAGAAAAGATAAGAAATGCAAACCAAATATCAATCCAATAGCCTCTTCAATTGATGGCGATGCTAACCAAGATGTACAAGTGAAGGCTCACTCCTTCCTCACCCCAAACACACTTTGGTTGAGCCAAAGAGTTTTACAACAATTCTAGTTAACCCTCAACAACCTACACTTGAAAGATCACTCACCCAATTAAGAACTATTTTATACAAATGAGGCAACCTTCACCAAGGTTTTACCACTACAAGTGATAGGTTCACCTTCACCAAGGTTTTACTCCTCCTAGAGAATAACCTTCACTTGAGCAACCTCACAACCCAACTTTCCCAACCCCTTATACAACCAACAAAGAATCTTTCTACTCAAAAATCTCACTTGTAAGCTTGTATTTTGTGTTGGCAAAAGTCCCTTGTCTTCTTGTGCTTTGGGGTTTTTATAGAAGGTGAGAAATGACTCCAAAAGGCTCTCCAACGGTCAAATATTAAATGCTGTCAAAACTAGCCGTTGGCCTGTCGGACGTCCGAACCACCTGTCGAACGTCCGAACCCTGCGTCCAAACCACCTGTCGGACGTCCGAACCCTGCGTCCGACCGTCGTCAGAGAGTCATCAAATCTTTGCGAAATTTCTCGGACGTCCGATGCGATCGATGTGCGTCCGATGCGTGCGTCCGTTGATGTTCTTCATCCTTTCGGACGTCCGATAGCTTCCTTTCGGACGTCCCACATGAGTGCCCTGTTTTTGCTTCTTCTTTTATGCCACAAGAATCTGTTCTAACAAATTACTCACATAAAAACATTAGCCCAAATCTACATTTTGGTTTGTTAATCATCAAAACCAAGGATTGATCGACCAAGGTCAACAATCTCCCCCTTTTTGATGATGACAAACAAAATGAAGATTTCTTTTATCAAATAAGTTCAAATAAAGCTCCCCCTTAGAAAGTGCCAACATACAAAGAAATTTCAATAAATCCTACTCCCCCTTTTGGCATCAATCAAAAAAAAAAACAACAAACTCCCCCTTTATTTTTCAAATCAAGACCATATTGAATATCAAAATTTTCAATTGTACTTACAACCATATAGCACTTCTTGGATCAAATCTTCATGATGTACCTAAATATGAGAAATTTCATTTGGTACCCTTTCTTTATAGGGTCATTGGGAGTTAATACGACATGATCTAGCAATCCACTTGAATTTCATGCCTTTTCTCATATTTTTCTTTACATAGCAATCATTTTGCATATGTCCAAATTTGCAACAAAAGTGACACATGATAGAAGTATTTTGCACATAGGTGGATTTAATGCAACTAATTTTCTTACTTCTTATCATAGCAAACTTATTTGTGCCTTGAAAAGATTTGCTTTCTTTTGTTTGAGAAAACTTTTGTTTTTCATTTTGGAGAAACTCGTTCAAGTCATTAATTCTTTTCTTTAACAAATTTTGTTCCTCCAACATTTTTTCATAAAACTTTGTTTTCTCTTCCAACTTCCTTTTCAAATTATTTTTGCAATCAAAAACACCTTTTTGATTTTTTAAATCATCATTTTCCATTCTCAAACATTTGTTTTCTTGAAAAAGTTTGGAGTTTTCTTCCAACAAATCATTTATTTTTGTTTTCAAATCTTTATTTTTAGCATAGGATTTTCTCAAACTTTTATGCATTTTAATCATAAGAATTTTCACATCATCATCTTCATTATCTTCATCACAAGAAGAGTGATAAGAACTTACCTCATCTTCTCCAACGGCCATTAGTGCCATTTGGGCCAACTCTTCTTTTTCTCTTTTTGAATTGCATTCATCCCATGTAATTTTGCAATCTCCTCTTGAACATCTATTGTTGAAGGTCTTCTTGGAACTTTTGATGTGAGGAGTTGTATCATTGTCCACTTCCATGATTTCATTACCCATGAAGGATGGGTTATCCCCCACTTGAGATGCTTTAAAAGCTATGCCTCTCTTATACATTCTTGCATTTTCTTCCTCTTGCACTTTGAATTTCAGCTTTAATTCATAAGAGGTTAGGGTATTCACAAGAGATTCAATGGACATAGAATTTAAATCCTTTGCCTCTTCTATAGCATTTATTTTGTTTTCCCATTCTTTTGGCAAGGCATTCAAAATCTTTCTATTTTTCTCACCCAAAGAATATTCTTTTCCAAGCAATTTAAGATCTTCAATAATGTCACAAAATCTACTACACATCTTATCAACATTTTCAAGAGGATGCATTTTGAAAAATTCATATTGAGAAACAAGCAAAGATTTCTTTTGTTCTTTAATATCTTGGTTACCTTCATGAAATATACACAATTTATCCCAAATATCTTTAGCTGATTTACAACCTTTAATCCTACTAGATTCATTTACATCTAATGCATTGTACAATATACACATGGCCTTGGCATTCAAAGAAAGATATCTCTTGTCTTTTTCATTCAATTCTTGTCTAGTCTTTAATCTACTCAAATTGGTGGTAGAGTCAACTATTCTAGCTTCATAAGGACCATCTTCTACCACATACCATAATTCAATATAAACGGATTGTAAGAAAATCATCATTCTTTGTTTCCACATGCTAAAATGAGAACCATTAAACATAGGTGGTCTATCAATAGATTGCCCTTCTAAAAAAGAAACTTTTATGGTTGCCATGATCTTTACTCTAAGCGGTTAAGCTTGATCAAAAGAGACCAAGCTCTGATACCAATTGTAAATGCCCGGTGCAACCCAATGAGTACAAACAATTTCACAATGATGCACTAGGATATATCAAATTTAAGCACAATAAAGAAAACTTAATTAAAGAGAAAAGATAAGAAATGCAAACCAAATATCAATCCAATAGCCTCTTCAATTGATGGCGATGCTAACCAAGATGTACAAGTGAAGGCTCACTCCTTCCTCACCCCAAACACACTTTGGTTGAGCCAAAGAGTTTTACAACAATTCTAGTTAACCCTCAACAACCTACACTTGAAAGATCACTCACCCAATTAAGAACTATTTTATACAAATGAGGCAACCTTCACCAAGGTTTTACCACTACAAGTGATAGGTTCACCTTCACCAAGGTTTTACTCCTCCTAGAGAATAACCTTCACTTGAGCAACCTCACAACCCAACTTTCCCAACCCCTTATACAACCAACAAAGAATCTTTCTACTCAAAAATCTCACTTGTAAGCTTGTATTTTGTGTTGGCAAAAGTCCCTTGTCTTCTTGTGCTTTGGGGTTTTTATAGAAGGTGAGAAATGACTCCAAAAGGCTCTCCAACGGTCAAATATTAAATGCTGTCAAAACTAGCCGTTGGCCTGTCGGACGTCCGAACCACCTGTCGAACGTCCGAACCCTGCGTCCAAACCACCTGTCGGACGTCCGAACCCTGCGTCCGACCGTCGTCAGAGAGTCATCAAATCTTTGCGAAATTTCTCGGACGTCCGATGCGATCGATGTGCGTCCGATGCGTGCGTCCGTTGATGTTCTTCATCCTTTCGGACGTCCGATAGCTTCCTTTCGGACGTCCCACATGAGTGCCCTGTTTTTGCTTCTTCTTTTATGCCACAAGAATCTGTTCTAACAAATTACTCACATAAAAACATTAGCCCAAATCTACATTTTGGTTTGTTAATCATCAAAACCAAGGATTGATCGACCAAGGTCAACAATCTCCCCCTTTTTGATGATGACAAACAAAATGAAGATTTCTTTTATCAAATAAGTTCAAATAAAGCTCCCCCTTAGAAAGTGCCAACATACAAAGAAATTTCAATAAATCCTACTCCCCCTTTTGGCATCAATCAAAAAAAAAAACAACAAACTCCCCCTTTATTTTTCAAATCAAGACCATATTGAATATCAAAATTTTCAATTGTACTTACAACCATATAGCACTTCTTGGATCAAATCTTCATGATGTACCTAAATATGAGAAATTTCATTTGGTACCCTTTCTTTATAGGGTCATTGGGAGTTAATACGACATGATCTAGCAATCCACTTGAATTTCATGCCTTTTCTCATATTTTTCTTTACATAGCAATCATTTTGCATATGTCCAAATTTGCAACAAAAGTGACACATGATAGAAGTATTTTGCACATAGGTGGATTTAATGCAACTAATTTTCTTACTTCTTATCATAGCAAACTTATTTGTGCCTTGAAAAGATTTGCTTTCTTTTGTTTGAGAAAACTTTTGTTTTTCATTTTGGAGAAACTCGTTCAAGTCATTAATTCTTTTCTTTAACAAATTTTGTTCCTCCAACATTTTTTCATAAAACTTTGTTTTCTCTTCCAACTTCCTTTTCAAATTATTTTTGCAATCAAAAACACCTTTTTGATTTTTTAAATCATCATTTTCCATTCTCAAACATTTGTTTTCTTGAAAAAGTTTGGAGTTTTCTTCCAACAAATCATTTATTTTTGTTTTCAAATCTTTATTTTTAGCATAGGATTTTCTCAAACTTTTATGCATTTTAATCATAAGAATTTTCACATCATCATCTTCATTATCTTCATCACAAGAAGAGTGATAAGAACTTACCTCATCTTCTCCAACGGCCATTAGTGCCATTTGGGCCAACTCTTCTTTTTCTCTTTTTGAATTGCATTCATCCCATGTAATTTTGCAATCTCCTCTTGAACATCTATTGTTGAAGGTCTTCTTGGAACTTTTGATGTGAGGAGTTGTATCATTGTCCACTTCCATGATTTCATTACCCATGAAGGATGGGTTATCCCCCACTTGAGATGCTTTAAAAGCTATGCCTCTCTTATACATTCTTGCATTTTCTTCCTCTTGCACTTTGAATTTCAGCTTTAATTCATAAGAGGTTAGGGTATTCACAAGAGATTCAATGGACATAGAATTTAAATCCTTTGCCTCTTCTATAGCATTTATTTTGTTTTCCCATTCTTTTGGCAAGGCATTCAAAATCTTTCTATTTTTCTCACCCAAAGAATATTCTTTTCCAAGCAATTTAAGATCTTCAATAATGTCACAAAATCTACTACACATCTTATCAACATTTTCAAGAGGATGCATTTTGAAAAATTCATATTGAGAAACAAGCAAAGATTTCTTTTGTTCTTTAATATCTTGGTTACCTTCATGAAATATACACAATTTATCCCAAATATCTTTAGCTGATTTACAACCTTTAATCCTACTAGATTCATTTACATCTAATGCATTGTACAATATACACATGGCCTTGGCATTCAAAGAAAGATATCTCTTGTCTTTTTCATTCAATTCTTGTCTAGTCTTTAATCTACTCAAATTGGTGGTAGAGTCAACTATTCTAGCTTCATAAGGACCATCTTCTACCACATACCATAATTCAATATAAACGGATTGTAAGAAAATCATCATTCTTTGTTTCCACATGCTAAAATGAGAACCATTAAACATAGGTGGTCTATCAATAGATTGCCCTTCTAAAAAAGAAACTTTTATGGTTGCCATGATCTTTACTCTAAGCGGTTAAGCTTGATCAAAAGAGACCAAGCTCTGATACCAATTGTAAATGCCCGGTGCAACCCAATGAGTACAAACAATTTCACAATGATGCACTAGGATATATCAAATTTAAGCACAATAAAGAAAACTTAATTAAAGAGAAAAGATAAGAAATGCAAACCAAATATCAATCCAATAGCCTCTTCAATTGATGGCGATGCTAACCAAGATGTACAAGTGAAGGCTCACTCCTTCCTCACCCCAAACACACTTTGGTTGAGCCAAAGAGTTTTACAACAATTCTAGTTAACCCTCAACAACCTACACTTGAAAGATCACTCACCCAATTAAGAACTATTTTATACAAATGAGGCAACCTTCACCAAGGTTTTACCACTACAAGTGATAGGTTCACCTTCACCAAGGTTTTACTCCTCCTAGAGAATAACCTTCACTTGAGCAACCTCACAACCCAACTTTCCCAACCCCTTATACAACCAACAAAGAATCTTTCTACTCAAAAATCTCACTTGTAAGCTTGTATTTTGTGTTGGCAAAAGTCCCTTGTCTTCTTGTGCTTTGGGGTTTTTATAGAAGGTGAGAAATGACTCCAAAAGGCTCTCCAACGGTCAAATATTAAATGCTGTCAAAACTAGCCGTTGGCCTGTCGGACGTCCGAACCACCTGTCGAACGTCCGAACCCTGCGTCCAAACCACCTGTCGGACGTCCGAACCCTGCGTCCGACCGTCGTCAGAGAGTCATCAAATCTTTGCGAAATTTCTCGGACGTCCGATGCGATCGATGTGCGTCCGATGCGTGCGTCCGTTGATGTTCTTCATCCTTTCGGACGTCCGATAGCTTCCTTTCGGACGTCCCACATGAGTGCCCTGTTTTTGCTTCTTCTTTTATGCCACAAGAATCTGTTCTAACAAATTACTCACATAAAAACATTAGCCCAAATCTACATTTTGGTTTGTTAATCATCAAAACCAAGGATTGATCGACCAAGGTCAACAATCTCCCCCTTTTTGATGATGACAAACAAAATGAAGATTTCTTTTATCAAATAAGTTCAAATAAAGCTCCCCCTTAGAAAGTGCCAACATACAAAGAAATTTCAATAAATCCTACTCCCCCTTTTGGCATCAATCAAAAAAAAAAACAACAAACTCCCCCTTTATTTTTCAAATCAAGACCATATTGAATATCAAAATTTTCAATTGTACTTACAACCATATAGCACTTCTTGGATCAAATCTTCATGATGTACCTAAATATGAGAAATTTCATTTGGTACCCTTTCTTTATAGGGTCATTGGGAGTTAATACGACATGATCTAGCAATCCACTTGAATTTCATGCCTTTTCTCATATTTTTCTTTACATAGCAATCATTTTGCATATGTCCAAATTTGCAACAAAAGTGACACATGATAGAAGTATTTTGCACATAGGTGGATTTAATGCAACTAATTTTCTTACTTCTTATCATAGCAAACTTATTTGTGCCTTGAAAAGATTTGCTTTCTTTTGTTTGAGAAAACTTTTGTTTTTCATTTTGGAGAAACTCGTTCAAGTCATTAATTCTTTTCTTTAACAAATTTTGTTCCTCCAACATTTTTTCATAAAACTTTGTTTTCTCTTCCAACTTCCTTTTCAAATTATTTTTGCAATCAAAAACACCTTTTTGATTTTTTAAATCATCATTTTCCATTCTCAAACATTTGTTTTCTTGAAAAAGTTTGGAGTTTTCTTCCAACAAATCATTTATTTTTGTTTTCAAATCTTTATTTTTAGCATAGGATTTTCTCAAACTTTTATGCATTTTAATCATAAGAATTTTCACATCATCATCTTCATTATCTTCATCACAAGAAGAGTGATAAGAACTTACCTCATCTTCTCCAACGGCCATTAGTGCCATTTGGGCCAACTCTTCTTTTTCTCTTTTTGAATTGCATTCATCCCATGTAATTTTGCAATCTCCTCTTGAACATCTATTGTTGAAGGTCTTCTTGGAACTTTTGATGTGAGGAGTTGTATCATTGTCCACTTCCATGATTTCATTACCCATGAAGGATGGGTTATCCCCCACTTGAGATGCTTTAAAAGCTATGCCTCTCTTATACATTCTTGCATTTTCTTCCTCTTGCACTTTGAATTTCAGCTTTAATTCATAAGAGGTTAGGGTATTCACAAGAGATTCAATGGACATAGAATTTAAATCCTTTGCCTCTTCTATAGCATTTATTTTGTTTTCCCATTCTTTTGGCAAGGCATTCAAAATCTTTCTATTTTTCTCACCCAAAGAATATTCTTTTCCAAGCAATTTAAGATCTTCAATAATGTCACAAAATCTACTACACATCTTATCAACATTTTCAAGAGGATGCATTTTGAAAAATTCATATTGAGAAACAAGCAAAGATTTCTTTTGTTCTTTAATATCTTGGTTACCTTCATGAAATATACACAATTTATCCCAAATATCTTTAGCTGATTTACAACCTTTAATCCTACTAGATTCATTTACATCTAATGCATTGTACAATATACACATGGCCTTGGCATTCAAAGAAAGATATCTCTTGTCTTTTTCATTCAATTCTTGTCTAGTCTTTAATCTACTCAAATTGGTGGTAGAGTCAACTATTCTAGCTTCATAAGGACCATCTTCTACCACATACCATAATTCAATATAAACGGATTGTAAGAAAATCATCATTCTTTGTTTCCACATGCTAAAATGAGAACCATTAAACATAGGTGGTCTATCAATAGATTGCCCTTCTAAAAAAGAAACTTTTATGGTTGCCATGATCTTTACTCTAAGCGGTTAAGCTTGATCAAAAGAGACCAAGCTCTGATACCAATTGTAAATGCCCGGTGCAACCCAATGAGTACAAACAATTTCACAATGATGCACTAGGATATATCAAATTTAAGCACAATAAAGAAAACTTAATTAAAGAGAAAAGATAAGAAATGCAAACCAAATATCAATCCAATAGCCTCTTCAATTGATGGCGATGCTAACCAAGATGTACAAGTGAAGGCTCACTCCTTCCTCACCCCAAACACACTTTGGTTGAGCCAAAGAGTTTTACAACAATTCTAGTTAACCCTCAACAACCTACACTTGAAAGATCACTCACCCAATTAAGAACTATTTTATACAAATGAGACAACCTTCACCAAGGTTTTACCACTACAAGTGATAGGTTCACCTTCACCAAGGTTTTACTCCTCCTAGAGAATAACCTTCACTTGAGCAACCTCACAACCCAACTTTCCCAACCCCTTATACAACCAACAAAGAATCTTTCTACTCAAAAATCTCACTTGTAAGCTTGTATTTTGTGTTGGCAAAAGTCCCTTGTCTTCTTGTGCTTTGGGGTTTTTATAGAAGGTGAGAAATGACTCCAAAAGGCTCTCCAACGGTCAAATATTAAATGCTGTCAAAACTAGCCGTTGGCCTGTCGGACGTCCGAACCACCTGTCGAACGTCCGAACCCTGCGTCCAAACCACCTGTCGGACGTCCGAACCCTGCGTCCGACCGTCGTCAGAGAGTCATCAAATCTTTGCGAAATTTCTCGGACGTCCGATGCGATCGATGTGCGTCCGATGCGTGCGTCCGTTGATGTTCTTCATCCTTTCGGACGTCCGATAGCTTCCTTTCGGACGTCCCACATGAGTGCCCTGTTTTTGCTTCTTCTTTTATGCCACAAGAATCTGTTCTAACAAATTACTCACATAAAAACATTAGCCCAAATCTACATTTTGGTTTGTTAATCATCAAAACCAAGGATTGATCGACCAAGGTCAACAAAAGCTGTTTAAGAGGAAACGACCAGAAAATCCTAATGACATTTGAAGTTCTTAGAGGTAGCTGAATGTTACCTTTGGTTTATCAAGGATTTTTCTAAGAGTGCAAGACTTGGGATTCTAAATGTGAGGAAGGTTTTTGAAAGTGAAAAATGTTTAATCAATGCACTTGTGTTAGCCCTACCAAACGAATGAGACAATTTTGTGATTCTTACAGATGCTTCAAAGGATGGTTAGAATATATATTAATAATACATTATGAGGTGATTGTATATAACTTTGGGAAGTTAAAATACCACGAGAGGAAGTAGCCGACTCATGATTGGGAATTAGTGGCTATAATATTTGCATTAAAGAGGTGGAGACATTACCTATATGAGGTAGATAAGAGACCGATTATGTTGCCCTATGACCTGGAAATTAAAATATCTAATGAGGAAAATCAATGTTTGATTGCTAGTTGAATGACTAGAAATTGTGCAGCATGGGTTGGAAAAACGTAAGTTAGTGATTGATCTGGTAGACTTAACCATTACGAGAATGATATTATTCTAAGTGTGAATTTCGAGGACGGAATTCCTTTTAAGGAGGGGAGGATGTGAGGACTCGAAAATTTTCTTATTTATCGAATATTACAAGTTTACTTAAATATTTATTTACTCATTTTCTCCAAATTATTTATTTCGACCATTTAAAATCCATTTATATGGAACAACACCTCTTTTATATTTTTAAAGCGTTTTGTTGGAAAATTCACTTTTCAAAAATTCGTTTAGTTCGGAACAACGAGTGCACGTCTTTCGAGACTATACTTGAATCGAGAGTATATTAATACTGGAGAATTAAGAATGATCAATAGTAGATTAAGAAAGGTTAATTAAGGAATTAATGCTTGACTCATGTGAGAACTCGCAAAATTTTCTATTTTAAATTTCTATTACTAGCTCATTTAAATATTTTATTGGCCGTTTGCTCGAAATATTTTATTTCAATATTTTTATACTCAATTACATAGAATTATGGCTCACATGTATTTTAAAATGACTTGATTCCAAAATTTATTTTTCGAAAGTTCGTTTAGTGAGAATAGTGAATACGCGTTTGGAGACAATAGCCGATTTGAGAGGATAGTGAGTTTGGAAAATTGGAGACTTGTACATTAGTCTTAAAATAGGTATTTTTATATTTAAGTGTTCAAGTATTAGTTAGTGATACTATCGTTATAAGAATTTCTTGGAAATTTCACTTTATCGCGCACAAATCGGAAGTACGGGTTTTCACGCACGCGATTAATTGAGGGACTTAAGACCTTTATTTTAGACTATTAAGAGTGAATACTAATAGTATGAATGGAAGTGCATTAGAGGTTTAGTGCACAAGTGAAACAAACCCGAGAGGAAACGAACACGAAACGCGCGCGTTCGCGCACTATCCTTAGTTGACTTTTGGGGCATTTTTGGCCACACATTCTTAAGCTTCTCATTGACGCATCACACGATCAAAACCCTTCTATTTATCACCTCAAAGTGGTGCTGCAAACCTTTCTTTCTCTCCTCAAAACAGCCGTGCAACCAAGGAGGAAAAGAACCAAGAAATCTCCTTCATTTCACCACCGAAACCTTCACCAAATCACTCCAAAATTTAACTACAACTTGCTAACCACTTGGTGATCATCTTAAGCTACAAAAGGGGACTGCTTTCCACGGTTTTCTTGGACTAAGGAGGACCAAAAATTTCTGCATTTAACATCTAGCAAAATAAGTTATGATCAAACCTTGAAAACTTGATTTATGGGAGTAGTATTGCACTTATAAGCTTGTATATTTATGTGGGTAACTTTATTTATGATGGAAAGTGTTGTGTGGTCTCTATGAACTCCCACTATGGTTGGATAGACTGATTTGTTGTGTTTTGATGGTATCAATGTTGGTTTAGTGCTTAAACTAGTGGAATAATGTTGTACTGTTAGTAGAAACTCAAAGGGGAGTGAAGGTGAAAATTTTCCAATTCTGCCCTTATGTTGTCCGTGACCCTTACGGTTATTTTTTGTGGTTCTAATGGCTTATTTATGATGTATATATGTTGTGTGGGTTGTGTAAAAAGTTTCATATAAAAATAACGTGATTTGGTTGGCCAAAAGTTGTGATTTCGGAAGTTCGGCAAATCTGGAAATTTTCCCGTCACTGCCCTGGCAGTGTTTTTCAAACGGCCATACCTTTTTACTCCGATGTCAAAATCAAGTGCCGTTTGTGGCACTGGAAACTAGACATTTCCAGATTTCCACAGTATAAAATGTACATTCTGATTCCACCGGAGTAGTCCATACCAATTGTTTAAACAGGATTGTCCTGTTTCACATCTACACTAGGAGCTCTGTTTTGAGCAGTGAATTGATGCTCAAATGTAAGCTAGTTGTGGACAGATTTTGAAAATGATTTCTTTTAAGAAATTGTAGCCTTATAAATTTGGTTTTCAACACCACCATCCATGCTCAATTCCGAGTTGAATTGAGTAACTTATGACCAGATTTCGAAACCAACTTTGTAGGCGAAAACCCTCGTTTTGGACAGGTTGTAACCAATACTGATTTGGGACTTGTTATTTTGAAAGTCTTGGTGTAAATCACATACCAAACACATCTTGGATGGTTATTAGACCTTGTCTACACCAATAAACCATGTTTGAGGAAATTTCCTTGGCCAAATGCTTAAAAACGGAAAAACGGAAGTTCAAAAGGCAGGTTGGCCTTGGAACTTCTTGGGCCTTTGGTGGTTTTGTTAACCGACTTTCCATTTGTATTTTTATATGAAATTTTACAGAGAAATAGTCCTTATATGATAGTATTATACTGATAATTTGGTGCCATTCCGAGTCGGTTTCGCCGCTCAACTAAACTTCCAAAGTTCATGATTTGAGTTTGGAAAACCTTTGTTTAACAAAGAAATTTTAGTAAATTTGAGTTACCATATCTTGGTACTCAAAACTACGATTCTTGATCCACTTGTTGTGTCTTAAACCTAGCTTGCAACTCAAATTGAGTTACAAATTTCAGAGGTTGGTTTCTACTGTGTGAATTTTGCTGAATTACCAAACTTTGCCGAAAACCAACCCCAAAACAGCAATTTTGAGCCAATTTTTGAATACCTTCCGTTTGGAATCATGGAAAATTGTCTTCTAAGAACTTTTAGCACTTTCTAAGAAGTTTCCAAAGGTACCAACTTTTCCAATTTTGGACTTGTAAAGAGTGAGATACGATTTTTTTAAAGATCTCGTATCAAAACTGAAATTTTCAAATCTTAAGGAAATGGAATTTTTCGAATTCTCCTTATTCCTTCGATATTACTTGAACGTTTTATACTTGATTTCAAAGATGAAAAATTGATTGCTCTAATGTTTTAAAATCCCATCTTTGAGTCTCGATTTATGAATAATTGGGGTTCATTTTAATGAAATTTTCTTAGATTGTACCCTAGTACAATCTTCTTCGATAATTGAGGTTTATAAGTGATAAGTGTATAATAGTTAACTATTGTTTGCTTAAGGCCTCAAGGAAACCTTCACGAGGATCTCGAGAGGACCACCTAAAGGCTTGTTTATGCACTCATTCTCATATTTTGATTGGTGAGTGTCAAGTGCATGAATTTGTTGCTAAAGTGGTTAACTGTTTCTTATCTGTTATGTGAATTTCAAATTTTGAGACGAGTGTGTACTTTACTGCACTCGTTCTCTTTCAAATGAAATTATATTCGAATTTTGCTATGTGAATTCATATCCGACTCGGACATGGTAATGTGGATGTGATTCATATTTGTGATTTGTATATCTGATCCGTATTTGTGATTCCTATTTGGAATCGTCGATTTGATCGTTGCTCATCGACTTATATTCGTATTCATATTCGGGGGACGCCCAAACTCATTGGCTAACTTTGCGAATCGAGCCAGCATAGGCTTGGTCGATAAGTTTAACAAACCATGAGATATTCGTAGAGCATGATCTATTGGAGAGATCTTGCTCGGCATTACTCGTGCAGTATTGCCATGATATACTCGAATATTATCAAAAATTTGATGAGCGGGCCCGGTAAGGGGGTGTAACGGTGACGGGATTCGAAAAAAAGTGGTGTATCTACGGATTTGATACTTATGTGGTTGACTAAGTGTCAACGTGAGATGTGATCAAGACTTCGACTCGACTACGTGGAATTTTGCTCTTGAGAGCTACAGTATCCTTGAATTGTTTCTGTTTATTTTTCCTATTCGAAATATAAATTATTCGAACTTTATAGCTTGACTTGCTATGTAATTTGTGGCTACTTGGATTATGTGTTTGCGTGTGGGTTTCTTGGCCTCACAGAGTATTGGCTCATCCCATTAGTTTGTTTTTCTTAACAGGTTGGATTGGAAGATTTTGGAAAAGCCGACTAGATTATACTTTTGATTGAAATCTGGGGTGTAAATGTTTTGTCGACTTTTAATGGTTGTATTTTGGGACTTGATGTATCTTTTGTGAACATGATGTAAGATTTGAATATTTAGTTAAGGAAGCGACTTTTCTTCATTTTGCCTTGTAGTATTTGGTATGTATCGTTAAGTTCGATTTGAATTGTCTTGAGTCCTTCCGAGAGCTGGGCAGGCATCCCGCGAATACCCTTGGGTTCGCCCTTGGGAGAAGTGGGGGCGTCACAGAATCACTCACCAACCACAGCTCATGATCCTCATCCATCATAGACAGTTTCGTGGATCAAACTCAAGCCCTTCAACTCAAACTCAAAGCAATCAAATGCTTTCAAAGATCGGACAGCATTTCCCCTTAATTTCTTTATTTTTCATCCTACAAGACATTACAAATCACATCTCAACTCAATCACAATTACATATACAAATCATGAGCTATTAAACACTCTTAATTAGGGTCACAACACCCTTTACATACAACCATTAGATAGCTTCGTAATTAATCACAACAAAGCCCCAAATTAGAAACCCTAATATGAACTTTAACCCCACAAGCGGAAATTTTCCGTAAGCAACCGCAACTAGAACATATAAGCTTCATCTTACACCTAACCAGCTATCATTCCATGGCCCAACATTAATTATCACATAAGAGCAGAAAAATCACCAATAAATGTGAAATTTATCAAGCTCTACTTTCAACCATGAAATCTTCCACAATACAACATATTTAGCTACTATAAGTCACTAATTTACCACTATTAGAACAAAAAAGGAATTTGCCAAGTAAGGTACCTTATAAACTCAAGAAAGATAAGAGCTTAGAGCTTCTTTTACAAGAATCACTCTACCAAGACCTTTGTTCCTCCTTAGATAACACTCTTATGGAAGGGTTTGCGATTTTATCAGTTGAAACTCCAAATTTTGTCAAAAAATGGAAGGACAAAGTGAAGGCTCTCTCTTGGTTTTTCTTCTCACAATGGCCGGCCAACATGCAAAAGAAATGAAGATGATTTTGGTCAATTTTGATATTTGGTAAAGGTGATGAATAGTAAGTCAAAGTCCACCCTCCATTGGTTTCATGACACTTGGCCTATTAGGGTTTGATTTAATCCTCTTATCTTCCAATGGTTAAGCTATCTAGCTAACCTCTAATTGTCTCCGAGCACCTTGTAAGATAATATCCCTCAATACAAAACTTAACCTAGTCGTCAAAATTTTATCACACTCACTGCACTAGCGGGTCCACGTCCTTAATGCACTTCCAAATTAACCCGAACTAACTTATACTAGAAAAATGGTTGGAAAACTATATTCACTTATAAAATGTCTAGAAAGTTAAGGTAGTAAAATAAAATAAAGCAAATGCATGAAAAGGAATAGAATTAAATGATATAACATAAGAAAAATTTTACGGGTCCTCACAACTCCAACCATTTAAATCCAAACAACAACAATAACAATGAAGCTACAAGCTTCCAGCAAAGATCAACCCACTAAAACCAAGATTAGATGGTTGGATGATTACCTCCTGTTCCTTTGAGTGAAACCAGAAATTTTGCACCTCCAAGACCCAAGAAAAACTGTGAGAAAGATGTCCTCCACCAAGATTGAGTTGCTCTCGAAGTTGTTTAGGTGTTGTGTGAAGGATTTGAGGTGAAGTTGTGCAAGAATGGGGTGAGGAGGATGATGGGCTTTCTCTTCTTCTCCCTTGGAGAATTTCGGCCAGCAAGATGAAGAGGAGAGAGAGGGTGAGCTGATGAGTGAAGCTTTTTGGAGAAACTTGGATGTTTTGTGGTTAAAAATTTGAGCAAAAGTCAACTTTGAATAGTAATCGCACGCGAGGGTTTCGTGTCCGTTTTCTCTCGGGTTTGTTTCACTTGTACACTAAACCTTTAATGTACTTCCTTTAACACTATTATTATTCACTCTTAATAGTCTAAAAATAATTTTCTAAAGTCCTTCAATTAGTCGCGCACGTGAAAATGCGAACTTTCGACTCGCGCGCGATAAAACGCAATTTCTAAGAAATTCTTGTAATGATAATATAACTAACCAATACTAAGGTAATTAATCATAAAAATAACTATTTTAAAACTAATGCATGAGTTCTTAAATCTCCAAGGTCACTGTATTCTCAGATCGGATATTGCTTCCAAATGCGTATTCGCTAAATCTTACTAAACGAGCTTCTGAAAATTAAATTTATTAATGGGACATTTTAAAAATATATGTAAGTCATAGTTCCATGTAAATGGTTCTAAAAGGGTTGAAATAAATTTATTTGGAGAAAGCTGGTGAATAAATATTTAAATAAACCAGTAAAATAAGATAAAAATAAGAAAATTTTTGGGTTCTCACAGTTTTAGATCTAGTTTTTATTTCCTTTGAAGAACTTGAAAAGCTCTTGATGTAACAATATATTTTTAATGGCAATGAAGATGATGAAACTTGGGGATCTTGTTTCTTCACTTGAATAAGCATTTCTTTCTCTTTACTCTCTTTATTGTTTCATTAAAGATATGAGTTTTGTTGTTAAATTTACTATGTTTAACCAAATCTTCTTGTTTTAGAAATACTTGAAATTATTTGTGCCTTGATTATGGTTGAATAAATTTGATTATTGCTATATCTTGTACTTGCTAGTTCATTTATTCTTTCTTTAACACTTGTAAATGCTTGATCACCATTTACAAGCCATGATAGTCGTTGTTAATCTATGAGAATAATTGACAATGATGGAAATGGAATAAGTGGAACCTAAAGTGTAGGTAAATGAAAGTAGTGGTATCTTTAGGTGGATCTTTTTGGCATTTTTAGGTCTAAATTAAGTCTTCACTTTAGATTTCATCATGAGAGTAGGGAAACTATAGTATTGGCTAAATTTGATTTATTGGGAAGAGATAGTTCCGATGGTTTGAGTAAAATGCATCCTCAGCAAGACAAGAGCATTAGTGATAATTGACTATCTCATTCATAGTTAGGTACATTTAGTGGATTTTATACCCTAGGACATTTGTATTTAGTTAAGTTTTTTCAAGTTGTTAATGTTTCTTGAATTGTTTTTGCATTGTGGTTATTCTTCTTAGTTAAAATTCTTGATTAGTTTAGATAATAGAATGAGCAAAAAGTCTTAGCAGTTGGATGTAATTCTTGTGGGATTGATCCTAACTCCCTAGTACTATGAGTCACGACTTGTATAGTTTTAGTGAATGAGAGAATTAGGTTAAAATTTAGGCATAGGTTAGAACCTTGTCACCTACTACTCATTATATCTTGCTCTCCGCTAACATATCAAAACTAAAAAATTAGGTTGATCAATCCTTGGTTTTGATGATAATAAAATAAAATGATGATTTGAACTAATGTTTTGATATGAGAAATGATTAGGGAAAGGTATTGTGAGGAGCCAAAAATTATTTTATATTTTATTTTATTTCCTTGAATACATTTTCCTTTACTTTACTTTATTGCTTTAATTTCCTAGATATTTTTATAAGTGAGTCAAGATTTTTTATCATTTTTCTTCTATAAATTAGTGCATGTTAAGTTACAGTGCATTTTGGAAGTAGGGCCTACTAGTGAGGTGTGTGCAATAAATTTTGAAGATTAGGAGGAGTTTTGTGCAAAGGGATATTATTTTACAAGGTGTTAAGGGATAATTAGAGGTTAACTAGATATTTTAATAATTGGAAGACAATAGGATAAGGATTAACCCTTGGAAGCCATTTGTCACCAAAGCCATAGAGCTTTGACTTTGACTAAGACCATTCTTAGCCTTTAATAAAACAAAATTTGACCAAAAATCTTTCATTTATTCTCCTCCGTGGCCAAACCATCTAGCAAGAGAAGAGAGAAAAGAAACTCCAACTCCAACTTCAATTCTTGCTTGAATATTTGAAATCTCATCCAAAGCTTGCAAACCACTCCATAAAAAGTGACATTTAGGAAGGATTAAGGACTTTGGTGGAGAGATTTGGGAGAAAGAATCTCTTGGATTGCATTTCTTCAGGGGGTTTCAAGGTAACTATATCAAGAAACCATCTTCTCTTTTATTACTTGCATATGAGTAGATTTAAGACTTTATTTTGGTAGTTTTCATGGAAAATTTCATGGTTTGTGTGTGTAACGACCCCACCTCCTCCTAGGGCGTACCCCAGGGTTCAGCGGGTCGCCTGCCCAGCTCTCGCCAGGACTCACTCACTATGGAACTCGAATCATGTATATACATCCATAGACAATAGATGCTTAAGTAAAAGATAAGAAACTTCTACACACCAGAAGTCTTCAAAGTTTTTACCATTCAAGTACAAACATCGAATATACAAGGGTTCTCATTCCTCATACAACCAGCCCGTGCCAAGCACTAGGGCGAGAACCATTACAAGGCCAAAGAACTAGATCAACTAGACTATACAGAACGCTCGTCCTTGCTCGCCTCCCCTGCTAAGGAAAACAATTGACGTGGTATGAGCTAAAAAGCCCAGTGAGGTTCTATATATATAAACAAGTAATTAAACAAGGAACTTTAGTCATGTAGTAACATTTAATCCAGAAAACATGTCCAATATAAAGCAATGATAATACATTCATTAAAAGGATACAGGCTCACGAGGAGCTATTTGTTTGTTCGTTCGTTCCCTTGACATTTCCCCTTATTCCTCCAATGATTTAAAAATTTCCTTTTTGAGAAGTAAAACCCTCGTGCCTGCGTTTGTTCATTCATCCCTTTCCGGACGTTGGCCGGACTCCACCCATCCGGACGTTGGCCGGACTCCAAGGTAATACTCGAGTATACCAAATTCACCCAGGTCACCATATCGCCCGACCGAGTCCGCTTCTGGCTCGAGTCGATCGGTAACAAGGGCAAGGGCCCAGTTCAGCCAAAGAGGCTTACATTCATGCGCAACTAGTATTTCAACATTTAATCACCGAAAATTTCATATTTATTTAGGTCGAGTGCGATAAAGTACACACTCACCTAGAAAAAGTTCATTTTAGAAATCATAGAAAACAATTAACATTTAATCAAATATTCACAAATAATCCCATAGTCACAACAATCCTCATAGTCATAGAAACAAAACGTATATAGAACACTCACCTATGTATGAAAAACAACGGCAAAATATCTTTCCGGATATTATCTTTAATCACCGAGAAAACCTAAGATTAAACGAAAAGAATATTACAGCTCACCTAGCACAAACAATTAGGTGCAATCCAAGAAACTTGACAATTATAGAGTAGAATGTATAAAAGACTTTAAAGCGAAACGAGGACATTTAGACCCGTGGACAAAATAACTAGGGTTTCATAGACCAAACGTAAGTATACCAGTTCAAATAAAAACTTAGTCCTCGAACGAAAATTTGGGCAGCATGCCCTTTGTGTTTACCTACTTTTCCAGCCATTTAGGCTTCATTCTTTTACTCAATCCAACCCAAAATTATCCATAATACAATTTCAATTCAATAGCCATTCCATAGGCTCAAAACAATACAAGAACAAGAATTAAGCTAATATCAAGTGCGGAAATGAAGTTACAAAAGACAGATTTGACGTGTGGTCATGGATAGAACACATCCGAGGCTACGCTTATCGGATTGAGGTACAAATTATACCAATTCGAAGCTAAAACAAAAGTCTACAATTTTCATGAAGAGCACTTAATCAAATTTTCAGTGTAATCTAATCAAATTCCTCAATTCATATAACCTGGTTCCAACTATTCGGCTAATCAACCGTAATACATTAAAATGACCATATCTCAGTCTACCGAGGTCCGCTTAAGACGTTCTTGGCGGAAATGGAAAGCTAAGACAGGGCACTAAAACTTTCATGTTTTAACAATTGGCTAAATCTGAATGGATTATAGTGAAAAAACACAACCAAAGAGACTAAACTGTCCACGCGGAATTCTGGAAAGTAACCTAGATCAGCGAGGGTATTTTCGTCTTTTCACAAGCTACGTTGCTCCGATTGAGCTGAAATTTTGTGGGCAACTATAGAATATCATTCTATACAACTTTTATGTTTTATGCCAAGCCAAATTCAGCCTCTAACTAGGTGATATAGAAACGGGCAGAACTGAATTTTCAAGTCCCTGAAATCTGGAAATTCTTGAAATCAAATGCTAATTTCTTTATTTTTGGCTTGCTTAACCATCTTAACTTCCCATATTAGACTTTAAACATCAAAGCCCCAAATTTTAAGCACTAGAAGAATCATAGGAAAACTGTAAGAATTCCAATAAAATGGAAAAATCATGATCCAAGCCTCTATTTCACCACATACATCAATAATTCAACCATATGTGACCTATTTAGCAACTAATCATTCATTTAATCGGAGAATCAAGGTTCTAGCATATATACCTTTCCAAGGCAACTAGAAACAAGTGTTCAAGGTCTTTGTTCCTCAAGAAAATTACACCGGTAGGTAGCACTTGAGCTAGATAACAACTTAATCGGAGTAGATTTGCGCGAATAGAAGAAACTTTTCAAGATTTGGAGAAGAAATGAAGGAGAATGAGATGAACTCTCTTTGTCTCTCTCTCTCTCTCTCTTATTTCGGCCAAGGAGAAGAAAAAATGAAGAAGAATGAGCTAAGTTTGTAAGATAAGAAAGCAAGAAGATTAGGATTAATTTGGACCACAAGTTTAGGCAACACTTGGCACCACAAAATTTTCTCTTTCTTTCCTTGCATTTTAGCCACAAATTTCGGTCAAGAGGTCATCATGAGAGAGGAGATATTTTGCTCCATTAGTAATAAACTTGTATGGCAAGAAAGTGGTGGTTAAGTGGTGGTTCAAACGGTAGTGCACGGTACACGTCGGTGTGACGCGTTTTCTCTTAAATCGCACGTACTAGGGTTTTTATTTCCAATTCACTAACTTTTTATCATTGCTTCTAACCACATATTATTTCTCACTTAAAAGTCACTCTTAAGCACCAAATTTGATCCTTACTCGGTACCGGATAATTATACTGCGGTTACACGAAAAATCTTATTTCACCTTGAATTGAAAACGAATAGGAAAACCCTAATTTCCTATGGTCATTGGCACTTTTCTAGGGTGATTGAACCATGGATAACATGAAATAATAATTTCCAAATAATTTTTAAATAAAAGGGAATTTTTGAGAAATATGCAAGGAATTTGCGAGTCCTCACACTCTCTCCCCCTTAAAAGAATTTCGACCTCGAAATTCCAACTTGCATTAATCAGATCAAAAGTAGTTCTCAAAAGTTGATCACGTACTAAGAATCATTTCAATCTCACCACAAGGATCTTTTGGGTTACAATATTTTCCAGACTCAACTAAGATGACCCTGTTCGGTCTCTCACGTCACTTCCTAGTCACTAGATGTCCGTAGATTTCTTATATTCATTTTAGTCGGACAAAGCCTGTTCATGTTCCAAAATACAAGTCTCAAGTACCTAGTAGCTAGCATCGCCTCAACTCTGGAGTACTCGGGCACGAGAATCCGAAATAAGGTAATTCACAACTCAAGCCGGCCGGTCCCAAGAGTAAATCACCACATTCGAGATTCCTCCCCAACATACATATCAAATTTCCTCCAATTATCAAGATAAAGGTTTTACAACCTATAACATTCATGATTCACAACTTACATTTCTAGAAGGGCACTTAAGTCTTTACTCAATCACATAGTAAGGACCATAATACCACTTGGCCCTATCTTGCTCCTTCGTAGAGACCACGTGAAGTGACCCTAAATTACATCGCTACAAGCAATCATTTAACTTTCAAGCCAGTCCCACAGTTTGGCATCCTAAACTTCAAGCCTAGGATATATTACAGGAATCTGAAGCCTAAGCTCTGATACCACCTGTAACGACCCCACCTCCTCCTAGGGCGTACCCCAGGGTTCAGCGGGTCGCCTGCCCAGCTCTCGCCAGGACTCACTCACTATGGAACTCGAATCATGTATATACATCCATAGACAATAGATGCTCAAGTAAAAGATAAGAAACTTCTACACACCAGAAGTCTTCAAAGTTTTTACCATTCAAGTACAAACATCGAATATACAAGGGTTCTCATTCCTCATACAACCAGCCCGTGCCAAGCACTAGGGCGAGAACCATTACAAGGCCAAAGAACTAGATCAACTAGACTATACAGAACGCTCGTCCTTGCTCGCCTCCCCTGCTAAGGAAAACAATTGACGTGGTATGAGCTAAAAAGCCCAGTGAGGTTCTATATATATAAACAAGTAATTAAACAAGGAACTTTAGTCATGTAGTAACATTTAATCCAGAAAACATGTCCAATATAAAGCAATGATAATACATTCATTAAAAGGATACAGGCTCACGAGGAGCTATTTGTTTGTTCGTTCGTTCCCTTGACATTTCCCCTTATTCCTCCAATGATTTAAAAATTTCCTTTTTGAGAAGTAAAACCCTCGTGCCTGCGTTTGTTCATTCATCCCTTTCCGGACGTTGGCCGGACTCCACCCATCCGGACGTTGGCCGGACTCCAAGGTAATACTCGAGTATACCAAATTCACCCAGGTCACCATATCGCCCGACCGAGTCCGCTTCTGGCTCGAGTCGATCGGTAACAAGGGCAAGGGCCCAGTTCAGCCAAAGAGGCTTACATTCATGCGCAACTAGTATTTCAACATTTAATCACCGAAAATTTCATATTTATTTAGGTCGAGTGCGATAAAGTACACACTCACCTAGAAAAAGTTCATTTTAGAAATCATAGAAAACAATTAACATTTAATCAAATATTCACAAATAATCCCATAGTCACAACAATCCTCATAGTCATAGAAACAAAACGTATATAGAACACTCACCTATGTATGAAAAACAACAGCAAAATATCTTTCCGGATATTATCTTTAATCACCGAGAAAACCTAAGATTAAACGAAAAGAATATTACAGCTCACCTAGCACAAACAATTAGGTGCAATCCAAGAAACTTGACAATTATAGAGTAGAATGTATAAAAGACTTTAAAGCGAAACGAGGACATTTAGACCCGTGGACAAAATAACTAGGGTTTCATAGACCAAACGTAAGTATACCAGTTCAAATAAAAACTTAGTCCTCGAACGAAAATTTGGGCAGCATGCCCTTTGTGTTTACCTACTTTTCCAGCCATTTAGGCTTCATTCTTTTACTCAATCCAACCCAAAATTATCCATAATACAATTTCAATTCAATAGCCATTCCATAGGCTCAAAACAATACAAGAACAAGAATTAAGCTAATATCAAGTGCGGAAATGAAGTTACAAAAGACAGATTTGACGTGTGGTCATGGATAGAACACATCCGAGGCTACGCTTATCGGATTGAGGTACAACTTATACCAATTCGAAGCTAAAACAAAAGTCTACAATTTTCATGAAGAGCACTTAATCAAATTTTCAGTGTAATCTAATCAAATTCCTCAATTCATATAACCTGGTTCCAACTATTCGGCTAATCAACCGTAATACATTAAAATGACCATATCTCAGTCTACCGAGGTCCGATTAAGACGTTCTTGGCGGCAATGGAAAGCTAAGACAGGGCACTAAAACTTTCATGTTTTAACAATTGGCTAAATCTGAATGGATTATAGTGAAAAAACACAACCAAAGAGACTAAACTGTCCACGCGGAATTCTGGAAAGTAACCTAGATCAGCAAGGGTATTTTCGTCTTTTCACAAGCTACGTTGCTCCGATTGAGCTGAAATTTTGTGGGCAACTATAGAATATCATTCTCTACAACTTTCATGTTTTATGCCAAGCCAAATTCAGCCTCTAACTAGGTGATATAGAAACGGGCAGAACTGAATTTTCAAGTCCCTGAAATCTGGAAATTCTTGAAATCAAATGCTAATTTCTTTATTTTTGGCTTGCTTCACCATCTTAACTTCCCATATTAGACTTTAAACATCAAAGCCCCAAATTTTAAGCACTAGAAGAATCATAGGAAAACTGTAAGAATTCCAATAAAATGGAAAAATCATGATCCAAGCCTCTATTTCACCACATACATCAATAATTCAACCATATGTGACCTATTTAGCAACTAATCATGCATTTAATCGGAGAATCAAGGTTCTAGCATATATACCTTTCCAAGGCAACTAGAAACAAGTGTTCAAGGTCTTTGTTCCTCAAGAAAATTACACCGGTAGGTAGCACTTGAGCTAGATAACAACTTAATCGGAGTAGATTTGCGCGAATAGAAGAAACTTTTCAAGATTTGGAGAAGAAATGAAGGAGAATGAGATGAACTCTCTTTGTCTCTCTCTCTCTCTCTCTTATTTCGGCCAAGGAGAAGAAAAAATGAAGAAGAATGAGCTAAGTTTGTAAGATAAGAAAGCAAGAAGATTAGGATTAATTTGGACCACAAGTTTAGGCAACACTTGGCACCACAAAATTTTCTCTTTCTTTCCTTGCATTTTAGCCACAAATTTCGGTCAAGAGGTCATCATGAGAGAGGAGATATTTTGCTCCATTAGTAATAAACTTGTATGGCAAGAAAGTGGTGGTTAAGTGGTGGTTCAAACGGTAGTGCACGGTACACGTCGGTGTGACGCGTTTTCTCTTAAATCGCACGTACTAGGGTTTTTATTTCCAATTCACTAACTTTTTATCATTGCTTCTAACCACATATTATTTCTCACTTAAAAGTCACTCTTAAGCACCAAATTTGATCCTTACTCGGTACCGGATAATTATACTGCGGTTACACGAAAAATCTTATTTCACCTTGAATTGAAAACGAATAGGAAAACCCTAATTTCCTATGGTCATTGGCACTTTTCTAGGGTGATTGAACCATGGATAACATGAAATAATAATTTCCAAATAATTTTTAAATAAAAGGGAATTTTTGAGAAATATGCAAGGAATTTGCGAGTCCTCACACTCTCTCCCCCTTAAAAGAATTTCGACCTCGAAATTCCAACTTGCATTAATCAGATCAAAAGTAGTTCTCAAAAGTTGATCACGTACTAAGAATCATTTCAATCTCACCACAAGGATCTTTTGGGTTACAATATTTTCCAGACTCAACTAAGATGACCCTGTTCGGTCTCTCACGTCACTTCCTAGTCACTAGATGTCCGTAGATTTCTTATATTCATTTTAGTCGGACAAAGCCTGTTCATGTTCCAAAATACAAGTCTCAAGTACCTAGTAGCTAGCATCGCCTCAACTCTGGAGTACTCGGGCACGAGAATCCGAAATAAGGTAATTCACAACTCAAGCCGGCCGGTCCCAAGAGTAAATCACCACATTCGAGATTCCTCCCCAACATACATATCAAATTTCCTCCAATTATCAAGACAAAGGTTTTACAACCTATAACATTCATGATTCACAACTTACATTTCTAGAAGGGCACTTAAGTCTTTACTCAATCACATAGTAAGGACCATAATACCACTTGGCCCTATCTTGCTCCTTCGTAGAGACCACGTGAAGTGACCCTAAATTACATCGCTACAAGCAATCATTTAACTTTCAAGCCAGTCCCACAGTTTGGCATCCTAAACTTCAAGCCTAGGATATATTACAGGAATCTGAAGCCTAAGCTCTGATACCACCTGTAACGACCCCACCTCCTCCTAGGGCGTACCCCAGGGTTCAGCGGGTCGCCTGCCCAGCTCTCGCCAGGACTCACTCACTATGGAACTCGAATCATGTATATACATCCATAGACAATAGATGCTCAAGTAAAAGATAAGAAACTTCTACACACCAGAAGTCTTCAAAGTTTTTACCATTCAAGTACAAACATCGAATATACAAGGGTTCTCATTCCTCATACAACCAGCCCGTGCCAAGCACTAGGGCGAGAACCATTACAAGGCCAAAGAACTAGATCAACTAGACTATACAGAACGCTCGTCCTTGCTCGCCTCCCCTGCTAAGGAAAACAATTGACGTGGTATGAGCTAAAAAGCCCAGTGAGGTTCTATATATATAAACAAGTAATTAAACAAGGAACTTTAGTCATGTAGTAACATTTAATCCAGAAAACATGTCCAATATAAAGCAATGATAATACATTCATTAAAAGGATACAGGCTCACGAGGAGCTATTTGTTTGTTCGTTCGTTCCCTTGACATTTCCCCTTATTCCTCCAATGATTTAAAAATTTCCTTTTTGAGAAGTAAAACCCTCGTGCCTGCGTTTGTTCATTCATCCCTTTCCGGACGTTGGCCGGACTCCACCCATCCGGACGTTGGCCGGACTCCAAGGTAATACTCGAGTATACCAAATTCACCCAGGTCACCATATCGCCCGACCGAGTCCGCTTCTGGCTCGAGTCGATCGGTAACAAGGGCAAGGGCCCAGTTCAGCCAAAGAGGCTTACATTCATGCGCAACTAGTATTTCAACATTTAATCACCGAAAATGTCATATTTATTTAGGTCGAGTGCGATAAAGTACACACTCACCTAGAAAAAGTTCATTTTAGAAATCATAGAAAACAATTAACATTTAATCAAATATTCACAAATAATCCCATAGTCACAACAATCCTCATAGTCATAGAAACAAAACGTATATAGAACACTCACCTATGTATGAAAAACAACAGCAAAATATCTTTCCGGATATTATCTTTAATCACCGAGAAAACCTAAGATTAAACGAAAAGAATATTACAGCTCACCTAGCACAAACAATTAGGTGCAATCCAAGAAACTTGACAATTATAGAGTAGAATGTATAAAAGACTTTAAAGCGAAACGAGGACATTTAGACCCGTGGACAAAATAACTAGGGTTTCATAGACCAAACGTAAGTATACCAGTTCAAATAAAAATTTAGTCCTCGAGCGAAAATTTGGGCAGCATGCCCTTTGTGTTTACCTACTTTTCCAGCCATTTAGGCTTCATTCTTTTACTCAATCCAACCCAAAATTATCCATAATACAATTTCAATTCAATAGCCATTCCATAGGCTCAAAACAATACAAGAACAAGAATTAAGCTAATATCAAGTGCGGAAATGAAGTTACAAAAGACAGATTTGACGTGTGGTCATGGATAGAACACATCCGAGGCTACGCTTATCGGATTGAGGTACAACTTATACCAATTCGAAGCTAAAACAAAAGTCTACAATTTTCATGAAGAGCACTTAATCAAATTTTCAGTGTAATCTAATCAAATTCCTCAATTCATATAACCTGGTTCCAACTATTCGGCTAATCAACCGTAATACATTAAAATGACCATATCTCAGTCTACCGAGGTCCGATTAAGACGTTCTTGGCGGTAATGGAAAGCTAAGACAGGGCACTAAAACTTTCATGTTTTAACAATTGGCTAAATCTGAATGGATTATAGTGAAAAAACACAACCAAAGAGACTAAACTGTCCACGCGGAATTCTGGAAAGTAACCTAGATCAGCAAGGGTATTTTCGTCTTTTCACAAGCTACGTTGCTCCGATTGAGCTGAAATTTTGTGGGCAACTATAGAATATCATTCTCTACAACTTTCATGTTTTATGCCAAGCCAAATTCAGCCTCTAACTAGGTGATATAGAAACGGGCAGAACTGAATTTTCAAGTCCCTGAAATCTGGAAATTCTTGAAATCAAATGCTAATTTCTTTATTTTTGGCTTGCTTCACCATCTTAACTTCCCATATTAGACTTTAAAAATCAAAGCCCCAAATTTTAAGCACTAGAAGAATCATAGGAAAACTGTAAGAATTCCAATAAAATGGAAAAATCATGATCCAAGCCTCTATTTCACCACATACATCAATAATTCAACCATATGTGACCTATTTAGCAACTAATCATGCATTTAATCGGAGAATCAAGGTTCTAGCATATATACCTTTCCAAGGCAACTAGAAACAAGTGTTCAAGGTCTTTGTTCCTCAAGAAAATTACACCGGTAGGTAGCACTTGAGCTAGATAACAACTTAATCGGAGTAGATTTGCGCGAATAGAAGAAACTTTTCAAGATTTGGAGAAGAAATGAAGGAGAATGAGATGAACTCTCTTTGTCTCTCTCTCTCTCTCTCTTATTTCGGCCAAGGAGAAGAAAAAATGAAGAAGAATGAGCTAAGTTTGTAAGATAAGAAAGCAAGAAGATTAGGATTAATTTGGACCACAAGTTTAGGCAACACTTGGCACCACAAAATTTTCTCTTTCTTTCCTTGCATTTTAGCCACAAATTTCGGTCAAGAGGTCATCATGAGAGAGGAGATATTTTGCTCCATTAGTAACAAACTTGTATGGCAAGAAAGTGGTGGTCAAGTGGTGGTTCAAACGGTAGTGCACGGTACACGTCGGTGTGACGCGTTTTCTCTTAAATCGCACGTACTAGGGTTTTTATTTCCAATTCACTAACTTTTTATCATTGCTTCTAACCACATATTATTTCTCACTTAAAAGTCACTCTTAAGCACCAAATTTGATCCTTACTCGGTACCGGATAATTATACTGCGGTTACACGAAAAATCCGATTTCACCTTGAATTGAAAACGAATAGGAAAACCCTAATTTCCTATGGTCATTGGCACTTTTCTAGGGTGATTAAACCATGGATAACATGAAATAATAATTTCCAAATAATTTTTAAATAAAAGGGAATTTTTGAGAAATATGCAAGGAATTTGCGAGTCCTCACAATGCGGTGGTTGGGAAATTTCAGCCTTGAGTGAGAAATTTCAGCTTTGATATGTTGGCTTGAGCTTGACTATGATCTTGTAGCTTTACCATGTGGATTTTCTAGCTTTTATATGTTATTTTGGCTTTATTATAGAAAATCCAGCTTGTGGTTATGAATTTCAACTTAGGGTTTCATTTTTTTCCAGCATTGGTATGATAGTATAAGAGCTAGTTTTATGTCCAATTTGGTTAGCTTTGTGGTCTAGAATAAGTACCTCTTATAGCTTATAATTTGTAGCCTTGATCAAGGTGGATTGCCATGTTGTTAAACTTTGAGATTGGAGGGAAATTTAAGGAGAAAGAAGGGAAATGCTGTCCAATATGGAATCATCTTGCTTTCCTTTGATTGTGGAGTGATTTTGTGATCAATTTGCCTAAGATACTTGGTAAACCTTTAAGCTTTACTTATGTGTTGAATTTTAGATGATTGAAGGGTTTTCAATGGTGTTTCCCTTTAATTTTGTTGGCTGCGAATTACTTGTTGGCCTAATTGATGGTGATGCATTTCACTTTATTTTTCAATCTTTTCATGTTGAGTTTTTGCCAAATCTTGTTTTAAACATTCGTTAAGACTCCTGTGGGTTGAACTTGAGTGAAAACCATGAGGTTTGGAAGGTGAAAACCTCATGTTGTGCTTGTTTCTTTTCTAAAAAAAAATTCTGGTTGGATGGCAGCTTAGTTGCCCTATTCTTTTAGTCTTAAAGTTCCCTTATTTGGTGGTCTTTTGGACTCAATCTTGCTCATATCACTTGCTAAAACCTTGAACTACAAAGGTGTGAGGACCTGCTTTTTTTCTTATTTTTATTTTATTTTACTGGTTTATTTATTCACCCGTTTACCCCAAATAATTTATTTCACCTGTTTTAAGTCCATTTGTATGCAAAAATGTCCCTTTTATTTTTTTAAAACGTTCCGTTAGCAAAATTAATTTGTATACTACTCGTTTAGTTTAGCGAGAAATAATGAGTACACATTTTTTGAGGCTATATTCGATTCAGGAGTGCAATAATTTTGGAGAATTAAGAATGATCAATAGTAGATTAAGAAAAGTTAATTGAGGGATTAGATGTGAGTAAGTTAAAATTAAGATTTTACCGCGCGCGCGTCAAGAGTTTCCCAAAAGTCGCACCAGTACGACTAATTGGACATTTAAGCAATTAATACTAGACTAGTAAGAGTGAATAATTACCATATTAAAGGAAGTACCTTGGAGGATTAGTGCATGAGTGTATCAAACCCGAGGGAAAGTGGTATTACAAAACCTCATTTGGGCACTATTAAGAGTTGACTTTTTGCCCAACACTTATGAATACTATTCCATTCTTTCTTCCCAAGTTTTACAAGAGTCAAACCACCAAACTCCCTCATCTCTCACTCCAAATTTCGGCCAGCCCTCAAGACAAAACAAGAAGAGAAGAAAGCTCCACAAAACCTTGCTCAATCTTGCACCATTTCACTTCTAAATCTTCACCCAACTCCTAAACACTTTGGAGATTAGTTTCATCTTGGAGAAAGACATCATCTTGAGAACTTTACTTGGAGAGTTTCGGCTAAAAATTTCTTGTTTCATCTAGGGTTTCATCTTGAGTTTTGAAGGTATAAACATCTCCACCAAAGCTTTTACTTTCTTGTTTCATTTCTTGGTTTTGAAGCTTGTAGCTTCCTTTTTGTTGTTGTTGCTTGGATTTGATTGGTTGAAGTGGGCTCTATGAACTGCCACCTTGGTTAAATGAGAGCTACCATGATGTTTATGTGTGTGTTAGTGTGTTTGTGATGAGTTTTACTAGAAGAAACTAGAAGAGGAAAAGAAAGAGAGAAAACCGTGAGAGGAGGTAAGCTGGCCGAATCTGACCTGTTGTTATCTTGATTATATTTCAAAATTTTGTTGGCTGTTTGACTGTGAAACTGATGTATATATGTGGTATATTGTATGTGCAAAATGCCTTCCGAAAATCATGTCATTTGGTTGATCAAAACTAGAATTTTCGAAACTGCAAGAAATCTAGAAATGGTCATCTGAAGGCCTGAACAGTGTATCTTTGATTGAACATAACTCTTTGTACAAAAGTCGAAATCGAGTGTCATTTGTAGTATTTGAAACTAGACATTCTTAGCTTTGAAACAGTATAAAAATAACTGTCTAGTTCGTTTTGTGTGAACTACAGTGAACTAATAAAGTTGGCTGTTCTGTTCAGCCTGTTCATTCGAATGGAAATGAGAAGCTGTAAATTGTGGCTTGCATTTGAACTAATTGTAAACTGATTTTGGAAATGATTTCTTCTGATGAAATGTAGCTTTCAGAACCTAGTTTTCAATGCCACCAACCATTCTTTATTTGAGTTTGTATAGAGTGAGATATGGCCTGATTTTTAAATTACAGCAAAACTGGAAACTGGAAAGTTTCTTCCCTCTTGCTGGCTGAATGGTCAAACTTGTTTTGGAATGTTTTGTTTCAAAACCTTTGATGTCAATTACCTCTAAATTGCTCATTGGATGTTTATGGAACCTTAGTATCAACATTGGAGCTAATTGAGGTTGATTGTGTGGCACAAAATGTTTGAAAAGAAAAGAGAACCACGGACGGCAGATTTGCTTTGAAATTTTTCCCGAACTTTGACTATTTTGTTAACTATCTTCCCACATGAGTTTTTGTGTGAAATTTGGTATAGATATAGGTCACATGGGGAAGATTTAGTGTACCAAATTTGGTGTATTTTCAATGCCATTGCGATGACTAAATGATACTTCAAAGATAGCTTTTCAAATTTGGAAAAATGACTGAACAGTTTGCAAAACGCGACCAACTTTGAATTGATGTATCTCGATACTCGAAACTCTAAATTTAGTTCCGTTTGTTATGTTTGAAACCTTGTTTAGAACTCTTATTGTGTTACATTTCAAAGGCTGATTCACTTTCTGTTAATTATGCCGAGTTTCCAAAGTTTGCTAAAAAACCAAGACTGGTTCAAACCTGTCTTCATGGAACTAAAAATTTGAGCTGAATTATGAATGCTTTCTAGTTGGAATCATGGAAAAATGTCTTCTGAGAACATTTAGTGCTCTGAATTTAGTTTCCAACATATAAAGTTTTCCATTTTTGGACTTACGAAACTCGAGATACAATTTTTCAAAGTAATGTCACTCTAAACTGAAAAATTTCTGTTTCAACCAAATTACACCTTTAAGAACTTTCCACATTCCTTTGTGATTGTTGGACTGTTTAAGTTTGATTTCATAGTTTAATACAAGGTCTCTTTGTAACTTTGAACTTTCATTTCAAATCTTGGTCTCCGAAGGTTAAACCTCTCTTGATGCAATTACTTGGTCATATAACTCTCTTGGTTAATGGTACTTCTCTTCGTACTTAAATTAGGGATTTCCCCTATTCTTATGGCCTTGATAATTGTACTAGAGTTGGCAATTACACAAGTATTTTAAAAGAATGATTTGAAAGGTTTCTTGTGAAATTAATTAGTAATGCCTGGAATGCTTTGGCCAAGCTTTCAAGTAAATATATCCATCTTCCTCGATTTTCATGCCAAAACTTAGAGATCTGTTTAATCTTCAACTTGGAGAATTTTGGACATGACTTGACTTGGATCTGTGGCAGCCCTACCTCCCCCTAAGGCGAACCCAAGGGGTTAGTGGACTACCTGCCTAACTCTCGCCAGGACTAACGGGACAGTTTAAAGCGATCTAAAATGTTCCGGAACATACACGCACGCATAAACAAGTAAAAATCACAAAATAAAAAAAATGAAAATCGGAACCGAACATGAATAGTAACCGACACATCAGAATCCAGCCGGATTCCTGGCCGGATACTGGCCAGAGAGCAAGGCCGGATTTCCCAAAAATCCTAGGGCAATCCGGCCGCTAATCCGGCCAATTTCTGGCCGGATTTGACCCTATCTTTTTTCCTGCCAATTTTTTTCTTTCGCCGTTTGAAATTCGAACCTGTCCAAAATCCAACCAAACATCAATCAAACCCATACCACTTGAGATTTAGCATTTACAAGCCAAAATAGCATACCAAAGTTACCAATCCCATTTACACATGTACGGTTTCAATCTTACAATTCAAAAGAAGGAACGGGTCACAATACATCTAGGGTTTCATTCTTCGAGGAGCTATACAAAATGTATTCACCACTAGCTCAACTCGACAACCAACTATCAAAGCCATTCCAAAAGTATTCAAATTCCTATAAGGAAAACAAAAGGAATAGGGTGAGCTTACGCCCAGTGAGATACTATCACTTATGTGACGCCCCGAAAAGTATGAGTGTGAGAACCCGTAAAAACCCTAATCCTTTCCGAGGGTTTTATTTCCTTTAATAGCATGTTTTCTGCGTTTTCTGGCTTAGAAAATTTTCATGAGGAATTTTTAGGAGTAATTATAGTTTTTGATGTTTTTTCTAGCCTTGGAGAGTTTTTGGAAAATTAAGAGTGTATAATGGACGTGGGACCCACTAGTGCGAAAAGTTCGGAAAAATTCGGCCAATAAGGTTAAGTTTCGGATACTGTGTAAAATTTATCGGGTGTTAAGAGATAAGTAGAGAGTGAGATTTGATTGATGTGAGAGGAAAAAGAAAAGATAAGATTGCATTTATGGAGGTGACAAGTGTCACCATTGTATTGGAAATAGCTTATGACTTACTATTCATTTTCTTGACTTTTTGACCAATTGCTTAAATATGTTAAAAATCACACAAAATTCATTCTTGTCTTCAACCTCTTGGCTGATTCTCTCTCTAGCAAAGAAGGAAGAAAAAACCTCTTCAAAGTTTGGCAATTATCTAGCTCAAATCCTCCAAAACACTTGCTTGATCTAGTTTCTACTCCATAAAACCTCTTCTTTTAGTGATAGTGAGTTGTTTGGTGAAGTTGTTTGGAAGCTTAAGGTGACAAGTAGCTCTCCCTCTTGTTTTGCTAAGGTAAGTGGTGGATGAACACCTCTCCTTCCTCTAATGATGTTCAATTCATGATTAGTGGTGTTATAAGATGCAATTTCATGGATTATTTCTTGAGTTTGGTTGAATTGGTGAAGTTTTATTATTTTTGGGGATTTTTCTGTTTTCATAGGGATATGATTGGGTGGTCATGTATGATGATTGGAAATGATGTTTAATGACTCTAGGAGGTGGAAAAAGTGATTAAGTGCAATCAATTTCTGTTTTGGAAGAAATTTCAGAAAATTAGGTTTTGTAGTTCTTCATTCTGCCCGAATTTATTGCACCATGTTAGAGGCCGAATTGGACTTTTCTCAAAACATGAAAGTTGTAGGTATTGATGAGTTTGAAGTGCCTGTAAAATTTCAGATCATTTGGATTAGTGTAGAGTGAGATATGGCGATTTTACTGTTGCTGTTCTGGGTTGATCAGAATGCGAAAACTGCACTTGTAATTGGCCATTTTGACTGGAATTGCTTTGGATTTAGGTGTTGGTGTCTTCTGATGAAATGTAGCTGGATGTCTTAGCTACCATATGCCTTTGGAATTTCGGCATTTGGACCTGTATAGACTGAGTTATAGTAATTACAGCATTATGTGATTTGTAAACCTGTTTTTGGTGTTTCCGGTTGAGTATTTGGCACATTTGACCTAGTTGTGCTAGGATTTGGACTGAGTGGCCTTCTACATTGTTGTAGACCTATCTCTTATCTTCGAAACGGTGGGTCTTGCACCTTCTTCCGACAATCATAACGCCTTTGGTACCATTACCGCAAAATGACGTCAAAACTGTTTTTCTGGTTTTGAGCTTAAGTTTCATTTCCGGATTTTTTTCCCCCTAGCTTGACTTGCACTAGTATTACTTGGAGCTTGCTGAATGGCTATGGATGAACTTGTTGTTGTGTGTGTACCTTTGGGACTGGCTGAGGAAATAATGAAGCCATGATGGCTGGAAAAGTTAGCAAATGTAGGGGAAGTGCTGTCCGAACTTTTAAAGGATTTGTTTGCATTGAGTTTGTGATCTAAGACTTGGGTTTGAGCAAGGCAATGATACATGATGGATGATTTCTGAGCCATTGAGGTGAGTGACCTCAAACTATTTCTGAAGTTCTTTATGAACCGTTTCCTGCATTATTTACTTTTAAACTGTTTCCAAAAGTTACTTTTGAACTGTTTTCTTGCATATCATGCATACTTGCATATGAGTGTCCCTTGGTTGCTGTAATTCTTGACTTATTGGCTTGTCATTATTAATTGAAAATGTGTTAAGTACTTTCGATGATTGTTAAAACGAGTTTTCTAGGCGAGTGTGTACTTTATCGCACTCGACCTAAATAAATATGAATTTTCAATGATTAATGATTAAATGCTAGTTGCGCATGATGTAAGCCTTTTGGCTGAACTGGCCACTGCCCTTCGTTACCGATCGACTCGAGCCAGAAGCGGACTCGGTCGGGCGATATGGTGACCCTGGGTGAATTTGGTATACTCGAGTATTACCTTGTAGTCCGGCTACGTCCGGATGGGTGGAGTCCGGCCAACGTCGGATGGGTGGAGTCCGGTCAACGTCCGGAAAAGGGGATGAACGAATAAAAAGATGAACGAGGGTTTATTTATAAAAATGAAATTTTCAAATAATTGGAGGAATAAGGGGAAATGTCAGGGGAACGAACAAATGAATAGCTCCATGTGAGCGGTATCCTTTTAATGAATATGTTACTATCGCTTTCCATTGTAAATGTTTCTTGAATTATTGATTATTGATGGTTAATGTGTTGGCTTTGTTATGAAATTTTATGTTCGGAACCTTATTGAGATTTTAGCTCATTGAGCTTTGTGGAATTACCATGTGGTGTCATTTTCCGCTTTTGTTTTACTCTCACTGTGCAAATGTTGACCTGTAACAAAATTACATTTTTACCCCCGGTTACTTATTGAACTTCTAAAACATTACAATGATTTCACTGGCTCACGAGAGCAAAAATACGTATATCTGATTTCTGAACCATGACATCAATGAAATGAATTTTTGTGAAAACTATTTGATTACTGATTTTACTGGTTACTCACTGGGCTTTTAGCTCACCCCAAAATGTTTTATTTCCCCCCACAGGGCTCAAGGCGAAGGAAGGGCTTGTTGTGCTTATTCACGTGACTGGATGGCTTATATCGTGTACAGTTTAAGTTTGGATCTATTTTATGTACGAGTTGGTCTTGTATAAATATTTGAAATTGATATGGATGTAAGTATACATTCCACGATTGGAATCAATTTCCGCTGCATTTGTGACATGTAATTATTGGAGACTTGGATGTATGTTTGTGGACCATGTGATGTATATTTGAGATTTATATTGTAATTCATTTGAGGATTGTAGTGATCGACTGAGTCCCGGCGAGAGCTGGGCAGGCGGCCCGCCGAACCCTCTGGTTCGCCTTAGGGGGAGGTGGGGCCGTCACAACTTACGCAGCAAAGTTCATATAAGCATAAAGCTTTTCATTCTAATTCATCAAAAGTAAACCAAGAGCACACATTAATAGGATTAATAAAAGGATACGGACTGTGACAGCCCCACCTTCCCCTAAGGCGAACCAAAGAGGTTAGCGGACTGCCTGCCCAGCTCTCGCCAGGACTAACGGTGCAGTATAGAGCGATCTTTTACGTTCCGGAACTTATAACGCGCGCAAATAAGGCAAAAGGGTAAAATAACCCAAAATAAAAGAAAATGAAATCTGGAGTCGGCCATGAATAGTAACCGACTCGTCCGAACCCAACCAAACATCGAATTACATATACCACATAACATTTAGCCTTTACAAACCAAAAATGACGTTTAAAAGTGATACAAAAGTCACTACATATATGGTTTGCCAAAACAAAAGTGAAAACGGCCCTAATGATACATTTAGGGTCCCATTTTATATACAATACAAAAGAGTCATTCATCTAGTTCATTCGGCAACCATTTATCAAAATTCATTCCAAAAGAGTCATATTCCTGTAAGGAAAACAAAAGGAACGGGGTGAGCTAATTGCCCAGTGAGAATACAACTCAAGCAACCAAGTTCATGGATACATCAAGCTTAATAGTCCAATTTACCAAAATAAATAAAGCCACACATTAATAATGAGGATAAAAGGATACGGGTGGCTCTCAAGAGCCCTTTTCCTCGTTTGAATTCTTGATCAGGTCTCATTGACTCTCCGTCAATGTCTGAAAGGTAACCAACCATAGACTCCTCTTAACTTCCATTCCCTTCCTCCCAACATTCCTCAACCGGGCCCGAAATCCAAACACTTGCATTGTGGTATTACTCGAGTAAACCGGAATCAAGAGTCTCTCACACTACAAGATTCCCTATGATGTTGCCCCAAGGCACATTAATTGGCACGACCAAGCCCTCGCCGGCTCGATTCAATCAATAACCAATGGGGTTGAGCTCATGGATAATATTTGAAGTCATGTATTTCATTTCATATAACATCTCATATAACATTTCATATAACTTTCCAATAACATGCGAAACAATAAGTGAAAGTGATAAAGTACACTCTCACTTGGATCCATCAACATTCAACATCTCAAGTACAAAGATCAAAGCCATGTAATAGCACATAAGTGAGTAGTACACTCACCAAACTAGCACAATGTGGTTTCAAACACTTTAGTCAAAAGAACGTTGTGCACCACCGTCACGCCCTAAAAACATGCAAACAAATACAATGAGACTCGATAACGAGTCATAAACCAAGGCCAAACATGACCCCAATAAGGTTCCATAAACATTTACAAACAATAGAGGAAACCAGAAATTAAGAAAAGGGCTTTAACTTAGGCCTTGATAAGAAAACCGGTTTTGACGTCATAATGCGGTAATGGTACAACTCTCACTATAATTATCGGATGGGGGTGTAAGACCCACCGTTTCGAAGATATGGAACAGGGCTACAACAATGTAGAAGGTCACTCAATCCAGTTCCTAGCTTAACTAGTTCGAAAATGCCAAATACTATACCAGAATTACCAAAACAGGTTTGCAAAACACAGAAAACTGTAATCGGTATATCTCAGTCCATACAAGTCCAAATGCCGAAATTCCAAAGGAATAAGTTAGCTAAGTCATCCAGCTACATTTCATCAGAAGACACCAACTCCAAAATCCAAACCAATTCCAGTCAAAATAGCCAATTACTATCGCAGTTTTCGCATTCTGTCCAAAGCAGAACAGCTATAGTAATTTCGTCATAACGCATTCTACATTAATCCAAATAACCTGAAATTTTACAGGCACCTCAAACACATCAATACCTATAACGTTCATGTTTTGAGCAAAGTCAAATTCAGCCTCTAACCCTATGATCCAAAACCGGACAGAATTGGGGATTTAAGAACCCTAACTTTCCAAATTTCACTCTCAATCCAAAATTGATTGCATTTATCATCAATTCACACTCACTAGAGTCATTTTCAACCATTACAATTCATCATACAAGGCCACAGCATCCCATTCATATTAAACCTGTGACGACCCCACCTCCCCCTAAGGCGTACCAAAGGGTTCGGCGGATCGCCTGCCCAGCTCTCGCCAGGACTCACTCACTATGGAACTCGAATCATGTATATACATCCATAGACAATAGATGCTCAAGTAAAAGATAAGAAACTTCTACACACCAGAAGTCTTCAAAGTTTTTACCATTCAAGTACAACCATCGAATATACAAGGGTTCTCATTCCTCATACAACCAGCCCGTGCCAAGCACTAGGGCGAGAACCATTACAAGGCCAAAGAACTAGATCAACTAGACTATACCGAACGCTCGTCCTTGCTCGCCTTCCCCTGCTAAGGAAAACAATTGACGTGGTATGAGCTAAAAAGCCCAGTGAGGTTCTATATATATAAACAAGTAATTAAACAAGGAACAGTAGTCATGTAATAACAATTAATCCAGAAAACATGTCCAATATAAAGCAATGATAATGCATTCATTAAAAGGATACGGGCTCCCAAGGAGCTCTTTGTTCGTTCGTTCGTTCCCCTGACATTTCCCCTTATTCCTCCAATTATTTGAAAATTTCCTTTTTGAGAAGTAAAACCCTCGTGCCTGCATTCGTTCATTCATCCCTTTCCGGACGTTGGCCGGACTCCACCCATCCGGACATTGGCCGGACTCCACCTACCCGGACATGGCCGGTCTACAAGGTAATACTCGAGTATACCAAATTCACCCAGGTTCCTAATCGCTCGACCGAGTCCGCTTCTGGCTCGAGACGACCGGTAACAAGGGCAAGGGCCCAGTTCAGCCAAAAGGCTTACATTCATGCGCAACTAGTATTTCAACATTTAATCACCGAAAATTTCATATTTATTTAGGTCGAGTGCGATAAAGTACACACTCACCTAGCAAAAGTTCATTTTAAAAATCATAGAAAACAAGTAACATGTAATCAAATAGTCACAAATAACCACATAGATCCAACAATCCACATAGTCATAGGAACAAAACGTATATAGAACACTCACCTATTTACGCACAACAACGTGCAAAATATCCTTCCGGATATTATCTTTAGTCACCGAGAAAACCTAAGATTAAATGAAAAGAATATTACCACTCATTTGTCACAACCAATTAGGTGCAATCAAAGAGACTCGTCGCATGATGAGTAGAACGTATAAAAAGACTTTAAAGTGGAACGTGGACATTTGGACTCGTGGATAAAAATAACTAGGGTTTCATAGACCACACATAAAACCAACTCAAAAGGGTTATAAAATTTTCTAATGGAAACACTTGAACTAAAGACAAATCAAAATCCAACTAGATAGACTAGGAAATACCATTTTCGGAATAGTTTATGTGGTTGAAACTTATCTTATATTCAAGTAGATATTATAGACTAATTGTCTTAATGAAATTCATGAAAAAGAGAGGACAAAATACTCAAGAAAATCCTAAACTACTCCTCTTTATTTGGTAAGAGTAAGTAAACATTTGGAGTTTCCAATTGAAGAAGGATCATGTTTTTAAGATGGAAAAACGGTCATAGTATTTTACAAGTTCAAATAAACCTTAGCTTTCGGGCGAAAATTTGGGCAGCATGCCCTTTGTGTTTACCTAATTTTCCAGCCATTTTGGCTTCATTATTTTTCCTCAACCACAACCCAACATCACACATAAGCAATTCAAGTCAAGAGCCATTCCATAGGCTCACAATATCATAAGAATAAGAAATACAGAAATAACAAGTGCAGAAATTCAATTTAGCAAAAGACAGATTTGACGTATGAAAGCGGAAATAACTTATCCGAGGCTACGCTTATCGGATTAAGACGCAACTTATGCCGTTTCGAAGCTACAATGTTCATGAAGGTCACTTAGTCCAGTTTCTAATGTAACTTGGTCAAATTCTCAAATTACTAAACCAGAAATCAATTCGTCGGCTGTTTAAATGCATTACACTGTAATGGACATATCTCAGAGTACACAAGTCCGAATCAGGTTTTCTTAGAGGCATTTGAAAGATAATTCAGAATACTAAAACTTTCATGTTTTGGCAAAAAGCTAAATCAGAGTGAATACTAGTCAAAAAACGTGATAAACTGGACTTAACTGATGAAACGGACTGCTGGGAAATTTTTAAAACAGTGAGGGTATTTTGGACTTTTCACATCCTACGTTGCTCCGATTGAGCTGAAATTTTATAGGCACCTATAAAACACCATTATCTACAACCTTCATTCTTTGACCTAAGGCCAATTCGGCCTCTAAGATAAGGCTACAAAACCGGACAGAAGTGAAACATGAAATTCCAGAAATCTGGAAATTTTGGTTTTCAATTGAACTTTCTTCAATTCCTTGTTCCAATCACTACCAAAACACCTTATAAAACCTTAATTGCAACATATAAGCATCATACAACCATTTAGGCAGAATTTTCACAAGCCCTAGTTCATCAAATAAATTGGGGAAAACCTCTAAGACATGCTAATCATCCATGATTTCACCATAAAATCAAGTTACTAAGCTTAATTCAACAAAATTGAAAGTAAAACTTAGAGAGTTCATCTTCCTTACCTTGATTTGAGTTCACCAAGTGTAGCCCAAGCTTTCTCTTTCCAAAAATTTCACCACCAATCACTAACTAATCACTCAAGGGTAAGTTTAATCGGTTTAGTTCTTTAGTTTTCTCACTTTGGTTGCTAGAAATCAAGAAGAAATGAAGAAGTTCCTCCCTTGTTCTTCCTCTCTCTCTCTCTCGGCCCTTAGCAGAAATAATGAAGGAAGATGAAGCTTGGTTTGTCTTATATGGAAGTAAGAGGATTAAGGGTAATTGTGTCCACAATTTTTGGCCAACACTTGGCCTAATCTTGTCCACAAGAATTTTCTCTCTCTTGCCTTGCCTTTGAGCCACACATTCGGTCAAGCTATCATCATGAGGGGGAAGATATTTTGCTCAATTAATAATGAGCTTATACAATAAGAAAGTGATGGTCAAGTGGTGCGTTCAAACGGTAGTGCGCGGGACCCGCCGGTTCGCGCCGTTTTTCTTAAAACTCACGTACTAGGGTTTTTACTTTCCATTCACTAACCTTATCTCATGGCTACTACTCACATATTATTTCTCATTTAAAGGTCACTTTTAATCATCAAATTGATCCTCGGCCAGTACCGAAAATTCATCCGGCGGAAAAATCGAAAAACCCTAATTTTGCTCAAGTCATGAAACCGAAGCGGAAAACCCTATTTTCTAGGTTCATCTGCACTTATAGTTGAACAATTAGATAGTAGAGCTTTAATAAATAATAATTTTCAAATAAAAGGCATTTTTGAGAAAAAATGTAGAAAATTTGCGGGTCCTCACAAAACCAGAAAAATTCCCAATAAAATAAAAACTTCTCCAAAACTCTTCAAATCAAGAAACAAATCATATATTTCAACACTCATGCCACCATTAAGCACAAAATAACCATCATTAACTATAGGGGAGAGGTTGAAGCATCACTCACCTAATAACAAGAGAGAGGAAGATGATGGGCACCTTAGCTCTTCCAAAAAGTTTCAATAAACCAACCAATATCACCAAAAGAAAAGATTGTATGGAGTAAAACTAACTTAAACACTTGATTTGGTGGATTTTGGACCAATTGGAAGCTTGAAAAATGATGAAGTTCTCCTCCTTCTTGAGCTTGGGATGGCCGGCCAACACAAGGTAAGAAATGGTGAATTTTTTATGATTTTTGAAGTATTTAACACTTAGTCAAAAAAAAAAGTCAAAAGTATGAATAGTGTTTCTTAAGTCCTAGCCAATAAGAAGGTGACATGTGGCACCTTATTAAATGCATTCCTATCCTTTCTTTCCTCTCTCACATCAATCATTTCACACACTCTACTTATCATTTAACACCCGATAAATTTTACACAGTATCCGAAACTTAACCTTATTGGCCGAATTTTTCCGAACTTTTCGCACTAGTGGGTCCCACGTCCACTATTTACTCTTAATTTTCTAAAATTTCTCCAATGCTAGAAAAATCATCTTAAAACTATAATTACGCATAAAATCTAACAGAAAATATTTCTAAGCCCGAAAATGCAAAAATATATGCAATTAAGGGGTAATAAACCCTAGAAAAATATTAGGGTTTTACGGGTTCTCACACTCTCTCCCCTTTAAAAGAATTTCGTCCTCGAAATTTCTCACCATGGTTCACAAATAGCTCAGGGTATTGTTTTTTTTCCACCTCCCAGGTAGCCTTTTCTATCCCATGATTTTTTTTTCCGCGAACACTATTCTCTCTCCTACCCAAACCCTACGATCCTTACAAACCATACCAAGACTCAAACGATGATTTTCCCCAAAGGATTACTACTTTCAGGTAGGCGTGATATCTATTTCGTCCATCAGAATTGGGACTGACAAATGGATGAGTAACACCGGGATCTACTAATATTTCCGCAGAAATACCGCAATCGTACCTTCCTCAATCTCAGGAGAATCGGGGACCTGTTGTGGCTCCAGTGAATACACTCGAGCTGCTACCTTAGGTTTTGTCCCATTCCCCTTATCCGGTCCCGTGTTGGTCTTTGACATAATTTGAGCTCCCCTTCCTTCTTGCGTCATAAGTAGGCAGGTAGCAAGCTTGTGGTCTGCGCTTCCACAACGCAGACATTTGCCTCCTTTCTTCCAGCAATTGTCTTCAGAATGATTCGACTTTCCGCAATACCCGCAAGGTCCGCGTGCTGCAGAAGCCGAGCCTCCTCTCTGGCCTCTCCCCAGCTGGCTGCCTCGTGACGGGCTCTCTCGTGACACTCCCGGTACCCTTTCTTCCCCAATTCCTCGCCCAAACTTGGAAGGGGTACTCTCATTCCCCTGCCCCCGAATTATTTCCAGGAAATCCTTGCTTTTCCGCCTGGAAATTTCTTACTTAAAAGTCACTTTTAATCACCAAATTGATCCTTGGTCAGTATCAAAAATTCATCCGGCGAAAAATCGCGAAAACCCTAATTTTGCTCAAATCTTGAAACCGAAGTGTAAAACCCTATTTCCAGGTTCATCTACACTTATTGTTGAACAATTGGGTAGTAGGGCCTTAATAAATAATAATTTTCAAATAAAAGAAAATTTTTAAGAAAACATGAGGAATTTACAATTTCAATAATTAACATTAGGATCTCTAGTAAAATATGAGAGATTTAAGAATCCGTTTAGTCACAAGTAAACTAGGGTTTTTTGATTAAAACATTAGGGTTTCTAGTCTTTTAAAACAAAATAAGGTTTTAAATCAAACCCGAAGAAATATACTTTAATATTTTCTTCACAAACAACCTCCTAATATTCGGGATGTTACAATCTCCCCTCCTTAAAAGAATTTCGCCCTCGAAATTCCAATAGGTACTAAGAGTCCTACAAAGTCAGTCAGGTACTAGAAATCACTCCAATCCCTTATATATGACCTTATCATTTAGTAAAGAGCTAAGAGATAACCAAATAGAACATGCAAAAAGGGCTCAATTCACATAACCAGCCCTGAGTTGAAAGTAGAGTCTCAGATATTCGAAAAAATTTAAAACATGGCTTAGCCTCGAGTCGAAAATTTTACCCCTGGCGGTGCTTGGAAACACAACAGGCAAAGCCTCACCAGAGAGTTTTAGTTCAACCGCTACAGAGGAGTAGTAGCTGGTCTACAGCCACACAAATACGAATAAGTTCAAAAGCAAGGTCAAAGCAGGGTTCAAACATATAAGTTCAAAAGTAGGTTCAATTACTTCAAGTTCAAGAAGCACGGGTACAAATAAGAACTCACTTGACTAGCCTATACCCAGCAATTCACATTCTCAAAAAGCACCGAATTCAAATCCACATATAGGTCATATTACTTATGTGTAAAAATCAAATCAGGTCCATTACATGTACGTAATAGCACACTCGCCAAAACAAGTTCAAGTCCCAAATGAGCCCATTTTAGTCTGTCTCAGACAGTTCAAGTATTGCAAACCCCTTTGATCAGTCCAATAACAAGGTTAAATGTTAGAATCATCCACGCTTTAACCTTTTCCATCAAAACTCACCTTAAGTGCAATCAAGATACAGACCCTTATTCTAACGCTCTTCACTATGTGATACCCAAGTACAAGAATCCACAATAAGACAATTCACAACTCGAGCCGGCCGGTCCCAAGAGTAAATCATCCATATTAGAGATTCCTACCTGGCATAACTAACTAAGGTCCCAAACAATAGACAACTGTTCCACACTTAACAAGTCAATTCCCACAGTCCGAGAACCTTCTCCCGGCACGAGCTCAAAAGGAGCTCTGATACCATCTGTGACGACCCCACCTCCCCCTAAGGCGTACCAAAGGGTTCGGCAGACCGCCTGCCCAGCTCTCGCCAGGACTAACGGTGCAATATAGAGCGATCTTTCACGTTCCGGAACTTATAACGCGCGCAAATAAGGCAAAAGGGCAAAATAACCCAAAATAAAAGAAAATGAAATCTGGAGTCGGCCATGAATAGTAACCGACTCGTCCGAACCCAACCAAACATCGAATTACATATACCACATAACATTTAGCCTTTACAAACCAAAAATGACGTTTAAAAGTGATACAAAAGTCACTACATGTATGGTTTGCCAAAACAAAAGTGAAAACGGCCCTAATGATACATTTAGGGTCCCATTTTATATACAATACAAAAGAGTCATTCATCTAGTTCATTCGGCAACCATTTATCAAAATTCATTCCAAAAGAGTCATATTCCTGTAAGGAAAACAAAAGGAACGGGGTGAGCTAATTGCCCAGTGAGAATACAACTCAAGCAACCAAGTTCATGGATACATCAAGCTTAATAGTCCAATTTACCAAAATAAATAAAGCCACACATTAATAATGAGGATAAAAGGATACGGGTGGCTCTCAAGAGCCCTTTTCCTCGTTTGAATTCTTGATCAGGTCTCATTGACTCTCCGTCAATGTCTGAAAGGTAACCAACCGTAGACTCCTCTTAACTTCCATTCCCTTCCTCCTAACATTCCTCAACCGGGCCCGAAATCCAAACACTTGCATTGTGGTATTACTCGAGTAAACTGGAATCAAGAGTCTCTCATACTACAAGATTCCCTATGATGTTGCCCCAAGGCACATTAATTGGCACGACCAAGCCCTCGCCGGCTCGATTCAATCAATAACCAATGGGGTTGAGCTCATGGATAATATTTGAAGTCATGTATTTCATTTCATATAACATCTCATATAACATTTCATATAACTTTCCAATAACATGCGAAACAATAAGTGAAAGTGATAAAGTACACTCTCACTTGGATCCATCAACATTCAACATCTCAAGTACAAAGATCAAAGCCATGTAATAGCACATAAGTGAGTAGTACACTCACCAAGCTAGCACAATGTGGTTTCAAACACTTTAGTCAAAAGAACGTTGTGCACCACCGTCACGCCCTAAAAACATGCAAACAAATACAATGAGACTCGATAACGAGTCATAAACCGAGGCCAAACATGACCCCAATAAGGTTCCATAAACATTTACAAACAATAGAGGAAACCAGAAATTAAGAAAAGGGCTTTAACTTAGGCCTTGATAAGAAAACCGGTTTTGACGTCATAATGCGGTAATGGCACAACTCTCACTATAATTATCGGATGGGGGTGTAAGACCCACCGTTTCGAAGCTATGGAACAGGGCTACAACAATGTAGAAGGTCACTCAATCCAGTTCCTAGCTTAACTAGTTCGAAAATGCCAAATACTATACCAGAATTACCAAAACAGGTTTGCAAAATACAGAAAACTGTAATCGGTATATCTCAGTCCATACAAGTCCAAATGCCGAAATTCCAAAGGCATAAGTTAGCTAAGTCATCCAGCTACATTTCATCAGAAGACACCAACTCTAAAATCCAAACCAATTCCAGTCAAAATAGCCAATTACTATCACAGTTTTCGCATTCTCTCCAAAGCAGAACAGCTACAGTAATTTCGTCATAACTCATTCTACATTAATCCAAATGACCTGAAATTTTACAGGCACATCAATACCTACAACTTTCATGTTTTGAGCAAAGTCAAATTCGGCCTCTAACCCTATGATCCAAAACCGGACAGAATTGGGGATTTAAGAACCCTAACTTTCCAAATTTCACTCTCAATCCAAAATTGATTGCATTTATCATCAATTCACACTCACTAGAGTCATTTTCAACCATTACAATTCATCATACAAGGCCACAGCATCCCATTCATATTAAACCAGAAAAATTCCCAATAAAATAAAAACTTCTCCAAAACTCTTCAAATCAAGAAACAAATCATATATTTCAACACTCATGCCACCATTAAGCACAAAATAACCATCATTAACTATAGGGGAGAGGTTGAAGCATCACTCACCTAATAACAAGAGAGAGGAAGATGATGGGCACCTTAGCTCTTCCAAAAAGTTTCAATAAACCAACCAATATCACCAAAAGAAAAGATTGTATGGAGTAAAACTAACTTAAACACTTGATTTGGTGGATTTTGGACCAATTGGAAGCTTGAAAAATGATGAAGTTCTCCTCCTTCTTGAGCTTGGGATGGCCGGCCAACACAAGGTAAGAAATGGTGAATTTTTTATGATTTTTGAAGTATTTAACACTTAGTCAAAAAAAAAAAAAGTCAAAAGTATGAATAGTGTTTCTTAAGTCCTAGCCAATAAGAAGGTGACATGTGGCACCTTATTAAATGCATTCCTATCCTTTCTTTCCTCTCTCACATCAATCATTTCACACACTCTACTTATCATTTAACACCCGATAAATTTTACACAGTATCCGAAACTTAACCTTATTGGCCGAATTTTTCCGAACTTTTCGCACTAGTGGGTCCCACGTCCACTATTTACTCTTAATTTTTTAAAATTTCTCCAATGCTAGAAAAATCATCTTAAAACTATAATTACGCATAAAATCTAATAGAAAATATTTCTAAGCCCGAAAATGCAAAAATATATGCAATTAAGGGGTAATAAACCCTAGGAAAATATTAGGGTTTTACGGGTTCTCACACGGACGGCTCTCAAGAGCCCCTTTCCTCGCTTGCAATCTTGATCAGACTTCATTGACCCTCCGTCAATGTTTAAGAGTAACCAACCGTAGTCTCCACTTTACTACCGTTCTTTCCACCCAACATACCTCTACCGGGCCCGAACTCCAAACAGTAGAAATTTGGTAATACTCGAGTATACCGGAATCAAGAGTCTCATACTACAAGATTCCCTATAACAGTCCCCATGGTTCGTCAATTTCCACGACCAAGCCCTCGCTGGCTCGATTCAATCGACTACCAATAGGGTTAAGCTCCGTAGTACAGTAATGGCCGTTGGATACTCGTCCAAACGACAACAAATCCAGTATTTCATGTACCATTCAATTATCACAGTAAAACAGTAGACAGTCACATATAATACAAAAGGGGTGAGGGCGATCAAGTACACCCTCACTTTAATCGGTTTCAACGGTGCACATAAGCATTCAAGGCATCACGTTCAAGTATAACAAAGCCATATAGTAACAAGCAAGTGAGTAGTACACTCACCAAGCAAGCAAATGATATTTCATACACCTCCGCCCAAAGAGCGTCTTGAACCACCGTCACGTCCTAAAACATTCAAATAAGCACAATAAGACTCGATTACAAGTCATAAACCAATTCCACATACTACCAAAATAGGGCTCCATAAGAACATATAAGTACTAGAGTAGACTAGGGAAAGTCCGGAAATGAAGTTAAGCTTTAAACCCTAAAAACAGTTTTTTGACATCATTTAGAAGTTTTGGCACCATTGGCACTACGATTGTCGGATGGAGGTGCAATATACACTGTTTCAAAGCTAAAAGAAAGGCCTACAATGTTGAAGAAGGCCACTCAGTCCAGTTTGTAGTACAACTAGGTCAAAAATTCAATGTACTGAACCAGAACCGCAAAAATAGGTTAACAAACAGTATTCTAGTTAAATAACCATAATTCAGGCTACTAAAGTTCAATGCAAGTGATTCCAAAGCCATCCGAAAGCTACGATACCAGGCTATGTTTCTTAAGAAGACATCGACAACCAAATCAGAAGTATTCCCAATCAAATTAGCCAATTACAGAAGCAATTATCAAGTGCGGGTAGAAACAGGGCAGCAGGGGTATTTCAGTCTTTTCACAAGCTACGTTGCTCTAATTCAGCTGAAATTTTGCAGGAATCTCTAAAATATCATTCCCTACAACTTTTATGTTTTAACCCAAGGCTAATTCAGCCTCTAACTATGAGGAACAGGGCCAGGCAGAATGAGGGGAAATGAAACCCTAACTTCCACAATTTCCTTTCAATGCGGAAATTTCCTGCAATTAACCACAATTTACACCTTCTAGATTCATTCTAGATCATTTCCCATCATCATACAAAGCCACACCATATTACACATATGAAACAGAAAATTCATGGAATAAATAGAAAAATTCACCAATCTCAACCCAATTCAAGAAATCTTTCACCCAATCACACATTTAATCAACACAAATCATTACTTTGACATTATCAAGACCAAAGGAAGCATTCCCTAGCTACTCACCTTGAAATGCAAGAAAAGGAACAACTTGGCACCTTAATCCTCCAAACCACTCCACTAATCACCTCACAACCACTCACTTAAGGAGTTTTATGGAGAAAATGCAAGATTAAATGGTTGGTTTGTTGGATTTGAGCAAGATTGAAGCAAGAATTTGGAGAGCTTTTCCTTTCTTTTTGCTTGGAGTTGGCCGGCCACAAGAAGCTTGGAAATGAAGAGATTTTGGTTAATTTTTTGATTTATTTGGTAAAAGGGTGAATAGTAGTCAAAAAGGTAAGAATTAATCTCTAAGTGACACTTGTCACTTTCATTAAATGCATAGCTATCTCTTTGTTCCTCTCACATCAATTCACTTAGTAACCTCTAATTATCTCATAACACCCAATAAATTAAACCCAATATCCAAACCTTAACCTAATTGGCCGATTTTTCGCACTAGCGGGTCCCACGTCCGGTATACGCTCTTAATTTCTCAAAAACTAACAGATACTAGAAAAATCATCTAAAAACTATATTTACTCATAAAAATTATCTAGAAAATTTTCCTAATAAAGAAAATGCAGAAAACATGCCATTAAATAGAATAAAACCTAGAAAATGAGAAAATTTACGGGTTCTCACACTCTTTCCCCTTTAAAAGAATTTTGCCCTCGAAATTTCTCGCCTTAACTCGCGAAAAGTTCCAACTCCCAGGTAGCTTCCTCTACCCCATGGTTTCTCCACAGTATCTTAACCAACGGAATCTGCTAGTTTCTCAGCTCTTTGACTTTCCGGTCAAGCACTTGGATAGGTTTCTCTTCGCAAGCAAGCGATTCATCTATGTCGATTTCCTCTGGCTGTATGATATGAGATGGGTTGGGATAGTACTTCTTGAGCATCGAGACGTGGAAGACGTGTGACAGCCCCACCTTCCCCTAAGGCGAACCAAAGGGGTTAGCGGACTGCCTGCCCAACTCTCGCCAGGACTACGGATCAGTTTACGTCGATCTAATACGGTCCGGAACATACCCACGCGCGCAAACAAGTCAAAATCACAAAATAAAAAAAAATAAAAAAACGCGCCGATGATGAACAATGCCGGACACGTCAGAATCCGGAGTTCAACCATACATCAATCCAACATATACATACATTGAAATTCAACATTTACAACCAAATGGCATGCCACAAAAACCATTCATCATAAATATACATGTTCGGTTTGCCAATCAAAAGAAAATGAACCCAATACACATTAGGGTTTCATTCAAAGAGCTATTCAAAAGATACATTTACATGAGCTCAACTTGACAACCAACTAACACAATCTTTTCCAAAAGTGGTCATTTTCTTGTAAGGAAAACAAATGGAACGGAATGAGCTTAAGCCCAGTGAGTTACTACCACATAATCATCTAAAATCACATAAGCGTAACCGTTCAGTTCAAGTATGCAAATAAGAAGTAAATCAAATCAGTAAAAGGATACGGACGGCTCTCAAGAGGCCATTTCCTCGCTTATATTCTTGATCCAACCTCATTGACCCTCCGTCAATGTTAAAAGTACCAAACCGTAGACTTCACTTTGCTTCCATTCCTTCCACCCAACATACCCCAACCGGGCCCACACTCCAATCAGTAACTTTTGGTAATACTCGAGTTTACCGGAATCGAGAGTCTCATTACTACACGATTCCCCAGTACAGTCCCCGTGGCATGTCAATTTTCACGACCAAGCCCTCGCCGGCTCGATTCCATTGACTACCAACGGGGTTGAGCTCAGTAATACAGTAAGGCCGTTGGATACTCGTCCATACGACACCGAATCATTTTTTTCATGGAAGGAATTCAATAACTCATATATCAAGTTCAGTAATACAGTGAAACGGTAAACAATCAGTAATACTATCAAAAGGGGTGAGGGAGGTCAAGTACACCCTCACCTTAATCAATTCCAATATCCAAATAAGCCTTCAAGGCATCACAATCACATATAGCAAAGCCACATTGTAAGCATTCAAGTGAGTAGTGCACTCACCACTCAAGTAGGTGATGTTTCATGCACCGTCGTTAAACAAACGTCGTGCACCACCGCCACTTCCTAGAACATGCAAACAAGTGCAATGAGACTCGATAACGAGTTATAAAGCAATGCCAATCACAACCCCAATAGGGTTTTATAAACATATATAAGCATCATAGGTAACCAGAAATTCAAGAAAATGGCATTAGCTTTGGCCCTGAATAAAAACAGTTTTGTCCTTATTTTGCGGTAATGGCACCAATTTCACTACGATTATCGGATGAGGGTGTAAGACCCACTGTTTCGAAGCTAAGAAATAGGGCTACAACAATGTAGAAGGTCACTCAGTCCAATTCCTAGTAAAACTAGATCAAATATGCAAAATACCAAACCAGAACCTTAATTGCAGGTTTACTAATTACACTATGCTGTAATTAGTACAACTCAGTCTGTACAGGTCCAAATTCGGAAATTCCAAAGGCATATGGTAGCTAAGACATCAAGATACATTTCATCAGAAGACCTCAACAACCAAATCCAAAGCAATTCCAGTCAAAACAGCCAATTACAGGCGCAGTTCTGCCATCCTGATGAACCCAGAACAGCAATAGTAATTTCGATATTTCTCACTCTACACTACTCCAAATGACCTGAAATTTTACAGACACCTCAAACACATCAATACCTACAATTTTCATGTTTTAACGAAAGGCCAATTCGGCCTCTAACCATATGATACAAAACCGGACAGAAAAGGGGGTTATGAAACCCTAACTTTTCACATTTCCTTCCAAACCCAAAATTGGTTGAAATTATCAATCATTTACACCTACTAGAGTCATTATAGGCCATTGCCAATCATCATACAAGGCCACAACATCATGATCATATTAAACCAGAAAAATCACCAATAAATTGTAAACTTCACCATTTCATCCAAAAACAAGAATTAAATCACAAAATTCAACACTTTAGCTTCCACTAAGCACAACTCAAGCTTCATTAAGTGTAGGGGAAAGTTCATATGCCACTCACCTAGTAAACAAGAGAGGGAGAGTTGTAGGACACCTTAGCATCTCCAAAAAACTTCACCAAATCACTCACTAGCACCAAATGGAGGGATTTTATGGAGTAGAAACAAGTTTAAGCACTTGATTTGGATGATTTGCACTAGATGGTAGCTAAACTTTGAAGAGTTTTTCTTTCTTCTTTGCTAGAGAGGGCCGGCCACCAAGGAGTAAGAAATGGTGATTTTTGTGGTAATTTTAAGATATTTAACCAATTGGTCAAAAGGTCAAAAAAATGAATAGTAAGTCATAAGTTACCACCAACCTCATAGTGACACATGTCACATCAATCACTTAATCACTTCACATCAATCACTTCACATCCTCTACTTATCTCTTAACACCCGATAAATTTCACACAGTATTCGGAATTTAACCTAATTGGCCGAATTTTTCCGAACTTTTCGCACTAGTGGGTCCCACGTCCATTATATATTCTTAATTTTTCAAAAACTCTCCAATGCTAGAAAAATCATCTAAAAACTATAATTACTCATAAAATTAAGACAGGAAAATTTTCCTAAGCCGGAAAACGCAGAAAACATGCCATTAAAGGGAAAAAGCCTAGGAAAAAATATTAGGGAAAATTACGGGTTCTCACACTCTCTCCCCCTTAAAAGAATTTCGTCCTCGAAATTTCTCACCTTAATTCCCGAAAAGGTTTGGGTATTTCTTTCGCATTTCCTCTTCCACTTCCCAGGTAGCTTCCTCTACTCCATGATTTCTCCATAGCACCTTTACTAATGGAATTTTCTTGTTGCGGAGCTCTTTGACTTTCCGATCAAGCACTTGGACCGGTTTCTCTTCATAGGCAAGCGATTCATCTACTTCGATTTCCTCCGGTTGTAATATATGTGATGGGTCGGGATGATACCTCTTTAGCATCGAGACGTGAAACACATCGTGGATTCGAGAGAGACTGGACGGCAGTTCTAACCGGTACGCGACCGCTCCTACCCTCTGGAGGATCTTGTAGGGTCCGACGTACCGCGGTTGAAGTTTCTTTCCTTTGCCTGCTGTGACACTTCGTAAAGGCGTGATCTTGAGGAATACGTGGTCTCCAACTTCAAATTCCAAGTCTTTTCTTCGATTATCTGCGTAGCTCTTTTGTCGGCTTTGAGCTGTTTGGATTCGTTGCCGTATCAACTTGACCTTCTCTTGAGCCTCTTCCATCCATGGAATAGTTGCTGGGTCTAGTGCTTTCTTTTCGCCAACTTTGTCCCAGTAAATCGGCGACCGGCACTTGCGTCCGTAGAGGGCTTCGTACGGAGACATTTGAATTGACGAATGGAAGCTATTGTTGTACGCAAACTCTACCAAGGTCATGTGTTGACCCCAATTGCCTCCAAAATCTAGAATGCAAGTTCGTAGCATGTCCTCGAGAGTTTGAATTGTCCGCTCTGATTGGCCATCCGTCTGAGGATGATAGGTCGTGCTCAAATTGAGTTTAGTCCCCAGGGTTTCTTGAAACTTCTGCCAAAACCGAGATACGAACCGTGGATCCCGATCGGAGACGATGCTCACAGGAACACCGTGTAACCTTACTATCTCGTCCATGTACAGTCGGGCCAACTTGTCCATTGAATACTTCATGTTCACCGGCAAGAAATGGGCCGACTTGGTTAATCGATCAACGATCACCCAAACGGCATCATGTCCTCTTTGCGTCCTCGGTAAACCGGAAACGAAGTCCATGGTGATGTTTTCCCACTTCCACTCGGGTATCTCCAAGGGCTGTAACAGACCCGATGGTTTTTGATGTTCGACTTTCACCTGTTGGCAAACGAGACACTTTTGTACGTATTGAGCGATTTCCTTCTTCATATTGTCCCACCAATAGGTTCCTTTCAGATCCTGATACATCTTGCTGTTGCCCGGATGGATTGTATACTTGGACCGATGGGCTTCCTCCAGAATCTCCATTTTCATCGACTCATCCTTCGGTAACACTATTCGGTTTCGATATCTCAAAATGCCCTCAGGACTAAAATTGAAGTCCGTTGTTTCTCCCTTTTCCACTTTCTCTCCCCACTTCCGTACCATCAAGTCTTCTTTCTGCACCTCTTTAATGTGTTCCAGTAGAGTGGAGATCACCCTAACATTGCTAAATATCACCTTATGGCTCCCAAGACAGGGTCTCCACTCACACACGGATTCTAATAAATCCCACTCTTTAATCATCAACCCTGCTACTTGCACATTATGACTCAAAGCATCTGCTACCACATTTGCCTTTCCTGGATGGTAGTTGATTGTGCAGTCGTAATCTTCCAGAAATTCCATCCACCTTCGTTGCCTCATGTTCAATTCCTTTTGGGAGAAAAGGTATCTAAGACTTTTGTGATTCGAGTACACTTCGAAGGTCACCCCATATAGGTAATGCCTCCACTTTTTCAGGGCAAAAACAACTGCGGCTAGTTCCAAATAGTGAGTCGGGTAATTCTGCTCGTGAAGCTTCAACTTCCGGGAGGCAAAAGAGATCACATTCCGGTTCTGCATCAAAACGCACCCCAGGCCTTCTCGCGACGCGTCTGCGTACACCGCGAACCCGTCCACTCCATTTGACAAAACCAGTACTGGAGCCATGGTCAATCTTCTCTTTAGTTCCTGAAAACTTGTCTCGCATCGGGCGTTCCAGATAAATCGACCATGCTTTTTTGTCAGATCAGTTAAAGGTCCTGCTAATTTGGAGAAATCTTTAATGAACTTTCGGTAGTACCCAACTAGCCCTAGAAAGCTGCGAATTTCCGTGGGATTTTCTGGCCTCTTCCAATTTGTCACAGCCTCTACCTTCGCCGGATCCACTGAAATGCCGTCGTGGGAGATTACGTGCCCTAGGAATGCCACTTTCTCCAACCAGAACTCGCACTTACTAAACTTGGCGTACAACTTATGTTCCCTTAAAGTCTGCAACACCACTCTCAAATGCTCCTCATGCTCCTCGCGTGTCTTAGAGTAGACCAAAATGTCGTCAATGAACACAACGACAAATCGGTCCAGATAGGGTTTAAAAACCCTATGCATTAGGTCCATAAAAGCGGCGGGAGCATTGGTCAGTCCAAAGGGTATAACGGCGAACTCGTAATGCCCGTATCTTGAGTTGAAAGCAGTTTTCGGAATATGCTCCTTCTTAATTAACAACTGATAATACCCTTGTCGGAGGTCCAACTTTGAAAAGACCACTGCTCCTTGCAGCTGGTCGAACAACTCGTCGATGTGGGGCAGTGGATATTTATTCTTGATTGTAACATTGTTCAACCCCCGGTAGTCAATACACATCCTCAAGGTTTCGTCCTTTTTCTTCACAAACAGGACAGGAGCTCCCCAAGGAGACCCACTCTCATGAATGAATCCCCGCTCCAAAAGATCTTGTAATTGCAACTTAAGCTCCTTAAGTTCTGCAGGTGCCATTCGGTAAGGGGTTTTTGAGATAGGTGAGGTTCCAGGTAACAGATCTATTTGAAATTCTATCTCCCGTTCCGGCGGTAAGGCTACTAACTCATCAGGGAATACATCCGGAAATTCCCTCACTATGGCCACGTCTTCCACTTTTAACTTATCCGTAGGAGTGTTAATTAAAAAAGCCAAAAATCCTTGCGCCCCTCTACTTATCAGTTTCCTAGCTTGAATGCCCGAAATTAAAGCAGATGAGGCTAACCTACCCCTTATATCCAACCTTAAGGTTGCCTCGCCAGGAATGCGAAATTCTACTACTTTCGTTTTACAATCCAGTTGGGCGTTATATTTGGCTAGCCAGTCCATACCCAAAATCACGTCATACCCCTTAATGGACAAGCTTATCAGGTCTCCTAAAAATCTCCTTTCACCTACCCACACATCACAATCCCTATAAACCATACTAGTCACCAAACGTTGATTTCCCGTAGGTGTACTAACTTCTAGGTCATTTGGTAAACTAGCAGGTTTTATATCGATGTCACACATGAAATTAGGGTTAACAAACGAATGAGTGGCACCAGGATCAATTAAAACTTTGACAAAGCGGTGGAAAATAGGGATCATACCTTCTACGACCTCTGAAGACTCTGGGACCTGATGGGGCTCTAAGGAATACACCCTAGCCGGCACTTTAGGTTTAGACCCATCTCCCTTGGCTGGTCCAGTATTGGTCCTCGGTGGTGGTTGGCTTCCCTTTCCATCTTGTTTCAGAACTGGGCAAGTGGCCAATTGGTGGTCTGCGCTTCCACATCACAGACATTTACCCTGTTTCCTCCAGCAGTTATCTTCGTTGTGGTTTGACTTCCCGCAATGCCCGCAGGGACCGCGAGATGCTGAAGCCGAGCCACTCTGAACATTTTCCCTTTGTCCTCGCCCAGCTTGACCACCCCTGAATGGAGTCCCTCTGCCTGAACCAGATTGTCGACCACCACCCGTTCCTCGTCCAAATTTAGAGGGAGTACTCTTTTCACCCTGTCCGGAAGTACTCCCAGGAAAGCTACGCTTCTTCGCCTGGAAGTTCCGGACTTGCAACCGCGCACTTTCAACTCGTTGGGCCTTTTCAACAACCTCGCTAAAAGCATTGATTTGAGCCACGACGAGGTCTTTCTGAATCTCAAAATTCAAACCCTGAATAAAGCGCCTAATCCATCTTTGCTCAGTCATGATTAACTCAGGTGCAAACTTGGACAGGCGGGTGAACTGACTTTCATATTCTGCCACAGTTTGAGTCCCTTGGCAAATCCTAATAAACTCGTCCTCCTTCCTTTCCTGGACTAGAGGAGGGAAAAACTTTGCATTAAACTCTCTAATGAAGTTCACCCAAGTCCTGGGTGTCTGCTCCCTTTCCCATTTCTGTCTAATTACGTTCCACCAGGAACGGGCCGCTCCCTCAAGTTGAAACACGGCAAAAGTCACCTGCCGTTCATCAGGGTAGTGTAGGGCTGCAAATATGTCAACCATCTTTTCAAGCCATTTCTCAGCAACGTCAGGGTCGGGTCCCCCAACAAACTTTGGCGGGGCAAACTTTTGAAAGCGTTCGAGAGCTCTATCTTCGCTCTTGATGTGGTTACCTGGGTTCCCGGGATTAGGGTTTGGGTTCTGGCCCTGTTGTTGCACTACTTGTGCTAGTAGGTTTGTCATTTGCTGCATAGCAGCAGCTATTTGCACATTCGGGTCTACTTGTGGTTCAGGATTGGGTCCAATAGAGGTTTCCCCCGTACCCGTAACCGGTGTGGGTTGTCTAGTTCCGCGCCCACGTCCCCGACCACTTCGTGTACCTTCCATAAGTTTTACTTGGTCTAGGCAAGAATACTAAACCAAAGTAGTAACAAGGCATGTAAGTAACACTTAAACTTTCACAATAACACATATTTATACATTCCAAACATGATCACAAACATATATATACAAGCCAAACAAGATCAAGCCACACACATATATACAATCAGTCAAGTCAAGTACGGCCAAGGCACGTACGAACATAAACGATCCCCCCGAGGATTGGCCTATCAAAAGAGATTTACACGTAGCTAACCCAACATCCAAAACGGTTAGCTAAGGCTCTATCCCTATCCATATGTACATACAAAAACCACAAACCATCCAAAAGAAACCTAAAAGTCAGGACCTAATCAGTTGCCGGGCTCTGAGACCCAGGCGACGGGGTAGATTCCTCTCCAGCTTCGGCCCCCGCACACGAGGCCTCATCGCTATCTTCCTCCAGCCCGTCATCACACAGGTTAAGGATCGCCTCAGCGCGACCCCTGACCTTGCGAGCTCGCTTGATCTCGCGCTCGCTGGCCTCCCTCAGTTGAGTGCAGAGGTCATCGACTCTATCCTCGACCTCAAGCACGTCATACTCTAGCTCTTTAATACGTGCGGCCTGCTTCTCGTTGGTTGCCCTAACCTGGGTAACCTCAGCTTCCAACTTAGCATTATCATTCGCTAGCTCCTTACGCTCTTCCGCTACGGCCAAGACTAGAGCATTTGGATAGGCATAAGTGTGACGGCACTCACACTGTCGAAGGCGATTGGCCGGGCTCCAATGCACCACGGCCCCCTTCTGCCTGATTGGCGGTAGGCTGCCGCGAGGAAGATCTCCCGCCGGACGATCACTCGGGTCACCACTTGCATCCATCCTATATCAAAGGAAGAAATAAGGTAAATACACTTAAAGGGCGTAAACAAAGGAACCCTCAAGTCGAGCACTTCTATTACACCCAGGCTAATTCAAACCTAGGCTCTGATACCACCTGTGACAGCCCCACCTTCCCTTAAGGCGAACCAAAGGGGTTAACGGACTGCCTGCCCAGCTCTCGCCAGGACTACGGATCAGTTTACGTCGATCTAATACGGTCCGGAACATACCTAAGCGCGCAAACAAGTCAAAATCACAAAATAAAAAAAAATGAAAAAACGCGCCGATGATGAACAATGCCGGACACGTCAGAATCCGGAGTTCAACCATACATCAATTCAACATATACATACATTGAAATTCAACATTTACAACCAAATGGCATGCCACAAAAACCATTCATCATAAATATACATGTTCGGTTTGCCAATCAAAAGAAAATGAACCCAATACATATTAGGGTTTCATTCAAAGAGCTATTCAAAAGATACATTTACATGAGCTCAACTTGACAACCAACTAACACAATCTTTTCCAAAAGTGGTCATTTTCCTGTAAGGAAAACAAATGGAACGGAATGAGCTTAAGCCCAGTGAGTTACTACCACATAATCATCTAAAATCACATAAGCGTAACCGTTCAGTTCAAGTATGCAAATAAGAAGTAAATCAAATCAGTAAAAGGATACAGACGGCTCTCAAGAGCCCATTTCCTCGCTTATATTCTTGATCCAACCTCATTGACCCTTTGTCAATGTTAAAAGTACCAAACCGTAGACTTCACTTTGCTTCCATTCCTTCCACCCAACATACCCCAACCGGGCCCGCACTCCAATCAGTAACTTTTGGTAATACTCGAGTTTACCGAAATCGAGAGTCTCATTACTACAAGATTCCCCAGTACAGTCCCCATGGCATGTCAATTTTCACGACCAAGCCCTTGCCGGCTCGATTCCATTGACTACGAACGGGATTGAGTTCAGTAATACAGTAAGGCCGTTGGATACTCGTCCATACGACACCAAATCAGTTTTTTCATGGAAGGAATTCAATAACTCATATATCAAGTTCAGTAATACAGTGAAACGGTAAACAATCAGTAATACTATCAAAAGGGGTGAGGGCTGTCAAGTACACCCTCACCTTAATCAATTCCAATATCCAAATAAGCCTTCAAGGCATCACAATCACATATAGCAAAGCCACATTGTAAGCATTCAAGTGAGTAGTGCACTCACCACTCAAGTAGGTGATGTTTCATGCACCGTCGTTAAACGAACGTCGTGCACCACCGTCACTTCCTAGAACATGCAAACAAGTGCAATGAGACTCGATAATGAGTTATAAAGCAATGCCAATCACAACCCCAATAGGGTTTTATAAACATATATAAGCATCATAGGTAACCAGAAATTGAAGAAAATGGCATTAGCTTTGGCCCTGAATAAAAACAATTTTGTCCTTATTTTGCGGTAATGGCACCAATTTCACTACGATTATTGGATGAGGGTGTAAGACCCACCGTTTCGAAGCTAAGAAATAGGGCTACAAAAATGTAGAAGGTCACTCAGTCCAATTCCTAGCACAACTAGGTCAAATATGCAAAATACCAAACCAGAACCTTAATTGCAGGTTTACAAATTACACTATGCTGTAATTAGTACAACTCAGTCTGTACAGGTCCAAATTTGGAAATTCCAAAGGCATATGGTAGCTAAGACATCAAGATACATTTCATCAGAAGACCTTAACAACCAAATCCAAAGCAATTCCAGTCAAAATAGCCAATTACAGGCGCAGTTCTGCCATCCTGATGAACCCAGAACAGCAATAGTAATTTCGACATTTCTCACTCTACACTACTCCAACTGACCTGAACTTTTACAGGCACCTCAAACACATCAATACCTACAACTTTCATGTTTTAACCAAAGGCCAATTCGGCCTCTAACCATATGATACAAAACCGGACAGAAAAGGGGGTTATGAAACCCTAACTTTTCACATTTCCTTCCAAACCCAAAATTGGTTGAAATTATCAATCCTTTACACCTACTAGAGTCATTATAGGCCATTGCCAATCATCATACAAGGCCACAACATCATGATCATATTAAACCAGAAAAATCACCAATAAATTGTAAACTTCACCATTTTATCCAAAAACAAGAATTAAATCACAAAATTCAACACTTTATCTTCCACTAAGCACAACTCAAGCTTCATTAAGTGTAGGGGAAAGTTCATATACCACTCACCTAGTAAACAAGAGAGGGAGAGTTGTAGGACACCTTAGCTTCTCCAAAAAACTTCACCAAATCACTCACTAGCACCAAATGGAGGGATTTTATGGAGTAGAAACAAGTTTAAGCACTTGATTTGGATGATTTGCACTAGATGGTAGCTAAACTTTGAAGAGTTTTTCTTTCTTCTTTGCTAGAGAGGGCCGGCCACCAAGGAGTAAGAAATGGTGATTTTTGTGGTAATTTTAAGATATTTAACCAATTGGTCAAAAAGGTCAAAAAAATGAATAGTAAGTCATAAGTTACCACCAACCTCATAGTGACACATGTCACCACTTTAAATGCAATCCTATTCTTCTCTTTCCCTCTCACATCAATCACTTCACATCCTCTACTTATCTCTTAACACCCGATAAATTTCACACAGTATCCGGAATTTAACCTAATTGGCCGAATTTTTCCGAACTTTTCGCACTAGTGGGTCCCACGTCCATTATATATTCTTAATTTTTCAAAAACTCTCCAATGCTAGAAAAATCATCAAAAACTATAATTACTCATAAAATTTAATAGGAAAATTTTCCTAAGCCGGAAAACGCAGAAAACATGCCATTAAAGGGAAAAACCCTAGGAAAAAATATTAGGGAAAATTACGGGTTCCCACAAGACGTCATGAATTCGAGAGAGACTGGATGGCAGCTCTAACCGATACGCCACCGTACCTATTTTCTGGAGAATCTTGTAAGGTCCAACGAACCTCGGTTGGAGCTTCTTTCCTCTACCTGCTGTAACGCTCCGTAATGGTGTGACTTTAAGAAACACATGGTCTCCAACCTCGAACTCCAAGTCTTTTCTTCGATTGTCTGCGTAGCTCTTTTGTCGGCTTTGAGCGGTTTGGAGTCGTTGTCGTATCAACTTAACCTTTTCTCGAGCTTCCTCCATCCATGGAATAGTTGTTAGATCTAATGCTTTTCTCTCGCCAACTTCATCCCAGTAGATTGGTGACCGGCATTTTCGTCCATATAGTTCTTCATATGGAGCCATTTGAATCGACGAATGGTAGCTGTTGTTGTACGCAAACTCTACTAAGGTCATGTGTTAACCCCAGTTGCCTCCAAAATCCAGAATGCAAGGCCGTAGCATGTCCTCGAGAGTTTGGATTGTCCGCTCTGACTGTCCATCCGTCTGAGGGTGATAGGTCATGCTTAAGTTGAGTTTCGTCCCCAGAGTTTCTTGAAATTTCGGCCAAAACCTAGATACGAAATGGGGATCCCTATCAGAGACGATGCTGACCGGAACGCCGTGTAGCCTCACGATCTCATCCATGTACAGCTGAGCCAACTTGTCCATGGAATACTTCATGTTTACCGGCTAGAAATGGGCCGACTTGGTTAATCGATCGACGATCACCCAAACGGCATCGTGTCCTCGTTGCGTTCGCGGCAAACCCGAAACGAAGTCCATGGTGATGTTTTCCCACTTCCACTCGGGTATCTCAAGGGGTTGAAACAAGCCCGATGGTTTTTGATGCTCCGTTTTAACCTGTTGGCAAATGAGACATTTTTGCACGTACAAAGCGATTTCCTTCTTCATATTGTCCCACCAATAGGTTCCTTTCAGGTCTTGATACATCTTAATACTACCCGGATGGATTGTATACTTAGACCGATGAGTTTCCTCTATAATCTCCGTTTTCAACGCTTCATTCTTCGGCACCACTATTCGCTTTCGGTATTTTAAAATACCCTCAGGACTGAAGTTGAAATCAGTTGTTTCTCCTTTTCCCACTTTCTCTCCCCACTTCCGTACCATCAAATCCTCCTTTTGCGCTTCCTTAATGCGTTCCAGTAGAGTGGAGGTCACTGTAACATTGTTAAAACTCACCTTATGACTCCCAAGGCAAGGTTTTCACTCACAAACGGATTCTAACAAATCCCACTCTTTGGTCATCAACCCTGCTGTAGACACCAAATTTTGAATTAATTGGTATGCTTTGTTTCAGTGATAATTCTTATCGGTTGATTTGTGTTTAGATGGTTTGCATTTTAGTTCATTATTGTTTTATTTTATTTTACTTTTATTCACTTTTGAGTTTTTAGTTGTTTTTGTAGTTTTTATTTTGTAAGTTTTAGCGTAGAATTTTTAGAAAGAGGAAAAAGTGAAAAATAAAAAAAAAGAGAAAAAGAGAGAAAGGAAAAGGAAGAAAAACATGGTTTAATGCATATTGGCTTATCTTTGGAAAAAGTGAAAAAGTTTGAAAATTGAGAAAGGAAAAAGTTTTTAGTGTAATAGGCATTATTTACCTTTTGATACATTTTAATTGTTTTTCAAAGAAAAGAGAAAAAATATATATTATTATTTCAGGTTACAAGCATTTGTGTTTTTGATTGCATTTTATCGTTATTTTTATTCAAGTAAAGAAAAGGCAAAAAAGGAAAAAAAGAAAATGGATGAAAATGGAAGTTGTAATTTGCTGTTCAATATCAATTTCTGTTATTATAAATTTTTGTTATTATCATTTATTTCATTTTTATTGTTATTAATTTCTGTTTTAATTAGCTGAAGAAAAAACAAACCAAAAAAAAAAAAAAAAAGGGGAAAATTGTTGCCGCAGCATGAAAGCTGCGGACTTGCGCCGTTTGCAAAGAAAGCTGGGACGGCTCCTGAAGCTGCAAATTACAGAAAGAAAAGATGGAGGGTTTAGGGGACACTCCATATAAATAGAAAAGAGAGGATGGCAGCCGCAGGAGGGAGGTTTTTCATCAGGCTGAACGGCAAAAAGAAAAACAGCGCAGGAGGGAGAGAGCCGCAAGAAAGAAACGACGGCTGAAAGCTAGAAAGAGAAAGCAGGGAGAGTTTGGGAGATTCTGGGGAACAGCAAGGACAACGAAGGTGATTGAAGTTGATGGTTGAGAAAGAAAACAGAGAGGGGGAACGGCTATTGAGATTGACGGCTGGGTTGAGGGTTTTGGGCGGAGAGGAAAAGAAAACAGCAGAGGGAGGGTGATGGAAAAGGCTGGAGAGCAGACAGGGAGATTGTGAGTAGCGGCTAGAAGGAGAAAGCAGGAAAGAAAGCATCAGGTGACGGCTGGGGTTTAAGGAAGAAAGAAACCAGAAGGGAGAGGCTGTCGACTAAGCAGAGAAAGGCTGGAGTTGAGCTAAAAGAAAAGAGAAGAAGGAGGAAACGAGAGGTTCTGGCAAGAGTTTGAGGGTTTCAAATCAGACCAAAACAAAAGGGTAGCTACGGGAAGAGAGAATGACGGCTGAAAGGGCTGAGGTTTTGAGGGTAGGAGAATGATATAGCAACTGAGAAAACTAAGGAAGCTAGAAAGAACTGAGAGGTTGAGGGAGGAATCCAAGTGGACGGCGTGGAAAAAACCAGAGAGGCTAGTTGACGGCTAGGTTTAGGAAAAGAAATCTGGGAGAGGAAACACAGAGCGGCCGCAACATCAAAGGATCCTATCGTCGACATTGGCTGAAGTGGTGGTGCTATCATTGTTGTTGCTGCTCTCCTTCCGCTGCCGTGGACTCTACCACCACACTTTCCCCCCTAAAGCTCACTAGTGCACCTTCGAAGATCCGGCAGATCCACGCATCATTTCGTAATCAAGGTAATATTCTTATCTTTTTCCGGTCAGACACCGTTAGATTCGGATTAAAAACGTCGAGGTTTTTGCTGCTGTGTTTCGTTGTTGGTTTGTTTCTCTGTCCCGCAATTCTTCAGTTTAGCTTCCCTTTTATATCAGTGAATCTTGATTTCCCATGCTTGAGTGTTTAGATTTAGTATGTACTTGAATTTGAACCGCAGCTAATCTGAGTTAATGAAAAAGCAACAGTCATCAGCTACGTTTGAATGAGAATAAATGGTATACATGAATCCTAAAGTGCAACTTTTGCTTTGTAATATGTGCTGGGTTTGATACATCGGATGGGTTGGGTGGATTCCGTTCAGAACTCAGAAGTTGGTTGTGAATACTTGTGGTGTTGTTTTTGCAAGTTCCGTGGCTTGTAATCAGAATCTCGCTTTGAGATTTCTTGTTAAGACCTTATGAGTAAAACTTGTCAGCTTGTGTTCATCCGAGAGCTTAGAGAGATGTTTGTTTTGAGTGTTCAGTCTTTTGTTCATTCTTGATTGTAAGATTATGGTTTGGATTTTAGGTTCTTATCTTATAGATTTCGGTTTGAAGCTTAGGCAGAAGTTTAAGTTGTTGGGCTTGTGTCTTGTTAACTGCGAGTTGGTAGCAGAAAATTGCAGCAATCTTCTTCCTTCTTTTGCTGTTTAGTGTTCTTTCTACCCTCGATGATCAGCTCCATTTTCTTGTTTCAATCATGTAATGAAATTGCATGTTCAGTGGATGATGGATAGGTAGGATCTTGGTGTTGAATAAACCTGTTTTGCATGATGAATTGGACAGAGGTGCGGCTGGAAAATTGCCGCAAGCTGGGAAACCAAAAATGCAGCAGTCTGGTTTCATTGTTTCCCTCTCTTGTTCCAAGTTGCATGTTTAAACCTGGTTTAAGGGCAAGGAATGGAAGTTTTGATGTTGAGTTTGTATGTTTTAAGGCTGAAATATTTGAGCTATGGTTGAATACTTTGCCAGAAAATGTTGCCAAACCATCTTTCATTCTTTTGCTTGCCTAAGTTCATGCTTGTTTCAGTTTTTTCATTTGGGCTGTTTACCACGGGATGATGATGCTGTGTTTATGTTTTGCCGTGATTTAAAAGCATTTGTTTGTTGCAACAACAGGAATTGCCTGCAACTTAGAAATATTTAGTTGTTCCATTTTCTATCTAGTTGCCATTGTCCGTTCATTTCATTTGAATAAAAGTGATCAGTTTGCTTCGTCCGAGAGTTTGGAGAAATGTTTCTATGAATGAATGCTAAGATTTTGTTTGTTTTTGATTGCAAGATGGTGATTGAAATCTTAGATTCCTATCTTATGAATTGGTTTTGAAGTTTGGCAGAGGTCTGAGACATTTTATGTCTGCGTTTTGATAAGTTACAAGCTAGCAAAAACAGAAAAACATTGCAGAAGCTGAAGTTTCCGTATGCATGCATGAAACAAATTCAGAAATTTGCACTTCAACCCCTCAAATCCCCCTTTGTTTTACTATGGCCCAAATGATTGAGAAATCTATCAAATTGACCCTCCAATTTTCTTTTTCCTTTCAATTAAGCCCCAGTTTTGTGAATATTGGATGTTTAAGTTGTTTAAATGCTTTAATATTTATGTGATTATTTGTGATTACTTGACCCGTTTTTTTGCTTTTGGACTTTTAAAGTGCTTAAATGTTTCAATTGGACTTGAATGTTCGAGTAATGCTTGTTTTGGGTCTTTAGTGGATGTTATACTTGGAAATTGGACGGGTTATTCCGTTTTCTTGGTCTTTAAGCATCTTTTGAGTTCATTCAAGTTGCAATTAGGAGGGCTTTGGTGGTTTTGCTTATACTTTACTTTTAAATTGATGCCTTGACCCCTTTATTGTTTTGAAGCCATTTGTCCTTTATTAGCACCAACGGGAGGTATAATCTCTTTTACCCCTTTTGTTTCTCTCCTATGTGGACTAATGTGCTAATTGAAAGTTGCATGTCTACTTGCTTTCCTAGCCTCTCCTTATTTCCTTTCATTTATTTCATTTACTTTTAATTTTTATTAATGGGGTATGTGTACACCTCTTGGCTTGTAATAGATAGGGCATAGCAAGTAATTCGGTCCATTTTCCCTTTCCCCTTTGTTTTAGTTAGCAAATGTAATGGTTGCATGCCTATGTGTTATATGTTAAATGCTTTATTAGGATCTTGCATCTAGTCGAGCATGATAAGTGCTACATGATTTAGATGATTCGCATGTCTACTCGCTTTTTATAGTGTGGATGGATGGAATGGATGAATGTACGTTTCCACTAGTCCAACGCTAGTCGGAATTCATAGAATGGGCTAGTCCAATGCTAGACCCTTAGAGATTTCCCCTCGTTAGCACATATTTGCATGTTCATTACATGTCATGCATTCTTTTTTTAGTTTTATCATTTTGCATGCCCCTCGAACCCCTTTTCCCTCCATTTTAGGATTTTTGCATTTCATGCTAGCTATAGGGTTCATTTGATTGAGAGTCCCCCTAAATATGGGATATAGACGAGTGTGGCTTTCTCTAAGCCTTAGCACGCTTGTATTCCCTCTATAAAAGGGCAAATTGAGTCACGATTTAGGTCTCCCCGTCCCAATATGCATGAATTCCCTAGGCTCATGCATTCTAAGTCCACTCTATCATTACACTTTCATTTTTTTTCCTCCCATTTGCACACGTACACCTTTTATCCCTTCACTTGCACACGAACACTTTTTCTCTCATTTGCACACGTACACCTTTTTATCCCTTCACTTACACACGAACACTTTTATCACCACTTGCACACATGTACTTCATATTATCATTTCACACACCGCACCTTGCCCACTCACGTGCACATTTTCACTTACATATTATTGCCTTTTATTACTTTTTTTCAAACTCATGTCCTCACATTGCATACATGCATTCCATTCATTTGCATCCCACTCACATTATTCGTGACTTCTTCAAAAGGATCGTTATTGGGCTTCACAATTAATGTGATTGGCACCATTCAACCTTTTGAAGGGAAATTTCCCCCAATAACCCTAGGTCTAGGGTTTGCATTCATGTAGTGCATCCAAATGTAATAAATTCTTTGGTTAAAACAAGAAAATCTTTGGTTAAATCAACGCAACTAGCCTTGGCTAGGTCGAAGGGGTGCCTTGGAATTTATCCTTGCCTTCCCCTTTGTCAAATGTGACTCCCGAACCTTTTTTCTTTGGTTTACGTGGACTAGGAGTCGTTTAAAAGGGGTTTCTTACTACTTTTTCCTAATTTTTTCTTAAAAAATTCATTTTTGGGTGACTTGGTACACCCTAACTCCATACCAAGTGGCGACTCCATTTTTCATATAAAAAACCCTTTTTGAACTATTTTTCTTGGGTCAAATCGTCGCATTTTCAAAAAGTCCCATTTAGACCCATTTTCCTTTTAAATCACGATTCATCTTTCAATCAAAAGACACATTTTCAAACCATTTATTTATTTATCAAAAAATGGGGCGCGACACCTGCTATTTGAACCTTACGACTTAAGGCATCGGCTACCACGTTTGCCTTCCCCGGATGGTAGTTGATTGTGTAGTCGTAATCTTCCAGAAATTCTATCCACCGTCGTTGCCTCATGTTTAATTCCTTCTGTGAGAAGAGGTACCTAAGGCTCTTGTGGTCTGAGTAAACCTTAAAGGTCACCCCATATAGGTAGTGCCTCCACTTTTTCAGCGCGAAAACAACTGCGACTAGCTCTAGATCGTGGGTCGGGTAATTCTGCACGTGGAGTTTCAACTTCCTAGAGGCAAAAGAGATCGCATTATGGTTCTGCATTAAGACGCATCCCAGGCCTTCTCGCGACGCATCAGTATACACAGCAAATCCGTCCACTCCGTTAGGCAAGACTAGCACTGGAGCCATGGTCAATCTTTTCTTTAACTCTTGAAAACTTGTCTCGCATCGGCCATTCCATATGAACCAACCATGTTTCTTTGTTAAGTCAGTTAAAGGACCTTCTAATTTGGAGAAGTCTTTAATGAAACGTTAGTAATACCCAGTCAGCCCTAGAAAACTGCGGATCTCTGTAGGGTTTTCTGGCCTCTTCCAATTGGTCACGGCCTCTACTTTCGCCGGGTTAACCGAGATGCCTTCTTGGGAAATTACGTGCCCCAGGAAAGAGATTTTCTCCAGCCAAAACTCGCACTTACTGAACTTGGCGTACAACTGATGCTCCCTTAGGGTCTGTAAAACAACTCTCAAATGCTGCTCATGCTCTTCGCGACTTTTGGAGTAGACCAAGATGTCATCAATAAAAGCAACGACAAATCGGTCCAAATAGGGCTTAAAAACCCTATGCATCAAGTTCATGAAGGCGGTAGGAGCATTGGTTAATCCAAAGGGCATAACTGCGAATTCGTAATGCCCATATCTCGAGTTGAAGGTGGTTTTTGGAATATCCTCTCTCCTAATCAACAACTGGTAATACCCCTGTCGGAGGTCCAGTTTCGAGAAAATCACTGCTCCTTGCAACTGTCGAACAACTCATCAATGTGGAGCAGTGGGTATTTATTCTTAATCGTGACGTTGTTCAGGCCCCAGTAATCGATACACATCCTCAAACTTCTGTCCTTTTTCTTTACAAACAGGACAGGAGCTCCCCAAGGAGACCCACTCTCTCGAATGAATCCCCGCTCCAGAAGGTCTTGTAATTGCAACTTTAGCTCCTTGAGCTCTGCAGGGGCCATTCGGTATGGGGTTTTTGAGATAGGTGAGGTTCCAGGTAGCAGGTCTATCTTGAATTCTATCTCTCTTTCCGGAAGTAGAGCTACTAACTCATCAGAGAATACATCCGGAAATTTCCTTACAATGGCCACGTCCTCTACCTTCAACTTATCCGTAGGGGTGTTAATTAGAAAGGTTAAAATCCTTGCGCCCCTCTACTTAGCAGTTTTCTAGCCCGAATGCCCGAAATCAAAGCAGATAAGTCTAACCTACCCCTTATGACCAACCTTAAGGTTGCCTCACTAGGGTTGCGGAATTCTACCACTTTCGTTTTACAATCCAGTTGGGCATTATACCTGGCTAGCCAGTCCATACCTAAGATCACATCATACCCCATAATGGATAGGCTTATCAAATCTCCTAACAATCTCTTTTCTCCTACCCACACTTCACAGTCCCTATAAACCATACTAGTAACCAAACATTGATTCCCCGTAGGTGTACTAACTTCTAGGTCGTATGGTAAACTAGCAGGTTTTATATCGATGCCACACATGAAATCAGGGTTAACAAAGGAATGAGTGGCACCAGGATCTATTAAAACTTTGGTAAAATGGTGGAAGATAGGGATCGTACCTTCTACGATCTCCAAGGAATCTGGGACTTGTTGAGGCTCTAACGAGTACATTCGAGCTGGCATTTCAAGTGATTCCAAAGCCATCTGAAAGCTAAGATACCAGGATATGTTTCTTAAGAAGACATCCACAACCAAATCAGAAGTATTCCCAATCAAATTAGCCAATTACAGAAGCAATTATCAAGTGCGGGTAGAAACAGGGCAGCAGGGGTATTTCAGTCTTTTCACAAGATACGTTGCTCCAATTGAGCTGAAATTTTATAGGCATCTCTAAAATATCATTCCCTACAACTTTCATGTTTTAACCCAAGGCTAATTCGGCCTCTAACTATGAGGAACAGTGCCAGGCAGAATGAGGGGAAATGAAACCCTAACTTCCACAATTTCCTTTCAATGTGGAAATTTCCTGCAATTAACCACAATTTACACCTTCTAGTTTCATTCTAGATCATTTCCCATCATCATACAAAGCCACACCATATTACACATATGAAACAGAAAATTCATGTAATAAATAGAAAAATTCACCAATCTCAACCCAATTCAAGAAATCTTTCACCCAATCACACATTTAATCAACACAAATCATTACTTTGACATTATCAAGACCAAAGGAAGCATTCCCTAGCTACTCACCTTGAAATGCAAGAAAAGGAACAACTTGGCACCTTAATCCTCCAAACCACTCCACTAATCACCTCACAACCAATCACTTAAGGAGTTTTATGGAGAAAATACAAGATTAAATGGTTGGTTTGTTGGATTTGAGCAAGATTGAAGCAAGAATTTGGAGAGCTTTTCCTTTCTTTTTTCTTGGAGTTGGCCGGCCACAAGAAGCTTGGAAATGAAGAGATTTTGGTTAATTTTTTGATTTATTTGGTAAAAGGGTGAATAGTAGTCAAAAAGGTAAGAATTAATCTCTAAGTGACACTTGTCACTTTCATTAAATGCATAGCTATCTCTTTGTTTCTCTCACATCAATCCACTTAGTAACCTCTAATTATCTCATAACACCCGATAAATTAAACCCAGTATCCAAACCTTAACCTAATTGGCCGAATCTTTCCGAATTTTCCGCACTAGCGGGTCCCACGTCCGGTATACGCTCTTAATTTCTCAAAAACTAACCGATACTAGAAAATCATCTAAAAACTATATTTACTCATAAAAATTATCTGGAAAATTTTCCTAATAAAGAAAATGCAGAAAACATGCCATTAAATAAAATAAAACCTAGAAAATGAGAAAATTTACGGGTTCTCACAGGATCGATGTATTCTTGGGTATTTTCAAATGCTACTCTCGTGGATTAAGTTATTAGGTGACATTTGCATTTGATTAGAATGCGTTATCTCTTAAGTGAGAGTAGCGGGAATACTACTAGACCTTGGCTGAATACCTAGGTGAATTGTAATTGTACATGTCTCAGGTGATCAAGAGGATCCCGAGGAACTCATTTGATCTTGCCTCGCTCTTGTTTTACACTCTTGATTTCGGTGGTTGTTCCTTATGTGTTTAAGTGTTAAGTGCTACTTATAATTGCTTCTATGAAATTTTCCACCGTTTTAAGGCGAGCGTGTACTTTATCTCACTCGATCTACTAAAATGATAAATTTCTACCGTTTAACTGTGAATTTTTACCATTTACTGATTTACTTGATTACTTGCGCATGTTGTAAACTCTAAGCTGAACTGGGCGCTGCCCTTGGTTACTAACCTACTCGAGCCAGGACTGGGCTTGGCCACTCTTTCGGTATACTCGAATATTACCACTAGAGGAATAAGATGATGGCCAGACAACCGAGGAAATTATTGGGGTTATAAGGTGCAGCTGATCGAAACAGTTTCACGTGAGCACCGTATCCTTTAATGTGTGTTTTTCTGTAAAATGATAATTGTCTCATTTTAATATGCCAATGTGAAATCTTGAACCGTACATGTGTTATGCTCAATTTACTTGATTTATTAGAACTGTTTAGGTGTTCTGGAACCTCACTGGGTTGTTTAGCTCATTCCACGCTTTTGGGTCCGTTTGGATTAGCTATTTTTGGGGTTATTTTTCAAAAACAGCACTGTAGCATTTCGTTTTTGAAATACAAGTTCTTTTGGATTAGTTGTTTTTGGAGTTGTTTTTCAAAAACTATATGAAAAACTTTTACTGTAGATTTTTTTGGATTATTTTTAGAGATATTTTTAAAACATATTTTTTGAGTATTTTTATAATTTATAATTTTTATATTTTTATATTTATATACATTTATGCATTTATAATGCATTTATAAATATTTATGAATAAATATATTTATATATTTATATAAAAATATATTATAAATGTATTATATTATATATAATACATCATATAAATATATTTATAAATGTATAAATGTATATTATTATAAATGTGTAAATTATAAATGAATATTATATAAATGTATAAATGTATAAATTATAATTTATAAATTTTATATTTTTATATAAATGTGTTATAAATGTATTATATTATATATAATACATAATATAAATATATTTATAAATGTATAAGTGTATATTATTATAAATGTATAAATTATAAATGAATATTATATAAATGTATAAATGAATATATTATAAATATATATTAATATAATTAATATAAATGTATAAATGTATAAATGCAAAATTAATATTATGTATATTAATATAAATTTATAAATGTATTATATTATATATAATGCATAATATAAATGTATATTATAAATATACATAAATATATATATTATGTATAAATGTATAATATATTATATAATATATAATATTTATATAAATATATAAAAACATATTTTAAATAAAATAAAATATTTATAATATGAATAAATAAATATTTAATATATATAATATAATTAATATTAATTATAAATATTATATTATTATAAATATGGTGTTTATATAATATATCAATTTTTAATATTTATTGTGTATTTCAATATATAAATATTTATATAATATATAAATATATAATATAAAATTTTCAATTTGTATAATATACATAATATTGTATATATATAATATAATATACGTAATATAACATATTATACATAATACACATTTATACATTATTACATATCATGCATATTATATATTATACATAACATTATTATACATTATTATACACAATAATGTACATAATAATGAAAGTACATTAATAATGTATATATTATAATGTAATGTACATAATATATTATGTATACAATATTTATACATTTATGTATTCAATATTACATATTATGTATATTATATTATGTATATTATATTATATTATGTATAATATTAATGTATACAAATATTTATATAATATATAATATATAAATATATAATTTTCAATTTGTATATTTCAATTTATATTAATATGATATATATAATATACATAATTGAAATATACAAATTGAAATATACATATTAAATATGTATATTTGGAGTTGTTTTTGATATAATGTTTGGATGTGTTTTTGGAATTGTTTTTGAAATATACATTTACTGTAGCATTTGGAATGTGCAAAAAACAGTTTTTCAAAAACAAAGACAAAAACAAGGAATCCAAACGGACCCTTTGTTTTTCTTAAAAGGGTTCAAGACCAAGAGTTCTCGCAAATAGTACTAAGTTATTTTCTTTTGGAGACTTTAAGTTGTATTATAGCAGACGACTGTAATACATATTCTTTTGAGTTGTATTAAGCTTGAAGGTTAACTAATTGTGTTTTGGAGTTCTTTCAATGTATATTGAGAATATTTGAAGTATTTCTAGTTTTGAATTATGGATTGTAATGAGCCCCAACGAGAGTTAGGCAGTGTGATACCCCAACTTTTAGGGTTTTAGTCTCAAAGAGGGTATTACGGTTTCTTTAGTTTATTTTTATTTTAAACAAAAAAAACATTATTTTGTTTTAAAGAAGATACTAAAGTTATTTCCTTTGGTTTGATTTAAAACCTTGTTTTATTTTACAAGACTAGAAACCCTAAAAGTCTAATCAAAAACCCTAGTTTCACTTGTGACTGACCGTTTTCTCAAATTTCTCACACTTTAACCGAAACCCTAAATTCAATTTATGGAATTGTAAAACCCTCACGTTTTCCTTAAAATCCCCTTTTATTTGGAAATTATTCATTTATAATAGCCTTACTACTCAATCACCCCACAATAAGTGCAAATGAACCTAGAAAGTAGGGTTTCACTTTTCAATTTCAAGTTAGAGCGAATTAGGGTTTTCACGATTTTTCATAGTATGATTATTCGGTACTGAGTGAGGATCAAATTTGGTGTTTAAGAGTAACTTTTGGAAAAACGGCGCGAATTGACGGGTACCGCGCACTACCGATTGAACGCACCACTTGACCACCATTTTCTTACCATACAAGCTCATTAATACTTGAGCAAAATATCTCCTTATTTCCAACTAGCTTTGACCGAAATTTAGGGCTAAAAATGCAAGGAAAGAAAAATAAATTTCGGTTGGCATTGGTGGTGACAAGTGTCACACCCTTATGGCTCCTTGACCAAGACAAGTCCAACCTTCTTATCATCTTGTTGGCTTCATTTTCACTCCATTTTTCTGCTGCTTGGCCGAGAGAGAGAGCGGAAAAAACACCAAGGGAAAGTTGCTCCATTTCTTCTTGAATCTAGCCACCAAGTGAGAAAGAAAGAAAACTAAACCGATTAAAGCTATCCATGAGTGTTTATTAGTGAGGTGTTGGTGAAATTTTGAAGGGGAAGCTAGGGTTGCTCTTGGTAAACACTTAAGCAAGGTAAGGATGATGATTTCCCCATTTCTTACTCTTGATCTTGTTTAAATTAGCTTAGCATCTCAATTTGTGGTGAATGATGGTTGATATCATGTTTTGGGTGTTTTTCCTTTTAGTTACATGAATTAGGGTTTGATGGATTGCTGCCTATACTTGATGTATGGTTAATATATGTTGCATCCAAGATTATATAGGGGGTTTTGGTAGCAAGTGAAGCAAGAAATGAAAAAAGTTATCATTGAAACCAAAAATTCCAGATTTCTGGAAAATATGACTTCAATTCTGTCCGGTTTTAGTGCTCCATGTTAGAGGCCAAATTAGACTTGGCACAAAATATGAAAGTTGTATAGAATGATGTTTATAGTTTCCTACAAAATTTCAGCTCAATCGGAGCAATGTAGCCTGTGAAAAGACTAAAATACCCTCACTGCCCTAGGTTGCCTTCCAGTGTTCCGTTTAGACAGTTCAGTCTTTTGGCCGTATCCATTCACTATAATCCGTGCAGATTTAGCCATTTTCCAAAACATGAAAGTTTTAGTACTCTGTCTTATCTTTTCAACATCTCCAAGAACACCTTAAACGGACTTTGGTAGCCTGAGATATGACCATTTAAAGGCAGTACGGTTTAATAGCCGATTAGTTGGATTTTGATTCTGTAAATTGGGAATTTGACTGGGTTACGCTGGAAATTTGACTAAGTGATGTTCATGAAAGTTGTAGGCCTTCGTCTTAGCTTCGAAAGAGTATAAGTTATACTCCAATCCGATAAGCGTAGCCTCGGATGTACCCTTTCCGTAAAACCCTATCAAATCTGTCTTTTACTAAGGCTGATTTCCGCACTTGTTATTAACTTGAATTTTTGTCCTTGTATTGTCTTGAGCCTATTGGACGGCTGTTGAAGTTAGATTATTGTGTGTGTACCTTTGGGTTTGAATGAGAAAAACAATGAAGCCAAAATGGCTGGAAAATTTGGTAAACACAAAGGGCATGCTGCCCAAATTTACGCTCGAGGACTAGAGAGATACACTTGCGACTTGGGTAAAGTTGATAAATGAGTATCACTTGAACCATCTAGGACTTTTGCTGCTTTGGGTATCGATGGTTATACGTTAGAACCTAACCGAACTTGTACCCTTAGGAAAAGCGGTAATAATCCCTATAAATCCATTTTTCTTGCAATTTCGACTCAAAAGTTATTTCCAAGTATACATGTTACCAAATTTTTCAGTTTGAAAAGCGAGCAACTGTTTTGTGACTATTCACCAAGTGAAACTTTATTTCTTGATTCTTTTTGAACGAAACGTCTAAGTTTCAAATCTTAGTCATGTTTCAAAGTTCTCAAACTCAATTTTATCGCAGATCTGGACTCCAAACCTGGAGTATAACTGAACGTGAATACTTGAGGCACTATATTTTGGTGAGTGCTTCCAAATATCTGATTGAACTTGATATTTGTGATTTACTTTTGACCAACATGATATATAAGTGATTTGATAGGGCAAGGGTGTACTTTATCGCACTTGCCCTATCCAAATTTGTTCTTGTTTATCGATTTCACTTGACTTGCTCTACATGCATATGAATTATATCTTGCCTGGAATTCTAGAAACCCTGTGGCTAGTTAATCGAGTCGAGCCGGCAAGGGCCTGATCGATTAGATAACGAATCTTGGGTAACTAGTAATGTCGAGTGGAGTGTTATCTCCTCGACTAATCGGTATACTCGAGTATTACTACCCGTGTTTCGTGTGGCGTGCGGGCCCGAAAAGGGGGGTTGATCGGTGGACGGAGACTGGCGTGAAGTGGGGATTTTATTTCTGGACTAGTTTATTACTTGAAAGTTGACGGAGTGTCAACTACTAATCGATCAAGCTGGGATGGAACTGAGACATGAGCCACTGTATCCTTACATGTGAATATGATTCATATATTTCTTGACTACTTGAAGTGTTATCTCTTTGATTGGACTTGTTTGCTCGCTATTTCACTATCACACTGCTATTATTTTGTTTGCTGGCCAATTTGATACTTGGAACTTCACCGAGCTTTGGCTCACTCTGTTAGTTTTGTTTTCCTTACAGGGGTACGAGCGAGGCGTGAGACGTGTAAAGACTAGCGTAGTCTAGCTGTTTAGACTTTTGACTTGTACTCACGTTATTTCTCGATTAGAATGTTTTGTATTGGGATTGTATACCCTTTGAACCAGTTTGGGTATATTGAGACTTTTACCTTGATTTTGTTCATCAATGTAAATTATAAGCTTGAGTTGCGATGTTATTTATGGTTCATGGATGTGTACTCGTGATTCGAGTGAGTGAGTCTTGGCGAGAGTTGGGCAGGCGGTCCGCCGAACCCTTTGATACGCCTTTGGGGGAGGTGGGGTCGTCACAAGTGGTATCAGAGCTCCTATCTAGCTCGTGCCGGGAGAAGGTTCTTGGACTGTGGGGATTGACTTGTTAAGTATGGATCAATTGTCTATTGTTGGGGACCCTAGATATATATGTTGGGTAGGAATCTCTAATACGGGTGATTTTCTCTTGAGTCTGGCCAGCTTGAGTGGTGAATTATCATATTTTCGAATTCTTGTCCCCGAGTACCAAAGAATGATACCTTTCTGATAAGTTGAGATCTCGCGTAATATTAGGATAAGATTGAATGGCGAAAGTAAAGGCACGGGGGGATGCGAATAGTCTGGACTTGAAATATATTGAAGATATTCGTGGGATTTGGGACCCTTATTATTCACGTGCTTCAAATTTTGATTAAGTGTAGTGCTTGAGCAATACCTAGGGTTAATGCCCTATAGGTTATGTGACTTGTTTGCTATGTATATAAAGAACCTGTTTATTATGTGTTTTATTGGCTTTGTTTATCCTTTTGCAACGTGCTACATGAGCCATACCTTACCTTGTTTATATGTCTATAGTTGGTTAAATCCAAAACATGGAGGGTAGAAGAAGTCAAGTCAGGGGAACTAACCGAGGACGCGGTCCTAGTCGTGGCCGTGGGGGTAGAGAAGCACAGGAACCGGTGCGAGAACCGAGAGAGGAGAGAGAGGTAACGATTGAACCATAACCTGGAACCCAGGCTGTAGGGGGAGATCAAATGGCAACTGCAATCCAACAAATGACTAATATTCTGGCCCGTTTAGTGGAACAACAGGGTCAAGCCCCTGTAAATCAACCTAGGGACCCCGATATGGGGCAAGATAGGGTTTTAGAGAGATTCCAGAAGTTCTCTCCACCTAAGTTCCTGGGAGGACCAGACCGGGAAGGAACCGAGAAATGGCAAGAGGCCATGATCAACATCTTTGCCGCTTTGAACTATACAGAGGATAGGCAAGTACAAGTCTCTGTTTTTTAGTTCGAGGGTCCGGCCAGGGCTTGGTGGAATGTGGTTCAAGATAAGTGGGAAAGAGAGGGGACTGCATGGACTTGGGTGAACTTCGTGCGAGAGTTTAACGAAAAATACCTCCCACCTATCGTCCAGGAGAAGAGAGAGGATGATTTTATTAAGCTTCGATAAGGAACTTTAAGTGTATCTGAGTATGAAACCCAGTTTACGAAACTATCCAAATTTGCTCCCGAACTGATAGCTACAGAGCAAAGAAGAGTACGGAGGTTTGTGCAAGGGCTCAATGTGGAGATACAAGAAGCCTTGGCAGCGGCCCAGATTAACACATTTACGGAAGTTTTGGAGAAGACCCAAAGAATAGAAATTGCTAGGGCACAAGTGAGAACTTTTCATGCAAAAAGGAGAGGTGCATCTGGTGGAAGTCAAAGGCAAGAACAAGATGATTTAGATATGCCACCCTCTAAGCTGGGTCGAGGAGATGATGGTGAGAAAATTTCAGGGACATTTAAGGAAAGTACTCCAAGAGGAGCTTCGCGTGGCTGGGGCCAAGCAAGAGGTGCCTCACAAGGAGGTCAGACCTCAGCCCCTCAAGTATCTTGTAGGTACTGTGGAAAGGCCAATCACACGGAGAATGATTGTTGGCGAAAAGCAGGAAAATGTTTATGGTGTGGTAGTACCGAGCACCAGCTTGCAACTTGTCCCCGTAGATCACACCTAAACCCTGAACAAGCAAATGTAGGAGGGACTAAGCCAAGAGTGCCAGCTAGAGTATATGCCTTGGACCAACAGGCATTACCTGAACCATCGGAGATAGTAGAAGGTACGATTCGTGATTTCTATTGTTTATTATTTTGGAGTGTATGTATGAATTTCGAGGATGAAATTCTTTGAAGGAGGGGAGATTGTGATACCCCAACTTTTAGGGTTTTAGTCTCAAAGAGGGTATTACGGTTTCTTTAGTTTATTTTTATTTTAAACAAAAAAAACATTATTTTGTTTTAAAGAAGATACTAAAATTATTTCCTTGGGTTTGATTTAAAACCTTGTTTTATTTTACAAGACTAGAAACCCTAAAAGTCTAATCAAAAACCCTAATTTCACTTGTGACTGACCGTTTTTTCAAATTTCTCACATTTTAACCGAAACCCTAAATTCAATTTATGGAATTGTAAAACCCTTACGTTTTCCTTAAAATCCCCTTTTATTTGGAAATTATTCATTTATAATAGCCTTACTACTCAATCACCCCACAATAAGTGCAAATGAACCTAGAAAGTAGGGTTTCACTTTTCGATTTCAAGTTAGAGCGAATTAGGGTTTTCACGATTTTTCGTAGTATGATTATTCGGTACCGAGTGAGGATCAAATTTGGTGTTTAAGAGTGACTTTTGGGTGAGAAATAATATGTGATTAGAAGCAATGGTAAAAAGTTAGTGAATAGGATGTAAAAACCCTAGTACGTGTGATTTAAGGAAAAACGGCGCGAACCGACAGGTACCGCGCACTACCGATTGAACGCACCACTTGACCACCATTTTCTTACCATACAAGCTCATTAATACTTGATCAAAATATCTCCTTATTTCCAGCTAGCTTTGACCGAAATTTAGGGCTAAAAATGCAAGGAAAGAAAAAGAAATTTTGGCTGGCATTGGTGGTGACAAGTGTCACACCATTATGGCTCCTTGACCAAGACAAGTCCAACCTTCTTATCATCTTGTTGGCTTCATTTTCACTCCATTTTTTGGTTGCTTGGTCGAGAGAGAGAGAGGAAAATACACCAAGGGAAAGTTGCTCCATTTCTTCTAAAATCTAGCCACCAAATGAGAAAGAAAGAAAACTAAACCGATTAAAGCTATCCTTGAGTGTTTATTTAGTGAGGTGTTGGTGAAATTTTGAAGGGGAAGCTAGGGTTGCTCTTGGTAAAAACTTAAGCAAGGTAAGGATGATGATTTCCCCATTTCTTACTCTTGATCTTGTTTAAATTAGCTTAGCATCTCAATTTGTGGTGAATGATGGTTGATATCATGTTTTGGGTGTTTTTCCTTTTAGTTACATGAATTAGGGTTTGATGGATTGCTGTCTATACTTGATGTATGGTTAATATATGTTGTATCTAAGATTATATAGGGGGTTTTGGTAGCAAATGAAGCAAGAAATGAAGAAAGTTATCATTGAAACCAAAAATTCCAGATTTCTGGAAAATATGACTTCAATTCTGTCTGGTTTTAGTGCTCCATGTTAGAAGCTGAATTAGGCCTGGAACAAAACATGAAAGTTGTATATAATGATGTTTTATAGTTTTATACAAAATTTCAGCTCAATCGGAGCAACGTAGCCTATTAAAAGACTAAAATACCCTCACTGCCCTAGGTTGCCTTCCAGTGTTCCGTTTAGATAGTTCAGTCTTTTGGCCGTATCTATTCACTATAATCCGTGCAGATTTAGCCATTTTCCAAAACATAAAAGTTTTAGTACTCTGTCTTAGCTTTTCAACGCCTCCAAGAATGCCTTAAACGGACTTTGGTATCCTGAGATATGACCATTTAAAGGCAGTATAGTTTAATAGCCGATTAGTTGGATTTTGATTCTGTAAATTGGGAATTTGACTGGGTTACGCTGGAAATTTGACTAAGTAATCTTCATGAAAGTTGTAGACCTTCGTCTTAGCTTCGAAATGGTATAATTTGTACTCCAATCCGATAAGCGTAGACTTGGATGTACCCTTTCCGTAAAACCCTATCAAATCTGTCTTTTACTAAGGCTCATTTGCGCACTTGTTATTAACTTGAATTTTTGTCCTTGTATTGTCTTGAGCCTATTGGACGGCTGTTGAAGTTAGATTATTGTGTGTGTACCTTTGGGTTTGAATGAGAAAAATAATGAAGCCAAAATGGCTGGAAAATTTGGTAAACACAAAGGGCATGCTGCCCAAATTTACGCTCGAGGACTAGAGAGATACACTTGCGACTTGGGTAAAGTTGATAAATGAGTATCACTTGAACCATCTAGGACTTTTGCTGCTTTGGGTAAAGATGATTATACGTTAGAACCTAACCGAACTTGTACCCTTTGGAAAAACGGTAATAATCCCTATAAATCCATTTTTCTTGCAATTTCGACTCAAAAGTTATTTCCAAGTATACATGTTACCAAATTTTTCAGTTTGAAAAGCGAGCAACTGTTTTGTGACTATTCACCAAGTGAAACTTTATGCCTTGATTCTTTTTGAACGAAACGTTTAAGTTTCAAATTTTAGTCATGTTTCAAAGTTCTCACACTGAATTTTATCGCAGATCTGGACTCCAAACCTGGAGTATAACTGAACGTGAATACTTGAAGCACTATATTTTGGTGAGCACTATATTTTGGTGAGTGCTTCCAAATATCTGATTGAAATTGATATTTGTGATTTACTTTTGACCAACATGATATATAAGTGATTTGATAGGGCAAGGGTGTACTTTATCGCACTTGCCCTATCCAAATTTGTTCTTGTTTATCGATTTCACTTGACTTGCTCTACATGCATATGAATTATATCTTGCCTGGAATTCCAGAAACCCTGTGGCTAGTTAATCGAGTCGAGCCGGCAAGGGCCTGGTCGATTAGATAACGAACCCTGGGTAACTAGTAATGTCGAGTGGAGTGTTATCTCCTCGACTAATCGGTATACTCGAGTATTACCACCCGTGTTTCGTGTGGCGTGCGGGCCCGAAAAAGGGGGTTGATTGGTGGACGGAGTTTGGCGTGAAATAGGGATTTTATTTCTGGACTAGTTTATTACTTGAAAGTTGACGGAGTGTCAACTACTAATCGATCAAGATGGGATGGAACAGAGACATGAGCCACTGTATCCTTACATGTGAATATGATTCATATATTTCTTGCCTACTTGAAGTGTTATCTCTTTGATTGGACTTGTTTGCTCGCTATTTCACTATCACACTGCTATTATTTTGTTTGCTGGCCAATTTGATATTTGGAACTTCATTGAGCTTTGGCTCACTCTATTAGTTTTGTTTACGAGCGAGGCGTGAGACGTGTAAAGACTAGCGTAGTCTAGTTGTTTAGACTTTTGACTTGTACTCACGTTATTTCTCGAATAGAATGTTTTGTATTGGGATTGTATACCCTTTGAACCAGTTTGGGTATATTGAGACTTTGTACCTCGATTTTGTTCATCAATGTAAATTATAAACTTGAATTGCGATGTTATTTATGGTTCATGGATGTGTACTCGTGATTCGAGTGAGTGAGTCCTGGCGAGAGTTGGGCAGGCTGTCCGCCGAATCCTTTGGTACGCCTTAGGGGGAGGTGGGGTCGTTACAGGCAGGCGTTCCGCGGATACCCTTAGGTTCGCCCTTGGGAGAAGTAGAGGCGTCACAAAAGGTGTGTTGAATTGGAGCGAATCCAATAGTTTTAAAAAGGTGAACCACTTTGATTTCTTCACTGTTTTGCTGCTGGAAATTTTCAGCAATAACATGAAATGTGAAACTCTTTGGGTATTCATGTTTCTTGGATCCAAATGCTTCCCTTTCCCTCCAAAATCATATTTGAATCATTGCTTTAGTATGTACTTGGATTTTTCCTTGATTTGTACTTTCAAATTTGTCCTTGAACCCTTGTGATTTTGGGAGGCCTACATGGATAAGTGTATGGCTCATAGTTGAGTCTAAAATGTGAATTTGGTTAACCTAAGTTTTGGATGGTTGGACCATAATCTTTTGTACTGGTTGCTCTTAGGTTTTGATGGTAAACATAAGCATAACTCGGAGATGAATTTTATGGTTGCTCTGCCTTGAACTGGTGAGTGTTTCAACTGCATGTTCCATGCTACTTGTGGCACAAAATGACTTGTTATTTGAACTGGCTTATTACTGCTTAGGCGAGTATGTACTTGTGAGGACTTGCAAATTTACTTATTTTGAATTTCTATTACTAGCTTACTTAAATATTTAATTGCCTGTTTGCTCCGAATATTTTATTCCAACCTTTTTAGACTCAATTAGACTCAGCTAGGATGACTTAGTCATATCTTAAGCGATATTTGAGCAAACTAGTGACTAATTTCTAACCCGAAAAGTGTGATTGTTTTGCAGGGATGGAGAATAAGGATAGGACCCCTGTAGCTAATGGGAATAGCCATACTAATGGCCATGTAGAGCCCCCTAGGCCTATTTTCTACCGAGCTCTAGGTGGGGGAGCTCGTGTGCGCTACTCGTCCTCTCATAGGTATCCTCGATGTTCATGTAGGTTGACGTTTGCCTATCTGAACCACCTAGTACTAGCTCTAGACGACGAGCGTTGTCAGTTGGTGAAAATCAATTGAGATTTATAGGAGGTGGTGGATGAACTGAGATAGATGGTTAGTGCTTAGGGTGAGAGGATGCCTGAGTTTGAGGAGGTATTAGCTGGCGAGGTGGCTATGGCTGAGGTCATTCGCGAGGAAGTCCAGAGGGCTAGGGCTCGACTTACTAGGTTAGGTGAGGAGGTCCGAGATCGGGCTTTTGGAATCCTAGTAGACACTGGTAGGTTGGTCGATAAGGTGATGGACATTATATAGAGTCCAGATCAGGAGAAGGATCCAGAGGAGGATTCTAAGGAGGAGATTCCACCTAGTAGCCCTATTGTGGACTAGGTCCAGAGTGATTGATGTGAGAACCCGTAAAACCCTAATATTTTTCCTAGGGTTTATTACCCCTTAATTGCATGCTTTCTGCATTTTCTGGCTTAGGAATATTTTCCTGGTGAATTTTATGAGTAATTATAGTTTTTAGATGATTTTTCTAGTATTGGAGAATTTTTAGAAAATTAAGAATATATATTGGACGTGGGACCCACTAGTGCGAAAAGTTCGGAAAAATTCGGCCAATAAGGTTAAGTTTCGAATACTGTGTAAAATTTATCGGGTGTTAAGAGATAAGTAGAGTGGGTGAAATGATTGATGTGAGAGAGAAAAGAAAGGATAGGATTGCATTTATGAGAGTGACAAGTGTCACATAGTTATTGGATTTGACTTAAGAAATACTATTCACTATTTTGACTTTTGACCCAATTAAGTAAATATCCTAAAAATTCACCAAAATTCACCATTTTTCTTCTCCTTGTGGCCGGCTCTCTTCCTTGCAAAGAAGAAAGAAATTCTTCAACTTTCTAGCTTCCATTTCACTCAATCTTCCACAACTAATCACCTAGATTAGATTCTACTCCATAAAAACCTTTCTTCTAGTGCTAGTAAGTAGTTTGGTGAAGTTTGTTTGAAGAGCTAAGGTGTCCAACATCTCCCTCTCTCTTGATTTCTTGGTAAATGATGCTTGAACACTCTACTACACCTAATGATGTTTATGTTATGCTTAGAAGTAGCTTGAGTGATGGAATATGTGATTTATTTCTTGATTTGAAGAGTTTTGGTGAAGTTTTCCATTTTATGATGAATTTTCTGGTTTAATATGAATGGGATGTTGTGGCCTTGTATGATGAATGGTAATGGTTTAAAATGACTCTAGTAGGTGTGAATGGTTGATAAATGCAATCAATTTTGGATTTGGATGGAAAAATGGAAAGTTAGGGTTCATAATTCCCTAATTCTGTCTGGTTTTAGATTATAGGGTTAGATGCCGAATTGGACTTTGCTCAAAACATGAAAGTTGTAGGTATTGATGAGTTTGAAGTGCCTGCAAAATTTCAGGTCATTTGGATTTGTGTAGAGTGAGTTATGTCAATTTTACTGTTGCTGGTCTGGGTTGCTCAGAATGTGAAAACTGCGCTTGTAATCGTTTGTTTTGACTGGAATTGGTTTGGATTTTGAAGTTGGTGTCTTATGATTAAATGTAGCTGGATGTCTTATCTAACATATTCCTTTGGAATTTCGGCATTTGGAACTGTATAGGCTGAGTTATAGAAATTACAGCATTATGTGATTTGTAAACCTGTTTTCTGTGTTTCCGGTTGAGTATTTGGCACATTTGACCTAGTTGTGCTAGGATTTGGACTGAGTGACCTTCTACATTGTTGTAGCCCTGTTTCATAGCTTCGAAACGGTGGGTCTTGCACCCCAATCCGATAACCGTAATGCATTTGGTGCCATTACCGCATTTTAAGGTCAAACACGGTTTTCCTATCAAGGCTTAAGCTAAGGCCATTTTGTAATTTCTGGTTACCAATGATGCTTATTCATGCATATGAAACCCTATTGGGGTTATGTTTAGCATTGTTTTGTGACTCGTTCACGAGTCTTATGGCACTTATGTATGTGTTCTAGGAGGAAACGGTGGTTCACGACGCACTTTGGACCGCAGTGCATGAAACATCATTTTCTTGCTTGGTGAGTATACTACTCACTTAATTGTTACTATGTGGCTTTGCTAAATGTATATGTGATGCCTTGAAGGCTTACTTGGATATTGGAATTGATTAAGGTGAGGGTGTATTTGACCGCCCTCACCCCTTTTGATAGTATCACTGATTGGCTACCGTTTTACTGCATTACTGAACTTGATATATTGGATGGTGAATTCCATTTCATGGAAACTGCTTTGGTGTTGTTTGGACGAATGTCCAACGGCCTTACTGTATTACTGAGCTCAACCCCGTTTGGTAGTCAATTGGATCGAGCCGGCGAGGGCTTGGTCGTGAAAATTGTCATGCCACGGGGACTGTACTGAGGAACCTTGTAGTAATGAGACTCTTGGTTCCGGTATACTCGAGTATTACCAAAATGACTGAATGGAGTGCGGGCCCGGTTGGGGTATGTTGGGTGGAAGGAATGGAAGTAAAGAGTTGTCTACAGTTGGTTATTCTTTTAACATTGACGGAGGGTCAATGAGGTTGGATCAAGAATATAAGCGAGGAAATGGGCTCTTGAGAGCCGACCGTATCCTTTCACTGATTTGCTTTACTTCGGAATTGCATACTTGAATTGAATGGTTATGCTTATGTGATCTTAACTGCTATTGTGATAGTTGCTCACTGGGCTTTAGCTCATTCCGTGTCATTTGTTTTCCTTACAGGAAAATGAAACTTTTGGAAAAGATTGTGATAGTTGGATGACAAGTTGAGCTCTTGTACATGTATTTTTGAATAGCTCCTTGAGGGTAAAAACACCCTAAGTGTTTTGATTCCACCAATGTTTGGTGTGTAAATGGCTTTTGGTACCTGTATGAACTAGACGAATATCTTGGTTTGCCGTTTGGCTTGTAAATGTTGATTTCCAATGTATATATATGCTTGGCCGTGGTTTGGATAAATTTCGGCTTCGATTTTTCGTTTTTTTTATTTTGTGATTTTGACTTGTTTGCGCGCAATGGTAAGTTCCGGAACGTAATAGATCGACGTAAACTGAACCGTTAGTCCTGGCGAGAGCTGGGCAGGCAGTCCGCTAACCCCTTTGGTTCGCCTTAGGGGAAGGTGGGGCTGTCACAGGTGGTATCAGAGCCTAGGTTTGAATTAGCCTGGGTGTTATAGGAATTCTTGACTTGAGGATTCTATTGTTTATGCCTATTAAGTGTATTCATGTTATTTCTTCCTTTGTTATAGGATGGATGCGAGTGGTGACCCTAGTGCTAGTCCTTCGGGAGTGAGACCTCCCAGAGCACTCCCAGTGATCCCATATCAGATCAGGCAGAAGGGGGCCGTGGTGCGTTGTGTGACGGCCCCACCTCCCCCTAAGGCGAACCAGAGGGTTCGGCGGGCCGCCTGCCCGGCTCTCGCCGGGACTCAGTCGTTCACTAAAGTCCTCAAATGAATTACAAGAATAAGCCTCAAATATACATCCAAGTCTCCAATAATTACATGTCACAAATGCAGCGGAAACTAATTCCCAACTATACATCAAATGATTCCAAATCCAAAACTGTACAAGGTATAAGCCATCCATACACGTGCACAAGTACTACAAGTCCTTCCTTCGCCACGAGCCCTGTGGAGGGGAATAAAATAGTTTTTGGGGTGAGCTAAAAGCTCAGCGAGTAACCAGAAAATCATTAATCAACTCGGTTTCACAATAGTTCATTTCAATGATGTCATATAGCAATGATGTCATAAATTAAATGATAAATCCGGAAACAACTACATCATTTGCAAAACAGTAAATATGGATTATCAATAATTCAAGAAAAATTTACAATGGAAAGCGATAGTAACATTCATGAAAGGATACATTCATTCTCCTGACATTTTCTCGCTCATTTGGTCATTCATTTCATTTCATTCACCCCGTCCCTGGCTTTTGGCCAGGCTCCACCAACCTACATAGGTAATACTCGAGTATACCAAACGTTCACCCAAGTTCCTAATCGCCTGACCGAGTCCGCTTCTGGCTCAAGACGACCGGTAACAAGGGGCAATGGCCAGTTCAGCCCAAAAGGCTTACATTCATGCGCAAGTAACATTTCAATCGAAAATTTCACCTTTATCGAGGTCGAGTGCGATAAAGTACACACTCGCCTCGAAAACTCGTTTTGGAAATCATTATAAGCGCTTAACACGTTATCAACCAAAATACAAGTCATGAAGTCAAGAAATATAGCAAACAAGGCACACTCAAATGCCAGCACACATGATATGCAAGAAAACATTTCAAAAGTAACTTTGGAAACAGTTCAAAAGTAAATAATGTAAGAAACGGTTCATAAATCACTTTAGAAGTAGTTTGAGGTCACTCACCTCCATGGCTCAGAAATCATCCATCATATAACATTGCCTTGCTCAAATCCAAGTCTTAGATCACAAACTCAAAGCAATCAAACCCTTTAAAACTTCGGACAGCACTTCCCCTAAATTTGCTTACTTTCCCAGCCATCATGGCTTCATTATTTCCTCAGCCAGTTCCAAAGTCACACAAATAAGTTCATCCAATAGCCATTCAGCAAGCTCCAAGTAGTACTAGCACAAGTCAAGCTAGGGAAAAGTCTGGAAATGAAAGTTAAGCTCAAAACCAGAAAAATAGTTTTGACGTCATTTTGCGGTAATGGTACCAAAGGCGCTACGATTGTCGGATGAAGGTGAAAGACCCACCGTTTCGAAGCTAAGATTCAGGGATACAATATTGCAGAAGGTCACTCAACCCAGGTTCGAGTGCAAATAGGTCAAAAAGGCAAGATACCACATCAAAAATGTAAAACAGATTCACCAAAACGCATTCTAGCGGAAACATCATAACTCAGGCTCTACAAGTCCAAATCCAGAAATTCCAAAGGTATATGGTAGCTAATACATCAAGCTACATTTCATCAGAAGACCTCAAAGGCCAAATCGTGCATTTTCATGATCGAAAATGGAAGACTACACGAAAACAAAAATCTGGGCGCGAAACAGGTTTCAAAAACAGTCAAGGGTATTTCGGTCATTTCAAATGTTACAGTCTTCGGATCAAGCTGAAAATTTACAGGCAACTATTTTATAGCCTTGGCTACAACTTTCATGTTTTGGCCAAAATCTAATTCTGTGACAATCAGGGTGAAAGGTCACGGTCAAATTGAGTGAAAAGGCAACCCTGTTCGCAGCACCCCTTCCCAGACCAGTCTCAGTATTTCCGACCTTTCTCACTCCACACTACTCCAATTGACCTGAAATTTTACAGGCACCTTTAAAACATCAATACCTACAACTTTCATGTTTTAAGCCAAGGCCAATTCGGCCTCTAACCATGAGATACAAAACCGGACAGAATTGGGGATATAAAACCCTAACTTTCTCAAATTCCTTCCAAACCCAAAATTGGTTGCAATTACCAATCATTTACACCTACTAGAGTTATTAAGCATCATTTCCAACCATCATGGACAGCCACAACATCATGATCAAATTAAACCAGAAAAATCATCAATAAATCAAAAACTTCACCAATTCATCTCAAACCAAGAAATAAAACACAAATTTCAGCACTTTAGCTCCCAGTAGGCATAACTTAAGCTTCATTAAGTGTAGGAGGAAGTTCAATCACCACTCACCTTAACAATAGAAGAGAGAGAACAACTAGGCACCTTAACCTTCCAAATAACTCCACCAAGAGCTTCAATCTTCCTTAGCTAGCAAGTTTTATGGAGTGATTTGCAATTTAATCGGTTGGAACACAAGATTTGAGCAAGAATTGAAGTTGAAGTTGAAGAAACTCTCTCTTGTTCTTTCCTCACCAAAAATTTCGGCCAAGACAATAAAAATGGAAGAAATTGGGTCAAAATTTGGTTTAGTAAAGGTTAAGACAAGTCCAAGTCAAAGTCAAGGTCCAATAGTTAGGTGACAAATGGTCCTCTAGGATTTTAATCTTATCCTTTTGTCTCTCCAAGATTAAACCATCTAAGTAACCTCTAATTATCTCTTAGCACCTTGTAAAATAATATCACTTAATACAAAATTCCAACAAGTTGTCAAAAATATAATGCATTTACCGCACTAGCGGGTCCCACGTCCAAAATACGCTTTTAATTTCTCAAAAACTAACCGATACTAGAAAAATCATTTTAAAACTATTTTTGCTCATAAACTTTATCTGGGAAATTTTTCTAATCAAGAAAATGTAGAAAAGGCGGGCGTTAAAAAAAATAAACCCTAGAAAATTAGAAAATTTCCGGGTTCTCAAACTCTTTTTTTTTCGGGGCGTCACAATCTCCCCTCCTTAAAAGAATGTCGTCCTCGACATTCCATCTTGTACCAATCAAGTCAAGACATCCCGCAAAAATCTCTCAAGAGTCAAATCAAACCCACAGTCCGGCATCCTAAACATCAAGCCTAGGATACACTACAGAGATCTGAAGCCTAAGCTCTGATACCAACTGTGACGGCCCCACCTCCCCCTAAGGCGAACCAGAGGGTTCGGCGGGCCGCCTGCCCGGCTCTCGCCGGGACTCAGTCGTTCACTAAAGTCCTCAAATGAATTACAAGAATAAGCCTCAAATATACATCCAAGTCTCCAATAATTACATGTCACAAATGCAGCGGAAACTAATTCCCAACTATACATCAAATGATTCCAAATCCAAAACTGTACAAGGTATAAGCCATCCATACACGTGCACAAGTACTACAAGTCCTTCCTTCGCCACGAGCCCTGTGGAGGGGAATAAAATAGTTTTTGGGGTGAGCTAAAAGCTCAGCGAGTAACCAGAAAATCATTAATCAACTCGGTTTCACAATAGTTCATTTCAATGATGTCATATAGCAATGATGTCATAAATTAAATGATAAATCCGGAAACGACTACATCATTTGCAAAACAGTAAATATGGATTATCAATAATTCAAGAAACATTTACAATGGAAAGCGATAGTAACATTCATGAAAGGATACATTCATTCTCCTGACATTTCCTCGCTCATTTGGTCATTCATTTCATTTCATTCACCCCGTCCCTGGCTTTTGGCCAGGCTCCACCAACCTACATAGGTAATACTCGAGTATACCAAACGTTCACCCAAGGTCCTAATCGCCTGACCGAGTCCGCTTCTGGCTCAAGACGACCGGTAACAAGGGGCAATGGCCAGTTCAGCCCAAAAGGCTTACATTCATGCGCAAGTAACATTTCAATCGAAAATTTCACCTTTATCGAGGTCGAGTGCGATAAAGTACACACTCGCCTCGAAAACTCGTTTTGGAAATCATTATAAGCGCTTAACACGTTATCAACCAAAATACAAGTCATGAAGTCAAGAAATATAGCAAACAATGCACACTCAAATGCCAGCACACATGATATGCAGGAAAACATTTCAAAAGTAACTTTGGAAACAGTTCAAAAGTAAATAATGTAAGAAACGGTTCATAAATCACTTTAGAAGTAGTTTGAGGTCACTCACCTCCATGGCTCAGAAATCATCCATCATATAACATTGCCTTGCTCAAATCCAAGTCTTAGATCACAAACTCAAAGCAATCAAACCCTTTAAAACTTCGGACAGCACTTCCCCCAAATTTGCTTACTTTTCCAGCCATCATGGCTTCATTATTTCCTCAGCCAGTTCCAAAGTCACACAAATAAGTTCATCCAATAGCCATTCAGCAAGCTCCAAGCAGTACTAGCACAAGTCAAGCTTGGGAAAAGTCTGGAAATGAAAGTTAAGCTCAAAACCTGAAAAATAGTTTTGACGTCATTTTGCGGTAATGGTATCAAAGGCGCTACGATTGTCGGATGAAGGTGAAAGACCCACCGTTTCGAAGCTAAGAGTCAGGGCTACAATATTACAGAAGGTCACTCAACCCAGGTTCGAGTGCAAATAGGTCAAAAAGGCAAGATACCACATCAAAAATGTAAAACAGATTCACCAAAACGCATTCTAGCGGAAACATCATAACTCAGGCTCTACAAGTCCAAATCCAGAAATTCCAAAGGTATATGGTAGCTAATACATCAAGCTACATTTCATCAGAAGACCTCAAAGGCCAAATCGTGCATTTTCATGATCAAAAATGGAAGACTACACGAAAACAAAAATCTGGGCGCGAAACAGGTTTCAAAAACAGTCAAGGGTATTTCGGTCATTTCACATGTTACAGTCTTCGGATCAAGCTGAAAATTTACAGGCAACTATTTTATAGCCTTGGCTACAACTTTCATGTTTCGGCCAAAATCTAATTCTGTGAGAATCAGGATGAAAGGTCACGGTCAAATTGAGTGAAAAGGCAACCCTGTTCGCCGCACCCCTTCCCAGACCAGTCTCAGTATTTCCGACTTTTCTCACTCCACACTACTCCAATTGACCTGAAATTTTACAGGCACCTTTAAAATATCAATACCTACAACTTTCATGTTTTAAGACAAGGCCAATTCGGCCTCTAACCATGAGATACAAAACCGGACAGAATTGGGGATATAAAACCCTAACTTTCTCAAATTCCTTCCAAACCCAAAATTGGTTGCAATTACCAATCATTTACACCTACTAGAGTTATTAAGCATCATTTCCAACCATCATGGACAGCCACAACATCATGATCAAATTAAACCAGAAAAATCATCAATAAATCAAAAACTTCACCAATTCATCTCAAACCGAGAAATAAACCACAAATTTCAGCACTTTAGCTCCCACTAGGCATAACTTAAGCTTCATTAAGTGTAGGAGGAAGTTCAATCACCACTCACCTTAACAATAGAAGAGAGAGAACAACTAGGCACCTTAACCTTCCAAATAACTCCACCAAGAGCTTCAATCTTCCTTAGCTAGCAAGTTTTATGGAGTGATTTGCAATTTAATCGGTTGGAACTCAAGATTTGAGCAAGAATTGAAGTTGAAGTTGAAGAAACTCTCTCTTGTTCTTTCCTCACCAAAAATTTCGGCCAAGACAATAAAAATGGAAGAAATTGGGTCAAAATTTGGTTTAGTAAAGGTTAAGACAAGTCCAAGTCAAAGTCAAGGTCCAATAGTTAGGTGACAAATGGTCCTCTAGGATTTTAATCTTATCCTTTTGTCTCTCCAAGATTAAACCATCTAAGTAACCTCTAATTATCTCTTAGCACCTTGTAAAATAATATCACTTAATACAAAATTCCAACAAGTTGTCAAAAATATAATGCATTTACCGCACTAGCGGTTCCCACGTCCAAAATACGCTTTTAATTTCTCAAAAACTAACCGATACTAGAAAAATCATTTTAAAACTATTTTTGCTCATAAACTTTATCTGGGAAATTTTTCTAATCAAGAAAATGTAGAAAAGGCGGGCGTTAAAAAAAATAAACCATAGAAAATTAGAAAATTTCCGGGTTCTCAAACTCTTTTTTTTTCGGGGCGTCACAATCTCCCCTCCTTAAAAGAATGTCGTCCTCGACATTCCATCTTGTACCAATCAAGTCAAGACATCCCGCAAAAATCTCTCAAGAGTCAAATCAAACCCACAGTCCGGCATCCTAAACATCAAGCCTAGGATACACTACAGAGATCTGAAGCCTAAGCTCTGATACCAACTGTGACGGCCCCACCTCCCCCTAAGGCGAACCAGAGGGTTCGGCGGGCCGCCTGCCCGGCTCTCGCCGGGACTCAGTCGTTCACTAAAGTCCTCAAATGAATTACAAGAATAAGCCTCAAATATACATCCAAGTCTCCAATAATTACATGTCACAAATGCAGCGGAAACTAATTCCCAACTATACATCAAATGATTCCAAATCCAAAACTGTACAAGGTATAAGCCATCCATACACGTGCACAAGTACTACAAGTCCTTCCTTCGCCAAGAGCCCTGTGGAGGGGAATAAAATAGTTTTTGGGGTGAGCTAAAAGCTCAGCGAGTAACCAGAAAATCATTAATCAACTCGGTTTCACAATAGTTCATTTCAATGATGTCATATAGGAATGATGTCATAAATTAAATGATAAATCCGAAAACCACTACATCATTTGCAAAACAGTAAATATGGATTATCAATAATTCAAGAAACATTTACAATGGAAAGCGATAGTAACATTCATGAAAGGATACATTCATTCTCCTGACATTTCCTCGCTCATTTGGTCATTCATTTCATTTCATTCACCCCGTCCCTGGCTTTTGGCCAGGCTCCACCAACCTACATAGGTAATACTCGAGTATACCAAACGTTCACCCAAGTTCCTAATCGCCTGACCGAGTCCGCTTCTGGCTCAAGACGACCGGTAACAAGGGGCAATGGCCAGTTCAGCCCAAAAGGCCTACATTCATGCGCAAGTAACATTTCAATCGAAAATTTCACCTTTATCGAGGTCGAGTGCGATAAAGTACACACTCGCCTCGAAAGCTCGTTTTGGAAATCATTATAAGCGCTTAACACGTTATCAACCAAAATACAAGTCATGAAGTCAAGAAATATAGCAAACAATGCACACTCAAATGCCAGCACACATGATATGCAAGAAAACATTTCAAAAGTAACTTTGGAAACAGTTCAAAAGTAAAAAATGTAAGAAACGGTTCATAAATCACTTTAGAAGTAGTTTGAGGTCACTCACCTCCATGGCTCAGAAATCATCCATCATATAACATTGCCTTGCTCAAATCCAAGTCTTAGATCACAAACTCAAAGCAATCAAACCCTTTAAAACTTCGGACAACACTTCCCCTAAATTTGCTTACTTTCGCAGCCATCATGGCTTCATTATTTCCTCAGCCAGTTCCAAAGTCACACAAATAAGTTCATCCAATAGCCATTCAGCAAGCTCCAAGCAGTACTAGCACAAGTCAAGCTAGGGAAAAGTCTGGAAATGAAAGTTAAGCTCAAAACCAGAAAATTAGTTTTGACGTCATTTTGCGGTAATGGTACCAAAGGCGCTACGATTGTCGGATGAAGGTGAAAGACCCACCGTTTCGAAGCTAAGAGTCAGGGCTACAATATTGCAGAAGGTCACTCAACCCAAGTTCGAGTGCAAATAGGTCAAAAAGGCAAGATACCACATAAAAAATGTAAAACAGATTCACCAAAACGCATTCTAGCGGAAACATCATAACTCAGGCTCTACAAGTCCAAATCCAGAAATTCCAAAGGTATATGGTAGCTAATACATCAAGCTACATTTCATCAGAAGACCTCAAAGGCCAAATCGTGCATTTTCATGATCAAAAATGGAAGACTACACGAAAACAAAAATCTGGGCGCGAAACAGGTTTCAAAAACAGTCAAGGGTATTTCGGTCATTTCACATGTTACAGTCTTCGGATCAAGCTGAAAATTTACAGGCAACTATTTTATAGCCTTGGCTACAACTTTCATGTTTCGGCCAAAATCTAATTCTGTGAGAATCAGGATGAAAGGTCACGGTCAAATTGAGTGAAAAGGCAACCCTGTTCGCCGCACCCCTTCCCAGACCAGTCTCAGTATTTCCGACTTTTCTCACTCCACACTACTCCAATTGACCTAAAATTTTACAGGCACCTTTAAAATATCAATACCTACAACTTTCATGTTTTAAGACAAGGCCAATTCGGCCTCTAACCATGAGATACAAAACCGGACAGAATTGGGGATATAAAACCCTAACTTTCTCAAATTCCTTCCAAACCCAAAATTGGTTGCAATTACCAATCATTTACACCTACTAGAGTTATTAAGCATCATTTCCAACCATCATGGACAGCCACAACATCATGATCAAATTAAACCAGAAAAATCATCAATAAATCAAAAACTTCACCAATTCATCTCAAACCAAGAAATAAACCACAAATTTCAGCACTTTAGCTCCCACTAGGCATAACTTAAGCTTCATTAAGTGTAGGAGGAAGTTCAATCACCACTCACCTTAACAATAGAAGAGAGAGAACAACTAGGCACCTTAACCTTCCAAATAACTCCACCAAGAGCTTCAATCTTCCTTAGCTAGCAAGTTTTATGGAGTGATTTGCAATTTAATCGGTTGGAACTCAAGATTTGAGCAAGAATTGAAGTTGAAGTTGAAGAAACTCTCTCTTGTTCTTTCCTCACCAAAAATTTCGGCCAAGACAATAAAAATGGAAGAAATTGGGTCAAAATTTGGTTTAGTAAAGGTTAAGACAAGTCCAAGTCAAAGTCAAGGTCCAATAGTTAGGTGACAAATGGTCCTCTAGGATTTTAATCTTATCCTTTTGTCTCTCCAAGATTAAACCATCTAAGTAACCTCTAATTATCTCTTAGCACCTTGTAAAATAATATCACTTAATACAAAATTCCAACAAGTTGTCAAAAATATAATGCATTTACCGCACTAGCGGTTCCCACGTCCAAAATACGCTTTTAATTTCTCAAAAACTAACCGATACTAGAAAAATCATTTTAAAACTATTTTTGCTCATAAACTTTATCTGGGAAATTTTTCTAATCAAGAAAATGTAGAAAAGGCGGGCGTTAAAAAAAATAAACCCTAGAAAATTAGAAAATTTCCGGGTTCTCAAACTCTTTTTTTTTCGGGGCGTCACAATCTCCCCTCCTTAAAAGAATGTCGTCCTCGACATTCCATCTTGTACCAATCAAGTCAAGACATCCCGCAAAAATCTCTCAAGAGTCAAATCAAACCCACAGTCCGGCATCCTAAACATCAAGCCTAGGATACACTACAGAGATCTGAAGCCTAAGCTCTGATACCAACTGTGACGGCCCCACCTCCCCCTAAGGCGAAACAGAGGGTTCGGCGGGCCGCCTGCCCGGCTCTCGCCGGGACTCAGTCGTTCACTAAAGTCCTCAAATGAATTACAAGAATAAGCCTCAAATATACATCCAAGTCTCCAATAATTACATGTCACAAATGCAGCGGAAACTAATTCCCAACTATACATCAAATGATTCCAAATCCAAAACTGTACAAGGTATAAGCCATCCATACACGTGAACAAGTACTACAAGTCCTTCCTTCGCCAAGAGCCCTGTGGAGGGGAATAAAATAGTTTTTGGGGTGAGCTAAAAGCTCAGCGAGTAACCAGAAAATCATTAATCAACTCGGTTTCACAATAGTTCATTTCAATGATGTCATATAGGAATGATGTCATAAATTAAATGATAAATCCGGAAACCACTACATCATTTGCAAAACAGTAAATATGGATTATCAATAATTCAAGAAACATTTACAATGGAAAGCGATAGTAACATTCATGAAAGGATACATTCATTCTCCTGACATTTCCTCGCTCATTTGGTCATTCATTTCATTTCATTCACCCCGTCCCTGGCTTTTGGCCAGGCTCCACCAACCTACATAGGTAATACTCGAGTATACCAAACGTTCACCCAAGTTCCTAATCGCCTGACCGAGTCCGCTTCTGGCTCAAGACGACCGGTAACAAGGGGCAATGGCCAGTTCAGCCCAAAAGGCCTACATTCATGCGCAAGTAACATTTCAATCGAAAATTTCACCTTTATCGAGGTCGAGTGCGATAAAGTACACACTCGCCTCGAAAGCTCGTTTTGGAAATCATTATAAGCGCTTAACACGTTATCAACCAAAATACAAGTCATGAAGTCAAGAAATATAGCAAACAATGCACACTCAAATGCCAGCACACATGATATGCAAGAAAACATTTCAAAAGTAACTTTGGAAACAGTTCAAAAGTAAAAAATGTAAGAAACGGTTCATAAATCACTTTAGAAGTAGTTTGAGGTCACTCACCTCCATGGCTCAGAAATCATCCATCATATAACATTGCCTTGCTCAAATCCAAGTCTTAGATCACAAACTCAAAGCAATCAAACCCTTTAAAACTTCGGACAACACTTCCCCTAAATTTGCTTACTTTCGCAGCCATCATGGCTTCATTATTTCCTCAGCCAGTTCCAAAGTCACACAAATAAGTTCATCCAATAGCCATTCAGCAAGCTCCAAGCAGTACTAGCACAAGTCAAGCTAGGGAAAAGTCTGGAAATGAAAGTTAAGCTCAAAACCAGAAAATTAGTTTTGACGTCATTTTGCGGTAATGGTACCAAAGGCGCTACGATTGTCGGATGAAGGTGAAAGACCCACCGTTTCGAAGCTAAGAGTCAGGGCTACAATATTGCAGAAGGTCACTCAACCCAAGTTCGAGTGCAAATAGGTCAAAAAGGCAAGATACCACATAAAAAATGTAAAACAGATTCACCAAAACGCATTCTAGCGGAAACATCATAACTCAGGCTCTACAAGTCCAAATCCAGAAATTCCAAAGGTATATGGTAGCTAATACATCAAGCTACATTTCATCAGAAGACCTCAAAGGCCAAATCGTGCATTTTCATGATCAAAAATGGAAGACTACACGAAAACAAAAATCTGGGCGCGAAACAGGTTTCAAAAACAGTCAAGGGTATTTCGGTCATTTCACATGTTACAGTCTTCGGATCAAGCTGAAAATTTACAGGCAACTATTTTATAGCCTTGGCTACAACTTTCATGTTTCGGCCAAAATCTAATTCTGTGAGAATCAGGATGAAAGGTCACGGTCAAATTGAGTGAAAAGGCAACCCTGTTCGCCGCACCCCTTCCCAGACCAGTCTCAGTATTTCCGACTTTTCTCACTCCACACTACTCCAATTGACCTAAAATTTTACAGGCACCTTTAAAATATCAATACCTACAACTTTCATGTTTTAAGACAAGGCCAATTCGGCCTCTAACCATGAGATACAAAACCGGACAGAATTGGGGATATAAAACCCTAACTTTCTCAAATTCCTTCCAAACCCAAAATTGGTTGCAATTACCAATCATTTACACCTACTAGAGTTATTAAGCATCATTTCCAACCATCATGGACAGCCACAACATCATGATCAAATTAAACCAGAAAAATCATCAATAAATCAAAAACTTCACCAATTCATCTCAAACCAAGAAATAAACCACAAATTTCAGCACTTTAGCTCCCACTAGGCATAACTTAAGCTTCATTAAGTGTAGGAGGAAGTTCAATCACCACTCACCTTAACAATAGAAGAGAGAGAACAACTAGGCACCTTAACCTTCCAAATAACTCCACCAAGAGCTTCAATCTTCCTTAGCTAGCAAGTTTTATGGAGTGATTTGCAATTTAATCGGTTGGAACTCAAGATTTGAGCAAGAATTGAAGTTGAAGTTGAAGAAACTCTCTCTTGTTCTTTCCTCACCAAAAATTTCGGCCAAGACAATAAAAATGGAAGAAATTGGGTCAAAATTTGGTTTAGTAAAGGTTAAGACAAGTCCAAGTCAAAGTCAAGGTCCAATAGTTAGGTGACAAATGGTCCTCTAGGATTTTAATCTTATCCTTTTGTCTCTCCAAGATTAAACCATCTAAGTAACCTCTAATTATCTCTTAGCACCTTGTAAAATAATATCACTTAATACAAAATTCCAACAAGTTGTCAAAAATATAATGCATTTACCGCACTAGCGGTTCCCACGTCCAAAATACGCTTTTAATTTCTCAAAAACTAACCGATACTAGAAAAATCATTTTAAAACTATTTTTGCTCATAAACTTTATCTGGGAAATTTTTCTAATCAAGAAAATGTAGAAAAGGCGGGCGTTAAAAAAAATAAACCCTAGAAAATTAGAAAATTTCCGGGTTCTCAAACTCTTTTTTTTTCGGGGCGTCACAATCTCCCCTCCTTAAAAGAATGTCGTCCTCGACATTCCATCTTGTACCAATCAAGTCAAGACATCCCGCAAAAATCTCTCAAGAGTCAAATCAAACCCACAGTCCGGCATCCTAAACATCAAGCCTAGGATACACTACAGAGATCTGAAGCCTAAGCTCTGATACCAACTGTGACGGCCCCACCTCCCCCTAAGGCGAAACAGAGGGTTCGGCGGGCCGCCTGCCCGGCTCTCGCCGGGACTCAGTCGTTCACTAAAGTCCTCAAATGAATTACAAGAATAAGCCTCAAATATACATCCAAGTCTCCAATAATTACATGTCACAAATGCAGCGGAAACTAATTCCCAACTATACATCAAATGATTCCAAATCCAAAACTGTACAAGGTATAAGCCATCCATACACGTGAACAAGTACTACAAGTCCTTCCTTCGCCAAGAGCCCTGTGGAGGGGAATAAAATAGTTTTTGGGGTGAGCTAAAAGCTCAGCGAGTAACCAGAAAATCATTAATCAACTCGGTTTCACAATAGTTCATTTCAATGATGTCATATAGGAATGATGTCATAAATTAAATGATAAATCCGGAAACCACTACATCATTTGCAAAACAGTAAATATGGATTATCAATAATTCAAGAAACATTTACAATGGAAAGCGATAGTAACATTCATGAAAGGATACATTCATTCTCCTGACATTTCCTCGCTCATTTGGTCATTCATTTCATTTCATTCACCCCGTCCCTGGCTTTTGGCCAGGCTCCACCAACCTACATAGGTAATACTCGAGTATACCAAACGTTCACCCAAGTTCCTAATCGCCTGACCGAGTCCGCTTCTGGCTCAAGACGACCGGTAACAAGGGGCAATGGCCAGTTCAGCCCAAAAGGCCTACATTCATGCGCAAGTAACATTTCAATCGAAAATTTCACCTTTATCGAGGTCGAGTGCGATAAAGTACACACTCGCCTCGAAAGCTCGTTTTGGAAATCATTATAAGCGCTTAACACGTTATCAACCAAAATACAAGTCATGAAGTCAAGAAATATAGCAAACAATGCACACTCAAATGCCAGCACACATGATATGCAAGAAAACATTTCAAAAGTAACTTTGGAAACAGTTCAAAAGTAAAAAATGTAAGAAACGGTTCATAAATCACTTTAGAAGTAGTTTGAGGTCACTCACCTCCATGGCTCAGAAATCATCCATCATATAACATTGCCTTGCTCAAATCCAAGTCTTAGATCACAAACTCAAAGCAATCAAACCCTTTAAAACTTCGGACAGCACTTCCCCTAAATTTGCTTACTTTCGCAGCCATCATGGCTTCATTATTTCCTCAGCCAGTTCCAAAGTCACACAAATAAGTTCATCCAATAGCCATTCAGCAAGCTCCAAGCAGTACTAGCACAAGTCAAGCTAGGGAAAAGTCTGGAAATGAAAGTTAAGCTCAAAACCAGAAAATTAGTTTTGACGTCATTTTGCGGTAATGGTACCAAAGGCGCTACGATTGTCGGATGAAGGTGAAAGACCCACCGTTTCGAAGCTAAGAGTCAGGGCTACAATATTACAGAAGGTCACTCAACCCAAGTTCGAGTGCAAATAGGTCAAAAAGGCAAGATACCACATCAAAAATGTAAAACAGATTCACCAAAACGCATTCTAGCGGAAACATCATAACTCAGGCTATACAAGTCCAAATCCAGAAATTCCAAAGGTATATGGTAGCTAATACATCAAGCTACATTTCATCAGAAGACCTCAAAGGCCAAATCGTGCATTTTCATGATCGAAAATGGAAGACTACACGAAAACAAAAATCTGGGCGCGAAACAGGTTTCAAAAACAGTCAAGGGTATTTCGGTCATTTCACATGTTACAGTGGTCGGATCAAGCTGAAATTTTACAGGGAACTATTTTATAGCCTTGGCTACAACTTTCATGTTTTGGTCAAAATCTAATTCTGTGAGAATCAGGGTGAAAGGTCACGGTCAAATTGAGTGAAAAGGCAACCCTGTTCGCAGCACCCCTTCCCAGACCAGTCTCAGTATTTCCGACTTTTCTCACTCCACACTACTCCAATTGACCTGAAATGTTACAGGCACCTTTAAAACATCAATACCTACAACTTTCATGTTTTAAGCCAAGGCCAATTCGGCCTCTAACCATGAGATACAAAACCGGACAGAATTGGGGATATAAAACCCTAACTTTCTCAAATTCCTTCCAAACCCAAAATTGGTTGCAATTACCAATCATTTACACCTACTAGAGTTATTAAGCATCATTTCCAACCATCATGGACAGCCACAACATCATGATCAAATTAAACCAGAAAAATCATCAATAAATCAAAAACTTCACCAATTCATCTCAAACCAAGAAATAAACCACAAATTTCAGCACTTTAGCTCCCACTAGGCATAACTTAAGCTTCATTAAGTGTAGGAGGAAGTTCAATCACCACTCACCTTAACAATAGAAGAGAGAGAACAACTAGGCACCTTAACCTTCCAAATAACTCCACCAAGAGCTTCAATCTTCCTTAGCTAGCAAGTTTTATGGAGTGATTTGCAATTTAATCGGTTGGAACTCAAGATTTGAGCAAGAATTGAAGTTGAAGTTGAAGAAACTCTCTCTTGTTCTTTCCTCACCAAAAATTTCGGCCAAGACAATAAAAATGGAAGAAATTGGGTCAAAATTTGGTTTAGTAAAGGTTAAGACAAGTCCAAGTCAAAGTCAAGGTCCAATAGTTAGGTGACAAATGGTCCTCTAGGATTTTAATCTTATCCTTTTGTCTCTCCAAGATTAAATCATCTAAGTAACCTCTAATTATCTCTTAGCACCTTGTAAAATAATATCACTTAATACAAAATTCCAACAAGTTGTCAAAAATATAATGCATTTACCGCACTAGCGGGTCCGACGTCTAAAATACGCTTTTAATTTCTCAAAAACTAACCGATACTAGAAAAATCATTTTAAAACTATTTTTGCTCATAAACTTTATCTGGGAAATTTTTCTAATCAAGAAAATGTAGAAAAGGCGGGCGTTAAAAAAAATAAACCCTAGAAAATTAGAAAATTTCCGGGTTCTCAAACTCTTTTTTTTTTCGGGGCGTCACACGTTGGAGCCCGGCCAACCGCCTTCGACGGTGTGCGTGCCGTGATACTTATGCTTACCCAAACGCCTTAGTTTTGGCGGTAGCGAAGGAGCGTAAGGAGCTTGCTAAGGATAACACTAAGTTGGAAGCTGTGGTTGCTACATTGGAAGCTGAGGTGACTCAGGTTAGGGCAACCAATGAGAAGCAAGCCGCACGTATCATGGAGTTAGAGTATGACGTGCATGAGGCCGAGGACCGAGTTGATGACTTATGCGATCAATTGAGGGATGCACACGAGCGCGAGGTTAAGCGAGCTCGCAAGGTCAGGGGTCGTGCTGAGGCGATCCTTAATCTGTGCGACGACGGACTCGAGGAGTCTAGTGATGAGGCCTCGTATGCTGGGGCCGAGGCTGGGGAGGAGTCTACCCCGTCGCCTGGGTCTCATACCCCGGCAACTGATTAGGCCTTGATCTTTCGGCATCTTTTGGGATAGTGGTGGTTTTGGTATGTACATAGGGATAGGGATAGAGCCTTAGCTAATCGTTTTGGATGTAGAGTTAGCTACGTGTAAATTTCTTTTGATAGGCCTATCGTCGGGAGGATCGTTTATGTACGTACGTGCCTTGGCCGTACTTGACTGACTGATTGTATATATGTGTGTTTGTGCTTATGTTTGGACTGTATAAATGTGTTATTGTGCAAAGTTTACGTGTTACTTATATGTCTTGTTATTACTGTGGTTTAGAATTCTTGCCTAGACCAAGTATACCTTATGGAAGGAACACGAAGTGGTCGGGGACGCGGGCGCGGTATTAGACAACCCACACCGGTTAGGGAAACGGGGGAAACCTCTACTGGACCCAATCCTGGACCGCAAATAGACCCGAATGTACAAATAGCTGCTACTATGCAGCAAATGACCAATTTACTAGCACAAGTAGTGCAACAACAGGGCCAGAACCCAAACCCTAACCCAGGAAACCCTGGCCATCATATTGAGAGCGAAGATAGAGCTCTAGAACGTTTTCAAAAGTTTTTCCCGCCAAAGTTTGTTGGGGGACCCGACCCTGATGTTGCTGAGAAATGGCTTGAGAAGATGGTAGACATTTTTGCAGCTCTACACTACCCAGACGAACGGCAGGTGACTTTTGTCGTGTTTCAACTTGAAGGGGCTGCCCGTTCCTGGTGGAACGTAATTAGGCAGAAATGGGAGCGGGAGCAGACGCCTAGGACTTGGGTGAACTTCATCCGAGAATTTAATGCAAAGTTTTTCCCTCCTCTAGTCCAGGAGAGGAAGGAGGACGAGTTTATCCGGCTCCGGCAAGGGGCTCATGTGAGGACTCGCAAATTCCTTGCATATTTCTCAAAAATTTCCTTTTATTTGAAAATTATTTGGAAATTATTATTTCATGTTATCCATGGTTCAATCACCCTAGAAAAGTGCCAATGACCATAGGAAATTAGGGTTTTCCTATTCGTTTTCAATTCAAGGTGAAATCGGATTTTTCGTGTAACCGCGGTATAATTATCCGGTACCGAGTAAGGATCAAATTTGGTGCTTAAGAGTGACTTTTAAGTGAGAAATAATATGTGGTTAGAAGCAATGATAAAAAGTTAGTGAATTGGAAGTAAAAACCCTAGTACGTGCGATTTAAGAGAAAACGCGTCACACCGACGTGTACCGTGCATTACCGATTGAACCACCACTTGACCACCACCTTCTTGCCATACAAGTTTATTACTAATGGAGTAAAATATCTTCCCCCTCTTAGCTCTCCTATTGGCCGAAATTTAAGGCAAAGAAAAAGCAAGGAAAGAGAAAATTTGAGTGGTTGAAATTGAGCCAAGTGTTAGGCCAACATATGGACACAATTAGTCCTAATCCTCTTGTCTTATTAACACCATATTAGCAGCCTTTCTTCCTCATTTCTGCACCTTCACAGCCGAGCAAGAGAGAGAGAAAAGGGAGAGCAAGAAACAACCATTTTCTTCTTGATTTACACCATCCAAGTGAGAAACAAAAATTCTAAACCGATTAAGTTGTTACCTAGCTCAAGTGCTACCTACCGGTGTAATTTTCTTGAGGAACAAAGACCTTGAACACTTGTTTCTAGTTGCCTTGGAAAGGTATATATGCTAGAACCTTTATTCTCCGATTAAATTCATGCTTTGTTGCTAAATATGTCACATATGGTTGAATTATTGATGTATGTGGTGAAATAGAGGTTTGGATCATGATTTTTCCATTTTATTGGAATTTTTACAGTTTTCCTATGAGTCTTCTAGTGCTTAAAATTTGGGGCTTTGATGTTTAAAGTTTAATATGGGAAGTTAAGATGGTGAAGCAAACCAAAAATAAAGAAATTAGCATTTGATTTCAAGAATTTCTAGATTTCAGGGACTTGAAAATTCAGTTCTGCCCGTTTCTATATCACCTAGTTAGAGGCCGAATTTGGCTTGGCATAAAACATGAAAGTTGTAGAGAATGATATTTTATAGTTGACCACAAAGTTTCAGCTCAATCAGAGCAACGTAGCTTGTGAAAAGATGAAAATACCCTCGCTGATCTAGGTTACTTTCCAGAATTCCGCGTGGACAGTTTAGTCTCTTTGGTTGTGTTTGTTCACTACAATCCGTTCAGATTTAGCCAATTGTTAAAACATGAAAGTTTTAGTGCCCTGTCTTAGCTTTCCAGTGCCGCCAAGAACGCCTTAATCGGACCTCGGTAGACTAAGATATGGTCATTTTAATGCATTACGGTTGATTAGCCGAATAGTTGGAACCAGGTTATATGAATTGAGGAATTTGATTAGATTACACTGAAAATTTTGATTAAGTGCTCTTCATGAAAATTGTAGACCTTTGTTTTAGCTTCTAATTGGTATAAGTTGCACCTCAATCCGATAAGCGTAGCCTCGGATGTGTTCTATCCATGACCACACGTCAAATCTGTCTTTTGTAACTTCATTTCCGCACTTGATATTAGCTTAATTCTTGTTCTTGTATTGTTTTGAGCCTATGGAATGGCTATTGAATTGAAATTGTATTATGGATAATTTTGGGTTGGATTGAGTAAAAGAATGAAGCCTAAATGGCTGGAAAAGTAGGTAAACACAAAGGGCATGCTGCCCAAATTTTCGCTCGAGGACTAAGTTTTTATTTGAACTGGTATACTTACGTTTGGTCTATGAAACCCTAGTTATTTTGTCCACGGGTCTAAATATCCTCGTTTCGCTTTAAAGTCTTTTATACATTCTACTCTATAATTGTCAAGTTTCTTGGATTGCACCTAATTGTTTGTGCTAGGTGAGCTGTAATATTCTTTTCGTTTAATCTTAGGTTTTCTCGGTGATTAAAGATAATATCCGGAAAGATATTTTGCCGTTGTTTTTCTTACATAGGTGAGTGTTCTATATACGTTTTGTTTCTATAACTATGAGGATTGTTGTGACTATGGGATTATTTGTGAATATTTGATTAAATGTTAATTGTTTTCTATGATTTCTAAAATGAACTTTTTCTAGGTGAGTGTGTACTTTATCGCACTCGACCTAAATAAATATGAAATTTTCGGTGATTAAATGTTGAAATATTAGTTGCGCATGAATGTAAGCCTCTTTGGCTGAACTGGGCCCTTGCCCTTGTTACCGATCGACTCGAGCCAGAAGCGGACTCGGTCGGGCGATATGGTGACCTGGGTGAATTTGGTATACTCGAGTATTACCTTGTAGTCCGGCAACGTCCGGATGGGTGGAGTCCGGCCAACGTCCGGATGGGTGGAGTCCGGCCAACGTCCGGAAAGGGATGAATGAACAAACGCAGGCACGAGGGTTTTACTTCTCAAAAAGGAATTTTTTTAAATCATTGGAGGAATAAGGGGAAATGTCAAGGGAACGAACGAACAAACAAATAGCTCCTCGTGAGCCTGTATCCTTTTAATGAATGTATTATCATTGCTTTATATTGGACATGTTTTCTGGATTAAATGTTATTACATGACTAATGTTCCTTGTTTAATTACTTGTTTATATATATATAGAACCTCACTGGGCTTTTTAGCTCATACCACGTCAATTGTTTTCCTTAGCAGGGGAAGGCGAGCAAGGACGAGCGTTCTGTATAGTCTAGTTGATCTAGTTCTTTGGCCTTGTAATGGTTCTCGCCCTAGTGCTTGGCACGGGCTGGTTGTATGAGGAATGAGAACCCTTGTATATTCGATGTTTGTACTTGAATGGTAAAAACTTTGAAGACTTCTGGTGTGTAGAAGTTTCTTATCTTTTACTTGAGCATCTATTGTCTATGGATGTATATACATGATTCAAATTCCATAGTGAGTGAGTCCTGGCGAGAGCTGGGCAGGCGACCCGCTGAACCCTGGGGTACGCCCTAGGGGGAGGTGGGGTCGTTACAGGTGGTATCAGAGCTTAGGCTTCAGATTCCTGTAATATATCCTAGGCTTGAAGTTTAGGATGCCAAACTGTGGGACTGGCTTGAAAGTTAAATGATTGCTTGTAGCGATGTAATTTAGGGTCACTTCACGTGGTCTCTACGAAGGAGCAAGATAGGGCCAAGAGGTATTATGGTCCTTACTATGTGATTGAGTAAAGACTTAAGTGCCCTTCTAGAAATGTAAGTTGTGAATCATGAATGTTATAGGTTGTAAAACCTTTATCTTGATAATTGGAGGAAATTTGATATGTATGTTGGGGAGGAATTTCGAATGTGGTGATTTACTCTTGGGACCGGCCGGCTTGAGTTGTGAATTACCTTATTTCGGATTCTCGTGCCCGAGTACTCCAGAGTTGAGGCGATGCTAGCTACTAGGTACTTGAGACTTGTATTTTGGAACATGACTAGGAAGTGACTAGGAATACCTCTACGGACATCTAGTGACTAGGAAGTGACGTGAGAGACCGGACAGGGTCATTTTAGCTGAGTCTGGAAAATATTGTAACCCAAAAGATCCTTGTGGTGAGATTGAAATGATTCTTAGTACGTGATCTGTGACGCCCCGGAAAAAAAATGAGTTTGAGAACCCGGAAATTTTCTAATTTTCTAGGGTTTATTATTTTTTTTTGCGCCCACCTTTTCTACATTTTCTTGATTAGAAAAATTCCCCAGATAAAGTTTATGAGCAAAGATAGTTTTAAAATGATTTTTCTAGTATCGGTTAGTTTTTGAGAAATTAAGAGCGTATATGGACGTGGGACCCACTAGTGCGAAAAGTTCGGAAAAATTCGGCCAATTAGGTTAAATTCCGGATACTGTGTAAAATTTATCGGGTGTTAAGGGATAAGTAGAGGATGTGAATTGATTGATGTGAGAGGAAAAAGAAAAGATAAGATTGCATTTAAGGAGTGACAAGTGTCAACCTTTTATTGGATTTAACTTATGGAACACTATTCATGTTTTTGACTTTTGACCCATTTGATTAAATATCTTGAAAAATTCACAAAAAAATCACCATTGTCTTCAACCTCTTAGCCGGCCCTCTCACTAAGAAAAGGAAAGAAAACTTCAATTGTCAAGCTCCCAACTAGCTCAATCTTCCAAATCAAGTGCATAAATTAGTTTCTACTCCATAAAATCTTTCTAGTTGGTGTTAGTGGTTGATTTGGTGAAGCTTTTTGGAAGAGTTAAGGTGTCCAACATCTCTACCTCTCTTGTTACTAGGTGAGTGGTGTGTGTATCTTCCTCCTTCACTTAATAAAGCTTAGGTTATGCTTAGTAGTGGCTAAAGTGATGATATATATGGTTTATTTCTTGGTTTGAAGTGATTTGGTGAAGTTTTCATTTTATTGATGAATTTTCTGGTTTAATGTGATCATGGTGTTGTGGATGTTTATGATGATTGACAATGAGGGGTTATGACTCTAGTAGGTGTGTTTGATAGGAAATTGCAATCAATTTTGGGTTTGGAATGAATTGAGAAAAGTTAGGGTTTGATAACCCCTAATTCTGTCTGGTTCTGGATCATAGGGTTAGAGGCCGAATTGGACTTTGCTCAAACATGAAAGTTGTAGGTATTGATGAGTTTGAAGTGCCTGTAAAATTTCAGGTCATTTGGTCTAGTGTAGAGTGAGATATGTCGATTTTACTGTTGCTGTTCTGGGTTGATCAGAATGCAAAAACTGCACTTGTAATTGGCCATTTTGACTGGAATTTCTTTGGATTTGGATGTTGGTGTCTTCTAATGAAATGTAGCTGGATGTCTTAGCTACCATATGCCTTTGGAATCAATGCATTTGGAGTTGTATGGACCGAGTTGGACTCATTACAGCATTATGTGATTTGTGAACCTGTTTTAGTGGTTCTGGTTTGGTATTTTGGCATATTTGACCTAGTTATGCTAGGATCTGGACTGAGTGACCTTCTACATTGTTGTAGCCCTGGTTCTTAGCTTCGAAACGGTGGGTCTTGCACCTTCATCCGACAATCGTAGCGCCTTTGGTACCATTACCGCAAAATGACGTCAAAACCTGTTTTTCTGGTTTTGAGCTTAACTTTCATTTCCGGACTTTTCCCTAACTTGACTTGTCTTTGTACTTCTTGGAGCTTGCTGAATGGCTATTGGATGAACTTGTTGTTGTGTGTGTACCTTTGGGTTTGAATGAGAAGAATAATGAAGCCATGATGGCTGGAAAAGTTAGCAAATGTAGGGGAAGTGCTGTCCGAACTTTTAAAGGACTTGTTTGCATTGAGTTTGTGATCTAAGACTTGGATTTGAGCAACGCAATGATACATGATGGATGGTTTCTGAGCCGTGGAGGTGAGTGACGTCAAACTACTTCTAAAGTTATTTATGAACCGTTTCTTACATTATTTACTTTTGAACTGTTTCCAAAGTTACTTTTGAAATGTTTTCTTGCATATCATGTGTGCTGGCATTTGAGTGTGCCTTGTTTGCTATATTTCTTGACTTCATGACTTGTATTTTGGTTGATAACGTGTTAAGCGCATATAATGATTTCCAAAACGAGTTTTCGAGGCGAGTGTGTACTTTATCGCACTCGACCTCGAAAAATGTGAAATTTTCGATTGAAATGTTACTTGCGCATGAATGTAAGCCTTTTGGGCTGAACTGGCCATTGCCCCTTGTTACCGGTCGTCTTGAGCCAGAAGCGGACTCGGTTAGGCGATTAGGAACTTGGGTGAACGTTTGGTATACTCGAGTATTACCTATGTAGGTTGGTGGAGCCTGGTCAAAAGCCAGGGACGGGGTGAATGAAATGAAATGAATGACCAAATGAGCGAGGAAATGTCAGGAGAATGAATGTATCCTTTCATGAATGTTACTATCGCTTTCCATTGTAAATGTTTCTTGAATTATCGATAATCCATATTTACTGTTTTGCAAATGATGTAGTTGTTTCCGGATTTATCATTTAATTTATGACATCATTGCTATATGACATCATTGAAATGAACTATTGTGAAACCGATTTGATTAATGATTTTCTGGTTACTCGCTAAGCTTTTAGCTCACCCCAAAAACTATTTTATTCCCCTCCACAGGGCTCGTGGCGAAGGAAGGACTTGTAGTACTTGTGCACGTGTATGGATGGCCTAAACTTTGTACAATTTTGGATTTGGAATTATTTTATGTATATTTGGGATTAGTTTCCGCTGCATTTGTGACATGTAATTATTGGAGACGGATGTGTATTTGTGGACCATTTGATGTATACTTGAGATTTGTATTGTATTTATTTGAGGACTGTAGTGAACGACTGAGTCCCGGCGAGAGCTGGGCGGGCGACCCGCCGAACCCTGGGGTACGCCCTAGGGAGAGGTGGGGCCGTCACATGATCAACTTTCGAGAACTATTTTTTTTTATCTGATTAGTGCGAGTTGGAATTTCGAGGTCGAAATTCTTTTAAGGGGGAGAGAGTGTGAGGACTCGCAAATTCCTTGCATATTTCTCAAAAATTTCCTTTTATTTGAAAATTATTTGGAAATTATTATTTCATGTTATCCATGGTTCAATCACCCTAGAAAAGTGCCAATGACCATAGGAAATTAGGGTTTTCCTATTCGTTTTCAATTCAAGGTGAAATCGGATTTTTCGTGTAACCGCGGTATAATTATCCGGTACCGAGTAAGGATCAAATTTGGTGCTTAAGAGTGACTTTTAAGTGAGAAATAATATGTGGTTAGAAGCAATGATAAAAAGTTAGTGAATTGGAAGTAAAAACCCTAGTACGTGCGATTTAAGAAAAAACGCGTCACACCGACGTGTACCGTGCATTACCGATTGAACCACCACTTGACCACCACCTTCTTGCCATACAAGTTTATTACTAATGGAGTAAAATATCTTCCCCCTCTTAGCTCTCCTATTGGCCGAAATTTAAGGCAAAGAAAAAGCAAGGAAAGAGAAAATTTGAGTGGTTGAAATTGAGCCAGGTGTTAGGCCAACTTGTGGACACAATTAGTCCTAATCCTCTTGTCTTATTAACACCATATTAGCAGCCTTTCTTCCTCATTTCTGCACCTTCACAGCCGAGCAAGAGAGAGAGAAAAGGGAGAGCAAGAAACAACCATTTTCTTCTTGATTTACACCATCCAAGTGAGAAACAAAAATTCTAAACCGATTAAGTTGTTATCTAGCTCAAGTGCTACCTACCGGTGTAATTTTCTTGAGGAACAAAGACCTTGAACACTTGTTTCTAGTTGCCTTGGAAAGGTATATATGCTAGAACCTTGATTCTCCGATTAAATTCATGCTTTGTTGCTAAATATGTCACATATGGTTGAATTATTGATGTATGTGGTGAAATAGAGGCTTGGATCATGATTTTTCCATTTTATTGGAATTTTTACAGTTTTCCTATGAGTCTTCTAGTGCTTAAAATTTGGGGCTTTGATGTTTAAAGTTTAATATGGGAAGTTAAGATGGTGAAGCAAACCAAAAATAAAGAAATTAGCATTTGATTTCAAGAATTTCCAGATTTCAAGGACTTGAAAATTCAGTTCTGCCCGTTTCTATATCACCTAGTTAGAGGCCGAATTTGGCTTGGCATAAAACATGAAAGTTGTAGATAATGATATTTTATAGTTGCCCACAAAATTTCAGCTCAATCAGAGCAACATAGCTTGTGAAAAGATGAAAATACCCTCGCTGATCTAGGTTACTTTCCAGAATTCCGCGTGGACAGTTTAGTCTCTTTGGTTGTGTTTGTTCACTATAATCCGTTCAGATTTAGCCAATTGTTAAAACATGAAAGTTTTAGTGTCCTGTCTTAGCTTTCCAGTGCCGCCAAGAACGCCTTAATCGGACCTCGGTAGACTAAGATATGGTCATTTTAATGCATTACGGTTGATTAGCCGAATAGTTGGAACCAGGTTATATGAATTGAGGAATTTGATTAGATTACACTGAAAAATTTGATTAAGTGCTCTTCATGAAAATTGTAGACCTTTGTTTTAGCTTCGAATTGGTATAAGTTGCACCTCAATCCGATAAGCGTAGCCTCGGATGTGTTCTATCCATGACCACACGTCAAATCTGTCTTTTGTAACTTCATTTCCGCACTTGATATTAGCTTAATTCTTGTTCTTGTATTGTTTTGAGCCTATGGAATGGCTATTGAATTGAAATTGTATTATGGATAATTTTGGGTTGGATTGAGTAAAAGAATGAAGCCTAAATGGCTGGAAAAGTAGGTAAACACAAAGGGCATGCTGCCCAAATTTTCGCTCGAGGACTAAGTTTTTATTTGAACTGGTATACTTACGTTTGGTCTATGAAACCCTAGTTATTTTGTCCACGGGTCTAAATGTCCTCGTTTCGCTTTAAAGTCTTTTATACATTCTACTCTATAATTGTCAAGTTTCTTGGATTGCACCTAATTGTTTGTGCTAGGTGAGCTGTAATATTCTTTTCGTTTAATCTTAGGTTTTCTCGGTGATTAAAGATAATATCCGGAAAGATATTTTGCCGTTGTTTTTCATACATAGGTGAGTGTTCTATATACGTTTTGTTTCTATAACTATGAGGATTGTTGTGACTATGGGATTATTTGTGAATATTTGATTAAATGTTAATTGTTTTCTATGATTTCTAAAATGAACTTTTTCTAGGTGAGTGTGTACTTTATCGCACTCGACCTAAATAAATATGAAATTTTCGGTGATTAAATGTTGAAATACTAGTTGCGCATGAATGTAAGCCTCTTTGGCTGAACTGGGCCCTTGCCTTGTTACCGATCGACTCGAGCCAGAAGCGGACTCGATCGGGCGATATGGTGACCTGGGTGAATTTGGTATACTCGAGTATTACCGTGGAGTCCGGCCAACGTCCGGATGGGTGGAGTCCGGCCAACGTCCGGAAAGGGATCAATGAACAAACGCAGGCACGAGGGTTTTACTTCTCAAAAAGGAATTTTTTTAAATCATTGGAGGAATAAGGGGAAATGTCAAGGGAACGAACGAACAAACAAATAGCTCCTCGTGAGCCTGTATCCTTTTAATGAATGTATTATCATTGCTTTATATTGGACATGTTTTCTGGATTAAATGTTATTACATGACTAATGTTCCTTGTTTAATTACTTGTTTATATATATATAGAACCTCACTGGGCTTTTTAGCTCATACCACGTCAATTGTTTTCCTTAGCAGGGGAAGGCGAGCAAGGACGAGCGTTCTGTATAGTCTAGTTGATCTAGTTCTTTGGCCTTGTAATGGTTCTCGCCCTAGTGCTTGGCACGGGCTGGTTGTATGAGGAATGAGAACCCTTGTATATTCGATGTTTGTACTTGAATGGTAAAAACTTTGAAGACTTCTGGTGTGTAGAAGTTTCTTATCTTTTACTTGAGCATCTATTGTCTATGGATGTATATACATGATTCGAGTTCCATAGTGAGTGAGTCCTGGCGAGAGCTGGGCAGGCGACCCGCTAAACCCTGGGGTACGCCCTAGGGGGAGGTGGGGTCATTACAGCTCAGACTGTGGCGGAATATGAGAGTCATTTCACCCGCCTGTCCAAATTCGCGCCTGAGCTAATCATGACTGAGCAAAGACGAATTAGGCGCTTTATTCAGGGTTTGAACGTTGAGATCCAGAAAGACCTCGCGGCGGCTCAAATCACTACGTTTAGCGAGGCAATGGAAAAAGCCCAACGAGTGGAAAGTGCACGGCTGCAGGTCCGAAACTTCCAGGCTAAGAAGCGTGGCTTTCCTGGGAGTACTTCTGGACAGGGTGAAAAGAGTACTCCCTTTAAATTTGGACGAGGCACGGGAGGTGGTCGACATTCTGGGTCAGGCAGAGGGACTCCATTCAGGGGTGGTCAAGCTGGGCGAGGACAAAGGGGCAATGTTCAGAGTGGCTCGGCTTCGGCACCTCGTGGTCCCTGCGGGCATTGTGGAAAAGCAAACCACACCGAGGATAATTGCTGGAGGAAACAGGGTAAGTGCCTGCGGTGTGGAAGTGCGGACCATCAACTAGCTACTTGACCGGTCCTAAAACAAGACGGAAAGGGGAGTCAACTACCGCCGAGGACCAATACTGGACCAGCCAAGGGAGACGGATCCATACCTAAGGTGCCAGTTAGGGTGTATTCCTTAGAGCCCCATCAGGTCTCAGAGTCTTCCGAGGTGGTGGAAGGTACGATCCCTATTTTCCACCACTTTGCCAAAGTTTTAATTGATCCTGGTGCCACTCATTCGTTTGTTAACCCTGATTTCATGTGTGGCATCGATATAAAACCTGCTAGCTTACCATATGACCTAGAAGTTAGTACACCTACGGGGAATCAACGTTTGGTGACTAGTATGGTTTATAGGGATTGTGATGTATGGGTAGGTGAAAGGAGATATTTAGGAGACCTGATTAGCTTGTCCATTAAGGGGTACGATGTGATTTTGGGGATGGACTGTCTAGCCAAATATAACGCCCAACTGGATTGTAAAACGAAAATAGTAGAATTTCGCATTCCTGGTGAGGCAACCTTAAGATTAGATATAAGGGGTAGGTTAGCCTCATCTGCTCTAATTTCGGGCATTCGAGCTAGGAAACTGATAAGTAGAGGGGCGCAAGGATTTTTGGCCTTTTTAATTAATACCCCTACGGATAAGTTAAACGTGGAAGATGTGGTCGTAGTGAGAGAATTTTCGGATGTATTTCCTGATGAGTTAGTAGCTTTACCTCCGGAAAGAGAGATAGAATTCCGAATAGATCTTTTACCTGGAACTGCACCTATCTCAAAAACCCCTTACCGAATGGCGCCTGCAGAACTTCAGGAACTTAAGTTGCAATTGCAAGATCTTTTGGAGCGGGGTTTCATTCACGAGAGTGAGTCTCCTTGGGGAGCTCCTGTTCTATTTGTAAAGAAAAAGGACGGGACCTTGAGAATGTGTATTGACTATAGGGGGCTGAACAACGTTACGATCAAGAATAAATATCCACTGCCCCACATTGATGAGTTGTTCGACCAGCTGCAAGGAGCAGTGGTCTTCTCCAAGTTAGACCTCCGACAAGGATACTACCAATTGTTGATTAGGAAGGAGGACATTCCGAAAACTGCTTTCAATTCAAGATACGGGCATTACGAGTTCGCCGTTATGCCCTTTGGACTGATCAATGCTCCCGCCGCCTTCATGGACCTAATGCATAGGGTTTTCAAACCCTATCTAGACCGATTTGTCGTTGTGTTCATTGATGACATTTTGGTCTACTCTAAGACACGTGAGGAGCATGAGGAGCATTTGAGAGTGGTATTGCAGACATTGAGGGAACATCAGTTGTACGCCAAGTTTAGTAAATGCGAATTCTGGTTGGAGAAAGTAGCATTTTTGGGTCATGTGATCTCCCACGAAGGTATTTCGGTGGACCCGGCGAAGGTTGAGGCCGTGACAAATTGGAAGAGGCCAGAAACCCCCACGGAAATTCGTAGCTTTTTAGGGCTAGTTGGGTACTACCGACGGTTTATTAAAGATTTTTCCAAACTAGCAGGACCTCTAACTGACTTGACAAAGAAGCATGGCCAGTTTATCTGGAACGGCCGATGCGAAACAAGTTTTCAGGAATTAAAGAAAAGATTGACCATGGCTCCGGTACTGGTCTTGCCAAATGGAGTGGACGGGTTTGCAGTATATGCGGACGCGGCGCGAGAGGGATTGGGATGTGTTTTGATGCAGAACCGGAATATGATTGCTTTCGTCTCTAGGAAATTGAAGCTTCATGAGCAGAACTACCCGACTCACGATCTGGAATTAGCCGCAGTTGTCTTTGCACTGAAAAAGTGGAGGCATTACCTATATGGGGTGACTTTCGAAGTGTATTCGGATCACAAAAGTCTTAGATACCTCTTTTCCCAGAAGGAACTAAACATGAGGCAACGAAGGTGGATGGAATTTCTGGAAGATTACGACTGTACAATCAATTACCATCCGGGAAAGGCAAATGTGGTAGCAGATGCCTTGAGTTGTAAGGTGCAAGTAGCAGGGCTAATGATTAAGGAGTGGGATTTGCTAGAATCCGTGTGCGAGTGGAGACCCTGTCTTGGGAGTCATAAGGTGATATTTGGCAATGTTAGGGTGACCTCCGCTCTACTGGAACGTATTAAAGAGGCACAAAAAGAAGATTTGATGGTACAGAAATGGAGAGAGAAAGTGGATAAGGGAGAAACTACGGACTTTAATTTGAGTCCTGAGGGTATTTTAAAATATCGGAACCGAATAGTGGTACCGAAGGTGGAGTCGTTGAAAATGGAGATTCTGGAGGAATCTCATCGATCCAAGTATACAATCCATCCGGGCAGCAGCAAGATGTATCAAGACCTAAAAGGAACCTATTGGTGGGACAACATGAAGAAGGAAGTCGCTCAGTACGTGCAGAAATGTCTCATTTGCCAGCAAGTGAAGGCAGAGCATCAAAAACCATCGGGTCTGTTACAACCCTTGGAGATACCCGAATGGAAGTGGGAAAACATCACAATGGACTTTGTTTCTGGATTACCAAGGACGCAAAGGGGACATGATGCCGTTTGGGTGATCGTTGATCGATTAACCAAATCGGCCCATTTCTTGCCGGTGAACATGAAGTATTCAATAGACAAGTTGGGCCGACTATACATGGACGAGATAGTAAGACTGCACGGTGTTCCTATAAGCATCGTCTCCGATCGGGATCCACGGTTTGTATCTCGATTTTGGCAGAAGTTTCAAGAAACCCTGGGGACGAAACTCAATTTGAGCACGACCTATCATCCTCAGACGGATGGACAGTCAGAGCGGACGATTCAAACTCTCGAGGACATGTTACGAACGTGCATTCTGGACTTTGGAGGCAACTGGGGTCAACACATGACCTTAGTAGAGTTCGCGTACAATAATAGCTTCCATTCGTCCATTCAAATGGCTCCGTACGAAGCTCTCTACGGACGCAAGTGCCGGTCACCGATTTACTGGGACGAAGTTGGCGAAAAGAAAGCACTGGACCCGGCAACTATTCCATGGATGGAAGAGGCTCACGAGAAGGTCAAGTTGATACGGCAACGACTTCAAACAGCTCAGAGTCGACAAAAGAGCTACGCAGATAACCGAAGAAAAGATTTGGAATTTGAAGTTGGAGATCATGTATTTCTGAAAATCACACCCTTACGAAGTCTTACAACGGGTAAAGGAAAGAAGCTTCAACCGTGGTACGTCGGACCCTACAAGATCCTTTAGAGGGTTGGAGCGGTCGCGTATCGATTGGAACTGCCATCCAGTCTATCTCGAATCAATGATGTATTTCACGTCTCGATGCTAAAGAAGTATCATCCAGACCCATCCCATGTATTGCAACCGGAGGAGATTGAAGTGGACGAATCACTGGCCTATGAAGAGAAACCGGTCCAAGTGCTCGATCGAAAAGTCAAAGAGCTCAGAAACAAGCGGATTCCGCTAGTGAAGGTGCTATGGAGAAACCACGGAGTTGAGGAAGCCACCTGGGAGATGGAAGAGAAAATGCGAAAGAAATACCCAAACCTTTTCGGGAATTAAGGTGAGAAATTTCGAGAACGAAATTCTTTTAAGGGGGGGAGAGTGTGAGAACCCGTAAAACCCTAATATTTTTCCTAGGGTTTATTACCCCTTAATTGCATGCTTTCTGCATTTTCTGGCTTATGAATATTTTCCTGGTGAATTTTATGAGTAATTATAGTTTTTAGATGATTTTTCTAGTATTGGAGAATTTTTAGAAAATTAAGAATATATATTGGACGTGGGACCCACTAGTGCGAAAAGTTCGAAAAAATTCGGCCAATAAGGTTAAGTTTCGGATACTGTGTAAAATTTATCGGGTGTTAAGAGATAAGTAGAGTGGGTGAAATGATTGATGTGAGAGAGAAAAGAAAGGATAGGATTGCATTTATGAGAGTGACAAGTGTCACATAGTTATTGGATTTGACTTAAGAAATACTATTCACTATTTTGACTTTTGACCCAATTAAGTAAATATCCTAAAAATTCACCAAAATTCACCATTTTTCTTCTCCTTGTGGCCGGCTCTCTTCCTTGCAAAGAAGAAAGAAATTCTTCAACTTTCTAGCTTCCATTTCACTCAATCTTCCACAACTAATCACCTAGATTAGATTCTACTCCATAAAAACCTTTCTTCTAGTGCTAGTAAGTAGTTTGGTGAAGTTTGTTTGAAGAGCTAAGGTGTCCAACATCTCCCTCTCTCTTGATTTCTTGGTAAGTGATGCTTGAACACTCTACTACACCTAATGATGTTTATGTTATGCTTAGAAGTAGCTTGAGTGATGGAATATGTGATTTATTTCTTGATTTGAAGAGTTTTGGTGAAGTTTTCCATTTTATGATGAATTTTCTGGTTTAATATGAATGGGATGTTGTGGCCTTGTATGATGAATGGTAATGGTTTAAAATGACTCTAGTAGGTGTGAATGGTTGATAAATGCAATCAATTTTGGATTTGGATGGAAAAATGGAAAGTTAGGGTTCATAATTCCTTAATTCTGTCCGGTTTTAGATCATAGGGTTAGATGCCGAATTGGACTTTGCTCAAAACATGAAAGTTGTAGGTATTGATGAGTTTGAAGTGCCTGCAAAATTTCAGGTCATTTAGATTTGTGTAGAGTGAGTTATGTCGATTTTACTGTTGCTGGTCTGGGTTGCTCAGAATGTGAAAACTGCGCTTGTAATCGTTTGTTTTGACTGGAATTGGTTTGGATTTTGAAGTTTGTGTCTTCTGATGAAATGTAGCTGGATGTCTTAGCTAACATATTCCTTTGGAATTTCGGCATTTGGACCTGTATAGGCTGAGTTATAGAAATTACAGCATTATGTGATTTGTAAACCTGTTTTCTGTGTTTCCGGTTGAGTATTTGGCACATTTGACCTAGTTGTGCTAGGATTTGGACTGAGTGACCTTCTACATTGTTGTAGACCTGTTTCATAGCTTCGAAACGGTGGGTCTTGCACCCCCATCCGATAACCGTAATGCATTTGGTGCCATTACCGCATTTTAAGGTCAAACACGGTTTTCCTATCAAGGCTTAAGCTAAGGCCATTTTGTAATTTCTGGTTACCAATGATGCTTATTCATGCATATGAAACCCTATTGGGGTTATGTTTAGCATTGTTTTGCGACTCGTTCACGAGTCTTATGGCACTTACGTATGTGTTCTAGGAGGAAACGGTGGTTCACGACGCACTTTGGACCGCAGTGCATGAAACATCATTTTCTTGCTTGGTGAGTATACTACTCACTTAATTGTTACTATGTGGCTTTGCTAAATGTATATGTGATGCCTTGAAGGCTTACTTGGATATTGGAATTGATTAAGGTGAGGGTGTACTTGACCGCCCTCACCCCTTTTGATAGTATCACTGATTGGCTACCGTTTTACTGCATTACTGAACTTGATATATTGGATGGTGAATTCCATTTCATGGAAACTGCTTTGGTGTCGTTTGGACGAATGTCCAACGGCCTTACTGTATTACTGAGCTCAACCCCGTTTGGTAGTCAATTGGATCGAGCCGACGAGGGCTTGGTCGTGAAAATTGTCATGCCACGGGGACTGTACTGAGGAACCTTGTAGTAATGAGACTCTTGGTTCCGGTATACTCGAGTATTACCAAAATGACTGAATGGAGTGCGGGCCCGGTTGGGGTATGTTGGGTGGAAGGAATGGAAGTAAAGAGTTGTTTACGGTTGGTTATTCTTTTAACATTGACGGAGGGTCAATGAGGTTGGATCAAGAATATAAGCGAGGAAATGGGCTCTTGAGAGCCGACCGTATCCTTTCACTGATTTGCTTTACTTCGGAATTGCATACTTGAATTGAATGGTTATGCTTATGTGATCTTAACTGCTATTGTGATAGTTGCTCACTGGGCTTTAGCTCATTCCGTGTCGTTTGTTTTCCTTACAGGAAAATGAAACTTTTGGAAAAGATTGTGATAGTTGGATGACAAGTTGAGCTCTTGTACATGTATTTTTGAATAGCTCCTTGAGGGTAAAAACACCCTAAGTGTTTTGATTCCACCAATGTTTGGTGTGTAAATGGCTTTTGGTACCTGTATGAACTAGACGAATATCTTGGTTTGCCGTTTGGCTTGTAAATGTTGATTTCCAATGTATATATATGCTTGGCCGTGGTTTGGATAAATTTCGGCTTCTATTTTTCATTTTTTTTTTATTTTGTGATTTTGACTTGTTTGCGCGCAATGGTAAGTTCCGGAACGTAATAGATCGACGTAAACTGAACCGTTAGTCCTGGCGAGAGCTGGGCAGGCAGTCCGCTAACCCCTTTGGTTCGCCTTAGGGGAAGGTGGGGCTGTCACAATTGACCCTTTTGACTCTTTTGACTGGTATAATTAGAATTAGCTAGGGTAATACTAGTGCTGAGGCCATTGTATTTTTGTATGACTATGTGGCCTATTTTTGAGGCACTTGACTTTACTTTAGTCGTATGTGACTAAAAGTACTTTTGTGGCACCTGTGTGCTATATTTTTGTACTCCCCCATGACTTGCTAATTGTATGCATTTGAAAGTGTTAATGAATGTAAATTATTGTTATTTTCAATGTTTTCGGGATTGGTCCTTGTTATAAATATTTTCCTCGCGTAATTGATTCATTGCTTGCACTAGCCACAACTAGGATAATGGAAGGACGAATGAGTGGTCGAAGCCATTGGCGATTGACTAGACAAGCCCAAACTCATGGGAATGACCAGGGATCGGCAACTGGACCGACCTAGGGACAAGAGAATGTAGAGGGTAATCAAGTGGCTATTGCCATTAATAGGATGACTGATATTCTTGAACGTTTAGCTGAAAGGCAGGGTCCTGGACCACTTAATCAAACTAGGGGATGGGATAGAGGGGAAGATAGAGCCTTGGAGAGGTTCCTGAAATTTAACCCGCCTAAGTTCACTGATGAACCTGACCCTGAGGTAGCGGAGAATTGGTTGGAGAGGATGACTAACATATTCGCCGCCTTAGACTATGCCGAAGATAGGCGAGTGAACTTTGCTGCTTTCCAATTTGAGGGAGTGGCTCGTGCTTGGTGGGACATGATAAGGGGAAAATGGGAGAGAGCCCTAACCTCTTGGACTTGGGAGAATTTCACGAGGGAGTTTAATGAAAAATTTCTTCCACCCTTAATTCAAGAGAAGAGGGAGGATGAATTCATCAAGTTAAAACAAGGAACCCTTAATATGGTGGAGTATGAAGGGAAATTTACTAAATTTTCTAAGTACGCTCCTGAACTGGTGACCAATGAGTAGAAAAGGATAAGACTGTTCGTACAGGGGCTTGATGTAGAAATCCAGGAGGGCTTGGCCGCAGCCTCAATCTCTACATTTATTGAGACTCTGGAGAAAGCACAAAGGGTTGAGAGTTCGAGAATGCAAGTTAGGGACTTTCATAATAGGAAAAGGAACTTTTCTAGTCATACTTCAGGACAGGCTAGTAAGAGTACACAACCTTCCAAGATAGGAAGAGGAATGGGCGGAGTGAGGACCGCTGGAGCTTCAAGGGGAGCTTTATCCAGAGAAGGCCACAGTGGACTGGTTCGAGCGAGGGGAGTGCCTTCTAGTGGTTCGGTAGTGACCCTTCAAGTTACTTGTGGGTACTGTAGTAAACCCAACCACTCTGAGAATGACTGTTAGAGAAAGTTTGGGAAATGTTTGTTTTGTGATAGCATTGAACATCAAGTCGTGGGTTGTCCAAAGGCGCCAAAAATCGGAGGTAAACCTCAAAGGCCAGAAAAGTCAATCTCTAAGCATACCAGTGTTAGGGGAAGTCGACCTAAGGTACCTGTTAGGGTTTATGCACTGGACCATCAATAGATACCCAATGCAATTGAGGTGGTTGAAGCTACGATCTCTATTTTGCACCGTTTAGCTAAGGTTTTAATTGATCTGGGTGCAACACATTCTTTTAGAAACCCTAATTTCATGAATGGAATTAATTTGAAGCCAATTAAGTTACCTTATGACTTGGAAGTTAGGACACCTACTAGGGATCAAAGTCTAATCACTAACTTGGTACATAGAGATTGTGAGATCTAAATTGGAGAATGAAAATTACTAGTCGATTTGATAGGCTTAGCGATTAAGGGATACGATACGATCTTAGGAATGGACTGGTTAGTCCGTTACAATGCCCAATTGAATTGTAAGACGAAAATGATAGAATTGTACATTCCGGGAGAGGCGACTTTGAAATTGGATGTGATGGCCCCACCTCCTCCTAAGGCGAACCAAAAGGTCAGTGGACCGCCTGCCTAGCTCTCACCAGGACTACTGATCAAATCATCAGGAAAATGAATTATCAAAAAGCACTAAGGACAGCGGCTGCGTCAAAATCTGACCAAATTGTTTTCTTCCTCGTTCAAGCTTCACACTCGCTCGTTTTTCCCAATGGATACAAGAAAATTCACATAGCTATAGAAACATACAATCTCAAATGAATACGCGTGAAACACTTGATCAAACACTTATTTACATATGTACATCGGAGTTTTCAATCAGTTAACTTGAACTACAAACCATAGTAGTCATACTCATATAAGCTACATTTAGGGTTTGCCAGTACAGAAGAGCCTACCCAAAGGAAACGTCTAGAACTGGCTCAACTCTTATCTTCAAAATCATAGTTTTCAAAATATTGAACCCTGTAAGGAAGACAAAGATAACAGGAATGGGGTGAGATTACGCTTAATAAGGTACTACAAGTACAAGTAGTAAATAATCATGGCATTTCACTTTTAAGGCACATATACACAACATATAAGGAAATGAACAAACACCTCAGATAGAAAGGATACAGGTGGTTCTCAGGAGCCAAATTCCCGTTGCAGTACTTGATCCCCCTCGTTGACTCTCCGTCAACGTTTAGCGAATATACATGACCATAGACCCCACTTGTCAACAAATTTCGTCCACCAAACATACCCCTTGCCGGGCCCGAACACCACATACATAACAGAGGTGGTAATACTCGAGTATACTGAAAATCTAGAGCCTCCAATACCCAAGGCTTTCTCAGAAATAGACTATCGTGGTTTATTATCTAATCGACCAGGCCCTTGCCGGCTCGACTCGAATAACTAGCCATAGGTTTTGAGCTTAGAGGTCACAGAAGGGTCGTTGGATACAAACCTCCAAACAACTTCAAACAGGTACAGATACAGATATAGATAACAAATTAAAACATATACAGGAACCAGAACAGACAAATGATAGAAACGAGTGTGATAAAGTACACTCTTGTTTCATACAGAGCATACAAAAGTCACAGATAATCAGATTGCAAGTTGCAAGTACAAATAAATTAGATAGATAAACCAGAGAAGCAACACATTAGGGGAGTGGTACACTTGGCTTTGATTACCATCACGTCCTATCAACAATCAAGATAGAACAATTATGGTTTCTCCCATCCACTAACCCAGAAAACGAAATGCACAAATGAAACTCGACTATAAGTCGCGTGCCCAGCCAAGTGAACTACTAGTGCGAAGAAATAACAATGTGACGTTGGAGTAAAAAGATAGCAGTTGGTCTTAAAACCTGAACAACTCTAAAACCCTTTCGCTCGAATCATAAGTACATCCAACTAGCCTGCGAGTGAAGATTTGGGCAGCATACCCCTTGTGTTTACCTATTTTTCAGCTATTTATGGCTTCATTATTTTCCTCAAGTCAGCCCCAACGGCACACATAGATGTTACCACAATAACCCTTCAACTAGGCTCAAAATAACCCAATTACAACAAAAGTCTTAACAAGACAACCGAAAATCAAGTTTAAGGACAAATAGCCAAACGGCAAATTTGACGTCTCATAGCGTATCAGTCACAACCAAAGCTAAACTTATCAGATTGGGGTATACTTTATACCGTTTCGAAGCTAAGACAAAGGACTACAACTTTCATGAAGACGACTCAACCCAGTTCATGGTTTATCTAGGTCAAATTTACAGATTACAGAACCAGAATTTCACCTTCAGGCTGGTTAACAGCACTGTGTTCAAATGACAATAACTCAGGCTACACAACTCCGTTTGAGGTGTTTTTAGTTACGTTGGAAAGATTAGACACTGGGTAAAAAGTTTCATGTTTTGGCTAAAGGCTAATTCGATACGAATGAAGGTGAAAAATGCAGCCAAAATGATGAAATGTCAAAACTGTCCACAAAGCTCTACCTATGGCAGTCAAGGGTATTTTTGTCGTTTTACGTGCTACAGTGCTCGAATTGAGTTGAAATTTTACAGGTAACTATAAAACATCATTTCCTACAATGTTTTGAGCTAATTTTAATTCGGCCTCCATCATGGCCCAATAGAACCGGTCAGAACAAGGCAGTGAAGAGTTTCAAATGAATTTAAGGTGCAAACTTCACATTTTTAGCTTGAACCACTACCTCAACTTCCTATACAAGGTTATAGACACCATATACCATCTAAACAACAAGAAATATAAGTGAACAATTCAAAACCCTAATTCACAATTCCATCACCACAATCATCAAAATCACTTAAATAGGTATCACAATGCATGAATACAAGTTGCTACATAACTTAAACAAGACTAAGGGGAAGGAAGAAGATGGTCATCCATAATACCTCAATAAAAGGCTTGCAAGAGATGTCCTTCACCTTTCCTTGCAAAATTTAGCTCCCCAATTTTCCTAAACTCTCAAATTAGAAGTTAATCGGTTTAGTTTTCTTGATTTCTCACTCAAACAAGCTAAGCTCAAGATGGATTGAGATGGTTTCCTCTCTCTTTTTTCCTCTCAAACTCACGGCTAGAAGGCTGAAAATGAAGCTTCAAGAAGGTTAAAATGATAGGAATTAATTTGGGTCAAAGTTGACAAGTGTCACACTTTGATTGGAAGTCAAATTTTGTTCTTTTCTCTCTTATTTTTGGTCCAATATTTCGGCTGCCTTGAGGATATTTTGGGGGCTGGTTTTAATCAATTAATAGCAAGGAGATTAAGGTAATAAAGTAGTGTTCAAGTTGTGCACTCACTCGGTAACAAACGGTGCCCGTCGGTTCAACCCGTTTTTTCTTAAATCGCGTATACTAGGGTTTTAGCTTATAATTCACTAACTTATGATTCTTACTTCTAATCACACACTTAATATCATCTAAACTCACCCTTAATCACCAAATTTAGTGCACACATCTTACGAAGTGATCACACGGTCAAAATACGCAAAAAACCTAATTTACCTGGACTAAGAACCTAAAGGGAAAACCCTTGATTCTATGGTTGATTGCAATTGTTAGGACTTGCAAATTTCTTATATTTTTCTCAAAAAATTCCATTTTATTTGAAAATTATTTGGCAATTATTATTCTATACTATCCTACTATTCAATCACCTTAGAAAAGTGCCAATAATCATAGAAAATTAGGGTTTTCCTTTCCGATTTCAATTCGAAGTGAAATAGGATTTTTCGTGTATCCGTAGTGTAATTATCCGGTACGGAGTAAGGATCAAATTTGGTGCTTAAGAGTGAATTTTAGGTGAGAAATAATATGTGATTAGAAGCAATGATAAAAAAGTTAGTAAATAGGAAGAAAAAAAACCTTAGTACGTGTGATTTAAGAAAAACGGTGTGAACCGACGTGTACCGTGCACTACCGATTGAACACACCACTTGACCACCATTTTCTTACCATATAAGCTCATTACTATTTGTGCAAAATATCCCCTCATTCTCAGCTAGCTTTGGCCGAAAATGTTGACCAAATTTGCAAGGAAAAGAAAAAAAATGAGTGGAAATTGGTGATGCCACTTGTTGGGCATCTAGGGCCTTGACCAAGACCAAATTGTCTTGCCTTCTTATCACCATTTAGCTTCTTTTCTTCATCATTTTCTGCTGCTTTGGCCGAGAGAGAGGGAGAGAAAAACCAAGGGAGAGATACACCAATCCATCTTGAAATTGAGTCACTTAAGTGAGGAAACAAGAAACTAAACCGATTAAAACCTTCTTTGAGTGTTTAGCTAGTGGTGTGTTGGTGAAAGTTTGGAAGGAAAAGCTAGGGCTGCTCTTGGTAGTAACTTTAGTAAGGTAATAATGCTAATTTACCATTTCTTACTCTTAATCTTGCTTAACTTGGCATAGCACCTTAAATTTGTGGTGGATAATAGCTATTATAATGATTTGGATGGATATAGTGTATGTTCTTGAGTTACATGAGTTAGGATTTGAAGGATTTTCTACCTACATTTGCTGTATGGATAGTATATGTTGTATCTAAGCTTATATAAGAGGTTGTGGTAGTGATTGAAGCAAGAAATGAAGAAAGTTTCCTTTGAAACCGTAAAATTTCAGATTTCTGGAAAATTGCAGTTCAGTTCTGTCTGGTTCCAGTTCATGATGTTAGAAGCTGAATTATGTGATGCCCCACATCTCCCTAAGGCGGACCAAAGGGTATCCGCGGACGCCTGCCCAGCTCTCGCCAGGACTCAAGCAATTCCATTCAATTTAAAACCGAACTAAACACTTCGATGAGAGCAACATGAATACAATAATGCGGAAGCGTTCAAGCTTAACAAGTCACTTAATGTATAACCAGTACATTGGGTAATCATAAAACGACTTAAATTCAAAGTACACATCAGGGCCCAAACTTTTCAAGTTTACAATTTCCAAAAGTACAACCCAAACCAGGGCCTATTCAAAATATATAACAGGAGTCTTAACAAAAGTACAACGGATGGTTTCTCCAAATTTCTCCAAGATTCGGTCCTGTTAAGGAAAAAAACAAAACTATAGGGTGAGCTAAACGCTCGTGAGGCCAAGAACCACATGCAAGCACTTTGTCAAATATCAATCCCAAATTTAATAAATAAAATCACGTCTTTTCAATAATCAATCATTCAAACAGGAAAAGTAATCAGAAACAATTCAAGGATATAGTAGCTCTCAGGAGCTAAATTCCACTTGCTCTGCCGATGACATTCGTATACCTTCCCGCGTTGACCCTCCTGTCAACCAGGTCGGTATTTCCATCTCCGTAGATCACCACTTACTTCCCTCCGTCCACCGTACACCCCAAGGGCCCACAAGTCATTTATAAGGCGATACTCCAGGAGTATGCCAAGCAGGACCTCTCATTAGGTCGAGCTTATATAAATCTCATGGCTCCCCCAAGTTCCCTACCAAGCCCATTGCCGGCTCGAGTCCAAGGACGGCCTATGAGTTTGGGCGTCCCCCATTCATTAGAAAGTCGAGGAGGTTCACTCCAACGACACATGCATTCATGACACACTTGACACTCACCGAGCAATTCAATAAGAATTATTTTCTGGGAGTTCAAGTGTCCACTGTGAGATCCTCTTGAAGGTCTCCTTGTGCGCCTGGCAATTAACAGTGGATAATCACACAACTAACCCACTTATCAAGAAGATTGTACACTAGTACAATCTAAGGATTATTTCGCCAAAGGAACCTCAATTACACGTAAATAGAGGTTCAACTTGCCTTTTATTATGTACAATATTATTTGAATTTTTATCATGAAAGTCGCGAGCAAAACGTTTAAGAATATCAAAAGAATAAAGAGTTCTTGAAAAACTCTATTTCTTTGAAATTGGAAAATTTTCAGTTTTATTATGAATTTTTGAAAAATCGTAAATCGCTCGGTATAAGTCAAGAATTGGAAAACTTTATACCGTTGGAAACCTCTTAGAAAGTACTATAAGTTCCTAGAAGACACTTTTCAATGAATCGAAGTGAAAAGTGTTCAAAAATGAGCTTGAAGATGCAGGATTGGTTTACATGGCAGAATTAAGTTGGATTTCGGCCAACTTTGGAAATTCGGCACGATTCACACGTTGCAAACCGGCCTCTGAAATTTGTAGCTCAATTAGTGTTACAAGTGAGGTTTATAACAAAACAAGCGGATCAAGGATCGGAGTTTCGAGTACTGAGATACGGTAGCCCGAAGTTGGGGAAATTCAAGACCGGAGGAGAATTTCCAGATTTGAACCTCCAACTTTAGCAATTTAATTGGGTATCGAAACGAACTTGTATTGCTACCAAAATTGGCAGTATTTTACTCCCATATGAAAGGTACCGTTCTATCAAATTTCAGGGAAAAATACCTTCAGTAAGATAGTTAATTAGTCAACCAAAGTTCAGGAAAATTATAAGGCAATCTGCCTTGAGACTTTCATTACCCATTTCAAAACGTTTAATCAAGCAAACTATCCAATCATGGTTCATTTGTGAAATAAAGGCCTAAGAAACATCCATAATGCCTTTGGTAAGTGTTTAGTATCATGAACATCAATTAACAAGTTCACTCCAAGATCTTGTTCCAAACCAGTCCAACATTAGGGTTTGTCCAAAACAGAGCAGTCCACTTGTTTCAGTCACAACTCAGTCAATTTAACTCGGAATGAGGTATGGTTTATGGAGTTGGAAAATAAATTCATAGGATTAAAATATCACAGAAGAAATTGTTTCCAAATTCGGCACCCATCTGGTTCAAAATCGGGCATCAAGTTGCTGCCTGAACACTTCATTCCAGATGAACAGAGCAACAGGACAGCGAACTTAAAACTTTTGGTTCGGCTTGCTCACAAAGAATCAGAATGTGCATTATATACCCAATTAAAACCAGGAATGTCTAGTTTCAAACGCCACCAACGGTACATGATTTCGACATCCGAGGACAGAGTTATAGCCAAAATACTACCACTGGTCAGAATCATACGCGAACAGTTTTCCAGATTTGCTAGTTTCTCAAGAAAATTCATTTGCTCAATCAAACCTCAATATTTTCCAATGAAATTTTTCACACATCTAATACATCCTATAAACATCCAATTCAAGCTATTAGACCATTAAAAATTGGCCTCGAAATGGCAGAACATGGCAGGGGTAAAATCGGAAGTTTTTGCTTCTTACACCCAATGAAGTTTCTACTAATTACCCACCACTAATGCATCATTTTAACCACTAAACCAACAATATAACCACCATCAATCATCAAATCAGCAACAACAACCCAAGTGTGGGAATTCAAAGAGCCCACAATCACATTTTTACACCATACACAAGCTAACCAAATGCATGCATGAACTTAACAAGGTAAGATAGCTTCCAAACTTCAAGTTTCCAAGAGTGGATCATCACTTACTTTGGGTTGATGTTCAGCAGAATTTTCAGCCCTCTATTACCCCAGAAAAACCGTGATTTCCAGCCCTTGTTTGCAGCTCAAAATGCTCCTCAAGTATCAAGCTAAGTGTGGTGCAAGTTTGGTTGAATTTGGAGATGATTTGGGGTGGTTTTGAGTGAAATTTGTGAGCAGAAATTTTGAAGCAAATGAGTTAGAGAGAGAAGAGAGCTGGTCGGCAATGAGGAGACAGAAGATGGAGAGAAATCTGATTTCCTTTAGCTTCCAAGAGAAGGTGAAATAAGTGGTGGAAATTCACCCAAAAGGCAACTCTCATTAGGGGCCGTTTGGTGCGATTACGGCTCGATTTTCTCGCGCGTTTGGTTCACTAGTGCACTAAACCTCCAATGCATTAATATTCATGTAAGTATTATTCACTCTTAATTGTCCCGAAATAAGGGTCTAAAGTCCCTCAAATAAAGTCGCGCGTGTGAAAACGCGTACCGTCAAATTTAACGTCATAACGCGAAACTTCCGAGAAATTCTTATAACGATTGCACTACTAACTATCATTTGAGTATTTATTCATAAGATTACCTATTTTAGGACCATTGTATAAGTCTCCAATATTCCAAGCTTATTGTGCTACTACGCGGATAAAATCTCCAAACACTATTCACTATTTTTACTAAACGCGCTCCAGGTAATTAATTTTCGAAACGAATCATTTTAAAAATATAACGAAATTATATTACCATGTATTTAGGTCTAATAAGACTAGAAAATATTCCTTGGAAATAAAATCCAATTAAATAATTTATTAAGCCATAAATTAGGCATAAAATAATAGTTTTTACGAGTCCTCACATCCTCTTCCCCTTAAGAAAATTTCGTCCTCGAAATTTACCTTGGTTGGTGAACAAGTCTGGATACTTCTCTCTGATTGTCTCTTCAACTTCCCATGTTGCCTCCTCTACTCCATGGTTCTTCCATAGAACTTTCACTAGTGGTATCTGCTTGTTCCTCAATTCCTTCACTTTTCGATCCAGAAGTTTTACCGTCTCTCCTCATAGGTCAGGGTTTCATTGATCTCAATATTCTCTGGTTGTAAAACATGAGAGGAGTCCGGATGATATTTCTTAAGCATGGACACATGAAACACGTTATGAATACGAGATAAGCTCGGTGGTAATTCCAGCTTATAGGCTACATTCCCAACTCGCTGAATAATCTTATAAGGCCCTACAAACCTTGGTTGTAGTTTCTTCCCTTTTCCGGACAGGAAACTTGCTTTTAAAGGCGTAATCTTGAGAAATACCATATCTCCAACAGTGAACTCCAAATCCTTCCTCCGATTGTCGGCATAACTTTTTTGTCTACTCTGAGCGGTTTGAATTCTTTGCCGTACCAATTTTACCTTTTCATTAGCCTCCTCAATCCAAGATACGGTAGTCGGGTCTAAAATTTTCCGTTCACCTACTTCATCCCAACAAATTGGAGATCTACACTTCCGACCATAAAGCGCCTCATACGGGGCCATCTGAATAGAAGAGTGAAAACTATTATTGTAGGCAAATTCCACTAACGTTAAAAACTTACTCCAATTCTCTCCAAAATCCAGTACACAAGTCCTCAACATGTCTTCAAGAGTTTGAATTGTTCTTTCAGATTGTCCATCAGTCTGGGGATGATAGGTGGTACTAAAGTTTAACTTAGTCCCCAACACTTCTTGCATCTTTTGCCAAAATCTCGAAACAAATCTTGGATCCCTATCCGACACAATACTCACCGGTATACCATGTAGTCTGATGATCTCATCCAAGTACAACTTGGCCAACTTCTCCAATGGATATTTCATATTAATCGGCAGAAAATGAGCCGATTTAGTCAATCTATCTACTATCACCCAAATGGCATCATGGCCTCTCTGTGTCCTTGGTAAGCCTGATACAAAATTCATGGTAATATTTTCCCATTTCCACTCAGGTATTTCTAGAGGTTGCAAAAGCCCAGATGGTTTCTGATGTTCGGCTTTAACCTGTTGACAAACCAAGCATGTCTGAACAAATTGGGCAATTTCCTTCTTCATATTTTTCCACCAATATAGACTTTTCAAGTCTTGGTACATTTTATTCCCTCCTGGATGTACTGTAAACTTTGATCGGTGTGCCTCTTCCAAAATTTCTTTTCTAAGCCCTTCATCCTTTGGCACAACTACCCGATTTCGAAATCTCAATATTCCATCTGATCCCAAATTGAAATCGGTCTGGTCTCCCATCTTAACTTTCTCCACCAACTTTTGCACTTCAGGGTCCTTTTCCTGAGATTCCTTGATGCGTCCCATCAAAGTGGAGGTTATCACAATATTTCCCAAAATTACTTTCCTTGGTTCTAATCGAGGATTCCAATAGCTAACTTCCTCTAACAACTGAAATTCCTTAACCATCAATCCAGCCATTTGTACCTGACGGCTCAAAGCATCGGCCACTACATTGGCCTTTCCAGGGTGGTACTTAATCGTACAATTATAATCTTCCAGAAATTCCATCCATCTACGTTGCCTCAAGTTCAGCTCCTTCTGAGAAAATAAGTACTTAAGGCTTTTGTGATCTGTGAAAACCTCAAAGGTTACTCCGTACAAATAGTGTCTCCATTTCTTCAAAGCAAAGACCACAGCCGCTAACTCCAAATCATGGGTCGGATAATTTCCTTCATGCGGTTTCAATTTTCTAGAGGCATAAGCTATCACTTTATCATTTTGCATCAAAACACATCCCAAACCTTCCTTAGAAGCATCAGTGTAAACTACAAAACTATCCCGTCCATTAGGTAGAGCTAGAACAGGCGCTCTAGTCAACCGTCTTTTCAACTCCTAGAAACTTCCTTCACACTTAGGACTCCAAATAAATTTTCCATTTTTCTTGGTCAACTCTGTCATAGGTCCAGCAATTTTTGAAAAATCCTGGATGAATCTCCGGTAATACCTTGCCAATCCTATAAAACTCCGAACTTCCGTTGGGTTTTCCGGTCGTTTCCATTTCGAGACAGCTTCAACCTTAGCTGGGTCCACTTTAATCCCATCCTTAGAAATTATATGCCCTAGGAAAGTCACTTCCTTTAGTCAGAATTCACACTTGCTAAACTTAGCATATAACTGATGTTCCCTCAAGATTTGTAAAACAATTCTCAAATGCTTCTCATGATCCTTCGTATTCTTAGAATACACCAAGATATCATCAATGAAGATCACCACAAATTGATCCAAGTAAGGCTTAAAAACCCTATGCATTAAATCCATGGAAGTGCCAGGTGCATTGGTTAACCCAAAAGGCATTACTGCAAACTCGAAGTGCCCATACCTCGAGTTAAAAGCAGTCTTAGGTATGTCCTTCTCCAAAATCCTCAATTGATAGTAACCTTGCCTTAGATCCAACTTTGAAAACACTACCGCCCCTTGCAGTTGGTCAAACAGTTCATCAATGTGGGGTAGTGGGTATTTATTCTTAACCGTAACATCATTTAAGCCTCGATAATCCATACATAACCTCAAACTCCCATCTTTCTTCTTTACAAACAAAACTGGGGCTCCCCATGGGGAATCACTCTCCCGTATAAAACCCCGTCCCAACAAATCCTGTAATTGTAACTTCAACTCCTTTAATTCAGTTGGAGCCATCCTATATGGTGTCCTTGATATAGGTGCGGTTCCCGGAGTTACATCAATTTTAAAAGCTATTTCCCGTTCCGGGGGTAGAGACTCCAATTGTTCAGGAAAAACATCAGAAAATTCTGTCACTACTGGTGTGTCCTCCAGATTCACCTTATCGCTAGGGGTATTAATAAGAAAAGCCAAATATCCTTGAGCTCCCTTATTTAAAAATTTTCTAGCCCGAATTCCTGAAATAAGTGCAGACGAGGCTAACTTACCCCTCACATCCAGTTTCAGGGTTGCCTCCCCTGGAATACACAATTCTACAATTTTCGTCCTACAATTCAGTTGGGCATTATAACGGGCTAATCAATCCATCCCTAGGATCACATCATATCCTTTAATCGCTAGGCCTATCAAATCGGCCAGCAATTTTCTTTCCTTCACGCAGATTTCACTATTCTTATACACCAGATTAGCAATTAGACTTTTGTCCCCAGTGGGTGTTTTAACCTCCAAGTCATATGGTAACTTAATTGGCTTCAAGTCTATTCCACTCATGAAATCAGGGTTTACAAAAGAGTGTGTTGCACCCGGATCAATTAAAACCCTAGCTAGGCGGTGATAGATTGGAATTGTACCTTCAACCACCTCGGTCGCCTCTGGAACTTGTGGATAGTCCAATGCGTAGATCCTAGCCGGTACTTTCGGTCGACTCCCTCCGGCACTGGTCTGCTTAGAGGTTGATTTTTCAGGCCTCTGCAGGCTTCCCCCTATCTTCGACGATTTCGGACAATTTGCGATCTGATGCTCAGTGCTCCCACACAGCAAGCATTTTCCCAGCTTTCTCCAGTAGTCGTTCTCAGAGTGGTTGGATTTACCACAATACCCACAAGTAACTTGAGGGGTCACAGTCGATCCAACAGATGGTGCCCCCCTAACCTGAGTCGTCCCGCTACGACCTCCCCTCGATAGAGCTCCCCTAGAAGCTCCAGCAGTTCTCGTTCCTCCTTCCCCTCTTCCCTTTTTAGAAGGGTGTACAAACTTACTGGTCTGCCCAGAAGTGCGACTAGGAAAATTCCTTTTTCTGTTGTGAAAATTCCTCACTTGAGATCTTGCATTCTCAACCCTTTGCGCTTTCTCTAAAGCCTCAGTAAAAGTAGAGATTTGGGCTACAGCCAGGCCCTCCTGAAGTTCCACATTAAGTCCCTGTATGAACCTTCTAATCCTCCTCCGTTCATCGGCTACTAACTCAGGAGCGTATTTGGAAAGTTTAGTGAACTTCCCTTCATACTCTGCTACAGTAAGGGTTCCTTGTTTCAACTTAATAAATTCGTCCTCCATTTTCTCTTGGATCAAGGGCGGAAGAAACTTTTCATTAAACTCCCTTGTGAAATTCTCCCAAGTCCAAGGGGTTCGAGCCCTTTCCCATTTTCCTTTTATCAAATCCCACCAAGCACGGGCTACTCCCTCAAATTGGAAAGCAGCAAAGTTCACTCGTCTCTCCTCAGTGTAGTCTAGAGCAGCGAATATATTGGTCATCCTTTCTAACCAATTTTCTGCTATTTCGCGGTCAGGTTCACCCATAAACTTAGGCGGGTTAAATTTTAAGAATCTTTCCAGGGCTCTATCCTCTCCCCTATCCTGGCCCCCAGGTTGGTTAAATGGTTTAGGTGTGACGGCCCCACCTCCTCCTAAGGCGAACCAGAGGGTTTGGCGGGTCGCCTGCCCAACTCTCGCCAGGACTAACGATGCCGACTAGAACTATCTATAGCGATCCGGAACTTACAAACGAGTGTAAACAAGTCAAAATGGTAAAATAACCCAAAATAAAGAAAATGAAATTCGGAGTCGGCCATGAATAGTAACCGACCCGTCAGAACCCAACCGAAATAGCTAACAAACATTCACATCTGAACTTTAGCGTTTACAAATCAAAATGACATACAAAAGCTTTCAAAAGTTAATACATATACACGGTTTGCCAAATCAAAAGGGAAAACGCCCCAAAAGTACACTTAGGGTTTTAATACATGAGCTATACAAAAGATATGTTCAACTAGCTCAATTTGGCAGCCATTTGTCAAACCTAAACCAAAACGGTTTATTTTCCTGTACGGAAAACAAAAGGAACAGAAAGGGGTGAGCTTGCGCTCAATGAGGTACCAAACAGATAGCATTAAAATCATGGCATTTCACATTTAACAAATCAGATACACATGTCAGATGTAAAGCAAAGGAACCAATGATTCAAATCAGAAGGATACGGGTGGCTCTCAGGAGCCAAATTTCCAGCGCAGTACTTGATCCAAACCGGTTGACTCTCCGTCAACGTATATAGAACCAACGCGTCCGTAGACCCCTCTTAACACCGAATTCCGTCCACCAAACACCCCTTTACCGGGCCCGCTCACCTCAAACGAACAAAATGGTAATACTCGAGTATACCCGGAATCAAGGGTCTCAATACCCAAAATCCCCGAACAGACTACCGTGGTTCGTTATCTAATCGTCCAGGCCCTTGCCGGCCCGACTCGAATAACTTAGCCACAGGATTGAGCTCATAGGTCATAGAAATCCGAACAGATGCAGACACAGATAACAGATTCAAATTTTGCATAGTAAATTGGCATATGAACAGACTAGAGAACGAGTGTGATAAAGTACACCCTCGTCTCGAACAAATAAACAGATTGCAGAGCAGAAATCAAGTTAAACAGCAATGGAGGGTAGTGGTACACTCACCGGCTCAACTTCAAAAGTTTTTACTTCAGATTGGCCTTAATCGCCAAGAAACCCTAAAATAATCAAAATAAACCAATTGAAGGTTTCACATCCATAATCGAATAAACGGAATGCACAAATGAGGCTCGGCTACACGTCGTACGCCTTGCCAAAGAAATACTAATGCAAGGGTGGAAAACATGATTTTCTTGGAAACGAAAAGGTAACATGAAGACTTAGGCGCAAACAACCCAAAAGCCTTTCATTTCCACCAAAAGTCAAATCCAACTTAAAGGAACCAAACGGCCTAGAAAATCGGGCAGCACCTCCCCTAAAATTCTTAATTTTCCAGCCATTAAGGCTTCATTATTTCCTCAAATCAGTCCCAACATTTCACACAAAAGTCATCTCATTTACCAAAAGCCGTTCCCTAGGCTCAAAGTAGTACAAGTACAAAAGTTAGCTAGGAAATGACCGGAATGAGAGCGAGCCCTAAAACATGCAAACAAGTACATGGAGACTCGATAACGAGTCATAAACCAATGCCAATTATGACCCCAATAGGGTTCCATGAACATATACAAACATTAGAGAAAACCAGAAAATTCGGAAGTGCAATTAGCTTTGGCCTTGAAAAACAGTTTTTGACCTCTTTTTACGGTAACGGTACCAAATGCCCTATTATTATCGGATGAAGGTGTAAGACCCACCATTTCGAAGCTAAAAGACAGGGCTACAACATCACAGAAGGTCACTCAACCCAGTTTTGAGTGAAAACAGGTCAAAAATACAAGATACTACATCGAAAACGTAAAACAGATTCACCAAAATGCATTCTAGCGGAAACATCATAACTCAGGCTCTACAAGTCCAAATCCAGAAATTCCAAAACCAGCTGAAAGCTAAGAAACAGGACTAAATTTCTTCAGAAGGCCTCAACAACTAATTCGGAAGCAATCCAGACCAAAACAACCAGTAACAGTCGCAAATCCCAATTTCGGGTAAAACCAGAACAGCAATAGTAATTTCGACTTATCTCATTTTACACTACTCCGATTGACCTGCAATTTTGTAGGCACCTCTAAAATGTCATTTCCTACAACTTTCATGTTTTGAGCTAAGACCAATTCGGCCTCTATCTATGACCTAAAATTTCGGACAGAATGCTCCACTTAAGAACCCTAGGTTTTCAATTTTCTTCCAAAACAGAAATTGGTTGCAATTAATCACTTTTCCCACCTCCTTAAGTCATTAGAGACCATTTCTAATCATCCTAGATAGCCACACAATCATGCTTATATTTAAAACAGAAAAATCCCCAAAAATAATAAAACTTCATCATTTCAACCACAAATCAAGAAATAATCCATAAACTTGCATCTTCTACTTTCATTAATCATGATTTAAGCATCAATTAAAGGAGGGGGTGGTTCTTCACAACTTACCTTTAAAACAAGAGAGAGAGAGCTATGGGTCACCTTAACCTTCCAAATAACTTCACACAACAACTCACCACCACTACTTGAAGGTGTTTTATGGAGAAAAATCAAGGTTGGATGGTTGGTTTTGATGATTGAAGCAAGATTGAAGCCAAAACTTGAAGAGGTTTTCTTTCTTCCTTTGAGAGAGAGTGCCGGCACTTGAGAGGAAAGAATGGTGCAATTTTTGGTTAATTTTGTGATTTATTTGGTCAATGGTAAGACATGGAATAGTAGTCTTAAAGGTAACCCAATCAAATGGTGACACTTGTCACCTAATTTAATGCAAGTCTATCACTTTGTTTCCTCTCACATCAATCCAAATTTACAACCTCTAAATATCTCATAACACCCGATAAATTAATTCCAGTATCCAAAACTTAATTCAATTGGCCGAATTTTTCCGAACTTTTCGCACTAGTGGGTCCCACGTCCGGTATTCACTCTTAATTTCTCAAAACCTATTCAATACTAGAAAAATCATCTAAAAATTATATTTACTCATAAAATTTATCTAGAAAATTTTCCGGATACAGAAAGTGCAGAAAACAAATCATTGAAAATAAGAAAACCTAGGAATATAATAAAACCTAGAAATTGGAAAAATTACGGGTTCTCACACTCTCTCCCCCTTAAAGAAATTTCGCCCTCGAAATTTTCTCTTCAAAATTTAAAGTAACCAATGGCCTGTACCTTCTTCGTCTTCAGAGTCAGAAGAAACGAGATTCTGCATTCCAGTCCCTTTTCCACTTGACGGTCCAGGGTCAGTCTTGGTTGGTTGCTGGGTTCCTTTCTTTTCACGCGCTTTACTCGGGCATTGAGCAATTCGATGCTCGGCGCTCCCACAGCACAGACATCTCCCTCCTCTTTTCCAACAATTTTCTTCAAAACAATTGGATTTTATACAATAGCCACAATATGGGAGAGGAATTGGGGTCTGATCTCCTTGTGAGATATCCCTTAGTGGTCCTTTTCCCCTTGAGTTTCCTCCCAGCGTATCCTCCTTAAGTGTCTCCAGAATTGTCACACCCCTCGCTCCACGACCCTTCTTCGCCAAGGGCCTACCTTGCTCACCCTGTTCTGGCAATTTACCCCTTTTCTTGCCCCTTTTATTGGCATGGAAGATCATCCCCTGTGGCCTTACAAATCCTGCCCTTTGAGCTTCCTCTGGAGCCCCCATAGCAGCAGTGCTTTGTGCCATTGCTAAAGCCTCTTCGGAACTCCCTTCGTATTCCCTTTTTAGCTCTAAGTTCTGGTGTAAGAGCTCAATCTTTTCAGAATACTCGTGCCTCCATCGCCCTTCCCAGTATTCGGCTAGTCTTTTTTGAACCTCTATTTCGTCACGAAGTACCACGATCTCCTGATACATATTAACCCAATGTGCCATTTCACGGAGTCGCTGGAACTCAAATAATAGCCTGCCAGGCAAATCAATGGGTCATAATAAATTCTTAAGTAGGTGTGGTACTCTCAGTCCTGGTCTTTGTTCAACGGTTATTTCCCCTTTCTGCTCTTAATTCTTGACCTCGCTCAATTCCACGGCCACCACCATGACCACGACTACATCTTCCATTCATATTATATATATATATTATTTTATTTTATTATATATATTTTTTTTTCTCTCTTTTCTTTTCCCCCCTTTTCCCAAGGTAATTCAACGCATAACTACAGTGAAGTGACAAAAGTAATCAAATTCTAGCACACCAATTACACCAATGACATATGCACATATAACACACCATGTATCACGAAAACGGTTAATCAAATACACCAATACATGCCAAATTAGACAGATAATCCTATGCACAATACTCGAACCACTGTTATGTCATAGCGGTATCAAAGCAAATCAAGAGTAAAGGCGATATAGTCCCAGACCCAATTAAGATAACCCCGTCCGATCCCTTACATCACCTACTATGCAAACTAGATATCCAATAACCTCTTGGATTCATTCCAGCCGAACAAAGCCCATTCATGTTCCAAAAATGCAAATCTCACATACTTAACACCGCCTCAACTCTGAAGTACTCAGGCACAAGAATCCGAAATAAGACAATTCACCTCTCGAGCTGGCCAGTCCCAAGAGAAAACTATCTACAATCGAAATTCCCACCAGACGTACCGATCTATGATCCTCAGATACAACAAGAAAAGTTAAGGCCTATAACATTCACAATTCATAACTTATGCTCAAGTGAACACCTAGTCCTTTATACTCATTCACCACCTAGTCCAGGCTCACTCCGCGCAGAGACCACGCGAAGCAGGCTCTGATACCACTTGTGACGGCCCCACCTCCCCCTAAGGCGAACCAGAGGGTTTGGCGGGTCGCCTGCCCAGCTCTCGCCAGGACTAACGATGCCGACTAGAACTATCTATAGCGATCCGGAACTTACAAACGAGTGTAAACAAGTCAAAATGGTAAAATAACCCAAAATAAAGAAAATGAAATTCGGAGTCGGCCATGAATAGTAACCGACCCGTCAGAACCCAACCGAAATAGCTAACAAACATTCACATCTGAACTTTAGCGTTTACAAATCAAAATGACATACAAAAGCTTTCAAAAGTTAATACATATACACGGTTTGACAAATCAAAAGGGAAAACGCCCCAAAAGTACACTTAGGGTTTTAATACATGAGCTATACAAAAGATATGTTGAACTAGCTCAATTTGGCAGCCATTTGTCAAACCTAAACCAAAACGGTTTATTTTCCTGTAAGGAAAACAAAAGGAACAGAAAGGGGTGAGCTTGCGCTCAATGAGGTACCAAACAGATAGCATTAAAATCATGGCATTTCACATTTAACAAATCAGATACACATGTCAGATGTAAAGCAAAGGAACCAATGATTCAAATCAGAAGGATACGGGTGGCTCTCAGGAGCCAAATTTCCAGCGCAGTACTTGATCCAAACCGGTTGACTCTCCGTCAACGTATATAGAACCAACGCGTCCGTAGACCCCTCTTAACACCGAATTCCGTCCACCAAACACCCCTTTACCGGGCCCGTTCACCTCAAACGAACAAAATGGTAATACTCGAGTATACCCGGAATCAAGGGTCTCAATACCCAAAATCCCTGAACAGACTACCGTGGTTCGTTATCTAATCGTCCAGGCCCTTGCCGGCCCGACTCGAATAACTTAGCCACAGGATTGAGCTCATAGGTCATAGAAATCCGAACAGATGCAGACACAGATAACAGATTCAAATTTTGCATAGTAAATTGGCATATGAACAGACTAGAGAACGAGTGTGATAAAGTACACCCTCGTCTCGAACAAATAAACAGATTTCAGAGCAGAAATCAAGTTAAACAGCAATGGAGGGGAGTGGTACACTCACCGGCTCAACTTCAAAAGTTTTTACTTCAGATTGGCCTTAATCGCCAAGAAACCCTAAAATAATCAAAATAAACCAATTGAAGGTTTCACATCCATAATCGAATAAACGGAATGCACAAATGAGGCTCGGCTACACGTCGTACGCCTTGCCAAAGAAATACTAATGCAAGGGTGGAAAACATGATTTTCTTGGAAACGAAAAGGTAACATGAAGACTTAGGCGCAAACAACCCAAAAGCCTTTCATTTCCACCAAAAGGCAAATCCAACTTAAAGGAACCAAACGGCCTAGAAAATCGGGCAGCACCTCCCCTAAAATTCTTAATTTTCCAGCCATTAAGGCTTCATTATTTCCTCAAATCAGTCCCAACATTTCACACAAAAGTCATCTCATTTACCAAAAGCCGTTCCCTAGGCTCAAAGTAGTACAAGTACAAAAGTTAGCTAGGAAATGACCGGAATGAGAGCGAGCCCTAAAACATGCAAACAAGTACATGGAGACTCGATAACGAGTCATAAACCAATGCCAATTATGACCCCAATAGGGTTCCATGAACATATACAAACATTAGAGAAAACCAGAAAATTCGGAAGTGCAATTAGCTTTGGCCTTGAAAAACAGTTTTTGACCTCTTTTTGCGGTAATGGTACCAAATGCCCTATGATTATCGGATGAAGGTGTAAGACCCACCATTTCGAAGCTAAAAGACAGCGCTACAACATCACAGAAGGTCACTCAACCCGGTTTTGAGTGAAAACAGGTCAAAAATACAAGATACTCCATCGAAAACGTAAAACAGATTCACCAAAATGCATTCTAGCGGAAACATCATAACTCAGGCTCTACAAGTCCAAATCCAGAAATTCCAAAACCAACTGAAAGCTAAGAAAAAGGACTAAATTTCATCAGAAGGCCTCAACAACTAATTCGGAAGCAATCCAGACCAAAACAACCAGTAACAGTCGCAAATCCCAATTTCGGGTAAAACCAGAACAGCAATAGTAATTTTGACTTATCTCATTCTACACTACTCCGATTGACCTAAAATTTTGTAGGCACCTCTAAAATGTCATTCCCTACAACTTTCATGTTTTGAGCTAAAGCCAATTCGGCCTCTATCTATGACCTAAAATTTCGGACAGAATGCTCCACTTAAGAACCCTAGGTTTTCAATTTTCTTCCAAAACAGAAATTGGTTGCAATTAATCACTTTTCCCACCTCCTTAAGTCATTAGAGACCATTTCTAATCATCCTAGATAGCCACACAATCATGCTTATATTTAAAACAGAAAAATCCCCAAAAATAATAAAACTTCATCATTTCAACCACAAATCAAGAAATAATCCATAAACTTGCATCTTCTACTTTCATTAATCATGATTTAAGCATCAATTAAAGGAGGGGGGTGGTTCTTCACAACTTACCTTTAAAACAAGAGAGAGAGAGCTATGGGTCACCTTAACCTTCCAAATAACTTCACACAACAACTCACCACCACTACTTGAAGGTGTTTTATGGAGAAAAATCAAGGTTGGATGGTTGGTTTTGATGATTGAAGCAAGATTGAAGCCAAAACTTGAAGAGGTTTTCTTTCTTCCTTTGAGAGAGAGGGCCGGCACTTGAGAGGAAAGAATGGTGCAATTTTTGGTTAATTTTGTGATTTATTTGGTCAATGGTAAGACATGGAATAGTAGTCTTAAAGCTAACCCAATCAAATGGTGACACTTGTCACCTAATTTAATGCAAGTCTATCACTTTGTTTCCTCTCACATCAATCCAAATTTACAACCTCTAAATATCTCATAACACCCGATAAATTAATTCCAGTATCCAAAACTTAATTCAGTTGGCCGAATTTTTTCGAACTTTTCGCACTTGTGGGTCCCACGTCCGGTATTCACTCTTAATTTCTCAAAACCTATTCAATACTAGAAAAATCATCTAAAAATTATATTTACTCATAAAATTTATCTAGAAAATTTTCCGGATACAGAAAGTGCAGAAAACAAATCATTGAAAATAAGAAAACCTAGAAATATAATAAAACCTAGAAATTGGAAAAATTACGGGTTCTCACATCAGGACCCTGTCTCTCAGCTAGACGTTCTAGAATATCAGTCATCCTATTGATGGCAGTAGCCACTTGGTTACCCTCAATGTTTTCCTGTCCCTGGGTCGGTCCAGTTGCCGATCCCTGGTCATCCCCCTGAGGTTGGGCCTGTCTAGACGCTCGCCCACGGCCTCGACCACTCCTTAATCCTTCCATTAGTCTAAATATGCCTAGTGCAAGAAATAGATTAATTTAAGCAGAAAACAAGAAATATATCGAAATTAGAACTAACCAAGAAAGCATTGAAATTAACAATAATTTACATTCATAAGCATGTCAAGTTCGTACAATTAGCAAGTTAGGGACAATTCACAAAAATATAGCACACAGGTGCTCAAAAATATACTTTTAGTCACAGAAGACTAAAGTAAGTACAAGTGCCCAAAAGTAGGCCACACAAGCATGCAAAATACAATGGCCTCGGCACTCGCGTCACCCTAACTAGTCCTAACTGTACCAGTCAAAAGTCAAAAAGGGTCAACGACTAAGATCCTAGTCCATAGCAGGGCTATCAGGAGGAACCTCCTCCTCGGGATCCTCCTCCGCATCATTAGGAGTCACCTCAGCAGCGTCCTCAACCAATCTAGTCGCATCAGCCAAAATCTCGAAAGCCCGGGTACGGACATCCCATCCTAGCCTAGTAAGTCGAGCCCTAGTATCCCGATGCTCCTCATTAACCACTGCAGATGTGGCTACCTCAGCCTCCAGTACCTCCTCAAGCTCGGCAACCCGCTCACCCTGAGCGCTAACCATCTGCCTAAGCGCGTCTACCTCAGCCTGTAGATCGCGGTTGGCATCCACCAACTGACGACGCTCGTCGTCCAAAGCAAGCACCAAATGGTTCGGGTAGGCGAAAGTCAACCTACACGAACATCGAGGGTATCTATCATACGGTGAGTAGCGTACTCGAGCTCCTCCCGCTAGAGCTCGGTAGAAGATAGTCCTAAGGGGCTCGTAATGACCATTTGCATGGCCATTCCCGTTAGCTGCCGGGACTCCGTTTCCATCAGCCATCCCTGCAAAATAATAACAATAATAATATTTTTCAGGTTAGAAACTTAAATCACTACTCAGTTCCAATATCCTGCAATGCATGCCCATCTTAATCGTTGGTTCATCCCATTCGTCACATGAGGTAGGACTAACTTAGTTGCTAGCTCACCTCAAGTATCACTTAGGGTAGGATTAAGTCATCCCATATCGAGTCTTAAAGGTAGAGTATCTAATATGTCACCCATATAGACCTCTAACCTAGTGCTCTGATACCAACTGTGACGCCCCACATCTCCCTAAGGCGGACCAAAGGGTATCCGCGGACGCCTGCCCAGCTCTCGCCAGAACTCAAGCAATTCCATTCAATTTAAAACCGAACTAAACACTTCGATGAGAGCAACATGAATACAATAATGCGGAAGCGTTCAAGCTTAACAAGTCACTTAATGTATAACCAGTACATTGGGTAATCATAAAACGACTTAAATTCAAAGTACACATCAGGGCCCAAACTTTTCAAGTTTACAATTTCCAAAAGTACAACCCAAACCAGGGTCTAGTCAAAATATATAACAGGAGTCTTAACAAAAGTACAACGGATGGTTTCTCCAAATTTCTCCAAGATTCGGTCCTGTTAAGGAAAACAAAACTATAGGGTGAGCTAAACGCTCATGAGGCCAAGAACCACATGCAAGCACTTTGTCAAATATCAATCCCAAATTTAATAAATAAAATCATGTCTTTTCAATAATCAATCATTCAAACAGGAAAAGTAATCAGAAACAATTCAAGGATATAGTAGCTCTCAGGAGCTAAATTCCACTTGCTCTGCCGATGACATTCGTATACCTTCCCGCGTTGACCCTCCTGTCAACCAGGTCGGTATTTCCATCTCCGTAGATCACTACTTACTTCCCTCCGTCCACCGTACACCCCAAGGGCCCACAAGTCATTTATAAGGCGATACTCCACGAGTATGCCAAGCAGGACCTCTCATTAGGTCGAGCTTATATAAATCTCATGGCTCTCCCAAGTTCCCGACCAAGCCCATTGCCGGCTCGAGTCCAAGGACGGCCTATGAGTTTGGACGTCCCCCATTCATTAGAAAGTCGAGGAGGTTCACTCCAACGACACATGCATTCATGACATAACATTTCATTTCATTCATTCATTCAATACATTTCATTCATTCATTTGAAATTCGAATGAGTGCGATAAAGTACGCACCCGCCCTTATTCTTAAAACTTCCAACAATTACCACAAATAAGCAAGTATCAAATTTCACACACTTGACACTCACCGAGCAATTCAATAAGAATTATTTTCTGGGAGTTCAAGTGTCCACTGTGAGATCCTCTTGAAGGTCTCCTTGTGCGCCTGGCAATTAACAGTGGATAATCACACAATTAACCCACTTATCAAGAAGATTGTACACTAGTACAATCTAAGGATTATTTCGCAAAAGGAACCTCAATTACATGTAAATCGAGGTTCAACTTGCCTTTTATTATGTACAATATTATTTGAATTTTTATCATGAAAGTCGCGAGCAAAACGTTTAAGAATATCAAAAGAATAAAGAGTTCTTGAAAAACTCTATTTCTTTGAAATTGGAAAATTTTCAGTTTTATTATGAATCTTTGAAAAATCGTAACTCGCTCGGTATAAGTCAAGAATTGGAAAACTTTATACCGTTGGAAACCTCTTAGAAAGTACTATAAGTTCCTAGAAGACACTTTTCCATGAATCGATGTGAAAAGTGTTCAAAAATGAGCTTGAAGATGCAGGATTGGTTTACATGGCAGAATTAAGTTACAAACCGGCCTCTGAAATTTGCAGATCAATTAGTGTTACAAGTGAGGTTTATAACAAAACAAGCGGATCAAGGATCGGAGTTTCGAGTACCGAGATACGGTAGCCCGAAGTTGGGGAAATTCAAGACCGGAGGAGAATTTCCAGATTTGAACCTCCAACTTTAGCAATTTAATTGGGTATCGAAACGAACTTGGATTGGTACCAAAATTGGCAGTATTTTACTCCCATATGAAAGGTACCGCTCTATCAAATTTCAGGAAAAAATACCTTCGGTAAGATAGTTAATTAGTCAACCAAAGTTCAGGAAAATTATAAGGCAATCTGCCTTGAGACTTTCATTACCCATTTCAAAACGTTTAATCAAGCAAACTATCTGTGACGGCCCCACCTCCCCCTAAGGCGAACCAGAGGGTTCGGCGGGCCGCCTGCCCGGCTCTCGCCGGGACTCAGTCGTTCACTAAAGTCCTCAAATGAATTACAAGAATAAACCTCAAATATACATCACATGGTCCACAAATATACATCCAAGTCTCCAATAATTACATGTCACAAATGCAGCGGAAACTAATTCCCAACTATACATCAAATGATTCCAAATCCGAAACTGTACAAGATATAGGCCATCCATTCACGTGAATAAGCACAACAAGTCCTGCCTTTGCCTTGAGCCCTGTGGAGGGGAATAAAATATTTTTGGGGTGAGCTAGAAGCTCAGCGAGTAACCAGAAAATCAGTAATCAAATAGTTTTCACAAAAATTCATTTCATTGATGTCATGGTTCAGAAATCAGATGTACGTATTTTTGCTCTCGTGAGCCAGTGAAATCATTGTAATGTTTTAGAAGTTCAATAAGTAACCGGGGGTAAAAATGTAATTTTGTTACAGGTCAACATTTGCACAGTGAGAGTAAAACAAAAGCAGAAAATGACACCACATGGTAATTCCACAAAGCTCAATGAGCTAAAATCTCAATGAGGTTCCGAACATGAAATTTCATAACAAAGCCAACACATTAACCATCAATAATCAATAATTCAAGAAACATTTACAATGGAAAGCGATAGTAACATATTCATTAAAAGGATACCGCTCACATGGAGCTATTCATTTGTTCGTTCCCCGGACATTTCCCCTTATTCCTCCAATTATTTGAAAATTTCATTTTTATAAATAAACCCTCGTTCATCTTTTTATTCGTTCATCCCCTTTTCCGGACGTTGACCGGACTCCACCCATCCGACGTTGGCCGGACTCCACCCATCCGGACGTAGCCGGACTACAAGGTAATACTCGAGTATACCAAATTCACCCAGGGTCACCATATCGCCCGACCGAGTCCGCTTCTGGCTCGAGTCGATCGGTAACGAAGGGCAGTGGCCAGTTCAGCCAAAAGGCTTACATCATGCGCAACTAGCATTTAATCATTAATCATTGAAAATTCATATTTATTTAGGTCGAGTGCGATAAAGTACACACTCGCCTAGAAAACTCGTTTTAACAATCATCGAAAGTACTTAACACATTTTCAATTAATAATGACAAGCCAATAAGTCAAGAATTACAGCAACCAAGGGACACTCATATGCAAGTACGCATGATATGCAAGAAAACAGTTCAAAAGTAACTTTTGGAAACAGTTTAAAAGTAAATAATGCAGGAAACGGTTCATAAAGAACTTCAGAAATAGTTTGAGGTCACTCACCTCAATGGCTCAGAAATCATCCATCATGTATCATTGCCTTGCTCAAACCCAAGTCTTAGATCACAAACTCAATGCAAACTAGTCCTTTAAAAGTTCGGACAGCACTTCCCCTGAATTTGCTTACTTTTCCAGCCGTCAAGGTTTCATTATTTCCTCAGCCAGTTCCAAAGTCACACAAATAAGTTCATCCAATAGCCATTCAGCAAGCTCCAAGTAGTACTAGTACAAGTCAAGCTAGGAAAAGTCCGGAAATGAAGGTTAAGCTCAAAACCAGAAAAACAGTTTTGACGTCATTTTGCGGTAATGGTACCAAAGGCTCTACGATTGTCGGATGAAAGTGCAAGACCCACCGTTTCGAAGCTATGGAACAGGGCTACAACAATGTAGAAGGTCACTCAGTCCAAATCCTAGCACAACTAGGTCAAATTTGCCAAATACTCAACTGGAAACACCAAAAAACAGGTTTACAAATCACATAATGCTGTAATTACTATAACTCAGTCTATACAGGTCCAAATGCCAAAATTCCAAAGGCATATGGTAGCTAAGACATCCAGCTACATTTCATCAGAAGACACCAACACCTAAATCCAAAGAAATTCCAGTCAAAACAACCAATTACAGTCGCAAATCCCAATTTCGGGTAAACCAGAACAGCAATAGTAATTTCGAATTTTCTCATTCCACACTACTCCGAATGACCTGAAATTTTGTAGGCACCTTTAAAATGTCATTCCCTACAACTTTCATGTTTTAAGCCAAGGCCAATTCGGCCTCTAACTAGGAGCTATAAAACCGGACAGAATGTAGCTTCACAAAACCTAATTTTCTGAAATTTCTTCCAAAACAGAAATTGATTGCACTTAATCACTTTTTCCACCTCCTAGAGTCATTAAACATCATTTCCAATCATCATACATGACCACCCAATCATATCCCTATGAAAACAGAAAAATCTCCAAAAATAATAAAACTTCACCAATTCAACCAAACTCAAGAAATAATCCATGAAATTGCATCTTATAACACCACTAATCATGAATTGAACATCATTAGAGGAAGGAGAGGTGTTCATCCACCACTTACCTTAGCAAAACAAGAGGGAGAGCTACTTGTCACCTTAAGCTTCCAAACAACTTCACCAAACAACTCACTATCACTAAAAGAAGAGGTTTTATGGAGTAGAAACTAGATCAAGCAAGTGTTTTGGAGGATTTGAGCTAGATAATTGCCAAACTTTGAAGAGGTTTTTCTTCCTTCTTTGCTAGAGAGAGAATCAGCCAAGAGGTTGAAGACAAAAATGAATTTTGTGTGATTTTTGAGATATTTAAGCAATTGGTCAAAAAGTCAAGAAAATGAATAGTAAGTCATAAGCTATTTCCAATACAATGGTGACACTTGTCACCTCCATAAATGCAATCTTATCTTTTCTTTTTCCTCTCACATCAATCAATTCACATCCTCTACTTATCCCTTAACACCCGATAAATTTTACACAGTATCCGCAATTTAACCTAATTGGCCGAATTTTTCCGAACTTTTCGCACTTGTGGGTCCCACGTCCGTTATATATTCTTAATTTTCTAAAAACTCTCCAATACTAGGAAATTCATTTTAAAACTATTTTTGCTCATAAACTTTATCTGGGGAATTTCTCTAATCAAGAAAATGTAGAAAAGGCGGGCGATTAAAAAAAAAATATAAATCCTAGAAAATTAGAAAATTTCCGGGTTCTCAAACTCTTTTTTTTTCGGGGCGTCACACTATCCAATCATGGTTCATTTGTGAAATAAAGGCCTAAGAAACATCCATAATGCCTTTGGTAAGTGTTTAGTATCAAGAACATCAATTAACAAGTTCACTCCAAGATCTTGTTCCAAACCAGTCCAACATTAGGGTTTTTCCAAAACAGAGCAGTCCACTTGTTTCAGTCACAACTCAGTCAATTTAACTCGGAATGAGGTATGGTTTATGGCGTTGGAAAATAAATTCATAGGATTAAAATATCACAGAATAAATCATTTCCAAATTCGGCACCCATCTGGTTCAAAATCGGGCATCAAGTTGCTGCCTGAACACTTCATTCCAGATGAACAGAGCAACAGGACAGCGAACTTAAAATATTTGGTTCGGCTTGCTCAAAAAGAATCAGAACGTACATTATATACCAAATTAAAGCCAGGAATGTCTAGTTTCAAACGCCACCAACGGCACATGATTTCGACATCCGAGGACAGAGTTATAGCCAAAATACTACCACTGGTCAGAATCATACGCGAACAGTTTTCCAGATTTGCTAGTTTCTCAAGAAAATTCATTTGCTCAATCAACCCTCAATATTTTCAATGAAATTTTTCACACATCTAATACATCCTATAAACATCCAATTCAAGCTATTATACCATTAAAAATTGGCCTCGAAATGGCCGAACATGGCAGGGGTAAAATCGGAAGTTTTTGCTTCTTACACCCAATGAAGTTTCTACTAATTACCCACCACTAATGCATCATTTTAACCACTAAACCAACAATATAACCACCATCAATCATCAAATCAGCAACAACAACCCAAGTGTGGGAATTCAAAGAGCCCACAATCACATTTTTACACCATACACAAGCTAACCAAATGCATGCATGAACTTAACAAGGTAAGATAGCTTCCAAACTTCAAGTTTCCAAGAGTGGATCATCACTTACTTTGGGTTGATGTTCAGCAGAATTTTCAGCCCTCTATTACCCCAGAAAAACCGTGATTTCCAGCCCTTGTTTGCAGCTCAAAATGCTCCTCAAGTATCAAGCTAAGTGTGGTGCAAGTTTGGTTGAATTTGGAGATGATTTGGGGTGGTTTTGAGTGAAATTTGTGAGCAGAAATTTTGAAGCAAATGAGTTAGAGAGAGAAGAGAGCTGGTCGGCAATGAGGAGACAGAAGATGGAGAGAAATCTGATTTCCTTTAGCTTCCAAGAGAAGGTGAAATAAGTGGTGGAAATTCACCCAAAAGGCAACTCTCATTAGGGGCCGTTTGGTGCGATTACGGCTCGATTTTCTCGCGCGTTTGGTTCACTAGTGCACTAAACCTCCAATGCATTAATATTCGTGTAAGTATTATTCACTCTTAAGTGTCCCGAAATAAGGGTCTAAAGTCCCTCAAATAAAGTCGCGCGTGTGAAAACGCGTACCGTCAAATTTAACGTCATAACGCGAAACTTCCGAGAAATTCTTATAACGATTGCACTACTAACTATCACTTGAGTATTTATTCATAAGATTACCTATTTTAGGACCATTGTATAAGTCTCCAATATTCCAAGCTTATTGTGCTACTACGCGGATAAAATCTCCAAGCACTATTCACTATTTTTACTAAACGCGCTCCAGGTAATTAATTTTCGAAACGAATCATTTTAAAAATATAACGAAATTATATTATCATGTATTTAGGTCTAATAAGACTAGAAAATATTCCTTGGAAATAAAATCCAATTAAATAATTTATTAAACCATAAATTAGGCATAAAATAATAGTTTTTACGAGTCCTCACAAATTAGGCTTAGCATAAAACATAAAAGCTGTAGAGAATGATATTTTATGGTTACCTACGAAAGTTCAGCCCAATCGGAGCAACATAGCCTATGAAAAGACCAAAATACCCTCACTGCCCTAGGATGCATCCAGTGATCCGTTTTAGACAGTTCATCCAATTGACCATGTCTATTCACTATGATCCATGCTGATTTAGCCATTTTCCAAAACATGAATGTTTTATTACTTTGTCTTAGATTTTCAACGCCTCCAAGAACGCCTTAAACGGACTTTGGTAGCCTGAGATATGGCCATTTAAAGGTAGTACGGTTAATTAGCCGATTAGTTGGAATTTGGTTCTGGGAATTGGAAATTTGACTAGGTTGCACTGGAATTTGGACTAAGTGGCCTTCATCAAAATTGTAGCCCTCTGTTTTAGCTTCGAAATGGTATAAATTATATCCCAATCCGATAAGCGTAGCTTTGGATGTGTCCGTTACGGAAAACCCGTCAAATCTATTTTTTGTTAAACTTTATTTCCGCACATGTCGTTAGCTTGATTTTCGTACTTGTATTACTTTAGGCCTATTGAACGGCTATTGAAATGAATTTGTGTTGTGTGTAACCTTGGGTTTGATTGAGGAAAAGAATGAAGCCATAAATGGCTGGAAATAGGAAAATACAAAGGGCATGCTGCCCAAATTTATGCTCGAGAACTAGAGAAATATACTTGCGATTTGAGTAAGGGTTAAGAGTGATTACTACTTGAACCATCTAGGATACTTGTGTCTTCTTGTTCCGAGGTATATAGGTAAGGACTTGGCTGAACTTGTACCCTTGGGAAATAAAATAATGACTGCCCGGAGTATGTTTTCCTTGTACTTTCGAATCAAATGGCATTTCCAAGTATAAATGTTACAAAGTTTTATCGTTTAAAAAGCGAGCAAGTGTTTCACGACCATTCTCCAAGTGAATTTCAATTTCTTGATTCTTATTGAACGAAACGTCTAAGTTTCAAACCTTAGTCGATTTTCAAAGTTCTTAAGTCAAGTTTTTTTGCAGATTTGGACTCCAAACCCGGAGTACCACCCAGACACGAACACTAGAGGCACTATTTTTGGTGAGTGCTTCCAAATATCTGATTAAACTTGATATTTGTGATTTATCTGTGACCAATATGATTACATGATATATAAGTGATTTGATAGGGCAAGGGTGTACTTTATCGCACTTGTCCTAACCAGATTTGTTCTTGTTTATCGATTTCACTTGACTTGTTCTACATGCATATGAATTGTATCTTGTCTGGAATTCCAAAAACCCTGTGGCTAGTTAATCGAGCCGAGCCGGCAAGGGCCTGGTCGATTACATAACGAACCCTGGGTAACTAGTAATGTCGAGTGGAGATAACAAGAATGTTATCTCCTCGGCTAATCGGTATACTCGAGTATTACCACTCGTGTTTCGTGTGGTGTGCGAGCCCGGAAAAGGGGGTTGATCGGTGGATGGAGACTGGCGTGAAGTGGGGTTTTATTTCTGGACTAGTTTATTACTTGAAAGTTGACGGAGTGTCAACTACTAATCGATCAAGCTGGGATGGAGCCGAGACATGAGCCACTGTATCCTTACATGTGAATGTGATCCGTATATTTCTTGACTACCTGAAGTATTATATCTTTGATTGGACTTGTTTGCTCGCTATTTCACTGTCATACTGTTTGTAAGGATCGAAGACAACCTAAGAGGGGGGGTAAATTAGGTTATTTAAAAACAAGCCAAGATATGAGTTACCCCCCTTTTTTTCGACCTAGTTTTCTTTTTCAAGAGGACCTCTGAAAAGCAGTTAAAGGATTAGCACAAGTAATTTGTGAGTAAAACAGGTAAGCAATATATATATATAGCATGACAGTAAATGAATGGATGGAATTGCAAACCAAACTTCAAACTTGACTAAGTTTGAATATCACTTTATATATATCAAGCTTCTTCAATATGATCAACTTTCAACCAATCTCTTGTGTACAAATGAAGGATCACTTCCTCCTTGCCTCAAGTCTCACCCGATCAAGCAAGGAAGTTTTACAATCGCACGGATAACCCTCACAAAGCTACACTATTGAAGAAATTGAATCACACTTGAAAAGCTAAATGGAGATTACACAACTAAGAGTACAAATCTTCTTTTTGGAGTATTCACACACTTGAATCACTCAAGATCTGATGTAGACTTAATGTGTAAAAATTATTTTGAGGAGTTGACTAATCCCAATTTATAGGGGAGCTAAAAATTCTTCAATTAATGCTGTCAATGGATAGAAGGTAGCTGGAAGGTCAACTAGCCGTTGGTAGTGTCGGGCGTCCGGTGCTCTGAATTTCTGCGTCCGAACAAAGACAGTGAGTTCAAGATGATTTCTAGCAATTCTTAGGACATTCGGTCCCTCCACAGTATATGTCCGAAAGTAAACTTGCAAATCCTTCTTTATTTCTTTCGGACGTCCGATGCTCCAGTGTTTTGCGTCCGAAGAGCAGCAACGTTTGTCGGACGTCCGGTGCTTTGATTTTGTGTGTCCGAACGAGGTCAGTGATCATAGATGTTTTGACACATTACCTTCAGACATCCGAGTGTGAGTTCTTCATGCGTCCGAAGTTACTCAATGGTTGTCGGTCGTCCGATATGGTCCTTTTGTATGTCCGACAACAATTTCAGTAATTTGTCAAACCTTGATCCAGTTTTAGCTTCAAGTCTTTGGTCTGGTTTTTGTTCCAAATCCTGAAATGAACTCTTCAAAGTATGTTAGTAGCATCCAATTGTTTTGTAATCATCAAAAGTTATGAACTGAGATATACAATCTCCCCCTTTTTGATGATGACAAAACATTGGATGGATCAAAAAGAATTCAACTCCCTCTCAACTCGACTCCCCCTTCGTTATAGATTTCATGACTAGAGTATACGCAACTTCCCCTCACTTATACGATCCATATCCATTTTACAACTACCCCTCACTTATACGATCCATATCCATTTTGTCCCTCTTTTTGTCATCATAAAGCAGCCATACCAATCAAATTTGTCAGCATTCAATAGACATTATCAATTTGACAAACCAGATCAATATATCAACATTATCAGCAAAGGATAAAGGCACTCATTCATAGCAAATGATAAAAGCATCCATTCATAGAAAAGGAACATCAGTTAACAGAATAATATCAGTTTTACAAACCAAAAGAGGATTACGATCCTCAATACATAGCATAGCAAAAGTTTTTCAATGCAAAAGATGAACTATTGTCCTAATGATGAAATGCAAAGTCCTAGTAGCACTTAGATGGTGATTTTCAATGATCCAGGCCTTCTCTTAGTTAGACGAAACTGCTCAGGATCCACTTCATCCTCAGTTTCATCATCATCATCTTCAGTTGTCTCCACAGTTACAGGAGCCTTGCCTTTATCTTTGGGCTGAGAGCTGGAAGCATGTGCCTCTAGAGTGGCTTCAGTACCAGGAGTATGCTCTATGGGCTGAGGTCTAGGCTCTTTTTGATGAGCACTTTCATTGAATTCAGGGATTGGAGGCACGAGGAGATTCCTTTTTTCAATAAAGGTGGACTACTGGGCAGGAGACATGGTCATCATGAGACCATATTCAATGAGCAGAACATGTTCTTTGAGGTCCTCGATGTGAGAACCCGTAAATTTTCTCATTTTCTAGGTTTTATTCTATTTAATGGCATGTTTTCTGCATTTTCTTTATTAGGAAAATTTTATAGATAATTTTTATGAGTAAATATAGTTTTTAGATGATTTTTCTAGTATCGGTTAGTTTTTGAGAAATTAAGAGCGTATACCGGACGTGGGACCCGCTAGTGCGGAAAATTCGGAAAGATTCGGCCAATTAGGTTAAGATTTGGATACTGGGTTTAATTTATCGGGTGTTATGAGATAATTAGAGGTTACTAAGTGGATTGATGGGAGAGGAACAAAGAGATAGCTATGCATTTAATGAAAGTGACAAGTGTCACTTAGAGATTAATTCTTACCTTTTTGACCACTATTCACCCTTTTACCAAATAAATCAAAAAATTAACCAAAATCTCTTCATTTCCAAGCTTCTTGTGGCCGGCCAACTCAAAGCAAAAAGAAAGAAAAAGCTCTCCAAATTCTTGCTTCAATCTTGCTCAAATCCAACAAACCAACCATTTAATCTTGTATTTTCTCCATAAAACTCCTTAAGTGAGTGGTTGTGAGGTGATTAGTGGAGTGGTTTGGATGATTAATGTGCCAAGTTGTTCCTTTTCTTGCATTTCAAGGTGAGTAGCTAGGGAATGCTTCCTTTGGTCTTGATAATGTCAAAGTACTGATTTGTGTTGATTAAATGTGTGATTGGGTGAAAGATTTCTTGAATTGGGTTGAGATTGGTGAATTTTTCTATTTATTCCATGAATTTTCTGTTTCATATGTGTAATATGGTGTGGCTTTGTATGATGATGGGAAATGATCTAGAATGAAGCTAGAAGGTGTAAATAGTGGTTAATTGCAGGAAATTTTCGCATTGAAAGGAAATTGTGGAAGTTTTTTTTTTTTTGATGCAGCAATTTTTTTTTTTTTTTGAGAAATGTTTATGGTTTTTTATATAGGTAAAAGAAAACAAACTATTACACAAGCCTAATTTTTCGAATTGAAGACATTCCTAGCTTATCCAGACGAATTGCTCCACGAGCCATAGGTGGAAATGTATTAAATGTCTCATATATCCTGAGTTGCTGCTGTGGATGAGATACGCCCTCGTTGGACAACACATCAGCCACTGTGTTTGCTTCCCTGTAGCAATGGGAAAATCGATCTGGATCTTCCATGATCTGCCAAATCTGCCTAATAAGCCGTCTAATGTACCAAGGACAATGAATACGATGCTGGAGAATTCCAATTAATATCAATGAATCAGATTGCACATAGAGATTCAAATAACCCCTATGTGCACTGATTTGGAGACCAATAAGGAGGGCACAAGCTTCTGCATGGAAATTGTGGAAGTTAGGATTTCATTTCCCCTCATTCTGCCTGGCACTTTTCCTCATAGTTAGAGGCCGAATTAGCCTTGGGTTAAAACATAAAAGTTGTAGGGAATGATATTTTAGAGATTCTTACAAAATTTCAGCTCAATTGGAGCAACGTAGCTTGTGAAACGACTGAAATACCCCTGCTGCCCTGTTTCTACCCGCACTTGATAATTGCTTCTGTAATTGGCTAATTTGATTGGGAATACTTCTGATTTGATTGTGGATGTCTTCTTAAGAAACATAGCCTGGTATCTTAGCTTTCGGATGGCTTTAGAATCACTTGAATTGGACATTAGTAGCCTGAATTATGGTTATTTAACCAGAATGCGGTTTGTTAACCTGTTTTTGTGGTTCTGGTTCAGTACATTGAATTTTTGACCTAGTTGCACTACAAACTGAACTGAGTGGCCTTCTTCAGCATTGTAGATCTTTCTTTTAGCTGTAAAACGGTGTATATTGTACCTCCATCCGACAATCATAGTGCCAATGGTGCCAAAACCGCTAAATGATGTCAAAAAACTGTTTTTAGGGTTTAAATCTTAACTTCATTTCCGGACTTTCCCTAGTCTACTCTAGTACTTATACGTTCTTATGGAGCCCTATTTTGGTAGTATGTGGAATTGGTTTATGACTTGTAATCGAGTCTTATTGTGCTTATTTGAATGTTTTAGGACGTGACGGTGGTTCAAGACGCTCTTTGGGCAGAAGTGTATGAAATATCATTTGCTTGCTTGGTGAGTGTACTACTTACTTGCTTGTTACTATATGGCTTTGTTATACTTGAACGTGATGCCTTGAATTCTTATGTGCACCGTTGAAACCGATTAAAGTGAGGGTGTACTTGATCGCCCTCACCCCTTTTGTATTATATGTGACTGTCCACTGTTTTACTGTGATAATTGAATGGTACATGAAATACTGGATTTGGTGTCATTTGGACGAGTATCTAATGGCCATTACTGTACTACGGAACTTAATCCAATTGGTAGTCGATTGAATCGAGTCGGCGAGGGCTTGGTGTGACGCCCCGAAAAAAAAAGAGTTTGAGAACCCGGAAATTTTCTAATTTTCTAGGGTTTATTTTTTTTAACGCCCGCCTTTTCTACATTTTCTTGATTAGAAAAATTCCCCAGATAAAGTTTATGAGCAAAAATAGTTTTAAAATGATTTTTCTAATATCGGTTAGTTTTTGAGAAATAAAGAGCGTATATCGGACGTGGGACCCGCTAGTGCGAAAAATTCGGAAAAATTCGGCCAGTTAGGTTAAGTTTTCGATATTGGGTTTAATTTACCGGATGTTAAGAGATAATTAGAGGTTGCTTAGATGGTTAATGATGGAGAGACAAAAGGATAAGTGTTACAATTAAAAGGTGCTAGGTGTGACCTAGTTAGGGTGAGAATTGGACTGAGTGGTCTTCATGAAAGTTGTAGGGAATGATATTTTAGAGGCGGCTACAAAATTTCAGGTCAATCGGAGTAGTGTACAATGAGAAAAGTCGAAATTACTATTGCTGTTCTGGTTTTACCCGAAATGGAGAATTGCGCCTGTAATTGGTTGTTTTGGCTGGAATTGCTTCCGAATTGGTTGTTGGGGTCTTCTGATGAAATTTATCCCTGTTTCTTAGCTATCATTTGGTTTTGGAATTTCTGGATTTGGACTTGTAGAGCCTGAGTTATGATGTTTCCGCTAGAATGCGTTTTGGTGAATCTGTTTTACATTTTTGATGTGGTATCTTGCATTTTGACCTGTTTGCACTCAAAACTGGGTTGAGTGACCTTCTGTAATATTGTAACCCTATCTCTTAGCTTCGAAATGGTGTATCTTGCACCTTCATCCGACAATCGTAGCGCCTTTTGTACCATTACCGCAAAATGAAGTCAAAACCTGTTTTTCTGGTTTTGAGCTTAACTTTCATTTCCGGACTTTTTCCTAGCTTGACTTGTCTTTGTACTACTTGGACCTTTCTGAATGGCTATTGGATGAACTTGTTGTTGTGTGTGTACCTTTGGGACTGGCTGAGGAAATAATGAAGCCATGATGGCTGGAAAAGTAAGCAAATTTGGGGGAAGTGCTGTCCGAACTTTTAAAGGACTTGTTTGCATTGAGTTTGTGATCTAAGAATTGGATTTGAGCAAGGCAATGATATATGATGGATGATTCTGAGCCATGGAGGTGAGTGACCTCAAACTACTTCTAAAGTTATTTATGAACCGCTTCTTACATTATTTACTTTTGAACTGTTTCCAAAGTTACTTTTGAAAGGTTTTCTTGCATATCATGTGTGCTGGCATTTGAGTGTGCCTTGTTTGCTATATTTCTTGACTTCATGACTTGTATTTTGGTTGATAACGTGTTAAGCGCTTATAATGATTTCCAAAACGAGTTTTCGAGGCGAGTGTGTACTTATCGCACTCGACCTCGATAAATGTGAAATTTTCGATTGAAATGTTACTTGCGCATGAATGTAAGCGTTTTGGGCTGAACTGGCCATTGCCCCTTGTTACCGGTCGTCTTGAGCCAGAAGCGGACTCGGTCAGGCGATTAGGAACTTGGGTGAACGTTTGGTATACTCGAGTATTACCTATGTAGGCTGGTGGAGCCTGGCCAAAAGCCAGGGACGGGGTGAATGAAATGAAATGAATGACGAAATGAGCGAGGAAATGTCAGGAGAATGAATGTATCCTTTCATGAATGTTACTATCGCTTTCCATTGTAAATGTTTCTTGAATTATTGATAATCCATATTTACTGTTTTGCAAATGATGTAGTTGTTTCCGGATTTATCATTTAATTTATGACAACATTGCTATATGACATCATTGAAATGAACTATTGTGAAACCGATTTGATTAATGATTTTCTGGTTACTCGCTGAACTTTTAGCTCACCCCAAAAACTATTTTATTCCCCTCCACAGGGCTCGTGGCGAAGGAAGGACTTGTAGTACTTGTGCACGTGTATGGATGGCCTAAACTTTGTACAATTTTGGATTTGAAATTATTTTATGTATATTTGGGATTAGTTTCCGCTGCATTTGTGACATGTAATTATTGGAGACGGATGTGTATTTGTGGACCATTTGATGTATGCTTGAGATTTGTATTGTATTTATTTGAGGACTGTAGTGAACGACTGAGTCCCGGCGAGAGCTGGACAGGCGGCCCGCCGAACCCTGGGGTACGCCCTAGGGGGAGGTGGGGCCGTCACAGTTGGTATCAGAGTCTAGGCTTCAGATCTCTGTAGTGTATCCTAGGCTTGAAGTTTAGGATGCCGGACTGTGGGTTTGATTTGACTCTTGAGAGATTTGTGCGGGATGTCTTGACTTGATTGGTACAAGATGGAATGTCGAGGACGACATTCTTTTAAGGAGGGGAGATTGTGACGCCCCGAAAAAAAAAGAGTTTGAGAACCCGGAAATTTTCTAATTTTCTAGGGTTTATTTTTTTTAACGCCCGCCTTTTCTACATTTTCTTGATTAGAAAAATTCCCCAGATAAAGTTTATGAGCAAAAATAGTTTTAAAATGATTTTTCTAATATCGGTTAGTTTTTGAGAAATAAAGAGCGTATATCGGACGTGGGACCCGCTAGTGCGAAAAGTTCAGAAAAATTCGACCAGTTAGGTTAAGTTTTGGATATTGGGTTTAATTTACCGGATGTTAAGAGATAATTAGAGGTTGCTTAGATGGTTAATGATGGAGAGACAAAAAGGATAAGTGTTACAATTAAAAGGTGCTAGGTGTCGCGACCCGATTGGAGTTGGACTTTGACTTAACTTTCTTACCTTTACTAAATAACAAAATTTGACCAAAAATATCCCATTTCTTCTTCCTTCTTGGCTGAACACTTGAGAGAAAGAAAGAGAGGAAAAGTTTCATCTTCAACTTCAAATCCAAGCCAAATCTTAAGTTCCAACCATTGGAAACTCAAATTACTCCATACAAAGTGCTAGTTAAGGAAGATTAGGAACTTGAATGGAAGGATTTTTGGAGGACAAAGCCTAAGCTCCTACCTTTCTTGTGGTTTTAAGGTATTTTGCCAAGAACATCCTCTTTACTTCAATTAATTGCTTATTAGTGGTTTTTAGTTGTTTTAGATGTTGTTTTGTGGAAGATTAGCACTTGAATGCATGAATTCCAGATTAGGCTTTCTCTAACCCCTATTCTGCCCGCTTCTGTTTGACCAGGTTAGAGGCCGAATTGGCCTTAGCACAAAACATGCAAGTTGTAGAGAATGATGTTTTCTAGTTACCTGTAAATGTTCAGCTCAATCTGAGCTCGGTAGCCTGTGAAAAGACCGAAATACCCCTGCTATCCTGTTTCTATCCGAGAATAGTAATCAGCTTTGGTAATTGGGTAGTTTGACTGGGAATACTACCGATTTGGTTGTTGATGTCTTCTTAGGAATTATACCCTTGTATCTTAGCTTTCTAATGGCTTTGGAATTACCTGAATTGGAGTTGTGTGTGCTGAGATATGAGTGAATAAAGCAGGACTGCTAGTTGATTTCTGCAGTGAATTTCGAACTGGAAAATCTGGAGTTGTTTTGGAAAATTTGACCTAGTTAGGGTGTGAACTGGACTGAGTGGTCTTCATGAAAGTTGTAGGGAATGATATTTTAGAGGAGGCTACAAAATTTCAGGTCAATCGGAGTAGTGTACAATGAGAAAATTCAAAATTACTATTGCTGTTCTGGTTTTACCCGAAATGGAGAATTGCGCCTGTAATTGGTTGTTTTGGCTGGAATTGCTTCCGAATTGGTTGTTGGGGTCTTCTGATGAAATTTAGCCCTGTTTCTTAGCTATCATCTGGTTTTCGAATTTCTGGATTTGGACTTGTAGAGCCTGAGTTATGATGTTTCCGCTAGAATGCATTTTGGTGAATCTGTTTTACATTTTTGATGTGGTATCTTGCATTTTGACCTGTTTGCACTCAAAACTGGGTTGAGTGACCTTCTGTAATATTGTAACTCTATCTCTTAGCTTCGAAATGGTGTATCTTGCACCTTCATCCGACAATCGTAGCGCCTTTTGTACCATTACCGTAAAATGAAGTCAAAACCTATTTTTCTGGTTTTGAGCTTAACTTTCATTTCCGGACTTTTTCCTAGCTTGACTTGTCTTTGTACTACTTGGGCCTTGCTGAATGGCTATTGGATGAACTTGTTGTTGTGTGTGTACCTTTGGGACTGGCTGAGAAAATAATGAAGCCATGATGGCTGGAAAAGTAAGCAAATTTGGGGGAAGTGCTGTCCGAACTTTTAAAGGACTTGTTTGCATTGAGTTTGTGATCTAAGACTTGGATTTGAGCAAGGCAATGATATATGATGGATGATTCTGAGCCATGGAGGTGAGTGACCTCAAACTACTTCTAAAGTTATTTATGAACCGTTTCTTACATTATTTACTTTTGAACTGTTTCCAAAGTTACTTTTGAAAGGTTTTCTTGCATATCATGTGTGCTGGCATTTGAGTGTGCCTTGTTTGCTATATTTCTTTACTTCATGACTTGTATTTTGGTTGATAACGTGTTAAGCGCTTATAATGATTTCCAAAACGAGTTTCGAGGCGAGTGTGTACTTATCGCACTCGACCTCGATAAATGTGAAATTTTCGATTGAAATGTTACTTGCGCATGAATGTAAGCCTTTTGGGCTGAACTGGCCATTGCCCCTTGTTACCGGTCGTCTTGAGCCAGAAGCGGACTCGGTCAGGCGATTAGGAACTTGGGTGAACGTTTGGTATACTCGAGTATTACCTATGTAGGCTGGTGGAGCCTGGCCAAAAGCCAGGGACGGGGTGAATGAAATGAAATGAATGACGAAATGAGCGAGGAAATGTCAGGAGAATGAATGTATCCTTTCATGAATGTTACTATCGCTTTCCATTGTAAATGTTTCTTGAATTATTGATAATCCATATTTACTGTTTTGCAAATGATGTAGTTGTTTCCGGATTTATCATTTAATTTATGACAACATTGCTATATGACATCATTGAAATGAACTATTGTGAAACCGATTTGATTAATGATTTTCTGGTTACTCGCTGAGCTTTTAGCTCACCCCAAAAACTATTTTATTCCCCTCCACAGGGCTCGTGGCGAAGGAAGGACTTGTAGTACTTGTGCACGTGTATGGATGGCCTAAACTTTGTACAATTTTGGATTTGAAATTATTTTATGTATATTTGGGATTAGTTTCCGCTGCATTTGTGACATGTAATTATTGGAGACGGATGTGTATTTGTGGACCATTTGATGTATGCTTGAGATTTGTATTGTATTTATTTGAGGACTGTAGTGAACGACTGAGTCCCGGCGAGAGCTGGACAGGCGGCCCGCCGAACCCTGGGGTACGCCCTAGGAGGAGGTGGGGCCGTCACAGTTGGTCGTGGAAATTGACGAGCCATGGGGACTGTTGTAGGAAATCTTGTAGTATGAGACTTTTGATTCCGGTATACTAGAGTATTACCAAATTTCTACTGTTTGGAGTTCGGGCCCGGTAGAGGTATGTTGGATGGAAGGAACGGAAGTAAAGTGGAGACTATGGTTGGTTACTCTTAAACATTGACGGAGGGTCAATGAAGTCTGATCAAGATTGCAAGCGAGGAAAGGGGCTCTTGAGAGCCGTCCGTATCCTTTTATTAACCCTATTGATGTGTTCTCTTGGTTTACTTTTGATGAATTGGAATGAAAAGCTTTATGCTTATATGAACTTTGCTGCGTAAGTGATAGTATCTCACTGGGCGTAAGCTCACCCTATTCCTTTTGTTTTCCTTACAGGAATTTGAATACTTTTGGAATGGCTTTGATAGTTGGTTGTTGAGTTGAGCTAGTGGTGAATACATTTTACATAGCTCCTTGAAGAATGAAACCCTAGATGTATTGTGACTCGTTCCCTCTTTTGAATTGTAAGATTGAAACCGTACATATGTAAATGGGATTGGTAAGTTTGGTATGCTATTTTGGCTTGTAAATGCTAAATCTCAAGTGGTATGGGTTTGATTGATGTTTGGTTGGATTTTGGACAGGTTCGGATTTCAAACGGCGAAAGAAAAAAATTGGCAGGAAAAAAGATAGGGTCGAATCCGGCCAGAAATTGGCCGGATTAGCGGCCGGATTGCCGTAGGATTTTTGGGAAATCCGGCCTTGCTCTCTGGCCAGTATCCGGCCAGGAATCCGGCCGGAAATCCTGCCAGATTCCGGCCGGATTCTGACGTGTCGGTTACTATTCATGTTCGGCTCCGATTTTCATTTTTTTTATTTTGTGATTTTGACTTGTTTATGCGTACGTGTATGTTCTGGAATGTTTTAGATCGCTTTAAACAGTCCCGTTAGTTCTGGCGAGAGTTGGGTGGGCAGTCCGCTAACCCCTTGGGTTCGCCTTAGGGGGAGGTGGGGCTGTCACAGGTGGTATCAGAGCCTAGGTTTAGGTTTGAATTGGCCTGGGTGTATTAGAAATGCTCGATTTGAGGATTATTTTGAGTATGTCCCTTAAGGTTATTTACATTTATTTACCCTTTTGGTGTAGGATGGACGAGTCTAGTGGGCCGAGTGGTAGCCCAGCCGGCGAGCGACCAAGTGGAGCGCTCCCAGTGATCCCATACCAGATTCGGCCAAGAGGGGCCGTTGTGCCTTGGAACCCGGCTAACCGCCTCCGACGTTGCGAGTGTCGTCACACGTACGCCTATCCTAACGCCTTAGTGCTGGCCGTGGCCGAGGAATGGAAGGAGTTGGCCAAAGATAACGCTAGGCTTGAGGCCGAGGTGAACCAGCTTAGGACGACCAACGAGAAACAGGTTGAGCGCATTAAGGGGCTGGAGTACGACGTGCTTGAGGTAGAAGATAGGGTAGATGACCTCTGCACTCAACTTAGGTAGGCACATGAGCGTGAGACTAAGCGAGCTCGGAAGGTTAAGGTTCGAGCCGCATCGATCCTGAACCTCTGCACCGACATGCTCGAGGGAGTGAGCGACGAGGCGTCGTGCACAGGGACCGGGGCAGGAGGTGAATCCACCCCGTCGGGTGGGTCCACTAGCCCGACGACGGACTAGGTCGTGACTCTTAGGGCTTTTGGATAGTTTTGTTTTCTGTACGTTTGGCTTAGCTACGTGTATATTTTTTTGATGAGGCCATTCCCTTATGGATTGTCCATGTTTGTACTTGACTTAACTGTACCTGGCTTCACTGGTTGTTGATATGTGTATTGTTTGATCTTGTTTGGAATGTGTATATATGTGATTGTAAGAGCTTTTGGGATTTTACTTACCTGCATTGTTATTTTATTGCTCTAGTACGTTTGCCTAGATTGATTTAGACTGATGGAAGGGACACGTAGTGGACGGGGACGTGGGCGCGGGAATAGACAACCTACGCCGGACAGGGGTGCTGGGGAAACCTCTTCTAGACCTAATCCTAAACCAAGGGTTGACCCCAATGTGCAAATAGCTGCCGCTATGCAGCAAATGACCAACCTACTGGCACAAGTGGTGCAGCAACAGGATCAGAACCCTAATCCTAACCCTGGTAACCACGTCGAAAGCGACGACAGGGCACTTGAAAGATTCCAAAAGTTTGTCCCACCGAAATTCGTTGGGGGGCCCGACCCGCATGTCGCCGAAAGGTGGCTTGAGAAAATGGTGGACATTTTCGCTGCCCTGCACTACACCGAAGAATGGCAGGTGACTTTTGCCATTTTTCAGTTAGAAGGGCCGGCCTGTTCCTGGTAGAATGTCATTCGGCAAAAATGGGAACGGAAACAAACGCCCAGGATTTGGGTAAATTTTATGAGAGAATTCAACACGAAATTTTTTCCTCCTCTAGTTCAAGAGAGGAAGGAAGATGAGTTTATCCGACTCTGTCAAGGGGCTCAATTTGTGGCGGAGTACGAGAGTCAATTCACCCGATTGTCCAAATTTGCTCCTGAGCTGATCATGACCGAGCAACGGTGGGTCCGGCGTTTTATCCAGGGATTGAATGTCGAAATCCAGAAGGATCTTGCAGTGACTCAAATTAATACTTTTAGCGAGGTCGTGGAGAAGGCGCAACGGGTAGAGAGTGCTAGGCTGCAAGTCCGGAACTTCCAGGCAAAGAAGCGCGGTTTTCCTGGAAGCAGTTCGGGGCAAGGGGATAAAAGTACCCACTCCAAGTTTGGACGAGAAATGGGAGGTGGATGACAATCGGGTTTCGGTAGAGGGGCTCAGTCCAGGGGTGGCTCAGCCGGAAGAGGCCAAGGCGGAAACTTCCAGAAGGGTTCAGGTTCGGCGTTCCGTGGGCCTTGTGGGTACTGCGGCAAACCGAATCACTCCGAGGATAATTGTTGGAAGAAGGAAGGCAAATGTCTGCGTTGCGAAAGCGCAGAGCACCAGTTGGCCACTTGCCCGGTCCTAAAACAAGACGGAAAGGAGAGCCAGCAACCGCCGAGGGCCAATGCTGGACCAGTTAAGGGAGATGGGTCTAAGCCTAAGGTGCCAGCTCGAGTGTACTCGTTAGAGTCTCAACAAGTCCCAGATTCCTCGGAGGTCGTAGAAGGTACGATCCCTATCTTTCACCGTTTTGCCAAAGTTTTAATAGATCCTGGTGTCATTCATTCCTTTATTAACCCTGATTTCATGTGTGGCATCGATATAAAACCTACTGGTTTACCATATGACCTAGAAGTTAGTACACCTGCGGGGAATCAACGTTTGGTTACTAGTATGGTTTATAGGGACTGTGAAGTGTGGGTAGGAGAAAAGAGATTGTTAGGAGATTTGATAAGCCTATCCATTATGGGGTATGATGTGATCTTAGATATGGACTGGCTAGCCAGGTATAATGCCCAACTGGATTGTAAAACGAAAGCGATAGAATTCCGCATCCCTGATGAGGCAACCTTAAGATTGGACATAAGGGGTAGGTTAGCCTCATCTGCTTTGATTTTGGGCATTCAGGCTAGAAAACTGCTAAGTAGAGGGGCGCAAGGATTTTTAACCTTTCTAATTAACACCCCCACGGATAAGTTGAAGATAGAGGACGTGGCCATTGTAAGGGAATTTTCGGATGTATTCCCTGATGAGTTAGTAGCTCTACCTCCAGAAAGAGAGATAGAATTCAAGATAGACCTGCTACCTGGAACCTCACATATCTCAAAAACCCCATACCGAATGGCCCCGCAGAGCTCAAGGAGCTAAAGTTGCAATTACAAGACCTTCTGGAGCGGGGATTCATTCGAGAGAATGGGTCTCCTTGGGGAGTTCCTGTCCTGTTTGTAAAGAAAAAGGACGGTAGTTTGAGGATATGTATCGATTACCGGGGCCTGAACAACGTCACGGTTAAGAATAAATACCCACTGCCCCACATTGATGAGTTGTTCGACCAGTTGCAAGGAGCAGTTGTCTTCTCGAAACTGGACCTCCGACAGGGGTATTACCAGTTGTTGATTAGGAGAGAGGATATTCCAAAAACTGCCTTCAACTCGAGATATGGGCATTACGAATTCGCAGTTATGCCCTTTGGATTAACCAATGCTCCTACCTCCTTCATGGACTTAATGCATAGGGTTTTTAAACCCTATTTGGACCGATTTGTCGTTGTTTTTATTCATGACTTCTTGGTCTACTCCAAAACTAGCGAGGAGCATGTGCAGTATTTGAGAGTTGTTTTACAGACCCTAAGGGAGCATCAGTTGTACGCCAAGTTCAGTAAGTGCGAGTTTTGGCTGGAGAAAATCTCTTTTCTGGGGCACGTAATTTCCCAAGAAGGCATCTCGGTTGACTCGGCAAAAGTAAAGGCCGTGACCAATTGGAAGAGGCCAGAAAACCCAACAGAGATCCGCAGTTTTCTGGCTGGGTATTACCGACGTTTCATTAAAAACTTCTCCAAATTAGCAGGTCCTTTAACTGACTTAACAAAGAAAAATAGTCGGTTCGTGTGGAATGGCCGATGTGAGACAAGTTTTCAAGAGTTAAAGAAAAGATTGACCATGGCTCCAGTGCTAGTCTTGCCTAACGGAGTGGACGGATTTGCTGTGTATACTGATGCGTCGCGAGAAGGCCTGGGATGCGTCTTAATGCAGAACCGCAATGTGATCTCTTTTGCCTCTAGGAAGTTGAAACTCCACGAACAGAATTACCCGACCCACGATCTAGAGCTAGCCGCAGTTGTTTTCGCGTTGAAAAAGTGGAGGCACTACCTATATGGGGTGACCTTTGAGGTTTACTCAGACCACAAGAGCCTTAGGTACCTCTTCTCAAAGAAGGAATTGAACATGAGGCAACGACGGTGGATGAAATTTCTGGAAGATTACGACTGCACAATCAACTACTATCCGGGGTTGGTAAACGTGGTAGCCAATGCCTTAAGTTGTAAGGTTCAAATAGCAGAGTTGATGACCAAAGAGTGGGATTTATTAGAATCCGTTTGTGAGTGGAAACCTTGCCTTGGGAGTCATAAGGTGAGTTTTAACAATGTTACAGTGACCTCCACTCTACTGGAACGCATTAAGGAAGTGCAAAAGGAGGATTTGATGGTACGGAAGTGGGGAGAGAAAGTGGGAAAAGGAGAAACAACTGATTACAACTTCAGTCTTGAGGGTATTTTAAAATACCGAAAGCAAATAGTGGTGCCGAAGGATGAAGCGTTGAAAACGGAGATTCTAGAGAAAGCTCATCGGTCTAAGTATACAATCCATCCGGGTAGTAGCAAGGTGTATCAAGACCTGAAAGGAACCTATTGGTAGGACAATATGAAGAAGGAAATCGCTTTGTACGTGCAAAAATGTCTCATTTGCCAACAGGTTAATGCGGAGTATCAAAAATCATCGGGCTTATTACAACCCCTTGAGATACCCGAGTGGAAGTGGGAAAACATCAACATGGATTTTGTTTCGGGTTTGCAGCGAACGCAACGAGGGCACGATGCCGTTTGGGTGATCGTCGATCGATTAACCAAGTCGGCCCATTTCTTGCCGGTAAACATGAAGTATTCCATGGACAAGTTGGCTCAGCTCTACATGGACGAGATCGTGAGGCTACACGGCGTTCCGGTCAGAATTGTCTCTGATAGGAATCCCTGTTTCGTATCTAGGTTTTGGCAGAAATTCCAAAAAACTCTGGGGACGAAACTCAACTTGAGCAGGACCTATCACCCTCAGACGGATGGACAGTCAGAGCGGACAATCCAAACTCTCGAGGACATGCTACGGACTTGCATTCTGGATTTTGGAGGCAACTGGGTTCAACACATGACCTTAGTAGAGTTTGCGTACAACAACAGCTACCATTCGTCGATTCAAATGGCTCCATATGAAGCACTATATGGACGAAAATACCGATCATCAATCTACTGGGATGAAGTTGGCGAGAGAAAAGCATTAGATCTAGCAACTATTCCATGGATGGAGAAAGTTCGAGAAAAGGTTAAGTTGATACGACAACGACTCCAAACTGCTCAAAGCCGACAAAAGAGCTACACAGACAATCAAAGAAAAGACTTGGAGTTCTCCATGTGTTTCTAAAAGTCACACCATTACGGAGCGTTACAGCAGGTAGACGAAAGAAGCTCCAACCGAAGTTCGTTGGACCTTACAAGATTCTCCAGAAAATAGGTACGGTGGCGTATCGGTTAGAGCTGCTATCCAGTCTCTCTCGAATTCATGACGTCTTCCACGTCTCGATGCTCAAGAAATACTATCCCAACCCATCCCATATCTTACAGTCAGAGGAAATCGACATAGATGAATCGCTTGCTTACGAAGAGAAACCTGTCCAAGTGCTTGACTGAAAAGTCAAAGAGCTGAGAAACAAGCAGATTCCGTTGGTTAAGATACTGTGGAGAAACCATGGGTAGAGGAAGCTACCTGAGAGGTGGAAGAAGAGATGCAAAAGAAATACCCATAACTTTTCGCGAGTTAAGGCGAGAAATTTCGAAGGCGAAATTCTTTTAAGGGGGAGAGAGTGTAAGAACCCGTAAATTTTCTCATTTTCTAGGTTTTATTCTATTTAATGGCATGTTTTCTGCATTTTCTTTATTAGAAAAATTTTCTAGATAATTTTTATGAGTAAATATTATTTTTAGATGATTTTTCTAGTATCGGTTAGTTTTTGAGAATTAAGAGCGTATACCGGACGTGGGACCCGCTAGTGCAGAAAATTCAGAAAGATTCGGCCAATTAGGTTAAGGTTTGGATATTGGGTTTAATTTATCGAGTGTTATGAGATAATTAGAGGTTACTAAGTGAATTGATGTGAGAGGAACAAAGAGATAGCTATGCATTTAATGAAAGTGACAAGTGTCACTTAGAGATTAATTCTTACCTTTTTAACTACTATTCACCCTTTTACCAAATAAATCAAAAAATTAACCAGAATCTCTTCATTTCCAAGCTTCTTGTGGCTGGCCAACTCCAAGCAAAAAGAAAGGAAAAGCTCTCCAAAGTCTTGCTTCAATCTTGCTCAAATCCAACAAACCAACCATTTAATCTTGTATTTTCTTCATAAAACTCCTTGAGTGGTTGTGAGGTAATTAGTGGAGTGGTTTGGAGGATTAAGGTTTTAAGTTGTTCCTTTTCTTGCATTTCAAGGTGAGTAGCTAGGGAATGCTTCCTTTGGTCTTGATAATGTCAAAGTAATGATTTGTGTTGATTAAATGTGTGTTTGGGTGAAAGATTTCTTGAATTGGGTTGAGATTGGTGAATTTTTCTATTTATCCCATGAATTTTCTGTTTCATATGTGTAATATGGTGTGGCTTTGTATGATGATGGGAAATGATCTAGAATGAAACTAGAAGGTGTAAATTGTGGTTAATTGCAGGAAATTTTCGCATTGAAAGGAAATTGTGGAAGTTAGGGTTTCATTTCTCTCATTCTGCCCGGCATTGTTCCTCATAGTTAGGGGCCGAATTTGTGAGAACCCGTAGAAACCCTAATCTTTTCCTAGGGTTTATTTCCTTTAATGGCATGTTTTCTGCATTTTCTGGCTTAGAAATATTTTCTGGTAGATTTTATGCGTAATTATAGTTTTAAAATGATTTTTTCTAGTATCGAATAGATTTTGAGAAATTAAGAACGTATATCGGACGTGGGACCCACTAGTGCGAAAAGTTCGAAAAAATTCGGCTAATAAGGTTAAGTTTCGAATACTGTGTTAAATTTATCGGGTGTTAAGAGATAAATAGAGGAGGTGATTTGATTGATGTGAGAGGAAAAAGAAAGGATAGAAATGCATTTACTAAGGTGCCAAGTGTCACCATGGGATTGGAAGTAGCTTAAGACTACTATTCATGGTTTTGACCTTTTGACTTATGGAGTAAATATCTTCAAAATTCACAAAAAAATTACCATTTTTCACTCTATGTTGGCCGACTCTTGAGAGCTCAAGAAGGAAGAAACTTGCTTCAAATTTCAAGCTCCCAACTAGCTCAATCTTCCAAACTACTTGCCTAAATTAGTTTTTACTCCATAAAATCCTTCCACTTGGTGTTAGTGAGTGTTTTGGTGAAGCTTTTTGGAGAACTTAAGGTGTCCAACATCTTCCTCTCTCTTGTTTACTTGGTAAGTGATGCTTGAACATTCTCTTATAGCTAATGATGTTGAATTTATGCCTAATGGTGGCTATTGTGTTAGAAATTGTGGATTATTTCTTGGTTTGAAGTGATTTGGTTGAGTTTTTAAATTTTTGAGGAATTTTCTGGTTTCATATGATCTTGATGGTGTGGTTGTTTTTGATGGTTGGTAATAAGGGGCTTTGGCTCTAGTAGGTGCATATGATAGGAAATTGCAATCAATTTTGGATTTGGAAGAATTTCTGGAAAATTAGGGTTCTTGGTTGAACATTCTGTCCGAAATTTTAGGTCATAGATAGAGGCCGAATTGGACTTTGCTCAAAACATAAAAGTTGTAGGTATTGATGAGTTTGAAGTGCCTGCAAAATTTCAGGTCATTTGGATTAGTGTAGAGTGAGATATGACGTTTTTACTGTAGCTGTTCTGCTTTGGTCAGAATACGAAAACTGCGTTGGTATTGGGCTGTTTTGACTGGAATTGGTTTGGATTTTGAAGTTGGTGTCTTCTTATGAATTGAAGCTGGATGTCTTAGCTAACATATGCCTTTGGAATTTCGGCATTTGGACTTGTATGGACTGAGATATACCGATTACAGTTTTCTGCGTTTTGCAAACCTGTTTTGGTAATTCTGGGTTAGTATTTGGCACATTTGACCTAGTTGTACTAGGAACTGGACTGAGTGACCTTCTACAATGTTGTACCTCTGTTTCTTGGCTTCGAAACGGTGGGTCTTACACCCCCAACCGATAATTGTAGTGAGAGTTGTGCCATTACCGCATACGGAGGCCAAACCTATTTTTGTTGATTGATCAAATGAGTTATATTTTCTGATTTTCAGGTTAGCTATTATGCTTATATAGGTATATGAAATCCTATTGGGGTTGTGATTGGCATGGTTTTATGATTCGTTATCGAGTCTTATTGTACTTGTTTGCATGTTTTAAGGCTTACTCTAATTCCGGTCATTTTCTAGCTAACTTTTGTACTTGTACTGCTTTGAGCCTAGTGAACGGCTTTTGGGAAATGAGGTGACTCTTGTGTGAAATGTTGGGACTGATTTGAGGATATAGTGAAGCCTTAATGGCTGGGAAAAGTAAGAAATTTAGGGGAAGTGCTGGCCGATTTTCTAGGCCGTTTGGTTCCTTTAAGTTGGATTTGCCTTTTGGTAGAATGAAAGGCTTTTGGGTTGTTTGCGCCTAGGTCCTCATGCTACCTTTTCGTTTCCAAGGGAATCATGTTTTTGCATTCTTGCATTAGTATTTATTTGGCAAGGCGTACGACGTGTAGTCGAGCCTCACATGTGCATTCTGTTTACTCGATTCTGGAAGTAAAACCTTCAATTGGTTTATTTTGATTATTTTAGGGTTTCTTGGCGATTAAGGCCAATCTGAAGTGAAAACTTTTGAAGTTGAGCCGGTGAGTGTACCACTCCCCTCCATTGCTGTTTAACTTGATTTCTGCTCTGCAATCTGTTTAATTTCTTTGAGACGAGGGTGTACTTTATCACACTCGTTCTCTTGTCTGTTCATATGCCAATTTTAAGTGCCTATCTGAATCTGCCGTCTGAATCTACTATCTGAATATGCTATTCTGTATCTGTATCTGAATCTGTTATCTGTGTTTGCATCTGTTCGGATTTCTATGACCTATGAGCTCAATCCTGTGGCTAAGTTATTCGAGTCGGGCCGGCAAGGGCCTGGACGATTAGATAACGAACCACGGTAGTCTGTTCGGGGATTTTTGGGTATTGAGACCCTTGATTCCGGTATACTCGAGTATTACCATTTCTGTTCGGTTACGGTGAGCGGGCCCGGTAAAGGGGGTGTTTGGTGGACGGAATTCGGTGTGAAGAGGGGTCTACGGACGTTTTGGTTCTATATACGTTGACGGAGAGTCAACCAATTTGGATCAAGTACTGCGCTGGAAATTTGGCTCCTGAGAGCCACCCGTATCCTTTTGATTTGAATCATTGGTTCCTTTGCTTTACATCTGGAATGTGTATCTGATTTGAAAATGTGAAATGCCATGATTTTTCTGCTATCTGTTTGGTACCTCATTGAGCGCAAGCTCACCCCGTTCTGTCCCTTTTGTTTTCCTTACAGGAAAATAAATACTTTTGGACTGGACTTGATAATCGGTTGCCGACTTGAGCTAGTTGAACATATCTTTTGTATAGCTCATGTATTAAAACCCTAAGTGTACTTTTGGGGCGTTTCTCTTTTGATTTGGCAAACCGTGTATATGTATTATCTTTTGAAAGCTTTTGTATGTCATTTTGATTTGTAAATGCTAAAGTTCAGATGTAAATGTTTGTTAGCTATTTCGGTTGGGTTCTGACGGGTCGGTTACTATTCATGGCCGGCTCCGGATTTCTTTTCATTTTATCTTGGGTTGTTTTACTATTTTGATTTGTTTACGCGAGTTTGTAAGTTCCGGATTGAAGCGGATAGCTCTAATCTGATCCGTAGTCCTGGCGAGAGCTGGGCAGGCAGTCCGCTAACTCCTTTGGTTCGCCTTAGGGGAAAGTGGGGCTGTCACAAGTGGTATCAGAGCCACTTCGCGTGGTCTCTGCGCGGAGTGAGACTGGGCCAAGTGGTGTTGTGGTCCTAATTTCATGAATATGTCTAAGTGCTCGTTTGAGCGTAAGTTATGAACCGGACATGTGATAAGTGTACGAATCATTATCATGGGACTCGAGGAAGTTAGGTATTTATGTCGGGTAGGAATCCTTAATAGAGATGGTTTACTCTTGGGACCGGCCGGCTCGAGTTGTGAATTATCTTAGATGGGATTCTTGCGCCCGGATACGAAAGATATGAGGGCCTAGGTTAGAAAGGATTTGGTGAACTAGAAAGGCGATTTTATGGAACTTCGTGTGGTTTGTTTGGGTGTGGTTAAGCGTGATCGACCTTGATTAAGATATAAATATTTGGACGAATCCCTAGAAAGGGGAAAAGCTTTTCGTGAGTTCTTTTGTACTTGTGACCGATCTGTTAGCTAAGTATAGTGCTCAATTTAATCCCGGAGTAATCAATGATAAGGAATTTCGAGGACGAAATTCTTTTAAGGGGGAGAGAGTGTGAGAACCCGTAGAAACCCTAATCTTTTCCTTGGGTTTATTTCCTTTAATGGCATGTTTTCTGCATTTTCTGGCTTAGAAATATTTTCTGGTAGATTTTATGCGTAATTATAGTTTTAAAATGATTTTTTCTAGTATCGAATAGATTTTGAGAAATTAAGAACGTATATCGGACGTGGGACCCACTAGTGCGAAAAGTTCGAAAAAATTCGGCTAATAAGGTTAAGTTTCGAATACTGTGTTAAATTTATCGGGTGTTAAGAGATAAATAGAGGAGGTGATTTGATTGATGTGAGAGGAAAAAGAAAGGATAGAAATGCATTTACTAAGGTGCCAAGTGTCACCATGGGATTGGAAGTAGCTTAAGACTACTATTCATGGTTTTGACCTTTTGACTTATGGAGTAAATATCTTCAAAATTCACAAAAAAATTACCATTTTTCACTCTATGTTGGCCGACTCTTGAGAGCTCAAGAAGGAAGAAACTTGCTTCAAATTTCAAGCTCCCAACTAGCTCAATCTTCCAAACTACTTGCCTAAATTAGTTTTTACTCCATAAAATCCTTCCACTTGGTGTTAGTGAGTGTTTTGGTGAAGCTTTTTGGAGAACTTAAGGTGTCCAACATCTTCCTCTCTCTTGTTTACTTGGTAAGTGATGCTTGAACATTCTCTTATAGCTAATGATGTTGAATTTATGCCTAATGGTGGCTATTGTGTTAGAAATTGTGGATTATTTCTTGGTTTGAAGTGATTTGGTTGAGTTTTTAAATTTTTGAGGAATTTTCTGGTTTCATATGATCTTGATGGTGTGGTTGTTTTTGATGGTTGGTAATAAGGGGCTTTGGCTCTAGTAGGTGCATATGATAGGAAATTGCAATCAATTTTGGATTTGGAAGAATTTCTGGAAAATTAGGGTTCTTGGTTGAACATTCTGTCCGAAATTTTAGGTCATAGATAGAGGCCGAATTGGACTTTGCTCAAAACATAAAAGTCGTAGGTATTGATGCGTTTGAAGTGCTTGCAAAATTTCAGGTCATTTGGATTAGTGTAGAGTGAGATATGACGTTTTTACTGTAGCTGTTCTGCTTTGGTCAGAATACGAAAACTGCGTTGGTATTGGGCTGTTTTGACTGTAATTGGTTTGGATTTTGAAGTTGGTGTCTTCTTATGAATTGAAGCTGGATGTCTTAGCTAACATATGCCTTTGGAATTTCGGCATTTGGACTTGTATGGAATGAGATATACCTATTACAGTTTTCTGCGTTTTGCAAACCTGTTTTGGTAATTCTGGGTTAGTATTTGGCACATTTGACCTAGTTGTACTAGGAACTGGACTGAGTGACCTTCTACAATGTTGTACCTCTGTTTCTTGGCTTCGAAACGGTGGGTCTTACACCCCCTACCGATAATTGTAGTGAGAGTTGTGCCATTACCGCATACGGAGGCCAAACCTGTTTTTGTTGATTGATCAAATGAGTTATATTTTCTGATTTTCTGGTTTGCTATTATGCTTATATAGGTATATGAAATCCTATTGGGGTTGTGATTGGCATGGTTTTATGATTCGTTATCGAGTCTTATTGTACTTGTTTGCATGTTTTAAGGCTTACTCTTATTCCGGTCATTTTCTAGCTAACTTTTGTACTTGTACTGCTTTGAGCCTAGTGAACGGCTTTTGGGAAATGAGGTGACTCTTGTGTGAAATGTTGGGACTGATTTGAGGATATAGTGAAGCCTTAATGGCTGGGAAAAGTAAGAAATTTAGGGGAAGTGCTGGCCGATTTTCTAGGCCGTTTGGTTCCTTTAAGTTGGATTTGCCTTTTGGTAGAATGAAAGGCTTTTGGGTTGTTTGCGCCTAGGTCCTCATGCTACCTTTTCGTTTCCAAGGGAATCATGTTTTTGCATTCTTGCATTAGTATTTATTTGGCAAGGCGTACGACGTGTAGTCGAGCCTCACATGTGCATTCTGTTTACTCGATTCTGGAAGTAAAACCTTCAATTGGTTTATTTTGATTATTTTAGGGTTTCTTGGTGATTAAGGCCAATCTGAAGTGAAAACTTTTGAAGTTGAGCCGGTGAGTGTACCACTCCCCTCCATTGCTGTTTAACTTGATTTCTGCTCTGCAATCTGTTTAATTTCTTTGAGACGAGGGTGTACTTTATCACACTCGTTCTCTTGTCTGTTCATATGCCAATTTTGAGTGCCTATCTGAATCTGCCGTCTGAATCTACTATCTGAATATGCTATTCTGTATCTGTATCTGAATCTGTTATCTGTGTTTGCATCTGTTCGGATTTCTATGACCTATGAGCTCAATCCTGTGGCTAAGTTATTCGAGTCGGGCCGGCAAGGGCCTGGACGATTAGATAACGAACCACGGTAGTCTGTTCGGGGATTTTTGGGTATTGAGACCCTTGATTCCGGTATACTCGAGTATTACCATTTCTGTTCGGTTACGGTGAGCGGGCCCGGTAAAGGGGGTGTTTGGTGGACGGAATTTGGTGTGAAGAGGGGTCTACGGACGTTTTGGTTCTATATACGTTGACGGAGAGTCAACCAATTTGGATCAAGTACTGCGCTGGAAATTTGGCTCCTGAGAGCCACCCGTATCCTTTTGATTTGAATCATTGGTTCCTTTGCTTTACATCTGGCATGTGTATCTGATTTGAAAATGTGAAATGCCATGATTTTTCTGCTATCTGTTTGGTACCTCATTGAGCGCAAGCTCACCCCGTTCTGTCCCTTTTGTTTTCCTTACAGGAAAATAAATACTTTTGGACTGGACTTGATAATCGGTTGCCGACTTGAGCTAGTTGAACATATCTTTTGTATAGCTCATGTATTAAAACCCTAAGTGTACTTTTGGGGCGTTTCTCTTTTGATTTGGCAAACCGTGTATATGTATTATCTTTTGAAAGCTTTTGTATGTCATTTTGATTTGTAAACGCTAAAGTTCAGATGTAAATGTTTGTTAGCTATTTCGGTTGGGTTCTGACGGGTCGGTTACTATTCATGGCCGGCTCCGGATTTCTTTTCATTTTATCTTGGGTTGTTTTACTATTTTGATTTGTTTACGCGAGTTTGTAAGTTCCGGATTGAAGCGGATAGCTCTAATCTGATCCGTAGTCCTGGCGAGAGCTGGGCAGGCAGTCCGCTAACTCCTTTGGTTCGCCTTAGGGGAAAGTGGGGCTGTCATAGAATTAGCCTTGGATTAAAACATGAAAGTTGTAGGGAATGATATTTTAGAGATGTCTGCAAAATTTCAACTCAATTGGAGCAACGTACCTTGTCAAAAGACTGAAATACCCCTGTTACCCTGTTTCTAACCGCACTTGATAATTGCTTCTGTAATTGGCTAATTTGATTGAGAATACTTATGATTTGGTTGTGGATGTCTTCTTAAGAAACATATCCTGGTATCTTAGCTTTCAGATGGCTTTGGAATCACTTGAATTGGACTTTAGTAGCCTGAATTATGGTTATTTAATCAGAATGTGGTTTGTTAACCTATTTTTGCGGTTCTGGTTCAGTACATTGAATTTTTGACCTAGTTACACTACAAACTGGACTGAGTGGCCTTTTTCAACATTGTAGGCCTTTCTTTTAGTTTCGAAACGGTGTATATTGCATCTCCATCCGACAATCGTAGTGCCAATGGTGCCAAAACTGCTAAATGATGTCAAAAAATAGTTTTTAGGGTTTAAAGTTTAACTTCATTTCTGGACTTTCCATAGTCTACTCTAGTACTTATACGTTCTTATGGAGCCCTATTTTGGTAGTATGTGGAATTAGTTTATAACTTGTAATCGAGTCTTATTGTGCTTATTTGAATGTTTTAGGACGTGACGGTGGTTCAAGACGCTCTTTGGGCGGAGGTGTATGAAATATCATTTGCTTGCTTGGTGAGTGTACTACTCACTTGCTTGTTACTATATGGCTTTGTTATACTTGAACGTGATGCCTTGAATGCTTATGTGCACCGTTGAAACCGATTAAAGTGAGGGTGTACTTGATCGCCCTCACCCCTTTTTGTATTATATGTGACTGTCCACTGTTTTGCTGTGATAATTGAATGGTATATGAAATACTGGATTTGGTGTCGTTTGGACGAATATCCAACGGCCATTACTATACTACGGAGCTTAAACTCATTGGTAGTCGATTGAATCGAGCCGGCGAGGGTTTGGTCGTGGAAATTGACGAGCCATGGGGACTGTTATAGGGAATCTTGTAGTATGAGACTCTTGATTCCGGTATACTCGAGTATTATCAAATTTCTACCGTTTGGAGTTCAGGCCCGGTAGGGGTTTGTTGGGTGGAAGGAACGGAAGTAAAGTGGAGACTACGGTTGGTTACTCATAAACATTGACGGAGGGTCAATGAAGTCTGATCAAGATTGCAAGAGAGGAAAGGGGCTCTTGAGAGCCGTCCGTATCCTTTTATTAACCCTATTGATGTGTGCTCTTGGTTTACTTTTGATGAATTGGAATGAAAAGCTTTATGCTTATATGAACTTTGCTGCGTAAGTGATAGTATCTCGCTGGGCGTAAGCTCACCCTATTCCTTTTGTTTTCCTTACAGGAATTTGAATACTTTTGGAATGGCTTTGATAGTTGGTTGTCAAGTTGAGCTAGTGGTGAATACATTTTGTATAGCTCCTCGAAGAATGAAACCTAGATGTATTGTGACCCGTTCCCTCTTTTGAATTGTAATATTGAAACCGTACATGTGTAAATGGGATTGGTAAGTTTGGTATGCTATTTTGGCTTGTAAATGCTAAATCTCAAGTGGTATGGGTTTGATTGATGTTTGGTTGGATTTTGGACAGGTTCGGATTTTAAACGGCGAAAGAAAAAAATTGACAGGAAAAAAGATAGGGTCGAATCCAGCCAGAAATTGGCCAGATTAGCAGCCGGATTGCCCTAGGATTTTTGGGAAATCCGGCCTTGCTCTCTGGCCAGTATCCGGCCTGATTCTGACATGTCGGTTACTATTCATGTTCGGATCCGATTTTCATTTATTTTATTTTGTGATTTTGACTTGTTTATGCGTGCGTGTATATTCCGGAATGTTTTAGATCGGTTTAAATTGTCCCGTTAGTCCTGGCGAGAGTTGGACAGGCAGTCCGTTAATCCCTTGGGTTCGCCTTAGGGGGAGGTGGGGCTGTCACACTCGAGCAAGGAGATGACCTCAGAATTGGAAGAGAATGACTTGCTAGCTGACTTTCTAGGTTGGATGGTGAATGGAGAGACATACATAGACTGATCACGAGGAGTTCTAGGAGTGACAGTGGTTTCGTGAAGATTTTTTCTTCTAGTTTCTGCAACAGTCTCCTTATAACACCAATGGCCCTAAAAAAATTTCAGATTCTTTCTTTCAAAATACGCTTGTGAGAAAACTGTCGAGGCACTGTCTTTGGGTGATTTTCCAGTAAAAGGAATTTTAAAATGGGCAAATATAGGAGTCAGAAATTTTCCATAAAAGAGCTTCCTATGACTATCACTGCTAATCTTGAGCAGAAATTTTCACATCACAAAACCAAAGTCAATTCTGACTTTTTCAACAAAACAGTAAAAGAGATAAAGTTCCATTTTGTTCGCATCAGTTCTGTGGCCATCAGTGGGCACCAACAGATTTGAAATGATGGTAAAAATTATCAAGTTCTGAGGGCTAAGATCTTCTAATCTTGCCTCAGCAGGAGTGTTGAAATGTGATCGAAAATAGGTCATGAGTTTAGCAATGTGAAAATGATGATAAGCAGACGGATATTCTTCATATGAAAAGAAATTTGTAACTTTTCCTTTAAAACCAGATTCAATGCTTGTTTTCAGAATGGAATTCACAATGTCAGGAGTTAACGTGATGTGAATGGAATTCACAATGTCAGGAGTTAACGTGATGTCTACAGAGTTGACCCTAGAGATGAGTTCAGTGTGTGAGTTACCCTTTCTGAGATTTGCAAAGAACCGATAAAGCATATCAGGGTAAAAAGTATTGGGAATGGACAGAAGATGAATCCATTTTTGGAACTCAAAGAGCTTAATGATGCGTTCAAGGTCAAGCTTACGAAATTCAGGAGGGGAAATGGTCCTTTGAGTAATGAACCCCTTTTGTGAGACCAACTCAAATCTGTCTCTAGCCTCATCATCAATGAATTTTAGCAGAGGAGAGGGTTCCTTAGCAGGCTGAGTTACTGGTTCCTTTCCAGACCGTTTTCTTTTTGCAGTTTGCTTGGCAGATAACTCAGTATCCTGGACCTCAGGCAGATAACTCAGTATCCTGGTAGATGGTTCAGGGGTGTGCTGAACTTCAGCATTTTTCTCTGCATTTGATTGATCAGTGCTTCCCTTTTAGGCAGACCTTTTTCTTTTTCCAGGTGATTTCGAGACAATCACTTCAGCATAGGTGGGTTCCTCCATTTCTTCAGAGTGATGCTCTTCCATCTGCTTATCAGATGGCTCAACAGTTGGAGCATCTCGCTTCTTTTGAGCAGTTTGCTTCACTTTTTCACCTCCATTTGCAGTTTTCTTTTTGGACACTTTGGCAGACGGTTCCACAATTTCAATGTCCTCATCCCTAAGTCTAAAAGAGTGTCTGACCCCCGTAGAACCACCTCTAATCCTAACCATGATGTAATATAGGTGGATGTTGATGTAGGGAGTGGTGCAAAGTGTATAATACAGATGAAGAGTGCAATGGTGATGCACGAACCAACCACAAGGAGTCAGATTTGAATGCTTAGGGTTTCTGATATAAATTAGGGAAATATGAGGCAGTTGGAAGTTGGAAGAGGTTATTATGTTCAGACTACAGGCAATAGGGGTGTAATGGTGTCGATTGAATCAATTTCTTGGAACTTGATTAGAGGAGAGAGTAATTTGAAATTTAAACTTTGAGAGAGAACTGAAGGGTTGCGTCCGAGTAAATGAATTTAATGAGGTAGGTAGCTTCCTTATATGAAGCAATTTTTGAGTGTCGGACGGCCGAACGAAATGACGCGTCCGATGCAATCGTCCGAACCAGAATTTTTCCAGAAAGGAATGAAGAACACTATCGGACGTCCGTTTTAATCTATCGGACGTTCGATAGAAGTGACCAAAGAGGAACTTAGAGATTTTTTTCTGAAACGCCTAGTTTTGTTCTCAGATACAGAAATTGATCCAGTGGAAGGGCTTTTGCGAGGATATCAGTAATTTGATCTTCAGAACAAACATATTGAATACAAATTTCACCCTTGTGGCCAAGATCGCGAATGAAGTGATGCTTAATGTCTATATGCTTTGTCCTAGAATGTTGAATGGAATTTTTTGTCAAATTAATGGCACTGGTGTTGTCACAAAACATAGGTACAGAATTATATACTAAACCAAAATCATTCAATATGTTTTTCATCGACAACAATTGAGCACAACAAGCACCAGCAGCAATATATTCTGCTTCGGTTGTAGACAATGAAATGGCATTCTGTTTCTTGCTGAACCAGGACACTAAACAATTTCCAAGAAAATTGCATATACTAGTTGTACTTTTTCTATCTACTCTACAGCCACCAAAATCAGTATTAGAGAATCCACACAAGGGAAGTTCATGACACTTAGGATACCAAAGGCCAAAATTCACAGTTCCTTTTAAGTATCTAAAGATCTTTTTACTGCAGTTAAATGTGATTCCTTTGAACAAGATTGAAAACGAGCACACAAGCACACAGCAAACATGATATCAGGTCTACTAGCTGTTAAATAAAGCAAGATACCAATCATACCTCTATACTTCTTTTCATCAACTTTTGTACATTCTTCATCTTTGTCAAGCTTGGCAGATGTGCACATGGGTGTTCCAATTTGCTTTGAGTCCTCCATTCCAAATCTTTTCAGCAGTTCCTTGGTGTATTTGGTTTGATTGATGAATGTTCCATCTTGGGTTTGTGTCACTTGGAGTCCAAGGAAGAAATTTAGTTCTCCCATCATGCTCATTTTAAACTCTTTTTGCATGATTTTGGAGAAGTCCTTGCACAGTCTCTCATTAGTAGCACCAAATATAATATCATCCACATAAATTTGTACAATTAAAAGATCATGCAAATTTTGTTTAGTGAAAAGGGTAGTATCCACTATACCTCTTTTGAAACCATTTTCAATCAAAAAATAACTCAAACGTTCATACCATGCTCTTGGAGCTTGTTTTAAACCATATAGAGCTTTTGAGAGTTTAAAAACATGATTTGGATAATTTTCATTTTCAAAACCAGGAGGTTGATCAACATAAATTTCTTGATCTATAAAACCATTTAAGAAAGCACTTTTAACATCCATTTGAAATAACTTAAAGTTCTTGAAACATGCAAAAGCTAAAAACATTCTAATGGATTCTAGTCTAGCTACGGGTGCAAATGATTCATCAAAATCTATTCCTTCTTCTTGAGTGTATCCCTTAGCTACCAATTTGGCCTTATTTCTAACTACCTCACCTTTGTCATTCATTTTGTTTCTAAATACCCACTTAGTGTAACAGCCCCACTTTCCCCTAAGGCGAACCAAAGGGGTTAGCGGACTGCCTGCCCATCTCTCGTCAGGACTAACGAGGCAGACTATAACTATCTATAGCGATCCGAAACTTACAAACGAGCGTAAACAGGTCAAAATGGTAAAATAACCCAAAATAAAAAAAAATGAAATCCGGAGTCGGTCATGAATAGTAACCGACCCATCAAAACCCAACCGAAAGAGCACGCAAACATTCACATCTGAACTTTAGCGATTACAATCCAAAAGGACATTCAAAAGTTTTCAAAAGTTAATACATATACACGGTTTGCCAAATCAAAAGAGAAAACGCCCCAAAAGTACACTTAGGGTTTTAATACATGAGCTATACAAAAGATATGTTCAACTAGCTCAATTTGGCAGCCATTTGCCAAATCCAGACCAAAAGGGCAAAATTTTCCTGTAAGGAAAACAAAAGGAACAGAAAGGGGTGAGCTTGCGCTCAATGAGGTACCAAACAGATAGCATTAAAATCATGGCATTTCACATTTAACAAATCAGACACACATGTCAGACGTAAAGCAAAGGAACCAATGATTCAAATCAGAAGGATACGGGTGGCTCTCAGGAGCCAAATATCCAGCGCAGTACTTGATCCAAACCGGTTGACTCTCCGTCAACGTATATAGAACCAACGCGTCCGTAGACCCCTCTTATCACCGAATTCCGTCCACCAAACACCCCTTTACCGGGCCCGCTCACCTCAAACGAACAAAATGGTAATACTCGAGTATACCCGGAATCAAGGGTCTCAATACCCAAAATCCCCGAACAGACTACCGTGGTTCGTTATCTAATCGTCCAGGCCCTTGCCGGCCCGACTCGAATAACTTAGCCACAAGATTGAGCTCATAGGTCATAGAAATCCGAACAGATGCAGACATAGATAACAGATTCAAATTTTGCATAGTAAATTGGCATATGATCAGACTAGAGAACGAGTGTGATAAAGTACACCCTCGTCTCGAACAAATAAACAGATTGCAGAGCAAAATCAAGTTAAACAGCAATGAAGGGGAGTAGTACACTCACCGGCTCAACTTCAAAAGTTTTTACTTCATATTGGCCTTAATCGCCAAGAAACCCTAAAATAACCAAAATAAAACCAATTGAAGGTTTCACATCCATAATCGAGTAAACACAATGCACATGAGGCTCGACTACTAGTCGTATGCCTTGCCAAAATAATACTAATGCAAGGGTACAAAACATGATTTTCTTGGAAACGACAAGGTAACATGAAGACTTAGGCGCAAACAACCCAAAAGCCTTTCATTTCCACCAAAAGGCAAATTCAACTTGACGGAACCAAACGGCCTAGAAAATCGGGCAGCACCTCCCCTAAAATTCTTACTTTTCCAGCCATTAAGGCTTCATTATTTCCTCAAATCAGTCCCAACATCTCACACAAAATTCATCTCATTTACCAAAAGCCGTTCACTAGGCTCAAAATAGTACAAGTACAAAAGTTAGCTAGGAAATGACCGGAATAAGAGTAAGTCTTAAAACATGTAAGCAAGTACAATGAGACTCGATAACGAGTCATAAAGCCATGCCAACCACAACCCCAATAAGGTTTCATATGCATATATAAAAGCATTATAGCAAACCAGAAATTAAGAAATGGCATTAGCTTAGGCCTTAACAAAAAAATAGTTTTCGTCATACTTTTGCGGTAATGACACAAAATGCGCTACGCTTATCAGATGAGGGTGTAAGACCCACCACCTCGAAGCTAAAAGACAGGGCTACAACAATGTAGAAGGCCACTCAGTCCAAATCCTAGCACAACTAGGTCAAAAATGCAGAATACCACAACCTGAACCGTAATTGCAGGTTTACAAATCGCACAATGCTGTAATGAACACAACTCAGTCTATACAAGTCCAAATGCCGAAATTCCAATGGCATATGTTAGCTAAGACATCCAGATACATTTCATCAGAAGACACCAACAACAAAATCCAAACCAATTCCAGTCAAAATGGCCGATTACAAGTGCCGTTTTCGCATTCTGATCAACCCAGATCAGCAATAGTAAAAATGACATATCTCACTCTACACTACTCCAAATGACCTGAAATTTTGCAGGCACTTCAATATCATCAATATCTACAACTTTCATGTTTTGAGCAAAGTCCAATTCGGCCTCTAACCCTATGATCCAAAACCGGACAGAATTAGGGGTTTTGAAACCCTATATTGGGTGTAAGAAGCAAAAATTTCCGATTTTGTCCCTGCCATGTTCGGCCATTTTGAGGCCAATTTTTAATGGTATAACGGCTTGGATTGGATGTTTATAGGATTTATTAGATGTGTGAAAAATTTCATTGGAAAATATTGAGGTTTAATTGAGCAAATGAATTTTTTTTGAGAAACTAGCAAATCTGGAAAACTGTTCGCGTATGACCCTGACCAGTGGTAGTATTTCGGCTATAACTCTGTCCTCGGATGTCGAAATCATGTGCCGTTGGTGGCGTTTGAAACTAGACATTCCTGGATTTAATTTGGTATATAATGTACGTTCTGATTCTTTGTGAGCAATCCGAACCAAATGTTTTAAGTTCGCTGTCCTGTTGCTCTGTTCATCTGGAATGAAGTGTTCAGGCAGCAACTTGATGCCCGATTTTGAACCCGATGGGTGCCGAATTTGGAAACAATTTCCTCTGTGATATTTTAGCCCTATGAATTTATTTTCCAACGGCGTAAGCCATGCTCGATTCTGAGTTAAATTGACTGAATTGTGACCAAAACAAACCCTAATTTTTGGACTGGTTTGGAACAAGATCTTGGAGTGAACTTGTTAATTGATGTTCTTGATACTAAACGCTTACCAAAGGCCTTATGGATGTTTCTTAGGCCTTTATTTCACAAATGAACCATGATTGGATAGTTTACTTGATTAAACGTTTTGAAATGGGTAATGAAAGTTTAAAGGCAGATTGCCTTACAATTTTTCCTGAACTTTGGTTGACTAATTAACTATCTTTCCGAAGGTATTTTTCCCTGAAATTTGATAGAGAGGTACCTTTCATATGGGAGTAAAATACTGCCAATTTTGGTACCAATCCAAGTTCGTTTCGATACCCAATTAAATCCCTCGTGTTGGAGGTTCAAATCTGGAAATTCTTCTCCAGTCTTGAATTTCCCTAACTTCGGGCTACCGTATCTCGGTACTCGAAACTCCGATTCTTGATCCACTTGTTTTGTTATAAACCTCACTTGTAACACTAATTGAGCTGCAAATTTCAGAGGCTGGTTTGCAACGTGTGAATCGTGCCGAATTTCCAAAGTTGGCCGAAATCCAACTTAATTCTGCCTTGTAAACCAACCCTGCATCTTCAAGCTCATTTTTGAACACTTTTCACTTCGATTCATGGAAAAGTGTCTTCTAGGAACTTATAGTACTTTCTAAGAGGTTTCCAACGGTATAAAGTTTTCCAATTCTCGACTTATACCGAGCGAGTTACGATTTTTCAAAGATTCATAATAAAACTGAAAATTTTCCAATTTCAAAGAAATAGAGTTTTTCAAGAACTCTTTATCCTTTTGATATTCTTAAACGTTTTGCCCTCGATTTTCATGATAAAAAACTCAAATAATATTGTACATAATAAAAAGTAAGTTGAACCTCGATTTACGTGTAATTGAGGTTCCTTTTGCGAAATAATCCTTAGATTGTACTAGTGTACAATCTTCTTGATAAGTGGGTTAATTGTGTGATTATCCACTATTAATTGCCAGGCGCACAAGGAGACCTTCAAGAGGATCTCACAGTGGACACTTGAACTCCCAGAAAATAATTCTTATTGAATTGCTCGGTGAGTGTCAAGTGTGTGAATCTTTGATACATGTTTATTTGTGGTAATTGTTGGAATTTTAAGAAAATAAGGGCGGGTGCGTACTTTATCGCACTTGTTCTAATTTCAAATGAATTATTGAAATGTATTGAATGATTGTAATGTATTGAATGAATGACTGAAATGCAATGGTATGTTATGAATACATACGTCGATGGAGTGAACCTCCTCGACTTTTAAATGAATGGGGGACGCCCAAACTCATAGGCCGTCCTTGGACTCGAGCCGGCAATGGGCTTGGTCGGGAACTTGGGCGAGCCATGAGATATATATAAGCTCGACCTAATGAGAGGTCCTGCTTGGCATACTCGTGAAGTATCGCCTTATAAATGACTTATGGGCCCTTGTGGTGTACGGTGGACGGAGGGAAGTAAGTGGTGATCTACGGAAATGGAAATACCGACCCGGTTGACAGGAGGGTCAATGCGGGAAGGTATACGAATGACGTCGGCAGATCGAGTGGAACTTAGCTCCTGAGAGCTACTATATCCTTGAATTGTTTCTGATTACTTTTCCTGTTCGAATGATTGATTATTGAAAAGACATGGTTTTATTTATTAAATTTGGGATTGTTATTTGACAAAGTGCTTGCATGTGTGTTCTTGGCCTCACGAGCGTTTTGCTCACCCTAGAGTTTTGTTTTCCTTAACAGGACCGAATCTTGGAGAAGTTTGGAGAAAACCTTCGTTGTACTTTTGTTTTAAGGTTTTCTATTGTTAGTGGCTATGTCCTTTGTTGGGATTGTACTTTTGGAATTGAAGTGTAACTTTTGGGCCGGACGTATATTTTGGATTTAAGTTGTATCTTGAACGCCCTCTCTATGGGTGGAGTAATGGATGATTTTATGCTTGAACGCTTCCGCATTATTTGCATTCATGTTGTTCTCTTCGATGTGTTTAGTTCGGATTTAAATGGAATGAAATTGCTTGAGTCCTGGCGAGAGTTGGGCAGGCGTCCGCGGATACCCTTTGGTCCGCCTTAGGGAGATGTGGGGCATCACACAAGCACTTATTCCTTCATATCTATTCACCACTCAGTCCAGGCTCACTCCGCACAGAGACCACGCGAAGCAGGCTCTAATACCACCTGTGACAGCCCCACCTTCCCCTAAGGCGAACCAGAGGGTTCGGCGGACCGCCTGCCCAGCTCTCGCCGGGACTCAGTCGTTCACTTACACAATCAGAAATAGAACCACAAGAAAAAATAAAACGAGGATCCAAAACTTAAAACAAAACTTATATACATAGATATCTCAGAAGGAAGTACAACCATCAAATATACAGAGGTTCTCAATTCACCATACGACCAGCCCGTGCCAAGCACTAGAGCGAGAACCATTACAAAAGAAAACCAAGAGCTAGACCCAGCTAGTCTATACAGGCTCTCATCCTTGCTCGCCTTCCCCTGCTAAGGAAAACAAAACTAAAGGAATGAGCTAAAAGCTCAGTGAGGTTCCGAACACGTAGGCAAACAAGAAGTGCATTGCATTCATTACATGTAGCCAATAATTCAAGATATAAATATAAGATAAAGCGATAAACACATTCATAAAAGGATACGGGCTCATAAGGAGCCATTCGTTCATTCATTCATTCTCCTTTCGTTCCCTTATACCTTCAATCATTTGAAAATGCATTTTGTATAAGTACAACCCCTCGTTCATTCATTCGTTCATTCATTCATTCATCCCATCCCGGACATTGTCCAGGCTCCACCAACCTCCACCAACCTACAAGGTAATACTCGAGTATACCAAAACGTTCACCCAGGTCCCTAATCGCCCGACCGAGTCTGCTTCTGGCTCGAGACGACCGGTAACAAGGGGCAGTGGGCAGTTCAGCCAAAAAGGCTTACATTCATGCACAACTAACAATTCAATCATTCAATCATTAGAATTTCACAACCATTTAGGTTGAGTGCGATAAAGTACACACTCGCCTCGAAAACTCGTTTTGGCAATCATTGAAAGCATTTAACATGTTATCAATCATTCATACAAGCCATATAATCATGAAACATAACAAACAAGGAACACTCACCTATTTATATGCAAAACAACGTCCAAAATCCTACCGGATATTACCCCCGGTCACCGTGAAAACCTAAGATGCGACAAGAAAGCATATTACAATTGACCTAACAAAACAAGTAAGTGGAAACAAGGAACTCGACTAGTTACGAGTAAGACATATAAAGGTGTGGTATGAATTAGTAAATAAACATTTGAAGGTTCAATTGGAAAAGGTAGCATGTTCTAAGATGGAAAACGGTCATAGTATTTGCCAAACGAAAAATATACAAGTTGAAATAGAAACTTAGTCATTGAGCGAAAATTTGGGCAGCACGCCCTTTTGTATTTACCTATTTTCCAGCCATTAATGGCTTCATTATTTTCCTCAAATCAGTCCCAACATCTCATATAGAATAATATCATGTCCAAAAGCCGTTCACTAGGCTTAAAGTCATATAAATACAAAAATAAATACAAAAATCAAACTAGAAACATTTCCGGATAAAAATAGTTTTTGACATCATTTTGCGGTTTTGGCACCATTGGCGCTACGATTATCGGATGAAGGTTCAAGACACACTGTTTCAAAGCTAATAGATAGAGCTACAATGTTACTGCAGGTCACTCAGTCCAGTTTCGAGTGTAACCAGGTCAAATATGCAATATACTACACCAGAACCGCAAAAGCAGGTTCACAAACCCCATTCTGGTTCAAACATCATAAGTCAGGCTACCTAAGTCCAAATCGGGTGATTCCAAAGCCATCCAAAATCTAAGATACAAGGATACAATTCATCAGAAGACATCAACAACCAAATCAGAAGTATTCCCAGCCAAAATAACCAATTACAGAAGCAAATCTCAAGTTCGGGTAAAACCAGGGCAGCAGGGGTATTTTGGTCTTTTCACATGGTACGATGGTCCGATTGACTTGAAATTTTGCAGCCATTTCTTAAATATTATTCCCTACAACTTTTATGTTTTAACCCAAGGGCAATTCGGCCTCTAACTATGTGGTACAGTGCCAGGCAGAATTGGGGAAAATGAAACCCTAACTTTTAATTTTTCTTTCCACAATAGAAATTTTCTGCAATTAACCACCATTCACACTCTAAGGCTTCATTTTAGGTCATTTCCAATCATCATACATGGCCACAACATATGAATCATATGAAAACAGAAAAATCTCAAATAAATATAAAACTTCACCAATTTCAACCAAAATCACAAAATAACACCAAAAATTATCTCCTTAACTCACATAGGTCACTAATTAAGCATTATTGGAAAGACAAGAGTAGTCCCTTAGTCACTCACCTTATAAGACAAGAAAAGAAGCAATTCAACACCTTAGCCTTCCAAACAACTTCACCAATCACCTTACAAGCACTAAACTAAGAGGTTTTATGGAAGGAATTCAAGATTAAACGGTTAGTTTGTGAGATTGGGCAAGATTGGAGCAAGAAACTTGGAAGCTTTTCTTTCTTTTCTTGGAGAAAGAGGTTCGGCCACAAGCTTGGGCTTTTATGGAAGATATTTGGTCAATTTTTGGGTTTATTTAGTAAATGGTAAAAGGATGAATAGTAAGTCAAAAATAGGAATTCATCTCTAAGTGACACATGTCACTTTCATTAATTGCTTGCCTAACTTTTTGTCTCTCTCACACCTATCCACTTGGCAACCTCTAAATATCTCATAACACCCGATAAATTAAACCCAATATCCAAAACTTAACCTAACTGGCCGAATTTTTCCGAACTTTTCGCACTAGCGGGTCCCACGTCCGATATACGCTCTTATTTTCTCGAAAACTAACCAATACTAGAAAATCATCTAAAAAAGAATATTTACTCATAAAACTTATCTAGAAATTTTCCTAATAAAGAAATGCAGAAAAATATGCCATTAAATAGAATAAAATCCAGAAAATGAGAAACTTACGGGGTCTCACACCCTCTCCCCCTTAAAAAAAATTTTGCCCTCGAAATTTTACCTTCATTTGCCTCAGACGAGTCCCGAACTGTTTGGGTGCCTAACGCATAAGCTTTTGCTGGCCCACTAGTTCGGTTCCCTCTTTCATTTGCTTGTTTTGTTTTAGCTTCCTCCAGTTGCGGAACACTACCTCCGCGTGACTGTCTCCTCGGACAGTTGCTAACTCGGTACTCACCACTTCCACAAATCAAGCACTTCCACCCTATCCGCCAACAATCGGTCTCGGTATGATTGGCCTTTACGCAATAGCCACAAGTCAAGTAGGAAGCCATCTTTTGGCTTTCGGGAGAAGTCTCCCCATATCCGGTTTGGCTTCTTTTGGTAGACCTTTCATCTCTCGCCCCTACTGTCCATGGCGGGTAGGACAAAAAGTTCACTCTCTGCATTTTAGAAGCTGCTATTGATTCACTAGGAGGTTCTTCAATCACACTACCAACTGCACCTCTTTTTCGAGTTTGGGAGGCTTTTACTTGTGCCTTTGCATTCTCGATTCGTTGAGCCTTCTCAATGGCCTCCGTAAAAGTATTCACTTGCGCTGCGACTAACGCCTCTTGGATGTCAAATTCAGTCCCTGTATAAACCGTCTTACTCTTCGCCATTCGGTGGCTACCAGTTCAGAAGCAAACTTGGATAATCTTGTAAATTTTGTTTCAAATTCGGCCACACTTAATGTTCCCTGGCGTAACCCAATAAACTCCTCCTCCCTCCTTTCTTGGACTAAAGAGGGGAGGTACTTCTCGTTAAATTCTCTTATGAAGTTCGCCCATGTCCAGATAGTCTGTTCTCTTTCCCACTTTGCTCTAATTACGTTCCACCATGATCGGGCCAGTCCCTCAAATTGAAACACTGCAAAATTCACTTGCCGTTGCTCAGTGTAGTTTAAGGCTGTGAAGATATTAACCATGATTTCTATCCATTGTTCACCCACGTCCGGATCGGGCCCTCCAAGGAATTTTGGCGGAGCAAACTTCTGGAACCTTTCAAGAACCTTATCCTCGCCCATCTCAGGGTTCCGATTTTGGTTTACAGGTATTTGGCCTTGTTGATCCACTAATCTTGCCAAGATATCCATCATTTGTTGCATTGCCGTTGCCATTTGGTCTCCAGTTGCAACTCTCGGTCCTTGTTCTTGCTCGGCTGACGTTTCCCTTTCCGCTCTTGGTTCTGGGGCCCATTTAGTTCCACGGCCTCGACCACGTCCCTGACTACGTCTTCCGTCCATATATATTGTTTTCCCTCTCTCTTTTCTTTTCTTGTCCCCCAAAAGGTAATTTTAGTGAATAATCACAGTAAATTGACTAAGCACCAATTCCAGCATACCAAATACACAAGTATACATATATGCATATAACACGCCATATCAAAGAGGCAGATAATCAAATCCACATTTACATGTCACAAATACATATCAAGTTTGACAGATAATCATATACACGAATTCACAGGCTAACGTTATGTAGTAGCCATATATGGGTGCATCAAAAGAAAAGGGATACGTTGTCCCATACCCTGTTAACCCCGTCCGATCTCTCACGTCACTTTCTATCCAACTAGATGTCCATTGGCCTCTTGAAATCATTCTAGCCAAACAAAGCCTGTTCATTTCCCAAATTGTGAATCTCAAATGCTGAGCATAGCCTCAACGCTAGAGTACTCGGGCACGAGAATCCGAAATAAGACAATTCACATCTCGAGCTGGCCAGTCCCAAGAGTAAACCATCTACAATCGAAATTCCTACCCGACATACCTATCTAGGGTCCTCAGATACCATGAGAGAGATTTAAGACCTATAACATTCACAATTCATAGCTTATGCTCAAACAAGCACTTATTCCTTCATATCTATTCACCACTCAGTCTAGACTCACTCCGCGCAGAGACCACGCGAAGCAGGCTCTGATACCACCTGTGACAGCCCCACCTTCCCCTAAGGCGAACCAGAGGGTTCGGCGGACCGCCTGCCCAACTCTCGCCGGGACTCAGTCGTTCACTCACACAATCAGAAATAGAACCACAAGAAAAAATAAAACGAGGATCCAAAACTTAAAACAAAACTTATATACATAGATATCTCAGAAGGAAGTACAACCGTCAAATATACAGAGGTTCTCAATTCACCATACGACCAGCCCGTGCCAAGCACTAGAGTGAGAACCATTACAAAAGAAAACCAAGAGCTAGACCCAGCTAGTCTATACAGGCTCTCATCCTTGCTCGCCTTCTCCTACTAAGGAAAACAAAACTAAAGGAATGAGCTAAAAGCTCAGTGAGGTTCCGAACACGTAGGCAAACAAGAAGTGCATTGCATTCATTACATGTAGCCAATAATTCAAGATACAAATATAAGATAAAGCAATAAACACATTCATAAAAGGATAAGGGCTCATAAGGAGTCATTCGTTCATTCGTCCATTCATTCATTCTCCTTTCGTTCCCTTATACCTTCAATCATTTGAAAATGCATTTTGTATAAGTACAACCCCTCGTTCATTCATGCGTTCATTCATTCATTCACCCCATCCCTGACATTGTCCAGGCTCCACCAACCTCCACCAACCTACAAGGTAATACTCGAGTATAAAAAAACGTTCACCCAGGTTCCTAATCGCCCGACCGAGTCCGCTTCTGGCTCGAGACGACCGGTAACAAGGGGCAGTGGGCAGTTCAGCCAAAAAGGCTTACATTCATGCACAACTAACATTTCAATCGTTCAATCATTAGAATTTCACAACCATTTAGGCTGAGCGCGATAAAATACACACTCGCCTCGAAAACTCGTTTTGGCAATCATTGAAAGCATTTAACATGTTATCAATCATTCATACAAGCCATATAATCATGAAACATAACAAACAAGGAACACTCACCTATTTATATGCAAAACAACGTCCAAAATCCTACCGGATATTACCCCCGGTCACCGTGAAAACCTAAGATGCGACAAGAAAGCATATTACAATTCACCTAACAAAACAAGTTAGTGGAAACAAGGAACTCGACTAGTTACGAGTAAGACATATAAAGATGTGGTATGAAGTAGTAAATAAACATTTGAAGGTTCAATTGGAAAAGGTAGCATGTTCTAAGATGGAAAACGGTCATAATATTTGCCAAACGAAAAATATACAAGTTGAAATAGAAACTTAGTCATTGAGCGAAAATTTGGGCAGCACGCCCTTTTGTATTTACCTATTTTCCAGCCATTAATGGCTTCATTATTTTCCTCAAATCAGTCCCAACATCTCATATAGAATAATCTCATGTCCAAAAGCTGTTCACTAGGCTTAAAGTCATATAAATACAAAAATAAATACAAAAATCAAACTAGAAACATTTCCGGATAAAAATAGTTTTTGACATCATTTTGCGGTTTTGGCACCATTGGCGCTACGATTATCGGATGAAGGTACAAGACCCACCGTTTCGAATCTAATAGATAGAGCTACAATGTTGCAGAAGGTCACTCAGTTCGGTTTCGAGTGTAACCAGGTCAAATATGCAATATACTACACCAGAACCGTAAAAACAGGTTCACAAAGCCCATTCTGGTTCAAACATCATAAGTCAGGCTACCTAAGTCCAAATCGGGTGATTCCAAAGCCATCCGAAAGCTAAGATACAAGGTTACAATTCATCAAAAGACATCAACAACCAAATCAGAAGTATTCCCAGCCAAAATAACCAATTACAGAAGCAAATCTCAAGTTCGGGTAAAACCAGGGCAGTAGGGGTATTTCGGTCTTTTCACAAGCTACAATGCTCCGATTGACCTGAAATTTTGTAGGCATCTCTAAAATATCATTCCCTACAACTTTCATGTTTTAATCCAAGGCCAATTCGTCCTCTAACTATGAGGTACAGTGCCAGGCAGAATTGGGGAAAATGAAACCCTAACTTTTAATTTTTCTTTCCAAAACAGAAATTTTCTGCAATTAACCACCATTCACACTCTAAGGCTTCATTTTAGGTTATTTCCAATCATCATACATGGCCACAACATATGAATCATATGAAAACAGAAAAATCCCAAATAAATATAAAACTTCACCAATTTCAACCAAAATCACAAAATAACACCAAAAATTATCTCCTTAACTCACATAGGTCACTAATTAAGCATTATTGGAAAGACAAGAGTAGTCCCTTAGTCACTCACCTGATAAGACAAGAAAGGAAGCAATTCAACACCTTAGCCTTCCAAACAACTTCACCAATCACCTTACAAGCACAAAACTAAGAGGTTTTATGGAAGGAATTCAAGATTAAACGGTTAGTTTGTGAGATTGGGCAAGATTGGAGCAAGAAACTTGGAAGCTTTTCTTTCTTTTCTTGGAGAAAAAGGTTCGGCCACAAGCTTGGGAAAAATGGAAGATATTTGGTCAATTTTTGGGTTTATTTAGTAAATGGTAAAAGGATGAATAGTAAGTCAAAAATAGGAATTCATCTCTAAGTGACACATGTCACTTTCATTAATTGCTTGCCTAACTTTTTGTCTCTCTCACACCTATCCACTTGGCAACCTCTAAATATCTCATAACACCAGGTAAATTAAACCTAGTATCCAAAACTTAACCTAAATGGCCGAATTTTTCCGAACTTTTTGCACTAGCGGGTCCCACGTCCGATATACACTCTTATTTTCTCGAAAACTAACCAATACTAGAAAATCATCTAAAAAAGAATATTTACTCATAAAACTTATCTAGAAATTTTCCTAATAAAGAAATGCAGAAAAATATGCCATTAAATAGAATAAAACCCAGAAAATGAGAAACTTACGAGGTCTCACACAAATGGCACAGAAGGTGCTCCGCCGTCTGCTCACTTGCAGTAGAATTCAGCCCATTGTGCACCAAGCAGCCAGCCCGCTCCAACCTACGTGTTAATTGCACTTGCATGGCTTGAAGCTCCTGATACCGCAACCCCCTGGATGCCTCTCCCCGCACTGGGCTCAGAGATGCAGTGCCCCTCCGGTGTCTGGCTCTCCTGGCTCTCCCCTTCCCCACCTTCTCTCCCATCCCCTCAAGAACCCCAAAGGAATTGCTGAGGTGCAATCGTGACTCCTGCCGATCCCCCTTACCCCCATCCTTCACAAACAGCAATGCATCCACACCCCTTGCATCAGCCTCCCCCTGTAGTCGTGGATAATGATGCCGCACTGAGCCCCTCAAGCGCTTGCCCACCTGCTTGGCCTCCTCCTACCGCCCTATTTGCCACAACCCACCCCTCCTGCGACTGCCCAGCTAAGTTCCCCTTGCCCTCATTCGCAGCCATTGTTGCCGCAGCTATCCCAGCAAGCCCCTGCCCACCTGTGCTTTCTCCACCCGTAGCCGTGTCTCCACCAACCAGTTACCGCTGCACTACCTCATCCCTAGTGTTCGCTAGCCCCTCGGCCAGGGCCAGGAGTTGTTGCGGCACCACTTCCAACTCCTCCAGAAGATCGTGGTCAAGAGCCTCAGACTCCCTTCCCCTTTCAACCGCCGCTGCAGTCGCATCTCGCTGAGCCCGCGCTCCAGCGTCCTCCTCTCCTTCCAAGGTCATACCCTTATCTCCCTTGGAGGAGGGTCTGAAGGCTGCATCAGCCATGCCTGTGGCTTCTTCCCAGGCCTGAGAGACGGATTCTTTCTATAGCACTCCTGGAGGCCATGGCCAAATCTCTCACAGAAGGAGCAGAACGCTGGCCAATTTTCATACTCTACGTTCTGCCAGAACCCAAACTCCTCATCGCCTATCCAGACCCTCTTCGCTGGTGCTCGAGCTACATCAACCTCCACCAAAACCCTTGCAACCGACGGCCTCCTCAAATCTCCCGTTGCGGCGTCGATCTTCAGTGGTCTTCCCAGGATAGAGGCCAACTTATTGAGAGGGTTCCTCCTAAAAAATGGCAACGGCAGTCCTGAAAAACTTACCCAGACAGGAGCAATTGAGACCTCCTTATTAGCTTTGAAATCCAAGACCATTTGGAGATTGTCATGGGCGAGCTCCTTATATACCATGTGCGGCGAATGAATAATCGAGTGTAATCTTCATCCACTGTTGGCCGGATGAGCATATGATTCGCATCCAGCAAGGCCACCGCACAGTCCCCCTTCAGCCCTAGCGATAGAAAAAACCTCCTTACAACCTCCATAGGAGGTCGACTATACGAGAATCTGCCCACTAGAGCTTGTTGAAATGGTCGCGCCAATTGCAGTACATCCTTCTTCGCAATTCTGAATGCTGGTTCCCGTCTATATGTGGATATTGTCCCTGGGTCAAAAGCTTCAGCGCTACTGCTGGTTGTAAGTGCCGCTGCAAAGCTCTTCGTCAAGAGCGACGCCTCTCCTACCGTCCTCTCCGACGGCTGGAGCTAACGACGGAACCCCTAGAAACCCTAGCTTACCTTATTTAACCGAGAGAGAAAAAGGTGTAGGTGTTATTACTCCAATACCCCATGGTTGAAACTCAAGATTAGAGCAAGAAAGAAAAATGAAAATAAAATGTTTCACTCTTGTTTTTCTCTCAAGAGCTGCCGACCAAGAAGAGGAAAAGTGAAGAAAAATTGAGGTCAAAATTAGTCTTAGTGAAGTGAAGAAAAATGGGTCAAAGTCCAACTTCCAATGGAGTCATGACACTTAGCACCTTTTATGTTTAATCTCATCCTCTTAACCTCCAATGGTAATTGATCTCGACAATCTCTAATTATCTCTTAGCACCATGTATAATAATATCCCCTTATGCAAATTCCACTTTTTATCGAAATCTAACTCACGTAACGCTCTAGCGGGTCCTACATACCTTATGCACTACTAATATCATATAAACTAACTTATTTTGAAAAAATAATTCAAAAACTATATTCTCTTATAAAAATACCTGGTAAAAGAGTATAATAAGTAAAATAAAAGGAAAATTGCATATGACGAAATAAAATAAAAGAATGTAAAATAAGAAAATTTTACGGGTCCTCACACTCTATTTAAGTTCCACCACACAACCCTCCTCTTGCAAACACAATACCAAATCAAAATTTCTGTTCAAGAAGCAAATCAGTTTCTGTCCTTTGTCAAAAACAATGGAGAATCAACAAGATGGTGCAAACAACCTTAGTCGAGCTCCCCCCCAATGGGTGACTCAAGATACTCCCAAGAAATTCACTCCAAAACCAAGGAAACCCTTCACCACCGCAAGAGAGTACAAAAAGATGTATACTCGAAAGGTGAAACAAGTTCCCAAGAAACAAGAAATTAAAGAACTCCAAGAAATGGTGGATCAAAACTTTTGAAGACTTTCCTTGGATTTAATTTTCTGTTTTGGATTGGAAACAAGATGTAAGCAAACTGATTTGGCAATAATAAAGGATTCAATTTTTCTTTCTTGTTGGACAGATTTGTGCTAACGAAACCCTAGCGACGTATGAAACCCTAGCCACCACCCCACTTGTTTTCTTATTGCTCAAGTGATGACTAAACTAACAAGGCAGATTTGGTAACTCAAGCCAGGATTTGGACACCACAAAGGCACACAAACCACGGACAGAATGGAAGACAACTAACGACTCAATACCAAAAACAAGTCGTGGACAGATTTGGAGCGTACAAAGGGATGCTAACGGATAGGAATTTGATGAACAACAACGGCACAAAGGTGCAGACAGAATTTCAACACTAATGACTCAACAACAACAAGACATACATGGTCAGAATTCGTGACACAAGACAAACTTTGGACAGATTAAGAGACACAACAAGTAAGCAACTTCGGCCCCAATTTCTATCCAAACACACATACGAATATGGTGAACAGAATTTTTTTTAACAAGGCAGCGGAAACAAAGGAATTCTAGACGACAAACAAAGACAAAAACAACGGATATAACGGAAGATACCTCCACCTAAACTCTGAAGCCAAGTAATGCGCTCCCTAATCAACACGTCTCAAGATATGTAGCACATTTGCCCAAGGATCTAGCGAGATTGTCCAACGCTTGGATTGCAAGACCTAAAACCAAAACGGACGACATGAATTGATTGAAGGTGGTAGAACGATGACTCCAATCGAGGTGAATACTCGAGTGGATAGGTCGGATGAACAATCAAGGACAAGCACAAGATTGCTCAAGAACCCTTGCCAGAAGCAAGTAAAGGATCGAGTTTCTCACACTAGAGAATCGAAAACAATGAATTTTATTGATAAAACGTCTAACCCTCAACTCGTACAAAGTAACCCTTTATATAGACTCACGACTAAGAAACCCTAATGCTAAGGGGAAAAGGGAAAGGGGGATTCGGCCATCTCTTGAACTAGGTGGGTCGAATCCATGACTCAACTAGTAACTAATCTAAACAATGACTTGACAACTCAAGACAATGAAGGCCCAACAGTTGGCCGATTCTACTCAGGGGACCCGTGGACTCCACTTGGCTCTTCATGGGCTTGGAGCAATGTGTAGACAACTTGATTATCACTATCCAAGCCTTCAATCGGCCGATGGACTCTTGTTGGTCTTGAACATTTCGCACAAGGGCTTGAAGTGACTCCTTGAATTGCTTAGCCCGTGCACGTGTGACTGGACCCAAAGGCACTCGAACTGGATCATTTGGATCATTGCATGGGCTAAGGTCCATGCACACATCACAAATATTGGTTAGAATGTGTCCCTTTGCCATTATATTTAGTCATTTTGTTACCCTAACGCAATTGCAAATAAGGAATTTGAGTTTGAAACAAATTTTATTTTGAGACTTGCACTAAATTACCAAATTATACTCATCCAAGGAAAGCATACTCTTCTAATATCCTCTAGTCAAGTAGTTGTAACAAATTGTGGAATTTGATTGAAAGAATTCCCTATCAAGTCTAGTTACTTCCCTACCCAATATATTTGTACCATCAATTTGACTCACAATCATTTATATCTCATTTTGCACTTGGGGAATCGAGCACAAAGAAAATACAACTCACAAGTTAGTGGTTATGATTTACCCACCAACACAAAACATTGACATATATGTGCCTATGTTTAAAATAACTCAATATTACATCACCATTATGGAATTTTTCATACATAACAACAACCTAGTTGCAAGATCTTATACTGTTTAAGAATGAACACATTGCCCCTTCCTTGGCAAGCCTCGTTGAACAATAATCAAAAGGGCAAAGAAATGGTTATCAACATACCGGGACAAGAATATATGAGTTTAAGAATAGATTGACGATTAGCTTCCACAATATGATGAGCTTTACTCTATGTTGGTTAGACCAATATCTATCACGACTTAGTTCAAACGAGAATTGGAGCAGGTACAGTTGAGTTAGGTATGATTAATTAGATATGGTTGTTGTGCTTCATCCACAACTTAGTGTACTTTTATAATCACAATTGTATTTATGCATTGAATTAATGTACATGAATAAAATTTATGAGTATGGAAAAGTTATATAAGAGTATGCTATATTGTATAGAAAGTATAATAACTAGACAATTGTACCAAAATTCCAACTACACCTGGTCATGGTCTGTTGAGATGCCTGGACAATGTACTTGGTTTCGAAAAGAAAATCTTATGGACGTTATCGTAATATTAAATATTTACTAGTCATAGCATTCTTTTTTCAGTCCTCAAATCCAGTATAAAGTGAATGGATTCCCCCAAACTAAGTTCTCCATGTGCTTTTTTGTTTTTTCTATTTTTTCTTCATAATATTCAATATCACACTTGTTTACTTTCATTCATCAAAATTTTTCCTTTCCAAAATGTTTGGTTTTACTTCCACTATTGACCAAAAAGGAAAGTCACTATTTTATTTCTTTCTCTTATTGTTTTGATAATAGAGTCTAAGTTTTTGTTACTATCACTTTAAATAGTTTTAGTTAATAGTTGAATATTCATAAAAAAAAGTAAGTTGGGCTTATACCTACAAATTTCATGAATTAATAGTTTGTACAACATTGAAAAATATACAAGGTGTGAATTTAATATGAAATAGTTTATATTTAGCCTCTTCCAAATATCAATGATCAACGTTATATTTGATAGTTTTGTTAACCAAAGTTGATGAGTTAACAAATTTGCATTTGTACCTTAGAAAAAAAATTGCATATTTAATTGAGCGAAGATCTCAACCACTACTTATCAAGCAAAGTCTAAGGTACACAGAAAAACATTTTTTAGGTTTATCTAAAGAGTGCCTAATAAGTATTCATTAAGAGGGATTTCAAGTATCAATACTTTTCTTCGCAAATAAAAGAATAGAAAAAGTGTTTAAATATAGGAAGGAAATGAACACAAGTGTGGTCATTCACATAATAATTTTCATATAAAATAAGTACAATAAAGAAAGCCTATATTAGAGAATCTGAATATTTGAAACCTTTTTTTTATAAATCAGCATTTTATTCATTTAATAAAGCAAAGTTACACAAAGACCTCCCTGAATGCAACAAAGTCGGCACTCAAGAAGGTCGTAAATGAGGATACCCTAACCTATCCAACCTAAGGTCTCCTTGAACCAAACGTGGCAACTGCAAGAAAGAATCGAAGATGGAAGTAGAGCCTAACTCAGTCCCGACCTTAGACAACCGATGTGAGGACCCAAAAATTTTCACATTTTCTCAGCATTACTTTATTTCTTTGATTATATTTTATACTTTCCTTGGAAATATTGAATTTTCTATGCATTTTTACAAGTAAGTACAGTTTTAAAATCATCTTCCTAATATGAGTTAGTGTACGTTAATTTGAAGTGTATTATTGACGTGGAACCCGCTAGTGCGGTAAATGCGTTATATTTTGGCAACTTGTTGGAGTTTTGTATTAAGTGATATTATTTTACAAGGTGCTAGGAGACAATTGAAAGTTAGCAAGATAAATTACCATTGGTAGACAAAAGGATAAGCTTAAAACCCTAAAAGGAGCCAAGTGTCACTAGGCTATTAGAAGTTGGACTTTTGACCAAGATTGGTAACTTTACTAAAATCAGATTTTTGACAAAAATTCACTCATTCCCTTGTCTCCTTTGGCTGAAATTAGTGACAGAGAAACCAAGAGAGCTCTTTGTCGCGCCCCATTTTTTGATAAAATAAATAAATAAAATGGTTTAAAAAAAATGTATTTGTGTGTGATTGGAAAATGAATTGAGATTTAAAAGAAAAATGGGTCTAAATGGGGTTTTGAGAATGCGACGATTTGACCCAAAATGTAGTTTAAAAAGGGTTTTTGAAATCAAAATCGGAGTCGCCACTTGGTAATGAGTTAAGGTGTACCAAGTCACCTAAAAAAAAATGAATTTTTTGAAAAAAATAGGAAAAAGTAGTAAGAAACCCCTTTTAAACGACTCCTAATCCACGTAAACCAAAGAAAAAGGTTCGGGAGTCACATTTGACAAAGGGGAAGGCAAGGATAAAATCCAAGGCACCCCTTCGACCTAGCCAAGGCTAGTTGCGTGATTTAATCAAAGTTTTTCTTGTTTTAACCAAAGAATTTATTACATTTGGATGCACTACATGAATGCAAAAGAAAAGAAAAAATGCAAAACTAAATTCTAAAATGTCTCTTGTAAGGTTTTTGGTCCCAACCACATGAATTGTGGCGGCCAATAAAGGAAAACCTTATAGAGGTCGATTAATGCAAATGATGGCTAAAGTATAAGTGTGCAAGTGTATAAAAAGGTGCACGTGTGAAATTGTATGAAAAATCCAAGTGTTTGTGTGCCAGTGTATGAAAAGGTGCATGTGTGAAATTGTATGAAAAATCCAAGTGTTTGTGTGCAAGTGTATGAAATATAGTGATAAGTGCATATAGGTGTAATTAAGTGCACTTTTGTGAAGTAGAAATCAAAATGAACAACAAGGAAAGGAAAAGTGATAAGGAAATGTGAATTGAAAAATGAATAAGTGATAAAATGAGAATGAATGAACCTAAAGGAATGCATCAGGTCGGGTATGGGAATGACTCCTAACTTTTTCGACTTCGATTCTCCCTTTGATTAGAAAGCAAAACTAGCGTGCTAAGGCTATCGAGTAGCCACACTTGCTCGTTTCCCTTATCAAAAGGGGACTCTTCAGGCAAATGAACCCTAACTAGCATGAAATGCAAAAATCCTAAAATGGAGGGAAAAGGGGTTCGAGGGGCATGCAAAATGATAAAACTAAGAAAAATGCATGAAATGAAGTGAAACATGCAAACATGTACTAACGAGGGGAAATCCCTATGGGTCTAGCGTTGGACTAGCCCATTCTATGAATTCCGACTAGCGTTGGACTAGTGGAAACGTACATTCATCCATCACATTCATTCAGGGATATGGAAAGTGAGTAGACATGTCAATCACATAGCACATAACACTTAGCATGCATATCTACATGCCAAAACCTAAGAAAACGATTAAACATATAGCACATAAACATGCAAGACACATAAGGTAATTAAGGCCCTAACTATTACATTTGCTAGCTAGGCACAAGTCTTCAACAGCTCTTCATCGAATGCTCCTCCAAACCCTATCTATTACAAGCCAAGAGGTGTACACATACCCCATAAAGAATAACTTAAATAAAAAACAAAAGTAAATGACATAAATAAAAATTAAGGAAAGGCTAAGAAAGCAAAGTAGACATGTATTTTTTACGTGGCACGTCGGTTCACATAGGAGAGACACAAAAAGGGATAAAAGAAAATATACCGCCCTTGAAATGAAGCTCTAATGGAGTGAAATCATTTATTTACCCTCCAAAATAATAAACGAGTCAAGGCATCACTTTATTTAACGAATAATCATAAAAAATAAAATGGTAAACTTGAAATTGAATCAGTTGAATCATGTAAGCAACTCACATTCAAGAAGTCGAAAGAAGAAAGGACTTGATTGCACAAATTAACAAAGCTTTGGGGTTAAAATTAAAGAAAAATAAAGTTTAGGGGCCTATTTGCAATTAAACCAGGGACTCAATTGAAAGGAATGGAATGGTCTAGGGCCACAGTACAGTTAAGGAGAAATTTAGGGACTGATTCGCAATTGCATTTTCTGGTTTCTTAGTGGATCAGGCCCCTTGGGCCATTTCTTATTTGTTGGGCCGAAACTTTCCAAGCCCAATTCGAAAAACCCAAGGTAAGAAAAGTAGGCCAATCTATTATTTTGGCCCCAAAGATTAACCAATAAAACCGGTGGGCTTCTACCCCTTGGCCCAAACCAAAAACCCCAAAATCATGAACTAAACCCACATTCTTAAACCCAAACAACAAAAACACATTAGCCCACATCACTTGTTTTATTGAACCCAACATGATAAAACCAAATAAAATTGTTAAACCTCAATTATAACCTACAAACAAAAATTAATCTATCCAAACAAATCACACATAAAAATATGCAAACAGAGGATTAAACTTAAAAGGATAAAAATAACTCAATTTTCCCAAATTTTGGGCCACAATGAAATTGGACAAAAAATGAAGGGGTTCAATTGCAATTTTCGGAACTACACTCATTCATGAATCGTGCAAACTTTCTTCTCCGATGCGCATGGGAGGGTGAAGTTTCTGCAGCTTCTGATGCCTCAGAAGTCCAGCAAATTTACAAAGCCCAAATCACACTACCATCATCCAAACAGTCAAGACTTGCTTTTTGTTTGAACTTCTCGTTCGGGCATTTTATCAAACAGGTGAAAAGCATTGAAATTGCATCAGATTTTTTGCTCAATTTGACGTAAATCATCACCCAAAATTATCAAACATCCAAAGCAAACTCAAATTAACAACAAACCAGCATATATGTTCTTAAAATAACAAAACAATCGGCATAAAACTTGCCATATCCACTCACGGCAGTCTTGCTTTGAGAGAAATACTGAAATGTAAAAGAAGAAGGAAACTTACAGGGGTCTCTCGGTGAGCTTTGCTGGCGATGACGGTGGATTCCGGGGATGGTGGCTCCGGTTCTTGAGCAGGCGGTTGATGGCGATGGCAGACAGCAGCGGCAGCGGACGCGAACTGGTGTAGGATGCGGTAGAAGCCCCGGTTGCTTTGATGGCTATGGCAGCGGTGGGAGTTGAAATGACGTACAGCAGCGGCGACGGATGCGGATTGATTTCTTGATGACGCTGTAGCAGTAGCTGCAATTCTGGAGGAGGCGGGTGAAGGGTAGCAAAAGTGGATAGCGGTGGACTGATGATGAAGGTGGAGGTGGTGCCAGATAGAAGGCTCAGAGGCGGAGCTCGCCGTACCAGGATCAAGCTCCCTTGTTGCTCTTCAGATTTTGCTGTTCCTCTGGCTGCCTTCTCTATTTTTCTTTAGCTCCGTTATTTCTTCTCCTCTGTCCATCCAAAACCCAGCTTTCTCATTTTTCCTCCGCTGCTCCTTTTTAATCGTCCTCCATCACGCTCTCTCTATCCTCCCCTCTCTCTGTTTTTTTTCTTTTCCTTTTGTTTTCTTTTCCGAAGCTTTTCTCCTGCCGTTGCCTTCTTGTCGTAGCTAGTTTTTTTCTTTTTTTGTCTTGCTCCGCCCCCAAAGCCGAAGCTTCTTCCCAATTTCTCAAGCTCTCGGACCAACCCTCCAGACGTCATCCCTCCGCTGCATTTTTCTTTCTTTTCCTTTTTCCGGCCCTTGAGCTCCGAAACCTCTTTCCAGCTTTCCCCTGCGTTTTTTCTCTTCTCTTCTTTTTTTCCCTTAGCCCTTAGCCGACCTCCTTTTTTCTTTCATCCGTTGCAATTTTTCTTTTTCTTCTCTAGTCCCCCGTTCTTGTTTCTTCCTTTTTTTCTTTTTTTGTTTCAAAAATTCCTTAAGCTCCACAAGTGTCCTTGACACCTACCCCTCTATACACTTGTCCTATAATTCCTTAGACACTTGTCTAATGATTATTTTGTACACTTGTCCAACATGCACACTTCCACCTATCCCCACATTTTCTTCTTTTCTTTTTTTATTTTCATTTTCATCATTTTTCACTTTTTCTTCTTTTTCTTTTTTATTTTCATTTTCAAGAAATTCTATGCTAAAAACTAGAAACTAAAAATCAAATAAAACTGACATGACAAATGAAAAACTAAAATAAAAAGTAAATGAAATTACACCAAAATTTGGTGTCTACACTCTTCAAGTTCTAGCTTCCAAATTTGCTCAAATCTTGAGTTTCAACCAACCAAATCACAAACTACACCATACAAGTGATCATTAGGGAAGGTTAAAGGTGTTGGTGGAGTTGTTTTGGAGGAGGAAAGATTAAGCTCCTACCTTTCTTGTGGTTTTAAGGTATTTTGCCAAGAACATCCTCTTTACTTCAATTAATTGCTTATTAGTGATTTTTAGTTGCTTTAGATGTTGTTTTGTGGAAGATTAGCACTTGAATGCATAAATTCCAGCTTGAATGATAACATGTCCTGCTTCTGCCCGGTTCTATATCACCTTGTTAGAGGCCGAACTGGCCTTAGCACAAAACATGAAAGTTGTAGAGAATGATGTTTTATAGTGTTTTACAAATTTTCATCTCAATCAGAGCAACGTAGCCTATGAAAAGACCGCAATACCCCTGCTGCCCTGTTTCTGTCCGAAAATGAAAATCAGCCTCTGTAAGTGGTTAGTTTGACCAGGAATATTACCGAATTGGTTGATGATGTCTTCTTAAAAATTATAGCCTTGTATCTTAGCTTTCAAATAACTTTGGAATTACCTGAATTGGAGTTGTGAGTGCTGAGATATGAGTGAATAAAGCAGGACTGCAAGTTGATTTCTGCAGTGAATTTGGAACTGGAAAATCTGGAGTTGTTTTGGTAAATTTGACCTAGTTCGGGTGAGAACTGGACTGAGTGGTCTTCATGAAAGTTGTAGGTCTTTGTCTTAGCTTTTCAAATCCTCTAATAATGCCTTAAACGGACTTTGGTAGCCTGCGATATGGCCATTTAAAGGTAGTACGGTTAAATAGCCGATTAGTTGGAACTTGGTTCTGGGAATTGGGAATTTGACTAGGTTACACTAGAATTTGGACTAAGTGGTCTTCATCAAAATTGTAGCCCTCTGTCTTAGCTTCGAAACGGTATAAATTACATCCCAATCCGATAAGCGTAGCATTGGATGTGTCCGTTACGCAAAACCCGTCAAATCTGTCTTTTGTTAAACTTCATTTCCGCACATGTTGTTAGCATGATTTTTGTACTTATATGACTTTGAGCCTATGGAATGGCTATTGAAATGAGATGATATTGTGTGTGACTTTGGCAGTGATTGAGGAAAACAATGAAGCCATAAATGGCTGGAAAAATAGGTAAATACAAAGGGCGTGCTGCCCAAATTTTCGCTCGAGGGCTAAGTTTCTATTTGAAATTGTATATTTTCATTTGGCAAATACTATGACCATTTTTCATCTTAAAACATGATCCTTCTCCAATTGGAAACTCCAAATGTTTACTTACGCTTACCAAATAAAAAGGAGTGGTTTAGGGTTTTCTTGGGTATTTTGTCCTCCCTTTTACATGAATTTCGTTAAGACATTTATTCTATAATATCTACTTGAATATGAGATGATTTTGAACCATATAAATGATCCCGAAAACAGTATTTCTTAGCCTATCTAGTTGGATTCCAACTTGTCTTTGGTTCAAGTATTTCCATTGGAAAATTTTATAACCCTTTTGAGTTGGGTTTTATGTTTGGACTATGAAACCCTAGTTATTTTTGTCCACGGGTCCAAATGTCCTCATTTCACTTTAAAGTCTTTTATACGTTCTACTCATCAATTGTCGAGTTCTTTGATTTCACCTAATTGTTTGTGTTAGATGAGCTGTAATATTTTTTCTTGTTTAATCTTAGGTTTTCTTGGTGACTAAAGATAATATCCGGAAGGATATTTTGCACGTTGTTTTGCGTATATAGGTGAGTGTTCCTTGTTTGTTATATTTCCTTGACTTATTGGCTTGTTATTATTGATTGATAATGTGTTAAGTTCTTTCAATGATTAAAACGAGATTTCTAGGCGAGTGTGTACTTTATCGCACTCGACCTAAATAAATGTGAAATTTTCAATGATTAAATGCTAGTTGAGCATGAATGCAAGCCGTTTGGTTGAACTGGGCCCTGCCCTTCGTTACCGATCTACTCGAGCCAGAAGCGGACTCGGTCGGGCGATATGGTGACCCTGGGTATGAACGTTGGTATACTCGAGTATTACCTTGTAGGTTGGTGGAGTCTGGCCAATGTCCAGGAGGGGGTGAATGAAATGAAACGAACGAACGAACGAGGGGTTTACTTACAAAAATGCAATTTCAAACGATTGGAGGAATAAGGGGAAATGTCAGGAGAACGAATGAACGAACGAAAGCATGGCTCCCTATGAGCCCGTATCCTTTTAATGAATGTGTTATTACCGCTTTCCATTGTAAATGTTTCTTGAATTATTGATACTCTATATTTAATGTATTGGATTGATTGTTTGGTTATGTGTTCGGAACCTCACTGAGTTTTTAGTTCATCCCTTTAGTTTTGTTTCCCTTAACAGGGAAGGCGAGCCAGGACGGGAGTTTTGGATAGACTAGCCTGGACTAGTTTCTTGGTTTTCTTTTGTAATGGTTCTCGCCCTAGTGCTTGGCACGGGTTGGATGTATGAAGAATTGAGAACCTTTGTATATTCGATGTTTGTACTCTAATGTACATAAGTTTTGCATTAAGTTATGGATTGTCGTTATATTTATTCCTGTGTTTTATTTCGATTTTATTTGAGGACTATAGTGAACGACTGAGTCCCGGCGAGAGCTGGGCAGGCGGTCCGCCGAACCCTCTGGTTCGCCTTAGGGGGAGGTGGGGCTGTCACAATTGGTATCAGAGCTTGTTTCGCGTGGTCTCTGCGCGGAGTGAGCCTGGACTAAGTGGTGAATAGGTATGAAGGATTAAGTACTCGTTCAAGCATAAGCTATGAATTGTGAATGTTATAGGCCTTAAATCTTTCCCGTGGTATCTAAGGATCATAGATAGGTACGTCGGGTAGGAATTTCGATTGTAGATAGTTTACTCTTGGGACTGGCCAACTCAAGATGTGAATTGTCTTATTTCGAATTCTTGTGCCCGAGTACTCCAAAGTTGAGGTGGCGTTAAGTACTTGAAAATTGCATTTTGGGAACATGAACATGCTTTGTCTGACTAGAATGAGCACAAGAGGTCAATGGATATCTAGTTTGGATAGTAAGTGACGTGAGAGACCGGACGGGGTTATTCAACTGAAACTAGGATGATATCGCCTTTTCTTTTGATTTGTCCTTATATTATTATTACATGACGTTAGTTGGTGTATTTGTGCATATGATTATCTGTCTAATTTGATATGCCTTTGTGTATTTGATCACCTGTCTTCTTGGTATATGGTGTGTTATGTGTGTATATGTTTATTTGTGTATTTGGTATGCTGGAATCTGTTACTTTAGTCAATTTACTGTGTTTATTCACTCAATTACCTTTTTGGGGGGAAAAGAAAAGAAAAGAGAGAGGGAAAACATATATATGGACAGGAGACGTAGTCGTGGACGTGGACGTGGCCGTGGGAATAAACGAGTTCAAGAGCCAAGAGAGGAAAGGGAAACAACAGCTGCACAAGAGCAAGGACCGAGGGTTGAAGCCGGGGACCAAATGGCGACGGCAATTCAACAAATGACAAACATATTAGCAAGGTTGGTGGACCAACAAGGTCAAATACCTGTGAATCAACCTCCGAACCCTGAAATAGGAGAAGATCGGGCTCTTGAGAGGTTTCAGAAGTTTGCTCCTCCGAAATTCCTTGAAGGGTCTGATCCGGATGTAGCCGAACAGTGGCTGGAGGCCATGATCAACATCTTTGCAGCTTTGAACTATACCGAACAAAGGCAAGTGAACTTTGCGGTATTTCAATTTGAAGGACCGGCCCGAGCATGGTGGAACGTGATTAAGGCAAAGTGGAAAAGAGAAAAAACTGTATGGACATGGGCTAACTTCCTAAGGGAATTTAACGAGAAGTATCTCCCACCTTTAGTCCAAGAAAGGAGAGAGGACAAGTTTATTGGGCTCCGCTAGGGAACTTTAAGTGTGGCTGAATATGAAACGAAATTTACCAAACTATCCAAGTTTGCTTTTGAATTAGTGGCCACGGAACCGAGAAGGGTAAGATGATTTATACAGGGATTGAATCTAGAAATTCAAGAAGCACTAGTGGTGGTTCAAGTGAATACGTTTACGGAGGCCCTTGAGAAAGCCCAACGAATTGAGAATGCAAAAGCACAGATAAAAGCCTCCCAAAATCGAAAAAGGGGTACAACTGGTAGTGTGACTGAGGAACCAAGTGAATCGATAGTCCCTTCCAAAGTGCAGAAAGTGAACTTTTTGTCCCACCCATCATGGACAATAGGGGCGTTAGATGAACGATCTACAAAAAAAAGTCAAGTAGGCCATGGGGAGATTTTTCAAAAAAGCCAACAAGTGACTTTTTCCTTGACTTGTGGCTACTATGGAAAGGCCAATCACACTGAGAGTGATTGTTGGAGGAAAGGGCGGAAGTGTTTGATTTGCGGGAGTGGTGACCACCAGGTTAGCAACTGTCCGAGGAAACAATCACGTGAAAGTAGTACCCAACAACTGGAGGGCACTAAATCAAAACAAGCAAATGAAAGAGGGAACCGAACAAAAGTACCGGCAAGGGTATAAGCTTTAGACAACCAACAAAATCCTGAGCCATCTGAAGGTAAAAATTTCGAGGACGAAATTTCTTAAGGGGGAGAAAGTGTGAGAACCCAAAAATTCACATTTTCTCAGCATTATTTTATTTCTTTGATTATATTCTATACTTTCCTTGGAAATATTGAATTTTCTATGCATTTTTACAAGTAAGTACAGTTTTAAAATCATCTTCCTAATATGAGTTAGTGTACGTTAATTTGAAGTGTATTATTGACGTGGGACCCGCTAGTGCGGTAAATGCTTTATATTTTGGCAACTTGTTGGAGTTTTGTATTAAGTGATATTATTTTACAATGTGCTAGAAGACAATTGAAAGTTAGCTAGATAAATTATCATTGGTAGACAAAAGGACAAGCTTAAAACCCTAAAAGGAGCCAAGTGTCACTAGGCTATTAGAAATTGGACTTTTGACCAAAATTGGTAACTTTACTAAAATCAGATTTTTGACCAAAATTCATTCATTTTCTTGTCTCCTTTGGCTGAAATTAGTGAGAGAGAAATCAAGAGAGCTCTTCAAGTTCTACCTTCCAAATTTGCTCAAATCTTGAGTTTCAACCAACCAAATCACAAACTACACCATACAAGTGATCATTAGGGAAGGTTAAAGGTGTTGGTGGAGTTGTTTTGGAGGAGGAAAGATTAAACTCCTACCTTTCTTGTGGTTTTAAGGTATTTTGCCAAGAACATCCTCTTTACTTCAATTAATTGCTTATTAGTGGTTTTTAGTTGCTTTAGATGTTGTTTTGTGGAAGATTAGCAATTGAATGCATGAATTCCAGCTTGGATGATAACCTGTCCTGCTTCTGCCTGGTTCTATTTCACCTTGTTAGAGGCCGAACTGGCCTTAGCACAAAACATGAAAGTTGTAGAGAATGATGTTTTATAGTGTTTTACAAATTTTCATCTCAATCAGAGCAACGTAGCCTATGAAAAGACCGCAATACCCCTGCTGCCCTGTTTCTGTCCGAAAATGAAAATCAGCCTCTGTAAGTGGTTAGTTTGACCAGGAATATTACCGAATTGGTTGATGATGTCTTCTTAAAAATTATAGCCTTGTATCTTAGCTTTCAAATAACTTTGGAATTACCTGAATTGGAGTTGTGAGTGCTGAGATATGAGTGAATAAAGCAGGACTGCAAGTTGATTTCTGCAGTGAATTTGGAACTGGAAAATCTGGAGTTGTTTTGGTAAATTTGACCTAGTTCGGGTGAGAACTGGACTGAGTGGTCTTCATGAAAGTTGTAGGTCTTTGTCTTAGCTTTTCAAATCCTCTAATAATGCCTTAAACGGACTTTGGTAGCCTGCGATATGGCCATTTAAAGGTAGTACGGTTAAATAGCCGATTAGTTGGAACTTGGTTCTGGGAATTGGGAATTTGACTAGGTTACACTGGAATTTGGACTAAGTGGTCTTCATCAAAATTGTAGCCCTCTGTCTTAGCTTCGAAACCATATAAATTACATCCCAATCTGATAAGCGTAGCTTCGGATGTGTCCGTTACGCAAAACCCATCAAATCTGTCTTTTGTTAAACTTCATTTCCGCACATGTTGTTAGCTTCATTTTTGTACTTATATGACTTTGAGCCTATGGAATGGCTATTGAAATGAGATGTGTGAGAACCCGTAGATCCCCTAATAATTTTCCTAGGATTTATTCCCTTTAATGACATGTTTTCTGCATTTTCTGGCTTAGAAAAATTTTCCTGGTAAATTTTATGAGTAATTATAGTTTTTAGATGATTTTTCTAGTATTGGAGGGTTTTTGAAAAATTAAGAATATATAACGGACGTGGGACCCACTAGTGCGAAAAGTTCGAAAAAATTGGGCTAATTAGGTTAAGTTTTGGATACTGGTTGAAATTTATCGGGTGTTAAGAGATAAGTAGAGGATGAGAGGTGATTGATGTGAGAGGAAACAAAAGGATAGACTTGCATTAATGGAGGTGACAAGTGTCACCATAAGATTGGTTGTAACTTATGACTTACTATTCACCTTTTTGACCTTTTGACCATGTGGTTAAATATCTCAAAAATTACCAAAAAATTCACTCTTGTCTTCACCTTCTTGGCCGGCCCACTCTAGCAAAGGAAGGAAGAGAACTCTTCAAAATTTTGGCTACCATCTAGCTCAAATCCTCCAAAACAATTGCTTGATCTTGTTTCTACTCCATAAAACCTCTCCCTTTGGTGTTAGTAAGTGATTTGGTGAAGTGTTTAAGGAAGCTAAGGTGTCCAACAACTCTCCCTCTCTTGTTTACTAGGTAAGTGGTGGTTGAACCTTCTCCTTCACTTAATGAAGCTTAATCTGTGCCTAATGGGAGCTAAAGTGATGAAATATGTGGTTTATTTCTTGGTTTTGGATGAATTGATGAAGTTTTCAATTTATTGATGAATTTTCTGGTTTAATATGAATGTGATGTTGTGGCTATCCTTGATGATGGGAACTGATGTTTAATGACTCTAGTAGGTGTATATGATAGATAATTGTAACCAATTTCTGGTTTGGAAGGAATTTGAGAAAGTTAGGGTTTTATATCCCCAATTCTGTCCGGTTTTGTATCTCATGGTTAGAGGCCGAATTGGCCTTGGCTTAAAACATGAAAGTTGTAGGTATTAATGTTTTAAAGGTGCCTGTAAAATTTCAGGTCAATTGGAGTAGTGTGGAATGAGAAAAGTCGGAAATACCGAGACTGGTCTAGGAAGGGGTGCTGCGAACAGGGTTGCCTTTTCACCCAATTTGACCGTGACTTTTCACCCTGATCCTTACCGAATTAGACTTTGTCCAAAACATGAAGGTTGTAGCCACGGCTATAAACTAGCTGCCTGTAAATTTTCAGCTTGATCCGACCACTGTAACATGTGAAATGACCGAAATACCCTTGACTATTTTCGAAACCTGTTTCACGCCCAGATTTCTGTTTTCGTGTAGTCTTCCATTTTTGACCATGAAAATGCATGATTTGGCCTTTGAGATCTTCTGATGAAATTTAGCCCTGTTTCTTATCTTTCCGTTGGTTTTGGAATTTCTGGATTTGGACTTGGAGAGCCTGAGTTATGAGGTTTCCGCTAGAATGCGTTTTGGTGAATCTGTTTTACGTTTTTGATGTAGTATCCTGCATTTTTTACCTGTTTGCACTCGAAACTGGGTTGCGTGACCTTCTGTGATGTTGTAGCCCTGTCTTTTAGCTTCGAAATGGTGGGTCTTGTACCCTCATCCGATAATCGTAGTGAAATTGGTGCCATTACCGCAAAATGAGGACAAAAACTATTTTTTTTTCAGGGCCAAAGCTAGTTACATTTCCGAAATTTCTGGTTTTCTTTAATGTTTGTATATGCTTATGGAACCCTGTCGGGGTCATGTTTTGCCTTGGTTTATGACTCGTTATCGAGTCTCATTGTACTTGTTTACGTGTTCTAGGGCGTGACGGTGGTTCACGACATTCTCTTGACGGAAGTGCATGAAACAACACTTAATTGATTGGTGAGTGTACTACTCACTTGAATGTTATAATGTGGCTTTGCTATATGTGATTGTGATGCCTTGAAGGCTTATTTGGCTAATGGAATTGGTTAAGGTGAGGGTGTACTTGACCGCCCTCACCCCCTTTGATACTGTTAATGACTGTTTACCGTTTCACTGAAATACTGAACTTGATATATGAGATATTGAATTCCATTCATGGAAAAACTGATTTGGTGTCATTTGGACGAGTATCCAACGGCCTTACTGTATTACTGAGCTCAACCCCGTTGGTAGTCAATTGAATCGAGTCGGCGAGGGCTTGGTCGTGAAAATTGACATGCCACGGGGACTGTACTGGAGAATCTTGTAGTAATGAGACTCTTGATTCCGGTATACTCGAGTATTACCAAAAGCTACTGTTTGGAGTGCGGGCCCGGTTGGGGTATGTTGGGTGGAAGGAATGGAAGTGAAGTGGGTTCTACGGTTGGTACTCTTAAACATTGACGGAGGGTCAATGAGGTTGGATCAAGAATGTAAGCGTGGAAATGGGCTCTTGAGAGCCGTCCGTATCCTTTTACCGACTTGTTCTATTCCTTAATTGTGCACTTGAAATGAAAGGTTATGCTATGTGCTCTTTGTTGCTTATGTAGTAGTAACTCACTAGGTGTAAGCTCACACCGTTCCATTTGTTTTACTTACAGGAAAAATGACTACTTTTGAGAAAGGTTACACTTGTTGGTTGTCAAGTTGAGCTCGTGTAAATGTATATTTTGAATAGCTCCTTGAGGGTGAAAACCCTAAGTGTTTTGTTTCAACCAATGGTTGGTTTGTAATTGGATAGTTGCACATGTATGAACTTGTTGGATATCTTGGTATGCCGCTTTGGCTTGTAAATGTTAAATTTCAATGTATATATGTTGAATTGATGGTTGGTTGAACTCCGGATTCTGACGTGGCCGGTACTGTTCAACATCGGCGTCGATTTTTATTTTTTTTTTTTTGTGATTTTGACTTGTTTGCGCACGTTGGTATGTTCCGGAACGTATTGGATCGACATAAACTGATCCGTAGTCCTGGCGAGAGTTGGGCAGGCAGTCCGCCAACCCCTTTGGTTCGCCTTAGGGAAAGGTGGGGCTGTTACAGTTGGTATCAGAGCCACTTCGCGTGGTCTCTGCGCGGAGTGAAACTGGGCCAAGTGGTGTTGTGGTCCTAATTTCTTGAATATGTCTAAGTGCTCGTTTGAGCATAAGTTATGAACCGGGCATGTTATAAGTATACGAATCATTATCATGGGACTTGAGAAAGTTAGGTATGTTTGTCGAGTAGGAATTTTTAATAAGGATGGTTTACTCTTGGGACCGGCCGGCTCGAGATGTGAATTATCTTAGATGGGATTCTTGCGCTCAGATACGAAAGATATGAGGGCCTAGGTTAGAAAGGATTTGGTGAACTAGAAAGGCGATTTTGTGGAACTTCGTGTGGTTTGTTCGGGTGTGGTTAAGCGTGATCGACCTTGATTAAGATATAAATATTTGGACGGAGCCCTAGAAGGGGAAAAGCTTTTCGTGAGTTCTTTTGCACTTGTGACCTAGTTGTCTATAGTACTTTTGGAGGACCCTTTTGTTTCATGGAATGACTTCGTATGTATTTGACTGACTGTTCCGTATAATTGCTTAACCTGGTTATATGTTCTATGCATACGTGTTATGTGTTTAAATGCTCTTCGCGGTAATTGTTTGAGTTACTTATTCTTGTTTCATTATTCCTGTCTGGTGCTACGGAAAGGAGGGTTAGGTGCCCTTTAACAGTATATTTACTTGGTGACCTAGATTGACTTAGATTGATGGAAGGCACTCGAAGTGGTCGAGGCCGTGGACGCAGGGGTAGACAACCCACGCCGGACAGGGGTACGGGGGAAACCTCTACGGGACCCAATCTTGAACCGCAAGTAAATCCTAATGTGTAAATAGCTGCTGCTATGCTGCAAATGACAAACTTACTAGCACAAGTAGTGCAACAACAGGGCCATAACCCAAACCCTAACCCCGGAAACCCTGGTAACCATATCGAGAGCGAAGATAGAGCTCTTGAACGCTTTCAAAAGTTTGCCCCGCCAAAGTTTGTTGGGGGACCCGACCCGGACGTTGCCGAAAGATGGCTTGAAAAGATGGTTGATATATTTGTAGCCCTACACTACCCTGACGGACGACAGGTAACTTTTGCCGTGTTCCAGCTTGAGGGGGCAGCCCGTTCCTGGTGGGACGTAATCAGGCAGAAATGGGAAAGGGAGCAGACACCCAGGACTTGGGTGAACTTCATCCGAGAGTTTAACGCAAAGTTTTTCCCTCCTCTAGTTCAGGAGAGGAAGGAAGACGAGTTCATTCGACTCCGTCAAGGAGCTCAAACTGTGGCAGAATATGAGAGCCAATTCACCCGCCTATCCAAATTTGCGCCCGAACTCATCATGACCGAGCAACGAAGAATACGACGATTTGTCCAGGGCCTGAACGTAGAAATCCAGAAGGACCTCGCGGCAGCCCAAATTAATGCCTTCAGCGAAGCAGTGGAGAAGGCTCAACGAGTAGAGAATGCTAGGCTCCAGGTGAAAAATTTCCAAGCGAAAAAGCGAGGATTTCCTGGCAGTAGTTCGGGACAGGGGGATGAGAGTACCCCTCCCAAGTTGGGGCGGGGAACGGAAGGAGTAAGGATGCCGGGAGTGTCACAAGAGAGCCCGTCAAGAGGAGGCTCGGCTTCTGCAGCACGCGGACCCTGCGGGTTTTGCGGAAAATTAAACCACTCGGAGGACAATTGCTGGAGGAAATGAGGAAAATGCTTGCGCTGTGGAAGTGCCGAACATCAGATTGTTAACTGCCCAGCTCGCCTGCTCGAGCGGAGAGGGACTCTGCCACCAACCACGACCCACCCTGACCAGTCAAAGGGGGACAAGGATGGATCGAAAGTGTCCTCTCGGGTGTACTCCTTAGAGCAACATCAAGTCTTTGACCCATTAGAGGACGTGGAAGGTAAGAATTTTATGAACCTGGCCAGTGAAGGGGGTACAGATCTGTTAGCTAAGTAGGATGCTCAATTTAATCAAGAGAAGGAAGTATTAAAATTTTTGTATTCCGGAGTAGCTGATGATAAGGAATTTCGAGGACGAAATTCTTTTTAGGGGGAGAGAGTGTGAGAACCCGTAAATCCCCTAATAATTTTCCTAGGGTTTATTCCCTTTAATGGCATGTTTTCTGCATTTTCTGGCTTAGAAAAATTTTCCTGGTAAATTTTATGAGTAATTATAGTTTTTAGATGATTTTTTTAGTATTGGAGAGTTTTTGAAAAATTAAGGATATATAACGGACGTGGGACCCACTAGTGCGAAAAGTTCGGAAAAATTGGGCTAATTAGGTTAAGTTTTGGATACTGGTTGAAATTTATCGGGTGTTAAGAGATAAGTAGAGGATGAGAGGTGATTGATGTGAGAGGAAACAAAAGGATAGACTTGCATTAATGGAGGTGACAAGTGTCACCATAAGATTGGTTGTAACTTATGACTTACTATTCACCTTTTTGACCTTTTGACCATGTGGTTAAATATCTCAAAAATTACCAAAAAATTCACTCTTGTCTTCACCTTCTTGGCCGGCCCACTCTAGCAAAGGAAGGAAGAGAACTCTTCAAAATTTTGGCTACCATCTAGCTCAAATCCTCCAAAACAATTGCTTGATCTTGTTTCTACTCCATAAAACCTCTCCCTTTGGTGTTAGTAAGTGATTTGGTGAAGTGTTTAAGGAAGCTAAGGTGTCCAACAACTCTCCCTCTCTTGTTTACTAGGTAAGTGGTGGTTGAACCTTCTCCTTCACTTAATGAAGCTTAATCTGTGCCTAATGGGAGCTAAAGTGATGAAATATGTGGTTTATTTCTTGGTTTTGGATGAATTGATGAAGTTTTCAATTTATTGATGAATTTTCTGGTTTAATATGAATGTGATGTTGTGGCTATCCTTGATGATGGGAACTGATGTTTAATGACTCTAGTAGGTGTATATGATAGATAATTGTAACCAATTTCTGGTTTGGAAGGAATTTGAGAAAGTTAGGGTTTTATATCCCCAATTCTGTCCGGTTTTGTATCTCATGGTTAGAGGCCGAATTGGCCTTGGCTTAAAACATGAAAGTTGTAGGTATTAATGTTTTAAAGGTGCCTGTAAAATTTCAGGTCAATTGGAGTAGTGTGGAATGAGAAAAGTCGGAAATACCGAGACTGGTCTAGGAAGGGGTGCTGCGAACAGGGTTGCCTTTTCACCCAATTTGACCGTGACTTTTCACCCTGATCCTTACCGAATTAGACTTTGTCCAAAACATGAAGTTTGTAGCCACGGCTATAAACTAGCTGCCTGTAAATTTTCAGCTTGATCCGACCACTGTAACATGTGAAATGACCGAAATACCCTTGACTATTTTCGAAACCTGTTTCACGCCCAGATTTCTGTTTTCGTGTAGTCTTCCATTTTTTACCATGAAAATGCACGATTTGGCCTTTGAGGTCTGCTGATGAAATTTAGCCCTATTTCTTAGCTTTCCGTTGGCTTTGGAATTTCTGGATTTGGACTTGGAGAGCCTGAGTTATGAGGTTTCCGCTAGAATGCGTTTTGGTGAATCTGTTTTACGTTTTTGATGTAGTATCCTGCATTTTTTACCTGTTTGCACTCAAAACTGGGTTGCGTGACCTTCTGTGATGTTGTAGCCCTATCTTTTAGCTTCGAAATGGTGGGTCTTGTACCCTCATCCGATAATCGTAGTGAAATTGGTGCCATTACCGCAAAATGAGGACAAAAACTATTTTTTTTTCAGGGCCAAAGCTAGTTACATTTCCGAAATTTCTGGTTTTCTTTAATGTTTGTATATGCTTATGGAACCCTATCGGGGTCATGTTTGGCCTTGGTTTATGACTCGTTATCGAGTCTCATTGTACTTGTTTAAGTGTTCTAGGGCGTGACGGTGGTTCACGACATTCTCTTGACGGAAGTGCATGAAACAACACTTAATTGATTGGTGAGTGTACTACTCACTTGAATGTTATAATGTGGCTTTGCTATATGTGATTGTGATGCCTTGAAGGCTTATTTGGCTAATGGAATTGGTTAAGGTGAGGGTGTACTTGACCGCCCTCACCCCCTTTGATACTGTTAATGACTGTTTACCGTTTCACTGAAATACTGAACTTGATATATGAGATATTGAATTCCATTCATGGAAAAACTGATTTGGTGTCGTTTGGACGAGTATCCAACGGCCTTACTGTATTACTGAGCTCAACCCCGTTGGTAGTCAATTGAATCGAGCCGGCGAGGGCTTGGTCGTGAAAATTGACATGCCACGGGGACTGTACTGGGGAATCTTGTAGTAATGAGACTCTTGATTCCGGTATACTCGAGTATTACCAAAAGCTACTGTTTGGAGTGCGGGCCCGGCTGGGGTATGTTGGGTGGAAGGAATGGAAGTGAAGTGGGTTCTACGGTTGGTACTCTTAAACATTGACGGAGGGTCAATGAGGTTGGATCAAGAATGTAAGCGTGGAAATGGGCTCTTGAGAGCCGTCCGTATCCTTTTACCGACTTGTTCTATTCCTTAATTGTGCACTTGAAATGAAAGGTTATGCTATGTGCTCTTTGTTGCTTATGTAGTAGTAACTCACTGGGTGTAAGCTCACACCGTTCCATTTGTTTTCCTTACAGGAAAAATGACTACTTTTGAGAAAGGTTACACTTGTTGGTTGTCAAGTTGAGCTCGTGTAAATGTATATTTTGAATAGCTCCTTGAGGGTGAAAACCCTAAGTGTTTTGTTTCAACCAATGGTTGGTTTGTAATTGGATAGTTGCACATGTATGAACTTGTTGGATATCTTGGTATGCCGCTTTGGCTTGTAACTGTTAAATTTCAATGTATATATGTTGGATTGATGGTTGGTTGAACTCCGGATTCTGACGTGGCCGGTACTGTTCAACATCGGCGTCGATTTTCATTTTTTTTTTATTTTTGTGATTTTCACTTGTTTGCGCTCGTTGGTATGTTCCGGAACGTATTGGATCGACGTAAACTGATCCGTAGTCCTGGCGAGAGCTGGACAGGCAGTCCGCCAACCCCTTTGGTTCGCCTTAGGGGAAGGTGGGGCTGTTACAAGATGATATTGTGTGTGACTTTGGGAGTGATTGAGGAAAACAATGAAGCCATAAATGACTGGAAAAATAGGTAAATACAAAGGGCGTGCTGCCCAAATTTTCGCTCGAGGGCTAAGTTTCTATTTGAATTTGTATATTTTCGTTTGGCAAATACTATGACCGTTTTCCATCTTAAAACATGATCCTTCTTCAATTGGAAACTCCAAATGTTTACTTACGCTTACCAAATAAAAAGGAGTGGTTTAGGGTTTTCTTGGGTATTTTGTCTTCCTTTTTACATGAATTTCGTTAAGACGTTTAGTCTATAAGATCTACTTGAATATGAGATGATTTTGAACCATATAAATGATCCCGAAAATAGTATTTCTTAACCTATCTAGTTGGATTCCAACTTGTCTTTGGTTCAAGTGTTTCCATTGGAAAATTTTATAACCCTTTTGAGTTGGGTTTTACGTTTGGATTATGAAACCCTAGTTATTTTTGTCCACGAGTTCAAATGTCCTCGTTTCACTTTAAAGTCTTTTATACGTTCTACTCATCAATTGTCGAGTTCTTTGATTTCACCTAATTGTTTGTATTAGATGAGCTGTAATATTCTTTCTTGTTTAATCTTAGGTTTTCTTGGTGACTAAACATAATATCCGGAAGGATATTTTGCACGTTGTTTTGCGTATATAGGTGAGTGTTCCTTGTTTGTTATATTTCCTTGACTTATTGGCTTGTTATTATTGATTGATAATGTGTTAAGTGCTTTCAATGATTGTTAAAACGAGATTTCTAGGCGAGTGTGTACTTTATCGCACTCGACCTAAATAAATGTGAAATTTTCAATGATTAAATGCTAGTTGCGCCTGAATGTAAGCCGTTTGGCTGAACTGGGTCCTGCCCTTCATTACTGATCGATTCGAGCCAGAAGCGGACTCGATCGGACGATATGGTGACCCTGGGTGTGAACGTTGGTATACTCGAGTATTATTTTGTAGGTTGGTGGAGCCTAGCCAACGTCCAGGAGGAGGTGAATGAAATGAAACGAACGAACGAACGAGGGTTTTACTTACAAAAATACATTTTCAAACGATTGGAGGAATAAGGGGAAATGTCAGGAGAACTAATGAACGAACGAAAGCATGGCTCCCTGTGAGCCCGTATCCTTTTAATGAATGTGTTATTACCGCTTTCCATTGTAAATGTTTCTTGAATTATTGATACTCTATGTTTAATGTATTGGATTGATTGTTTGGTTATGTGTTCAGAACCTCACTGAGCTTTTAGCTCATCCCTTTAGTTTTGTTTTCCTTAACAGGGAAGGCGAGCCAGGACGGGAGTTTTGGATAGACTGGCCTAGACTAGTTTCTTGGTTTCCTTTTGTAATGGTTCTCGCCCTAGTGCTTGGCATGGGTTGGATGTATGAAGAATTGAGAACCTTTGTATATTCGATGTTTGTACTCTAATGTACATAAGTTTTGCGTTAAGTTTTGGATTGTCGTTATATTTATTCCTGTGCTTTATTTCGATTTTATTTGAGGACTGTAGTGAACGACTGAGTCCCAGCGAGAGCTGGGCAGGCGGTCCGCCAAACCCTTTGGTTCGCCTTAAGGGGAGGTAGGGCTGTCACAACCGATCTGCAGGAACATTCGCTTGGCGATAACAATGAGAGACGACATGAAAAGCATGCCGAAAGGCAAGCAAATCGTCCAGCTCTCGCTGCAATCTCCATGGGCACCTAACAGCCCCTTTAACCATCTGGACTAGTAGCAAGGAGTCGACTCCAAGTGCAAGCAACAAAAGCCTCGCGTGACACACAACTTGACTCCAAATAACAAAGCCTTCAATTCTGAGTGTAAGCTCGACGTCTCACCCCAATAGCCCGCAAAACCTAACATGAAAATTCCCGCACTATTCCGCAACACCCCACCACTTCCACTTTTCCTCGGATTCCCCAAGAAGCAACCATCGGTGTTCAATTTCAGAAGTGTCGAAGTCGGAGGAATCCACCTAACTAACTTGACCTTCGTCGATTTCTTCCACCCCACCAACGACTTGGAAAGTGTCGGCCACGAGTACCGTCCCACCCCCATATCCTTGAAGTGCACTTGCAGAATATCACACAGATCCTAAAGATCAAAGCCGTGTACCTGCATAGCTGACAGCACCTTCCCTTCCCACACCGCCGCATTCCTAGCTTTCCAAAGATGCCAGCAAATCATCGATGGCAACACCTGATACACCAATCTCATCACCTTGTTCTTAACCGGCCGCAGTCACCATTGAATGACCGCATGCTTTACCGTTCCTGCATAGGCAAAGACCCTAGTCTCGACTTGAAAGAAATCCCAGACCTACCGCGGGACCTCACCAGCATAGAATATATGATCAATGGACTCCACCGCTGGGGTTACACAGCAAGCACATCGAGATGGGCTGCACACACCCAACAGATGCAGCGCCTCCATCACAGGCAGACGACCCGACAACATCCTCAACATAAAAATGAGATTTTAGCTGGCAAAGCTATTAACCAAATATTAGATGAGAAAATGGAAGTATTAGAAACCTTGCGAACCAAATTATGTGCAGACGAAATGGAAAAGGAGCCTGAGATATCCAAATCCTACACCATCCTATCGGGCTGCTTAAAGAATACATCATGAGGGTTTATCTACACAATCATAGCGATAATACTGTCCAGTAGCCATTGACGAAGCATTGAGAGGTTCCAGCTCCCATTCAAGACAAAGTCTGCCACTGAATGATCACCAAAAATCTCAACCCGTTGACATAACGACCCTGCACCCAGCCAGTTCTCATGCCAGAAATCAACCATTCCGTTCTGTAACACCCACTGGATATGAGACTCTGCCAAAGGCTGGCACTTGACCAACCTCCTCCAAGTGGGTGATTGAGAAAGCTGAAATTCCGCTTCACATGCATGTAAACCATATAGATATTTCGAATGCAAAAATTCTGCCCAGAGGGACTTACGTTGCCTGAGAGACCACCATAACTTCACCGAAAATGACTCAAACACATCCGGCAAGGCCCGCATGCCGACCCCCCTTCAACAGACGGTTTGCACAGCGACTCCCATCCAATCCAATGGTAACGATTACCCCCCTCCAACCTCCCCTGATACGAACCCGGATCTGAGGATGCCAGCATTCGAACCACAAGCCCAAGACCAAGGTAACGAGTTTGGGGTAAGCGGAGTCCTAGACTATCAAGGGCAGCGCGAGATAGTTTCGAACGGTAGAAGACACCACAATCAGGCGTGTTCCCTGATTGATAAAGTCGACGAACACTTTAGATCCTCTAAATGTGCTCAAGGGTGCTCACAAGAAGCTAGAGAAACTCTCTTAATTTCTGAAAATCCCAAAAGTCCCTTCTCTATGAAATTGAGCAGCCTTTTATAGGCTTACAAAACAACTTAACCTAAGCCTACGCGAAAGAGATAAGTTTCCTAATTGAATTGGAAGACTTCACCAAAGCATAACTAATTACCCTAACATACTAGATATGCCTTAGTAGGCTTACAAGACCCAATTGGAAGCAATAAAACTAGGAAATAATTGGAAATAACGCAAACTGCTAAAACAACTGAATCAGTCCGACGCATTGCACACGAAATCCTTGAACTTTGAATGCTTGGCTTTGGCTCTCTTCATTGGACCCCAACGACCCGTCAATGGGGCATGTAATAGCTTTTGGGCAGCTCCTAAGATTCGTATCATCCCCCTCCTCTTAAAAAGATTTGTCCTCAAATCGTGGAAACGCAAGAATTGGCGACGTGGGCTAATAGCACTTCGGTTATAAGCTCCAATGGAAGGAGGCATAGAACATTGCAAGACCAAGACTTTTGCCCCTTGCTCAACCTGCACAAAAGAGTGGACACTAAACAAAGCAAATGTTAGAGATGAGGGGCGCGAAGCATCGCCCTCAAGTGTAAAGCGCATCAAGAGATTTTGCTTTCTCTCATGGCTAGCAACTCGATTTTCCTTTTTCCATGCATCTTCATGCGCACTCACCGTCCTCAACTTCTCTAGATCTTCGCAAACTTGGCTGGGGGATAATGGGACTAAAGTAATCTTCCTACCATCATGGATAAAAGAATACTTATTAGTTCGACCTTCAAAGGATACATCCTTATCGTATTGCCATGGTCGTCCCAAAATAATGTGAGTGGCTTGCATGGGAACAACGTCACAGATCACCTCATCCTCATACTTCCCTATGCAAATAGGCACCGACACTTGTCTATACACTCGCACATCCCCATCAGCTGTCAACCACTGCAGTCGATAAGGTCGAGGATGTTTCTTGGTTGGGAGGGCCAAATTTTCTACCATGAGTAAACTCGCAACATTGGTGCAACTTCCCCCATCTATAATTAAGCTGCAAATCCTATCCTTAACTTTGCAACGGGTGTAAAAGATGTTCTCCCGTTGAGACCCCTCGTCCTCCTTAGCAAGCATGGTTAACGCCCTGCGAGTGACCAAACATCCTATCTTCCCAGGTAGCGGTGCAATCTCTTCCTCCGAGTCCCCATCACCCGTCAAAAGATGCATCCCTGTATAATCAGACTCGTCATCTGTGGCCACTTCACCATTGTCCCTTATAACCATAATGCGTTGATTAGGGCATTGGGATTGTATATGACCATACCCCTGGCACTTGAAGCATTTTCGATCCCGATTGCGCGAGTTAGAAGCACCATTAAATGGGGTTGGCGCTCCTTTACTTGTACCCGATCCAACTTGGTCCCCTTTAGGCTTGAGTAGAGGAGTTGAGTTTGCAGGCTTCTCCACTTTAGGTCCGGCATTGGTGCTCCAACTTGAAGGAGTTACATGGGACGAAGGTCTAGCGGTACCCCTCCTCTTGATTTGCCTTTCAACTTTCACAGCCTTATCCAACATTTCACTCATATCCATGTAATGTTGGAGTTCAACTATCTCACCAATATCGGATTTTAGGCCATTGAGGAATCGTGCCATAGTGGCTTCAACATCCTCATTCACATCGGCTCTCATCATGAGCATCTCCATGTCTTTGAAGCAGTTCTCCACACTCTTGTCTCCCTGAGTGAGAGTTTGTAGCCGTTGGTGTAACTCCCTATGATAGTAGCTTGGGACAAATCGTCTCCTCATGATTCCCTTAAGTTCTCCCCAAGTTTCTACTGCTCGCTCACCATTTCTCCTCCTACTAGTTCGAAGTTGATCCCACCATGCGGATGCATAATCTGTGAATTCGACGATGGCAAGCTTCACCTTTTGCTCCTCTGAATAGTTATTGCACTTAAAGACAAGCTCAATTTTGCGTTCCCATTCGAGGTATGTCTCAGGATCGGACTTACCCTGGAATGATGGGATGTTGAGCTTAACTTCCTTGATGGATTCATTCCAACCGTTTCTCCTTCCTCGGGCAACCCATGGTTGTAGATCAAACTCGCCATCCTCACTATTAGACGCATCCAACTCAACTTTCCTCGACCTTCCTCTACTCAAACTAGCTCGATTTTTGGATGACTCCAATTGTTCCATCCGTTCGTGCAATGGTTCCATGGAGCTTCTAAGCATGCACCTGAATTCTTCCATCATATCCTCCATTTGAAGTCTTAAATCAAAAAGTTGGGATTCACCTTCGTTTGACATGTTTTAAACCTGCGGGAAATCAATGACAAACAAAGAACCTCACTTCACTCCCTCACAATTTTCTCTCACACTCGTGTATGTCACTCAAATTGGCACGCGCCAGTAATTCTCACCAATTTTCTCAAAGCTCTTGATCACCCACCTTGAGGAAATTTAGAGTGACCTTAGATGAACAATAAACTACCAATAATTCATGCAAGTGCAGCTTAGGCTCCCTTTTTTTTTTGGTGATTTCGAGGACTCAAAAATTCACAAAATTTTTTTTGATAAAAGTGCATAACAAATCTAGGAACTTACGAAGTAACTATAGATTTGGAAACTCAAGAAAAGGAATTCTACCCAATCTTAAGTCAAGGCTAAAATTTAGAAGTCTCCAAAATTCGGTTTTCCAAGAACGTGGTTAGGCGCTAGGCGACTCAGGAAAACTCTCAATAACTGGAATGACCTAATTTTTTTTTTTTGTAATTAAAAGAAACGGATGAACAGTAGCTGCTACAGGACCGTGTGAACAGTACAACTACAGTACCCGTGAACAATGAAGGCGCTACAGTGCCGTGAATAGTGATTTCGAGTTTTTTTTTTCCACAAAGACACGACTAACTGACAATTAGCAACACAAACTGCGGCAGCCCGACAACACAAAAGAATTTAAGAACAAAACCCTAATAATAACTCTAAACAAATACGACAAGAACAAAATAAAAGGGATATAACTTGATACCTTAACCTATGCTCTGATGCTAGCTGATACGAACCCGGATCCGAGGATGCCAGCATTCGAACCACAAGCCCAAGACCAAGGTAACGAGTTTGAGGTAAGCGGAGTCCTAGACTAACAAGGGCAGCTCGAGATAGTTTCGAACGGTAGAAGACACCATAATCAGGCGTGTTCCCTGATTGATAAAGTCGACGAACACTTTAGATCCTCTAAAGGTGCTCAAGGGTGCTCACAAGAAGCTAGCGAAAACTCTCTTAATTTCTGAAAATCCCAAAAGTCCCTTCTCTATGAAATTGAGCAGCCTTTTATAGGCTTACAAAACAACTTAACCTAAGCCTACGTGAAAGAGATAAGTTTCCTAATTGAATTGGAAGATTTCACCAAAACATAACTAATTACCCTAACATACTAGATATGCCTTAGTAGGCTTACAAGACCCAATTGGAAGCAATAAAACTAGGAAATAATTGGAAATAACGGAAACTGCTAAAACAACTGAATCAGTCCGATGCGTTGCACATGAATCAATGGGCCACGTAATAGCTTTTGGGCAGCTCCTAAGATTTGTATCATCCCCCAAAGGAAATTTGCAAATACCTTCTCATGGGCACGCAGCATACCCTTTGGCGGAGTCGAGGCAGCAAGAATGTGAAGAGCATAGAGGATAAGACGCTCCTGATTAAGACCAAACACCCTCCAGGAGACAATAGCTTCTCCTTCCACGTCAAAACTCTACTTGCAACTGATGTGCAGATCTCCGAGAAGTGGCTACTTTTACTTCGCCCAGAATAGAGAGTACAACCAAGATATTTAAGCAGGAGTAACTTGGCATGAAAGCCAGAAATTTGTGACACCACACGTCTACGAGAGGAGCTCAAGGCATCGTGAACAATAAAGCAGCTCTTTTGACAGTTAATCTGTTGCCCAAACGTACCACAATACGTTTCCAGTACCCTCATAACCTGTTGCAAAGTACTCTTAACCCCACTACAAAAGACAATTATGTCATCTGCATAAGCGAGATGCATGATGACAGGACATTTCGAAGGGACCTTAAACGAACAGAAGCCTCTCTGGTCCACCAATAAGTTCAGCAGCCTAGATAAGACCTCTGCCCCAATAACAAAAAGAGCCGGCGAGATTGGGTCACCTTGGCATAGCCCCCAAGTTGACTGGAAAAAGCCACAAGGGGAGCCGTTAATAAGGTCCAAAAACCAAACATTGGAGATTAAATGCCAAATCATATCAATCCACCTCTCCGCGAAACCAAATCGACGCAGCACTTGCAACAAAAAGAGCCATGAGCCACGATCGTACGCCTTGGCCATGTCCAACTTCAACACCACATTCCCCTCCCCGATGAGAATGCCGAATTCCAGAGAGAAGTTCCTGAGCCACCAGAAAATTATCAGACATATGCCTTCCTTTCACAAAGCCACTCTGCTTAGGCGAAATAATCCTAGGCAAAATCCGTGCTAGTCTATCTGACAACCGCTTGGAGATCACCTTATTGATAAAGTTACACAAGCTAATCGGACGAAATTGGGTAAAATCCTGAGGAGACTGGACCTTCAAAATCAACACTATTGAGGTAGAAGAGATACTCCTGGGCAGCACCTCCCCACAGAAAAAACTTACCATAGCCGCGTGGACATCCTCCGCCACAATATCCCATGCACATGTAAAAAACTTACTCGAGAAACCATCTGGGCCAGCCGCACTCTCACCATCCATAGCAAACACCACCGATTTAATCTCTTCCTTAGACGGGACCTCCTCCAACATAGCATTATCCTGGGACGTAACTAATTTTGGTATAACATCAAGAGTGTCAAAAGACTTACTAGGGGACTCTGCCATGAACAAGCGTTTAAAAAAGGTTGTGGCCTCGCCTTCAATATCAGCTGCAGACTCCAGCCACTCCCCATCGGATGACTTAATACGATGAATTACCGACCTTTGGTGGCGCTCTGCCACCACAGAGTGGAAATACCTCGAGTTCCTATCTCCATCCTTTAACCACTTAATCCTCGATTTTTGTTGCCAAAACATATGCTCAAACTCTTGCGACCTCCGAAGTTGAGCCTGTGTGACGGCCCCACCTCCCCCTAGGGCGTACCCCAGGGTTCGGCGGGTCGCCTGCCCAGCTCTCGCCGGGACTCAGTCGTTCACTACAATCCTCAAATGAATTACAATATAAATCTCAAATATTACATCAAATGTTCCCACAATTACACATCCAAGTCTCCAATAATTACATGTCATAAGCGAAGCGAAAACAATTTCCAACTATACATAAAATGATTCCAAATCCAAACTGTACAAGATATATGCCATCCAGTCACGTGAACAAGTACTACAAGTCCTTCCTTCGCCACGAGCCCTGTGGAGGGGAATAAAATATTTTTGGGGTGAGCTAGAAGCTCAGCGAGTAACCATTAAAATCAGTAATCAAATCGGTTTCACAATAGTTCATTTCAATGATGTCATAAATCAATGATGACAAGAATCAAATGATAAGTCCAGAAACAATTACAACATTTACAATACATTAAAATGGAGTATCAATAATTCAAGAAACATTTACAATGGAAAGCGATAGTAACATTCATGAAAAGATATGTTCGTTCTCCTGACATTTCCTCCTTCCTTCAAACTTTTGAAAATTGCATTTTCTTTTCTTTTATAAATAAACCCCTCGCTCATTTGGTCATTCATTTCATTCACCAGACTCCACCAACCTCCACCAACCTATAAAGGTAATACTCGAGTATACCAAACGTTCACCCAAGTCCCTAATCGCCCGACCGAAACCGTTTCTGGCTCGAGACGACCGGTAACAAGGGGCAATGGTCAGTTCAGCCCAAAAGGCTTACATCATGCGCAACTAGCATTTCAATAATTAAATCCTTGAAAATTGCACAGTTATTTAGGTCGAGTGCGATAAAGTACACACTCGCCTAGAAAACTCATTTTGGAAATCATTCAAAGCACTTAACACGTTATCAATCAATAATACAAGTCATGAAGTCAAGAAAATATAGCAAATAAGGAACACTCACATGCAAGCACGCATGATATGCAAGAAAACAGTTCAAAAGTAATTTTGGAAACAGTTTAAAGGTAAATAATGCAAGAAAACGGTACAAAAGTAACTTTGGAAACAGTTCAAAAGTAAATAATGCAGGAAACGGTTCATAAATAACTTCAGAAATAGTTTGAGGTCACTCACCTCCATGGCTCAGAAATCATCCATCATGTAACATTGCCTTGCTCAAATCCAAGTCTTAGATCACAAACTCAATGTAAACAAGTCCTTTAAAAGTTCGGACAGCACTTCCCCTAAATTTGCTTACTTTTCCAGCCATCATGGCTTCATTATTTCTTCAGCCAGTCCTAAAGGTACACACACAACAACAAGTTCCTCCAATAGCCATTCAGCAAGCTCCAAGTTGTACTAGTACAAGTCAAGCTAGGGAAAAGTCCGGAAATGAAAGTTAAGCTCAAAACCAGAAAAACAGTTTTGACGTCATTTTGCGGTAATGGTACCAAAGGCGCTACGATTGTCGGATGAAGGTACAAGATACACCGTTTCGAAACTAAGAGATAGGGCTACAATATTACAGAAGATCACTCAACCCAGTTTCGAGTGTAACAAGGTCAAAAATGCAAGAAACTATACCAGAATGACAAAAACATATTCACAGAACGCATTCTAGCGGAAACATCATAAATCAGGCTATCCAAGTCCAAATCCAGAAATTCCAAAACCAGATGAAAGCTAAGAAACAGGGCTACAATACATCAGAAGACCTCAACAACCAATTCCAAAGCATTCCCAACCAAAATAACCCATTACAGAAGCAATTCCCAAATTCAGGTAAAACCAGGGCAGCAAGGGTAATTCCATCTTTTCTCAAGTTACGCAACTCCGATTGACCTGAAATTTTCAGACACCTCTACAATATCATTCCATACAACTTTCATGAAGACCACTCAGTCTAGTTCTCACCCTAACTAGGTCATATTTACCAAAACAGCCCCAGATTTTCTAGTTCGAAGCTCACTGTGGCAGTCCTGATTCATTCAGTCATAACTCAGCACACACAACTCCAAATCAGGTAATTCCAAAGCCATTTAAAAGCTAAGATACAAGGCTAGAATTCGTAAGAAGACATCAACAACCAAATCAGTAGTATTCCCAGTCAAACTAATCAATTACCAAAGCTGATTTCCAGGTTCGGACAGAAACAGGGCAGCAGGGGTATTTTGGTCTTTTCACAGGCTACCGAACTTGGATTGAGCTGAAATTTTGTAGGCAACTATAAAATCTCATTCTCTACAACTTTCATGTTTTGTGCTAAGGCCAATTCAGCCTCTAACTATGATGAACAGTGTCAGGCAGAATTGGGGAAATTGAAAACCCTAATCTGGAAATTTTTGCATTCAAGTGCTAATCTTCCACTAAAACATCTCATTAGCCATCACAAGTCATTAATTTAACAAAATCAAGATCAAAGAAAGGATGGTTAGACATGATACCTTGAAATATCAAGAAAGGTGATGGCTTAGGGATTTTTCTTCCAAAACAACTCCACCAATAGCTTCAATCTTCCTTAGCTAGCAAGTTTTATGGAGTGATTTGCAATTTAATCGGTTAGAACTCAAGATTGGAGGAAGAAATTGAGGTGCAAGATGCTGGATATTCTCTCTATTTCTCTCAAAATTTCGTCCATCATGCTTACAAGAAGAAGAAATGATGAAAACAAAAGGTTTGGTCAAGATAAGAAGAAGAAATCATGGTCTTAGTCAAAGGTCCAACTTGCAATGGGTTTGTGACACTTGGCCCTTCTAGTATTTTCTTTAATCTTTTGGCTTCCAATGGTTACATCATATAACCACCCTCTAATCATTTCCTAGCACCTTGTAAAATAATAACACTTAGCACACAATTCACTTAGTCACCAAAATTATATCACACTAGCGGGTCCCACGTCCGGTATAAGATCTTAATTTCTCAAAAACTAATTGATACTAGAAAAATCATTTTAAAACTATCTTTGCTCATAAACTTTATCTGGGGAATTTTTCTAATCAAGAAAATGTAGAAAAGGCGGGCGTTAAAAAAATAAACCCTAGAAAATTAGAAAATTTCCGGGTTCTCAAACTCATTTTTTTTCGGGGCATCACAGCCTGAGCCTCACGTAACACCACTAGATTGGCCTCAGATGGATCAGCATCATAGCTCAACTCAGCATTGAGTGCACAGTCTTCCGCCATCTTCACCGAATCAAAGATATCGCCAAATACCTCGTGAGACCAAGTGCGTAACACTGCCTTGACACTCCGCAGCTTAGCCACCAGGACCGTTAATGGAGGCCCCGAAAAACCCACGTTCCAATTGCACCGCACTACATCCAAAAACTCGGGCTTAGACGTCCAAAAATTAGTAGATACACAATCATTAGTAGAATTCTTTACACACAATAAAAATCACCAGTTACTTTTTTGACACAATCAAAGAATTAGTTAATTATTTCTAAATATTTCTGGTTGATCAAATAAATAGTCATTTGCTTTTGGTGTGTTGTAAATAAAACATAGCTAATACACAAAGTGATACAAAAGCATTAGACACAACAAAAACACCAGTTACTTTTTTGACACAATCAAAGAATTAGTTAATAATTTCCAAATATTTTTGATTGAACAAATAAATAGTCATTTACTTTAGGTATGTTATAAATAAGCCATAGGTGATTCACAAAGTGATACAAAAACATTAAACACAATGGAAATTACTAGTTACTTTTTTTACACAATCAACGAATCAGTTACTTATTCCAAATATTTTTGGTTGATCAAATAAATAGTCATTTTCTTTTGGTATGTTATAAATAAACTATAGCTAATTCAAAATGTGATATAAAATCATTAATCCAAAAATTTGGAATAATGTATTGGTAAGAAAGGATTATTTAATAAAAGAATAGCAACAAAGGGCATCATATACATTTATGATATTTTTTTAATAGTAGTTTGTTTTCATTCTATCCTTGCATTATGTATTGAAGGTAAAAATTAGTGTGTTACAAGTGCCAAGAAAAGTCTAATAAAGAAAGGTGGTTTAGGTTGCGTGTTCTAGAGAAGCATATTGGACTTTTAAAAGGATAAGATCCCCACTCTCCCATATTTAACTTTAGAATTCTATTTTTTTATGACCAAAGTCAAAGTTATATTTTGAAGTCAATATATTTATCTACTTATATTTTTAAATTAAATCGCAAATCTAGGAGAGGGATGCTAACCTTTAAATTTGATAAATAGAAAAGTAGATACATAGAGGGGGTTTTGGAGTCTAAGTTCTCAAAAGTTACAAATAAGCATAAGTTACAAATAAGCATAGCACAACCAAATCATTAACTCTAAGGAAATTGAATATAAACAATGTGCATTCAATCTAATCTAAGAACCCTTAAATGAGTAGGAAAATCTTGAAGTCCATATAGAACATTAGTTGCTTTACAATTTTGTAATTTGAAAAAGTATTCTACATACAAATATGTGTGTAATAAATGAGTATTTTGAATTTTGATAGTTGTTGATAGGAAGGGTATAGGAAGGAGTGGGCAAGTTTAGTGTAAAAAAAAAAGAGTATTTTGATTTCATGTGTGACATATTTAAATTTATTCGGTGGCAATTTATCGATACACAATTTCCACTTATCTCCATAAAAACTTGTATTCCTACAAATAGAGGGAGCATACTGTTGCACTTTTTCTAAGCATTAAACCAAAAGTCAATTCGATGAATGCTGCGTTAATAAGATCAACATGCTTGACAGTATCCAAATTGCATAGTATGTTCCACACACACACCAAAAAAAAAAAACAAAAACAAAAACATGCAGCGGTTCATAAATAAGTAACACCACTAGTTATTGCCACATATCATATAACTCTTGCTTCTTTTTTGCCTGAAGACAAACAACCATGGAGGTTTTTCTCACTTCTTTCTTGATCCTCATTAGTTCTCTTTGTTTCTCTGTTTATTTACATCTTTTCTCACAATCGCAGCTCAAAACTACCACCAGGTGCACTGGGATAGCCTATTCTTGGAGAAAATTTGAAGTTAGCCGCATCAGGCCAGAGAAGTTTATTCAGGAGAGAGTGAAGAAGTATTCAAAACCTCCTTACTTGGAGAAAAAATGGCAGTATTTTGTGGAGCAGTAGAAAACAAGTTTTTATTCTCTAATGAGAACAATCTTCTAGCAACTTGGTAGTCTGCATCACTAATCAAGCCTTTACAATTTCTGTCTCCTGGAGAAAATTCCTTGAAGGAATTCACTGCAAAAAATCGTAGTTCTATTGAAGAAATTCTGAAGCCTCAAGCTCTAAAACATTATATTCCAATCACGGATTCTATGGCTCGTGATCAGCTCGAGACTAATTGGGCTCCTTTTAAAGAGGTGAAGGTTTATCCTTTGTCCAAGAAGTATACATTTTCATTGGCCTGTAGATTGTTTTTGGGCGTTGAAGATCATAAAGTTGTTAAAACATTGTCTAATTCCTTCAATGTTGCTTTATCTGGGATGTATTCTATCCCAATTGATTTGCCTGGGACGGCTTATAATAAAGCTTTGAAAGGAGGCAATTTAGTAAAGGATGAGATTTTAAAGATCTTGAAGAAGAGGAAAACAGAGCTCTTAGATAATAGGAATATTGCTGCTGAAGGTTTAGACATGTTATCTCGTTTGCTGCTTCAAAGTGATGAAAATGGTAGTTTCTCTAAGGAATAATATCATGGGACTTCTGGTTGCTAGCTATGATACCACAAGTGCTGCAGCAACCTTTGTCTTGAACTATCTTGCAGAACTTCCCCACATTTACAATTAGGTCTATAAAGGTAATACCCGAAAATGGTTTTGACCCTTCAAAATCTTCTCCACTACTTTGATTAGCAAGGCTTCAATTTAAATATTTGTATCTTTTAATTCAAAATTTCAGATTCAACTTGGTAAGCTAATATCCAATAGCTTAACTAATTTTGGAAACTTCTTGCATTGAGAAGAGATGGTGGAGATTTTCGAGTCCAAAGGTCCTCAAAAGCTGCTGAATTGGAATGATGTTCGAAAGATTAAGTACTCTTGGTGTGTGGCATGTGAAGCGATAAGATTAACACCACCTGCCCAAGGAGCCTCTAGAGAGGCCATTACAGATTTCACGTATGCTAGCTTCACGATTCCAAAAGGATGGAAGGTAATGATACAATGTTAATTATCACTTCCAATTCCAATCAATTTTAATTGATGCTAGAGCAACAAAATTTGTAAATGTTCTTTCCTTCAAAGTTTTAAATCATTTTCGGGTATAAGTTTTAAATCTTCGAAGGAAAAAGTACTTTAATGTTACCTCTAGGAATATTACCCGCTGAATTGTGGAGCATCATCAAGTAGCATTGTCTGCAATTCTTTTGTGTCAAGCCTTTCATGAGGAGAAATGCTAACACAAAGCATAGAGATCTTAAACATTGATAACATTTGTTGATGAACCTCTGCAGATGTGTTTCTCACCTAGGATCAAGGATTTCATTCAAGTGATCATGTTCAATTTTGTCCTTTACCCATTTCACCAACACTATTCCTTCATTTACAGCTTGTTTGCCTGTTAACAACTCCAGCAAAATAGCTGCACAACTAAAGATATTGCCATAGCTGGTAATTCTCATGATGTATGCATGGTCTGCCGTGGGCATATATAGAGATGTAAAATAAGACATAATATAGAAAGAAACATGTATCGAGGACTGCAAGAATCACATTGATTGACGTATCATTTCTTCTTTTAAAGATCTTGTTGGTTCAAATGATCGTTAAATTTGTTGCTGCTGCATGTCTCAAAGTAACCATTCTAGTATTACAATTATTAACTGCCTGAATAAGTAATCACTAGCATTTTCCCATATTAAGTTGTAATTTTTGTATACTCCCATCTACTTTTATGCAATCATTCATGTCTTTCTAAGTTTTTTATCTGACATTGAAATATTCGCTTCAAGGTTATAGACAATGAGATCTTTTCTTGACCTTTTTATCTGAGGAATACAGTTCAAGAATTTCCATTTTAACAAACCAGATGGAGATAACATTGCCTGGAGTGGACATAAGCCACTGCTCCAGCCACTGCTGGAAGGGTTTCCAAGCTCTTTGAAGTATCAATAACTTTAGTGAGCTCAGCATCTTGTATTAAAGGCTTTGAAAGTGATCTAATAAAGATACTTCAAAACTCTATTTGCTTGTCTGACAAATGAATATTTGTTTTGGATGCATCTGCTAAGGCCTTTTATGATCCTTGAGGTTACTAGAAGGTAACTTGGTAAACTCCAAACCTGAATCTGTGGACCGGGATGACTAATTGGGGATATCTCTGGTAAAGTTTGAAAATAAACATTGATGAAGCAATGCCTGTATAGGGTTAAGGGGGCAGAAGCACTTTCTTATGTGAGCTGAGTACAGCCTGTGGCCTAGGTAAAAATTAGATGAGCCAGAATAATGGTACAAGTTTCCTACTACTCTTTAGTACTTAAGTGCGGCAAATTATGCTTTTAGGTCCACCAAAATTGATTATTGTTAATCATTACAAGCCCTTTGCCTCTGCTTCCTCTGTTATGGAGGCTCAAATATGCCAGTAATTGAAGAAAGCTAGAAATGTTACATTACTTGAGTTGGATGCTTCAACCTTCCAATGGTATCTAGAAATTTTCCCTCAAATCAAGTTACAAAAGTTTCACTTCAATCAAGGTTCAAGAGTTTCTCAAAGTTATTAGGTTATATGGAAGTAAAAATTGCAGATTAACACTTTTTCCGATGTCCCAAATTCTTGAATCTTTTTGAACGGACAAATTCTGACTTACAGGTTAAAGTAACACTACAACAAAAATGGCCTTTCCTGTGCTGGTTTGTGTCATTATAGCATTCCTATCATGACACTTATTATCAACTCAATAATATATATTCTAATTTTTTTATTTTATCTGATAAAAAATAATAATATGCCTTTAAACTACCTATCATGACACTTGAGAAAATGAGAGATGTACCAAAAAAAAAAAAGAAAGACACAAAACGACATCGTTTGATTTTGGCAAAAGATTCATTTGCCAAAACACTCAGTGAAATACTCAAAAGTTTCTCGTCTCTCTCACCTCTCCGCAAACAAGCTACTCGGTGGATGTGGTCGTATGTTTGTACTAGCAACCTCCTCTTTCAAGAATTCTGTGTCTTCTTCGTTTGTCAGACTCCGATATTGAATTAGGTATTTGTCCTCGTCAAATTGTTTGATGACAGTTGCAGGAATCCAAGCACCTTGAAAACCATCTTCATCTATTCTAACTTCAACTGTTGTCCCTCGGCTAAATTTCTCCTATACTGTTTCTTTGCCAGGCTTCCGTTTGGCTGGTAATATTGACACTTTTTGCAATCCGAAAAACAGTAAATTTTTAAGCTAAAATTGGACTGATTATAAACAACCAGACAAAAACAAGCAGCTATGTGATAGTTAAGACATCTGGAAGGGCAGGCAAGGAGTGAAAGTTAGAAGATTGGAGTTCAATATTGGCAAAGCGGGAAGAGGTTGGCATATGTTGTTAAAAAAGAAAAAGTGGTAAACACAATGAAGCTATTGTCCATAACCTGTTCGATAAATTGTTAATTCCCCCTTGTATTTCCTTTTTTTCTGAATTTCTTTTAATGTTGTGGCATTTTCCCTTAAAAGCAAGATTACAAAGGCTATTTATGTCTTCTAAAATTGCATAGAGTAGGACGAACAGCTAGGTTGGGATGGCAAGGAAATGCTATTGTGTTTTTGTTACCAAAGGTTTGGCATTTGTTGTATGACTTGTATGTCTTGTTTATGCTTTCTACAGAACATCATTTATGAAGTGCTTTATAGTTGAATGCTTTCTTTCCTGTATGTTTGAACAGGAGGAAGCATATGTTGAGTTCCTTTGAGTAAGGAGGGTTCCACTTGAAGAGAGAAAAAGCCCAAATGATATTTGTGATATTGTCCCACAGGTTGTTCATGAACTTATGTTTGAATCTTATTCTTTTCATTTCTGCATTTTTGGCCTTTATACTGGCTACATAAGGACCACCCCCTTCCTTTTCTACATGCATGTGAGTATTGCTGGAGAGAGTGGATTTTTTTTTTGGGTTCGAAGGAGGTAATTCTGTGAGGCTATTTTGTGCTAGTGATTTATGCAAATACCTCATACAAAAAGGCTTGTGTCTGGAATACCTTATGTAGAGTTTCTGCTTGATGGCTCCTTTACTTTAAAGTTTCTTCTCTCTATGTTAGTTTACATAGGTATGGGTATATGCATGAGTATGTGTACCTCTTTGCTGAATCCTGGTGCCACCAATGATATGGCTTTGTTGTAGGAGAGGAAAATGAGGAGAAGCCAAGTGGAGCATTTAGTTATCATCTAATGAAGTGTAAATTATGACAAAAAAATACATTCCCCTACTTTTCAAATTTCCTTTTATGATGCTAGCCACATCTAACTATGTTAATTTTCCAGCACCTGATGTCATCAAATATATTGATTCTTGCCCAATACTAATCCTTGCTTTGGTGCCATGAGTAACAGTGAGCTGCAGCTTAAACATAACTTTGATCTGTTTGGTGGAAAATACCTCACCATTAATTCTGTATCTTAGATACACTTTGGTTTATGGTGTCAATAAAATGATTGGAATTGCATTTTGCAGATAAGGTCAGCTACAAAAACGGATCGTGATGTCATGGAAAAAGGGCTTAGAGCCTTGCATTTTGTTTCCTATATTCGTGCATACAAAGAGCATCACTACTCCTATATATTCAGGCTAGTGAATTTTATGGTATACGCTCAATAGGAATCTTGTTTTTTCTTGGAAAACTCATTGTTCCTTTCTGCAGGTGGAAAGAACTTGAGATTGGGAAATTGGGCATGGGTTATGGCTTATTGCTGCTCCCTGCAACGCTTGACCTGAAGCATCACAATCTTTCTACTGAAGGTTTTACACCACTTGAAGATATAAGCCTTGATGAGATCAAGTACAAGTAAGAATCTTCTCAAAGCTTTCAGCTTACTTCATAGGATTTGACATACTTGCTATTAGTTAATCATTTTGCTCTTTTAGTTCTGGAATTTCCTTTGGCTTTGGGATTTTCCATTTTTTTTCTTTTTGGGTGGAGGGTAGGGTGGGGATGTGAAATGTCAGCTTAACCTAGTCCTGCCCATCGAGTCAAGAACTATATATTTGGGTCTGCCACCCAATTGTGGTTTTATTAGCCTCATCTCGTCAAGGAGAGTTGGATCCTTTCGAGGCAACAACTTGAATATGCTAGTTATCAACACGCATTGAGAAATTTAGGATGCTACTATATGAATGTTCTAGTGAAATTTGTTGTTGCATTTACTTGGTTGATGCTAAAAATTAAGCTTATTATCCTGAATCATTCAAACAAGAATGAACATGCTAATTGTCCTACTGGACTCTCTTTTTTAGTATACAATGCACTAGATAATCGGTAAATCCATTATGCAGGGATAAATCTCGTGAGAAACAAAGAAAAAAGAACTTGCAGGCAAAAAAAGTAGCTGAACAACAATAGAAGGTACAGAAGCCAAAAGCAGCCTCAACCACTACATCCACTGTAATGAGGAAGAAAACAGCCAGTCAAAGACAGGCTTAATCAGTTGAGGATGATGACCAGATGGCACAGGAATACTGCTTATTGAAAAAGCTAAAAAGGGGTGCTATAAATGAAAGTGAATTTGCCAAATTGACTGGAACTGAAGATTTGCTTTGAGACTGCTTGAAGCTTGTCTACTGGTAGAATATCAGCCAGCTGCGAATGGGAGCACCTTAAATAAGCATTAAGGTAGAAAGAGAGTCTTTCAAGTTTGTGCACATGAGAATCTTTTAGTACTTGTTTGGGATTTTAGTACTTGTTACCGACTTTTAGTTCAACAAATTATATTTAAGCATTGACTTTTACTTTTAAATTACTATATGCATTCTGCTCTTTGGGATAATTTTACAAGTCCTTTGGGTTTCTGATTGACGGAATGTACAGTAGGGAGCACTACCTGCAGGTTACTTCTATATAAAAAAAAAACCTCTTGGCAATTAAAAGTGTCAGCATAGCTCAGCTATCTTAATGTGGTACTACAGCTATCTTGACATTTTCGATTATCAAAAAAAGGGATTTTGGTTGGCAGATGGGATGATATAACAGCATAATATTCTTGACACATTTGAATGCTACGAGCCTATCCCCACATTGGAAGGGATGACACTCGTCCGAGGTATGAGGAAAGGTAAAGTGTCAGGTTAGATTATCTATACTAACACTTTTAAATGTCATTAAAGGTCATTTTTGTTGTAGTGTAAAGATTGATGACGCTGTTTGATATATTGGTAAAATTTCTCCTTGCATGTCTTGCTGCTTATTGGTTGATCATTATATATGTTGAGTTCTTTCTTTGACTTTTTGTTTGGCAACGAGACAGGCCTTGTGGTGGAGTACATCTCAAAGGTACGTTCTATGTGCAGGTTATTGTTCACTGCTCATTGCATTTAAGCTTGTTTGTTATTAAAAGGTTAATTTACATGTCCATCTCAATGGCCATGACTTATCTGATAGGTTGGAATGTGAGCTATTCATTGGACCATAGTGCCAATTTAATCTATTTTTTGGGTTAGATTCTTGCATGCTTTGCTATTAATTGAAACATGTCATTTGTTGTGTAAGTGTAACAAATATTGGAAAGTGATATATCCATTGCTTTAGCTTCAGTTTTAATAGTTAATGCAAATTGGAACTGTGAAAATGCAACTAGATAGTAAGAAGATGATTGAACGGGAATTGGAAATGAAATCTCTTATTGGTTTTTATATTGACTGGAAAAATAGGTGAACTTCAAACACAATGAAACCATCTAATATTTTGTGAACTTTTACTTCTTTTACAGATTGCACTAATGTGCTCTTCAGTACGTGACATGAACTAAAGTTTGGGGATGCTAAACTTACCTTCCTGATCATGCAAATTTTTGTGAAGTAACATATACAAAAGTGGATTAGCCAATTATGAATTTATAGGGACCAATCAACTCTTGTATCACCTCATGTTCACAAAATTATGTTAGATTGCATTGCAGAAAAATTTGTTAAATAAAGTTATTACACCGACTAGGAAAATAACTACAAGTGTTCTCTCTTGTTTGTGTTGATGTTACACTAAGCAATTCATTTGTTGTAAATTTGCATGATTATATCACAGGCTTAACCAAAAATCAGGGTGTGAGAACCCTCACTTTAAAACACAATTTTTCTAAATTACATGTCTTGCCCTAAGATTTAAATCACATATAACATGTCCTTATATTGCATTTTACATGCATTATAACATTTCTTTACATTGCACTTTATTATTCTTATTTGGATTGTAAAATTTCCTTGAGTTGGTTTCATTTTATTTCACCACACACACTTTGACCAAGTGTCCTTTTATTAGTGGTAGGGACTTTATATAATAATTTAGAGGTGTTAAATAGGTATTGGTACATTTGGAAGGGTAGAAGCATCATTAGTCAAAGATTAAGGGATGAAAGAGTCAAGATTGGGCCAAGTGGCAAAACCCTAGCCATCCACCTTGTTTGACCAAAGGATTAGAGGAATTTTAAACCAACTTTTCTTCATTTTTTTCCTCCAAAAATTCGGCCATCTTGAAGCTTTTCAAGGAAGGAAGAAAACTCCATCTTCTTGCTATTCCAACCTTAGTTTGATCTTGAACAAAAATCATAGGACCAAGAGCTTGAGTTGGTGAGTGATTGGCCTTCAACCCTAGAGTGTGTTTTCAAGCTTGAAGCTTTTGGTTTAGTGGTTGTTTTGGGTGACTCAAGCGTCTTACAAGAGAGGTATGTGATCCTTAATCTTTGGTTTTATGGTGTTGTACCAAGTATTTAAAGGTTTGAGGGCAAACTAGAGGTAGCATGGATGTTGTTTGTGGTGAAAACTCTTGAACTAAACAAGTGGTCGTAGGGTTAGTTAGTTTGTCTATCATGTGTTTGATGAAATGTTTGAGTTTTGTTCATAGCTTTCCTTCATGTATTAAAATGTTTGGGACCTTTTTGAGTTAGAGACAACACTTGACATGATGTTTAAGTTAACTACCATGTAAGGGTGAAGGTTGGTGAGATAAAAGAACTAGTGGACTGTTTTGTCTTCCTTGGCTGACCGGCTTTGAAGTGGGAGGTTTCTCCCTGATTTTGTGATTCTTTTGCACCTTATTTAAGCCTAAGAATCTTGGCTAAACATTGGTTCAAGGTTTGGTGTGAATTAATATGGAATTTAAGCAAGTAAAGTGGTTGTTTGGACCATTAGTGGACTGTTTTGGTTCCTTTTAATGACTAGACTGTTATGGTTCTTTTAATCATTGTTGTGTATTGCATTTTTGAGCTCCAATGGTACTAGATAACTTTCTCCCCTGTATATGAACCATAGGATATTGAATTGGATGAATTTGAGCCAAAACAAGTGAAGTTAACATCAAGAACTAGTGTAATTTTTCTAGGGTTTTAGGGCTGAGCAGGATTTGAAAATCAGCCAATTTGTTCGAGCTACTAGTACTGATAGAAGACAAACTAAAGTGTGTATTTGGTACCGTTAAAATTCCTGTCTGTCTAGTTTCCAATGCCGCTGACAGCACCTGTTTCCAACCTTCCTACACTGAGATATAGCAATTTTCCCGAGACTGCGCGGGTGCGACTATTCTACCCGCGAAGAAAACTTTGAACTTGAATGAAACTTTTCTTTTGCTCAACTTTCTTGCACTTGTCAAACTTGTTTTCTCATGAACTTTTACTGCATTTTGGGCCTAACTTGCATGGTTAATTGAGTAGATTTAACCATTCACTTGGTCACCTAATGAGCTCACTTTTGGTTTGGAATTGAACCAAGTTTGCTAACGATTTCACTCGTTGCTATAAGATTGGGAAACGGTGGTGAACGTAATCGAGGGACTTGATGTTTGAACACTTCATTACTTGATAGATGAATGTTCCATTACCTGTTAACTGTCTATATGAAATATCTGTGTACTTTATTGGTGACTGCTTGAGCCAACATTGTTTTGATAAATATTGAGGCGAGTGTGTACTTTATCACACTCAACCTCCCACGATTCCACTGAGACTCTATATACTGCTATTATGAGATGTGATTTCTCTATATATGACTATGTTTGAGTTGATTTGGTTGATATCCTATCAACTACCGCCACTGTTTGGGTACCCAACCTCATAGGTGAGTCGGTCATATCGAGCCAGCAAGAATTTGGTCGAGAAAGCAGACAAACCTTAAGGACTGTTTACTGAAACTGGAAAATGGTATACTCGAGTATTACCTACTTACTGTTTGAGGAGTTCGGGCCCGGTAAGGGGATTGATTGGTGGACGAAAATTGGAGAAAGTGGAGCTCTACGAACATTGCATTCTTTAAATGCAAACATTGACGGAGAGTCAACGGATTCTTGTATGATCAAGCTCAAGTGGATTTAGCTTTTGGAAGCCACCCGTATCCTTGAATTGAATCGTGATTACATTGTTGTAGTACAATACTGTGTTTACTTGTTTACCTTACATCTTTATCTGGCTATGTACGTATCTATTTATTTGGAACCTCACTAAGCTTTAGCTCACCCCACTCCCTTTGTTTTCCTTAACAGATGTGGGATGGACATAGGGGCAAGAACTTTCAAAACTTTATCTTTTGCTTGAACTGGAACTTCGAGTTGTAACCTTTTGCTTAGTTAACTTTACTTTTAACTCCTGTAAGCTTGAATTCATAAGTTTGACTTATGTTATGTAATTGTAGTGTGGAGTGGTAAGTTTGATTTTTAGATTGACATTCTAAGTTTGGAAAGTTGACTTGATGATTATATGCCATTAGGGTTTGTACGCTCATGATTTGAAGCTATTTCTCTAGTTGTCTTGAGTTGCTAGTTCTTTGATCGACCGAGTCCCGGCGAGAGTTGGGCAGGCAGTCCGCTGATACCGTAGGGTTTGCCCTATGGTAAGGTGGGGCTGTCACAGGTGGTATCAGAGCCTAGGTTTGAATTGGCCTGGGCATGTTAGGAATTTTTGACTTGAGAATTATATTTGATTATGTCCCCTTAAGAGTACTTAAGTTTTCTCTACACTTGTGTAGGATGGATGGACATAGTGGCCTTAGTGATAGTCTAGTTGGCGAGCTACCCCATGGAGTACTCCCAATGATTAAGTACCAGATTAGGCTCGGAGGTGCTACCATACGCTGGAGTCCAGCCAATCGTTTTTGACGTTGCGAGTGCCGCCATACTTATGCCTATCTTAATACCGTAGTTTTGGCCGTGGTAGAGGAAAGGGAGGCCGTAGCGAGGGACAATGCTAGGATTCAAACTGAAGTGATTCAAGTAAAGTAAACTAATAAAATGCAAGCCGAGCTGATTAAGGAGCTCGAGTATGATATGGTCGAAGGCTAGGAAATGATTGATGATCTTTGCGCGCAGTTGGGGGAAGCTCACGAGCGCATGGTTACGAGAGCTATGAAGGTGAGGACTAGAGCCGAGTCGATCCTGAACATTTGTGATGGCCTACTTGGAGATGTGAGCGATGATGCGGCTTCCCACGTTTGAGGCAAGGCAGGAGCTGAACCTGCCCAGGATGGGGGGTCAACTAGTCCCGCAGCAAATTAGGTCTTCACTTCTAGGTTACTATTGTGGATGATTTTGACCATTGTACATAGAAAGGATAGAGGATGTGGTGACTTGGTGGTTGTACAGTTCTCTTTTGACCGCGTACACTGGCTTGTGCATGATATGACTTGATGAACTGTGCCTGTATTATTGAGGCTCGTACTTGATACTTCTGGTCTTGTTAGCTTGTAAATAATTGCTATGAGCCTTTGAATGTATAATACTTTGACTTTTAACTTTTGACTTTGACTTTGACTTGACTTTATTTCGAATTGGCATTTAACTACTTTGTGCTTTCCCTTACTTCATGATTTCGACTTCATTTTTTTCTCTTTGACTTTCGATTATGAATGAATATCTATTATATACCCATATTTGCTTACCCCGTTAGTTGTAACTAGACCAGTGAGTAATAATGGAGACTAGACGACAACGTGGTTGGAGCCGTGAGCGTGGATCTAGGCAGGTTCAGGACCAATAGGAGGAACAAGGTTCTGTAGCAAGCCAGAACCCGGGACCCAGAGCTAAAGGAGGGGACCAGGTGGCTACAGCTATCAATCGAATGACTAATTTACTGGCCCGTTTGGTTGACTAGCAAGGTTAAGTACCTGGTAACCAGCACAGGGACCCCAAAGTAGGTGAAGATAGGGCCCTGGAACGGTTCCAAAAGTTCGCTCCTCCAAAATTTCTTGGGGGACCCAATCCCGAAATTGCCGAGAACTGGTTTGAGCAAATGGAGGATATATTCGCTCGTTACATTACACTGAAGAGAGACAAGTGACCTTCGCAGTTTTCCAGTTGGAAGGCGCAGCCCGTTCCTGGTGGAACGTAGTGAGGGCAAAGTGGGACATGGAGCAAACGCCACGTACTTAGTTAAACTTTCTAGGGAATTCAATGAGAAGTTCCTTCCACCCTTAATACAGGAAAAAAAAGTGGATGAATTTATCAAACTGCGCCAGGGTACTTCGAGTGTAGTAGAATATGAGACCCAGTTCACCCGACTTTCCAAATTTGCTCCAGAACTGGTGGTTAATGGGCAAAAGTGCATAAGACGGTCTGTACAAGGTTTGAATGTGGAGATTCAAAAGGACTTAGCTGCAACACAAATCGATACATTTAAAGATGCCCTCGAGAAAGCTCAACTAGTGGAGCAGACCCAATTCTAAGTTTGGACCTTTCAAGCCAAGAGACGTGGCGTATCTAGCAGTGCTCCAGAGCGAGGCGATCAACATGTCCCGCCTTCTAAATTTGGGAGGGGTACGGGATTGCTGGGACATCGAGAGGAGCTCCATCTAGAGGGGTTCAAAGTGGAAGGGGCCAACAAAGGACTGCCTCCCAAGGAGTTCCTGCACCCACGCCTCGCGCAAGCTGTGGATATTGTGGTAAGGCAAACCACACCGAGGACGCTTACTGGTGAAAAATGAGGAAATATCTCCATTGCGGAAGTTCTGAACATCAGCTCGCTACTTGTCCTGTTAAGAACCGTGAGGGGAATGAGGGTGTACAGCTAGAGAAATCAAACTTTAAGCAACTTACCGCCAGTGGAAGTACATCCAAAACCTCTACTAGGGTTTTTGCTTTGGACCACCAACGAGTTCCTGAATTGTCAGAAGTAGTGGAAGGTACGATCCCCGTATTCCACAACTTAGCGAAGTTTTTAATTGATCTAAGGGCAACCCATTCTTTTATAAATCCTGCCTTTATGTGTGGTATTGATATAAGTCCTGTTACATTGCCCTATGACTTGGAAGTTAGAAAACCTACTAGGGATCAAAGCCTAATTACCAATATGGTCTATAAAAATTGTGAGATTTGGGTAAGAAAACGGAAGTTGGTGGTAGATCTGATAAGTCTAGATCTCAAGGGGTATGACGTGGTTATAGGCATGGATTGGTTGGCCCATTATAATGCGCAGTTGAATTGTAAAACTAAAGTGGTGGAGTTCTCTATATCCGAAGAGGCAACTCTAAGACTGGATGCGAGAGGTAAATTAGTCTCGTCTGCACTTGTTTCAGGAATTCAAGCCAGGAAATTATTGAGTAAAGGGGCACATGGTTAATTAGCTTTCTTAATTAATACTCCTGCAGATAAGGTGAAACTAGAAGATGTGTTAGTAGTGAATGAATTTTTCGATGTCTTCCCTGACGAGTTGAAGTCGATGCCACCAGAGAGAGAAATAGAATTTAAGATCGATTTGGTGCCTGGAACCGCTCCTATTGCAAAAACACCATACCGAATGGCCCCTGCCGAACTTATGGAACTAAAACTGCAATTACAGGACTTGTTAGAACGAGGGTTTATTCGAGAAAGTGAATCACCTTGGGGAGCACCTATCCTATTTGTTAAAAAGAAGGATGGCAGTTTGAGACTGTATATTAACTATCGTGGATTAAATGATGTTACGATGAAAAATAAATATCCTTTGCCGCACATTGATGAGTTGTTTGATCAGTTGCAAGGAATGGTGATTTTCTCTAAGTTGGACTTGAGACAAGGTTATTATCAGTTACGAATTAAGCAGGAGGACAAACCGAAAACTGCTTTTAATTCTAGATATGGGCATTTTGAGTTTGCAGTGATGCCTTTTGGTCTAACAAATGCTCCTGCTGCATTTATGGATTTGATGCATCGAGTCTTTAAATCCTACTTAGACCAATTTGTCGTGGTGTTCATAGATGATATCTTGGTGTATTCTAAGACTCGAGAGGATCACGAAGGGCAGTTGAGGATAGTTTTGCAGACTTTAAGAGAACATCAGTTATATGCCAAATTTAGCAAGTGTGAATTTTGGTTGGAACAAATTTCTTTTCTAGGGCATATAATATCTAAAGATGGCATTTTTGTGGATCCAGTGAAAGTAGAGACCGTATCTGAGTGGAAACGGCCAGAAACTCCAACTGAGGTTCGTAGTTTCTTAGGTTTAGCTGGATATTACCGTCGGTTCATCAAACATTTCTCCAAATTGGCAGGACCTTTAACCGACCTGACGAAAAAGCATGGTCAATTTGTCTAGGATTCTAAGTGTGAAGCTAGTTTCCGAAAATAAAAGAAACGGTTAACGTCGGCACCCGTCTTAGCCTTGCCAAATGGGAAAGATAGTTTCACTGTATATACTGACGCCTCAAGAGAAGGATTGGGATGTGTTCTAATGCCAAATGAGAGTGTAATTGCCTATGCATCTAGGAAGTTAAAACCCCATGAGCGAAATTACTCGACTCATGATTTGGAGCTTGCCGCTGTAGTTTTTGCCCTAAAGAAGTGGAGACATTACTTATATGGGGTGACTTTTGAAGTTTATACTAACCATAAGAGTTTGAAATACCTATTCTCACAGAAGGAGTTAAATTTGAGACAACGTCTGATACGGATACGGGTGTGCAATAAATAACTTCAGCCTTGGGTCAAGAATCCTTTGATCAACATTGGTGGTCCGATAACAAGATCAAGAACCAAGAAGGTGAAGGAAGTTTTACGAGCCTTGATCATTCACCATACAAGCAAGGAGCAAGTTAGGTTTGAAGATTTGATGGACCATGACGTTACTTTGTTCACTTGTACGTTTGAAGTGAAGGAATGATCTCATACTTGTTAGTTTAGTTGGTAGTTGTTTTAAGACTGTCTAGTTTAGTAGTTGTTAGTCGTTAAGTATTTTATTACTTATTGGGCCTTATCGAGAAGCCTTAAAGAGCTGGCTCTTTATGCGACCGAATTCCTAGTTCAGGTTTATTTGGGCCGGATTTGCCCTAGTTTTAGCCTATAAAAGGCACCTATTGTATGCGTGAAAAGACAGAGATTATTACAACCAGAAATCGTGAGGAATTTTCCTTCAAGTTCTTAATCGAACTTACTCTTGAATTCTTGAGTTCATAGCTTAGGATTCAAATCAGACTTTATCGATTAGTTTGTTCCCTAATCGTGGTGTCTCTTCATCCATCTTTATTTGCTTAAGGTTGCTGAATACCTTCGTGTGTCAGAGGTCTTGAGTTCATGAGAACAATCGAGTTCAATTTCCATTGGGAGAAAAGATCCAACTCTGATAATTACAAGGTTGGGAGGGTCTAGGAGGGTCTTCCCCTAGGGTTGCTCATCAGTTGGTAATCAGAGCATCAGGTTAATTCTCTTTTAATTGAAGTTGTTCATATCTTGTTAGTTTGTGTCTTTTGTCAAAAAAAAAAAATACTGTAGCGATTACTGTTCATCGTTACTGTACCGATTACTGTTCATCGTACTGTGGCGTACTGTTCACGTTACTGTTCATCTGAGTCAAAAAAAAATCTGTTTGGGTATTGTCTTTTTGTGTTTTCTGTCCAAGTTCTTGGTTCTGTTATACTTGTATTTGGGTTGTTAGGGTTTAAAGACAAAAAAAAAAAAAAAAGAGTCACGTACCTTATATTGTTTTAGTGTCCAAGTTGCTAGAGTATTGCTGGAAATTTTCTTTTGAGTCTTGCTGAAATTCTGTTTTGCCTATTTCTTGAGTATTGGTTGTTATTCTTGCAAACCCTAAACACCACAACATAATTTGGGGAAGTTCTTGAGTTTCTTGAACAAATTCTTGAAGTTCTTGGACCACCAAATTTTGTTTTGAAAGTCTTGAACAATAAATCAAGAACTAGCGTCTTCTTGGAATTTGCATAACCTTTCATCCTTTTTTCTTGAACTTGTTGGTGTGATCTGAATTCGTGTTCCTTGAAGAGCCGAAACAAAAAAAAAAAGGAAAACAAAAAAAAAGAGGAGAACGAAAAAAAAAGGGGAAGAAGAGAAGGAATCGGCTCTCACACAAAGGAAATCAAGTTTTCCAAATTTTGAGTTTCCAATTATTGATTGGTTTCCAATTCTTGAATAGTCTCCAAATCTTGATTGGTTTTCCAAAACTTGAGTTTCCAAATCTTGATTGGTCTCCAATTCTTGAGTCTCCAACCTTAATTGAATTCCAACAACCCTAAACGACCTAACCAACCCTAAATCAGTTTCCAAAACCAAATCTAAACCGCCACAAACACCATTTACCATCCCAATACTAACCAGAAACTCAGCAAAAAAAAAAACAGCAGCTAAAAAAAAAAAAAAAAAAGCTTCAGGTAGAGTTTTTCGAAGATTTGCAAAATTCTGCTTTGTGTCTCAAAAATTCTGCTTTGTGTCTTGTTACTTGCTTATAGGGTAATTAATTCTGGAATTTTTTAGAGTTTGAGTTATTTTAAGAACTTTGAGAAGAAAAATTGAGAGTGAGTATGTTTTCCTTGAGTGCTTTGCAAGGTAGACTAGGATACATTTGTTTTGCAGGTTTGACAATATGTCTCAAGAGGGGAACATGGTCGAGCCGTCTGAGACCGACGTGTCACTCAAATTGGTGCTCCAAACTCTCCAAAAACAAGCGGGGAGGCTTGAATTTGTGGTGACACAACTATCCGATAGGGTGGCTGCCATTGAGATGCGAGGTACTGGAGATATTCTCAATAGGGCTTCAAGTGCTCAGAGTGTTGAGCATGATGCAGATGATGAGGGGTATCATTCTAACACCTCATTCCGATCAAGGAAAAACCACAGGGAAACGAGGGAAGGTTGAGACCGACCTAGGAGAACCGATGACAATCTTGGTTCCATCAAGACCAAGATGCCTACCTTTCATGGGAAAAATGATCCTAAATCTTACTTGGATTGGGTTAGACGAGTTGAGCAAGTGTTTGAAGTCCACAACTACTCTGAAGAGAAAAAGGTGAAACTTGCAGCTATTGAATTTCAAGATTATGCATCTATTTGGTGGGAGCAAGTATGTGCCACAAGGAGGAGAAATAGGGAACAACCGATTGACACTTGGACTGAAATGAAGCAAGTGATGAGAAAATGATTTGTACCCTCCCATTATACTACGGACTTGTACGATCGGCTCCAACGAGAGAACGAATCTCTCAAGAGGAGGGGTTCCATGCAATCTACCTCTTTAAAGCCGGTTTATACAAGAGATGACAAGAAAGTTCATTCAACATTTTCTAGGACTAAACTTAGAGTTGAACCACCTCATGCGGAGTCATTTTGGGAGACATATCAACGTCTTCTACACCAAAAACAAATGGAGTCAAATGGATGCTATCAAAGTGAGTTTTCTAAGAAGGAGGTAGCTGACCCTATTCCCAACAAAGGAGTATTTCATCCTATTGAACCATTTGTTGAGAAGGTTGATAATGAGAAAACAATTGAGAGCGTTAAGCTAGATAAAGAGATGGAAAAATCTGATGAGATGAGTGGTAAAAAGGAAGAAAAAAGAGAAAGTGAGTTGATTTTGAGCAAAAATGTGAGGGCTTATTATTTTTCTAACGAACTTACCTTTGCTTTATTTAGTGTTTCTTCATTTGTGCAGATTAAGCAAAGTCAATTGAAGTTAATCATGCCATGCTCCATTCCAAAGTCACTTGTACAATTCACTAGTTTCCATGGAGTTTGTCTTCTAGGAATTAAATCTATTTGGGATCACCTCATGGAACAATTTCAATTCAAATCTGTCCATATCAAAGGGGAATCAATTCAAACCAACCATGAAGGGAGAATTCCAAACTTTGACTCTTATTTACTACCTATGGTTCATTCATCATCTTTACCATCTTTTGAGTATAATTTCCATCCTAACACTTGTATTTCTGATGCAGATTTTGAAGGAAAGTGTAAAAGGCTAGCAATGCCTTCTCAAGTTGAATCAATTGGTGGAAGGAATAATGAAGTGGCAAAGGGAGTATTCACACTTAAAACTTGTTATATACCTTCTTACCATTTAGTTGATGATGTACCATTACTTCTTTACCCAATTTCTAATTTGTTTCAAGTTGAAGGTTATTTTGTTTTTGTAGGTTGTAAAGCTGTCCAAAATTTTTCAGTTTTGATTAAAGACTTACAACCTGATTTCGTGCTTATTGCAACTAAAGCTGATGAGAAATTGTGTGTCACGCAAGATCCCAAAGCTGTCCTCCACGAGTTGTTTAGTGCCTCATCCGTGCAACAACTTGCTTTCAATTTATCCATGCAAGATGATTCAAATCAATGTCAACTAGTGCTGGATTTTACACCTTTGTACAATCAAGGTGTCAATGTGAAGATTCATGACCAAAGGCTAATAAGAGAGTTTTGGATTGTCACTTGGGATTTTCACACGCCTTACACAAGCTCTTTCCTACCTTGGCGTATGTCCTTGTTTGAGAGCTTCCCGAAGCTGACCAAATGACATGCAACATGGCTCGTAGTCATTCATCTATTTCCAACATTGCTGTCCTTTAAGCACACCATCGATTTGTGGACAAATCACTTTCAAGAGGAGACTTTGAAGATTCGAGAACGAATCTTTTCGAGGAAAGAGGGAATGATACGGATACGGGTGTGCAATAAATAACTTCAGCCTTGGGTCAAGAATCCTTTGATCAACATTGGTGGTCCGATGACAAGATCAAGAACCAAGAAGGTGAAAGAAGTTTTACGAGCCTTAATCATTCACCATACAAGCAAGGAGCAAGCTAGGTTTGAAGATTTGATGGACCATGACTTTACTTTGTTCACTTGTACGTTTGAAGTGAAGGAATGATCTCATACTTGTTAGTTTAGTTGGTAGTTGTTTTAAGACTATCTAGTTTAGTAGTTGTTAGTCGTTGAGTATTTTATTACTTATTGGGCCTTATCGGGAAGCCTTAAAGAGCTGGCTCTTTATGCGACCGAATTCCTAGTCCAGGTTTATTTGGGCCAGATTTGCCCTAATTTTAGCCTATAAAAGGCACCTATTGTATGCGTGAAAAGACAGAGATTATTACAACCAGAAATCATGAGGAATTTTCCTTCAAATTCTTAATCGAACTTACTCTTGAATTCTTGAGTTCATAGCTTAGGATTCAAATCAGACTTTATCGATTAGTTTGTTCCCTAATCGTGGTGTCTCTTCATCCATCTTTATTTGCTTAAGGTTGCTGACTACCTTCGTGTGTCAGACGTCTTGAGTTCATGAGAACAATCGAGTTCAATTTCCATTGGGAGAAAAGATCCAACTCTGATAATTACAAGGTTGGGAGGGTCTAAGAGGGTCTTCCCCTAGGGTTGCTCATCAACGTCGGTTGGTAGAATTTCTTGAGAATTATGACTATACAATCAACTACCACCCCGAGAAGGCCAATGTTGTAGCGGATGCTTTAAGTCGAAAAGTGCAAGTAGCTAGATTAATGGTTAAGGAGTGGAATTTGTTAGAAGAGATGAGTGAATGGAACCTACGATTGGACCGGCATAGAGTGATTTTGGGCAATATTACGATAAGATCTGATTTGTTGGACCGAATTAAAGAAACTCGGAAGAATGATCAGATGGTGCAAAAAATGGGTAGAAAAAGTGTAAAAAATGGGAAATCTCAGACTTTAATGTGAGTTCCAAGGGTATCTTGAAATTTCGTGATCGGATAGTGGTACCGCAAGATGAAGTGATAAAAAGGAATATTTTGGAAGAGGCACATCCGTCTAAATATACAGTACATCCTAGAAGCAGTAAGATGTACCAAGATTTGAGGAGATTGTATTGATGGGATAAAATGAAGAAGGAAATTGCTCAGTTCGTCCAAAAGTGTTTGGTGTGCCAACAAGTGAAAACTGAACATCAGAAACCCTCAGGTCTTCTACAGCTTCTTGAAATCCCTGAGTGGAAATGGGAACATATTACGATGGATTTTGTATCAGGGTTACCCCATACCCAAAAAGGTCACGACGCCGTTTGGGTAATAGTAGACAGGTTAACCAAGTCTGCTCATTTCTTACCTATAAATATGAGATACTCTTTGGAGAAATTGGCCCAACTGTACATGGACGAGATAGTGAGATTACACGGGATCCCAGTGAGCATTGTTTCTGACAGAGATCTGCGGTTTGTGTCTCGTTTCTGGCAACAATTACAATGAGCCTTGGGAACCAAGTTGAATTTTAGTACCACTTACCATCCCCAAACTGATGAACAGTCGGAGAGAACCATTCAAACACTTGAAAACATGTTGTGGACCTGTATTTTGGATTTTGGTGGAAATTAGGGACAATACATGGCGTTAGTTGAATTTGCATACAATAATAGCTACCATTCTTCTATATAAATGGCACCGTATGAAACTCTGTGATACCCTGACTTTTAGGATATTACGGTTTCTCAATTTTATTTTTGTTTTAAGACATTGTTTTGTTTTAAATATTAGAAACCCTACTTGTACTCAAAACTCTAGTTTTACTTGTGACTAATAGGTTTTCTTAAATCTCTCATATTTTAGTCGAAATCCTAATTTTAATCTATGGAATCGTAAAATTCCTTATATTTTTCTTAAAATTTTCTTTAATTTGGAATTTGTTACTTTACAATAACTTTAATACACATTCACTTCTCCAATAGCTACAAATAATCATAAAAACAAGGGTTTCCTTTTACTTTCATCGTTACGATAAACTAGGGTTTTTACGTCTTTTGTAGTATGAGTAATCGGTACGGGGTGTGTATTCAATTTGGTGATTAAGAGGGTGATTAAGAGTGAATTTTAGATGATATTAAATGGATAATTAGAAATAAGAATAATAAGTTAGTGAATTATAAGTGAAAATCCTAGTACGTGCGAATTAAGGAAAAACGGTGTGAACCGACGAGTACCGTTCACTACCGATTGAACACACCATTTGACCACCATTTTATCAAGTTAATCTCATTGTTATTAAAGCCTAAATATTAGTTCTAAATCTGATCAAGGTGGCCGAAAATGTTGACTTCAAAAACCAAGAGAAAAGAAGAAAAATTTAGATGTAAATTGGTGGTGACAAGTGGAAGCAATCCATGCATCTTTGACCCAAACTAGGACTAAATCTTATAACCTTTCTTGGCCTTCATTCCTCTTCATTTTCAACTATGCTGGCCGAGATATTGAGGGAGAAAAACAAGAGGAGAGAACTTCATTTCATCTTGGGATTTTAGCTTAGCTTTAGTGAAAATCAAGAAACTAAACCGAGTAATCCTTTCTTTGAGTACTTGGGAAGCTTGGTGTGCTAAAACTGTACAAGGAGAGGTGGTGGATATCTCTTACAAGCATCTTAGTGAGGTATATTGGCTGTCCATCATCCTTATTTCCCTTAATCTTGCTTAAGTTGCTACATAATCTTGCTTAAGTTGCTACATAACTTAAGTTGGTTAATTGATAGTTATGCAACTAGTTTTTATGATTATGGAGAATTTGTGAGTTAGAGTTTTGAATTGTTCAGCTATATTTCTTCTTGTTTAGATAGAACTCTAATCTTTTGATGTATTTGGGATTGTATGGATAGTTAAGATAGAAATGAATGTATTTGTATGTCCCAAACTTGGGAACTGTTATTTCGTTTATTATTAAGGTTGCACCCTATTTTATTTGATGTGAGTGAGTGAGTCCTGACGAGAGTTGGGCAGACGATTCACTAAACCCTAGGGTACGCCCTAGGGGGGAGGTGGGGCCGTCACAAGTTCTTTATGGAAGGAAATGTCGATCACCAATATTCTGGGATGAAATAGGGGAAAGAAGAGTTTTAGACCCAATTGCAGTACCATGGATCGAGGATGCGTATGAGAAGGTGAAAGTGATACGTCAGAGGCTTCAGACACTGCAAAGTCGACAGAAGAGTTACACCGATAATCGATGAAAGGATTTGAAGTTTGAAGTTGGAGACAAGGTATTTCTAAAGGTTACACCACTTCGAAGTCTCGCGGCAGGAAAAGGAAAGAAACTTCAACCGAGATACGTGGGACCATTCAAAATTCTTCAACGAGTTGGGAATGTGGCATATCGATTGGAGTTACCAGCAAGTCTATCCAGGATTCATAACGTATTTCACGCTTCCATGTTGAAGAAGTATCACCCAGACCCCACTCATGTATTGAAGCCAGAAGAAATTGACATTGACGAATCTCTGACTTATGAAGAAATACCGATACAGATCTTAGATCGAAAAGTAAAGGAATTAAGGACTAAACAGATACCCTTGGTAAAGGTTTTGTGGAGATATCATGAAGTAGTAGAAGCTACTTGAGAAGTGGAAGAGAACATTCGTGCAAAATATCCCGAGCTATTCAGTGATCAAGGTGAGAATTTCGAGGATGAAATTCTTTAAGGGGGAGAGAGTGTGAAAACCCTCACTTTAAAACACAATTTTCCTAAATTACATGCCTTGCCTTAAGATTTAAATCACTTATAACATGTCCTTGTATTGCATTTTACATGCATTATAACATTTCTTTACATTGCACTTTATTATTCTTATTTGAATTGTAACATTGCCTTAATTTGGTTTTATTTTATTTCACTACACACACTTTGATCAAGTGTCCTTTTATTAGTGGTAGGGACTTTATATAATAGTTTAGAGGTGTTAAATAGGTATTGGTACATTTGGAAGGGCAGAAACATCATTAGTCAAAGATTAAGGGAAGAAGATTGGGCCAAGTGGCAAAACCCTAGCCGTCCACCTTGTTTGACCAAAGGATTAGAGGAATTTTAAACCAACTTTTCTTCATTTTTTCCTCCAAAAATTCGGCCATTTTGAAGCTTTTCAGGGAAGGAAGAAAACTCCATCTTCTTGCTATTCCAACCTTAGTTTGATCTTGAACAAAAATCAGAAGACCAAGAGCTTGAGTTAGTGAGTGATTGGTCTTCAACCCTAGAGTGTGTTTTCAAGCTTGAAGCTTTTGGTTTAGTGGTTGTTTTGGGTGACTCAAGCTTCTTACAAGAGAGGTATGTGATCCTTAATCTTTGGTTTTATGGTGTTATATCAAGTATTTAAAGCTTTGAGGGCAAACTAGAGGTAGCATGGATGTTGTTTGTGGTGAAAACTCTTGAACTAAACAAGTGATCGTAGGGTTAGTTAGTTTGTCTACCATGTGTTTGATGAACTGTTTGAACTTTGTTCATAGCTTTCCTTCATGTATTAACATGTTTTGGACCCTTTTTGAGTTAGAGATAACACTTGACATGATGTTTAAGTTAACTACCATGTAAGGATGAAGGTTGGTGAGATAAAAGAACTAGTGGACTGTTTTGTCTTCCTTGGCTGACCGGCTTTGAAGTGGGAGGTTTCTCCTTGATTTTGTGGTTCTTTTGCATCTTATTTAAGCCTAAAAATCTTGGCTAAACATTGGTTCATGGTTTGGTGTGAATTAATATGGAATTTAAGCAAGTAAAATGGTTGTTTGGACCATTAGTGGACTGTTTTGGTTCCTTTTAATGGCTAGACTGTTATGGTTCTTTTAATCATTGTTGTGTATTGCATTTTTGAGCTCCAATAGTACTAGATAACTTGCTCCCCTATATATGAACCATAGGATATTGAATTGGATGAATTTGAGCCAAAACAAGTGAAGTTAACATCAAGAACTAGTGTAATTTTTCTAGGGTTTTAGGGCTGAGCAGGATTGGAAAATCAGCCAACTTGTTAGAGCTACTGGTACTGATAGAAGACAAACTAGAGTGTGTATTTGGTACCGTTGGAAATCCCTGTCTGTCTAGTTTCCAATGCCACTGACAGCACCTGTTTCCAACCTTCCTACAGTGAGATATAGCCGTTTTTCCGAAACTGCGTGGGTGCGACTGTTCTACCCGCGAAGAAAACTTTGAACTTGAATGAAACTTTTCTTTTGCTCAACTTTCTTGCACTTGTCAAACTTGTTTTCTCATGAACTTTTACTGCATTTTGGGCCTAACTTTCATGGTGAATTGAGTAGATTTAACCACTCACTTAGTCACCTAATGAGCTCACTCTTGGGTTGGAATTGAACCTAGCTTGTTAATGATTTCACTCGTTGCCCTAGGATTGGGAAACGGTGATGAACGTAATCGAGGGACTTGACATTTGAACACTTCATTGCTTGATGTAACATCCCGAATATTAGGAGGTTGTTTGTGAAGAAAATATTAAAGTATATTTCTTCGGGTTTGATGTAAAACCTTATTTTGTTTTAAAAGACTAGAAACCCTAATGTTTTAATCAAAAAACCCTAGTTTATTTGTGACTAAACGGATTCTTAAATCTCTCATATTTTACTAGAGATCCTAATGTTAATTATTGAAATTGTAAATTCCTCACGTTTTCTTAAAAATTTCCTTTTATTTAAAAATTATTATTTATTAAGGCCCTACTACCCAATTGTTCAACAATAAGTGTAGATGAACCTGGAAATAGGGTTTTACACTTCGGTTTCAAGATTTGAGCAAAATTAGGGTTTTCGCGATTTTTCGCCGGATGAATTTTCGATACTGACCAAGGATCAATTTGGTGATTAAAAGTGACTTTTAAGTGAGAAATAATATGTGATTAGTAGCAATGATATAAGGTTAGTGAATGGGAAGTAAAAACACTAGTACGTGAGTTTTTAAGAAAAACGGCGCGAGCCGGCGGGTCCCGCGCACTACCGATTGAACGCACCACTTGACTACCACTTTCTTGCCATACAAGTTTATCACTAATGGAGAAAAATATCTTCCCCCTCTTAGCTCTCCTATTGGCCGAAATTTAAGGCAAAGAAAAAAGCAAGGAAAGAGAAAATTTGTGTGGTTGAAATTAAACCAAGTGTTAGGCCAACTTGTGGCTACAATTAGTCCTAATCCTCTTGTCTTATTAACACCATATTAGCAGCCTTTCTTCCTCATTTCTGCACCTTCACAGCTGAGCAAGAGAGAGAGAAAAGGGAGAGCAAGAAACAACCATTTTCTTCTTGATTTACATCATCCAAGTGAGAAACAAAAATTCTAAACCGATTAAAGTGAGGGTTGTGAGTTGGGAAGCTTGAGGAACTAAGAAATTTCAAAGGGGGTGAAGTATATCTCTTCCAAGCCTTGTCTTTGAGGTAAAAGTCTGATCATGACCCTTGTTCCTTTAAATTTTGGGTTTAAGATGTTATTTAGATCATGTTGTAGCTTGATTACAAGATAAACAAGATGTTGTGATGATTCTTGGAGGTTTCCCCTTTTTATATGATGAACTAGGGCTTGTGGAAATTCTGCCCAAATTGTTGTATAATGCTTATATGTTGCAATTGAGGTTGTATAAGGTGTTTTGGTAGTGATTGGACCAAGAAATTAAGGAAAGTTACATTAGAAACTCAAAATTTCAGAATCTGGAATTTTTGCTCAACATTCTGTCTGAATTTGTATCTATATTATAGAGGCCTAATTGGCCTTAGGTCAAAGAATAAAAGTTGTATAGAATGGAATTTTATAGGTGCCTACAAATTTTCAACTCAATCGGAGCAACGTATGATGTGAAAAGTCCAAAATACCCTTACTGTTTTAAGTATTTCCTAAGCAGTCCGTGTGATCAGTTAAGTCCAGTTTATCACGTTTTTTGACTAGGATTTCTTCTGATTTAGCTTTTTTCCAAAACATGAAAGTTGTAGTGTTCTGAAGTAGCTTTAAAATGCCTCTAAGAACACCTGAATTGGACTTTTGTACACTGAGTTATGTCTGTTACAGTGTAATGCGTTTAAACAGCCGACGAATTGGTTTCTGGTTTAGTAATTTGAGAATTTGACCAAGTTACATTAGAAACTGGACTAAGTGACCTTCATGAACATTGTAGCTCTGTGTCTTAGCTTCGAAACGGCATAGGTTACTCCTCAATCCAATAAGCGTAGCCTCGGATATTTCCGCATTCGTACGTCAAATCTGTCTTGTGCTAAGTTGAATTTCTGCACTTGTCATTGTTGTGATTCTTGTTATTATGATATTGTGAGCCTGTGGAACGGCTCTGGACATGAATTGTTGACATATGTGATGTTGGGTTGTGGTTGAGAAAAATAATGAAGCCTAAATGGCTGGAAAATTAGGTAAACACAAAGGGCATGCTGCCCGAATTTACGCTCGAGGACTATATAAATACACTTGCGACTTGGGTCGAATTGATATGAATAGTACTTGAACCATCTAGGGTACTTGAGTATTTTTGTTCCGGGGTATATAAGGAAGGACTTGGCCGAACTTGTACCCTTGAGAAATGAAATAATGATTGCTCGGAGTATGTTTTCCTTATACTTTCGACTTGCATGGCATTTTCAAGTATAAATGTTACAAAGTTTTACCGTTTAAAAAGTGAGCAAGTATTTCACGACTACCATCCAAGTGAATTCCAATTTCTTGAATTTTATTGAACGAAACGTTTAAGTTTCGAATCTAAGTCATGTTTCAAAGTTCTCAAACTGAGTTTTATCGCAGATTTGGACTCCGAACCCGGAGTATAACCTGAAAGTGACCAGTAAAGGCACTATATCTTTTGGTGAGTGCTTTCAAATACCGAATTGAACTTGATACTTGAACTTGATACGTGACCAATCTGATTACATGTTATATACGTGAATTGTAAGGGCAAGAGTGTACTTTATCGCACTTGCCCTTACGTGATATACTTGTTTATTGTTGCAATTGACTTGATATACTTGTTTATGATGCGCGCACTTCCTGGAATTCCAGAAACCCTGTGGCGAGTTACTCTAGTCGAGCCGGCAAGGGCTTGGTCGATTGGGTAACGAACCCTGGGTCTCTTGTATTGTCGAGTGGAGTGATATCTCCTCGACTAATCGATATACTCGAGTATTACCACCCGTGTTTATTGAGGATTTTGGGCCCAGCTGGGGGTTTGAACGGTGGACGGAGAGTCGTGTAAGTGGTGTTCTACTGGATTGGTTACTTACTTGAAAGTTGACGGAGTGTCAACTACTACGTGATCAAGCTTCTGGTAATGCAACGGGAATTTGGCTCCTGAGAGTCATTCGTATCCTTATACTTTGGAGTGAATATTGTTTATTGGATTATTGTTGCTTTTGAAAAACTTCTACACTCGCTCATTTTAAGATTGCTACTTGACGTGTTATTGCTCACATTTATGAACTCTGCATGCTTGTTACTTTGCTATACCGAAAACTTGTACTTCTAAATAATGGTCAATTTGCTATTTGGAACCTCACTGGGCTTTTAGCTCATTCCACTCCATTTGTTTTCCTTTCAGGGGTACGAGTGACGCGTGAGACTTGTAAAAGACTAGCGTAGCCTTTTGTTTTGACTTTTGACTTTTTGGTCTTGTACTCGCGCTATTCCTCGAATGGAACATGTTGTACTTGGATTGTATACGTATTGAACTAGTTGGGTGTGTTGAGACTTTGTACCTCGATTTCTATTAATGTAAATTATAATCTTGAATTGGGAATGTTATTTATGGTTCATGGATGTGTGTACGTGACTCGATTAAGATAGTGAGTGAGTCCTGGCGAGAGCTGGGCAGGCGGTCCGCCGAACCCTTTGGTACGCCTTAGGGGGAGGTGGGGTCGTCACACTTGACAGGTGAGTGTTCCATTACCTGTTAACTATCTATATGAAATATCTGTGTACTTGATTGGTGACTGCTTGAGCCAAACATTGTTTGATAAAAATTGAGGCGAGTGTGTACTTTATTGCACTCAACCTCCCTCGATTCCACTGAGGCTCTGTATACTGCTATTATGAGATGTGATTTCTCTATATATGACTGTGTTTGAGTTGATTTGGGTGATATCCTATCAACTACCGCTACTGTTTGAGTACCCAACCTCATAGGTGAGTCGGTCATATCGAGGCAGCAAGGACTTGGTCTAGAAGGCCGACAAACCTTAAGGACTGTTTACTGAAACTAGAAAACGGTATACTCAAATATTACCTACTTACTGTTTGAGGAGTTCAGATCCGGTAAAGGAGTTGGCTGGTGGATGGGAATTGGAGAAAGTGGAGTTCTACGAATATTGTATTCTTTAAATTCAAACGTTGACGGAGAGTCAACGGATTCTTATATGATCAAACTCAAGTGGATTTAGCTTTTGGAAGCCACCCGTATCCTTGAATTGAACCGTGATTACATTGTTGTAGTACAATACTGTATTTACTTGTTTACCTTACATCTTTATCTGGCTATGTGCGTATCTATTTATTTGGAACCTCACTAAGTTTTAGCTCACCCTACTCCCTTTGTTTTCCTTAACAGATGTGGGATGGACATAGGGGCAAGAGCTTTCAAAGCTTTATCTTTTGCTTGAACTTGTACTTCGAGTTGTAACCTTTTGCTTAGTTGACTTTACTTTTGACTCCTGTAAGTTTGAATTCATAAGTTCGACTTATGTTATGTAATTGTAGTGTGAAGTGGTAAGTTTGACTTTTAACTTAACATTCTATGTTTGGAAAGTTGGCTTGACGATTATATGCCATTAGGGTTTGTACGCTCATGATTTGAAGTTATTTCTCTGGTTATCTTGAGTTGCTAGTCCTTTGATCGACCGAGTCCCGGCGAGAGTTGGACAAACAGTCCGTTGATACCCTAGGGTTCACCCTATGGAAAGGTGGGGCTGTCACACAGGTCATCGCACGAGGCCTATAAAACTAGAAAACGTAAAAATATAACTACACATAACTCAATACAGTGAAGGAGGAAAGATGGTCTAAGTCTAGGTGTAGACTGAAACAATAAAATTTTTATGGGCAAATTACACTTTATCCCCTGTGATTTAGTATTTTTGTACATAGCCCCCTATGGTTTTAAAAGTTATATATGACCCCCTCATAGTTTGAATTAAAGTATCAATGTGACGAAATTGGTCATCCATAACGGAACCTGTGAAAATGTCGAAATTACCTTTGTTAAAAAATTCATATGGCTGAAGTGATCAAAATATATAAACATAATATGCACGATACTCAAATCCCGTATGATTTTATATTTTACCATATAATCCTCTTATGGTTTAATGCTTTACTATATAACTCCCTTATGGTTTAATGCTTTGCTATATAACTCCCTGTGCTTAATGGAAAATTTTTAACTTTACATAGGAGTTTTTTTGACATTTTAATTGACTCTGTTATGGATTGCAAAATTCTCTTACTTTGACACTTTAATTTAAACCATGAGGGGGTTATGTATAGTTTTTAAAACCATAGAAGCTATGTACAAAAATACTAAACCATAGGGAGTAAAGTGTAATTTGCCCAATCTTTATTGACAAGTTAAACTAATTATGCTGTAATGATGCAAAGCTCGTTACCATCCTGGGAGATATTTTAGTTCTTTAGTGCCCTCTTTGACCTATGCTCCTCAGTCTTGCAGAAATTATCTCATAGATTGTATAGATGTCAGCCTGAATTTGGATAATGATGTTTAAAGGAAGTCTAACTTCGCACTATAGATGCCATGAGTGCAGGATCAATGGCTTCAAGAATTCCGCATAGATTGTGCAAATGTTTGCCTGAATTTGTCGAGGCCATTTAGTAAAGGATCAATGACTTCAAGAATTACCAGCGACAATTGTCAGTCAGGCTTGCGGCCGTGATTGACGTCACATCAGCTTGTCTTTATTTGACCTATGCATTTCAAATTTTGATTTAAAAAACCACCTTTTTTTTGTTTTAGAAAATCATGGCCCGAATCTGAGCCTCATCACATTAGGCAATTTAGGCCATTGAACATTTTCCACCATTGCACTAGCAATTAGAGTGAAATCAAAGTCCATTTGTACAAGATGATTACTCAATATCAAGAAGCAGAAGTATCTATACATGCTTATTCATCATTCCAAGCTATTAAATTACCATAAGGAGTAACCAATCGCAATTTATTTTTTTAATTTTTATGGGGAGCAAATGATATGAAGGAAATGCATCAAGTAATATCTTAAAGTAATACCACTGGAGCTGAAACTGGTCTACTAGAATCTCTGACAGTGGCCGGTCTATGGTGACTAAGCGGTTCCATAAACAAAACACAGCAATGTAACACATTTGTACATCCTCATTCCAAAAGGACCATTGCAAACAATTAGTCTGGAAACCATGTCAATCAGTACAAAGTATGAACTTTTGCTTACCAACGAAGCTTAGAAAGAAAAGAAAAACACAAAGTAAACTAGGCAAGATCTTAGCTACCAGTATAGGTGCAATGTATCACGAATCAATTTACTTGGAGAGAGATGCAGTGCAAACTGACAAATTTCATCTAATAAATGTTCCAAATCAACTCAAACAAAAGCTGCAAAAAAAGCTCACTTCAAGATCAACTATATTATGAGGTACTGAAAACAAGATGAAATACAAAAAATGCTACTATATTGTACAAATCTAGCATCTGCATCCCCTGTTCTGCAAAATGGTCTTCCTGTTCGGCTCCTGCCACGCAGGAAAGAAACTGCTGACATTCTGCATGAACATGGTTGTGATTGTATACTTTGGTTGAAATCAGTAAGACCTGAAAATGCAACAGTTTAACCATGCAATTATTGATCTTATTCCAATATGGTAGTAGTCTGCTCTCATTATTCTCATATAATCACAACTTTACTGTTGACATAACTGAAATTTTGTATTGGTTTTGCAGAAAAAGTACTTTAGTGTTACCTCTGGAATACTAACTGCTGAATTGTGGAGCCACATCAAGTAGCATTGTCTGCAATTCTTCCGCATCAGGCCTTTCGCGAGGAGAAATGCTTACACAAAGCATAGAGATCTTAAACATTGACCACATTTGTTGATGATTCTCTACAGATGTGCTTCTCACCCTAGGATCAAGAATTTCTTCCAATTGATCATGTTCAACTTTGTCCTTTACCCATTTCACCAACTCTATTCCTTCATTTACAGCTTGTTTGCCAGTTAACAACTCCAGCAAAATGGTTCCGAAGCTAAAGATATTGCCAGATTTGGTAACTCTCATAGTGTATGCATACTCTGCCATGTAGAAATGTAAAATACGGTAAAATAAGACAAAATATAGTAAGAAACTCATATGAGGATTACAAGATTAACATTACACTACGAGCTTGTTGGTTTAAATGATTGTGAAATTTGCAATTACTGCATGCTGACTGCCTGAATAACCTTTATTTGTAATCACTGACATTTTTGCATATTAAGTTGTAGTTTGTTGTATTCCCATCTGCTTTTACACATGCTTATCCTTCATGTCTTTCTAAGTTTTTAATCTGACATTGAAATATTCGCTTTGTGGTTATAGAAAATGAGATCTTTTCTTGACCTTTTTCCCTCAGGTATACAGTCAAAAATTTCCTTCTTAACAAACCAAATGGGAATAACATTACCTGGAGGGACATAACCCACTGCTCCAGCCACTACTGAAAGAGTCCCCAAGCTCTTTGAAGGATCAATAACTTTAGTGAGCTCAACATCTCCTATTAAGGGCTCTGAAAGTGATCTCATAAAGATACTTCTTGTCGAAAGACAAAGGAGCACAACTGGAGCAGAAGTAGAATCATAAAATCCATGTAGATGAGCGAGGCCTTTGGACACTGAAACAGCTATGTTGTAACGAATTTCCCAAGTTAGAACATTTTCATCACTTCCATGGAGAAGATCAAAGAGAGTTCCATGTTGAGGGCATTCATATATTAGAAGTGCACCTTTAACTGTCAAAGCATAAGCAACAGGAATCATGATGTTTGATTTGCTTAACTGATTGAGTAGCTTTACCTCCTGAGAAAATTTTTCTGGACTAACCAAACTGAGTGTCTTGCTAGTCCAATATAGCTTTTTTATGCAATAGTTCATGCCCCAAGGCATCGATGCCTGATAGTAGGTATAGAACTCGCTCTTCAACAAGATATTGGCCTGTCTGTGAACTTCTTTCATGGCTTTGGAGAAGTGAAAGCTAGGTTTGTGGATGCCATCATTGATGATCCACTCAAATTTAGTTCTATCCCAGGAATAATTGAGACATGGAATAATCTTTACGATCATGAAGCTGAATATAAAACCACTGACAAAAGCAACAGCAATCACCATCCCAGTAGATAATCCCTTTGAATGTTTAGAACCAGCAGTTGCTGTTGAAACATGAGTTGCTATGTTTAGACCCTTATTTCCATCTGTCACAACCGTAACATATATTTTAAACTTCGGAATATCTCCAGAAAGTTGGTTGTTTGAAAGTACAAGTTGCGTTAAGTCTGCCATTTCAGTGAGGAAGTTCGGGATTACGCCTGAAAATTTGTTATTCGAAAGATCCAAAACCTCCAATGCGATCAATCCAGATAGCGACACGGGAATAGGCCCGCCAAATAAATTGTTGCTGAGATTCAGAGCAATCTGCAATGATGATGGCATTGCTGGAACATCTCCACTGAGTTGGTTATTTCCAAGTTGAAGTTCGAATAGGAGATTCAGAGTGCGAATGGGAATGGGAATTGGACCACTCAGATTATTATGTTGCAAGTCCAAGTTTGTTAGATTTTGCAATTTGGAAATTGAAGCAGGAATTGAGCCACCAATTGAATTTGAACTGAAATTCATTCTCTGCAAACTGTGTAACTGTGTAAACTGATGAGGGATAACTCCAACCAACTTATTCTTCTGAAGGTATAAAACTTGAAGATTGGCAAGATTACCCAATTGTACAGGCAAGACCCCAGTCAGCCTATTCTGGGCTAAATTCAAGAGAGCTAAACTTCGGCATAATCCCAATTCAGGAGGTATTTCGCCTGTTAGACTGTTGTTGTCCAGCTCCAAATAGGTCAATTTGGTAAGGCTTCCATATGATCGAAATGAGACTGTCCCATTTAATAAATTGCCTCCCAACCTCAACCTGAAGAGGCTTAAAGAGATCTCTGTTGGTATTGGCCCCTCTAACAAATTGGAAGACAAATCTACTGACAGCAAATTGGGTGGGGATAAAAGGTCTTGGGGAATGGTTCCACTTAGCTTGTTGAAACTGAGGTCCAAATTCCTGAGATACGTAGTAATCCCAGGAGGAATATTTCCAACAAAATTATTCTGGTTCGCAGCAAATCGGAATAGTGTTTGAATCTTTACAAGGAGCTTAGGAATTTCACCTCTCAAATTGCTTCCTGAGAGAACCAATATTTGGAGCTTGGAAAGCTCTCCAAATCTCTCAGGGATTAATCCTGAAAGTTCATTGTGACTAAGATCAATCAGAGATAAATTACCATATTTCACTAGCCCTACCGGGATTTCACCTTGAAAACCATTAGTAGATAGCTGAAGTTCTTGTAAAAGATTGTTTTTCCCAAGACTGGTTGGTAGAGGACCAGTGAATCTGTTGTAGCTCAGGTTCAAACTCTTCAGAGAATCCAACCCATCGAATTGCAAATTGATGTTACCCATCAGAGCATTACGAGACAAGTCCAAGACCTCTAACTTTTGAAAACCATTAAAAGTAGGCAAAGAACCACCCAATTCGTTCCTACTAATATTCAGCAGTTTCAAACCACTGATCCCACCACAGGAAGAGATAAACACATTTGGGATTGAGCTCAAATGATTATTAGAGATGTCAAGAGATTCTAAGCTATCAATCTGGCAAACAACAGGCAGAATTTCTGAGCTAGATATTGAAAGCGATGGTAAAGAAAGTTCAGTTACAGAGGAGTTGCTTGAACTGCATGAAACTCCCACCCATGAACATGGATTAGAGTCTTTTTTCACATTACTCCATGGAAATGATGAATTCCCACTATTATTCTGAAGCATCTCATAAAGATTAGTCATGGTGGCAATTTGCTTTGAAGGTAGCTGAGAGAACACTGAGTAAATGAACAAAAAGAAGAAAAAAATTGTTGAGGAGATGTCAACATACTTACTCATTTTGGGCAGAAATCTTTGGCTAACTTAGACTTAGGTTTTGGAGTATTTCACACCTGAATCTCAAGTATTAATTGTGAATATGCATATATCCAGGTATGTGCATGTACTTGTCATTCCATGTGTGAGGTAAACCAATGTGTGGAAAAATGTTCTTGACATTATGGAAGTTATTTAAGTTGACTGGACTTAGAGATCGGATTGGCCGTGACGCACCGGGCAGCAAACAACCAGTTCTGGCAAAATTTCTTCAAGTCAAGTCAAAAAATAAGGTTGGCAATTCATATGGTGTCAGAAATTCCATTTCCATAAATTGTGGACCACTTTTTACCTGTCAGGAGCAAGTTTTGAGATAGTTCTGATGTAAGGCTAATAGCTCCAAGAAGTGGAATGAAATGTCTTGAACAAGCAGTAACAGCTAAGATGGATTTTGACAGAGGAGGTGAAAGCTTTTAAATTGTATTTCCCTATAGTATGTTTAGCAGTTTCAACGAACTGATCTTTTCCAAAGAACATATACATATAACCAAACGATCGTCGCCCTTCAACTATTGCTGAATCCACTTTTTAGGTGGAGCTTAACTGCTCGTACATGAGTGCCAGAGACTTGATTGCTATTGCTAACACGTTTCTGACAAGAGAAGTAGCTCTCTCAAAGGAATTCTTGTTATCAAGTCCAAGCTTCAAACTGTGTTTGTAAATCAAACATACCCCAAAAAAAAAAACAAAGTAACGTGCAAACAGAAAGTAAAGAGAAATTGATGAAGCTGCTGAAAATGCTTTTCTTCCTTTCTTTCTCCAAAATTTTCTTAGATTACTGTCATTTGGTCTCAATCTGTCAACAAACGATGCTAATTCAGTTTTACCTGCATCAAAATTCATATGTCCAGCTATAAAGTTGAAGGTTTAAAAAAAAAAGGTTGAATGTTTATGGCAAAGGAAAACAAATTATCAAATATCACTGAAGCCAAATGGTTGCCTGTGTATCAACACTTTTGCTGTCATAGAATTAACTAACAGCTGGAGCATTTTTAACGGCTTTTAAAGTATCTAGATGTCTATCGAAGGATTCATCTTATATATAAAGAAGACAAAAAAATTGAAGAAAGCAAGACTGCTGGTTGGAAAATTTCAACTTATTTTACTTTAAGTAGGAATAACTCCAGTCTTCACGCTTCCAGTCCCTAATAAATGTGATGTGTAGATTGTAGACCAAGACACCAATGTCATTTCGATTGATCAACCATTAACTTCTATTCTACCACTGTTGGGATTAAATGCCAAAGACTCAAGTCTTCCAAGAATTTTGTCACAGGAGACTTAAATGTGAAGAATACACAGATTGTCAGATTTAAAGATGCAAATATATGTAAACATGTAACTATACAAGACTCATTAAAGCGAAGGAGGAAAGATGATCTAGAGTGGAGCCGTGGAGGTGCAGGCTCAAAACCAAGTCTTTCTTGATAGGTTAAACTCATGGTGCCGAAATGATGCGAAGCTCACACTTTTTTCGCGTTTTTGGCGTTTTTGGTGTGATTTGTAGTTCTTAGTGCCTTCTTTGCCCTGTGCTCCTTAGTAATTTGCATAGGGACGGAACCAGAAACTTCACTTTGAGGAACAACTTTCATAGACATGAAAGCGTTACAGTTTAAAAAAAAAAAAAAACTTCAAAAAATTTTCGAAGTTTGAAGGGGAAATAACATAATTTTCAAGAACGTAGGAGTTGTACCTAGAGGTGGGCACGAGTCGGGTAACATGATTTGACTGATTTGACCCTAATATATCGGATCACTATTTTTTTTACCCTAAGCCGCTCCGCTTGTTTTCGGATACCCGAACCTCGGGTATTCGAAAAAAAAGGACAGCTCATGGGGTACCCGTCCTATAATTCATGTTTACTAATATCCATTTTTCAAGCACAACAAATATCACCTTCCAATAAATTACTAAAGCAGAATAAGAAAACATAGAGAATAAGTGCCAAATTCAGCTTCGACATAAATAGAAAACAGAAAAGGAAGTGCCAACCACACCAACTTCAGCAACTCTCGGTTCTAGAAACAAATTCCCCCAGCCTAACAACTTTTACCGGCCTACTAAAATTCAAGAAATCATAGGCTAAAAGAGATGCTACATGCTGATGCAAATAACTACAGAAGTACACACCAGTAATCTTTGATTATTTAAGAAGCATCAGCAAAGTCAATAAGTGCGAGTTCTGCACTTTCCAACTCTACCTGTCACCTAGCGAAGATGCTATTCCCTCCCCCTCCTTATTTTTCTGATTTAATCCATTAAAAAATCCATATCTCCTGTCAAGAATCTGGGCAGTGGGCATCACAGATTCACCGAAATACTAGGGTTCACTTACGAGGTTGAGAGTAGAAGCGGCAATTTGGATTGAAATCCATTTATCCATCCATATAATCCATAATTAAATGGATAATGGATTATCCATTTATAGTATTGGTTTTAAATGGTTGATCAAAGTAAAACCATTAAATTAAATGGATTTATATGGATTATCCACTAAAACCATATATATCCATTTACTTAAAAACCAAATAAAAGAGAGGGAAAGGAAATGACTAAAAAAGGAGCCATCCTAAAATTGCAATTGGGGTGTGAAAATTTTGCTTACATGAACTGGTAACTAGAACAAGAAAAATATAGTTATTCATTTAAATGCATTTTTGAATAAGGTGAGTTACTAGTTTATTTTAATTCTTCACTTAGTGAAATCTAATTCATTTGCTAAGAAAGTGGGTCAACATCAGACCATGAGAGGATTTTGAATTAGGAGGGGTAAATTTGATCATTTTCTTTTTGGTAACAAACACATTAATAAGTTTACAAATCGGTTAATTAATCCACTTGAATCATATATCTATGAACTTTTACTTGTTCTAAGATCTCTCTTATTTTTTAAAGTACAACAGAAAACTGGTATCTGTTCTTGGACTTAATTAATTGAGAGGGAAATGCCGAATTTGAGATAAATTTAAATGCAGTCAAGGCTAAAAGTAGAAGATAATATGGGCCATAATTAAAATCCATGGATGCCGAATTTGTAGATACCCTACGTACGATCTATGCAGGACTTCTATTGTTTGGGCTAGTTTGCAATATATGGCTACTCTGTAATATGTAATATATATATACATATATAATAATAAAAATAAAAAATAATAATAATAATTTCAGATAGTTTTTTAGTGAAATGAAGGTTCATTTTGCTTGAATTTACATCCGTGGTATTTTGTGGCTTGAATTTACAAGAAATGGTAATACAAAAAAAAAGTAACAAAAATATTTAAATGGATTATAAATGGATAATTGGTTTTTATTTAATCCATTTAGATCCATCCATTTAGATCCATTTATTAAATGGATCTAAATGGATTGGATAAATTTTATCCACCATCCATTAAGTCAAAACCAATTATGAACCATTTATCCATATTGCCACCTCTAGTTGAGAGCTTGCATTGAAGGTCCGGCGTTCTGCAGCTTCTGCTTGAGGCTTACTTTGAGGAGCACCAGCAAATCAGAAATGGGTTGTGATTCTCTCATGATTCCAAGACAATCGTATATTTGTAGCACAAAGTGGTGAAAATTGAAGAGAAAATTGGAATTGTTGTGGTGAAAATTGAAGAGAAGAAAAGGATATATTCGGCTGAAGATAGAGAGAAACTTGGAAAGTGGAAAACTGAATGTCGATAAAATTCTTTAGGGTTAATTATTTAAGGAAATTATAAAATTGCCCTTATATTTTTAATATTTATATAATATACCCCAGTTCGGATACCTACGGATTTTTATTTTTATAACCCATATTCGTATCCGAATTTTACAGGTACCTGATCCTTCTCAGCTAATAGAAATCGGATCGGTTATCTTAATTTTCAATACAAGGCGAATCAGATTGTTCGAATTTTTGAGTTGACGGGTTTTTTTGCCCACCCCTAGTTGTAACTGCTCTCCGCCCCTTTTGATTCCGTCCTTGGTCTCATGGAAGTCACCTGATAGATTATGTAGATGTACAGCTAATTATGCCCTGAATTTGGACAATGATATTAAAAGGACAGTTAACTTCACACCGTGGATGGTGGATGCCATTAGTATGGGTTTGTTTAAATTGCAAGATTTTCAAATAAAAATTTCAGATTTTGTTTTGCTTGCATTACACACATAATTTTTAATCACTTTTTAATTTCACATATATTATATCACAAAAAGTGCTACAGTAATTATTTTAAATAAATATTTTAAATAAATTCATATCCAAACAAACCCAATTGTTTTAGGAATTGCCAATGTGGATGTATAGCTCCTCGATTTGGACAATAATGTTGAAAGAAAGTTTAATTCAGAATTGTGAATAATCACTCTAGATTGGTTGAATGGTGAGAAGAAAACTCTTAGAATCCTTTAGATTGCTAAATTCAGGGTTTCAATTTTGAATTTGATGGTTGGGGTGAAAAATGTTTGGGGAGGAAATAATAAACCTTTTTTTTTTTTTAAATAATGGCCCAAATCTAGGCCACATCAAGTTGGCCCAATTTGACCAATTGCTTTGGCAATCATATTGAAATTAAATCGATATTCGTTATTCAAATTATTAAATCAATCATAAAGACTAAAAAATATTTTTTTTGTTGAGCAAATGAATGAACGAAATGCGTTAATATTTTAAATTAATATCTTTCAGTTTGCAATATTCAATTTAGCTTATAAACGCAGAAGTTAGGTAATTGTGAGATCACTAATTTGACTCTCGATCTTTCTACTTTTCCCCCTTTCTTATTACAAGGTTTGAAAGTCTATTTTTGAAGCAAAGAAAGTTATACCACTCAACCTCTTGCAAAGTTTAAAGCAATGTGCATTCTCCCAAGGGATGATAACCCAGATATTCTTTGCTAGAAACCAGATTCAAAAGGGAGATTCCTACCAATGTCAGCATATAAAATCACGTGGGAAGAAAAGGAGCCAAGGCATGGAGATGCAGGATGGGATACGATTTGGAAAATTAGGGTCCTCAAAGGTGGCAATTCCTGCTATGGACAATTCGGAAACGAAGACATTTGGCAACGGATGACTTGTGCCAGATTTGTAACAAATGCTCATGCAGTCAGGGATTCCGACTGAATCAGGGTATTGTGGATACTGGTAGTAAATCAGAATAAATGGGAGTACTTTTTCAGTAAACCGTCATTTGAATTGTTTGATTGCAATCTGAAGCAGGATGGAATTGGATTTGGGGGTAAACTGAAAGTTACTTTTCCAACAGATTATACATTTGGCATGGAGAGCAAGAAATACAATGAAGGCGGGTAACCTTTGCTACATACTTGCCTAAGTACTCTATTAGCAATGGCAGATCAAGCAAAGAGTGTACTTCTTTAAGGCTCACGTTGAACTCCAACGCAGGAATGTTTTCATCAGATGAAGTCCACCAGCGGAAGGTACTGTTAAAGACAATGTTGGCAGCGCATCTGGGAGTAATCCAGGAATGGCAGGAATAGGGAGGGCTGATAAGTGATGACAGGGGAAGATGGAAGTGAGGCTCTCAAAGAATATTGGCAAGGGAGCAATTATTGAAGTTGGCATGGGAGTAGGGATTCAGGAAAGTTTAGCTTCGATTGAAAAGGTAGATTTCACTTCACCGCACTATAACTTAGCAAAGCAAATCAAAGAATGAATGAGAAAGAATGGTCGTGCAACCTCCAACAGAGGGAAGACAACTGGAGTGCTTACTGGCCGACTAAGGGAGGAATACAAAACCAATATGATCAAGGTTTATTAAATGAAGGGCCCTTAAAGAAATTTTAGGGGCTGATGTAATCAGGGTAGTCACCCCACGTTTTATTTCTGCTAAGGGGACTAGGTAAGCTGACTCGTTTGCTCCATAAACAAAAGACAGCAATGTAGCAAACTTGAACATCCTCATTCCCAAAGGACCAGTGCAGAAATTAAACTATAAACCATATCAATCAGCAAAAACTCTGAACCTTTTAACTTATACCAGAGAAGCATAACAATAAAGAGAAACACGAGTAAACTAGGAGAGATCTAAGCTATCATTCATTATAGGTGCAATATAAATCAGGAATCAATTTATTTGGAGAGATATAGCGCAGACTGACAAATTTCATCTATTAACTGTTCCAAACCAACTCAAAAAAAAAAACAGCTCACCTCAAGATCAATCAATTAGCGAAATACCAAAAAAGTGTCTATAATTGTACAAATCTAACATCTTATCTCCAAACAAAACAGATGCAAAAAGCTTCGACCAACCCCTACCAACTCTCTCCCCCCCCCCCAAAAAAAAAAAAGAAAGAAAAGAAGAGAGAGAGAGATATAACACCTAGGCGCCATCCTCTATTCTGGAAATCATTTGCTGTGCCAACAGTTTATCGATGATCATTTTAAGTGCAGGGGCACTCACCCGACATTTATCGTCGGAAAAGCACGATCTTCCTTCTTCAGCTGCTTTGCATAGCTGAGGATCCAGTGGAACCTTTCCAAGAAAAGGGATGCCCATCTCACTGCACATTCTACCAGCACCTCCAGCACTACTATCGAATATTTCAGTGTAAGCGACAACATCCAGCATTTCTGGGGCTTTCTCCTTCATATATGATAGGATCCACTCAGTCATGTCCTTTTGTTCACCTGTTTCTGTTGTCCTCATGAATCTGAACTCCGACAATGGTTGACACAGACCACTCATGTTTTCAACAACACCAAGAACCTTTAGGCCGACTTTCTTGCAGAAACTCACTTCTTTTCTGACGTCTATTAGAGATACCTGTTGTGGAGTAGTGACTACAATAGCACCATCTATTCCAGTCGCTTGAAGAAATTGAACAATTGAGATGTGCTCATCCGAGGTTCCAGGTGGAGCATCAATCACAAGAAAATCAAGCTCCCCCCAATAAACGTCCTTTAAGAACTGCTTGATTAGGCCATTCTTGCGGGGGCCTCTCCATATGACGGCCTCATCTGGGTTGGGAAGCATAAATCCAATTGACATGACCCCAAGCTTAGACTCAACATAAACAGGAGACCATCCAAGATTACTTTGGTGAATCTCTTGTCCTTCAAGGCCAAGCATCTTTGGGATGCTGGGTCCACAAATATCTATATCAAGTAGACCCACTTGAAAATCCATAGCTGCTAGTGAATAAGAAAGTTGAGCTGAGAATGTACTCTTGCCCACACCACCCTTGCCAGATAAAACCAGTATCTTGTGCTTTACAGTAGCCATTCGCTCTACTATGGTAACCAAATCTGCAACAGAAATCAAGAAGAAATAAACCAGTAAATAAATGTTCCTTGCCTCATAAGAGCAATGATTGAGCAAAACTATATAAAAGCTGCAGGAAACTAGGAAAGGCAAGCTTGAAAAATTTTCTGCCATACAGCACTCAGATGAAAAATGATTCATATGAACCGCTAATGAAAATTGAGATCCAGTTAAAAATGAGATCCATATTTTCCAGAAGCTAATACATGGCAGAAATATCTGTTTTAGATGATGCTTGCATCAGAAGAAAAAATTTGAAGCATGCCAATTTCCTACCAGTAAAACTTAGACAGTTTCAATTTATCTCAAGACCACCCAACTCCTGGTTTCTCAAACTTTTCATTAATTGTTGGTTCTTCATGCCAACAGAAGAAAATGCATCAAGTCATCAATATTTTCAACCCTCAAAAGCAGTAAAATACACACAGACTCATGCAAATATAGTAAAATAAGAGTTCACATTGATCCATTTTGAAAAAAAAGGAAGGGGGGGGGGGGGGGGGGGGGGGGAAGGGAACCCACACTCACTGCAAGCTCAGCACAGCCAAGAATACATCAGCTAATGTTGGAGTTCAACCTTAGACGGAATCATGAACCCAAGAACTTAATTACCAGAACACAAAATAACAAGACAGTAGTTAAAGAACTTTAGAAGAAAATATTCTTTTCTTGACTCCAAATGCCTCAATTTAATAACTATTCATTTCCAGTGACAAACTACAGATAATTTCACTAAAATCTCAATTCCAATGTCCCTAGTTTCATGATTGAATATGTTCCATTCTCATGCAATTCAGCATTACTACCACCTAAGGCAAGTTTTCCGCAAGAAGCAGTTGGAATTCAACATCTCAGGTTATAAAAATTTTGCCCTGACATTTTTTCCCATTAGTAGACATGCCCATTTTCACAGGTGGAGAATCAAGTTGAGCATATCATAATCTCACATATTTAAGGATCTAGCTATTTGAAAGCTGGATATCATGCATTCTGAAAGATTAACAAAAAGCATAAATTCATTGGCAATAACAGCAGTTTTATGAAAACACTTAAAAGAATCAAGATGCAATATGAAAGAGAGAGAAGATTCAACACCAATTAGAAGTATTTATAAGAAAAGCAGCTGGATTGGCGAAAGCTATTGCAAATGAATATGATTAACAAAAGCATGGCACATGCCATTGACTTTGGTTACTGCCTTCTGTTTTATATCAGTTCATTCTTTTGGGGGGAGTGCAGCAAGTAAAATCTTCAATTTAAGCAATACAAGGAAACTTTACAGGAGGTCCAGAATGTGTGAACGCTATGCGTGAGACACACACCACTACCTAATGGCTTCCTTTTTCCCAGCACAATCGCAACAGATAAATCCGGCATAGTATGTTCAGTTTTGACATATGACAAATTCCTATCTAAAGCGTCTTTCCATCAAGTTAACAACACACAGTCATGAGCTGCAAAACTGTTTATGACATATGAAAACACCATTCAAGTAGCACCAATCAGGACAAGTACAGTACTGAATTGTTTCTTCTTTTTTTTTAAAAAAAAAAAAAAAGCAAATTAAAAACCGCAAGATCATGTGGCTAACATTAAGTGATCCAGATTGGGCTTCATCTAGCCAACGTGTAGAATTCGAGAAATTCAAGTTAGCTAAGTTACCTAACAGCATTTAACTCCAATACTATATCTCACTTACTTTGAGAGTGTGTTGAATACGTTCTAGGGATGCTTGGCTTAACTGAACACATCGAGCTAATCTTGAATACATTCTAGGGATGCTTGGCTTAACTGAACATATCGAGCTATCAGTCAAGCTCTAGTACAGCGTTGGAGAAATGTTATTAGAACGATTCAATCCCATTTTGCTAAACTTTACCAAACATTTGTCTGCCAATATTAACAGAGGTAGCTGCAAAAACATATTTCAGTAAAACCTACCCGTGTACAAACTACTCAAGTTATTCTAAATTGGAAATTTGGCTTTTCAACAACCAAATCCCGTTTAATCCTCTGCTTATTCTCACCATCTTCTGAAATTTAAGAAGTTTAACAGTACATCACAAATCAAATAAAAATTTTACATTTTTTATGCCGCCCCTCCTTGTAACCATTCAAAAATCAATAACAATAATTTAATTTGAGTTAAACACCTTCTCCCTCCCCGCCGCGGCCCTTCCCCATCAAAACAAAAACAAAAAAAAAAATAACAGATATTTTTCCAAAAAAAAAAGACCTGGGTCGGGGCCTTTAGGAGCAGTAACACAGGCTTCTTGATTAGGGCATCCTTTACATGCATCAGATTTTCCCGCTGACTCCGATTGGGTCCCTGGACAATCTGAAAACCCAAAACAAAATTTAAACAAAAAAAGAATAATTTATTGGGTAGTCGAAAACAAAATAAAAATCAACTTTACTGGTAAAATTGAAAAGGAAAAAAGTGAATAAAGTGTTAAAATTTCTTTACACACGTTCATTTGCATTTTCTGGGACGTCTTTGTAGTCTCCGCTCTCCATTTTTCTTGCCTCCGCCAGGTAGAAGTAGAGAAATCCCCAAGTTTTCTTGCTTCTGACACAATGAAATGCTGTGAGAGATGCTGTTTTAGGCCCTTCGATTAAGCTGTACACAGCAGAATCGGATTTAAAAGAACGGTTTCAAGTTTCAAAGAAAAATTAGCCGACCTTCTGAACCGCCAGTAAAGTCAGCTGGGTATTTGAACCGGGCTGGACCGCCAGTATATCAACCCGGTATTTGATGCAGCCAACCGATATTAAAGGCTCGTTTGGCAAGTGAGTTTTTTAGATTTTTGTCAAAAACTTTACTGTAACTTACTGTAAAATTTTTTTGATGTGTGTTTTTTTTTAATATTTTGAAATGTATAGTTTAAAAACTTTGAAAAATTTTTTGAGGGTACTGTAGTTAAAGTTTTTAAAAAACTTGTAACAGACAAACTTGGCAAAAAACTTGTCTGCCAAACAAGCAAACTACTCAAACCCGGAAATTGTTCAGGGTATCTAAGCAACCGGTTGGTGAACAAAATTCGCATTTACAAATGTTGAATTTGTAAACCAACACAAATTTAGTGTTTTCAAAACCTTTGATGTCAAATTATTTCTTCAAATATTCAACTGCTTTATGAAACACCTATAAAATTTTACCAAGTTTCTTTTATAAAAATACATGGACATATAAGATCATTAATATAGCCTTTTTTTAATCAAATATTTACTAAGGCGATTATACCATATGCATTCATATTATTTGAACCCATACAAAAAACGTTACAATTTGATAGAATAAATTTTTCTAGGATTTAATTTACATGTTTTAGGGATGCAGGAATGCTAAATCCTTTAGGAATCCAATGTTCCATAGATATCATTATCGAATGTTCCATAGAAATAAGTTGTGACAACATCACATATATCAAGTTTTTGATACACATAACATGCAACCAAAGAGCAAGAATAGCCAAAAATGAGCTTCCCTTCCCTATCTCGCACCACAACCCCACCCCCACTAACCCCAGGATTCCCTCTAGAACATCCATCTGAATTCAATTTGTACCCTGTCGTAGGAGCCACCCATGCCACCTAAAGAATAGAAACCCTCCGTCTCATACCCACCACAGACGAGTGAAAAGCATCCCACGACCCAAAAGAAACTTCTATCTTCGGAAAGCGGCAATGAAATAATTCACACAGTTGTAGAAATACCTGATGCACCACCATCGTACACACCATCTTCCTCCCCTCAAAAACCCCTTTGTTTCTTGCTTTCCACAGCTCCCAACAGACCAGCATTGGTAGTAATCGATAGACGAACTTAAGGTACTCATTGTGCCTCCGGCGCAACCACCATCGAGAGACCAGATGCCTTAATGTGGAAACCCCAACCAAATCCCCTGGATTGTTCTCGAAGCGATTCCAGACTGCCTTTGCTAAATCTCCTGTGCAGAAGGGTTGATGGATCCCTTCCTCGCCCGGCTCAGAGCAACAGTGACACCTAAACGGTCCCTGAACCCCAAATCTCTATAGCATATGCATAAGGGGAAGACGCGACCGCAAAAGCCGAAGCATGAAGAAGGAAATCTTGAGTGGGCATCCTTTCAGCCAAACCTGTGAAGTGACCCACGAGTAGTTGGACGCCTGCGCAACAATGGAGTAAGCAGAGGCTACCGAGAATGCACCATTAGCCGTTCAAGCCCAGACTGTGAGAACCCAAAATTTTCATATTTTCTAGCCATTATTTAATTTATTTGCACCCATTTTCTATATTTTCTTTATTATGAAAAATTTCTAAATAATTTTTATGACTAAATATAGTTTTTAAATCATTTTTCTAGTATAAGTTAGTTCAAGAGATATTAGGAGTGTATATTGGACGTGGGACCCGCTAGTGCATTAAATGCGATAAATTCGGCCAATTAGGTTAAGTTTTGCATAAAGGGTTTAAATTACTAGGTGTTAGGAAATGATTAGAGGTTACCTAACTAGATTAACATTGGAGAGACATGAAGATAGGTTTGAACTTAAAAGGTGCCATGTGTCACCTTCTTCAAAGTTGGACTTTGACCACTATTCCCCAACTTTATTAAATACCAAAATTGACCAAAAATCATCTTCATTTTCATCCTTCTTGGCCGAGCTTCTTGAGAGGAAAGAAGAGAGAGACTTTCAACTTGTTTAATCCATTTCTTCCTCATATCTTGTGATCCAACCATTAAAACTTCAAATTACTCCATAAAAATCCTTTGCAAAATAGGATTAAAGAAGGTGGTAGAGTAGTTTTAGAAGAGGAGGTGCTAAGTTGCTATCTTTCTTGAGTTTCTAATGTGAGTTGCTAAGAAATTTCCTCTTTGTTCTTAATAAGGGTAGATTAGTAGTTTTTAGTGGCTAAAAATGTTATTTTGTGGAAGATTTCATGATTTTTAGTAGAGTTTGATAAATTTCTGATTTGTTGGTGGAATTTCTGATTTTATATGATAATTATTGTTTAGTCATGGAATGATGGCTTGTTATGGTGTGAAATGGAGCTTGTATATGTTGAATATGATTATTTGCGAAAAATTTCAGCTTTGTGCCGAAATTTTAGTTTTAGGGTTTGAATTTGGGGCTTTTCTAGGGTTTGTTGTGGAACTCTTGATTTGGCTAAGATTAAAGGCCATTTTAACCCTAAGAAGGTGTATTGAATAGCTTATGACTTGTAGTTATAATTGTGGTTGTGTTGGATGAATATAAATGGTTATTTGTATGATAGAAAATCTGAAATTCTAGGGGAAATGCTGTCCAATTCTTAAGTCTAGGTAATTTCATGGTATTGGCTTGTTGTGAGTGGAAATGAGTGACTTTGGGAGTTGTTTGAACCTTTGGCACCAAGTGTTCCTTATTTTCATTTCTAAGTTCTACTTGGCCTTGCATTAGTAGTTATTGATTAGGTTTATGACTCGTGTTCGAGTCTCATTGTGTTATCTTGATTGTTATGGGGCGTGCCGATGATTCAAGGCATACGTCGGGTGGAAACTTGTGAAGTTTCTTTGTTTGAAGTGGTGAGTGTACTACTCACGTGATTGTTATTTCATGGTTTTATTGTACTTGACATATGTGATTGGACTGTTTGTGCTTACTGCTTATGCTAGATGAGACAAGGGTGTACTTGATCGCTCTCGTACTCTATGGCTTGTTTAACTATTTCCTGTATCACATGGAATTCTCTTGATTATACTTGAACTGATGTCGTTTGGACGTGTATCCAACGACCGTTACTATTACCTTTGAGCTCAACCTCATTGGAAGTCAATTGACTCGAGCCAGTAATGACTTGGTCGAGGAAATTTGACAAGCCATGGGGACTGTTTTGAGGAATCTATAGGTATGAGACTCTTGATTCCGGTATACTCGACCATTACCATTTCTGTTCTGCTTGGTGTTCGGGTCCTGTAAGGGTTATATGTGGTGGACGAAAATCGGAGTAAAGTGGAGTCTACGGTTATGGTTAATCTTTATACATTGACGGAGAGTCAATGAGGTGAGATCAAGTATGGCAAAAGAGGAAAAGAGCTCTTAAGAGCCGTCCGTATCCTTTTACTCTCATTTGTTGTGTGGTGTTAGTTTTGCTCACTTGATGAACATATTTGATTTGAGTATCATTGTGTTTATATGCTCCTTGAATGCTTGAGTGATGGTACCTCATTGGACGAAAGCTCACTCCGTTAATTTTGTTTTCCTTACAGGGAACAACCTTTTGGACTTGTGATTTTTTAAGAATGAGTTGAGCTAGTCTAGATATTTTTGTATAGCTCCTCAGTGGTTGGAAATCCTAAATGTACCTTGATTCAATTGTTTCCCTTTTGATTTGTAAATGTACGAATATGGTATATAAAAGTAGGTAATTATGTTCATGTGTTATATTTGGTTTGTAAATGTCTATTTTCAAGGATTATATGAAGTTAATTGTATTTGGTTGGGTTTCGAACAGGTTCGGAACTTGAATGAAGAATAAAAATTTTGGCGAGAAACTGTGCAGGAGAATCCGGTCGCAAATCCGGCTAGTTCTTGGCCGGATTGACAGAGGAATTTTGGAATCCAGTGGATTGGCTACTGCCTCCAATCCGGCCGGATTGTGACCTGGCAGTCACTATTCATTTGTGGTTTCGATTTTCGTTTTCCGTTTCGTGATTGTTGAATCGTTTAAGCTACTAATTTATTCCGGAACATTTTAGATTGTGTATAACCGTCTTAGTAGTCTTGGCGAGAGTTGGGCAGGCAATTCGTTGACCCCTTTGGTACGCCTTAGGGGAAGGTGGGGTTGTCACAGTTGATATCAGAGCCTATGTTAGAAGTGACTTAAGCAAGTTTGATTTTGCTTCTTAGGACCTGTGGGGACTGTGTTAAGACGCCGTTAAGTGTGATTATATTGTCTACGATGTAAACCTTTGCTATCCTTATAGGTTATGGCCGGAACGAGTGGAGAGGGTGGAGGTGAGCCATCTCGGAGGTGCCCACGAGTCATTGATTACCTAGAGAGATCGGGAGGTCCGATCCGGCTTTGGTATACTGCTAGTCGAACCCATCGCTGTAGGTGTTGCCAGCATTACTCTTATGCTGACCATGTGGTCGTGGCGGTACTAGATGAAATGAGGAGATTTAGAAGTGCCATCGCCAGGTATCACACCGAGATGCTGAGACTGAGGGGCATCATGAGGATGCAAGCAGATCGAATTGGAGAGCTTCAGGGGGATATGGCCAAGGACCAAGAGCGAACGAATGCTTTGAGGGAGCAGTTGCAAGTGGTTAACCACCGTCTCACGAATGTGGTCCGGGAAGTTAGAGATCGTTTCAGCGGCATCATTAATGAGTGCGAGACACTAATCCAAGGAGTGATTGGCGCCAATGCGCAAGTGGAGGCTTCTAGTGATGAAACACCAGGAGAAGGGAGTACCCCTAGTTCTAGCCAAGGGGGAGAGTCAGTGGGCTCCGTGGGGAACTAGGCTAGAGCTCTTTTGAGCTAGGTTTTGATTCCATGGGAAGAGTAGGTTAGGGGAAGAACTCTTAGCTAGTTACTTTTGTAGGTTTGGACTAGCTTTGTAAATAGCATTTTTGATGACTCCGTTATCTCATGGAATTTCTTTTGTTTGTATCTGGCTGGCTGTTACTGTGTAACTTGTTTGATATGGTTGTGTTATGTGTATATATATGTTTGGTTTGTGAGTAGCTCATGTTCCTTGCTTATGCTTTCATCTATCTTTAATGTTATCTTTATGTTTCGGCTCTAGATTGGTTAATTTCGATGGAGAGAGCCCGTAGTGGACGTGGTCGTGGTCGCGGAGTTAGGCAACCCATGACTGAAGGGGGTACTAGGAAAATCACGTCTGAACCAAACCTTGAACCTAGGGCCGATCCGAATATCCAAGTAGCCGCAGCCATCCAACGAATGACCTACTTGTTGGTTCATGTCGTGGAGCATCAGGGTCAAAACCCTAATCCCCAACCCGAAAACCCTGGGAACCCTAGTAATTACGTGGAGAGTGAGGATAGGGCCCTCGAAAGGTTTCAGAAATTTTTCCCACCAAAGTTTAATGGCGGGCCAAATCCAGATATGGCCAAAAGATGGTTGGAAAAGATGGTGGACATATTTGCTGCCCTGCACTACACGGAAGAGAGGCCGGTGGCTTTCGCTGTTTTTCAATTAGAAGGGGCAGCCCGTTCTTGGTGGAACGTGATTCGCACAAAGTGGGAAAGAGAGCAAACCCCAAGGACGTGGGTGAACTTCATGAGGGAGTTCAATGCTAAGTTTTTCACTCCTTTGATTCAAGAACAAAAATAAGATGAGTTTATTCGGCTCCGCCAGGTGACTCAGACCGTAGCCGAGTACAAGAGCCAATTCACTCGATTGTCCAAATTTGCCCCAGAACTAATTGTCACCGAACAACAAAAAATAAGGCGTTTCATTCAGGGCCTAAATATGGAGATCCAGAAAGACCTAGTTGTGGCCCAAATTAATGCTTTTAGTGAGGCCGTGGAGAAGGCTCAACGCGTGGAAAGTGCCAGGCTACAAGTGAGAAACTTCCAAGATAAGAAGCGAGGATTTCCTGGCAGTAGCTCAGGACAGGGAAATAAGAGTACCCCTCTCAAGTTTGGAAGGGGAACTGGAGGAGAAAGACTGCCGGGAGCGTCAAGAGGGGCCCCGTCAAGAGATGGCTAATTTGGGTGAGGCCAAAGGGGAGGTTTCCAAGGAAGTTCGGTTTCTGCATCTCGTGGTCCCTGCGGGTATTGTGGAAAGCCAAACCATACGGAGAATAATTACTGGAGGAAGGAAAGAAAGTGTTTGCGCTGTGGGAGTGCAGACCACCAAATAGCCAATTGCCCGGTTCTGCCACGAGACGTAAAAGGAAGCCAGCAACCGACGAGGACCAATTTTGGACCAGCTAAGGTGGAAGGGACCAAACCTAAAGTGTCGGCTCGAGTGTACTCGCTAAAGCCACAACAGGTCCCTGACTCTTCTAAGGTCGTAAAAAGTATGATCCCTATATTCCACTGATTTACGAAAGTTTTAGTAGATCCAGGTGCCACTCATTCATTTGTCAACCCCAATTTCATGTGTGGTATTGATATAAAACCTGCTAGTTTATCTTATGACCTAGAAGTTAGTACTTCGACGGGGGAACACCGTTTGCTCACTAGCATGATTTATAAGAATTGTGAAATTTGGGTAGGAGAGAGAAAATTGTTAAGGAATTTAATAAGTTTGTCCATTAAGGGGTATGATGTAATTCTTGGCATGGATTGGTTAGCTCGATATAATGCTCAACTCGATTATAAGAAAAAAGTAGTAGAATTCCGTATTTCCGGGGAGGCGACCTTAAAGTTAGATATAAGGGATAGGTTAACCTCATCTGCCTTGATCTCCGGTATTCGGGTTAGGAAATTATTAAGAAGAGGGGCGCAAGGGTTCTTAACTTTTTTAATCAATACTCCCACCGATAAATTGAAGGTAGAAGATGTACACGTGGAGAAGGAATATCCAGACGTATTTCCTGATGAATTAGTAACCCTACCTCCGGAGAGAGTGATAGAATTCAAAATTGATTTGTTACCAAAAAAGTCAACTATCTCTAAAATCCCATACCGGATGACACCTGCTGAGTTTAGGGAGTTAAACATACAGTTATGAGACTTATTGGAATGAGGGTTTAGTCATGAAAGTGGATCTCCGTGGGGAGTCCCTGTGTTGTTTGTAAAGAAAAAGGATGGGAGTTTACGGATATGTATAGACTACCGGGGGTTGAATAATGTAACGGTTAAAAATAAATACTCACTGCCCCATATCGATGAATTGTTTGACCAGTTGCAAGGTGCAGTGGTCTTCTCGAAATTAGACCTCCGACAGGGATACTATCAATTGTTGATTAGGAAGGAGGACATACCAAAGACTGCCTTTAATTCTAGATATGGGCATTTTGAATTCGCAATCATGCCCTTTGGACTAACCAATGCCTCTGCTGCTTTTATAGATTTAATGCATAGAATTTTTAAACCCTACCTGAACCGATTTGTCGTTGTATTTATCGATGACATTTTGATTTATTCAAAAACCTGAGAGGAGCATGAGCACCACCTACGAATTGTCTTACAAACCCTAAGAGAGCACCAACTGTAAGCAAAATTTAATAAGTGTGAGTTTTGACTGGAGAGAATTTCTTTCTTAGGGCATGTAATTTCACAAGAGAGTATCTCTGTTGACCCGGCGAAAGTAGAGGTAGTGATCGAATGGAAGAGACCAGAAAATCCCATCGAGATTCGTAGCTTTCTAGGATTGGTTGGGTACTATAGGCGTTTTATTAAGGACTTTTCTAGACTTGCCGGCCCTTTAATCGACTTGACGAAGAAAAATGACTGTTTTGTGTGGGATACTAGGTGTGAAGTTAGTTTCCAAGAATTGAAGAGAAGGTTAACCATGGCCCCCGTTCTAGCTTTACCTAACGGAATAGATAGCTTTACTGTTTATACTGATGTCTCGAGGGAAGGTTTGGGGTGTATGCTGATGCAAAACAAGAATGTGATATCTTTTGCTTCTAGAAAATTGAAAACTCATGAGCAAAACTACCCGACCCACGACTTAGAGTTAGCTACAGTTGTTTTTGCTCTGAAAAAGTAGAGACACTATCTATACGGGGTAACTTTCGAAGTTTACTCTGACCATAAGAGCCTTAGATACCTATTCTCGCAAAAAAAATTGAACATGAGGTAACGGCGATGGATGGAATTTTTGGAGGACTACGATTGCACCATCAACTATCACCCGGAAAAAACTAACATGGTGGCCGATGCCTTAAGTCGAAAGGCTCAAGTTGCAGGATTAATGATTAAGGAGTGGGACTTGTTAGCATCAATTAGTGAATGGAACCCTTGTCTTGGCGATAAGAAGGTGATTTTTGGTAACATTAAGGTGACATCCACTTTACTGGAGAGAATTAAAGAGGCCTAGAAGGAAGATTCAATGATACGAAAATGGGGGAAAAAAGTGGAAAAGGGAGAAGCGTCTGATTTCAATCTATGTCCCGAGGGAGTGTTGAGGTATCAAAATCGAGTGATGGTACCCAAAGATGAAGTATTGAAAAGGAAAATCTTGGAGGAAATTCATCGTTCGAAATACAACATCCATCCGGGTAGTAGTAAGATGTGTCAGGACTTGAAAGGGGCCTATTGGTGGGACTAGGGGTGGCAATTCCTGACACGACCCGAAAACACGACACGAACCTAACACGAAATTAATGGGTTTGGGTTGAGGTTTCGGGAGTTCGGGTCAAAATCGGGTCGAACCCGATGAACCCGAAAAGAAAACAGGTCAATTTCGGGTCAACCCGTGGTGACCTGATATGACCCGATGTGACCCGTTTACGAATTAAAACTAATTTAATAAACATAAAAATTATTTTATCTAACTGAACTAAATCATTCTTTTTTTCCAAAGGCATTAATTACTTAATCCTAAATGAATTTATTTAACTTGTGTGAAGTTAAAATTATTATATTTGGACAAATAATATATTATATTATTTTTTACTTTTATGTTGTTTTAATTTATTTTATATTTGGTTTGTATAACACACTTTTATGGTGTTTAATTTATTTTAGATTTGGTTTGAAATTATTTATTTAAATTTTTATTACTTGATGATGTAATTAATTTTGTGAAAAATTGATTTTATTAGAAATTATAGTGATAAATTAATAAATTAAAATTAAGTTTCGGGCCATTTCGGGTCGACCCGCCAACCGAAAATTTTCGGGTTCGTGTCAGGTACCCTGACCCGTTTCGGGTTGGCGGGTCGGGTTCGGGTCAGCAGATTCTTTGTTATATTTAAGCCTCAACTCGACCCGCCAACCCGAACCCGACCCGATTGCCACACCTAGGTGGGACAACATGAAAAAGAAAATTGCCCAATACATGCAAACTTGCCTCATCTGTCAGCAAGTTAAGGCAGAACATCAAAAATCATCTGGATTGTTACAACCCCTTGAGATACCCAAATGGAAGTAGGAAAGCATTACAATGGACTTCATTTCAAGTTTGCCACGAACACAACGAGGACATGATGCCATTTGGGTAATCATCGATCGGTTAATCAAATCGGCCCATTTCTTACCGGTAAACATGAAGTATTCCATGGATAAATTGGCTCAATTATATATGGATGAGATTGTAAGATTACACGGAGTCCCTGTGAGTATCGTTTCGGATAGAGATCCTCGTTTTGTGTCTAGATTTTGGCAAAAATTTCAAGAAACCTTAGGGACCAAACTCAACCTTAGTACCACTTATCACCCACCCCCCCAGACGGATGGACAATCTGAGCGAACCATTCAGACCATTGAGGATATGTTAAGGACTTGCATCTTAGATTTTGGGGGTAGTTGGGGCCAACACATGACCTTAGTGGAGTTTGCCTACAATAATAGTTACCACTCGTTGATCCAAATGGCACCATACGAAGCGCTTTACGGAAGGAAGTGCCGATCACTGATCTATTGGGATGAATTAGGCGAAAAGAAAGTTCTAGATCCAACAACCATTCCATGGATGAAGGATGCCCAAGAAAAAGTCAAGTTAATACGTCAAAGACTCCAAACAGCTTAAAGCCGGCAAAAGAGCTACGCGGACAACCGAAGGAAAGATTTGGAGTTCGAAGTCGGAGACCATGTTTTCCTTAAACTCACGCCACTATGAAGTGTCACTGCAGGTAGAGGAAAGAAACTTCAATCTCGGTTCGTAGGACCTTATACGATTCTTCAACGAGTTGGGAAAGTGGCGTACCGACTCGAGTTACCACCAAATTTATCTCGAATTCATGACGTTTTTCATGTCTCTCGATGCTCAAAAAGTATTACCCCGATCCAACTCACATTTTACAACCGGAGAAGATTGAGATAGATGAATCACTCACCTATGAGGAGAACCTGTACAGCTACTCGACCGAAAAGTTAAGGAGTTGAGAAATAAACAAATCCCTTTGGTGAAAATCTTGTGAAACAATCACGGGGTAGAGGAGGCAACTTGGGAGGTGAAAGAGGAGATGCAAAAGAAATACCTTGGTTTATTTACGAATCACGATAAGAAATTTCAAGGACGAAATTTTTTTAAAGAGGAGAGAGCATAAGAACTCGAAATTTTCATATTTTCTAGCCATTATTTTATTTATTTGCACCCATTTTCTATATTTTCTTTATTGTGAAAAATTTTTAAATAATTTTTATGAGTAAATATAGTTTTTAAATCATTTTTTTAGTATAAGTTAGTTCAAGAGATATTATGAGCGTATATTGGACGTGGGACCCGCTAGTGCGTTAAATGCAATAAATTCGGCCAATAAGATTAAGTTTTGCATAAATGGTTTAAATTATTAGGTGTTAGGAGATGATTAGAGGTTACCTAAATGGATTAACATTAGAGAGACATGAAGATAGGTTTGAACTTAAAAGGTGCCATGTGTCACCTTCTTATTCAAAGTTGGACTTTGACCACTATTCCCCAACTTTACTAAATACCAAAATTGACCAAAAATTATCTTCATTTTCATCTTTCTTGGCCGAGATTCTTGAGAGGAAAGAAGAGAGAGACTTTCAACTTGTTTAATCCATTTCTTCCTCATATCTTGTGATCCAACCAATAGAACTTCAAATTACTCCATAAAAATATTTGTAAGGTAGGATTAAAGAAGGTGGGGGAGTGATTTTAAAAGAGAAGATACTAAGTTGCTATTTTTCTTGAGTTTCTAAGGTGAGTTGCTAAGAAATTTGCTCTTTGTTCTTAATAAGGGTAGATTAGTAGTTTTTAGTGGCTAAAAATGTTATTTTGTGGAAGATTTCATGATTTTTAGTAGAGTTTGATAAATTTCGGATTTGTTGGTGAAATTTCTGATTTTATATGATAATTATTGTTTAGTCATGGAATGATGGCTTGTTATGGTGTGAAATGGAGCTTGTATATGTTGGATATGATTATTTCCGGAAAATTTCAGTTTTGTGCGGAAATTTTAGTTTTAGGGTTTGAATTTGGGGCTTTTTTAGGGTTTGTTGTGGAACTCTTGATTTGACTAATATTAAAGGGCATTGTAACTCTAAGAAGGTGTATTGAATAGCTTATCACTTGTACTTGTAATTGTGGTTGTGTTGGATGAATATAAATGGTTATTTGTAGGATGGAAAATTTGAAATTCTAGGGAAAATTCTAGGATGGGAAATTTGAAAATCTAGGTAATTTCATGGTATTGGCTTGTTGTGAATGGAAATGAGTGACTTGGGGAGTTGTTTGAACCTTTGGCACCAAGTGTTCCTTATTTTCATTTCTAAGTTCTACTTGGCCTTGCATTAGTAGTTATTGATTAGGTTTATGACTCTGGTTCGAGTCTCATCGTGTTATCTTGATTGTTATAGGGCGTGCCGGTGATCCAAGGCATACGTCGGGTGGAAACTTGTGAAGTTTCTTTGTTTGAAGTGGTGAGTGTACTACTCACATGATTGTTATTTCATGGCTTTATTGTACTTGACATATGTGATTGGACTGTTTGTGCTTACTGCTTATGCTAGATGAGACGAGGGTGTACTTGATCGCTCTCGTACTCTATGGCTTGTTTAACCGTTTCCTGTATCACATGGAATTCTCTTGATTATACTTGAACTGATGTCGTTTGGACGTGTATCCAACGACCGTTACTATTACCTTTGAGCTCAACCTCATTGGAAGTCAATTGACTCGAGCCAGTAATGACTTGGTCGAGGAAATTTGACAAGCCTATGGACTGTTTTGAGAAATCTATGTGTATGAGACTTTTGATTTCGGTATGCTCGAGTATTACCATTTATGTTCTGCTCCAACACACACTAAAATAACTACTTTTAACTACAACTCGAACTTTTTATTAAATTAGGGTTTTCAAATTAGTCCCAAAACCTAATGTTACCGCACAAATAACTCGCCTCACCTATTATCAAACTTAAGGACTAATCGGGGTCTCACACTTTACCAATTAATCAAAATTGATCCAAAAATCATCTTCATTTGCAAGCTTCTTGGCCGGCCCTCTCTAAGGAGAAAAGAAAAGAAAACTCTCAACTTTCTTGCTCTCAATCTTGCTTAACCTAGCAATCCAACCGATTAAACTTGAAATTTCTCCATAAAAACCCTTGGTTTAGTAGTAGTGAGGTTGGTTGTGAAGTGGTTTGGAAGAAAGTGGTGCTAAGTTGTTTCCTTTCTTGAGTTGGTAAGGTGAGTAGCTAAGGAACCTCTCTTTGGTTTTCAATAATGTTTGATTAGTGGCTTGTGTGAGTTAAAGAGATGGGTTTAGGTGCTATTTCATGACTTTTGGTAGAAATTGGTGAATTTTTATATTTATTCATGATTTTTCTTTTTTATATGTTTAATATTGTTGGGCCATGGATGATGGCTTGGAATGGTTTAGAATGAAGCTATAGTGCGTAAATTGTGGTTATTTGCGGAAACTTTCCGCATTATACGGAAATTTTCAGATTTAGGGTTTGGATTTAGGGCTTTTCTAGGGTTTCTATATAGCACTTGAATTGGCCTTGATTAAAGGGTATTGTGACCCTAATAAGTTGTATTTAAGGGTTTATGATTTGTAGCGGTAATGGTGATTGTGTTTGGAATGTATGGGTGAATGTTGGTAGGTTGAAAACTTGGAATTTTAAGGGGAAATGCTGTCCAAATTGAGGGGTTCTTGTGTTTTATTGGACTTGGGTTGCTTTAGGGCTAATTAGAGACCTTAGGGTTGTCTAAACCCTTAGCGCAGAGTGTTTCTTATTTTAATTGCAAGTTCCTTTGGTTTTATATTAGTGACTTGTGACTTAGATTTATGACTTGTAATCGAGTCTCATTATACTTGTTTGAATGTTTTAGAGCGTGACGGTGACTCGAGACGCTCGTCGGGTGGAAATTTGTGAAATTTCCTTTGTTTGATTGGTGAGTATACTACTCACTTGATTGTTACTATATGGCATTGTTACACTTGAAATCTATGCCTTGAATGCTTATGTGCACTGTTGACATTGATTGAAACGAGGGTGTACTTTATCACTCTCGCCCTTTATGACATATATGACCGTTTACTGCGTTACTTGAATGGCACATGAATATACTTGAATTAATGTCGTTTGGACGAGTATCCAATGACCATTACTGTTATCATGGAACTCAACCCCATTGGTGGTCAATTGAATCGAGCCGGCAAGGGGTTGGTCGCGAAAATTGACGAGCCATGGGGACTGTTATGTGGAATCCTTGAGTATGAGACTCTCGATTCTGATATACTCGAGTATTACCATTTCTAAACTGTTTGGAGTTCGGGCCCGGCAGGGGTATGTGAGGTGGAAGGAATGGGAGTAAAGTGGAGCCTACGGTTGGTTACTTTTTGTACATTGACGGAGGGTCAATGAGGTAAGATCAAGTACGGCAAGCGTTGGAAAAGGGGCTCTTGAGAGCCGTCCGTATCCTTTTACCAATTTTCTTGATGTGTGATATTAGTATACGTCCTTACTGAATGAATTTGGAATGAAGAGCTTTATGCTTATGTGAACTTCTTTGCTTGAGTGATAGTATCTCATTGGGCGAAAACTCACCCTATCAGCTTTGTTTTCCTTACAGGGAATTGAACACTTTTGAAAGGCTGTGATAGTTGGTTGCCGAGTTGAGCTGGTTTTAAATATTTTTTTGAATAGCTCCTCAATGGACAAAACCTTAGATGTATTCGGATCCAACTTTCTCGTTTGAATTGTAATTTTGGAACCGCACTTGTATAAACTTGTTGGATAACTTTTGTATGCTATTTTGGCTTATAAATGTTTGATTTCAAGATGTATATGCTTTGTGGATGTATGGATGGATTTTGGACAGATTCGGATTTCAAACGGCAAAAGAAAAAAAATTTGACGGGAAAGGACAGGGTTGAATCCGACCAGGAATCCGGCCAGAACTTGGTCGGATTGGTGGCCGGATTGCCCTGGGAAAAATTGAATCCGGCCATTTGCTCTCTAGCCAGTATCCGGCCAGATTCCGGCCGAATTCTGACGTGTCAGGCACTGTTCATTTCGGCTCCGATTTTCGTTTTTTTTTATTTTGTGATTTTGACTTGTTTGAGCATGCTTTTATTTTTTGGAATGTCTTAGATCGTGTTTAACTGTCTCGTTAGTCCTGGCGAGAGTTGGGCAGGCGGTCCGTTAACCCCTTTGGTTCGCCTTAGGGGAAGGTGGGGCTGTCACAACACTCACCTTAAAACAGTGGAAAAGCTCATAGGAGCAATTATCGGTAGCACTTAATAGTTAAACACATAATGACCATGGAGTAAACATGTCGTAAAACTATTCAAGTCACGTACTCCTATATGGAACACTCACCAATTCAAAACAAGTGAGTAAGTGCTCAAACAAGTGTTTAGGCGTCTGCTTCGAGTTCCTCTTGAAAGTCCCCTTAAGCGCCTGAGCAAATAATAATTAACTTCACTCACAATCATGCATTTACCAAGAAAGGATGCACACTCCTAAATCAAAGTCTTAAAAGAGAGCTTTAATTCTCTCACCTCGAGGTTCAAGAGTGAAGTTTTAAAGTCCGAAGAGAGACTAGTATCTTCCATAAAATCGAGTTCAAAACATTCAATCGATATCGAGAAAAGAAGTCAAGTTCCCGAAATTGCATTTTCTAAGTAATCGGCAAATTTTAGCTTTGCACAACAATCTTTGGAAATCTGGAGTTTGGCATGTCGAAAAATGAAAAACTTTACACCATTGGAATCTTTGTTCGAAGTACTAAAAGTTCCTAGAAGACATTTTTGCAAGATTATAAACGGAAGACATTCAAATTTCAGCCCAAAGTGGCTGACTTGAACCTATAAGACAGTTTCTGTCTCAGTTTTTGGCAAATTTAGGAAATTCTGCAAAAATTCACAGAGTTCGAAATTCATAAAACTATTTGAGTTCCAATCAAAGTTTTAAACACAACAAATGGAACTAGAATCAGAGTTTTGAGTGCCAAGATATAGCAGCTCAAAGTTGGTTACAAACAAGGACTGCTCGGTCCATTTTTTCCGATTTGAAAGGTAACTTTGGGATCTTATTTGTATATCAAAACAGTCTTAGAATGACACCAAAATTGGTTCATTTCAACTTCCATATGAGGACTACTCCACTATCAAATTTCATTCAAAAACTTATGTGGGAAGGCAGTTAACAAAACGACTGAAGTTCGTAAAATGTTTCAAAGCAAATCTGTCTTCTTGCTTTCCTTTCTTTTCAAAACATTTTGCACCATGAAATCAGTCCCACTTTGGTTCATTTGTGAAACCAAGGTCCTAGAAACATCTATTATACATTTGGCAGGTGATTGACACCAAAATTTTCGAAACAATATGTCCCAAATCAAATTAGACCAGTCGGCCAGCAAGAAAGAAGGATTTTCCAGATTTCCAGCTTTGCCGCAGTTTGAAAATTGAACCATATCTCACACAAGACAACTTGAAATTGAAAATAGTCAGTGGTGTTGGAAACTAGATTCAAAAGGCGACATTTCATCATAAGAAGTCATTTTGAAAATCCGTTCATAGCTAGCTCGAATTCAAGCGACAATCTGCAGCTTATCACTGTCACTCGCATAGCATAGCAGAACAGAACAGGTAACTTTGGTGAACTACTACTACTCACTCAGTTCGAATCAGAGGGTGCATTTTACACCGTTAGAAAACTACGGATGTCTAGTTTCTAAGGCGACTAATGGCACTCAATTCTGACCTCCGTGCAGAGAGATATGTTCGGTCAAAAATTACTGCCAGAGGACCTTTGCTATGCGATTTTCCAAAATTGTTCTTGCCAAAACTCAATTTTTTCTCAACCAAATCAAGTGATTTTCGGTGAAAAATTTCCACACATCCTATACAACATACATACATCAGATTCAAGGTCATTTCAGCATCAAAATTTCGAACCAAAGCTTCGAGAAAAACAGGGCTGATTTTCGGCTAAGCTTCCTATGCAATTCCTTTGGTTTTCCTTTCACTTTTCTAACAAATCTCATCTTGTTTATCACATAATTGACACAAACAACACTTATCACCATCATATCAGTCCTATATCATCAAGGCGGGATTTCATAGAGCTCACTTAAACCTTTTCAATTGTGACGGCCCCATCTCTCCTTAGGGCGAACCAAAGGGTTCCACGGGCCGCCTGCCCAACTCTCGCCGGAACTCAGTCGTTCACTACAGTTCTCAAATAAATTGAGATATAAAACTCAAATATACATCAAATTCTCCAAGCGTAGAACACTCCCGTACATCCATTCAAGTCCAAACATTCATACAATCCCTAATAACAACTATTACACAAGAGGAAATCCAAAACTCAAACCATCCATGAGATAATCCGTCCGGTCACATGAATACGTGTTACAAGCACTTCCTTTGTCTCAAGCCCTGTGGAGGGGAAATAAAAATAGTTTTGGGGTGAGCTAGAAACTCAGCGAGTAACCAGTAAAATCCAGAAATCAAATAAGCTTTACAATCGTTCGTTCCGATGATGTCATGAATCAAAATCCAACGTACATTTATTGCTCTCGTGAGCCAGTGAAATCATTGCACTTAAACACCCGACGCCCAAATAGATCCTTTAACGTTTAACGTTGAACAGTAAGAGGGAGCCCCTTTTTGAGCTCCAAATGAACATGAACATAAACACGTGGTGGAGACGTTGGTGTTCGGCACAAGACTCCCCAAGAACTCATTGAAGCTAAATCATGTCATGAACTCACATGCAAGCACGCATGATATGCAATCGAGTAAATAATGCAAGAAATAGTTCCAAAGTAACTTTGCAAATAGTTTGGAGGTCACTCACCTCCACGGCTCATGATCCATCATCCATCATATACAGTTCCGTAGATTGAACTCAAGCCCTACAACTCAAATCCAAGGCAACCAAGCACTCTCAAAGTTCGGACAACATTTCCCCTTACTTTCTTTATTTTCCAACCTACAAATATTCACCAAATTCATAACCATCAACCACCACTGCACATATAGTTCGTAATCGATAAACATATCCAATTTGGGCCATAGTATCCTTCAATTAACCAATCATAAGAAAACCAATCATAAACTTATAAACCAATCATAAGAAAACCCCCAAATTGGAACCCTAGAACCAGAAATTTATACCACAAGCGGAAATTTTCCGCAATCACCCGCAATTAACACATGAAGGTCCCATTTAACACCATTTTAAACCACTAATTCAAGTCCAATCCATGACCACCATATAAAATCAGAAAAATGCCCAATAAATCAGAAAATGGTCCAACTTGACCTAGAACCAAGAAATCATCCACAATATAGCACAATCAACCTCTACTAAGCACCAAGATACCATTTTCAAAACAACAAAGGAACTTCCTTAGCAACTCACCTTGCAACCCAAGAAAGGTAGGAACTTAGAGCTTCCTCCTCCAAACAACTCCACCCATAGCTTGCCAACACCTTAGATGCGAAGTTAATCGGAGTAATTTGTAAAACTAACGGTGAAATCTCAAGATTAAAGTGAAGATTGAACTAGAAAATGAAACTTTCTTTCTTTTCTCTCAAACTCACGGCTGGACAGGGAGCAAAAATGAAGATATTTTCCAGCCAAAACAAGATAAAAAGGAAGAAAATCAGCTAGCCAAACTTGATGGCCGACCTGCCACGTCACAATCCGGCCGGAATCTGGCCGGATTTCAAGCCGGATTCTTGGCCGGATTCGAGGCAGTGGCGAAACTCTTTTTTTTCAAAACTCCAAGGCAATCCGGCCAGGTACCCGGCCAGAAACTGGCCGGATTTCCTGCCGGATTTGGCCCCTTCCCTTTTTGTAAAATTTTTTCTTCTTTTCCGAGTTTAAAAACTGTGCTCCTCCGCTCATCCAACAAAAATTTATATAAAATGAAAACCCTATTTTTCAGGGCGTCACATCAATCCAAATAACAACAATAATATGGAAGCTACAAGCTTCATAGTCAAAACCGAAACCCATTAAAGCCAAGAAAATAGAAAGATTTGAAGTGGATGAAGGCTATCTCTTAGCTCTTGAAGAAACCAGAAATTTCACCACTAAAACTCCCAAGAAAACCTCCAAGATGAATGTTTCCTCTAAGCCTAGGTTAATCTCCAAGTGATTTTGAGGTTGGATGCAAAGTTGGAAGTGTTTTGGAGCAAGAATGAGCAAAAATGGAGTGGAGAGCTTTCTTCCTTCTTCCCTTGAAGTTGCTGGCCGAAAATGAGGGAGTGAGAAGAGAGAGATGAGGATTTGTTGGGGTGATGAAACTTGGAGAGAAAGAATGAAATAGTAGCTTTAGGTTGTGTGCAAAAAGTTAACTCTCACTAGTGGTCGCACGAGGGTTTCGTACCGCCGTTTTCTCTCGGTTTGTTTCAATTGTGCACTAAACCACCAATGTAGTAGTTTCTTTAATATGGTGATTATCCACTCTTAATATTCTAGTATTTGTTTCTTAAATCTCCATTTAACCATTCTGGGTCGATATACGTGAACTTCCGATTCGCGCGCGATAATACACTCCCAGATCGAATTTACCTCGAAAAACATGTACTCGTTATTCCTTACAGAACGAGACTCTGAAAAATAAATTTTTCTAACGAAACGTTTTAAAAACGTAAGTGAGACATTGTTTCACGTAAATGGATTTAAAATGGTTAAAATAAATTATTCGGAGAAAACGGGTGAATAAATAATTAATTAAACCATTAAAATAAGTAAAAATTCGGGTCCTCGCATCCTTCCCCCCTTCAAAAGAATTTCGTCCTCGAAATTCACACTTAGGATAATATCATATTCCTTAAGAGTTATATTTATCAAATCGATCAACAACTTACACTTTCCAACCCATATCTCACAATTTTCATTCATCCAATTAGCAATCAATTTTAATTTCCGCAATAGGCGTTTTACTTCCAGGTCGTAGGACAAACGATTACATTTGACTTATATCATTTGTGACAGCCCCACCTCACCCTATGGCGAACCAAAGGATTCGGAGGACCGCCTGCCCAACTCTCGCCAGGACTACGGAGTCGATACACACAAACCCAATAGTACACGCGAGAACCCAACGAAAACGAACAACTGAAGACCACCAAAAGTTAAAACAGAGCTTACCAAACCATACGGAAGTACGGGACGTCGATTAAACACTTATACATATATTTACATTGGAGTCTTGAACAAATGAACCAAAATACAAGCCAAAGTATTCACGCTACACAAAATACAATTAGGGTTTCAATTACATAGGAGCAAAAGCAAGAGAAGTCCTACAACTAGCTCAACTCTTTTCTTCCAAAAATCTTGGTTTCAAAACATGGAACCTTGTAAGGAAAACAAAATAATGGGAAGGGGGTGAGTTTATGCCCAATGAGGTACCAGACATATAGCAGTAAAATCATAACATCTCACGTTTAACAAATCAGGTACACATGCCAGATATAAAGTAAAATAGTTAGACACAATGATTCCAATAGAAAGGATACAGGTGGCTCTCAAGAGCCAGATTCCCATTTGCAGTACTTGATCCGAACCCGTTGACTCTCCGTCAACGTATTTAGAACCGATATGTCCGTAGACCCCACTTTACACCAAATTTCGTCCACCAAACATACCCCTACCGGGCCCGAACACCTCAACAGAAACAGAAGTGGTAATACTTGAGTATACCAGAATCAAGAGTCTCAATACCCAAAGATTCTCAGAACAGACTACCGTGGTTCGTTATCTAATCGACCAGGCCCTTGCCGGCCCGACTTGAGTAACTAGCCACAGGTGTTGAACTCAAAGGTCATAGAAAGGTCATTGGATACCAACCTCCAAACGACGTCCGAACAGACTCAGATACAGATAACAGATTATACATAGTAAGGAGGTATACAGACAGACAGTAGATATACAGACAGACAAGAGAACGAGTGTGGTAAAGTACACCCTCGTCTCAAACAGAATAAACAGATAGTACAATCATTCAGATCACAGATTGCAAGTGCAAAAATCAAGTTAAGCAACAAATGAGGGGAGCGGTACACTCACCAGTTCAAGTACAGGTACTTCCAAAAATTTCCACCCAAAGTGGCCTAATCACCATGAAACCCTAGAACATGCAAACAAGTACAATGAGACTCGAATACGAGTCATAAACTGAATCCACATACCACTAGAGTAAAATCATATGGAACGTATAAGTGCAAAATCAAAGTAGAACATGTGCGAAAACGAAGTTTGGGTTGGAAAACAAAAGGCAGATTTGCTGTTGCTTAGCGGAATTAACACAACTGAAGCTACCCTTGTCAGATTGAGGTGTAATTTACACCGTTTCTAAGCTAAGAGAAAAGGCTACAATGTTTAAGAAGGCCACTTAGTCCAGTTTGCAATGTATCTAGGTCAAATTTACCAAAACAACCCCAGATTTTCCAGTTCAAAGTTTACTATGAAATGCAACCAGCAGTCCTGATTCATTCAATCATATCTCAGCACATACGACTCCAATTCAAGTGATTCCAAAGCTATCTGAAAGCTAAGATACCAGGCTATAAATGTTAAGAAGGCATTGACAACCAAATCAGTAGTGTTCCCAGTCAAACTAACCAATTACCAAAGCTGATTATCAGTTTCGGACAAAAACAGGGCAGCAGGGGTATTTCAGTCTTTTCACAGGATACGTTGCTCCGATTGGGCTGAAATTTTGCAAGCAACTATAAAACATCATTCTCTACAACTTTCATGTTTATACTAAGGCCAATTCGGCCTCTAACTAGGAGAAACAGTATCGGGCAGAATGGAAATACTTGAAGCCCTAAACCGAAATTTCCACACCAAACCAGAATTTTTTGCAACCAATCGTATCCAACATATACTAACTTCATTTTACACTATAATATGCCCTCAATCCATGACCAAACCATGATTATCATACAAAACAGAAAAAGAACAATAATAAATCAAAATCCATCATACATTCACTTCCAACCATAAACAAACCATAATCACACCATATGTCATCATATTAAACCACTAAAGCCACCAATTGAACATTATCAAAGCTAAAGGGAAAAGTTCTTAACAACTCACCTTGTAACCTCAAGAAAACAAGCAACTTAGCACTTCTTCTTGCCAAATCACTCCACCAACTACTTCAATACCACTTTGCAAAGGAATTTTATGGAGAGTTTTGGAGTATAAACGGTTAAGTTGTGAGATTAAGCAAGATTAAGAAGAAGGAAGTTGAAGAATTTTTTTTCTTTGCTCAAGAAGTTCGGCCAAGGGAAGGGAAAAATGAAGATATTTTTAGTCAATTTTTGGTTAAATGGTAAAGTAAGAAAGTTGGTCAAACCATCCTCAAGTCACAAGGTGACACTTGTCACCCCTTTTTGTTTGAGCTTATCCTTTTATCTCTCCAACTCTCATCCATTTGGGTAACCTCCAATTATCTCTTAACATCTAATAAATTAATCCCTAAATACTAAAGTTAACCTAATCGGCCTAATTTTATCGAACTTACCGCACTAGCGGGTCCCACGTCCGGTATACGCTCTTAAAATCTTATAAACTAATTTATACTAGAAAAATGATTTAAAACCCATATTTACTCATAAAAATTATTTTAAAAATTTTTCGTATAAATAAAATGTGGAAAGTGCAATTAAAAGAAAATAAAACCTATCAATTAAGAAAATTACGGGTTCTCACACCATTCATGAAACTAGGGTTTACACAAGAATAATTGGCTCCATGGTCAATTAAAACTCTAGTTTAAGAGATTCAATCTTGTAGTTCAAAACTCAAATAGAGTGATATATTTTCAATAGAAGGCTAAGTTTACCAAAATTTTCGGACTTAATTTGTCCAAATCAAGTCAATCATAACATATGAGATAAAATCGAGGGTTTTAATGTATTTTGGATATGTATGTGATAGAATACGATTCAAAATGTCAAAATTAGGGTTAAAGATACAAACTTTTCTTCATGATCCGAAACTAAATTTTCTTAGTAAGAAATTTCAAATAATGTGTTTTGCCACTATCATCAATACATATTGCAATTTCCTCAGATACGTTTAAGAAGATTACTCATGCAACTCAATGCGTGAATATCAAAACACATATATAATAAATAATGTGACAGCCCCACCTTCCCCTAAGGCGAACCAAAGGGGTTAGCGGACTGCCTGCCCAACTCTCGCCAGGACTAACGAATCAGTTACGTCGATCTACCACGTTCCGGAACACACCAACGCGCGCAAACAAGTCAAAATCACAAAATAAAAAAAATGAAAATCGAAGCCGATGATGAACAGTACCGGCCACGTCAGAATCCGGCCGAGAGTAACCAAATTTTTTTTCCAATTTCCTTCACAATCCGGCCAGTTTCTGGCCGGATTCCTGGCCGGATTTGGTCCTGTTCATTCCCGCCAAAAATTTTTCCTTTGTCATTTGAAATGTGTATCCATCCGGATTCCAACCAAACATCAACCAAACATATATATACATTGAAATTCAACATTTACAACCAAATGGCATGCCAAAAACCATTCATCATGGATATGCATGTTCGGTTCGCCAATCAAAAGAAAATGAACCCAATACACATTAGGGTTTCATTCAAAGAGCTATACAAAAGACATTTACTCTAGCTCAACTTGGCAACCGACTATCCAATCCAACCCCAAAAGTAATTATATCCCTGTAAGGAAAACAAATGGAACGGAGTGAGCTTAAACCCAGCGAGTTACTACCACATAAGCAACGAAGAGCATATAGCATAACCTTTAATTTCAAGTACACAATTAAGGAATAAAACAAAACGGTAAAAGGATACGGACGGCTCTCAAGAGCCCATTTCCACGCTTACATTCTTGATCCAACCTCATTGACCCTCCGTCAATGTTTAAGAGTACCAACCGTAGACCTCACTTCACTTTCATTCCTTCCACCCAACATACCCCAACCGGGCCCGCACTCCAAACAGTAGCTTTTGGTAATACTCGAGTATACCGGAATCAAGAGTCTCATTACTACAAGATTCCCCAGTACAGTCCCCGTGGCATGTCAATTTTCACGACCAAGCCCTCGCCGGTTCGATTCAATTGACTACCAACGGGGTTGAGCTCAGTAATACAGTAAGGCCGTCGGATATTCGTCCAAATGACACCAAATCAGTTTTCCATGAATGGAATTCAATATCTCATATATCAAGTGCAATATTTCAGTGAAATGGTAAACAGACATTAATGGTATCACAAGGGGTGAGGGCGGTCAAGTACACCCTCACCTCAATCTATTCCAATAGCCAAATAAGCCTTCAAGGCATTAAAATCACATATAGCAAAGCCACATTGTAACATTCAAGTGAGTAGTATACTCACCAATCAAGTAGGTGATGTTTCATGCACCGTCGTTAAAAGAACGTCGTGCACCACCGTCACGCCCTAGAACACGCAAACAAGTACAATGAGACTCGATAATGAGTCATAAAGCAATGCCAATCACAACCCCAATAGGGTTTCATAAGCATATACAAGCATCATAGGTAACCAGAAAATCAGGAAATGGCATTAGCTTTAACCCTGATAAAACAGTGTTTGACCTCAGTTTGCGGGAATGGCACTAAAGGCACTACGATTATCGGATTAGGGTGTAAGACCCACCGTTTCGAAGCTAAAAAACAGGGCTACAAGAATGTAGAAGGTCACTCAGTCCAATTCCTAGCACAACCAGGTCAAATATGCAAGATACTAAACCAAAACCACAATAACAAGTTCACAAACTACATTCTGATGTAATCAGTACAACTCAGTCTATACAGGTCCAAATCCAGAAATTCCAAAGGCATGCGGTAGCTAGGACATCAAGCTACATTTCATCAGAAGACCTCAACAACCAAATCCAAAGCAATTCCAGCCAAAACAACCAATTTCAGACGCAGTTCTTACATTCGGATGAATCCAGAACAGCAATAGTAATTTCGACTTCTACACTACTCCGATTGACCTGAAATTTTACAGGCACCTCTAACACATCAATACCTACAACTTTCATGTTTTAAGCCAAGGCCAATTCGGCCTCTAACCATGAGATACAAAACCGGACAGAAATGAGGGGTATGAAACCCTAACTTCCCACATTTCCTTGCAAACCCAAAATTGCTTGCAATTACCAATCATGTACACCTACTAGAGTCATTACCCATCATTTCCAGCCATCATAGATAGCCACAACATCATAATCACATTAAACCAGAAAAATCACCAATAAATTGAAAACTTCATCAATTCATCCAAAAGCAAGAAATAAACCACAAAAATCATCACTTTAGCTACCACTAGGCACAAGTTAAGCTTCATTAAGTGAAGGAGAAAGTTCAATCACCACTCACCTAGTAAACAAGAGAGGAAGAGTTGTTGGTCACCTTAGCTTCCCCAAACACTTCACCAAACCACTTACTAACACCAAATGGGGAGGTTTTATGGAGTAGAAACAAGATCAAATGGTTGGATGGTTACACTTAAGCAAGATGGAAGCAAGAATCTTGAAGAGTTTTCTTTCTTCTTTACTCAAGGTGGCCGGCCACAATGGAGAAGACAAGAGTGAATTTTTGGTAATTTTTGAGATATTTATTCAATTGGTAAGAAAAGTCAAAAAGATGAATAGTGTCCAACAAGTGCAACCAACCACAAAGTGACACTTGTCACTCCATAAAAGCATCCCTATCCTTTTGTTTCCTCTCACATCAATCACATCTCAACCTCTACTTATCTCTTAACACCCGATAAATTTCGACCAGTATCCGAAACTTAACCTTATTGGCCGAATTTTTCCGAACTTTTCGCACTAGTGGGTCCCACGTCCGTTATATATCCGTAATTTTTTCAAAAATTATCCAATACTAGAAAAATCATCTAAAAACTATAATTACTCATAAAATTCACCAGGAAAATTTTCCTAAACCAGAAAATGCAGAAAACATGCCATTAAAGGGGAAAAACCCTAGGAAAATTATTAGGGAATTTACGGGTTCTCACAAATAACATATACATGGAGGATATTTCAAAAATTCTCTCAAAATTTTGAGTTAAGAGTTGCGTTTGAGTAAACGTATACTCTAGAAAACACTTTTAAGAAAGATAAGTAAACATGTAAGTTCATATATGCATAAAGTTCGATCCAACACCTTTATCACCCTTTACCTCTAATTCGAGAGCTAACTTTAATGGTACATAAAACTCAGTCATTTTTACTCTCCAATTCACAGCAAATATTCATTCTTATTCTTAAGGAAAGATCCGAGCCTAAGCTCTGCCTGATTTTCAATTCTTAGGTGAGTTCAAAATGTATATACATATATTTAAATATTTACAGGAAAAAGGAATAGCAGGCATATAATTACATATAATAATGGTCAAGAAAAAAAATTGAAAGTGCTTTTATTCAATTAAAACAATTAGGTAATGAGTTCAAGTAACCTCAAGAATAGCCAACGCAATATTCTGGAAGTTCAAACGTTCATAAAAACTGAAACATGTCCATAGGACCAATCACAAGATACGTGCAGAACAATTATTAAAATTTTCAGAGGAGAGAACCTCACTAGGTACCTAACTAAATTAATCCTTTAAAACACTGGTAGGTCTAATCTTCTTGTTCATTTCCGACTCATATCAAACACTAGGATCCTATTGAGTTACATAGGACCATCCATCAATCTTTTTCTACCTCTCTCTCTTAATTATTGTGCCATCTTAGCTAAACGACTATTGGTTTTTTGTAACTATTCACGTGAAATATCGATTCGTTCTTATTTCCCACAAATGGAGATCTCAAGTTCTTAACATTACCCTTAACTCTTAAGTATTCGGGTACAAGAATCGGAAATAAGATAATTCACAACTCAGGCCGTACGCTCCCAAGTGTAAATCATCCAAGTTAAGATTCCTACGCAACATAAATATCTAATTTTCCTCAAGTATCAAGATGAAGGGTTTATATCTATCACATTCATGATTCACAGCTTACGATTTAGAAGATGCTTAAGCTTTTACTCATTCACACAATAAGGACCATAACACCACTTGGTTCAAACTCACCCCACGCAGATACCACGCGAAACGGCTCTACTTTTTATCCTTACAAACGGTCACTTAACTTTCAAATCAGTCCTACAGTCCGGTATCCTAAACTTTTAAGTTTGGGATATACTACAAAGATCTGAAACCTAAACTCTAATACCGACTGTGATGCCCTTACTTATCCCAAGGGCGAACTCAAGGGTATGGGTAGGACGTCTGCTCAGTTCTCGCCGGGACTCACTACAATCCATAATTCAAAACTAGAAATACTTCAAATAATATCAATATATATTTAAAGTACTTCAAAACATTTCATACTTACAATTAGTTAACCTTCAAATTTAAATACAACCCAACGGAATATGTACCATAGTCATCTACTATAAAGTCTCCAAAAGGAAACAACTTAGTACTATTCATGAGCACTCTCGATTTTGAACCCTGTTAAGGAAAACAAAAACATGAAATGAGCTAAATAGCCCAGTGAGGTTCCAAGACACTCTAGCAGTTCTACTAAATCAAGTATTTTGAGCATAATGCATGTATAATTCAAGGTTGCACATTGGCATATTAACATGAAACAGTTATCATTATACAGAAATCAACACATATTAAAGGATACGGTGGTCCAGTGGAACCATTTCGGTCAACTTCACCTTATAACTTCAGATCCCCTCGGTTTGTCTAGCCATCACCTTATCCCTCCAGTGGTAATAATCAAGTATACCGAAACGGTGGTCTAAGGTTCCAACCTAATCGACCGAGCCCAGTCCTGGCTCGAGCAGGTTAGTAACCAAGGGCAGGATCCAGTTCAGCTTAGAGCTTACAACGTGCGCAAGTAATTAAGTAAATCGGTAAATCGATTGAACGGTAGAAATTTGTCATTTTAGTAGGTCAAGTGAGATGAAGTACACACTCGCCTTAAAACGGTGGCAATTTCATAAGAGCAATTATAAGTAACACCTAACACTTAAACATGTAAGCAATATGCCATAATTTCATATGAACACAGAATTTACGGTAATCAAGTAATCAAGTAAGCAGGTAATCAAGTAAATCGGTAAACGGTAGATCGATTTAACGGTAAATCGGTAATTGATAAATCGGTAAATCGGTTGGACAGTAGAAATTTGTCATTTTAGTAGGTCGAGTGAGATAAAGTACACACTCACCTTAAAACAGTGGAAAAGGTCATAGGAGCAATTATCGGTAGCACTTAATAGTTAAACACATAATGACCATGGAGTAAACATGTCGTAAAACTATTCAAGTCACGTACTCCTATATGGAACACTCACCAATTCAAAACAAGTGAGTAAGTGCTCACTGTGCTCAAACAAGTGTTTAGGCGTCCGCTTCGAGTTCCTCTTGAAGGTGCCTTTGAGCGCTGAGCAAATAATAATTAACTTCACTCACAATCATGCATTTACCCAGAAAGGATGCACACTCATTTAGACTAAATCAAAGTCTTAAAAGAGAGAGTTAATTCTCTCAACTCGAGGTTCAAAAGTGAAGTTTTAAAGTCCGAAGATAGACTAGCATCTTCCATGAAATCGAGTTCAAAACATTCAATCAATAGCGAGAAAAGAAGTCGAGTTCCTGAAATTGCATTTTCTAAGTAATCGGCAAATTTCAGCTTTGCACAACAATCTTTGGAAATTTGGAGTTTGGCATGTCAAAAAATGAAAAATTTTACACCGTTGGATTCTTTGTTCGAAGTACTAAAAGTTCCTAGAAGACATTTTTCCAAGATTATAAATGGAAGACATTCAAATTTCAGCTCAAAGTGGCTGACTTGAACCTATAAGACAGTTACTGTCTTAGTTTTTGGCAAATTTTGGAAATTTGGAAAAATTCACAGAGTCTAAAATTCACAAAACTATTAGAGTTCCAATCAAAGTTTTGAACACAACAAACAGAACTAGAATCAGAGTTTTGAGCGCCAAGATATAGCAGCTCAAAGTTGGTTAAAAACAAGGACCGCTCGGTCCATTTTTTCAGATTTGAAAGGTAACTTTGGGATCTTATTTGTATATCAAAACAGTCTTAGAATGATACCAAAATTGGTACACTTCAACTTCCATATGAGGACTACTCCTCTATCAAATTTCATTCAAAAACTTATGTGGGAAGGCAGTTAACAAAACGACTGAAGTTCATAAAATGTTTCAAAGCAAATCTGTCTTCTTGCTTTCCTTTCTTTTCAAAACATTTTGTACCATGAAATCAGTCCCATTTTGGTTCATTTGTGAAACCAAGGTCCTAGAAACATATATTATACATTTGGTAGGTGATTGACACCAAAATTTTCGAAACAACATGTCCCAAATCAAATTAGACCAGTCAGCCAGCAAGAAAGAAGGATTTTCCAGATTTCCAGCTTTGCCGCAGTTTGAAAATTGAACCATATCTCACTCAATACAATTTGAAGTTCAAAATGGTTAGTGGCATTGGAAACTAGATTCAAAAGGCTACATGTCATTAGAAGAAGTCATTTTGAAAATCAGTTCATAGCTAGCTTGAATTAAAGCGACAAGCCGCAGCTTATCACTGTCACTCGCACAGCACTGCATAACAGAACCGGTAACTTTGGTGAACTACTACGGCTCACTCAGTTTGAATCAAAGGGTACATTTTACATTGTTAGAAAATTACGGATGTCTAGTTTCGAGTGCGACTAATGGCACTCAATTCTGACCTCCATACATAGAGATATGTTCGTTCAAAAATTACTGCCAGAGGACCCTTGCTATGCGATTTTCCAGAATTGTTCTTGCCAAAACTCAATTTTTTCTCAACCAAATCTAGTGATTTTCGGTGGAAACTTTCCATACATCCTATACAACATATTTATATCAGATTCAAGGTCATTCCAGCATAAAATTTCGGACTAAAGCTTCGAGAAAAACAGGGCAGATTTTCGGCTAAGCTTCCTATGCAATTCCTTTGGTTTTCCTTTCGCTTTTCCAACAAATCTCATCTTGTTTATCACATAATTAACACAAACAACACTTATCACCTTCATATCAGTCCTATATCATCAAGGTGGGATTTCATAGAGCCCACTTCAACCTTTTCAATCCAAATAACAACAACAATATGGAAGCTACAAGTTTCATAGTCAAAACCGAAACCCATTAAAGCCAAGAAAATGGAAAGATTTGAAGTGCATGAAGGCTACCTCTTAGCTCTTGAAGAAACCAGAAATTTTACCACTAAAACTCACAAGAAAACCACCTAGATGAAGCTTTCCTCCAGGCCAAGGTTAATCTCCAAGTGATTTTGAGGTTGGATGCAAAGTTGGAAGTGTTTTGGAGCAAGAATGAGCAAAAATAGAGTGGAGAGCTTTCTTCCTTCTTCCCTTGAAGTTGCTGGCCGAAAATGAGGGAGTGAGGAGAGAGAGATGAGGATTTGTTTGGGTGATGAAACTTGGAGAGAAGGAATGAAATAGTAGCTTTAGGTTGTGTGCAAAAAGTCAACTCTCACTAGTGGTCGCGCGAGGGTTTCGTACCGCCGTTTTCTCTTGATTTGTTTCAATTGTGCACTAAACCACCAATGTAGTTTCTTTAATATGGTGATTATCCACTCTTAGTAGTCTAGTATTAGTTTCTTAAATCTCCATTTAACCGTTCCGGCTTAATATACGTGAACTTTCGATTCGCGTGCGATAAAGCGAAATTTTTTGATCTTATTCACCACTAATGCCTCAATTAACTTTTCTTAGTCTATTATTATTCATTCTTAATTCTCCAAGACTAATGCACTCTTAGATCGAATTTACCTCGAAAAATGTGTACTCGTTATTCCTTACCGAACGAGCCTCCGAAAAATAAATTTTTCTAACGAAACGTTTTAAAAACGTAAGTGAGACATTGTTTCGCGTAAATGGATTTAAAATGGTTGAAATAAATTATTCAGAGAAAATGTGTGAATAAATAATTAATTAAGCCATTAAAATAAGATTAAAATAAGTAAAAATTCGGGTCCTCACATCCTTCCCTCCTTAAAAAGAATTTCGTCCTCGAAATTCACACTTAGGACAATATCATATTCCTTAAGAGTTATATTTATCAAATCGATCACTAACTTACACTTTCCAACCCATATCTCACAATTTCCATTCATCCAATTAGCAATCAACTGTAATTTCCCCTATAGGTGTTTTACTTCCAAGTCGTAGGACAAACGATCACACTTGACTTATACCATTCATGAAATTAGGGTTTACACAAGAATAATTGGCTCCAGGGTCAATTAAAACTCTAGTTTAAAAGATTCAATCTTGTAGTTCAAAACTCGAATAGAGTGATATATTTTCAATAGAAGACTAAGCTTACCAAAATTTTCGGACTTAATTTGTCCAAATCAAGTCAAACATAACATGTGTGATAAAATCGAGGGTTTTAATGTATTTTGGATATGTATGTGACAGAATACAATTCAAAATGTCAAAATTAGGGTTAAAGATACAAACTTTTCTTCATGATCTGAAACTAAATTTTCTTAGTAAGAAATTTCAAATAATGTGTTTTGCCACTATCATCAATACACATTACAATTTCCTCAGATACGTTTAAGAAGATTACTCATACAACTCAATGCGTGAATATCAAAACACATATATAATAAATAACATATACATGGAGGATATTTCAAAAATTCTCTCAAAATTTTGAGTTAAGAGCTGCATTTGAGTAAACGTATACTCTAGAAAACACTTTTAAGAAAGATAAGTAAACATGCAAGTTCATATATGCATAAACTTCGATCTAACACCTTTATCACCCTTTACCTTTAATTCGAGAGTTAACTTTAATGGTACATAAAGCTCAGTCATTTTTACTCTCCAATTCACAGTAAATATTTATTTTTATTCATAAGGAAAGATCCGAGCCTAAGCTCTGCCTGATTTTCAATTCTTAGGTGAGTTCAAAATGTATATACATATATTTAGATATTTACGGGAAAAAGGAATAGCAGGCATATAATTACATATAATAATGGTCAAGAAAAAAAATTGAAAGTGCTTTTATTCAATTAAAACAATTAGGTAATGAGTTCAAGTCACCTCAAGAATAGCCAACGCAATATTCTGGAAGTTCAAACGTTCATAAAAACTGAAACATGTCCATAGGACCAATCACAAGATACGTGCAGAACAATTATTAAAATTTTCAGAGGAGAGAACCTCACTAGGTACCCAACTAAATTAATCCTTTAAAACACTGGTAGGTCTAATTTTCTTGTTCATTTCCGACTCATATCAAACACTAGGATCCTATTGAGTTACATAGGACCATCCACCAATCTTTCTCTACCTCTCTCTCTTAATTATTGTGACATCTTAGCCAAACGACTATTGGTTTCCTGTAACTATTCACATGAAATATCGATTCGTTCTTATTTCCCACAAATGGAGATCTCAAGTCCTTAACATTACCCTCAACTCTTAAGTATTCGGGTACAAGAATCGGAAATAAGATAATTCACAACTCAGGCCGTACGCCCCCAATTGTAAATCATCCAAGTTAAGATTCCTACCCAACATAGATATCTAATTTTCCTCAAGTATCAAGATGAAGGGTTTATATCTATCACATTTATGATTCACAGCTTACGATCTAGAAGATACTTAAGCTTTTACTCATTCACATAATAAGGACCATAATACCACTTGGTTCAAGCTCACCTTGCACAGATACCACACGAAGCAGCTCTGATTTTTATCCCTACAAGTGGTCACTTAACTTTCAAACCAATCCCACAGTCCGGCATCCTACACTTTTAAGTCTGGGATATACTACAAAGATCTGAAACCTAAACTCTGATATTAACTGTGACGCCCCCACTTCTCCCAAGGACGAACCCAAGGGTTTCAGCGGGACGCCTGCCCAACTCTCGCCGGGACTCACTACAATCCATAATTCAAAACTAAAAATACTTCAAATAATATCAATATATGTTTAAAGCACTTCAAAACATTTCATACTTACAATTAGTTAACCTTCAAGCTTAAATACAACCCAACGGAATATGTACCATAGTCATCTACTATAATACAACTTAAAATCTCCAAAAGAAAATAACTTAGTACTATTCCCAAAACCCTAGTTGCCGTGAGAGGAATAGGCATCTTCAGTAATGTGTTTTTTAAACTAATCTCGATCCGCTTAAAAAATCTCAAAAATGTTGATGCCTGTAATATAATAGGTCCCAAATAGATAAATAATGTTTGGATCTCATCATTAATATTTTAACAATTAATTGTAACCATTTCATTAACAATTCGGTTAAACCATTTTATGTATGAATATAACTTATAGGATGTTCAATATTTCATTGGACATGCAATAATCATCGAAGGCATTTGATAAATATTCACCAGCATTACGTAGATGAGTTTTCTTAATTGGATAATTCAGAAATTATGCTCATAACTTAATTATCTGAGCAACCAATCTCGTAAATTCCAAGTTACTAATAGATAGTAAGTATACATGTGACCATCGTGTTGATGTATCAATTAATATCATTAAATATCTAAATAGTCATATGGTGGATTTATATACCCACATATATCACCATGAATTCATTCTAAAAATGAAGGGGATTTAGTTCTCACCTTAGCTAGTGATGGTCTAATAATTAATTTATCTTAGAAGCAAGCAACACATAAAATTTTATTAGAGTCTAACTCCTTTTGATTTTTTTTTTAATAAAGGCCATATGAGTTTTCAATTATTCATCTTATCATTATAGAACCAAGATGTCCAAAATGAATATGTCAAATCATAAAATCATTGAAATTAGTTGACTTTTGATCTACTAGGTGATGAATTTTAGTTGGATTTATTTTTGTATAATATAAACTAAATGAAAGAGGAGACAACTTTTTTAATACATATTTCTTCCTATAAATGGTATTTATAATTAATAAGTATTCACCATTTGTTTCATTCATTGTCTCAACATGATATCCATTTTGACGAATATGTTTAAAACTAAACAAATTTTTTTCAAGATATTTATCATAAATTTAGTTTCCTCAGGAAGAAATTGTGAGAACCCGTAATTTTCATTTTTCTAAGTTTTATTATTTTTCATGACTTGTTTTCTGCATTTTCGTGATTAGAAAATTTTTCTAGATAAATTTAAGGAGCAGATATAATTTTTAGATGATTTTTCTAGTATCGAATAGATTTTGAGAAATTAAGAGCAGATACCGGACGTGGGACCCACTAGTGCGAAAAGTCCAGAAAAATTCGGCCAACTAGATTAAGTTTTGGATACTGGAATTATTTTATCGGGTGTTAAGAGATAATTAGAGGAAGCTATTTGGATTGATGTGAGAGGGAACAAAGTGATAGACTTGCATTAAATTGGGTGACAAGTGTCACCATTTGATTGGGTTACCTTTAAGACTACTATTCCATGTCTTACCATTGACCAAATAAATCACAAAATTAACCAAAAATTGCACCATTTTCTCCTCTCAAGTGCCGGCCTTCTCTCTCAAAGGAAGAAAGAAAACCTCTTCAAGTTTTGGCTTCAATCTTGCTTCAATCATCAAAACCAACCATCCAACCTTGATTTTTCTCCATAAAACACCTTCAAGTAGTGGTGGTGAGTTGTTGTGTGAAGTTATTTGGAAGGTTAAGGTGACCCATAGCTCTTTCTCTCTTGTTTTAAAGGTAAGTTGTGAAGAACCACCCTCCTTCTTTAATTGATGCTCAAATCATGCTTAGTGGAAGTAGAAGATGCAAGTTTATGGATTAATTCTTGATTTGTGGTTGAATTGATGACTTTTTATTATTTTTGGGGAATTTTCTGTTTTAATTCAAGCATGATGGTGTGGCTCTCTATGATGTATGGAAATGATCTATAATGACTTAAGGAGGTGGGAAAAGTGATTAATTGCAACCAATTTCTGTTTTGGAAGAAAATTGGAAAATCTAGGGTTCTTAAGGGTACATTCTGTCCGAATTTTTAGGTACTAGATAGAGGCCGAATTGGCCTTAGCTCAAAACATGAAAGTTGTAGGGAACGATATTTTAAAGGTGCCTACAAAATTTCAGGTCATTTGGATTAGTGTAGAGTGAGATATGACGAAATTACTGTAGCTGTTCTGCTTTGATCAGAATGCGAAAACTGCGATAGTAATTGGCCATTTTGACTGGAATTGGTTTGGGTTTTGGAGTTGGTGTCTTCTGATGAAATGTAGCTGGATGTCTTAGCTAACTTATGCCTTTGGAATTTCGGCATTTGGACTTGTATAGACTGAGTTATAGTAATTACAGTTTTGTGTGATTTGCAAACCTGTTTTGGGAATTCTAGTATAGTATTTTGCATATTTGACCTAGTTGTGTTAGGAACTGGATTGAGTGACCTTCTACATTGTTGTAGCTCTGTTTCTTGGCTTCGAAATGGTGGGTCTTACACCCCCATCCGATAATTGTAGTGAGAGTTGTGCCATTACCGCAAAATGACGTCAAAACTGTATTTTTCCGGGCCAATGCTAGTTACATTTCCGAAATTTCTGGTTTCCTCTATTGTTTGTAAATGTTTATGGAACCTTATTGGGGTCATGTTTGGCCTTGGTTTATGACTCGTTATCGAGTCTCATTGTATTTGTTTGCATGTTTTTAGGGCGTGACGGTGGTGCACAACGTTCTTTTGACTAAAGTGTTTGAAACCACATTGTGCTAGCTTGGTGAGTGTACTACTCACTTATGTGCTATAACATGGCTTTGATCTTTGTACTTGAGATGTTGAATGTTGATGGATCCAAGTGAGAGTGTACTTTATCACTTTCACTTATTGTTTCGCATGTTATTGGAAAGTTATATGAAATGTTATATGAAATGAAATACATGACTTCAAATATTATCCATGAGCTCAACCCCATTGGTTATTGATTGAATCGAGCCGGCGAGGGCTTGGTCGTGCCAATTAATGTGCCTTGGGGCAACATCATAGGGAATCTTGTAGTATGAGAGACTCTTGATTCCGGTTTACTCGAGTAATACCACAATGCAAGTGTTTGGATTTCGGGCCCGGTTGAGGAATGTTAGGAGGAAGGGAATGGAAGTTAAGAGGAGTCTACGGTTGGTTACCTTTCAGACATTGACGGAGAGTCAATGAGACCTGATCAAGAATTCAAACGAGGAAAAGGGCTCTTGAGAGCCACCCGTATCCTTTTATCCTCATTATTAATGTGTGGCTTTATTTATTTTGGTAAATTGGACTATTAAGCTTGATGTATCCATGAACTTGGTTGCTTGAGTTGTATTCTCACTGGGCAATTAGCTCACCCCGTTCCTTTTGTTTTCCTTACAGGAATATGACTCTTTTGGAATGAATTTTGATAAATGGTTGCCGAATGAACTAGATGAATGACTCTTTTGTATTGTATATAAAATGGGACCCTAAATGTATCATTAGGGCCGTTTTCACTTTTGTTTTGGCAAACCATATATGTAGTGACTTTTGTATCACTTTTAAACGTCATTTTTGGTTTGTAAAGGCTAAATGTTATGTGGTATATGTAATTCGATGTTTGGTTGGGTTCGGACGAGTCGGTTACTATTCATGGCCGACTCCAGATTTCATTTTCTTTTATTTTGGGTTATTTTGCCCTTTTGCCTTATTTGCGCGCGTTATAAGTTCCGGAACGTGAAAGATCGCTCTATACTGCACCGTTAGTCCTGGCGAGAGCTGGGCAGGTAGTCCGCTAACCTCTTTGGTTCGCCTTAGGGGAAGGTGGGGCTGTCACAGAAATATAGTGGCTCCTCCAGAATCTTCAATCAATTCAGTAATCTTACTTATTATATTAACATTTGTTTCTCCCATTTTCAATATAGGTAAAGCATTCTTTATTTTTAAATATAGTCTATATAACAGTAGTATCAATGAGACAAATATCCCCATCAACATTATTTTGCCCAAGTATTTGACATCCATTTCTTCTTTAAGAAGAAGTAACAAAGAAAATTATGAATAAAATAAACATTAATAAGGTCCATTAAATTACACAACTTATACACAAAATTATATAAAATATGTAAAAATAACTAAAGCATCTTTTGGATAGCTATTATTTATCTTTCTTTGGAAAATGAGACAAAAAAAGGTGTTTCGATAGTTGTGATACAAAACTTATTATTCGACAGATTCCTTTACTTTTGGAATTTGTTGTGGCATGGTCAGACCCGCACATGTCTTAGCATGGTCATTCGTATAAAATGTAAGGCAGCACGTGGAAGAGTTCATGGATGATCAGATTAAATAACCGTTACATAACTCAAAATAGGAGACTCATGAATGTTTAACAAAAACCGCACACCCAAATGTTGCCCGGTGCCCGGCTGATGTTGTCGCTGAGATGTTTTTCAGAAATGTTGTGAAGTACTTCGGTTTACACGAAGACATCATAAGTGACAGGGATACCAGTTTCACGGGGAGATTCTGGACCGTGTTGTTCGGATTGCTGGGATCCGAACTTAAGTTCTCTACTGCCGCACATCCTCAGACCGACGGGCAAACGGAGAGGATCAATGCCTTGCTGGAGGAGTACCTAAGGCATTACGTGACGACAAGTCAGAAGAATTGGGTTGAGTTGCTGGATGCCGCGTAGTTTTGCTACAATCTGCACAAGTCATCCGCAACCAAGCTGAGTCCGTTCGAGTTGATAAACGGGCAACAACCTCTGACTCCGCACGAGGTTGCACTTCGAAGCGGGAGTCGTTGCCCAGCCGCGCACCGGTTTGCTCGTGGCAAGCAGGAACTGGTGGACGAAGCAAGGGATAGCTTGCTGGTGGCGCAACAACGCATGAAGAAGTATGCGGACCAACATAGACGGGACTTGAAGTTCCAGGTGGGAGATCAAGTGATGCTGAAATTGACTCCCCAAATTTGGAAGAAAGTGAGCAGCAAAACCGTCCATCGTGGGCTCATTCCGAAGTACGATGGACCGTTTGAGGTAATTAAGAAGGTGGGTCGTGTAGCCTATCGGTTGAAGTTGCCTGACCGACTGAAGATCCACCCGACCTTCCATGTGAGCTTCTTGAAACCCTTCAACCAGGACGAGATGGATGAGGGACGGAGGCAAGCAAAACGTGCTCCGCCGGTGATCCACAAGCAATTCCAGAAAGAAGTGGAAGCTGTGCTGGACCACAGGACAATGGGGCAGAGCAAAAAGAACAAACGGACAGACTATCTGATCCAATGGAAAGGCGAGACCGAGTTGGATGCTACTTGGGAGCGGGACGTGACCTTGTGGCAGTTCGAAGACTAAGTTGCTGAGTACCTGAGGAAGGTGCGGAAGCAAGCCAGGTTGACGAGAGCGTCAACCTCTTCAAGTGGGGGTGGTTTGTTAGCCCCTTAGGGCGCGGTCCAGACGGAACGCGCACGGTCGTGGCCAATTTCGGCCAAGCCATGGCCTAGGTGGGAAGGCCGAATGTGACCCTTGTTGGAAATGAGTAGACAAGTGGTTGACGATGTTTTCCTAGCCTAAGTATGGGCTGGGGAAAGTTCCAGGGGCATCAGGTGCCTCTGGGTTAGTTGGGGACAGAGGGGTGCCTCTACTAACGGTTGGAAATTTTCCCTTAAGACACCTATATAGAGGGATAACTGCAACTAAGCCAAGTCAAGGCCAAGGGCCGTGGGCCAAGGCCACGGATTGACTATGGCTCGGTGGGATGTCTGGGTGGTTCCAAGGGCAAGGAACCACGGTGCCTCAGGTTGCTAAGTGTTGGAGCAAGCTGGGCGCGGAACGGTGCCGATTGAGGGAAACAGGGGCTCGCGGGATTGCTGGACGGTTGCTGGTGCGCGCCCAAGAAGAACGTTGGGCGGTTGCCAACCATTGTGGGCGGTTGCTGGGAGTTGCTGGCGGTTACCAGCAACTCAGCCTTGTTCCTAGCCGATTCCTAGTTTCGTGGACGTCAGTTAAAGATTAGCGGTTGGGTCTTTTGTCAACCGTAAACAAGCCTATAAATATTGGGCTAGGCAGAGACTAAAGGCAGGGAATCTGAGATTGTGAGAATCACCTTTAGATGTTCTGCACGCCAAGTGTTTGTAGAAAGTCCTTGTGATCATTGTGAAGAAATACATGGTTGGCCGTGTTGGCTGTAACTTGTGCGTGTGATCCTTTACTTTGCCTAAGTGTTTTGTGTTCTAAATACTTGAGGGAAAGTGTGTGTCGCGTAGGCTGACTGGTAGAGGGACTTACCAGTGCCATCACGTGGTTGGTTTAATTGAGGGAGTTAAACACCTCGTGACAGCGTGGTATCAGAGCCAGGCTCTGATCCATTAGACCGTGCTTTTGTTGTGTTTGTTTTGTAGGGAATGATGGTTGGACACGGAAACACTGTCCAAGAGCGGTTGCAACGCTAGGAATCCGCGTTCGAGGACTTGATGCAGCGGCTGGGAGACGTCCCATAGGGCTTCAATGTCGTGGACGCTTTGTTGCAGACCCGAGAAATGATCAATGCCCTAACCGTGCAGATGGAGGAAACCCGGGCTAAGGTCTCCTCTGTTGGGGATGTTGAATCGATGCGGAACGAAGTGGCTTCGTCCCGTGCTGAGATCACGACTTTGCAGTCGGAGATCGGTATGTTGAAGAGGGCGGTTGGCTCTTCCAACACACAGACCGCTCAGAAATCTTCGAGAGGCAAAGTTAAAATCCCAGAGCCGAAACCGTATCAAGGGAGTAGGAGTTCGAAGGATTTGGAAAACTTCTTATGGGATGTCGAACAGTACTTCAAGGCTGTTGACATTCCAGAAGGAGAGAAGGTATCTATTGCATCCATGTACCTTAGTGGGGATGCAAAGCTGTGGTGGAGAACGGTGCAATCAGACTCCACCAGACCCAGGGTTGACACTTGGGATGTGCTGAAGGAGGAATTGAAGAAACAATTCCTTCCCACGAATGTCTCGTGGAAAGTTCGGGACGCGTTGTGGAACTTGAAGCAGAACAAGAGCGTGCATGAGTACGTTGCTGAGTTCCAGGCCCTGATGTTGGATGTGAAGGAGATGTCCGAGGAGGACAGGCTCTACACTTTCATCCGTGGACTGCAGCCGTGGGCGCAGACGGAGTTGCGGAGACAGAATGTTCAAACCGTGTCTCAAGCACTCACTGCCGCCGAGAAGTTGATAGACTTCAAGTCCACGGGATCCAACGACAAAAAGAAGGAGAAGGGCAAGGACCAGAAGGGTGGATCGTTCGCGAAGAAGAAGAAAAAGAAGCAATCGGTGACAACAAACGAAACCGGTGGTGCTACTTCTTCTAAGGACAAGCAAGCCCCAAATCCAAAGAAGGACGGCTGCTTTAACTGCGGAGGACCACACTTGGCCCGAAATTGTCCCAGCAAAAAGAAGGACCAGAACGTTAGTGCCTTGGTCGCTGAAGATGATGGCTACCAGTACGAGACGCAGGACGCACGGGTCAACCCCATGCAGTTCGTGAATGCCATCACAGGTACTAATGGTCGTTCTACTTGTAATGGTTTGATGTATGTGCAGGTTACGTTAAATGGTAACCGGATACTTGCGATGGTGGATACGGGAGCATCGCACAGTTGCGTGACGGAACGTGTGGTAAAGCAGTTCCGGTTGAAGTTGAAGGACTTAGGCTTCAAGTTGAAGGCAGTCAACTCGGAAGCCAAGCCCGTATTGGGTGTAGCAACGGTGGAATTGGAGTTGGGGCCATGGAAGGGATGGTGCAGCCTGATGGCCAGTCAAATGGATGACTTTGACTTGATCCTTGGCAAGGACTTCATGGTTGCGAACAGGATCTACCCGATTCCCCACTTGGATGGCGTCATGGTGGACGACGACCAGAATCCAGGCTTTGTTGCTGCAGTAAGGTTGCCAAAGCAGAAGGGCAACCCACGAAATAACATGGTGTCGGCTGTACAGATCAAGTCCAGCCTTAGGCGCGGCGAAGTGGTGTATCTTGCTGCGTTGGTAGAGATGAAGCCCAACATGTACCAGGAGGTACCCGATGCCGTGGCTCATGTGTTGGAGGAGTTCGCAGACTTGATGCCTGCGGAGTTGCCGAGGCGGCTACCTCCCAGACGTGCCGTGGAGCACCGAATTGAATTGGTGCCAGGAGCCCAACCCCCTGCCCAGGCTCCTTATCGCATGTCCCCAATGGAGTTGGCGGAGCTGAGACGCCAACTTAACGATTTGCTAGAGGGCCAGGCGTTGAGGCCGTCGAAGGCTCCGTACGGTGCCCCAGCGTTGTTCCAGAAGAAGGCAGATGGAACACTTAGATTTTGCGTGGATTATCGTGCCTTGAACAAGATCACGATCAGGAACAGGTATCCGATCCTAAACACCTTTGACTTGTTCGACAGGCTGGCAAGGGGCCGATTCTTCACCAAGATTGACTTGCGGTCGGGATACTGGCAAGTCCGGATAGCCCCAGGAGATGAGGAGAAAACGACGGTGGTGACAAGGTATGGTTCCTTTGAATTTCTTGTCATGCCGTTCGGCTTGACGAATGCACCTGCTACGTTTTGTAGACTGATGAACGATGTCTTGTATGAATATCTTGACAAGTTTGTTATAGTGTACCTAGATGACATTGTTGTGTATTCGGAGTCCCTAGAAGAGCATGTAGGGCACTTGAGAGACGTATTCCGCAAGTTGAGGGAATATGAGCTCTATGTAAAGAAGGAAAAGTGTGAGTTTGGCAAGGAGCAGATCACTTTTCTTGGCCATGTGGTGAGCAATGGCCGGATCCAGATGGATCGCAAGAAGGTCGAGGCAATTCTCGACTGGCCCGCACCCCAGAAGGTCGCTGAACTAAGGTCGTTCCTTGGGCTGGCAAACTATTACCGGTGCTTCATCCAAGGATACTCGACGATTGTAGCACCTCTGACCGACCTACTGAAGAAGGATAGGCCGTGGATGTGGGATTATGAATGCGAGGATGCATTCAGAATGTTGAAGGAAGCAGTCACTTCTGAACCTGTGTTGCAACTTCCGGAGTTCACAAAGACCTTCGAAGTGCACACCGACGCTTCCGACCGTGCAATTGGAGGAGTGCTGATGCAAGACAAGCACCCAATTGCGTTTGAAAGCCGAAAGCTGAAGGAGTGTGAGCAGAGATACAGCACGCACGAGAAAGAGATGACGGCCGTAGTGCATTGCCTGGAGATCTGGAAGCACTACCTGTTGGGAACCAAGTTCGTGGTGGTGACCAACAATGTGGCCAATACGTACTTCAAAACGTAGAAAAAGCTGACCCCAAAGCAGGCTCGTTGGCAGGAGTTTCTGGCCGAGTTCGACTTTGACTGGCTGCACAAGCCAGGAAGGGAGAACGCGGTTGCCGACGCGCTTAGCCGAAAGCATGCCGAAGAGTACGTCGCGGCCCTTAGCGCTGTGGAAACGGACTTCCGGGACAAGATTAAGACGGAGTCCCCGAACGATCCAGTGTACCAGACCCTGATCGCTCAAGTTCGTGAGGGCAAAGTTCGTCGTTATTGGCTTGAAGACGACTTACTTTTTGCCAAAAATGGTAGAGCTTATGTCTCGGCAGGAGGGGGACTTAGGCGACAGTTGCTGCGAGAGACCCATGACACTCCTTGGGCTGGTCATCCCGGAGTGGAGCGAATGAGGGCCTTGCGGTCGCGGAGCTTCTACTGGCCAAAGATGGAGGCAGATATTGAGGCATACGTGAAAACATGTCTTGTGTGCCAACAAGACAAGGTGGAAAGGAAGAAGGAGCCAGGCTTGTTGCAGCCTTTGCCAATCCCTGATCGACCGTGGCAATCGATCTCAATGGATTTCATCTCGGGATTTCCTAAGGTTGATGGTATGGCTTCTGTTTTTGCAATCGTAGATCGATTTTCTAAGTATGCTATCTTTATCGGTGCGCCGAAGGTGTGCCCGGCTGATATTGCCGCTGAGATGTTTTTCAGAAATGTTGTGAAGTACTTCGATTTACCCGAAAACATCATAAGTGACAGGGATACCAGATTCACGAGGAGATTCTGGACCGTGTTGTTCGGATTGCTGGGATCCGAACTTAAGTTCTCTACTGCCGCACATCCGCAGACCGACGGGCAAACGGAGAGGATCAATGCCTTGCTGGAGGAGTACCTAAGGCATTACGTGACGGCAAGTCAAAAGAATTGGGTGGAGTTGCTGGATGCCGCGCAGTTTTGCTACAATCTGCACAAGTCATCCGCAACCAAGCTGAGTCCGTTCGAGTTGGTAAACGGGCAACAACCTCTGACTCCGCACGAGGTTGTACTTCGAAGCGGGAGTCATTGCCCAGCCGCGCACCGGTTTGCTCGTGGCAAGCAGGAACTGGTGGACGAAGCAAGGGATAGCTTGCTGGTGGCGCAACAACGCATGAAGAAGTATGCGGACCAACATAGACGGGACTTGGAGTTCCAGGTGGGAGATCAAGTGATGCTGAAATTGACTCCCCAAATTTGGAAGAAAGTGAGCAGCAAAACCGTCCATCGTGGGCTCATTCCGAAGTACGATGGACCGTTTGAGGTAATTAAGAAGGTGGGTCGTGTAGCCTATCGGTTGAAGTTCCCTGACCTACTGAAGATCCACCCGACCTTCCATGTGAGCTTCTTGAAACCCTTCAACCAGGACGAGATGGATGAGGGACGGAGGCAATCAAAACGTGCTCCGCCGGTGATCCGCAAGCAATTCCAGAAAGAAGTGGAAGCTGTGCTGGACCACAGGACAATGGGGCAGAGCAAAAAGAACAAACGGACAGACTATCTGATCCAATGGAAGGGCGAGACCGAGTTGGATGCTACTTGGGAGCGGGACGTGACCTTGTGGCAGTTCGAAGACAAAGTTGCTGAGTACCTGAGGAAGGTGCGGAAGCAAGCCAGGTTGACGAGGGCGTCAACCTCTTCAAGTGGGGGTAGTTTGTTAGCCCCTTAGGGCGCGGTCCAGGCGGAACGCGCGCGGCCGTGGCCAAGTTCGGCCAAGCCATGGCCTAGGTGGGAAGGCCGAAGGTGACCCTTGTTGGAAATGAGTAGACAAGTGGTTGACGATGTTTTCCTAGCCTAAGTATGGGCTGGGGAAAGTTCCAGGGGCATCAGGTGCCTCTGGGTTAGTTGGGGACAGAGGGGTGCCTCTACTAACGGTTGGAAGTTTTCCCTTAAGACACCTATATAGAGGGATAACTGTAACTAAGCCAAGTCAAGGCCAAGGGCCGTGGGCCAAGGCCACGGATTGACTATGGCTCAGTGAGATGTCTGGGTGGTTCCAAGGGCAAGGAACCACGGTGCCTAAGGTTGCTAAGTGTTGGAGCAAGCTGGGCGCGGAACGGTGCCGATGGCGGGAAACGGGGGCGGGCAGGATTGCTGGACGGTTGCTGGTGCGCGCCCAAGAAGAACGTTGGGCGGTTGCCAACCGTTGTGGGCGGTTGCTGGGAGTTGCTGGCGGTTACCAGCAACTCAGCCTTGTTCCTAGCCGGTTCCTAGTTTCGTGGACGTCAGTTAAAGACTAGCAGTTGGGTCTTTTGTCAATCGTAAACAAGCCTATAAATATTGGGCTAGGCAGAGACTAAAGGCAGGGAATCTCAGATTGTGAGAATCACCTTTAGATGTTCTTCACGCCAAGTGTTTGTAGAAAGTCCTTGTGATCATTGTGAAGAAATACAGGGTTGGCCGTGTTGGCTGTAAGTTGTGCGTGTGATCCTTTACTTTGCCTAAGTGTTTTGTGTTCTAAATACTTGAGGGAAAGTGTGTGTCGCGTAGGCTGACTGGTAGAGGGACTTACCAGTGCCATCACGTGGTTGGTTTAATTGAGGGAGTTAAACACCTCGTGACCCCAAAAATCACACTTACTGAACTTGGCGTACAATTGATGCTCCCTTAGGGTCTGCAACACCACTCTCAAATGCTGCTCATGCTCCTCGCGTGTTTTGGAGTAGACCAAAATGTCATCGATAAAAATAACGACAAATCGGTCTAAATATGGCTTAGAAACCCTATGCATAAGGTCCATGAAGGCGGCAGGAGCATTGGTCAGTCCGAAGGGCATAACTGCAAACTCGTAATGTCCATATCTCGAGTTGAAGGCGGTTTTCGGAATGTCCTCCCTCCTAATCAATAACTGGTAGTATCCTTGCCAGAGGTCCAGTTTTGAGAAGACCACTGCTCCTTGCAGCTGGTCGAACAACTCATCAATGTGGGGCAATGGATATTTATTCTTAACCGTAACATTGTTCAGGCTCTGGTAATTAATACATATCTTCAAGCTTCCGTCCTTTTTCTTCACAAACAGGACAGGAGCTCCCCAAGGAGACCCGCTCTCTTGAATGAATCCCCATTCCAGAAGGTCTTGCAATTGTAACTTTAGCTCCTTGAGCTCTGCAGGGGCCATTCGGTATGGTGTTTTGGAGATAGGTGAGGTTCCAGGTAGCAGGTCTATCTTGAATTCTATTTCCCTTTCCGGAGGTAGGCTACTAATTCATCAGAGAATACATCCGAAAATTCCCTCACTACAGCCACGTCCTCCACCTTTAACTTATTCGTAAGGGTGTTAATCAAAAAGGCTAAAAATCCTTGCGCCCCTTTACTTAGCAGTTTTCTAGCCCTAATGCCCGAAATCAAAGGAGATGAGGCTAGCCTACCCCTTATGTCCAACCTTAAGGTTGCCTCACCAGGGATGCGGAATTCTACCACTTTCGTTTTACAATCCAGTTGGGCATTATACTTGGCTAGCCAGTCCATACCCAAGATCACATCATACCCCTTAATGACCAAGTTTATCAAGTCCCCTAACAATCTCTTCTCTCCTACCCACACTTCACAATCCTTATAAACCATACTAGTAATCAAACGTTGATTCCCCGTAGGTGTACTAATTTCGAGGTCGTATGGTAAACTAGCAGGTTTTATATCGATACCACACATGAAATCAGAGTTAACAAAGGAATGAGTGGCACCAGGATCAATTAAAACTTTGCCAAAACGGTGGAAAATATGGATCGTACCTTCTACGACCTCTGACGAATCTGGGACCTGATGGGGCTCTAAGGAATACACTCTAGCTGGCACCATAGGTTTGGACCCATCTCCTTTAGTTGGTCCAGCATTGGTCCTCAGCGGTGGTTGACTCCCCTTTCCGTCTTGTTTTAGGACCGGGCAAGTAGCCAACTGGTGATCTGCGCTTTCACATCGCAGAAATTTGCCCCCTTCCTCCAGCAGTTATCTTCTGTGTGGTTTGGCTTTCCATAATGTCCACAGGGACCGCGAGGTGCTGAAACTGAGCCTCCCTGAAAATTTCCTCTTTGCCCTCGCCTAACTTGGCCACCCCTAAACGAAGTCCCTCTGCCTGAACCCGACTGTCGTCCACCTCCCATTCCTCGTCCAAACTTGGAGGGGGTACTCTTCTTACCCTGTCTTGAGCTACTCCCAGGAAAGCCACGTTTCTTCGCCTGGAAGCTCCGGACTTGCAACCTCGCACTCTCTACCCGTTGAGCCTTCTCCACGACCTCGCTAAAAGCATTGATTTGAGCCACCGCGAGGTCCTTTTGGATTTCAACATTCAAGCCCTAGATAAAGCGCCTGATTCGCCATTGTTCAGTCATGATTAGCTCAGGCGCAAATTTGGACAGGCGGGTAAATTGACTCTCGTATTCCACCACAGATTGAGCCCCTTGGCGAAATCGGATGAACTCGTCTTCTTTCCTCTCCTGAACTAGAGGAGGGAAAAACTTCGCGTTGAATTCCCTTATGAAATTTATCCAAGTCCTGGGCGTTTGTTCCCATTCCCATTTTTGCAGTATTACGTTCCACCAGGAGCGGGCCGCCCCTTCTAGCTAGAAAACGGCAAAAGTCACCTGCCGTTCGTCAGTGTAGTGCAAAGCCGCAAAAATATTGACCATCTTCTCAAGCCACCTTTCGGCGACATCCGGGTCGGGCCTCCCAATGAACTTGGGTAGAGCAAACTTTTGGAATCGTTCGAGAGCTCTGTCTTCACTCTCGATGTGGTTGCCAGGGTTTCCAGGATTAGGGTGTTGGTTTTGGCCCTGTTGCTGCACCACTTGTGCTAGCAAGTTGGTCATTTGCTGCATAGCGGCAGCGATTTGCACGTTAGGGTCAGGATTAGGTCCAGAAGAGGTTTCCCCACTACCCCTGTCCGGTGTGGGTTGTCTATTTCCGCGCCCACGTCCCCGTCCACTCCGTGTACCTTCCATGAACTCTATTTGATCTAGGCAAATGTACTAAACCAATATAATAACAATGTATGTAAGTAAAACCCAAAAACTTTTACAAACATATATATACATTCCAAACAATGCACACAACACACATATCAACAACCAAGCAAGTCAAGTACAGGCAAGTCAAGTACAAACATAGACGATCCCCCGAGGGAATGGCCTCATCAAAAGAAATATACACGTAGCTAATCTAGACGTACAAAACGATTAGCTAAGGCTCTTTTCCCTATCCGCCCTATATACAAAACAAAACTATCCCAAAAGACACTAAGCATCATGACCTAGTCCGTCGACGGGCTAGTAGATCCACCCGACGGAGTGGATCCAACTCCAACCTCAGGGCTAGTAGATCCACCCGACGGGGTGGATCCAACTCCAGCCTCAGGCCCCGCACATGAGTCCTCGTCACTCACGCCCTCGACCACGTATGTGCATAGGTTCAGGATCGATGCAGCTCGAACCTTAACCTTGCGAGCTCGCTTCGTCTCGCGCTCACGGGTTTCCCAAAGCTGGGTGCACAGGTCATCCACCCGATCCTCAACCTTAAGTACATCGTACTCCAGCCCCTTAATGCGCTCGGCCTATTTCTCATTGGTCGCCCTAAGCTGGGTCACCTCGGTCTCCAACCTAGCGTTATCTTGATCTAATTCCTTACGCTCCTCCGCCACGGCCAATACTAATGCGTTAGAATAGGCATACGTGTGTCGACACTCGCAACGTCGGAGGCGATTAGCCGGGCTCCAACGAACAACGGCCCCTCCTGGCCGAATCTGGTATGGGATCACCGGAAGCATCTCAGGGGGTAACTTTCCAGCAGGGGGACTACTAGGCTCACCATGACCGTCCATCCTACACCAAAAGAAGAAATAAGTATAATAATCTTAAAGGACGTAATCAAAATAATCCTCAAATCAAGCATTTCTAATACACCCAAGCCAATTCAAACCTAGGCTCTGATACCACCTGTGACAGCCCCACCTTCCTTTAAGGCGAACCAAAGGGGTTAGCGGACTGCCTGCCCAACTCTCGCCAGGACTAACGGTGCAGTTTAAAACGATCTAATACGTTCCGGAACATACAAACGCGCGTAAACAAGTCAAAATCACAAAATAAAAAAAAAAAGAAAAACGGAGCCGGTCATGAATAGTACCGGCTACGTCAAAATCCGGCCAAACATCACGCATCTTGAAATTCAGCATTTACAACCCAAAATGGCATACAAAATTATCCCATAAGTTTATACATATACGGTTTGCCAAATCAAAAGAGAAATCGGACCCAAAAGTACATTTAGGGTTTCAATCAAGGAGCTATACAAAAGATATATACAACTAGCTCAATTCGGCAACCGACTATCAAATCCAACCCAAAAGTATTTATTTTCCTGTAAGGAAAACAAAAGGAACAGAGTGAGCTTACGCCCAGTGGTATACTATCACATCAGCAACCAAGTCACATAGGTATAAAGCGGTCAAAAGAAATAAATCAAGAGCACACATTAACAAGATGGTAAAAGGATACGAACGGCTCTCAAGAGCCCCTTTCCTCGCTTATATACTTGATCGAACTTTATTGACCCTCTGTCAATGTTTAAAGGTAACCAACCGTAGACTCCACTTTACTCCCATTCCTTCCACCCAACATACCCCTACCGGGCCCAAGAAATAACACCAAAAATCATCACTTCAACTACCACAAGTCACAAATTTAACTTCATTAGGTGGAGGAGAGGGGTTCCTTCACTACTCACCTTAGTAAAACAAGAGAGAGAGCAACTTGTCACCTTAGCTTTCCAAACAACTCCACCAAACACCTCACAAATCACTCACTTAAAGGTTTCTATGAAACAAAAGCAAGATTAAGTGGTTGATTAGTTAAATTTGAGCAAGATGGAGGCAAGAATTTGAAGAGTTTTCTTTCTTTCTTTCTTGGAGGAGAGGGCCGGCTATGAAGAGCAAATTTTGAGTGAATTTTTGGTCAATTTTTGAGTTATTTTAACCAAATGGTAAAAGTGTGAATAGTAGTCAAAAAGTGCAACCAATGTCCAAGTGACACTTGTCACTCTATTAATGCATCTCTATCCCTTTGTTCCCTCTCACATCAATCCACATAGCAACCTCTAATTATCTCACAACATTTGATAATTTAAACCCAGTATCCGAAACTTAACCTAGTTGGCCGAATTTTTCTGAACTTTTCGCCCTAGTGGGTCCCACGTCCGGTATACGCTCTTAATTTCTCAAAATCTAACCGATACTAGAAAAATCATCTAAAAACTATATTTACTCATAAAAATTATCATGAAAATTTTTCTAATAAATAAAATGCAGAAAACATGCCATTAACGATAAAAACCCTAGAAAATGAAAAAAAATTACGGGTTCTCACAACGGTAGTCTAAATAATAAAGGAATTTGAAAATCATTAGTAATTGACAATCTTCTCTATGCATTCAACCCTAAATATCTTATACTCAATCACGGCTCATATACTTGTAAAAAATCACGTGTGGAGTATTTAGGATGTTATAAATATAAAACTTAACTATGGAATGAGCTTAATTGTTATATGTATACCCCGCGCGTCAGCTAGCTTCCAAAACTTGTGTGAAAGTGTCCTTTAAAGGCATGTTGATGTTCGTCTAGTGATGCCCCCAATGAAAAGAAGGCATTCCGATTGTCAATGTAAGGCCTATTTCCATTTTCATATCCTATAACTACTTACTTCCTTGCATGAGCACGTCTAGCTTTTCCCAACAGTTGCACATTGGACTGCATCATCGAGTTATCTATTGAGTCGAACAACCTAGAAGAGTGCATCAGAAACTTCCAAGCAAAGGTAGAGATTGGTGATTCACATATTCTAATGAATATGTTTTCGTTTAGCTGCCTTGGTGTAATTAGCCTGACATGGTTGTGATGCAGGAAATGGCTAATAAGTTTGAATGGACTCCTAAGATGGACAAGCACTTCCTTGATGCTTATATCATCTTCAAGGTGTCTAAAAAATAGGACAAACCTAGAACACTCAAATGAAATTATGGCTAGATAGTTGGCCATTTACATGACAACCATAGACATCAAGTGACTGCAACTCAATGCCAATCAAGGCTCTACCAACTCAAAAAAATGGCAATTATTTTGCTAGTTTTGTGGGCTGTCTAACCAGGCTAAGACTGGTATCGGATGGGAAGAGGACACCAAACATTTCACTGCTAGTGCTGAGCAATAGCTGGCCTTGGAAGTGGTGAGTGTCGACCTTTTTCCTACTAGACTAGAAGACAAAAACATGCATCCCCTTTCTCCATTGCTTTATCAATTCTTCTTTGCAGCACAATATTAGGTCCAAAGGTAGTTTATTGGGATTGGAGTTCAGGTCCACTAATGCAAGCTTCTTTTGTTTTATGAAGTGTATTTTGCATGTCAAAAAACTCCATGCTGTATTATCAAATGATGGATTTACAAATTGTAGTCGAAGTCTACTAAATAGCCCAGTACAATGATATATTAGCAATTTCACCCATAGTAAACCTTGTTATTGTTGTTGATCATGCACTATTGTTGCAGTTTTCTTGTTTGTTTTCTTTTTAAGTAGCAAAATCTGTACCCCAAGTTATTTTCTTTTTTTGTAGCCTATATATAGATTTGTCTTTCTTGATAAAAACATGTTGATATTTTCCTTTCACTAATTTTCCAATTATGTAAGTTGAAACGCCATAATAAGGGTCTTGATTTCGAGATGATTAGTCATAAAGGCTTTAGTTTTGTAATGTATAGTGTAACTGTATCTTTTGTGATGCTTTGGTGAAGGATCATGCAAAATACGAATTGATTAAAAACTTGCTTCTTATTGTGATGGGTTACAGGGTCAGGTCTTGCAACCTTAATAACCAGATAGAAACATTAGCAAATGTGACCCTTCCTAAACTATGAAATGGGGAAAATTTTTGGCAATCACTAGCCAAGTACTTGTTTATGGTGGGAACTGGAGGAAATGATTACACAATTAATCATACTACATTGTGATTAAAGCAAATGCTGGATAAATAAAAACTTAAACAAGACACGTAAGGGTCCCAGTAATAGAGCAAAACCTCATTTGAGTAAAAGATGAAGACGTAAGATTACAACTATGGTGATTTCATGATTACTTGCCAACAAAATGCAATCCCTTCTTCTTTGTCTTCAAATTTATGTATAGCTAACGAAAAAAAAATACTTTATGTTCATTTAAACAACCCATATAAATATGTGTGTATATCGATAAGAAATTTATATCCATTTTTTTTATTTAGCTATCACTTTAAAATGCTTCTTGATTAGTTTCTTGATTTTGAGCAAAGAGGATGAGGGCACCGCTGAAATATACATATATATATTTGTTATGTTAATGCGACAGGTAACAAGTTTTTGGCCTTACAAGATATGTTATCAATCCTGGGTTATCTTAAGAAATATCATCGAAATTCTTTGTTACACACTTGAAAAATTCTGCCTATGTATTGGCGTGGAGGGATGCAATACTATTGTCTTAAAATATGCCTAAGACTTAATTTAATTTGCTTTTTAGTTTCAAGCACTATTTGATTGCCTTTTAATATAAACAATTTCTCATGACGCTTGATTCATTCTTGCTTTTGTCCTTTTTACTTGACTTATGGCTAGACCAACAAGAACTTTGCTAAATTCACTATACCCCTTTGCTGTGGCCTGTACGAGTGGTTTACCACTATCATGCTAACTGAGACAACCACAGGAATTTGAGTACAGTCAACTAGCTAGCCAATTGCTCTCGAATAGCACCCTATTGACCACGCTACCTCTAGGAGGAGTCAAAAAAGCAATGGTAAAGCCTTATCTTCATCCCAGATTCCCTCTGGCAACTATCCTTGGGAAGAATAGGATGTGTACTATGCCCCATAGATCTCGGGAGTGGTAATTAATAAGTAGCTAGCAAGTGATTTGATGAACTTCGATAAGTGAGAGAGTTCCAAAGGGACCAAATCGACTAGATCCTCTGTGGATAGGATCGAAGATGCATTAAGCAAGATTAGCAACTTCTCTGAGATGGTTCTCATCAACTAATAATGCTAGATGGACAAAGGCGAGATGTGCAAAGTTGAGCACTATCAAAATATTGTCCAGGCCATGGAAATCCCGACGATTGGAAGCTAGAAATAAATTCCTATCATGCTAAAGATTTTAACATAGAACAATGCATTCTCTTCCTTTGGTACGATGAAGCTAAACGGTAAGCATATGTCTCGAGGCATATGAGGAAAAATGGCGAGACCTAAATACTAGTGAGCATCGAGCATCATGTGGCCCTTAGACTATTGGGGGTTCAGTTGTCAGGATTTGATGTTACTGTTGGTTGGTGTTCTTCTTTTTTCCTACTGACTGTACTTCTACTTTATGGGAAATGGGCGGAGCATTTTCCTACTTTTGCTCCTGCCTCAGCCAAGTATTAATTATTAGCTATTCATTTACGTATAATGACTTCTTGATGTAACTATTTAACCACCCCAAATTTGGGGTGTAGGAAGACTAACATGTGAGTTTGCTACTTAGCCCAAGGTGAATGCTATAAGATTGAAATTTGTTTATTTGGTATGATTGTTGCATAATATATGCCACAGTTGGCACTAGATTTTTGTTCCTTTTTCCCATCTGGTTGAAGACTTTTGGTTTTCTTTTTTTTTTTTTAAAAAAATTTTGTGTCAGGTGTCTCCCTGATTAGAATAGGTCCTCATACACCTCAATTCTTAGTTGCACCTGGCAAATATGGGTATGGACTGTTTATTTGGAGGTTTTTGTTGGGGTGAATATTTGAAGTGAGGAGCGGACTAAAATTAAGCTCCATAGGACCCATTTGCATACTACCAAAGTGAAGACTTTCATTTTTAATCATCTATTAGCAATTGTTTAGCCATTTTCCATTTTGTACATGGTTTTAGTTGGTTAGCTATCCTAGTGGTGTTAGAAACAAAAGTGGTTAAACACACAAATTCATTTAAAGTATAACTTTAGACATTTCGAAAATCATGCTAAACATGAAGACAAATGGAAATGCATTCATTTTCTTAAAAATCATAAGCATTTGTTTATGCAAAATACTTGTGGCAACTGGTAAATGTAAGACTATTCACATTGCACAAAAAACACTGGATAATCCACTGAAATTTGCATTTAATTTGATAATAATTTGTACTTTTGGTTCTATTTCATTTCAAGCAAATTGAAGAAAATCCTTTTACATAATTCCAAATCAAAAGCAACAGGCCAAACTTTTCCATAAAACTGACTAACTATCGCTTTATAATAGTGCTATTATGCTCCGAGTCTTAAAGGATGTGATTATGTGCCAAACTAATCATTCGTCTAATTGGCCATCACAAGTTCATAAGCATATGAGTTGTCAATTTTCTCGGGCTCGATTTTGCACAATTTCATGTTTGCTTTTACATACAACATAGGGACACAACGTGGAGGGCCATATGAGTTTCTGGCATCTTTTATTGGTTACCAATCCGAAAGATGATGTATAGAGAGGACATATTCGATGTCATTCTGATAATCAAAGCTTTTTCTCCTTCTCTCCCATCCTGGGCAATCATCTTGTGTAATGTCTACACTCCCAGTATCGATAAAAATAAACATTTGCTTACTTCCTTGCATTCTACGTTGATGGTTTCATGTTTGTTGTACTTATTCATTTATACTAATGTCATAGGACAATAGTGTGGAACAATTACTACAAAAATATTGCTTTATACCACACTCCCTGTCTGTGGGAAAAAGTAGCTCTAATCATGGTAAATAGTTTTTGCCACGACTTTACCATGGTTTTAGAGGCGTCGTAAATACAATCATCACAAACACTTTGCAACAATTTTGTGTTCGTGGCAAATACTTGTTGCCATAGAAATGCCACGGTTTTGGCTTTTGTCATTAAAGTATTGTGTTATATGTAATTGACTATTTACCATGACTTTTAACACGGTTTAAAACTGTTGCAACTAGTTTTTGCAATGAATTGTAACCACAATTTGAAAACCATTGAGACATATTAATGCCATGATTATCTCTACAGTTTTGCATTTGTGGAGAAAAATTTACCACAATTTTTAATCATAATTGTATCCGATTCTACAATTTTTTTTACAATAATATTATAAGCACAAATTTGAGATCCTTCATAGTCATTTGTGGCTTGGAAAAAATGTGATGACCCCACCTCTCCTTGAGACGTACCCAAGGGTTTGGTGGACCACCTGCCCAACTCTTGTCAGGACTCACTCACGCACCACGAAATTTATAAACAACAACCTCAATAATAAGAGCAATAACATAATAAGAGCAATAACAATTGCAACCTTAGATATATACAATCATGGACATCAAATACTCATACAATCTCTAAATACAGCCAAGGAATCAAGCTTACAAAATAAAACCAAGCAAGCTCGCTAGAGAGTTAAGGAGTGTTCACGCAAGCAACTAACAAAATTTAAATAAAAACTGTGAGAACCCGTATTTTTGCATTTTCTAGGTTTTATTATTTTTCATGACTTGTTTTCTGCATTTTCGTGCTTAGGAAAAATTTCTAGATAATTTTAAGGAGCATATATAATTTTTAGATGATTTTTCTAGTATCGAATAGTTTTTGAGAAATTAAGAGCGTATACCGGACGTGGGACCCACTAGTGCGAAAAGTTTGAAAAAATTCGGCCAACTAGGTTAAGTTTTGGATACCGGGTTTATTTTACCAGGTGCTATGAAATAATTAGAGATTGTTATATGGATTAGTATGGAGAGACAAAAAGATAAGATTAAAGCTTAGAGGTGCCAAGTGTCACAAACCCATTGGATGTTGAATTTGACCAAGACTTTTCTAACTTTACTAAAACCAATTTCGACCCAATTTTCCTCCCATTTTTTCTTGTCATGGCCGGCTGTTAAGAGGAGCAAAATAAGAGAGAAAAACTTCATTTTCTACTCCACTTTCTAGCTTCAATCTAGCTCAAGTTCAACCATCTAACCATTGAAACTTGCAATTTCTCCATAAAACATCTTCAAGTAGTGTTTGTGAGTTGTTGTGTGAAGTTTTTTGGAAAGTTAAGGTGACCAATTGCTCTCTCTCTCTCTCTCTTGTTTAAGGTGAGTTGTGAAGAACCACCCTCCTCCCTTAATTGATGCTTAAATCATGCTTAGTGGTAGTATGAGATGCAAGTTTATGGATTATTTCTTGATTTGTGGTTGTAGTGATGAAGTTTTATTATTTTTGGGGTTTTTTCTGTTTTAATATGAACATGACTGTGTGGCTATCTATGATGATTGGAAATGGTATGTAAAGGAGCTAGGAGGTGGAAAAAGTAGTTAATTGCAAGAAATTTTGGTTTTGGAAGAAAGTTGAAAACCTAGGGTTTCATTAAGGAACATTGTGCCCGAATTTTTAGCTCCTAGTTAGAGGTCGAATTGGCCTTAGCACAAAACATGTAAGTTGTAGAGAATGATGTTTTCTAGTTGCCTGTAAAATTTCAGCCCAATCTGAGCTCGGTAGCCTGAGATAAGTCGGAAATACCGAGACTGGTCTAGGAAGGGGTGCTGCGAACAGGGTTGCCTTTTCACCCAATTTGACCGTGACGTTTCACCCTGATCCTTACCGAATTAGATTTTGGCCGAAACATAAAAGTTGTAGCCAAGGATATAAAATAGTTTCCTAAAAATTTTCAGCTTGATCCGACCACTGTAGCATGTAAAATGACTGAAATACCCTTGACTGTTTTTGAAACCTGTTTCGCGCCCAGATTTCTGTTTTCGTGTAGTCTTCCATTTTTGACCATGAAAAGGCACGATTTGGCCTTTGAGGTCTTCTGATGAAATTTATCCCTGTTTCTTAGCTTTCAGCTGGTTTTGGAATTTCTGGATTTGGACTTGGAGAGCCTGAGTTATGAGGTTTCCGCTGGAATGCGTTTTGGTGAATCTGTTTTACATTTTTGATGTAGTATCTTGCATTTTTGACCTGTTTGCACTCAAAATGGGGTTGAGTGACCTTCTGTGATGTTATAAACCTATTTCTTAGCTTCGAAATGGTGGGTCTTGTACCCTCATCCGATAATCGTAGTGCCTTTGGTGCCATTACCGCAAAATGAGGTCAAAAAACTGTTTTCAGGGCTAAAGCTAATTCCATTTCCGGATTTTTCTGGTTTCCTCTAATGCTTATATATGCTTATGGAACCCTATTGTGATCGTGTTGGCATTGGTTTATGACTTGTAATCGAGTCTTCTTGTGCTTATTGGAATATTCTAGGGCTTGACTTTTATTTCCGATCATTTTCCTAGCTAACTTTTGTACTTGGATAACCTTGAGCCTATTGAACGGCTGTGGTGATGAATGTATATTGAGTATGACTTTGGGAGTTGATTGAGAAAAATAATGAAGCCGTGATGGCTGGAAAAGTAAGAAATTTAGGGGAAGTGCTGTCCAATTTTCTAGGCCGATTGGTTCTTTTAAGTTTGAATTGGCTTGTGATAGAAATGAAGGGCTTTTGGGTTGTTGAACCTAGGTCTTCATGTTACCTTTTTGTTCCCAAAAATCATGTTTTGTACCCTTGCATTAGTAATTATTTGGCGAGACATACGACTAGTAGTCGAGCCCCACATGTGCATTTTGTTTACTCGATTCTGGATATGAAACCTTCAATTGGTTTACTTTGATTATTTTAGGGTTTCTTGGCGATTAAAGCCAATCCGAAGTGAAAACTTTTGAGGTATCTGTACTTGAAACGGTGAGTGTACCACTCCCCTCCATTGCTGTTTAACTTGATTCCTGCTCTGCAATCTGTTTAATTTGTTTGAGACGAGGGTGTACTTTATCACACTCGTTCTCTTGTCTGTTCATATGCCAATTTTGGTGTCAATCTGAATCTGTATCTGTATCTGATATCTATCTCTGTATCTGTATCTGTATCTGTATCTGTTCGGACGTCGTTTGGAAACTTGTAACCAACGACCTTTCTGTGACCTATGAGCTCAAATCCTGTGGCTAAGTCATTCAAGTCGGGCCGGCAAGGGCCTGGACGATTGGATAACGAACCACGGTAGTCTGTTTTGGGATCTTTGGGTATTGAGACCCTTGATTCCGGTATACTTGAGTATTACCATTTCTGTTTCTGTTGAGGTGAGCGGGCCCAGTAAAGGGGTGTTTGGTGGAAGGAATTTGGTGTAAAGTGGGGTCTACGGACGCATTGGTTCTATATACGTTGACGAAGAGTCAACCGGCTTGGATCAAGTACTGCACTGGAAAGCTGGCTCCTGAGAGCCACCTGTATCCTTCCTATTTGAGTTCTTGTGTTTACCTGTCTTACTTTATAGCGAGCATGTGTATCTGATTTGTATAACGTGAAATGCCATGATTTTTCTGCTACATGTTTGGTACCTCATTGGGCATAAGCTCACCCCCTCCTCGTTATCTTTGTTTTCCTTACAGGAACCTCTTTTGGAAATCATGATTTTGAGAAGTGAGTTGAGCTAGTTAGATAATCTTTTATTCTTTTGTATAGCTCCTCGAGAGTGAGCAAACTCTAAATGTATTTCGTTTCACTGGGTCCATTTGAATTGTAAACCTAGCGACATGTATATATGAAAGTGTTTTCCCCATGTGATTTTGGTAAGTTACTTTTAAGCTGAGCGGTCTTCAATCGTTCAATTCTTTTGGGTCCTATCTCGCGTAATATCGGATTTGTGTGATTCGACTCCGTAGTCCTAGCGAGAGCTGGGCAGGCGGTCCGCTGAACCCTTTGGTTCGCCTTAGGGTGAGGTAGGGCTATCACAGAATTAGCTTTGGGTTAAAACATGAAAGTTGTAGAGGATGGTATTTTAGAGTTGCCTACAAAATTTCAGGCCAATCGGAGTAGCGTAGCTTATGAAAAGACTGAAATACCCCTGCTGCCCTGTTTCTACCCGAACATGCTAATTCGCTTCTGTAATTGGTTAATTTGATTGGGAATACTTCTGATTTGGTTGTTGATGTCTTCTTAAGAAATGTAGCCTGGTGTCTTAGTTTTCTGATGGCTTTGGAATCACTTGATTTGGACTTAGATAGCCTGAATTACGGTTCATTAACCAGAATGCGGTTTGTTCACCTGTTTTTGCGGCTTGACCTAGTTGTACAATGAACCGGACTGAGTGACCTTCTGTAACATTGTATCCCTATCTGTTAGGTTCGAAACGGTGTATCTTGCACCTCCATCCGATAAATATAGTGTCAATGGTGCCAAAACCGCTAAATGATGTCAAAAACTATTTTTAGGGTTTAGAACTTAACTTCATTCCCGGATTTCCCTAGTTACTTTAGTACTTATACATTCTAATGGAACCTTACTTTGGTAGTATGCAGAACTGGTTTATGACTTGTAATCGAGTCTTATTGTGCTTGTTTGAATATTTTAGGGCGTGACGGTGATTAAAGACGCTCTTTGGACGAAAGTTTATGAAATTTCACTTGCTTGCCTGGTGAGTGTACTACTCAGTTGTTTGTTTACAATGTGGCTTTGCTATACTTGAACTTGATGCCTTGAGGGCCTATTTGCCATTGAAACTGATTAAAGTGAGGGTGTACTTGATCGCCCTCATCCCTTTTGGTACTATGTACGACTGTTTACTGTTTCACTGTGGTATTTAAATGATACCTGATATACTGGATTTGGTGTCGTTTGGACGAGTATCCAACGGCCATTACTGTTACTACTGAGCTCAACCCCATTGGTAGTCGATTGAATCGAGCCGGCGAGGACTTGGTCATGAAAATTGACGAGCCATGGGGACTGTTATATGGAATCTTGTAGTATGAGACTCTCGATTCCGGTATACTCGAGTATTACCAAATTTCTATTGTTTGGAGTTCGGGCCTGGTAGGGTTATGTTGGGTGGAAGGAATGGAAGTAAAGTGGAGCCTACTGTTGGTTACTTTGTAAACATTGACGGAGGGTCAACGAAGTCCGATCAAGTATATAAGCGAGGAAAGGGGCTCTTGAGAGCCGTCTGTATCCTTTTACCAACTCTATTGTTGGGTGTTTTTGATTTATTTCTTACTAGAGCAATTGGAATGAAAAGCTTTATGCTTATATGAACTTTGCTGCTTGAGTGATAGTATCTCACTCGGCGTAAGCTCACTCTATTCCTTTTGTTTTCCTTATAGGAATTTGAATACTTTTGGAATGGCTTGATAGTTGGTTGCCGAGTTGAGCTAGTTGTGAATACAGTAATGTGCATTCCATCTACATAATCAGATGTAATAATAAAAGCAAATAGACATGTAAAGCACATAGTTTCACATAGCACGTAGCACATAAGCATGCTTATCTAGATGCAGGAACCTAGAGAAAGCAATTAAACACATAGGCATAAACATGCAAATCACACAAGGCAAACAAACCCTAACTATTACATTAAGGGGGTCCCTACTACAATCTAAAAGGGGAAATGACATAAATAATTAAAATAAATACCTAACTATTACAAATTTGGCATTCAAGTGCCTTTCAAATGATCAAAATTGAATTAAAATAAATATACAAAACTAAGGCCGATAAATAAGTAAATAAAATAATAAATATAAAACACTTTCAATAGGCATGCAATTAAACACATAAAGTCACATAGGGCACGTAGGATCAAATAAAATGAGAAATAAGGGTTAGGGTGTACCTCCCTTGAATTGGGGTCCTAATGGAGTGAAATTACTTATTTACCCTCCAAAATAAATAAAAGAGTCAAGGCATCACTTTAATCAAGAAATAAGCACATGAAATGGGAATAAGCATGAAATCCAAGGTGTTTAAAAGGAAGGTGAACAACCCACGTAAAATTAAAACAAGTAATGACTTGATTGCAAAAACTAAAGAAATTTGAGGGGTCAATTTGATTGATTTTTCCAATTGTTTGGGCCATAGTAGAATTAGACAAGAAACAAGGGTTAAAGTGTAATTTTTGAAACTTGATTCATGCATGCAATCCCAAGCTTTCGGCCAACTGAAGCTACTTTGCTTCTACCATTTTGCAGCTTGTTAACAACCCAGAAAGATGGCCAAAGTTATAAACAAAACCCAAGCCTCATCAATTTCTCTACAACTATCATTGACATAAGATTGAGCATGCAAACAAGTTGAGGAAACCCAGCTTTGTGGGCTGTTACGGGACAAAGGAAAAGCAGCAAAAACATGAGAACGAAATGCAGCTTTCTTTCATTTCCTGTGTTTTTAATACAAGTATGCAAGTTCCTCTTCACTAAACATAACTAAAAACTGAACCAGACATCAAACTTTAATCTTAAACAATGAAATCACATAAATTCCATCATCCAAGCATGCAAACTTTTCAAGAATTTTCTGCAATTTTCTGGGTTTCATTATCAACATATAAATCTTGCAAATCACTTGCCATGCTAGGAAAAAACCTGCAACTTACTCCATTCAACAGTAAAACTCAACATCAAAACTACACCCACAACAAGAAATGGAGCAGCAGCAATCAAGGAAACATCAAAGCAAACTTGCTTGAAGTTTTACGTCATTTTTTTAGGCTTTTTCAATTACACTAAACCAGTTCATGACTCAAGCAAGAAGCCATGATACAATCCTATAAAAGACAGCCATTCCTACCCTCCAAAAAACCCAATCCAAACAGAACCCAGCTCTAGATCTATACATTCCAAAAGATTCTGAATAAAGAAAAATCAAAGCTGAGAACTTTCTGCAATTTTTCGGCTTCCATATGCGCAGGGAGACAATAAAACAAGTTCATCAAACCCCAACCAAGGTCCGGCAGTACAAAGGCATATGGACATCTACTAACTTCAAACCTAAAGCTTCAAGAAAACAGCCTAAGACCCAAATCATAAGAACAAACAAGATACTAAGAACAACACTTGCAACCCACGGACCGCACTCATTCAGTTTCACAAGAGAAAGAAAGCACGAAAGCTAACAGCTTTTTGGTTCCTAAGTTTGCAACAAGAAGATTCTAAACACAGCTTTGATAGCAAACATGTTCATGGCATCCCTAGTCAAGCGACAAACAAAAACAAGAACGTCAGACAGGTCACAACTTCAGCAACCAAAGAAGGAAAAAAGATGATTTGCAGTCATCGTCCTCAAGCATCGACAAAACTTAGGAAAGGAAGAAAATCATGCATAAAAGGGTTCAGATCTCTTATAAAATTGTGTCAAACCAAGATTGAGAAGAATCCACGATTACCTGAGAGCACTTAGGCTGCTAAACAAACAGGAGAGGCTCCCAGAAATCAAACGGGTCTGGCAAACGAAATCCACGAACTGGGTCGCAGAAGATTCCAGCGCTGATGCAGGGGATGGTAGCCGAAGATCTATCCTTTTTCTTTTTCTAGTTTTCTTCCTTTCTGTTTTCCCGGCCGCCACCCTTACTCTCTATCTCACACTCTCGGTTTCTCCCTCGCTCAACCTCACTTTCTCCCTTTTTCTTTTCCGGCAGCTCTCCTATCTCACCCCCTAGCCGCCACTCACTTCTCGGTCTCCCTTTTGTCCAGTCCTCAATCCTCAGCCATCATTAGATTCTCCTCCACCTTGCCCGTAGCTCTTTTTTTCCTTTCTCCAGCTTTTGGTTTTCTCCTCTTCAACCGTTATTCCCAAAACCTTCTCAAGCTCTCTCCTAATACCCTAGCCGCCTACTCTCTTGCTTCATCCACCCCCCTTTGCATTGACTGCCCCTTTCCTTTTATATGCCAACTCAAATCCTTAAACCCTCACATCAATGGTGTTGATGAAAGATCAGTTTCTTGGGGATCTTTTGAGCCTTAGATGGTAGATTAGGGATAAGTTTGGGGATCAAATGTTGCTGCAAAATTCTGTCCTTTTTGTTTCATGCTTCTGCTTGCAATGTAATATGAAGAATGAGCTTGGATTCTGTGTGGCTCACGCAAGCGTGAGCTTGCTTTTTTTTTGTTTTTCCTTTTTTTTCTTTTTCTGAAATTTAGTATATAAGAAATACTTTTAACCTTAAATAAAATAAAATAAAATAAGAGACCCAAAACAAAATAAAATAAAATAAATAAATAAACTAAAAAACCTAAAATTGAACACATAAAGCTAAACTTAAATCAATTAAATGAACAAAGTTTAAAACAAAAAATTTGGTGTCTACACATACATGAAGTAGAGGGAAGTTGCTAGCCAAAATTACCTTAAACCTTATGCAAAGAGGCTGCCAAGGCCTTCCTCTTCCCAAATCACTCCACCAAAACCCTTAAACTTCCCTAGTAATCAACTTTTGTGGAGGAGTTTGCAATTTAATCGGTTGGAGCTCAAGATTTGGACAAGAATTTGAAGAACAAGATGAAGTTTTCTCTCTCTTTTCTTCCTCAAGAATTTCGGCCAGCAAGAGAAAGAAATGAAGAAAATTGGGTCAAAATTGGTGTTTAGTAAAGGTAAGGTTGGTCAAGTCAAACTACGAATTGGATCGCGACACGTGGCACTTCAAATGTTAAATCTCATCCTCTCGGCTTCCAATGGTTAATCTATCTAGCTAACCTCTAATTGTCTCCTAGCACCTTGTACAATAATATCACTTAACACAAAACTTCAACTAGTGGTCAAAAATATATCGCACTTACTGTACTAACGGGTCCCACATCTACAATGCACTTCAAATTTAACATGAACTAACTTATACTAGGAAAATGATTTAAACACTATACTCACTTATAAAAATCTCTAGAAAATTCATCTAATAAAGTAAAGTAAAGAAAATGCATGCGAAGACATAAAATGAATATAACCTAGTTTTCCGGGTTCTCACACAATCGATAATGACTTGCTAGTGTAGAATTTAAGGGGCAAAGATGTCCACCCAACTCCACTCCCTATACCCCATATCAGCAGCACCTTGTAGCCCCTTACACTGCCACTTTCTTCTCTTCTCCCTCCCTCTCCATCACTTTCCCCACCACCCTCTCTTCTTTCCCGACCACTTCTTCTCCTATCCAACCATTTTTCTTCCTTCTCAAACCCTTCCTCTTCCTCTCTTCTCTGCCCGACCACTTCTCTATTACGTGGACTTACATTGTAGAGAAAGACTCAAATGTTAACATATTTTAAATCAAGCATATTAAATTTTAATAGTTTTTAAAATTGATTTGTTATTTGATAATTATATTAGATTTGGTATCATAGTTGGTTTAGCATACAGAGTTGAGTCATGATTCAGTATTATAATTAGAATCGAATTTGTGGTTATGTTTCTATATTTAAGAACTTGGAGTCCTAAGTTTGTAGTCGAGTGAAATAAGTGAATTGAAATAGAATAGAGTATTTTGTTTCCCCCTTGCCTTTCTTGTTGTTTATTACTTGTAAAATTTTAATGTTACTTCTACTGCATGATTTTTTATGCTAACAAATGGTATCAGAACTCTAAATTTAAGAGTTTTGATTTTGGGGTGTCTGTGGTGCCTGGAAGGTGCTCAAAGTTTTTATAGAGGAGCTTGTACCATAGAAGGGTATAGAGGTTGTAACAAAGTACTCGTGTATTGAAGAATTGGACCATGAAAGTTGGTTTTGGAGTACTCATTCATTTATTCAAATTAGGGAAAAGTGACCCTAATTGGACAGAGGTGTAAAAAAGTGACCCTATTGAGATTATTGGTATTGTACAGTGATTAGGAAAAAAGGTCCTATCAAATTGTTAATTGTCACAACGCTATTTGAGCAAGTCTGAAGCCAAAAAAGCCAAGAAATTCAAGTAGCTAAGGAAAATTTTGTGAAAGTACATAAATTGTTTTGAAAAGAAGATTATGAAAGGCATGATTTATTAGTTGAAAGTTATGTGAATTGTTATTCAAGGAAACATCGTGGCTTTAATTGCAAATGGGTAATTATGGATCACTTTTTTGATCGACTAGAATTAGCAGCAAAGTTGTATACAAATAGTCCACTTCCATGTGTAAATATGCAGATAGGTATTAGTTGCAAATTAGAGTCGCAATTAAGTTAACAGAGGCTGCAATGGCAATGGCGTTTGAAGCTCGTAATCATATTGGAAGTGATAAAATCAAGAGTTCGATTTAAGGGAGGCATTGCTGAAATATTTTAAAGAGCAAAAAACCTATGCAACCCCCCTAAACTGTCATCGTTGTCTACTTTGGCCCCTAATCTATTTTTTTGCCTCCGACTGGCCCCTGAACAATCAAAAGTGTATAGTTTAAGGAGTTTTGGCCATTTTAAACATACATTCTACTGGAATCCAAGGGCAGTTTTATTCAACCATAATCAAAAGTATTGAGAACTTAAAAAAAAAGAATCAAGAGTATGAGTAGAAACCTTGAAAGGAGAAAATTCTTCATTTTTCTTGAACTCTTTATCAGATTTCTCTACAAAATTCCTAAATTTATTAATTTCATACATGAGTGGCCAAAGTTTCATCAGATTTTTCATGTCCCTCTGTGACGCCCCCACTTCTCCCAAGGGCGAACCCAAGGGTATCGGCGGAACGCCTGCCTAGCTCTCGCCAGGACTCGGTACTAATTCAATTTAAACTCAATAATAACCAATCGATACTAAATATCGAAGAGATAAAGGAAGACCAATTCCTTTATAAACGTTCAAGTCTTACATCATAATCTACCCAATTAGTTTACCTTCCCAAAATATACAGCTTCCAAAATCAAATTCTAAACAAATACATTCACAAATCTAATCAAATGAAGCATCAAATAAGCATCTCCAGAATTCCGCCCATTTCATCTCCTGTTAAGGAAAACAAATCTAACGGGATGAGCGGATGCTCGTGAGGCCAAGAAAACATGCAAGACAAGTAATTCAATAGCAATAGCACTTACACAATAGTGAAAACTATAACATTCAAGAAATTCACAATTTATAATAAACCTCCTTGAGTAGGATGTAGGAGTTCTCAGGAGCTAAATCTTTGTTTACTTTTCCTAAGTTCAATCCAATACCTTCTCGTGACGACACCCCATCATCCGAGTAGATAATTAAATTCATAGCACTTTACATATTCCATTTACGTTTCTGAGATGACTCGAGAGGCATTTCCCACCCAAATCGGTGTGGTATTTAATATCGCTCAGTTTATAGGTCTGAGACGATTCGAGAGATACCTCCCACCAAATCGGTGTGGTACTTGCTATCGTTCAGAGGTTGATGAAACACCGCTCCAATCGACTTAGAATGCTTAATTGATGAGCAACCCTAGGGGAAGACCCTCCTAGAACCTCCCAACCTTGTAATTATCAGAGTTGGATCGTTTCTCCCAATGGAAATTGAACTCGATTGTTCTCATAAACTAAAGACCTCTGACACACAAAGGCAATCAGCAACCTTAAGCAAATAATGATGGGTGAAGAGACACCACGATTAGGGAACAAGCTAATCGATAAAGTCAGATTTGAATCCTAAGCAATGAACTCAAGAATTCAAGAGTAAGTTCGATTAAGAACTTGAAGGAAAATTCCTCACGATTTCTGGTTGTAAAATATTCTGTCCTTTTACTCATACAAGAGGTGCCTTTTTATAGGCTAAAACTAGGGCAAAATCCGGCCCACATAAACCTGGAAGAAATTCGGTCCGCATAAAGAGCTTAAAGAGCCAGCTCTTTAAGGCTTTCCGATAAGGCCCATTAAGTAATAAAATACTCAACGCCTAACAACTACTAAACTAGACAGTCTTAAAACAACTACTAACTAATCTACCAAGTAGGAGATCATTCTTGCACTTCAAATGTACAAGTGAGCAAGGTAACTTCATGGTCCATCAATTCTTCAAACTTAGCCTGCTCCTTGCTTGTATGGTGAATAATCAAGGCTCTTAAAGCTTCCTTCACCTTCTTGGATTTTGATCTTGTCATCGGACCGTCAATGTTGTCCTTGACCCAAGGTTGAAGTGGTTGCGCACCCGTATTTGCATCATTCCCTCCCTCCTCGAAAGGATTCGTCCTCGAATCTTCAAAGTCTGTATCAAAGTCAAAAGGAGATAGGTCAGATACATTAAAAGATGCGCTTATGCCATACTCACTTGGAAGTTCCAATTTGTATGCATTGTCGTTGATCCTCTCTAGTATTCGAAAAGGTCCGTCGCCTCTTTGATGTAACTTGGTCCGTCGAGATGCTGGAAACCTTTCCTTTCTCATGTGCACCCAAACCCAATCACCGGGTTCGAATACAACATGTTTTCTACCCTTATTTGCATGTTGTGCATATTGCGCATTTTTCTTCTCAATTCAAGCTCGAACTCTCTCATGCAAGGTCCAAACAGCTTTTGCCTTTTTGACACCATCTGCGCTTAAGCACTCATTAACAGGAATAGGTGATAAATCTAGAGGGGTTAGCGGCTGAAACCCATAAACAATTTCAAAAGGGGAATGATTGGTAGTAGAATGAGTGGTTCGGTTATATGCAAACTCGGCAATAGGCAAACATTCTTCCCACTTCTTCAAGTTCTTTTGAACAATGGCTCGAAGTAGAGCACCAAGGGTTCGATTGGTCACCTCAGTCTGACCATCCGTTTGGGGATGACTAGAAGTAGAAAACAGCAACTTAGTTCCCAACTTTCCCCAAAGTGATTTCCAGAAATAGCTTAAGAATTTCACATCCCTATCACTTACAATAGTACGCGGTACTCCATGCAATCTAACCACATCCTTGAAGAATAAATCAGCAACATGGCGCGCATCATTTGTTTTCCTACAAGGGATAAAATGAGCCATTTTAGAAAATCTATCCACTACAACAAAGATACTATCCATACCTATAGAAGATCTTGGTAAACCAAGCACAAAATCCATGGATATGTCTGTCCAAGGAGCATGAGGTACGGGTAGAGGAGTATACAATCCATGAGGTTTACTCCTTGACTTTGCCTGCTTACACTTTAAACACTTATCACAAATGTTAGCAATGTCACGCCTCATTTTAGGCCAATAGAAATGCTCATGCAAAATGTCAAGAGTTTTATCAATACCGAAATGCCCCATCAACCCTCCGCCATGGGCTTCTCTAACAAGTAATTCCCTAAGTGAACAGTTGGGAATACATAGGCGATTTTCTTTGAACAAGAAACCTTCATGCCTATAAAACTTTTGAAATGCAGCATGTTCACAAGCTTGAAACACATTAGAAAAATCAGCATCATGTGCATACAAGTCTTTAATGTGCTCAAAACCAAGTAACTTAGTGCTCAGGTTAGTGATCAAAATATACCTTCTAGACAATGCATCCGCAATGACATTATCTTTTCCCTTCTTATACTTAATGATATATGGAAAGGAATCAATGAATGCAATCCATTTCGTATGTCTTTTATGCAACTTACCCTGCCCCTTAAGGAATTTAATTGATTCATGATCAGTATGTATCACAAATTCCTTAGGCATAAGATAATGCTGCCACACTTCAAGAGCACGCACAACAGCATACAATTCTTTATCATAAGTAGGGTAATTAAGAGCTCCCCCACTCAACTTCTCACTGAAATATGCCAAGGGCCTATTATTTTGATGTAAAACAGCCCCGATGCCAATCCCACTAGCATCACATTCAACTTCAAACATCAAATCAAAATTAGGCAAAGCAAGAATAGGTGCTGAAGTTAACAATTTTTTAAGCTTATTAAACGACTCTTCTTGCTCTTTTCCCCATTGAAACCCCACATTCTTTTTAACTATCTCATTCAAAGGTGCTGCAATAGTGCTAAAGTCTTTAACAAATCTCCTATAGAAGCTTGCAGGACCATGAAAAGACCTTACCTGAGACACATTGGTTGGAGTCGGCCACTCCATGATAGCCTTTACCTTGGCGGGATCAACACTTATGCCATTTGCACCAACAATATAACCAAGAAAGTTAACCTCAAGAGTGCAAAAGACACATTTTTCCAAGTTAGCAAATAACCTATTTTCACGCAAGGCACTTAAAACAAGTCGCAAATGCTCAACATGCTCTTCTAAAGACTTGCTAAAGATCAATATATCATCAAAATAAACAACAACGAACTTTTCAAGAAAATGCCTTAAAACATGGTTCATTAATCTCATGAAAGTACTTGGGGCGTTTGTTAAGCCGAAAGGCATCACAAGCCACTCATAAAGACCATACTTCGTTTTGAAAGCAGTTTTCCATTCGTCACCTTCCTTGATCCTTATTTGATGATAACCAGATCTTAAGTCAATTTTAGTGAAAATGATTGCTCCATGCAATTCTTCTAACATATCATCTAGCCTAGGAATGGGATGACGATACTTAACAGTAATTTTATTAATTGCACGACAATCTGTACACATTCTCCAAGTCCCTTCTTTCTTAGGTACTAAAATAACGGGAACTGCACAAGGACTAAGAGATTCACGAACCTGGTCCTTTTCAAGGAGGGAATCGACTTGCCTTTGGATTTCCTTTGTTTCCTCCGGATTTGCTCTATAGGCTGGTCGATTTGGTAGAATTGCTCCAGGAACAAAGTCGATTTGATGTTCAATACCTCGAAGTGGAGGTAATCCTTTCGGTAGTTCCTCCGGAAACACATCCTTGAATTCCTGCAAAAGAGAGTAGATTGCACTAGGAAGAGAATCGGTTATGCCTAGTGTGTAAAAAGAAGAATAATCAGTTTCCCTGTACAGAAGTACTACGAGAAGACTTTGTGCATTCAAAACCATATCTACCTCACGCACACTTGCATAGAAATTCCTTTTTTTCACCTTCAAGCTCTCGGCCTCACTGAGTTTTTTTCCACTCGAATTTCCTTTTTTACTCAACTCAGCCTCTACTTTCTTTTTCCCCTCATTCTCTCTCTCATTCGGCTTTTTCTTTGTTTCTTTCGGTTGCCTTTTCTCTCTCTCTTTTCTTAAATGCAATTGTTCTTCATACACTTGTGTAGGTGTTAATGGTGAAAGAGTGATTTTGAGGTTGTCCATAATGAACTTATATTTATTGGTAAGTCCAATATGATCAGCCTGTCTATCATACTCCCAAGGACGTCCCAACAAGACATGACTAGCTTGCATAGGAATTACATCACATAAAACTTGGTCCTTGTACCGACCAATAGAAAAAGCGATTAAAGCTTGTTTGGTCACCTTGACTTCCCCCCCATCATTTAACCAAGATAGTCTATAGGGTTTAGGGTGGTAAGTCCATGGAAGGTGTTTTTGCTCAACAAAGTCAGCAGCTACGCAATTAGTACAAGAGCCACTATCAATGATCATGAGACATACCTCATCTCCAATTTTGCATCTTGTATGAAAAATGTTGGTCCGTTGGAGATCATCTTCTTGAGCTTGTGCATTTAGCACTCTCATAGTCACCATAGTTCGAGCCACGGGGTCCTCTTCTATTTCAACCAGGTCATCATCCTTCCCCTCTTTTTCAAGCGGTGGCATGTCCGCATATTCCTCCTCCCCTTCGCTTTGCCACATTCCCTCTTCATTCATATACATGATGCTTCGGTTAGGGCATTGAACCATGAGGTGGCCAACTCCCTTGCATTTGAAACATGTCCTTGGCTGGTTGGTAGATGTATTTGCTCCTGGAAGAGTCGGCCGCGGGGTTGGTTTAGAAGAAGTTGCACTCGGATGGGACGGTTGTTCCATCCGCTTGTTTTCCCTCTCTCTATTACCTTGCCTTGGCCAAGCACTGGATGTTGGCAATTGATTTCTTTTCCAAGGGGTGGAAGAGGATGTAGTGATTCGGCCACTAGGTGTCTTTAGAGGTAAGGATTGCTTTTCCACCTTCTTTGCGTACGACACCATTTGTTGAAGTTCAAAGTGGTCTTGAAGCTCAACCTTCTTCCTAATTTCAGGATTTAATCCATTAAGGAACCTTGCCATGATTGCTTTCGGATCCTCTTGGACATTGGCCCTTATCATCGCTATCTCCATTTGTTTGTGGTACTCATCAACCGAATTAGAACCTTGAGTGAGTCGTTGGAGCCGATTGTACAAGTCCGTGGTATAATGGAAGGGTACAAATCGTTTCCTCATCACTTGCTTCATTTCAGCCCAAGTGTCAATTGGTGGTTCCCTAGTTCTCCTTCTTATGGCACATACTTGCTCCCACCAAATAGATGCATAATCTTCAAATTCAATAGCCGCAAGTTTTACCTTTTTCTCTTCGGAGTAGTTGTGGACTTCAAACACTTGCTCAACTCGCCTAACCCAATCCAAGTAAGCTTCAGGATCATTTTTTACATGAAAGGTAGGCATCTTAGTCTTGATGGAACCAAGATTGTCATCGGTTCTCCTAGGTCGGTCTCGACCTTCCCTCGCTTCCCTGTGGCTTTTCCTTGATCGGAATGAGGTGTTAGAATGATACCCCTCATCATCTGCATCATGCTCAACACTCTGAGCACTTGAAGCCCTATTGGGAATATCTCCAGTACCTCGCATCTCAATGGCAGCCAACCTGTCGGATAGTTGTGTCGTCACAAATTCTTGTCTCTCTACTTGTTTTTGAAGAGCTTGGAGCACCAGTTTGAGTGACACGTCGGTCTCAGACGGCTCAGGCATGTTCCCCTCTTGAGACATATTGTCAAACCTGCAAAACAAGTGTATCCTAGTCTACCTCACAAAGCACTCGTGAATCACTCAAGGAAACACACTCACTCTCAATTTTCCTTCTCAAAGTTCTTAAAACAACTCAAACTCTCAAAAATTCCAGAATTAATTACCCTATAAGCAAGTAATAACACACAAAGCAGAATTTTGTAAATCCTAGAAACACTACCCGAAGCTAGAACCTCTCTTTGTTTTTTTTTTTTTTGAGCGGCTGTTTTTGCTGAGTTTCTAGCCAGTACTTGGTTTTGGAAACTGATTTGGGGGTGTTTGGGGCTGGTTAGGTCGTTTGGGGTTGTTGGAATTCAATTAAGGTTGGAGACTCAAGAATTGGAAACCAATCAAGATTTGGAGACTCAAATTTTGGGAAACCAATCAAGATTTGGAGACTATTCAAGAATTGGAAACCAATCAAGAATTGGAAACTCAAGATTTGAGATACTTGATGTCCTTTGTGTGAGAGCCGATTCCTTCTCTTCTTTGTTTTTTTTTTTTTTTGCTTCGGCTCTTCAAGGAACACAAATTCAGGTCACACCAACAAGTTCAAGAAGAACGGATGAAAGGTTATGGAAATTTCAAGAAGGCCCTGGTTCAAGAATTTTCAAAACAAGACTTGATGATCCAAGAACTTCAAGAATTTGTTCAAGAAACTCAAGAACTCCCCAAATTACGTTGTGGTGTTTAGGGTGTAACATCCCGAATATTAGGAGGTTGTTTGTGAAGAAAATATTAAAGTATATTTCTTCGGGTTTGATTTAAAACCTTATTTTGTTTTAAAAGACTAGAAACCCTAATGTTTTAATAAAAAAACCCTAGTTTACTTGTGACTAAACGGATTCTTAAATCTCTCATATTTTACTAGAGATCCTAATGTTAATTATTGAAATTGTAAATTCCTCACGTTTTCTTAAAAATTTCCTTTTATTTGAAAATTATTATTTATTAAGGCCCTACTATCCAATTGTTCAACAATAAGTGTAGATGAACCTGGAAATAGGGTTTTACACTTCGGTTTCAAGATTTGAGCAAAATTAGGGTTTTCACGATTTTTCGCCGGATGAATTTTCGATACTGACCAAGGATCAATTTGGTGATTAAAAGTGACTTTTAAGTGAGAAATAATATGTGATTAGTAGCAATGATATAAGGTTAGTGAATGGGAAGTAAAAACACTAGTACGTGAGTTTTTAAGAAAAACGGCGCGAACCGGTGGGTCCCACGCACTACCGATTGAACGCACCACTTGACCACCACTTTCTTGCCATACAAGTTTATCATTAATGGAGCAAAATATCTTCCCCCTCTTAGCTCTCCTATTGGCCGAAATTTAGTGGTTAAAATGCAAGGAAAGAAAGAGAAAATTTTGTGGTTGTAATTCAACCAAGTGTTAGACAAACTTGTGGCTAGAATTAATTCTTATCTTTCCAACCTTCTTATAAGACAACTAAGCTTCATTTCCCTCCATATTTCTGCATAAGAGCTGAGAGAGAGAGAGGGGAGGAACAAGAGAAAAACTCCTTCATTTCAACTTGAATCCAACAACTAAGTGAGGAATCAAACAAAAGAAACCGATTAAATTTGTTCTTGAGTGACTAGTTAGTGATTTGTGGTGAGATTTTGGAAGGAGAAAGCTTGGGCTACTCTTGGTGACCTCTAGTCAAGGTAAGAGAGCTTATCTCTCCAAGTTTTGCTTTCAATTTTGTTAAATTAAGCTTGGCAACTTGATTTTATGGTGAAATCATGGATGATTAGCATGTTTTAGAAGTTTTCCCCTTTCTTATTTGATGACTAGGGTTTGGGGAAATTCTGCCCAATTTATTGTATGATACTTATATGTTGTAATTAAGGTTTTATAAGGTGTTTTGGTAGTGATTGGACCAAGAAATTAAGGAAAGATTCACTAAAAACTAGAAATTCCAGAATCTAGAAAATTTTGCCCTCTTTTCTGTCCGGTTTTTTAGCTCCATGTTAGAGGCCGAATTGGCCTTAGGTCAAAGAAGGAAAGTTGTAGAGAATGGTGTTTTATAGGTGCCTATAAAATTTCAACTCAATCGGAGCAACGTAGGTCCTGAAAAGTCCAAAATACCCTTACTGTTTTAAGTTTTTCCTCAGCAGTCCGTTTCTTCAGTTTGTCCAGTTTATTACGTTTTTTCACTAGAATTCGTACTGATTTAGCTTTTTACCAAAACATAAAAGTTGTGGTACTCTGACTTAGCTTTAAAATGCCTCTAAGAACACCTGAATCGGACCTGTGTACTCTGAGATATGACCATTACAGCGTAAGGCGGTTAATCAGCCGACAAATTGGATTTTGGTTCTGTAATTTGAGGATTTGACTAAGCTACATTAGGAACTGGACTAAGTGACCTTCATGAACATTGAAGCCCTATATATTAGCTTCGAAACGGCATAGGTTGCGCCTCAATCCGATAAGTGTAGCCTCAGATATGTTATTTCCGCATTCATACGTCAAATCTGCCTTGTGCTAGATTGTATTTCTGCACTTGCTATTATTGTAATTCCTATTCTTATGATATTGTAAGCCTATGGAACGGCTTTTGACTTGAATTGCTGATATTTATGATGTTGGATTTTGGTTGAGGAAAAATAATGAAGCCTAAATGGCTGGAAAATTAGGTAAACACAAGGGGCATGCTGCCCAAATTTACGCTCGAAGACTAGAGAACTACTTGCAACTTGAGTAAGGGTTAAGAGTGATTACTGCTTGAACCATCTAGGGTACTTGAGTCTTCTTGTTCCGAGGTATATAAGTAAGGACTTGGCCGAACTTGTACCCTTGAGAAATGCAATCATGATTGCTCGAAGTATGTTTTCCTTGTATTTTCTACTCGCATGACGATTTCAAGTATAAAAGTTACAAAGTTTTACCGTTTAAAAAGTGAGCAAGTGTTTCACGACTACCATCCAAGTGAATTCCAATTTCTTGAATTTTATTGAACGAAACGTTTAAGTTTCGAATCTAAGTCATGTTTCAAAGTTCTCAAACTGAGTTTTATCGCAGATTTGGACTCCGAACCCGGAGTATAACCTGAAAGTGACCAGTAAAGGCACTATATCTTTTGGTGAGTGCTTTCAAATACCGAATTGAACTTGATACTTGAACTTGATACGTGACCAATCTGATTACATGTTATATACGTGAATTGTAAGGGCAAGAGTGTACTTTATCGCACTTGCCCTTACGTGATATACTTGTTTATTGTTGCAATTGACTTGATATACTTGTTTATGATGCGCGCACTTCCTGGAATTCCAGAAACCCTGTGGCGAGTTACTCTAGTCGAGCCGGCAAGGGCTTGGTCGATTGGGTAACGAACCCTGGGTCTCTTGTATTGTCGAGTGGAGTGATATCTCCTCGACTAATCGATATACTCGAGTATTACCACCCGTGTTTATTGAGGATTTTGGGCCCAGCTGGGGGTTTGAACGGTGGACGGAGAGTCGTGTAAGTGGTGTTCTACTGGATTGGTTACTTACTTGAAAGTTGACGGAGTGTCAACTACTACGTGATCAAGCTTCTGGTAATGCAACGGGAATTTGGCTCCTGAGAGTCATCCGTATCCTTATACTTTGGAGTGAATATTGTTTATTGGATTATTGTTGCTTTTGAATAACTTCTACACTCGCTCATTTTAAGATTGCTACTTGACGTGTTATTGCTCACATTTATGAACTCTTCATGCTTGTTACTTTGCTATACCGAAAACTTGTACTTCTAAATAATGGTCAATTTGCTATTTGGAACCTCACTGGGCTTTTAGCTCATTCCACTCCATTTGTTTTCCTTTCAGGGGTACGAGTGACGCGTGAGACTTGTAAAAGACTAGCGTAGCCTTTTGTTTTGACTTTTGACTTTTTGGTCTTGTACTCGCGCTATTCCTCGAATGGAACATGTTGTACTTGGATTGTATACGTTTTGAACTAGTTTGGTGTATTGAGACTTTGTACCTCGATTTCTATCAATGTAAATTATAAGCTTGAATTGGGAATGTTATTTATGGTTCATGGATGTGTGTACATGACTCGTTTGAGATAGGGAGTGAGTCCTGGCGAGAGTTGGGCAGGCGGTCTGCCGAACCCTTCGGTACGCCTTAGGGGGAGGTGGGGTCGTCACATAGGGTTTGCCAGAACAACAACCAATACTCAAGAAATAGGCAAAACAGAATTTCAGCAATACTCAAAAGAAAAATTCGAGCAATACTCTAGCAACTTGGACACTAAAAACAATATAAGGTACGTGACTCTTTTTTTTTTTTTGGTCTTTAAACCCTAACAACCCAAACAAAAGTATACCAGACTCAAGAACAAAAGTTGGACAGAAAACACGAAAAGACAATACCCAAACAGTTTTTTTTTTTGGATGAACAGTAACGTGAACAGTACGCTATAGTAACGATGAACAGTATTTCGGAACAGTAATGATGAACAGTAATCGCTACAGTATTTTTTTTTTTTGACAAAAGACACAAACTAATAAGATATGAACAACTTCAATTGAAAGAGAATTAACCTGATGCTCTGATTACCAACTGATGAGCAACCCTAGGGGAAGACCCTCCTAGAACCTCCCAACCTTGTAATTATCAGAGTTGGATCGTTTCTCCCAATGGAAATTGAACTCGATTGTTCTCATAAACTCAAGACCTCTGACACACAAAGGCAATCAGCAACCTTAAGCAAATAATGATGGATGAAGAGACACCACGATTAGGGAACAAGCTAATCGATAAAGTCAGATTTGAATCCTAAACAATGAACTCAAGAATTCAAGAGTAAGTTCGATTAAGAACTTGAAGGAAAATTCCTCACGATTTCTGGTTGTAAAATATTCTGTCCTTTTACTCATACAAGAGGTGCCTTTTTATAGGCTAAAACTAGGGCAAAATCCGGCCCACATAAACCTGGAAGAAATTCGGTCCGCATAAAGAGCTTAAAGAGCCAGCTCTTTAAGGCTTTCCGATAAGGCCCATTAAGTAATAAAATACTCAACGCCTAACAACTACTAAACTAGACAGTCTTAAAACAACTACTAACTAATCTACCAAGTAGGAGATCATTCTTGCACTTCAAATGTACAAGTGAGCAAGATAACTTCATGGTCCATCAATTCTTCAAACTTAGCCTGCTCCTTGCTTGTATGGTGAATAATCAAGGCTCTTAAAGCTTCCTTCACCTTCTTGGATCTTGATCTTGTCATCGGACCGTCAATGTTGTCCTTGACCCAAGGTTGAAGTGGTTGCGCACCCGTATCTGCATCATTAATGGTTCTGAGACGATTCGAGAGGTACCTCCTACCCGAATCCGTGTGGTACTTGCTATCGTTAAGAGGTTTAGGGTACTGAGACGACTCGAGAGGTACCTCTCACCAATCGGTGTGGTACTTACAATCGTTCAGTGGTCGATGAGGCATCGATCCAATCGACTTAGCATGGTTTAGGGTACTGAGACGACTCGAGAGGTACCTTCCACCAAATCGGTGTGGTACTTACAATCGTTCAGTTGTCGATGAGGCATCGCTTCAATCGACTTATGCAGCCATAGCATAATTAATCACTTCATTCAATCATTCAATACAATCAATCATTCATTTCATTTCAATCAAGTCATTCACAATTCATTCATTTCAATTCAATCAAGTCATTCATGATTCATTCAAATGAGACCTAGTGTGGTAAGATACACACTCGACTCAATATTTTCAAAATCTCCAATCACTAATAACAATTAAGCACATATCAAGTTTACATACACTTGACACTCACCAAGTAATTCAAGAAGCAAGGGCAAGCGATTGTTTAGGCGTCTTTTGTGAGATCCTTTTGCAGGTCCTCTTGAGTGCTTGAGCAATTAATAATGAACTATTACACACTATCGCTTAAAACCCCTAATTATCGAGGAGGATTGCACTAGAGTACAATCCAAGAAAATCTCATGAAAATGAGACTTAAATACTCGCAAATAGAAGCTCAAGGGTTGGGGTTTTAAAATACAAGAGAAATTTGGATTTCATCTTTGAAATCAAGTGTAAAACGGTCTATCAATAGCGAAGAAAAATGAAGAGTTTGAAACCCTAAATTTTTTTTAAGTTCGGAAATTTCAGATTTGTCGAGTGATCTTTGAAAAATCGTATCTCACTCTCTGTAAGTCCAAAATTAGAAAGCTTTGTACCATTGGAAACTAGTTCCAAAGTACTAAAAGTTTCTAGAAGACACTTTTCCATGATTCCAAATGGAAGATATTCAAATTTTGGGTTCAAAATGCTGTTTTGAATACTAAGGCAGTTTTTGGGGTTGGTTTTTGGCCAAATTTGGTAATTCGGCAACATTCACACAATGCGAACTAGTCTTTGAAATTTGGAACTCAATTAGAGTTACAATCAAAGTTTAAAACAAAATAAGCAGAATAAAAATTAGGGTTTTGAGCACCAAGATAGGGCGGCTCAAAGTTACCCAAAAGTTGGGACTGTTAGACCATTTTTTAGGTTTAAAACATAGATTTTCAATCTTTGGTTAAGCATCGAAATGGACTCGAAATGGCACCAAATTTGGTATGATTACACTACCATATAAGGGCTATTTCTCTGTCAAATTTGATAGAAAAATTCATACGGAAAATTGGTTAACAATATCATTAAAATCCCATGAGTTTCCAAGGCAAATCTGCCTTGTATGTAAATTTTCCTTTTCTAAACATTTGGCCAATGAAATCTTCTCAAACACGGTCCATTTGTGTAGAAAATGTTTAAGAAACATCCAAGATATGTTTGGTAGGTGATTAACACCAAGAATTTAGAAACAACAAGTCCCAAATCAAGATTAGCTATAAATCAGTCCAAAATTAGGGTTTTCTTTCACAAAGATAGCTCTGAAATCTAGCCACAACTCACTCAATTCAGCTCCGAATTGAGCGTGGTCAGTGGTGTTGAAAACTAAATTCATAACTTTACAATTTCTCAAAAGAAATCATTTTAAAATACTGCCCACAACTAGTTCATATTTGAGTATCAAGTCACAGCTAAAAACAGGGCTTCCAGTACAGACGAGAAACAGAACAGGCAAATTTACAAGGTTGGCACGGCTCACTCAGGTGGAATCAGGGCATTCATTTTATACCATTGAAAAACTGGAAGTGTCTAGTTTCTAATGCCATAAACGGCATGTCGGAGCAAAGAGTTATGGCCGAAACAAAATCACTGCCAGAGCACTCTGGACACCCGTTTCCAGCTTTGGTAAATTTTCGACATCTCAACATTTACTCATCCAAATCACGTAATTTTTTGTAGAAATTTTCCACACAATCTATAAAATATATATACATAAAAAACAAGTCAATTGGACAACAAAAAAGTGCACCAAAGTGCACGGCAATAGCAGGGGTAGAAACGGTAAAATTCCCTTTTCACTTCCTTTGAGCTTTCTTCCACAATACAACTTATTTTCACTGGATTAAATAGTAATCCAACATAAATAACATCAAATCTCATCGAATCAGTTCATCAAACCATTTTGGGATTTCATAGAGCCCACTCACAAGATTTCCAACAATATAAAGCTACCCACATGAATTTATGAGCTTACAAGTGCAAGATAACTTACATAAACCAAGGTTTAAGAGGTTGATTGTTGTTTACCTCCGTAGATGACTAAGGCAGAAAATTTTGGTCCTTGGAAGCTAAAGAAAACCGTGCGAAGCAAGCCCTTTTCCTAGCTTATGTTGATCTCCAAATGGTTTGCAAATTGTGTGTAAATTTTGAAGTGATTTGGGTGAGATTTGAGTGGTGAAATGAAAAAGAAATGTTGGTTCTTTATTCCTCCTTGTGGCCAGATGCTATGAGTGAAGAGAGAGGGTATGTTTGCTGAAAATGAAGCTTCCTTGGGAAGCTTAAATATGTGGTTCAAATTGCCTCAAAAGTCAACTCTCCCTCCGCGCGCCCAAGCGAGCGTTTTGTGCTCAATTCCTCTCGAGTTTGTTTCACTAGTGCACTAAACCTCTAATGCACTTCCATTCATACTATTAATATTCACTCTTAATAGTCTAGAATAAATTTCTTAAATCTCCAATTAACTGCTCCGTCTCGATATACGCGAACTTTTGATTCATGTGTGGTACGGCGAAATTTCTAAGGAACTCTTATAACGATGGTATCACTAACTAATACTTGAGTACTTAAACATAAAAATACCTATTTTAAAACTAATATATAAGTCTCTAATTACCAAGTTCATTGTACTCTCGAATCGGTTATTATCTCCAAACGTGCATTCACTATTCTTACTTAACGAACTTCAAAAATTAAATTTTTGAAACAAGTCACTTTAAAAATATTAGTAAGTCATAGTTCCATGTAATTGAGTATAAAGAGGTTGAAATAAATTGTTCGAAGTAAACGGCCAAATAAATATTTAAATGAGCTCATAATAGGAATTTAAAATAAGAAATTTGCGAGTCCTCACATCCTCTCCCGCTTAAGAGAATTTCATCCTCGAAATTATACCTCGATTTGTGAACAAGTCTGGATATTTTCCTTGAATTGCCTCTTCCACTTCCCAGGTTGCTTCCTCTAGTCCATAACCTCTCTATAAAACCTTCATTAGAGGGATTTGCTTACGTTTTTAACTTCTTCACTTTTCGATCAAAATCTTTACCGTTCCTTTCCTCACGTGACCAATTTTCATCACTTTTACTTCTTCCATTTGAAACTCACACTTATGGAACTTAACTATTCTCAGGTGCCATTCATGATCTTATTACAGGTCTTGAGATATGGAGCAACAGATTACAGATACATATAAGCCGTAAAATCAATTAAAAGCAAGGTAAATTTTCATATACCATAAAAGATCGTAATAGTTACACTAAATTATAATAAGTTCATCAAATCATTTCAAAAGAAAAGAGGGATCAACAAGATCAAAATGTGTTAATTCGCAATATACATCAAAAGGAAGTCATCCCCTATACAAAAGATTACAACCTCTAAAAGTGCCAGTCAATGCTAGGGTAAAACTACAATCCCTATTTGTCGAGTGGAGTTAGATTTACCCCTACTCATAGAGTTTCTATTACTTGGGTCCCTCTTACAATCATTAGCATTAATCACTCCTAGCACTCGACTGATTATGCAATGGATCTAGCAGGTTGTTGAGAATTTCCTTTTCCCTTAGAAGCTTTAGGGCAATTCGAAAACTTATGCTCGGTGCTACCGCGGCTCAGACATTTTTCTTGTTTTCTCCAGCACTCAGCCTCAGCGTGGTTAATCTGGCCACCGTATCCACAAGTTACGTGAGAAGTCACGGCTTGACCAATTTGAGATTTCCCTTTTTGTTGACCTTGTCTACTCTGATTTCCTTTTGGCGGGGTTTTGGTTGATGGAGTTTCTCTGGGTTTTTCATGCATCTTCACTCCTCCAACCTCTTTTTCCATATTAAGGGGTTGGGTAGACTTCTCGGACGGTTTAGGAATATCACTTGGGTTACCCCTCTTTCTAGCATGAAAAGTTTTAGATTGAGACTTTGCGTTCTCTACCCTCTATGCTTTATCCAAGGAATCCGTAAAAGTGGTAATCTGGGCAGCTGCTAGGGATTCTTGAATTTCTACATTTAACCCCTGAATAAACCTCCTTATCCTTTTCCGTTCTATGAGTACAAACTCAGGGGCAAATTTGGAAAGTTTGGTGAACCGCTCATACTCGGCCACACTTAATAACCCTTGTTTCAACTTAATAAAGTCATCCTCCCTCTTTTCTTGTAAAATTGACGGGAGGAACTTGACATTAAACTCCCTCTCAAAGTTTACCCAAGTCCAAGGGATTTGTTTTCTTTTCCAGTTTGCACTAGCAACATTCCACCACGAGCGTGCCGCCCCTTCAAATTAGAAAACGACAAAATTCACTTGCCTTTTCTCGGTATAATCTAAAGCAGCAAAAATATCAACCATCCTTTCAAACCAATTTTCCGCTACTTCGAGGTCAGGCCCTCCGTGGAACTTAGGGGGAGCGATTTCAAGAATCGCTCGAGGGCTCGATCCTCACCCCTCTCTTGGTTCCTAGATTGGACGACTAGTTCAAATCCCTGGTGCTTAGCTAAGCGCTCGAGAATATCGGTTATGTGGTTAATGGCCGTATCCACTTGGTCACCCTCTTCGTTTCTAGGGTTTTGGTTTGGTCCTGTCGCGGATCCCTCACCTCTCTCGGGAGTGCAGGGTTGCCGAAGCCCACGCCCACGCCTCCGTCCACGTCCTCACCAATTTATTTAGCAAGTTTCTAAACGCATACTAGAAGTAGAAAGTATAAGCATGTGAATCGAAAAACAGGTACACATTGCAAGAACACTTTAATTCAAAGCATAGCTATTTGCATAAGTTAGAAGTCATGCCACATGTCGATATACATACAGCGAGTTAATAGTATCAAATGTGATACCCCAATTTTTAGGATCATCTTTTGTTTAGTCTCAAAGAGGATATTACGGTTTCTTTAGTTTATTTTTATTTTAAAATATTATTTTGTTTCAAAGAAGATCTAAAGTTATTTCTTTTGGGTTGATTTAAAACCTTGTTTTGTTTTAAAAGACTAAAAATCCTAAAAGTCTAATCAAAACCCTAGTTTCACTTGTGACTGACTGTTTTATCAAATTTCTCATATTTTAACCGAAACCCTAAATTCAATTTATGAAATTGTAAAATCCCTCATATTTTTCTTAAAATTCCTTTTATTTAGCATTTATTCCTTTTCTAATAGCTTTACTACTCATTCACACCCTCAGTAATTACAATCCACCATAGAATCAAAGGTTTTCCCTTTAGGTTCTTCGTTCGGGTAAATTAGGGCTTTTTGCGTATTTTGACCGTGTGCTCACTCGGTGAGATGTGTGCACTAAATTTGGTGATTAAGAGTGATTTTTAGATGATATTAAGTGTTTGATTAGAAGTAATAACCATAAGATAGTGAATTATAAGCGAAAACCCTAGTACATGCAAAATAAGGAAAATCGGGTTGAACCGAAGTGTACCGTTCGTTACCGACTGAGTGCACCACTTGACCCATACTTTATTACCTTAATCTCCTTGTTATTAATTGAACAAAATCATACCTAAATATCTCCTTAAGCCAACCGAAATTGTGGACCAAAATAAGAGAGAGAAAAGAAAATTTTAAAAACTAATCTCATCGCGACAAGTGGCAACCATTCCATGGTTGTTTGACCAACTTAATTCCTACCTTCTTATCTTTCTTCTTAAATGATTTTTCTTCATTTCTTGCTGGTCTTGGTCATGGCTTTTGAGGGAAAAAACAAGAGAAAGAGAGATTCAATCCATCTTGGGTTTTGCTTGATTGAGTGCAAACAAGAAAAACTAAACCGATTAATCACTAGTTTGGAAGCTTGGGAAGCCTGAGGAACCAAAATATTTCAAGGAGAAGTGAAGGATCCTTCTTGCAATCTCTTGTCTTCAGGTATAATGGCTGATCAACCTTTCTTTCTCCATTAATCATGATTAAGTTGGGTATTAATGTTAGAATTGTGCTTGTGATGCTTGTTTCAAACGGTTTTGATGATTGGAGTGATGACTTTTGAGTTAGGATTTCTTGTGGGTTAGGTGTTATATGATGTATATATATGGTATATAATCTTGTAAAGGAGAAAGTAGTAGTAGTTTTAAGGTAAAAATGTGAATTATAGCTTGAATATAACGAAATTCCAGATTTCTGGAAATTGTAGCTTCAGTTCTGCCTGGTTCCAGTTCGTTATGTTAGAGGCCGAATTAGGCTTAGCACAAAATATAAAAGTTGTAGAGAATGACATTTTGTGATTGTATAAAAAATTTCAGCTCAATTGGAGTAACGTAGCCCATGAAAATATGAAAATACCCTGACTGCCATAGGAGTAAAGTCAGTGGACAGTTTGACAGTACACTAAGTTGGTTGCATTTGTCCACCTTGATACGTACTGAACTAGCTTTTAGTCAAAAGATGAAAGTTTTAGTACTATGTCTTAGATTTTCAATGCCTCCAAAAACGTCTTAAACGGACTTTGGTAGCTTGAGATATGGCCATTTCAAGGTAGTACGGTTAACTGGCCGGTTAGTTGGAATTTGGTTCTGCGAATTGGGAATTTGACTGGGTTACACTGGAATTTGGACTAAGTGATCTTCATAAAAATTGTAGCCCTTTGTCTCAGATTTGAAACGGTGTAAATTTTACCCCAATCTGATAAACGTAGCTTTGGTTGTGCTCGTTACGCTAAGTGACGGCAAATCTGTCTTTTGATTTATGCCTTACATTTCATTTTCGGACAAGTACCTAGTTTAATTTTGTATTTGTATGACTTTGAGCCTATTGAACGGCTATTGAAATGAGATAATTTTATGTGTGACTTTGGGACTGTTTGAGGAAAATATTGAAGCCATAAATGGCTGGAAAATAGGTAAACACAAGGGACATGTCGCCAAAGTTTCACTAGAGGACTAACCTAGCCTTTGGAGTTCTAGTTCTGTATCTTGCAAATTTAACTTGGATACACTGAAAAATGGGTTGACGTATCTTCATGGAAGTTGTAACCTTTTGTTTAAGTTTGAGGCACTACCTAGTACATTTTGATTCGATCCACAGCTCCAGTTATGGGCAAAATCGTGTAACCCGTTTTGTACCATTTTAATTTTCACGCACGCGCATGTGCATTTCTCAACCATTTTTGCCGTTTTGGACCGTTTAGGTCTACTTTTGTTATTTTGTTACCATTCCGGCCGTTTCGGCCAATTTCGACCTTCTTTTGGCCTTAACGTTATTTTTGACCGTTTTCGACCGTATTCGATCGTTTAAGTTATAAACTGCTATTGTATGGCCGTTTCACTTATGTGTGTATATAATCTGTCAATACAGATTGTGAGGCTTTTGACGGTGACGGTCAAACTCAGTGAATTGTATCATTTTTCGTGCCAAGCTTTATCAAGTGAGTAATTGGGTTGTTTATTGATGTGAAATTGTTAAAGTGCTTTGTATATGTTAAATGGGTACTTAGGCGAGGGTTTACTTTATCTCACTCGACCTAAGCCCATCCTTTGTTTTGGTTTCCTATGTGAGAATACATGCCTTATGTTGAGTATCACCCTTTTGTTTGTGCTGAGGAGGGTGATTACATAACTTGAGTATCACCCTTTTGATGTGTGCTGATGGGGGTGATTGCATGACTTGAATTGAACCCCATTTGTTGTGTGCTGTTTGGGGTAAGTACTTTGTTGTGTACTTTGTTGAGAGATCGGATATCTCAGGGCTTGGTTCCAGTCCGATTCCAAGGGTAGACGAACTATTCGAGCCAGCAGGGGTTTGGTCGAAGATAATTCCATGCTAAACTTGGGATTTAGTTCTTTGTTAAACCTTTGACGAAAGATAAGTTATTTTGTTTCATTCGAGCTACTGTGTGCTGTTGACTGGCCAGCGGGGGTTGATAAGGTGAACGGGGAAAGTTAAGTGGAGTCTACGGACCATAAGTACTTTGGTTGACGGAGTGTCAACAGGTATTCAAGCTTGGGGAATTGAACTGGCTTTGGAGCCACCCGCATCCTACCATTGTGATGTTACTTTTCTGTTATTAATGTGAAATATCCTGATTTACTTGTTTAATTATGTGATTTTACATTTTTACCCTGGTTATTCACTAAGCATATAGCTTACCCCATTCTATTTGTTTTTCTTTGCAGGGGGCTGACGCGGGGATCACTCGGGAAGGTGTTTAGTGTTTTGATTATAGACAAGTTGAACTTGTACTTGTTATAAGTTGACGAGTAAAATGTATATAGTTGTCGTGGCGGTTGTAGTTATCAGTTTTCAAGGGTTTACTTTCTAGTACTCGTGGTATGTATGACTTGATGTACTAGTTTATGCAACGTTGAAGATGTAATCATTTTAACAGAACTTTCTTTTGGCGTGAACTTTGTTTTCTAGTTTTAGAGCATCGAGTCCTGGCGAGAGCTAGGCAGGCGGTCCGCCAAACCCTTTGGTTCGCCTTAGGGGGAGGTGGGGCTGTCACATCAAATACAGGTCATACGCAACTAAGTGCCACAAATATAGTACTTGCAGGCAAAATACAAAAGGTCTCACGGCGAGCACCACCCCTACTATACTAGGCAGGATCAAAAGAAAAATCATAATCCTAGTTAGGGACAAAACTAGAAGAATCCATGATACCAAGTCACATCATTCAAATGATTATAAACTCCAAATTGCACCCAAAAGCTGAGCTACCTCTTAAATTCTTAGCCTCTTCGCTAAATTCAAGGTGAAAGTCCTTGTACAAGTAGGGTGATAAGTCAAACCAAACGGAATGCAAAGATGTCTCATTTTCAAGTTCAAAGTGGAGCCCAAAATTGTTCAAATGGTTCAACTTTTCTTTCAAAATGTTCGACAAGCAAAAAAGTGGGGAAAGCAAGGTTTCTAACCCTTAAACTCACTAGATAGCTATTTAGATTTTCTAACCTTGACTCACCTCCAACCTAACTTGAAGAGTAAAGTCTTATAGTATTTGTGAGCAAAATGGTGCTACAACCTCAAGCACCAAAATCACGTTGCACTTAATACACAATCAAATCCCATAGTCCGGCATCCTAAACATTTAGGCTTAGGATACACTACAAAGATCTAAAACCTAAGCTCTGATACCAACTTTGACGCCCCCACTTCTCTCAAGGGCAAACCCAAGGCTATCGGCGGAACGTCCGCCCAACTCTCGCCAGGACTCGGTACTAATTCAATTTAAACTCAATAATAACCAATGGATACTAAATATCGAAGAGATAAAGGAAGGTCAATTCCTTTATAAACGTTCAAGTCTTATATCATAATTTACCCAATTACTTTACATTCCCAAAATATACAGCTTCCAAAATCAAATTCTAAACAAATACATTCACAAATCTAATCAAATAAAGCATCAAGTAAGCTTCTCCAGAATTCCTCCCATTTCACCTCCTGTTAAGGAAAACAAATCTAATAGGGTGAGCGGATGCTCGTGAGGCCAAGAAAACATGCAAGACAAGTAATTCAATAGCAATAGCACTTACATAATAGTGAAAACTATAACACTCAAGAAATTCACAATTTATAATAAACCCCCTTGAGTAGGATGTAGGAGCTCTCAGGAGCTAAATCTTTGTTTACTTTGCCCAAATTCAATCCAATACCTTCTCATGACGACACCCCATCACCCAGGTGGATAATTAAATTCATAGCACTTTACGTATTCCATTTATATTTCTGAGATGATTCGAGAGGCACCTCCCACCCAAATCAGTATGGCACTTACTATCGCTCAGTTTATAGGTCTAAGACGATTTGAGAGGTACCTCCTACCAAATCGGTGTGGTACTTGCTACGTTCAGATGTCGATGAGACACCGCTCCAATCGACTTAGAATGCTTAATGGTTCTGAGACGATTCGAGAGGTTCCTCCCACCAAATCGGTGTGGTACTTACAATCGTTCAGTGGTCGATGAGGCATCGCTCCAATCGACTTAGCATGGCTTAGGGTACTTAGACGACTCGAGAGGTACGTCCCACCAAATTGGTGTGGTACTTACAATCGTTCAGTGGTCGATGAGGCATCGCTCCAATCAACTTATGCAGCCATAGCATAATTAATCATTTCATTCAATCATTCAATACATTCAATCATTCATTTCATTTCAATCAAGTTATTCACGATTCTTTCATTTCAATTCAATCAAGTCATTCATGATTCATTCAAATGAGACCGAGTGTGATAAGATACATACTTGACTCAGTATTTTCAAAATCTCCAATCACTAATAACAATTAAGCACATATCAAGTTTACATACACTTGACACTCACCAAGTAATTCAAGAAGCAAGGACAAGCGATTGTTTAGGCATCTTTCGTGAGATCCTCTTGAATGCATGAGCAATTAATAATGAACTATTACACACTATCACTTAAAGCCCCTAATTATCGAGGAGGATTGCACTAGAGTATAATCTAAGAAAATCTCATGAAAATGACCCTTAATTACTCGTAAATCGATACTCAAAGGTGGAGTTTTAAAACACAAGAAAAATCTGATTTTCATCTTTGAAATCAAGAGTAAAACGATCTATCAATATGAAGAAAAATGGAGAGTTCGAAACCCTGAATTTTCTTTAAGTTCAAAAATTTCAGATTTGTTGAGCGATCTTTGAAAAATCATATCTCACTCTCTGTAAGTCCAAAATTGGAAAATTTGTTACCGTTGGAAACTATTTCCAAAGTACTAAAAGTTTCTAGAAGACACTTTTCCATGATTTCAAATGGAAGACATTCAAATTTTGGGTTCAAAATGCTATTTTGAATACTAAGGCGGTTTTTGGGGTTGGTTTCTGGCCAAATTTGGAAATTCGGCAAAATTCACACAATACGAACTAGCCTTTGAAATTTGGAACCCAATTAGAGTTACAATCAAAGTTTAAAACAAAAAAGTAGAATAAAAATCAGGGTTTTGAGCACCAAGATAGGGTGGCTCAAAGTTACCCAAAAGTTGGGACTGTTAGACCATTTTCCAGGTTTAAAACATAGAATTTGAATCTTTGATTGAGCAATGAAATGGACTCGGAATGGCACCAAATTTGGTATGATTACACTACCATATAAGGGCTATTCCTCTGTCAAATTTCATAGAAAAATTCATACGAAAAATTGATTAACAAAATCATTAAAATTCCATGAGTTTCCAAGGCAAATCTGCCTTGTATGTAAATTTTCCTTTTCTAAACATTTGGCCAATGAAATCTTCTCAAACATGGTCCATTTGTGTAGACAATGTCTAAGAAACATCCAAGATGTGTTCGATAGATGATTAACACCAAGAATTTGAAACAACAGGTCCCAAAGTAAGATTAGCTATAAATCAGTCTAGAATTAGGGATTTCTTTCACAAAGACATCTCTGAAATCTGGCCACAACTCACTCAATTCAACTCCAAATTGAGCGTGGTCAGTGGTGTTGAAAACGGAATTCATAAATTTACAATTTCTCAGAAGAAATCATTTCAAAATTATGCCCACAACTTGCTCATATTTGAGCATCAATTCGCAGCTCAAAACAGGGCTTCCAGTACAGACAAGAAACTGACAGGCAATTTTATAAGGTTGGTACGGCTCACTCAGGTGAAATCAGGGCATGTATTTTATACCGTTGGAAAACTGGAAGTGTCTAGTTTCTAATGCCATAAACAACACTCAATTTTGATGTCGGAACAAAGAGTTATGGACGAAACAAAATCACTGCCAGAGCACTCTGGACACCCATTTCCAGCTTTGGTAAATTTTCGAAATTTCAACATTTACCCATCCAAATCACTTAATTTTTTGTGGAAACTTTCCACAAAATCAATACAATATATCTACATCAAAATCAAGTCAATTGAACCACAAAAGAAGTGCACCAAAGTGCACGGCTATAGTAGGGGCAGAAACGGTAAAATTCCCTTTTCACTTCCTTTGAGCTTTCTTCCACAATACAACTTATTTTCACTAGATTAAACAGTAATCCAACATAAATAACATCAAATCTCATCAAAATGGTTCATTAAACCATTGTGTGATTTCATAGAGCCCACTCACAAGACTTCCAAAAACATAAAGCTACTCACATGAATTTATGAGCTTACAAGTGCAAGATAACTTCCATAAACCAAGTTTTAAGAGGTTGATCGTTGTTTACCTTTGTAGATGACTAAGGCAGAAAATTTTGGTCCTTAGAAGCTAAAGAAAACCGTGAGAAGCAAGCCCTTTTTCTAGCTTAGGTTGATTTCCAAGTGGTTTGCAAATTGTGTGTAAATTTTGAAGTGATTTGGGTGAGATTTGAGTGGTGAAATGAAGAAGAAATGTTGCTTCTTTCTTCCTCCTTTTGGCCGGCTACTATGAGTGAAGAGAGAGGGTGTGTTTGCTGAAAATGAAGCTTCCTTGGGACGCTTAAATGTGTGGTTCAATTGTCTCAAAAGTCAACTCTCCCTCCTCGAGCGCGCGCACGCGTTTCGTGCTCGATTCCTCTCGAATTTGTTTCACTAGTGCACTAAACCTCTAATACACTTCCATTCATACTATTATTATTCACTCTTAATAATCTAGAATAAATTTCTTAAATTTCCAATTAACCGCTCAGTCTCGATATACGCGAACTTTTGATTCGCGCGTGGTACGGCGAAATTTTTAAGGAACTCTTATAGCGATGGTATCACTAACTAATACTTGAGTACTTAATCATAAAAATACCTATTTTAAAACTAATGTATAAGTCTCCAATTTCCAAGCTCGTTGTACTCTCGAATCGGTTATTGTCTCCAAACGCGCATTCACTATTCTTACTTAACGAGTTTCAAAAATTAAAATTTTGAAACAAGTCACTTTAAAAATATAAGTAAGTCATAGTTACATGTAATTGAGTATAAAGAGGTTGAAATAAAATAGTCAAAGTAAACGGCCAAATAAATATTTAAATGAGCTCGTAATAGAAATTTAAAGTAAGAAAATTTGCGAGTCCTCACATCCTCTACCCCTTAAGAGAATTTCGTCCTCAAATTATACCTCGATTGGTGAACAGGTTTGGATATTTTCCTCGAATTGCCTTTTCCACTTCCCAGTTGCTTCCTCTAGTCCATAACCTCTCTATAAAACCTTCATTAGAGGGATTTGTTTGAGTTTTTAACTTCTTCACTTTTCGATCAAAATCTTTACCGTTCCTTTCCTCACGTGACCAATTTTCATCACTTTTACTTCTCCCATTCGAAACTCACACTTATGGAACTTAACTATTCTCAGGTGCCATTCATGATCTTATTATAGGTCTTGAGACATGGAGCAACAGATTACAGATACATATAAGCCGTAAAATCAATTAAAAGTAAGGTAAATTTTCATATACCATAAAAGATCATAATAGTTACACTAAATTATAATAAGTTCATAAAATCATTTCAAAAGAAAATGGGGATCAACAAGATCAAAATGTGTTAATTCGCAATATACATCAAAAGGATGTCATCCCATATACAAAAGATTACAACCTCTAAAAGTGCCAGTCAATGCTAGGGTAAAACTACAATCCCTATTTGTCGAGTGGAGTTAGATTTACCCCTACTCATAGAGTTTCTACTACTTGGGTCCCTCTTACAATCATTAGCATTAATCACTCCTTCTGGCACCCGACTGATTTTTCGGTGGATCTAGCAGGTTGTTGAGAATTTCCTTTTCCCTTAGAAGCTTTAGGGCAATTCGAAAACTTATAGTCGGTACTACCGCAGCTCAGAAATTTTCCTTGTTTTCTCCAGCACTCAGTCTCAGCGTGGTTGATCTGGCCACAGTATGCACAATTTACGTGAGTCACGACTTGACCAGTTTGAGATTACCATTTTTATTGATCTCGTCTACTTCGATTTCCTTTTGGCGGGGCTTTGCTTGATGGAGTTTCTCCGGATTTTTCATGCATTTTCACTTTTCCAACCCCTTTTTCCATATTAAGGGGTTGGGTAGACTTCTCGGATGGTTTAGGAATATCACTTGGGTTACCCCTCTTTCTAGCATGAAAAATGTTAAATTGAGATTTAACATTCTCTACCCTCTGTGCCTTATCCAATGCATCCGTAAAAGTGGTAATCCGCGCAGCTGTTAGAGATTCTTGAATTTCTACATTTAACCCCTGAATAAACCTCCTTATCCTTTTCCGTTCGGTGAGTACAAGCTCAGGGGCAAATTTGAAAAGTTTGGTGAACCGCTCCTCATACTCGGCCATACTTAATAACCCTTGTTTCAACTTAATAAAGTCATCCTCCCTCTTTTATTGTATAATTGGCTGGAGGAACTTGACATTAAACTCCCTCTCAAAGTTTGCCCAAGTCCAAGGGATTTATTCTCTTTTCCACTTTGCACTAACAACATTCCACCACGAGTGTGCCGCCCCTTGTGACGGCCCCACCTCACCCTAGGGCGTACCAAAGAGTTCGGCGGGTCGCCTGCCCAGCTCTCGCCAGGACTCACTCACTCGTATCATGTATATACATCCATAGACAATAGATGCTCAAGTAAAAGATAAGAAACTTCTACACACCAGAAGTCTTCAAAGTGTTTACCATTCAAGTACAAACATCGAATATACGAGGGTTCTCATTCCTCATACAACCAGCCCGTGCCAAGCACTAGGGCGAGAACCATTGCAAGGCCAAAGAACTAGATCAACTAGACTATACAGAACTCTCGTCCTTGCTCGCCTTCCCCTGCTAAGGAAAACAATTTACGTGGTATGAGCTAAAAAGCCCAGTGAGGTTCTATATATATAAACAAGTAATTAAACAAGGAACATTAGTCATGTAATAACATTTAATCCAGAAAATATGTCCAATATAAAGCAATGATAATACATTCATTAAAAGGATACAGGCTCACAAGGAGCTATTTGTTCGTTCGTTCGTTCCCTTGACATTTCCCCTTATTCCTCCAATGATTTGAGAATTTCCTTTTTGAGAAGTAAAACCCTCGTGCCTGCGTTCGTTCATTCATCCCTTTCCGGACGTTGGCCGGACTCCACCCATCCGGACGTTAGCCGGACTACAAGGTAATACTCGAGTATACCAAATTCACCCAGGTCACCATATCGCCCGACCGAGTCCGCTTCTGGCTCGAGTCGATCGGTAACAAGGGCAAGGGCCCCGTTCAGCCAAAAAGGCTTACATTCATGCGCAACTAGTATTTCAACATTTAATCACCGAAAATTTCATATTTATTTAGGTCGAGTGCGATAAAGTACACACTCGCCTAGCAAAAGTTCATTTTAGAAATCATAGAAAACAATTAACATTTAATCAAATATTCACAAATAACCACATAGTCACAACAATCCACATAGTCATAGAAACAAAACGTATATAGAACACTCACCTATTTACGCACAACAACGTGCAAAATATCCTTCCGAATATTATCTTTAGTCACTGAGAAAACCTAAAATTAAATGAAAAGAATATTACCACTCATTTATCACAAACAATTAGGTGCAATCAAAGAAGCTCGACAAATGATGAGTAGAACGTATAAAAGACTTTAAAGTGGAACGAGGACATTTGGACCTGTGGACAAAAATAACTAGGGTTTCCTAAACCATACGTAAAACCAAACTCAAAAGGGTTATAAAATTTTCTAATGGAAACACTTGAACTAAAGACAAGTCAAAATCCAACTAGATAGACTAAGAAATACCGTTTTCAGAATCGTTTATATGGTTGAAACTTATCTCATTTTCAAGTAGATATTATAGACTAATTGTCTTAATGAAATTCATGAAAAAGAGAGGACAAAATACTCAAGAAAATCCTAAACCACTCCTCTTTATTTGGTAAGAGTAAGTAAACATTTGGAGTTTCCAATTGAAGAAGGATCATGTTTTTAAGATGGAAAAACGGTCATAGTATTATACAAGTTCAAATAGAACTTAGCTTTCGGGCGAAAATTTGGGCAGCATGCCCTTTGTGTTTACCTAATTTTCCAGCCATTTATGGCTTCATGATTTTTCTCAGCCAATCCCAAAGTCATGTACACCACAAACTCATCATAATAGCCATTTCATAGGCTCAAGACAATATAAGAACAAAAATTAAAGTAATAACAAGTGCGGAAATGCAATTTGACAAAAGACAGTTTTGACGGGTTCATGCATAACGGTCACAACCGGAGTTACACTTATCGGATTGGGATGAAACTTATGCCGTTTCGAAGCTAAGACACAGGGCTACAATGTTGAAGAAGGCCACTCAGTCCAGTCTACCCTGTATCTAGGTCGAATTTATCAAAATGATCCCAGATTTTCTAGTTCAAGGTTTACTGTGGTAGTCTTGATTCATCCACTCTGATCTCAGCACACATAACTCCAAATCCAGTAATTTCAAAGCCATATGAAAACTAAGACAAATGTATACAATTCTCATGAAGATGACTCAGTCAGATTTACAATGCAATCTAGTCAAATTCCCACTTTACAGATTCAAAATCCAACTAGTCGGTTAATTAACCGCACTACATTCAAATGACCATATCCCAGTCTACCGAGGTCCGTTTAAGATGTTCTTGGTGGCGTTGAAAAGCTAATACAGGGTACTAAAACTTTCATGTTTTGACAATTGGCTAAATCTGAACGCATTATAGTGATCAAACACAACCAAAGAGACTGAACTGTCCACGCGGAATTCTGGAAAGTAACCTGGATCAGTGAGGGTATTTTCGTCTTTTCACAAGCTACGTTGCTCCGATTGAGCTGACATTTTGTGGGCAACTATAAAATACCATTATCTACAACTTTCATGTTTTGACCTAAGGCCAATTAGGTCTCTAAAATGAAGAAACAAAACCGGACAGAAAGGGGAAAGAAATTTCCAGAAATCTGGAATTTTTGATTGCTAATGGAACCTTTCTTGATTTCTTGCTCCCATCATCACTACAACCACTTATCTAAGCTTAGATACAACATAGATCATCCATATAGCAAGTATAGACAGCACATACCTCAAAAAAAAGCTTGCAAGAGTACCACTTCATTTCCTCTTGAAAATTTTAGCTTCCCTAGCTTCCCAAGATCACAATTCACACTTTAATCGGTTTAGAATTTGTTTCTTGCACTTGGATGGTGCAAATCAAGAAGAAATTTTGTTTTCTCTTGCTCTCCCTTTCCTCTCTCTCCTAGCCCAGCTATGCAGCAGAAAATTGGGGAAGAATGAAGCTTAATTGGTCTTATAAGAAGACAAGAAGATTAGAACAAATTGTGTCCACAAGTTTAGCCAACACTTGGCTTGATTTCCACCACAAAATTTTCTCTTTCCTTTCTTGCATTTTAGCCCTTTAATTTCGGCCAAGATGTCATCATGAGAGAGGAGATATTTTGCTCCATTAGTAATAAACTTGTATGGCAAGAAAGTGGTAGTCAAGTGGTGGTTCAATCGGTAGTGTACGGTACACGTCGGTGTGACGCGTTTTCTCTTAAATCGCACGTACTAGGGTTTTTTTCTTCCAATTCACTAACTTTTTATCATTGCTTCTAATCACATATTATTTCTCACTTAAAAGTCACTCTTAAGCACCAAATTTGATCCTTACTCGGTACCGGATAATTATACTGCGGTTACACGAAAAAATCCGATTTCACCTTAAATTGAAAACGAATAGGAAAACCCTAATTTCTTATGGTCATTGGCACTTTTCTAGGGTGATTGAACTATGGATAACATGAAATAATAATTTCCAAATAATTTTCAAATAAAAGGGAATTTTTGAGAAATATGTAAGGAATTTGCGAGTCCTCACACCCCTCAAATTAGAAAACGGCAAAATTCACTTGCCTTTTCTCGGTATAATCTAAAACAGCAAAAACATCAACCATCCTTTAAAACCAATTTTCCGTTATTTCGGGGTCAGACCCTCCATGGAACTTAGGGGGAGCGAACTTCAAGAATAGCTCGAGGGCTCTATCCTCACCCCTTTCTTAGTTCCTAGGTTGGTCGACTGGTTCAGGTCCTTGGCGCTCAGCTAGGCGCTCGAGAATATCAGTTATGCGGTTAATGGCCGTAACCACTTGGTCACCCTCTTCGTTTCTAGGGTTTTGGTTTGGTCCAATCGCGGATCCCTCACCTCTCTAGGGAGTGCGGGGTTGCCGAAGCCCACGCCCACGCCCCCGTCCACGTCTTAGCCGATTCATTTAGCAAGCTTCTAAATGCATAATAGAAGTAGAAAGTATAAGCATGTGAATCGAAAAACAGGTACACATTGCAAGAAGACTTTAAATCAAAGCATAGCTATTTGCATAAGCTAGAAGTCATGTCACATGTCGATATGCATACAATGAGTTAATAGTATCAAATACAGGTCATAGGCAACTAAGTGCCACAAATATAGTACTTGCAGGCAATGTACAAAAGGTCTCACGGCGAGCACCACCCCTACTATACTAGGCAGGATCAAAAGAAAAACCATAAGCCTAGTTAGGGACAAAACTAGAAGAATCCATGATACCAAGCCACATCATTCAAATGATTATAAACTCCAAATTGCACCCAAAATCTTGAGTTACCTTCTAAATTCTTTGCCTCCTGGCTAAATTCAAGGTTAAAGTTCTTGTACAAGTTAGGGTGATAAGTCAAACCAAACGGAATGCAAAGATGTCTCATTTTCAAGTTCAAAGTGGAGCCCAAAATTGTTCAAATGGTTCAACTTTTCTTTCGAAATGTGCGACAAGCAAAAGAGTGGGGAAAGCAAGGTTTCTAACCCTTAAACTCACTAGATAGCTATTTAGATTTTCTAATCTTGACCCACCTCCAACCTAACTTGAAGAGTAAAGTCTTACAGTGTTTTTGTGAGCAAAAATGGTGCTATAACCTCAAGCACCAAAATCACATTGCACTTAATACACAATCAAATCCCACAATCCGGCAACCTAAACTTTTAGGCATAAGTTACACTACAAAGATCCAAAGCCTAAGCTCTGATACCAACTGTGACACCTCCACTTCTACCAAGGGCCTGCCCAACTCTCGCCAGGAATTAGTACTAATTCAATTCAAACTCAATAATAACCAATCGATACTAAATATCGAAGAGATAAAGGAAGGTCAATTCCTTTATAAAGGTTCAAATCTTATATCATAATTTACCCAATTACTTTACATTCCCAAAATATACAGTTTCCAAAATCAAATTCTAAACAAATACATTCACAAATCTAATCAAATGAAGCATCATGTATGTGAGAACCCTTACTTTAAAACACAGCTTCCCCAAATTATTTGCCTTATCCTAGGATTTAAATCATATATTAGATGACCTTACATTATATTTTCTAGGTGTTACAATAATTTTCATGCATTACACTTCATTCCTTTTTACTTGAAGTAAAACATTTTTCTTGAGTTGATTTTAATCAATACACCACTTGCATTTTACCAAGTGTCCTTATATTAGTGGTAGAGACCTTACATGTAGGATTAGAGGTGTTAAAGAATTATTGGTACATTTGGAAAGGTTAGTATATCATTAGTCAAAGATTAAGAAAGAATTGGACAAGAAAGTGGCCAAGTGGCAAAACCCTAGCCAAGTATCATATTTGACCCAAGATTAGAAGATTATTTAAACTAGCCTAAGCCTTTTTTTTTCTTATGAAGGCCAGCCCTTTTGAAGCTTAGAGAGGAAGAGAGAAACTCCATTTTCTTGCTTTCTAAACCTAGTTTGATCTTGAGAGAAAAATCAAAAGAGGAAGATCTTGAGAGAGTAGAGAAATTTCCCTTCATTTCTAGTTCTAGATTCAAGCTTGAAGCTTCACTTTAGTGGATTGATTTGGTGGTTCAAGCTCACTACAAGAGAGGTATATGTTCTTTAAATCTTGGTTTTATGATGATAGATCATGCACTTGAAGTGTTAATGGCAAAGTACAAGTTGTTTGGTTGAGATTTGAGGTTGATCTTTTGAATTAAACAAGTAGTAGTTAAGCTTCTTAGTATGCACACCAAGTGTTTGATAAAATGTTTGAATCTTGTTCATGTTTGTTTATAAGGTATTATTATGTTTTAAACCTCTTTTGAGCTAGAGCTACCGCTTGATATGATGATTTGAGTGAAAACATGGAAGGATGAAGGTTGAACAAATGTTGGAAAGTGTGGGCTGGTTGTTTTTTTTTTTTGGCTGGCCGGTTCTTGAAGGAGGGGTTTTCCCTCAATTTTGTTGTTAAATTATGCCCTAATCAAGCCTAATAAACTAGGTTAACTATTGGTTAAGCCTATGAGTGAGTTGGAATGGAATTGAAGCAAGTAAAGTGGTGCTTTTGAAACATTAGTAGACTGTTTTGGGATTATTGTAGTTATGAGCTATTGTGGCCGCCTTAAATCATGTTATGTGTCATGTTGTGAACTCCATTGATTCTAGGTGACTTGAATCCTTGTATATGATCATTTGAGGAGTGATTTGGGTGAATTTGGATCAAAACTAATGAAGTTAGCCCCTAGAACTAGAGTAGCTTGGTATATGTTTAATGCTGATCCAGGGTTGGAAAAACAGCCACATTTTCTGAGTTACTGTCATCAATAGGGGATGAAACACAATTTGAGTTCAATACCACTGGAAAGCCCTTCCAGTCTAGTTTCCAACGCCACTAACGGCACCTAATTCCAATTTTTCTACAATGAGATATGACCGTTTTTCTAAGACTGCCAGGGCAAGACTGTGCAACCCGAGGAGAAACCCTTAAGCCCGATTGGAACTTTTCTTTTGCTGAACTTTCATACATATACTAAACTTGTTTTTTCATGAAATTTTACCATGGTTTGGACCTTATTTGCATGATGGATTAAGTAGCTTAGACTACTTACCTGGTCTCTTAATGAGCCTAACTTAGTGGGGCATGAATCTAATTGTTAACGATTTCACTCGTTGCCCTAGGTTTGGGAAACGAAGGTGATCGTAACTGAGACGTTTGACATCGATTGCTACTTTTACTTGACAGGTGAGTGTTCCACTACTTGCTACCTGCTTATGTGAAATATCTGAATACTTGATTTACGACTGTTTGGGCCAAACCCTGATTTGATAAAAATGGAGGCGAGTGTGTACTTTATCGCACTCGTCCTCCCTCACTTCCACTGAGGCTTTGTATACTGCTATTGTGAAATGTGAATTCTCTATATGTGACTGTACTTGAGTTGTTTGGTGATATCCCATCAACTACTACTACTGTTTGGGTACCCAACCTCATAGGTGAGTCGGTTCTATCGAGCCAGCAAGGGTTTGGTCAAGAAGGCCGATAAATCTTAAGGACTGTTTACTGTACACTGAAATCGGTATACTCGAGTATTACCTAACTACTGTTTATGGAGTGCGGGCCCGGTAGGGGGTTGATTGGTGGACGGAGACAGGTGAAAGTGGTGTTCTACGGACTTGATATTCTGTGTATACAAGTGTTGACGGAGAGTCAACGGAGACATTTATGATCAAGCTCAAGGGGATTTTGGCTTTTGAAAGTCACCCGTATCCTTGAATTGAACTGTGATTAATTGTTATTGTATCATACGATATTTATTTGGTTATTTTATGCCTTAATTTGGCTATGTGTTTACTTGCTTTACTTGGAACCTCACTGAGTTTTAGCTTACCCCATTCCCTTTGTTTTCCTTAACAGATCGGGGATGGACTAACGGTCGAGAGCTTTCTTAGCTTTGTTTTGCTTGAACTTGTAACCTTTTATTAAGATGACTTTACCTTTTACTCTTGTAAGCTTGAATTTATAAGTTTGACTTATGTTATATAATTGTAGTATAGAATGGTAAGTGTGACTCCTAGCTTGCCGTATTAAGTTTGGAAGTTGGTTGACGGTTACGTGCCATTATGGTTCGTACGATTTAAATTTAAAGTTTATTTTTCCCAGTTATTTTGAGTTTGCTAGTTCTTTGATCGACTGAGCCCCGGCGAGAGCTGGGCAGGCAGTCCGCTGATACCCTAGGGTTCGCCCTAGGGAGAGGTGGGGCTATCACAGTTGGTATCGGAGCCTAGGTTTGAATTAGCCTGGGCGAGTTAGAAATTTTCGACTTGAGGATTATATTTGATTATTTCCCTTAAGAGTACTAAAGTGTATCTACACTTTTGTGTAGAATGGACGGACATAGTGGCCATAGTGATAGTCCAGTTGGTGAGCAGCCCCGCGGAGTACTTCCCATGATTAAGTATCAAATCCGGCCTGGAGGAGCTAGAGTTTATTGGAGCCCGTCAAACCGCTATAGGCGTTGCGAGTGCCGTCATACTTATGCTTACCCTAATGAAGTAGTATTGGCTGTGGTAAAAGAGCGCAAGGAGCTTGCAAAGGATAATGCTAGGTTTGAAGCTGAAGTGAACCAACTAAGGGAAGCCAATAAGATGCAAGCTGAGCGGATCAAGGAGCTCGAGTATGATATGGTTGAGGGCCAAGAGAGGATTGACGATCTTTGCGCACAGTTGGGGGAAACTCAGGAACGCATGGTTACTAGGTCAATGAAGGTGAGGACCAGAGTGGAGTCCATTCTGAATGCTTGTGACGATCTTTTAGGAGAAGCAAGCGATGAGGCTTCTTACACTGGTATTAGTTCACGAGATGAACCCACCTAGGTTGGGGGGTCAGCTAGTCCCGCCACGGACTAGGCCTTTACCATTAGGTTGGGATAGTGGATGATTTTGACCTTGTACATAGGAAGGTTAGGGGATGTGGTGACTTGGTGGTTGTATAGCTTCCTTTTGACTACTTGTGTTAGGTTTTTGCTTGATATGACTATATCTGTACTTTTGGGGGCTCATGCTTGCTATTTTGGTCTCGTATCTTGTAAATGACTGCTATGAGCCTTTTATTGTATAATACTTTGACTGTTGACCTTGATCTTTGACTGTTGACTGTTGACTTTGACCTTTGACTTTGACTTTATTCTGTCATTACTTTTAACTGCGGTGCGTTTCACTTGCTTATCGTGATTTCGATTTCCATTTCTTATTTGACTTTTCATTATATATAAGCATCTATCTTATACATATTTGCTTACCCGGTTAGTTATCATACTTGGGCACTAGGCCAGTGAGTAATAATGAAGACTAGACAACGACGTACTCGGGGCCGTGGACGAGAATCCAGGCAAGTCCAAGATCAAGGGGAGGAACAAGGTTCGGCGGCGAATCAAAACCAGGGACCTCGAGGTGATAGAGAGGACAAGCAGCAACAGCTATTAATCGAATGACTAATTTGCTGGCCCGCTTGGTTGACCAACAGGGTCAAGTACCTGGTAACCAACAAAGGGACCCTGAAGTAGGCGAGGATAGGACTCTGGAGCGGTTTCAAAAGTTTGCTCCTCCAAAATTTCTTGGAGGACCTGAACCTGAAGTTGCCGAGAATTGGTTCGAGCGAATGGAGGATATATTCGTCGCGTTGCATTACTCTGAAGAGAGGCAAGTTACCTTCGTCGTTTTCCAGCTGGAAGGCGCGGCCCGTTCCTGGTGGAACGTAGTAAGGGCCAAGTGGGAAAGGGAGCAAACCCCACGTACCTGGTTAAACTTCACTACAAAATTCAATGAGAAATTCCTTCCACCCTTAATTCAGGAGAAAAGGGAGGACGAGTTCATTAAACTGCGCCAAGGCACTTCAGGTGTGGCAGAGTATGAGACCCAGTTCACCCGACTTTCCAAGTTTGCTCCAGAATTGGTAGTGAGTGAACAAAAGCTCATAAGGCAGTTTATACAAGGTTTGAATGTAGAAATCCAAAAGGATTTAGCTGCCGCTCAAATTGACACTTTTAAAGATGCGCTTGAAAAGGCTCAACGTGTGGAGCAGGCCCGATTTCAAGTTCGGACCTTTCAGGATAAGAGGCGCGGTGCATCTAATAGTACTCCTGGCCAAGGTGATCAGAATGTGTCACCTCCAAAGTTTGGAAGGGGTGCGAGTGGAGCCCGAACTACGGGGATATCAAGAGGAGGAACCCCATTTAGAGGAGCTCAAAGTGGAAAGGGACAGGGACAACAGAGGACTGTCTCCCAAGGAGTTTCCGAACCCACCACACGTGTAAGCTGTGGATATTGTGGTAAGCCAAATCACACCGAGGATAATTGCTGGAAAAAGATGAGGAAGTGTCTTGTTTGTGGAAGTTCTGAACACCAGATTACCACTTGCCCTGTTAAAAATCGTGACGGGAATGGGGGTACCCAGTCGGAAAAGTCAAACCCTAAGCAACCTACTGCCAGTGCAAGTCGACCTAAAACCTTTGGCGGTGCTGGACAACACAACAAGTTAGCACATCGGCTAAACTTCGCCAGAGAACCTCAGTTCATAATTCCATCTCTGGTGGTGATGGACAACACAACAGGCATGCCTCGCCAGAAGAATGGCGGTGCTGGACAACACAACAGGCAATGCCCCACCAGAGAGGTTCAGTTCAACCGCTACAGACGAGTAGTAGCCGGTCTACAACCATATGAGTACGATTAAGTTCACGAGTAGGGTAACAGTAGAGTTCAAACAAATAGGTTCAAAACAGAACGGAATATTTCAGGTTCATGCAGCACGAATAGAAAGAGGTTCAAAAGCAGGGTCAAATGCTTTAGGTTCATGGAGCACCAGTACAATTAAGAACTCACTCGTCCTACTTATGCCCAGCAAATCACATTCTTAAGCAGTCACAAGATTCAAGTTCACATTCCATATATTCAGCCAAATTAGGTCCATCAAGGTACGTAAGGCACACTAGCCTAAACAGGTTCCAGTCTCAAGTAAGCTCAGTCTAATCGGTTTCAGGCAGTTCGAGTTCTCTTATCAACCCAGTACAATACTTTCAGGGTTCAAACTTCCTAAGGTTGTAATATTGGCACAGAACCAACCATAACATATGTTGCGCACAAGAAAATTTCACCAAGTTTCCGACTAAATTAATCCATTATACACTAGTAGATCTGATCTTCGGGTTTATTTTCGATTCATATTCAGTACTAGGGACCTATTAAATTGTATGAAACTGTCCATCAATTTCTCCCATGAATACGGAGTTGGCTAAACCCTCGGTCACAACCCTTTACTCCTAGTCCTGCTGCCATACTTAATAGAAATCTATAAGTGCAGGAAAAGGATTAACTAAGCATGAAAGAACTTAACACGTATACCAGTTGCAAAAACATTTAAAATCAGGTCATGATTTATTACATGTATCAAAAGTTATAACCTGAGTTAAAAGTCACAAAATAAGGCCAATATGTCAGATTTTGTATATAAACACTTAGGTACCATAAAAGATAAAAGCATATGTAAGCTAGATACAAAAGTCTCACGATGTGGACCACCCTTCCTAGGTCTTCCAAATGGTCCAATTATTGCTCATTTCAATCAGATCACATGCCTTTACGACCTTAGATCCAAGAAATCCATAACACAAGCCGAAGTCAAAGGTTATCCATGTCGAAGTTCAAAATGCCATCATCTCCAAGAATAACCAATCTTAGGTTCTATAGTACAGTCGCAAGTTCCAAGTTCAAACCCAAGAAATGAATACACTTGCTAACTAACGTGCCAAATGGAACCCAAGTCAATTCACACTAACTTCGTACCCTTGAATATAGTCACTCTATATCTCAAAGTCGCCTCAATCCGTACATTTAAAATTGGCTCACTTTTCTTGAAAGTCAAGAATTTTAAAACATAAGATGAGTGTTTAAAGTAATCAAAATCTTATCAAGTTCAGGATTTACATTATTAACCATAAACTTGCCATTCTCTCGAAAATTCAAGATATATAGTTTTTCGTGTAAAGCATGGACAAATTCAAGTGTGAGAATACACCAACATACAATCAAGGGGAAAACTAAGTTTAGCAAATCGTAACCTTGTATCCACCCATCATGTACAAAATTCAATAACTCATCAGTTATTCACAAATTTTCAAATTTGAAATTCAAGTAAAATTCACATTTTTACCAAAATCGAAAATTACACATATTTAAGGCATATATATCCCATTTCCAATCATCGCTTACAAATAAAACTAGTACATCCTAGTTTTTCTTCAAAATCCCAAAACAAAATTTCTGTAGAAGGTATGTGGGCGGAAAATGCATTTTACTCCTTTGGTACCTTTTATCTCAGTTCAAAATCATTACTCATAAAATTTGACTATCACATCTCACCTTTTATCCATGGCCATGGCCAGTACTAGGAATCACCTCAATTCCTTCCACACTTACAAACATAATAGAATTCAAATTCGTCCAATCTTTCACTAGTCATCTAATTCCTCAATTTTTTCTACAAGTCCCAAATAAGGAATTCTCAAACAATCAATTTCTTTGTACCACTAGGATACAATAGCTCCTCGTTCACATAATATTCGAATTAATCTCACAGTCAGACATCCTAAACTTTAACTCTAGGATACGCTACAGAGATCTGAAGCCTAGGCTCTGATACCAATTGTAACGACCCCATTTTCCCCTAAGGCGAACCAGAGGGGTCAACGGGCCGCCTGCCCAACTCTCGCCAGGACTCAGTCAATCACTACAGTTCTCCAATAAATTACAATATGAGATTTAAATAAATACATCACATTCTCCAAGAATTACATATCACACACACAGCGGAATGTACATGTACGTCCATTCAAGTCCAATCAATTAATACAAACCCTAATACTAAGCTATTACACAAGAGGCAATCCAAATTCAAACAATCACCCTAGATCAACTATTATACAAAACAAATCCAAACCTAAGCTATACAAGATACATGCTATCCCGGCACACAGATAATGTAATACAAGCTCTCCTTTTGTCTCGATTCCTGTGGGGAGAAGAAAAACATTTGGGGTGAGCTAGAAGCTCAGCGAGTGAACAGGAAAAGCAGTAATTAAATAAACTTATCAGTATTGTATTTCAATGCTATCATGGATTAACGGTCCAATGTGCAAATAATGCTCTTTAGAGCCAGTGAAAATCCTTGTACTTAAAATCCAACACTCCCTTAGATCAAGTAAGCAAATAAACAGAAATAAGGAGCCATCGTGCTCCAAGAATGCATAAACAGTAGTGGAAACGTTGGTTCTAAGCACAAGATTTTCCCAAGAACTCAATAAAGCCAAAATGGTATGGCACACACACATACACAATGATATGCAATCGTGTAAGCAATGCAAAATTATTTCAAAAGTAACTTTTGGAGAAATAGTTAAGATTCACTCACCAACCACGGCACACGAACCTTTTTCCAGCATACATCCTTGCCTTGATCAAGTCTAGATAACAAATAGCATGTCAAATAAAAGGCATTCTAAAACTAACAAGTTCCTGCCACCTTTTGGCATTTTAATCACAATTGAAAATTCGCTTATCCGATTGACACGAATCTTATGGCATTATGAAGCTAAGACATATACCAACATTTCTTATGAAGACCTCCAAGGCCAAATAATACATTTTCAGGGTCAAAAGTCAAATTTTAGAGAAAGAATTAAAACTGTCATGAAACAGGGATTATAGGGCAGTCATGGGTATTTCAGTCAATTCACAAGTTACAGTACTCCAATCAATCTGAAATCTTGCAGGCAAGTAGTCAACTCATATATCTACAAGTTCCATGTTTTGAGCAGAAGTTGATTCGATCCACAGTATAGAGAAAATGGCAGTCCAAGTTCAGTCCAAAAACAGGAAAAAAAAACTGAAATTACTCTTCTTGAACCGACCTTTGCATATAACTATCACTAATCACAATTATAGACTAGAAATTCCCACGTAATCATGAGACTAGCCTATACAAATCATGTACAGGCCAAAACAATGATGAACTACCTTAAACAAAATGTAGAAATGTCACTAATATGGAACTTAATCCTCCCAATGTCCAAATCACAAGAATTTCCATAAAATGAAGTAAGATCAACTCAAATTCAAAACAAACACATACTCTCAAAACTTGGACGGCATAACCCCTAAATTTTACACATTTCCAACCTACCATTCAATACCAAGTGTACCTCAATTCAATCCCCAATTGTACACACAATTATAGACCAGCAAATACACTCAATTAGAGCCACAATGCCCCTTCAATTAAAGCCATATAAACAATCCTAAGGAAATCCCCAATTGAAACCCTAGAAACCGGAAATCACATCACAAGCTGAAATTTTTCCTCTAACAACCGGGATTAACGTATAAAGGCTCCATTTAACACCATTTCAAACCATCAATCCAACACTAATCATGCATTTCATATAAAATCAGAAAAATGCCCAATAAATTAGAAATTCACCATAGTTTCCTTAAACCCATGAAATACTCCACAATATAACACATTCAACCTCTACAAGTTACTAATATAGCATTATCAAAACAAGAAAGAGCTTCCTTAAACATCTTACCTCACAAATTCAAGAAGCTATCAACATGGAGCACCCCATCCAAATCCAATCCATCAAGAGCTTTAGTCCACCATAGTGAGCCCTTGTGTGAAGTATTGTCCAAAATCATTGGTGAAAACTCAAGATTTTGGTGGAAATTAAAACTAGAAAATGGAAGAGTTTTTTCTTCTCTCAAGAGCTCGGTTGAGCTAGGAACAAAAATGAGATATTTTGGGTGCAAAACAAGATAAAAGGTGCAGAAACAGTCGGTCAAACATGACAGCCGAAGCTGCCACGTCAGAATCCGGCCGGATTCTAGGCCGGATTCAAGGCAGAAGCAAACTCAAATTTTTTTTTTCAAAACGCCTGGGCAATCCGGCCAGCTATCCGGCCAGAAACTGGCCGGATTTGGCCCCCTTCACATTTCAAAATTTTTTCGTTTCTTAACCGAGCTGAAAACCTGTTTTACTCCACTCGTCCAACAAAAGATCCATCAAATAAAAACCCTAATTTTCGGGGCGTCACAGGAACTCGTGATTAGACCGACAGAGGGTAATTTTCTGCAATATTACAGTGAGATCTAATTTGTTGGACCGAATTAAAGAGGCTCAAAGGAATGACCGGATGGTGCAAAAGTGGACAGAAAAAGTGCAAAAAAGGGAGCTACAAGACTTTAACGCGAGTTCCGAAGGTATCTTGAAATTTCGTGGTCGAATAGTGGTACCACAAGATGAAGTTAAAAAGGGATATTTTGGAAGAGACACATCAGTCCAAGTATACAGTACATCTTGGAAGTAATAAAATGTACTGAGATTTGAAAAGGCTGTATTGGTGGGATAAGATGAAGAAGGAAATTGCTCAATTTGTCCAAAAATGTTTGGTGCGACAACAAGTGAAAGCTGAACATCAGAAGCCCTCAGGTCTTCTGCAACCTCTAGAGATCCTTGAGTGGAAATAGGAACATATTACTATGGATTTCGTATCACGGTTACCCCATTCCTAGAAAGGTCACGACGCCGTTTGGGTAATAGTAGACAGGTTGACCAAATCTGCTCATTTCTTACCTATACAAATGAAATACTCTTTGGAGAAATTAGCCCAACTATACATGGATGAGATTGTGAGGTTACATGGGATCCCTGTAAGCATTGTTTCTGATAGAGACCCATGATTTGTGTCTCGTTTTTTGCCACAATTACAAAGAACCTTGGGGACCAAGTTGAATTTTAGTACTATCTATCATCCCCAAACTGATGGACAATCAGAGAGGGCCATTCAGACACTCGTAGACATGTTGAGGACCTGAGCTACAAGATTTTGGTAGAAGTTGGGGACAATACATGGCTCTAGTTGAATTTGCATACAATAATAGTTACCATTCTTCCATACAAATGGCACCGTATGAAGCTCTCTATGGAAGAAAATGCCGATCACCAATATTTTGGGATGAAATAGGAGAAAGAAGGGTTTTAGACCCAATTGCAGTACCATGGATCGAGAATGCGTATGAGAAAGTGAAAGTGATACGTCAGAGGCTTCAAACAGCGCAAAGTCGACAAAAGAGTTATGCTGATAATCGACGAAAGGACTTGGAGTTTGAGGTTGGGGACAAGGTATTCTTGAAGGTTACGCCACTTCGAAGTCTCACGACAGGAAAAGAAAAGAAGCTTCAACCAAGATACGTAGGACCATTCAAAATCCTCCAACGAGTTGGAAACGTGGCATATCGATTGGAGTTACCGACAAGTCTATCCAGGGTTCATGATGTATTTCACGTGTCCATGTTGAAAAAGTATCACTCAGATCCCACTCACATATTGAAACCAGAGGAAATTGACATTGATGAATCTTTAACCTACGAGGAAAGGCCAGTGCAAATATTAGATCGAAAGGTGAAGGAATTGAGGACTAAGCAAATACCCTTAGTAAAGGTCTTGTGGAGAAATCATGAAGTAGAGGAAGCTACTTGGGAAGTGGAAGAGTACATTCGCGCCAAGTACCCTAAGCTATTCAGTGATCAAGGTGAGAATTTCGAGGATGAAATTCTTTAAGGGGGAGAGAGTGTGAGAACCCTCACTTTAAAACACAATTTTCCCAAATTATTTGCCTTATCCTAGGATTTAAATCATATATTAGATGTCCTTACATTATATTTTCTAGGTGTTACAATAATTTTCATGCATTACACTTCATTCCTTTTCACTTGAAGTAAAACATTTTTCTTGAGTTGATTTTAATCAATACACCACTTGCATTTTACCAAGTGTTCTTATATTAGTGGTAGAGACCTTACATGTAGGATTAGAGGTGTTAAAGAATTACTGGTACATTTGGAAAGGTTAGTATATCATTAGTCAAAGATTAAGAAAGAATTGGACAAGAAAGTGGCCAAGTGGCAAAACCCTAGCCAAGTATCATATTTGACCCAAGATTAGAAGATTATTTAAACTAGCCTAAGCCTTTTTTTTCTTATGAAGGCCGGCCCTCTTGAAGCTTAGAGAGGAAGAGAGAAACTCCATTTTCTTGCTTTCTAAACCTAGTTTGATCTTGAGAGAAAAATCAAAAGAGGAAGATCTTGAGAGAGTAGAGAAATTTCCCTTCATTTCTAGTTCTAGATTCAAGCTTGAAGCTTCACTTTAGTGGATTGATTTGGTGGTTCAAGCTCACTACAAGAGAGGTATATGTTCTTTAAATCTTGGCTTTATGATGATAGATCATGCACTTGAAGTGTTAATGGCAAAATACAAGTTGTTTGGTTGAGATTTGAGGTTGATCTTTTGAATTAAACAAATAGTAGTTAAACTTCTTAGTATGCACACCAAGTGTTTGATGAAATGTTTGAATCTTGTTCATGTTTGTTTATAAGGTATTATTATGTTTTAAACCTCTTTTGAGCTAGAGTTACTGCTTGATATGATGATTTGAGTGAAAACATGGAAGGATGAAGGTTGAACAAATGTTGGAAAGTGTGGGCTGGTTTTTTTTTTTTTGGCTGGCCGGTTCTTGAAGGAGGGGTTTTCCCTCAATTTTGTTGTTAAATTATGCCCTAATCAAGCCTAATAAACTAGGTTAACTATTGGTTAAGCCTATGAGTGAGTTGGAATGGAATTGAAGCAAGTAAAGTGGTGCTTTTGAAACATTAGTAGACTGTTTAGGGATTCTTGTAGTTATGAGACTATTGTGGCTGCCTTAAATCATGTTATGTGTCATGTTGTGAACTCCATTGATTCTAGGTGACTTGAATCCTTGTATATGATCACTTGAGGAGTGATTGGGGTGAATTTGGATCAAAACTAATGAAGTTAGCCCCTAGAACTAGAGTAGCTTGGTATATGTTTAATGTTGAACCAGGGTTGGAAAAATAGCCACTTTGTCTGAGTTACTGTTGTGGATAGGGGATGAACCAGTCTAGTTTCCAACGCCACTGACGGCACCAAATTCCGATTTTTCTACAATGAGATATGACCGTTTTCCTAAGACTGCCAGGGCAAGACTGTGCAACCCGAGGAGAAACCCTTAAGCCCGATTGGAACTTTTCTTTTGCCGAACTTTCATGCATCTACTAAACTTGTTTTCTCATGAACTTTTACCATGGTTTGGGCCTTATTTGCATGATGGATTAAGTAGCTTAGACTACTCACTTGGTCTCTTAATGAGTCTAACTTAGTGGGGCATGAATCTAATTGTTAACGATTTCACTCGTTGCCCTAGATTTGGGAAACGAAAGTGATCGTAACTGAGACGTTTGACATCGATTGCTACTTTTTCTTGACAGGTGAGTGTTCCACTACCTGCTACCTACTTATGTGAAATATCAGAATACTTGATTTATGACTGTTTGAGCCAAACCCTGATCTGATAAAAATGGAGGCGAGTGTGTACTTTATCGCACTCGTCCTCCCTCACTTCCACTGAGGCTCTGTATACTGCTATTGTGAAATGTGAATTCTCTATGTGTGACTGTACTTGAGTTGTTTGGGTGATATCCCATCAACTACTACTACTGTTTGGGTACCCAACCTCATAGGTGAGTCGGTTCTATCGAGCCAGCAAGGGCTTGGTCGAGAAGACCGATAAACCTTGAGGACTGTTTACTGTACACTGAAATCGGTATACTCGAGCATTACCTAACTACTGTTTATGGAGCGCGGGCCTGGTAGGGGGTGATTGGTGGATGAAGACAGGTGAAAGTGCTGTTCTATGGACTTGATATTCTGTGTATACAAGTGTTGACGGAGAGTCAACGGAGACATTTATGATCAAGCTCAAGGGGGTTTTGGCTTTTGAAAGCCACCCGTATCCTTGAATTGAATTGTGATTAATTGTTGTTGTATCATACGATATTTATTTGGTTATTTTATACCTTAATTTGGCTATGTGTTTAGTTGCTTTACTTGGAACCTCACTGAGTTTTAGCTCACCCCACTCCCTTTGTTTTCCTTAACAGATTGGGGATGGACTAACGGTCAAGAGCTTTCTTAGCTTTGTTTTGCTTGAACTTGTAACATTTTGTTAAGATGACTTTACCTTTTACTCTTGTAAGGTTGAATTTATAAGTTTGACTTATGTCATATAATTGTAGTATAGAGTGGTAAGTGTGACTCCTAACTTGCCGTATTAAGTTTGGAAGTTGGTTGACGGTTATGTGCCATTATGGTTTGTACGATTTAAATTTAAAGTTTATTTTTCCCAGTTATTTTGAGTTTGCTAGTTCTTTGATCGACTAAACCCCGGCGAGAGCTGGGCAGGCAGTCCGCTGATACCCTAGGGTTCGCCCTAAGAAGAGGTGGGGTTGTCACAATGTAAGCTTCTCCAGAATTCCTCCCATTTCATCTCCTGTTAAGGAAAATAAATCAAACGGGGTAAGCGGATGCTCGTGAGGCCAAGAAAACATGCAAGACAAGTAATTCAATAGCAGTAGCACTTACACAATAGTGAAAACTATAACATTCAAGAAATTCACAATTTATAATAAACCCCCTTGAGTAGGATGTAGGAGCTCTCAGGAGCTAAATCTTTGTTTACTTTGCCCAAATTCAATCTGTGAGAACCCTCATTTTTTTAAAAATATAATTTCCCCAAACTACATGCCTTGCATCAAGATTTAAACCACCTCTTATATGCCTAGCATTATATTTTACAATGTGTTACAACAAATTCCTTGTATTGACTCTCACTTTAAAATATAATTTCCCCAAATTATTTGCCTTATTCTAGCCTTATCCTAGGATTTAAATCATATATTATATGTCCTTACATTATATTTTCTAGGTGTTATAATAATTTTCATGCATTACACTTCATTCCTTTTTACTTGTAATAAAACATTTTTTCTTGAGTTGATTTTAATTATACACCACTTGCATTTTACCAAGTGTCTTTATATTAGTGGTAGAGATCTTACATGTAGGATTATAGGTGTTAAAGAATGATTGGTACACTTGGAAAGGTTAGTTAGAGGTGTTAAGGAATGATTGGTGCACTTGGAAAGGTTAGTTAGAAGTGTTAAAGAATGATTGGTGCATTTGGAAAGGCTAAGACACCATTAGTCAAAGATTAAGAAAGCATGGGACAAGTAAGTGGACATGTGGCAAAACCTTAGCCAAGTATCTTGTTGGAACCAAGATTAGAAGATTATTTAAACTAGCCAAAGCCTTTTTTTTTTCTTGAGTGTTGGCTGAATTTCAGCTCAAGGAAGAGAGAGAGAGAGAGAGAGAGAGAGAGCTCCCAAATCAGGTTTTCTTACCTAAACAAATCAAAGACCAAAATTCAAGAGAAGAATTTAGGGTTTGCAAGGAAGCTTTCTTTGTTTTTGGTGTTGAATTCCAACCTTGGAGCTTCTACTTGGTGGATTTCTTGGTGATTTGAACACCTTGTAAGTAAGGCAAGTATTCTTTAATTTGGGGTTTTTATGTGTTAGATTATCTACTATAAGCTCTAATCATGAATTGCAAGTTATTGTGGTTGAAATTGGAAGTTAACCCCTTGAATTAAACAAGTAGTGGATGAATTGTTAGTATGCACACCAAGTGTTTGATGAAATGTTCAACCCTTATTCATGTATGTTTATGAGGTATTGATATGCTTTAAAACCCTATATGGTCAGATGTAATACTTGAGATATGCAAAAAGTGAAAATAATGAGAAGAGTGAAAGTTGGGAAAGAATTAAGTGTGCTGACCGAAATTTGTCCAGCTTGCTTTCCGAATTTTGCCCTGATGTTTCATGCATATTTTGGCTACAAATGTGAGTGATATATGTTGGTTTATGTGTGTAGAGGTTGTCTACAAAAAATTAGCCAATTTGGTTGAGTAAATTTTGAGTTACAAGCAAAGGAACAAAACTGGACAAGGTCCAGAATTTTCTGTCCAGCAATCTTGTAAAGGCCATAACGTTTTACTCACTGATCGGAATTGAGTGCCATTTATGGCATTTGAAAGTAGACTCTTAGAGCTTTAAAACGGTACCAAGCTCAATTTCTGGTTCATCTTGAGCGATCCGTGGCGAGTCGTGGAATTTGACTGCCTGGGCGGTACTGTTCATCCGTGGCAGTCCAGAAATTTCATTTGGTCTCTTAATTTGGAGCTACTTGTGTTGGGATTTTGGAAATGGTTTCTTCTAGAAAAATTTAGCCTTATGAACCTATTTTCCAACGCAACTGACAAAACCTACTTCTGACTCTCCTACAATGAGCCGTGACCGTTTTCCCGAGACTGGCCGGCCGACACTGTTCAAACCGAAAATGAAACCTTTGAATTTAAATGAAACCTTTCTTTACCAAGCAATCATATGAACACTAAACATGTATTTTCATGAACTTTTACTATACTTTGGACCTCATTTACATGAAGGATTAAGTAGATTACCTTAGTTACTTAGCTTCTTCATGAACCTATAATTTAGTGAGAAACGAATCTTATTGTTATCATTTTCATTCGTTGCCCTAGGATCGGGAAACGGAGGTGACTGTAACTGAATCATTTGAAGTTGATAATGACTTTTGTTTGACAGGTGAGTGTTCCACGACCTGCTACTTGTTATGTGGGATACTTGTATATGTGAAAACCTTGATGTGCTATTGACTGAGCCAAGCACTGTTTTAATTAAAGTTGGAAGCGAGTGTGTACTTTATCGCACTCGACCTTCCTTGATTTCCACTGAGGCTCTATATATTGTTACACTGTGATGTGAAATTTTAATTGTGACTATGAATGAGTTGTTAGGGTGATATCCCTTCAACTACTGTTACTGTTTGGGTACCCAACCTCATAGGTGAGTCGGTTGTATCGAGCCAGCAAGGGCTTGGTCGAGAAGGCCGATAAACCTTGAGAACTGTTTATTGTTCACTGGAAATTGAATCTTGCTTGGAGGTTCCTGGTGAAGCATAGCTGTTGTGCTGCTTGTTGTGTTGTCCTGCACCTTGTTGTGTTGTCCTGCACCACCAGTGATAAAATCCTCAGCTTGATACTGTTTCATTGGAATCCTTGAGCATTGGAACTCGGATTCCTGGTATACTCGAGTATTACCAAACTACTGTTTATGGAGTGCGGGCCCGGTGGGGGGTAGATTGGTGAACGGAGACTGGTGAAAGTGGTGTTCTACGGACCCTTTTATACTGTGCATACAAATGTTGATGGAGTGTCAACAGGAGGCAATTATGATCAAGCTCAAGTGGATCTTTGGCTTTTGAAAGCCACCCGTATCCTTGAATTGAACTGTGATTAAACTGTTATCCTACTGTGTGATATTTATTTGATTATTTCTGTGCTCTTATTTGGCTATGTGCTTACTTGTTTTACTTGGAACCTCACTGAGTTTTAGCTCACCCCATTCCCTTTTTTTTCCTTAACAGATCGGGGATGGATTTGATCAAGAGCTTTCTTAGCTTGACATTGTTTTGGACTGGTATTTGAGATTATAACCTTTTGCTTAAGTAGACCTTACTTTTGACTCCTGTAAGCTTAAACCTATAAGTTCGACTCATGTTATGTAAGTTTATGCGTGGAGTGGTAAGTTGACATTTGGCTATATGTATACTAAGCTTTTGGATTGTTGGTGAAGTGATTATGTTTTATTTAAGGTTACGCTCCAAAGCATGGAAAATATTTCCTCTGCTTCATTTGAGTTATTAGTACTTTGATCGACTGAGCCCCGGCAAGAGTTGGGCAGGCAGTCCGCTGATACCCTAGGGTTCGCCCTAGGGTGAGGTGGGGCTGTCACAGTTGGTATCAGAGCTTAGGCTTTAGATCTTTGTAGAGTATCCTAGACTTAAATGTTTAGGATGCCGGACTGTGTGATTGGTTTGAAAGTTGAGTGATTGCTAGTAGGAACTTACCGATGATTAAGTATCAAATCAGGCCCGGAGAAGCTAGAGCCTATTAAAGCCCATCTAACCGCTACAGGCGTTGCAAGTGCCATCATACTTATATCTACCCTAATGAAGTAGTGTTGGTCGTGGTGAAGGGGCGGAAAGTTGCCATAAGGGACAACGCTAGGCTTGAATCTGAAGTGAATCAACTGAAGGAAACTATTAAAATGCGAGCCGATCGAATTAAGGAGCACAAGTATGATATGGTTGAAGGCCATGAAAGGATTGATGATCTGTGTGCGTAGTTTGGAGAAACTCAGGAGCGTATGGTTAAGGGGGCAATGAAAGTGAGGAATAGAGTTGAATCGATTCTGAACATTTGCAATGACTTACTTGGAGATGTGTACGATGAGGCTTCCCACATTGGAGGCGAGGCAGGAGCAGAACCTGCCCAGATTGAGGGGTCAGCTAGTCTTGCGGTGGATTAAGCCTCCACTTCTAGGCTACTATTTTGGGTGATTTTGACTACTATACATAGAACGGATAGGGGATGTAGTGACTTGGTGGTTGTACAGCTTTCTTTTGATTACATGCACTAGGTTTTTGCTTAATATGACTGTACGACTATATCTGTACTTTTGAGGCTCGTACTTACTACTTTTGGTCTTGTTATCTTGTAAATGACTGCCATGAGCCTTTGAATGTATAGTACTTGATTGTTGACTGTTGACTGTTGATTTTTGACTTTGGACTATTGACTTTGATAATTGACTTTGACTTTTGACCTTTGACCTGACTTTTGATTTTTGGCTATGACTTTATTTTGGTATCGCATTCAAATTACTTTGCATTTTACTCGCCTATCGTGACTCTGATTTCCCTTTTATTTAGTGTTTTAGAATGAATAAGTATCTGTTATGTATCGACGCGTACTAACCCATTAGTTATAATACTTAAGGCCCTAGACTAGTGAGTAATAATGGAGACTAGATGACAGTATAGTAGGGGCCATGAGTGTGGATCTAGGTAGGTCCAAGAATAAGAGGAGGAATAAAGGTCTGTAATCAATTAGAACCAAGGACCCGAATGTGGAGAAGAAGTCCAGGTAGCTACAGCTATCAATTGTATGACTGATCTAATGTTTACTGGCCCGTTTGGTTGACCATCGAGGTCAAGTATCGGGTAACTAGTAAAGGAACCTTGAAGTAAGTGAAGATAGGGCCCTGAGACGATTCCAAAGTTCGCTTCCCTTAAATTTCTTAGAGGACCAGATTCCAAAGCTGCCGAGAACTGGTTTGAAAGAATGGAAGATATTTTGCTACTTCACGTGGTCCCTGCGCGGAGTGAGTTTGGGGTCAAGTGGTGTTTTTGGGCGTAAGCTATGAATCATGACTATTATAAGTATAAACCCTTATCAGTGTCCTTGGGAGAAATAGGTATGTACGTCGGGTAGGAATCCCTAATACGGGTGATTTACTCTTGGGACCGGCTGGCTCAAGTTGTGAATTGTCTTATTGTGGATTCTTATACTTGAGTACCAAAAGTGGAGAGCACTGGAATAATGGTCTGTATCTTGATTGCACCTGAGATAAATTTTAATGGTAAAAATCAAGGCGCGAAAGATTCTAACACCTGACCTAGTTAATGGACTGATTGAGGGAATGGATCTCGGAAGTTATCATGGACTAATCTAGAAATAGTCTGTTAGGATTTCTATAGACGGTGGCTAAATTATAGTGTACGTCGAGCGATTTGCACTAAAGACCTATTTCCCTCTCCTATGACTGTGAAGACTTGATAAGTGTTTATTTTGAATATGAGGTGGTTTGATTGCAACTATATGGATATTTCTACCCCTCTTGTGATATTCTTTCCTATACTTCCTTAACAACTATCCACTAATGTCTAAGTATGGACTTGACTCGATTATTATTGTGGTGAGATCGTGAGTTTTGGAATTATGCATGGGGATTTGAGAAAAGAATTGGATTCTATACTTGTATACAAAAGCTTGAGATAGGGTGTGAAACTTTTGAGATACGAAGTACACTTTAGGATTTCATTATGTACATAAGTGATAAGAATACTCCTTATGTTAAACTCCCCAAATAAGAATGAGTGGCATAATATTTTGAGATGTTGCCCTACCTGTATTCTACTTCCTTGTCTATCTCATTTGAAAATAGCTAAGTTTAATTCCTCGTGGTTAGATTGGAAGTGAATGAGCTCAAAAGTTATATGACTAGAGTTTCCAATTGTATATAGTTACTTATTCTGCTCCTTTGATTTGCCTGGCAAGCTATCATCGAGTTAAGTGAATTGGTGAGATGACAAATATGACTGATCTGCATAAGAAAATAGAGATTATTCGAATGGAAGTAGAGTTCCAAAAGAGATTAGCTGAGTACTGGAAAGGATGATGGGAACAAGAATACTTGGAGAAAATTGAACCACTGCACCAGAACATAGAATTGAAAAAAGAAATACGAAGGGATTCTAGAAGAGGTGCGGAATGAGTTTGAATTAGTGCATTTGCCTAATCGAATAGCATCTTAAGACATTCCTAGTCAAAGTTAGCCATTTAGTGAGATTTTGCCTAAAATAGTTGTAATCATTGAACTATGCGTAGTGAAATTTTTATGTAGTAAGCTGTATTCTCGTTAGGAATAGTGAACTTGATACCTGCTATTTTAATAAGTGTTATTAAAAAAATTGGTTGTTGGGCAGTATTGGATCCTTGCCCATGAATCTATCCCTATATTTTAGTCTTTAAGTTAAGCAAAAATTTTTCGTTTGTCATTCGAAAGGAAGAAATTATTCAATGGATAGTGTATGGGTTTGAGAGCTAGCAAGAATAGTAGCCAAGTTTTAACTCTTCTTTTACGAAGGTTAAAGTTTATGTCACATTTTTCACCTCGACTAAATCAAAGGGTTGACCAAATTGTTTTCATTTTCCTCTTGCTCGGCCGAACAAATGGAGAAGAAAAACCAAAGAGAGACCTTCAACTCTGACCTCAAATTTGTACTTGAATCTTGAGTTTCAACCAACTAATTTGCAAACTACTCTATGGAAATGATAACTAAGGTAGATTTCAAGGTATTGGTAGGGTGATTTTGCAGGAAGAAACTCTAAGTTTTCATCTTTCTTGAGGTTACAGGGTACCTTTGATAATAAACTTTCCTCTACTTTAAATATATGCAAACTGGTGGTTTACTGTTTCAATTTCGGTTGTTTTATGAGAAAATATCATGGTTTGAAGTTGTGTCATGAAATTTTCAGTTTTATGGTACTTTTCTGTCCACACATGATACTTAAGTGTTGGCCATGGTTTGGTAGTTTTGTTATGTGAAATATCTAGCTTTTATATGCTAGTTTGACTTGCCTAAAGAAACTTCTAGCTTGTGATTAGGAATTTCAGCTTAAGGTTTCATTTTCTAACTTGAATAGGTGACAGTTATATGCTTGATGTAGTGAGTTGTTGGCTTGATATTTATATGCTTGAGTTGAAGCTATTTCATGGGAAGAATAAAGCCTTGAATGGGCTGGAAAAGTTAGTAAACACAAAGAAAGTTCCGCTGAAAATTTTTCCGCGGGGAACCTTGGAAAGTTTTACGAGATCCGTTATATCTTGATGTAGAAAAGTTAAAAAATTGAGTTTCATTTATTATGTTTAAAACTAGGTTCAGAATATCAGTATTGTTTTCAATTCCCATGAATATCTACGATTTTTCAAAGTTGACTGAAATTGTATACCTGTTCTGTCTGTTACTGGGTGAAGCAGCAACTTTAGGTTGGAATTTGACTGACTTGTGGATTGGATCTTACAACGGTACCTTCTAGAAGGTTGTAACAATTTGAATCTATATTCCGACGGTATAAAGTTTATAAGTTTTGGACATAAGAATCTCGAGATATGACTTTCAAATGAGATCACGTAATATTGGAAAATTCCTATTTTCTTAGGATTATTCCTACTTACATTTTCAACTTTAAGATTGGAGTTGGTAAACTATTTTGAGGTTGGTTTATGAGTGGATTGAGGCTTAAATAAAAGGAAAATGAGTTCTTCAAATCATTTTAGATCAAAAGGTCAGACAGTTTACAACTTTGCATTTTGAACGTCTTTTCTACTTTCCCCAAACGTTTGGCTATAAGTGATACTTGTCTGCTCTAAATGACTTTTGCAACATTGATTAGTAAGGACATGAGGATTATTCCTCGATTGGAACAAGCTAGTATTATATTTTGATAGGTTATACGAGTATGAAACTTGTAAATTGATACATGTTCTAAATAAAGATTTGGAGCCTCAATTCCTACATAATGCGGCTTTATATTGCTGGTCTTTTACTAAAGCATGTGCTCACAGGACTCGAGAGAGGTAAAAAGGATATTCACCGAAAATATTTTGAACTACTCAGTAATCAAGCTGAGAATTTCGAGGGCGAAATTCTTTAAGGGGGAGAGAGTGTGAGAACCCTCATTTTTTTAAAAATATAATTTCCCCAAACTACATGCCTTGCACCAAGATTTAAACCACCTCTTATATGCCTAGCATTATATTTTACAATGTGTTACAACAAATTCCTTGTATTGACTCTCACTTTAAAATATAATTTCCCCAAATTATTTGCCTTATCCTAGGATTTAAATCATATATTATATGTCCTTACATTATATTTTCTAGGTGTTATAATAATTTTCATACATTACACTTCATTCCTTTTTACTTGTAATAAAACATTTTTTCTTGAGTTGATTTTAATTATACACCACTTGCATTTTACCAAGTGCCTTTATATTAGTGGTAGAGATCTTACATGTAGGATTATAGGTGTTAAAGAATGATTGGTACACTTGGAAAGGTTAGTTAGAGGTGTTAAAGAATGATTGGTGCACTTGGAAAGGTTAGTTAGAAGTGTTAAAGAATGATTGGTGCATTTGGAAAGGCTAAGACACCATTAGTCAAAGATTAAGAAAGAATGGGACAAGTAAGTGGACATGTGGCAAAACCTTAGCCAAGTATCTTGTTGGAACCAAGATTAGAAGATTATTTAAACTAGCCAAAGCCTTTTTTTTTTCTTGAGTGTTGGCTGAATTTCGGCTCAAGGAAGAGAGAGAGAGAGAGAGAGAGAGCTCCCAAATCAGGTTTTCTTACCTAAACAAATCAAAGACCAAAATTCAAGAGAAGAATTTAGGGTTTGCAAGGAAGCTTTCTTTGTTTTTGGTGTTGAATTCCAACCTTGGAGCTTCTACTTGGTGGATTTCTTGGTGATTTGAAAACCTTGTAAGTAAGGCAAGTATTCTTTAATTTGGGGTTTTTATGTGTTAGATTATCTACTATAAGCTCTAATCATGAATTGCAAGTTATTGTGGTTGGAATTGGAAGTTAACCCCTTGAATTAAACAAGTAGTGGATGAATTGTTTGTATGCACACCAAGTGTTTGATGAAATGTTCAACCCTTATTCATGTATGTTTATGAGGTATTGATATGCTTTAAAACCCTATATGGTCAGATGTAATACTTGAGATATGCAAAAAGTGAAAATAATGAGAAGAGTGAAAGTTGGGAAAGAATTAAGTGTGCTGACCGAAATTTGTCCAGCTTGCTTTCTGAATTTTGCCCTGATATTGCATGCATATTTTGGCTACAAATGTGAGTGATATATGTTGGTTTATGTGTGTAGAGGTTGTCTACAAAAAATTAGCCAATTTGGTTGAGTAAATTTTGAGTTACAAGCAAAGGAACAAAACTGGACAAGGTCCAGAATTTTCTGTCCAGCAATCTTGTCAAGGCCATAACGTTTTACTCACTGATCGGAATTGAGTACCGACACTGTTCAAACCGAAAATGAAACCTTTGAATTTAAATGAAACCTTTCTTTACCAAGCAATCATATGAACACTAAACATGTATTTTCATGAACTTTTACTATACTTTGGACCTCATTTACATGAAGGATTAAGTAGATTATCTTAGTTACTTAGCTTCTTCATGAACCTATAATTTAGTGAGAAACGAATCTTATTGTTATCATTTTCATTCGTTGCCCTAGGATCGGGAAACGGAGGTGACTGTAACTGAATCATTTGAAGTTGATAATGACTTTTGTTTGACAGGTGAGTGTTCCACGACCTGCTACTTGTTATGTGGGATACTTGTATATGTGAAAACCTTGATGTGCTATTGACTGAGCCAAGCACTGTTTTAATTAAAGTTGGAAGCGAGTGTGTACTTTATCGCACTCGACCTTCCTTGATTTCCACTGAGGCTCTATATATTGTTACACTGTGATGTGAAATTTTAATTGTGACTATGAATGAGTTGTTAGGGTGATATCCCTTCAACTACTGTTACTGTTTTGGTACCCAACCTCATAGGTGAGTCGGTTGTATCGAGCCAGCAAGGGCTTGGTCGAGAAGGCCGATAAACCTTGAGAACTATTTATTGTTCACTGGAAATTGAATCTTGCTTGGAGGTTCCTGGTGAAGCATAGCCGTTGTGCTGCTTGTTGTGTTGTCCAGCACCACCAGTGATAAAATCCTCGGCTTGATACTGTTTCATTGGAATCCTTGAGCATTGGAACTCGGATTCCTGGTATACTCGAGTATTACCAAACTACTGTTTATGGAGTGCGGGCCCGGTGGGGGGTAGATTGGTGGACGGAGACTGGTGAAAGTGGTGTTCTACGGACCCTTTTATACTGTGCATACAAATGTTGACGGAGTGTCAACAGGAGGCAATTATGATCAAGCTCAAGTGGATCTTTGGCTTTTGAAAGCCACCCGTATCCTTGAATTGAACTGTGATTAAACTGTTATCCTACTGTGTGATATTTATTTGATTATTTCTGTGCTCTTATTTGGCTATGTGCTTACTTGTTTTACTTGGAACCTCACTGAGTTTTAGCTCACCCCATTCCCTTTGTTTTCCTTAACAGATCGGGGATGGATTTGATCAAGAGCTTTCTTAGCTTTACATTGTTTTGGACTGGTATTTGAGATTATAACCTTTTGCTTAAGTAGACCTTACTTTTGACTCCTGTAAGCTTAAACCTATAAGTTCGACTCATTATGTAAGTTTATGTGTGGAGTGGTAAGTTGACATTTGGCTATATGTATACTAAGCTTTTGGATTGTTGGTGAAGTGATTATGTTTTATTTAGGGTTATGCTCCAAAGCATGGAAAATATTTCCTCTGCTTCATTTGAGTTATTAGTACTTTGATCGACTGAGCCCCGGCGAGAGTTGGGCAGGCAGTCCGCTGATACCCTAGGGTTCGCCCTAGGGTGAGGTGGGGCTGTCACACAATCCAATACCTTCTCGTGATGACACCCTATCACTCGGGTAGATAATTAAATTCATAACACTTTACGTATTCCATTTATGTTTCTGAGACAACTTGAGAGGCACCTCCCACCCAAATCGGTGTGGTACTTACTATCGCTCAGTTTATAGGTCTGAGACGATTCGAGAGGTACCTCCCACCAAATCGGTGTGGTACTTGCTATCGTTCAGAGGTCGATGGGACACTGCTCAAATCGACTTAGAATGCTTAATGGTTCTGAGACGATTCGAGAGGTACCTCCCTCCCGAATCGGTGCAGTACTTGCTATCGTTCAGAGGTTTAGGGTACTGAGACGACTCGAGAGGTACCTCCCACCAAATCGGTATGGTACTTACAATCGTTCAGTGGTCGATGAGGCATTGCTCCAATCGACTTATGCAGTCATAGCATAATTAATCATTTCATTCAATCATTCAATACATTCAATCATTCATTTCATTTCAATCAAGTCATTCACGATTCATTCATTTCAATTCAATCAAGTCATTCATGATTCATTCAAATGAGACCGAGTGTGGTAAAATACACACTTGACTCAGTATTTTCAAAATCTCCAATCACTAATAACAATTAAGCACATATCAAGTTTACATACACTTGATACTCACCAAGTAATCCAAGAAGCCAGGACAAGCGATTGTTTAGGCGTCTTTCGTGAGATCCTCTTGCAGGTCCTCTTGAGTGCCTGAGCAATTAATAGTGAACTATTACACACTATCATTTAAAACCCCTAATTATCGAGGAGGGTTGCACTAGAGTACAATCTAAGAAAATTTCATTAAAATGAGCCTTAATTACTCGCAAATCGAGGCTCAAAGGTGGGGTTTTGAAACACAAGAGAAGTATGGTTTTCATCTTTGAAATAAAGTGTAAAACGGTCCATCACTATCGAAGAAAAATGGAGAGTTTAAAACCCTCAATTTTTTTTAAGTTTGCAAATTTCAGATTTGTCGAGCGATTTTTGAAAAATCGTATCTCACTCTCTGTAAGTCCAAAATTGGAAAACTTCTGCCATTGGAAACTACATCCACAGTATTAAAAGTTTCTAGAAGACACTTTTCCATGATTCCAAATGAAAGACATTCAAATTTTGGGTTCAAAATGCTGTTTTGAATACTAAGGCAGTTTTTAGGGTTGTTTTTTGGCCAAATTTGAAAATTCTGCAAAATTCATACAATACGAACTAGCCTTTGAAATTTGGAACTCAATTAGAGTTACAATCAAAGTTTAAAACAAAATAAGTAGAACAAAAATCAGGGTTTTGAGCACCAAGATAGGGCGGCTCAAAATTACCCAAAAGTTGGGACTGTTAGACCATTTTCCAGGATTAAAATATAAACTTTGAATCTTTGGTTGAGCATCGAAATGGACTCGGAATGGCACCAAATTTGGTATGATTATACTACCATATAAGGGCTATTCCTTTTTCAAATTTTATAGAAAAATTCGTACGGAAAGTCGGTTAACAAAATCATTAAAGTCCCACGAGTTTTCCAAGGCAAATCTGCCTTGTATGTAAATTTTCCTTTTCTAAACTTTTGGCCAATGAAATCTTCTCAAACATGGTCCATTTGTGTAGACAATGTCTAAGAAACATCCAAGATGTGTTTGGTAGGTGATTAACACCAAGAATTTTGAAACAACAAGTCCCAAATCAAGATTAACTATAAATCAGTCCAAAATTAGGGTTTTCTTTCACAAAGACAACTCTGAACTCTAGCCACAACTCACTACAATTTATCAGAAGGAATCCTTTTAGAATTCTGTCCACAACTAACTCATATTTGAGCATCAAGTCGCAGCTCAAAACAGGGCTTCCAGTACATACGAGAAACAAAACAGGCAATTTTACAAGGTTGGTACGACTCACTCAGGTGGAATCAGGGCATGCATTTTATACCGTTGGAATAATAGAAGTGTCTAGTTTCTAATGCCACAAACGGCACATGATTTCGATTTCGGAGCAAAGAGTTATGGCCAAAACAAAATCACTGCCAGAGCACTCTGGACACCAGTTTTCAGCTTTGGTAAAATTTCGAAATCTCAATATTTACCCATCCAAATCACGTAATTTTTAGTGGAAACTTTTCACACAACCTATACAACATATCTACATCATAAACAAGTCAATTGGACCACAAAAAAAAGTGCACCAAAGTGCACTGCGATAGCAGGGGCAGAAACGTAAAATTCCCTTTTCACTCCCTTTGAGATTTCTTCCACAATACAACTTATTTTCACTAGATTAAGCACTAATCCAACATAAATAACATCAAATCTCATTAAATTAGTTCATCAAGCCATTGTGGGATTTCATAGAACCCACTCACAAGATTTTCAACAATATAAAGCTACCCACATGAATTTATGAGCTTACAAGTGCAAGATAACTTCCATAAACCAAACTTTAAGAGGTTGATCGTTGTTTACCTTTGTAGATGACTAAGGCAGAAAATTTTGGTCCTTGGAAGCTAAAGAAAACCGTGAGAAGCAAGCCCATCTCCAAGTGGTTTGCAAATTGTATGTAAATTTTGAAGTGATTTGAGTGAGATTTGAGTGGTGAAATGAAGAAGAAATGTTGGTTCTTTCTTCCTCCTTGTGGCCAGCTGCTATGAATGAAGAGAGAGGGTGTGTTTGCTGAAAATGAAGCTTCCTTGGGAAGCTTAAATGTGTGGGACAAATTGCCTCAAAAGTCAACTCTCCCTCCGCTCGCGCACGTGCGTGTTTCGTGCTTGATTCCTCTCGAGTTTATTTCACTAGTGCACTAAATCTCTAATGTACTTTCATTCATACTATTATTATTCACTCTTAATAGTCTAGAATAAATTTCTTAAATCTCCAATTAACCGCTCCGTCTCGATATACGCGAACTTTCGATTCACGAGCGGTACGGCAAAATTTCTAAGGAACTCTTATAACAATGGTATCACTAACTAATACTTGAGTACTTAAACGTAAAAATACCTATTTTAAGACTAATGTATAAGTCTTCAATTTCCAAGCTCATTGTACTCTCGAATAGGTTATTGTCTCCAAACGCGCATTCACTATTTTCACTTAACGAGTTTCGAAAATTAAATTTTTGAAACAAGTCACTTTAAAAATATAAGTAAGTCATAGTTCCATGTAATTGAGTATAAAGAGGTTGAAATAAAATATTCGAAATAAATGGCCAAATAAATATTTAAATGAGCTCGTAATAGGAATTAAAGTAAGAAAATTTGCGAGTCCTCACACCCTCTCCAATATAAAATTAGTGAATTTCAAAATTTTATGGATAAATTTGATGAAGAGTTAATGGAAAATGAAGGGTTTTCTTTTCTTAGAATTTTCACTCCTACCCTCAAGCTTTTGATTAAGTTCTCGATGCTTTGATTAATGTTAGACAAAAATGCCCTTCGTTTCCGTTTGGATTTATGTCTACAATGCACTTTTAATTGTTCAGGGCCATTTGAAGACAAAAAAATAGATCAGGGGCCAAAAGTGAAAAACGATGATAATTTAGGAGCTCTCCAATTTTTTTTACTCTATTTTAAAACAAGCATATTTTGAATTTTAATAGTTTTAAAATTGATTTGTTATTTGATAACTATATTAGATTTGGTATCATAGTTGGTTTAACAAATAGAGTTGAGTCATATTTTAGTATTACAATTAGAATAGGATTTGTAGTTATATTTCTCTATTTAAGGAATTGGAGTCCAAAGTTTGTAGTTGAGGGAAATTAGTGAATTGAAGTAAATTATTTTGTTTCCACCCATCCTATTGTTTATTATTTGTAAGATTTTAATGTTACTTCTGCTATGTGATTTTTTGTGCTAACTTCTGTAAGGATTGAAAATAACCTAAGAGGGGGGTGAATTGGGTTGATTATAAAGTTAATCAAGTTATGGGCACTTTTGCTCAATATGAAATTTACCCTCTTTTCTAAGTGATCACACAATGAGTCAATCAATAAATGAACAAAATCACTTGAGAGAAATAGAAAAGATAAGCAATTTAAGGATCACAACATAACAATAAGTAAATGTGAAGAAAGGAATTGCAAACCAATTGACTACCAAGCTCCTCTTAAACTTGTAGATCAATTCAAACAAGCTTCTTCAACTTGATGAAATATAACCAATCTTGTGTACAAAGGAAGGTTCACTTCTTCCTTACCCCAAACTCCACTCGGTCAAGTTAGGAAGTTTTACTATCCCTCACGGCAACCCTCACAGAGCTACACTATTGAAGTATTCACTCACAAATGAAAAGCTTACAATGAACTTCACACCACCAAGACTACAAATCTTCCTTGGAGAGTGTTTTTTCACTAAAACTACTCTAAATCTTTTGTATTTTCAGTGTGCAAAAGTTGTTTGAAATTTCTGACCATGCTCTATTTATAAAAGACCAAGAAAGTGCTTCATTAATTGTTCCAACGGATAGAAAGTAGTTGAACAGTCAACTAGCCGTTGGGAGTATCGGACGTCCGGTACATCCAAAGCATGCGTCCGATAGCAGACAGTGAGTTTGAAAAATCTTCTTCAATTCTATTGAACGTCTGGTATTGTCTTTGTGAGCGTCCAACAGCTTTCGTCGAGTTTGAAGGATCCTATCGGACGTTCGATGCTTGCGTCCGATCGAGGTCAATGAGTTAGGTGGAATGTCTTATTTCCTTCGGACGTTCGATGGTGGAGTTCTTCATGCGTCCGAAGTTGTGTAATGATTATCGGACGTCCGATCCTGTCTTCTTGAGCGTCCGACAGCTTCAGCATACTTTGTCCCTTTCAAATGTGCTTAATCTTTGAATCTGATTTGCTTCATAGTTGAAAGTATTTCTTGAAGAGATATTAGTATTATTCATTATTTTGTAAACATCAAAAGCTAGGGACCAAGGTCAACATTCTCCCCCTTTTTGATGATGACAAAACAATGGATGGAAGAAAGAAAAAGATAGAGCATATGAGCATAAGCTCCCCCTCACTCATTGCATCAAAAAAAAAATTTAAGTGGCAAACTTATAATATCAGAATAATTCCTCCTTTCGCATAGCATCCATTTCTCTCCCTTTTTGTCATCATAAGATGAGAGTAAAATCCAGCAACTATAATCCATAATGTAGTTGCCATAACAGAGAATTCAAAGTATCAATCAAAAATAGAGAAATGATACCAAAATTCAGCAAACACCAACATACCAATATCAATCATAAGCCAAAATCAGAGAATTAATACCAAAAAAAGTACCAAACAGAAAAATATCAATCAAAATGCATTAGCAATTCAACTATAAACCATCAATGTTAACCAGGATTCATTAGTATAGAGTACCGAAGCCAAATTCAATCAAGGCAAGGGGGCGTGAAACATCAAAAGAGAAAATACAAAGGATGCATTCTAATATGAAGTGCAAATGACCCTAGAGTGCCTAAAGTGTAATCACAAAATTTCAGAAAGCCACAACATTTAAATTCTGAACAATTGACACTTCAAATATTAACAATATTCAAATCAAGCAGATTCTAAACTTTTACAACTAGGGAAACGAGATTTTTGAAAGTATCATCTTTGTGAGTAAGAAAAATCATCCAAGTATATCTAGAATAATCATCAATAATGACTAAGCAACATCTCTTACCTGTGACGCCCCCACTTCTCCCTAAGGCGAACCAAAGGGTATCCGCGGGACGCCTGCCCAACTCTCGCCAGGACTCAAGCAATTTCCGTCCAAGCTTAATACAATCCTAGACGTTACGATTAGATATCATAAATACAATCAGTGCGTAAGCATTCAAGCTTATCAATATTCAACATCTGCCCAATCATTACATCGGAATCTCGAAATACATCAATATTCAAAATATACATCAATCACAAGTCTAGCCCCCAAAGTGCAACGGAAACCCTAAAACAAGAGTACGCCAAGAGGGGTTTCTCCAACATTTCTCCAAGTCCAATCCTGTTAAGGAAAACAAATCTACAGGGTGAGCAAAACGCTCGTGAGTCCAAGAACACAGATGCAAGCACATTGTTCAAATAGCAATCCCAAATTTATTGCAAAAAAAAAACCGTGATGTTTCAATAATCAACCATTCGAGCAGGAAAAGTAATCAGAAACAATTCAAGGATATAGTAGCTCTCAGGAGCTAAGTTCCACTCGCTTTGCCGATGTCATTCGTATACCTTCCCGCGTTGACCCTCCTGTCAACCGGGTCGGTATTTCCATTTCCGTAGATCACCACTTACTTCCCTCCGTCCACCGTACACCTCAAGGGCCCAGAAGTCATTTATAAGGCGATACTCCACGAGTATGCCAAGCAAGACCTCTCATTAGGTCGAGCTTATATATCTCATGGCTCGCCCAAGTTCCCGACCAAGCCCATTGCCGGCTCGAGTCCAAGGTCGGCCTATGAGTTTGGGCGTCCCCCATTCATTTGAAAGTCGAGGAGGTTCACTCCAACGACATATGTAATCATAAAATAACATTGCATTTCATTCATTCATTCAATACATTTCATTCATTCAATACATTTCAATCATTCATTTGAAATTAGGACGAGTGCGATAAAGTACGCACCCGCCCTTATTTTTAAAACTTCCAACAATTACCACAAACAAGCAAGTATCAAAGATTCACACACTTGACACTCACCGAGTAATTCAATAAGAATTATTTTCTGGGAGTTCAAGTGTCCACGGTGAGATCGTCTTGAAGGTCTCCTTGCGTGCCTGGCAATTAATAGCGGATAATGACACAATTAACCCACTTATCAAGGAAGATTGTACTCTAGTACAATCTAAAGATTATTTCACAAAAGGAACCTCAATTACTTGTAAATCGAGGTTCAGCTTGCCTTTTATTATGTACAATATTATTTGAGTTTTTATCATGAAAATCGAGGGCAAAACGTTTGAATAATACTAAGAGAATTAAGAGTTTTGGAAAAACTCCTTTGCCTTGGAAATTGAGAAATTTCAGTTTTATCCTAAATCTTTGAAAATTCGTATCTCTCTCGATATAAGCCCAAAACTGGAAAACGTTATACCGTTGGAAACCTTTTGGAAAGTTCTAAAAGTTCTTAGAAGACACCATTCCATGAATCTAAGTGGAAAGTACTCAAAAATGAGCTTGAAGGTACAGGCTCGGCATACAAGGCAGAATTAAGTTGGATTTCGGCCAACTTTGAAAATTCGGCACGATTCACACGTTGCAAACCAACCTCTGAAATTTGTCACTCAATTAGAGTTGCAAGTGAGGTTTATAACGAAACAAGCGGATCAAGAATCGGAGTTTCGAGTACCGAGATACGGTAGCTCAAAGTTGGGGAAATTCAAGACTGGAGAAGAATTTCCAGATTTGAACCTCCAACACTAGAAATTTAATTGGGTATCGAAACGAACTTGGATTGGTACCAAAATTGGCAGTATTTTACTCCCATATGAAAGGTACCGTTCTATTAAATTTCAGGGAAAAATACCTTCAGAAAGATAGTTAATTAGTCAACCAAAGTTCAGGAAAAATTCTAAGGCAATCTGCCTTTTGACTTTCATTTCCCAATTCAAATCGTTTAATCAAGAAAGCTATCCAATCATGGTTCATTGGTGAAATAAAGGTCTAAGATACATCCATGATACCTTTGGTAAGTGTTTAGCATCAAGAACTTCATTTAATAAGATCACTCCCAAGTTTTGTCCCAAACCAGTCCAAGTATTACGTTTTTTTTCCCAAAACAGGGCAGTCATCTTGTTTTGGTCACAACTCAGTCAATTTAACTCCGAATGGGGCAGGGTTTATGTCGTTGAAAAATACATTCATAGGGCTATAATATCTCAGAAGGAATCATTTCAAAATTGGGCACTTAACTAGTTCAAAATCGGGCATCAATTTGCTGCCTTATCACTTCATTCCAGTTGAACAGAGCAACAGGACAGCGATCTTAAAACATTTGGTTCGGCTCACTCACAAGGAATCAGAAAGTACATTTTATCTCAAATTAAATCCTGGAATGTCTAGTTTCCAACGCCACCGACGGCACATGATTTCGACATCCGAGGACGGAGTTATGGCCGAAACACCACCGCTGGTCAGAGCCATACGGGAACAGTTTCCAGATTTGCTAGTTTCACAAAAAAAAAAAAAATTCATTTGCCCAACCAACCCTCAATATTTTCCAATGAAATTTTTCACACATCTAATACGTCATATAAACATTAGATTCAAGCCATTAGATCATTTAAAATTGGTCTTAAAATGGCCGAACAAGGCAGGGGTAAAATCAGAAACTTTTGCTTCTTGCACCCAATGAAGTTTCTATCAATTACACACCATTAATCCATCATTTTAACCACTAAACCAACAATATATCCACTATCAATCATCAAATCAGCAACAACCCAAGAGTGGGAGTTCATAGAGCCCACTTTCACATTTTTCCAACAATATCAAGTCATCTACTTACATGCAAGTACTTAGAGATGCATATCTACTACTATAAATCAAGTTTAAGGTGATGGATCATGTTATACCTTCTTAGTGTACTAGATCAGAATTTTTAGTCCTCAAAATACTCCAAGAAACCGTGATTTCCAGCACCCTTTTGCAGCTCAAAATGATCTCCTAGTGTTAAGCTAAGTATGGTGCAAGTTTGGTTGAATTTGGAGATGTTTTGGTGGTGGTTTGAGTAAGAAATTTTTGGAACAATGGAGTTAGAGAGGGAGGGAGAGCTGGTCGGCAGTCTTGGGTAGAGGAGAGAGAGTGTGATCAGATTTCTAAGCTTCCAAGAGAAGACATTAACTTGTGGCCTCAAATCAGCCATTAGTCAACTCACATTAGGGTGCGTTTGGCGCGATTAGGGCTCGATTTTCTCGCGCGTGTGGTTCACTAGTGCATTAAACCTCCAATGCATTTATATTCATGTAAATATTATTCACTCTCAATTGTCTCGAAATAAGGGTCTAAAGTCCCTCAAATAAAGTCGCGCGTGTGAAAACGCGTACCGTCAATTTTAACGCTATAACGCGAAACTTCCGAGAAATTCTTATAACGACTACACTACTAACTATCACTTAAGTATTTATTCATAAGATTACCTATTTTAGGACCATAGTACAAGTCTCCAATATTCCAAGCTTATTGTGCTCCTACGTGTAGACACCAAATTTTTGGTTTCGAATTTTACTTATTTAATTAGTTTAATTTGAGATTTATTTATTTCAATTTTAGGTTTTTTTATTTGATTCTTGTTTCGTGTCTCTTATTTTAATTAGTTTACGAACATTTATTTCATTTATTAATTCAAAAAGGAAAAATCATGAAAAAGAGGCAAAAGAAAAATCATGAAAAAAGAGCAATTTTGTTTTATTTGGCTTTATTTATCTATTTTAGTCATTTCTACTTAATTTATCTTTTATTTTTGCTTGGTTCATTTAGAAAAAAAAAAGAAAAAAGAAAAAGGAAAAAGTGAAAAATGAGAAAATGAAAAATAAAAAAAAAGGAAAAATGAAAAGTTGCACTTTGTTGTTTCTAGTTTTTTTTTATTTTTATCCAATGTTAATTAAGTTGTTTTTGTTATTGAATTTTTTTTTTATTATTATCAATCAATTTTGTTTAATTAAAGATTTAAAAAAAAAGGGTGGAGACGCGACTTGCAAGCTGCGTTTTTGCAGCTTGCAAGGAAGGGCTCTTAGCAGCCCCTTAGCTGCAAATATGGAAGAGATGCTTGAGGGTTTAAGGTGGGGCTGCAGTATAAATAGAAAGCTACGGATAAAGAGGACAGCAGTCGCAAATGGAGAGAGTTTCTGAGGAGGGGGGAGAGGATCGGAAAATACAGAAAGCATTGTAGGGAAAAAGGGGGCTGAGATTCTGGGAGAGAGTATATGGTTTGAGAGAAAAACAACAGCGGAGGGAAGAAGGATTGAAAGTGGCGGCTGCAAATCTGAAAAACAAGCTGAGAAACGAAAAGGCTACGGAGAGTTTCTGAAACAGAAACCAGAGAGAGTTGGGGACGATGGCTAAAGAAAGATCTGGCAGGACGGCGGGGCTGAGATAGAAAATCAAGAAACAAGAGAGGTAGGCGGCTGAGGGTAAAAAGGAAACGGGAGAGTTTGAGAATAGCTAAGGAGAAGAGAGCAGCGTGGGGAAGATAGAACAGGGGGGTCTGTGAGGAAAACAGAGGGAAACAAAGGAGAGTGAGGGAGACTAACGGCTGGAAAATCTGAGGAAAGGTAGAGTAGCGAGTTGAGAAAGAAGGTGAGAAGCCGAGAACTCCATCAGAGTAGGCAATTCGTTTTTGGTTGGTCCTGCGGCGTTGCTCATCCAAGGGCGCTCTCGGTGATTCGACTCCCAAGGCATCAACTGAGGTAACACTAAGTTTTCCTCTGGTACATTTCTCTCCCTGAGTTTTTGTTCATCTGCCGGGTTTGTAATCGTGATGAGGCAGGCTGCGTTCTTTCTTAGTTTGATTGGGGTTGCACCCTAACAAGTCTAGATTTGGTCAGTCCTTTGTTGTTATAGAGTAAGGAGAGAAGAAAAAAACACGCAAGAAATTTGGTTAGGGCTGCATTTCCTTTAGCTTTACATGATGGCTGTCTCTGTGTTTTTATCCTTCCCCTTCGCCCGTTTCATTCTGGCCAAAGATTTGTTTTTTTTTATTTTATCCGTGAGTGGAGAGCCTAGATGATGTTTGGTGATCTTGTTAGCAGACTGTGTAGCTTTTGGGTTCAGTGCGTTTGCAAAGTTTTAACCAGAGACTAAGAAGGAATTTGAGTTTTGATGTTTTCCTTATGTTTCTGAGCTTATATTCTGCTATACTTGCGGTTTGGGATTCAGTTTGATTCAAATTGCAGATGCATGCCTTTGATTTGTGTCTTAGATTCGGTCTTCAACCTCATTAGAATGATTGGTTTTTGCGCTGGAAATACTTGGCTTCTAATAAAAGGGATAGCGCTGTTTTTTTCTGTGCTTGATCAAGAAGCCGAGAAATTTGCAGAAGTTTTATGTCCAGTTTTTGCACTCTTTCTTTTCCTGAGTTTTAAATCCAACAGTTTTATGTTGAAAATAGGGAGAATGTTTGAGTTTGGTGTTGCCTAGGATTAGGTGGTTTTAGTTGCTGCAGTTTGTACATAGAACTTTGCTGCAACAAGTTTTAGTTTGTTACAGCAGTACATGCGAGTATTCATAACAGCTTCGGCTGAGTTGCATGAACTTTTGGGGGGGGGTGTTTTCTGCTCCTTTTGTTGCATGTTCAGCTGTGTTTGTGTTAATCAAAGTGTCCAGAGGTTAAATGATGTTAAGTGATGGTCTTTGCTGGTTTTATTTGAAGTCTTGTGCAAAATCTGCATTTTGAAAGCTTAAGGTGGCACACGCATGTTGTCGGTTGCAGAAACTTTCATTGTGACATTTGCATGAAAAATTGCTGGAATTTACTTTATCTCATCTTAAGTTGTTGGTTTGTTGAACTCTGTGGTAGCCTTTAGTTTAATATCGATGGCTTTGATTGATTGGATGAGATGTTAGTTGCATATTAAGATTGCATTCGAGAAGTTTAGCATGTTGCAGATGGAATGAACCAGAAATAAAGAAATCTGTTCGCATGCATGCATGAAAAATCCTGAATTTTACATTTTGACCCCCCAAGCCTCCCTTTGTTGCATTGTGGCCCAATTATGTGCTGATCTCTTGCAATTGAGTCCTAAGTAATTGCAATTTCTTGGCTCTTTCTTTACTTTTGGATCCTTGAAGTTCCCAATATGTCTATTTGGGTTTGAGTGATTGCTTAACATTTGTAATTGGATCCTAGGTAGTTTTCCATCTTAATGATTTGACCCCTCAAGTTTCCTCTTGCTTCACTATAGCCTAAATAATTGAAAAATCAATCAATTTGACTCCTCAGATTTCTTTAGTTTTCGCAATCAAGTCACTACTTGTTTTTAAATTTTACATGGGCTGTTCACCTTCCTTTAGATGTCTTGGATTGATTCAATTTCATGTTTACTTTTATCTTTTGTGATTATTTCTTGATTAAAGTGATGCTTTGACTCTTTTATTATTTTGGAGGGTAAATAAGTGGTTCCATTCCATTTGGGCCCAATTCAAGGGAGGTACACCCTAATCCTTCATTTCTTACTTTATTTTGACTCTACGTGCTCCTACGTGTTATGTGTGAATATGCATGCTTTAATTTGCTTTTCATGTTGGTTTAATTGCTTATCTTGCTTTCTTTTATTTCATTTTTCTTAATTTGCAAGTGATTTGAAGGCACTTGAATGCCAAGTTGTAATAGCTAGGTTATTATTTTTATTTTTATTTTTATTCCGTTCCCCCTCCTAAATTGTATAGGCCTTCTTCCCCTAAAAATGTAATAGTTAGGGCCTTAGTTGCCTTATGTGTCTTGCATGTCTATGTGCTATATGTTTCATCGCTTTCTTAGGTTTTGGCATCTAGATATGCATGCTAAGTGTTATGTGCCATGTGTTTATGAGTGTTTGGCATGTCTACTCGCTTTCCATGGCCATGAATGAATGTGATGGATGAATGTACGTTTCCACTAGTCCAACGCTAGTCGGAATTCATAGAATGGGTTAGTCCAACGCTAGACCCAATAGGCCATTCCCTTTTCGTAGGTGCATATTTGCGTGTTTCACTTCATTTCACGCATTTTTCCTAGTTTTTCTATCATTTGGCATGCCCCTCTACTCCCTTCCCTCTCACTTTAGGTTTTGCACCTCATGCTAGTTATAGGGTACATTTGCTTGAAGAGTCCCCTCCGATAAGGGAAACGAGCGAGTGTGGCTACTCGATAGCCTTAGCACGCTAGTTTTGCCTTCTAATCAAAGGGAAAATCGACGTCGAAAATTAGGAGTCATTCCCATACCCGACCTGATGCATTCCTTTAGATTCATTCATTCTCAATTTTTCACTTACTCACTTTTTCAATTCATATTTCCTCATTACTTTTCCTTTCCTTATTGTTCATTTTGATTTCTACTTCACAAAATTGCACTTAATTACACCTATATGCACTTATCACTATATTTTATACACTTGCACACTTACACTTTAGCTATCATTTGCATTAATCGACCTCTATAAGGTTTTCTTTTATTGGCCGCCACAATTCATGTGGTTGGGACCAAAAACCTTACAAGAGACATTTTAGAATTTAGGTTTGCATTTTTTCTTTCTTTTGCATTCATGTAGTGCATCCAAATGTAATAAATTCTTTGGTTAAAATAAGAAAAATTTTGATTAAATCACGCAACTAGCCTTGGCTAGGTCGAAGGGGTGCCTTGGATTTTTATCCTTGCCTTCCCCTTCGTCAAATGTGACTCCCGAACCTTTTTCGTTGGTTTACATGGACTAGGAGTCGTTTAAAAGGGGTTTCTTACTACTCTTTTCCATTTTTTCTTTAAAAAAATTCATTTTTAGGTGACTTGGTACACCTTAACTCATTACCAATTGGCGACTCCATTTTTTTCAAAAACCCTTTTTAAACTATAATTTTGGGTCAAATCGTCGCATTCTCAAACCCCCATTTAGACCCATTTTTCCTTTTAAATCACAATTCATTTTTCAAATCACAAATTGAATCAAAAAACACATTTTTTAAACCATTTATTTATTTATCAAAAAATGGGGTGCGACAGTTGGCGACTCCACTGGGGATATTCGAGAGTCCGAGAAAATTTGATTTAATCAATCTTTTTCTTCTTTTAATCTTTTCATATATCACATTTGGGTGTTTAGGATTGCATTTTTCCTTTTATTAGGATTTTTAGCATTTTCACGCATATCCAACTACTCCCTCGTTCATGAATGTATGTTTATCTCGCGCTTGCATTGCATTTGGGGGGGGTGTCACCTTTAGAGCCTTGTGTGGTTCTCAACCCCTTCCCTCAAAATAGGGAACACTTCATACGTGCACGTTTACTTATTGTTATCCCACTTTATTTTATTTTTCGTGGGCGCTACCCCACACCGCCTTGTAGGATTAGAATCGATTGCCTTGGGTAGGCGGCTGGTGTGCACTGCGCCCATAGCGCTACCTAAGGGATCACTCGAGCCACCGATCGAAGGCCTTGGGAGTGATGACCCTTTGCCTTTAGGTCTGAAGGCTTGGGAGCCGAAGCCTTATCGAGTCTAGTTGCATTAGTGAACCCCAGCCTCATGCATCCATATTAGACTTGCCTAGTGTAGAGTCGACCTTACCCTATTAAGCACATTAGGCACGAGGGAAGGGGTTCCACCCCTTTTACTTGTTTTATTGTATTTCTTTTCTTAATTTCTCCCAACGTGTTATGTGTACTATCAATTGCACTAACCGTTTGTTTTCTTGGCCTGCATTCATGTGCCTTAGCAATAAGAAGCCTCTTTGACACTCTTTTAGTGACTTACCCACTATATAACTCGCATGTTTAAATTTCAGCTATTGCATTTAATTTTTAATAAGTACATTTCATTTTAGACCTCTTCCCCCCGATGCATTATTTATGCCCTTTAGGTCATATTTGTCACATATTTACATCGCTTTAATAACTGGCATCACGCATAAACCATAGAAAGGGAATGCCACATAGGGGATCCTGTGCTAGGATTAAACCACCCCATGTCTCGGATATATAATCCAATGAGACTTGCACGTTTACCCTTCTCGTACCATCCGAAGGGGTAGTGTACAAGGTAAGGTAGGATCCGATCATTTTTCAATAGAGCAATTTTTGGCATATGAGCGTCTAATAATCACTTTTTGGCCATTGTTTCAAAATTGGTAAAATTCCCTTGCGTAAAAGGACATTAATTTGAAGAAAGTTCACAAATGATTCCTCATCATTGAGACGATTAATGGATTGAGGCCAAATCTTGATTTTAGGAGGCTCATAGACTAAGGCATTGTGATTTTCTTTTTGAAAATCGATTTTTGAATAAATCATCCATCTTATCCAATCCATTTTGTCAAATTCATTCAATAAATCATTAACTTCATTCATTTGACCATTTACCCTTTTAGGGTGATTTGGCCGATTTTTGAAAAATCATCCATTCATTTGACCATTTACCCTTTTAGGGTGATTTGGCCGATTTTTGAATAAACCATCCGTTCATTTGACCAATTTACCCTTTTTAGGGTGATTTGGCCGATTTTTGAATAAACCATCCGTTCATTTGACCAATTTACCCTTTTAGGGTGATTTGGCCGATTTTTGAAAAATCATCCATTCATTTGACCATTTTACCATTTTAGGGTGATTTGGCTGATTTTTGAATAAATCATCCATCCTTTTGACCAATTTACCCTTTTTGGGTCATCCGGTCGATTTTTGGAAAAATCATCAATTCGTTTGACCAATCTACCCTTTTTAGGGTGATTCGATCAATTTTGAATAAATCAAATTTCATTCATTTTATTTTGACCCGTTTTTAGGGTAATTCGGTCGTTTTTGAATAAATCATCAATTTTTATCCAATCTATTTGACCTGATTTTTCCTTTTTAGGGTTTAAGTCTAAGGTTCACTGAATAAATTGATTGAGACATTGCAATCTCTTTTACACATCATTTTTATGTGTCGATCAAAGCAGGCAATCCATTCAGACTTTTCCCTCATTTTTAGAACAAATGTTTTCTCACTCCAATTGGCCAAATTTTTTTAAAATCATTTTTCACTCTAGCGGTTGATCGGATTCATCAGGTATTGTATAATGCCTACCCTAGAGGATTGCATTTTCGTGCTAGGCCTACCCTTGGCATAAAAGGGTTCCCCCATAGGACATGCATACCGATTTTATAATCTTGCTTGCTAATTCAGGGTATTTTTCTTTTGTTTTCCCCCTTCCCTGCATTCATAAAAATACTTCAATAAAGGGAAAATACCTTTCTATATCTGATAACAATTTTGATCTGATAAAATTTGAAAATTACAAGTATTACTTGATTCTTAGGCAGGCCCTACAATGTGAATTTGAAAATTCATCTGAAGGCGCTCGTGTAAAACATTTAAGAGATTTCACTGCTCAAAGAAAAGGGGGCTATTAAGAGGGAAAAGTGTGTATACATGTGTAAAGGAGTTCCTTAGAATGTTTTTCATATGTATTGCTCTTTAAATTTTTCAAACATTGGCAATAATGAAGTTTTTGTTCAGACAATTACTTGTCTTGTATAATACTCGTGTACATTTCATCCTTTATTGAGCTCATTAAGAGATTTGATGATGAATTTTAAGAAATAAGACCGAATTGAGAGTTTTTTCAACCTCCAGCCTGAAAATTCGCAAGTGTATGCTTTCTAAAATCCTTGTGTACACTAGATTTTTTATCCGAATCATCCAATAAGAGTGCTAAAAAAAAAGGTCACTCAAAAGGCCCAATGAGATACCTTTTCTCATTCACTTAACCCCAGAATAAAATCAGTCACATTGATTGATAAATTGCAAATTGGGGCCATCTTTGTTTGAAAAATATCCATTGTGTTTAACCGATTCAATTCACATCTAAGTGAAAGCAAAAATGTGCATTATTCTTGTTTGTTTTGAAAATTTGGAATGATACTTCGAGCATTCTTTTCTCTATCTATACAGAGTTTATCATTTGCTCTCCCGTTTGAGCCTTTAAAAGAATAATTTCGTTTCAAATAAGCACCTTGATGATCACTACCCTACATGGAAAATTTTCAAATATCAAAAGGGAATGGATTTTCAATCAGCATTGCGTTACGTTGATTGTCATGAAGTGTAAGAATGATGCTTTGGCCGTCATTTCTACAACCTAAACACTGATCATCCCTTGCATCCTCATTTGAGCTAAAAAATTGGTGGTTCTTTTCGAGTGCACATATGATCGCACCCCACATTGGGGAAGGAGATTGGGGAATTTTGGAAAAAAAGAAAAGAAAAGAAAAGAAAAAAAAAAAAAGATTTGTCCGCACGGACCGCCTATGTTTCACAAATATGGATGAACAAGAGTCTTCCTCAGTCAGTTAATTCAGATACATGCAAGAAATTTCGCATTAACGAAAGTTTCCTCTCAGAGTTATTGTAAGGAACGGAATAAAAGTCAGGCCCTCTTCTTTTCCAATCAAACGTTCTATCATTAGTTTTCCCTTTTGAGCCTTCAGAATAAAATACTTCATTTGGTAACCCCTGAGAATCGCAAACCCCACACTGGGGCAAGTTTGAGTTGAAAATGAAAATTTCAAGAAGTGAAAAGGTGAAAAGCCATAAAATCAAAAGACAAAAGAAAAGAGAACCTCAGTTCAAAAAATAAACTGGGGCAAATTTTGTGAAAGTTCAAAGAACGGCAAAAGGCCGAAAAAAATCAAAAGAAGAAAGAAAATGAAAGAGAAAAAGCCTCAATTGAGAATAAACTGGGGCAAAGTTCTGATTTAGCCCTAAAATAGGGTTGGCGTAACAATGCGATCTCAGATTCTTTAAACCACTCTTGAAATCTGCCTTCAAGCCTTAACTTTTCTAAACACCCCATCAGACCCCATTACAAAAGCCGAAAGTCCTGACTTCTGTTCTTTGCAATGGCCCTGTCAAGAAAATTTCTGGTGCCGGAAAATTGTAGCTGTATTTCTGAATTGCTTGAGTATGAGGTTGACGCTACTCACCATGTGAAAATCCACCAAGTTGAGGGAAAGGGAAAAGAGGCAAAAAGCAAAGCAAGGAAAGTAAATGCAAGGAAAATGCAGAAAAATTCGACGCTGAAGTCCCTGGGGAATGACGAGAAAATCCAAACAAAGTCTGAAATCTTTTGAGTTCAAAATAGGGGCAATTTTGGGAAAATGCGATCTTCGGTGCTATGTCCTTGAAAGTTTTATTCTTTAGCTATCGTTTTCAAGCCACATTACAAGCTAATAAAGTCCATCGTTGACTTATTCCTTCATGACAATCCAAAGTGAGTATTATGCTCATAAGAAATCCATCAATCATTTGTGATCATAAGGGTATAACCAGTTTTCGCGTGTTTAGCTATCGTTCTTACCCATTTGTTGCGAACTTAAAGCTTATATGTTGACTCAATTTTCTTAAGAAATGAAGGTGACAAACTATTTGCTTTCATTAAGATGTGACATTGAATGGGTTACATACAACTGGGGCACAAAAATGAGACAAATTCTGACCTCCCATTTCCTTAGCCAAATCAGAAATAAGATCACTGGATTGCTCCTGAAAAATGAGCCAATAAATTGTGATCCATTACCCAAAGCATTGATCTTTCATAATTTGGCATTATTTTGAGAAATTAATCATGAAATTTCCTATATGAGTTAAGCAAGACATTCAATTTCCTTCACATTGTATAGGAAACACAGTTTCTTACTTGGAAGGGCATCCAAATCAATTTTTGCAATCAAATGGGCCCACACTGGGACAAAATTTTTATTTGCAAGATTGCGTAAAATAAACCCACACTGGGGCAAATTTTTCAGTCACACTACTCTTTCTATGAATAGTAGTTGCAATTTTTTTTGAAATTCAAGTGCATGTCATATTTTGGTGAGCCCCTGTGCAGGTATTCATAGTTGAAATCGACGAAAAAGCATCTGGTGATGTGGGAGGCCGATGCCGAAGAAAGAGAAGAAAGAAGGGAAAAGGGCCCTACACTGGGGGCAAATTATTTTTGAAAAAGATTCTCTCGAAAAATCAGAAAAATTCAAAAGTCAAAAATCAAATTCAAATTCTTGTTTCTTGGAAAATCAAATTCAATTTCTTGACCAAATGAATGGCAGGACCGGGTTTTATCCCGCTGACCAAGTGAATGGCAGGACCGGGTCTAATCCCGCTGACCAATGAATGGCAGGACCGGGTTTTATCCCGCTGACCGCTTACTTCGGCAGGACCGGGTTTTATCCCGCTGACCGCTTATCTCGGCAGGACCGGGTTTTATCCCGCTGACCACTTACCTAGGCAGGACCGGGTTTTATCCCGCTGACCGCTTATTTCGGCAGGACCGGGTTTTATCCCGCTGACCGCCAACCTCGGCAGGACCGGGTTTTATCCCGCTGACCGCTCACTTCGTTGGGACGGGGTTTCATCCCGCCAATTCTCTCGGCAGGACCGTGTATAATCCCGCTGACCGCTTATCGCAGTGGGACCGGGTTTCATCCCGCCAATTCTCTCGGCAGGATCGGGTTCTATCCCGCTGATCGCTTTTTATCTACGTTGGGACCGGGTTTTATCCCGCCAATCTCGGCAGGACCGGGTTCTATCCCGCTGACCGCTTTTATCACGTTGGGACCGGGTTTTATCCCGCCAACCTCGGCAGGACCGGGTTCTATCCCGCTGACCGTTTTTATCTACGTTGGGACCGGGTTTTATCCCGCCAACCTCGGCAGGACCGGGTTCTATCCCGCTGACCGTTTTTATCATGTTGGGACCGGGTTTTATCCCGCCAACTTCGGCAGGATCGGGTTCTATCCCGCTGACCGTCCACACCCCGTCAGGCTCAGATGTTATCCCACCGACCAATTTATCACACTGGGGCAAATTTTTAGATAATTTTTCAAACAAGTCTTATACAGTTCTTCATTTTACATTTTCTGTTCGGGTCTATCCCGTGGGTCTATCCCATTTAAATTTCTGTCTGCGTCTATCCCATTTACATTTCTGTCTGGGTCTATCCCATTTAAATTTCTGTTCGGGTCTATCCCGTGGGTCTATCCCATTTAAATTTCTGTCCGGGTCTATCCCGTTTGTATTTTCTGTTCGGGTCTATCCCGTGGGTCTATCCCAATTTTACGTTTCTGTTTGGGTATATCCCGTGGGTCTATCGCAATTTTAAATTTCTGTTCGGGTCTATCCCGTGGGTCTATCACAATTTTACATTTCTGTTCGGGTCTATTCCGTGGGTCTATCCCAATTTCAAATTTCTGTTCGGGTCTATCCCGTGGGTCTATCCCAATTTTAAATTCCTGTTCGGGTCAGTCCCGTTTTAAATTTCTGTTCGGGTCTATCCCGTGGGTCTATCCCAATTTTAAATTTCTGTTCGGGTCTATCCCGTGGGTCTATCCCAATTTTAAATTCCTGTTCGCGTCAGTCCCGTTTTAAATTTCTGTTCGGGTCAGTCCCAATTTTAAATTTTCTGTTTGGGTCAATCCCATTTTAAATTTTTGTCAAAAGGGGTCAGTCCCCATTTCTAAAGCGTCCATTGTTCGAGACGCTCGTAGCTGAATAACACAGGTGAGCATTTGGTGTCTACTTCTTTGTCTCAAGTTTTTCCAAAACTCAGACAAAGAGGGGCAAACTGTAGACACCAAATTTTTGGTTTCGAATTTTACTTATTTAATTAGTTTAATTTGAGATTTATTTATTTCAATTTTAGGTTTTTTTATTTGATTCTTGTTTCGTGTCTCTTATTTTAATTAGTTTACGAACATTTATTTCATTTATTAATTCAAAAAGGAAAAATCATGAAAAAGAGGCAAAAGAAAAATCATGAAAAAAGAGCAATTTTGTTTTATTTGGCTTTATTTATCTATTTTAGTCATTTCTACTTAATTTATCTTTTATTTTTGCTCGGTTCATTTAGAAAAAAAAAAGAAAAAAGAAAAAGGAAAAAGTGAAAAATGAGAAAATGAAAAATAAAAAAAAATGAAAAATGAAAAGTTGCACTTTGTTGTTTCTAGTTTTTTTTTTATTTTTATCCAATGTTAATTAAGTTGTTTTTGTTATTGATTTTTTTTTTATTATTATCAATCAATTTTGTTTAATTAAAGATTTAAAAAAAAAGGGTGGAGACGCGACTTGCAAGCTGCGTTTTTGCAGCTTGCAAGGAAGGGCTCTTAGCAGCCCCTTAGCTGCAAATATGGAAGAGATGCTTGAGGGTTTAAGGTGGGCCTGCAGTATAAATAGAAAGCTACGGATAAAGAGGACAGCAGCCGCAAATGGAGAGAGTTTCTGAGGAGGGGGGAAAGGATCGGAAAATACAGAAAGCATTGTAGGGAAAAAGGGGGCTGAGATTCTGGGAGAGAGTATATGGTTTGAGAGAAAAACAACAGCGGAGGGAAGAAGGATTGAAAGTGGCGGCTGCAAATCTGAAAAACAAGCTGAGAAACGAAAAGGCTACGGAGAGTTTCTGAAATAGAAACCAGAGAGAGTTGGGGACGATGGCTAAAGAAAGATCTGGCAGGACGGCGGGGCTGAGATAGAAAATCAAGAAACAAGAGAGGTAGGCGGCTGAGGGTAAAAAGGAAACGGGAGAGTTTGAGAATAGCTAAGGAGAAGGGAGCAGCGTGGGGAAGATAGAACAGGGGGGTCTGTGAGGAAAACAGAGGGAAACAAAGGAGAGTGAGGGAGACTAACGGCTGGAAAATCTGAGGAAAGGTAGAGTAGCGAGTTGAGAAAGAAGGTGAGAAGCCGAGAACTCCATCAGAGTAGGCAATTCGTTTTTGGTTGGTCCTGCGGCGTTGCTCATCCAAGGGCGCTCTCGGTGATTCGACTCCCAAGGCATCAACTGAGGTAACACTAAGTTTTCCTCTGGTACATTTCTCTCCCTGAGTTTTTGTTCATCTGCCGGGTTTGTAATCGTGATGAGGCAGGCTGCGTTCTTTCTTAGTTTGATTGGGGTTGCACCCTAACAAGTCTAGATTTGGTCAGTCCTTTGTTGTTATAGAGTAAGGAGAGAAGAAAAAAACACGCAAGAAATTTGGTTAGGGCTGCATTTCCTTTAGCTTTACATGATGGCTGTCTCTGTGTTTTTATCCTTCCCCTTCGCCCGTTTCATTCTGGCCAAAGATTTGTTTTTTTTTATTTTATCCGTGAGTGGAGAGCCTAGATGATGTTTGGTGATCTTGTTAGCAGACTGTGTAGCTTTTGGGTTCAGTGCGTTTGCAAAGTTTTAACCAGAGACTAAGAAGGAATTTGAGTTTTGATGTTTTCCTTATGTTTCTGAGCTTATATTCTGCTATACTTGCGGTTTGGGATTCAGTTTGATTCAAATTGCAGATGCATGCCTTTGATTTGTGTCTTAGATTCGGTCTTCAACCTCATTAGAATGATTGGTTTTTGCGCTGGAATTACTTGGCTTCTAATAAAAGGGATAGTGCTGTTTTTTTCTGTGCTTGATCAAGAAGCCGAGAAATTTGCAGAAGTTTTATGTCCAGTTTTTGCACGCTTTCTTTTCCTGAGTTTTAAATCCAACAGTTTTATGTTGAAAATAGGGAGAATGTTTGAGTTTGGTGTTGCCTAGGATTAGGTGGTTTTAGTTGCTGCAGTTTGTACATAGAACTTTGCTGCAACAAGTTTTAGTTTGTTACAGCAGTACATGCGAGTATTCATAACAGCTTCGGCTGAGTTGCATGAACTTTTGGGGGGGGGTGTTTTCTGCTCCTTTTGTTGCATGTTCAGCTGTGTTTGTGTTAATCAAAGTGTCCAGAGGTTAAATGATGTTAAGTGATGGTCTTTGCTGGTTTTATTTGAAGTCTTGTGCAAAATCTGCATTTTGAAAGCTTAAGGTGGCACACGCATGTTGTCGGTTGCAGAAACTTTCATTGTGACATTTGCATGAAAAATTGCTGGAATTTACTTTATCTCATCTTAAGTTGTTGGTTTGTTGAATTCTGTGGTAGCCTTTAGTTTAATATCGATGGCTTTGATTGATTGGATGAGATGTTAGTTGCATATTAAGATTGCATTCGAGAAGTTTAGCATGTTGCAGATGGAATGAACCAGAAATAAAGAAATCTGTTCGCATGCATGCATGAAAAATCCTGAATTTTACATTTTGACCCCCCAAGCCTCCCTTTGTTGCATTGTGGCCCAATTATGTGCTGATCTCTTGCAATTGAGTCCTAAGTAATTGCAATTTCTTGGCTCTTTCTTTACTTTTGGATCCTTGAAGTTCCCAATATGTCTATTTGGGTTTGAGTGATTGCTTAACATTTGTAATTGGATCCTGGGTAGTTTTCCATCTTAATGATTTGACCCCTCAAGTTTCCTCTTGCTTCACTATAGCCTAAATAATTGAAAAATCAATCAATTTGACTCCTCAGATTTCTTTAGTTTTCGCAATCAAGTCACTACTTGTTTTTAAATTTTACATGGGCTGTTCACCTTCCTTTAGATGTCTTGGATTGATTCAATTTCATGTTTACTTTTATCTTTTGTGATTATTGTCGCGCCCCATTTTTTGATAAATAAATGAATGGCTTTAAAAAATGTATTTTTGTGATTAAAAAATGAATTTTGATTTAAAAGAAAAGTGGGTCTAAATGGGGGTTTGAGAATGCGACGATTTGACCCAAAATTATAGTTTAAAAAGGGTTTTTAAAACTAAATACGGAGTCACCACTTGGTAATGAGTTAAGGTGTACCAAGTCACCTAAAAAATGTATTTTTAAAGAAAAATAGGAAAAAAATAGTGAGAAACCCTTTTTAAACGACTCCTAGTCTACGTAAACCAAAGAAGAAGGTTTGGGAGTCACATTTGACAAAGGGGAAGGCAAGGATAAAATCCAAGGCACCCCTTTGACCTAGCCAAGGCTAGTTGCGTTGATTTAATCAAAGATTTTTTTGTTTTAATCAAAGAATTCATTACATTTGGATGCACTACATGAATGCAAACCCTAGACCTAGGGGTATTGAGGGAAATTTCTCTTCAAAGGTTGAGTGGTGCCAATCACATTAATTGTGAAGCCCAATAACGATCCTTCGAAGAAGTCACGAATAATGCAAGTGGAATGCTCAAACAAGGAAAGAAAATATGAGAGGTGTGCAAATGAAGGCAAAAGTGCTCGTGTGCAAGTAAAGGGATAAAAAATGCATATGTGCAAATGAGACAAAGTGTTCGTGTGCAAGTGAAGGGATAAAAAGGTGTACGTGTGCAAATGAGAGGAGAAGTGTTCGTGTGCAAGTGAAGGGATAAAGGTGTATGTGTGCAAATGAGAGGAGAAGTGAAAGTATAAAATGATAAAGTGGATTAAAAAATGCATGAGCCTAGGGAATTCATGCATATTGGGTACGGGGAGGCCTAAATCGTGACTCAATTTGCCCTTTTATAGAGGGAATACAAGCGTGCTAAGGCTTAGAAAAGCCACACTCGTCTATATCCCATATTTAAGGGGACTCTCAAGCAAATGAACCCTATAACTAGCATGAAATGCAAAAATCCTAAAATGGAGGGAAAAGGGGTTCGAGGGGCATGCAAAATGATAAAACTAAAAAGAATGCATGACATGTAATGAACATGCAAATATGTGCTAACGAGGGGAAATCCCTAAGGGTCTAGCATTGGACTAGCCCATTCTGTGAATTCCGACTAGCGTTGGACTAGTGGAAACGTACATTCATCCATCACATTCATTCATGGTATGAAAAGCGAGTAGACATGCCAAACACGTAGCACATAACATTTAGCATGCTCGACTAGATGCAAGGCCCTAACAAAGCAAATTAACACGTAGCAACTAAGCATGCAAGACACATAAGACAATTAAGCCCTAACTATTACATTTGCTAGCTAGGCACACGTCTTCGATAGGTCTTCATTGAATGCTCTCCAAGCCCTATCTATTACAAGCCAAGAGGTGTACACATACCCCATTAAAAGAATAATTTAATGAAAACAAAAGTAAATGACATAAGTAAAAGGAAGCTAGGAAAAGCTAGGAAAGCAAAGTAGGCATGCAATTCACTTAACACGTTGGGTCACATAGGAGAGACAAAAAAAGATAAAAGGAATTATACCGCCCCCTTTGAATGGTGTGCAAATGAAAGAAAAATGGCTTCAAAACAATAAAAAGGTCAAGATACCTCAAATAGTAAAGTATAACAAAGTCACCAAATCTCTCCTAATTGCAATTTAAATGAAATCAAATAATGCATAAGTTTCAAGAAAAGGACCCACCAAGGACCCAATTACCAACTAAAGACCCAATTGCAAACCTTAGTCAACCATTCGAATTCAATTGAAACATTTAAGAACTTCAAAGGTCCCAAAAATAAGAAAAGAGCCAAGCAATGATTGAAACGCAAATACCTTAGGACCTAATTGCAAGGAATCAGCCCATAATTGGGCCTTAGTAGCATTACTTTATAAACTGGGGGTCAATGTGCAAACTTTTCAGAAAATTTCCATGCAAGATTTCATGCACAATGTTTACGAAGATGGTTTCTGCAACAAAGCAAAGTACAAACGCTGCTTTCATTCCTTTTCTTTGCATGCAAAATTTAAAAAAAAAACAAACAGTCACAAACTTTGATCAAACTCTCAAACCAATGTCCAGACTTTGAATTGAGCAACATAACATACACCTTTGCCATTCAAACCAGCAAAAACACAGAAAAGAAATGCTACGAAAATTCTGGAAATTCTCACACAAAACAGGAAAGCAAGGCTGTAAATTTCTGGTTCAGCAAGTTAAAATTCATTTTCCAGCAAGTATTTAAACATATTTCAAATGTCTTCAAAATCAGATGTACAAATGTCAGCCAAGTATGAAAGAAAACACAAGCTTCGAAGAAGTTGAAATTTGAACAAATAAGGGAACCAATCTGCCCAAGATACTACACCAACCGAGAGTTTCATGTTTTTGCTTCAGCAGATTGTATACAATCATCTCAAATCGAAAACCAGCTTTGTAAGTTTCCTGGTGAGCCTTCCCTTAGCATATAGCCTCAAACAGACATCAAAGCCTCGGCCATCTCAACAATAAAGCATCAAACTCATTCAAACAAAGAAAATTTGAACATGAAGCAGCCATTGAGAACTCAAGCAACGTAAGACATGAAAGACACACACGGAAAATGCAGTTCGCTTCAGCTTCGACTTCATGAGGAAAGAAAAATGCAAAAGCTGGTGGCTTTACTTAGTTCGATCAAAACACAGGACAAAAGACAAAATGAGGAAAATTGAGACCAAAATTTCCTTGCCAATTTCTGGTGGAAAAAAGAATTTTCTGTTGCTAAGGAAAGCATCCATTACACTAAACAAAAGACAAGACCAATTCAACCCAGAAATAGCAAACAAACCCAGAAATTCAAACAAACCCAGTTAACAGCAACAAGAGGCAATCTGCGAAACCTTACTATGCTTTCAATCTTGACAAGCATCACACAAATCAAGCAAACATAACAATCTCACTGTGAAACATAAACTCAAACCTAAACTTAACCAAACTTACTGAAATAAAATGAAAGGGTTACAAACAACAACCGGACCAGTAGATATCAAAAGGATGTGAATCAACAAAAGAAAACAGTTTCGGACTCTAAGATAGATAAGGATATTACCTTAACCGCAAAGAAATGAGTCGAGGATTCGGATGATCTTGCCAAGCTTTCGAAAGACGTCAATGGAGAACAGAGATGAAAATGCAGCACAGTCCTTGCATCCCCAAATCTTCTTTCTGTCTCACTCCGCCGTCACTCCAGTCCTCCTCTGTCCCTTTTCTTTCTCTGGTTTCCTTTCCAGCCGCTGTTCCCGGTGGTTTCTTTCTACGCCGTCAACTGGGATTCCCCTGCCTTAGCTTTCTCTCGCTCTCTCTTATCTCTAACGCCCTAGCCGTATCTAGCCTCCCCTTTCATCCGTCCCTTCTGTTTTTGCTCTCCCTCTTTTGCTTTCGTTTCCAGATTTGCGGCCGTCACTCTTTTTCGATTTTCCAACCATCAGTCCATGCTTTCTTTCCTCCGCTGTTGTTTTTCTCTCAAACCATATGCTCTCTCCCAGAATCTCAGCCCCCTTTTTCCCTACAATGCTTTCTGTATTTTCTGATCCTCTCCCCCCTCCTCAGAAACTCTCCCCTCCGGCTGGCTTTCTTTTTGCTTTTTATACCAGAAACCTCACAACCCTAAACACTCCCAGCCATCTTCTGTATTTGCAGCCCAAGGAGCCGTCCCAAACTTTCCTTGCAAGCTGCTACAAATGCAGCTTGCCGCGGCTATCCCCCTCTTTTTTTTTTTTTTTTATAAAGTAATTTAACAAAAATGATAATAAAAACTAAGTAATAATAATAAAATAAATAAAACAATAAACAAACTAAAACAACAAAATTGCCATTTTCAATCTTTTCCTTTCATTTTTCATTTTTCATCATTTTTCACTTTTTTTTTTATTTTTTCACTTTCAAGAAATCATTGAATTTAAATTACAAACGACTAAATCATATTTTTTGAATTTTTTTTCTTTTTTTTTTCAAGAAATTCTATGTTAAAACTTAAAAATAAAAATAAAACTAGAAACTAAAAACTAAAAAACGAACAAAGCTAACACGGCAAATAAAAAGCTAAAAATAAACGGTAAATGAAATTACACCAAAATTTGGTGTCTACAGTTATTTCTTGATTAAAGTGATGCTTTGACTCTTTTATTATTTTGGAGGGTAAATAAGTGGTTCCATTCCATTTGGGCCCAATTCAAGGGAGGTACACCCTAATCCTTCATTTCTTACTTTATTTTGACTCTACGTGCTCCTACGTGTTATGTGTGAATATGCATGCTTTAATTTGCTTTTCATGTTGGTTTAATTGCTTATCTTGCTTTCTTTTATTTCATTTTTCTTAATTTGCAAGTGATTTGAAGGCACTTGAATGCCAAGTTGTAATAGCTAGGTTATTATTTTTATTTTTATTTTTATTCCGTTCCCCCTCCTAAATTGTATAGGCCTTCTTCCCCTAAAAATGTAATAGTTAGGGCCTTAGTTGCCTTATGTGTCTTGCATGTCTATGTGCTATATGTTTCATCGCTTTCTTAGGTTTTGGCATCTAGATATGCATGCTAAGTGTTATGTGCCATGTGTTTATGAGTGTTTGGCATGTCTACTCGCTTTCCATGGCCATGAATGAATGTGATGGATGAATGTACGTTTTCACTAGTCCAACGCTAGTCGGAATTCATAGAATGGGCTAGTCCAACGCTAGACCCAATAGGCCATTCCCTTTTCGTAGGTGCATATTTGCGTGTTTCACTTCATTTCACGCATTTTTCCTAGTTTTTCTATCATTTGGCATGCCCCTCTACTCCCTTCCCTCTCACTTTAGGTTTTGCACCTCATGCTAGTTATAGGGTACATTTGCTTGAAGAGTCCCCTCCGATAAGGGAAACGAGCGAGTGTGGCTACTCGATAGCCTTAGCACGCTAGTTTTGCCTTCTAATCAAAGGAAAAATCGACGTCGAAAATTAGGAGTCATTCCCATACCCGACCTGATGCATTCCTTTAGATTCATTCATTCTCAATTTTTCACTTACTCACTTTTTCAATTCACATTTCCTCATTACTTTTCCTTTCCTTATTGTTCATTTTGATTTCTACTTCACAAAATTGCACTTAATTACACCTATATGCACTTATCACTATATTTTATACACTTGCACACTTACACTTTAGCTATCATTTGCATTAATCGACCTCTATAAGGTTTTCTTTTATTGGCCGCCACAATTTATGTGGTTGGGACCAAAAACCTTACAAGAGACATTTTAGAATTTAGGTTTGCATTTTTTCTTTCTTTTGCATTCATGTAGTGCATCCAAATGTAATAAATTCTTTGGTTAAAATAAGAAAAATTTTGATTAAATCACGCAACTAGCCTTGGCTAGGTCGAAGGGGTGCCTTGGATTTTTATCCTTGCCTTCCCCTTCGTCAAATGTGACTCCCGAACCTTTTTCGTTGGTTTACATGGACTAGGAGTCGTTTAAAAGGGGTTTCTTACTACTCTTTTCCATTTTTTCTTTAAAAAAATTCATTTTTAGGTGACTTGGTACACCTTAACTCATTACCAAGTGGCGACTCCATTTTTTTCAAAAACACTTTTTAAACTATAATTTTGGGTCAAATCGTCGCATTCTCAAACCCCCATTTAGACCCATTTTTCCTTTTAAATCACAATTCATTTTTCAAATCACAAATTGAATCAAAAAACACATTTTTAAACCATTTATTTATTTATCAAAAAATGGGGTGCGACAGTTGGCGACTCCACTGGGGATATTCGAGAGTCCGAGCAAATTTGATTTAATCAATCTTTTTCTTCTTTTAATCTTTTCATATATCACATTTGGGTGTTTAGGATTGCATTTTTCCTTTTATTAGGATTTTTTGCATTTTCACGCATATCCAACTACTCCCTCGTTCATGAATGTATGATTGGTTGATTGGATGTATGTTTATCTCGCGCTTGCATTGCATTTGGGGGGGGTGTCACCTTTAGAGCCTTGTGTGGTTCTCAACCCCTTCCCTCAAAATAGGGAACACTTCATACGTGCACGTTTACTTATTGTTATCCCACTTTATTTTATTTTTCGTGGGCGCTCCCCCACACCGCCTTGTAGGATTAGGATCGATTGCCTTGGGTAGGCGGCTGGTGTGCACTGCGCCCATAGCGCTACCTAAGGGATCACTCGAGCCACCGATCGAAGGCCTTGGGAGTGATGACCCTTTGCCTTTAGGTCTGAAGGCTTGGGAGCCGAAGCCTTATCGAGTCTAGTTGCATTAGTGAACCCCAGCCTCATGCATCCATGTTAGACTTGCCTAGTGTAGAGTCGACCTTACCCTATTAAGCATATTAGGCACGAGGGAAGGAGTTCCACCCCTTTTACTTGTTTTATTGTATTTCTTTTCTTAATTGCTCCCAACGTGTTATGTGTACTATCAATTGCACTAACCGTTTGTTTTCTTGGCCTGCATTCATGTGCCTTAGCAATAAGAGGCCTCTTTGACACTCTTTTAGTGACTTACCCACTATATAACTCGCATGTTTAAATTTCAGCTATTGCATTTAATTTTTAATAAGTACATTTCATTTTAGACCTCTTCCCCCCGATGCATTATTTATGCCCTTTAGGTCATATTTGTCACATATTTACATCGCTTTAATAACTGGCATCACGCATAAACCATAGAAAGGGAATGCCACATAGGGGATCCCGTGCTAGGATTAAACCACCCCATGTCTCGGATATATAATCCAATGAGACTTGCACGTTTACCCTTCTCGTACCATCCGAAGGGGTAGTGTACAAGGTAAGGTAGGATCCGATCATTTTTCAATAGAGCAATTTTTGGCATATGAGCGTCTAATAATCACTTTTTGGCCATTGTATCAAAATTGGTAAAATTCCCTTGCGTAAAAGGACATTAATTTGAAGAAAGTTCACAAATGATTCCTCATCATTGAGACGATTAATGGATTGAGGCCAAATCTTGATTTTAGGAGGCTCATAGACTAAGGCATTGTGATTTTCTTTTTGAAAATCGATTTTTGAATAAATCATCCATCTTATCCAATCCATTTTGTCAAATTCATTCAATAAATCATTAACTTCATTCATTTGACCATTTACCCTTTTAGGGTGATTTGGCCGATTTTTGAAAAATCATCCATTCATTTGACCATTTACCCTTTTAGGGTGATTTGGCCGATTTTTGAATAAACCATCCGTTCATTTGACCAATTTACCCTTTTTAGGGTGATTTGGCCGATTTTTGAAAAATCATCCATTCATTTGACCATTTTACCATTTTAGGGTGATTTGGCTGATTTTTGAATAAATCATCCATCCTTTTGACCAATTTACCCTTTTTGGGTCATCCGGTCGATTTTTGGAAAAATCATCAATTCGTTTGACCAATCTACCCTTTTTAGGGTGATTCGATCAATTTTGAATAAATCAAATTTCATTCATTTTATTTTGACCCGTTTTTAGGGTAATTCGGTCGTTTTTGAATAAATCATCAATTTTTATCCAATCTATTTGACCTGATTTTTCCTTTTTAGGGTTTAAGTCTAAGGTTCACTGAATAAATTGATTGAGACATTGCAATCTCTTTTACACATCATTTTTATGTGTCGATCAAAGCAGGCAATCCATTCAGACTTTTCCCTCATTTTTAGAACAAATGTTTTCTCACTCCAATTGGCCAAATTTTTTTAAAATCATTTTTCACTCTAGCGGTTGATCGGATTCATCAGGTATTGTATAATGCCTACCCTAGAGGATTGCATTTTCATGCTAGGCCTACCCTTGGCATAAAAGGGTTCCCCCATAGGACATGCATACCGATTTTATAATCTTGCTTGCTAATTCAGGGTATTTTTCTTTTGTTTTCCCCCTTCCCTGCATTCATAAAAATACTTCAATAAAGGGAAAATACCTTTCTATATCTGATAACAATTTTGATCTGATAAAATTTGAAAATTACAAGTATTACTTGATTCTTAGGCAGGCCCTACAATGTGAATTTGAAAATTCATCTGAAGGCGCTCGTGTAAAACATTTAAGAGATTTCACTGCTCAAAGAAAAGGGGGCTATTAAGAGGGAAAAGTGTGTATACATGTGTAAAGGAGTTCCTTAGAATGTTTTTCATATGTATTGCTCTTTAAATTTTTCAAACATTGGCAATAATGAAGTTTTTGTTCAGACAATTACTTGTCTTGTATAATACTCGTGTACATTTCATCCTTTATTGAGCTCATTAAGAGATTTCATGATGAATTTTAAGAAATAAGACCGAATTGAGAGTTTTTTCAACCTCCAGCCTGAAAATTCGCAAGTGTATGCTTTCTAAAATCCTTGTGTACACTAGATTTTTTATCCGAATCATCCAATAAGAGTGCTAAAAAAAAAAGGTCACTCAAAAGGCCCAATGAGATACCTTTTCTCCTTCACTTAACCCCAGAATAAAATCAGTCACATTGATTGATAAATTGCAAATTGGGGCCATCTTTGTTTGAAAAATATCCATTGTGTTTAACCGATTCAATTCACATCTAAGTGAAAGCAAAAATGTGCATTATTCTTGTTTGTTTTGAAAATTTGGAATGATACTTCGAGCATTCTTTTCTCTATCTATACAGAGTTTATCATTTGCTCTCCCGTTTGAGCCTTTAAAAGAATAATTTCGTTTCAAATAAGCACCTTGATGATCACTACCCTACATGGAAAATTTTCAAATATCAAAAGGGAATGGATTTTCAATCAGCATTGCGTTACGTTGATTGTCATGAAGTGTAAGAATGATGCTTTGGCCGTCATTTCTACAACCTAAACACTGATCATCCCTTGCATCCTCATTTGAGCTAAAAAATTTGTGGTTCTTTTCGAGTGCACATATGATCGCACCCCACATTGGGGAAGGAGATTGGGGAATTTTGGAAAAAAAGAAAAGAAAAGAAAAGAAAAAAAAAAGAGATTTGTCCGCACGGACCGCCTATGTTTCACAAATATGGATGAACAAGAGTCTTCCTCAGTCAGTTAATTCAGATACATGCAAGAAATTTCGCATTAACGAAAGTTTCCTCTCAGAGTTATTGTAAGGAACGGAATAAAAGTCAGGCCCTCTTCTTTTCCAATCAAACGTTCTATCCTTAGTTTTCCCTTTTGAGCCTTCAGAATAAAATACTTCATTTGGTAACCCCTGAGAATCGCAAACCCCACACTGGGGCAAGTTTGAGTTGAAAATGAAAATTTCAAGAAGTGAAAAGGTGAAAAGCCATAAAATCAAAAGACAAAAGAAAAGAGAACCTCAGTTCAAAAAATAAACTGGGGCAAATTTTGTGAAAGTTCAAAGAACGGCAAAAGGCCGAAAAAAATCAAAAGAAGAAAGAAAATGAAAGAGAAAAAGCCTCAATTGAGCATAAACTGGGGCAAAGTTCTGATTTAGCCCTAAAATAGGGTTGGCGTAACAATGCGATCTCAGATTCTTTAAACCACTCTTGAAATCTGCCTTCAAGCCTTAACTTTTCTAAACACCCCACCAGACCCCATTACAAAAGCCGAAAGTCCTGACTTCTGTTCTTTGCAATGGCCCTGTCAAGAAAATTTCTGATGCCGGAAAATTGTAACTGTATTTCTGAATTGCTTGAGTATGAGGTTGACGCTACTCACCATGTGAAAATCCACCAAGTTGAGGGAAAGGGAAAAGAGGCAAAAAGCAAAGCAAGAAAAGTAAATGCAAGGAAAATGCAGAAAAATTCGACGCTGAAGTCCCTGGGGAATGACGAGAAAATCCAAACAAAGTCTGAAATCTTTTGAGTTCAAAATAGGGGCAATTTTGGGAAAATGCGATCTTCGGTGCTATGTCCTTGAAAGTTTTATTCTTTAGCTATCGTTTTCAAGCCACATTACAAGCTAATAAAGTCCATCGTTGACTTATTCCTTCTTGACAATCCAAAGTGAGTATTATGCTCATAAGAAATCCATCAATCATTTGTGATCATAAGGGTATAACCAGTTTTCGCGTGTTTAGCTATCGTTCTTACCCATTTGTTGCGAACTTAAAGCTTATATGTTGACTCAATTTTCTTAAGAAATGAAGGTGACAAACTATTTGCTTTCATTAAGATGTGACATTGAATGGGTTACATACAACTGGGGCACAAAAATGAGACAAATTCTGACCTCCCATTTCCTTAGCCAAATCAGAAATAAGATCACTGGATTGCTCCTGAAAAATGAGCCAATAAATTGTGATCCATTACCCATAGCATTGATCTTTCATAATTTGGCATTATTTTGAGAAATTAATCATGAAATTTCCTATATGAGTTAAGCAAGACATTCAATTTCCTTCACATTGTATAGGAAACACAGTTTCTTACTTGGAAGGGCATCCAAATCAATTTTTGCAATCAAATGGGCCCACACTGGGACAAAATTTTTATTTGCAAGATTGCGTAAAATAAACCCACACTGGGGCAAATTTTTCAGTCACACTACTCTTTCTATGAATAGTAGTTGCAATTTTTTTTGAAATTCAAGTGCATGTCATATTTTGGTGAGCCCCTGTGCAGGTATTCATAGTTGAAATCGACGAAAAAGCATCTGGTGATGTGGGAGGCCGATGCCGAAGAAAGAGAAGAAAGAAGGGAAAAGGGCCCTACACTGGGGGCAAATTATTTTTGAAAAAGATTCTCTCGAAAAATCAGAAAAATTCAAAAGTCAAAAATCAAATTTAAATTCTTGTTTCTTGGAAAATCAAATTCAATTTCTTGACCAAATGAATGGCAGGACCGGGTTTTATCCCGCTGACCAAGTGAATGGCAGGACCGGGTCTAATCCCGCTGACCAATGAATGGCAGGACCGGGTTTTATCCCGCTGACCGCTTACTTCGGCAGGACCGGGTTTTATCCCGCTGACCGCTTATCTCGGCAGGACCGGGTTTTATCCCGCTGACCACTTACCTAGGCAGGACCGGGTTTTATCCCGCTGACCGCTTATTTCGGCAGGACCGGGTTTTATCCCGCTGACCGCCAACCTCGGCAGGACCGGGTTTTATCCCGCTGACCGCTCACTTCGTTGGGACGGGGTTTCATCCCGCCAATTCTCTCGGCAGGACCGTGTATAATCCCGCTGACCGCTTATCGCAGTGGGACCGGGTTTCATCCCGCCAATTCTCTCGGCAGGATCGGGTTCTATCCCGCTGATCGCTTTTTATCTACGTTGGGACCGGGTTTTATCCCGCCAATCTCGGCAGGACCGGGTTCTATCCCGCTGACCGCTTTTATCACGTTGGGACCGGGTTTTATCCCGCCAACCTCGGCAGGACCGGGTTCTATCCCGCTGACCGTTTTTATCTACGTTGGGACCGGGTTTTATCCCGCCAACCTCGGCAGGACCGGGTTCTATCCCGCTGACCGTTTTTATCATGTTGGGACCGGGTTTTATCCCGCCAACTTCGGCAGGATCGGGTTCTATCCCGCTGACCGTCCACACCCCGTCAGGCTCAGATGTTATCCCACCGACCAATTTATCACACTGGGGTAAATTTTTAGATAATTTTTCAAACAAGTCTTATACAGTTCTTCATTTTACATTTTCTGTTCGGGTCTATCCCGTGGGTCTATCCCATTTACATTTCTGTCTGGGTCTATCCCATTTAAATTTCTGTTCGGGTCTATCCCGTGGGTCTATCCCATTTAAATTTCTGTCCGGGTCTATCCCGTTTGTATTTTCTATTCGGGTCTATCCCGTGGGTCTATCCCAATTTTACGTTTCTGTTCGGGTATATCCCGTGGGTTTATCCCAATTTTAAATTTCTGTTCGGGTCTATTCCGTGGGTCTATCCCAATTTTAAATTTCTGTTCGGGTCTATCCCGTGAGTCTATCCCAATTTTAAATTCCTGTTCGGGTCAGTCCCGTTTTAAATTTCTGTTCGGGTCTATCCCGTGGGTCTATCCCAATTTTAAATTTCTGTTCGGGTCTATCCCGTGGGTCTATCCCAATTTTAAATTCCTGTTCGGGTCAGTCCCGTTTTAAATTTCTGTTCGGGTCAGTCCCAATTTTAAATTTTCTGTTTGGGTCAATCCCATTTTAAATTTTTGTCAAAAGGGGTCAGTCCCCATTTCTAAAGCGTCCATTGTTCGAGACGCTCGTAGCTGAATAACACAGGTGAGCATTTGGTGTCTACTTCTTTGTCTCAAGTTTTTCCAAAACTCAGACAAAGAGGGGCAAACTGTAGACACCAAATTTTTGGTTTCGAATTTTACTTATTTAATTAGTTTAATTTGAGATTTATTTATTTCAATTTTAGGTTTTTTTATTTGATTCTTGTTTCGTGTCTCTTATTTTAATTAGTTTAGGAACATTTATTTCATTTATTAATTCAAAAAGGAAAAATCATGAAAAAGAGGCAAAAGAAAAATCATGAAAAAAGAGCAATTTTGTTTTATTTGGCTTTATTTATCTATTTTAGTCATTTCTACTTAATTTATCTTTTATTTTTGCTTGGTTCATTTAGAAAAAAAAAAGAAAAAAGAAAAAGGAAAAAGTGAAAAATGAGAAAATGAAAAATAAAAAAAAGGAAAAATGAAAAGTTGCACTTTGTTGTTTCTAGTTTTTTTATTTATTTTTATCCAATGTTAATTAAGTTGTTTTTGTTATTGATTTTTTTTTATTATTATCAATCAATTTTGTTTAATTAAAGATTTAAAAAAAAAGGGTGGAGACGCGACTTGCAAGCTGCGTTTTTGCAGCTTGCAAGGAAGGGCTCTTAGCAGCCCCTTAGCTGCAAATATGGAAGAGATGCTTGAGGGTTTAAGGTGGGGCTGCAGTATAAATAGAAAGCTACGGATAAAGAGGACAGCAGCCGCAAATGGAGAGAGTTTCTGAGGAGGGGGGAGAGGATCGGAAAATACAGAAAGCATTGTAGGGAAAAAGGGGGCTGAGATTCTGGGACAGAGTATATGGTTTGAGAGAAAAACAACAGCGGAGGGAAGAAGGATTGAAAGTGGCGGCTGCAAATCTGAAAAACAAGCTGAGAAACGAAAAGGCTACGGAGAGTTTCTGAAACAGAAACCAGAGAGAGTTGGGGACGATGGCTAAAGAAAGATCTGGCAGGACGGCGGGGCTGAGATAGAAAATCAAGAAACAAGAGAGGTAGGCGGCTGAGGGTAAAAAGGAAACGGGAGAGTTTGAGAATAGCTAAGGAGAAGGGAGCAGCGTGGGGAAGATAGAACAGGGGGGTCTGTGAGGAAAACAGAGGGAAACAAAGGAGAGTGAGGGAGACTAACGGCTGGAAAATCTGAGGAAAGGTAGAGTAGCGAGTTGAGAAAGAAGGTGAGAAGCCGAGAACTCCATCAGAGTAGGCAATTCGTTTTTGGTTGGTCCTGCGGCGTTGCTCATCCAAGGGCGCTCTCGGTGATTAGACTCCCAAGGCATCAACTGAGGTAACACTAAGTTTTCCTCTGGTACATTTCTCTCCCTGAGTTTTTGTTCATCTGCCGGGTTTGTAATCGTGATGAGGCAGGCTGCGTTCTTTCTTAGTTTGATTGGGGTTGCACCCTAACAAGTCTAGATTTGGTCAGTCCTTTGTTGTTATAGAGTAAGGAGAGAAGAAAAAAACACGCAAGAAATTTGGTTAGGGCTGCATTTCCTTTAGCTTTACATGATGGCTGTCTCTGTGTTTTTATCCTTCCCCTTCGCCCGTTTCATTCTGGCCAAAGATTTGTTTTTTTTTTATTTTATCCGTGAGTGGAGAGCCTAGATGATGTTTGGTGATCTTGTTAGCAGACTGTGTAGCTTTTTGGTTCAGTGCGTTTGCAAAGTTTTAACCAGAGACTAAGAAGGAATTTGAGTTTTGATGTTTTCCTTATGTTTCTGAGCTTATATTCTGCTATACTTGCGGTTTGGGATTCAGTTTGATTCAAATTGCAGATGCATGCCTTTGATTTGTGTCTTAGATTCGGTCTTCAACCTCATTAGAATGATTGGTTTTTGCGCTGGAATTACTTGGCTTCTAATAAAAGGGATAGCGCTGTTTTTTTCTGTGCTTGATCAAGAAGCCGAGAAATTTGCAGAAGTTTTATGTCCAGTTTTTGCACGCTTTCTTTTCCTGAGTTTTAAATCCAACAGTTTTATGTTGAAAATAGGGAGAATGTTTGAGTTTGGTGTTGCCTAGGATTAGGTGGTTTTAGTTGCTGCAGTTTGTACATAGAACTTTGCTGCAACAAGTTTTAGTTTGTTACAGCAGTACATGCGAGTATTCATAACAGCTTCGGCTGAGTTGCATGAACTTTTGGGGGGGTGTTTTCTGCTCCTTTTGTTGCATGTTCAGCTGTGTTTGTGTTAATCAAAGTGTCCAGAGGTTAAATGATGTTAAGTGATGGTCTTTGCTGGTTTTATTTGAAGTCTTGTGCAAAATCTGCATTTTGAAAGCTTAAGGTGGCACACGCATGTTGTCGGTTGCAGAAACTTTCATTGTGACATTTGCATGAAAAATTGCTGGAATTTACTTTATCTCATCTTAAGTTGTTGGTTTGTTGAATTCTGTGGTAGCCTTTAGTTTAATATCGATGGCTTTGATTGATTGGATGAGATGTTAGTTGCATATTAAGATTGCATTCGAGAAGTTTAGCATGTTGCAGATGGAATGAACCAGAAATAAAGAAATCTGTTCGCATGCATTCATGAAAAATCCGGAATTTTACATTTTGACCCCCCAAGCCTCCCTTTGTTGCATTGTGGCCCAATTATGTGCTGATCTCTTGCAATTGAGTCCTAAGTAATTGCAATTTCTTGGCTCTTTCTTTACTTTTGGATCCTTGAAGTTCCCAATATGTCTATTTGGGTTTGAGTGATTGCTTAACATTTGTAATTGGATCCTGGGTAGTTTTCCATCTTAATGATTTGACCCCTCAAGTTTCCTCTTGCTTCACTATAGCCTAAATAATTGAAAAATCAATCAATTTGACTCCTCAGATTTCTTTAGTTTTCGCAATCAAGTCACTACTTGTTTTTAAATTTTAAATGGGCTGTTCACCTTCCTTTAGATGTCTTGGATTGATTCAATTTCATGTTTACTTTTATCTTTTGTGATTATTTCTTGATTAAAGTGATGCTTTGACTCTTTTATTATTTTGGAGGGTAAATAAGTGGTTCCATTCCATTTGGGCCCAATTCAAGGGAGGTACACCCTAATCCTTCATTTCTTACTTTATTTTGACTCTACGTGCTCCTACGTGTTATGTGTGAATATGCATGCTTTAATTTGCTTTTCATGTTGGTTTAATTGCTTATCTTGCTTTCTTTTATTTCATTTTTCTTAATTTGCAAGTGATTTGAAGGCACTTGAATGCCAAGTTGTAATAGCTAGGTTATTATTTTTATTTTTATTTTTATTCCGTTCCCCCTCCTAAATTGTATAGGCCTTCTTCCCCTAAAAATATAATAGTTAGGGCCTTAGTTGCCTTATGTGTCTTGCATGTCTATGTGCTATATGTTTCATCGCTTTCTTAGGTTTTGGCATCTAGATATGCATGCTAAGTGTTATGTGCCATGTGTTTATGAGTGTTTGGCATGTCTACTCGCTTTCCATGGCCATGAATGAATGTGATGGATGAATGTACGTTTCCACTAGTCCAACGCTAGTCGGAATTCATAGAATGGGCTAGTCCAACGCTAGACCCAATAGGCCATTCCCTTTTCGTAGGTGCATATTTGCGTGTTTCACTTCATTTCACGCATTTTTCCTAGTTTTTCTATCATTTGGCATGCCCCTCTACTCCCTTCCCTCTCACTTTAGGTTTTGCACCTCATGCTAGTTATAGGGTACATTTGCTTGAAGAGTCCCCTCCGATAAGGGAAACGAGCGAGTGTGGCTACTCGATAGCCTTAGCACGCTAGTTTTGCCTTCTAATCAAAGGGAAAATCGACGTCGAAAATTAGGAGTCATTCCCATACCCGACCTGATGCATTCCTTTAGATTCATTCATTCTCAATTTTTCACTTACTCACTTTTTCAATTCACATTTCCTCATTACTTTTCCTTTCCTTATTGTTCATTTTGATTTCTACTTCACAAAATTGCACTTAATTACACCTATATGCACTTATCACTATATTTTATACACTTGCACACTTACACTTTAGCTATCATTTGCATTAATCGACCTCTATAAGGTTTTCTTTTATTGGCCGCCACAATTCATGTGGTTGGCACCAAAAACCTTACAAGAGACATTTTAGAATTTAGGTTTGCATTTTTTCTTTCTTTTGCATTCATGTAGTGCATCCAAATGTAATAAATTCTTTGGTTAAAATAAGAAAAATTTTGATTAAATCACGCAACTAGCCTTGGCTAGGTCGAAGGGGTGCCTTGGATTTTTATCCTTGCCTTCCCCTTCGTCAAATGTGATTCCCGAACCTTTTTCGTTGGTTTACATGGACTAGGAGTCGTTTAAAAGGGGTTTCTTACTACTCTTTTCCATTTTTTCTTTAAAAAAATTCATTTTTAGGTGACTTGGTACACCTTAACTCATTACCAAGTGGCGACTCCATTTTTTTCAAAAACCCTTTTTAAACTATAATTTTGGGTCAAATCGTCGCATTCTCAAACCCCCATTTAGACCCATTTTTCCTTTTAAATCACAATTCATTTTTCAAATCACCAATTGAATCAAAAAACACATTTTTTAAACCATTTATTTATTTATCAAAAAATGGGATGCGACACTACGCGGATAAAATCTCCAAGCACTATTCACTGTTCTCACTAAACGCGCTCCCGGAATTTAATTCTTGAAACAAGTCACTTTAAAAATATAACAAAGCTATATTTCCACGTACTTAGGTTCAGTAGGTCTAGAAAATAATACTCGGAATAAATGAACAAGTAAATAATTAAATAAGCTCAAATTAGGGTTTTAATAGGAGTTTTACGAGTCCTCACATGAGTCGAGTATTAACTCCTCAAATCTCCAATAAATTTGTATCCATGTGTCTTTTGGAAAACTATCCACGCGTGAGTAGTATATGCTCACTTAGAACTTGTTCACCTTTAATTCTCGATTAACTTTTCTTAATCTGCTATTGTCCGTTCTTAATTTCCCCAGGATAATCATACTCTCGAATACAATATCACCTTGAAACACTCGTGTTCATTATTTCTCACTTAAACAATCCTCCGAAAATTGAAGTTGTTAACGGGACGTTTTAAAAGCATAATGAAGACATTATTCCATACGAATGGATTTTAAAATGGTCGTAATAAATTATTTGGGAAAAACAGGTGGATAAATACTTAATTAAACCATTAATATTCGATAAAAATAAGAAAATTTTCGGGTCCTCACATCCTTCCCCCATTAACAGAATTTCGTCCTCGAAATTCACACCTGAGAAAATATCATTCCCTTCATGGTTAAGTCTATCTGATCGATCACCAACTTGCGTTTTTCGAACTTACACTTGACAATTTCCATTCATTCGACTAGCAATCAAACCTTGATTTTTTTCTTCAATAGGTATTTTAACTTCCAAGTCATAGAGCAACTTAATCGGCCTCATGTCTACCTCATATAGGCAATATCTTCACTTCTTTAAGGCAAATATTGTAGTTATTTACTCCCAATCAGGAGTTGGCTACTTCCTCTCGTAATATTTTAACTTCCTAGAGGCATATACAATCACCTTATCATGTTTTATTAATATACATTCTAAACCATCCTTTGAATCATCTGTGTAAATCACAAAATTACCTCCTACACATGTACACCGATTAACATTCTTCATCTCAAGATTTTCCCTTACATATAGAACCTCAAATGGTTTGCCAAGTCTTGCACTCTTACAAAAGTCCTTGATAACCAAAGGAAGTATTCGGCTAATTCTGAGAATTCCAAATTTCAATATGCTTTTCTGGTCGTTTCCTCTTATACAATCTTTCATTTTTGTTGAGTCAATAATAATTCCTTCCTTAGATACTGTATAACCTAGAAAGGCTATTTCTTCCAATCGAACTCACAGTTATTGAACTTAACAAAAGTTGGCGTTCTCTCGAGATTCGTAAAACTACCATCAAGTGTCTTTCATGACCTTCTGAAACACTAGAGTATATCGATATATCATCAATAAATGCCTCCACCGATTTGCCCAAATACGGTTTAACTCCGATACCTTGGGTCCATAAATGCTTTTAGTGCATCTGTCAACTCGAAGGGTGCACCGAAATTTTTAGAGTGTCCATGTCTTAATTTGAAAGCGGTATTAACCACATTAGTTCCTAGGGTTCCCAAATGGGTAATATCTCTACTTTAAATCCAACTTAAATAGGATCACGGCTCCTTCCAAATTATCGAATTCTTATCCATGTAAGACAAAAGGGTAGTTGTTCTTAATGGTCACATCGCTCCAGACTCCATAATCTATAAATTCATAGCTTCTAGCCTTCATTCCAAATACGATATCTAGTCCTTAATCGTTAGGCACATGGAATCCATTAATTATTTCCTTTCACTAACTCAAATCCACCGTTTTTTTTTTCAAATTGGCATTTCAAACATTGAATCCCATTTCAACGCTAAGTTCTCACTTCGGTCTCGATCTCTAGTCACTATCAAGACCTCACGTGGTCTACATTCTCAAGCAAAATCTCGATCACAACCAATACCATTCGTGTCTTATTATAATTCTAAGGGCGTGGGGCAGGATTTAAACATACGTGTCAGTCATAAAAATAATTAAAAGCGAAGTAAATTTTCATGAGTCATAAAGATCATAATAATTACATCCAGTTGGAAGAGGTTTATCAAATCCTCTCAAAAGGAAAAAGGAGAAACGACAGGATTGTAGCAAAACATGTCAAGTTGCCAGGATACAAAACAACAAAAGACTTTTCTCTTTTTCAAAAGATCACAACCTCCAAAGGTGCTAGCATAGTCTAGGGTAAAACTACAACCTCTATTCCTCGAGTGAAGTCAAACCATCTCAATCTGTGAAACCTTCACTACTAGGACCCCGTTCATAGCCATTAGTACTAACTACCCCCATCTGGCACTTGATCGCTTTGCGGTGGACCTAGTTGGCTATTGAGTACTTCCTCTTTTTAAAAGCTCTAGGGCAATCCGAAATCTTATGCTTGGTACTACCGCACCCCAGACACTTTCCTTGCTTCATCCAGCACTCGGCCTCAACGTGGTTAACCTTGCCGCAGTATCCACAATTTGCATGAGAAGTGGCGACTTGGCCAGTTCGAGGATTTTCTTTGTATTTCTTCTCTAATTCTACATTCTGGCGTAATAATTCAATTTTCTCTGCATATTCTTGTTTCCACCGTCCTTCCCAGTAGTCAGCTAATTTCTTTTGAAATTCTACCTCATTTCGAAAAAGGTCCAATTCCTTACGCATTTCTTCCAAAGTTGTCATTTTACTAGTTGGCTTAAGTCAAATGCTAACCTACCAAGCAAATCAAAGGATCAAAAGAGTAGCTATGCATAATGGAAGTTCGAGCCAGATTACTCTTTCATTCTTTTGTTTATAGGTCACCCCGAAATATAAATCTTAGCTATTCTCTGCCGAACATGGATGAGTTCTTAAGTCTCCATAAAATCACTACCATTAATTCAAATTACAACCAGATACAGGCACTTTATTCTTTGATATAAAATTTTTCATGTCTTACTTCAATCTTCGATACTTGTCTATGAAGTGGTTTGAAAAGGGATCAAAATCTCGTAGTCCCATTAGTGCCTTATTCTATCCTTTCAAATCAATCTTACTGTTTCAAGGTTGGGTCCTCCGGGAAACCAAGATAGACGACCTTCAAGAATTATTTCATTTTCACACCTCTCCTGGTTCTTAGGTTGGCTTATTGGTCCAGAGCTTTGGTACTTAACCAACCGTTCTAGGATATCAGTCGTATGGTCAATGGTGGGAGCTATGTAGGTGTTTTCCTTCATTTCTAGGGTTTCGGTTCAATCCAGCAATCATTCCCTAATTATCCCCTGGAGCTTGGGGTGGCATAATCCTTCGAACTCGGCCCCTTTTTTTTTTTTTTTTTTTGGCCACTCATAACTTTAACAGTCATCTAAACATGGCATAAAATGAATGCACATAAATGAAGTTTGAAAGTGAGACTTTGATCACGCTAAACAAATACGAGAATAAAAGGGAAGATGCTAAGATAATCGCAAATACGTACAACCCCCAATCATGGATTTGAAATCATAAAACAGTAAAGTCAAACATGTCGTGAGAAATGTTTAATTGCCTCAAAAGGTAGGAAACATATTGAAACAAGACACAAAATACAACGGCCTTTAAGCGAGCGTCACCCTGTCTATTTTTGGCAAAAGCTATCAAAATAGTTTAAATCACTAAATTAGTGTTTGGCGGAATCCAAAAGTCTTCACTACCTCCGTAGGATCAATTTCATTTCCAGCACTAGGAGTTTTAGATCTCATGTCCCTTATCGAATATCTTGTCATTCTCCACTCATTCGACCAAGGTAACACACCCAGCCACCGACTCATCCATCCTGTCTTTAATTTCGAGCACCACCCTAACAAGTTGGTTTTTAGCTTTTGAAGCTTCTCACTAGGAGCCTTTGTCTCCCTCGCTCCTTAAGTATTTCAATTTCCATTTCAGGAATTCTAGTAGTCTAGGCATCCACAATTGTCCTCAGTTCTCGATCATCCCTTCGAATCACTCTAGTTTCCTCGGATAGCCACTTCCAATGATCGACCACTATTAACACCCCACTATTTGGGTTCGAGCAAGTCCTTTGAAATTCACATGAAGTCCTAGTCCAGCAAATTGGACCATTTCTCCAATGCTCTCTTAGGTCACTCTCTCTCGATAATGGACCACTGGAAGGCGCCCTCGAGACAATTTAATATCACCATTACCTTCTATAGTTTACACTTAAGAGTAAAAGCTCAGGTTGGTCCAAATACACTAAATAAACAAGATTTGATCACTTCATACTATTCCACATGTATCACACCATATCAAGACTCCTTGTCATCCACTAATTCGAACCTAGCTTCTAATTTTCATTTTCACAAGCAGTCACTTAACTTTCAATCCAATTCCACAGTCCGGCATCCTAAACGTTTAAACCTAGGATATACTACAGAGATCTAAAGCCTAAGCTCTGATACCAACTGTGACGCCCCCACTTCTCCCTAAGGCGAACCAAAGGGTATCCGCGGGACGCCTGCCCAACTCTCGCCAGGACTCAAGCAATTTCCGTTCAAGCTTAATACAATCCTAGACGTTACGATTAAATATCATAAATACAATCAGTGCGTAAGCATTCAAGCTTATCAATATTCAACATCTGCCCAATCATTACATCGGAATCTCGAAATACATCAATATTCAAAATATACATCAATCACAAGTCTAGCCCCCAAAGTGCAACGGAAACCCTAAAACAAGAGTACGCCAAGAGGGGTTTCTCCAACATTTCTCCAAGTCCAATCCTGTTAAGGAAAACAAATCTACAGGGTGAGCAAAACGCTCGTGAGGCCAAGAACACACATGCAAGCACATTGTTCAAATAGCAATCCCAAATTTATTGCAAAAAAAAAACCGTGATGTTTCAATAATCAACCATTCGAGCAGGAAAAGTAATCAGAAACAATTCAAGGATATAGTAGCTCTCAGGAGCTAAGTTCCACTTGCTTTGCTGATGTCATTCGTATACCTTCCCGCGTTGACCCTCCTGTCAACCGGGTCGGTATTTCCATTTCCGTAGATCACCACTTACTTCCCTCCGTCCACCGTACACCTCAAGGGCCCACAAGTCATTTATAAGGCGATACTCCACGAGTATGCCAAGCAAGACCTCTCATTAGGTCGAGCTTATATATCTCATGGCTCGCCCAAGTTCCCGACCAAGCCCATTGCCGGCTCGAGTCCAAGGTCGGCCTATGAGTTTGGGCGTCCCCCATTCATTTGAAAGTCGAGGAGGTTCACTCCAACGACATATGTAATCATAACATAACATTGCATTTCATTCATTCATTCAATACATTTCAATCATTCATTTGAAATTAGGACGAGTGCGATAAAGTACGCACCCGCCCTTATTTTTAAAACTTCCAACAATTACCACAAACAAGCAAGTATCAAAGATTCACACACTTGACACTCACCGAGCAATTCAATAAGAATTATTTTCTGGGAGTTCAAGTGTCCACGGTGAGATCCTCTTGAAGGTCTCCTTGCGCGCCTGGCAATTAATAGCGGATAATGACACAATTAACCCACTTATCAAGGAAGATTGTACTCTAGTACAATCTAAAGATTATTTCACAAAAGGAACCTCAATTACTTGTAAATCGAGGTTCAGCTTGCCTTTTATTATGTACAATATTATTTGAGTTTTTATCATGAAAATCGAGGGCAAAACGTTTGAATAATACTAAGAGAATTAAGAGTTTTGGAAAAACTCCTTTGCCTTGGAAATTGAGAAATTTCAGTTTTATCCTAAATCTTTGAAAATTCGTATCTCTCTCGATATAAGCCCAAAACTGGAAAACGTTATACCGTTGGAAACCTTTTGGAAAGTGCTAAAAGTTCTTAGAAGACACCATTCCATGAATCTAAGTGGAAAGTACTCAAAAATGAGCTTGAAGGTACAGGCTCGGCATACAAGGCAGAATTAAGTTGGATTTCGGCCACCTTTGAAAATTCGGCACGATTCACACGTTGCAAACCAACCTCTGAAATTTGTCACTCAATTAGAGTTGCAAGTGAGGTTTATAACGAAACAAGCGGATCAAGAATCGGAGTTTCGAGTACCGAGATACGGTAGCTCAAAGTTGGGGAAATTCAAGACTGGAGAAGAATTTCCAGATTTGAACCTCCAACACTAGAAATTTAATTGGGTATCGAAACGAACTTGGATTGGTACCAAAATTGGCAGTATTTTACTCCCATATGAAAGGTACCGCTCTATCAAATTTCAGGGAAAAATACCTTCGGAAAGATAGTTAATTAGTCAACCAAAGTTCAGGAAAAATTCTAAGGCAATCTGCCTTTTGACTTTCATTTCCCAATTCAAATCGTTTAATCAAGAAAGCTATCCAATCATGGTTCATTGGTGAAATAAAGGTCTAAGATACATCCACGATACCTTTGGTAAGTGTTTAGCATCAAGAACTTCATTTAATAAGATCACTCCCAAGTTTTGTCCCAAACCAGTCCAAGTATTACGTTTTTTTTTCCCAAAACAGGGCAGTCATCTTGTTTTGGTCACAACTCAGTCAATTTAACTCCGAATGGGGCAGGGTTTATGTCGTTGAAAAATACATTCATAGGGCTATAATATCTCAGAAGGAATCATTTCAAAATTGGGCACTTAACTAGTTCAAAATCGGGCATCAATTTGCTGCCTTATCACTTCATTCCAGTTGAACAGAGCAACAGGACAGCGATCTTAAAACATTTGGTTCGGCTCACTCACAAGGAATCAGAACGTGCATTTTATCTCAAATTAAATCCTGGAATGTCTAGTTTCCAACGCCACCGACGGCACATGATTTCGACATCCGAGGACGGAGTTATGGCCGAAACACCACCGCTGGTCAGAGCCATACGGGAACAGTTTCCAGATTTGCTAGTTTCACAAAAAAAAAATTTCATTTGCCCAACCAAACCTCAATATTTTCCAATGAAATTTTTCACACATCTAATACGTCATATAAACATTAGATTCAAGCCATTAGATCATTTAAAATTGGTCTTAAAATGGCCGAACAAGGCAGGGGTAAAATCGGAAACTTTTGCTTCTTGCACCCAATGAAGTTTCTATCAATTACACACCATTAATCCATCATTTTAACCACTAAACCAACAATATATCCACTATCAATCATCAAATCAGCAACAACCCAAGAGTGGGAGTTCATAGAGCCCACTTTCACATTTTTCCAACAATATCAAGTCATCTACTTACATGCAAGTACTTAGAGATGCATATCTACTACTATAAATCAAGTTTAAGGTGATGGATCATGTTATACCTTCTTAGTGTACTACATCAGAATTTTTGACCCTCAAAATTCTCCAAGAAACCGTGATTTCCAGCACCCTTTTGCAGCTCAAAATGATCTCCTAGTGTTAAGCTAAGTATGGTGCAAGTTTGGTTGAATTTGGAGATGTTTTGGTGGTGGTTTGAGTAAGAAATTTTTGGAACAATGGAGTTAGAGAGGGAGGGAGAGCTGGTCGGCAGTCTTGGGTAGAGGAGAGAGAGTGTGATCAGATTTCTAAGCTTCCAAGAGAAGACATTAACTTGTGGCCTCAAATCACCCATTAGTCAACTCACATTAGGGTGCGTTTGGCGCGATTAGGGCTCGATTTTCTCGCGCGTGTGGTTCACTAGTGCATTAAACCTCCAATGCATTTATATTCATGTACATATTATTCACTCTCAATTGTCTCGAAATAAGGGTCTAAAGTCCCTCAAATTAAGTCGCGCGTGTGAAAACGCGTACCGTCAATTTTAACGCTATAATGCGAAACTTCCGAGAAATTCTTATAACGACTACACTACTAACTATCACTTAAGTATTTATTCATAAGATTACCTATTTTAGGACCATAGTACAAGTCTCCAATATTCCAAGCTTATTGTGCTCCTACGCGGATAAAATCTTCAAGCACTATTCACTGTTCTCACTAAACGCGCTCCCGGAATTTAATTCTTGAAACAAGTCACTTTAAAAATATAACAAAGCTATATTTCCACGTAATTAGGTTCAGTAGGTCTAGAAAATAATACTCGGAATAAATGAACAAGTAAATAATTAAATAAGCTCAAATTAGGGTTTTAATAGGAGTTTTACGAGTCCTCACATGAGTCGAGTATTAACTCCTCAAATCTCCAATAAATTTGTATCCATGCGTCTTTTGGAAAACTATCCACGCGTGAGTAGTATATGCTCACTTAGAACTTGTTCACCTTTAATTCTCGATTAACTTTTCTTAATCTGCTATTATCCGTTCTTAATTTCCCCAGGATAATCATACTCTCGAATACAATATCACCTTGAAACACTCGTGTTCATTATTTCTCACTTAAACAATCCTCCGAAAATTGAAGTTGTTAACGGGACGTTTTAAAGGCATAATGAAGACATTATTCCATACGAATGGATTTTAAAATGGTCGTAATAAATTATTTGGGAAAAACAGGTGGATAAATACTTAATTAAACCATTAATATTCGATAAAAATAAGAAATTTTTCGGGTCCTCACATTACCACCCAATCTAGCAATTTGTGTAGAATCAAACAAATTAAGATATAAAAGATCCAATGGTCTTTAGGTAGAAATACGTCGTCTCCAAATGTCACTATGCCACGAGACTTTGGTTTGAACTTGAAGAATTGTGATGGATCACCGGTCATGTGACTTTGTGAGGACTCGCAAATTTCTTATATTTTTCTCAAAAATGCTTTTTTATTTAGAAATTATTCATTTATTAAAGCCCTACCACCCAATCACACCACAATAAGTGCAAATGAATATGAAAGTAAAGGTTTTCACTTTACGTTTTCAAGATTGGTGCAAATTAGATTTTCGCGATTTTTCGCCGGATGATTTTTTGGTACGGAGCAAGGATCAAATTTGGTGATTAAGAGTGACTTTTAAGTGAGAAATAATATGTAATTAGGAGCAATGATATAAGGTTAGTGAATAGGAAGTAAAAACCCTAGTACGTGTGTTTTAATGAAAAAACGGCGCGAACCGACGTGTACCGTGTACTACCGATTTAACCACCACTTGATCACCACTTTCTTACCATACAAGCTCATTACTAATTGACCAAAATATCTTCCCCCTCATGATTATCTCTTGACCAAAATATGTGGCCCAAAATGCAAGGAAAGAAAGAGAAAATTGTGTGGTTGAAGTTAAGCCAAGTGTTGACCAAACTTGTGGTTAGAATTAAGTCTTATCTTTCTACCTTCTTATAAGACAAACTAAGCTCTTTCTTCTTCATTTTTTCTTGCTTATGGACGAATTTTTTGAGAGAGAAAAAGGGAGAGCAAGAGAAACCATTTTTTTTCTTCTTGATTTGCACCAACCAAGTGAGGAAATCAAATTCTAAACCGATTAAAGAGTGAGTTGTGATCCTTGGAAGCTAGGGGAACTAAAATTTTCAAGAGGAGGTGAAGTGGTACTCTTGCAAGCCTTCTTTTGAGGTATAAAATCTGATCTATGGCTTTGATCATTTTACTCTTGTTTAAGATGTTAAACAGTTCATGTTTTGGGTTAGATTACAAGTTATACAAGTTGTTGTGATGATTTTTGGATGATATAAGTGAGTTAGGATTTGATAAATTTCTGCCCAAACTTGCTATATGGTTACTATATGTTGAAAATAAGATTATACAAGGGGCTTTGGTAGTGATTGGAACAAGGAATTGAAGAAAGTTCAATTGAAAACCAAAATTTCCAGATTTCTGGAATTTCATGTTTCACTTCTGTCCGTTTTTGTTGCACCATGTTAGAGGCCGAATTGGGCTTGGCATAAAACATGAAAGTTGTATATAATGGTATTTTATAGGTTCCTATAAAATTTCAGCTCAATCGGAGCAACGTAGGTCATGGAAAGACCAAAATACCCTCACTATTTTAAGGTTTTTCCCAATAGTTCGTTTGGTCAGTTTATCCAGTTTATCATGTTTATTCACTAGGATCCGTACTGATTTAGCCTTTTTCCAAAACATGAAAGTTTTATTACCCTGTCTTAGCTTTTAAACGCTACCAAGAACGTCTCAAATGGACCTCGGTAGACTGAGATATGGTCATTTGAATACAGTACGGTTGATTAGCCGAATAGTTGGAACCAGGTTATATGAACTGGGAATTTGATTAGGTTACCCTGAAAATTTGACTAATTGCTCTTCATGGAAGTTGTAGGACTTCGTCTTAGATTCGAAACGGTATAAGTTACATACTAATCCGATAAGCGTAGCCTTGGATGTGTTCTTTCCGCAACCACACGTCAAATCTGTCTTTTGTAACTTCATTTCCGCACTTGTTATCACTTGATTTTTGTTCTTATGTTGTTGTGAGCCTATGGAACGGCTATTTACTTGAATCTATGATATGTATGACTTTGGGCTGGATTGAGTAGAAGAAGGAAGCCAAAATGGCTGGAAAATTAGGTAAACACAAAGGGCATGCTGCCGAAATTTACGCTCGAGGACTAGAAGATTATACTTATACTTTGTACTAGTAGTTATTTGGATTTTCTTTAGTTTACTTAAACTTTGGAGGGGTTTAATGGTAATATTTTCTCTTGGCTATTATTAGGGCTTCTTGGCGATTGAGAGTGTTATCCGGAAGGATACTTTGGACATTATTTTGCTTAAATAGGTGAGTGTTCTATAAACATTTTGTTTCTATGACTATGTGGATGGTTGTGACTATGTGGTTATTTGTGAACATTTGATTAAATGTTAATTGTTTTCTATGATTTCTAAAATGAACTTTTGCTAGGCGAGTGTGTTCTTTATCGCACTCGACCTAAATAAATATGAAATTTTTGGTGATTAAATGTTGAAATACTAGTTGCGCATGAATGTAAGCCTTTTTGGCTGAACGGGGCCCTTGCCCTTGTTACCGATCGACTCGAGCCAGAAGCGGACTTGGTCGGGCGATATGGTGACCTGGGTGAATTTGGTATACTCGAGTATTACCTTGTAGTCCGGCCACGTCCGGATGGGTGGAGTCCGGCCAACGTCCGGAAAGGGATGAATGAACGAACGCAGGCACGAGGGTTTTACTTCTCAAAAAGGAAATTTTCAAATCATTGGAGGAATAAGGGGAAATGTCAAGGGAACGAACGAACGAACAAATAGCTCCTTGTGAGCCTGTATCCTTTTAATGAGTGTATTATCATTGCTTTATATGGGACATGTTTTCTGGATTATTTGTTATTACATGATTAATGTCCTTGTCCAATTACTTGTTTTTGTATATAGAATATCACTGAGCTTTTAGCTCACCCCTTTAGTTGTTTTCCTTAACAGGGGAAGACGAGCAAGGACGGGAGCTCGGTTTAGACTAGCCTAAACTAGTTTTTTTTTATTTTGTAATGGTTTTCGCCCTAGTGCTTGGCACGGGCTGGATGTGTGGTGAACTGAGAATCTTCGTGTATTCGATGTTTGTACTCCCTTTTGGGATAGAAATGTACATAAGTTTTGCGTTAAGTTTGGATCGCCGTTATATTTATTCCCTTGATTTATTTCGATTTTAATTGAGGATTGAAGTGAACGAGTGAGTCCTGGCAAGAGCTGGGCAGGCGACCCGTCGAACCCTTTGGTACGCCCTAGGTGGAAGTGGGGCCGTCACAGGTGGTATCAGAGCTTAGGCTTCAGATTCCTGTAGTGTATCCTAGGCTTGAAGTTTAGGATGCCGGACTGTGGGATTTGATTTGATTCGATTTGACTTGAAAGTTAAGCGATTGAGGGATAAAATCTATAGCTGCTTTGCGTGGTCTCGGCGCGGAGTGACCCTGGACTAAGTGGTGAATAAGTATGAGGGACTAAGTGAAGCTATGAATTGCGAATGTTGTAGGCCTTAAATCTTTCTCATGATATCTGAGGATCATAGATAGGTATGTCAGGTGGGAATTCCGATTGTAGAAAGTTTACTCTTGGGACTGCAGCTCGAGATGTGAATTATCTTATTTCGGATTCTTGTGCCTGAGTACTCCAGAGTTGAGCGCCGTACTTGAGACTTGCATTTTGAGAACATGAACAGGCTTTGTCTGACTAGAATGAGCACAAGAGGACAGGGATGTGAGGGACAGGACGGGCTGATACTGGGACGACTTCACCTTTTCCTTTTGATTTACCTGTATATTGTTACTACATGACGTTAGTATACCTGTGTGTACATGGTTATCTGTCCAACTTGATATGTATTTGTGTATTTGCTTATCCGTCTTCTTGATATGGCATGTTACGTGCGTATATGTTTATTAGTGTATTTGGAATGCTAGAATTTGTTACTGTAGTCAATTTACTGTGTTTATTTACTAAATTACCTTTTCGGGGAAAAGAAAAGAAAAGAGAGAGGGAAAACATATATATGGACGGGAGACGTAGTCGTGGACGTGGAGCTAGTCGTGGCCGTGGAGCTAGGCAAGCTCAAGAACCGAGAGAAGAAAGAGAAACAGTGACCGAGCAAGAACAGGGACCGAGGGTTGAGGCTGGAGATCAAATGGCAACGGCGATGCAACAAATGACAAATATCCTGGCACGACTGGTAGATCAACAGGGTCAAATGCCAGTGAATCAACCCCGAAATCCTGAGATCGGAGAGGATAAGGCTCTTGAGAGATTCCAAAAGTTTCTACCTCCGAAATTTCAAGGAGGGCCTGATCCGGATGTAGCTGAGCAGTGGTTGGAGGCAATGATTAATATCTTCGCGGCTTTGAATTACACGGAGCAAAGAAAAGTAAATTTTGCTGTATTTCAATTCGAAGGACTAGCCCGCGCGTGGTGGAATGTAATTAAGGCCAAGTGGGAAAGAGAACAGACGGTATGGACATGGGCGAATTTTGTAAGGGAATTTAACGAAAAGTATCTCCCACCTTTAGTCCAAGAAAGGAGAGAGGACGAATTTATTGGCTTGCGTCAGGGAACCCTAAGTGTGGCAGAATATGAGACCAAATTTACTAGACTATCTAAATTCGCTTCCGAATTGGTGGTTACGGAGCGACGGAGAATAAGACGATTTGTACAAGGACTAAATTTGGAAATCCAGGAGGCATTAGCGGCAGTTCAAGTTAATACGTTTACAGAGGCTCTTGAGAAGGTCCAAAGAATTGAGGATGTGAAAGCCCAAGTAAAAGCCTTTCAAACGCGGAAAAGAGATACATCCAGCAGCACACCTGAGGAATTCGGAGAAAAGACAATGCTCTCCAAAGTGCAAAAAGTGAACCATTTACCTCGCCCACCTTGGACATTAAGAGCATTAGGTGAAAGGTCCATGAAAGGAAGTCAGATCGGATCAAAGGACATTTCTCAAGAAGATCCAACAGTAGCTCCTCGATTGGCCTGTGGATACTGTGGAAAGACAAATCACACTGAGAATGATTGCTGGCGGAAAGGGAGAAAATGTTTGATTTGTGGAGATAGCAATCATCAACTTAGCAATTGCCCGAAGAAACAGCCACGAGAGGGTAGTACTCAACAAGTGGAAGGAACCAAAACGAAACAAACTAATGAAAGAGGAAATCGAACAAAAGGATTAGCACAGGTGTATGCTGTAGATCAGCAACAAGTTCTGGGGTCCTCCGAGGCGACGGAAGGTATGAATTTCGAGGTTGAAATTCTTTTAAGGGGGAGAGAGTGTGAGGACTCGCAAATTTCTTATATTTTTCTCAAAAATGCCTTTTTATTTAGAAATTATTCTTTTATTAAAGCCCTACCACCCAATCACACCACAATAAGTGCAAATGAACATGAAAGTAAAGGTTTTCACTTTTCGTTTTCAAGATTGGAGCAAATTAGGGTTTTCGCAATTTTTCGCCGGATGATTTTTCGGTACGGAGCAAGGATCAAATTTGGTGATTAAGAGTGACTTTTAAGTGAGAAATAATATGTAATTAGGAGCAATGATATAAGGTTAGTGAATAGGAAGTAAAAACCCTAGTACGTGTGTTTTAATGAAAAAACGGCGCGAACCGACGTGTACCGTGTACTACCGATTTAACCACCACTTGATCACAACTTTCCTACCATACAAGCTCATTACTAATTGACCAAAATATCTTCCCCCTCATGATTATCTCTTGACCAAAATATGTGGCCCAAAATGCAAGGAAAGAAAGAGAAAATTGTGTCGTTGAAGTTAAGCCAAGTATATTACGACCACCTGACGTTAGTATATGTGTTTGTGTACATGGTTATCTGTCCAACTTGATATGTATTTGTATAGTCCGTCTTTTGATATGGCGTGTTATGCGCGATATGTTATTTGTGTAATTGGTATGTTGGATTTTGTTATTGTAGTCAATTTATTGCATTCATTCATTAAAGTACCTTTTTGGAAAGAAAAGAGAGAGAAGGGAAAACTATATATATATATATGTATATATGTGGAAGGAGGACATAGTCGCGGACATGGTCGTAGCTGTGGAACAAAACGAGGCCGAGAGTTAAGAGAAGAAAGGGAGGAAACAATAGCTGAACAAAACATGGATCGAGAATGCCACTTGTGTCCAAGAATTGATTATGACCCATTGTTTTGCCCGACAGGCTACCATCTGAGTTCCAGCAATTTTGTGAGATGGCACATTGGGTTGAGATGTATAAGGAAATTGCGGTTCTTCAAGACGAAATAGAAGTCCAAAAGAAACTAGTCGCATACTGGGAAGGGCGATGGAAGCACGAGTATTCAGAGAAAATTGAGCCCTTGCACAAGAACTTAGAGCTAAAAAGGAAATACGAAGGGATTTCCGGGGAGGCCTTAGCAATGGCACAGAGCACTACTTCTATGGGGGTTCCAGAGAAAACTCAAAGGACAGAAAATTCAAGGCCGCAAGTGAAGACCTTCCATGCAAAGAAAATGAGCGCATCTCTTGAGAATCAGAGGCTAGAACCGAGTAAGCGAGGTAGGTCATCTGCTAAGAAGGGTCGTGGAGCGGGTGGTGTGACAATTTGTGGTTATTGTAGAAAATCCAATCATATTGAAGTGAATTGTTGGAGAAAGGGGAGGAGATGTTTGCGCTGTGGGAGCGCCAAGCATCAAATTTCTAATTGCCCGGGTTTATTGCACGAAAAGAAAGGAATCCAGCAGCCAACCCAGACCGACCCTGGACCGTCAACTAGAGAAGGGACTGGAATGAAGAGTCTCGTTTCTTTTAAGAACGTGGAAGGTACAGGCTTCTGGTTACTTTAGATTTGATAGATTCCGTTCATAGAAATTTCGAGGACGAAATTGTTCTAAGTGGGGGAGGTTGTGACGCCCCGAAAGAATGAGTGCGAGAACCTAAGAATTTTTTTTAATTTTCTAGGGTTTATTCTATTTAATCGCCCATTTTTTTTTCTACATTTTCTTTATTAGAAAATTCCCCCAGATAATTTTTATTGAGTAAATATAGTTCTTAGATGATTTTTCTAGTATCGGTTAGTTTTTGAGAAATTAAGAACGTATATCGGATGTGGGACCCACTAGTGCGGAAAGTTCGGTAAAATTCGGCCGATTAGGTTAAGTTTCGGATATTGGGTTTAATTTACCGGGTGTTATGAGATATTTAGAGGTATCAAGTGGATAGGTGGAAGAGAGAGAAAAAAGTTAGGCAAGTCATTAAATGAGGTGACAAGTGTCACCATAGTATTGTTCCTTACATAAGACCACTATTCAACCTTTTACCAATTACTAAATAAAACCAAAAATTTACCAAATATCTTCCATTTTTTCTTCAAGCTTGGCCTGCTCTCTCTCTCAAAAAGAAAGGAAGAAACTCTTCAAGTTTTGCTTCCATTTTGCTCCAAATCATCAAAACCAACCATTGAAACTTGAACTTACTCCATAAAACCTCTTCAATTAGTGTTAGTAAGTTGATTGGTGGAGTGATTGGAAAAGCTAGGAGGACCTATAGCTCTCTCTCTCTTGTTTTAAAGGTAAGTCATGAAGAACCACCCTCCTCCCTTACTTGATGCTTAAATCATGCTTAGTGGTTGTATGAGATGCAAATTTATGGGTTATTTCTTGATTTGTGGTTGAAATGATGAAGTTTTATTATTTTTGAGGATTTTTTCTGTTTTAATATGAACATGATGGTATGGCTATATATGATGATTGGAAATGGTATATAATGATTCTAGAGGGTGGAAAAAGTGGAAGATTGCAAGTAATTTTTGTTTTGGAAGAAATCTGGAAAATTAGGGTTCCTTGGTTCTTCATTCTGTCCGAATATTTTGGCCCTAGATAGAGGCCGAATTGGTCTTGGCTTAAAACATGAAAGATTTAGGGAATGTTATTTTAGAGGTGCCTGCAAAATTTCAGGTCAATCGGAGTAGCGTAGAGTGAGAAAAGTCAAAATTACCCTTGCAGTCCTGGTTTTATCCGAATGTAAGAACTGCACCTGTAATTAGTGATTTTGGTTAGGAATGCTTCCGAACTGGTTATTGAGGTCTTCTGATGAAATGTAGCCCTGTTTCTAAGCTTTCATGTGGCTTTGGAATTTCTGTATTTGGACTTATATAGGCTGTTTTATGATGTTTGCACTAGAATACGGTTTGTGAACCTGTTATGAGATTCTGGTATAATATGTTACATTTTTGACGTAGTTACACTCGAAATTGGGTTGAGTGGCCTTCTTCAACATTGTAGCCTCTTAAGTCCTGAATCTACCTGTAAAATCTCAGGTTAAACGGATTAGAGTATCCTGAGTTATGGACCAAACCCTCAGGCCTGTTTTAGCCATTAGTTTGTGTACGTTTTGAATTTTAGTTTCTGATCGTGGGTTTTTCCGTGTTGATCATGTACGAACTGGGTGCTAATCCCTTCATATGAAATTTAGATCTTGGTCTCAGCTTCGAAACGGTATAAAGTACGTCAAAATCCAAGTTCCGTAGCTCCTGTTATGACCGAAATAAAAGTGATCGTCAGAACTGCCTTGTATCTGGACAGTTCTGACGGGTACTTTGGCACTCGATTTTCGTTCTGTTAAGAGTGGATTCAGGTCTTGGCCAAAACATCAAAGTTTTAGCCTTATGTCTCAGCTTTCTAACGCCTCTGGAATTTCTTGATTTCAATTTCTGAGCCATGAGTTACGGCCTTACAAACAGGGCCTGTTTGGTAACCCGTAATGAAACAGCTGGCACTATTTCGTGCATTTTTGACCTATACCGATTGAGATCTGGGTTGAGAGGTCTAAATTAAAGTTGTAGCTCTTCCTCTTAGCTTCGAAACGGTGTCTCACCCACTTTGATCCGACACTCCTAGCCTAACTTTTGACCAAAACGGTTTGAGATGGCAGAATTGGCCGTCCCGTTTGCCGTCCGCGCGCGCGCGCGTGCCCCTTTTTGCCGTTTCCGCACTTGCGTGTTCCGATTTTGCCATTTTGCTTGTTTTAAGTATGTTAGTAGCCGTTTGTGATATATTGTGACACAATCTTCTATTTCAGACGTTGGTGAGTTAGGTGGAGCCGGTGGGGCCTACTAGCTACTCCTCGCGGCACGAATTTCGTATTTTGCCCTTTTGTTCGTTGTGTAAGTATTCAGGCCGTTTTTATGTGTTAGTTGCTTATGTGTTTCGACATGTATGAAGAGGGTACTTAGGCGAGGGTGTACTTTATCGCACTCGCTCTAAACCCGAATTTACGCTCATATTTGTACATGACATATGTATGTGAATCATTTTGGAACTAAAACCCTTGAGCTTGTGGATCGGGGTGATTTTGAATAATTTTGTGAAGTTTGTGAGTTTAGGGCGAGCTCTTGACCTAGATGGACTATTCGAGCCGGTTAGGGCTTGGTCGAAGTCAGTCCAACCTGGTTGGAGGTCTCCAAGTTTGTGAATCCGGTTCACTGAGTATGTGGACCAAGTTTGTGACCCGAGCTTGTGACTCAAGCTCAAGTTTGTGATTTCGTTCGCCCGGGCAAGTTTGTGAGGTGACTAGCCAGTGAGGGTGATAAGGTGTCGGTGGGTGTACAAGTGAAGTTCTACGGACCATTAAGTGTGGTCGACGGAGTGTCGGCAGGAGATCACGCATGGCATATGAATTGGCTTTGGAGCCACCTGTATCCTTATTATGTGATGCTATTTTTCTGTTTTTGCTTTACTCTTACTATGTCACTGTTGTTACGTGAAATTTACGCTTTTGCCCCTGTTTACTTACTAAGCATATAACTTACCCCTTTAGTTTTGTTTTCCTTAGCAGGGGAAGACGCGCAAGGACGGGATCTTGGCATACTAGCTTGGTCTAGTTTTTGATTTTTGTAATGGTTCTCACCCTAGTGCTTGGCACGGGTTGGTTGTATGGTGAATTGGGAACCTGTGTATATTCAACGGTTGTACTTCCTCTTGAAATGGTAATGTAGATAAGTTTTGTTTAGGTTTTGGATCGTTATTATGTTATTCTTATGGTTATTCCGGTAGTTGCTTGAAGTGATCAACTGAGTCCCGGCGAGAGCTGGGCAGGCGGCCCGCCGAACCCTCTTGTTCGCCTTAGGAAGAGGTGGGGCTGTCACAGTTGGTATCAGAGCTTAGGCTTCAGATTCCTGTAGTGTATCCTAGGCTTGAAGTTTAGGATGCCGGACTGTGGGATTCGATTTTATTTGAAAGTTAAGCAATTGAGGGATAAAACCCAGAGCCTGCTTTGCGTGGTCTCCGCGCGGAGTGTGCTTGGGCTGAGTGGTGAATGGGTATGAAGGATTAAGTGCTCGTTCGAGCATAAGCTATGAACCCTGAAGTGTTATAGGTCTTCAATCTTTCTCATGATATCTAAGGACCATAGATAGGTATGTCGGGTAGGAAGTTCGATTTGTAGATGGTTTACTCTTGGGACTGGCCAGCTCGAGATGTGAACTATCTTATTTCGGATTCTTGTGCTCGAATACTCCAGAATTGAGGCGATGCAAGCTACTAGGTACTTGAGACTTGTATTTTGGAAACATGAACAGGCTTTGTCTGACTAGAATGAGCACAAAAGGTCAATGGACATCTAGTTTGGATAGTAAGGGACGTGAGAGATCAGACGGGCTGATACTGGGATGACTTCACCTTTTCCTTTTGGTTCGCCCGTATATTACGACCACCTGACGTTAGTATATGTGTTTGTGTACATGGTTATCTGTCCCACTTGATATGTATTTGTATACTTGCTTGTCCGTCTTTTGATATGGCGTGTTATGCGCGATATGTTATTTGTGTAATTGGTATGTTGGATTTTGTTATTGTAGTCAATTTACTGCATTCATTCATTAAAGTACCTTTTTGGAAAGAAAAGAGAGAGAAGGGAAAACTATATATATATGTATATATGTGGAAGGAGGACATAGTCGCGGACATGGTCATAGCTGTGGAACAAAACGAGGCCGAGAGTTAAGAGAAGAAAGGGAGGAAACAATAGCTGAACAAAACATGGACCGAGAATGCCACTTGTGTCCAAGAATTGATTATGACCCATTGTTTTGCCCGACAGGCTACCATCTGAGTTCCAGCAATTTTGTGAGATGGCACATTGGGTTGAGATGTATAAGGAAATTGCGGTTCTTCGAGACGAAATAGAAGTCCAAAAGAAACTAGTCGCATACTGGGAAGGGCGATGGAAGCACGAGTATTCAGAGAAAATTGAGCTCTTGCACAAGAACTTAGAGCTAAAAAGGAAATACGAAGGGATTTCCGGGGAGGCCTTAGCAATGGCACAGAGCACTACTTCTATGGGGGTTCCAGAGAAAACTCAAAGGACAGAAAATTCAAGGCCGCAAGTGAAGACCTTCCATGCAAAGAAAATGAGCGCATCTCTTGAGAATCAGAGGCTAGAACCGAGTAAGCGAGGTAGGTCATCTGCTAAGAAGGGTCGTGGAGCGGGTGGTGTGACAATTTGTGGTTATTGTAGAAAATCCAATCATATTGAAGTGAATTGTTGGAGAAAGGGGAGGAGATGTTTGCGCTGTGGGAGCGTCAAGCATCAAATTGCTAATGGTCCGGGTTTATTGCACGAAAAGAAAGGAACCCAGCAGCCAACCCAGACCGACCCTGGACCGTCAACTAGAGAAGGGACTGGAATGAAGAGTCTCGTTTCTTTTAAGAACGTGGAAGGTACAGGCTTCTGGTTACTTTAGATTTGATAGATTCCGTTCATAGAAATTTCGAGGACGAAATTGTTCTAAGTGGGGGAGGTTGTGACGCCCCGAAAGAATGAGTGCGAGAACCCAAGAATTTTTTTTAATTTTCTAGGGTTTATTCTATTTAATCGCCCATTTTTTTTCTACATTTTCTTTATTAGAAAATTCCCCCAGATAATTTTTATTGAGTAAATATAGTTCTTAGATGATTTTTCTAGTATCGGTTAGTTTTTGAGAAATTAAGAACGTATATCGGATGTGGGACCCACTAGTGCGGAAAGTTCGGTAAAATTCGGCCGATTAGGTTAAGTTTCGGATACTGGATTTAATTTACCGGGTGTTATGAGATATTTAGAGGTATCAAGTGGATAGGTGGAAGAGAGAGAAAAAAGTTAGGCAAGTCATTAAATGAGGTGACAAGTGTCACCATAGTATTGTTCCTTACATAAGACCACTATTCAACCTTTTACCAATTACTAAATAAAACCAAAAATTTACCAAATATCTTCCATTTTTCTTCAAGCTTGGCCTGCTCTCTCTCTCAAAAAGAAAGGAAGAAACTCTTCAAGTTTTGCTTCCATTTTGCTCCAAATGATCAAAACCAACCATTGAAACTTGAACTTACTCCATAAAACCTCTTCAATTAGTGTTAGTAAGTTGATTGGTGGAGTGATTGGAAAAGCTAGGAGGACCTATAGCTCTCTCTCTCTTGTTTTAAAGGTAAGTCATGAAGAACCACCCTCCTCCCTTACTTGATGCTTAAATCATGCTTAGTGGTTGTATGAGATGCAAATTTATGGGTTATTTCTTGATTTGTGGTTGAAATGATGAAGTTTTATTATTTTTGGGGATTTTTTCTGTTTTAATATGAACATGATGGTGTGGCTATATATGATGATTGGAAATGGTATATAATGATTCTAGAGGGTGGAAAAAGTGGAAGATTGCAAGTAATTTCTGTTTTGGAAGAAATCTGGAAAATTAGGGTTCCTTGGTTCTTCATTCTGTCCGAAAATTTTGGTCCTAGATAGAGGCCGAATTGGCCTTGTCTTAAAACATGAAAGTTTTAGGGAATGTTATTTTAGAGGTGCCTGCAAAATTTCAGGTCAATCGGAGTAGCGTAGAGTGAGAAAAGTCGAAATTACCCTTGCTGTCCTGGTTTTATCCGAATGTAAGAACTGCAGCTGTAATTAGTGATTTTGGTTAGGAATGCTTCCGAACTGGTTATTGAGGTCTTCTGATGAAATGTAGCCCTGTTTCTAAGCTTTCATGTGGCTTTGGAATTTCTGTATTTGGACTTATATAGGCTGTTTTATGATGTTTGCACTAGAATACGGTTTGTGAACCTGTTATGAGATTCTGGTATAATATGTTACATTTTTGACGTAGTTACACTCGAAATTGGGTTGAGTGGCCTTCTTCAACATTGTAGCCTCTTACGTCCTGAATCTACCTGTAAAATCTCAGGTGAAACGGATTAGAGTATCCTGAGTTATGGACCAAACCCTCAGGCCTGTTTTAGACATTAGTTTGTGTACGTTTTGAATTTTAGTTTCTGATCGTGGGTTTTTCCGTGTTGATCATGTACGAACTGGGTGCTGATCCCTTCATATGAAATTTAGATCTTGGTCTCAGCTTCGAAACGGTATAAAGTACGTTAAAATCCAAGTTCCGTAGCTCCTGTTATGACCGAAATAAAAGTGATCGTCAGAACTGCCTTGTATCTGGACAGTTCTGACGGGTACTTTGGCACTCGATTTTCGTTCTGTTTTGAGTGGATTCTGGTCTTGGCCAAAACATCAAAGTTTTAGCCTTATGTCTCAGCTTTCTAACGCCTCTGGAATTTCTTGATTTCAATTTCTGAGCCGTGAGTTACGGGCTTGCAAACAGGGCCTGTTTGGTAACCCGTAATGAAACAGCTGGCACTATTTCGTGCATTTTTGACCTATACCGATTTAGATCTGGGTTGAGATGTCTAAATTAAAGTTGTAGCTCTTCCTCTTAGCTTCGAAACGGTGTCTCACCCACTTTGATCCGACACTCCTAGCCTAACTTTTGACCAAAACGGTTTGAGATGGCAGAATTGGCCGTCCCGTTTGCCGTCCGCGCGCGCGCGCGTGCCCCTTTTTGCCGTTTCCGCACTTGCGTGTTCCGATTTTGCCGTTTTGCTTGTTTTAAGTATGTTAGTAGCCGTTTGTGATATATTGTGACACAATCTTCTATTTTAGACGTTGGTGAGCTAGGTGGAGCCGGTGGGGCCTACTAGCTACTTCTCGCGGCACGAACTTCGTATTTTGCCCTTTTGTTCGTTGTGTAAGTATTCAGGCCGCTTTTATGTGTTAGTTGCTTATGTGTTTCGACATGTATGAAGAGGGTACTTAGGCGAGAGTGTACTTTATCGCACTCGCTCTAAACCCGAATTTACGCTCATATTTGTACATGACATATGTATGTGAATCATTTTGGAACTAAAACCCTTGAGCTTGTGGCTCGGGGTGATTTTGAATAATTTTGTGAAGTTTGTGAGTTTGGGGCGAGCTCTTGACCTAGATGGACTATTCGAGCCGGTTAGGGCTTGGTCGAAGTCAGTCCAACCTGGTTGGAGGTCACCAAGTTTGTGAATCCGGTTCACTGAGTATGTGGACCAAGTTTGTGACCCGAGCTTGTGACTCAAGCTCAAGTTTATGATTTCGTTCGCCCGGGCAAGTTTGTGAGGTGACTGGCCAGTGAGGGTGATAAGGTGTCGGTGGGTGTACAAGTGAAGTTCTACGGACCATTAAGTGTGGTCGACGGAGTGTCGGCAGGAGATCACGCATGGCATATGAATTGGCTTTGGAGCCACCTGTATCCTTATTATGTGATGTTATTTTTCTGTTTTTGCTTTACTCTTACTATGTCACTGTTGTTACGTGAAATTTACGCTTTTGCCCCTGTTTACTTACTAAGCATATAGCTTACCCCTTTAGTTTTGTTTTCCTTAGCAGGGGAAGACGCGCAAGGACGGGATCTTGGCATACTAGCTTGGTCTAGTTTTTTATTTTTGTAATGGTTCTCACCCTAGTGCTTGGCACGGGTTGGTTGTATGGTGAATTGGGAACCTGTGTATATTCAACGGTTGTACTTCCTCTTGAAATAGTAATGTAGATAAGTTTTGTTTAGGTTTTGGATCGTTATTATGTTATTCTTATGGTTATTCCGGTAGTTGCTTGAAGTGATCAACTGAGTCCCGGCGAGAGCTGGGCAGGCGGCCCGCCGAACCCTCTGGTTCGCCTTAGGGAGAGGTGGGGCTGTCACAGTTAGCATCAGAGCTTAGGCTTCAGATTCCTGTAGTGTATCCTAGGCTTGAAGTTTAGGATGCCGGACTGTGGGATTCGATTTTATTTGAAAGTTAAGCAATTGAGGGATAAAACCCAGAGCCTGCTTTGCGTGGTCTCCGCGCGGAGTGTGCTTGGGCTGAGTGGTGAATGGGTATGAAAGATTAAGTGCTCGTTCGAGCATAAGCTATGAACCCTGAAGTGTTATAGGTCTTCAATCTTTCTCATGATATCTAAGGACCATAGATAGGTATGTCGGGTAGGAAGTTCGATTTGTAGATGGTTTACTCTTGGGACTGGCCAGCTCGAGATGTGAACTATCTTATTTCGGATTCTTGTGCTCGAATACTCCAGAATTGAGGCGATGCAAGCTACTAGGTACTTGAGACTTGTATTTTGGAAACATGAACAGGCTTTGTCTGACTAGAATGAGCACAAAAGGTCAATGGACATCTAGTTTGGATAGTAAGGGACGTGAGAGATCAGACGGGCTGATACTGGGATGACTTCACCTTTTCCTTTTGGTTCGCCCGTATATTACGACCACCTGACGTTAGTATATGTGTTTGTGTACATGGTTATCTGTCCAACTTGATATGTATTTGTATACTTGCTTGTCCGTCTTTTGATATGGCGTGTTATGCGCGATATGTTATTTGTGTAATTGGTATGTTGGATTTTGTTATTGTAGTCAATTTACTGCATTCATTCATTAAAGTACCTTTTTGGAAAGAAAAGAGAGAGAAGGGAAAACTATATATATATATGTATATATGTGGAAGGAGGACATAGTCGCGGACATGGTCATAGCTGTGGAACAAAACGAGGCCGAGAGTTAAGAGAAGAAAGGGAGGAAACAATAGCTGAACAAAACATGGACCGAGAATGCCACTTGTGTCCAAGAATTGATTATGACCCATTGTTTTGCCCGACAGGCTACCATCTGAGTTCCAGCAATTTTGTGAGATGGCACATTGGGTTGAGATGTATAAGGAAATTGCGGTTCTTCGAGACGAAATAGAAGTCCAAAAGAAACTAGTCGCATACTGGGAAGGGCGATGGAAGCACGAGTATTCAGAGAAAATTGAGCTCTTGCACAAGAACTTAGAGCTAAAAAGGAAATACGAAGGGATTTCCGGGGAGGCCTTAGCAATGGCACAGAGCACTACTTCTATGGGGGTTCCAGAGAAAACTCAAAGGACAAAAAATTCAAGGCCGCAAGTGAAGACCTTCCATGCAAAGAAAATGAGCGCATCTCTTGAGAATCAGAGGCTAGAACCGAGTAAGCGAGGTAGGTCATCTGCTAAGAAGGGTCGTGGAGCGGGTGGTGTGACAATTTGTGGTTATTGTAGAAAATCCAATCATATTGAAGTGAATTGTTGGAGAAAGGGGAGGAGATGTTTGCGCTGTGGGAGCGTCAAGCATCAAATTGCTAATGGCCCGGGTTTATTGCACGAAAAGAAAGGAACCCAGCAGCCAACCCAGACCGACCCTGGACCGTCAACTAGAGAAGGGACTGGAATGAAGAGTCTCGTTTCTTTTAAGAACGTGGAAGGTACAGGCTTCTGGTTACTTTAGATTTGATAGATTCCGTTCATAGAAATTTCGAGGACGAAATTGTTCTAAGTGGGGGAGGTTGTGACGCCCCGAAAGAATGAGTGCGAGAACCCAAGAATTTTTTTTAATTTTCTAGGGTTTATTCTATTTAATCGCCCATTTTTTTTCTACATTTTCTTTATTAGAAAATTCCCCCAGATAATTTTTATTGAGTAAATATAGTTCTTAGATGATTTTTCTAGTATCGGTTAGTTTTTGAGAAATTAAGAACGTATATCGGATGTGGGACCCACTAGTGCGGAAAGTTCGGTAAAATTCGGCCGATTAGGTTAAGTTTCGGATACTGGATTTAATTTACCGGGTGTTATGAGATATTTAGAGGTATCAAGTGGATAGGTGGAAGAGAGAGAAAAAAGTTAGGCAAGTCATTAAATGAGGTGACAAGTGTCACCATAGTATTGTTCCTTACATAAGACCACTATTCAACCTTTTACCAATTACTAAATAAAACCAAAAATTTACCAAATATCTTCCATTTTTCTTCAAGCTTGGCCTGCTCTCTCTCTCAAAAAGAAAGGAAGAAACTCTTCAAGTTTTGCTTCCATTTTGCTCCAAATCATCAAAACCAACCATTGAAACTTGAACTTACTCCATAAAACCTCTTCAATTAGTGTTAGTAAGTTGATTGGTGGAGTGATTGGAAAAGCTAGGAGGACCTATAGCTCTCTCTCTCTTGTTTTAAAGGTAAGTCATGAAGAACCACCCTCCTCCCTTACTTGATGCTTAAATCATGCTTAGTGGTTGTATGAGATGCAAATTTATGGGTTATTTCTTGATTTGTGGTTGAAATGATGAAGTTTTATTATTTTTGGGGATTTTTTCTGTTTTAATATGAACATGATGGTCTGGCTATATATGATGATTGGAAATGGTATATAATGATTCTAGAGGGTGGAAAAAGTGGAAGATTGCAAGTAATTTCTGTTTTGGAAGAAATCTGGAAAATTAGGGTTCCTTGGTTCTTCATTCTGTCCGAAAATTTTGGTCCTAGATAGAGGCCGAATTGGCCTTGTCTTAAAACATGAAAGTTTTAGGGAATGTTATTTTAGAGGTGCCTGCAAAATTTCAGGTCAATCGGAGTAGCGTAGAGTGAGAAAAGTCGAAATTACCCTTGCTGTCCTGGTTTTATCCGAATGTAAGAACTGCAGCTGTAATTAGTGATTTTGGTTAGGAATGCTTCCGAACTGGTTATTGAGGTCTTCTGATGAAATGTAGCCCTGTTTCTAAGCTTTCATGTGGCTTTGGAATTTCTGTATTTGGACTTATATAGGCTGTTTTATGATGTTTGCACTAGAATACGGTTTGTGAACCTGTTATGAGATTCTGGTATAATATGTTACATTTTTGACGTAGTTACACTCGAAATTGGGTTGAGTGGCCTTCTTCAACATTGTAGCCTCTTACGTCCTGAATCTACCTGTAAAATCTCAGGTGAAACGGATTAGAGTATCCTGAGTTATGGACCAAACCCTCAGGCCTGTTTTAGACATTAGTTTGTGTACGTTTTGAATTTTAGTTTCTGATCGTGGGTTTTTCCGTGTTGATCATGTACGAACTGGGTGCTGATCCCTTCATATTAAATTTAGATCTTGGTCTCAGCTTCGAAACGGTATAAAGTACGTTAAAATCCAAGTTCCGTAGCTCCTGTTATGACCGAAATAAAAGTGATCGTCAGAACTGCCTTGTATCTGGACAGTTCTGACGGGTACTTTGGCACTCGATTTTCGTTCTGTTTTGAGTGGATTCTGGTCTTGGCCAAAACATCAAAGTTTTAGCCTTATGTCTCAGCTTTCTAACGCCTCTGGAATTTCTTGATTTCAATTTCTGAGCCGTGAGTTACGGGCTTGCAAACAGGGCCTGTTTGGTAACCCGTAATGAAACAGCTGGCACTATTTCGTGCATTTTTGACCTATACCGATTTAGATCTGGGTTGAGATGTCTAAATTAAAGTTGTAGCTCTTCCTCTTAGCTTCGAAACGGTGTCTCACCCACCTTGATCCGACACCCCTAGCATAACTTTTGACCAAAACGGTTTGAGATGGCAGATTTGGCCGTCCCGTTTGCCGTCCGCGCGCGCGCGCGTGCCCCTTTTTGCCGTTTCCGCACTTGCGTGTTCCGATTTTGCCGTTTTGCTTGTTTTAAGTATGTTAGTAGCCGTTTGTGATATATTGTGACACAATCTTCTATTTTAGACGTTGGTGAGCTAGGTGGAGCCGGTGGGGCCTACTAGCTACTTCTCGCGGCACGAACTTCGTATTTTGCCCTTTTGTTCGTTGTGTAAGTATTCAGGCCGCTTTTATGTGTTAGTTGCTTATGTGTTTCGACATGTATGAAGAGGGTACTTAGGCGAGAGTGTACTTTATCGCACTCGCTCTAAACCCGAATTTACGCTCATATTTGTACATGACATATGTATGTGAATCATTTTGGAACTAAAACCCTTGAGCTTGTGGCTCGGGGTGATTTTGAATAATTTTGTGAAGTTTGTGAGTTTGGGGCGAGCTCTTGACCTAGATGGACTATTCGAGCCGGTTAGGGCTTGGTCGAAGTCAGTCCAACCTGGTTGGAGGTCACCAAGTTTGTGAATCCGGTTCACTGAGTATGTGGACCAAGTTTGTGACCCGAGCTTGTGACTCAAGCTCAAGTTTATGATTTCGTTCGCCCGGGCAAGTTTGTGAGGTGACTGGCCAGTGAGGGTGATAAGGTGTCGGTGGGTGTACAAGTGAAGTTCTACGGACCATTAAGTGTGGTCGACGGAGTGTCGGCAGGAGATCACGCATGGCATATGAATTGGCTTTGGAGCCACCTGTATCCTTATTATGTGATGTTATTTTTCTGTTTTTGCTTTACTCTTACTATGTCACTGTTGTTACGTGAAATTTACGCTTTTGCCCCTGTTTACTTACTAAGCATATAGCTTACCCCTTTAGTTTTGTTTTCCTTAGCAGGGGAAGACGCGCAAGGACGGGATCTTGGCATACTAGCTTGGTCTAGTTTTTTATTTTTGTAATGGTTCTCACCCTAGTGCTTGGCACGGGTTGGTTGTATGGTGAATTGGGAACCTGTGTATATTCAACGGTTGTACTTCCTCTTGAAATAGTAATGTAGATAAGTTTTGTTTAGGTTTTGGATCGTTATTATGTTATTCTTATGGTTATTCCGGTAGTTGCTTGAAGTGATCAACTGAGTCCCGGCGAGAGCTGGGCAGGCGGCCCGCCGAACCCTCTGGTTCGCCTTAGGGAGAGGTGGGGCTGTCACAGTTAGCATCAGAGCTTAGGCTTCAGATTCCTGTAGTGTATCCTAGGCTTGAAGTTTAGGATGCCGGACTGTGGGATTCGATTTTATTTGAAAGTTAAGCAATTGAGGGATAAAACCCAGAGCCTGCTTTGCGTGGTCTCCGCGCGGAGTGTGCTTGGGCTGAGTGGTGAATGGGTATGAAAGATTAAGTGCTCGTTCGAGCATAAGCTATGAACCCTGAAGTGTTATAGGTCTTCAATCTTTCTCATGATATCTAAGGACCATAGATAGGTATGTCGGGTAGGAAGTTCGATTTGTAGATGGTTTACTCTTGGGACTGGCCAGCTCGAGATGTGAACTATCTTATTTCGGATTCTTGTGCTCGAATACTCCAGAATTGAGGCGATGCAAGCTACTAGGTACTTGAGACTTGTATTTTGGAAACATGAACAGGCTTTGTCTGACTAGAATGAGCACAAAAGGTCAATGGACATCTAGTTTGGATAGTAAGGGACGTGAGAGATCAGACGGGCTGATACTGGGATGACTTCACCTTTTCCTTTTGGTTCGCCCGTATATTACGACCACCTGACGTTAGTATATGTGTTTGTGTACATGGTTATCTGTCCAACTTGATATGTATTTGTATACTTGCTTGTCCGTCTTTTGATATGGCGTGTTATGCGCGATATGTTATTTGTGTAATTGGTATGTTGGATTTTGTTATTGTAGTCAATTTACTGCATTCATTCATTAAAGTACCTTTTTGGAAAGAAAAGAGAGAGAAGGGAAAACTATATATATATATGTATATATGTGGAAGGAGGACATAGTCGCGGACATGGTCATAGCTGTGGAACAAAACGAGGCCGAGAGTTAAGAGAAGAAAGGGAGGAAACAATAGCTGAACAAAACATGGACCGAGAATGCCACTTGTGTCCAAGAATTGATTATGACCCATTGTTTTGCCCGACAGGCTACCATCTGAGTTCCAGCAATTTTGTGAGATGGCACATTGGGTTGAGATGTATAAGGAAATTGCGGTTCTTCGAGACGAAATAGAAGTCCAAAAGAAACTAGTCGCATACTGGGAAGGGCGATGGAAGCACGAGTATTCAGAGAAAATTGAGCTCTTGCACAAGAACTTAGAGCTAAAAAGGAAATACGAAGGGATTTCCGGGGAGGCCTTAGCAATGGCACAGAGCACTACTTCTATGGGGGTTCCAGAGAAAACTCAAAGGACAAAAAATTCAAGGCCGCAAGTGAAGACCTTCCATGCAAAGAAAATGAGCGCATCTCTTGAGAATCAGAGGCTAGAACCGAGTAAGCGAGGTAGGTCATCTGCTAAGAAGGGTCGTGGAGCGGGTGGTGTGACAATTTGTGGTTATTGTAGAAAATCCAATCATATTGAAGTGAATTGTTGGAGAAAGTGGAGGAGATGTTTGCGCTGTGGGAGCGTCAAGCATCAAATTGCTAATGGCCCGGGTTTATTGCACGAAAAGAAAGGAACCCAGCAGCCAACCCAGACCGACCCTGGACCGTCAACTAGAGAAGGGACTGGAATGAAGAGTCTCGTTTCTTTTAAGAACGTGGAAGGTACAGGCTTCTGGTTACTTTAGATTTGATAGATTCCGTTCATAGAAATTTCGAGGACGAAATTGTTCTAAGTGGGGGAGGTTGTGACGCCCCGAAAGAATGAGTGCGAGAACCCAAGAATTTTTTTTAATTTTCTAGGGTTTATTCTATTTAATCGCCCATTTTTTTTCTACATTTTCTTTATTAGAAAATTCCCCCAGATAATTTTTATTGAGTAAATATAGTTCTTAGATGATTTTTCTAGTATCGGTTAGTTTTTGAGAAATTAAGAACGTATATCGGATGTGGGACCCACTAGTGCGGAAAGTTCGGTAAAATTCGGCCGATTAGGTTAAGTTTCGGATACTGGATTTAATTTACCGGGTGTTATGAGATATTTAGAGGTATCAAGTGGATAGGTGGAAGAGAGAGAAAAAAGTTAGGCAAGTCATTAAATGAGGTGACAAGTGTCACCATAGTATTGTTCCTTACATAAGACCACTATTCAACCTTTTACCAATTACTAAATAAAACCAAAAATTTACCAAATATCTTCCATTTTTCTTCAAGCTTGGCCTGCTCTCTCTCTCAAAAAGAAAGGAAGAAACTCTTCAAGTTTTGCTTCCATTTTGCTCCAAATCATCAAAACCAACCATTGAAACTTGAACTTACTCCATAAAACCTCTTCAATTAGTGTTAGTAAGTTGATTGGTGGAGTGATTGGAAAAGCTAGGAGGACCTATAGCTCTCTCTCTCTTGTTTTAAAGGTAAGTCATGAAGAACCACCCTCCTCCCTTACTTGATGCTTAAATCATGCTTAGTGGTTGTATGAGATGCAAATTTATGGGTTATTTCTTGATTTGTGGTTGAAATGATGAAGTTTTATTATTTTTGGGGATTTTTTCTGTTTTAATATGAACATGATGGTCTGGCTATATATGATGATTGGAAATGGTATATAATGATTCTAGAGGGTGGAAAAAGTGGAAGATTGCAAGTAATTTCTGTTTTGGAAGAAATCTGGAAAATTAGGGTTCTTTGGTTCTTCATTCTGTCCGAAACTTTTGGTCCTAGATAGAGGCCGAATTGGCCTTGTCTTAAAACATGAAAGTTTTAGGGAATGTTATTTTAGAGGTGCCTGCAAAATTTCAGGTCAATCAGAGTAGCGTAGAGTGAGAAAAGTCAAAATTACCCTTGCTGTCCTGGTTTTATCCGAATGTAAGAACTGCAGCTGTAATTAGTGATTTTGGTTAGGAATGCTTCCGAACTGGTTATTGAGGTATTCTGATGAAATGTAGCCCTGTTTCTAAGCTTTCATGTGGCTTTGGAATTTCTGTATTTGGACTTATATAGGCTGTTTTATGATGTTTGCACTAGAATACGGTTTGTGAACCTGTTATGAGATTCTGGTATAATATGTTATATTTTTGACGTAGTTACACTCGAAATTGGGTTGAGTGGCCTTCTTCAACATTGTAACCTCTTAAGTCCTGAATCTACCTGTAAAATCTCAGGTCAAACGGATTAGAGTATCCTGAGTTATGGACCAAACCCTCAGGCCTGTTTTAGACATTAGTTTGTGTACGTTTTGAATTTTAGTTTCTGATCGTGGGTTTTTCCGTGTTGATCATGTACGAACTGGGTGCTGATCCCTTCATATGAAATTTAGATCTTGGTCTCAGCTTCGAAACGGTATAAAGTACGTTAAAATCCAAGTTCCGTAGCTCCTGTTATGACCGAAATAAAAGTGATCGTCAGAACTGCCTTGTATCTGGACAGTTCTGACGGGTACTTTGGCACTCGATTTTCGTTCTGTTTTGAGTGGATTCAGGTCTTGGCCAAAACATCAAAGTTTTAACCTTATGTCTTAGCTTTCTAACGCCTCTGGAATTTCTTGATTTCAATTTCTGAGCCGTGAGTTACGGCCTTGCAAACAGGGCCTGTTTGGTAACCCGTAATGAAACAGCTGGCACTATTTCGTGCATTTTTGACCTATACCGATTGAGATCTGGGTTGAGATGTTTAAATTAAAGTTGTACCGCTTCCTCTTAGCTTCGAAACGGTGTCTCACCCACCTTGATCCGACACTCCTAGCATAACTTTTGACCAAAACGGTTTGAGATGGCAGATTTGGCCGTCCCGTTTGCCGTCCGCGCGCGCGCGTGCCCCTTTTTGCCGTTTCCGCACTTGCGTGTTCCGATTTTGCCGTTTTGCTTGTTTTAAGTATGTTAGTAGCCGTTTGTGATATATTGTGACACAATCTTCTATTTTAGACGTTGGTGAGCTAGGTGGTGCCGGTGGGGCCTACTAGCTACTCCTCGCGGCACGAACTTCGTATTTTGCCCTTTTGTTCGTTGTGTAAGTATTCAGGCCGCTTTTATGTGTTAGTTGCTTATGTGTTTCGACATGTATGAAGAGGGTACTTAGGCGAGAGTGTACTTTATCGCACTCGCTCTAAACCCGAATTTACGCTCATATTTGTACATGACATATGTATGTGAATCATTTTGGAACTAAAACCCTTGAGCTTGTGGCTCGGGGTGATTTTGAATAATTTTGTGAAGTTTGTGAGTTTGGGGCGAGCTCTTGACCTAGATGGACTATTCGAGCCGGTTAGGGCTTGGTCGAAGTCAGTCCAACCTGGTTGGAGGTCACCAAGTTTGTGAATCCGGTTCACTGAGTATGTGGACCAAGTTTGTGACCCGAGCTTGTGACTCAAGCTCAAGTTTGTGATTTCGTTCGCCCGGGCAAGTTTGTGAGGTGACTGGCCAGTGAGGGTGATAAGGTGTCGGTGGGTGTACAAGTGAAGTTCTACGGACCATTAAGTGTGGTCGACGGAGTGTCGGCAGGAGATCACGCATGGCATATGAATTGGCTTTGGAGCCACCTGTATCCTTATTATGTGATGTTATTTTTCTGCTTTTGCTTTACTCTTACTATGTCACTGTTGTTACTTGAAATTTACGCTTTTGCCCCAGTTTACTTACTAAGCATATAGCTTACCCCTTTAGTTTTGTTTTCCTTAGCAGGGGAAGACGTGCAAGGACGGGATCTTGGCATACTAGCTTGGTCTAGTTTTTGATTTTTGTAATGGTTCTCACCCTAGTGCTTGGCACGGGTTGGTTGTATGGTGAATTGGGAACCTGTGTATATTCAACGGTTGTACTTCCTCTTGAAATAGTAATGTAGATAAGTTTTGTTTAGGTTTTGGATCGTTATTATGTTATTCTTATGGTTATTCCGGTAGTTGCTTGAAGTGATCAACTGAGTCCCGGCGAGAGCTGGGCAGGCGGCCCGCCGAACCCTCTGGTTCGCCTTAGGGAGAGGTGGGGCTGTCACATTTAGCCTTTTTCCAAAACATGAAAGTTTTATTACCCTGTCTTAGCTTTTCAACGCTACCAAGAACGTCTCAAATGGACCTCGGTAGACTGAGATATGGTCAATTGAATGCAGTACGGTTGATTAGCCGAATAGTTGGAACCAGGTTATATGAACTGGGAATTTGATGAGGTTACCCTGAAAATTTGACTAAGTGCTCTTCATGCAAGTTGTAGGACTTCGTCTTAGCTTCGAAACGGTATAAGTTACGTACTAATCCGATAAGCGTAGCCTTGGATGTGTTCTTTCCGCAACCACACGTCAAATCTATCTTTTGTAACTTCATTTCCGCACTTGTTATCACTTGATTTTTGTTCTTATGTTGTTATGAGCCTATGGAACGGCTATTTACTTGAATCTATGATATGTATGACTTTGGGCTGGATTGAGTAGAAGAAGGAAGCCAAAATGGCTGGAAAATTAGGTAAACACAAAGGGCATGCTGCCGAAATTTACGCTCGAGGACTAGAAGATTATACTTATACTTTGTACTAGTAGTTATTTGGATTTTCTTTAGTTTACTTAAACTTTGGAGGGGTTTAACGGTAATATTTTCTCTTGGCTATTATTAGGGTTTCTTGGCGATTGAGAGTGTTATCCGGAAGGATACTTTGGACATTATTTTGCTTAAATAGGTAAGTGTTCTATATACGTTTTGTTTCTATGACTATGTGGATGGTTGTGACTAAGTGGTTATTTGTGAACATTTGATTAAATGTTAATTGTTTTCTATGATTTCTAAAATGAACTTTTGCTAGGCGAGTGTGTACTTTATCGCACTCGACCTAAATAAATATGAAATTTTTGGTGATTAAATGTTGAAATACTAGTTGCGCATGAATGTAAGCCTTTTTGGCTGAACGGGGCCCTTGCCCTTGTTACCGATCGACTCGAGCCAGAAGCGGACTCGGTCGGGCGATATGGTGACCTGGGTGAATTTGGTATACTCGAGTATTACCTTGTAGTCCGGCCACGTCCGGATGGGTGGAGTCCGGCCAACGTCCGGAAAGGGATGAATGAACGAACGCAGGCACGAGGGTTTTACTTCTCAAAAAGGAAATTTTCAAATCATTGGAGGAATAAGGGGAAATGTCAAGGGAACGAACGAACGAACAAATAGCTCCTTGTGAGCCTGTATCCTTTTAATGAGTGTATTATCATTGCTTTATATGGGACATGTTTTCTGGATTATTTGTTATTACATGATTAATGTCCTTGTCCAATTACTTGTTTTTGTATATAGAATATCACTGAGCTTTTAGCTCACCTCTTTAGTTGTTTTCCTTAACAGAGGAAGACGAGCAAGGACGGGAGCTCGGTTTAGACTAGCCTAGACTAGTTTATTTTTTATTTTGTAATGGTTTTCGCCCTAATGCTTGGCACGGGCTGGATGTGTGGTGAACTGAGAATCTTCGTGTATTCGATGTTTGTACTCCCTTTTGGGATAGTAATGTACATAAGTTTTGCGTTAAGTTTGGATCGTCGTTATATTTATTCCCGTGATTTATTTCGATTTTAATTGAGGATTGAAGTGAACGAGTGAGTCCTGGCGAGAGTTGGGCAGGCGACCCGCCGAACCCTTTGGTACGCCCTAGGGGGAAGTGGGGCCGTCACAGGTGGTATCAGAGCTTAGGCTTCAGATTCCTGTAGTGTATCCTAGGCTTGAAGTTTAGGATGCCGGACTGTGGGATTTGATTTGATTCGATTTGACTTGAAAGTTAAGCGATTGAGGGATAAAACCTATAGCTGTTTCGCGTGGTCTCGGCGCGGAGTGACCCTGGACTAAGTGGTGAATAAGTATGAGGGACTAAGTGAAGCTATGAATTGCGAATGTTATAGGCCTTAAATCTTTCTCATGATATCTGAGGATCATAGATAGGTATGTCAGGTAGGAATTCCGAATGTAGAAAGTTTACTCTTGGGACTGCAGCTCGAGATGTGAATTATCTTATTTCGGATTCTTGTGCCTGAGTACTCCAGAGTTGAGGCGCTGCTAAGTACTTGAGACTTGCATTTTGAGAACATGAACAGGCTTTGTCTGACTAGAATGAGCACAAGAGGACAGGGATGTGAGGGACTGGACGGGCTGATACTGGGACGACTTCACCTTTTCCTTTTGATTTACCTGTATATTGTTACTACATGACGTTAGTATACCTGTGTGTACATGGTTATCTGTCCAACTTGATATGTATTTGTGTATTTGCTTATCCGTCTTCTTGATATGGCATGTTACGTGCGTATATGTTTATTGGTGTATTTGGAATGCTAGAATTTGTTGCTGTAGTCAATTTACTGTGTTTATTTACTAAATTACCTTTTTGGGGAAAAGAAAAGAAAAGAGAGAGGGAAAACATATATATGGACGGGAGACGTAGTCGTGGATGTGGAGCTAGTCGTGGCCGTGGAGCTAGGCAAGCTCAAGAACCGAGAGAAGAAAGAGAAACAGTGACCGAGCAAGAACAGGGACCGTGGGTTGAGGCTGGAGATCAAATGACAACGGCGATGCAACAAATGACAAATATCCTGGCACGACTGGTAGATCAACAGGGTCAAATGCCAGTGAATCAACCCCGAAATCCTGAGATCGGAGAGGATAAGGCTCTTGAGAGATTCCAAAAGTTTCTACCTCCGAAATTTCAAGGAGGGCCTGATCCAGATGTAGCTGAGCAGTGGTTGGAGGCAATGATTAATATCTTCGCGGCTTTGAATTACACGGAGCAAAGAAAAGTAAATTTTGCTGTATTTCAATTCGAAGGACCAGCCCGCGCGTGGTGGAATGTAATTAAGGCCAAGTGGGAAAGAGAACAGACGGTATGGACATGGGCGAATTTTGTAAGGGAATTTAACGAAAAGTATCTCCCACCTTTAGTCCAAGAAAGGAGAGAGGATGAATTTATTGGCTAACGTCAGGGAACCCTAAGTGTGGCAGAATATGAGACCAAATTTACTAGACTATCTAAATTCGCTTCCGAATTGGTGGTTACGGAGCGACGGAGAATAAGACGATTTGTACAAGGACTAAATTTGGAAATTCAGGAGGCATTAGCAGCAGTTCAAGTTAATACGTTTACAGAGGCTCTTCAGAAGGCCCAAAGAATTGAGGATGTGAAAGCCCAAGTAAAAGCCTTTCAAACGCGGAAAAGAGATACATCCAGCAGCACACCTGAGGAATTCGGAGAAAAAGACAATGCTCTCCAAAGTGCAAAAAGTGAACCATTCACCTCGCCCACCTTGGACATTAAGAGCATTAGGTGAAAGGTCCATGAAAGGAAGTCAGATCGGATCAAAGGACATTTCTCGAGAAGATCCAACAGTAGCTCCTCGATTGGCCTGTGGATACTGTGGAAAGGCAAATCACACTGAGAATGATTGCTGGCGGAAAGGGAGAAAATGTTTGATTTGTGGAGATAGCAATCATCAACTTAGCAATTGCCCGAAGAAACAGCCACGAGAGGGTAGTACTCAACAAGTGGAAGGAACCAAACCGAAACAAACTAATGAAAGAGGAAATCGAACAAAAGGATTAGCACAGGTGTATGCCGTAGATCAGCAACAAGTTCTGGGGTCCTCCGAGGCGACGGAAGGTATGAATTTCGAGGTCGAAATTCTTTTAAGGGGGAGAGAGTGTGAGGACTCGCAAATTTCTTATATTTTTCTCAAAAATGCCTTTTTATTTAGAAATTATTCATTTATTAAAGCCCTACCACCCAATCACGCCACAATAAGTGCAAATGAACATGAAAGTAAAGGTTTTCACTTTTCGTTTTCAAGATTGGAGCAAATTAGGGTTTTCGCGATTTTTCGCTGGATGATTTTTCGGTACGGAGCAAGGATCAAATTTGGTGATTAAGAGTGACTTTTAAGTGAGAAATAATATGTAATTAGGAGCAATGATATAAGGTTAGTGAATAGGAAGTAAAAACCCTAGTACGTGTGTTTTAATGAAAAAACGGCGCGAATCGACCACAGGGACCGCGGGTATTTTTGAATAAATAAATAAATGATTTAAAAAATGTGTATTTTTTGATTCAATTTGTGATTGGAAAATGAATTGTGATTTAAAAGAAAATGGGTCTGAATGGGGGTTGAAAATGCGACGATTTGACCCAAAATTATAGTTTAAAAAGGGTTTTTGAAACAAAATACGGAGTCGCCACTTGGTAATGAGTTAAGGTGTACCAAGTCAGCTAAAAAATGTATTTTTAAAGAAAAATAGGAAAAAGTAATGAGAAAACCCTTTTTAACCGACTCCTAGTCTACGTAAACCAAAGAAAAAGGTTCGGGAGTCACATTTGACAAAGGGGAAGGCAAGGATAAAATCCAAGGCACCCCTTTGACCTAGCCAAGGCTAGTTGCATGATTTAATCAAAGATTTTCTTGTTTTAACCAAAGAATTTATTACATTTGGATGCACTACATGAATGCAAATCCTAGACCTAGGGGTATTGGGGGAAATTTCTCTTCAAAGGTTGAGTGGTGCCAATCACGTTAATTGTGAAGCCCAATAACGATCCTTTGAAGAAGTCACGAATAATGCGAGTGGGATGCATATGAATGGAATGCATGTATGCAATGTGAGGACATGAGTTTGAAAAAGTAATAAAAAACAATAAATATGTAAATGAAAATGTGCACATGAGTGGGCAAGGTACGGTATGTGCAATGATAATATGAAGTGCATGTGTGCAAGTGATGATAAAAGTGTTCGTGTGCAAGTGATGATAAAAGTGTTCGTGTGCAAGTGAAGAAACATAAAGGTGCACGTGTGCAAAAATGGGAGGAAAAATGAAAGTGTGATGAGGGTATAAAATAGTAGAGTGGATTTAAAAATGCATGAGCCTAGGGAATTCATGCATATTGGGTACGGGGAGACCTAAATCGTGACTCAATTTGCCCTTTTATAGAGGGAATACAAGCGTGCTAAGGCTTAAAAAAAGCCACACTCGTCTATATCCCATATTTAAGGGGACTCTCAAGCAAATGAACCCTATAACTAGCATGAAATGTAAAAATCCTAAAATGGAGGGAAAAGGGGTTCGAGGGGCATGCAAAATGATAAAACTAAAAAGAATGCATGACATGTAATGAACATGCAAACATGTACTAACAAGGGGAAATCCCTAAGGGTCTAGCGTTGGACTAGCCCATTCTATGAATTCCTACTAGCGTTGGACTAGTGGAAACGTACATTTATCCATCACATTCATTCATGGTTATGGAAAGCAAATAGACATGCCAAACACTCATAAACACATAGCACATAACATTTAGCATGCTCGACTAGATGCAAGGCCCTAACAAAGCAAATTAACACGTAGCAACTAAGCATGCAAGACACATAAGACAATTAAAGCCCTAACTATTACATTTGCTAGCTAGGCACATGACTTCGATAGGTCTTCGTTGAATGCTCCTCCAAGCCCTATCTATTACATTAGGGAGACCCTACTACAATCTAAAAGGGGGAAAAGGAATAAAATAACTAAATCCCTAACTATTACAAGCCAAGAGGTGTACACATACCCCATAAAGAATAACTTAAGTAAAAAAGCAAAAGTAAATGACATAAATGAAAGGAATTAAAGAAAGGCTAGGAAAGCAAAGTAGACATGTATTTCTCACGTAGCACGTTGGTTCACTTAGGAGAGACACAAAAAGGGAAAAAAGAAATTATACCGCCCCCTTTGAATGATGTCCAAATGAAAGAAAAATGGCTTCAAAACAATAAAAATGTCACGGTACCTCAAATAGTAAAGTATAACAAAGTCACCACCAAATCTCTCCTAATTGCAATTTAAATGAAATCAAACAATACATAGTTTCCAATAAAGGGATCCACCAAGGACTCAAATGCAAGCATTAATCAACCATTCAAAGCCAATTGAAACATTTTAGAAACTTTGAAAGTCCAAGAGCAAGAAAAAGGCCAAAGCCAATTTATTTCAGAAAATTCAAGAAGATAGGCGAACACAAGCTCATTTGGACACAAAGTTCTTAAACTCTTGCATTAAGTACCACCTAAACAAATGAAAGCAAACAAACAATCGAGTGGAAAAATTGAGGTTGCCAAGGACCAAATTGCGAACATTAACCAAGCATTCAAGCCTAATTAAACATTTTTAGGAACTTCAAGGGTCTAAGAGCAAAAAAAAAGGCAAGTAATGGCTCAAATGCAAATACTTTAGGACTCAATTGCAAGAGATTGGAATGTAGTTGGGCCATAATGCAACAAAGGAAGACTTGGGGGGTTGGAATGTAATTTTTCTGAAAATTTTCCATGCATGAGCATGCAACCCACGTAGGAAGACAATTTCTGCAGCAGAAACCTTCTACAAACAACATGAATGTGCGCTGCATTTTACTTCCAAACTTGGATTTCATATTTCAAAAGCACCAAATTTGATCAAGACCTTTCAACCAAACACCCAAAACTAGTCTAAGCCTCATGACATACAAATTCAAGATTCAAACAACCCAAAATATAGCAGGAAACTGATGCAAATTTCTAAAAAAAAACATGCATTCAGCAGATTCTAGCCACGGCATTTCTTTTCATTTTTATCATGCAAACCAGATTTTGATTCAAAACTCACAGCTTTGGTCAGATATTTTCCAGCCCAACATCACAATTCTAAATTAAGCAACAAACTTCCTAGTGATCACAATCCAAATGGCTAGAAAACTAGGGAAGATGTAATACAAAATTCTGGAAAAGAATGCAGAAAAAGAAGAACAAAAACTCTCTTATCATTTCATCAACATAGACTGAATACCAGAATTTTGGCTCGGGCATGCATGTAGTGTATGAACTGAGCAACAAACCACATCATTACCATTATCCAAGCAGGCAGAAAACTTAGAAAAATCCCATGCAAAATTCTGGGCAAGTATGCAAATATTTGATGTTCAAAAACTGTTGCAACTGAAAAAGAGGTCTGCTGCATTTTCGTTTACAAACTTGCTGCAACTTTCTGCTATAACATTCAGACTCTCGGCAAACAAAGAAATCACATAACAGCCTTGAAACAAATCCCATCAAACCATTACTCAACACCTCTGAACAAAACATGAACACTTGAAACTAATCAAATGGAACCCAAGTAAACATTCCAGCTCTTCAAAGCATCGACTCGAACAGACAAAAGAACATCAAGTGTGTAGTCCATTCTCCTTCCCCATCTCAAACAATCAGCCTTTCTTTATTCCTTGGTTTTTAGTGTAAGTGTGCAAGTTCCACACGACTAAAATCTGATTTAGACATCAAGCCTTAATCACATAATTTCAATCATCCGGGTGTGTAAAATTTTGGCAAGAACTTTCAGCAATTTTCTGGGTTCTTTATCAAACGTATAACAGTGCAAACCAAATCCCAATAAAAACTCGCAACTTGTTTTTTTCTAACACTAGAACCGGACATCCAACAAACAACAAGGACAGGGAAAGCAGCGACCAATCAAGACATTAGAACAACAAAAGAAAAGAAACATAATCTGTCATGGCTCTTTTTGCTGTATTTTCCCTTTTTGCCCACAAAGAATGCATAAGACGGACTCTTTTGGTTCAAGATTGCTACTTTAGGGCAGTCAATCAAGCAAGTAACAAGCATGAGAAACTTCACTGATGCATGGACAGGGAAGGCTAAAGAAAGGCTACCTTTACTCCTTCGGATTGCAGAACAGCGCCTGAATGGCGGCGCGATAAGCTTCAGCGAGGGCCAAATGAAACTGGAAAAATGTTTCACCTTTTCCTGCGGCTGTCTTCTCAATTTTGTGCGACATCTGCCTTGCTTATTCTTTTTCTGGTTTTTTCTCTGCTCAGCCGCAACTCTCCCTTTCTATCTCAAAACCTCGCAGTCATCTCCCTCAGCCGTCATGGCTTTTCTGTTTTTCTTTCTTTTGCTCTTGATCCCTAACTCAAGCTCACGGCTTTCCTAGCCTTTCTTCCTTACGCATAGATTTCTGACTTTCTAATCCCTTGTTTCTGCCATTCCTTTTCCTTTCTAGCCGACCCACCCTCAGTTGCCTACCTCTTTCTCGTTGTTTTTCTCTTGGTCCAAAGCTTCTCCCTTTCTACGCTACTCTGTCCTGGTTTTTTTAGCCGTCATTTTTCATCTCTCTCTTCCCCAAAAACTCTCCCCCCTCCCTTCCTTGCGGCTGCTTCCTTTCTTTCTATATATATGGGACATTCAACCCTAAAACCCCCAGCCACCTCCTCTGAAATTGCAGCTAAGGGGCTGCCCGAAGCCCCTCCTTGCAAGCTGCGAAAAACGCAGCTTGCATGTCGCGTATCAATCCTTTTTTTTTAACTAATTTATTAATTAAACAAAAATGATGATAATAATAATAATAATAACAAAAACAACTTAATTAACATTGGATAAACGAAAATGCAACCTTCCATTTTTCCTTTTTTTCATTTTTCTCATTTTTCACTTTTTTTTTCAAAATAACTTAATAAAATAAAATGCCAAAAGGTTGAATTTAAAAGAAATAAACATATTTGTGAGCAAATTCTTTTTCTTTCTTTTTTTTTATTTTTTTTCAAGAAAATATTGAATTTAAAACAAAAACGACTAAAGCATATTTTTGAATGGTTTTTCCTTTTCCTTTTTGAGAAATTCTATGCTAAACTTAAAAAAGAGCAAAACTAAAAACTAAAATGACAAATAAAAATAAATAGCAAATGAACTAGACAAACTAAAAAAAAGCAAAATGAACAAAACTAAAATGAAATAACAACTAAAAGTGCGAAACAAACAATAATGAACTAAAATGCAAACAATCTGAAACAAAAATCATGAATTAGATGCAACATACAAAAATTATTTAAAATTTGGTGTCTACAGATACTATCACTCAAGCAACCAAGTTCATATAAGCATAAAGCTTTGCATTTCAATTCATCAAAAGTAAGCCAAGAGCACACATCAATAGAGTTGATATAAGGATATGGGCGGCTCTCAAGAGCCTCTTTCCTCACTTCCATTCTTGATCGGACTTCATTGACCCTCCGTCAATGTTTACAAAGTAACCAACCGTAGGCTCCACTTTACTTCCATTCCTTCCACCCAACATACCCCTACCGGCCCCGAACTCCATTCAGTATAAATTTGGTAATACTCGAGTATACCGGAATCGAGAGTCTCATACTACAAGATTCCATATAGCAGTCCCCATGGCTCGTCAATTTTCACGACCAAGCCCTCGCCGGCTCGATTCAATCGACTACCAATGGGGTTGAGCTCAGTAATAACAGTAATGGCCATTGGATACTCGTCCAAACGACACCAAATCCAGTTTTCATGTATATTTCAAATGCCACAGTGAAACAGTGGACAGTTATATATTATACAGAAGGGAGTGAGGGCGATCAAGTACGCCCTCACTTTAATCAGTTTCAATGGCCAAATAAACCTTCAAGGTATCAAGTTCACATATAGCAAAGCCACGTTGTAAACAAACAAGTGAGTAGTACACTCACCAAGCAAGCAAATGATATTTCATATACTTCCGCCCAAAGAGCGTCTTGAACCACCGTCCCATCCTAAAACATTCAAATAAGCACAATAAGACTTGATTACAAGTCATAAACCAATTCCGCATACTACCAAAATAAGGTTCCATTAGAATGTATAAGTACTAAAGTAAGCTAGGGAAATCCGGGAATGAAGTTAAGTTCTAAACCAAAAAAAAATAGTTGTTGACATCATTTAGTGGTTTTGGCACCATTGGCAGTACGATTATCAGATGGAGGTGCAAGATACACCGTTTCGAAGCTAACAGCTAGGGCTACAAGGTTACAGAAGGTCACTCAATCCAGTTCATAGTTCAACTAGGTCAACAATTCAGTATACTAAACCAGAACCGCAAAAACAGGTGAACAAACCGTATTCTGGTTAACGAACCGTAATTCAGGCTACCTAAATCCAAATCAAGTGATTCCAAAGCCATCCGAAAGCTAAGACACCAGGATACATTTCTTAAGAAGACATCAAACCCCAAATCAGAGGTATTCCCAATCAAATTAGCCAATTACCAAAGCAAATTAGCATGTTCGGGTAGAAACAGGGCAGCAGGGGTATTTTGGTCTTTTCATAAGCTACGCTACTCCGATTGGCCTGAAATTTTGCAGGCAACTCTAAAATACATACTCTACAAATTTCATGTTTTAACCCAAAGGTAATTCGGCCTCTAACTATGAGGAATAGTACCGGGCAGAATGTGGGGAAATGAAACCCTAATCTCCACAATTTCCTTTCAATGCGGAAATTTCTTGCAATTAACCACAATTTACACCTTCTACCTTCATTCTAGATCATTTCCAATCATCATCCATGGCCACAACATATGAATCATATTAAAACAGAAAAATCATGAATAATTATAAAACTTCACCAATTTCAACCAAAATCAAGATATAATCCACAAAATTACCTCTTAAGCTACCACAAGTCATTAATTAGACATCATTAGATAGAGGAGAGGGGTTCCTTCACTACTCACCTTAGTAACCAAAGGAAAAGAGTAACTTGGCACCTTAATCCTCCAAACAACTCCACTAATCACCTCACAACCACTCACTTAAGGGTTTTTATGGAGTAAATGCAAGATTAAATGGTTGGTTTGTTGGATTTGAGCAAGATTGAATCAAGAATTTGGAGAGCTTTTCTTTCTTTCTTCCTTGAAGAGATGGTTGGCCACAAGTTTGCAAATTTTGGGTGATTTTTGGGTCAAATTTTGATTTATTTAGTAAAAGAGTGAATAGTGGTCAAAAAGTAAAACTTTCTCTCCAAGTGACACTTGTCACTTCATTAAATGCATAGCTATCTCTTTGTTCCTCTCACACCAATCCATTTAGTAACCTCTACTTATCTCATAACACCCGATAAATTAAACCCAGTATCCAGAACTTAACCTAATTGGCCGAATTTTTTCGAACTTTCCGCACTAGCGGGTCCCACGTCCGGTATACGCTCTTAATTTCTCAAAAACTAACCGATACTAGAAAAATCCTCTAAAAACTATATTTACTCATAAAAATTATCTAGAAATTGTCCTGATAAAGAAAATGCAGAAAACATGCCATTAAATAGAATAAACCTAGAAAATGAGAAAATTACGGGTTCTTACACACCAAGTTTCTCGACCAAGCCTTTGCCGGCTCAAGTTACAAGGTTAGCCAATGGGATGGGGCGTCCTCACAAGCATGATTGGTCGATGAGACAACGCTCCAATCGACTTAAAATCGTTCATAGCACTGAGTTGAGATGAGCGGTACCTCCCACCAGAATAGGGCATAATACATTCTGCCGCTCAATACTCACGAGTTAAAACATTTCAAGTACAAGTGCAAGTCATATACATTCATTTAACAAGTATCATTCAATCACAAAAGAGAGAGGACGAGGGCGATAAAGTATACCCTCGCCTCGGTAAGTTCACGTATCATATAGCACTTGTACAAATATCATTTCAATCACATTAGCATTAAACATGCACTTGACACTCACCGAAAGTCAAGGCAAAACAAGAGGAAAGCGAGATGTCAGACGAGCTCTTCGGCGTCCTCGTGACCACCTGAGACATGCACAATCATGATTACCTAGGTACTCGACCAAGGTTAAGAAAAAAAATATTTTCTCGCTACCCACTCTCAAGATCACAGGTTCGAGTCAAGTTAAAGGAGCTTTTCTCACTGAATCATTGAAATAATGCTCAAAGAGAACTCAAAAGTTATTTTTGATTCATATCGTGGTAAGTAAATCTCAATTCTAAAAAAAAGTACCATATTCACTTTCCGCACGAAAATCGAGAAAAAGGTAGATGGTTTCACCTCTCAAAACTTCTATTCTCATGTCCAAACTTTGAAATATAAAGAGCATTCACATTTTCCAAACTAATGGAGTCAAAACTCATCCAAAACTCCACTCATTTTCAAAGTAAATGTCAAGGCTAAAGGTTCCAAGTTTCGAGTATAAAACTAGTGAAATTCTCCAAGAATTACTCTAGTCAAAACGCTCCCTTTTTAAAGAGCAAACTCATGGAAATCGAGGGCATAAGACTTGAGGTTAAAGTCCATTTCTCAAGCATGAAATGAGGTGCCATTAGCCAAGAACGTTAGGCAACCAAGAAGAATCATCAAAAAAGGATTAATCCTGTGGAAACTAAGATTCAAGATGAAGGTTTAAAGTTCAAAGAGACCTTGTATCCAACCATGAAATTAAACTTAAAATGGACCCACAATCACAAAGGAAGGTGGAAAGTTCTTAAAAGAGTACTTTGTTTGAAAACAGAAAATTTTCAGCTTGGTGTGACACTACTTGGCAAAATCATATCTCGAGTTTCATAATTCCAAAAATTGGAAAATTTATACCGTTGGAAACTATATTTAATGCACTAAAACTCTCTAGAAGAAACTTTTCTCAGACTTGAATTCAAAATCATTCAAATTTTAGGTCAAAGTCACTGTTCCAGACAGGACAGAGCAAAACAGGCTTGCAATTTCAGTAAACTTTTGGAAATTCAGAAAAATTCATAGAAATAGAATCAGCCCTTGAAATTTATGCCGCAAATAGAACTCCAAATTTATTTTCAAATGCAATGAACAGAACTCAATTCGGACATTTGTAGACCAATATACAACAGTTTTAAGAAAACTGATTTTTGGAACCTGTTTCACTGAATTTCCAATTCTAACGTACTTGACAGAGTTTCAAATTCTGATCATAACTAGAGCTACACAACTCAAAATTTAGCAGGTTTGTGGTGTTAAAAACTAGGTTCAAAATGACAAAAAATCACTAGAAGGAACTGTCTTAAAATTCATTTTGTAAGACAGGTGAAATTGAGCTACAAACTGCAGCTATGACTGTTTCTCGGACGAAAGCAGTAAGGAAAATCAGTCATCTTCGCCGGTTCACTATGGCTCATATAAAACGAACTAGGGGGTACATTTTATATCGTTGGAAAGCTATCGGAGTCTAGTTTCGGGTGCCACAAACGACACTTGATTTCAAATCCCAGACAAAAAGTTATGGGCCAAAATGTGAACACTGGTCGGGTCTCCTGATCAGAAAATTTTCCATATTTGCAACCTCACTTTCCCCTACTTTAACTCAACCAATTGAAAAGCTTTTTGGGAGCTATTTAACACACATAAACACCAACATATATCAAGCATTATAGCGCCAAAATAACATCAAAATTCGAAATTAACATGAGAGATTCATCCAGCCAAAATTCGGACAGCAAGCATCCTCCATTCTTCAAGTTTTCTTTTCAACTTCGCAACCAAAACATATTCATGTACTGTGTCTGTACATCATGTTGGACACCTATTACTTTTTGTGAATAAATAGTGATAGTGAAAAAATATATTCATGTGATTGTAAATTAGTAATCAATTAACATAATGATGTTAAAGAAAAGTCATAGTGAAGGAAAAAGCATAGTATTTACTGTGCCTTACTTGTAGAAAATGGTTACAAGATATCTTAGTTAGCATGCTTGTTCATCATGTTGGATAACTATTATTATTGGTGAATAAATAGTGACATTGGACAAATACTTTCATTCAGCTGTAATTTAGTAATCGATTAACATAATCATGTTAAAGCAAGGTCCGTAGGATTTACAATGGAAGGGAAATAAATAAAAGTAAGGGAAAAGTGCACGCACTATAAAATTTATAGTTTGTTATCCCATGTTTGTAACTTGGCACCTATATCTATAGTACCAATCCATAGGATTAAACGTGATTGGATAAATGTAGGTTATAACATGTACATAATAGGTTAAATGTACTTATCATAATTTTATAACGTACTATGAATGTTGGGTAAAAACCTTAAGTAATTGAAAAAATTGTCTTTTTTTGGCCCAAAATTGTTACAGATGACGTGAAGGAGATCGAGATTGGAGAAATGTTAGCTTTAGGAATTGTTTAACCTCATAGAGGATTCTAAAAATTGAAGAAATGTTTACTTTGAATACCAAGGCCAAAGCATCATCCAACAAGCCCAAATCATTGGACAATGGGGAAAAACCACTACAGGAAACAAAGGTTGCAAATCTAGAATCAAGTGACGAAAATTCTGAATATGGATCTGAAAAAGAAGGACACAATGACAAAGATGCTGAAGAAGATGATTCCGATAAAAACGATGATTAGGGTATGGATGAGGGTGGATCTGGAGTCAAGCAATTTAAGATTCATAACTTAAAATGAAATAAACTGTTCCTGATCATTGAAACATTACTTAAACAAGTTGTAAGTCCTTATTAATTGCTTGTACAACCTCACAATACAAGTGTGATAAATTCAGCAGTTGTTTCTGTAGGTTTCATTCGTAATAATTGTGTGTCTATTATGCATTTGTACAAATAGTTGACATTATTTGACAATCTGTTCAGATAATGTTACATTCATTCCTTGTCCTCTTCCAACAATTTGCAAATTCAATCAACATGAACATGAATAATATTTAATAATTTGTAACAATTTTGTAATTCTCTATAAATTCTACATGGTTGATTTACTCGTGCCTCAAATAACAACTTTGGCCAACTTGTACATTGTGGCCGAACTCCATTCCCATCAGATTGTTACCAATGAGTCAGTTTCTAGTCCATCATACTAACTGATGGTTATATCTTATGCATATTTTCTACTATTGTAAATAAGGTTAGACTTAGCATTCCTTAAATTCTATGGGGAGATGAGGACTGGTAGCCGTCTTTGAAGGGCATTCAAGTTTTGTAATATGTAGTAACTCAATTTCAATTGCTTGTATATCTTAGTGACATAGATGTTATTTACAACTACTAGTACATTTTAGTTATTATTGACTCACAATCACGTGGCACTTTTTGATCCTTACATGTCTTACGAAAACCATTACTAGCAAAGGTTGTATGGCATTGAGTACAATCATTCCTCAAAGGTGTAATAGCTTACCAATAAGTTGTAAGACATAGGTAATTATTTGTAATTTCTCATAACAATGATTTAATTAATATGTCTGTAACCCATATCAACACAGAATAGAACATCACATAGTTATTATGTAGTTGTACATGCCATGCACTATGTCTAACAACTTGTTGAAATAGCATTACACTATCAATGACATGATTCACTAATTTAATCAGCAATTCAAAAAGTAAACAGTGGGCAGGAAAGTGATAATAGCAATATTCAGCTCTTAAAACCTTAAGGAGGTTCTGCATTTCGGTTTGCTGGTTTTGCATTTTAGTTTGTTAGAGCTCAAGCATTTGCATAAGTTGCTATTGAGTTGAACTTAAATTTCCTACTCAATTGAGCATTTCTCAGCTTGTTCTGCTATTTTTTTGAACAACTTCAATCGCTGCAATCTTCTATACTATTAAGCTAGGTTTGGAGGGGCCATGACCACATACATATCTAGTTATGCACTCAGTAACTTCAACGCCTGTCTTCCCCAATCCTACTTGCACTGCTAGCTTGAGCTCCTTCATCTTCCTCTACAAAAATAGATTTTCAAAGCTGATATATGAATAGGAGATCTAAAATAATGACATTGAATTTGAAATTAGCAATTTTCTTACTAAGTTTTTAGCTGATATGTCGTCAATCATAGCATTCTTCTTCCTGCTTAAGTGCGTCATGCCATAAAACTCTATTGGTCCAACTGTCCTTCCCTCTTTTGCTTTCTATTTACGTAAGAAGTTAATGAACCCAACTACATACCGTAAAACACATGCTTTGCATATTTACTTACCCTTTCAGTTTTATGCCGGAGAAAAGATTTTGTCCCATTTGTGTAAGCAGTTTTTTGCTTAGATACCGCAATCATAAATTCTAGCCCTAATCAGCATACTAAAGACATGAATTATTGAAAATTATCAAATATATATGGCACATACCTTAAATTCTGGACTGCAAAAGTAGTCGCATAGGTAAATCCAGTCAGATTCCACACATATGGTGGATAGTTTGCAAGAGCTTCATCCTTTGTCTCGAATGTCCTAAAAATCATGTGAAAATTATACCATTGACTTCGGTATTGTGAATTTAGCTACATAACCAAAGCTTGTTTGACATGATCTCCTTCATCATGAGTAAAGCTATTCTGCACAATAATACAATTTACATCACAACCAAAAAGAAATCGAGAAATGGATAACATTAATTGCCAACTAGTTAAACAGAAAGATAACCAAAGGACAAGTCAACTTACATCAGTGATTTTCAGCATTTGTTCTCTATCTTCTTTAGAGAGTTCAGGCCATTAGGGAGCTTTCCATTTGCCATATCCTTGTCTTTGTTTAAGTAACCCTATCGAACACTAAATTCCATGGCGAATCCATATTTTTTTATTCCAATTTGTGAAGTCTCGTCTTCTGTCCATTTCAAGCATTCCACCACATGATTTTCATTTTCTTAGAGTGCATAAATTCATTAACATCATGTAAACATTCCATAACAGAGTGTACAGTTGCATGCATAATTTGTGTATGCTGTATTAGACCATGTGTGAGGACCCGGATTTTTATTTTATTTATATTTATTTATGTATTTCAGTGATTTATCTAATTATTTATTTATTCATTTGCTCCAATTAATTTATTTCATCCATTTTAATTGCATTTGTATGGTACATTGCCCCAATTTATATTTTAGCACATTTGTCTTTAAAGTTAATTTTTCTACAGCTCGATTAGTGAGAATTAGTGAAAATACGTTTTTCGAGGCAATATTTGGTCCGAGAGTGCAATGGTCTTGGAGAATTAAAGGTGATCAATTGTAGACTAAGAAAAATTAATTGAGCGATTAGAGGTGAGTGAGTTGAATTAAACTTAATTAGGGAGTTGAATTAAACTTAATTAGGGGCACTAATGGATCACTATTCTTTTGTTGACTTTTTGCACCAAAGATAGCTTTATGTCACTTCTTTCTTTTCATCAAGTCACTTCACACAAAAGCTCACAAAAACCCTTTCTTCGTCCCTCCCCTTGGCCAGCCACTTCCCCTCCATTTTTGCCAAGAAAGTTGCAAATTTTCTTCTTCATTTTGCTCCCAAAAACTTACTCTAACCTAGTCCATTCTCTTGGATCATCCTCAAGCTTAGTAGGAGACTTAAAGGAGGATAGATTCTTGGTGGTTTAGAACTTGATTCCTTGTGGTTTTGCTTACTACTCTTGGAGGAAAGGTAACTCCCAAAGCTCTCATTTTTCTTCTATCTTATGGTTAGTTTTTAGTTAGTTTGTAACTAGTTAAGCTTGGGTTGTTGATGGGTTCCATGAACCTTGACTTTAGGTAGATTTCTTGAGGAAGATTCTTAGGTAGTGGCCTTGAGAGTTTCTTGTTTGTTTGGTTGATGTTGTAGTGACTTATAATTTGGTTTTGGCATGAAGATTTGGAAAGAAAATTTGAAGAGAAAGTGGTGCAAGGCTGTCTGATATTGCTGGTTTATTTTCCTTGTTTTAATTTCAAATTTTTGTGGTTATATTAATGCCAAAATTCTTGTTACATGTTGGGTTATATGTGTGTAAATTATCTCCCAAAAAGCATTTCATTTGATTGAGTTAAAGTTAGGTTAAAGGGAGGAAAACAAACCTGGAAATTTCTGACCAGTACTGCCATCTAGTCCGCACTCAACAGCCTATAATGTTTCGTACAGGAGTCAAAATCAAGTGCGGTTTGTGGCATATGAAACAAGACTCCGAGGGCTTTCTAACGGTATAAAATAAACCTGCTAGTTTGTCTTCTATGAGCTGCAGTGAACCGGCAAACTTGACTATTTTTCCTCACTGTTTTAACCGAGAAACAAGCACAACTGCAGTTTGTAGCTCGTTTTCACTCATCTTACAAAACAAATTTGAAGACAGTTTCTTCTATTGATTTTTATTATTTTGAATCTAGTTTTCAACGCCATAAACCACGCTAATTTTGCACTTGTGTATCCTTAGTTATGACCTGATTTACAAACTGTGTTGAGTGTTCCAAAGCTGGAATTTCGTGAACTAGGTTCAAAAACTAGCTTTCATAAAACTGTTGTATCTTGATGTAGAAAGATCTAAATTGAGTTCCGTTTATTGTGTTTGAAACTAGACTTGGAGTTCTTTCCGTGGTATAAATTTCAAGGGCTAATTCAATTCCTGTAAATTTTTCTAAATTTTCCAAATTCACTGAAATTCAAGACTGTTTTGCTCTGTTCTTACTGAAACAGTGATTTGGAGCGAAGATTTGACTGATTTAGGATTTGAATCTGGAAAAAGTGTCTTCTAGAGAGTTTTAGTCATTGAGTCTATTTTTCAACAGTATAAGATTTGCAAATTTTGGACATATGGAACTCAAGTTATGATTGTAAGGATCGAAAACAACCTAAGAGGGAGATGAATTAGGTAGTTTAAAAACTGGCCAAGTTGTGATTCACTTTTTAAGTACTTGCCCTCTTTTTCTAAAAGATCACACAATAGAGCAATTGATGAGAAAGCACAAGTGCTTGTGAGTAGAAGAGATGAGCAATTTATATATCAAGATAGTAAGAAAAAGAGATAGAGTATCAAACCAAATACCAAACTCCTCTTGAGTTTGCATATCACTTTATAGAGCAAGCTTCTTCAAGTTGATCAACTTACAACCAATCTTTTGTGTACAAAAGAAGGATCACTTCCTCCTTGCCCCAAGCCACACTTGATCAAGCAAAGAAGTTTTACTACCACTCGGATAACCCTCACAAAGCTACACTATTGAAGTAATTGAATCACACTAGAAAAGCTTATCGAAAATTACACAACTAAGAGTACAAATCTTCTTTGAAGAGTATTTTCACACTAAAATCACTCTAGATCTGATGTAGTCTCAATGTGCAAAGTTACTTTGAAGTGGTTGACTTTGTTCTATTTATATGGGACCAAAAAGTTCCTCAATTAATGTTTCCAATGGATGGAAGGCAGCTGAAGAGTCAACTAGCCGTTGGTAGTGTCGGACGTCCGGTAGACCAACTTCTTATGTCCGAACGTAGGCAATGAGCTTAAGAAATTTTCTTGAATTATTTCGGACGTCCGGTACCTTCAATGTATGCGTCCAAACGTAGGAGGTGAAACTGAGAATTCTTCTTCAATTCTTTTCAAATGTCCAATGCCTCCAAGGCTTTGCGTCCGAAATGTCGTAATGCTTGTCGGACATCCGGTGCTCTGATGATGTGCATCCGATCGAGGTCAGTGAGTTTAGAGGGAATGACTCAATATCTTCAGACGTCCGAGGGTGAATTTCTTCATGCGTCTGAAGTTACACAAAGGTTGTCGGACGTCTGATCCAGTCTTCTTGTGCGTCCGACAGCAGCTTCAGCATTCTTTGTTCTTAATCTTTGAATCAGTTTTGCTCCATTTCTGGAAGGGTCTATTGAGAGAACATTAGTAACATCTATTTGTTTTGTAATCATCAAAAGCTACGGACTGAGATAAAAAATCTCCCCTTTTTGATGATGACAAAACAATGGATTGAGGAAAATAATTAGGGCACAACTCCCCCTTACTTGATGCATCCAAGGAGTGCATACTAATAATGTCCTCTCACATATAGATTACTGGACACTCCCTCTTAGAATGACTCCCCCTCACGTATAGATTACATATCCATTTTTCCTCCCTTTTGTCATCATTGAATCAACCAGAATCCAGTATCCAGTACACATAATCAATATTTCCAGCAATATTAGAAGCCAAAACTATCAATAATTATCAGCAATACTATCAACACTTATCAGCAAAACCAGAAGCCAAAACACGACATCATCAATATTGGCAATTGTCAACAGCAATCATTCATCCAGTCAATATCAGAAATCAGAGGTCAGACTGAATTAAGCAACATTCATCCAAAAATCAGGGATAATCTACAAAAACAACATTCATTCTAAATATAAAAGATAACCAAATAGTTTTACAGACCAGTAGAGGAAGGGAAATAGAATTCTTAATACAGAACACACGAAATATTTAAAATGCAAGAGATGCCAAAAGCCTATTATGAACTACCATCCTAGTCATGAAGTGCATTTGCCTAGAAATGCCTAAATGGTAATCTTGGACGATCCAGGCCTCCTTCTTACTAGGCAAAACTAAGCAGGATCCACTTCTTCCTCTTTAGTGTCCTCATCATCATCCTCTTCAGTTTCTTCTTCAGTTGATGGAGCCTTTCCCTTGTCCTGTGGCTGAGAACTAGAGGCATGGTACTCTGGAGTAGTTTCAGCAGTTGGCTGAGTTTTAGGCTCCATTTGGTGTGCATTCTCATTTTCTTGAGAAATAGGATGTGAGGACCTGAAAAATTTCTTGTTTTTATCAAATATTATTGATTTATTTAAATATTTAGTCACCTGTTTTCTCCAAATAATTTATTTCAACAATTCTAAGTCCATTCATATGGAAAAATGTCTTCCTTATGTTTTTAAAACGTCCCGTTAGCAAATTTAATTTTTGGAGGTTCATTTAAGTGAGAAATAATGAGTACATGTGTTTCGAGGTGATATTCTATTCGAGGCTGTAATTATCTTGGGGAAATTTAGAATGATCAATAGTAGATTAATAAAAGTTAATTGAAGAATTAAAGGTGAATAAGGTCTAATTAAGTGCATACCGCTGGCGTCTCGTTAGTTTTCCGAAGACGCGTTGATACAAATTTATTGAAAATTTGAGGAAGTAATAATAGACTCATGTGAGGACCCGCAAATTTACTTATTTTAAACTCCTATTACTAGTTTATTTCAATATTTAATTGCCCATTTGTTCCGAATATTTTATTTCAATCGTTTTAGACCCAATTACATGGAACTATGACTTGCTTGTATTTTTAAAACGACTCATTCCAAAATTTAATTTTGAAAGGCTCGTTAAGTGAGAATAGTGAATACGCGTTTGGAGTCAATAATCGATTCGAAAATACAATAAACTTGAAAAATTGTGACTTGTACATTAGTCTTGAAATATGTATTTTTATGTTTAAGTGTTCAAATATTAGTTAGTGATACTATCATTATAAGAATTTCTTGAAAATTTCACTCTACCACGCACAAATTGGGAGTACGCGTTTTTACATGTGCGATTTAATTGAGGAACTTTAGACCTTTATATTTAGACCATTAAGAGTGAATAATAATAGTATGAATGGAAGTGCATTAGAGGTTTAGTGCACAAGTGAAACAAACTCGAGAGGAATCGAGCACGAAACGCGCGCGTACGCGCGGGAGAGAGAGTTGACTTTTGAAACGATTTAGAGCCACACATTTTAGCTTCTCTTGGAAGCTTCATTTGCAGCCAAAACCTCTCTCTCTCTTCACTCAAACAGCCAGCCACCAAGGAGAAGGAAAACAACCAAAGCTCTTCAATTTTCTTGCACCATTTCTTCACTAAATCTTGTCCAAATCATCTCAAAATTCAAACATAACTTGCAAATCACTTGATGATCAAGCTAAGCTAGGAAAGGGGGTTCATTTGCACGGTTTTCTTGAGCTCCATTGGACCAAAAATTTTACCTTAACCATCTAAGAAGGTATACAACGATCAACCTCTTGAATCTTGACTTGTGGAAGTTATATTGCACTTATAAACTCATATATTCATGTGGGTAGCTTTATTTATGTTGAAAATTTGGTGTGTGGGTTCTATGAAATCCCACAAAGGCTTGGTGGACTGATTTGATGATATATAATGTTATTTATGTTGGATTACTGCTTAATCTAGTGGAAATACGTTGGGTTGTGAAGGAAAACTAAAAAGGAGAGAGTTGAGTAAAAGTGACAAATCTGCCCTTGTCATTGCCGTGACCCTTAGTGCATTTTTTTGTGGTTCAATTGACTTGTTTATGATGTATACAGTTGTGTGGGTTGTGTGGAAGGTTTCCACAAAAAATTACGTGATTTGGATGATTAAATGTTGAGTTTTCAAAAATTTGTCAAAGCTGGAAATGAGTCTCGTATTACTCTGGCAGTGTTTTTGTTCCGGTCATAACTTTTTACTCCGATGTCAAAATCGAGTGCCATCAGTGGCATTAGAAACTAGACATTTCCAATAGTATAAAATGCATGCCCTGGCTCCACCTGAATGAACCATACCAATCGTTTGAACATGACTGCCCTGTTTCACTGATTTACTGGAGTGCAGGTCATGAGCTGCAACTTGATGCTCAAATATGGGCTAGTTATGGATAGAATTTTAAAACGATTTCTTCTGTGAACTTTTATCCTTATGAATGTAATTTCCAATGCCACCAATCATGCTCAATTCCAAGTTGAATTGAGTGAGTTGTGGCTGAAGTTCCAAACTGATTCAGTGGTTGAAAATCCTCTTTTTGACTAGTAAATGCCTAAATCTTGATTGGGACTTGTTGTTTTAAAACTCTTCATGTTGATCACCTACCAAATGTATCTTGGATGGTTCTTAGGCATTATCTACCCAAATGGACCATGTTTGAGAAGATTTCTTTGGCCAAACATTTAGAAAAGGGAAATTTACATACAATGCAGATTTGCCTTGAAAACTTGTGGGAATTTAATGATTTTGTTAACTAACTTTTCGTACGTATTTTCTATGAAATTTGACAGAAGAATAGCCCTTATATGGTAGTATAATAGTGCTAATTTTGGTGTCATTCTGAATCCGTTTCGATGTTCAACCAAAGTCCTAACGTTCATGAATTAAATCTGGAATTTGGCCCGACGGTCTCACTTTTTCAGTAACTTTGAGCCGCCATATCTTGGTGCTCAAAACTCCAATTCTTGTCCCATATTTTGAACTTTGCTTGCAACTCTAATTTAGTTTCAAATTTCAAAGGCTAGTTCGCATTGTATGAATTTTGCCGAATTTTCAAAGTTGGCCAAAAACCAACCCCGAAACTGTCTCGATGGTCCAAAACAGCAACTTTGAGTCGAATTTTGAATGCCATCCATTTGGAATCATGGAAAGATTCTTCTAGGAACTTTTAGTACTTTGGAAGTAGTTTCCAACGGTACCAAGGTTTCCAAATTTGGACTTACGGAGAGTGAGATGCGATTTTTCAAAGATCGCTCGACAAATCTAAAATTTCTGAACTTAAAGAAAATTGAGGGTTTCGAACTCTCCATTTTTCTTCGATTCTGCTAGACCATTTTACACTTGATTTCAGAGATGCAAATCAGATTTCTCTTGTACTTTTAAAACCTTGACTTACGAGTAATCCAGACTCATACTTGTGAAATTTTCTTAGATTGTACTAACGTGCAATCTTTCTTGATACTTAGGGGGTTATAAGTAATAGTTCATTATCAATTGCTCAGACACTCACAAGGACCATCAAGAGGATCCCAAGGTGGACCCCTGAATTTTCAAGTGACAATTTCTCCTTTGTTTACTTGGTGAGTGTCAAGTGTATGAGTACTTGATACATGCTTAACTGTTATAAATGATTGGAGATTTTGAAAATGGAGGCGAGTGTGTACTTTACCGCACTCGTTCTTATTTGAAATGAATGACTCATGATTGAAATGAAATGAATGAATTATTAATGACTTGATTGAATGGAATGAAATGATTAAATGCTTGAATGAAATGAAATTGTATGCTATGGCTGCATACGTCGTTGGAGTGAATCTCCTCGACTCTTAAATGTACATAGGGGACGCCCAAACTCATAAGTCGACCTTGGGACTCGAGCCAGCATGGGCTTGGTCGGGGATCTCGGTGAGCCATGAGAATAACATGATAAGCTTGATCTATTGAAGAGATCTTGCTTGGCCTACTCGTGCAATAGCGCCTTTATCGTCGTTCGGGCCCGGTGGGGGGTTGTAAGATGGACGGACATGAGAAGTAAGCGGAGTTCTACGGATTGGATATATTGACCCGGTTGACGGAGAGTCATCACGGGAAGATATACGAATGAAATTTGCAAAGCAAGTGGAAATTAGCTCCTAAGAGCTACCATATCCTTGAATTGTTTCTGTTTACATTTCACTGAATTGTTAATTATTGCAATATTATTTCTCTACTTGTAAATTGGGATTGTTACTTGAACAACGTGCCTGCATGTGTGTTCTTAGCCTTACGAGCGTTTTGCTCACCCTGTAGATTTGTTTTCCTTAACAGGAAAGAATCTGGAATGGACCTCGGAGAAATCCCTTTCTAATGTACTTTTGTATTAGGGTTTTCCATTGTACTTGGCTAGACTCTTGATTATTGTATATTTTGGGACTTGATGTAAGGACTTGACGTATTTTAGAACTCATGATGTAAGTTTGAATATTATTTATGGGAGTGACCTCCCTTTCTTACTTATATCATCGTGATGGTTGGTATTTCATTAACCTTGAACGGGATTTGTCTTGAGTCCTGGCGAGAGCTGGGCAGGCGTTCTGCGGAGACCCTTTAGTTCGCCTTAGGGAGAAGTAGGGGCATCACAGTTGGTATCAGAGCTTAGGCTACAGATCTTTGTAGTGTATCCTTGTGAGTACCCGAAACTTCTCCATTTTCTAGGTTTTAGTTAGTTAATTGCACGCCTTTTATACATTTCCTTCATTAGGAAAATTTTTTTAGATAATTTTTATGAGTAAATATGTTTTTAAAATCATTTTTCCAGTATAAGTTAGTTTATGAGAAATTAGGAGTGTATATCGGGCGTGGGACCTGCTAGGGAGGAAAGTACGATAGAATTCGATCAATTAGGTTAGGTTGTGTTAGATAGAATTGCTAGATGTTAGATAGTTAGAGGTTGCTTAGATTGTTAATGTTGGAGAGACAAAAGGATAAGTGAAAACCTAAAAGGTGCTAGGTGTCACCTTTCTATTGAATCTAGACTTTGACCATTATTTATCACATTTACTAAATGACCAAAATTGATCAAAAATTCACCATTTTCTTTATCATCTTGGCCGACCCCCTCAAGGGAAAAAAGAAAGAAAGCCTTCAACATTTATCTTTCAAAACTTGCTCCAATCTTACAATCTAACCGATAGAACTTCAAATTGTTCCATAAAAACCCTTTGCTAAGTAGTATTGAGGAAGTTGGTGGAGTGGTTTGGAAGGATAAGGTGCTAAGTTACTTCTTTTCTTGAGTTTACAAGGTAAGTGACCAAGAGATTCTTCATTTGTTCATGTTAGTGTTAAATTAGTGACTTGTGATAGTTAAGGTGGTGATCTTATGGAAGATTTCAGGATTTTTGGTAGAGATTGATGGATTTTTTATTTTATGCATGATTTTTCTGATTTCATATGTTTAGTGTTGGTTAGTCATGGATTGATGGTTTGTTATAGTGTAAAATGGAGTTGGAATATGATGAATATGATTGGTTGTGTAAAATTTCTGGCTTGTTACTAAAATTCCAGATTAGGGTTTCAATTGTCCCTGTTCTGCCCGATACTGTTTGGATAGAATGTAGGATGAATCAGCCTTAGTCTAAAACATGAAAGTTATAGAGAATGATGTTTTATAGTTTCCTGCAAAATGTCAGCTCAATCGGAGCAGAGTATCTTGTGAAATGACAAAATTGCCCCTGCTGTCCTATTTCTGTCAAAAATGAAAATCAGCCTCTGTAAGTGGCTAGTTTGACCAGGAATATTATTGGTTGTTGATATCTTCTTGAGAATTATAGCCTTGTATCTTAGCTTTCAAATGGCTTGGAATTACCTGAATTAGAGTTGTGTGTGCTAAGATATGAGTGAATGAATTAGGATTGCTAGTTGAATTCCACAGTGAGCTTCGAACTGGAAAATCTAGAGTTGTTTTAGTAAATTTGATCTAGTTACGGTGATAACTGGACTAAATAGTCTTCATCAAAGTTATAGCTCTCTGTCTTAGCTTCGAAACGGTATAAATTGCACCCCAATCCGATAAGTGTAGCTCCAGTTGTATCCGTTCCGCTAAATGACGTCAAAACTGTCTTTTGGTTTTAGGGCATAACCTCATTCCGGACTCTCCCTAGCTTAACTATGCACTTATACGTTCTATTGGGCCTCATTTTTGGTAGTGTGTGGATTTGATTTGACTCGTGTTCGAGTCTTAATTGTAATATTCTTGTTGTATAGGTCATGCTGGTGATCCGACGCCTACGCCTGAAACTAACTTGTGAATTTGCTTACTTACCTTGGTGAGTGTACCATTATATGGCTAATGCTTAGATGGTTGTTTATTGTGACGGCCCCACCTCCCCCTAAGGCGAACCAGAGGGTTCGGCGGGCCGCCTGCCCAGCTCTCGCCGGGACTCAGTCGTTCACTACAATTCTCAAATGAATTACAATATAAATCTCAAATATACATCACATGGTCCACAAACATACATCCAAGTCTCCAATAATTACATGTCATAAGCGAAGCGGAAACGATTCTCAACTATACATAAATGATTCCAAATCCAAATTATACAAGAGATATGCCATCCAATCACGTGAACAAGTACTACAAGTCCTTCCTTCGCCACGAGCCCTGTGGAGGGGAAATAAAATAGTTTTGGGGTGAGCTAGAAGCTCAGCGAGTAACCAGTAAAATCAGAAATCAAATATATTTCACCATATTGCATTTCGATCCTTTCGATGATGTCATGATTCAAAGAACAAATGTCCGTTTATTGCTCTCGTGAGCCAGTGAAATCATAGTACTTGAACACCCAACGCTCAAATCGATCATTTAACATTAACATTAACATTAAGAGGGAGCCCCTTTTTGAGCTCCGGAGCCATTTGCTCCAAGTAAACAGAGGTGGAGACGTTGGTGTCCAGCACAAGACTCCCCAAGAACTCATTGAAGCCAAAATCATATCATGAATTCACATGCAAGCACGCATGAGATGCAATCGAGTAAATAATGCAAGAAACATTTCATAAGAAGCTTTAACAATAATTTGGGGTCACTCACCTCAATGGCTCAGAAATCATCCATCATGTATCATTGCCTTGCTCAAACCCAAGTCTTAGATCACAAACTCAATGCAAACAAATCCTTTAAAAGTTCGGACAGCACTTCCCCTACATTTGCTAACTTTTCCAGCCATCATGGCTTCATTATTTCCTCAGCCAGTCCCAAAGGTACACACACAACAACAAGTTCATCCATAGTCATTCAGCAAGCTCCAAGTAATACTAGTGCAAGTCAAGCTAGGGGGAAAAAAATCCGGAAATGAAACTTAAGCTCAAAACCAGAAAAACAGTTTTGACGTCATTTTGCGGTAATGGTACCAAAGGCGTTATGATTGTCGGAAGAAGGTGCAAGACCCACCGTTTCGAAGATAAGAGATAGGTCTACAACAATGTAGCAGGCCACTCAGTCCAAATCCTAGCACAACTAGGTCAAATGTGCCAAATACTCAACCGGAAACACCAAAAACAGGTTTACAAATCACATAATGCTGTAATTACTATAACTCAGTCTATACAGGTCCAAATGCCGAAATTCCAAAGGCATATGGTAGCTAAGACATCCAGATACATTTCATCAGAAGACACCAACACCTAAATCCAAAGAAATTCCAGTCAAAATGGCCAATTACAAGTGCAGTTTTCGCATTCTGATCAACCCAGAACAGCAACAGTAAAATCGGCATATCTCACTCTACACTAATCCAAATGACCTGAAATTTTACAGGCACTTCAAACTCATCAATACCTACAACTTTCATGTTTTGAGCAAAGTCCAATTCGGCCTCTAACATGGTGCAATAAATTCGGGCAGAATGAAGAACTACAAAACCTAATTTTCTGAAATTTCTTCCAAAACAGAAATTGATTGCACTTAATCACTTTTTCCACCTCCTAGAGTCATTAAACATCATTTCCAATCATCATACATGACCACCCAATCATATCCCTATGAAAACAGAAAAATCCCCAAAAATAATAAAACTTCACCAATTCAACCAAACTCAAGAAATAATCCATGAAATTGCATCTTATAACACCACTAATCATGAATTGAACATCATTAGAGGAAGGAGAGGTGTTCATCCACCACTTACCTTAGCAAAACAAGAGGGAGAGCTACTTGTCACCTTAAGCTTCCAAACAACTTCACCAAACAACTCACTATCACTAAAAGAAGAGGTTTTATGGAGTAGAAACTAGATCAAGCAAGTGTTTTGGAGGATTTGAGCTAGATAATTGCCAAACTTTGAAGAGGTTTTTTCTTCCTTCTTTGCTAGAGAGAGAATCAGCCAAGAGGTTGAAGACAAGAATGAATTTTGTGTGATTTTTAAGATATTTAAGCAATTGGTCAAAAAGTCAAGAAAATGAATAGTAAGTCATAAGCTATTTCCAATATAATGGTGACACTTGTCACCTCCATAAATGCAATCTTATCTTTTCTTTTTCCTCTCACATCAATCAATTCACATCCTCTACTTATCCCTTAACACCCGATAAATTTTACACAGTATCCGGAATTTAACCTAATTGGCCGAATTTTTCCGAACTTTTCGCACTTGTGGGTCCCACGTCCGTTATATATTCTTAATTTTCTAAAAACTCTCCAATACTAGGAAAATCATTTTAAAACTATTTTTGCTCATAAACTTTATCTGGGGAATTTTTCTAATCAAGAAAATGTAGAAAAGGCGGGCGATTAAAAAAAAATATAAACCCTAGAAAATTAGAAAATTTCCGGGTTCTCAAACTCTTTTTTTTTCGGGGCGTCACAATCTCCCCTCCTTAAAAGAATGTCGTCCTCGACATTCCCTCTTGTACCAATCAAGTCAAGACATCCAGCACAAATCTCTCAAGAGTCAAATCAAACCCACAGTCCGGCATCCTAAACTTCAATCCTAGGATACACTACAGAGATCTGAAGCCTAAGCTCTGATACCAACTGTGACGGCCCCACCTCCCCCTAAGGCGAACCAGAGGGTTCGGCGGGCCGCCTGCCCAGCTCTCGCCGGGACTCAGTCGTTCACTACAATTCTCAAATGAATTACAATATAAATCTCAAATATACATCACATGGTCCACAAACATACATCCAAGTCTCCAATAATTACATGTCATAAGCGAAGCGGAAACGATTCTCAACTATACATAAATGATTCCAAATCCAAATTATACAAGAGATATGCCATCCAATCACGTGAACAAGTACTACAAGTCCTTCCTTCGCCACGAGCCCTGTGGAGGGGAAATAAAATAGTTTTGGGGTGAGCTAGAAGCTCAGCGAGTAACCAGTAAAATCAGAAATCAAATATATTTCACCATATTGCATTTCGATCCTTTCGATGATGTCATGATTCAAAGAACAAATGTCCGTTTATTGCTCTCGTGAGCCAGTGAAATCATAGTACTTGAACACCCAACGCTCAAATCGATCATTTAACATTAACATTAACATTAAGAGGGAGCCCCTTTTTGAGCTCCGGAGCCATTTGCTCCAAGTAAACAGAGGTGGAGACGTTGGTGTCCAGCACAAGACTCCCCAAGAACTCATTGAAGCCAAAATCATATCATGAATTCACATGCAAGCACGCATGAGATGCAATCGAGTAAATAATGCAAGAAACATTTCATAAGAAGCTTTAACAATAATTTGGGGTCACTCACCTCAATGGCTCAGAAATCATCCATCATGTATCATTGCCTTGCTCAAACCCAAGTCTTAGATCACAAACTCAATGCAAACAAATCCTTTAAAAGTTCGGACAGCACTTCCCCTACATTTGCTAACTTTTCCAGCCATCATGGCTTCATTATTTCCTCAGCCAGTCCCAAAGGTACACACACAACAACAAGTTCATCCATAGTCATTCAGCAAGCTCCAAGTAATACTAGTGCAAGTCAAGCTAGGGGGAAAAAAATCCGGAAATGAAACTTAAGCTCAAAACCAGAAAAACAGTTTTGACGTCATTTTGCGGTAATGGTACCAAAGGCGTTATGATTGTCGGAAGAAGGTGCAAGACCCACCGTTTCGAAGATAAGAGATAGGTCTACAACAATGTAGCAGGCCACTCAGTCCAAATCCTAGCACAACTAGGTCAAATGTGCCAAATACTCAACCGGAAACACCAAAAACAGGTTTACAAATCACATAATGCTGTAATTACTATAACTCAGTCTATACAGGTCCAAATGCCGAAATTCCAAAGGCATATGGTAGCTAAGACATCCAGATACATTTCATCAGAAGACACCAACACCTAAATCCAAAGAAATTCCAGTCAAAATGGCCAATTACAAGTGCAGTTTTCGCATTCTGATCAACCCAGAACAGCAACAGTAAAATCGGCATATCTCACTCTACACTAATCCAAATGACCTGAAATTTTACAGGCACTTCAAACTCATCACTACCTACAACTTTCATGTTTTGAGCAAAGTCCAATTCGGCCTCTAACATGGTGCAATAAATTCGGGCAGAATGAAGAACTACAAAACCTAATTTTCTGAAATTTCTTCCAAAACAGAAATTGATTGCACTTAATCACTTTTTCCACCTCCTAGAGTCATTAAACATCATTTCCAATCATCATACATGACCACCCAATCATATCCCTATGAAAACAGAAAAATCCCCAAAAATAATAAAACTTCACCAATTCAACCAAACTCAAGAAATAATCCATGAAATTGCATCTTATAACACCACTAATCATGAATTGAACATCATTAGAGGAAGGAGAGGTGTTCATCCACCACTTACCTTAGCAAAACAAGAGGGAGAGCTACTTGTCACCTTAAGCTTCCAAACAACTTCACCAAACAACTCACTATCACTAAAAGAAGAGGTTTTATGGAGTAGAAACTAGATCAAGCAAGTGTTTTGGAGGATTTGAGCTAGATAATTGCCAAACTTTGAAGAGGTTTTTTCTTCCTTCTTTGCTAGAGAGAGAATCAGCCAAGAGGTTGAAGACAAGAATGAATTTTGTGTGATTTTTAAGATATTTAAGCAATTGGTCAAAAAGTCAAGAAAATGAATAGTAAGTCATAAGCTATTTCCAATATAATGGTGACACTTGTCACCTCCATAAATGCAATCTTATCTTTTCTTTTTCCTCTCACATCAATCAATTCACATCCTCTACTTATCCCTTAACACCCGATAAATTTTACACAGTATCCGGAATTTAACCTAATTGGCCGAATTTTTCCGAACTTTTCGCACTTGTGGGTCCCACGTCCGTTATATATTCTTAATTTTCTAAAAACTCTCCAATACTAGGAAAATCATTTTAAAACTATTTTTGCTCATAAACTTTATCTGGGGAATTTTTCTAATCAAGAAAATGTAGAAAAGGCGGGCGATTAAAAAAAAATATAAACCCTAGAAAATTAGAAAATTTCCGGGTTCTCAAACTCTTTTTTTTTCGGGGCGTCACAATCTCCCCTCCTTAAAAGAATGTCGTCCTCGACATTCCCTCTTGTACCAATCAAGTCAAGACATCCAGCACAAATCTCTCAAGAGTCAAATCAAACCCACAGTCCGGCATCCTAAACTTCAATCCTAGGATACACTACAGAGATCTGAAGCCTAAGCTCTGATACCAACTGTGACAGCCCCACCTCCCCCTAAGGCGAACCAGAGGGTTCGGCGGGCCGCCTGCCCAGCTCTCGCCGGGACTCAGTCGTTCACTACAATTCTCAAATGAATTACAATATAAATCTCAAATATACATCACATGGTCCACAAACATACATCAAAGTCTCCAATAATTACATGTCATAAGCGAAGCGGAAACGATTCTCAACTATACATAAATGATTCCAAATCCAAATTATACAAGAGATATGCCATCCAATCACGTGAACAAGTACTACAAGTCCTTCCTTCGCCACGAGCCCTGTGGAGGGGAAATAAAATAGTTTTGGGGTGAGCTAGAAGCTCAGCGAGTAACCAGTAAAATCAGAAATCAAATATATTTCACCATATTGCATTTCGATCCTTTCGATGATGTCATGATTCAAAGAACAAATGTCCGTTTATTGCTCTCGTGAGCCAGTGAAATCATAGTACTTGAACACCCAACGCTCAAATCGATCATTTAACATTAACATTAACATTAAGAGGGAGCCCCTTTTTGAGCTCCGGAGCCATTTGCTCCAAGTAAACAGAGGTGGAGACGTTGGTGTCCAGCACAAGACTCCCCAAGAACTCATTGAAGCCAAAATCATATCATGAATTCACATGCAAGCACGCATGAGATGCAATCGAGTAAATAATGCAAGAAACATTTCATAAGAAGCTTTAACAATAATTTGGGGTCACTCACCTCAATGGCTCAGAAATCATCCATCATGTATCATTGCCTTGCTCAAACCCAAGTCTTAGATCACAAACTCAATGCAAACAAATCCTTTAAAAGTTCGGACAGCACTTCCCCTACATTTGCTAACTTTTCCAGCCATCATGGCTTCATTATTTCCTCAGCCAGTCCCAAAGGTACACACACAACAACAAGTTCATCCATAGTCATTCAGCAAGCTCCAAGTAATACTAGTGCAAGTCAAGCTAGGGGGAAAAAAATCCGGAAATGAAACTTAAGCTCAAAACCAGAAAAACAGTTTTGACGTCATTTTGCGGTAATGGTACCAAAGGCGTTATGATTGTCGGAAGAAGGTGCAAGACCCACCGTTTCGAAGATAAGAGATAGGTCTACAACAATGTAGCAGGCCACTCAGTCCAAATCCTAGCACAACTAGGTCAAATGTGCCAAATACTCAACCGGAAACACCAAAAACAGGTTTACAAATCACATAATGCTGTAATTACTATAACTCAGTCTATACAGGTCCAAATGCCGAAATTCCAAAGGCATATGGTAGCTAAGACATCCAGATACATTTCATCAGAAGACACCAACACCTAAATCCAAAGAAATTCCAGTCAAAATGGCCAATTACAAGTGCAGTTTTCGCATTCTGATCAACCCAGAACAGCAACAGTAAAATCGGCATATCTCACTCTACACTAATCCAAATGACCTGAAATTTTACAGGCACTTCAAACTCATCAATACCTACAACTTTCATGTTTTGAGCAAAGTCCAATTCGGCCTCTAACATGGTGCAATAAATTCGGGCAGAATGAAGAACTACAAAACCTAATTTTCTGAAATTTCTTCCAAAACAGAAATTGATTGCACTTAATCACTTTTTCCACCTCCTAGAGTCATTAAACATCATTTCCAATCATCATACATGACCACCCAATCATATCCCTATGAAAACAGAAAAATCCCCAAAAATAATAAAACTTCACCAATTCAACCAAACTCAAGAAATAATCCATGAAATTGCATCTTATAACACCACTAATCATGAATTGAACATCATTAGAGGAAGGAGAGGTGTTCATCCACCACTTACCTTAGCAAAACAAGAGGGAGAGCTACTTGTCACCTTAAGCTTCCAAACAACTTCACCAAACAACTCACTATCACTAAAAGAAGAGGTTTTATGGAGTAGAAACTAGATCAAGCAAGTGTTTTGGAGGATTTGAGCTAGATAATTGCCAAACTTTGAAGAGGTTTTTTCTTCCTTCTTTGCTAGAGAGAGAATCAGCCAAGAGGTTGAAGACAAGAATGAATTTTGTGTGATTTTTAAGATATTTAAGCAATTGGTCAAAAAGTCAAGAAAATGAATAGTAAGTCATAAGCTATTTCCAATATAATGGTGACACTTGTCACCTCCATAAATGCAATCTTATCTTTTCTTTTTCCTCTCACATCAATCAATTCACATCCTCTACTTATCCCTTAACACCCGATAAATTTTACACAGTATCCGGAATTTAACCTAATTGGCCGAATTTTTCCGAACTTTTCGCACTTGTGGGTCCCACGTCCGTTATATATTCTTAATTTTCTAAAAACTCTCCAATACTAGGAAAATCATTTTAAAACTATTTTTGCTCATAAACTTTATCTGGGGAATTTTTCTAATCAAGAAAATGTAGAAAAGGCGGGCGATTAAAAAAAAATATAAACCCTAGAAAATTAGAAAATTTCCGGGTTCTCAAACTCTTTTTTTTTCGGGGCGTCACAATCTCCCCTCCTTAAAAGAATGTCGTCCTCGACATTCCCTCTTGTACCAATCAAGTCAAGACATCCAGCACAAATCTCTCAAGAGTCAAATCAAACCCACAGTCCGGCATCCTAAACTTCAATCCTAGGATACACTACAGAGATCTGAAGCCTAAGCTCTGATACCAACTGTGACGGCCCCACCTCCCCCTAAGGCGAACCAGAGGGTTCGGCGGGCCGCCTGCCCAGCTCTCGCCGGGACTCAGTCGTTCACTACAATTCTCAAATGAATTACAATATAAATCTCAAATATACATCACATGGTCCACAAACATACATCCAAGTCTCCAATAATTACATGTCATAAGCGAAGCGGAAACGATTCTCAACTATACATAAATGATTCCAAATCCAAATTATACAAGAGATATGCCATCCAATCACGTGAACAAGTACTACAAGTCCTTCCTTCGCCACGAGCCCTGTGGAGGGGAAATAAAATAGTTTTGGGGTGAGCTAGAAGCTCAGCGAGTAACCAGTAAAATCAGAAATCAAATATATTTCACCATATTGCATTTCGATCCTTTCGATGATGTCATGATTCAAAGAACAAATGTCCGTTTATTGCTCTCGTGAGCCAGTGAAATCATAGTACTTGAACACCCAACGCTCAAATCGATCATTTAACATTAACATTAACATTAAGAGGGAGCCCCTTTTTGAGCTCCGGAGCCATTTGCTCCAAGTAAACAGAGGTGGAGACGTTGGTGTCCAGCACAAGACTCCCCAAGAACTCATTGAAGCCAAAATCATATCATGAATTCACATGCAAGCACGCATGAGATGCAATCGAGTAAATAATGCAAGAAACATTTCATAAGAAGCTTTAACAATAATTTGGGGTCACTCACCTCAATGGCTCAGAAATCATCCATCATGTATCATTGCCTTGCTCAAACCCAAGTCTTAGATCACAAACTCAATGCAAACAAATCCTTTAAAAGTTCGGACAGCACTTCCCCTACATTTGCTAACTTTTCCAGCCATCATGGCTTCATTATTTCCTCAGCCAGTCCCAAAGGTACACACACAACAACAAGTTCATCCATAGTCATTCAGCAAGCTCCAAGTAATACTAGTGCAAGTCAAGCTAGGGGGAAAAAAATCCGGAAATGAAACTTAAGCTCAAAACCAGAAAAACAGTTTTGACGTCATTTTGCGGTAATGGTACCAAAGGCGTTATGATTGTCGGAAGAAGGTGCAAGACCCACCGTTTCGAAGATAAGAGATAGGTCTACAACAATGTAGCAGGCCACTCAGTCCAAATCCTAGCACAACTAGGTCAAATGTGCCAAATACTCAACCGGAAACACCAAAAACAGGTTTACAAATCACATAATGCTGTAATTACTATAACTCAGTCTATACAGGTCCAAATGCCGAAATTCCAAAGGCATATGGTAGCTAAGACATCCAGATACATTTCATCAGAAGACACCAACACCTAAATCCAAAGAAATTCCAGTCAAAATGGCCAATTACAAGTGCAGTTTTCGCATTCTGATCAACCCAGAACAGCAACAGTAAAATCGGCATATCTCACTCTACACTAATCCAAATGACCTGAAATTTTACAGGCACTTCAAACTCATCAATACCTACAACTTTCATGTTTTGAGCAAAGTCCAATTCGGCCTCTAACATGGTGCAATAAATTCGGGCAGAATGAAGAACTACAAAACCTAATTTTCTGAAATTTCTTCCAAAACAGAAATTGATTGCACTTAATCACTTTTTCCACCTCCTAGAGTCATTAAACATCATTTCCAATCATCATACATGACCACCCAATCATATCCCTATGAAAACAGAAAAATCCCCAAAAATAATAAAACTTCACCAATTCAACCAAACTCAAGAAATAATCCATGAAATTGCATCTTATAACACCACTAATCATGAATTGAACATCATTAGAGGAAGGAGAGGTGTTCATCCACCACTTACCTTAGCAAAACAAGAGGGAGAGCTACTTGTCACCTTAAGCTTCCAAACAACTTCACCAAACAACTCACTATCACTAAAAGAAGAGGTTTTATGGAGTAGAAACTAGATCAAGCAAGTGTTTTGGAGGATTTGAGCTAGATAATTGCCAAACTTTGAAGAGGTTTTTTCTTCCTTCTTTGCTAGAGAGAGAATCAGCCAAGAGGTTGAAGACAAGAATGAATTTTGTGTGATTTTTAAGATATTTAAGCAATTGGTCAAAAAGTCAAGAAAATGAATAGTAAGTCATAAGCTATTTCCAATATAATGGTGACACTTGTCACCTCCATAAATGCAATCTTATCTTTTCTTTTTCCTCTCACATCAATCAATTCACATCCTCTACTTATCCCTTAACACCCGATAAATTTTACACAGTATCCGGAATTTAACCTAATTGGCCGAATTTTTCCGAACTTTTCGCACTTGTGGGTCCCACGTCCGTTATATATTCTTAATTTTCTAAAAACTCTCCAATACTAGGAAAATCATTTTAAAACTATTTTTGCTCATAAACTTTATCTGGGGAATTTTTCTAATCAAGAAAATGTAGAAAAGGCGGGCGATTAAAAAAAAATATAAACCCTAGAAAATTAGAAAATTTCCGGGTTCTCAAACTCTTTTTTTTTCGGGGCGTCACATTTATACTTGTTATGTGAACTTGAATGGCTTGAAGGAGACGAGAGTGTACTTTATCGCTCTCGATCTCTTATCTGTATTACTGTTACTATCAAATGTGAATTTGTATACATGTGTGATTTGACATGGCTTGGGGCTTTACCTGACAACTTAACTGTACTATCTGAGCTCATACCCCATTGGTCTTTAATTGAGTCGAACCGGCAAGGGCTTGGGCGAATCGATAACGGACCATGGGTTCGCTGTAGTCGAATGGAGTGTTAACTCCTCGACCTTATGGTGTACTTGAGTACTACCCTCTCTGTTACTGTGAGGTGTTCGGATCCGGTAAGGGGATGACCGGTAGAAGGGATATGAAGTAAAGTGGGGATCTACGGAATGTTATTCTCTTTAAAGGTTGACGGAGTGTCAACGGGTTGGTGATCAAGTACGGCAAGTGGAAAGTGGCTCTTGAGAGCCAATTGTATCCTTTTATATTGACTTCTTGTGTTTGTGAGCTTTAGGGCACTATGTGATAAAATGTGTTTACTGGTGTGTCTTGTTGGTACCTCACAAGCGTAAGCTCACCCTCGTTACTTTGTTTTCCTTACAGGGAATAACCTTTTGGGAACTATGATGTTTTGAAGTCGAGTTGAGCTAGTTTTTATATTCTTTTGTATAGCTCGTCGATAGTTGGGAAATCCATACATGTACTTAGATCCAACATTTCTTTTGAAATGTAAATTTGTAACTATGCGTATATAAAAGTGTTTGGTAATGTTCATGTGTTATTTTGGTTTGAAAATATCCCTTTCTTGGAGTATATAAAGTTATTGCACTTATATAGGTTTCGAACAGGTACGACACTATTCATGTACGGCTCCGTTTTTCCCATTTTCGTTTCGTGATTTTGATTCATTTGAGCGGGCTAAAATATTCCGGAACGTTTTAGTTATATACAACCGTTCTATTTGTCCTGGCAAGAGTTGGGCAGGCAGTCCGCTAACCCCTTTGGTACTCCTTAAGGGAAGGCGGGGCTGTCACAGGTGGTATCAGAGCCTAGGTTAGAAATGACCTACGCAAGTTTGAAATTTTGTTCCTCAGGACCTGTGAGGGAAGTGTTAAGGTACTGTTAGGTGCGATTATGCTTACGTTGTCGAAGACAAGAACCCTTTTGTTATCTTTGTAGGTTATGGCCGGTACGAGTGGACAGGGTGGAGGTGAGCCACCTCAAAGGCGGCCACGAGTTATTGATTTCCAGGAGAGGCCGGGAGGTCCGATCCGGCTTTGGTATATTGCCAGCCGAACCCGCCGCTGCAGGCGTTGCCAGTATTACTCTTATGCTGACCATGTGGTCTTGGCAGTGCTAGATGAGAGGAGGAGACTTAGGAGTGCCACCGCGAGGGATCACACTGAGGTGCTTAGACTAAGGGGCGTCCTAAGGATGCAAGCTGACTGGATTGGAGAGCTCCAAGGAGACATAGCTATGGAGCAGGAGCAATCGAATGCTCTGAGGGAACAGTTGCAGGTAGTGAACACCCGCCTTACTAATGTCGTCCGGGAGGTTAGAAACCGTTCCGGAGGCATTATTAACCAGTGCGAGGTGCTAATCCAAGGTGTGATTGGCGCCAATGCCCAAATAGTGGCTCCTAGTGGTAGTACACCTGGCGAAGGGAGTACCCCTAGTTCTAGCCAGAGGGAAGAGTCTGTGGCCTCTGTAGGAAACTAGATTAGAGCTCTTTTGAAGCACTTTTGATCCCATGAAGGGAATAGTTAGGAAAAGCGCTTAGTTAGCCGTTTTGGCCTAACTTTGTATATTGTTTTGGAGGACCCTTTTTGTTTCATGGGATGACTTTTGTATGTACTTGACTGACTGTTTTTGTATAACTACTTGATCCTGTTATGTGTTGTATGTATGTGTCTTGTGTGTGTTATCTGCTTATTGGATTATGTTTATGCTTATGTGCCCCTTTAACATTATATTTGCACCTCGATTTTAGTTTGATTTAATCCAATGGAGGACACTTGTAGTGGACGAGGCCGTGGGCGTGGAGTTAGGCAACCCATGTCAGAAAGGGGCATTGGGGAAACCTCGTCTGGACCAAACCCTGAACCTAGGGTTGATCCCAATGTCCAAATAGCTGCCGCTATGTAGCAAATGACCGATTTGCTGGCCCACGTGGTGCAACAATAGGGCCACAACCCTACCCCACCTGTCGGGAATCCCGGAAACCCTGGGAATCATGTGGAAAGTGAGGATCGAGCTCTCGAAAGGTTCCAAAAGTTCTCTCCACCGAAATTTCTTGGAGGGCCCGATCCCGATGTGGTTGAAAGGTGGTTGGAGAAAATGGTAGACATCTTTGCGGCCTTACATTATTCAGAAGAGAGACAGGTTACTTTTGTGGTCTTTCACTTTTGCGGTCTTTCAACTAGAAGGGGCCGCTCGTTCCTGGTGGAATGTTATACGCACCAAGTGGGAGAGAGAACAGATACCAAGAACGTGAGTGAACTTCATTAGGGAATTTAACGCTAAGTACTTTCTGCCCTTGATCCAAGAAAAGAAGGAAGACGAGTTCATCCGACTTCACCAAGGCACCCAATCCGTGGTCGAATACGAGAGCCAGTTTACCCGATTAGCTAAATTTGCCCCTGAACTCATTATAACTGAGCAAAGAAGGGTACGACGTTTTATTCAGGGGTTAAATATGAAAATCCAAAAAGATTTAGCCGTGACCCAAATTAACACTTTCAATGACGTCGTGGATAAGGCTTTGCGGGCCGAGAACGCAAGGCTTCAAGTTCGAAATTTTCAAGTTAGAAAACGTGGATTTTCGGGGAATAGTTCTACTCAGGGAGATAAGAGTACCCCTCCTAAATTTGGAAGGGGAACTGGAGGACGATTTTTGGGAACGGCAAGAGGGACTCCGCCAAGAGGTGGCCAGACGGGGCGAGGCTAACAGATGAGTGCCTCACAAGGGAGCTCAGCCACCGTTTCTCGTGGCACGTATGGGTTTTGTGGGAAGCCAAACCACATGGAAGATAACTGTTGGAGAAAGGAGAAGAAATGCCTACGCTGTGGGAGCGCTGTGCACCAGATAGCCAGTTGTCCGGTTCAATCCCGAGAGGCAAGAGGGTCTAACCAATCTTCTAAGATTACTTCAGGGCAGTCAAAAGTGGAAGGGATGAAACCGAAGGTGCCTGCGCGAGTGTACTCTCTTGAGCAACGTCCTGTGCCTGATTCGGCAGAGGTGGTGGAAGGTACGATTCCTGTCTTCCACCGTCTAAATAGGATTTTGATAGACCCCAGTGCTACCCATTCCTTTGTTAACCCCGAATTCATGTGTGTAATTGATATAACCCCTGTAAACCTGCCCTATGAATTGGAAGTGAGTACGCCTACGGGGGACCAATGTTTGGTTACTAGTAAAATGTTTGCAAACTGTGAAATTTGGGTAGGAGAGCGGAAGTTATTGGGGAATTTGATAAACTCGGCTATTAAAGGGTACGATGTGATATTGGGCATGGACTGGTTAGCTAAGTATGATGCCCAACTTGACTGTAAAAGGAAAGTAGTGGAATTTCGTATACCGAGGGAAGCGACCTTAAAGTTAGATGTGAGGGGCAGTTTAGCCTCATCTGCAATGATTTCGGGTATTCGGGTTATGAAATTATTGAGTAGAGGGGCACAAGGGTTCTTAGCCTTTCTCATTAACATTCCTACCGATAAGTTGAAAATAGAAGATGTTCCAGTAGTGGGCAAATATTTGGATGTGCTTCCCGATGAGTTAGTGAATCTACCACTGCAAAGAGAGATAGAATTTGAGATTAACTTGTTACCGGGGACTTCACCTATCTCTAAGACCCCATACCGCATGGCACCTGCTGGACTTAAGGAGTTGAAGTTGCAGTTGCAAGACCTTTTGGAGCGGGATTTTATCCGTGAGAGTGAATCTCCTTGGGGGGCACTCGTTCTCTTTGTTAAAAAGAAGGACGGGACCTTGAGGTTGTGTATCGATTACCGGGGGTTGAACAACGTAACCGTTAAGAATAAGTACCCACAACCCCACATTGATGAGTTGTTTGACCAGTTGCAAGGTGCAGTGGTCTTTTCAAAACTAGACCTTCGACAGGGGTACTACCAATTATTAATCCGAAAGAAAGATGTGCCTAAAACTGCCTTCAATTCTCGGTATGGACATTTCAAATTTTCCGTGATGCCCTTTGGACTAACCAACGCCCCTGCCGCTTTTATGGACTTGATGCATCGAGTTTTCAAACCCTACCTGGACCAGTTTGTCGTTGTGTTTATCGATGATATTCTGGTCTACTAAAAAACCCAGGAGGAGCATGTGCGGCACCTAAAGTTAGTTTTATAAACCCTAAGGGATCACTAATTGTATGCAAAATTTAGTAAATGTGAGTTTTGGCTGGAGAAGGTTTCTTTCTTGGGGCATGTGATTTCGAAGGAGGGGATTGCAGTAGATCCGGTGAAGATAGAGGCAGTGACCGAGTGGAATAGACCTGAGAGTCCGACTGAGATTCGAAACTTCTTAGGGTTGGCAAGTTACTATCATCAATTTGTTAAAGATTTCTCGAAACTTGCCAGTCCTTTAACCAACTTGACAAAGAAAAATAATCGATTTCTGTGGGATGCCCGATGTGAGCAGAGTTTTCAGGAATTGAAGAAGAGGTTAACTATGGCTCCTATACTGGCCTTGCCTAATGGTAAAGATAGTTTCATTGTTTATACTGATGCTTCGAGGGAAGACTTAGGGTATGTATTGATGCAAAAATAAGAATGTGATAGCCTTTGCCTCTAGGAAATTAAAGACCCATGAGCAAAACTATCTTACTCATGACTTGGAGCTAGCCGCAGTTATCTTTGCTCTGAAAAAGTGGAGACACTACCTGTATGGGGTAACTTTTGAGGTTTATTCCGATCACAAGAGTCTTAAGTACCTCTTTTCCCAAAAGGAGTTGAATATGAGACAACATCGGTGGATGGAATTCTTAGAAGATTATGACTGCACAATCAACTACCATCCGGGTAAAGCTAACGTGGTGGCTGATGCCTTTAGTCGGAAGGTTCAAATATCTAGGTTAATGGTCAAGGAGTGGGAAATGATAGGAGTTATTGGAGAATGGAACCCTAGGTTGGAACATAAGAAGATAACCTTTGGAAATATCCGTGTGACCTCCACTCTATTAGGATGAATCAAAGAAGCCCAAACTGAGGATCCGATGGTACAGAAGTGGGTGAAAAAGGTGAAAAAAGGGAACATTTCTGATTTTAATTTAAGTCCTAAGGGAATTTTGAGATTTAGAAATCGAATAGTAGTGCCTGAGGATGAGAATTTGAGGAGGGAGATTCTGGATGAAGCCTATCGATCGAAATATACCATCCATCCTGGTAGTACTAAGATGTATCAGGACTTACGACAGTTATACTGGTTGGATAAGATGAAGAGGGAGATTGCTCAATATGTACAAACCTGTCTAGTCTGCCAGCAGGTTAAGGCTGAACACCAAAAGCCTTCTGGATTACTACAACCTCTTGAGATACCTGAATAGAAATGGGAGAACATTACCATGGACTTCGTTTCCAGTTTGCCTAGAACACAAAAAGGACATGATGCCGTTTGGGTGATCGTCGATCGGTTAAGCAAATCGGCTCACTTCGTACCTGTGAATATGAAATATTCCATGGATAAGTTGGCTCAGGTGTATATGAAGGAGATTGTGAGACTACATGGGGTCCCTGTCAGTATAGTGTCTGACCGAGACCCTCGTTTTGTGTCAAGGTTTTGGCAAAAGTTTCAGGAGATCTTGGGAACTAAACTGAACCTAAGTACCACTTATCACCCTCAAACAGATGGGCAGTCAGAGCGAATGATTCAAACTCTTGAAGATATGCTAAGAACTTGTATTTTAGACTTTGGGGGTAGTTGGGGCCAATATATGACATTAATGGAATTCACCTACAATAACAGTTATCATTCATCGATTCAAATGGCACCGTATGAGGCTATTTATGGACAGAAGTGTCGATCTCCGTTATACTGGGATGAGGTAGGAGAAAAGAAGGTTTTGGACCCAACAGTTATTCCATGGATGGAGGATGCTCAAGAAAAAGTTAAGTTAATTCGTCAGAGACTCCAAAACGCTCAAAGTCGCCAAAAGAGTTACGCGGACAATCGAAGAAAAGACTTGGAATTTAAAGTTGGAGATCATTTTTTTCTCAAAATTACACCACTACGAAGTGTTACAATGGGTAGAGGAAAGAAACTTCGACCAAGATTCGTAGGGCCTTACCCGATACTCCAACGAGTTGGAAAAGTTGCATACTGGCTTGAGTTACTGCCAAGCTTGTCCCGGATACACGATGTCTTCCACGTGTCAATACTCAAGAAATACTATCCTGACCCGACTCATATTGTGCAACCAGAGGAGATTGAGATAGATGAAGCTCTTACCTACGAGGAGAAACCTGTACGTTTAATAGATCGAAAAGTGAAGGAGCTGAGGAGTAAACAAATTCCAGTACTGAAAATCCTATGGAAGAACCACGGAATCGAAGAAGCAACCTGGGAGATGGATGAGGATATGGAAAAGAAATATCCTGAACTATTTGAAAATCAAGGTGAGAAATTTCGAGGGCGAAATTCTTTTAAGGGGGAGAGAGTGTGAGGACCGAAACTTCTCCATTTTCTAGGTTTTAGTTAGTTAATTGCATGCCTTTTATACATTTCCTTCATTAGGAAAATTTTTCTAGATAATTTTTATGAGTAAATATGTTTTTAAAATCATTTTTCAAGTATAAGTTAGTTCATGAGAAATTAGGAGTGTATACCGGGCGTGGGACCTACTAGTGCGGAAAGTGCGATAGAATTCGATCAATTAGGTTAGGTTGTGTATACTGGGATTAATTGCTAGATGTTAAGAGATAGTTAGAGGTTGTTTAGATGGTCAATGTTTGAGAGACAAAAGGATAAGTGAAAACCTAAAAGGTGTTAGGTGTCACCTTTCTATTGAACTTAGACTTTGACCACTATTTATCACCTTTACTAAATGACCAAATTTGATCAAAAATTCACCATTTTCTTTATCATCTTGGCCGACCCTCTCAAGGGAAAAAAGAAAGAAAGCCTTCAACATTTCTCTTTCAAAACTTGCTCCAATCTTACAATCTAACTGATAGAACTTCAAATTGCTCCATAGAAACCCTTTGCTAAGTAGTATTGAGGAAGTTTGTGGAGTGGTTTGGAAGGATAATGTGAGAACCCGTAATTTTTCCAATTTCTAGGTTTTATTATATTTCTAGGTTTTCTTATTTTCAATGATTTGTTTTCTGCACTTTCTGCATCCGGAAAATTTTCTAGATAAATTTTATGAGTAAATATAATTTTTAGATGATTTTTCTAGTATTGAATAGGTTTTGAGAAATTAAGAGTGAATACCGGACGTGGGACCCACTAGTGCGAAAAGTTCGGCAATTTTCGGCCAACTAGGTTAAGTTTTGGATACTGGATTTAATTTACCAGATGTTAAGGGATAAGTAGAGGATGTTATTTGGATTGGTGTGAGAGGGAACAAAGAGATAGAGATTCATTAATTAGGTGACAAGTGTCACCATTTGGTTGGATTGACTTGTATGACCACTATTCATGTCTTTACCAAATTAATATCAAAATTGACCAAAAATTCCTTATTTTCTTCTCTCCTTGGCCGATTCTCTTCAAGCAACAAAAGGGAAAGAAAAACTCTCCAAACTCTTACTTCAATCTTGCTCAAATTCAACCAATCAACCGTTTAAATCTTGTTTTTGTTCCATAGAAACCCTTAAGGGAGTGATAGTGAGTTGTTTTGTTAAGTAATTTGGAAGATTTAAGTGCAAGGTTGCTCCATTCCTTTGGGTATCAAGGTGAGTAGTGAAGAAACTCCTTTTCTCTTTCCAATAATGCTTAATGAGCAACCTAAGTGAGTTAAAGTGATGATCTTTGGTGTTATTTCATGATTTTGGTTGAGATTGATGACACTTTCTATTTAATTAGGATTTTTCTGTTTTCATATGATTATTATTATGTGGTTATGTATGATGATTGGAAATGATATTTGAGGAAGCTAGGAGGTGGAAAAAGTGATTAATTGCAAGAAATTTCTGTTGTGGAAGAAAATTGAAAAAAACTAGGGTTCCTTGTTCTTCATTCTGTCCGAAATTTTAGGTCCTAGTTAGAGGCCGAATTGGCCTTGGTTTAAAACATGAAAGTTGTAGGGAATGACATTTTAGAGGTGCCTACAAAATTTCAGGTCAATCGGAGTAGTGTAGAGTGAGATAAGTCGAAATTACTATTGCTGTTCTGGTTTTACCCAAAATCGAGATTTGCGACTGTAATTGGGTGTTTTGGTCTGAATTGATTCCGAATTGGTTGTTGAGGCCTTCTGATGAAATTTAGCCCTATTTCTTAGCTTTCAGCTGGTTTTAGAATTTCTGGATTTGGACTTGTAGAGCCTGAGTTATGATGTTTCCGCTAGAATGCGTTTTGGTGAATCTGTTTTACATTTTGGATGTGGTATCTTGCATTTTTGACCTGTTTGCACTCAAAACTGGGTTGAGTGACCTTCTGTGATGTTGTAGCCCTGTCTTTTAGCTTCGAAATGGTGGGTCTTACACCTTCATCAGATAATTCTAGGACATTTGGTGCCATTACCGCAAAAAGAGGTCAAAAACTGTTCTTTCAAGGCCAAAGCTAATTGCATTTCCGAATTTTCTGGTTTTCTCTAATGTTTGTATATGTTTATGGAACCCTATTGGGGTCATATTTGGCATTGATTTATGATTCGTTATCGAGTCTCATTGTACTTGTTTACATGTTTTAAGGCTTACTCTTATTCCGGTCATTTCCTAACTAACTTTTGTACTTGTACTACTTTGAGCCTAGTGAACGGCTTTTGGGAAATGAGATGAATTTTGTGTGAGATGTTGGGACTGATTTGAGGAAATAATGAAGCCATGATGGCTGGAAAATAGGTAAAAACAAGGGATATGCTGCCGAAATTTTACTTGAAGGCTAGTTGTGTGACGCCCCGAAAAAAAAGAGTTTGAGAACCCGTAAAAAAACCCTAATCTTTTCCGAGGGTTTTATTTCCTTTAATAGCATGTTTTCTGCATTTCCTGGTTTAGGAAATTTTCTGAGGAATTTTTATGAGTAATTATAGTTTTTAGATGGTTTTTCTAGCCTTGGAGAGTTTTTGGAAAATTAAGAATATATAATGGACGTGGGACCCACTAGTGCGAAAAGTTCGGAAAAATTCGGCCAATAAGGTTAAGTTTCGGATACTGTGTAAAATTTATCGGGTGTTAAGAGATAAGTCGAGAGTGAGATTTGATTGATGTGAGAGGAAAGAGAAAGATAAGATTGCATTTATGAAGGTGACAAGTGTCACCACTACATTGGTTTTGGCTTAAGAGTTACTATTCACCTTTTTGACTTTTGACCCATTTGAGTAAATATCTTCAAAAATTGCCCAAAAATCACCATTTTTCACCTCTTGTTGGCCGGCCCTCTTAGCTCAAGAAGGAATAAAGCTTCTTCAATTTTCAAGCTCCCAATTAGCTCAAATCAACCAAAACAATTGCCTAAATTAGATTCTACTCCATAAAATCCTTTCATTTGGTACTAGTGAGTGTTGTGGTGAAGTTTGTTTGAAGAGCTAAGGTGTCCAACATCTTCCTTTCTCTTGTTTCCTAGGTAAGTGATGGTTGAACATCCTACTACACCTAATGATGCTTAAGTGATGCTTAGTAGTAGCTAAAGTGATGGATTATGTGAATTATTTCTTGATTTGAAGTGATTTGGTGAAGTTTTCCATTTTATGATGAATTTTCTGGTTTAATATGAATGGGATGTTGTGGCCTTGTATGATGAATGGTAATGGTTTAAAATGACTCTAGTAGGTGTGAATTGTTGATAAATGCAATCAATTTTGGATTTGGATGGAAAATGGAAAGTTAGGGTTCATAAACCCCTAATTCTGTCCGGTTTTGGATCATAGGGTTAGAGGCCGAATTGGACTTTGCTCAAAACATGAAAGTTGTAGGTATTGATGAGTTTGAAGTGCCTGCAAAATTTCAGGTCATTTGGATTAGTGTAGAGTGAGATATGGCGTTTTTACTGTTGCTGTTCTGGGTTGATCAGAATGCGAAAACTGCACTTGTAATTGGCCATTTTGACTGGAATTGCTTTGGATTTGGATGTTGGTGTCTTCTATGAAATGTAGCTGGATGTCTTAGCTTCCATATGCCTTTGGAATCAATGCATTTGGACCTGTACAGACCGAGTTATACCAATTACAGCATAGTGGGATTTGTGAACCTGTTTTAGTGGTTCTGGTTTGGTATTTTTGGCATATTTGACCTAGTTGTGCTAGGATTTGGATTGAGTGGCCTTCTACATTGTTGTATCCCTGTTTCATAGCTTCGAAACGGTGGGTCTTACACCCCCATCCGATAATCATAGTGAAATTGACACCATTACCGCAAAATGACGTCAAAACTGTTTTTCTGGTTTTGAGCTTAACCTTCATTTCCGGACTTTTCCCTAGCTTGACTTGTCTTTGTACTACTTGGAGCTTGCTGAATGGATATTAGATGAACTTATTTGTGTGACTTTGGGACTGGCTGAAGTAATAATGAAGCCATGATGGCTGGAAAAGTTAGCAAATGTAGGGGAAGTGCTGTCCGAACTTTGAAGGGACTTGTTTGCATTGGGTTTGTGATCTAAGGCTTGGATTTGAGCAAGGCAATGTTATATGATGGATGGTTTCTGAGCCGTGGAGGTGAGTGACCCTAAACTGTTTCCAAAGTTACTTATGAACCGTTTCTTGCACTATTTACTTGTTTGCATATCATGAGTGCTTGCATGTGGCCCATGACATGTTTTGGCTTAAATGAGTGCTTGGAATTCGTGTGCTGAACACCAACGTCTCCACCTCTGTGTACTGTTCATCTGGAGCAAATGGCTCCCCACTGACTGTTTACTGTTAAATGTTTGTTTGGAGCGTTGGGTGTTTAAGTACAACGATTTCGCTGGCTCACGAGAGCAATAAGTGTACATTTGATCTTGAAATCATGACATCACTGAAATGAACGACTGTGAAACTGAATTGATTACTGATTTTAATGGTTACTCGCTGAGCTTCTAGCTCACCCCAAAAATGTTTTATTTCTCCCCCCACAGGGCTCAAGGCGAAGGAAAGCTTGGAGTGCTTATTCACGTGACTGGATGGCTTATATCGTGTACAGTTTAAGTTTGGATCTATTTTATGTATGAGTTGGTCTTGTGTAAATATGTGAAATTGATATGGATGTAAGTATACGTTCCACGATTGGAATCAGTTTCCGCTGCATTTGTAATATGTAATCATTGGAGGATTTGATGTAATTTTGAGATTTATATTGTAATTGGGTTGAGAACTGTAGTGAGCGACTGAGTCCCGGCGAGAGCTGGGCAGGCGGTCCGCCGAACCCTCTGGTTCGCCTTAGGGGGAGGTGGGGCCGTCACAAGTTGGATTTACTTGTGATTTGAGCAAAGGGCTTTTGGGTTGTTTGCGCCTAGGTCTTCATGTTACCTTTTCGTTTCCAAGAAAAATCATGTTTTGTACCCTTGCATTAGTGATTATTTGGCGAGGCATACGACTAGTAGTCGAGCCTCATGTGCATTTTGTTTACTCGATTATGGATGTGAAACCTTCAATTGGTTTATTTTGGTTATTTTAGGGTTTCTTGGCGATTAAGGCCAATCTGAAGTAAAAACTTTTGAAGTTGAGCCGGTGAGTGTACCACTCCCCTCCATTGCTGTTTAACTTGATTTCTGCTCTGCAATCTATTTAATTTGTTTGAGACGAGGGTGTACTTTATCACACTCGTTCTCTTGTCTGTTCATATGCCAATTTTGGTGTCAATCTGAATCTGTATCTGTATCTGATATCTGTATCTATATCTGTATCTGTTCGGACGTCGTTTGGAAACTTGTAACCAACGACCTTTCTGTGACCTATGAGCTCAAATCCTGTGGCTAAGTTATTCGAGTCGGGCCGGCAAGGGCCTGGACGATTAGATAACGAACCACGGTAGTCTGTTTTGGGATCTCTGGGTATTGAGACCCTTGATTCCGGTATACTCGAGTATTACCATTTCTGTTCGGTTACGGTGAGCGGGCCCGGTAAAGGGGTGTTTGGTGGACGGAATTCGGTGTAAAGAGGGTTCTACGGATGCGTTGGTTCTATATACGTTGACGGAGAGTCAACTGGTTTGGATCAAGTACTGCGCTGGAAATTTGGCTCCTGAGAGCCACCCGTATCCTTCTGATTTGAATCATTGGTTCCTTTGCTTTACATCTGGCATGTGTACTTGATTTGCTAAACGTAAAATGCCATGATTTTATTGCTATCTGTTTGGTACCTCATTGAGCGCAAGCTCACCCCTTTCTGTTCCCTTTTGTTTTCCTTACAGGAAAATAAACACTTTTGGACTGGATTTGACAAAAGGCTGCCAAATTGAGCTAGTTGAACATATCTTTTGTATAGCTCATGTATTAAAATCCTAAATATACTTTTGGGGCGTTTTCTCTTTTGATTTGGCAAACCGTGTATATATATTAACTTTTGAAAACTTTTGTATGTCATTTTGATTTGTAAACGCTAAAGCTCAGATGTGAATGTTTGTTAGTTATTTCGGTTGGGTTCTGACGGGTCGGTTACTACTCATGGCCGACTCCGGATTTCATTTTTTTATTTTGGGTTATTTTACTATTTTGACTTGTTTACGCTCATTTGTAAGTTCCGGATCGCAATAGATAGTTCTAGTCTGCATCGTTAGTCCTGGCGAGAGTTGGGCAGGCGACCCGCCAAACCCTCTGGTTCGCCTTAGGGGGAGGTGGGGCCGTCACAGATAAGGTGCTAAGTTACTTCTTTTCTTGAGTTTACAAGGTAAGTGACCAAGAGATTCTTCCTTTGTTCATGTTAGTGTTAAATTAGTGACTTGTGATAGTTAAGGTAGTGATTTTATGGAAGATTTCATGAATTTTGGTAGAGATTGATGAATTTCTGATTTTATGCATGATTTTTCTGATTTCATATGTTTAGTGTTGGTTAGTCATGGATTGATGGTTTGTTATAGTGTAAAATGGAGTTGGAATATGATGAATATGATTGGTTGTGTAAAATTTATGGCTTGTTACTAAAATTCCAGATTAGGGTTTCAATTGTCCCTGTTCTGCCCGGTACTGTTTGGATAGAATAGAGGCCGAATCAGCCTTAGGCTAAAACATGAAAGTTGTAGAGAATGATGTTTTATAGTTGCCTGCTAAATTTCAACTCAATCGGAGTAGGGTATCTTGTGAAATGACAAAATTGCCCCTGCTGTCCTGTTTCTGTCAAAAATGAAAATCAGCCTCCGTAAGTGGCTATTTTGACCAGGAATATTACCGAATTGGTTGTTGATGTCTTCTTAAGAATTATAGCCTTGTATCTTAGCTTTCAAATGGCCTTGGAATAACCTGAATTGGAGTTTTGTGTGCTGAGATATGAGTGAATGAATCAGGACTGCTAGTTGAATTCCACAGTGAGTTTCGAATTGGAAAATCTGGAGTTGTTTTGGTAACTTTGATCTAGTTAGGGTGCGAACTAGCCTAAGTAGTCTTCATCAAAGTTATAGCTCTCTGTCTTAGCTTCGAAACGGTATAAATTGCACCCCAACCGGTAAGTGTAGCTCCAGTTGTGTCCTTTCCGCTAAATGACGTCAAAACTGTCTTTTGATTTTAGGGCATAAACTTCATTTCCGGACTCTCCCTAGCTTGACTATGCACTTATATGTTCTATTGGGCCTTATTTTTGGTAGTGTGTGGATTTGATTTGACTCGTGTTCGAGTCTTAATTGTGATATTCTTGTTGTATAGGTCGTGCCGGTGATCCGACGCCTACGCCTGAAACTAACTTGTGAATTTGCTTACTTACCTTGGTGAGTGTACTATTATATGGCTAATGCTTAGATGGTTGTTTATACTTGTTATGTGAACTTGAATCGCTTGAAAGAGACGAGAGTGTACTTTATCGCTCTCGATCTCTTATCTGTATTACTGTTACTGTCAAATGTGAACTTATATACATGTGTGATTGAACATGGCTTGGGGCTTTGCTCGACAACTTAACTGTGCTATCTGAGCTCATACCCCATTGGTCTTTAATCGAGTCGAGCCGACAAGGGTTTAGGTGAATCGATAACAGACCGTGGGTTCACTGTAGTCGAGTGGAGTGTTAACTCCTCGACCTTATGGTGTACTCGAGTACTACCCTCTCTGTTACTGTGAGGTGTTCGGGCCCGGTAAGGGGTGACCGATGGAAGGGATATGGAGTAAAGTGTGGATCTATGGGAGGTTCTTCTCTTTAAAGGTTGACGGAGTGTCAACGGGTTGGTGATCAAGTGCGGCAAGTGGAAAGTGGCTCTTGAGAGCCAATTGTATCCTTTTATATTGACTTCTTGTGTTTATGAGTTTTGGGGTCATTATGTGATAAAATGTGTTTACTGGTGTGTCTTGTTGGTATCTCACGAGCGTAAGCTCACCCTCGTTACTTTGTTTTACTTACAGGGAATAACCTTTTGGGAACTATGATGTTTTGAAGCCGAGTTGAGTTAGTTTTAATATTCTTTTGTATAGCTCCTCGATAGTTGGGAAATCCATACATGTACTTTGTAGACACCAAATTTTTTAGCATAATTTACTATTTATTTCTTAGTTTTATTTGTCGTGTTGAGTTTTATTCACTTTTTAGTTTTTTAGTTTTTAGTTTTAAGTTTCTAACATAAAATTTGAAAAAAAAAGAAAAAAGGAAAATTGTTCACAAAATATGTTTATTTCTTTTAAATTCAATCTTTTAGCATTTTATTCATTTTTGTTAACTTATTTTGAAAAAAAAAAGAAGAAAAAAAGGGAAAAATGATGAAAATGAAAAATGAAAGGAAAAGATTGAAAATGGTAACTTTGTTATTTTTAGTTTGTTTATTTTGATGTATTTGTAATTAAAATTGTTGTTTTATTATTATTTAGTTTTACTATTATTTTTGTTAAAAAAAAAAAAAAAAAAAGAGAAAGGATACGCAGCATGAAGCTGCGTATTGTTGCAGCTTGCAAAAAAAGAAAGCTCGGGGAGCCCCTTGGGTTGCAAATATAGGAAAGGGCTGAAGGGTTTAGGGTTGGAAGATCCCCATATAAAAGAAAGAAAACACAGCCGCAAAGAGGGGGACCCTGGGATAAGTTGAAAGAAAAACAGCAGCCGCACAGGAGATTGGGAGATACTGGGAGAGAACACGGCCGGCTAAGGAAAACTGAGAGGGGGCAGTTAACGACGGTAGAAAGAAAACAAAAGAGAAAGGGGGGAACTTTGGGAAGAAGGGAGGATAGCAGTAGGATAGAGAGAGAGGAAAAGAGGGGCTGCGAGGCTGAGGAAGAGATCAAAGGAGCCAAATAAGAAAAGGAGGTAGCTTCGGGGGTTTGAAAGAGAACACCATTGGGCAAGGAAACAAAGAATACCAGTGGCGGCGGGGAACGAAGCAACACCATAGAAGGAAAAATCTGGTTGGGTGCTCCTCAAAGAGCAAAAGAATCACTGGAGTTGTTCATCCTCACGTCCGTCACTGCCTTCATCGAGGGAAAGCATCATCACTCGTGACTGGGGGATCCGACTGGCCTAGCTTCTTCGCCAAGCTCTGCGAGAAGAGGAACATCGAAGGTCCTATTGTCGATATTGGCTGTGGTGGTGGAGCTGCCGTTGCTGCTGCTGAAGGTACAAATTAAAAGGCAGTGGAACAGGTAACTTTCCACCCCTTTTCTTGTTTATTTCCATCTCTAAATGGAGCCCAACCTGCTAAGCGGGAATTTTGGTTTTTGGTTCAAATTGCTGGGTCTCTGCTAAGTCAATATGCATCCATCTGGCGTCTGATTTGGCTAAGCTAGAGTTTTGATTTGGTTAAGGTTCTCGTTTGGTTTGTTTTCTTTTATTTGGATCTGTTAGCATTTTTGATTGACAAGATTGCTAGTTTTGGTTTTAAGAATGAAAAATCTGTTCAATGTTGGATGTTTGTGAGAATGAGAATGAATGTCTACATGGATTTGTGTTTCAAACGAAGCTTTGGTTCCTTTCGGTTTCATGATGTGGCGACTGCCATTCACACGGAACTTTTGTTTTGCTCACTTGCTGTTTTTGTGCCTAGTGTCGTTTCTTTTTATCATGTTCCTCTTGCTGTGCGCAAATCACCTTGGGCAGTAAGCTTTGACCAGCAATGCTGAAATGTTAGCTGCTCCAAGCAGGTCCTTTTGCTGCATTTTATGTTCAGTTTCTTATTAGATTTTTCGGGAGATAAATCATTGCATTTGGGTGATAATTAACAACACGGGTAGGGAGCTATAGCATGGAGGTGGTAGATAAATCAATAAGCATTCTTGCCCATTACTTCGCATGATCAGCTTTCGGCTTGCGGCAGAAAATTGCAGCAAGAATGGGCTAGTTTACTTAGCTGTTGCAGAAATTTCCACCGTAGCCTTGCATGAATGTATTGTTCAAGATTTCTTTTTTTGCATCAGTTCTTCCCCTGTTTGAACTCCTTCCCATGTCTTTGCTTGTTGGGATATCAAAGTTTGGATGAAGAAAACTTTGGTTAAGGCATATGTTTGAATATAAATCTGGTTTTGGAAGGTGAAACTAAGAAAGGTTGCAGCAGTTTCGTTTTTTCAAATGTTTGCACTTTCTTTCCAGAATTTTTGCATGAGATCTTTTAAGTTTTCTGCCTGTTTGGATGATGATAATGATGTGGTTGCTGTCTAGTTTAAAGCTGAGTTGAGTTTTGAGTTGGCAAACAAATGGGTTTTGTGCTTTTTCTGGTATGTGTTTGAAGCTGTCCAAGCTTGCGGCAAAAATTTGCAGAAGTAAAGAAGATTTCAGTTTTCTACGTAGCATGCATGAAATAATTCTTCAAAATTGCCTCTTAACCCCCTCAAGTTTCACCTTATGCTATTATGACCCACAAAATTGAGAAAACTAATCAATTGGGTCCCTGTGATTTTTGCAGCAATGCATTATGGCCCAATTACATTCCATGTTCTTGCAATTAGGTCCTAAGATATTTGCATTTGAACTATTACTTGCCTTTTGCTTTGCCCCCGGACCCTTGAAGTTCCTAAAAGTGTTTGATTAGGCTTGAATGCTTGGTTAGTGTTCACATTTGAGTCTTTGGCAGCCCTAATGTTTCAATTCAATTGCTTGCTTGCCTTCATGGGTTACCATGTTTTGCTAAGGGGATGCTTAATGCATGGATTTGTGAACCTTGTGACTAAATGAACTTGAGGTGACCCATTTTCCTTAATTTCCCTAAATAAGTTGATTAATTGACCTTTTCATGCTCATGGACCTTTTGAGTTCTAAAATGTTTCATTTGGCCTTGAATGGTTGATTAATGCTTGCATTTGGGTCCTTGGTGGATTCCTTTATTGGAAATTATGTATAGTATGATTTCATTTAAATTGCAATTAAGAGAGTTTTGGTGACTTTGTTATACTTTACTATTTGAGGTACCGTGACCTTTTTATTGTTTTGAAGCCATTTTTCTTTCATTTGGACATCGTTCAAAGGGGGCGGTATAATTTCTTTTCTCCCTTTTGTGTCTCTCCTATGTGATCCAACGTGCTAAGTGAATTGCATGTCTACTTTGCTTTCCTAGCCTCTCCTTATTTCCTTTCATTTATTCCATTTATTTTTTTATTTTATTTTTATTAATGGGGTATGTGTACAACTCTTGGCTTGTAATAGATAGGGTGTAGCAAGTAATCTGGTCCATTTTCCCTTTCCCTTTTGTTTTAGTTAGCAAATGTAATGGTTGCATGCCTATGTGTTATATGTTAAATGCTTTATTAGGATTTTGCATCTAGTCAAGCATGCTAAATGTTATGTGCTACGTGTTTATAAGTGATTCGCATGTCTACTCGCTTTTTGTAGTGTGGATGAATGGAATGGATGAATGTACGTCACCACACTAGTCCAACGCTAGTTGTGGCTTCTTTTATCGTTTCCACTAGTTCAACGCTAGTCGGAATTCATAGGAGGGGCTAGTCCAATGCTAGACCCAATAGGTTTTTTTTTTTTTTTTTTTCTTCCTTTTTCATGAAGTGCATGATCACCACATATCACGCATTTTTCCTTAGTTTATCATTTGGTATGTTCCTCAAACCCCTTCCCCTTCACTTTAGGACTTGCATCTCATGCTAGTTAGGGTTCATTTGCGTGAAAATCCCCTCTTGATAAGGGAAACGAGCGAGTGTGGCTACTCGATAGCCTTAGCACGCTAGTTTCGCCTTCTAATCAAAGGGAAAATAGAAGTCGAAAAGTTAGGAGTCAACCCCCCGTACCTGACTTGTTGCATTCCTCTAGGGTCATACTTTCATTTTTATCATCTACATACTCTTTTAACCACATTTTTTCACATTTCTCAAAACCATACTTTCTCACTACATTTTTCCTATCACGCGCTCATTTTCACCTCACAAATGGAATTCCACTTTACCTTATATATCTATTATTCTATTTTCACACACTTGCACACAAACACTTGGATTTTTCATACAATTTCACACATGCATCTTTTCATACACTTGCACACAAACACTTGGATTTTTTATACAAATTCACACGTTCACCTTTTTATACACTTGCACACTTGCACTTTAGCCATCATTTGCATTAATCGACCTCTATAAGGTTTTCCTTTATTGGCCGCCACAATTCATGTGGTTGGAACCAAAAACCTTACAAGAGACATTTTAGAATTTAGGTTTGCATTTTTTCCTTCTTTTTGCATTCATGTAGTGCATCCAAATGTAATAAATTCTTTGGTTAAAACAAGAAAATCTTTGATTAAATCATGCAACTAGCCTTGGCTAGGTCAAAGGGGTGCCTTGGATTTTATCCTTGCCTTCCCCTTTGTCAAATGTGGCTCCCGAACCTTTTTCATTGGTTTACGTAGATTAGGAGTCGTTTTAAAAGGGTTTCTCACTACTTTTCCCTATTTTTCTTTAAAAATACATTTTTTAGGTGACTTGGTACACCTTAACTCATTACCAAGTGGCGACTCCGTATTTAGTTTTAAAAACCCTTTTTAAACTATAATTTTGGGTCAAATCGTCGCATTCTCAAAACCCCATTTAGACCCATTTTTCTTTTAAATCACGATTCATTTTCCAATCACAAAAATACATTTTTAAACCATTCATTTATTTATCAAAAATGGGGCGCGACATACTTGGATCCAACATTTCTTTTGAAATGTAAATTTGTAACTATGCGTATATAAAAGTGTTTGGTAATGTTCATGTGTTATTTTGGTTTGGAAATGTCCCTTTCTTGGAGTATATAAAGTTATTACATTTATATAGGTTTCGAACAGGTACGCACTATTCATATGTGGCTCTGTTTTTCCCATTTTCATTTCGTGATTTTGATTCATTTGAGCGCGCTGAAATATTCCAGAACGTTTTAGTTGTATACAACCATTCTATTAGTCCTGGCGAGAGTTGGACAGGCAATCAGCAACCCCTTTGGTACGCCTTAGGGGAAGGCGGGGCTATCACAATCCTAGGCTTAAAAGTTTAGGATGTTGGATTGTGGAACTGGTTGGAAAGTTAAGTGACTGCTTGTGGGAATGAAAATTGGAACTTAGGTTTGAATTAATGGACGATTGGGGTTCTCGATCTTGTAAGGGACATGTGGGATAGTATGAGATGATCAAATCCAGTATATTTGGTCCCATTTAAGTTTTTAATTTTAATTGTAAGTTACGGAAGGTAACGGTGGCATTGACCCATCTCGGGGACGCATTATGGTGACCATGGCCATCAAGGGCCTAGGGGGGCTCGTTTGAGGTATAACCCAACTCGTCAAAATAGGACTTTATGCGATTTCCAAAGGACTTACTCGTGCCCAAATAATGAGTGTTAATAGTGGCCGATCATCGGAAGTGGCTATCCGAGGAAACTAGGGTAGTTCAAGAGGATAATCGAGGACCGATGGCAATTGTCGATGCCCAGACTATTAGAATTTCTGAAGTGGAGACTGAGTTACTTAAGGAGCGACGAAGTAACAAAGGCTCTTAGTGAGCAGTTTCAAAAAGCTGAGAACCGACTTGCAAGGGGAGTATACGAAATTAGAGACCGGACGGATAAGTCGATGGTTGGGTGTGTTACCTTGGTTGAACAAGTGGAGAATGACAAGATACTCGATAAGGGACATGAAATTAAAATTCCTAGTGCTGGAAATGAAATTGATCCTACGGAGGTAGTAGAGACTGTTGGCTCCGCCAATCACTAAACTAGTGATTTAAACTACTTTAATAGTTTTGCCAAAGGTAGACGGGGTGGTACTCGCTTAAAGGCCATTGCATTTTGTATTTTGTTTCACTATGTTTCCTACCCCTTTGAAGCAATTAAACGTTACTCATGAGATGCTTGACTTTATTGTTTTATGACTTCAAATCTATGATTGGGTTGTACAAATCTGTGACTATTCTGGTGTCTTCCCTTTTATTTTCATTTTGCATGTTCAAAATGTCGCTTTTCAAGCTTCGTTTATACACACTCATTTTATGTCATGCCTTTGTGAATGTTAAATTCATGAGCGGGCGAAGAAGTGAAAAAAGACTGAGGGCAAGGGGTTAAACAACCCCAAGCTCAAGGAGATGATTAGGGAGCGACTACTGGACCGAATCGAAACCCTAGAAATGAAGGAAAACAATCGCGTAGCTGCTGCTAGTGATCATACGATTGATGTCCTAGCACAGTTGGTTGAGCACCAAAGCTCTAAACCAATCAACCAACCTAAGAACCAAGAAAGGTGTGAGAAATTGAGTAATTCTTGAAGTTCGTCCATCTAAGGTCATGGAAAATCTAACCTCGAAATAGTGAGATTGATTTGAGAGGATACAATAAGGCACTAGTGAGAACAAGAGGTTATGATTTCTTCTCGAATGACCTTGTAGATAAGTATTGAAAAGTGAACTAAGACATGGAATTTTTATATTAAGGAATAAGGTCCCCTTACCTTGTTGCGTTTGTAATTACTGATAGTAATCTCGTGGAGACTTAAGAGCTCGCCCGTATAAGCAGAGAATGGTTAAGAGTTGTATTCCGAGGTAACCTATAAGCAAAAGAATGAAAGAGTATTATGGCTCGAGCTTCCATTATGAATAGCTACTTATTTGATCCTTTGATTTACCTGGCAGGCTAGCATTTGACTTGAACCAACCGGTAAGATGACAAATTTGGAAGAGATGCGTAAGGAAGTGGACTTTCTTCGAAAGGAGGTACAGTTTCAAAAGAAGTTGGCTGACTACTGGGAGGGGTGGTGGAAACAAGAATATATTGAGAAAATTGAGTTACTATATAAGAACGTAGAACTGGAAACGAAATACAAAGAAACTTCTCAAGCCGATCAAGCCATGACTTCTCGTGCGACTTGTGGATACTGTGGTAAGCCCAACCGAACGGAGAATGAATGTTGGAAGAAATCAGGAAAGTGCTTGTATTGTGGTAGCATCGAATATCAGATTTCAAGTTGCCCCAGTGCCTCTAACAAAAAGAAGAAATACTCAGCAGCCAATTAGATTCACTGAAAGCAATCGAATGCCAAATGAGAGTAATTAATACTAATGGCTGTAAAGAGGACCAAGTAGTGGAGGTTTCACAAGTCGAGATGGTTTGACTTCACTCGAGAGATATAGGTTATAGTTTTACCCTATACTAGACTGGCACTTTTGGAGACTTAATCTTTTGCATAAGGGAAAGTCTTTTGTTATTTTGTATCTTGGCAACTTGGCACGTTTTGCTATAATCTTGTTGTTTCTCCTTTTCCTTTTGAAATGATTTGATAAATCTCTTCCAACTGGATGTAATTATGATGATCTTTATGACATATGAAAATTGATTTTATGACTAACATGTATATTTAAACCTTGCCCCACACTTTTAGATTTATAATGAAACATGAACGATAGTAGACGTGATCGAGATCATACTTAAGAATATAAGCAACCCTGAGGCCTTGGAGGTGACCAGGGATCGGGACCAAAAATCGAGAACTTAGGGTTGAAGTTGGGATCCAATGTTTGATTGCCAATTGGATATATTAAAATTTTGAGATTTGGGTTAGTGAAAGGAAACATTTAATAGATTTAATGAGCTTAACGAGTAAATGACCGGATCTAATAATTGGGATAAGAGTTTAAGGCTATACATAGACTATCGAGACTGGAACAATGTGACCATTAAGAGCAACTATCTTTTGTTTTACATGGATAAGAATTCGATCAACTGTAAGGAACTGTGATACTATCCAAGTTAGATTTAAAGTAGAGTTATTACCAGATGAGGATTCTAGAAACTGATGTGGTTAAGACTGCTTTCAATTTAAGACATGGACACCTTGAATTTTCAGTACGCCCTTCGGGTTGACTAATACACTTGTAGCATTTATGGACCTAATGTATTGGAGTTTAAACTGTATTTGGCTAAATCTGTGGTGGCATTTATAGATGATATATTGGTATACTCTAATGTTTGAGAAGAGCATGAAAAACACCTAATGATAGTTTTACGAACTTCGAGAGGGCACCAGCTTTCATTAAGTTCAATAACTGTGAGTTCAACTAGGAGAAATAGCCTTTCTAGGTTATACAATGTCTAAGGAAGGAATTGTTACTGACTCAACTTAAGTGGAAGCTGTTAAGAAGAAACAACCAGAAAGTCCTACCGAAATTTGGAGTTCTTAGAGGTAACCGAATATTACTGTTGGTTTGATCAAGGATTTTTCTATGAATACAAGACTTGGCAAGTTATTTGGGATTCTAAATGTGAGGAAGAATTTTGAAAGTGAAAAATGTTTAACCGAGGCACCTATGTTAGCCTTACCGAGCGGAGGAGGTAACTTTGTGATTTATACGGATGCTTCAAATGATGGTTTAGAATGTATATTAATAATACATGTTGAGGTGATTGTATATGCCTCTAGGAAGTTAAATTACCACAAGAGAAAATAGCCAACTCATGATTGGGAGTTAGTGGCTACAATATTTGCATTAAAGAAGTTAAGACATTACCTATATGAGGTAAACATGAGGTCGATTAAATTGCCCTATGACTCAGAAGTTAAAATGCCTATTGGGGAAAAAAGCAAGTTTTGATTACTAGTTGAATGAATAGAAATTGTGAAATATAAGTTGGAAAACGTAAGTTAGTAATTAATTTGATAGGATTAACCATGAAGGGATTGATCTATAAGTGAATTTCGAGAGTGAAATTCTTTTTAAGGAGGGGAGGATGTAAGGACCCAAATTTTTTTTTATTTTTATCGAATATTATTGGTTTATTTAAATATTTATTCACATATTTTCTCCAAATAATTTATTTCAACCATTCTAAATCCATTCATATGGAAAAATATCTTCCTTATGTTTTTAAAACATCCCGTTAACAAATTTAATTTTTGGAGGTTCGTTTAAGTGAGAAATAATGAGTACATGTGCTTCGAAGTGATATTCTATTCGAGAGTGTAATTATCTTGCGGAAATTTAGAATGATCAATAGTAGATTAAGAAAAGTTAATTGAGAAATTAAAGGTGAATGAGTTCTAATTAAGTGCATACCGCTCGCGCGTCGTTAGTTTTCCGAAAGACGCGTTGATACAAATTTATTGGAGATTTGAGGAAGTAATACTAGACTCATGTGAGGACCTGCGAATTTACTTATTTTAAACTCCTATTATTGGCTTATTTAAATATTTAATTGCCTGTTTGCTCCGAATATTTTATTTCAATCTTTTTAGACTCAATTGCATGGAACTATGACTTACTTATATTTTTAAAACGACTCGTTTCAAAATTTAATTTTGAAAGGCCCACTAAGTGAGAATAGTGAATACGCGTTTGGAGTCACTAATCGATTTGAGGATACAACAAACTTGGAAAATTGGAGACTTGTACATTAGTCTTGAAATAGGTATTTTTATGTTTAGGTGTTTAAATATTAGTTAGTGATACTATCGTTATAAGAATTTCTTGAAAATTTCACTCTACCGCGCACAAATTGGGAGTACGCATTTTTACAAGTGCAATTTAATTGAGGAACTTTAGACTTTTATATTTAGGCCATTAAGAGTGAATAATAATAGTATGAATAATAATACATTAGAGGTTTAGTGTACAAGTGAAACAAACTCGAGAGGAATCGAGTACGAAACGCGCGCATACGCGCGGGAGAGAGAGTTGACTTTTGAAATGATTTAGAGCCACACATTTTAGCTTCTCTTGGAAGCTTCATTTGCAGCCAAAACCTCTCTCTCTCTTCACTCAAGTAGCCGGCCACCAAGGAGAAGAGAAACAACCAAAGCTCTTCAATTTTCTTGCACCATTTCTTCACTAAATCTTGTCCAAATCATCTCAAAATTCACACATAACTTGCAAATCACTTGGTGATCAAGCTAAGCTAGGAAAGGGGCTTCATTTGCACGGTTTTCTTGATGGACGAAAAATTCCTGCCTTAACCATCTAAGAAGGTATACAACGATCAACCTCTTGAATCTTGACTTATGGAAGTTATATTGCACTTATAAGCTCATATATTCATGTGGGTAGCTTTATTTATGTTGAAAATTTGGTGTGTGAGGTCTATGAAATCCCACAAAGGCTTTGTGGACTGATTTGATGATATATAATGCTATTTATGTTGGATTAGTTCTTAATCTAGTGGAAATACGTTGGGTTGTGAAGGAAAGCTCAAAAGGAGAGAGTTGAGTAAAAGTGACAAATCTACCCTTGTTATTGCCGTGACCCTTAGTGCATTTTTTTGTGGTTCAATTGACTTTTTTTATGATGTATACAGGTTGTGTGGGTTGTGTGGAAGGTTTCCATAAAAAATTACGTGATTTGGATGATTAAATGTTGAGTTTTCGAAAATTTGTCAAAGCTGGAAATGAGTCCCGTATTACTCTAGCAGTGTTTTTGTTCCGGTCAAAACTTTTTACTCCGATGTCAAAATCGAGTGCCGTCAGTGGCATTAGAAACTAGACATTTCCAATGGTATAAAATTCATGCCCTGATTCCACTTGAATGAACCATACCAATCATTTGAACATGACTACCCTGTTTCGTTGATTTACTGGAGTACAGGTCATGAGCTGCAACTTGATGCTCAAATATGGGCTAATTGCGGGCAGAATTTTAAAATGATTTCTTCTGTGAACTTTTAACCTTATGAATTTAGTTTCCAATGCCACCAACCACACTCAATTCTAAGTTGAATTGAGTGAGTTGTGGCCGAAGTTCGAAACTGATTCAGTGGTTAAAAACCCTCTTTTTGACTAGTAAATGCCTAAATCTTGATTGGGACTTGTTGTTTTGAAACTCTTGGTGTTTATCACCTACCAAATGTATCTTGGATGATTTTTAGACATTGTCTACCTAAATGGACCATGTTTGAGAAGATTTCTTTGGCCAAACGTTTAGAAAAGGGAAATTTACATACAAGGCAGATTTGCCTTGGAAACTTGTGGGACTTTAATGATTTTGTTAATTGACTTCCCATACATATTTTTCTATGAAATTTGATAGGAATTGCCCTGATATGGTAGTGTAATACTGCTAATTTTGGCCCCATTCCGAGTCCGTTTCAATGTTCAACCAAAGTCCCAACATTCGTGAATTAAATCTGGAATTTGGCGTAACGGTCTCACTTTTTCAGTAACTTTGAGCCATCATATCTTGGTGCTCAAAACTCCTATTCTTGCCCTGCTTTTTTTCTTTTGAATGTTGCTTGTAACTCTATTTGAGTTCCAAATTTCAAAGGCTAGTTCGCATTATGTGAATTTTGCCGAATTTTCAAACTTGGCCAAAAACCAACCCCGAAACTGTCTCGATGGTCCAAAACAGCAACTTTGAGTCGAATTTTGAATGTCATCCATTTGGAATCATGGAAAGGTGTCTTCTAGGAACTTTTAGTACTTTGGAAGTAGTTTCAAACAGTATCAATTTTTCCAAATTTGGACTTACGGAGAGTGAGATACAATTTTTCAAAGATTTCTCGACAAATCTAAAATTTCCGAACTGAAAGAAAATTGAGGGTTTCGAACTCTCCATTTTTCTTCGATTCTGTTAGACCATTTTACACTTGATTTCGGAGATGCAAATCAGATTTCTCTTGTACTTTTAAAACCCCACTTTTGAACCTTGACTTACGAGTAATCCAGACTCGTACTTGTGAAATTTTCTTAGATTGTACTAACGTGCAATCTTTTTTGATACTTAGGGGGTTATAAGTAATAGTTCATTATCAATTGCTCAGGCACTCACAAGGACCTTCAAGAGGATCCCACCGTAGACGCCTAAATCTTCAAGTGACAATTTCTCCTTTGTTTACTTGGTGAGTGTCAAGTGTATGAGTACTTGATACATGCTTAACTGTTATAAATGATTGGAGATTTTTCAAATGGAGGCAAGTGTGTACTTTATCGCACTCGTTCTTATTTGAAATGAATGACTCATGATTGAAATGAAATGAATGAATTATTAATGACTTGATTGAATGGAATGAAATGATTGAATGCTTGAATGAAATCAAATTGTATGCTATGGCTGCATACGTCGTTGGAGTGAATTTTCTCGACTCTCAAATGTACATGGGGGATGCCCAAACTCATAGATCGACCTTGGGACTCGAGCCAGCATGGGATTGGTCGGGGACCTCGGTGAGCTATGAGAATAACATGATAAGTTTGATCTATTGAAGAGATCTTGCTTAACCTACTCGTGCAGTAGCGCCTTTATCGTCGTTCGGGTCCGGTGGGGGTTGTAAGATAGACGAACATGAAAAGTAAGCGGAGTTCTACAGATTGAAAATATCGACTCGGTTGACGAAGAATCATCACAGGAAGATATACGAATGAAATTTGCAAAGCAAGTGGAAATTAGCTCCTGAGAGCTACCATATCCTTGAATTGTTTCTGTTTACATTTCATTGAATTGTTAATTATTGCAATATTATTGCTCTACTTGTAAATTGGGATTGTTACTTGAACAATGTGCTTGCATGTGTGTTCTTGGCCTCACGAGCATTTTGCTCATCCTATAGATTTGTTTTCCTTAACAGGAAAGGATCTGGAATGGAGCTCAGAGAAACTCCTTTCTAATGTACTTTTGTATTAGGGTTTTCCAATATACTTGGATAGACTCTGGATTATTGTATATTTTGAAACTTGATGTAAAGATTGGATACTTGACGTATTTTGGAACTCAAGATGTAAGTTTGAATGTTATTTATGGGAGTGACCTCCCTTTCTTACCTATATCTTCGTGATGACTAGTATTTTATTAAGTTTGAACGGAATTTATCTTGAGTTCTGGTGAGAGTTGGGTAGGCATTCTGCGGATACTCTTTAGTTCGCCTTAGGGAAAAGTGGGGGCGTCACATGGGAGGCACAACCAGATTCCTTTTGTCAATGAAAGTGGCTTGTTGTTCGGATGACATGGTGGTCATCAAACCATCTTGAAGGAGTAGAATGTGTTGTTTGAGATACTCGAGCAAAGAAATGACCTTAGAGTTGGATGAAGAGGAGTTAGTGGCTGACTTTCTAGAATGGATAGTAAAGGGTGAGACAAACATGGACTGATCTCGAGAAATTCTATGGGTAACAGGAGTTTCATGAAAATTCTTTCTCCTAGACTCCGAAATAGTTTCCTTGTAGCACCAATAACCCTAAAAAAATTTTAGATTTTTTCTTTTAAAATAAGTCTTGGAGAAAACAGTTGATGCACTTTCTTTTGGTGATTTTCCAGTAAAGGGAATTTCAAGATGAACAAAGATAGGAGTCAGAAATTTTTCATAAGAAAGTTTTCTACGGCTTTCAGTGCTAATTTTGAGCAAGAATTTACACATAACAAAGCCAAAATCAATTCTGATTTTTTTAAGAAAGCAATAGAACAGGTAAAGCTCCATTTTGTTGGCATCAGTCCTATGACCATTAGTAGGAACCAACAGATTCGAAATTATGGAAAAGATGATCAAGTTTTGAGGACTGAGATCCTCTAATCTTGTCTCAGCAGGAGTATTAAAATGAGTTTGAAAATAAGTCATCAATTTGGCAATCTGAAAATGATGATATGCAGAAGGAAATTCTTCATATAAAAAGAAATTTATAATTTTTCCTTTAAAATCATCTTCAATTTTGGTTTCTAGAACAGTGTTGACAATGTCCGGGTTCAACTTTATGTTAACAGAATTGACACGTGAAACTAGATCAATGTATGATCTACCCTTTCCAAAGTTGGCAAAGAATTGATGAAGCATATTAGGATAGTATGTATTTGAAATGGTCAGAAAATGAGTCCATTTTTGGAATTGAAAAAACTTAAGAACTGGTTCAAGGTCAAGCTTACGAAATTCGTATGGGATGATAGTCCTTTGAGTGATGAAGCCTTTCTGCGAGATCCATTCGAATCTCTCCCTGGCATCATCATCAATGAACTTGGGTAAAGGGTTGGTTCCTCTACAGTTTGAGCCTCAGGTTGCTCCCTGACAGTTCGTTTCTTCTTTGCACTTCGCTGAGCAACAGGTGCATTGGTCTGTCCACCAGATCTTGTTCTTGGTGACTTTCTGGTGAAAGTCACTGGGGCTTGCTATACCTCAACATTTTGCTCAGCAGCCTGCTATTCCTTACTTTGCTCAACAATAGGATCAGCAGTTTGCCTTTCCTTAGTTTGAGTAGTCCTTTTCCTTCTAGCGGATATTTTTCCCTTTTTATTATGAGATTCTGTCACTATTCTGGGCGATTTCGTGACGGATGCATCAGCATTAGTGAGCTGCTCCAGTTCTTCTTCACTATCACTGACTGGATGCTTTTCAGTTTGATGCTCCTCCATCTGCTCAACAGATGGTTCAACAAATGGCTCATCATTTTGAACATTCTGCTTCTTCTTTGTAGACTGCTTCATTTTTCCACCACGAGTTCCACTTCTCTTTTTGGAAGATTTGGTAGAAGGTTCGACAATCTCAACATCTTCATCTCTAAGCCTGAAAGTGCGTCCGGCTCCAGTAGATCCTCCTCTTATTCTCACCATGATGCAATGCAATGTGTTTTTTTTGTAGAGCGTAATGCAAATATATATCAAATTGATTGAATATGCAGTATGAACTGCAATAGATACTTGAATCGTCCACAGAGAGTGAATTTTGAGATGTTAGGGTTTCAGGTGAGAATTAAGATTTATGGAGTAGTTGACAGTTGGAGAGAGTTACGAGGGGTAATGGAGGGGCAATAGGAATATGATGGTGTTGGACAAATCAATTTTTTGGAACTTGCTCAGAAGAGACACGAATTTGAATTTTGAAAATGGGAGAAGATGAAGAGTTATGTCCGAAATAACGGTGAGAATTATGAACTGAATGAAGGAAGGAACTATCATATAAGACGCAGTTTTTGAGCGTCGAATGGCCGAACAAAGTGAAGGGTCCGACACGACCGTTCAAACCAAAACTTTTTGGAAAACAGATCAAGAACACTATCGGACATCCATTTTAACACATCGGACGTCCGATAAAAAGTGACCAGAGAATTTTTAGAATATTTTTTCTGAGATGCCCAATTTTGTTCTCAAGGACACAATTGATCCAGTGGTAAGATTTTTGTGAGAATATCAGTAATTTGATCTTTTGAACAGACATATTGAACACAAATTTCACCCTTATGGACAAGATCGCAAATGAAATGATACTTTATGTCTATGTGCTTTGTCCTAGAATGTTGAATGGGATTTTTTGTCAAATTTATGACACTAGTGTTATCACAATACATAGGCACACAATCATACATTAATCCAAAATTATTTAATGTGTTTTTCATCCACAATAATTGAGCACAACAAGCTCCGACGGCAACATATTTCACTTTGGTTGTAGACAACGAAATAGCATTTTGTTTCTTGCTAAACCAAGATACTAGACAATTTCCAAAAAGTTACATATACCTGTCGTACTCTTTCTATCTATCCTACAACCACCAAAATCAGCATCTGAGAATCCACATAAAGGAAATTCATGACACATAGGATACCATAGGCCAAAATTCAAGGTTCCTTTTAGGTATCTAAGAATTCTTTTTACTGCATTCAAGTGAGATTCCGTTAGACAATATTGAAAACGAGCACACAAACATACAACAAACATGATATCAGGTCTACTAGCAGTTAAGTAAAGTAAACTATCAATCATATCTCTATACTTCTTTTCATCAACTTTTGTACCTTCTTCATCCTTGTCAAGCTTGGTAGATGTGCACATAGGTGTTCCAACTTACTTTGAATCTTCCATTCCAAACCTTTTGAGCAGCTCCTTGGTGTATTTTGCTTGATTAATGAACGTTCCTTTGAACCACTTGGAGTCCAAGGAAGAAATTTAATTCTCCCATCATGCTTATCTCAAATTCTTTTTGCATAATTGTGGAAAAATCCTTGCACAGGCTTTCATTAGTAGCACCAAATATAATATCATCCACATATATTTGCACAATTAAAAGATCACGTGAACTTTATTTAGTGAAAAGAGTAGTATCTACAGTGCCTTTTTTAAAACCATTTTCAATCAAAAAACCACTTAAGTGTTCATACCATGCCCTTGGAACTTGTTTTAATCCATATAAATCTTTTGAGAGTTTAAACACGTGATTATGATAAATCTCATTTTCAAAATCAGGAGGTTGATCAACATATATTTCTTGATCAATAAAACCATTTAACAAAGCACTTTTAACATCCATTTGAAATAATTTAAAATTCTTGAAACATGCAAAGGCCAAAAACATCCTAATTGATTCTAACCTAGTTACGGGTGCAAATGTTTCATCAAAATCTATTTCTTCTTCTTGAGCATATCCCTTGACTACAAGTCTGGCCTTATTCCTTACTATCTCACCTTTGTTATCCATTTTGTTTCTAAAAACCTATTTTGTGTCATTGATAGGATGATCTTGAGGTCTTTCAACTAATGTCCAAATCTTGTTCCTTTCAAATTGATTTAGGTTCTCTTCCATAGCTAAAATCCAGTTCTCATCTTTCAAGGCATCAATAACATTTTTGGGTTCAAAATGTGAGATTAATGCAAAATTATCCATCAATTGTTTAGAGGAGGAACGAGTTCTGACCTTCTCGGATGGATCACCAATGATGAGCTCCTTAGGATGGTTTTGAACAAATTTTCAGCCTCTTGGAAGATCGTTAGACGTACTAACATCTCTGTCATTGTCTTCCAGTGTTGGACTGTCTTGAGAATCATCTTCCTTTGAATCATTTTTTGGTGAAGCAGTTTCTTGGTCATTGATTGTGAGTTTCTTTAGTTTTTCTTGAACACCTGCATCATCATCTTCACCATAACTTTTGAAAATATCATCATTAGATTCAACAAAAGTAATATGTATAGCTTCCTCTATAACCAGAGTCCTTCGATTGTAAACTCTAAAACCACCTTATTCTCACAATATCCCAAGAAAATTCCTTCATCAGTTTTTTGTCAAACTTACCAAGATGTTTCTTGATGTTTAAAATGAAACATTTGCAACCAAAAACTTTGAAGTATCCAACAACGTGCATTTTATCAAACATCAACTCATAAGACGTTTTGTTCAATATTGGTTTTAAAAGAATTCTATTTATAGTATAGCAAGCTGTATTTACGACTTCAGCCCAAAAATATTTTGGCAAATTACACTCACTTAACATGGTTCTAGCAGCCTCTTGAAGTGTTCAATTCTTTCTTTCAACAACTCCATTTTGTTGGGAAATTCTTGCAATTGAAAATTCATGTGTAATTCCATTGTTATCACAAAATTCTGAAAAATCACAAAAACGAAATTCTGAGCCATTGTCACTTCTGATCTTGATGATTTTCAATCCAATCAGATTTTGAACCTTTGCAAATAATGAAACAAAATTTTTGAAAGCATCATCTTTGTGTGCAAGAAACATCACCTAAGTGTATCTAGAATAATCATCAACAACAACAGGGTAATATCTTTTGCCACCTAAACTAGTAGTTTGTGTAGGACCAAATAAATCAAGATGTAAAAGTTCCAAAGGTTTTGTGGTAGAAACACATTTCTTGGGTTTAAGAGAAATTTTGACTTGTTTTTCAAATTGACAAACATCACAGATTTTATCCTTTTCAAATTTGATTTTTTGCAACCCTCTAACAAGTTCCTTTCTGGAAATCTCTTTTAACAAAATCATGTTGAAATGACAAAGCTACAACCAAGGGTCTTCATTTGCAACTTTAAGACATTTAAGACTAGAAGAATCAACATTTTCCAGAATAACTACATAAATGTCATTAACTCTTTTTCCTTTGAAGACAGTATTGAACTTTGAATCAAGAACAAGACATTCATGCTTTTTAAATAACACAAACAGATTTCTATCACACAATTGACTAACACTTAACAAGTTATAGCTCAGATTGTCAGCTAAAAGAACATTGTGAACAAAGGTTTGACCATTTTTACCAACATCACTAATTCCAATAGTTTTGGCTTTGTTATCATCTCCAAAAGTTACTTTTCCGCTTGCTTTTGGCTTGAGCTTGATGAATTGTGATGGATCACCAGTCATATGCCTTGAGCATCCACTATCTATGAACCATTTTGATTCCTTGATAATATTCACCAAGTTCGCCTCTTCATCACCAATGGCCATGAAAGTCATTTGGGCATATTCCTCTTCTTCTTCGCCTTCACCTTCTGAGTTGCAGTCATTCCAAGTGATCTGGAAGTTGTTAAACTTTGATTTTCGTTCAATTTTTCCTTCTTTCTTTTTTTTTCATTGGACACTCGCTCGCATGGTGTCTAGGTTGGCCGCACTCGAAGTATTTGTCAATTTGCTTCTTATTGAACTCTTACTTCCCTTTGTTTCTGGAGTTGTTGAACTGATTTGGGAATGAATTACTTGGTCCACCTTTTCTGAATCTCCTCTTGTTGAGAATTCTCTTGAAATTTTTTGTGATGAGTGCAATATCATTGTCTTCAACTTTTACATCATCTCCATCCAAGGAAGCTGAGTCATCTTCATCTTGCGAGACTTTTAGAGCAATACTCTTTCTCACCTTTGCATCTTCTTCCTCTTGCACCTTGGACTTGAGTTTCAACTCATAAGAAATTAGAGAATTAACAAGTGATTCAATAGGCATGGAATTTAGATCTCTAGCTTCTTCAATGGCAGTCACTTTACTCTCCCAATTCTTGGATAAAGCATTCAGAATTTTCCTGTTTTTCTCACCTAGAGAATATTTCTTTTCCAGCACTTCTAAATCCTTAAGGAAATCATTGAATCTACAATACATCTTATCAATGTTTTCATGAGATTCCATCTTAAAAGATTCATACTTAGTGACCAGAATAGACCTCTTTTGTTCTCTCACATTCTCACTCCCTTCATGAATTTTTCTAAATTTATTCCAAATCTCTTTTGTAGATCTACAGTTTTTGACTCTAATAGACTCATTTGAATTTAGAGTACTATATAACACATTCATAGCCTTGGCATTCAAAGTGAGGTGGGTTCTATCATCACCAGTCAACTCATTTCTAGTTTTTGATTTTGGTTTATGAGTGACTTCATCAACAATAGAGGTATCATATAAACTTTCATTGACGATAAACCACAACTCGATATCAATAGATTGTAAGAAAATAATCATCCTTTCCTTCTAACTCACATAATTTGATCCATTGAACATTGGGGGTCTAGTGACGGATTGTCCTTCAAAAAACATGGCATTGTTGGTTGTCATTTTTACTCCAAAACCGATTGAGGTTAATCTCTAGGAGACCAAACTTTGATACCAATTGTAAGGATCGAAAACAACCTAAGACGGGGGTGAATTAGGTAGTTTAAAAACTGGCCAAGTTGTGATTTACTTTTTGAGTACTTGCCCTCTTATTCTAAAAGACCACACAATGGAGCAATTGATGAGAAATCACAAGTGCTTGTGAGTAGAAGAGATGAGCAATTTATATATCAAGACAGTAAGTAAAAGAGATAGAGTATCAAACCAAATACCAAACTCCTCTTGAGTTTGAATATCACTTTATAGAGCAAGTTTTTTCAAGTTGATCAACTTACAACCAATCTTTTATGTATAAAGGATGGATCACTTCCTCCTTACCCTAAACCACACTTGGTCAAGCAAGGAAGTTTTACTATCACTCGGATAACCCTCATAAAGCTACACTATTGAAATAATTGAATCACACTAGAAAAACTTATCGAAAATTACACAACTAAGAGTACAAATCTTCTTTGAAGAGTATTTTCACACTAAAATCACTCTAGATCTCATGTAGTTTCAATGTGCAAAGTTACTTTGAAGTGGTTGACTTTGTTCTATTTATATGGGACCATAAACTTTCTCAATTAATGATTCCAACAGATAGAAGGCAGCTGAAGAGTCAACTAGCCGTTGGTAGTGTCGGACGCCCGGTAGACCAACTTCTTGCGTCCGAACGTAGGGAGTGAGTTCAAGAAATTATCTTGAATTATTTCGGATGTCCGATACCTTCAATGTATGCGTCCAAAGGTAAGAGGTGAAACTGAGAATTCTTCTTCAAATTTTTTTGCACGTCCGGTGCCTCCAAGGCTTTGCGTCCGAAGTGTTGCAATGCTTGTCGGACGTTCGGTGCTCTGATGATGTATGTCCGATCGAGGTCAGTGAACTTAGAGGGAGTGACTCAATATCTTTGGACGTCTGAGGGTGAAGTTCTTCATGCGTCCGAAGTTGTACAAAGGTTGTCAGATGTCCGATCCAGTGTTCTTGTGCGTCCGACAGCGGCTTTAGCATCCTTTATGTTTAATCTTTGAACCAGTTTGCTCCATTTCTGAAAGGGTCTATTGAGAGAACAATAGTAACATCCATTTGTTTTGTAATCATCAAAAGTTACGGACTGAGATAAACAATGATTTTTCAAAGAAGGTTGCCAAAACTGAATTTTTTCTTGTAAAGTGACAACACTCCAAAGTCACTTGGAAACATTTTCTAGGTTTCAAGTCTAAATTTCTTGGTTATTTACACCTCAATACGTACTTGAAAAATGGATTTCACCCTCTATTCTTAAGCCCTTGGTTTCTATGAAATTGAACCATAAAATGGAACGCTTTAGTTAGAGTAACTCTTGAGGAATTTCTCTAGTTTTATATTCGAAATTTGGAACTTTTAACATCAACATTTACTATGAAAATGAGTAGCATTTTGATGAATTTTGATTCATAAGGTTAGAAAACATGAACGCTCCTTTATATTCTAAAACTTTGGCTAAGGATTAGAAGTTTTGAGACATGAAAACCTTCTTTCCTTTCTTCAATTTTCGTGCCAAAAATTAAATATGGTACTTTTTTTTTGGAACCGAGATTTGTTGCCACGATTTGACTCGAAAATGACTTTTGAGTTCTCCTTGAGTATTATTTCAATGATTAAGAGAGAAAGTCTCTTTTACTTCGATTTGAACATGTGGCTTTCAAGTGTGGGTAACAAGAGGATATTTTTCGTATTAGCTTTGGTCGAGTACCTAGGTAATCGTGATTGTACATGTCTCAAGTGGTCACGTTGATGCCGAGGAGCTTGTCTGACCTCTTGCTTTTGTTCTTACTTTGCCCTTGATTTTTGGTGAGTGTCAAGCGCATGCTTCATGTTACTATGATTGAAATGATAATTGTATAAGTGTTATATGATTCGTGAATTTACCGAGTCAAGGGTGGACTTTACCACCCTCGTCCTCTCTCTCTCTTGATATATTGATACTTGTTACATGAATGTTTGTGACTTGCACTTGTACTCGAACATGCTTGTGATTCGTGAGCATTGAGCAGCAGCATGTTCCACACCCTATTTGGGTGAGAGGTGCCTCTCATCCTGTAAGGATCGAAAACAACCTAAGAGGGGGGTGAATTAGGTGATTTAAAAAATTTGCCAAGATATGAGTCACCTTTTTCAGTACTTGTTCTCTTTTTCTAAACGACCACACAATTGAGCAATAGAAGAGAAAGCACAAGTGCTTGTGAGTAGAAGAGATGAACAATTTATATAACCAAACAGTAAGTAAAAGGGGATAGAATACCAAACCAAATGTCAAACTCCTCTTGAGTTTGGATATCACTTTATAGAGTAAGATTCTTCAAATTGATCAACTTATAACCAATCTTTTGTATACAAGGAAAGGATCACTTCCTCCTTGCCCCAAGCCACACTTGGTCAACCAATGAAGTTTTACAATCACTCTGATAACCCTCACAAAGTTACACTATTGAAGTAGTTGACTCACACTAGAAAAACTTATTGAAAGTTACACAACTAAGAGTACAAATCTTCTTTTTGAAAAGTATTCTCACACTTGAATCACCCTTGATTGATGCAGTCTCAATGTGCAAAGTCCCTTTGCAGTGGTTGATTTTGTTCTATTTATATTGGATCAAAAAGTTCCTCAATTAATGCTTCCAACGGATAGAAGGCAGCTGAAGAGTCAACTAGCCGTTGGTAGTGTCGGACGTCCGGTAGATCAACTTCTTGCGTTCAAACGTAGGCAGTGAGTTCAAGAAATCCTCTTGAATTATATCGGACATCCAGTACCTTCAATGTATGTGTCCAAAGATAGGAGGTGAAACTGGGAGTTCTTCTTTAATTCTTTTCGGATGCCCAGTCCATCCAAGGCTTTGTGTCCGAAGTGTCGCAACTCTTGTCAGACGTCCGGTGCTTTAAGGATGTGCGTCCGATCGAGGTTAGTGAGTTTAGAGAAAATAACTTAATATCTTCGGACGTCCGAGGGTGAGGTTCTTCATTTGTCCGAAGTTGTGTAAAGGTTGTCAGACGTCCGATCCAGTCTTCTTGCGAGTCCGACAGCAGTTTCAGCATCCTTTGTGCTTTAATCTTTGAACCTGTTTTGCTCTATTTCTGAAAGAGTCTTTTTGAGAGAACATTAGTAATCATCCATTTGTTTTGTAATCATCAAAAGTTACGGACTGAGATAAACAATCTCCCTTTTTTTATGATGACAAAATAATGGATCAAGAAAAATAAAATCGGGACACAACTTCCCCTTACTTGATGCAATCATCTCACATAAGATTAATGGACACAAAGCCCTTTAGAATAATTTGGCACAACTCCCCCTTAATTGATGTAGTCCTCTCACATAAGATTAATGGACACAAAACCATTTAGAATAATTTGGGCACAACTCCCCCTTAGAATGACTCCCCCTTACTTATACATCCATTTCTCCCCCTTTTAATCATCATTTAAAACAACCAGGATCTGATCATCAATATTAAAATCCAGTATTCAATATTAGCATTTAAGACTATCAAGCCAAAAACACAGCATCAGCAATTTTTTTGGCAATTGTTAACAACAGAAATTAGCAATCACTCATCCAGTCGATACTATCAGCAATGCTATTAGCAGCAGCAATATTAGCAACAGTTAGCAATTATCAATAGCAGTCATTATCAAAATTTTAAGGTTAAACAGAGTTAAGCAACATTCATCCAAAACAGAGAGATAACACAAACGATACCAAAGTAGAATCCTTAATACAGAACGCAGACTGTTTATAATGCAAAATATGCCAAAAGCTTAGAAGTGCCTAAATGAAGTGCATTTGCCTAGAGGTGCCTAAAAGGTGATATTGGAGGATCCAGGCCTTCTTCTTGTTAGGTAAAACTGAGCAGGATCTTCTTCCTCTTCAGTGTCCTTGTCATCATAATCATCATCATCATACTCTTCAGTCTCTGCTTCAGTTGCTGGAGCCTTTTCTTTATTCTGTGATTGAGAATTGGAGGCACGGTACTCTGGGATAATTTCAGTAGTGGGCTCAATTCTGGGCTCCTTTTGGTGTGCATTTTCATTTTCTTGAGGAATTGGAGGCACAAGCAGATTCCTTTTAGCAATGAAGGTGGCTTGTTGATCGGATACCATGGTCATCATCAGACCATTTTCAAGAAGTAGGATGTATTGTTTGAGGTTCTCAAGCAGAGAGATGACTTCAAGGTTGGATGAAGAAGAATTGGTGGCTGACTTTCTAGGATGGATGGTGAAGGGTGACACATACATAAACTGATCACGAGGGGTCTTAGGGGTAACAGGAGTTTCATGAAGGTTCTTTCTTCTAAACTCTAAAACAGTTTCCTTGCAACACCAATGCTCCTCAAAAAATTTTAGATTTTTCCTTTAAAAATAAGGCTTGGAGAAAACAATTGATGCACCCTGTTTTGGAGATTTTCCAGTAAAGGGGATTTGAAAGTGAGCAAAAATAGGAGTCAGAAATTTTTCATAGGAAAGTTTCCTACGACTATCAGTGCTTATTTTGAGCAAAAACATGCACATGACAAAGCCAAAATCAATTTTGATTTTTTCAAGAAAGCAGTAGAACAGATAAAGTTTCATTTTGTAGCCGTCGGTCCTGTGACCATCAGTGGGCACCAACAGATTTGAAATTATGAAAAAAATGATCAGATTTTTAGGACTGAGATCCTCCAATCTCGCCTCAGAAGGAGTATTAAAATGAGTTTGAAAATAGGTCATCAATTTTGCAACATGAAAGTGATGGTAGGCAGAAGGAAATTCTTCGTATGAAAAGAAGTTTGTAATTTTTTCTTTAAAATCATCTTCAATTTTGGTTTCCAAAACAGCGTTGACAATGTCAGGGTTCAGTTCTATGTTAATACAGTTGACATGTGAGATGAGATCAGTATGTGACTTGCCCTTCCTAAGGTTGGCAAAAAAATGATGAAGCATGTCAGGATAGTATGTGTTTGGAATAGTCAAAAGATGGGTCCATTTTTGGAATTCAAAAAGGTTGAGAACAGGTTCAAGGTCAAGCTTACGGAATTCGTAGGGGATAATGGTCCTCTGAGTGATGAAACCTTTCTATGAGATCCATTCGAACTTCTCCCAATCCTTGGATAAGGCGTTCAAAATTTTTTATTTTTCTCACCTAGAGAGTATTCCTTTTCTAGCACTTCTAAGTCCTTAATGGGGTCATTGAATCTGCAATACATCTTATCAACATTTTCATGAGGTTTCATCTTAAAGGATTCATACTTAGTGACCAAAATAGATTTCTTTTGTTCTCTCATATTCTCACTCTTCCTAGATTTCTCTAAGTTTATCCTAAATCTCTTTTGCCGATCTACAGCCTTTGACTCTAATAGAATCATTTGAATCTAGAGCACTATATAAAACATTCATGGCCATGGCATTGAAGGTGAGATGGGTTCTATCATCACCAGTCAGCTCACTCCTTATTTTTTTGTCTCGATCTATTGGTAACTTCATCAACAGTAGAGGCATCATATGAGCCTTCATTGACAATAAACCATAACTCGATGTCAATAGATTGTAAGAAAATAATCATCATTTCCTTCCAACGTACATAATTTGATCCATTGAATATTGAGGGTCTAGTGATGGATTATCCTTCAAAGAACATGGCATTGTTTGTGACGCCCCCACTTCTCCCTAAGGCGAACTAGAGGGTATCCGCGGGACGCCTGCCCAACTCTCGCCAGGACTCAAGCAATTTCCATTCAAGCTTAAAGCAAAACCATTCAACAACACTAGATAAGTAAGAAAGTGCGGAAAACTTCCAAACTTGACGATAAATATATAACGATTATGTAACCCTTACATTAAATTCCCAAAGTTACATCAATACACAAAATATACTACATCCGGGTACATCAGATATCCAAATCATACATTAGGTTTCCAAAGTACAACCAATAAGAGGTCTAGCCCAAAATATATTAGAAACCCTAAGCCAGAAGTGTATCAAAAGGTTCATCCAAGTCTCATTCCATGCCCAATCCTGTTAAGGAAAACAAATCTACAAGGTGAGCAAAACGCTCGTGAGGCCAAGGACACACATGCAAACACATAATTTAGGTAACAAGCTCAATTAACAGGTCAAATGATAAAGTACAAGTAATCGTCAATACCAATGAAATGTAAACAGAAACAATTCAAGGATATGGTAGCTCTCAGGAGCTAAGTTCCACTTGCATTGCCAGGGTCATTCGTACACCTTCCCGCGATGACTCTCCGTCAACCGGGTCGGTATTTCCAATCCGTAGATCTCCACTCACTTCCCTCCATCCATCCTTTCACCCTCTCGGATCCGTAACCAATAGGCATGTAAAGGCGACACTATACAAGTATGCCATGCAAGATCTCAAAAGATCAAGCTTCAGGTCCCAAGGTTTACCAAGTTTTCCCGACCAAGACCTTACGATTGGCTGTGAGATTACGAGGTTTAACCATTGGGTTTTGGGAGTCCCCACAGGTCAGGTTTTCATAAACTAATCAAGTTTTAGTCGATGAGATTTTCTCTGCATTCGACCTCAGGTCATGTACATGTAAAATCCAGTAATTTCATGTAATTCATGTAGCAAGTCATGTACTGATCCAAGTAAAGGAGATGAAGTGCGGTAAAGTACACACTTCCCTCAACAAGTATAGTTCATGTAACAACAAGTTCAAGTAGAGTTCATGTAGGCAACAGATCTCAAGTGAAGTACAAGTAAACATGCACTTGACACTTACCAAGTCAACCAAGGAGAAATATTACATGAAATTCAAGCGTCTACCGTAGGATCCTCTTGAAGGTCCTCGTGCAAGCCTGAGCAATTAATAGTGAACAATCACTTGTAAACCCCAATTATCAAGAAAGCTTGCACACTTGTGCAATCCTAGAAAATTTTACTAAAATGAGCCTAAATTACTAACGAATTAAGGCTCAAAAGTGGGGTTTTAAAGTACAAGAGAAATCAAGTTTTCATCTTTGAAATCAAGTATAAAACGTTCAGGTAATATCGAAGGAATAAGGAGAATTCGAAAAACTCCATTTCCTTAAGATTCGGAAATTTCAGTTTTGATACGAGAACTTTGAAAAATCGTATCTCACATTTTACAAGTCCAAAATTGGAAAACTTGGTACCGTTAGAAACCTCTTCCAAGGTACTAAAAGTTCCTAGAATACACTTTTCTAAGATTCCAAATGAAAAACATTCAAAAATAAGCTCAAAGTTGCTGTTTTGGTTCATAAGGCAGATTTAGGTTGATTTTTGGCCAACTTTGAAAATTCGGCAAAATTCACTTGATTGGAACTAGCTTATGAAATTTGGAACTCTTTTAGAGTCGTAATCCAAGTTTACAACAAAATAAGCAAAATGAGAAACGGAGTTTTGAGTACTAAGATATGGCAACTCAAAGTTACCAAAATTCCCTTGTGAAACATGGGTTTTCCAAACTCGAGTCATGAAATCTGGTAATTTATTTGAGCCATGAAACGGGCTCAAATAACACCATAATTAGCAGTATAATACTACCATATAAGGGTTGTCCCTATACCAAATTTCATGGAGAAATAACTTCGGAAAGGTAGTCAACCAAACAACCAAAGTTTCGGAAAATCCTAAGGCAAAACTGTCTTGAGCTTTTTGTTTTCCATTCCAAACATTTGGCCAAGGAAAATCCTTCAAATATGGTTCATTTGTTTAGGAAAAGTCTAAGGAACATTCATGGTACATTTGGTAAGTGTTTTAACTCCAAGAAACTCAATTGGCAAGTCCACACCAAGTCTAGCATCAATTCTGCCCAAAATTTAGGGTTTTCAAGAACAGGGCAGGTTTCGTATTTTGATCACAAATCACTCAATTCAACTCAGAATTGAGCATGGTTGGCGGCGTTGGAAAATAAATTCATAAAACTATAATTTCACAGAAGAAATCATTATGAAATTGAGCACACAACTAGCTCAAATTTGAGCCTCAAGTTGTAGCTTCTGAAGTTCGTTCCAAGAAAATAGAGAAACAGGACAGTCATCTTTAAACGCTTGGTACGGGGCACTCGGATGGAATTGGGGATTGAATTTTATACCAAATGAAATCTGGAAATGTCTAGTTTCTAGTGCCATAAACGACACTCAATTCTGACATCGGAGCGATGAATTATAGCCGAAACAAGATGGTTGTCTGGTAGTGACGGGAATCATTTTCCAGTTTTGGTAGATTTTCTAAATCTCAACATGCACTTACCCAAATCACGTAAAATTTTGAGGAAACTTTAAACACAACCTATATTTCACATTTGCATCAGAAACAAGTCAATTGGACTTTAAGAAAGTACACTAAAATGCACGAAAATGGCAGGGCAGAATCGGCACCTTCACATGCAACCCCTCATTCGACTTCCTTTTCATTTTTGTCACTTAACTCTACTAAATTAGCACTTAATCAACACAATTAGCATCCAATCCTATCAAATCAGATGATCCAAGTCATTGTGGGATTTCATAGAGCCCACTCACCAATTTTCCAACAATTTAAAGCTGCCCATGAGAATCCAAGAGCTCATGAGTGTAATCTATCTTCCATAAATCAAGAATTAAGTGGTTGATCATTACTTACTTTCTTAGAGAGCCAAGATAGAAATTTTTGGTCACTTTGAACTGAAGAAAAACTGTGAGAGTCAGCTCCTTTCCTAGCTTATCTTGATCACCAAGTGATTTGAGGGTTGTGTGTAAAATTTGGAGGTAATTTAAGCAAGGAATTGAGGAGAGAGAGTGGAGGAATTTTCTGGTCTTGTTCTTCCTTTGTTGCTCGGCTGTTTGAGAGTATGAGAGGAAGGAAATGCTGATGGTATGAGCTTCTAAGGTAAGCTTAAAATGTGTGGCTCAATTGTACTCAAAACTGTCCACTAAAATAATGCACGTGTGCGTGCGTTTCGTGCTCGATTCCTCGCGAGTTTATTGCACTAGTGCACTAAACCTCTAATGCACTTACATTCATATTATTATTATTCACTCTTAATTGTCCCAAAATAATGGTCTAAGGCTCCTCAATTACTCGTGCGCGTAAAAATGCGTATTCACTATTTTTACTTAATGAGCCTTCAGAAATTAAATTTTGACGCGAGTCACTTTAAAAATATAACTAAGCTATGGATCCATATAATTAGGTCTAAAGAGCTTAGAAAATAATATTCAGAATAAATGAGCAATTAAATATTCAAATAAACTCGAAATAGGATTTAAACTAATAAATTTTGCGAGTCCTCACAGGAGTCTAGTATTAATTCCTCAATTAACCTTTTTTAATCTACTATTGATCATTCTTAATTCTCTAATATTAATACACTCCCAATTCAAGTATAGCCTTAAAAAACGTGTACTCGTTATTCCCAACTAAACGAATTTTTGAAAAGAGAATTTTCCAACAAAACGTTTTAAAATATAAAAGAGGCGTTGTTCCATATAACTGGGTTTTTTTTAAAGGGTCGAAATAAATAATTCAGAGAAAATGAGTAAATAAATATTGAAGTAAACTTGTAATATTCGATAAATAAGAAAATTTTCGGGTCCTCACATCCCCCCTCCTTAAAAGGAATTTCATCCTCGAAATTCACACCTAAGACAATATCATTCTCGTAATGGTTAAATCTATTAGATCAATCACTAACTTACATTTTCCAACCCTTGCTACACAATTTCTATTCATTCAACTAGCAATCAAACCTTGATTTTTCCTCATTCGATATTTTAATTTCCAAGTCATAGGGCAACATAATCGGCCTTATGTCTACCTCGCATAGGTAACGTCTTCACTCTTAATGCTACTATTACCACCACTAATTCCAAATCATGAGTTGGCTACTTCCTCTCGTGATATATTAACTTTCTAGAGACATACACAATCCCTTCATCCTGTATCGTTAGTATACATTATAATCTACCCTTTAAAGCATCTGGATAAATCACAACTCTACCTCCTCCGCTCGGTAGGGCTAACACAAGTGCATCAGTTTAACACCTTTCACTTTTAAAATTCTTCCTCACATTTAAAATCCCAAATAACTTGCCAAGTCTTGCACTCTTAGAAAATTCCTTGATCAGACCAAAGGAAAGGTTCAACTACCTCCAAGAACTCCAAATTTCGGTAGGATTTTCTAGTCGTTTCCTCTTAAACAACTTCCACTGTAGTTGAGTCAACAACGATTCCTTCCTTAGATATTGTATAACCTAGAAAGGCTATTTCCTTCCAGTCGAACTCACATTTGTCGAACTTAACGAAAGTTAGTGCATTCTTGAGGTTTGTAAAACATCACCAAGTATCTTTCATGATCTCCTCAAATCTTAGAGTATACTAATATATTATCAATAAATGCCACCACAAATTAATCCAATTACGATTTAAAACCCCGATGCATTCAGGTCATAATTGCTACTAGTTCATTGGTCAACCCAACGGCGTAATTGAAAGTTCAAAGTGTCCCTATCTTGAATTGGAAGTGATTTTAAACACATCAGCTTCTAGGATTCTCAACTGGTAATAGCTCTACTTTAAATTCAACTTGAATAATGTCACGGCTCCTTGCCAATGGTCAAAATCCCCGGCTATGTGAGACAATGGAGCATTTGTTCTTAATGGTCACATCGTTCAAATCTCGATAATCTATATATATATATGTACCCTCAAGCTTCCATTCCAAATGTGATATCCGATCCCTCAAATCTTATGCTCATCAAATCTACCAAAGATTTTCTTTCACTAACCTAAGTCTCATAATATTAATATATCAAATGGGTAACCAAACATTGGATCCCAACTTCAACACCAAGCTCTCGATTTGGTCATGATCCCTGGTCGCCTCCAAGACCTCAGGGTGGTCTATATTCTCAAGCACAATCTCAACTACATCTAACACCGTTCGTGTCTTATTATAAATCTAAGAGTGTGGGGCAAGATTTGAACATACATGTAAGGCATAAAACCAATCAAAAGCAGAGTAAAGTTTCATATGTCATAAGAATCATAATAGGTACATCAAGTTGGAATAGATTTATCAAATCATTTTAAAAGGAAAAGGGAAACAACAAGATCGTAATAAACGTGCCAAATTGCCAAGATACAAAACGACAAAAGACTTTTCCCCTTTTCACAAGATTAAATTTCCAAAAGTGCTAGTCTAGTTTAGGGTAAACTACAACCCCTATCCCTCGAGTGTAGTCAAAACATCCTCACTCGTAAAACTTCCACTACTAGAACCCCCTGCATAACCATCAATACTAATTATTTTCATCTGGCATTCGATTGCTTTTGGGCGAACCTAATTGGTTGCTGAGTATTTCTTCCTTTTGTTAGGGGCACTGGGGCAACTTGAAATCTGATGTTCGGTGCTACCACAATACAAGCACTTTCCCGATTTCTTCCAACATTCATTCTCCATGTGGTTGGGCTTACCACAGTAACCACAAGGCACACGAGAAGTCATGGCCTGACCAGCTTGAGAAGTTTCTTTGTATTTTATTTCCAGTTCTACGTTCTTATATAGCAACTCAATTTCCTCAGCATATTCTTGTTTCCACCGCCCTTCCCAGTAGTCAGCCAACTTCTTTTGAAACTCTACCTCCTTTTGAAGGAGGTCCACTTCCTTACGCATTTCTTCCAAATTTGTCATCTTACCGGTTGGTTCAAATCAAATGCAAGCCTGCCAGGCATATCAAAGGATCAAATAAGTAGCTATTCATAATGGAAGTCCAAGTTATAATACTCTTTCATTCTTTTGCTTATAGGTTACCCCGGAATACAAACCTTAACCGTTCTCTGCTTAACACGGGTGAGCTCTCAAGTCTCCATGAGATTACTATCAATAATTACAAACTGAACAAGGTAAGGGGACCTTATTCGTTAATATAAAGATTCCATGTCCTAGTTCACTCTTCAATTCTTATCTACAAAATCATTCAAGAAGAAATCATAACCTCTTGTTCTCACTAGTGCCTTATTGTATCTTCTCAAATCAATCTCACTATTTTAAGGTTAGATTTTTCATGTGCTTAGATGGACGAACTTCAAGAATTGCTCAACTCCTTACACCTTTCTTGGTTCTTAGGTTGGTTGATTGGTTTAGGGCTTTAGTGCTCCACTAATCGTACTAGGGCATCAATCGTCTGGTTAATAGCAATAACTACGCGATTATTTTCATTCATTTCTAGGGTTTTGATTCAGTCTAGCTGTCATTCTATAATCATCCCCTTGTGCTTAGGGTTGCTTAACCCCTCGTCCTCGATCCCTTTCACTCTTTTGGTTACCCATAAGTTTAACATGTTTAAAAGCATGACATAAAGTGAGTGCACATAAAACGGAGTTTGAAAAGTGATACATTTATCACACCAAACAAATACAAGAACAAAAGGGAAGACACCAAAATAATCGCAAATGGGTACAACCCAATCATGGATTTGAAATCATGAAGCAGTAAAGTCAAGCATGCCATGAATAACGTTTAATTGCCTCAAAAGATAGGAAACATAGTGAAACAAGATACAAAATGCAATGGTCTTTAAGCGAGCGCCACCCCGTCTATCTTTGGCAAAAACTTTTAAAATAATTTAAATCAGTAGCTTAGTGATTGGCGGAATCAAAAATCTTAATTACCCCCGTAGGATCATTTTCATTTCCAGCACTAGGAGTTTTAAATCTTATGTCCCTTATCGAATATCTTGTCATTCTCCACTTGTTCAACCAAGTTAACATACCCAGCCATCGACTTATCCATTCTATCTTTAATTTCAGACACTACCCCAACAAGTCGATTCTTAGCTTTTTAAAGCTTCTCACAAGGAGTTTTTGTCTTCCTCGCTCCTTAAGGATCTCAATCTCCACTTCAGAAATTTCTAGTAGTCTAGGCATCTGCAATTGTCCTCAGATCTCGATTATCCCCTCGAATCACCCTATTTTCCTCAGATAGCCACTTCCGATGATCGGCCACTATAAACACTCCATTACTTGGGCATGAGTAAGTACTTTGGAAATCACATAAAGTACTAGTTCGGCGAGTTGGGTTACACCTCCAACGAGCCCTCCCCTAGGCCCTTCATGGCCATGGTCACCATAATGCGTCCCCAAGACGGTGCAATGCCACCATTACCTTCCGTAACTTACAATTAAGATTAAAAGCTTAAATGAGACCAAATATACTAAATAGACTGGATTTGATCATCTCATATTATCTCCCATGTATCACATAAGATCAAGACTCCTTATCATCCACCAATTCAAACCTAAGTTCTAGTTTTCATTCCCACAAGCAGTCACTTAACTCTCCACCCAGTTCCACAGTCCGACATCCTAAACTTCAAGCCTAGGATACACTACAAAGATCTGAGCCTAAGCTCTGATACCAACTGTGATACCCCCACTTCTTCCTAAGGCGAACTAGAGGGTATCCGTGGGACGCCTGCCCAACTCTCGTCAGGACTCAAGTAGTTTCCATTCAAGCTTAAAGCAAAACCATTCAACAACACTAGATAAGTAAGAAAGTGCGGAAAACTTCCAAACTTGACAATATATATATATAACAATTATGTAACCCTTACATTAAATTTTCAAAGTTACTTCAATACCCAAAATATACTACATCCGGGTACATCAGATATCCAAATCATACATTAGGTTTCCAAAGTACAACCAATAAGAGGTCTAGCCCAAAATATAATAGAAATCCTAAGCCAGAAGTGTATCAAAAGGTTCCTCCAAGTCTCATTCCATGCCCAATCCTGTTAAGGAAAACAAATCTACAGGTTGAGCAAAACGCTCGTGAGGCCAAGGACACACATGCAAACACATAATCCAGGTAACAAGCTCAATTAACAGGTCAAATGATTAAGTACAAGTAATTGCCAATTCCAATGAAATGTAAACAGAAACAATTCAAAGATATGGTAGCTCTCAGGAGTTAAGTTCCACTTGCATTGGCAGGGTCATTCGTATACCTTTCCGCGATGACTCTCCGTCAACCGAGTCGGTATTTCCAATCCGTAGATCTCTACTCACTTCCCTCCATCCATCCTTTCACCCTCTCGGATCCGTAACTAACAGGCATGTAAAGGCGATACTATACAAATATGCCATGTAAGATCTCAAAAGATCAAGTTTCAGGTCCCAAGGTTTACCAAGTTTTCCCGACCAAGACCTCACGATTGGCTGCTAGATTACGAGGTTTAACCATTGGGTTTTGAGCGTCCCCACAGGTCAGGTTTTCATAAACAAATCAAGTTTTAGTCGATGAGATTTTCTCTGCATTCGATCTCAGGTCATGTACGTGTAAAATTCAGTAATTTCATGTAATTCATGTAGCAAGTCATGTACTGATCCAAGTAAAGGAGATGAAATGCGGTAAAGTACACACTTCCCTCAACAAGTATAGTTCATGTAACAACAAGTTCAAGTAGAGTTCATGTTGTAAGGCCCAAAGACAACCTAAGAGGGGGGGTGAATTAGGTTGATTAAAAAACCTTAATTGAGTTTATGCACTTTTTTCTTTAATAAAAATTTACCGTCTTTTCTAGTAGTGATCAACCAAGTAAATTTGAAGAAGAGAATAATGTTGATCAGAAATAAGAGAGTATATAAGCAATGAGAATTTTATTAAACAAAAAGAATAAGATAGAGTATCAAACCGATTATCTACCAAGTTTTCCTCAAACTTGAAGACCAATCACAAAGATGAGCACCTTCTCTTTGAAGAACAAAATCAACTCAATGTACAATGGAGGGATCACTTCCTCCTTGCCCCAAGCCTCACTTAGTCAAGTTAGGAAGTTTTACTATCACTCATATAACCCTCAACAAAGTTACACTATTGAAAATTTCAAACACAAGAGAAGTGCTTACAAGAAATTCACACCACTTGGAGAACAAATCTTGTTTGGGAGACTATTTTCTAACTAAAATATCTCTTGAGATCTTGTAAACAAAGTGTGCAAAAGTCCCTCACTGGTTCAGAAACGTTTGTATTTAAAGGGGACCAAAAATTGGCTTCAATAATGCTTCCAACGGATAGTAGGCAGATGAAAAGTCAGCTAGCCGTTGGGCCCGTCAGACGTCCGACAGATTAATCATCGTCCGATCCCATCGTCCGAAAATCAGCCAAGTTGTCGTTCGGACGTCCTATGGGATATTATCGTCCGACAGCATCAGCGTCCGATCGTCGACAGAGAGTCATCAACACTTTGTGGATTTTTTAGGACGTCCGATGAGATCGATGTGCGTCCGAAACATGCGTCCGATCCTTTTGGACGTCCGATGCTTCCTTACAAGCGTCCGACAGAGTTCCCTTCTTGATGTTCTTCATCCTTTCGGACGTCCGACAGATTCCTTTTGGACGTCCGGTATGAGTACCCTGTTTTTACTTCTTCTTTTGGTTGATTTTCTATCCTTGATTTCTTTATACCTGATTCTCTAAAAAGCAAAACTTTTATGTTTGGAGAGAATTAGATAAACATTTCAAAGTGCTTTTGTGATCATCAAAATCAAGAATAACATTCTCCCCCTTTTTTATGATGACAAAACAAAAGTTTGAAATGAAATTTGATGACTTCAAATAGGCTCCCCCTTTGTCACTCAATTGAAGAACAACAACAACAACAACAACAAAAAATGCTCCCCCTCAATCATAGAACTCCCCCTCACTTGGCTACTTATTATTCATATTATCCGTATTCATATCTACACCATCTCTCCCCCTTTTTGTCATCACAAAATTTAAAATGTAATATATCCAACCATTCAGAGCAAAATGATCTTACACAGTTATTCACAGCCATTCACAAACAAAATGTAAAGATTCAACCATTCACAAACATTACAAACATATGTCCAGTTTTGGACATTACAAAATACCAAATGACACCAAGCACCAGAATTCAAAAGAGTTCGAGGCAACTATCTAACATTCAGCAAATAAAAACAGTCAAACATAATGCAAATGATCCTAATAGGACCAGTGATCCTAGATGATAAGCTAAGAGGATCCAGGCGTCCTTCAAGTAAGCTGATACTGAGAGAGATCCTCCTCCTCAATGTCTTCATCATCTTCAGCAACTTCATCAACTGGTTTCTTGCCTTTATCAGATGTGAAAGGATCATGTGGTCCCACTGGAGTAGAGGTGAGGTCGATAGGAGCAGGACTCATTGAGCGAACAGGGGCTGATGAACTTGGATCATTGGAGCGTGGCTCCTTGCCAGGAGGGACTTCCTCAACCACAGGTGGGGGAAAAAGAAGACTCTTTTTATCTAAGAAGTCAGCCTGCTGCTGGGATGACATGGTGAGCATGAGACCATGTTCAAGAAGCAGAACATGTTGCTTAAGGTCTCAAAGGAGCTCAACCACCTCAGAATTTGAAGAAGAAGATGCCTTAGTGGCAGTCTTCCTAGGATGAATAGAGGTTGGTGCAACAGAGGATGGAGTGTGAAGTGGATCATGTGCAGCATTAGATCTAGGTTCACTAGAAGTGGCCCCCTTATACGCCCACAAATTATCCCAAAAGACAAGATTTTTACGCTCAAAATAAGCCTTAGTGAAGGCAGAGGAAAATGTAACTTTGGGACAAACACCAAGGATAGGTACTTTGTAAAATTCAAAAACCTTTTGAAGGAATTTTCCATAGGATAGTTTTCTACGAGAATCAGTAGTATAGCGAAGTAAAAACTTGCACATGACAAAGCCAAAGTCAATGCGAATTTTTTCTCGAAAATAATAAAACAGATACAGCTCCATTTTATTTGCATCTGTTCTATGACCGTCAGTAGGCACAAGCAGATTTGAAATGATTGAGAAAGCAATAAGATTCACAGGAGCAAGGTCATTTAATTTCGCATCAGCAGGGGCAGAAAATTTGTTTCGAAAATAGGTTAGCATTTTAGCATTATCAAAGTGATTATCAGCAGTAGGATGCTCTTCATAAGAGAAGAAATTGGCCATTTTACTTTTGCATCCACGTTCAATAGTAGTGTAAGTCCCACAGACAACCAAGAGGGGGGGTGAATTGGTTGATTAAAATCTTAACCAAGTTTATGCACTTTTTCTTTAATGAAAATTTACCTTCCTTTTTAGTAATGATCAACCAAGTAGATTAGAAGACAATAGCAATATTAATCAGAGAAGCAAGTATAGATAAGCAATGAAGATTTTATTAAACAGAAATATAAAATAGAGAAACAAACCAAGTGTCTACCAAGCTTTACCCAAACTTGAAGACCAAACACTAGGAAGAGCAACTTCTCTTTGATGAACGAAGATCAACTAGATGTACAATGGAGGGAGCTCTTCCTCCTTGCCCTAAGCCTCACTTAGTCAAGCTAGGAAGTTTTACAATCACTCAGAAAACCCTCAACAAAGCTACACTAAAGATCCTTTCAACCACAAAAGAAATGCTCAACAGAAATTCACACCACTTTAATACAAATCTGCTTTGGAGACTATTTTCTAGCTAAAATATCTCTTGAGAACTTGTAAACAAAGTGAGCAAAAGTCCCTACTTCGTTCAGACCAGTTTGATTTTAAAGGGATCCAGAAATGGGCTTCATCAATGCTTCCAACGGATAGAAGGCAGCTGAAGAGTCAACTAGCCGTTGGGGCTGTCGGACGTCCGACGATCGAATCATCGTCCGAACCAATCGTCCGATGATAGCCAAGTTGAGGTTCGGACGTCCGATAAGTTCTTTGTCGTCCGACAGCACAGCGTCCGACCTTGGGCCGAGAGCTAGCAAGTTATCTTGGAATTTTTCGGACGTCCGATGCGGTTGATTAGCGTCCGATGGCAAGCGTCCGATCCTTCCGGACGTCCGATGCTTCCATGTGAGCGTCCGACGGTGCTTCCTTCCTGATGTTCTTTATCTTTTCGGACGTCCGACAGTTTCCTTTCGGCCGTCCGACCTGATTGTCCTGTTTTTGCTTCTCATTTTGGTTGTTTTACATTTCATGACATATTTGAACCTGATTCTTGGATAGACAAAAAACACTTGTATTTGAGGAAGGTTAGACAAATATTGCAAAGTACCAAGAATGACAAACTAGACATACTTAAAAGACAATATCTTTGATCGAAAACAAAACAATGACTAAATTCATTCATATTATTCCAATCTTGTTTGCCACATCCAAAGCAACGTAGTCAGGAGATAAACGAACATATGCTTTCTTTGTTCCAACAGACCTGATCAAAGTGTTCACTTTCTTGGTCTGTATAAACAAACTTTTGTGATCATCAAAACCAAGAATAACATTCTCCCCCTTTTTGATGATGACAAAACAAAAGTTTGAAATGAAATTGATGATTGAAATGAAAACTCCCCCTGTCTTAGTGAATCCAAAAATTTAAAAATTTTGAAAAACCTCCCCCTCACTTGGCTGCCCATCCGAGTTAAACAATTAAACATTAAACAATTAAGCATATCAGACAATCCAAATTTAAACAATCAATCCAACATATCCTAACATCACTAATCATCAATCACCAATCATCACTCAATCCAATCATTCATCAATCACCAATCATCACTCAATCCAATCATTATACCATCTCCCCCTTTTTGTCATCACAAAAGGGCAACCAATCACATCAACATCAACATCCCTTTTTGTCATCCACACAGTCACAAATTTACACAAGTTCACAAATCAACATCCTGGCGACACCATCCAACACATCCATCAAAACAGTACTTAAAATAAACAATCATATTCAATAGACAATCATACAATCCACAAATTCATTACATTCACACAAGCAGAATAGACAATCATTCATCAAAATATTTAGACATTCATCAAAACAGTACTTAAACATCCACCAGATCATACCAAAAGAAACTTAAAATATCCATTACAATACATATTCATTGTTGAATACCACAAACACAAAAAAGAGACAAACAGAATGCAAATGTCCTAAATGATGAACTAAGTGGATCCAGGAGTCCTCCGAGAGAGCTGATATTGAGAGAGGTCTTCCTCATCAGTTTCTTCATCATCTTCAATAGCTTCTTCAATTGGTGCCTTGCCTTTGTCTGATGTGGAAGGGCCATGAGGAGTCACAGGAGTTGATGGATTCGGATCTGGAACTGATGAACCTGGATCAGTGTTTCGAGGTTCTTTGTCATGTGAGACTTCCTCAACCACAGGTGGAGGAAAAAGAAGGTTCTTTTTATCAAGAAAGGCAGCTTGTTGCTCAGAAGACATGGTGAGCATTAGGCCATGTTCTAGAAGAAGAACATGCTGTTTGAGTTCATGAAGAAGCTCAATTACCTCATTACTGGAAGAGGAAGATGCTTTAGTGGTAGACTTCCTAGGGTGAATGGGAGTGAGTGAAATGGGTGAAGAATCATGTACAGTCTTAGATCTTTGTTCACTAGATGATGCCCCCTTATATGCCCACAGATTATCTTTAAAAATAAGATTTTTCCTTTCAAAATATGCTCTGGTAAAAGCATAAGAAGATGCTTCTTTGGGACAAACACCTAGAATTGGAACTTTGTAAAATTCAAAAATCTTTTGAAGAAACTTCCCATAGGATAGTTTTCTTCGAGAGTCAGTAGCATAGCGAAGTAAAAACTTGCACATGACAAAGCCAAAATCAATCCGAATTTTTTCTCGAAAACAGTAAAAAAGATACAGCTCCATTTTGTTTGCATCAGTTCTATGGCCATCAGTGGGCACAAGCAAGTTTGAAATGATAGAAAAGGCAATCAAATTCACAGGAGCCAAATCATTCAACTTAGCATCAGCAGGTGAAGAAAAACTTCTTTTGAAATAAGTTAACATTTTTGTCCCATCAAAATGATTTGCAGCAGTAGGAAGCTCTTCATAAGAAAAGAAATTAGCAACCTTATCTTTGCACGAACGTTCAATGGTAGTCTTTAAAATGGAATTCACAGTATCAGAATCAAAGATTAGGTCTACCCCATTTACCCTAGACATGATCTCAGTTTGGTCAGTTCCTTTCCTAAGGTTAGCAAAAAATTGATGCAGCATATCAGGATAGTAGACATTGGGCATGGAAATGAGATGCGACCATTTCTGGAAATCAAATAGACTTAGAATGGATTCTAAACCTATGGAACGAAATTCAGAGGGGTTTACAGTTCTTTGAGGGATGACACCCTTCTGAGATATCCAGGCGTATTTGTCTTTCGCAGCATCATCAAAGAATGGAGGGAGAGGGACTGATTTAGGAGGCGGTTGAGAAGAGGTCCCCTGTCCAGATTCTGGTTGAGAAGTGGGTTGTGGAGTAGGTCGTGACATTTGACCCTTGATAGCTCCCCTTTTGAAGCGTTTGGATGTCCGTTTGACAGTAGGAAGATTCTCATCCTCATCCCTGAGTGGATGCTTGCGTCCGGCAGTAACTTTTCCTCCCCTTAGATTCACCATTGTTCTAAATGTGTGGAATGGAGGATGCAAATGATGCACACAACAGTAGGGAAGTGAATCGCACAAAAATTTTGGGACAAAAACACCTTGAACGAGATTTGACAGAGCGGTTATGCAAGAGTAGGGTTGTGAGGAAAATTTGGGGATTTGCGAAGTGTTACTCAGTTTGGTGAAATGATGAGGAGAAATGAAACGCAAACGATGGGGAAATGTTTTGGTTGAGTCAATTTGGGAATGGTAGCTACAGAATGGTACGAATTTGAGAGTGAGAGAAGAGAGGGTTTTCGTCCGAGAGGAGATAGAATAGGAAGAGACTGAAGCAAATAAGGAAGAAAGTTATTTTAAAAAATGAGTCGTTGCACTGTCGGACGGCCGAACGAAGTTGTGCGTCCGACAGCTGCGTCTGAACAGGTGCAATCTGGAAAATGGTTGAAGAACATCATCGGACGTCCGTTCATCCTCTTTCGGACGTCCGAAGGCAATGAAAAATTTATGATGATTTTTCGAACATTCCTAATTTTGATCTTAGATGAATGAATTGATCTAATGGCAAAGCTTTTGTAAAAATATCAGCAAATTGATCTTTAGAACTAACATAATTTACACAAATTTCACCTTTTTGAACAAGATCACGAATAAAGTGGTGCTTTATTTCAATATGCTTTGTCCTAGAATGCTGAATAGGATTTGTGGTCAAATTTATAGCACTAGTATTATCACAGAATACAGGCATGCAGTCATACAACAATCCATAGTCATTCAGGGTATGCTTCATCCATAAAAGTTGAGCACAACATGCACTAGCGGCAATATATTCTGCTTCGGTTGTAGACAATGAGATTGCATTTTGTTTCTTGCTAAACCAAGAGACTAAAGAATTTCCAAGAAAGTGACAAGATCCACTAGTACTCTTTCTATCTACACGACACCCTCCAAAATCAGCATCCGAATAACCATATAGTGCAAACTCACTGGATTTAGCATACCAAAGACCATAGTCTAATGTACCTTTCAAATACCTAAAAATTCTTTTTACAGCATTCAAATGTGATTCTTTTGGACACGATTGAAATCTAGCACACAAGCAAACTGCAAACATAATATCAGGTCTACTTGCAGTTAAATAGAGTAAGCTTCCGATCATACCTCTATAATGCTTTTCATCCACATGATTACCTTCTTCATCTTTGTCAAGCTTTGTAGAAGTGCACATTGGAGTTCCAACTTGCTTTGAGTCCTCCATGCCAAACCTTTTCAGTAATTCCTTGGTATACTTTGCTTGATTGATAAAGATTCCCTCAAGAGTTTGATGTATTTGAAGTCCAAGGAAGAAATTTAATTCTCCCATCATACTCATTTCAAATTCATTTTGCATAGTGGTGGAAAACTCCTTACATAGATACTCATTAGTAGCACCAAAGATAATATCATCAACATATATTTGCACAATGAGAAGGTCATTCAACACATGCTTAGTAAAAAGTGTGGTGTCCACAATACCTCTTTTGAAACCTTTTTCAATCAAGAACCCACTTAATCTTTCATACCAAGCTCTTGGAGCCTTCTCGGATGGATCACCAATTATAAGCTCTTTTGGATGATTTTGGTTGAATTTCCAAGCCTTGGGAAGATCTTTGAGTGGATCATCATTTTTGTCTTCATCTTCCTCTTCTTGATCATTATGAACTTCATTTTCCATTTCAGTTGCTGCTGGTTCAGAACTTCCTTCATTTCCAATTGATAGCTTTTCCATTCCTTCTCGAACACCTACATCATCATCCTCACACAAACTTTTGGAATTATCATCATTGGCTTCATCAAATGTTATATGTATAGCTTCTTCAATCACAAGTGTCCTTCTATTAAAAACTCTATATCCTCTTTTATTCTCACAATACCCCAAAAATATTCCTTCATCAGATTTTTTGTCAAACTTACCAAGATGTTCCTTTAGATTCAAAATAAAACATTTACAACCAAATACTTTGAAATAACCAACCGTAGGTTTCTTATCAAAAATCAGCTCATAAGGAGTTTTCTTTAAAATAGGTCTCAAGAGTATTCTATTCATCACATAACATGCAGTGTTTACTGCTTCCGCCCAAAGATATTTAGGCAACCTACATTCATTCAACATAGTTCTAGCAGCCTCTTGGAGAGTCCTATTTTTCCTTTCTACAACACCATTTTGCTGTGGAGTCCTTGCAATAGAAAACTCATGTGTTATACCATTATGATCACAAAATTCTGGAAAACCACAATACTTGAATTCCGTCCCATTATCACTTCTAATCCTAACAATTTTTAACCCAAGCAGATTTTGCACTTTAGCAAACATTGAAGTAAAATTCTTGAAGGCATCATCTTTATGAGCAAGAAATATCACCCAAGTGTATCTGGAATAATCATCAACAATTACAAAACAATATTTTTTACCTCCCAAACTAGTGATTTGAGTGGGACCAAATAAATCAAGATGCAAGAGTTCCAAAGGTTTTGAAGTAGATACACACATTTTTGGTTTAAAAGAAATTTTAGTTTGCTTCCCAAATTGACATGCATCACATATTTTGTCCTTATCAAAACTAATTTTTGGCAAGCCTCTAACCAACTCCTTTTTCGAAATTTCTTTTAGTAAATCCATGTTAAAATGACAAAGTCTTCTATGCCACAACCAAGAATCTTCATTTGAAGCTTTAAGACATTTTAAGCTAGAAGAATCAACTTTATCAAGAATCACAATATATATGTCATTAAACCTCTTACCTTTGAACACAACATTATATTTGGAATCAAGTACAATGCATTCATGCTTTTTAAATAACACATACAAGTCTTTATCACACAGTTGACTAACACTAAGCAAGTTATAACATAAGTTATCAACCAAGAGCACATTATGAACAAAAGTTTCACCATCCTTACCAACATCACCTATTCCAATTGTCTTAGCTTTCACATCATCACCAAATGTTACCTTTCCACTTGATTTTGATTTCAGCTTTATGAACAAGGAAGGATCACCGGTCATGTGCCTTGAGCAGCCGCTATCAATAAACCATTTTGACTTGTTTGATCCTTTATCCTGAAAAGATAACGTGTTTGGTACCCCTTTTTAATTTTTGGGTCCATAATAGTTAGCATTGTATCTAACTAACCACATGCACTTCATCCCTTTGTTCAGATTTCTTTTCACATAGCAATTACTTTTCAAATGCCCTCTTTGACAATAAAAAACACACATAATGGAAGAGTCCTTAACATGTACTGGTTTGACATATCTTAATTCACCTCTTCTATATGTTGTGAAACCATGTGCAATTTTGTTGTGTGCAAATGTTCTTTGAAAAGTAGTAGGATGTGTAGATAACATGTTCCTTTTGTTAAGCTCCTGCTTTCTTGCTTTCAAATTCTCATCCAAGCTGTCCATCCTTTTTTTCAAATCACCATGTCTTTCCTTCAGCATTTCACAAATATTTGTCTTTCTATCAAGCTCACCTTGAACATTACATCCAGCTCTTACTAGACTTTCATTGTCGGTCTTTAGTTGTTTATTTTGTTGAAAAAGACTTGCATTTTCTTGAATGAGAAAAGCCATTTTCTGTTTTAACTGCTTGTTTTTATCATAGGATTCCTTCAAGGCATTATGCAGTTTTTCAACAAAAGATTCAAGATCATCATCTTCATCATTATCACTTTCAGATTGAGAGTGTGTGGAGGTTACCTCATTATTTCCAATAGCCATGAAGGCTATTTGAGCAGATTCTTCTTCTTCTTCAACTTCCCCTTCGGAGTTGCATTCATTCCAAGTAATCTGAAAATTGTTGAATCTTGGCTTTCGATCAGCTTTTCCATCTTTCATCTTCTTCATGGGGCATTCGTTTGCATAATGTCCAATCTGTCCACATTCGAAGCATTTGTCCAACTGTTTCTTGTTGAAATCTTGTTTACCTTTATACTTTGCGATAGATGGCTGATTCTGGAATTGATTGCTAGGTCCTCCCCTTCTAAACTTTCTTTTATTCAGGATTCTTTTGAAGCCTCTGGTGATGAGAGCAAGATCATTATCATCACCATCCGAGTCTTCATCATCCAGATGAGCAGAATCATCTTCACCTTGAGTAGTCTTTAGAGCAATGTTTCTCTTTGCTCTAGCATCCTCTTCCTCCTGCACTTTAGATTTCAGTTTCAACTCATAAGTGGTTAGTGAGTTAATGATAGATTCAATAGGCACAGAACTTAAATCCTTGGCCTCCTCTATTGCTGTCACTTTATTTTCCCATTCTTTGCCCAAGGCATTGAGAATTTTCCTGTTCTTCTCTCCCAAGGTGTACTCTTTGCCCAACGCCTCGAGATCTTTGATCAAGTCAGTGAACCTGCAATACATTTTGTCAATATCCTCAAGAGGTTCAATTTTAAATGATTCATATTTCGTGACCAAGATGGCCTTTTTCTGTTCTTTCACATTGTCACCACCCTCATGGATTTCTCTTAGTTTATCCCACATTTCTTTAGCCGATTTGCAGCCTTTTACTCTGATTGATTCATTTGAATCTAGGGCACTATAAATAACATTCATGGCCTTGGCATTCAATGTGAGGTTAGTCCTATCTTGAGCATTCATTTCAACTCTTGTTTTTGGCCGAAGCAACCCTGTATCTGCATCAAGAAAGTTAGCTTCATGCGGTCCTTCACTCACAATAAACCATAGTTCAATATCGATAGATTGCAAAAAGATAATCATTCGTTCTTTCCAGCTAACATAGTTAGAGCCACTGAACATGGGAGGCCTAGTAACAGATTGCCCCTCAACAAACATAGCATGACTGGTTGTCATCTTTACTCCAAGCCGTTAGAGCTTAATCTCAAGGAGACCAAGCTCTGATACCAATTGTAAGTCCCACAGACAACCAAGAGGGGGGGTGAATTGGTTGATTAAAATCTTAACCAAGTTTATGCACTTTTTCTTTAATGAAAATTTACCTTCCTTTTTAGTAATGATCAACCAAGTAGATTAGAAGACAATAGCAATATTAATCAGAGAAACAAGTATAGATAAGCAATGAAGATTTTATTAAACAGAAATATAAAATAGAGAAACAAACCAAGTGTCTACCAAGCTTTACCCAAACTTGAAGACCAAACACTAGGAAGAGCAACTTCTCTTTGATGAACGAAGATCAACTAGATGTACAATGGAGGGAGCTCTTCCTCCTTGCCCTAAGCCTCACTTAGTCAAGCTAGGAAGTTTTACAATCACTCAGAAAACCCTCAACAAAGCTACACTAAAGATCCTTTCAACCACAAAAGAAATGCTCAACAGAAATTCACACCACTTTAATACAAATCTGCTTTGGAGACTATTTTCTAGCTAAAATATCTCTTGAGAACTTGTAAACAAAGTGAGCAAAAGTCCCTACTTCGTTCAGACCAGTTTGATTTTAAAGGGATCCAGAAATGGGCTTCATCAATGCTTCCAACGGATAGAAGGCAGCTGAAGAGTCAACTAGCCGTTGGGGCTGTCGGACGTCCGACGATCGAATCATCGTCCGAACCAATCGTCCGATGATAGCCAAGTTGAGGTTCGGACGTCCGATAAGTTCTTTGTCGTCCGACAGCACAGCGTCCGACCTTGGGCCGAGAGCTAGCAAGTTATCTTGGAATTTTTCGGACGTCCGATGCGGTTGATTAGCGTCCGATGGCAAGCGTCCGATCCTTCCGGACGTCCGATGCTTCCATGTGAGCGTCCGACGGTGCTTCCTTCCTGATGTTCTTTATCTTTTCGGACGTCCGACAGTTTCCTTTCGGCCGTCCGACCTGATTGTCCTGTTTTTGCTTCTCATTTTGGTTGTTTTACATTTCATGACATATTTGAACCTGATTCTTGGATAGACAAAAAACACTTGTATTTGAGGAAGGTTAGACAAATATTGCAAAGTACCAAGAATGACAAACTAGACATACTTAAAAGACAATATCTTTGATCGAAAACAAAACAATGACTAAATTCATTCATATTATTCCAATCTTGTTTGCCACATCCAAAGCAACGTAGTCAGTAGATAAACGAACATATGCTTTCTTTGTTCCAACAGACCTGATCAAAGTGTTCACTTTCTTGGTCTGTATAAACAAACTTTTGTGATCATCAAAACCAAGAATAACAAGTAGTATTTAAGATGGCATTCACAGTTTCAGGATCAAATACTAAGTCTACCCCATTTACCCTGGACATAATTTCAGTGTGATCAGTGCCTTTCATAAGATTGGCAAAGAATTGATACAGTATTTCAGGGTAATAAACATTAGGCATGGAAATGATATGTGACCATTTCTGGAATTCAAAGAGATTAAGAATTGACTCTAAACCAATCTTACAGAATTCAGAAAGATTGATGGTTCGTTGAGGAATGGAACCTTTCTGGGTTATCAAGGAATGTTTTTCTTTGGCAGCAGCATCAAAGAATGGAGAGACGGGGGTTGATTGGGATGGCTGTTGAGATAGAGTTCCTTGTCCGGATTCAGGTTGAGCGGAAGGCCGGGAAGTTTGAGTCTTTACTGCTCCCCTTTTGAAGCGTTGGATGATCTTATGACCCTAGGAGAATCCACATCTTCATCCCTGAGTGTGTGCTTGCCTCCGGCAGGGACTTTTCCTCCTCTTAGATTCACCATTGTCTTAAATGTGTGAGATGTGGGATGTGAATGATGCACACAGTGGTATGAGAGTGAATTACACAAGAATTTTGGGTTAAAGAAGCCTTGAAGATGATTGAGCGGAGCGGTTATGAGAAAGTAGGGTTTTGAGGGAAATTTGGGAACTCTCGAAATGTGATGAGATTTGGTGAAAAAATCAGGAGAATCAATTCGCAATGATCAGGAAAAAATTTTGGTTGAGTCAATTTTGGAATGAGTGCTTCAGAATAGCATGAATTGAGAGCACAAGGAGATAGAGTTTTTCGTCCGAGAGGGAAGAAAGAAAGAGGAGTCTGAAGCAAATGAGGGGGGAAGTTACTTTAAAAAGAGTACCGTTGCACTGTCGGACGGCCGAACAAAATCGTGCGTTCGACAGTTTCGTCCGAACAAGTGCATTCTGGGAAAATAGCTGAAGAACATTATCGGATGTCCGTTCATCTGCTTTAGGACATCCGAAAGCTTTGAACAGAGAAAAAATTTTTTAAGATGATTTTTCGATTATCCCTAATTTTGATCTTAGATGAATGAATTGATCCAATGGCAAAGCTTTTGTAAAAATATCAACAATTTGATCTTTAGAGCAAACATAATTCACACAAACTTCACCTTTTTGAACAAGATCGCCAATAAAGTGGTGCTTTATATCTATATGTTTTGTCCTAGAATACTGAATTGGATTTTTGGTCAAATTGATAGCACTAGTATTATCACAGAATATAGGCATGCAGTCATATAACAATCCAAAATCATTCAAGGTATGCTTCATCCATAAAAGTTGAGCACAACATGCACTAGCGGCAATATATTCCGCTTCGGTTGTAGACAAAGAGATTGCATTTTATTTTTTGCTAAACCAAGAAACTAAGCAATTGCCAAGAAAGCGACAAGTTCCACTAGTACTTTTTCTGTCCACACGACAACCACCAAAATCCGCATCCGAATATCCATATAGAGCAAATTCACAAGATCTAGCATACCAAAGACCATAGTCTAGTGTACCTTTCAAATACCTAAAAATCATTTTAACTGCGTTCAAATGTGATTCTTTTGGACAAGATTGAAATCTAGCACACAAGCAAACAGCAAACATAATATCAGGTCTACTTGCGGTTAAATAGAGTAGGCTTCCAATCATACCTCTATAGTGCTTTTCATCCACATGTTTACCTTCTTCATCTTTGTCAAGTTTTGTAGAAGTGCACATTGGAGTTCCAACTTGCTTTGAGTCCTCCATGCCAAATCTTTTCAGCAACTCCTTGGTGTATTTTGCTTGATTTATAAAAATTTTCTCTAGGGTTTGATGTATTTGAAGTCCAAGGAAGAAATTTAATTCTCCCATCATACTCATTTCAAATTCACTTTGCATAATGGTGGAAAAATCCTTGCATAGATACTCATTAGTAGCACCAAAAATAATATCATCAACATATATTTGCACAATAAGAAGATCATTTAACACATGCTTAGTAAAAAGAGTGGTGTCCACAATACCTCTTTTGAAACCATTTTCAATCAAGAAACCACTCAATCTTTCATACCAAGCTCTTGGAGCCTGTTTTAAACCATATAATGCTTTTGATAGTTTAAACACATGACTTGGAAATTTTGTATTTTCAAAACCGGGGGGCTGATCCACATATATTTCTTGATCAATAAAACCATTTAAAAAGGCACTTTTAACATCCATTTGAAACAATTTGAAACCTTTGAAACAAGCAAAAGCAAGAAGCATTCTAATTGATTCTAATCTAGCTACGGGTGCAAATGTTTCATCAAAATCAATTCCTTCTTCTTGTGCATATCCTTTAGCAACTAATCTGGCTTTATTTCTTACGACTACACCTTTATCATCCAACTTATTTCTAAATATCCACTTCGTGCCAATGATAGGTTGATTTTTAGGTCTATCAACAAGTGTCCAAACCTTATTTCTCTCAAATTGATTAAGTTCCTCTTGCATTGCCAAAATCCAATTTTCATCCTTTAAAGCATCATTGATATTTTTGGGTTCAAAAAGAGAGACTAGAGCAAAATTATCTATCAATTTCTTAGATGAGGAACGAGTCTTTACCTTCTCGGATGGATCACCAATTATAAGCTCTCTTGGATGATTTTGGCTAAATTTCCAAGCATTGGGAAGGTGTAAGGTCCAAAGACAACCTAAGAGGGGGGTGAATTCGGATGATTAAAATCTTAATCGAATTTATGACCTTTTTCTTTAATAAAAATTTACCTTCTTTTCTAGTAATGATCAACCAAGTAGATTAGAAGAAGAGAGCAATGTTGATTAGAAAAACAAGTATAGATAAGCAATGAGAATCTTTATTAAACAAAAAGAATAAGATAGAATATCAAACCGATTGTCTACCAAGCTTTCCTCAAACTTGAAGACCAATCACTAGGTTGAGCAACTTCTTTTTGATGAAAGATGATCAACTAGATGTACAATGGATGGAGCACTTCCTCCTTGCCCTAAGCCTCACTTAGTCTGTGACGCCCCGAAAGGTTGAGTGTGAGGACTCGCAAATTCCTTATATTTTCTCAAAAATGACCTTTTATTTGGAAATTATTCTTTTACTATGGCCCTACTACTCAATCACCCCACGATAAGTGTAAATGAACCTGGAAAGTAGGATTTCACTTTTCGTTTTCAAGTTGGAGCAAGTTAGGGTTTTCACGTGTATCCGTAGTGTAATTATTCGGTACCGAATGAGGATCAAATTTGGTGTTTAAGAGTGAATTTTGGGTGAGAAATAATATGTGATTAGAAGCAATGATATAAAGTTAGTGAATAGGAAGTAAAAACCCTAGTATGTGTGATTTAAGGAAAAATGGTGCAAACCGACGGGTATCGATCACTACCGATTGACCGCACCACTTGACCACCACTTTCTTACCACATGAGCTCATTAATATTTGAACAAAATATCCCCTCAATTCCAGCTAGCTTTGACCGAAATTATGGACCAAAATAACAAGGAAAAGAAACAAAAAAATGAGTGGAGGGTGGTGAGGACACTTGTCGGCCACCTAAGGGCCCTTGACCAAGACAACTTGTCTTACCTTCTTATCACCTTGGGCAACCTTTCTTCTTCATTTTTCTGCTACTTGGCTGAGACAAGAGAGGAGAGAAAGAGAGCATGAAACCAACTTCCTTCTTCTTGAGTTGAGCCGTCCAAGTGAGGAATTAAAATTCTAAACCGATTAAAGTGTGAGTTGTGAGCTTGAGAAGCTAGGGGAACCAAGAATTCCAAGAGGAGGTGAAGTATTACTCTTGCAAGCTTCATTTGTTGAGGTATTTGCTGCCTATACTTGCTATATGGATGATATATGTTGTATCTAAGCTTATATAAGTGGTCGTAGTGATGATTGAAGCAAGAAATGAAGAAAGTTTCATTGAATCCCAAAAATTCCAGGTTTCTGGAAATTTTCAGCTCTGTTCTGTCTGGTTTTGTAGCCCTATGTTAGAGGCTGATTTGGCCTTATGTCAAAGCATGAAAGTTGTAGATAATGGTATTTTATAGGTACCTACAAAATTTCAGGTCAATCGGAGTTGCGTAGCCTGTGAAAAGACCAAAATACCCCTGCTGCCCTGTTTCTGTCCGAACCTGGAAATCAGCTTTGGTAATTGATTAGTTTGACTGAGAATACTACTGATTTGATTGTTGATGTCTTCTTACGAATTCTAGCCTTGTATCTTATCTTTTAAATGGCTTTGGAATTACCTGATTTGGAGTTGTGTGTGCTGAGTTATGACTGAATGAATCAGGACTGCCACAGTGAGCTTCGAACTAGAAAATCTGGGGTTGTTTTGGTAAATATGACCTAGTTAGGGTGAGAACTAGACTGAGTGGTCTTCATAAAAGTTGTATGGAATGATATTGTAGAGGTGCCTGCAAAATTTCAGGTCAATCGGAGTAGTGTGGAATGAGAAAAGTCGAAATTATTATTGCTGTTCTGGTTTTACCCGAATGTAAGAATTGCGCCTGTAATTGGTTGTTTTGGCTGGAATTGCTTCCAAATTGGTTGTTGAGGCCTTGTAATGAAATTTATCCCTGTTTCTTAGCTTTCAGTGGGTTTTAGAATTTCTGGATTTGGACTTGGATAGCCTGATTTATGATGTTTCCGCTAGAATACGTTCTGTGAATCTGTTTTTCCGGTTCTGGTGTAGTTTCTTGCATTTTTGACCTGGTTACACTCGAAACTGGGTTGAGTGACCTTCTGTAATATTGCAGCCCTGTCTCTTAGCTTCGAAACGATGGATCTTACACCTTCATCCGACAATCGTAACGCCTTTGGTACCATTACCGCAAAATGACGTCAAAACTGTTTTTCTGGTTTTGAGCTTAACTTTCATTTCCGGACTTTTCCCTAGCTTGACTTGTACTAGTACTACTTGGAGCTTGCTGAATGGTTATTGGATGAACTTGTTGTTGTGTGTGTACCTTTGGGACTGGCTGAAGATATAATGAAGCCATGATGGCTGGGAAAGTAAGCAAATTTAGGGGAAGTGCTGTCCGAAGTTTTAAAGGGTTTGATTGCTTTGAGTTCGTGATCTAAGACTTGGATTTGAGCAAGGCAATGTTATATGATGGATGATTTCTGAGCCATGGAAGTGAGTGACCCTAAACTATTTCCAAAGTACTTGTGAAATGCTTCTTGCATTATTTATTCGATTGCATATCATGCGTGCTTGCATGTGGATTCATGACATGATTTGGTTTCAATGAGTTCTGGGAAAGTCTAGTGCTGGACACCAACGTCTCCACCTTGTTTATGGTTCATGTTCATGTTTATCTGGAGCTCAAAAAGGGGCTCTCTCTCAATGTTAATGTTAAATGATCTATTTGAGCGTTGGGTGTTCAAGTGCAATGATTTCACTGGCTCATGAGAGCAATAAACGTACATTTGACTTTGAATCATGACATCATCGAAATGATCGAAATGCATTATTGTGAAATATATTTGATTACTGATTTTACTGGTTACTCGCCGAGTTTTTAGCTCACCCCAAAAATATTTTATTCCCCTCCACAGCGCTCGTGGCGAAGGAAGGACTTGTAGTACCTATTCACGTGACTGGATGGCATATATCTTGTACAGTTTGGATTTGGAATCATTTGATGTATAGTTTGGGGAATCGTTTCCGCTTTGCTTATAACATGTAATTATTGGAGAATTTGATGTAATATTTGAGATTTATATTGTAATCTATTTGAGGACTGTAGTGAACGACTGAGTCCCGGCGAGAGCTGGGCAGGCGACCCGCCGAACCCTGGGGTACGCCCTAGGGAGAGGTGGGGCCGTCACAGTTGGTATCAGAGCTTAGGCTTCAGATCTCTGTAGTGTATCCTAGGCTTGAATTTTAGGATGCCGGACTGTGGGTTTGGTTTGCAATATTAGTGATTCTTGCGGGATGTCTTGACTTGATTAGTACAAGATGGAATGTCGAGAACGACATTCTCTTAAGGAGGGGAGATTGTGACGCCCCGAAAACTAGGAGTATGAGAAACCAAAAATTTTTATATATTTTCTCGACATTATTTTGTTTTCTTGTCTCTAAGTTTGTTTTCTTCAATATATTAATTTTTTTATATACATTTCTATAAGGAAATATAGTTTCCAAATCATTTTCTTGATCCAAGTTAGTCCACGTTAATTTTGAAGTGCGTTTTGAACGTGGGACCCGCAAGTGCGGTAAATGTATTATATTTTTGACAACTTGTTAGAATTTTATATTAAGTGATATTATTTTACAAGGTGTTAAGATATTTGTCTTGGAGAGACAAGAAGGTAATCTCAAGCTTAAAGGGTGACAAGTGTCACCTTGTTATTGAAGGTTGGACTTTGACATTTGACCATCTTACTACCTTTACCAAATAAGTACCAAATTGATCCAAAATCACCTTCATTCTTCATCATCTTGGCTGAGCTTCACAAGGAGAAAAGAAAGGAAAGCTTTGATCTTACTTCTTCATTTCTTGCTCCAATCAAACAATTTAACCGATTAAACTTAGATTTCCTCCATAAAACCTCTTAGTTTAGTGGTTTTAAGGTTGGTTGTGAAGTGGTTTGGAAGACCAAGGTGCTAAGTTGCTTCCTTTCTTGAGTTGGTAAGGTGAGTAGCTAAGGAACCTCTCTTTTCTTCTCAATCATGTTTAATTAGTGGCTTATGTGAGTTAAAGAGATGGTTTGATGGATTATATCTTGATTTTGGTTGAATTGGTGAAGTTTTATAATTATTGGGGATTTTTCTGTTTTAATATGAACATGGTTGTGTGGTGATATATGATGATTGGAAATGATGTTTAAGGACTCTATGAGGTGGAAAAAGTGGTCAATTGCAATCAATTTCTGTTTTGGAAGAAATTTCAGAAAATTAGGGTTCTTGAGGGAGCATTCTGTCCGAATTTTAAGCTCCTAGTTAGAGGCCGAATTGGCCTTGGCTTAAAACATGAAAATTGTAGGGAATGACATTTTAAAGGTGCCTACAAAATTTCAGGTCAATCGCAGTAGTGTAGAATGAGAAAAGTTAAAATTACTATTGCTGTTCTGGTTTTACCCGAATGTAAGAATTGCGCCTGTAATTGGTTGTTTTGGCTGGAATTGCTTCCGAATTGGTTGTTGAGGCCTTCTAATGAAATTTAGCCCTGTTTCTTAGCTTTCAGCGGGTTTTAGAATTTCTGGATTTGGTCTTGGATAGCCTGATTTATGATGTTTCCGCTAGAATACGTTCTGTGAATCTGTTTTTCCGGTTCTGGTGTAGTTTCTTGCATTTTTGACCTGGTTACACTCGAAACTAGGTTGAGTGACCTTCCAGAATATTGCAGCCCTTTCTCTTAGCTTCGAAACGGTGGGTCTTACACCTTCATCCGACAATTGTAACGCCTTTGGTACCATTACCGCAAAATGACGTCAAAACTGTTTTTCTGGTTTTGAGCTTAACTTTCATTTCCGGACTTTTCCCTAGCTTGACTTGTACTAGTACTACTTGGAGCTTGCTGAATGGCTATTGGATGAACTTGTTGTTGTGTGTGTACCTTTGGGACTGGCTGAAGATATAATGAAGCCATGATGGCTGGGAAAGTAAGCAAATTTAGGGGAAGTGCTGTCCGAAGTTTTAAAGGGTTTGATTGCTTTGAGTTCGTGATCTAAGACTTGGATTTGAGCAAGGCAATGTTATATGATGGATGATTTCTGAGCCATGGAAGTGAGTGACCCTAAACTATTTCCAAAGTACTTGTGAAATGCTTCTTGCATTATTTATTCGATTGCATATCATGCGTGCTTGCATGTGGATTCATGACATGATTTGGTTTCAATGAGTTCTGGGAAAGTCTAGTGCTGGACACCAACGTCTCCACCTTGTTTATGGTTCATGTTCATGTTTATCTGGAGCTCAAAAAGGGGCTCTCTCTCAATGTTAATGTTAAATGATCTATTTGAGCGTTGGGTGTTCAAGTGCAATGATTTCACTGGCTCATGAGAGCAATAAACGTACATTTGATCTTTGAATCATGACATCATCGAAATGATCGAAATGCATTATTGTGAAATATATTTGATTACTGATTTTACTGGTTACTCGCTGAGCTTTTAGCTCACCCCAAAAATATTTTATTCCCCTCCACAGCGCTCGTGGCGAAGGAAGGACTTGTAGTACCTATTCACGTGACTGGATGGCATATATCTTGTACAGTTTGTGTAGACACCAAATTTTTGGTGTAATTTCATGTACTTTTTAGTTTTTTATTTGTAGTATTAGTTTTAGTTTTTAGTTTCTAGTTTTATTTTCATTTTTAAGTTCTTATCATTGAATTTCTTGAAATGAAAAAAGGAAAAATCATGAAAAAGAGAAAAATCATGGAAAATGAAAAATAGGGAAATGGGATTTTACACTTTGTTGTTTCTGGTTTTATTTTTTCATCCAATGTTAATTAAGTTGTTTTATTATTATTATTATTATTATTAATATTTTAATTAATCTTAAAAAAAAAAAAAGAGAAACGCGGCGTGAAAGCTGCGTATTGCCGCAGCTTGCAAGCAAGGGCTCATAGCAGCCCCTTATCTGCAAAACATGGAAGAGTGTTTAAGGGTTTAGGGTAGATGAGGCCCATATAAAATAGAAAGTAAGCAAGAGCCGCAGAGGGAGAGAGTTTTGGAAAGGGAGGACGGCTGAGAAAATCTGAAAAGGCAAAAAAGATAGGAAGGATACATAGAGGTTGGCGGCTGCAAAAACTGAAAAACGGAGGGCAAAGGAAAACAAGAGAGGGTAACGACAGGAGATTGGCGTGAGTTGAGTGCAAAAAGGGATCGATAGAACCAGGAAATCTGGAAGGAGAAGCTGCAACAAAAAGAACCAAAGCAAGAAAAAAGAGAGGAAAGAAAGCCGGAAGAAAGCAAGGCTGAGAAAGAGTGAAAGCCGAAAGCGGCGAGCCAGCGGAGAGGAGGAAAAACTGGACATGGGTCATCGGATCTCCTTACGGTCACTTGCGGTTTTTCTCCACCAAGGTTGCAGCCTATTTCGTTGGACTATTGTGAATTCAATCATTTCTTAAGGTAGCCTCTTCTGTTATCCTTTTTCGGCAGCCAAGAGTTCCGCTATTTGTTTTGTTCTCATAGTCTATGTTTCTGTTTTCGGTCCTAGATAAAAACCAGCAATAAAAATGCCAACTTTGACTCAGCTGTATTGTTTCAGTTATTAAATGATTATGGCCATGATTTGCTAAGTTCAATCTGCACTTTGTTGCAAATGGGAATACCATATATGAAGTACGATTAGATCCAGGTTCCTTAGTCACGCTTGCTTGTCGTCTTCGTTGTTTTCATTTCTGTTTTGGCATGTTCATTGGTTTGTCCGAGAGGCTGTTGTCTTCAAATTGAGGTCATGGGTTGTTGTTGATATTTTGGATGATTTTGCTATGAGCCTTAATTGAATCTTGACTTGTTTGCTTTGGTTTTTCTCACGGTGACAAATTTGCAAATGGTTGGGCTGCTTGAATGGAATGTTTAAGGGAACTAGAAAAAGTTTTTCAAAGCAGTATGAAATTGCAGAAATGAAACCAGTTATGAAATGAAACCAGAAATGGCGTTTTGGTGAGGATAATGACATTGGGTTGTTAAATTAGTGAAGTTTGTTTGAGTTCTCATGCACAAACATGTCCAGGCCCAAGTAGAAAAGGCTGTTTCATTCGGTTTTGTCCTTTGCTGTTTTCTTTCCTGCATTTGTCTCACCAAATTTCGGCCATACAACTTGATGCATGATCTTATATGGAGAGAGGAATTGGATGGGTGAAGATTGGTTTGAGTTTATATGATTTGAGTCCTTAAAACATTTGAGCTATGGTCAAACACTTTGTTTGGAAGAATGGACAAATCTGGTTACCGAATGCTTGCTGGAATTTTCTCCAGCATTGGTGTGATTTTCCTTCTATTGCTTTGGTTTGTTGAGATGTTGATTTTGCATCATGAAGCTGCGTTTTCTTTTCCTTCTCATTATCCCAAATCCTCTCAGTTTTTTGAGTTGAGTCGCTAACCTCATCATCCCTTCCTCATTGCATGATTGTGTCAAGGTTGATTAAAAATGCAGCAAGTTGTTGCAGCAGTCATCCGTAGGCTTGCACAGAAATTTTAAGAGTTTGCATGGTTTCTTTTTATGCTTGTTGTTTGATTGAGTTCTGGCAATGTTGTGGCTTTATCTTAATTCAAAGTTTTGATGTTTGACTGAATAATATCTGATTCTTTCTTGGCTGTCGAAAGCTTCATAACCTACTGAAAATATTGCTGCAGCATGTTTTCCCACGTAGCTTGCATGAACATGCATGGAAATGTTCTCCGAAAATTGCTCTTTAACCCCCCAAGTCCCCTCTTGACTCACTATGACCCAAGTAATTGGAACATTTAATCAATTTGATCCTTCTAAGTTTCTCTTTGCGCCACAAAAGCCCAAGCATGTTTTAGTATCTTGTAATTAAGTCCTAAAATCATTACAACTTCAATCATTGTTTGGCTCTTTCTTTATTTTTGGAATCTTTGAAGTGCTTAAACGATTTATTTGGACTTGAATGTTTGAGTAATGCTTGTTTTGGATCTTTAGTAGATGCTATATTTAGAAATTGAACGGGTTATTCCGTTTTCTTGGTCTTTAAGCATTTTTTGAGCTCATTCAAGTTGTAATTAGCTGGGTTTTAGTGTTTTTGCTTATACTTTACTTTTAAATTGATGCCTTGACCCCTTTATTGTTTTGAAGCCATTTTCCTTCGTTTGCTTACCATTAGGGGAAGGTATAATTTCTTTTATCTTTGTTTGTCTCTCCTATATGATCCAATGTGCTAAGTGAATTGCATGTCTACTTTGCTTTCTTTACATTTCTTTAATTCCTTGCATTCCTTTCATTTACTTTTGCTTTATTAAGTTTTTTTTCTCTATGGGGTATGTGTACACCTCTTGGCTTGTAATAGATAGGACTTGGAAGAGCATTCAATGAAGACCTATCGAAGACGTGTGCCTAGCTAGCAAATGTAATAGTTAGGGCTTTAATTGTATTATGTGTCTTGCATGCTTAGTTGCTACGTGTTAATTTGCTTTGTTAGGGCCTTGCATCTAGTCGAGCATGATAAATGTTACGTGCTACGTGTTTATGAGTATTTGGTATGTCTACTTGTTTTCCATAGTGTGGATGAATGGAATGGATGAATGTACGTCACCACACTAGTCCAACGCTAGTTGTGGCTTCTTTTATCGTTTCCACTAGTCCAACGTTAGTCGGAATTCATAGAATGGGCTAGTCCAACGCTAGACCTTTAGGGTTTTTCCCTCGTTAGTACATCATTTGCTTGATCACCACATATCACGCATTTTTCCTTAGTTTATCATTTGGCATGCTCCTCAAACCCCTTCCCCTTCACTTTAGGACTTGCATCTCATGCTAGTTAGGGTTCATTTGCGTAAAAATCCCCTCTTGATAAGGGAAACGAGCGAGTGTGGCTACTCGATAGCCTTAGCACGCTAGTTTTACCTTCTAATCCGAGGAAAAATCAAAGTCGAAAATTAGGTGTCATCCCCGTACCCAATTTGTTGCAGTCCCTTAGGGACATACTTTCATTTTTTCTCACTTCCATGCTCTTTTGATCACTCTTTTTCCCACATTTCTCAATCCATATTTTTCACTATGTTTTACTCATCTTACTCCACAAGTAAAACTCAAATTTCACATATATATTTATAATCCTATCTTCATTCATTTGCACACACTAATACTTTGATTTTTCATCCAAATTCACACGTGCACTTTCTTTACACATGCGAACACAAACACCTTGTTTTTTTTACACCATTTCATACATGAATCTTTTCATACACTTGCACACTCGCACATGAGTCACCATTTGCATCAATCGACCTCTATGAGATTTCCCTTTATTGGCCGCCACAATTCATGTGGTCTGGGACCAAAAACCTCACGAGAGACATCGTAGAATTTAGGATTGCATTTTTTCATTTTTGCATTCATATAGGTATAATCCAACATGCAATACATACCCTGGGTAGACAGTTAGGAAAGTTAGGGTTAAGTCACGTAACTAGCCTGGGCTAGGTCAAAGGGGTGCCTTGGAGTCTATCCTTACCTTCCCCTTTGTCAAACGTGACTCCCGAACCTTTTTCTTTGTTTTACGTAGACTAGGAGTCGTTTTAAAAAGGGTTTATTACTACTTGACTTTAAAACTCATTTTTTAGGTGACTTGGTACACCTTAAATCATTACCAAGTGGCGACTCCAAACTTTTCATTTCAAAACCTTTTTTAAAACTATTTTTTTGGGTCAAATCGTCGCTTTCCAAGTCCCATTGAGACCCATGTCTTTTCAACTCACAAAAATCATTTTCCAATCAAAATTGAAACAAAAACTACATTTTCTCAAATCATTTATCTTTCCTATCAAAAATGGGGCGCGACAGTTGGCGACTCCACTGGGGACTTCCTAAGTGGGTCCAAGCATTTTGACTTAACCATTCGTTTCCTCTTTCTACCCTTTCTATGCATGGCATGTGGATATTAGGATTGCATTTTTCATTTTTAGGACCTTTTATCTTATGTACGTAATCAAATCAATCCCTCGACTCACGAATGTATGTTGAATGAATGTTTACTTGTTATCTCGCGCTTGCATTGCATTTGGGTGGGGGACATACCCTAGAGCCTCGTGTTGGGTTCTTGATCCCTCCCCTCCAAACGAGCACTAGCATATGTGCATACGCTTTAATTTTTCACCCTCCATTTATTTTCTTTTAGTGGCTTGTCACGCCACTCCACCCTGTTAGGATTTTAGGCGACCTACTTGGACGTGTGATCGTGACACGACGTGTGCGTAGCACGATCCGAGGGGTCACTTAATCTTCCGCTTTAAGCTTTGGGTTAATAGCCTATAGCTTTTAGTCGAAGATTGAGGATTTTTGATAGATTCACTCAGACATGTGGCCGTGACACGACGTGTGCGTAGCAATGTCTGGGGAATCGCTCGAGCCACCGACAAAGAACCTTGGGATTGATGACCCTTGGTTTCTAAGTCTGAAGGCTCGGGGACCTATGACCTATCGAGTCTAGATGCATTAGTGAGCCCTAACCTCATGCATCCATGATAGAATTGCCTAGGGTAGAGTCGGCCTTATCCTGAACTAGGGACACTATTCACGAGGGGAGGGGTCCAACCCCTTTCTCCTTTTATTGCTTTATTTCCTTGTGTTGATTTCGTTGCTACAATGTGTTATATGTATTTATCTGACTGGGCTAACTTTTCTTGGTTTTGTGCCCCATTGCATTCACAAACATTAGCAAATAAGAGGTCTGGCATGACCTTCTTTTATGGCCTACCCGTGTAGATAGGATATTACACGTTTAAAAGTTTTGGTATAATTCATTCATAAGTTAATAATGTCATATCATTTTAGGCCTATCCTGGCAAATAAAGGGTTCCTTAGGTCACGTTTCATTTCGAATTGCATTTTTCCTGCTTTAATAAATGGCATCATGCATAAACCCTAGAAAGGGAATGTCACATAGGGAATCCCGTGTTTAGGAATAAGCCACCTTGTGTCTTGGATACTTAATCCAGTGAGACTTGCACGTTTACATTTTGTACCATCCAAAGGGGTAGTGCACAAGGTAAGGTAGGATCCGATCGTCTTCATAAGGGTGATTTTTGGAATATGAGCGTCTAATAATCACTTTTTGGCCATTTTATCAAAATTGGTAAAATTCCCTTGCGTAAAAGGACATTAATTTGAAGAAATTCACAAGTGATTCCTCCTATTGAGACGATAAATAAATTGAGGCCAAAATTTGATTTTTAGAAGGTCATAGACTAATGCACTTCAATAATTTTGAAATAACCAATGGCCGGACGATTCAACCAATCCATTTTGCCGATGCATTCGATAAATCGTCAATTCATTTGACCAATTTACCCTTTTTAGGGTCATTTGACCAATTTACCCTTTTTGGGGTCATCTGGTCGATTTTGAATAAATCATCAATTCATTTGACCAATTTACCATTTTTAGGGCAATCTGGTCGATTTTTGAATAAATCTTCATTTCATTTGGCCAATTCACTCATTTTTAGGACAATCTAGTCGATTTTTGAATAAATCACCAATTTCATTCAATTCATTTGATTAGTTAGGGCATTTTTGTCGATTTTCGATAAATCATCAAGTTCGTCCGATTCATTGGACCAGTTTACCCTTTTAGGGCGATCTGGTCAATTTTGAATAAATTCTCGATTTCATTCAATTCATTTGACCAATTTTATTTTTGAATAAAATTCTCAATTTCATTCGATCAAGTTCCTTTTTTAGGATGATTTGGTCCATTTTGAGTTCCACTCAATTCATTTGACTAGTTTCCCCTTTTTAGGGTAATCTGGTCGATTTTAAATAAATGGTCAATTTCATTCAACCCATTTGACCAATCAGGGTTTCAATGTCAATTTTAAATTGGGAAACTTAGTCGATTTTTGAGAAAACATCCATTGCATCCAGCCATTTGATCAGTTGGGGTTTTGACCCGTGCTTCACCGAGAAAATTTGTTAACGAATTCCAGTCTCTTCGATAGGAAGTTCGTCAAGGTCAAACCCGTGCGTCTTGCAAATCAAAAGTGATCAATCCATTCGGGCGTTGTCCTCATTTTGACAAATCTCTCGTCACTCCAATTGACCAAATTCTTTCAAAATTATTTTTTTCACTTAAATGAGTGGATCAGATCCATCAGGTATGGTATAGTGCCTGCTCTGGAGGATTGCATTTTCATGCTAGCCCTACCCTTGGCACAAAAGGGTTCCCCCATAAGACATGCATCCGAATTTTCTGGATATTTACTAACTCTTGCCTTTTTCTTTTTCTTTTCTTTTCTTTATTTTTGTCATAACTAAGCGAGGGTTGAATCTAAAGGCAATCTTTTCAAAAATTCTCAGGTAATATCTAAATATAGCTTCTCGTCGAAGCCCCATCATAACACGATCCCGTAGTCAAGCTCAGAGGAGTCGTGTAGACATGAGTTCACAACCGGAACAAGCAGATAGGTCTACTACTACCGCTCAACCCGAGACTGCGAGTTTGGGGGTTCAGTTGACTGAAATGCTTACTAAGTTTGGTGAAATGGCTACTGAGATGGCAACCCAAAAGAAGTTGATTGATGAGCTAATTAGCAGCGGAGTTCAACCTGAACCTATACCCGTTAAGCAGCCTGAGCAAGAGCCATTTGTCATCCCTTCAACTCAAGTCACCAATACTCCATCTTTCCCTATTCCACCCGAAGGAACTTTCACATATCCCACCATACATTTGCCATACACTTACCCTCCTGATCCTTCATTTTTCCCTATTTGGATGCAAGGCCCACAACCCCAAATCACTTCAAACATACCACCAGAGCCACATACTTTTTATCACACTGCTGCCGAGCCATTCCTACCCGACCATATTGTTCAAACCAAGCCAGAAATGGGGGAATCTTCCGCTCCCGTTGATATGAAGCTGCTCAAACGCCTTGACCGTTTTGATGAGTTTATGAAGAGGAGTCAGGGTTTGAACAAACAGGGAGTGCTGGACTATGATGAGCTTTGTCTCTTCCCAAATGTACAATTGCCTGAGGGGTTCAAAACCCCTAAGTTTAACAAATACGATGGCACGGGCAATCCCAAGACACATCTCCGACTGTTCGCCAACAAGTTGGGTAGGCCAACAGATGATGAAAATCTGCCTTTGAGGCTATTCCCAGAAAGTCTGGAGGGGGATGCACTCGACTGGTATTCCAAGCTGAAACCCGAAGAAGCGAAGACCTGGCCGGACTTGTCCAATGCGTTTGTAAGGCAATACGAGTATAATTGCGAGTTGGCTCCAACACGAACCACGTTGGAAGGGACAAAGAGGAAGCCATCTGAAGATCACAAGACTTATGCCAAGAGGTGGAGGAAAATAGCTGCAAAAGTCGAGCTACCAATGACTGAGGACGAAATCATACGAACTTTCATTAAGGCACATGATCCGCCGCACTTTGAAGAAATTTTCCGCATGACTGGATGCTCATTTGCCGCTATTGTCAATAAACTTGAGGAGTACGATGACTTCGTGAAAGCTGGGAAGATTGTTAATGTCTCTGCCCTCAAGTCCCAGTTGGATGCTTTGCAAAGCCAAGGTAGTAATGGGAAGAAGCAACAATCCAAAAAGCAAGAGGGGGAAATTGCTTTTGTTTGGGATCGAAACCCTATTTCAAAGCCCAGACCTCGACAATACCCTACCTACTCAAACCCTTACTCCTATTATTCAAACCCTCATCCTGTTTATCACACCAATATCCCTCATCCTCGACCTCGCCCTAATTACACCAACTCGCCTTTAGCCCCTTTCCAATTTTCTCAACCAAATCCTCACCAAAACTGTCATCGGCCTCCACTCAATCCAAGAATGGCTCCACCAAACAGACCTACCTACAACTACCTCCAACCTACTGAAACCCACGAT